>NC_058523.1:190870688-193370688 GCF_904849725.1 Hordeum vulgare subsp. vulgare | reverse complement strand
AGAACGGAGGAGTGATGTTGGGGAGTGCCCCTATTTGAGGTGCTGCATCAGATCTGCATAGTTTTTGCTTAGATCCATAGTTTTGGTATCTTCTATTTTCAAAATATGCAACTTTGTGGTTAGTTTCGTTCTTGTTCCTCCAGATCTAGAACCGCACGGTACTACCGCTCAAACCCTAGCAGTACTACCGCTAGCCGACGGTACTATCGTCCTGGCCTGGTGGTACTACCGCTAGCGCGTGTAGCGGTACTACCGCCCAGCCGAGCGGTACTATCGCTGGCTCTTGATTTGTTGCCTCTGCTAGTGCTACTTGGTCTCCTTTCTGTTTTCTCATTGTTCCGGATGTTGCCATGACTCTTCTTGTCTTTTTTCGCATGTTTGTGTTGCTTGTCTCAGGTGGTAGCTCTCGTCGTTCTAACCGAGTTCGCAACACCGAGTCCAAGAGGTACCCCAACACTGACGAATCAGAAAGTTCACGTCCGTTGAAGCGCAGTGTCAAGAAGACTGTATCCAAGGAGAAGGAGGCAACCACTCACTTTGACACTATGCCTCCCAAAGAGTTTACCAGGCGCCGCAAGCAAAACCCTTATGACAAACCGAGAGAGGAAGGGGCGGAGAGATGTTCCGGACAAAGCAGCAGCTTATGACCTATCAAGATGTCCTGACCAAGAAGAAGAAGTTTGTTCCAGTGCAGTGGATTGATATAAATCATCTCAGGAGGGACATTGATTATTTTGGTGAGGCCCTGTGTATGATTGAGCAGCTTGGTATTGAGGACATCATCACCTTTCACTGTGACTTTGACGCAGAGGTCGTAGCTCAGTTCTATACCACTGTCTTCTTCGAGAATGATGCGTACCTCTCTGTGTCTTGGATGTCTCATGGTGAGGTGTTGCATGGATCGTGGTCTGAGTTCATGAATCTTCTGGGGATCAAGTTCACTGGACTGCATAATTGCCTTGGCCTGCGCCCTCATCGCAACCCTGATAACACTCCCAAGGACAAGTTGCAGCCATTCTATGTTAGGAAGGGTGTGCTCATTCCCTTTTTGGATATCATGCATCGGGTCTTCCGCAACACATTGTTTCCTCGGGTTGGTAACAAAGACGAGGTTCACTCCTATCTGGTGGACATGCTCCAGATGTGTCAAGACGGACTGGAAAAGTCAAATGAGCTCCTGGATGTGTCAAATGTGATGTTCTGCGAGCTTCAGCCATGATCCCATCAAACTGCGCCAGAAAGAGAAGTGGGCCAACACCTCCTCTTCCCGTTCTACTGCTCACATGGAGGCTGAGGAGGAGACAGATGCTGCTCAGGCTAAGGGCAGCCCTGCTTCCCAGACTCGTTCTTCTGCTGAGCCATTGTGGTCCAAGAAGCTCAAGGCACAGATGGGGTCCCTGCAGGACCAGATGAAGACCTTTTTATGCATGCAGGCAAAAGGATAGTATCAGACTCATGTGGCTCAGAAGGAGAACCGTCAGTGCAATAAGCGCCTGCTGAGGACACTTTATGTGCACGTGTCTAGTGGGTCTAAGGATGTTATCACTCCAGAGGCTGCCTGGATGGAGGCTAGACACTACGAGTGGGCTGGCTCTGAGGACGAAGAAGCAGCAGCAGAGTCTGATCACGAGGAGGAGCATGAGGATGAGGAGGACGATGAGGACACTACGGATGTGTCTGATGAGGATGCGGATGCATGAGCCACCACTTTTGTTCACGATCTCTCTGCCTTTTTGGTGGACTAATGCCAAAGGGGGAGAGTGTTAGAGAGTTGTGATTTGCCTTTGGTGTTTTCATTCGTGTTTGAGTCTTTCTTTTCTGAACTAGGTTGGTTTAAATCTGTTGGATATCTTATTATGTATGTGAAGACTCTTCTTCATATGGTGTGAGACATATGTTATCTCTATATTATCGCTAAAAGTCTCTCTCTGTATTTTGCATGTGAGATCATTCATCTTGTGCTATTATCTTCATGCTCACATGTCTATGATTTTATTATTATATGTTTTGGCAAATCTGGCATTGTCATCAATCCACCAAAAAGGGGGAGATTGTTAGGGCATATTTTGTTCTAAGTAGTTTTGGTGATTGATGATAGCACATCTGCAGACTAATCGTGTGCGTTGAGCATTTCAGATAATTCATAACGAAGCACAAGATGGCTCGTCGCCCCTCGGTGTTGTTGGAGCACGGTGTTTCCTACGATTATCTTTGTCAGTGTTGAGTAGTAGGAAAACCGTACTATTAAGAGGGGGTCCGCGTCGGAAAGGTTTGGGTGGAATCAACTCTCTCACGCGCACATTTTTATTTCCACCACTTTCTCTTTGCGGCAATGGAGCATCCGCTTAGTCTCTCTCAGCTTTGCAGAAAGTCTAGCGGTAGTACCGCCAGCTCCTCGCGGTAGTACCGTTGGGGCTTGCGGTAGTATCGCTAGCTCCTAGAGGTAGTACCGCTAAGGCTTGCGGTAGTACCGCTAGCTCCTGGAGGTAGTACCGCTAGCTCCTGGAGGTAGTACCGCTAGCTCCTGGCGGTAGTACCTCCCTCTTTGAGCAGTTGTACTTCATCGGACATTTTGCGAACACTTTTCCAGCGATGGTAGTCTCGGTAGTAGTATTTACACTACCGTGGATTTTTGTCACCGTAGCGGTAGTACCGCCAGCTCCTGGCGGTAGTACTGCTGGGGCTTGCGGTGGTACTGCTTCCGTCTTAGCGGTAGTACCGCTGCGCCCAAGTGGTAGTACCGCCAGGAACATGCTGACAATGAGGATAATGGTTCGTTTTGTTCTCCCACTATATAAAGGGTTCTCCTACCTCACAAACCCTACCTTTGATCCTCCAAGACTCCATTTTTGCTCCCTAAGCTCATATGTGCCCGATCTCTCTCCCTAGCCAATCAAACTTGTTGATTTTCTGGGGATTGGTTGAGAAGGCCTAGATCTACACTTCCACCAAGAGAAATTTGATTCCCCCCACTAATCCCTTGCGGATCTTGTTACTCTTGGGTGTTTTAGCACCCTAGATGGTTGAGGTCACCTCGGAGCCACATTCCATTGTGGTGAAGCTCTGCGGTCTTGTTGGGAGCCTCCAAGCTTTGTGTGGAGATTGCCCCAACCTTGCTTGTAAAGGTTCGGTCGCCGCCTTCAAGGGCACCTATAGTGGAATCATGGCACCTTGCATTGTGTGAGTGAGGAGAATACGGTGGCCCTAGTGGCTTATTGGGGAGCATTGTGCCTCCACACTGCTCCAACGGAGACGTACTTCTTGTCAAAGGTAAGGAACTTCGGTAACACATCCTCGTCTTCATCGGTTCCACTTGTGGTTATCTCTAACCTTTACATTGTGTATGTTATTATTGTAGAGTATTTCTTACTTGCCTTAGCGATTATAGTTGGTAGCATCATATAGGTTGCTCACCTAGTTGTCATTTTAGAGAACCTATATGTTGCTAGCCCTAACTTGTTAAGATTAGCTAAAAATTGGTTGTTGCCTATTCACCCCCCCCCCCCTCTAGTCAACCATATTGATCCTTTCAGCTAGCTCGGTACATGAGTGAACCGACAATTTGAGAGTATCTTAATTTCTCTCTCGTTTCTTTCTTGTTCTTTCTAAGTGTCATGATGGGATCATAAGGTGTTGGAGAAGGCTTGCTATTAATAAAGCCGAAACGGCTCAAGACCTTCTCAACATAGTGAGATTGTGTTAGAGTAATCCCACTCTCATCCTTAATAAGTTTGATGTTTAGGATCACATCGGCTTCTCCCAGATCTTTCATGTCAAAACTCTTTGATAGGAAAGTCTTGACCTCATTGATCACAACAATGTTTGTACCTAAGATCAAAATGTCATCCACATACAAACATAATATGACACTATTACCTCCACCATGGCGATAGTAGACACACCTATCAGCCTCATTAATGACAAATCCCACAGAAGTCAAAGTTCTTTCAAACTTCTCATGCCATTACTTAGGTGCTTGTTTCAGACCATACAAAGATTTTAGCAACTTGCACACCTTTTTCTCTTCTCCTTTTATCACAAACCCATCAGGCTGATTCATATAAATTTCCTCTTCCAAATCTCCATTTAGGAAAGTTGTCTTTACATCCATTTGATGAATGATCAGACCATAAGAGGCGGCCAGTGAAAGTAGCACCCCAATGGTGGTGATTCTAGCAACAGGTGAATAGGTGTAAAGTAATCTTCGCCTTCTTTCTGAGTGTAGCCCTTGGCCACAAGTCACGCCTTATACTTATCAATAGTACCATCAGGCCTTAACTTCTTTTTGAACACCCATTTACAACCCACAGGTTTACAACCATAAGGTCGTTCAGTTAACTCCCAAGTTCCATTAGAAAGAATTGAGTCCATCTCATTATGAACAGCTTCTTTCCAATCATCTACATCTGGAGACGCATATGCCTCTTCAATAGACTTGGGAGTATCGTCCACAAGGTATACGATGAAATCATCACCAAAGGATTTTGCAACCCTTTCTCTCTTGCTCCTTGCAGGAGCTTCATCGTTATCCTTCTCATGGACTTCCTCAGGTGTTTGTTCAATATAATCATCAAATGTACTAGATTTAGAATTTAACTCAGGAGAAAATCTAGCAATCTTATGCATATCTTTCATAGGAAACATATTCACAAAAAATATTGCATCACGATATTCCATTACAGTATCTACATGTATATCAGGAACCTCGGATTTAACTACTAAATTTCTATAAGCAATGCTCCGCTGAGCATAACCCAGAAAAACACAATCCATTGTCTTTGGTCCAAGTTTGCGTTTCTTGGGATAGGAATTGACCTTTGCCAAACATCCCCAATTGCGCAAATAAGAAAGTGATCGTTTTCTCCCAACCCACTCTTCATAAGGGGTTTTCTCTTTATTTTTGTTAGGAACTCTATTCAGGACATGACATACAGTCAACAAAGCCTCCCCCCACCATGCCTTAGATAAACCAGCAGTGTCTATCATGGCGTTCACCAAGTCAGTCAACGTGTGGTTTTTCCTCTCGGCAATCCCGTTTGATTGGGGCAAATAGGGAGGCGTCCTCTCATGAATAATACCATGTTCCTCACAAAATTCATCAAAAACTTTGGAAAAATATTCTCCACCACGATCCGACCTAAGACGCTTGATCTTTCTCTCTAGTTGATTTTCAACTTCAGCTTTATAGATCTTAAAGTAATTGAGAGCTTCATCTTTAGTTTGCAACAAATAAACATAGCAAAATATAGTCGCACCATCAATCAAAGTCATGAAATATTTCTTTCCACCTTTTGTTAACACACCATTCATCTCACATAGATCCGAATGTATGAGTTCTATAGGTGCCAAGTTTCTCTCTTCGGCAGCCGTGTGAGGCTTTCGAGGTTGCTTCGATTGCACAAAACTATGGCACTTAGAACCTTTGGAAAGTGTGAAAATAGGAATTAAACTCATACTGGATAGCCGAGACATTAAACCAAAATTAATATGACACAAACGAGAATGCCGAACACTTGTATCATCATTAATACTAGCACAAATTTGGTTTACTGACTTATTGCAAAAATATGAAGGGGAAAAGCGGAACAAGCCTCCGCACTCATAGCCTTTACCTATAAATTGTCCAAATCTCGACACGATTACTTTATTTGACTCTAAAACTACCTTAAACCCATCTCGACATAGAAGGGAGCCGCTAACTAGATTCTTGTTCATAGTAGGGACATGCTGCATGTTGCTTAGTTGCACGATCTTTCCCGAAGTAAACTTTAGATCCACCGTGCCAATGCCATGAACAGAAGCATGCGACCCATTCCCATTAGGACGGAAGAATCCCTTGCGACCTGATAAGAAGTAAACAAAGAGATGTCAGCACACACATGAACGTTAACTCCTGAATCAATCCACCATGAAGATGATTGGAATACTGAAAGCACAATAGGTAAATTACCATACCCATCAGTATTGCTACTGGCACCATGTTGACTGTCTTGGAGCTGGTTTTCCCTCTGCGGTCTGCGCATTCTGGGCATTCCTTGGAAAAGTGTCCGAGCTTCCCACAGGCGTAGCACTCTAGCTCAGCCTTGTTGAACTTCTTCTTCTTCTTGATGGTAGTAGTCTTTATAGGCTTGTTGAAAACAGGCTTGTTCTTTCCTTTGTTCTTGTTATGTAGGAACCTTTGTACCATGTTGGCAGTAGGTTGAACCTCACCTCCTTTCTTAGTAGTGTCTTTAGCCTGAGCTTTCTCTTCACCATCAAGAGATGCAATCATATTTTCAACTGATATCTCTTGTCTCTTATGTTTGAGAGAAGTGGCTAAGTTCCTCCATAAAGAAGGCAACTTTGCAATCATGCACCCAGCCACAAATTTATCGGGTAGATCACACTTAAGGAGTTCCAGTTCCTTCACAATACATTGTATCTCATGAGCTTGTTCAACCACAGAACGGTTATTCACCATCTTGTAGTCGTGAAAATTCTCCATGATGTACAATTCACTGCCTGCATCTGTGGCACCGAATTTAGCCTTCAGTGCATCCCACAGTGTCTTTCCATCTTGTATGTGCATGTACACATCACACAGATGGTCAGCAAGAACACTCAAAATGCATCCCACAAACATAGTGTTGGCTTCCTGGAACTTTCTCTGATCTTCATCAGAAGCTCGCTCTGGCATGCCAGCACTAACATGGAAAACTTTCAGAGGAGTAAGCCAGAGCGTGGATCTCACTTCCCACCTCTTAAAGTGCATACCGGTAAACTTATCCGGCCTCAGTGCATCACAAAATCCAGCCATAGTTAACTCAAGAAATTGCCTACAGTTAGGTTTTTGGATTGTTGAGTAATTATGCACAATTTCCATAATTAATTCCAGAATATAAAGCATGACGATACTAGCTACTAACATGTGAAACTCTAACATACTAGATGCAGTAGACAACATGAATAGCAGCAACACCGTATAGCAAAACATGTACGCATCTAACATGTTCATCGGTCCAACGGGAAAACGACGCCCGTACCGAACGTTTGTAGATGAAGCAGATGTGTTCTGTGTAGCTACTTTGTCGACGATGACGTTGGCGATGACGGGAAGAAGTAGACGACGCTTGAGGCGGCGGTACGCAGCACCGCCCGACTTGCTAGGTAGACGACCCGTTGTGAAAGCAGCGAGCAGTCGCACAGAGCGCTTCCCAAAAACCTAATTCGCCCTCTCCCGTACAAGATCACAAAGGCGACTGGTTCCGGAGACCTGCTCTCCCGATCGCCGTTGGACGCCGGCGCTCGGGATGAGGTAGACTACGATGGCGGCGCAAGTTGTGAGACGAGGCAAAACCCTAGATGTTTTTCGGTGTTTCTTTGACCGACCATGATAAGCAGTATATATAGGAGGACCAAGGTCGATTCCGTGTCGCGACCACGTCTCAATCCGACTTGGTTTCCAAGTCGTATACTTACCGGACAAGAAATTCTTAACTTGTCTGCCAAGACATAAAAAATAAAACGGCAAAAGGAAGCCGCGCGCCCGCAAGGCATCGGACCGCCCAGCTAGGCGAGGCGAGCAAGCGCGCATGTGGTTCTCTCCTTTCTCTTCTCAACACACACTTAGAGTGGTGGGAAAAACTCACTATATAAAGAGGTCCAACACTTCCTCCACTAGCGGTATGGGACTAAACTTTAGCACCACCACTTGCCATTTTATTCATGGGCTCAATTTGAGATTTCAGAATTTTGTAGATGGGCCAAGCCCATTAATTCTAACAGACAACAGATAGGCTCTCCCTTTTGAAAGAGTGTATCGTGGGGCTTTGCAAGCTATCAAAACTTTTTATTCCTGAAAAATTGATAATGATGATAACATTAGCTTTTGGCATGATATATGGGCCGTGAATTGTTCCCTAAAAGTTAAATTTTGGAAGTTGTTCAATATTTGTAACTAGTAGGAATGCTCGGTGTTCCAGGTTTGGGATGGGACAGCTCTTAAACTTTTCTTTAGACGGTGTGTTGAGCAAAGGGGTATGGCAAGTTGTGTTCAACTTATTGAACATCTAGAAGGATTCTCATTGTCCCAGGTTTGGGATGGGACAGCTCTTAAACTCTTCTTTAGACGGTGTGTTGAGCAAAGGGGTATGGCAAGTTGTGTTCAACTTATTGAACATCTAGAAGGATTCTCATTGTCGGACTTGCCTGTTTGGCTTCTAGAACCTAGTGGAAAGTATTCGGTGAA
Source organism: Hordeum vulgare subsp. vulgare (assembly GCF_904849725.1). Taxonomy (NCBI): domain Eukaryota; kingdom Viridiplantae; phylum Streptophyta; class Magnoliopsida; order Poales; family Poaceae; genus Hordeum; species Hordeum vulgare. The sequence continues at coordinate 193,362,461 of NC_058523.1, read as the reverse complement.
TTTTTTTTACAGCTGCATTAACTTTGGTAGTGTGGTTTCTCCTTTTGGAGATACTCTTTGGAAAACTTTGGGGCATGTTCTTTCAGCTTGCGATAAGCCTCTTGTGTTTTTGCTCGTATGTATACTCGTCATCTGGGACGACATCTGTACTGGCTGGGGTAAAATCTGCAATAATAACACTCTAATACAAGCTGCAAAAATATTTTGATGGTACCTCGGCACATGTCAGGATGCTCCTGCAATTTCATATAGAATAGGAAAAGGCAACAAATAAGGAGTGAGTCGGTTTAAGACCGGAACTAAAGAAAAAGGAAGAAGAAATGGAAAAATGGGTCCATCCGCATCCTTCAGATCCATCTCTACCTGAGACAGTGAAACTGACACCGCACCCAAGTGCGTGCTGCTTAGTTGTAAGTTAAGTTTCTTCAGTTCCTTTGCCATTACATGATCCTCACAAGCATGCTTCAGTGTGCCTTCGCTATATTTTGCCAATTCACCAAGGAGATCACTAATGTGCGTAAAACTTATCTCTGATTATCTGCAACTCTCTTAATGCATCTCCAATTTGAATGCGTTCAGTTGGCGTCTCCGTGGAGCATGAAATTCCAACCTGCAGAATCGAGACGATGCAACTAATTCTCATGTCTTCACTGTTATGATATCCCCCTTCTGTTCCTTTGCCATTACTTCCTGCTTTTAATAGTTCTTGGTCAATGACAAAAGCCGCTTGGTCTGGCAGTGCCATTTGCACGTGCTTATGAAGGCCGAGCACTTCTCCGAATTCAGAGCTTGTGGGTCTTTTTCCGGTGAACATCTCGAGCAGCAGTATACCGTAGCTGTAGACATCACCATGGACTGAAGCTTCATGGCCAAGTCCATATTCTGAGATTAACAAACGTGATAAATTTAATAAGTGCTTCCTTAGATGGAGGGTAAAAATAAAATGTGAAAACAAATGCAACAATGATGGAACAGTTGAGAGTAGAATTATGCTCACCTGGAGCAACATAACCGATCGTTCCTCTTATTACGTTCCGACTAGTCGATGTCTCTGACATGTCATTATGTCCATCATGTAGGAACCTTGCAAGCCCAAAATCACCGACATGGGCAACCATGTTGTTGTCGAGGAGAATATTGCTTGGTTTGAGGTCGCAGTGGACAATTGGAAACGGCTTCTGGTGATGTAAATAGTCAAGCGCAGAAGCCACGTGCATGGCAATCTCGGTTCTCTGAATGAGATCTAGAATCTTGGGTTCGCCGTCTTCCTCGAGATGTTTGTGCAGCCACTGGTCTAGATTTCCATTTGGCAGAAACTCAAACACAAGAGCCTTGAAGTTGCCACCTCGGGAGTCAATACTTGAGCACACTGTTATAACCTTCACAAGGTTCCGGTGGCGAATACATCTCAAAGCCTCACATTCCGCATCGAAACTTCGGGATGCGCCAGCATGCTGCAGGTTGAGTACCTTCACTGCCACCACCACTTGTTGGCCAGAGATTTCCATTCTTCCCTTGTACACTGCACCAAAGCTGCCCACCCCGATGAGGTTCTCGGATGTGAAACCATCTGTTGCCTTGGCCAATTCAGCATAAGAAACTCTGATGTATTTGTCAGTGGGGAGAGTTATCTGTGGCTTTGATCTTCTAAGCTTGCTTCTTTTACATAACACGAACACTGCAGATAGTATGACCAACGTAATTACAGCGCCTGCTGCGATAATCATGAGATGCTTTGAAGATATTTTCCTTTTAGTGGGACTGGAGCACATTTTCAAGTTCAGTTGAGGGATCCCACCACACAGAGCATTGTTTCCCATGACCGAGGTTGCCGTTGCATTGAGGAATATTCCGTCCTTCGGAACTTCACCTTCAAAATCATTGGAAGAGAGATTTAAACTAGCAAGACCTGTCATTGTACCGAGGAACTCAGGAATGCTCCCAGATAAATTATTCTGAGAAAGATCGAGCACTAGGAGACCCCTTAACTGTCCTAGTGACAGCGGAATCGTCCCGTCGAGATTGTTCCCAGATAAATTGAGGTACTGTAAGCTTCGACACTCCCCAATATTGGTAGGAATCTTTCCTGAAATCATATTGTCAGAGAGATCAAGCTCACCTAGATTCCTGAGATTTCCCACTTCTGAAGGCAAAGTCCCAGTCAGTGAATTATGTGCAAGATACATGGTACTCGACAAGCTTGAGATGAGGAAAAACTCCTTAGGCGTTGGGCCGGAAAGATTGTTGTAAGAAAGATCCAGCTGCTCTAAAGGACAGTTGCTGAGAGCAGAAGGTATGGCACCACTGAGCGCATTGGTACTAAGCAGAAGGGTTGTAAGCTTTGTAAGATTTCCAACAGCCACTGGGATGGATCCTGACAAGTTGTTATTTGACAGAGACAACCGATTCAACTTCGTAAGCTTGCCGAGAGATGCTGGGATGGTGCCCTCGAGAAGATTATTCTCCATGTCAAGTTCATCCAAGTTGATGAAGTTCCCTATCGCTTCAGTTATCGTTCCTGATATGCTGTTGTATGCAATGCCAAGAAATTCCATCTGTGTCGACAAATTGCCGATTGATTTCGGTAGCATGCCTTGGAGCTTGTTTTCACTAACATCCACCAATATCATATTGCTGCAGTTGGTCAGAGCCGTAAGGAAGCCCCATTCAGCATCGTTGGTTGCTTCAAGCTGATTCCACGCAAAGTTCACCACCGACAGCATCTCCTGGCGAGCCCCCAGGCACTGCGGGATCGTTCCCGACAGGAAGTTGTTTACCGTCTGAACCATCTGAAGCATGGAGGCATTGCACAAGGATGGAGGGATCACACCATGAAACTGGTTATCAGACACAAGAAAGTACTGGAGGCTCGTCATCGTGTTCCCGATGTCGGGCGGAAATCCCCCGGTGAGGTTGTTGTGTTGGATGTTGAGCATCTCAAGGGAGGAGAGGTTGAAGACTGAGGGTGGCAGAGGGCCTTGTAGCTCATTGTTGTCCAGGTAAAGCTCAGCGAGGGCATGGAGGTTCCCGATGGCGTCAGGTATCTTGCCGACAAGCTTGTTCTCCGAGAACGAAACGGCGGTAAGCAACCGGAGGTTCCCTATGGACTCCGGGATGCGCCCCACAAAGCCATTGCTCTGGAGGTTTAAGGATGCCAGCGACAAGAGGTTCCCTAGCCAGGAAGGTATGGTTCCTCCGAGGCTGTTGTCTTCCAGATGGAGCGTGGTGAGGGATGACAGGCCCTGTAATGTGGAGGGCATGCTCCCCGACAGCCGGTTCGAAAAGGCGGTGAGGGCGGTCAGCGCCGAGAGGTTCCCCAGCGAGGCGGGGATGGAGCCTGAGAGCTGGTTGGACGCAAGGGCGAGGCCGACGAGGTTGGCGAGGCTGCCGACCTGCCACGGGATCTCGCCTGTCAGGTTGTTGAACTCTAGGACCAGCAGCCTGAGGTTGACGAGGCTGGCGATGCCGGAAGGGATGCCTCCTGTGAGCCTGTTCTGGCCGAGGTCGAGCACCTCGAGGTTCCGAAGCGAGCCGACCAGCTCCGGTGGGATGAGCCCCTGCAGCTTGTTGGCGTGGAGCAGGACGGTCCTGAGCCGCCTGCACCGGGAGAGCGACGGCGGGAGGCGGCCCCCGATGGCGTTGTCGCTGAGGTTGAGGTGGCTGAGCTCGCGCAGGCGGCCGAGCTCCGGCGGCAGGGCGCCGTGCAGGCGGTTGCCGGGGAGGTGGAGCCGCCTCAGGTGCGTGAGGTTGGACAGCGCCGGGCTGAGCGCGCCGAGGAGGCCGAGGTTGGGGAGGTCCAGCGCCACGACGCGGCCGCGGCCGCGGCCCCTCGTGCCGCAGGACACGCCGCGCCACTGGCACGGCGGTGGCGCGGGCTCGTTGTGGGCGCTGCTCGTCCATGACGCCAGCGCCCGCGACGGGTCGCCCCTCACGAGCGACCTGAAGGAGAGCAGCGCGTTGTAATCCGCGACGCTAGCGGCAGCGGCAGCGGGCTCGGATGCGTCGTGCAGGGCGTGAGTGGCGACGGAGCACGCGAGGAGGAAGACAAGGAGGAGGAGGAGGGACAGTGCTGCCATTGCCATTGCTGCCCCGGCAGACGGTACTGCAGCAAGCAGAGCGATTGTGGAGTGTGGACTGGACGCGGCAGAGAGCATACGTACGTACGGTAGAGGTAGAGGTAGAGAGGTTTGGCCTGGGTGAGTGTTGCGTATAAACAAACTGTGGCCACCAGCGACGCGTCGTCCTCGTCGTTTGGCAACTGGACGTTGAATTATTTTGGGAGGGGGCCACCCGCAGCGTGATGCGATCCGTCGCTTGTTTCCTTTCTCTCAAGACTACGGGTCAATGAGCCATGAGTGGTTGATGTCAGTGATATGAAAAGCTGGCGGCCGCTATTTGGGTTGTCTGTTTGCAACGGCAAAAGTTTTTGCGCGCCTGACCTTTTTGGCGCCTGACCTTTTTGACAATGTCTCCCGTTCACACTAACCCTGCCCACACCCAAAAATGCTAGACATACAAAGAGTTATGTAAGGTTACACGCTGACTAGGATTCTTTCTTTCTAATAACTAACCACTCCCCCCTGATTTTCAAGGGGTGGGGTCCTCATCCCCCTTAATCTCCAATCAAAACACACCTGTTTATAAAACCCATGTAAAGTTATGTATGTGTAGCATTGCCCACACCACTCCTACAGCCGTCTTCTCCTTCAAGTGCTGGCTCATCATGCCATGCTAAACTACGGCCAGCGCTTCACTAGTCGGCTAAATCTATGTCAACTAAGAATTACTGAAGACAATATCAAAACAAGGAACCAAGAGCTAATATACAGCAGCAACTATTTATTTATGTAGCTAGAGCATACAGAATGTTGATTCTTATTTTATTTTTCTATGCACAACCATATAAAAATGCACTAGCACATACTATTCCTTTGAAGATTACGACAAGACAAGGCGAGCCAGAGAAAAACATTGCCTTGTGACAAATCCAGGGTACCGACAGAAAATGCACCAATTATCAACGAATCTACCAGGTAGAAGATCGCCAAAGTAGAAAGCTGGGAGACAAGTTGCAGGTAGCCAAGAAAATTCTGCCTCACGGCTCATTTAATCGACTATACATATTACAGCTTAATAATCCATGCTGCATGTATACATGGGTTAGACACTCGAGACTACCACTCATCACTTCGTCTTTTTACTGTCAAAACACACGCACGGTCCGAATGCTTACAATCATGGCTTCTGGTAGATGGCTGGTGGGTCCGGCAACTTACTAGAGCTTCCTGACTCAATCTTGACATTTCCCGGCTCATCGACAGCCATGGCATTAGCATCGAGCTGTAGGCGACGAGGATCATGGACAACAAGAAAATGCATCTTTGGTTAGATCAGCCTAGCCATGGGCAGTGTACACTAGGGATCTATCTTATACGACAGTTCACAAACAGAAAGGGAGGCCGGCTTACATGAGCTTGCTTAGATGGACCGATGTCTTCTGCCATAGGTTCTGGTCCTCTATGTTCACCTGTTACTCTGCTACCATCCTGCAGAGGGTAAAAAAACACATTTAGCATAAATGCATGGCACCAAGGAATACAAACAAGTTGCATACAACCATGGAAGTTTAACAAAATTACAAGACACTCTTTGCTACCCTTCAGTTTACATGCACATCGGAGGAGCAAACAATGGTCGGTGGACATTTTGCAATGCATCTAAGCAGAAATACTCCACCAACACCATCTATTACATGGTGAGAAAGCAATTTTCACTCTATTTTGGAAAAGAATTATCAAGGACCAGGTGGTAAGAAAAAGGACGACACATCTGTGAACAAAATGGTGGATCATGAAAAAGGACAAATCACTAATCTGTACATAAAGACTAAAAATGATGAGGTGAAGTACCTGATCTTTTGTTTCAGCTCCAGCTGATTCTCTCTTAACTCTTGCACCTTGAATAGTGATTCTCCTATAACAAAAGATTGTCACAAGGTGCACACAGGATAGCCATCAGAACTGATGGAACAATGAGACAGGAATAAATACCATCTCACAGAACAACATAAATAAATACCTTGCTGAGTCTTCCAAAGGTGTGTGATAATCCATTTCCATGTCAGAATCAGGGCCATCATGCCTTTCATCCTGATCCTCTTCATCTTCATCCGGCTGCATAATATAAACACATGCAAAGTACCCAAAATACAATCAGCTCTTGTCCTTCACTTCCAGGCAAGACCAGGAATATAGGTGATAAGGAATATAATCCAACTGTGGAGGTGAATATCTGATGTCACTCACATTAGGAAAGGGAGGTAACAATATTCATTTAGATGTAACACGGGCACCAAAAAGGTCAAACCAACTAAAATAGTTCACTTTATCTGCTTGGAAATGGATTACATTTTCAAAATTTGCACAGCCTCCAACATACATCTTTGGCTGTAACTTTTTGTTTGTATATTAGTAAAAGTTATCAGGTATACTGATGAAACTAGTATTATTCATAACAAAGCACATCATACTGTTTTGGTGTTACATGTCTAAATAGTTGTTTATATATTGGTTAGAAAAGTTCGACTGCTCGCTTTCTATGAAGTCATGCAACAGCAGGGCTGCACGGATTATGTTGGGCGGACCAGGCCAAGTAGAGCCCAAAACTTTTACCCTTATGCTGTTTTGGGCTTATGCTGGACGGGCCATACCACTATTTTGTTCGTGTATAGCTCCACCACTGAAGTCATGTATTTACGAACAGCAGTACTATTACTGTCCACTGTCTACTGTCTAGCCTTTCTTTGAAATTAACATAAGGGGACATGTTCAATTGAGCATATTCAAAACTTCATTGAATAAAACAGTCGGGCTGCCATACCACAAACACCATCATTATATAGAAGTTAGCTCAAAATTCAAACATTATTTAATTTAACCTAATAACGTCAAAGTATGCACAGACAGTTCAAGCATAGTAGTAGAAATAAACGAGAAAACAGTCGGGCTGCCATACCATGAACATCATCATTATATAGAAGTTAGCTCAAAATTCAAACATTATTTAATTTAACCTAATAACGTCAAAGTATGCACAGACAGTTCAAGCATAGTAGTAGAAATAAACGAGAAAACAGTCGGGCTGCCATACCATGAACATCATCATTATATAGAAGTTAGCTCAAAATTCAAACATTATTTAATTTAACCTAATAACGTCAAAGTATGCACAGACAGTTCAAGCATAGTAGTAGAAATAAACGAGAAAACAGGCTGCGACAAAAAACATGCCCTTAACCAAATAATACAGACCAGGAAATGAACTGCACCGGGAAGTTGAAGAAATTTGAGCAGATAAAACAGGGAAGAAAAAAATGACAACAACGCACTTCTAAAAAACAAGGGCAGCGGCAGACATGTATCATCCTGGCATGCTACCTCAATTGATAAGCATAGCAAACATATGGAATCAAGAAAATAAGAGATCACAGCATTAAAGAAAACAACCCTTGTATCAAGTAATCTGGCTTGTTACATAAAGCATGAAATCATTAGCAATTTAGTAACAACTAGCAAAAGGGCCCGTGCGTTGCAACGGGAGAAAAACAATTATAATCTCCAATCGTGCTGATCATATTATGTCTTTAAAATTTTAAGACATTTCTTAAAATGCATGAACATTTTTTGAATTAGCAAACATTTTTTTCAATTGCGCTCAAAAAATAATACACAAACTTTTTTTTCAAAATCATGGAACTTTATTATTTTCAGCAACATTGTTCTCAAAATTATGAACATTTTTCTGAATATGCGAATATTTTTACAAAAATCCCAAGCATTTTTTGAACTCACAAACATTTTATGTTTTCTTCAAAAATTTATTTCTAATTCTAATTTTTATAAATTGCAAAAGTTTTTCAAAGTTCTAAATTATTTAAATTAGAAAATGGGACAGAAAAATGAAAATAAAAAACGAGACTAAAAACAGAGACACGAACTGTTTTTAAGATTTTTACACAGACTTTTGTTTAAAATCATTGACTTTTTTTATTTTATGGACATTTTCCCAAAATTTAAACATTTTTTTGTATATGCAAACATTTTTCAAAACTCCTGAGTAGTTTTTGAATTCTCAAAAAAATTATGTTTTTTTGAATATTTTATTTCGAAATTCCCAGTTATTTAAAATTGAGAAAAGTTATTTGAAGTTCTAAATTATTTAAAGTAGAAAAACAAAATGGAACTGAAAAGAAAAATTAAAAACTAAACTAAAAAAAACAGGCGCCCACGCATGGGCCGGTCCAAACGGATGTGCTGCATCTTTTTCTAATGCCCAGAGCGTAATATAGGAGGCGCCTACATGGGCCGGCCCAGTCTGGAGATTTTTCTGTTTGAAACGTTTTCTATGAGTGGCATTGGTGGGTAATTTTAGCCAACTTTAGGGACAATTTAAATGACGTACGGCAGAAGCAATATTTGCTTTATTAGTAGGTAAGATAAGATAAGAATAGGAAACTCAGTGCTAATTCATCAGTTGTAAAAAAACAAAAGGGATCCTGATCCCATTACCTTTCCAGTTTTCCAGATTTTGTCAACTTGAAACTAACATGAAGATACTATCACAGAATGTTAGCTACTGTTTCTTATTCTAATATTATATTTACAGGAATTTGCATGTACTAGCAGGCACCATCCCTCCATGCTGCTTACCAGAGAAATGGTGCTCATGAAGGGAGGTTTTGTTTTTAGCAATGAAGGGAGATTTTCAATGACTACATCAGAAACTCCTCGTCCTCTTATTGTTAAGAGTAAAGAAAAGGGACACAGAAGTTGAATTCCTTCTTATAATGCAAGAACAGTTGCTTACCTCAGGGAACTCAGTATCAGGAGGTCGCTCTTGAAACTGGACGCTAGGGGCATGCCTGAGTTTTGAAAGATTGTCAAGAAGTTTGCTTCTTATATTATCCAGTTCGTAGTGTGTATTTTTGTTCTCCATGTTACTTGGTGCTACATGAAGAGTGTAATCTGGACCAAAGTATTCATAGTACTCATTGACAGGCATCTTATCCTCGAGCTCTTGGCCAAGTGCAACTCCAGTCTGCACGAAGTTTAAAAGTGCCAGATGAAGCAAACAGGATGGCATCAAAATGCACAGCAATAAAAACACGTATAGTTCCAATAGGTAACAATTACAAGCATAATCATGGCAGAAGAGGCCAAAGAAAGAAGATAAGTTTTTTTACCATACCTCATAACACCAACAACGTGCGACATTTCTTATGGTATAGCCACCACCGCCAAGAAGCAACAATGGAACATTGAAAGACCTCATGTACTTCACGCATTCTGCATGACCTCTGATCGAAAGATTGAAGCAACCCAACCTATCCCCAGATAACGAATCGGCGCCGCATTGAAGAACAACTGCACCAGGCTGGAAAACCTCCATAACTTTGGCCATTATAGGCTTAAACAGGGACTGGTAGCTTTCATCATCAATCCCATCATCCAAAGGGACATTAAGGGAGTAATACTTTCCTTTTGAATGCCCAATATCACGGACATCCCCTGTGCCTGGGAAATAATCCCCAAACTTGTGGAATGAGACCGTCATAACCCTGTCTGTTGTATAGAATGCCTCCTCAACTCCGTCACCATGGTGGATATCAATATCAACATATAGAACTCGCTGCAGATATTAAGACAGACAATATTAGCACAATAAAAAAACCTTGACCTAAAGGACGAAACATCTGGCTGGTATCCAAATTCCTAGTAGCAAGAGGAAACTCAGGAAACAAGGACACTGAGGAGGTGTTTGGTTCGGGTTTTTTTTTTGTTATCAGATTACAGCGCGATCTAATACCGATAAACACGTTTGGTTCCCGCAGCACAAGGCCCGTTCTACCCACAACCCACCGGTAACGATTCACGTTAGCGCTTCATCATCTCCTTCGTGGAACTCCTGTCTTCCTCCCCCAGTCTCCTCAGCCCCAGATCCCTCCGCCCAAAACAGTGACGCCCCAGCCCTGCCCCGGCCACGCCACCCATGGTTGAGACATCCATCCCGCCCAACATGCTCTGCATCACCAGCAGCGGCATCCTGAAGGAGCAGCATCGGCTGCCGATCCCCTTCACCGCATTTGGAGCACCTTCTTCAGATCTCTACTCCGCCCTTCTCCTCTGTCCTCTTGATTACCATGGCCTTCCCTTCAATTCTTGATGAATTTCGCATTTCTTAAGCTGATTGGTTCATGATTGTGTTGGTCATGGCATTGATATGTTCTTGGTTTCTGATTTATCCAGACTACTAAGAACACTCAAACCCCGTATTGCAACCAGATACCGTCACTGGATGGAGCTAAACAAAATGGACAATGGCGCCATTACACCGTTAATGCCATCGCAATCTATTTAAGTTAGCCTTTCTGAACCAAACACTTCCTGAATGCATCAACCATTCCTCTATTTGGAATTAGTTGCCACTGAATCACTCTGAATATTTACAATCAAATAAATATTCAAAATAACTATATGCCACTAAACAGTAGTATACAGGAATATGACATGACATGGTCTCATTTGGGACCTCTTGGGATAAAAGCTAGCAAAAACAGTTTATTGCATCAACATATATTAGGCATTCCGGTAGTTTATCCCTTTCTGCTTACCATCTGTTCAACCAATATCGTTAATTCCATAACTAATGGACGTGACATGAAAGTTAGAAAACTAGTTCACTTAATGAAACAGTTGCAGACGAGAGGATGTAATCGAACCGTTTAAAAATATATTAAACCTAATGGCATGAGCAAGGCGGGGCAAGGTCACCTGGTGATGCTTGAGGAGCTCGAGGATGGCGAGTACGATGTCGTTGACGTAGCAGAAGCCTGAGGCCTCGCACTTCTTAGCATGGTGCAGGCCCCCTGACCAGTTGATGGCGATGTCGAGACCGTGGTTGAGCTTGACGGCACCGCCGACGGAGGCCCCCGCGTAGGTCTGGCAGAAGCTGTAGAGGCCGTCGAAGACGGGGCAGTCCTCGCCGACGTTGAAGCGCTTGAGGGCCCGGATCTGGTCCTGCTGCGTCTCGGGCGTGACGGAGCGGAGGAAGGAGATGTAGTCGTCGGCGTGGAAGCGGCAGAGGTCGCGGTCGCGGGCGGGGTTGGGGCGCAGCACCTGCATCTGGTCGAGGAGGCCGTACTGCGCCAGCAGCGAGTGGGTCATGCGGATGCGGTGCGGCTTCATCGGGTGGCCCTGCCCGTAGTAGTAGTTGCCCACCTCCGGGTCGTAGAAGTAGCACACGCGCCGCTTCTGCCCGTCGGGGCCGACCGACGGCAGCGAGTTGCCGCCGGCGCCGGCCGAGGAGGGCTCCATCGCGACGCCGCCGCCGCGGGGCGGTGGGGTTTGGGGGGCTGGATTGTTTCTGCGGGATTGTGTGTGGGAGCCAGAGGGGTAGGTCACCCGCAGAAAAAAATAGAAATAGAGGGGAGAAAATTAGGGACGAGCGGGGAACAGGCCAGAAAGCGATCGAGGCCTCCATCATACGATGCTTCGCGACGGGTCCGTGCGATTCATCTACTACCCCTCTCCTACTCGTATAAAAGTATGAAAGGGCAGGTATAACTAAGAGCAAGTAGAATAAATTAATATATTTTTGTGTAGTTAGAGAAAAGAGAAGAGGAGAGAGAAGGTCGGCGGTTCTTAGCTAAGGGTCAGCTTTAACACGTACTCCTAGACATTTTGTGAGTATGAAAGATAGGCCATATAATAAAAAAAGTAGTACACTTTTGCAATGAACTATTGTACATGTTGACTATAAAATTGGCTATAGATGACATGATAATCGCTTATAGCCAGCAGCTCGCTATACTATTATACTTGCTCTAAATGTATTAGTCATCTGATTACGTCATCTAACGGACTACATGCGTATTTATTTTGACCGATTTTATCATAATCTGAACAGCTAGGATTGTAAAAAAATATGGGTTCAAAATTCTAGAATAAGTTGGATGGAGAATCGATTCTCAAGATTATGATAGAATCGGTAAAAAACAGACGTGTAGTCCATTAGATGACGTAATCAGATGACTAATACGTTTAGTTATATCCGCCCATATTTTTATACGGTAGGAAACGAGTAGTTGATTCTCAAGATTCTGGAAGAATCGGCTAAAAGAACCGGATCTGTCTACTAACAAAAAGCTGCTAACGAAACGCTGCTAATCCCTACGCCTTTGTCTCACGTCCTCGTGTCGCTCGCCTCGCCTCGCCCCTCACGCCCTGCCCCTTCCTTTAACCACTCCTCACCCCCTCTCTCTAGCCACCGCCACCCCATCCTCACACCCTCCCCCTCCCGTTCCACTCACCTTCTCTCCCTACCCTAAGGTCCCAGACCGAGATCAAGCAGGACAGCATGTACTGGAACTTCGTGAGATGGGTTAGTATGATAACGAGCAAATCAATCACTTGGGTACTGTCAAAACAAGACTCATGATTATTTTCACACAATGCCTACTGTATATTACTATTTCCACAATTTATATTACTCAAAATAATCTATGAAAACACCAAAACAAGCAAACTATGTATTGAAAACAGAATCTGTCAAAAACAGAACAGTCTGTAATGATCTGAATGAGAACCATACTTCTGCACCTCAAAAAATTCTTAACAATTATGACAATTAGGGAAATTTGCGTATCAATGAGAAGCAAAAATAATCAACTCAAAATCTCTCTCTCGATAGAAATTAAAAATAATTTCGTGAGCAGAAAGTTTATGTTTTTTTCAGCATGATTAAACAGCTATCACCCAAACTAACCATAAAGGCTTTACTTGGCACAAACACTAACTAAAACACAAAAAACACAATAATAACATAATTATGATGGTGTGGACAAAACAAAACAGAAAGCAAAAAGAAAAAATAAATTCATTGGGTTGCCTCCCTACAAGCGCTATTGTTTAACGCCCTTAGCTAGGCATGATGATTTCAATGATGCTCACATAAAAGATAAGGATTGAAGCACAACGAGAGCCTCATGGAGCATATGGCTAGCACATTTAAGTCTAACCCACTTTCTATGCATAGGGATTTTGTGAACAAACAACTTGTTTGTGACAGCCCGATGCCGACGTTCCAGAAGATTCCCCTTTTCCTTTCCGTTTCCGTCGTGTGGCTATTTTATTTCGTTCGCTACATCGTCATTTAGTTTGCATCGTCGCATCATGCATGGCATCACGTCATCCGTGTTTTGTCGGTGTTGCTTGTTGCTCCGTGTTGTTGGGTGTCACTGCCTTGTCAGTGGCGTTGTCTTGTTGGAGTGATGAGAGTGGGTGCAACAGAGCCGCTTCAAACCCTGTTGCACCGAGGACGTGAACCTTCTCCCCTTCTCTCCCTTCTTATTTCGTTTTTGCGGTTTGCTAAAGCTTTCGTTTTAACCCTTCTAAAAAAGCGTCTTCTTTTAAAACAATTTTATTAAATGTGAGGGCCACCCCTTGGGTTTTCCTTATTTTTCCCTTTTGTTGGTTTTCAAAACTAGAGTCTCATTTTATTTTTAAAAGGGGTTTTATTTTATTCTTCAAAAAAAAGGTTTTATTTTTTTCTTCAAAAAAAGCCCAAGTTATTTCTTATAGTTGGGGTATGTTTTTAAGTAGGTATAAAAAAAGGTATTTTCTTTATTTTATTTTTTTGTTAAATCCTTTTCGTGTGAGTGGGTTTGCTGTTTCAAAAAAAGCAAACAAAAGAGAGAGAGGGAGCCCAGCCGGCCAGGCCCAAGGCCCAGCCAGCCCCCCTCCCCTGCCCTAGCGACCGCCCCCAGCGCCCTCGATCCCGTGTCTCCCCCTCGCGCCGTCGTCCTCCCCAGCCCTTGTCCCGATTCCTCTCCTCCCCAACGCCTCCTTCCTCCCTCTCAGCCCCTCTCCTCTCCCGCGCGCCGCCCTTGGCCCCGCCTCTAATAGCTGGCCGCCGCGCCCGCCTCCCCGCACGACCCGCTGTCGCCGCCTCCCTGTTCCCCGAGCCATCGTCGCCGTTCCCGCGCTCGCCGTGCGTGGCATCGCCTCCCCGCGTGCCCCGTGCTCGCCGATGCAGCCCTGCGCCGTCCTGCTGCTCGTGGGCCGCGCTGCCGACTTCGCCTCCTCGTCCCCGTGCTCGCCGCTGCCGCAAGGAGCTCTCTAGCGCGACCCCTCCTTCTGTCGCCCCGAGGCCTCCCGCCGGCCGCAGACGCTAGCTCCTACCGCCGCGACCCCACACAGGAGCCGCGCGCGCGCCTTCCTGGATCCCAGCGCCTGCTGCTGCGCCTTGTTGTAGCTGCTGCCTGATGTGCATGTTGTTGTTGTTGTGCTTGCTATACCGTTGATGTTACTGCTAGGCTGCAACCGATGCTTGCTACGCTTGCTTGTTGGCCTGCTTGCCGTGCCTTGCTGCCATGTTGCTTGTGCTGCTTGCGCTAGCCATGTCGTGCCATGCTTGTTGTTTGCCTGCATGCCGCTGCTGCCGTTTGCTGCTGCTGGCAGTTGTTTGGAGATGCTCTTGCTGCTGCCGCCAGATGCTGTTGCCATGTGCTGCTGCCCATGCCGAGCTCGATGCGTGCCTGTCCCTGTTGCCTGCGCTTGCTGTTGCCGGCTGATGCATGTTGCTGATGCGTTTGTCTGCTACGAGCTGCTGCTATTGCTGTCGCCGATGTGCTGTTGCTGCCTGCCTGCTTGCTATGTTGTAGTTGCTGATGTAGCTCGTCGCCGCTGCTTGCCGTATTGCTAGTTGTTGCTTGCTTTGCTGCTAGCCGAGGCTAGATGATGCTAGCTTTCTTGTTGCCGGCTGCTGCTGTAGTAAGCAAGGTAGTTGATAGTTGCTAGCTGCAGTTGTTGCTTGTTACTGCTTGCTTGCGTAGCTAGTTGCTAGCCGTTTGCTGCTAGGCTAAAAGCTGCTGCCGATGCCGATGCTTGCTAGTAGATGTTGCTTGCTTGTGCTGCCGCTTGCCGTCGCCGCTTAGACCACCCCCGCCGCCGTGAGTCATCGACAAATTCGACGAGCACCACGTCGTCCTCGACGGCCTCTTCGAAAACGTGTTCGACTCCCGATGTGAAGACCGTGATCCACGACGTCGAGAGGATGACTACTTCCATGACGACCACGACGACAACTACTTCCACAACGTCTGCTCCGATCCGAACCGTTCCGATATGCACGTTTCGAAGGTATACCAATGAGACGTTATCGTGAACCGTATGCATGTGTTGTATGTGTTGAATATATGTATGCACCGTATGTTGCCCGTGGCACGTTGTGTTCCTCTTATGTTGTGCCCCGACACATGGGAACCCGGTAACCGGGATCACCCAATCTTTATTTACCGTTCCCGCACGCTTCCTAAACGTTGGCACGATACCCCGATGAGTTATCGGGATAGGAACGTTGCCGTGGCTTCGTTTCCGTCTTGCCGCCATGGTACCCTTCGCTCGCCGTGGCGACATATGCTTCTTTCCCTTCTTGCCGCGATGTTGTAACTTGCATGCATGACGCATTCATGGCATAATCATCTTGTGTAGCGTGTTCTTGTGCCGTAGCTCATTCTATGTTCCGCGAGTTAAACCGACTAGGATGACATGTAGGACCATCGCTTCACCCCTTGCCATGTTAACAGCAACTTAATATTGCGGTGTAAATAATCGGGAGTGAATTAAATAATTAAACGTGGAGTTTCGTCGATATGTAACTCGTTGCATATCGAGCTTCACTTAATGTGTAGTGTTTGCGTGAGGTGAATTGCCATGCCATGCCGTGCATTATTGAACTGATCATGCATCATAGTAGGTTATGCATCATGTTGTGCATCGTGTGGTGAATATTTGTGTTGATGTTTGTTTCCAGTTTTCTCCGTTCCGATAGAGTTCCGCAAGCGTGTTGGAATGTGAGGACCCGTTCGACTACGTCGGTTCGCCAACTTCACGGAGGCATTCTTCTTCCAAGCGGGATCTCAGACAAGATGATCATTTCCCCAGATACCATTACTATCATTGCCATGCTAGTTTTACCGTCTCTATCGTTATGTCTCGTTGCCTACCACATGTTAAATATCAGCCTCTCAACAATGCCATGAAACCTTCAACCTGTTCGACCTAGCAAACCACTGATTGGCTATGTTACTGCTTGCTTAACCCTGTTGTTAGCATTGCTAGTTGCAGGTGCAGTTGCTTCCATGTGAAAGCATGGGTTCCTTGTTATATCACCATATTAAATGCTATTTAATTTAATGCACCTATATACTTGGTAAAAGGTGGAAGGCTCGGCCTTTCTAGCCTGGTGTTTTGTTCCACCTTTGCCCCCTTAGTTTCGGCTACCGGTGTTATGTTCCATAATTGAGCGCTCCTAACACGATCGGGGTTGTTATGGGGACCCCCTTAATAATTCGTTTTAGATTAAAGTTGGTCTGGCAAGGCCCAACATTGGTTTTACATTTGCCCAACATAATAATTCTGTTAAATTGAAATGCATAGGGAGTTAGCGCTACCCGAGGAGTAATTTTACATAAACAGGGGGGCCAGTGCTGATGGTGTTGGTCCCAAACGGTCTGCCTGCGGGGCCACCGCGAGGAAACTCGAGGTTTGGCACTCGTAGCTAGTTCCATCCGTCGTGTCCTGAGAACGAGATACGCGGCTCCTATCGGGTACGTCGACACGTCGGGCGGCCTTGCTAGATTAGTTTTACCTTTCACGAGATATCTTGTGCATCGGGATTCCGGTGATGCTTTGGGTAATCTCAGAGTTGAGGTTTTCCACTAGGGAATCCGACGAGATCGCGAGCTTCGTGATTGAGGATTTCTATGCGGCTTGTGGTAATTTGTGATGGACTAGTTGGAGCACCCCTGCAGGGTTCAATCTTTCGGAAAGCCGTGCCCGCGGTTATGTGGCAACGTGGAAACTTTGTTTAACACTGGTTCTAGATAACTTGAAGTTAATTTAATTAAAATATGCCAACTGTGTGTGTAACCGTGACTGTCTCTTTCATGAGTTCTTTCTCCGATCGAGGACACGGTGGGGTTATGTGTGACGTAGGTAGGTGTTCAGGATCATTCATTTGATCATCCGTAGTCCCCGTCCGCTAGATCTTCCCTCTCATTTCTTGTACTCGTAAGTTTAGCCACCAAATATATGCTTAACCGCTGCAGCAACCTCACCACTTAACCATACCTCACCCATTAAGCTTTGCTAGTCTTGATACCTTTGGAAATGAGATTGTTGAGTCCCCTGTGGCTCACAGATTACTACAACACCAGTTGCAGGTGCAGGTAAAGGTTACTTGACGCGAGCGCGTTGATTGTTCATTTGGAGTTGCCTCTTCTTCTTCTTCTTCATCGATCTAGGATGGGTTCCAGGCCGGCAGCCTGGGATAGCAAGGATGGACGTCGTTCTTCTTTTGTCGTTTGTTTTCGTCCGTAGTCGGACCCTGCTCTTACTCTTGATGATTATGTAATGTACTGATGTGACTCTGATGTAGCTTGTGGCGAGTGTAAGCCAATTCTATATATAACTCATCTTTTCATTACATGTACTTGTAACGATATCCATTCTTGCGACATGACGAGATGCGCTTCTATCCTTGACGAGGCCTTCTTGCTAAATTGAGGATAGGGTCGCATCTTGGGCGTGACAAGTTGGTATCAGAGCAAGGACCGACCTAGGAGCCCCCTTGATTGATCGAACTTGGCCGAGTCGAGTCTAGTGAAAAACTATTTCAGTCTAGTTATATATCGGAGAGTAGGATTCTTTTTTCTTCTCTTCTATGCTCTGGTGAGGAATCTCAACGTAATAATTTATTCTACTCCTCTTACCACTAAAAAAAAATAGGATCACGCGGATATTTTTGGGATCTATATGATGCCGATGTGACGGAGTTCTGTCTTGGTGCCTCCTATCTGCTCTAAGTCTCAGGGGAGTTGAGCTCCACGGGATTCTTGAGCACATCGTTATCATTGAGATTTCTTAGTATCTAAGAACGAAGGATGTTCGTAATTGCTTCAATACTAGTAGTGGCGAGATAACCCCGATGTCCCCAGTACTGGTGCAGATTGTTCGGGAGTAATGCCATACTTTGTATCGTTGTGATCACGAGGGTCTGTTGTAGATGAAGGTCCAAGATTCTGGTCGTGTGTTGAAGGATGTGATACAGGTGACGAGTTAGTATAGGAGTTGCGTGATATTACTCCTTGTATCCGTGTACCAAATTGCATGACCAGATATTTCGGGAATTCATAGGTGGGAATTCATGTAGTTTCTTATAGGACAATCTTCCAACAAATGCATGATGTTAGGTTAGGGTTCGACATCTAGTGGATTCGTTTGTTCACGGTCGACTTAAAGCGGTACACGTTGTGTCTTAAAGAGTCCTTGTAGCTTGCTACGACTCGGGGATACTTCGTATGTTGGGTGCACTGCCTTGCACTTGATGGCTACTGTAAATCGAGCCCGTGCGATCCTGTCCACGAAAGTATCGGACGAAATCTTTCTAATGAGTTTGTTCTGGCTAATTGCAAGCCGCACCCTTTGTTTTGTTGGAATATGGTAATTCAGTTGCTTCGATGTCAAGTGGTGATTTCAGATCTTTCCAAGAGGTGTTCTCATATTTTTATGTGAGAATGCGAATCATGTTGCTCAATCAGTTGTCTTATCAATTTTGTCAACCGGATTCGCCATATCAATTCTTTTTCAACCAGTGTGTTTCTCTCCAAGTGGATTCAATCCTCTCTAATTTTTGCAGATCATTCTCTCAATTCTTTCCGGAGTTCTCTCATCTGTCCCATGTTGTCTTTGTTTTTCCCCGCCCTCCCGCCCTTTTTCTTCAATGATTGGATTTCATCCAACTGCATTTCATTGCATTGTGCTTCCGCTATATTTTCTTCCGTGTCTCATCCGGTGATTCATTGTGAAGATTTTGAGGAGCTTCGTGTTCATCTTTATTCAATTTGGTCATCTTTTCCAGTGATTTCAATTCAGTTGTCCGTGTTCAAAATATACTATTCATCCTTGTAATTCTTTCCTATGTTGGGAATTCTTACCATCCTATCTTGTTATTTATTCCTCTCTTTTCTATCGGAGCATTGAAGTTATCTCAGTAGTTCTTGTTTCCAATCTTTTCAATTATTTCGAGGTGCTAACCTCATCTAGGTCTCTTCATACCGGTGCAATATCTCTCTTTCTAGCAATCCTTTTCTACGGTGGCTTCTTTGAGTGGGCCCATAACCCACAGGTTTTCCCAGGATCTTGTCTGGCTCATGTAGTCATCCGGAGATCTTTAATTCTTTTCAACTATGATGTAAGTATGAATTTCATCAGTCATATTCCTTCTTCAAGATCTATTGGAATTAATTCTCATATTGGCCCAACCTTTCATTCTTCTTATTCCGGAGTGTCTCAGCTATTCTTGGTGTTGTTCCTCGTCATCGTTCTCATCTTGCAATTCGGAGGAGTGTTTCTCTCAAATCTTGGCTCATTCTCTTGGAGATTAATCATTTCAGCTTGGTGCCATCATATTAATTGATCCAATCATGAGTAACCCCTTTCTTGCGATCCGGTGCATTTCTGAGTTGTTTTATTTCTCGTTCCTCCGAAGGCCATCATTTTAGAAGATTCTTCGTTCTCAGCTTTCAGCTTTCATCCTCAATTCTTCTCCATTGTTGTCTCTTCGTTCATCTCTCATTTATTCGGTGCCTTGTTCAAGTTTTCTCTCAGGTGGCTTATGTTCTCTTCTTCCGTATGAGCTAGTTCCTATTCTCTTGTTCCGGAGGCATTGTGATGTTGCTCTTTTGGATCAATCTTGTTGTTCTGTCAAGATCATGGTGTTCCCTTGTTCTATTTAGTTGTTTGATATGTATATTGTCTATTTCTTCCACCTTTTCGAATTTTTTGTCCCATTTTCCTATCGAAGTGCTGCCGAAATTTTCCGTGAATTCTTGCTTGTTTCTCATATCTGTCCTCATCTCTTTGCAACTTTCAAGGATTGTTGGTTTCACTCGTTTGTCAAAGAAGCGACTAAGTTTTTACCTCTTATTCTTTCTCATCCTCTCCCCCTTTCATTCTTGGATCTCGAGGCGAGATCCTCTTGTAGTGTAGGAGAGTTGTGATAGCCCGATGCCGACGTTCCAGAAGATTCCCCTTTTCCTTTCCGTTTCCGTCGTGTGGCTATTTTATTTCGTTCGCTACATCGTCATTTAGTTTGCATCGTCGCATCATGCATGGCATCACGTCATCCGTGTTTTGTCGGTGTTGCTTGTTGCTCCGTGTTGTTGGGTGTCACTGCCTTGTCAGTGGCGTTGTCTTGTTGGAGTGATGAGAGTGGGTGCAACAGAGCCGCTTCAAACCCTGTTGCACCGAGGACGTGAACCTTCTCCCCTTCTCTCCCTTCTTATTTCGTTTTTGCGGTTTGCTAAAGCTTCCGTTTTAACCCTTCTAAAAAAGCGTCTTCTTTTAAAACCATTTTATTAAATGTGAGGGCCACCCCTTGGGTTTTCCTTATTTTTCCCTTTTGTTGGTTTTCAAAACTAGAGTCTCATTTTATTTTTAAAAGGGGTTTTATTTTATTCTTCAAAAGAAAGGTTTTATTTTTTTTCTTCAAAAAAAGCCCAAGTTATTTCTTATAGTTGGGGTATGTTTTTAAGTAGGTATAAAAAAAGGTATTTTCTTTCTTTTATTTTTTTGTTGAATCCTTTTCGTGTGAGTGGGTTTGCTGTTTTAAAAAAAGCAAACAAAAGAGAGAGAGGGAGCCCAGCCGGCTAGGCCCACCCAGCCCCCTCCCCTGCCCTAGCGACCGCCCCGAGCGCCCTCGATCCCCTGTCTCCCCCTCACACCGTCGTCCTCCCCAGCCCTCGTTCCGATTCCTCTCCTCCCCAACGCCTCCTTCCTCCCTCTCAGCCCCTCTCCTCTCCCGCGCTCCGCCCTTGGCCCCGCCTCTAATAGCTGGCCGCCGCGCCCGCCTCCCCGCACGACCCGCTGTCGCCGCCTCCCTGTTCCCCGAGCCATCGTCGCCGTTCCCGCGCTCGCCGTGCGTGGCATCGCCTCCCCGCGTGCCCCGTGCTCGCCGATGCAGCCCTGCGCCGTCCTGCTGCTCGTGGGCCGCGCTGCCGACTTCGCCTCCTCGTCCCCGTGCTCGCCGCTGCCGCAAGGAGCTCTCTAGCGCGACCCCTCCTTCTGTCGCCCCGAGGCCTCCCGCCGGCCGCAGACGCTAGCTCCTACCGACGCGACCCCACGCAGGAGCAGCGCGCGCGCCACCTCCCTGGATCCCAATGCCTACTGCTGCGCCTTGTTGTAGCTGCTGCCTGATGTGCCTGTTGCTGTTGTTGTGCTTGCTATACCGTTGATGTTACTGCTAGGCTGCAGCCGCTGCTTGCTTGCTGGCCTGCTTGCCGTGCCTTGCTGCCATGTTGCTTGTGCTACTTGCGCTAGCCATGTCGTGCCATGCTTGCTGTTTGCCTGCATGCCGTTGCTGCCGTTTGCTGCTGCTGGCAGTTGTTTGGAGATGCTCTTGCTGCTGCCGCCAGATGCTGTTGCCATGTGCTGTTGCCTATGCCGAGCCCGATGTGTGCCTGTCCCTGTTGCCTACGCTTGCTGTTGCCGGCTCATGCATGTTGCTGATGCGTTTGCCTGCTACGAGCTGCTGCTATTGCTGTCGTCGATGTGCTGTTGCTGCCTGCCTGCTTGCTATGCTGTAGCTGCTGATGTAGCTCGCCGCCGCTGCTTGCCGTATTGCTAGTTGTTGCCTGCTTTGCTGCTAGCCGAGGCTAGATGATGCTAGCTTGCTTGTTGCCGGCTGCTGCTGTAGTAAGCAAGGTAGTTGATAATTGCTAGCTACAGTTGTTGCTTGTTACTGCTTGCTTGCGTAGCTAGTTGCTAGCCGTTTGCTGCTAGGCTAGTAGCTGCTGTCGATGCCGATGCTTGCTAATAGATGTTGCTTGCTTGTGCTGCCGCTTGCCGTCGCCGCTTAGACCACCCCCGCCGTCGTGAGTCATCGACAAATTCGACGAGCACCACGTCGTCCTCGACGGCCTCTTCGAAAATATGTTCGACTCCCGATGTGAAGATCGTGATCCACGACGTCGAGAGAACGACTACTTCCACGACGACCACAACGACAACTACTTCCACAACGTCCGCTCCGATCCGAACCGTTCCGATATGCACGTTTTGAAGGTATACCGATGAGACGTTGTCGTGAACCGTATGCATGTGTTGTATGTGTTGAATATATGTATGCACCGTATGTTGCCCATGGCACGTTGTGTTCCTCTTATGTTGTGCCCCGACACATGGGAACCCGATAACCGGGATCACCCCATCTTTATTTACCGTTCCCGCACGCTTCCTAAACGTTGGCACGATACCCCGATGAGTTATCGGGATAGGAACGTTGCCGTGGCTTCGTTTCCGTCTTGCCGCGATGGTACCCTTCGCTCGCCGTGGCGACATATGCTTCTTTCCCTTCTTGTCGTGATGTTGTAACTTGCATGCATGACGCATTCATGGCATAATCATCTTGTGTAGCGTGTTCTTGTGCCGTAGCTCGTTCTATGTTCCGCGAGTTAAACCGACTAGGATGACATGTAGGACCATCGCTTCACCCCTTGCCATGTTAACAACAACTTAATATTGCGGTGTAAATAATCGGGAGTGAATTAAATAATTAAACGTGGAGTTTCGTCGATATGTAACTCGTTGCATATCGAGCTTCACTTAATGTGTAGTGTTTGCGTGAGGTGAAGTGCCATGCCATGCCGTGCATTATTGAACTGATCATGCATCATAGTAGGTTATGCATCATGTTGTGCATCGTGTGGTGAATATTTGTGTTGATGTTTGTTTCCGGTTTGCTCCGTTCCGATAGAGTTCCGCAAGCGTGTTGGATTGTGAGGACCCGTTCGACTACGCTGGTTCGCCGACTTCACGGAGGCATTCTTCTTCCAAGCGGGATCTCAGGCAAGATGATCATTTCCCCAGATACCATTACTATCATTGCCATGCTAGTTTTACCTTCTCTATCGTTATGTCTCGTTGCCTACCACATATTAAATATCAGCCTCTCAACAATGCCATGAAACCTTCAACCTGTTCGACCTAGCAAACTACTGATTGGCTATGTTACTGCTTGCTTAACCCTATTGTTAGCGTTGCTAGTTGCAGGTGCAGTTGCTTCCATGTGAAAGCATGGGTTCCTTGTTATATCACCATATTAAATGCTATTTAATTTAATGCACCTATATACTTGGTAAAAGGTGGAAGGCTCGGTCTTTCTAGCCTGGTGTTTTGTTCCACCTTTGCCCCCTTAGTTTCGGCTACCGGTGTTATGTTCCATATTTGAGCGCTCCTAACACGATTGGGGTTGTTATGGGGACCCCCTTGATAATTCGTTTTAGATTAAAGCTGGTCTGGCAAGGCCCAGCATTGGTTTTACATTTGCCCAACATAATAATTCTGTTAAATTGAAATGCATAGGGAGTTAGCGCTACCCGAGGAGTAATTTTACATAAACAGGGGGGGCCAGTGCTGATGGTGTTGGTCCCAAACGGTCTGCCTGCGGGGCCACCGCGAGGAAACTCGAGGTTTGGCACTCGTAGCTAGTTCCACCCGTCCTGTCCTGAGAACGAGATACGCGGCTCCTATCAGGTACGTCGACACATCGGGCGGCCTTGCTGGATTAGTTTTACCTTTGATGAGATATCTTGTGCATCGGGATTCCGGTGATGCTTTGGGTAATCTCAGAGTTGAGGTTTTCCACTAGGGAATCCGACGAGATCGCGAGCTTCGTGATTGAGGATTTCTATGCGGCTTGTGGTAATTTGTGATGGACTAGTTGGAGCACCCCTGCAGGGTTCAATCTTTCGGAAAGCCGTGCCCGCGGTTATGTGGCAACGTGGAAACTTTGTTTTACACTGGTTCTAGATAACTTGAAGTTAATTTAATTAGAATATGCCAACTGTGTGCGTAACCGTGACTGTCTCTTTCGTGAGTTCTTTTTCCGATCGAGGACACGGTGGGGTTATGTCTGGCGTAGGTAGGTGTTCAGGATCATTCATTTGATCATCCGTAGTCCCCGTCCGCTATGCGTAGATCTTCCCTCTCATTTCTTGTACTCGTAGGTTTAGCCACCAAATATATGGTTAGCCGTTGCAGCAACCTCACCACTTAACCATACCTCACCCATTAAGCTTTGCTAGTCTTGATACCTTTGGAAATGAGATTGCTGAGTCCCCTGTGGCTCACAGATTACTACAACACCAGTTGCATGTGCAGGTAAAGGTTACTTGACGCGAGCGCGTTGATTGTTCATTTGGAGTTGCCTCTTCTTCTTCTTCTTCATCGATCTAGGATGGGTTCCAGGCCGGCAGCCTGGGATAGCAAGGATGGACGTCGTTCTTCTTTTTTCGTTTGTTTTTGTCCGTAGTCGGACCCTGCTCTTACTCTTGATGATTATGTAATGTACTGATGTGACTCTGATGTAGCTTGTGGCGAGTGTAAGCCAATTCTATATATAACTCATCTTTTCAGTACATGTACTTGAAACGATATCCATTCTTGCGACACGACGAGATGTGCTTCTATCCCTGACGAGGCCTTCTTGCCAAATTGAGGATAGGGTCGCATCTTGGGCGTGACATTGTTGGAGCAAGAATCAACTAGCATAGGAAGGCAAAACAAGCATAGCTTCAAAAATTTCAACACATGGAGAGGAAGCTTGATACTATTGCAATAAGTAGAAGCATATGATCCTCTCTAATAGTAATTTTCAATGGCATCATGAATGAATTCAACAATATAACCAGCACCTAAGGCTTTCTTTTCATGATCTACAAACATAGGAATTTTACTACTCTCCACATAAGGAAATCTATTCTCAAGAATAGTAGTGGGAGTATCATAAAAGACTTGAGCACTACAAATTGTGTCCACAATGAAAAAGCAAGGTTTAGCAAAGGGGTTCTCGAGAGTATGACAAGTTTTATCATCCCTCTTCTTTATAGCATAAGTATCCTCACAATAATCATCATAAATAGGGGGCGTGCTTTCATCCAAATGATTTTGTCATTCAAAGTGGAAGAACTAAAAAGATCATCTTCATCAAATATAGCATCCCCAAGCTTGTGGCTTTGCATATCATTAGCATCATGGGTATTCAAAGAATTCATGCTAACAACATTGCAACCATGCTCATCATTCACATATTCTATGCCAAGCATTCTATGTAATTCTTCTTTCAGCACTTGAGCACAATTTTTCTTCCCATCATGCTCACGAAAGACATTGAAAAGATGGAGCATATGAGGCATCCTCAATTCCATTTTTTTGTAGTTTTATAGAGAAAGAACAAAAAACAAAAAGATTTGATTGCAAGATCCAAAGATATACCTTCAAGCGCTAACCTCCGCGGCAACGGCGCCAGAAAAGAGCTTTGTTGACGGGATGTTAGTGCCGCTTACCTAGCCTCCCCAGCAACGGCGCCAGAAAATAGCTTGATGTCTACTACGCAACCTTCTCCTTGTAGACGTTTTTGGGCCTCCAAGTGCAGAGGTTTGTAGGACAGTAGCAACTTTCCCTCAAGTGGGTGACCTAAGGTTTATCAATCCGCAGGAGGCGTAGGATGAAGATGGTCTCTCTCATGCAACCCTGCAACCAAATAACAAAGAGTCTCTTGTGTCCCCAACACACCCAATACAATGGTAAGTTGTATAGGTGCACTAGTTCGGGAAGAGATGGTGATACAAGTGCAATATGGATGGTGGAAATAGGTTTTTGTAACCTGAAATTACAAAAACAGCAAGGTAACTAATAGTAATAGCGAGCACGAACGGTATTGCAATGCGTGGAAACAAGGCCTAGGATTCATACTTTCAGTAGTGAAGTTCTCTCAACAATGATAACATAATTGGATCATATAACTAGCCCTCAACATGCAACAAAGAGTCACTCCAAAGTCACTAATAGCGGAGAACAAATGAAGAGATTATTGTCGGGTACGAAACCACCACAAAGTTATTCTTTCTGATCAATCTATTCAAGAGTCCGTAGTAAAATAACACGAAGCTATTCTTTCCGTTCGATCCATCATAGAGTTCGTACTAGAATAACACCTTAATACACATATCAACCAAGACCCTAATGTCACCTAAATACTCCATTGTCACCTCAAGTATCCATGGACATGATTATATGATATGCATCACGCAATCTCAGAATCATCTATTCAACCAACACATAGAACTTCAAAGAGTGCCCCAAAGTTTCTACCGGAGAGTCAAAACGTGCGCCAACCCATATGCATAGGTTTCCGATGTCACGAAACCCGCAAGTTGATCACCAAAACATACATCAAGTACTCACATGAATATCCCATTGTCGCCACAGATAGACACATGCAAGACATACATCAAGTGTTCTTAAAGACTCAATCCGGTAAGATAACTCCAAAGGGAAAACTCAATTCATTACAAGAAGGGAGAGGGGGAAGAACATCATAAGATCCAACTATAGTAGCAAAGCCCGCGGTACATCGAGATCAAGACATCTCAAGAACATGAGAGAGAGAGATCAAACACATAGCTACTGGTACATACGCTCAGCCCCGAGGGTGAACTACTCCCTCCTCATCATGGAGATCACTCGGATGATGACGATGGCCACCGGAGATGGATTCCCCCTCCGGCAGGGTGCCGGAACGGGCTCCAGATTGGTTTTTGGTGGCTACAGAGGCTTGCGGCAGCGGAACTCTCGATCTAGGTTTCTTTTTGGGGGTTTCTGTATTTATAGGAATTTATGGCGGTGGAATTACGTCGGTTGGGCCCACGAGGAGGTCACAAACCTGTTAGGTGTGGCCTAGGGGGGTCGTGCCTCCCGGGCTTGTGACTCCCTCATGGCTCTTCTGGCCTTCTTCCAAACCTTCAGGGGTCTCTTTTGGTCCAAAAAAATCATCGCAAAGTTTTTATTCCATTTGGACTACGTCTGAAAAAGGGTCAAAAACACGGAAAAACAGAAACTGTCACTTGGCACTCAGTTAATAGGTTAGTCCCAAAAAAGATATAAAATAGCATATTCATGCATATAAAACATCCAAAGTTGACAAGATAATAGCATGGAACCATCAAAAATTATAGATACGTTGGAGACGTATCAGTGGATACCATCTTAATTCTACTCCTCTTCTCGCTCAATTTTTTTTAGGATCACGTGGATATTTTGGAATCTATACGACATCGATGTGACGGAGTTATGTCTTGGTGCCTCCTGTCTGACTTGATTTCTTCCGGGGAGTTGAGCTCCAGGGGATTCTTGAGCACATCGCTATCATTCAGATTTCTTAGTATCTCAGGACGGAGGATGTTCGTAATTGCTTCAATACTAGTAGTGACGAGAGGAGTCCGGCTTCCTCAGTACTGGTGTAGAGAGTTCCGGATGTATCGCCACACTTTGTATCGTTGTGATTACGAGGGTCTTGTTAGATGAAGTTCCGAGATTCTGGTTATGTGTTGACGGATGTGATACACTGGACGGGTTAGTATAGGAGTTGTGTGACATATTACTCCTTGTATCCGTGGACCAGATTGCATGACCAGATATTTCGGGAATTCGTAGGTGGGATATAAGGTAGTGACTTATAGGACAATCTTCCTACAGATGCATGATGTAGGTTGGGATTCGACATTCAGTGGGTCCGTTTGTTCATGGTCGTCTTACAACGGTTCTCGTTGTGTCTTATGAGTCCTTGTAGCTTGCGACTACTCGGGGACGCTTCGTATGTCGTGTGCACTACCTTGCACATGATGGCTATTGTAAGCTCGAGCCCGTGCGATCATATCCACAAAGATATCGGATGGAATCTCTGGCATACGTTTGTTTCGAGCAATCCTAGCTCATACTTGGTTTGCGAGTGGCCTTTAATGAGATGTTGTCGGCAGTCACTTTGAGGAAGAATTCTTACTAATTTTGTTCGAATGTAATTGCCAAATATTCTTGTTCATATATTTTGCCTATTGATTCAGCTTTACCTTGAATGTTATTCTCTGGTCTAACGTGTTGTCCGTCTTCAGGATGGCTCCATCAACTCGCCAGAATCTGGGCCGCGAGGGTGTTGATGCTCCGCCACCGCCTCCTTCGCCGCTGCCCCCTCCTCCTGCACAGGCATGTCAAGCGGTGATGGCTACAACAAATGCTAACACGCAGATGTTAATTCAGCTGATGCAAGAGAGGAACAATCATCAACAAGGTAATTTCAACCATGGTGGTCATCAGTCTGCTTCTCTGAATCAATTCCTGGCGAACCAGCCGAAGTCCTTCACGTCGTGCGATCAGCCATTTGACGCTGAGGACTGGATTCAGGACATGAACAAACACTTTGAGTGCAACAATGTCCGTCCAGAGGACTTCATCAAGTTTGCAATGTTTCAGCTCAAGGGGCAGGCAATAGTTTGGTGGCAGCAGTTGAAGGACTCCAGGGGAGGCAGAATGATCAGGTGGGACGATTTCTGCAAAGATTTCAGGTCTCACTATGATGGGGTTATAGTCCTAGGGTAGGGTCATAGGCCTGCCTTATAGGTCCTACCCAAGGACTGCCCTTCATAAGGGACATGGCCCTTAGTCAGTTCCGACTGAACTAAGAAGTTCCCTTCATCCAGTTGGTAACAGACCGTCGACCATCCAGTCGAAGACGAGCATTTGGAGCGTGTCAAACTGACCGACTGGATTCCACTCTGTACATCATAACCCCCCAGGAGGGAAACGGTCATACGATTCCACACGCCTTTATAAGCATTTAAGACGCACGTTACCTGTAACGTAGGCATTTATTCGCCACTACTCCACCCCTGCGCACCGAACCGTTGTAGAGGGTAGCGCACTCTATATAAGCCACCCTCCCCCACTTGTACAGGGGTTAGCAACTCATTGTATTCTATATTCCATTCGACAACAAGCTCCCAGAGCACTGAGACGTAGGGCTATTACCTCCACCGCAGAGGGGCCTGAACTCATACAACCTCACCGTAGCTAAGGCTCTGCCCATCCTTTTCGTACCCTACACATCTACTGTCAGGCTTATACCCACGACAGTTGGCGCCCACCGTGGGGCAGGCGTCTAAGCGACTTCCGGCGAGTTTGTGACTACTTCCTTTCGTCATGTCATCCGGTGGAGGTTCAAGCATGGGTCACCAGATCTTCTTCGACGCTCTCTCCTTCATCGTCGACGATTCGGCGTGGCTTCGGGATGCTCCTCTCGACGTCGAGGCGCTTCCCCGTCGTGGGGCTACGCACTTCCGTGCCGGCGCCCGCGGCATTCTTCTTCTTCAACAGTCAGCTCCGGTGTCGACCTGCACCGCCGTCACACGCCGCAGCAAGCGGTCTCGCCGTCCGCGGCTCCAGCGTTGGGTGCAACACGCCCAGGCGCGCCAGAACGCGTCTTCACAAGTGGCGGTTCTAGAGTCCGTTGTGGTTGCCCCGTTGTCCCAGCACTCGGACTCGGTTCCGACTGAGTTTCCTTCCGAGTATGCGGGTCGTGGGCCCGCAGCAGAAGTACACATGGCCAACTCCCATGAAGATCCCCGTCAAGCTGGCCGGAACGAGCACGAGGTCGGCGAAACGTCCGGCGCGCGTCGTCCACCTCGCCGTTCTGCCAGTCGGCACACTCGGCGGAGCAACGTGGAGTTGTTCCGCACACCCCTCCTCAACTTGGCTGCGGCTGCCAAGATAGCCGATTCCCTCCAGCCGACTGATTCAGAGGCTGGTAGAGGGATCGAGCAGATCCGAGCCCTGGTGCACACGGCACAACAGCAGAATTCGGCAGTCTCCCAGTCGCACAACAGGATCCATAATAGTTCTGTTCATGCGAATACGCATCGGTCGGTTCACAACCCTGGTTCCCATCAGCGGCACAGGGGAGGCAGCCGTTCCATAAATCATGAAGATCGCCGCCGTTCATGCACCCCTCCGCGGGGTGGGCCCTATGGGCCCCGACATCATGATGATCGGCGTTCAGTCGGCGACACTTACGACCCAAGGCCCGACGCAAGAGGGCGTATCGCCCAGCGATGGGTCGACAGGGGCCGAGCCCACCGCGATGGTCACGATATGGACCGTCCGAGTGGAAGCAGGACCATCATGTCTGGTCCCGAGTGTTTCAGTCGAGCCATCCGTTCGGCTGACATCCCGCCCAACTTCCGATTGGCGATGGGAATCAGCAAGTTTACAGGAGAGTCCAAGCCGGAAACATGGCTAGATGACTACCGAGTGGCAGTCCAGATCAGAGGAGGAGACGACCATGTCGCCATGAAGCACCTGCCTCTGATGCTCGACAGCTCGGCGCGAGCGTGGCTGAATCAGTTGGCCCCCTCAAGCATCTACAGTTGGGCAGATCTGGTCCGAGTGTTCATCAAGACCTTCGAAGGGATGTGCAAGCGCCCTGCGGGCCTCGTGGAGCTCCAGCATTGCGTCTAGAAGCAGAATGAGCCCCTGTGTGACTTCATTCAGCGTTGGACAACTCTCTACCACACGGTGGAGAACGTCACAGTCTGCGCCTTCAAGGCAGGCGTGCGATACAGAGATCTGTACCTAAAGTTCGGCCGAACAGGTGACATCTCCATGAGCAAGATGATGGAGATAGCAGCACGCTATGCAAATGGCGAAGAAGAGGACCGCATCCGAAGCGGCAAGCACAAGACAGTCGGCGATGGAGATGGAAGCAACACTCGGAAGCAAAAAGCAAAAAGCTCCATCCACTCCGCAGGCAGAAGCTGCAGTCGTGACCAATGCCAAGTTCAAGGGCAAAGGGAAGGCGCAGTTTACCCCCAAGAAGAAGCAGTTCAATAATCCCATCCTGGACCAGCCATGTCCGGTTCATACGAAGATGGACGAAGAGGGCAACCCCATATATCCAAAGCATACCACTCGACAGTGTCGCCTCCTGATCCAGGGGTTCGGCGAAGGGCAACCAAGTGAAAAGGTCAATGAACAGGATGAGGAGGATAAGGGGGATCCGTTCCCCCAAGTCCATGCGACACTCATGATTTTTGCTGACGTTGAAAGCAAGAGTCGACCGAAGCTGGTGAACAGGGAGGTGAACATGGCCACCCCTACCAGCCCCAAGTTCCTCAAATGGTCTCAGACTGCGATCACCTTTGACCAGTCGGATCATCCAGCACACGTACCCACCCCAGGAAGACAAGCTTTGGTCGTCGACCCGGTGGTAGAAGGAGTCCGACTGCGCAAAGTCCTCATGGACGGCGGCAACGGTTTGAACATCATGTACGCCGACACTCTCAAGGGGATGGGCATTCCAATGTCCAAACTGAGCGAGAGCAGCATGCAGTTCCATGGAGTCGTCCCTGGACGGAAGGCCAAGTCACTCGGCCAGATCGCGTTGGACGTCGTTTTCGGCTCCGACAAGAACTTTCGCAAGGAAAAGCTCACGTTTGAGGTGGTGGATTTCAAGAGCGCTTACCACGCAATTCCGGGCCACCCAGCGTATGTGAGTTTCATGGCCCGTCCATGTTACGTATACTTGAAGCTGAAGATGCCAGGCCCGAAAGGCGTGATCACCATCACGGGCAATCGACAGCGAGCCGAAGAGTGTCTGCAGCAGGGATCAAGAATCGCCGACCAGCAGATGGCCGTCCTCGAGCTCGACTAGTACAAGAAAACAGTTGACCCCGCCGACCTGATGCGCTCAAAGAAGCCAGCTTCAGAGTCCGCATTCCAGTCGGCGGGAGAGACGAAGAAGGTCAGCATTCACCCGACGGACGACACTGCTGCCCCGACGAACATATCCACCACCCTCGATACTAAATAGGAAGCCGGGCTCACCCAATTCCTCCGTGAGAACTGGGACATCTTCGCATGGAAACCCTCTGACATGCTAGGTGTACCCAGGGAGTTGGTTGAGCACCGACTGCATGTGGACCCCGTCGCTCGGCCCGTCCGAGAGCGCTTGCGCCGGTCTGCCGCGCACAAGAGGAAAGCAATCGGGGAGGAGGTGGCCAAGCTGCTGGCAGCCAACTTCATTCGCGAGGTTCACCACTCCGAGTGGCTCGCCAATGTTGTCATGGTGCCCAAGAAGGACAAGTCGCTCCGAATGTGCATCGACTTCAAGCATCTCAATAAGGTCTGCCCAAAGGACCATTTTCCGCTCCCCCGCATAGATCAAATTGTCGATTCGACTGCGGGTTGCGAGCGTTTGTCATTTCTTGATGCCTACTCGGGCTATCATCAGATCCGTTTGTATGGCCCCGATGAATTAAAGACAGCCTTTATCACCCCATTCGGGTGCTTCTGCTACATCACTATGCCATTTGGTTTGAAGAATGCAGGAGCTACCTTTATGCACATGATCCAAAAATGCCTTCTCGACCAGATCGGTCGGAATGTGGAGGCATATATGGATGATATTGTAGTCAAGTCACACAAAGGTTTCGACCTGCTGACTGACTTGGCAGAAACATTCGCCAACCTTCGTAGGTATGATATCAAGCTCAACCCCGCCAAATGTTCATTCGGCGTTCCCAGCGGAAAGTCACTCGGTTTCTTCGTTTTCGAACGAGGGATCGATGTCAACCCCGAAAAGATCGGGTCCATCGTCCGAATGGAGAGGCCGGTCAGGATACACGATGTTCAACGGCTCACAGGTTGCCTAGCAGCTTTGAGCAGGTTCATCAGTTGACTCGGCGAGAAAGCACTTCCTCTGTACCGACTCATGAAGAAATCAGATACTTTCGAGTGGACAGACGAAGCCCAAGTCGCATTCGACGACCTCAAAGTCCTACTTTCCACCCAGCCGGTTCTTACTGCTCCGCTCAGTAAAGAGCCCCTTCTTCTGTATATCGCGGCTACAAATCAAGTCGTCAGTACTGTTCTTACAGTCGAACGAGAAGAAGAAGGCAAAGCATACAAAATTCAGCGGCCAGTGTACTACGTCTCCGAGGTCCTGACTCCTTCCAAGCAGAGGTATCCCCACTATCAAAAACTTATCTACGGGATTTACATGACTGCGAAGAAGGTGGCCCATTATTTCCAAGACCACTCGGTGTTTGTCGTTTCTGATGCTCCGTTGTCGGAAATTCTCCACAATCGAGACGCGTCAGGCCGAGTGGCGAAGTGGGCAATGGAGATGCTGTACTGCGATATCAAGTTCGAGGCCAAGAAAGCTATTAAGTCTCAAGCTCTGGCTGACTTCATAGCAGAATGGGTAGAACAACAGCAACCGACCCACATCTACTCGGCCCATTGGACAATGTTCTTCGATGGGTCCAAGATGTTGAAGGGCTCCGGCGCTGGCGTTGTGATCATATCTCCAAAGGGCGACAAACTCAAGTACGTGCTACAGATACACTTCGATTCCTCCAACAACGAGGCAGAGTATGAAGCTCTCCTCTACAGATTGCGCATGGCCATCTCACTCGGCGTCCGTCGCCTGATGGTCTACGGCGATTCGGATTTGGTGGTCAATCAAGTGATGAAAGAGTGGGACGTCAGGAACCCCACCATGACCACATATTGCAATGCAGTGAGGAAGCTTGAGAAGAAGTTTGAAGGTCTAGAACTTCATCATGTTCC
This sequence comes from Hordeum vulgare subsp. vulgare, assembly GCF_904849725.1. Lineage (NCBI taxonomy): Eukaryota > Viridiplantae > Streptophyta > Magnoliopsida > Poales > Poaceae > Hordeum > Hordeum vulgare. Next base: position 193,328,886 of record NC_058523.1, on the reverse strand, counting down.
GAGACTGAAGAACCAAGCAGCTGATGAGTTGGCAAAACTCGTATCCACTCGGAGACCAGTCCCGAGTGACGTCTGCCTCGAGCACCTTCACGTTCCCTCAGTCAAAGAAGATCCTTTCACGGAGGAACCAGTACAACCAAAGAGTTCAACAGATCCTATTGAAGTCGATGTACCTGCTGTGGTTGATCTGGTCATGGAGATTCTCGCTGTCATCCCCGATTGGACTGTGCCGATCATTGCATATATCCCGAGGCAGGAACTTCCAAAAGACGAAGTCCAGGCTAGGCAGATAGTCCGCAGGTCGAAGTCATTCACTGTCATTGATGGCCAATTGTACAAGGAAAGCGTTTCAGGCGTTCTTCAATGATGCATCTCCCAGAGGAGGGGCAGCTAATCCTGGAGGATATTCACTCGGGGACCTGCGGTCATCATGCCTCTTCGAGAGCAATCGTCGCCAAGGCATTCAGGGCTAGTTTCTTCTGGCTGCAGGCAAACGAGATGGCTAAAGATATGGTCGACTGATGTGAGGGCTGTCAGTTCTACTCCAACAAGTCCCACAAGCCGACATCTGCGTTGAAGACAATCCCTCTTGTGTGGCCGTTTGCAGTATGGGGATTAGATACAGTCGGTCCATTCAAGACAGGCCAAGGTGGATACACACATCTGTTGGTGGCAGTCGACAAGTTCACAAAATGGATTGAAGCCAAGCCCATCAAGAAGCTCGACGCCCTAACATCCATCAAGTTTCTCAGAGACATCATCTCCAGATTTGGTGTGCCTCACAGCATAATCACGGACAACGGGACAAACTTCGACTCGGACAGATTCAAAGGTTTCTGTGCAAGCCAAGGTATCCGAGTGGATTTTGCTTCCGTAGCACATCCTCAATCCAATGGACAAGCAGAGCGGGCGAATGGACTTATTCTGCAAGGTTTGAAGCCCCGACTCCTGCGAGAGGTGGGACATGCCGCTGGCGCATGGGTCATCGAGCTACCTTCAGTACTTTGGGGTCTCTGCACAACCCCGAACAGATCTACAGGGCGATCACCGTTCTTCCTTGTTTATGGAGCAGAAGCGGTCCTTCCGAGTGACTTGCTTCACAATGCGCCACGAGTCGAACTCTTCTCTGAAGCTGAAGTAGAACAAGCAAGGCAAGATGGAGTGGATCTTCTAGAGGAGGAGCGCGAGATGGCACTGACTTGCTCAACCATATATCAACAAGATCTTCGGCGTTTTCATGCACGCCACGTCAGGAGTCGCACGTTCCAAGCAGGCGACCTGATGCTCCGAGTGGATCAGCAAAGACCCCACAAGTTGGCTCCTGCCTGGGAAGGACCCTTCATCATCTCCAAAGTGCTGAACAATGGAGCATACAGACTCTACAATATCGACAGGGAGATAGACGAGCCGCGAGCATGGAACGGAGATCTCCTGAAGCGCTTCTACACGTGATCGTCGACTGAAGCAATGTAAAGAACAAGTATTGATGAAATAATATAAAGCAAAGTGAGATTTTGCAGATTCAAAATTCGTCCGCGGTCGCAGACTCCGGTCTCAAAAAAAACTTAGCTGCGATCCAGAATCGCCTAAGTATTAACTTTCTCCGAGTGTGCACTAAACGTCGCACTCGAGGACTTAGCTGCGATCACGAATCGCCTAAGTATTAACTTTCTTCGAGTGTGCACTAAACGTCGCACTCGGGGACTTAGCTGCGATCAAGAATCGCCTAAGTATTAACTTTCTCCGAGTATGCACTAAACGTCGCACTCACGGACTTAGTTGCGATCACGAATCGCCTAAGTATTAACTTTCTTCGAGTGTGCACTTAATGTCGCACTCGGGGACTTAGCTGCGATCAAGAATCACCTAAGTATTAACTTTCTCCGAGTATGCACTAAACTTCGCACTCGGGGACTTAGCTGCGATCAAGAATCGCCTAAGTATTAACTTTCTCCGAGTATGCACTAAACGTCGCACTCGGGGACTTAGCTGCGATCATGAATCGCCTAAGTATTAACTTTCTTCGAGTGTGCACTTAACGTCGCACTCGGGGACTTAGCTGCGATCAAGAATCGCCTAAGTATTAGCTTTCTCCTAGTGTGCACTAAACGTCGCACTCGGGGACTTAGCTGCGATCAAGAATCGCCTAAGTATTAACTTTCTCCGAGTATGCACTAAACGTCGCACTCGGAGACTTAGCTGCGATCACGAATCGCCTTAGTATTAACTTTCTCCGAGTATGCACTAAACGTCGCACTCGGAGACTTAGCTGTGATCACGAATCGCCTAAGTATTAACTTTCTTCGAGTGTGCACTTAACGTTGCACTCGGAGACTTAGCTGAGATCAAGAATCGCCTAAATACTCTATTGCCCTCGAGTGTATCCTACAGATCCACTCGGAGACCCAGCAAGACCCTCACAGAGGCTCATGCATATGTCAAGACAACTGACACTTACATGCTACGCATGTTTGCCATTGGCTTCACCAAGAAATGCCAAACAGAAAACTCGAGGCAAAATTGCAACACAAGAGCAAACGATTTGATTCAGATTCAAAAGTTCAAACAAAGATAGTTCACTCGGTGCGGATCAAGCTTACCCGCACCGATCCAAGAATGTGACGGCCAACAACAGTGGCCAAAGTTCCTTACAGATCAACACTGGGCATACCGAGGATAAAGAATTCTTAGGCATCATTTGGATTAGCGCCAGGACTGGAGGGCTCTACGAACGTGTCCAGATCGATACCGTCGGCGATGCGGGTGGCACTCGCAAGGAAAGTTTCCATGAAGTCTTCGAATCGAAGTTTCTTCGTGTTGGCGACCTTCAATGTTTTCAGCTTCTCCTCGCGCACCTCCTTGCAATGAACTCGGACCAGGGACAGAGCAACATCTGCACCACAACGAGCTGCAGATTTCTTCCATGACTGCACTCGGTTCGGGATATCCTCCAGTCGAGTCATCAAGTTTTCCATCTCTTGCCGCGACTCATCTTCTGGCCAAAGCTCCTTGTCGATTCGGCCGACGACTTCTCTCAGTCGACCGATGAAAGGACCAACTTTGCCCACGCGGATGTGCGCTCGGAGCAGATCTCGATTGGCGTCCTCGCCAAGAGAAACGTTCTCGCGCATCGACCGCTCCACGTCTGCCGCTTTAGCTTCAGCATCAATGCAAAAGTCTGCAACAACAGGACAAGCAAACAATAAGCGCCGACTGTGACGCACATACCACAAGCACTCGAAAAAAGCAAGACTTACCAGCCAGACGCGTCATCATCTGCCGAGCCCAGTCGCTGACGTATTTCTCCTGAGCTATACACCGTTTGTTCAGCAGGTCCATCTGTCCCATCAGAGCAGTCCTCTGTTTCCCCATCTTCTCAGCTTTCCCAGTCAGCACTTTGTTTGCTTCACGAGCCTGCTCCAACGACTTCTCCCGTTCCGCCAGAACCTCCTTCATACCAGCCATGGCAAGCAGTGCCGCATCCAGCTCACCAGCAAACTGAATCTTCTCCGCCCTGAGAGTCTCATATGCTGTCCCCATTTCACAAGTTTTCTGCCAGCCAGCACCAAGAGACATTCAGACAATACAACAATAAAAGGCTAAGTTCTTCAGACCCCTGCCGACGCAAGCAGTCGACAGCGGTCTCGGGGACTACACCCAGTGGGTTCACTAAGAGTGACCCCACTGGCATGCCACTCAAGCAGGTCCGCCCTATTGAGATGCATGATAACACCTACGCCTACGAGGCTAATACTACCCGACCTGAGTAAACTTACTCTCGGGGACTCTTACAGTAAGTGCACCCCGAGTGCCACAACTGTTCGCAGTCGGCCATATTATTTACAGATCTGACCAAAGCAAAGATAATATGTATAAAGACAACTGTCGGTGCAAGCACTCGACAGAAGTCTCGGGGACTACACTCACTGGGTTCACTCAGAGTGAACCCATTGCAGACGTCATACGGTATCCGAGAACACCCAGTGGGTTACAAGAGAAAAGTAAATATTTACTAGCCCACTTACTCGGATATCATCCCGCAGCTCCAAGCTCCGCTGGTACAGGGATGCGATGGAGTCATATGCCTTCTTGGCTTCTCCCGCCATCAGCTCCGCCTGCACCATGGCCCCCTTGGCCGCTCCCACCTGCTCCTCCGGGAGACGCTGGATGTTGAACTCGACATTCGACGAGCCTGGCATCGTTGGAAGTTCCTGGGGCATCCCAAGACCCGCTCCAGTCGGTTCATCAGCCACCAGCACCGTTTCAGTCGGCAGCGTCGCCTCAGCCGGCATCACGTCTGCGGCGAGAGCAGTGACTGGTGGGGCAGCCTCAAGAACGGGCTCCACGGCTTGTTTAGCTCTCCCCTAGTCACCCTCGTCCACGCAAATCGCCCCTGATAGACCGAACGACGCGGGATCTCAGAAAAAGAAAGAGGCAAGGCCTAAGATAGAATTCGCGACGCGATAATATAAAACTCTCGGGGTCACTACAACGCACCTGGCTGGGACGAGACGACGTTGTCCGTGTCCATGGGGTCATCCTCCTGGCAGGCCGGAGAGGTGGCGGAGGTAGCAACTCTGTCGAGTGAAATCCATTCGACCAATAAAACAGCAGTCCAATCGAATATCAGAGAAGTTAGAGGAACAGTGCACTTACGTCGAGGTGACGGGAACGACGCCCCTTATCCGCGGCAAAGCTCTCCGAGGTTTAGACCCACTCGGTTTGGCCGCCTTGGAAGGCTGACCCGCAGGCTCGACAGCAGCATCCCTGGCTCTCTTGGTGCTCCGAGCACTCGGAACCACGGGAGCAGCAGGCGGAGCACTCGAGGATGCCGGAGGGGCCGAGGGAACCGCAGGTTCATGTCGGCGCTTGGTCCCGTGCTCTGGCAGTGGAGGCGGCGAGTCCTGCTCTTCGTCTTCCTCCTCTTCTTCTCCAGACTCCTCCTCCGTCTCCCCACTATCGGAGACATACTCGCCGCTCTCCACACTGCCCTCCTGGATGCCTTCTTCCTCCTCCTCGTCCGGGTTCCCGTTCGAGACAGGAGAAAACCAGTTGGTCCACTTCTGCGTCAAATACAGTCGACGACATCAAACGACAGGCAGAGATTCAAGAAAGCGATAAAACTAAAACAAGATACGTGCACTCGACAAATGGTACTCACGTGGTTCGGAGGAGGATTGTCCGCGCTGAAAGCCCTCACTCGCCGAGACCCTCTAGGGTTCTCACAGGCGCCTGTGATCTGGAGCACCCACGACGCCACCTTCTCCTCGGTCACGCTCAAGACGTTGGTCTGAGTGGAGTCTTCGGGCCCCGCGTAGTGCCACATGGCATGGTCGCGAGCCTGCAGTGGCTGTATGCGCCGACCAAGGAAAGTCTCCAGCAAATCCATGCCGATGACTCCCCTTCTGACGACGTCTACGAGTGCGTCGACCAGGGGCTGGATATCGATCTTCTCCGCCTTCGTGAGCGCGAGCTGCTTAGGTGGAGCGGGACGATCTAAGCTAAAAGGAGGTAACCCTGTCGAGGCATTCGGGCAGGCAACGTCTTGGCAGTAGAACCACGTCGACTGCCAGTTCCTAACCGACTCACTCAGCTGAAGAGCAGGATAACTACTCCGACTCTTTTTCTGGAAACCTAAGCCTCCACAGAGTTGGAGAAGATGCGTTTTATCATCCGACTGGCTGAGTCGTTTGATAGTTTGAGATCTAGTAGAGAATATATGTTTGAACAACCCCCAATGGGGAGGGCAGCCGATGAAGCACTCACACATAACTATGAAAGCAGAGAGATGGGCAATAGCATTCGGGGGAAAGTGGTGAAGCTGTGCCCCGAAGTGGTTCATGATGCCCTTGAAGAAAGGATGCGGGGGCAGAGAGAAACCTCGATAGACATGGTTGAGCAGCAGGACGCGCTCCCCCTCCCGGGGTGCCGGCTCGACTTCATTCTCTGCCGGCAGCCTCCAAGACTTGTGCGCGATCATCCCGTCCTCCACCAGCTGCAGCAGATCCCCCTCCGTCACCGTGGAGGGGAGGAAGTCGCCTTGGGTCCACCCCGCCAGCAACGGCCGCTACCGTCGCTGAGCAGGAGCCGCCGCCTTCCCCTTCTTCTTCCTCGCCTCCATCTTGCTGGTCTGACTCTTGGTCATGGCGGAAGCTGCGAATCCGCGGAGGGGAAGGAGGAGTGGAGAGGTTAGGTGCGCTGGAGGCGGCGAGGAGGACAAAGCAAAGGCAAAAGATCCGGCGGGCGTAACGAAAAACCCTTGCCGTTGGGATTTAAGTAAGGTTCCAACTGGGTCGCTGGCAGGTGGCCCCAAAACCTTATCCCCCGACCGGCCACGGTGATATCAGTGGAGAAGTTGAAGGCGCGAGAATCGAGGCGTCAGGCGCTACTCGAGCGCACTGGCGTCATCCCCGCCGAGCGCGCGGAAACCGAAATTTGAGGATCCCGGAAAATCCGCCGCTGTCAGTTGACCGGTGACGTCAGAAGATACCGCGGGAGCACTCGGTTTCTGACAGTCGGTTTCACAAATACTTCCACTCGGATCGTTGATCAGAAAGGATAAAATGGATCGAGGCAAGCAATGCCAAAGTCACATCCGTGCCAGTCGGATCCAAACTTCAAGCGTCACTTCGTCGTTCCAACCCCAATCCATTCGGGGACTAGTGATGGGGTTATAGTCCTAGGGTAGGGTCATAGGCCTGCCTTATAGGTCCTACCCAAGGACTACCCTTCATAAGGGACATGGCCCTTAGTCAGTTCCGACTGAACTAAGAAGTTCCCTTCATCCAGTCGGTAACAGACCGTCGACCATCCAGTCGAAGACGAGCATTCGGAGCGTGTCGAACTGACCGACTGGATTCCACTCTGTACATCGTAACCCCCCAGGAGGGAAACGGTCGTACGTTTCCACACGCCTTTATAAGCATTTAAGACGCACGTTACCTGTAACGTAGGCATTTATTCGCCACTACTCCACCCCTGCGCACCGAACCGTTGTAGAGGGCAGCGCACTCTATATAAGCCACCCTCCCCCACTGGTGCAGGGGTTAGCAACTCATTGTATTCTATATTCCACTCGACAACAAGCTCCCAGAGCACTGAGACGTAGGGCTATTACCTCCACCGCAGAGGGGCCTGAACTCATACAACCTCGTCGTAGCTAAGGCTCTGCCCATCCTTTTCGTACCCTACACATCTACTGTTAGGCTTATACCCACGACACACTATATCCCGTCTAGCTTTGTGGAAGACATGTGTGAGAAGTTCAGACGCTTGAAGCAAGGAGGATCCTCTGTGTACAAGTACAATGTCGAGTTCCATGAGCTGGCTCGATATGCTTTGCAGGACATTCCAGATCAGAAGAGCAAGATCTAGCAGTTCATAGGTGGTCTGAGAGAGGACTTGCAGTTGGCCTTGCCTTGCACGATCCCAATGATTTTGATAAGTTCTATAACTTGGCTCTGAGGGCTGAAGGAGCTTTGCTCAGAGTGGAGAATTCGAGGAAGCGTTTCAGGGACTCCAGTTCTTGGCCCTCAACCCAGGTGGTCAAGAAGGAGCAGAAATATTGGGTGTCTCCTCCTCCTCGGCAGAGCCAGCAGTTCAAGCAGACAGGTGGTCGTGGTTCTTCCCACCCACCCAACCCAGGTTTCCAGCAAAGATTTCAGCGGCAGAAGCAAGGGAATCCTCAGGTGCAATTCCGTCCGCTGTCAGATGTCACTTGTCACAAGTGTGGGCAGAAGGGTCACTACCCCAACAAGTGCACCTCTTAGTAGCGTCTTCCACCCCCTCCTCCAGGGAAGCCTCCAGGCAATGCTACGGTGAAGTTCAATCCCAGGTCTGCGAGAGTCAATATGGTGAATTCAACTGAAGCAGACAACTCCTCAGACGTGATAATGGGTAATCTCTTGATTAATGATTTTCCTGCAAAGGTCTTGTTTGATTCTGGTGCTTCGCATTGCTTTATGTCAAAATCATTTTTCATCAAGCATGATTTCCCCTTTGCAAATTTGGATAGACCTTTGGGTGTTGTTTCTCCGGGTGCGCAAATGAGAACAAATTTTGTGGTTCGTGATGTCTCTGTCAAGATGGGCGATTACGCCTTTCTGGCATCTCCTTTTGTCCTTGGCAACTCTGATATTGATTTGATCCTTGGGATGGATTGGTTGGCTATGAACAAGGCGTCTATTCATTGTGAAGCTAAGGAAGTGAAGCTAACTCATCCTTCGGAGGACGTGATTATCTTCGCGGCGCGTGATGACACGGTATGTCTGTTTTCCTTGAATGAGAAGGGTGAGATCTCTCCAATTTCTCAAGTCCCAGTGGTCTGCGAGTATGAAGATGTCTTTCCGGAAGAGCTGCCAGGAATGCCTCCGCACCGGGCAGTTGAGTTCGTAATTGAGCTTGAACCGGGTACTGAACCAGTATGCAAGCAGCTGTACAAACTGGGTCCAGAAGAGCTGACGGAGCTGAAGAAACAACTTGATGAGCAAGAGCGTCTGGGTTGATCAGACCAAGCTCATCTCCTTGGGGTTGTGGAGTTCTTTTCGTCAAGAAGAAGGATGGCACGGACCGACTCTGTGTCGATTACCGTCCATTGAATAAGAAGACGATCAAAAACAAGTATCCACTTCCCAACATCAATGAGTTGTTTGAGCAATTGAAAGGGCCTAAGATCTTCTCGAAGCTTGATCTCAGGATGGGCTATCATCAGATTCGCATTCGCGAAGAGGACATTCCAAAGACTGTTTTCAGGACAAGCTTTGGCTCGTACGAGTACACGGTGATGTCTTTCGGTCTGGCCAATGCTCCACCCACCTTCTCTCGGATGAGGAATTATATCTTCTCCCCATTCAAGAATGAATTTGTCTTGTTGTATCTTGATGACATTCTGGTCTTTTCGGAAACTCAGGAAGAGCATGAAGACCATCTCAGGCTTGTGCTTGATAAGTTAAGAGAGCATAAGTTCTATGCTAAGTTTTCCAAATGTGAGTTCTGGTTGAAGGAAGTTGTGTACCTTGGGCACATCATCTGTGCCGAGGGCATCAAAGTTGATCCATCAAAGGTACATGCCATTGTTGAGTGGGAACCTCCGTAGAATGTGAAGCAGCTTCGAAGCTTTCTCGGGCTTGCAAGCTATTGCAGAAGATTCGTTGAGAATTTCTCCAAGATTACTAAGCCTCTCTCAAGTCTTCTTCAGAAGTGTGTGAAGTATGTCTGGTCTCCAGAGTGTCAGTTGGCCTTCGACACACTCAAAGAGAAGCTCACTTCTACTCCAGTCTTGATTCCTCCTAATGATTCCAAGTCTTATCAAGTGTTCTATGATGCCTCTCTTCAAGGTCTTGGTACAGTTTTGATGCAAGAGAAGAAAGTGGTAGCTTATACCTCGAGGCAGTTGAAGCCAAGTGAGAAGAATTACCCGACTCATGATCTTGAGTTGGCAGCAGTGGTATATGCTCTGATGACTTGGAGACATCTCTTGTTGGGCAGATGAGTTGAGGTCTACACCGATCACAAGTCACAAATACATCTTCACCCAGCCTAACCTCAATCTTCGGCAAACTCGTTGGGTGGAAATGCTCCAAGATTACAATCCGAGCATCGACTACACTCCAGGCAAAGCTAATGTCATTGCATATGCTTTGAGCAGAAAGGCTTACTGCAACAGTCTCATTCTAAAGCCTCTACAACCTGATCTTTGTGATTCTTTCTGGAAGCTCAACCTTCAGTTAGTACCTCAGGAATTTCTTGCTAATCTCCAGATTTCTCCCACGTTGGAAGACCAAGTCTGGCAAGCTCAACTTCTTGATGCTATGGTGAAGAAAGTTAAGATTGGCTTGGCAAAGAGCATTCCCAAATATAAGTGCTTCAGTGTTGATGACAGAGATACCTTGTTCTTCGAGGATCGCCTTGTCGTTCCGAAAGGGGATCTCAGGAAGGTGATCATGGAAGAAGCTCATAATTCCCTTCTCTCGATACATCTAGGAAGTTCCAAGATGTATCAGGATCTGAAGCAGACCTTCTGGTGGAATCGCATGAAGCGTGAAATTGCTCACTTCGTAAATGAATGTGATGTCTGTCGAAGAGTGAAAGCAGAGCATCAACGTCCAACAGGTCTCTTGCATCCCTTGCCCATTCCCGAGTGGAAATTCGATCATGTTGAGATGGATTTCCTCACCGGGTTTCCGAAGTCCAAGAAAGGCAACGATGCCATCTTCGTCGTCATCGACAAGTTGAGCAAAGTCACTCATTTCCTTCCAGTCAAGGAGTCTATCTCAGCAGCTCAGCTTGCATAGCTGTATACGTCAAGGATAGTCTCATTGCATGGTGTTCCAATGCTGATATCTTCGGATCACGGAAGCATGTTTACTTCCAAGTTCTGGGATTCATTTTAGTCTGCGATGGGTACTAAGATTCGACTCAGTACAACCTTCCATCCTCAGACTAGTGGGCAAGTTGAGAGAGTCAAACAGGTCCTCAAGGATATGCTAAGAGCTTGTGTGATTTCGTTTGGCATGAAGTGGGAAGACTGACTACCTTTTGCTGAGTTTTCATACAACAACAACTATCAGGCAAGCTCAGGCAAGGCTCCGTTCGAGATTCTTTATGGCAGGAAGTGTCGTACCCCGCTCAATTGGTCAGAGATTGGTGAACGTCAGATTCTCGGGAATGACATGATTGTTGAAGCAGAAGAAATGGGCCATGTCATTCGGGATAATCTGAAAGCAGCGCAGTCCCATCAGAAGGGTTACTACAATAGCAAGCATCGTGACATGACTTTTCATCTTGATGATTTCGTGTATCTCAAAGTGTCTCCCATGAAGGGCACTCAGCGCTTTGGCATCAAAGGAAAGCTTGCTCCTTGTTTTGTTGGTCCTTTCAGAATTGTTGGCAAGAGAGGCGACCTTGCATATCAGCTAGATCTCCCTTCCGACCTCTCAAATGTACATGACGTGTTTCATGTCTCTCAGCTCCGGAGATGCTTCAAGACTCCCGAGCGCACACTTGATCTCTAGGATATCGACCTTGAGCCCGACCTATCCTACCGTGAGCATCCAGTTGTAGTTCTTAAAGTGACTGAGCACAAGACCCGCAATAAGTCAATCAAGTTTCACAAAGTGCAGTGGTCACATCATTGCGACAAAGAGGCCACTTGGGAGTTCGAGGATCACCTCCGTTATGAATTTCCAGAGTTTTTCCAGTCCTAGATCTCGTGTCGAGATCCTCTTGTAGTGTGGGAGAGTTGTAACAGCCCAAATGCTTTCTTTCCCCTTTTGGCATTCTTTCCCAATTGTGGCAACCTTGTCGAACCCATGTATGGAAGTTATGAGGAGGTTATCATTTCATGTGGCCATCATTCCATGACATCATCTTGCATTCATTTGCATTCATTGCATTTCTTACTTGTGGTATGCTGGTGTTTGATCCATCAGGGGTTGTGCTAGTGTTTATACTTGGTGTGTGGTGGAGAGTAGTATTTCAAAACCTTGCAAAAACCCTCATTCCATTATTTATTTTAACTTGAGTTTTTAACTAATGCTTGGACCTGTTATAAAAATGTTATTATTTTAGAGGTTTTATATGTGAGTGTAGGAGTTGCTCTCATTGTTGTTTTGGACTTTGGTTTATTGAGGCCTTATAAATAAAACAACAACTAATTCTGTTTTAATTGTGTTTTTATCTCGTCCTAAAAATCTGGATCTCAATTTAGTTAAATAGGGTATAATTCCCTCATGCCCTATCTATTTTGCTTTTACCAAAAAACTTTTGCTTGCCTCTGTTTGGAATTTTTGGTGATAATCTTATTTCAAAAAGGAAAACCTTTTACCTGCTCGATTTAGCTGTGCGTGAGAGAGAGCAGTGGGCTTGGCCATGGCCTCGAGCCCAGAGAGCCGCGTGTTCTCCTCCTTTCCAGCGAGGCGCCGAGGCCCCACGCGTCAGTGGCTCATCCTCCCCCTCCACCTTTTTCTTCGCGACGCGTCCCTCCTCTGCTCGTGCACGCACATGGGCGTCGGACGGCCGTTCCTCCCTCCTCCTCCTTTATAACCCCCCTTGGCGTCTGTGCCTAGGGTCCCTCCATCGCGCCGCCACCCTCGCCTCCTCCTTCTCCTCCATTTCCTTCCCCACAGCGTCGTCGTCCACACCGCGTCGTCGTCGTCCCCAGCGTCGGCGAAGATGTCCAGGAGCCCGGGGCTGCTCCCCGTGTTCCATTCCCGGCGTTAGGAGCCCCGGAGAGCCTCCACGTCGACGAGCCCTTCCTCGTCAACGTCGCCACCATTCTGCTCCGCCGCGGTTCTTCTCTGCTTCGACTCCAGCGTTCGTCTCCGACCCCTTCTTCCCATTCATTGGCTCCGTCTACCCCCGTGGTGAGCCGTCTTGCTGCAGTCGTTACTCGTAGCGCGTGCATAGCCGTAGTCGCGTCTCCGGGGAGCCCGTGTTCGTTTCCGCCGTAGCTCCGCCGTAGGGAAGAGGTGCTTAGCGCAGTGACCTCCTCATGTGATAGATGCGGGGATGGGTTCCTCTAGGATCCCGCAACCCTCCGCCGGAGGTCTTCCCCGCTGATGGTCGCCCGTGTGATTGCCGGCGAGCGCCTCTGTTCCGGTCGCCGCGGTCCAGCGTGGGAGAGAGGGGCCTGCTCAAAAGAGCAAAAACCCCTCCGTGTTGAGAAACGATTAGCTAGCGCAGTGGCATGTGCACTTGGGTGACGACCAGCAGGTCATGGGTTTGACTCCCTCAGCCCCCCGTTTTCTTTTCTTTTTTGGTTTTGATCTTTTGCTGTTTGTTTTCTTGATGCTTTCCCTCCTGTTTTGCACTAGGTGTATTATTATGCTTGTGTGTATGTGTGCTTGAGAGTGTAGGTGTATGTGGGTGTATGTGTGCATGTGCATATGCACATATGCACTTGTGCAAGTAGGCATATTTATACATGTGTATATATACATTGGTGTGGTGTGTGTATCTACTATGTGTGTGTAGATTCTTGTATGTGATGTGCATGTGTAGATGTAGGTGTGTTTGTGTGTGCGTGTGAGATCACATATACATGTGCATGTGTGAGCACATATGCCTTGGGCATGTGTGTGTGCTCACGCGTGTGTGTGTGGATGAATGATACGTCTCCATCGTATCTACTTTTCCAAACTCTTTTGCCCTTGTTTTGAACTCTAATTTGCATGCTTTCAATGGAACTAACCCGGACTGACGTTGTTTTCAGCAGAATTGCCATGGTGTTGTTTTTGTGCAGAAACGAAAGTTCTCGCAACGTCCTGAAAATTTACGGAGAATATTTCTGGAAAATATGAAAAATACCTGCGCAAAGATCCACCGGAGGGGACTGGCCAGTGGGCCACAAGCCCTGTAGCCGCCGCCCCCTGGTGGCGGCTACCAAGCTTGTGGGGCCCACGTGGCTCTGCCGCCCCCAAACTCAGCTCTATAAATTCCCTTTCGTCCCGAAAAAAATCAAGAGAGAAGATTTCATCGCGTTTGCGATACGGAGGCGCCGCCACATCCTGTTCTTCAACTAGAGGGCAGATCTGGAGTCTGTTTTGGGATCCAAAGAGGGGAAATCGTCACCATCGTCATCATCAACCTTCTTCCCTCTCCAATTCCATGAAGCTCTTCATCGTTCGTGAGTAATCTATTCGTAGGCTCGATGGGCGGTGATGAGTAGGATGAGATCTATCATGTAATCGAGTTAGTTTTGACGGGGATTGATCCCTAGTATCAACTATGTTCCGAGATTGATGTTGCTACTACTTTGCCATGCTTAATGCTTGTCACTAGGGACCGAGTGCCATGATTTCAGATCTGAAATTATTATGTTGTCACCAATATATGTGTGTTTTAGATCCGATCTTGCAAGTTGTAGTTACCTACTATGTGTTATGATCCGGCAACCCCGGAGTGACAATAACCAGAACCACTCCCGGTGATGACCATAGTTTGAGGAGTTCATGTGTTCACCAAGTGCTAATGCGTTGTTCCGGTTCTTTATTAAAAGGACAACCTTAATATCCCGTAGTATCCTTTTGGACCCCGCTGCCACGGGAGGGATGGACAATAGATGTCATGCAAGTTCTTTTCCCTAAGCACGTATGCGACACACGGAATGCATGCCTACATCACATTGACGAACGGGAGCTAGCCACATGTCTCTCCGTGTTATAACTGTTGCATGATGAATATCATCCAACAAATCACCGACCCATTGCCTACGAGTTTGTCCCACTGCTGTTGTTACTTGTTTTGCTCTGCTGTTGTTACTTGTTTTGCTCTGCTGTTGTTACTGCTGTTGCTGCTGCCGTTACTTGCTTTGCTCCGCTGCTACTTGCTGCTGTTGTTACTTTCTACTGTTGCTACTTGCAACTGCTGTCACTACTGTTGTTCCTTGCCACTGCTGTTACTCATTACACTGCTGCTACCTGCTACAATACTTTTCTGGCGCCATTGATACAACAGTTAGGAATAGTCTGCCTTGTCACCAGATGTTTCTAGCACCGTTGCTATCATACTACTTTGTTGTTGATACTTTGCTTGCAGATACTAATCTTTCAGGTGTGGTTGAATCTGACACATTCAGCTGTTAACACTTGAGAATATTCTTTCACTTCCTGTCGCGTGAACCAACAAATTTGGGTTGAATACTCTACCCTCGAAAACTGCCTCGATCCCACGCGCTGGTGGGCTATTGCAAGACAATTTCTAATTGTTGAGCAATTGGGAGCAGCTCTTTTCTGGCTCCATTGCCATGGAGGAATCAAGTCAGGAATAGTTGCACATCAACAACATTTTTCTGGCGCCGTTGCCGAGGAAGGGATTGCTATATTCTCTGAGTCACTTGGGATTTATATCTTCTGATCACTATGAAGAATCTGAAAGATAAAAAAACCAAAGTTTTGCCCTCAACTACGAGGGGAGGTAAGGAACTGCCATCTAGCTCTGCACTTGATTCACCTTCAGTTATGAGTAAGTTTGCGACACCACCTCCTACTAGAAATCTTGATATGTCGCCTGTGCTTGATGATGCTTATGATGCTACTATGCCTCATACTGCTAGAGATGCTATGCGTGATACTGCTAGAGATGCTATGCCTGATACTGCTTTGCCTGATGATGCTAGAGGTGCTATGCCTGATACTGCTAGAGATGCTTTGCCTGATACTGCTAGAGATGCTATTTTGCCTGATGATGCTATGCTTGATACTGCTAGAGATACTACTTTGCCTGATATGCCACTAGGGGTATTCCTTGATGCTCATATTGCTAGAGTTACTGCCAATGCTCGTGATGCTTCTGAAACTGCCGATACTATTGAGATAGAACCTGCTTTTGCTCCTGCTAGATCTAGCTCTCCTAGATATGAATTGCCTGATATACCTCAGGGTTATGTTATGGAGGGAGAGATAGCTGAGGTTTTTCTTGCGTGTAAGGATTCCTATGACGCTGAGAAATTATTTCTCAAGTGGAAGGAAAAATCTCTGAAAGCCAGGATGAAATACGACCCGAAGTTTGCCACTTCAACTATCTTTATCACCGATAAGGATTATGAATTCTCTGTCGACCCTGAGATAATCCCTCTAGTCGAATTTGATCCTTTCCACGGTTATGAGTCTGAGACGGTCGTAGCCCATCTTACCAAACTACACGATATAACCACCCTTTCCACTAGTGAGGAGAAGATCCGCTACTACTATATCCTTAAGTTGTTTCCTTTCTCTCTAAAGGATGACACTAAAGCCTGGTTCACTTCTCTTGCTCCTGGATGTGTGAGTAGTCCCCACGATATGGTCTACTACTTCTGTGAGAAATATTTCCCTGCCCATAAGAAGCAAGCTGCCTGGCAGGAAATATACAACTTTGCTCAACTCAAAGAAGAGAGTCTCCCACAAGCTTGGGGGAGGCTCATCCATCTACAGAATGCTTTGCCTGATCACCCTCTTAAGAAGAACGAGATACTTGATATCTTCTATAACGGACTTACCGATGCTTCTAGAGACCACCTAGATAGTTGTGCCAGTTGTGTTTTTAGGGAATGAACTATAGAACAAACTGAGATTCTACTGAATAACATCTTGATCAACGATAATGCTTGGACTATTCCCGAACCACCTCCTAAGCCAACTCCTAAGAAAAGAGGTATCCTATTCCTCAGTCCCGAAGATATGCAAGAAGCCAAGCAATCTATGCAAGAGAAAGGCATTAGATATGAAGATGTCAAAAATCTACCACCTATCGAAGAGATCCATGGTCTCGATAACCCGATACAAGTAGTAGAAGTGAATTCTCTGCGTAGGTTTGGTGAGAGTGATATTCCTTTTGACAAACCTGCTAGCCTATGCTTTGATGAATTTGACAACTTTGTTGCCAAACAACAGAGTTTCAATGATTATGTTAGCAGACATTTGGAACAAAGTACTCGTATGCTTAGTCATTTAAGTGCTTGTGTAGACAGAAATGTCAATGATCTGAAGCTTCTGAGTAAACATGCCTCTATGATTACTACTCAGGTAGAACAAGTACTTAAAGCTCATAATGACTTGCTCAATGAATTAAATGACAACTCTGTGACAGTCATTACTAGAGGAGGCAAAATGACTCAGGAACCTTTGTATCCTGAAGGCCATCCTAAGAGAATTGATCAAGATTCTCAAGGAATTAATGCTGATACACCCAGTCATCCTAAGAAGAAGGATGATAGAAACCTACATGTCAGTTCACCAAATACTGTCACACCTGAAGAACCAAATGATATTTCTGCGTCTGATGCAGAAACACAATCTGGTGATGAACATGAACCTGGTGACAATATGGACAACGATGTTCATAATAATGCTCAACCTAGCAATGATAAGGATGTGGAGATTGAACCTACGGTTAACCCTGATAACCCACAACCTAAGAGATACGATAAGAATGACTTCATTGCTAGGAAGCATGGTAAAGAAAGGGAGCCATGGGTTTAGAGACCCATGCCCTTTCCTCCTAAGTCATCCAAGAAAAAGGATGATGAGGATTTTGAGCGCTTCGTTGAGATGATAAGACCCGTCTTTCTGCAGATGCAGTTAATTGATATGCTCAAAATGTCTCCATATGCCAAGTACATGAAAGATATCGTGACTAATAAACGGAAGATACCAGATCTTGAGATCTCCACCATGCTTGCCAATTACACTTTCAAAGGTGGAACTCCTAAAAAACTTGGTGATCCCGGAGTGCCCACTATACCTTGCTCCATTAAAGGAAACTACATAAGAACTGCCTTATGTGACCTTGGAGCCGATGTTAGTGTTACCGCTCTCTCTTTGTCGTAGACTTGAACTGGATAAGTTGACACCCACTGAAATTTCTCTGCAAATGGCCGACAAATCAACTGCTTTCCCTATCGGCATTTGCGAGGATGTACCTGCTGTGGTTGCTAACACCACTATCTTAACAGACTTTGTTATCTTGGATATTCCCGAGGACGATGCCATGGCTGTCATCCTCGAAAGACCCTTTTTAAACACTGCAGGGGCTGTTATAGATTGCAACAAAGGCAATGTCAGTTTCCATGTCAACAGTAATGAGCATACAATGCACTTTCCGAAGAAACGATATCAAGTACATTGCATCAATGCTATCGAAAAAACTTCATCGATTCTTATTGGGAGCTTTGAATGCCCTATTCCTCGTGTCAAGATGAAGTATGATTTGCTTGTTGGGGAGATACATATCCAAAATTGAGGTGACTTAGTAGCTATTCAACAATTCTCCGTTTCCTCTTGCGATTTGAAAAGGTTTTGTCATGAGGATTTGATTAACCCCATTGACGGATTTCTTTCGATGACCATGAAATGGATGAATCAAAGAGTCACATACCTTTGTTTTAAGCTTTCACTTTCTGTTGCTTAGAAGAAAAATGATAGATTTAGTTTAGTTTTTCCTACTTTCTGTTTTAGCGTCGTGGAGAAAAATACCCTGAAAATAAAAGTTCTCCGATGGTCCTGAAAATCTAGTATGATTTTTTCTGGATTTTTAAAAAAGTACTGGGTCTGAGAGCTGGCCTGGGGGCCACACCAGTGGGCCACAAGCCCTGTAGCCACCACGTCCCCCCTGGCGGCGGCTACCAAGATTGTGGGGCCCACAGGGACCCCCTCCACTCATTCCAGCTCCCATCCTCTTCTTCTACCTCCAGAAAAAATCGTTTCGCAGCTCAAACCCGTGATCTTGCTCATTTGGCTGAGATTTTCGATCTCCTTGCTCAAAGTACCATTCTCCGAACCGTTTTGGGGAAATTACTCCTTGGTAAGTGACTCCTCCATTGGTCAAATTAGTTTTTGCTCTAGTGCTTTATCCTTCGCGTATTCTTGCTACCTTGGTGACCCTGTTCTTGAGCTTGAAATGTTGATATTAGCTGGTCCCAAGTAGTTTTAGCGCGTGATATGGTCTCTAGGCACTAGTAGGAGTAGTTGCTACGAGTTGGGTTAATCCTTACTCACTTTTCTTTCAAAGTCTCTAAGAATTTCAGAATTTTTTAGAGCTAGAAAAAGGAAAAGATGAGGAGGTTCTTGAGAGGCTCTTCAAGTCGTAACCCCAAGGAGGATGAGAAGAACCACCCCAAGTACGTGGTTCCTCGAGTCACAGAAGTTCGACCGTGCGAGTGGCCAAGTGATGAATTTTTGCGCACTGCTGGGCTTTATGAAGACTTTTATTACTTGGTGGAGAACGCAAGTCTTACCGCGTTCGTTGAAGATAAGTGCTCACAATACCTCCTCCTCACCAATATTTTCATTCAAAGCTTCAACTTTTATCCGAGGAAGAATCCTCCCATGGTTGAGTTCATGTTATACGACATCCCCCAGTGCATGACACTACAGGATTTTTGCAATGTATGCAAATTACCTTATGTTGGGGATATTCATGACCCTCGTCCATGGGACTTGGAGGATTTCATAGGTACTATTGCTGTTGGAGAGGAGAGAGGAGTGTCTCGCGCTAGAATTGCTAGCATACATTTTCCTGTGCTTCGGTACTTCTCATTATTTGTGGGAAAATGTTTGATTGGCTGTGGGGAGGCTGGATCACTTAGTTCTCCAGACCTTGCGGTTTTGCGCGAAGGCCTTTATAACGACAAGACTTATAGCCTAGGTGCTATAGTAGCTCAGCGGTTGAACACAAACCGTTCCAAGGGTGTCGTCTATGGAGGTATCTACGCTACCCGTCTTGCCACACACTTTGATATACCCGTTAGACTCGGGGAGGAAGGAGAGATGCTTCTTCCTGAGAAATATCTGGATTATGACAACATGGTTCGCCATGATTTTCTGGATAGAGATGCTAGTAGACGGATGATTTATAACCTCGTATTTAGTCAGGGTACTCGAGAGACTATTACTTTGCCTGCTCCTTCTTTGTTTGATCTTCATGCAGGCAGGTACACTATTATGCCCTCGGACATCTACGCATATTGGGGCTTGTCCCAACCACAGGTGCCCGTGCCCGAGCCGCGAGTCGAGTACCAGACACCAGTCTATCAGTGGGAGCCAGAGGAGCTCACACAGCAGTGGCATCCACAGTCCGCTCCGGAGTATCCCGGAGCTGGTTATTTCCCGCCTTGGGAGTAGACCAAGCTAGGCCAAAAGCCTAAGCTTGGGGGAGTACGTGTTTGCACCAACTTTACATTCATGCTTATGCTTTCACTTTGTTAGTCGGTGTTTACACTTTGCCACTCTATTATCCATGCTAGTTTATTTTTGTTTTCTTGTTTTCTTGTTTTCTTGTTTTGTGTCCTTTTGAGAAAACCCAAAAAGATTTTCCTTTCTTCTTTTGCTTGTTGGGAGCTTTCACGTGTAAATAGTTTTCTTTTTATTTGGGTCAAGGTAGAAGATATTAGTTACAATGTTTAGTGGCTCTTGCATGTATACCCGTTTAGCTTTCAAAGAGCCATATTACTTTGTCTTCTCCTTTGTGTTTGCCTACAGATTCAGCTTAGTCCAATGCACGAGCACTCTTATTATTGGTCACATCGTTCGATCGTGCAAGTGAAAGGCAATAATGATGATATATGATGAAGTGACTGAGACTGGAAAAGCTGGTATGAACTCTATCTATTTCATTTTTGTAAATATAACTTGCTTGTCGTCCCAGATTCAGCTTTGTTGTGAGAGAACCATGTTTGCAATGACAACTTAGAGATCATAGTTTCTGATGCCATGCTTAATTAGCTGAGAGCTTATAATGGTTTGTCTTGAATGCCAACATAGATTTTGAGATAACTATGATGTAGTATGATAGGATGGTATTCTCCTTTGAATGATTCAAGTGGCTTGACTTGGCGCATGTTCATGCATGTAGTTGAAACAAAATCAACATAGCCTCTATGATGTTCGTATTCGTGGTGATTTATATCCTACTCATGCTTGCACTCAATGTTAGTCAAACTCATTGCATCTTGATGACTGTCGTCGCTCTCTAGTTGGTCACTTCCCAGTCTTTTGCTAGCCTTCACTTGTACTAAGCGGAATACTGCTTGTGCATCCACTTCCATAAACCCAAAAGTTTTTCCATGAGAGTCCACCATACCTACCTATTTGCGGTATCTACCTGCCGCTCCAAGTAAACTTGCATGTTCCATTCTCTAAACCTTCAAGAAATAATCTGTTTTGCATGCCCGAACCGCTCATGTGGTGACAGGGTGCTATTGATATCTTCCATGTTAGGCGTGTTATCCTCGACATGTGTTTATTCACTGTCATTCACGAGAAAGGGGCCGGTAATTGGAATGCCCAGTTCCACGCTTAAATCAAAAACATAACTGTAAAACAAGACTCCCCCTGGATTGATGTTAGTATGGACGGTACCCGAGGATTCGGCTCGCCGTGGAGTGTGATTGATTGGTGGTGGGGGAGTTAAAACTTTACTTTTCTGTTTGGGAACCGCCTATAGTATGAGTAGCATGGAAGATATTCAGAACTCTTGGTCATTGCATTGACAATGAAAGCATGCCACCCAAAATTATTATGTCTATTTTCAAAGCTTGAGCTCTGGCACCTTTGCAAATCAATGCTTCCCTCTGCGAAGGGCCTGTCTATTTATTTTTCGTTTGAGTCATCCTCTTCTTGTATAAGCACCAATTAGAGAGCACCTCTATCATTTTTATGCTTTGCTTTTGATTGATATTGAGTATGACTATGACTGGATCTTCGTTGCTATGAATTACAATGTTTAGTCAGCCCTTGATCTTTGAAAGTGCTCTGCATTTATGTTTTGCGGTCTCAGAAAGAGCTAGCGAGATACCACTTATTCATATTGCTTCATGCTTGTTTTGATTGAATTGTTGGCATCTGAAACTCATTATTATTTGCTCGCTAGCTGATTATGCCATTGATATTAGTTTACCGTGAGACCTTTGTGTCACTTGCCTATGTGGTTAACTTGTGATCTTGCTGAAATTCTGGTTATGAGTTAGACATAGTTGCAACAACAAGATCAAACAGAGTTTGTCAAAGTTTTTCTTTCTCTTTCAGTTTGTCAACTGAGTTGCTTGAGGACAAGCAAGGTTTTAAGCTTGGGGGAGTTGATACGTCTCCATCGTATCTACTTTTCCAAACTCTTTTGCCCTTGTTTTGGACTCTAATTTGCATGATTTGAATGGAACTAACCCGAACTGATGTTGTTTTCAGCAGAATTGCCATGGTGTTGTTTTTGTGCAGAAATGAAAGTTCTCGGAACATCCTGAAAATTTACGGAGAATATTTCTGGAAAATATGAAAAATACCTGCGCAAAGATCCACCGGAGGGGACTGGCCAGTGGGCCACAAGCCCTGTAGCCGCCGCCCCTGGTGGCGGCTACCAAGCCTGTGGGGCCCACGTGGCTTTGCCGCCCCCAAACTCAGCTCTATAAATTCCCTTTCGTCCCGAAAAAAAATCAAGAGAGAAGATTTCATCACATTTGCGATACGGAGGCGCCGCCACATCCTAATCTTCATCTCGAGGGCAGATCTGGAGTCCGTTTTGGGATCCAAAGAGGGGAAATCGTCGCCATCGTCATCATCAACCTTCTTCCCTCTCCAATTCCATGAAGCTCTTCATCGTTCATGAGTAATCTATTCGTAGGCTCGCTGGGCGGTGATGAGTAGGATGAGATCTATCATGTAATCGAGTTAGTTTTGACGGGGATTGATCCCTAGTATCCACTATGTTCTGAGATTGATGTTGCTACTACTTTGCCATGCTTAATGCTTGTCACTAGGGCCCGAGTGATGATTTCAGATCTGAAATTATTATGTTGTCACCAATATATGTGCGTTTTAGATCCGATCTTGCAAGTTGTAGTTACCTACTATGTGTTATGATCCGGCAACCCCGGAGTGACAATAACTGGAACCACTCCCGGTGATGACCATAGTTTGAGGAGTTCATGTGTTCACCAAGTGCTAATGCGTTGTTCCGATTCTTTATTAAAAGGAGAACCTTAATATCCCGTAGTATCCTTTTGGACCCCGCTGCCATGGGAGGGATGGGCAATAGATGTCATGCAAGTTCTTTTCCCTAAGCACGTATGACGTCATACGGAATGTATGCCTACATCACATTCACGAACGGGAGCTAGCCACATGTCTCTCCGTGTTATAACTGTTGCATGATGAATATCATCCAACAAATAACTGACCCATTGCCTACGAGTTTGTCCCACTGCTGCTGTTACTTGTTTTACTCTGCTGCTGTTACTACTGTTGTTGCTGTTGGGGAACGTCGCATGGGAAACAAAATTTTCCTACGCGCACGAAGACCTATCATGGTGATGTCCATCTACGAGAGGGTATTTCCGATCTACCTACACTTGTAGATCGCACAGCAGAAGCGTTAAGAAACGCGGTTGATGTAGTGGAACGTCCTCACGTCCCTCGATCCGCCCCGCGAACCGTCCCACGAACCGTCCCGCGATCCGTCCCACGATCCGCTCCGATCTAGTGCCGAACGGACGGCACCTCCGCGTTCAGCACACGTACAGCTCGACGATGATCACGACCTTGTTGATCCAGCAAGAGATACGGAGAGGTAGATGAGTTCTCCGGTAGCGTGACGGCGCTCCGGAGGTTGGTGGTGATCTAATCTCAGCAGGGCTCCGCCCGAGCTCCGCAGAAACGCGATCTAGAGGTACAACCGTGGAGGTATGTGGTCGGGCTGCCGTGGCAAAAGTTGTCTCAAATCAGCCCTAAAACCCCACTATATATAGGAGGGAGGGGGAGGGAAGAGGCAGCCTCAAACCCTCAAGGTTTGGCCGAAATTGGAGGTGGAGGAGTCCTACTCCAATCCTACTTGGAGTAGGATTCCACCTTCCCACTTGGAAACTCTTTCCACCTTGTGTTTTTTTCCTTCTCAAACCTTATGGGCCTTAGTGGGAACTTATTCCAGCCCACTAGGGGCTGGTTTATCTCTTCCCATAGCCCTTGAGACCCCTTGGGGCGTGACACCCCTCCCGATGGTCCCCGACACCACTCCCGGCACTCCCGGTACACTACCGATGAGCCCGAAACTTTTTCGGTGACCAAAACAGGACTTCCTATATATCAATCTTTACCTCCGGACAATTCCAGAGCTCATCGTGACGTCCTGGATCTCATCCGGGACTCCAAACAACATTCAGTAACCAACCATATAACTCAAATACGCATAAAACAACGTCGAACCTTAAGTGTGCAGACCCTGCGGGTTCGAGAACTATGTAGACATGACCCAAGAGACTCCTCGGTCAATATCCAATAGCAGGACCTGGATGCCCATATTGGATCCTACATATTCTACGAAGATCTTATCCTTTGAACCTCAGTGCCAAGGATTCATATAATCCCGTATGTCATTCCCTTTGTCCTTCGGTATGTTACTTGCCTGAGATTCGATCGTCAGTATCCGCATACCTGTTTCAATCTCGTTTATCGGCAAGTCTCTTTACTCGTTCCGTAATACAAGATCCCACAACTTACACTAAGTCACATTGCTTGCAAGGCTTGTGTGTGATGTTGTATTACCGAGTGGGCCCCGAGATACCTCTCCGTCATACGGAGTGACAAATCCCAGTCTTGATCCATACTAACTCAACAAACACCTTCGGAGATACCTGTAGAGCATCTTTATAGTCACCCAGTTACGTTGCGACGTTTGATACACACAAAGCATTCCTCCGGTGTCAGTGAGTTATATGATCTCATGGTCATAGGAACAAATAGTTGACACGCAGAAAACAGTAGCAACAAAATGACATGATCAACATGCTACGTCTATTAGTTTGGGTCTAGTCCATCACATGATTCTGCTAATGATGTGATCCCGTTATCAAGTGACAACACTTGCCTATGGTCAGGAAACCTTGACCATCTTTGATCAACGAGCTAGTCAACTAGAGGCCTACTAGGGACAGTGTTTTGTCTATGTATCCACACATGCACTGTGTTTCCAATCAATACAATTATAGCATGGATAATAAACGATTATCATGAACAAAGAAATATAATAATAACTAATTTATTATTGCCTCTAGGGCATATTTCCAATAGTCTCCCACTTGCACTAGAGTCAATAATCTAGTTCACATCACCATGTGATTCCAACGAATCCAACACCCATATAGTTATGGGGTCTGATCACGTCTTGCTCGTGAGAGAGGTTTTAGTCAATGGTTCTGAAAATTTCAGATACGTGTGTTCTTTACAAATCTTTATGTCATCTTATAGATGCTGCTACTATGTGCTATTCGGAAATACTCCAAATATCTACTCTACTATACGAATCCGTTTCACTACTCATAGTTATTCGGGTTAGTGTCAAAGCTTGCATCGACGTAACCCTTTACGACGAACTTTTTAACCACCTCCATAATCGAGAAAAATTCCTTAGTCTATCAGTCACTAAGAATAAATTTGACCGTTGCTAGTGATTCAATCATGGATCACTCTCTGTACCTCTCAACAGACTTTGAGTCAAGGCACACATCAGGTGCGGTACCCAGCATGGCATACTTCAGATTCTACGGCCAAGGCATAGAAGACGCCTTCATCTATTCTCTTTATTCTGCCGGGGTCGGGTTTTGAGTCTTACTGAAATTCACACCTCACAACGCAACCAAGAACTCCTTCTTTGCTGATCTATTTTGAACTCCTTCAAAAACTTGTCAAGGCATGCATCTTGTTGAAACTTCTATTAAGCGCTTTCGATCTATCTCCATAAATCTTTGATGCTCAACATTCAAGTAGCGCAATCCAGGTATTCCTTTGAAAACTCCTTTCAAACAACCTTGTATGCTTTACAGAAATTCTACATTACTTCTGATCCACAATATGTCAACCACATATATTTATCAGAAATTCTATAGTGCTCCCACTCACTTCTTTGGAAATACAAGTTTCTCATAAACCTTGTACAAACCCAAAATCTTTGATCATCTCATCAAAGTGTATATTCCAACTCCGAGATGCTTGCACCAGTCCATTGAAGGATCGCTGGAGCTTGCATACTTGCTAGTATCTTTAGGATCGACAAAACCTCCTGGTTGTATCACATACAATGTTTGCTCAAGGAAACCGTCGAGGAAACAATGTTTTGACATCCTATGTGCAATATTTCATAAATAATGCAGCAACTACTAACATAATTCTAACAGACTTTTAGCATCGCTACGAGTGAGAAAGTCTCATCATAGTCAATTGTTTGATCTTGTCGGAAACATCTTTGCGACAAGTCGAGCTTTTCTTAATAGTGACTTATCACCATCATCGTCTGTCTTCCTTTTAAAGATCCATCTTTACTCAATAGTCCTATGACCATCAAGTAGTTCTTCTGAAGTCTACACTTTGTTTTCATACATGGGTCCTCTCTCGGATTTCATGGCCTCCAGCCATTTGTCGGAATCCGGGCCCACCATTGCTTTCTCCATAACTCGCAGGTTCACTGTTGCTCAACAACATGACCTCCAAGACAGGGTTACCATACCACTCTACAGTAGTACGCGACCTTGTCAACCTACGAGGCTTGTAGTAACTTGATCCGATGCTCGATGATCACCATCATCGGCTTTCACTTCAATTGGTGTAGGCGCCACAGGAACAACTTCCTGCGCCCTGCTACACACTGGTTGAAGTGATGGTTCAATAACCTCATCAAGTTCTACCACCCTCCCACTCAATTCTTTCGAGAGAAACCTTTCCTCGAGAAAGGATCCGTTTCTAGAAACAAACATTTTGCTTTCGGATCTGAGATAGGAGATGTACCCAACTGTTTTGGATATCCTATGAAGATGCATTTATCCGCTTTGGGTTCGAGCTTATCAGACTGAAACTTTTTCACATAAGTGTCGAAGCCCCAAACTTTCAAGAAACGACAGTTTAGATTTCTCTAAACCTCAGTCTATACTGTGTCATCTCAACGGAAATACACGGTGCCCTATTTAAAGTGAATGCGGTTGTCCCTAATGCATAACCCATAAACGATAGTGGTAATTCGATAAGAGACATCATAGCATGCACCATACCAAATAGTGCGTGGCTATGACGTTCAGACACATCATCACACTATGATGTTCCAGGTGGCATGAACTGCGAAACAATTTCCACATTGTCTTAACTGCGTATCAAAACTCATAACTCAGATATTCATTTCTATGATCATATCGTAGATAGTTTATCCTCTTGTTACGACGAACTCCACTCCTGAAACAGAACTGAACTTTTCAATATTTCAGACTTGTGATTCATTAAGTAAATACTCTTGTATCTACTCAAATCGTCATTGAAGTAAGAACATAATGACATCCACTGCGTGCCTCAACACCCATTGGACTGCATACATCAAAATGTATCACTTCCAACAAGTTACTATCTTATTTCATCTCAATGAAAACAAGGCCTTGATCATGTGGTATGATTTGCATGTCACTAGTGATTCAAAATCAAGTGAGTATAAAGATCCATCAGCATGGAGCCTCTTCATGCAATTTATACCAACATGACTCAAGCGGCAGTGCCACAAGTAAGTGGTACTATCATCATTACCTCGTATCTTTTGGCACCAATATCATGAACATGTGTAACACTACAATCGAGATTCAATAAACCATTGAAGGTGATTATTCAAGCAAATAGAGTAACCATTATTCTCTTTAAATGAATAATCGTATTGCAATAAACATGATCCAATCATGTACATGCTTAACGCAAGCACCAAATAACAATTATTTAGGTTTAACACCAATCCCGATGGTAGAGGGAGTGTGCGACGTTTGATGATATCAACCTTGGAAACATTTCCAACACGTATCGTCACCTCGCCTTTAGCTAGTCTCCGTTTATGACGTAGCTTTCATTTCGTGTTACTAATCACTTAGCAACCGAACCGGTATCCAATACCCTCGTGCTACTAGGAGTACTAGTAAAGTACACATCAACATCATGTATATCAAATATACTTCTTTCGACTTTTGCCAGCTTTCTTATCTACCAAGTATCTAGAGTTGCTCCGCCTCAGTGACTGTTCCCCTCATAACAGAAGCACTTAGTCCCGGGCTTGGGTTTAATCTGGGGTCTCTTCACTAGTGCAGCAACTGCTTTGCCGTTTCATGAAGTATCCCTTCTAGCCCTTGCCTTTCTCGAAACTTAGTGGTTTTACTAACCATCAACTATTGATGCTCCTTCTTGATTTCTACTTTCGCAGTGTCAAACATCGCGAATCGCTCAAGGATCATTGTATCTATCCTTGATATGTTATAGTTCATCACGAAGCTCTGACAGCTTGGTGGTAGTGATTTTGGAGAACCATCACTATCTTATCTGGAAGATCAACTCCCACTTGATTCAAGCGATTGTCGTACTCAGATAATCTGAGCACACGCTCAACGATTGAGCTTTTCTCCTTTACTTCGTGGACAAAGAATCTTGTCGGAGGTCTCATACCTCTTAACAAGGGCACAAGCATGAAATCACAATTTCATCTCTTTAGAACATCTCTTATGTTCCGTGACGTTTCAGAACGTCTTTGGCGCCTTGCTTCTAAGCCATTAAGTATTTTGTACTGAACTATCGTGTAGTCATGAGAAACGTGTATGTCGGATGTTCACAACATCTACAGACGACGCTCGAGGTGCAGCACACCGAGTGGTGCATTAAGGACATAAGCCTTCTACGGAGCAACGAGGACAATCCTCGGTTTCACAGACTCAGTCTGCAAAGTTTGCTACTATCAACTTTCAACTAAATTTTCTCTAGGAACATATAAAAATAGTAGAGCTATAGCGCAAGCTACATCGTAATTCGCAAAGACCATTAGACTATGTTCATGACAATTAGTTCAATTAATCATATTACTTAAGAACTCCCACTCAAAAAGTACATCTCTCTAGTCATTTGAGTGGTACATGATCCAAATCCACTATCTCAAGTCCGATCATCACGTGAGTCGAGAATAGTTTCAGTGGTAAGCATCTCTATGCTAATCATATCAACTATACGATTCATGCTCGAACTTTCGGTCTCATGTGTTCCGAGGCCATGTCTGCACATGCTAGGCTCGTCAAGCTTAACCCGAGTGTTCCGCGTGTGCAACTGTTTTGCACCCGTTGTATGTGAACGTTGAGTCTATCACACTCGATCATCACGTGGTGTCTCGAAACGAAGAACTATCACAACGGTGCACAGTCGGGGAGAACACAATTTCGTCTTGAAATTTTAGTGAGAGATCACCTCATAATGCTACCGTCATTCTAAGCAAGATAAGGTGCATAAAGGATTAACATCACATGCAATTCATAAGTGACATGATATGGCCATCATCATGTGCTTCTTGATCTCCATCACCAAAGCACCGACACGATCTTCTTGTCATCGGCGTCACACCATGATCTCCATCATCATGATCTCCATCAACGTGTCGCCATCGGGGTTGTCGTGCTACTCATGCTATTACTACTAAAGCTACGTCCTAGCAATATAGTAAACGCATCTGCAAGCACAAACGTTAGTTTAAAGACAACCCTATGGCTCCTGTCGGTTGCCGTACCATCGACGTGCAAGTCGATATTAACTATTACAACATGATCATCTCATACATCCAATATATCACATCACATCATTGGCCACATCACATCACAAGCATACCCTGCAAAAACAAGTTAGACGTCCTCTAATTGTTGTTGCATGTTTTACATGGTGACCATGGGTATCTAGTAGGATCGCATCTTACTTACGCAAACACCACAATGGAGATATATGAATTGCTATTTAACCTCATCCAAGGACCTCCTCGGTCAAATCCGATTCAACTAAAGTTGGAGAAACCGACACTCGCCGGTCATCTTTGAGCAACGGAGTTACTCGTAGCAATGAAACTAGTCTCTCGTAAGCGTACGAGTAATGTCGGTCCGAGCCGCTTCGATCCAACAATACCGCGGAATCAAGAAAAGACTAAGGAGGGCAGCAAAACGCACATCACCTCCCACAAAAACTTTTGTGTTCTACTCGAGAAGACATCTACGCATGAACCTAGCTCATGATGCCACTGTTGGGGAACGTCGCATGGGAAACAAAATTTTCCTACGCGCACGAAGACCTATCATGGTGATGTCCATCTACGAGAGGGGATTTCCGATCTACGTACCCTTGTAGATCGCACAGCAGAAGCGTTAAGAAACGCGGTTGATGTAGTGGAACGTCCTCACGTCCCTCGATCCGCCCCGCGAATCGTCCCACGAACCGTCCCACGATCCGTCCCACGATCTGCTCCGATCTAGTGCCGAATGGACGGCACCTCCGCGTTCAGCACACGTACAGCTCGAGATGATCACGGCCTTGTTGATCCAGCAAGAGAGACGGAGAGGTAGATGAGTTCTCCGGTAGCGTGACGGCGCTCCGGAGGTTGGTGGTGATCTAATCTCAGCAGGGCTCCGCCCGAGCTCCGCAGAAACGCGATCTAGAGGTACAACCGTGGAGGTATGTGGTCGGGCTGTCGTGGCAAAAGTTGTCTCAAATCAGCCCTAAAACCCCACTATATATAGGAGGGAGGGGGAGGGAAGAGGCAGCCTCAAAACCTCAAGGTTTGGCCGAAATTGGAGGTGGAGGAGTCCTACTCCAATCCTACTTGGAGTAGGATTCCACCTTCCCACTTGGAAACTCTTTCCACCTTGTGTTTTTTTCCTTCTCAAACCTTATGGGCCTTAGTGGGAACTTATTCCAGCCCACTAGGGGCTGGTTTATCTCTTCCCATAGCCCCTGAGACCCCTTGGGGCGTGACACCCCTCCCGATGGTCCCCGGCACCCCTCCCGGCACTCCCGGTACACTACCGATGAGCCCGAAACTTTTCCGGTGACCAAAACAGGACTTCCTATATATCAATCTTTACCTCCGGACCATTCCGGAGCTCCTCGTGACGTCATGGATCTCATCCGGGACTCCGAACAACATTCGGTAACCAACCATATAACTCAAATACGCATAAAACAACGTCGAACCTTAAGTGTGCATACCCTGCGGGTTCGAGAACTATGTAGACATGACCCGAGAGACTCCTCGGTCAATATCCAATAGCGGGACCTGGATGCCCATATTGGATCCTACATATTCTACGAAGATCTTATCCTTTGAACCTCAGTGCCAAGGATTCATATAATCCCGTATGTCATTCCCTTTGTCCTTCGGTATGTTACTTGCCTGAGATTCGATCGTCAGTATCCGCATACCTATTTCAATCTCGTTTGCTGACAAGTCTCTTTACTCGTTCCATAATACAAGATCCCACAACTTACACTAAGTCACATTGCTTGCAAGGCTTGTGTGTGATGTTGTATTACCGAGTGGGCCCCGAGATACCTCTCCGTCATACGGAGTGACAAATCCTAGTCTTGATCCATACTAACTCAACGAACACCTTCGGAGATACCTGTAGAGCATCTTTATAGTCACCCAGTTACGTTGCGACGTTTGATACACACAAAGCATTCCTCCGGTGTCAGTGAGTTATATGATCTCATGGTCATAGGAACAAATAGTTGACACGCAGAAAACAGTAGCAACAAAATGACATGATCAACATGCTACGTCTATTAGTTTGGGTCTAGTCCATCACATGATTCTGCTAATGATGTGATCCCGTTATCAAGTGACAACACTTGCCTATGGTCAGGAAACCTTGACCATCTTTGATCAACGAGCTAGTCAACTAGAGGCCTACTAGGGACAGTGTTTTGTCTATGTATCCACACATGCACTGTGTTTCCAATCAATACAATTATAGCATGGATAATAAACGATTATCATGAACAAAGAAATATAATAATAACTAATTTATTATTGCCTCTAGGTCATATTTCCAAAAGTTGCTGCCATTACTTGCTTTGCTCCGCTGCTACTTGCTGCTGTTGTTACTTGCTACTGTTGCTACTTGCTACTGCTGTCACTATTGCTGTTCCTTGCCACTGCTGTTACTCGTTACACTGCTGCTACCTGCTATAATACTTTTCTGGCGCCATTGATACAACAGTTAGGAAAAGTCTGCCTTGTCACCAGATCGTTTCTGGCACCGTTGCTATCATACTACTTTGCTGTTGATACTTTGCTTGCAGATACTAATCTTTCAGGTGTGGTTGAATCTGACACATTCAACTAATAACACTTGAGAATATCTTTTCACTTCCCGTCACGCGAACCAACAAATTTGGGTTGAATACTCTACCCTCGAAAACTTCCTCGATCCCACGTGCTGGTGGGCTATTGCAAGACAATTTCTAATTGTTGAGCAATTGGGAGCAGCTCTTTTCTGGTTCCGTTGTCATGGAGGCATCAAGTCAGGAATAGTTGCACATCAACAATGAACACATCTCCCATGTAAGTTTATTCTTGTTTGTGATGCTATGCCATGCCTGGGTAGTTTAATGTGTGTCTAGTACTTTTCTAGCAGGTGTCCAAAAGTGGACATACCAAATATGGCAGCTTCCATATATGGCAATAAGTAACTTGTAGCTTATATGTTTCCATGTGCTAATTTTCGAGCTACAATTGTGCATTGATGATTCATGCAAGTACATAGGTATGAATATGAGTTTTGGGGTAGAATCATCCTAGGAATCTATTGGTGCAATCAGATTTCACTTTAGAGCAACTTCATAAAACTGCTATTTTCTGTTGTGATGCCCTTTTTTCCTTTTTCTATGATTTTATCTATGCATGTTTAAAACTTGATGTCAACATGAAAGTGTTATATAAAGTTGTTGTGAAAATCCTATTATTTTTCTTCTTATGATAAGTGAAAAATCAGTGGAAACTTTGCTCTAAACTTGCTATCATATCTCTTTTCTGCATGCTCTAATTTTAACTAAGTCTGGGAATCAGGAGTTATTTTATTCCCCTGTTGTTTTGGTTATATTTGCTCCTTTCTTGGGAATTAGCCCAAGCAACAAACTAATGTTTGTTTATTGTTATGTTTGTCTAGCTTTCTGTTAACTTTCATGCTGAGATACCTCCTATGGATATCATTTTGGAGTCTGTCAAAATGCTTCAGAGCATAAGCAGCTGGTGAAAATCTGTAATTTTCACTAAGTCCCAATCTGTGATATGTTGTCCAAATTAGAGGTTGTAGATCTGCTCATGGGTGATTCCCTTGCCTTAGCTTTCTGTGAGAGGTTGTAATTCAGTTGGATGGCTTCAGTTTCCTGTCTTGTTTGAATTGATTGGAGAGGTGTAGCTACTATAGATGTTTAGTCAAAGTGTCATGTTGTTGTTAAAAAAACAGATTGTGTGCCTATATAGTTGTAGAGCTTGTGTGAGCTTTGGTTGATGGTTTGGTGTGTTCTCAAGCACCATTCCACTTGTATCTTGATGCTTGATCACTTGGCAACCTGGTTACACCAGTGAGTGCCCATTTAATTGAGTTTGTGGCTGTTTTGAATCGTAGGCCTTTGTAACTTGTTTTGTAGTTTCCGGTTGATCCGAGACTCTGTTCACAACGTTCTTTATATGTTTTTGCATCGTTTTCTCGTGTTGCACATGTTTATGCCATGTTCATGCATGTCAAGATAAATTAACATGAGGTTCTGTCCAGAATATAAACTACTCAACTAATGCATGTGAAAGTGACTATAATAGTGGTGCATGCTTCCTTCTTCACACATGCATCATATTGGTTGTTGCATTATATTTTGCCGGTGTTTATTTTCTATTATCTTATCTTGGTTAGCATCGGGAACGGAGAGCGAGTACGTGGATTCTGGAGAGTTCGTGCAGGAAGAACAAGACCAGTTCGAGTCTGAAGAAATCATATGCAAGATGACCGTGACCTTGACACCGTTTCTAGCTTTGTTATGCTTAGAATCACGTTTCCTTCGTTACATGCCCGCTGCCTACCACATGATAATTTTGCCATCTGTCTTTGCCATGAACCCCAAACACTTCCCTGTCCTAGCAAATATTGTTTGGCTAAGTAGGCTTGCTCAACCTCTAATGGACAGCTTTGCTAGTTGCAGGTGTCAGTTGGTCCATGTGATAACATGGGAATTTTGATATTATTATGTTTAACTGCTATTTAATTAAAGCACCTACATACTTGGTAAATAACGGAAGGCCCAACCTTTTGCCGGGTGATTTGTTCCGTTGTTGCCGCCTTAGTTTCGGCTACCGGTGTTTGATTCCATAACTCAGCGCTCCTAAGACGTTCGGGGTTGTTATGGGGACCCCCTTGATAAATCGTATAGTGTTAAGGCTTGTCCGGCAGGACCCAACTTTGGTTTTAATTTGCTAATAACCTAATAATTAAATGCATAGGGAATAACTACCCCGAGGAACCTAATCAACCCCCGGGCCAGTGCTCCTCATGAGTGTTGGTCCAAACTAGAGCACCATGCGGGGCCAATCCGGGGCAACTCGGGTGATCTCTATCAGGCCACCGTACGCTTCGCTTATCCGGTGTGTCCTGAGACTGAGATACGCGGCTCTTATCGGGGTCGTCGATACGTCGGGAGGTCCTGCTAGATTTGTCTTACCTTAGCGATATATCTTGCGCATTGGAATTCCAGTGAAACTTTGGGTCTCCTCAAAGTTGAGGTTTTCCTCCTAGGAATCCGACGAAATCACGAGATTCATGATAGAGGATTACCATGCGTCATGTGGTAATTTGTAATGGACTAGTTGGGGCACCCCTGCAGGGTTTAATATTTCGGAAAGCCATGCCGCGGTTATGTGGCAAAGATGGATATTTTGTTGACATCCGGTTCTAGACAACTTAAAGTAATTCTAATAAAACTGCCAACTGAGTGCGTAACCGTGTTTGTCTCCCTTAGAGCTCCTGCTCTGATCGAGAACAAGGTGGGGTTATGCTTGACGTAAGTATGTGTTCAGGATCACTTAGTGATCAATCTAGTGTTCAACTGACTTGCGTAGACCACCATATGTTTACTCTGATCATCATAAGGTAGCCACCATATATGCTTAGGTTGCTGCAAACCCATACACTTAACCATCCTCACCCATTAACTCGGCTAGATTCGATACCAAGGTCATTCGATTGCTGAGTCCTCGTGACTCACGGTTTACTACAAACACCCACAGGTACAGGTACGCCTGATGAAGGAGATCCTGATGACAGCCAGCTGAAGTGGGAGTTCGATGAGGACTCTGGCAGACTATACATGACTTATCCGGAGGACTAGAGGCCGTGGTCGTGATCGTGGGGCCAGCATGCGGGATTTCATAGCTTTATCTGTTTTCATGTTGTCCGTAGCTGGACTAAACCATGCTTTGAATAATGTGTGTTTGTAAGCTATATGCTATATTCTTAACAGATAGCAAGTGTATGCCCTACTTGTCACTCTTTCAGTTATGTAATGTTATGATTATCTCGCTTGCTAAACGTTTAGATGCGCCCCTTTCCCTTTTGAGGCCTCACCCCAAATAAGGAAAGGGCCGCATCTTAGTCGTTACATAACAATCCCGACTCCTCTACATCCTAGGTTGGTCCTTAACACTGCTCCCGGGGTATGTACTGCCATTTTCTCGTTAAGTAGGGTAGGTTTCAAACCACATTTTTCCGCAAACTTCTGAGTAACAAAAGAATGCGAAGCAGCACAATCGAATAATATTGTTGCTGGGGTGGAGTTGACGAGGAACATACCCAGAATGCAGTCCGGGTCTTCCTGTGCCTCTTTTGAGGAGATGTGATTAATACGCCCCCTGCTATGATACTGCTAATTGCAGGGAGCTTGGTTCCTGCCTGGTGCTCCTTGACCTTGATTTGGCGCATTGGGGCGCGGTGCGTCGGGCTTCTTGTTGTACACTGCCTAGAATAGTGCCCAGTCTGTCCACATCCAAAACATGTAAATTGCCCTGGAAGGTTGGTCTTGACTCCACTATTGTTTCGTGGGTTGAATGCTGGCTTTGTGTTGACTTGCTGCTGAGGCTGGTAGTTCTGGCAAAATGTTGGAGCCTTATAGTGCTACTGCTGATAACTGGGTCTTGCTAGAGCTGACTGCCATGGGCGTGGCTTCGTATTACTGGGTTCTCCACTACCCATCAGCTTACGCTTACGGGTGTCGTCCATTGCACGACACTTATCTTCCAACATAAGGGCCTTATTAACCAGATCGCAGAAGGTCCGACATTCACAAAGAACCAGTTGATACTCGAGTGACTGCTGCAGTCCTTCCATAAAGCGTTCCACTTTTGCGGCCTCAGTGTTGACGTCCTCTGGTGCATATCTTGACAGGAGGTTATACTTATGCAAATACTCCTTGATGGTTCCACTGCCTTGCCTTAAGGCTCAGAATTCCCGCTTCTTAATGGTCATCATTCTGGGAGAAATGTGAGCAGCGCGAATCCTTCCTTGAACATTGCCCAAGTGATGACTTGTCCTGCTCGCATGATCTGGAACCCATCCCACCAAGCTCTGGTTGTGCCTCCGAGACAGCAAGAAGCATAAAGGACTTTCTTGCGATCATCAGTGCACTTGACCAGTACGAGGAGGTCTTTGATAGTACGGATCCAGTCATCGACATCCAATGGTCCAGTCTTCTCCATGAATATGGGTGGCGTAGTCCGCATAAACTCACATAGAGTAGATCGACCGTTGCCATTCCCGTTCTGCGGTGGGTTGTTCACCAAGACTTGAGCCAGCTGTTAGATAGAGGCATCACTGGCCTGGCGTTCCTCTCGGAGAGCTTGAAGGAACTGAGCCATAGTCAAGGTTTTTGGAGGAGGCGGTGGCGGTGGAATATCGCCTTGCTGCTGCTCGTGGTGATCTCCAACCTGAGCATTCCCTCTGGTTCCCTGCTGCTGGCCTGAAGAGGCAGAGCCGGGGTTGCCGAAGGTGCTGGTGCAAGTTGAAATCACCATCCTGTCAGGGGAGTAGACATGTCAATATGCCGAATTGGCCGGAATCGTAAGGGATGATGCTCTATTAAGGGGGTTTGGTGTCGTGCTAGTGTGAGATTTTTAAACCAAGATTTTTGGGAAAATCTAATGCATTAGATTTAAAAACAAGTGATGTAGTCGCTTACAAGCTGCCAAAGGCAGAAATGCGGCTTGCATCATACATGCTCACACAACACTCATGGTTCACATGAACCGATACATGAAGTCACTACGCTTCAGGGAGACTCCTAATTGCCTAAGCCGTAATCCTAAGCGGCGGACTGCTCGGTCTCATAGGCGGGTTCTGCAGGGTCTTCATCTTCATCTTCATCGGTGCTTTCCTCCTTCAGAGGAGTAGGAGAAGGAAGTGGTCCATCACGGACTCTCTTAGTTAGCAAAGCTGTGAGGAGCTCGGTGTACTCTTCCACGGTCAGGCGACGACTCTGAATAGGAGTGGCCTGAAGCGGTGGTACTCCTCCTCAGAAGGCAATGGCTTATCGCCCTCCGGGTGCTCGTTCCTTCTTGACCTTGCGGGTCTTCATATTCTCCAGGCGAAGTAGGTCCTTCACCTGGTGCAGTTCTTGGCGAATCTTCGTCGACTCCTTGATCAAAAGGCGAGTCAAAGTGTCAGAGGAGAGACTGAAGTAGGTCTGAAACGTTATTGGCGTCCTGTCCTCTGAAGATGGGTTGAGTGTCCAACTCTCATCAATACCATCCTTAATGAAAGGTAGGTGATGAGTAGCTGGCTCGTTAGCCATCTTGAGAAGGATGTCGCAAAGATGCACGAGCGCCGGCTGTCTTTACTGCCAACATCAGATCCTCCATCTGTGGTCCTTCAAAGAACCAACTAGTTGGGGAGTCATTAGCCTTCACTATCACGTCCACGTGATATTCCTTGATGTCGGCGTTGACCCAGTGCTCGTGGTAGAGGAAGATGGGCGTGCGGCGTACTTGACACTTCTCGAGGCTATCTCCCAAAAGTAGGGGGAAGCCCGTCTCCAGAAGCATCTCAGGTACGGCGGCCATCTACAAAGATGTAGGAGAGAGGGTTAGAATGTTTTGGTGGGTGCAGAAAATCTCAGGGGTAAAGGCTAGGTGCACTATTCGTATTGGCTATCGTCCATGCTACCTAAGGCTTCCTATGGCCACGATGGCTCTGATACCAGCTCTGTGGGGACCCCGACTTACGAGTCGAGATCGCCGAATGAACGTGCTCAGTGATCCCAGAGATCAATGCTCACCGAACACACATATACTGAATATTAAGAGTCTTACATCCAAGTACCGAATTATTACATCACATGATCGAATGGTCACGTTCACAAGGTAGGGCCTATAAATCCAAATCACACGGATAAAACTAGTAGCACAAACTTAGGGCTAAGTGGGTGCCCATGCCATCAACCTACACCAACATGCATTCTGACTGGGAAGCGCCCTAGTTGGCACGGCCGTCTCCGAAGACATACTCTTCTACAAACTCCGGTCCTTCCATGTATGTTCAATAATATAACCAGTGGAAAGCCAATGAGTACTTTTGAATGTACTCGCAAACAGACCATGATATGAACCATGCAATTGGTAGTATAACAAATAATATGCAACTTTTGGTGGATAGCATCTTATCTATGAATAAACTGGTTCATGGACATGCATCATAAACTAGATGTTGATTTGAAGAACAGGTTACAGATATCAACATATCTGTCAAGGGCTGAACACTCCAGGTTCACCCTATATGCCAAGTCACCAAACTTGGTTATAACAACTCTTACTTAGATAACACCTTTGAACACACACACTTGGTTTATATGGAAACGACTCGACGTAGTTTAAGCAGGATTACCCAACTGTCCTTGACCCTGGACACGACTATTCAAATAGTTTTACACTCCGCACAGGTTGTACGCTGTACCCACGAGATCCCGGAAACTTTCGTGTCATCCACGACTCACGGTATATAACATACCCGAGGTAAGTACCCGATCAACGCCTTTCCCGTGACGATACTAGACAAAGAGGTCCACTCGATTGGTACCCAACCCACATGATGTACGTCTTACGAGCACTGGCTCTAGACAGTATCATCCATGCGGGGACCAACGGTGTGCCCGGAACACGTAAAAACGGCATATTCGCCCTACCTGACACGACCCTGATACGTCCATTTTGCATCATGTTTTCACGTTGATATTTATCGCTTCTTTGGCTGTTATTTCACTTCACGGTACTATTCTTATGCCTTTTATCTCTTATTTTTCAAGGTTTACATGAAGAGGGAGAACACCGGCAACTGGAATTCTGGCCTGAAAGTGGAGCAAAGTTGAGATACCTATTCTGCGCAACTCCAAACGCCGTGAAAATCAACGGGGATTTTTTTCCCAATTTATAAAAAATACTGGACCGAAGAAGTGCCGGATGGGCACCAGGGGGTGCCCACAAGTCTGCACGGCGCGGCCACCCCCCTAGGCCGCGCCATGGGGGCTTGTGGGCAGCCCACTGGCCCACTGACCCCCCTCTTTTGCTATATGGAGGGTTTCGTCCAGGAAAAAAAATCAGATGGGAGTTTTTTCGTGGTTTCGCCGCCGCCACGAGTCGGAACTTGAGCAGAACCAATCTAGAGCTCCGGTAGGACGATCCTACCAGGGAAACTTCCCTCTCGGAGGGGACTCGTCACCATCAACATCTTCATCAGCACCATCTCATCTCCAAACCCTAGTTCATCTCTTGTAACCAATCTCCGTCTCGCGACTCTGGTTGGTACTTGTAAGGTTGCTA
This sequence comes from Hordeum vulgare subsp. vulgare, assembly GCF_904849725.1. Taxonomy (NCBI): domain Eukaryota; kingdom Viridiplantae; phylum Streptophyta; class Magnoliopsida; order Poales; family Poaceae; genus Hordeum; species Hordeum vulgare. The sequence continues at coordinate 193,289,757 of NC_058523.1, read as the reverse complement.
GTAGTGTTGATTACTCTTTGTAGTTGATGCTAGCTGGATTACTTGGTGGAAGAGTTTATGTTCAGATCCTTGATGCTACTCATTACACCTCTGATCATGATTATGATTATGCATTGTGAGTAGTTACTTTTGTTCCCGAGGACATGGGTAAGTCATGCTAATAATAGTCATGTGAATTTGGTATTCGTTCGGTATTTTGATATGTTGTATGTTGTTTTTCCTCTAGTGGTGTTATGTGAACGTCGACTACATAACACTTCACCATTATTTGGGCCTAGAGGAAGGCATTGGGAAGTAGTAAGTAGATGATGTGTTGCTAGAGTGACAGAAGCTTAAACCCTAGTTTATGCGTTACTTCGTAAGGGGCTGATTTGGATCCACTAGTTTAATGCTATGGTTAGACTTTGTCTTAATTCTTCTTTCATAGTTGCGGATGCTTGCGAGAGGGGTTAATCATAAGTGGGATGCTTGTCCAAGTAAGGGCAGTACCCAAGTGCCGGTCCACCCACATATCAAACTATCAAAGTAACGAACGCGAATCATATGAACATGATGAAACTAGCATGACAGAAATTCCCGTGTGTCCTCGGGAGTGTTTTTCCTCCTATAAGACTTTGTCCAGGCTTGTCCCTTGCTACAAAAGGGATTGGGCCACTTTGCTGCACCGTTGCTACTTTTGTTACTTGTTGCTTGCTACGAATCATCTCACCACACAATCACTTGTCACCGATAATTTAAGTGCTTGCAGATATTTCCTTGCTGAAAACCACTTGTCAGATCCTTCTGCTCCTCGTTGGGTTCGACACTCTTACTTATCGAAATGACTACGATTGATCCCCTATACTTGTGGGTCATCAAGACTCTTTTCTGGCGCCGTTGTCGGGGAGTGAAGCGCCTTTGGTAAGTGGAACTTGGTAAGGAAACATTCATATAGTGTGTTGAAATTTATTGTCACTTGTCACTATGGATACTAATCCTTTGAGGGGCTTGTTCGGGGTATCTTCACCTCGAACGAAAGCACGAATGGTTTCTCCTCAACCTGCTGCACCTACTGAAAATATTTTCTTTGAATTTACTTCGGGTATGCTTGAGAAACTGCTGGCTAATCCTTTTACAAGAGATGGAACATCACATCTAGACTTGCATCTGATCTATGTAGATGAAGTTTGTGGTTTATTTAAGCTTGTAGGTGTGCCCGAGGATGAGGTCAAGAAGAAAGTCTTTCCTTTATCTTTGAAGGATAAGGCGTTGACATGGTATAGGCTATGTGATGATACTGGATCATGGAACTACAATCGGTTGAAATTGGAATTTCATCAAAAGTTTTATCCTATGCATTTAGTACATCGTGATTGAAACTCTATTTACAATTTTTGGCCTCGTGACAGAGAAAGCATCACTCAAGCTTGGGGGAGGCTTAAATCAATGCTTTATTCATGCCCCAATCATGAGCTCTCGAGAGAAATTATCATTAAGAACTTCTATGCTCGGCTTTCTCATGATGATCGCACCATGCTTGACACTTCTTGTACCAGTTCTTTTATGAAGAGAGATATTGACTTCAAACGGAATTTATTGGAGAGAATTAAACGCAACTCTGAAGATTGGGAGCTTGAAGAAGGTAAGGAGTCATGTATGAATTCCACTTTTGATTGCGTTAAATCCTTTGTTGAGACAAATACTTTTTGTGACTTTAGCGCTAAGTATGGACTTGACTCTGAGATAGTAGCTTCACTGTGTGAATCTTTTGCTGCTCATATTGATCTCCCCAAAGAGAAGTGGTTTAAATATCACCCTCCTTTAGAAGTCAATGTAGTTAAACCCACTCCAGTTGAAGAGAAAGTCATTGCCTATAATGATCCCGTGGTTCCCAGTGCTTACATTGAGAAACCACCTTTCCCTGTTAGGATAAAGGATCATTCTAAAGCTTCAACTGTCATACGTAGAGGCTACATTAGAACACCTACACCCCCTGAGCAAATTAGAGTTGAACCTAGCATTGCTATTATCAAAGATCTTCTGTCTGAGGAAGTTGAGGGACATAATATTCACTTTTGTGAAGATGCTGCTATAATTGCTAAACCTCACGCTAGAGACAAACATAGGCCTGTTGTTGGCATGCTTGTAGTTTCTGTTAAGATAGGAGATCATTGCTATCATGGTTTATGTGACTTGGGTGCTAGTGTTAGTGCAATACCTCAATCCTTATACGATGAAGTCAAAGATGAGATTGCACCTGTTGATATAGAACCTATAGATGTCACCATTCAGCTTGCCAATAGAGATACTATCTGCCTTGTGGGAATTATTAGGGATGTTGAAGTCTTGTGTGGTAAAACGAAGTATCCTGCTGATTTCCTCGTTCTTGCTACCGCACAAGATAGCTTTTGTCCCATCATATTTGGTAGACCTTTTCTCAATACAGTCAATGCTCATATTGATTGTGAGAAGCAAACTGTCACTGTTGGCTTTGAAGGTGTGTCACATGAGTTCAATTTCTCTAAGTTTGGTAGACAACCTCATGAAAAGGAGTTGCCTAGTAGGGATGAAACTATTGCCTTAGCCTCTATTGCCGTGCCTCCTACTGATCCCTTAGAGCAATACTTGCTTGAGCATGAAAATGATATGCATATCGATGAAAGGGATGAAATAGATAGAGTTGTCTTAGAACAATATCCTATCCTTAAGAATAACTTGCCTGTTGAACTTCTTGGGGATCCACCCCCACCAAAGGGTGATCCTGTGTTCGAGCTTAAACAGTTGCCTGATACTCTTAAGTATGCCTATCTTGATGAAAAGGAGATATATCCTGTCATTATTAGTGCTAGCCTCTCAGAGCATGAAGAAAAGAAGCTACTAAAAACTCTGAGGAAGCACCGTGCTGCTATTGGATATACTCTTGATGATCTTAAGGGCATTAGTTCCACTCTATGCCAGCACAAGATCAAACTGATCCTGATTTCAAACCAGTTGCTGATCATCAAAAGAGATTGAATCCTAAGATGAAATAAGTATAAGAAAAGAAATACTAAAGCTCCTGGAAGCGGGTATTATCTATCCTGTTGCTCATAGCGATTGGGTGAGTCCGGTGCATTGCGTTCCTAAGAAGGGAGGCATCACCGTTGTCCCTAATGATAAGGATGAGTTGATCCCACAGAGGATTATTACTGGCTATAGGACGGTGATTGATTTTAGGAAGTTGAATAAGGCCACTAGGAAAGATCATTACCCTCTGCCTTTTATCAACCAAATGCTAGAAAGACTATCCAAACACACACACTTATGCTTTCTAGACGGTTATTCTGGTTTCTCCCAAATACCAGTTGCACAATCTGATCAGGAGAAAACCACTCTCACCTGCCCTTTCGGTACCTTTGCTTATAGATGTATGCCTCTTGTCTTGTGTAATGCACCTGCCACTTTTCAAAGATGTATGATGGCTATATTCTCTGACTTTTGTGAAAAGATTGTTGAGGTTTTCATGGATGACTTCTCCGTTTATGGGTCTTCCTTTGATGATTGCCTCAGCAACCTTGATCGAGTCTTGCAGAGATGTAAAGACACCAATCTTGTATTGAATTGGGAGAAGTGCCACTTTATGGTTAATGAAGGCATCGTCTTAGGACATAAAATTTCTGAAAGAGGTATTGAATTCGATAAGGCTAAGGTTGATGCAATCAAGAAAATGCCGTACCCCACAGATATCAGAGGAATAAGAAGTTTCCTTGGTCACGCTGGTTTCTATAGAAGGTTCATTAAATACTTCTCTAAGATTTCCAGGCCTCTTACCAATCTCTTACAAAAGGACATTCCTTTTTTCTTTGACGATGATTGTGAGGAAGCCTTCGAAATACTTAAGAGGGCTTTGATAACTGCACTATTGTTCAACCACCTGATTGGAACTTGCCTTTTGAGATCATGTGTGGTGCTAGAGATTATGCTGTTGGTGCTGTTCTAGGGCAAAGAGTTGACAAGAAGTTGAATGTTATTCACTACGCTAGTAAAACTCTAGACAATGCCCAAAGAAACTATGCCACTACGGAGAAGGAATTTTTAGCAGTCGTGTTTGCATGTGAAAAGTTCAGGTCTTACATAGTTGATTCCAAAGTCACTATTCACACTGATCATGCTCCTATTAAGTACCTCATGGAGAAGAAGGACACTAAACCTAGACTTATCAGATGGGTTCGCTTGCTACAAGAATTTGATTTGCACGTTTCAACAAAAAGGGTGCTGATAACCCAGTAGCAGATAACTTGTCTAGGTTGGAGAACGTCCTTGATGACCCACAACCTATTGATGATAGCTTTCCCGATGAGCAACTGAATGTCATCAATGCTTCACGTAGTGCATCGTGGTATGCTGATTATGCAAACTATATCATTGCCAAATACATACCACCTAGTTTCACGTACCAGCAAAAGAAGAAATTCTTCTTTGACTTGAGACACTACTTTTGGGATGATCCTCACCTTTATAAGGAAGGAGTAGATGGTGTTATTAGACATTGTGTACCTGAACATGAATAGGGCCAGATCCTACAGAAGTGCCACTCCGAGGCCTACGGAGGACACCATGCGGGAGATAGAACTGCACACAAGGTATTGCAATCAGGTTTCTATTGGCCCACTCTCTTCAAGGATGCCCGTAAGTTCGTCTTGTCTTGTGACGAATGTCAAAGAATAGGTAATATTAGCAAACGTCAGGAAATGCCTATGAACTATTGTAACGAATAAGATGCGGTCCTTTCCGATCTGGGAACGAGGCCTCGAATTGGAAAGAAGCGCATCTAAGCGTTTCGCAAACATGTTAACATAGCACATACATAATATCAACAGAATGACAATAAGGGATTCAATTGCCATGTCATAAATATATCAGAGTACATCACGCATACAATCAAGGTAGTTCCTCTACGGACTACAAAACATGGGAAATGACTATGCTACCCTGCCTGCTAGCCCACGATCACGACCACGCCTCAATCTTCTGGATAATTCACGTACAAGCGGTCGTTCTCCTCATCGTACTGCCACACCAGCTGCATGCCGTCGGGATCACCTGTCTAGGGGGTACCTGAACCTGTTGGTGTTGTGAAGGAATCTGTGAGCCACGGGGACTCAGCAATCTATGACCTCGGTGCCAGAACTAGTCAAGTTATTAGGTTGGCAAGGTGGAGTATTTAGGTTGCAACATTCTAAGCTCAATATGGTGGCTAACTTACATAGAACAAGAATGAAGGTGGTTTGTACTAGCGGTCGATGATAGATGATCACTAAGTGATCCTGAACACCTACCTACGTCAATCATAACCCCACCGTGTTCCCAATCGAAGAGAGATCTTCGAAGGGGACAGTCATGGATACACACACAGTTGGCAATTTTATTAGCCTATGTTTGAGTTACCTATTACCGGCTGTTAACAAATATTCCAAGTTGCCACATAACCGTGGGCACGGCTTCCCGAAAGATTAAACCCTGCAGGGGTGCTCCAACTAGTCCATCACAAACGTACATGGGCCGCAAAGTAATCCTCTATCACGAATTTCGTGATCTCGTCGGATTCCTTAGAGGAAAACCTCAACTCTGGGGAGAACCAAAGCTTCATCGGGATTCCTATACGCAAGATATATCGCTAAAGTAAGACAAGACTAGCAGGACCTCCCGACGTGTCGACGACCCTGATAAGAGCCACGTATCTCAGTCTCAGGACACGCGGGATGAACGAAGGTTACCACGCCAAAACACCGAGTTGCCCCGGGGAGCGTAATAAGCTGCTCTGGGTTGGACCAACACTTATGAGGAGCACTGGCCCGGGTTGTTGATTAAATTCCTTGGGGTAGCTATTCCCTATGCAGATTATTATTAAGTGATTAGCAAATTAACACCAATGTTGGGTCCTGCCGGACAAGTCTTAACACTACGCGATTTATTGAGGGGGTCCCCATAACAACCCCGAACGTGTTAGGAGCGATCAATATGGAATCAAACACCTGTAGCCGGTAACTATGGCGGCAATAACGGAACAAAACACCCGGAAAAAGGCTAGGCCTTCCGTTATTTACAAAGTATATAGGTGCATTAATTAAATAATAGAATTAAGATAATGATATCAAGCTCATGTTATCACATGAGACAAAGCACCTGCATCTAGCAACGCTAACATTAGTAGCTGAGCAAAGCCTACTTAGCCATTCAAGATTTGCTAGGAAGGGATAAGTGTTTGGTTTCATGTCATATCAGGAGGCAATTATTTCAGTGGTAGGCAGCGAGCATATGATGGAAGAAACGTAATCTAGCATAACAAGTCTAGAGATGGAATAAAGGTCATATCATCTTGCCTGTGATATCCTCGGCTTGGAATGGTTCTTGATCATCCTGCACGTACTCTCTCGAATCCACGTACTCGTTCTCCGATCCCGGTGCTACCCAACACAAGAATAACATCCAATGAACAACAACACCTCAAGATGCAACAAGCACATGATGCATGAGATGAATATGATCATGCATCACTATTTCTATCACTAGCACAAGAATGAGGAGTAAATACATGTTCCTGGACAGAACTGCATCCTAAGCTATCTTGACATGCATGAGAATGACATGATCAGACGCGTCTCGCGAAAACGATGCAAAAGCATATAAAGAACATGACAAACGGAGCTACGGATCAACGGGAAACAACGAAACAAGAAATGAAGCCCTACGTGTCAAATCATCACAACACACTCCAGTGGCTCAACTCTGGTATCTCCAGGTAGCCAAGACATGAAAAAACCCAACATGGATGGGGTGGAGCAAAGAAGAACACCACATCATCAACTAAGCACGCACAATCGCCAAAACATCAAAACTACCCAATCTGCCATAAACCGCATCATAACACTTTGTGAGCTACATGCAAAGCACCTACAACCACCTAAACATGCCAAATAAGATATGTGGCTGTATCTATCCAAGAGTACTACAAGCACAAGCAAAAATATCACACAAATGAGTTAAACACAGAAAGTTACAAAGCTGCAAACTTTCCCAAAAATATCAGATTTCAGGGACTTGGTGAAAATTCTAGATTCTCACTAACTGTTTATGCTCTGAAGGATTTTGATAGCAGCCAAAAGAATATCTACACGACTCCAAAAGGAATGAAAATTTTCAAGGAGCTAGACAAACATATAATCTTCAACTTTCCAGTTGAAAGCTAAGGCTGAATCACAACACATTGACCTGCACAACCTCATCTACAAGAGAAGAAAATATAAACAGATTCTCAGACTAATCTGGAATTTTATCCACATGCCTATTTTGATTGGGCACAACTTGCACATATGGATTCGTAAACATGAAATGAAACCAACATGCGGTAGAGGGGGTCACCCTCTACTACCACAACCAAGAACCAAACACATGGGCACACCACAACTCATGGAACCAAGCTCTAAACATGGAAGAAAATGATATATGTCATCTCTAGAAAATGTTCCAAAGGCAAAAATGACTTCACCAATGGATTCCTCGGATCTTTCTACCCCAAAAACATATATAAAACATATGCACTTGCTTGGAACAAGTGAGCTCAAACTAGGAAAGAAAATCTACAAAGAATCACATATAGTGAATAGTGCATCATCACATGTGCTATTCAGTAGAATAAAAACCTACATAAGCATATACTCATGACCACAATATCAATGGTGCACATGAGGGGTAGACCTCATGCCTATGTGCCTTGGCACACCAACACATCATCTCAAGGACAAGCACAACTTATAAACTCCTACACTAACAAAGAGAGTTTGCACACCCTCACATATGGGCATGTGATGGTGCACTCTCACACATGCACCACAAAGAACCACTTGAATGAGTGCCATGACACCCACAAGGCGCACCCCCACACATGAATCTACTATGCTTACATACAACACCACCTACACATGCTAATCATATATAGCATGCATCACTAGTGCAAACACACACACACCATAACTCTCATAAGATGCACTTACACATGAAACTCTAGTGCATCACACACAACAAAATTCTATGCTAGCAATCTTACAAGTATACATGCAACCTACACAAGCTCTTACCAAGAATATCTACACCACACACAAGTGCAACACCATGGGTTCACAAAGCTAGCAAAATACTACAACACTCCCTTGCTGGTTTGAGAGAAGGAAAAATATATGCTCCCATGTGCAAAGCACACCACAAGGCCACAATGAACAAGGGCTGCATAGAAATCAAAACAGCAAAGGAACATAAAAGAAAAACAAAGAATAAGAATAAGGGGAGGCATTGGGTTCGAACCTTGTACCCCCTGGAACACTACAATGCACTCAACCATCCTGCTATCGACTTGGGCTCGACAGAACACAGTAACACAACAAGGTAAGCTGTTCTGCTGCGCACTCCACTGTTGCGAGTAAAACCAATACAAAAAGGGGGGAGTGCTTCCCCTGGGACTCGAACCCACGAGCTCACGGGCACACACACACATGCCATGCCACTACGCTACGGATCGGATGTCTGACAGAGGAGGGAACGAAAACTACGTGATATAACAAGAGCGCGTGGTGCTCTGCTTGGGCCCGCAGGGTCGCCGGCGATAGGAGGGACGACGTGCTGCCCTGCTGTTGCTGCTGCACCACGAGGGATCACACTCCTACTTCTACTGCACGATTGCTACACCACGCTAGCCTACACGTTGCCGCACACCCAAGTGCACAACAACACCCATATCACGCATGATCTTCTACTGCTACTACACGGAACAGGGATGCACAGCGGCACGCCTCGCCGGATCTACACGAGGAGGAGGGAAGGAAGTAGCCGGCTCACCTAGGGAGGACGAGAGGGCGCCGATCGAGCTTGGAGGAGAAGCCGAAGGGGAAGGAGACGGTTGGAGACGCCCTGACAGGGATCGAAAGTCTCCTCGCGCAAACCTGAGGAAGAGGATGGAGTTCACCGGAGCCGAGGCGTCGACGAGCTCCTGGCTGTCGTTGAGGTCGCTCCTCGACCTCAGCGATGGCGGGAATGGAGTGCGGGGTGCTTCCCCGTGCCTGTGGACATGGTGGCGGCGCCGGACGTCGACGGAGGCGGGGGTAGACGGCGGTGGGGCTGCTCTCTCCCTCTCTGCTACCTAATTTATAGAGACTTACCGAGGGGAAGGAGTGAAGGAGGGAGATGGAGATGGTGGCAGCGCGAGATGGGAGAGAAGGAGGAACCCTAGAAGAGGGTGGCACGGGCGACCACAGATATAGGGGGGACCTCGACGTTTGTGCACACGGCGGCATCTCTCTCTCTCTCAGCTACTGACAGAAGGAGCACAGGGGTGGACGGCGTTAGGTAGGAGAAGGGAGGGACGCGCGCGTGGGCTCTTGCGTGCGAGAGGGAAAGAAGTGGGCCGCCAGGGAGGGAGGAAGCCCACCAGGTGGTGCAATATAAGAGTAATTAAATCCCTGGAGCCTTTCTATTTATAGGAAAACCATAGAACAAAAAAAGCACAGATCAAACTACTGAGAATAAAACATGGCAAAAAATACTCCTGGCCATGGAATAATATGACCTATTTAAATAAAATGGAAAAGGAATATTAGAGGCAAATAAATATTTACAAAACAACATTAAAGGGGCTGTTTTGTATTTGTTTTCTCCTTCTAAACACCTATCCAAATCAGCAACTTCACACCTCCAACTCCATCATAAAACAACCTAAAACAAGGGCATTTCTATAACAGGAAAGAAAGAAGAGTATCTTGAGCTTGGAATAAAAGAGAGAGGAAAGGGTTTTGAAACCTAAGCAACCCAACATGGATGAACCTACTAGCACAAAGCATAATTCACACGAGCTTCATATCTCACATCACCACACAAGATCACAAGCATCACATGAAATCATATGACCACAAGGCAACAACACAAAGACATGGGCATGACATGATATGTTATGCATGCATGCAAGGAAGAAATACAAAGGACATCACATGCAAATCACATGCGTAGATAACTCTCATGCCATTGACAAGGTGGACCCACATACGAAGGTTCCAAAAGGGGAAGGTTACACACTTGGGGCATTACAAATTCTCCCACACTACAAAAAGATCTCGCCCTGAGATCTACGCCTGAAAGGATTCCGGAAATTCAGAACGGAGGTGATCCTCGCGTTCCCAAGTAGCCTCTTTATCGGAATGGTGTGACCACTGCACTTTGAGAAATTTGACGGTCTTGTTGTGGGTCTTGCGCTCAGTTGCCTCGAGAACCGCAACTGGATGCTCACGATAAGATAGTTCAGGCTGAAGGTCGATGCCTTGAAGATGAACAGTGTGCTCGGGGGCCTTGAAGCACCTCCGAAGCTGAGAAACATGGAACACATCATGGACATTTGCAAAGTTTGACGGGAGCTCAAGCTGGTACGCAAGGTCGCCTCTCTTGCTAACCACTCTAAACGGACCAATGAAACGAGGCGCAAGCTTGCCTTTGATGCCAAAGCGCTGCACCCTTCATAGGCGACACCTTGAGATAGACGAAGTCATCAAGGTCATAAGACATGTCACGGTGCTTGCTATCATAATAGCTCTTCTGACGGGACTGAGCTGCTCTGAGGTTGTCGCGAATGACCCGACACATCTCCTCAGATTCTTCTATCAAATCATTCCCAAGGATCCGACGCTCGCCGGTCTCGGACCAGTTGAGCGGGGTGCGGCACTTCCTGCCATAGAGAATTTCAAACGGAGCCTTGCCAGAACTAGCTTGATAACTGTTGTTATAAGAGAACTCCGCAAAAGGTAGACAATCCTCCCACTTCATGCCAAAAGAGATAACACATGCTCTCAGCATATCCTCAAGAACTTGATTTACTCGCTCCACTTTACCACTAGTCTGAGGATGGAACGATGTGCTGAAGCGGATCTTTGTGCCCATAGCAGACTGAAAAGAGTCCCAGAACTTGGAAGTGAAGATACTTCCACGATCCGAAGAGATCATCATAGGCACACCATGCAAGGACACAATCCTGGAGGTGTACAACTCTGCAAGCTGAGCTACGGAAATGGATTCCTTGACTAGAAGAAAATGAGCCACTTTACTCAACTTGTCGATGACGACGAATATGGCATCATTACCCTTCTTGGACTTCGGAAACCCGGTGACGAAATCCATCTCAATGTGATCGAACGTCCACTCGGGAATGGGCAATGGATGCAAAATACATGCTAGACGTTGATTCTATGGTTTCACCCTTCGACGTACATCACATTCATTTACCAACCGAGCAATCTCACGCTTCATACGAGTCCACCAGAAGGTCTGTTCAAGTCGTGGTACATCTTGGAGCTTCCAGGATGAATAGAGAGCAGAGAGTTATAAGCTTCTTCCATGATTACCTTTCTGAGATCACCTTTTGGGACGACAAGACGATCCTCGAAGAACAACATGTCTCTAGCATCAACACTGAAGCACTTATACTTGGGAAGACTCTTTGCCACGCCAATCTTGACTTTCTTCACCATAGCGTCAAGAAGCTGTGCTACTCGGACCTGATATTCCAAGGTAGGAGAGATCTGAAGGTTTGCAAGAAATCCCTGAGGTACTAACTGAAGGTTGAGCTTCCTGAAAGACTCACAAAGACCAGGCTGGAGAGGTTGCAGAATCAGACTGTTGCAGTACGCCTTTCTGCTCAAGGCATCTGCCACGACATTAGCTTTGCCTGGCGTGTACTCAACACTCGGATTAAAATCTTGGAGCATTTCCACCCAACGTGTTTGCCGAAGATTCAGGTTAGGCTGACTGAAGATGTTCTTGAGACTCTTGTGATCGGTGAAAACTTCAACCTTACGTTCCAACAAGAGGTGTCTCCAAGTCATCAGAGCATGTACCACAGCTGCTAGCTCAAGATCATGCACATGATAGTTCTTCTCCGCTGGCTTCAACTGCCTGGAGGTATAAGCAACCACTTTCTTGTCTTGCATGAGGACTGCACCAAGACCCTGGAGAGAAGCATCGCAGAACACCTGGTAAGACTTGGAATCATCCGGAGGAACCAAGACTGGAGTAGAGGTGAGCTTCTCTTTGAGTGTGTCGAAGGCCAACTGACACTCTGGAGACCAAGCATATTTCACACCTTTCTGAAGAAGACTTGAGAGCGGCTTGGCGATCTTGGAGAAGTTCTCAACGAACCTTCTGCAATAGCCTGCAAGCCCGAGAAAGCTTCGAAGCTTCTTCACATTCTGCGGAGGCTCCCATTCAACAATGGCCTGAACCTTCGACGGATCAACTTTAATGCCCTCGGCAGAGATAATGTGACCAAGATAGACAACTTCTTTCAGCCAGAACTCACACTTGGAAAACTTGGCATACAGCTTGTACTCTCTCAGCTTATCAAGCACCAATCTGAGATGTTCTTCATGTTCTTCCTCAGTTTCAGAAAAGACCAGAATGTCGTCAAGATAGAGCAAGACAAAGTCAATCTTGAACGGAGAGAATATGTAGTTCATCAATCGACAGAGTGTCGGAGGAGCATTAGCTAGACTAAAAGACATGACCGTATACTCATACGAGCCAAAACTAGTCCTGAAGGCAGTCTTCGGAATATCTTCTTTGCGAATGCGAATTTGATGATAGCCCATTCCGAGATCAAGCTTGGAGAAGACCTTAGCACCTTTCAACTGTTCGAACAACTCAGTTATCTTCGGAAGTGGATATTTGTTCATGATTGTCTTCTTGTTCAATGGACGGTAATCGACACACAGCCGGTCCGTGCTATCCTTCTTCTTGACAAACAGAACTCCACAACCCCATGGAGACGAGCTTGGTCTGATCAAACCCAAACGCTCCTGCTCATCGAGTTGCCTCTTAAGTTCCTTCAATTCTTCTGGACCCAATTTGTACGGCCGTTTGCACATGGGCTCGATGCCTGGCTCAAGCTCAATCACAAACTCAACTTCTCTGTGCGGAGGCATGCCTGACAGCTCTTCAGGAAACACATCTTCATATTCGCAGACCACTAGGACATGCGAAATAGGATTGATCTCACCCTTTTCATTCAAAGAGAACAGACGGATTGTATCATCGCACGCCGCGAATATAATCACATCCTCCGAAGAGTGGGTAAGCTTCACTTCTTTAGCTTCACAATCAATTGATGCCTTGTTCATGGCCAACCAGTCCATACCAAGGATCAAATCAATGTCGGAATTTCCCAAGACAATAGGAGACACCAGAAAAGAATAACTGTCTATCTTGACAGAAGCATCCGGAACCATCATGTGCGAACTCATGCGCATGCCCGAAGAAACCACACGAAAGGGACTATCCAAATGAATTGCAGGAATATCATGCTTAGCAATGAAAGGCTTGGAGATGAAGCAATGCGATGCACCAAAATCAAATAACACATTAGCAGGAATATCATTAACGAGGAGGTTACCCATGATCACATCTGACGAGTTTTCTGCCTCAGCTGCATTCACCATGTTGACTCGAGCTGATCTGGGGTTGAACTTGACAAGAACATTACTTGGAGGTTTGCGTGGAGGAAGAGGCGGCAGTCGGAGCTGAGAAGTACACTTGTTGGCATAATGACCCTTCTGCCCACACTTGTGACAAGTAACCTCTGCTGTCTGCCGGTACTGAGTCTGAGGAGGCCCTTGCTTCTGATGCTGGAATCTCTGCTGGAAGACAGGGTTGGGTGGGTGGGAAGAACCACGACCATCAGAGTGCTTGAGCTGCTGCGAGTGCCGAGGAGGAGGAGGAGACACCCAAAACTTCTGTTACTTCTGAACCACGTGAGTCGAGGAAGAGCTGGAATCTGTGAAGCGCTTCTTAGAATTCTCCACCATGAGCAAGGCAACATCTGCCCTGAGAGCTAAGTTGTAGAACTTGTCGAACTCCTCAGGATCGTGCAAAGCAAGAGCTAACTGCAAATCTTCTTTCAAGCCACCTCTAAACTGATAAATCTTGCTCTTCTGATCAGGGATATCCTGCAAGGCGTATCGGGCTAGCTCGCAGAACTCAACGTTGTAGTTGTACACGGAATTGCCACCCTGCTTCAAACGCTTGAATTTCTCACGCATCTACTCCACAAAGCTGGAAGGAATGTAGTGGGACCTGAAGTCACGGCAGAACTCATCCCAAGAGATCACTCTAGCACCTCTGGAGTCCTTCAACTGTTGCCACCAGATAGAAGCCTGCCCCTTCAACTGGAATGTTGCAAATTTGACAAAATCCTCAGGACGAACATTGCTACACTCGAAATGCTTATTCATATCACGGATCCAATCCTCTACATCAAATGGCTGGTCACAGGAAGTGAAAGTCTTTGGCTGATTCGACAGGAACTGACTCAGATTAGCAAACTGATTGCCACCATGCTTGAAATTGCCTTGCCGCTGATTAGCCCTCTCTTGGAACAACTGTAGCAGCATTTGGGTGTTTGCATTAGTAGCAGCCATCACCGCTTGCCAGGCCTCTACAGGAGGAGGCGGCGGCGGCGGAGGATTGTCCGGAGGAGGAGGTGGTGGCGGCACATCCTCACGCCCTGGGTTCTGACGAGTTGGTGGAGCCATCCTGAAGACGGACAACACATTAGCCCACAGAATAAATTGAAGATATTGCTGAATCAAAATGACAGGAATATCTGAACAGGAATAAAGCAATTGCAATCGAACAAAATAGTAAGAATGCTTCCTCAAAGTGACGGTCGACAAAATTCTGATTAAGACCAGTGCAAACAAGTATGAGCTAGAATTGCTCGGAACAAACATATGATCGAGATTTCATCCGATATCTTCGTGGATAAGATCGCACGGGCTCGAATTTACAGTAGCCATCCTGTGCAAGGTAGTGCACACGACATACGAAGTATCCCCGAGTCGTAGCGAGCTACAAGGACTCTTTAAGACACAACGAGAACCGCTGTAAGACGACCGTGAACAAAAGCACCCACTGAACATCGAATCCCAACCTCCATCATGCATCTGTTGGAAGATAGTCCTATAAGATACTACTTGATACCCCACCTATGAATTCCCGAAATAACTGGTCATGCAATCTGGTACACGGATACAAGGAGTAATATCACACAACTCCTATACTAACCCGTCACCTGTATCACATTCGTCAACAAACAACCAACATCTCGGACCTTCATCTACAACAGACCCTCGTGATCACAACGATACAAAGTATGGCAGTACTCCCGAACAATCTGCACCAATACTGGGGACATCGGGGTTATCTCGCCACTACTAGTATTGAAGCGATAACGAACATCCTTCGTTCTTAGATACTCAGAAATCTGAATGATGGCGATGTGCACAAGAATCCCCTAGAGCTCAACTCCCCGGAAGAAATCATGGCAGACAGGAGGCACCAAGACTGAACTCCATCACATCGAAATCATATAGATTTCACAAATACCCGCGTGATCCTAAAAAAATTTTGAGCGAGAAAAGGAGTAGAATTAAGATTTCCTAAGTCGGGAACCTCACCAGAGCATGGAAGAGGAGAAAAAAGAATCCTACTCTTCGATATAACTAAGACTCAAAACATTTTACTAGACTCGACTCGACCAAGTACGATCACACAAAGGCTCCTACGGTCGTAAGACTCTGATTACCAACTTGTAACGACTAAGATGCGGTCCTTTCCGATCTGGGGAACGAGGCCCCAAATTGGAAAGAAGCGCATCTAAGCGTTTCGCAAACATGGTAACATATCACATACATAATATCAACAGAATGACAATAAGGGATTCAATTGCCATCTCATAAATATATTAGAGTACATCACACATACAATCAAGGTAGTTCCGCTACGGACGAGAAAACATGGGAAATGACTATGCTACCCTGCCTGCTGGCCCACGATCACGACCACGCCTCAATCTTCTGGATAGTTCACGTACATGCGGTCGTTCTCCTCATCGTACTGCCACGCCAGCTGCGTGCCGTCGGGATCACCTGTCTCGGGGGTACCCGAACCTGTTGGTGTTGTGAACGAATCTATGAGCCACAGGGACTCAGCAATCTATGACCTCGGTGCCAGAACTAGTCAAGTTATTAGGTTGGTAAGGTGGAGTATTTAGGTTGCAACATCCTAAGCTCAATATGGTGGCTAACTTATGTAGAACTAGAATGAAGGTGCTCTGTGACGGCAGTTCCCGGGAACGACACTAGGAGAATGTTGTTGACGTGTTCCAGACTTGATGCCTTCGCGACAACAGAACCAGAACTGCTCCCAGTTGCTCAACAATTAGCAATTGTCTTGCAATGGCCCACCAGCGCGTGGGTTCGCGGCAATTTTTGAAGGTAGAGTATTCAACCCAAATTTGTTGGTTCGCACGACGGGAAGTGAAAGAATATTCTCAAGTATTGGCAGCTGAATGTGTCAGATTCAACCACACCTGAAAGATTAGCGTCTGCAAGCGAATTATCAGTAGCAAAGTAGTATGATAGCAACGGTGCGAGAAACGATCTGTTGACGGCAGACTATTCCTAACTATTGTATCAATGGCGCTAGTAGTTGCCCGTGGACGGGAAATATTCTTTCCCAGTAACGGTGCCAGAAAAAGTAATGTAGCAGGTAGCAACAATGTAACGAGTAACAACAGTGGCAAGGAACAACATTAGTGACAGCAGTAGCAAGTAGCAACAACAAGTAACAATAGCAACAAGTGACAGTAGCAGCAATAGTAGTAACAACAGTAGAGCAAAGCAAGTAACAACAGCAGTGGGACAACCTCGTAGGCAATGGATCGGTGATTCGTTGGATGACATTCATCATGCAAAGTTATAACACGGAGAGATATGTGGCTAGCTCCCGTTGGTCAATGTAATGTAGGCATGCATTCCGTGTGTAGTCATACGTGCTTAGGGAAAACAACTTGCATGACATCTATTGTCCATCCCTCCCGTGGCAGCGGGGTCCAAATGGATACTACGGGATATTAAGGTTCTCCTTTTAATAAAGAACCGGACCAACGCATTAGCACTTGGTGAACACATGAACTCCTCAAACTATGGTCATCACCAGGAGTGGTTCCGGTTATTGTCACTCTGGGGTTGCCGGATAATAACACATAGTAGGTAACTTTAACTTGCAAGATCGGATCTAAAACACACATATATTGGTGACAACATAATAATTTCAGATCTGAAATCATGGCACTCGGGCCCTAGTGACAAGCATTAAGCATGGCAAAGTAGTAGCAACATCAATCTCAAAACATAGTGGATACTAGGGATCAATCTCCGTCAAAACTTACTTGATTACATGATAGATCTCATCCTACGCATCACCGCCCAGTGAGCCTACGAATAGATTACTCACGAACGATGAAGAGCTTCATGGAATTGGAGAGGGAAGAAGGTTGATGATGATGATGGCGATGATTTCCCCTCTCCGGAGCCCAAAACGGACTCCAGATCTGTCCCCCAGATGAAGAACAGGATGTGGCGGCACCTCCGTATCGCAAACGCGATGAAATCTTCTCTTCTAATTTTTTCCGGGACGAAAGTGAATTTATAGAGCTGAGTTTGGCGGCGAAGAAGCCACGTGGGCCCCACAAGCTTGGTTGCCGCAGCCAGGGGGGGAGGTCGTGGCAACAGGGCTTGTGGCCCACTGGCCCATCCCCTCCGGTGGATCTTTGCGCAGGTATTTTTCATATTTTCCAGAAATATTCTCTGTAAATTTTCAGGACGTTCTTGCATTTCTGCACAAAAACAACACCATGGCAATTATGCCGAGAACAGCGTTAGTCCGGGTTAGTTCCATTCAAATCATGCAAATTAGAGTCCAAAACAAGGGCAAAAGATTTTGGAAAAGTAGATACGATGGAGACGTATTAACTCCCCCAAGCTTAAAACCTTGCTTGTCCTCAAGAAACTCAGTTGACAAACTGAAAGAGAAAGAAAAACTTTGACAAACTCTATTTGATCTTGTTGTTGCAACTATGTCTAACTCATAACCAAAATTTCTGCAAGATCACAAGTTAACCACATAAGCAAGTGACATAAAGGTCTCACGGTAAACTAATATCAATGGCATAATCAGCTAGCAAGCAAATAATAATGAGGTTGAGATACCAACAATTCAATCAAAACAGGCATGAAGCAATATGAATAGGTGGTATCTCGCTAGCTCTTTCTCAGACCGCAAAACATAAATGCAGAGCACTTTCAAAGATCAAGGGCTGACTAAACATTGCAATTCATAACAACGAAGATCCAGTCATAGTCATACTCAATATCAATCAAAAGCAAAGCATAAAAATGACAGAGGTGCTCTCTAATTGGTGCTTATATAAGAAGAGGATGACTCAACAGGAAAATAAATAGACATGCCCTTTGCAGAGGGAAGCATTGATTTGCAGAGGTGCTAGAGCTCAAGCTTTGAAAACAGACATAATAATTTTGGGTGGCATGCTTTCATTGTCAACGCAATGACCAAGAGTTCTCAATATCTTCCACGCTGCTCATGCTATAGGCGGTTCCCAAACAGAAAAGTAAAGTTTTAACTCCCCCACCACCAATCAATCACACTCCATGGCTAGCCGAATCCTCGGGTACCGGCCATACTAACATCAATCCGGGGGGAGTCTTATTTTACAGTTATGTTTTCGATTTAAGCGTGGAACTGTGCATTCCAATTACCGACCCCTTTCTCGTGAATGAAAGTGAATAAACACATGTCGAGGATAACACGCCTAGCATGGAAGATACCAATAGCCCCCTGTCACCACATGAGCGGTTTGGGCATGCAAAACAGATTATTTCTTGAAGGTTTAGAGAATGTCACATGCAAATTTACTTGGAACGGGAGGTAAATACCGCAAATAGGTAGGTATGGTGGACTCTCATGGAAAAACTTTTGGGTTTATGGAAGTGGGTGCACAAGCAGTATTCCGCTTAGTACAAGTGAAGGCTAGCAAAAGACTGGGAAGCGACCAACTAGAGAGCGACAACGGTCATCAAGATGCAATGAGTTTGACTAACATGGAGTGCAAGCATGAACATGATATAAATCACCATGAACACGAACATCATAAAGGCTATGTTGATTTTGTTTCAACTACATGCATGAACATGCGCCAAGTCAAGCCACTTGAATCATTCAAAGGAGAATACCATCCTATCATACTACATCATAGTCATTTCAAAATCTATGTTGGCATTCAAGACAAACCATTATAACATCCTAGCTAAATAAGCATGACATCAGAAACTATGATCTCTAAATTGTCATTGGAAACATGGTTCTCTCACAACAAAGCTGAATCTGGGACGACAAGCTAGTCATATTTACAAAAACAAAATAGATAGAGTTCATACCAGCTTTTCCTGTCTCAGTCACTTCATCATATATCATCATTATTGCCTTTCACTTGCACGATCGAACGATGTGAACAATAATAAGAGTGCTGGTGCATCGGACTAAGCTGAATCTGCAGGTAAACACAAAGGAGAAGACAAAGTAATATGGCTCTTTGAAAGCTAAACGGGTATGCATGCAAGAGCCACTAAACATTTTAACCAATATCTTCTACCTTGACCCAAAGAAAAAGAAAACTATTTACACGGGAAAGCTCCCAACAAGCAAAAGAAGAAAGAAAAATCTTTTTGGGTTTTCTCAATAGGACAAAAAAAAAGAAAACAAGAAAACAAAAATAAACTAGCATGGATAATACAGTGGCAAAGTGTAAACACCGACAAACAAAGTGAAAGCATAAGCATGAATGTAAGGTCGGTGAGAACACGTACTCCCCCAAGCTTAGGCTTTTGGCCTAGCTTGGTCTACTCCCAATGACGGTCCTAGCGAAACCCAAAATCATAATCGGGGTTATACGGGAGCGTTGCAGCTACTGCCTGAATAGCCGCCTCACGAAGACGAGCAGCCGTCGCCTCCCTCTCATACTCCTCTGCCTCTCCTATGGTTATGTAGTATCTCTGTTTTACCTGAAAGTCAAAGAAAGCACGAGCAGGAAGGGTAATATGGAAGACACGCTGCCGGTTAAATATCAATCGGTATAGGAGGGATTCATCATCCCTCTCAAGAAACTGGTAGCGTGTCAAAGTGACGCGGTCAAGGAAAGCTGTATGGAGCGGGGGATCTTCTGCGCGGATGGGTACTCCAAGAAAATTTGCTATGCAAGTGGCATAGATGCCGCCAAAGAAATCTCCCTCAATAGCGTTCTTATTCAGCCTCCTTGCTATAATAGCTCCCATGTTGAAGCTTTTGTCACCCGTAACTGTGCTCTTAAGGATACTAAGGTCGGATGCGCATAGGTGACAATGTTCAACCTTACCGTTAATGCATCTACCTATGAAGAGGGCAAAGTAGTGCAAGGCAGTGAAATGAATGCTTCCTATGGTAGCTTGCGTGATGTCTCTTGTTTCTCCAAGAGATATACTAGAGAAAAAAAAATCTCTAACCGAAGATTTAGCAGGATCTTTAAGATTACCCCCATCGGGTATTTTGCAAATCCTATTGAAATCCTCCAAATCCATGGCATAGGATTTATCATACAAATGAAACAGTATGGATGAGTCACGGCCAACTGAAAATTTAAATCTACGCACGAAAGAGGCAGTGAGCATAGCATACTGTTCACATTTATCTGAGAGGAATTCTTCTAACCCGGCATTGCGGACAAGTGTATCAAACTCATCCTTGAAGCCTGCTTCGATAATGAACTCATCGGAAGGCCATTCACATGGTTGTACCGGTGCGTCCCTTAGTTGATAAGGATCGGGCTCCCGAATAGAAAGACGGGGATCCTTCTTACTTAAGGAACCACCATGAAACTTCCTCCTGAACATAATTTCTTTTTGCTGAAATTTCAAAGTCCAAGAGAAAAGTGAATAAAGATCAACCACACCTTGTAGCAACTACTCCTACTAGTGCCTAGAGACCGTATCACGCGCTAAAACTACTTGGGACCAGCTAAAATCAACATTTCAAGCTCAAGAACAGGGTCACCAAGGTAGCAAGAATACGCGAAGGATAAAGCACTAGAGCAAAAACTAATTGGACCGATGGAGGAGTCACTAACCAAGGAGTAATTTCCCCAAAACGGTTCGAAGAATGATGCTTTGAGCAAGGAGATCGAAAATCACAGCCAAATGAGCAAGAACATGGGTTTGAGCTGCGAAACAATTTTTTCTGGAGGTAGAGGAAGAGGATGGGAGCTGGAATGAGTGGAGGGGGCCCCTGTGGGCCCCACAAGCTTGCTTGCCGCGGCCAGGGGGGTGGCCGCGGTGACAGGGCTTGTGGCCCACTGGTGTGGCCCCTAGGCCAGCTCTCAGCCCCAGTATTTTTCAAATATTCCAGAAAAAATCATACTAGATTTTCAGGACCATAAGAGAACTTTTATTTTCGGGGTATTTTTCTCCGGGATGCTAAAACAGAAAACATGAAAACTAAACTAAATCTATCATTTTTATTCTAAGCAACATAAAGTGAAAGCTTAAAACAGAGGTATGTGACTCTTTGATTCATCCATTTCATGGTAGTTGAAAGAAATCCGTCAATGGGGTTGATCAAATCCTTATGACAAAACTTTCTCGAATTGCAAAAGAGAACAGAGAATTTTCGAATAGCCACTAAGTCACCTCAATGGGGATATGAATCTCCCCAACAAGCAAATCATATTTCATCTTGACACGAGGAATAGGGCATTCAAAGCTCCCAATAAGAATCGATGAAGTTTTTTCGATAACATTGATGCAATGTACTTGATATCGTTTCTTTGGAAAGTGCACTGTGTGCTCATTACCGTTGACATAGAAAGTGACATTGCCTTTGTTGCAATCTATAACAACCCCTGCAGTGTTTAAAAAGGGTCTTCCGAGGATGACAGCCATGGCATCGTCCTCGGGAATATCCAAAATAACAAAGTCTGTTAAGATAGGTGTTAGCAACCACAACAGGCACATCCTTGCAAATGCCAACAGGGAAAGCAGTTGATTTGTCGACCATTTGCAGAGAGATTTTAGTGGGTGTCAACTTATCCAGTTCAAGTCTACGATAAAGAGAGAGGCATAACACTAACTCCGGCTCCAAGGTCACATAAGGCAGTTCTTACGTAGTTTCCTTTAATGGAGCAAGGTATAGTGGGCACTCCGAGATCACCAAGTTTCTTAGGAGTACCACCTTTGAAAGTGTAATTGGCAAGCATGGTGGAGATCTCAAGATCTGGTATCTTCCATTTATTGGTCACGATATCTTTCATGTACTTGGCATATGGAGACATTTTTAGCATATCAACTAACCGCATCTGCAGAAAGACGGGTCTGATCATTTCAATAAAGCGCTCAAAATCCTCATCATCCTTTTTCTTGGATGGCTTAGGAGGAAAGGGCATAGGTCTCTGAACCCATGGCTCTCTTTCTTTACCATGCTTCCTAGCAGTGAAGTCATTCTTATCGTATCTCTTAGGTTGTGGGTTATCAGGATTAACCGTAGGTTCAATCTCCACATCCTCATCATTGCTAGGTTGAGCATTATTATGAACATTGCTGTCCATACTGTCACCAGGTTCATGTTCATCACCAGATTGTGTTTCTGCATCAGACACAGAAATATCATTTGGTTCTTCAGGTGTGACAGTATTTGGTGAACTAGCATGCAGGTTTCTATCATCCTTCTTCTTCTCCTTAGGATGACTGGGTGCATCTCGATTAATTCCTTGAGAATCTTGATCAATTCTCTTAGGATGACCCTCAGGATACAAAGGTTCTTGAGTCATTTTGCCTCCTCTAGTAATGACTCTCATAGAGTTGTCATTTAATTCATTGAGCAGGTCATTCTGAGCTTTAAGTACTTGTTCTACCTGAGTAGTAATCATAGAGGCATGTTTACTCAGAAGCTTCAGATCATTGAGATTTCTGTCTACACAAGCACTTAAATGACTCAGCATACGAGTACTTTGTTCCAAATGTGTGCTAACATAATCATTGAAACTCTGTTGTTTGGCAACAAAGTTGTCAAATTCATCAAAGCATAGGCTAGCAGGTTTATCAAAAGGAATATCACTCTCATCAAACCTACGCAGAGAATTTACTTCCACTACCTGTATCGGGTTATCGAGACCATGGATCCCTTTGATAGGTGGCAGATTTTTGACATATTCAGATCTAATGCCTTTCTCTTGCATAGATTTCTTGGCTTCTTGCATATCTTTGGGACTGAGGAATAGAATACCTCTTTTCTTTGGAGTTGGCTTAGGAGGTGGTTCAGGAATAGTCCAAGCATTATCGTTGATCAAGATGTTATTCAGTAGAGTCTCAGCTTGTTCTACAGTTTGTTCCCTAAAAACACAACCGGCACACCTATCTAGGTGGTATTTAGAAGCATCTGTAAGTCCGTTATAGAAGATATCAAGTATCTCGTTCTTCTTAAGAGGGTGATCAGGCAAAGCATTCTGTAGCTGGATGAGCCTCCCGCAAGCTTGTGGGAGACTCTCTTCTTTTAGTTGAGCAAAGTTGTATATTTCCTACAAGGCAGCTTGCTTCTTATGGGCAGGGAAATATTTCTCACATAAGTAATAGACCATATCCTGGGGACTACTCACACATCCAAGAGCAAGAGAAGTGAACGAGACTTTAGCGTCATCCTTTAGAGAGAAAGGAAACAACTTAAGGATATAGTAGTAGCGGATCTTCTCCTCACTAGTGAAAAGGGTGGCTATATCGTGTAGTTTGGTAAGATGGGCTACGGCTGTCTCAGACTCATAACATTGGAAAGGATCAGATTCGGCTAGAGAGATTATCTCAGGGTCGATAGAGAATTCATAATCCTTATCGGTGATAAAGATAGGTGAAGTGGCAAACTTCGGGTCGTATTTCATCCTCGCTTTCGGACATTTTTCCTTCCACTTGAGAAGTAATTTCTCAGCGTCATAGGCATCCTTACACGCAAGAAAATCCTCAGCTATCTCTCCCTCCATAACATAACCCTCAGGTATATCAGGCAATTCATATCTAGGAGAGCTAGATCTAGCAGGAGCAAAAACAGGTTCTATCTCAATAGTATCGGCAGTTTCAGAAGCATCACCAGCATTGGCAGTAGCTCTAGCAATATGAGCATCAAGGAAAACCCCTAGTGGCATATAAGACAAAGTAGTATCTCTAGCAGTATCAAGCATAGCATCATCAGGCAAAATAGCATCTCTAGCATCATCACGCAAAGCAGTATCAAGCATAGCATCATTAGGCAAAATAGCATCTCTAGCAGTATCAAGCATAGCATCATCAGGCAAAATAGCATCTCTAGCATCATTACGCAAAGCAGTATCAAGGATAGCATCTCTAGCAGTATCAGGCATAGCATCTCTAGCAGTATCAGGCATATCATCTCTAGCAGTATCAGGTATAGCATCTCTAGCAGGAGGTGGTGTCGCAAACTTACTCATAACTGAAGGTGAATCAAGTGCACAGCTAGATGACAGTTCCTTACCTCCCCTCGTAGTTGAGGGCAAGACTTTGGTCCCTGGATCTTTCAGATTCTTCATAGTGATCAGAAGATATAAATCCCAAGTGACTCATAGAATATAGCTATCCTTCCCCGGCAACGACGCCAGAAAAATGCTGCTGACGGCAGTCCCCGGAAACGACACTAGAAGAATGTTGTTGACGTGTTCCTGACTTGATACCTTCACGACAACAGAGCCAGAACTGCTCCGAGTTGCTCAACAATTAGGAATTTTCTTGCAATGGCCCACCAGCGCGTGGGTTCGCGGCAGTTTTCGAGGGTAGAGTATTCAACCCAAATTTGTTGGTTCGCACGACGGGAAGTGAAAGAATATTCTCAAGTATTGGCAGCTGAATGTGTCAGATTCAACCACACCTGAAAGATTAGTGTCTGCAAGGAAAGTATCAGTAGCAAAGTAGCATGATAACAATGGTTCCAGAAACGATCTGTTGACGACAGACTATTCCTAACTGTTGTATCAATGGCGCCAGTAGTTGCCCGTGGACGGGAAATATTCTTTCCCGGTAACGGTGCCAGAAAAAGTAATGTAGCAGGTAGCACCAGTGTAACGAGTAACAGCAGTAGTGACAACAGTAGCAAGTAGCAACAACAAGTAACAGTAGCAGCAAGTGACAGTAGCGGCAACAGTAGTAACAGCAGCAAAGCAAAGCAAGTAACAGCAGCAGTGGGACAACCTCGTAGGCAATGGATCGGTGATTCGCTGGATGACATTCATCATGCAACAGTTATAACACGGAGAGATATGTGGCTAGCTCCCGTTGGTCAATGTGATGTAGGCAAGCATTCCGTGTATAGTCATACGTGCTTAGGGAAAAGAACTTGCATGACATCTATTGTCCACCCCTCCCGTGGCAGCGGGGTCCAAATGGATACTACGGGATATTAAGGTTCTCCTTTTAATTAAGAACCGGACCAACGCATTAGCACTTGGTGAACACATGAACTCCTCAAACTATGGTCATCACCGGGAGTGGTTCCGGTTATTGTCACTCCGGGGTTGCCGGATCATAACACATAGTACGTAACTACAACTTGCAAGATCAGATCTAAAACACACATATATTGGTGACAACATAATAATTTCAGATCTGAAATCATGTCACTCTGGCCCTAGTGACAAGCATTAAGCATGGCAAAGTAGTAGCAACATCAATCTCAGAACATAGTGGATACTAGGGATCAATCTCCATCAAAACTAACTCGATTACATGATAGATCTCATCCTACTCATCACCGCCCAGCGAGCCTACGAATAGATTAGTCACGAACGATGAAGAGCTTCATGGAATTGGAGAGGGAAGAAGGTTGATGATGACGATGGCGACGATTTCCCCTCTCCGGAGCCCAAAACGGACTCCAGATCTGTCCTCGAGATGAAGAACAGGATGTGGCGGCGCCTCCGTATCGCAAGCGCGATGAAATCTTCTCTTCTGATTTTTTTCGGGATGAAAGTGAATTTATAGAGCTGAGTTTGGGGGTGGCAGAGCCACGTGGGCCCCACAAGCTTGGCTGCCGCGGCCAGGGGGGAGGCCGCGGCAACAGGGCTTGTGGCCCACTGGCCCATCCCCTCCGGTGGATCTTTGCGCAGGTATTTTTTATATTTTCCAGAAATATTCTCCGTAAATTTTCAGGACGTTCCGAGAACTTTCATTTCTGCACAAAAACAACACCATGACAATTCTGCTGAAAACAGCGTCAGTCCGGGTTAGTTCCATTCAAATCATACAAATTAGAGTCCAAAACAAGGGCAAAAGAGTTTGAAAAAAGTAGATACGATGGAGACGTATCAGTCTGTACTAGCGGTCGATGATAGATGATCACTAAGTGATCCTGAACACCTACCTACGTCAATCATAACCCCACCATGTTCCCGATCGAAGAGAGATCTTCGCAGGGGACATTCACGGATACGCACACAGTTGGCAATTTTATTAGCTTATGTTTGAGTTATCTATTACGTGATGTTAACAAATATTCCAAGTTGCCACATAACCGCGGGCACGGCTTTCTGAAAGATTAACCCTGCAGGGTGCTCCAACTAGTCCATCACAAACGTACACGGGCCGCAAAGTAATCCTCTATCACGAATCTCGTGATCTCCTCGGATTCCTTAGAGGAAAACCTCAACTCTGGGGAGAACCAAAGCTTCACCGGGATTCCTATACGCAAGATATGTCATTAAGGTAAGACAAGACTAGCAGGACCTCCCGACGTGTCGACGACCCTGATAAGAGCCACATATCTAAGTCTCAGGACACGCCAGATGAGCGATGGTTACCACGCCAAAACACCGAGTTGCCCCGGGGAGCGTAATAAGCTGCTCTGGGTTGGACCAACACTCATGAGGAGCACTGGCCCGGGTTGTTGATTAAATTCCTTGGGGTAGCTATTCCCTATGCAGATTATTATTAAGTGATTAGCAAATTAACACCAATGTTGGGTCCTGCCGGACATGTCTTAACACTACGCGATTTATCGAGGGGGTCCCCATAACAACCCCGAACGTGTTAGGAGTGATCAATATGGAATCAAACACCGGTAGCCGATAACTATGGCGGCAATAACATAACAAAACACCCGGCAAAAGGCTAGGCCTTCCGTTATTTACCAAGTATATAGGTGCATTAATTAAATAACAGAATTAAGATAATGATATCAAGCTCATGTTATCACATGAGACAAATCACCTGCATCTAGCAACGCTAACATTAGTAGCTGAGCAAAGCCTACTTAGCCATTCAAGATTTGCTAGGAAGGGATAAGTGTTTGGTTTCATGTCATATCAGGAGGCAATTATTTCAGTGGTAGGCAGCGAGCATATGATGGAAGAAACGTAATCTAGCATAACAAGTCTAGAGATGGAATAAAGGTCATATCATCTTGCCTGTGATATCCTCGGCTTGGAATGGTTCTTGATCATCCTGCACGTACTCTCTCGAATCCACGTACTCGTTCTCCGATCCCGGTGCTACCCAACACAAGAATAACATCCAATGAACAACAACACCTCAAGATGCAACAAGCACATGATGCATGAGATGAATATGATCATGCATCACTATTTCTATCACTAGCACAAGAATGAGGAGTAAATACATGTTCCTGGACAGAACTGCATCCTAAGCTATCTTGACATGCATGAGAATGACATGATCAGACGCGTCTCGCGAAAACGATGCAAAAGCATATAAAGAACATGACAAACGGAGCTACGGATCAACGGGAAACAACGAAACAAGAAATGAAGCCCTACGTGTCAAATCATCACAACACACTCCAGTGGCTCAACTCTGGTATCTCCAGGTAGCCAAGACATGAAAAAACCCAACATGGATGGGTTGGAGCAAAGAAGAACACCACATCATCAACTAAGCACGCACAATCACCAAAACATCAAAACTACCCAATCCGCCATAAACTGCATCATAGCACTTTGTGAGCTACATGCAAAGCACCTACAGCCACCTAAACATGCCAAATAAGATATGTGGCTGTATCTATCCAAGAGTACTACAAGCACAAGCAAAAATATCACACAAATGAGTTAAACACAGAAAGTTACAAAGCTGCAAACTTTCCCAAAAATATCAGATTTCAGGGACTTAGTGAAAATTCCAGATTCTCATTAATTGTTTATGCTGTGAAGCATTTTGACAGCAGCCAAAACAATATCTATAGGACTCCAAAAGGAATGAAAATTCATAGGGAGCTAGACAAACATATAAGCTTCAACTTTCTAGTTGAAAGCTAAGGCTGAATCACAACACATTGACCTGCACAACCTCATCTACAGGAGAAGAAAATATAAACAGATTCTCAGACTGTGAAAATCTGAGATTTTCACTAATCTGGAATTTCAGCCACATGCCTATTTTGATTGGGCACAACTTGCACATATGGATTCCTAAACATGAAATGAAACCAACATGCGGTAGAGGGGGTCACCCTCTACTACCACAACCAAGAACCAAACACATGGGCACACCACAACTCATGGAACCAAGCTCTAAACATAGAAGAAAATGAAATATGTCATCTCCAGAAAATGTTGCAAAGGCAAAAATGACTTCACCAATGGATTCCTAGGATCTTTCTACCCCAAAAACATATATAAAACATATGCACTTGCTTGGAACAAGTGAGCTCAAACTAGGAAAGAAAATCTACAAAGAATCATATCTAGTGAATAGTGCATCATCACATGTGCTATTCACTAGAATAAAAACCTACATAAGCATATAATCATGACCACAATATCAATGGTGCACATTAGGGGTAGACCTCATGCCTATGTGCCTTGGCACACCACCACATCATCTCAAGGACAAGTAGAACTTATAAACTCCTACACTAACAAAGAGAGTTTGCACACCCTCACATATGGGCATGTGATGGTGCACTCTCACACATGCACCACAAAGCACCACTTGAATGAGTGCCATGACACCAACAAGGTGCACCCCCACACATGAATCTACCATGCTTACATACAACACCACCTACACATGCTAATCATAGCATGCATCACTAGTGCAAACGCACACACCATAACTCTCATAAGATGCACTTACACATGAAACTCTAGTGCATCACACACAACAAAATACTATGCTAGCAATCCTACAAGTATACATACAACCTACACAAGCTCTTACCAAGAATATCTACACCACACACAAGTGCAACACCATGGGTTCGCAAAGCTAGCAAAATACTACAACACTCCCTTGCTGGTTTGAGAGAAGGAAAAATATATGCTCTCATGTGCAAAGCACACCACAAGGCCACAATGAACAGGGGCTGCATAGAAATCAAAACAGCAAAGGAACTTAAAAGAAAAACAAAGAAAAAGAATAAGGGGAGGCACTGGGTTCGAACCCTGTACCCCCTGGAACACTACAATGCACTCAACCATCCTGCTATCAACTTGGGCTCGACAGAACAGAGTAACACAGCAAGGTAAGCTGTTCTGCTGCGCACTCCACTGTTCCCAGAAAAAACAATACAAAAGGGGGGAGTGCTTCCCCCGGGACTCGAACCCACGAGCTCACGGGCACACACACATGCCATGCCACTTTGCTACGGGTCGGACGTCTGACAGAGGAGGGAACGAAAACTACATGATATAGCAAGAGCTCGTGGTGCTCTGGTTGGGCACGCAGGGTCACCGGCGACAGGAGAGACGCCGTGCTGCCCTGCTGCTGCTGCTGCACCACGAGAGATCACACTCCTACTGCTACTACACGATTGCTACACCATGCTAGCCTACACGTTGCCGCACACCCAAGTACACAACAACAGCCATATCACGCACGATCTTCTACTGCTACTACATGGAACACGGATGCACAGCGGCACGCCTCATTGAATCTACACGAGGAGGAGGGAAGGAAGTGGCCGGCTCACCTAGGGAGGAAGAGAGGGCGCCGATCGAGCTTGGAGGAGTAGCCGAAGGGGAAGGAGCCGGTTGGAGACGCCCTGACGCAGATCCAAAGTCTCCTGGCACAGACCCGAGGAAGAGGATGGAGTTCACCGGAGCCGAGGCGTTGATGAGCTCCTGGCCATCGTTGAGGTCGCTCCTCGACCTCAGCAATGGCGGGAATGGAGCGCGGGGTGCTTCCCCGTGCCCGTGGACATGGCGGCGGCGCCGGACGTCGACGGAGGCGGGGGTAGACGGCGGCGGGGCTGCTCTTTCCCTCTCTGCTACCTAATTTGCAATGACTTACCGAGGGGAAGGAGAGAAGGAGGGAGATGGAGATGGTGGTGGTGCAAGATGGGAGAGAAGGAGGAACCCTAGAAGAGGGTGGCATGGGCGACCATAGATATAGGGGGGACCTCGACGTTTGTGCACATGGCGGCATCTCTCTCTCTCTCTCTCTCGGCTACTGACGGAAAGGAGCAGAGGGGTGGACGACGTTAGGTAGGAGAAGGGAGGGACGCGCGCGTGGGCTCCTGTGCGCGAGAGGGAAAGAAGTGGGCCGCCAGGGAGGGAGGAAGCCCACCAGGTGGCGCAATATAAGAGGAATTAAATCCCTGGAGCCTTTCTATTTACAGGAAAACCATAGAAGAAAAAATAAAGCATAGATCAAACTGCTGAGAATAAAACAAGGAAAAAAAATACTCCTGGCCATGGAATAATATGACCTATTTCAATAAAATGGAAAAGGAATATTAGAGGCAAATAAATATTTACAAAATAGCATTAAAGGGGCTGTTTTGTATTTGTTTTCTCCTTCACCTATCCAAATCAGCAACTTCACACCTCCAACTCCATCATAAAATAACCTAAAACAAGGGTATTTCTATAACAGGAAAGGAAGAAGAGTATCTTGAGACTGGAATAAAATAGAGAGGAAAGTTTTTTAAAACCTAAGCAACCCAACATGGATGAACCTACTAGCACAAAGCATAATCCACACATGCTTCATATCTCACATCACCACACAAGATCACAAGCATCACATGAAATCATATGACCACAAGGTAACAACACAAAGACATGGGCATGACATGATATGTTATGCATGCATGCAAGGAAGAAATACAAAAGACATCACATGAAAATCACATGCATAGATAACTCTCATGCCATTGACAAGGTGGACCCAGATAAGAAGGTTCCAAAAGGGGAAGGTTACACACTTGGGGCATTACAACTATTCACTTGTCATTGAACCATTTGATGTCCCGGGCTTTGATTATATGGGACCTTTTCCAAAATCCAATGGGTATACGCACATCTTAGTTGTTGTTGATTATGTCACTAAGTGGGTAGAAGCTATCCCCACTAGTAGTGCTGATCACAACACCTCTATCAAGATGCTGAAAGAAGTTATCTTCCCTAGATTTGGAGTCCCTAGATATCTAATGACCGACATGGTTCACACTTCATTCATGGTGCTTTCCGTAAAATGCTTGCTAAGTACGATGTCAACCATAGAATTACGTCTCCCTACCACCCTCAGTCTAGTGGTCAAGTAGAGCTAAGTAATAGAGAGATTAAACTGATTCTGCAAAATACTGTCAACAGGTCTAGAAAGAATTGGTCGAAGAAGCTCGATGATGCACTGTGGGCTTATAGAGCTACCTATAAGAATCCCATGGGCATGTCTCCGTACAAAATGGTCTATGGGAAAGCATGTCATTTACCTCTTGATCTAGAGCATAAGGCCTATTGGGCAATCAAAGAGCTCAACTTTGATTTCAAACTTGCTGGTGAGAATAGGTTATTTGACATTAGCTTGCTTGATGAGTGGAGAACTCAGGCATATGACAATGCCAAGCTTTTCAAAGAGAAGGTTAAGAGGTGGCATGATAAGAGGATACAAAAGCGTGAGTTCAATGTAGGTGATTATGTCTTGCTATATAACTCTCGTTTAAGATTCTTTGCAGGCAAACTTCTCTCTAAATGGGAAGGTCCCTATGTTGTTGAGGAAGTATATCATTCTGCTGCTATCAGGATCAACAACACGGAAGGTAATTGTCCGAGAGTGGTAAATGGGCAGAGAATCAAGCATTATATCTCAGGTACTCCCATAAATGTTGAAAGCAATATCATCGATACCATAACTCCGGAAGAATACCTAAGGGACATTTATCAGCCTGTTTCAGACTCCAAAAACGAAGAGGTATGTGATTCGATAAGAAAACATAGTCCAAAACGTTTTCGAATATTTGAAAAAATACAAAAATTGGAAGTAGTCCGGAAAGTGCGCGAGGAGGCGACAAGCCTGCACGGCACGAGCCCAACCCCTGGCCGCGCCGTGAGGGCTTGTGGCCACCTCGTGCGCCTCCCGGACTCCGCTTTTGTGCAGGGTACTCCTTCTGGTCTTGAAAAAATCATTATATATACTTCCTTTGGTCTAACCCCTGCATCACGCAGATTTCCTCTGTTTTTCATTTCGAGCCCGTTTCTGTTGCAGATCTAGATCGCCATGACTTCCCCAAAAGCTCCAAAGGACAAGATCTTCGAGAAGGTCATCAATCCCTACCTCACGGAAGTGCTGCAACACCCTCAATCTATCGAGATGCGTGAGGGGATGTTGCACATCCGTGATGTTGAGGGGCCTAAGAAGACCGGAAGCATGGAGACGTGGCTCAAAGCAATGGAGCAACAAGTCTTCAAGTGCCAAGGGATGGTGGAGCATGGACTCACCGCCAACCACATGATGATCACGGAGTTCACAAACAAGCACATGATTGATGCCAATGACATTGGGAAGCACCTCTCCAGGCTCTATGACAGGGTTGATCAACTCCAGGGCCAGATCTATGACATGTAGAACCAAAACTGTGAGTATGAGTATAGATTTAAAGCAATAAGGTTGGCAGCAGATTTGAGGATTCTGGAGACTCGTTCATCTTTCCATGGTGGAGCACCTATGCCTTGGAAGATGGATGATCAAACTCAAGTTGCAACAACTCCACCACCATCACCACCAAAGGAAGACAACTGAGGATTGGTATGGGCAATCTCCTTGGCTTGTGCCAAGCTTGGGGGAGTTGTCCCGGTATCTTATCACCATCACATCTTTTTTCCTTTACCTTTGTTTTAGTTTTCCTATTCAGTTTTCTTTTTCTCTAGTAGTTTAAAAGTCTTAGTGTTTTAGTCTTGAGTTTTGCTTTTGTGTCACCCCTGATGTATTCTTGCTCGTGAGCCATATAAGAAAGAGTGTCTTAGTTGAAGGGCTTTGCCTCTTGCCATGATCAAAAGAGTGAGAATAGAACAAAATCATGAAAGATCATGTAATGATCTTATGGGAAGTGATGGCTTCACATATAAAAAGAATGAGGATTGAAACTTGTTGAGGGTAGGCAAACGTAGACCTTGGTCATTGTTGCAATTAATAGGAAGCGATAAGGAAGGAGAGGTTCACATATAAATATATCATCTCTGACACCATCTATGATTGTGAACACTCACCAAACTATTGCATGCCTAGAAGTAGATGTTGGACAAGGAAGGCAACGTAATGAATTGTGTTTGCTTGTCTCTGAACAATGTTATATGATTAGAGATCCGTTAGCATGTGACGATTGTTTCCACCTCATATTAGCCAAAACTCCCACACTAAGTAGAGATACTACTTGTGTATCCATAAACCTTCAAACCAGTTTTGCCATGAGTGTCCACCATACCTACCTATGGATTGAATAAGATCCCTCAAGTAAATTGTCATCGGTGCAAGCAATACAAATTGCTCTCTAATATGTATGATATATTAGTGTGTGGAAAATAAGCTTTGTACGAACCTGTGATGAGGAAGACATAAAAGCGACAGACTGCATAATAAAATTCTTTATCACAGGAGGCAATATAAAGTGACGTTCCTCCGCACTAAGAGGACACGCATCCAAACCTCAAAAGCACATGACAACCTCTGCTTCCCTCTGCGAAGGGCCTATCTTGTACCTTTACTTTTTGCCCTTGAAAGAGTCATGATGATCTTCACCAATTCCCTATTTTGCCTTTGTCTTGGCTATCGTCACATGCTTGGGAAAGATCTATATTCATATGTCAACTTGGAGGTAGGCATCCATGAATTATTATTGTTGACATTACCCTTGAGGTAAGCACTTGGGAGGCAAATATAAGCCCCTATCTTTCTCTGTGTTCAGTTGAAACTTTGATCTCATGAGTACCACATGAGTTGTAGCAATTGTAGAGAACGAAAGAATGATTGAGTATGTGGATTTGCTTTACAAGCTCTTACTTGACTCTTTCTGATGTTGTGATAAATTGCAATTGCTTCAATGACTAAAGGCTACCGGTTGTTACTTCTCGGTAAGGTTCTTGATCCATGCTTTACTTTGTGAAGGAATTATCACTTTAGCATGAGAGATTATATGTTGGTATTGCTGTTCTGATCATGATCATGATGCATGCATGTTCGTATCTTGGTTTGTCGACACCTCTCTCCCTAAACATGTGGACGTATTTATTGAGCTCGGCTTTCGCTTGAGGACAAGCAAGGTCTAAGCTTGGGGGACTTGATACGTCCATTTTGCATCATGTTTTCATGTTGATATTTATCGCTTCTTTGGCTGTTATTTCACTTCACGATACTATTCTTATGCCTTTTCTCTCTTATTTTGCAAGGTTTACATGAAGAGGGAGAATACCGGCAACTGGAATTCTGGCCTCAAAGTGGAGCAAAGTTGAGATACCTATTCTGCCCAACTCCAAACACCGTGAAAATCAACGGGGATTTTTTTCCCAATTTATAAAAAATACTGGGCTGAAGAAATGTCGGAGGGGCACCAGGGGGTGGTGTCCACAAGCCTGCACGATGCGGCCACCCCCCAGGCCGCACCATGGGGGCTTGTGGGCAGCCCACTGGCCCACTGGCCCCCTCTTTTGCTATATGGAGGGTTTCGTCCAGGAAAAAATCAGACGGAAGCTTTTTCGTGGTTTCGCCGCCGCCACGAGGCGAAACTTGAGCAGAACTAATCTAGAGCTCCGGCAGGACGATCCTGTCGGGGAAACTTCCCTCTCAGAGGGGACTCGTCACCATCAACATCTTCATCAGCACCATCTCATCTCCAAACCCTAGTTCATCTCTTGTGACCAATCTCCGTCTCGCGACTCCGATTGGTACTTGTAAGGTTGCTACTAGTGTTGATTACTCTTTGTAGTTGATGCTAGTTGGATTACTTGGTGGAAGAGTTTATGTCCAGATCCTTGATGCTACTCATTACACCTCTGATCATGATTATGATTATCCTTTGTGAGTAGTTACTTTTATTCCAGAGGACATGGGATAAGTCATGCTAATAATAGTCATGTGAATTCGGTATTCGTTCGGTATTTTGATATGTTTTATGTTGTTTTTCCTCTAGTGGTGTTATGTGAACGTCGACTACATAACACTTTACCATTATTTGGGCCTAGAGGAAGGCATTGGGAAGTAGTAAGTAGATGATGGGTTGCTAGAGTGACAGAAGCTCAAACCCTAGTTTATGCGTTACTTCGTAAGGGGCTGATTTGGATCCACTAGTTTAATGCTATGGTTAGACTTTGTCTTAATTCTTGCAAGAGGGGTTAATCATAAGTGGGATGCTTGTCCAAGTAAGGACAGTACCCAAGCACCGGTCCGCCCACATATAAAACTATCAAAGTAACGAACGCGAATCATATGAACATTATGAAACTAGCATGATAGAAATTCTCGTGTGTCCTCGGGAGAAGTTTTCCTCCTATAAGACTTTGTCCAGGCTAGTCCCTTGCTACAAAAGGGATTGGGCCACTTTGCTACACCATTGCTACTTTTGTTACTTGTTTCTTGCTACGAATCATCTCACCACACAATCACTAGTCACCGATAATTTCAATGCTTGCAGAAATTTCCTTGCTGAAAACCACTTGTCAGATCCTTTTGCTCCTCGTTGGGTTCAACACTCTTACTTATCGAAAGGACTACGATTGATCCCTGATATGTCTCCAACATATCTATAATTTTTGATGGTTTCATGCTATTATCTTGTCAAAGTTTGCATGTTTTGCATGCCGTTTATTTATTTTCTGGGACTAACTTATTAATCTAGTGCCAAGTGCCAGTTCCTGTTTTTTCCATGTTTTTGACCCCTTTCAGGGGAGATTTTGTAACGGAGTCCAAACGGAAGAAAATCCCGGAAAAGATTTTTTCTGGAACGGAAGAAGATCGGAGAGCTTGGGGGCCAAGCCAGAAGAGCCCTAGGGGCCCCACAAGCCCCCACCCCGCGGCTAGGGGGGCACACCATGCAGGCTTGTGGGCCCCCTGGAGGTCCCCTGACGTAGCTCTTGTGCCTATAAATTCCCAAATATTCCCAAAAAATCATGGGAGCATCATAATCAATTTTCCGTTGCCGCAAGCTTCTGTCTCCGCAAAATCCCATCTGGGGCACGTCCTGGTGCCCTGCCAGAGGGGGGATTCAGACACAGAAGGCTTCTCCATCAACACCATGACCTCTCCGATGATGCGTGAGTAGTTCACCAAAGACCTACGGGTCCATAGCTAGTAACTAGATGGCTTCTTCTCTCTCTTGGATCTTCAATACAAAGTTCTCCATGATCTTCATGGAGATCTATCCGATGTAATCTTCTTTTGCGGTGTGTTTGTCGAGATCCGATGAATTGTGGATTTATGATCAGATTATCTATGAATCTTATTTGAGTTTCTTCTGATCTCTCTTATGCATGATTTCATATCCTTGTAATTCTCTTCGAGTTGTGGGTTTTGTTTGGCCAACTAGATCTATGATTCTTGCCATGGGAGAAGTGCTTGGTTTTGGGTTCATACCGTGCGGTGACCTCACCCAGTGACAGAAGGGGTAGCGAGGCACGTATCGTGTTCTTGCCATCAAGGGTAAAAAGATGGGGTTTTCATCATTGGTTTGAGATTATCCCTCTACATCATGTCATCTTACTTAAAGCGTTACTCTGTTCATCATGAACTCAATACACTAGATGCATGCTGGATAGCGGTCGATGTGTGGAGTAATAGTAGTAGATGCAGAAAGTATCGGTCTACTTGTCTCGGACGTGATGCCTATATGCTAGATCATTGCCTTAGATATCGTCATGACTTTGCGCGGTTCTATCAATTGCTCGACAGTAATTTGTTCACCCACCATAATACTTGCTATTTTGAGAGAAGCCTCTAGTGAAAACTATGGCCCCAGGGTCTACTCCACACCATATTTTCAGCCTTACACTTTTTACTTCGTTGCTCTTTCCGCCTTCAGATCTCACTTTGCAAATAATCTTGAAGGGATTGACAACCCCTTTGAAGCGTTGGGTGCAAGCTTGTTTGTTTTTGCGCAGGTACTTTGGACTTGACGAGGCCCTCCTTTTTGTTTGATACCTTGGTTCTCAAACTAAGGGAAATACTTACTGCTCCTGTGCTGCATCACCCTTTCCTCTTCAAGGGAAAAACCGACGCAAACCAGAGAAGTAACAAGAAGAATTCCTACGCGCCAGGGAAGGAATTTTGTTGCCGCAACAATCCCCTATACTTGTGGGTTACCAGACCCCGTCACGAGAGTGACCACACATCACCCCCGCCATTAGTAATGTGGCTCTTTGCTAGCACCGACCAGAGTAATCAACAAAGCCCCGTCCCATAAAGGGGTAACGTGGTCGTATATGTAAGGTTGGGATGGTCGACACATCATAAATCTATACCCATTTCCGAAACCATACACACACAAAATACTCTGTGCACCACTTCACCAAAAGCGGCCACCTAACTCATCATCACCCCTGGGCATTAGTGGCACCCGACGGGGTTTTCGTAAACCTTTGATTTTAAACCATCATGATGCTCATGCTACTATGCTTAGCTCTACTTGTCAACATGATATTAGAGTGACCCTCACAGGTGATAGGATCATGCTCAATATGCAAGTGCTCTGGAGGAGCCATCGGTAACATCACTCCAATTATTTACCGACGCTTATGATCACATGCAACGGAAATATTTGCTTTACTAGTATGCAATATAACATATGCTCAGACATGGTCAAAAGGCTGCTTGCCTTGGTGAGCTAAGTATTCGGGGCCTTCGAGGTCTTCAAGTCCAACTCCTTTGTCACAGGGTTTTCTATCGTCGTAATAAATAAAAGCAATAAGTAGCTCACTCCAAAACAGATCACAAAGTCACTTTAAAAATGATGTTTAATTCTGATAAATTTATATTGTTATTTTAAAAATATTTGTCTCTGGTTTTGGTGAAAGAATATTTTTAAAATCAATTTAACAGTAGCAAAACTATTCCAAATCAACCCTTTTTATTATTATAAAACAAAATAGTTGTTACAAAAATTCATCCAAGGGTTCTGTTAAATACTACACATTTTTAGAAAAATATCAGTGGAAGAATCATATTTTTTCACTGGATAAATCTTTTTACAAAAATCATTTAAAACCAGGTTTTAAATAAAAAGAAAAAAGGCTACAACCCGGCCTGGCTTGGCCTGGGACTGGGTCGGCCCAGTGGTCAGCCAAACAGCCTGCCCAGGCGCGCGCCCCGTCAGGTTTGAACCAGACGCGCGGGCCCGTGCGGTCAGTGGTTGCGGGCAGCGAGGGAGAGAGAGATAGGCCACCGACAGGTGGGGCCCACATGTCGGGGGTCGTCTCCTACCTCTGGCCAGAGAGGAGGAGGAGCACGCCGGCGTGGCTACTGACGTCCTCAGGCCCAAACGACGACATGAATGGGTTCGACTCGTCGTCGCCTACCTACTGGTGGTCGAGTCGACGACGGGGGGCTCTGGTTCACCGGCGGCGAGGTGGCCTCGGCGTAGAGGTTGCGGGTGACGGTGGAGGTGGCAGCTACGCGCACGGATACGCTCGGGGAAGAGACGGGAAAGCTTTCTGGGGTCCCGGGGAGAGCTTTGGTGGGCAGAGGGACGCGAGAACCGTCGTGTAGCCGGAGATCGACCGGAGCTTCGAGGTGGAGGGGCCTCGGTCGATCTCGAGCACCGGGGCTCTGCTTGCTCAATGGGGTGGCTAGGGAGGTGATTGAGGTCTCGGTGAGGTGGAATGAGGGGTTCTGGAGTGAGGGGTGGGGCTATATATAGGCCCGCGATGGTGAGTCGACTCAGGAGCGCCGATGATCCACCGTGGCGTGCATGGGGGTGTAGAGAGAGGCTGGGGTTGAAAGCACGGTCTAAGGACGTGGTTTTGGACCTCCAGGACTCACTGCGAGAGAGAGGGAGAGAGGAGAGGCGCGCTATTGTGGCCGCGCTCCTCTGGCACTTCTGGTGCACACGGGCACGCATTACACCGACTCTTAGCGCGGGAAAGGAGGGCCCTGAGGGCTGCCTGATGCAAAGAGGCTTTCGGGGAAGGGGAGAGACACCGCGGGGAGGCTGGAACTGGCCCAGGGAGTTGCCCCCACCTCGGTTGCTCTCTGTAGTGTGCCCAGAGCGCAGCTTTGGCATGCCACGACATGCTGGCGCGCTCTGGGTGGCTTGGACATGTCTAGCGTGTCCCGGGCACTAGCTTGGAGATGCCTAGCCGTTGGAGTCGTGTGGGAGCCTCGGCTAGTCAAAGGAAGACAGGGAAACATGTGCTATTAGCCCTGGGCTGAAGCTCAAATTGAAGATTTTGGTTTATCTAATTTGAACCAGAGAGGGGCCACTTGACTCGAGTTAGGCACTGATGTTAGCCACTGTAGCAACCCGACTCAAAATGAGTCAAGCCTCTATGTATCTGTGCCATCCCTGGATCAGTATGCTGGCACACATAGTACATCAATGTATATATCA
The DNA here is from genome assembly GCF_904849725.1 of Hordeum vulgare subsp. vulgare. Classification (NCBI taxonomy): domain Eukaryota; kingdom Viridiplantae; phylum Streptophyta; class Magnoliopsida; order Poales; family Poaceae; genus Hordeum; species Hordeum vulgare. The sequence continues at coordinate 193,250,010 of NC_058523.1, read as the reverse complement.
AAGTGCAATCACATGTAAATAACATAAAATTGATATATACCTCAAAATCTCAACGGAAACAGTCAAAGGGAGTGGAGTCCCAATAAACACCAACGACAGGTTGAGTGCAGAACGTAACCCTAAATCGTACTCTTACTCGTCGAAGAAAGTATCTGCAACATAAGATGTTGCAGCCGTGTAGGTCAGCATATTGAATATGCCGGCAAGTCACAAAAGAGAGGGGTGAAAATATCATGCATACTATATGCATATATGGCAGGTGGGGCTGAAATTTAAGTTTTGCGTAGAGCAAATTTTTCCTACAACAAGACAGAGGTAAAAGCAAAATTTACTACATTGTTGGTTGTTAATGAGAAAGGTTCCACCAACCATTTCTCATACCCAAGTTATCAATATTACCAACATCAATAAGTTAATGGTGTTGAGAATTCCTGATAGCTCCTATTCCTTTGGCTCAAGTTGTCCATGACAGTGGACACGGCTAATCAATTAGGTTTGAGTACTCTGCAGAGTTTTGCACACGTTCCCCACTAGATTTGATCGCCTCTGTTGGAGTCCTCACACTGCAGGGTGTTTGAGAACCGGATGATCAAAACATGGTCTTCCAAAGGGTTCCTCTGAGCCACTGTCGGTGCCCATCCAATCGTACCGTTCTTCTACATCTCATAGCACCGCCCGTCCATAGTCAACACAATGTCCAACCAAGCGAGAGCCCATAATGCCTTGTGGCTGTCCAGGTAAGCCTCGGGTCCTGAAGTATCCATCCATCTCTTCGTGCCTAGGTGAAGCTTTCCGCAAGATGTCATGGCGCTTCCCCATGCATCCCAGGCCATCAAAACCGTCGTTCACCCAGAGGTATATTGCATCATGAGGTCTTGAAAGTCTTGAAGTACTCATGGTAAACACTCAACCAGACCCCGTCTACTAGGAGCGTAGCAAATTAACGTCCCAGCCAAGTAACAAGAGTTTATGAGTCCTAGCACATGATACTACATCAAGAACCAAAATTTCCAAGTACCTACTTGCATGCAATGGGTGAAGAAGGTTGATCTAATGCAATAAAACTATAGGTAAATTATGATCAAAGTGAACTTGCGTCGTAAGGTTGTTGAAGATAGATATCGCTCATAGGAAAAACTGGATAGAACTATTCTTCACTCTCCGATGAAATCTATATAATCAAACATAGTATTCATATAAGTAATCCTACTAGCAATCATCCTAACAATCAATATCACAACATCAAATATAATTTATCCAATAAATCAAATCACATGAGAATCCAAAAGAAACTTCAAAGAAAAACTCTGGAGCCTTCTACTATAATAATCACTAAATAGTTTTTGTTCTAATTAAACTTAACAACAAATAAAACACTAAAATAGTAAAAAGAACAGAAAAGAAAATATAAAATTAACTAAGATAACAAAAAGTATTTTTCATAAAATCTTTATTAACAAAAAGAAGTAATTGAAAAGTTTTTGTTAAACTCTACTTATGATCAAATCAATGTTAACCTTGAATTAAATCAAAACAATTTCAACTTTAATACAAATTGTTGCTGGTCTAAACAAAGTTAACAGAGAATAAATCTCATAAAACAAAATATATAAAGTATTTTCAAATAGGAATTTAATTTGGCAATGAAATCAATTTGCAAGTTATTATTGAACTAGAATTGATTCCATGCAAACAAATAAGAAAAAAAATCTTGTTGTTGTTGAAAAGTTACTGGTAAATATCAGAAAACAAAAATATAACTTGTCACAATGACAAAAGAAAATAAATTAAGAACAATTAATACAAAAGAAATAGCAAGAAAACTGAAAAGAGCTAAAACAGAATCTGTTTTGCTTAAAACCCTAATTTAAAATATCCTAAAAATTCTGAAATGAAACCCACTGATAAATAATATCACTAGTGATCAGTAGCAAAAAGAATCAACTCCAAATCTATTTTTAAACTCCCGATATTCATAAAACAAGGTTTAAACCAAATGTGTTTAAACTCAAAATTTAAATATTCAAACACGGATAAATTTTATATCTACAGAAACTACATAAACATTGTGATCCAACGCAAAAAGAATCACCTAATTTGCAGTTACATACTAATATATATGAATTTTCTAAATTTTCTCTTTTTCTGAAAAAAACTGTTACGGGATTTTTGAAGCTCACCGGAGATAGTCGCTGGAGTTGGAGAAGACGACAGGGAGGGTGGCTCCGGTGGCCGGCCGAGGCGGTGAAGGGGTTAAGGCGGAGGAGGAGGCCACCGGCCGAAGGTTGGTGGTGCTGACGGGGCATTGGAGGCGACGAGCAGGGCTGTAGGGGCTCCAAGAGCTCATGTTGGAGGCGAACTCTGGCAAGGGCGGGGCGGGGCGCTGCGGCGTGGGGAGGGGCGGGCTACGGGGAAAATGGGAAGAGGGGGTTGAGGGGAGTATTTATAGGGGCTCGGGGTGCTCGAAGAAGGAAGGAGCAAGGAGATCGGGGCGATTTGATTTACTCCTCGCCATGGAAGGTTGTGCACGTGAGGAGAGGAAGGAGATTATTTCTGAGGAAGAAGAAAAAGATTTGGACCAGATTTGCTAACGGGCCCAAGTCACTTTCCTAATAAAAACTATTTATTTCCTATTATACAAAAACCGGAAAGGAAACTAAATAAAATAAAATCTATAATACTTTTATATAGACATATTATATATCAAAATTTGCATAAAAAGATTTCCTACGAGATGAACATATGTTCGAGGCCAAATAAAATTCTCACAAAATCAGAAAATTCAAACAGTGTTGCTGGTTTAATAACAATGCAAAGAAAACATTTTGAAAATACTAAAATGGATTCAAATTAATTTCTCTCCATTATTATATTGAAGGGAATCATTTTACCCTATTTTCCATGTATTGTATTTTTTGGAGAAAAATAAATTTGAAAACCACTTCAAAAATTGTTTTTGAAACATAATATAAAACATTTTGAAAATAGTTTTGTGAGTTCCATAAGTTCAAATATAATTTCAAATGGCCCCTGGTTTGGATTGTCATATTGCTCCTCTCAAGATTTTGAATTTGGGCAAGGGGATTTGAATTCATTTAAACTTTCAAATAGGACCAAAATATGAAATAGATTGCAAAAGGAATTATTTCCACAAACCACCTTTTTTCAAGTCCTTTATTTTGAAGAAGTCATGTTATCTTCTATTAGTGATTTGTATTGGATGAAATTGGAATTCAAAAGAAAATGGGAAAATCATTTTATTCCCTCTCATTCAAAAGTTTTAAAAAGTTTCGAATTTCACTCAAGTTTCAATCACTCAATCAAACAATGAATCTAGTAATTATTATAACATACCAAAATTTGGGATGTTACTGTCACGCCCAAGATGCGACCCTATCCTCGATTTGGCTCGAGGGCCTCGTCAGGGATAGAAGCGCATCTCGTCGTGTCGGAAGAATGGATATCGTTAGAAGTACATGTACTGAAAAGATAAGATATATAAAGAGTTGGCTTACACTCGCCACAAGCTACATCAGAGTCACATCAGTACATTACATAATCGTCAAGAGTAAGAGGTGGGTCCGACTACGGACGAAAACAACGACAAAAGAAGAACGACGTCCATCCTTGCTATCCCAGGCTGCCGGCCTGGAACCCATCCTAGATCGATGAAGTAGAAGAAGAAGAGGCAACTCCAAATGAACAATCAACGCGCTCGCGTCAAGTAACCTTTACCTGCACATGCAACTGGTGTTGTAGTAATCTGTGAGCCACAGGGGACTCAGCAATCTCATTTCCAAAGGTATCAAGACTAGCAAAGCTTAATGGGTGAGGTATGGTTAAGTGGTGAGGTTGCTGCAACGGCTAACCATATATTTGGTGGCCCGGGGGTTGATTAAATTATCTTCGGGGCCCGGGAAGTCCCTATGCAATTTAATTAGGTGATTAGGCAAACGTAGTACCAAAGTTGGGCCTTGCCAGACCAGCTTTAATCTAAAACGAATTATCAAGGGGGTCCCCATAACAACCCCAATCGTGTTAGGAGCGCTCAATTATGGAACATAACACCGGTAGCCGGTAACTAAAGGGGCAAAGGTGGAACAAAACACCAGGCTAGAAAGGCCGAGCCTTCCACCTTTTACCAAGTATATAGGTGCATTAATTTAAATAGCGTTTAAATATGGTGATATAACAAGGAACCCATGCTTTGCATGGAAGCAACTGCACCTGCAACTAGCAACGCTATCAACAGGGTTAAGCAAGCAGTAACATAGCCAGTCAGTGGTTTGCTAGGGTGAACAGGTTGATGGTTTCATGGCATTGTAGAGAGGCTGATATTTGACAGGTGGTAGGCAACGAGACGTAAACGATAGCAACGGTAAAACTAGCATGGCAATGATAGTAATGGTATCTGGGGAAATGATCATCTTGCCTGAGATCCCGCTTGGAAGAAGAATGCCTCCGTGAAGCAGACGAACCGACGTAGTCGAACGGGTCCTCACATCCGACACGCTTGCGGAACTCTATCGAGACGGGGACACCGGAAACAAGCATCAACACACGAAATTCACCACACGATGCACAACACATATGATGCATGAGCTACTGAATACATGCAAGTCACGACATGACAAATCACACAATCAAACACTACACATGAAGTGAAGTTCAATATGCACGAGTTGCATATTGACGAAACTCCACGTTAATTATTTAGTTCACTCCCGGTTATCTACGCGGCAATAATAATGTTATCAAACATGCAAGAGGTGAAGCGGAAATTAAACTACCTATCTAGGCATTTTAAATGAGGTCGGAAATGACATATAGCACCTCCAAAACGACCTCACATGTTAATTTACAATTCTGTCCAGATCTGAATTAACACCTTTAATTAGTTGTTAAACAGCAAAACCAATGGGTTCACGTGATTCTTCGCGTCAAGGCAAGCAACCTACACGTAAAGAACATCTCCAACGGAGCTACGGTTCAAAAGATACAAGCACCGCCAGATATGATGGCATGAATGCAAAATGTGTGCAACGGCGGCTACAAACACTTCAAAACATTCGAACAGCAAGAGAAAATGAAACTACACGAGATTCTAAGCAAGTTTCATGTAGGACACGATCAAAACGGAGCTACGGTTCGAAAACTACGAGCAAAACAAGAAAACGCTACAATCTGCCAAAATCAGCCACATAGCATTTTCTACGCCTCACAACTTCGGCTACACAACTCCGATAAACTCAAGCAAGGCATGGAATGAAAGAGGGCAAGATGCACTACTACAAACAACTAACAACAACTATCATGGCATCATGGATCACTAGGAAAAGAAGACACAAAATGGCATCTCACACACTATTTCAGACTTGCTGAAAATTACACCTCATCAAAGTGCAATTTTCAGCCTGAAGGCATATTGACAGCAGAAAAATCCTAAGCTACAGGTCTCCAAATGACATGAAAATTAACAGCATGCTAGAGAAACACAAGGGGTACAACTAACTCCATTGGACCAACCTCAAAAGAGCTACAGATCACAAGATGCAAGCAAGACAAGACAGCAACAAAATATAACAGATTCCAGACTTAGAAATATTTCAGCTTGTCTAAAACAGCACTATTTCTAGCAACTTGAGAGCAAGCAAACAACACCTAAACATGCATTTCTATTGCAACCAAAAATCCCAGGGGCTAAACAAAACATCCAAGTTCAAATCACTAGTTGACAACTCCGTCAAACGAAGCACGGAATAAAACCTACGAATTAAACAAAAGGGCATCACGGCAAAATATCGCGCGAACTAACTTGCTCAAAAGCTAAAACTAATTGCACAGAAAAATCCTTGGGATTTTTCTACCCCGGAAACATATAAAATGTGTGGGGTTTGCAACACAAAATAATGCCACACATTAATGCGAGATAAAACCTATATACGGGAAAATAAACTACCGGAAAATCCCTACAAGCATAAATATCAATGACCGCTCTAAAAAGCATGCAAAAATGATTCCTAAAACATGGACATTTATGCCACGCCATCCGGGCTATCCGAACACGCGCGAAAAATATATACCGGTCGTTCCCCTGTTGGGACAGCACGCTAAACAAAGCATTTGGTGCGTTAAACTATCTCAAATAATTATTCAAGTTGGATAATCGTCTTCTACGTGCAAAACTACGTGAAAACCATATAAAATACGCCTCGATCCGAATTACGGTTTAGAAACTACGATCATTTTAAAATCTGGCAATTTTCTGATATAAAATCTTTGGAAAATCCTAAAATATGCTAACGGGCCTAATTCTTTCATGGGCCTAACAGAACAAGCGCTTAAGTAAATAAAAACGCACTGGGCGGGGGTTAACGGGGCCGGGTCACCACGGCTCTTGGGTCGGATCTGAGAGGAGGGGGCTCGGGGCACAGGCGGTGGAGGTGAGGCGCTGCTGGGCCGTGGCGCTGGAGAGGGAGGCGACCCACGAGGGAGCCCGGCCTGGCGTGGTGCTGACCGCTGGAGGCGTTGGCCTGGGCCGAGGTGGGGTGCCTGGATCTTGTCGCTGGGCCACGTGAGCCTGGCGGGAGGAGGCCAGCGCTCGTGCCTGGCGACCTCGCGCACACGAGCAACCTCCATGGTGGCGCCGCCGCGGTCAACGGCGAGGGACCCCGTCGTGGATCCACACGGGAGGAGGCGGGATGGACGAGGACCCGCTGGATCCGGTCATGACGGGCCGGATCTGGCCGAGGTATGGCCGGCGACGAAGGTCCTGCCCGCGGGAGTGGCGGCTGCCAGCTCGGGCTTCGGCCAGAGGAGGCACTCGGGCCGGCGGCGGCACGGCGAGGTGCAGGCGGATCTGGCGACGCGGGGCCGGAGGGCAAGGCAGCGGGCTGGTCGGCGGCTGGCGCGGCGGCGCTGAGGCGGCGGCTCGGGCAGCACGCTCGGCACGGGAGAGAGGAGCTCGAGCTGCGGGGCACGGGAGCACGAGAGGCGGCGGCGGCGGCGGATCCGGGCCTGGTGCGGGCCTGCTGCGGGCCTCGCGGGCCGGCGGCGGCTGCGGGACAAAGAGTGTTTCGGCTAGGGTTAGGGTTAGGGCGCGGAGTTCGAGGAGGAGAGAGGAGGCTGTCCAAAAATTAAGGAGGAGGGGCTATTTATAAGGAAAAGAGGGGCTCGGTTAACCGGAATCACGATCCGGATCCAACCGCGGGGTCGGATTCGGATGATTCCGAATGCGGGTATGGGTATGCGGCCGTGTAGAGTGGATATTCGGAGACGAGAGGGAGAACGGACGGTGCGGCACGAATTTTAAAACACCGACACACGTCCAACGAATAACCGAAGACGGTGCCGCTACGGTCGACCGTTCGGGTACCAGACGGTCTCCGATCGCGACGAAATTCGACAGGCGGCCTAGCTATATAAAAATAATACCGCACGACAAATCTCAACTCGATCAGAGGAAGTTTTACGCACACTTTAAAAACAGGGGTTTTGACGGTGCCGCGGGCGCGTGCTAGTGCGGTCGAACTCAGAACGGACGACGACGAGAACCGGCAACTACTAACGAATGCAAGTTTTGAAATCTGGCGGCAATGGAGATGCCGATGCAATGCTGATGATGCGCATGATGCGATGATGATGCGGCAACTGAAAATACCCACACGACGAAAACGGAAAGAAAAGGGGAAGCTTCTAGAACGTCTGCATCGGGCTGTCACAGTTACAAAGCTACCACACGTAAAGTGAATTTTGTCCTCGAGATTCGAAGAGGCTAGAAATAAAAGGTTAGGGTTTGGGGGTCTTCTAACAAATCCAGTCTCCTGTAAGGTGGGGTGCTACCACACTTAAAATAAGAGTTACCAGTCCCTCATTTTTTTTAACAATCCTTGAGGGTCTTGGCATCTGGCTACTCACATTCTTCATGGTAACTTCTTTGGTGATGCTCTTCCATTATATTCATAATGTTTCCATCAAAATCGAGGGTTCTTCTGTTGATATAATCTTCTTTCGTCACTGGGTCTTCTTAACTGAGAAGTCTCGTGACCATTCTAAATAACCTATCGATGATTCTCATGATGGTCTACCATTTGTGGTTATCCTGTAGTGAGAAGGGTCTTGGCTTCATCCTCCCCGTAAAAAAATTCCTACGCGTGACAAAAATTGCCATGTACATGGGCTTTCATCATACCATTCTAAGGCTTAAACAAAAGTTTCAAAGAGCGTCATCTCTCACTATGGGTAAGTCTCTCAGATTTCCATTCCGAATAGCAAGAGAATGATAAGAGTAAGTCATCATGGTGGCCAAGCCATGTCGCACTGAAATCATTACCTTGTATAAGGTTTAGCGAATCTCGTATTGTATCACTTGGGCATCCTCACAAGCATTGCATAATTTCTCTTGTACATGAACGGAGTTCGGATAAATCCAATGATTCTGCAAGCTGAACAAAACATCTATCGTATTCTTCACAACTCTCGGGCTTTTCGCATCCTCCTAAGAAAACGTTTGCTGATCCATCACAGCTTCTTCCAAATTTCTTCCTTTATAAAGGTAGTGCTTGATCCTTATTAGTCCCGGGGTCTGTGGGTTGTAGGCCCACTTTATCTCATACTTGGAATTACTCCGCCTTTAAATCCTATAGTGTTTCATTCCATCATACTCTTGGGGTAACCATCATATAGTAATAATCCCGAGACTTATTTTTGGTACATGATGTTTGCTGTGTATCCCTCGCAATGGTGCCAGAAATACTTCTGCTACCGCACCAAAGACCTTCCAACGGCGCCAGAGATAGGCACGTCGACGGGAGAATACTTGGCTTGATCGTTCTGTAGCAGCAGGGACTTCCTAGGAAAGTATGCGAAGGATTTCCCCCGTGGCATTGGAGCTTTGCGTTGGTGTTCCCTCGAAGCGGAAAGGGTGATATAGCACAACGATGGTAAGTATTTCCCTCAGTTTGAGAACCAAGGTATCAATCCGGTGGAAGAGTATCTCAAGATCCTGCACAAACACAAAAGCTTGCACCCAACGCTATGAAGGGGTTGTCAATCCCTTATAGATTGTTTGCCAAGTGAGAACTGAAAGCAACAAAGTAACAAAGCAAAGTAAAAGTGGAGTTGTAAACAATGGATGTGAATTGACCCGGGGGCTGTAGTGTTTACTAGTGGCTTCTCTCGTGAAAGCAAGTAGACGGTGGGTGAACAAATTACTGTCGAGCAATTGATAGAACTGTGCAGAGTCGTGACGATATCTATGCAATGATTATTTCTATAGGCATCACGTCCGAAACAAGTAGACCGATACTGTCTGCATCTACTACTATTACTCCACACGTCGACCGCTATCCAGCATGCATCTAGTGTATTAAGTCCATAAGAACAGAGTAACGCCTTAAGCAAGATGACATGATGTAGAGGGATAATCTCAAACCAATGATAAAAATCCCATCTTTTTACCCTTGATGGCAACTGCTTGATGTGTGCCTTGCTGTCCCTACTGTCACTGGGAAAGGTCACCACATGGCAGAACCCCAAACCAAGCACTTCTCCCATTGCAAGAATCATAGATCTAGTTGGCCAAACAAAACCCAAGACTCGGAGAGACTTACAAGGATATGAAATCATGCATCTAAGAAATCAGCAAAGACTCAAATATATAACACAGATAATCTGATCACAAGTCCACAATTCATCGGATCTCGACAAACACACCGCCAAAGAAGATTACATCGGATAGATCTCCATGAAGATCATGGAGAACTTTGTATTGAAGATCCAAGGGAGAGAAGCCATCTAGGTACTAACTACGGACCCGTAGGTCTGAAGTGAACTACTCACGAGTCATTGGAGGGGCGATGATGATGATGAAGAAGCCCTCCACCTCCAAAGTCCCCTCCGACAGGGTGCCGGGAAGGGTCTCCAGATGAGATCTCACGGAAACGGAAGCTTCCGGCGGCGGAAAAGTATTTTCGAGGCTCCCCTGATTTTTTGCGGAATATTTGGGAATATATAGGCGCAAGATCTAGGTCATGGGGCGGCCAGGGTGGCCACAAGCTTGCCCACCGCCGCCACCCCCTGGTGGCGTGGTGGGAGCTTGTGGCTCCCTGGGGCCCACCTGGCTTGACCCAAAGGCTCCCTGGTCTTCTTTCGTCCGGGAAAAAATCATTTCGGGTTTTTTATTCTATTTGGACTCCGTTCCAAAATCAGATCTGAAAAGAGTCAAAAACACGGAAAAACAGGAACTGGCACTTGGCACTGAATTAATAAGTTAGTCCCAAAAAGATATAAAGTGGTACATAAAACATACAAAGAAGGCAAGATAACAGCGTGAAACCATCAAAAATTATAGAGACGTTTGAGACGTATCAAGCATCCCCAAGATTAACTCCTGCTCGTACTCGAGTAGGGAAGTGATAAGAATAAATTTTTGATGCTTTCATGCTACCTGGCATAGGTGTCCTTTGTAATTCCTCTTATGTGACCTGAATGTTCAGATCCATTAGATTGTAAACAATAGTTTGCTATTGACGTGGAAACAATAATGATTCAAGCAAACTAGCAAAGTAATCATGAACTTTCAAAATAACAAGGCCAAAAGAAAGTTATCCCTACAAAAGCATATAGTCTGGCTATGCTCTATCATCATTGCACGACGAATTTAAATCATGCACAACCCCGATATTGGCCAAGTAATTGTTTCACACCTTTACTTTCTCAAACATTTTCAACTCTCACGCAATACATGAGCGTGAGCCATGGTTATAGCACTATAGATGGTGTGGAATGTGGTGGAGGTTGCAAGACAAAAAAGAGAAGAGAGTCACATTAACTAGGCATATCAATGAGCTGTGGAGATGCTCATCAATAGATATCAATGTGAATGAGTAGGGATTGCCATACAAATGATGCACTAGAGCTACAAGTATGTGAAAGTTCTTAAAAAGAACTAGTGGGTGTGCATCCAACTTGCTTGCTCACGAAGACCTAAGGCAATTTTGAGGAAGCATATCATTGGAATATACAAGCCAAGTTATATAATGAGAATTTCCCACTAGCTATATGGTGGTGACAAAACGAGAGACTCTCAATCATAAAGATCATGGTGCTCAAAATGCACAAGTATGGAAAAAGTGGTAGCATTGTCCCTTCTCTCTTTTTCTCTCATTTTCATTTTTTTTATTTTGGTGGGCTATTTGGCCTCTTTTTTATGGTCTCCTTTGGCCTCTTTTATTTCCTCACATGGGACAATGCTCCAATAATGATGATCATCACACCTTCAACTCAAAACTGAGAGCAACTATGACTCTATATGGAACGCCTTCGGTAGTGTACCGTGGCAATGATCTAGCATGGCATAGACATCAATGGAAACATCATGCTAGCTATCTTATGATCATGCAAAGGCAATGTAGACGTGGTGGCACATATCATGGTGGTAGTTGCATGGCAATATATCTCGGAATGACTTTGAAGAATCCATAGTAGGTAGGTATGGTGGCTGTTTTGAGGAAGGCTAATGGTGGGTTTTGTGCACCGGTGAAAGTTGCACGACACTAAGAAGATAGTGATGGTGGAAGGTGAAAGTGCATCTAAACCATGGACTCAACATTAGTCATGAAGAACTCATATACTTGTTGCTGAAGTTTTATTAGTAATCGAAACAAAGCATTCAACGCATACTCCTAGGGGAAGGGTTGGTAGGTATAAACCATCACGCGATCCCGACCGCCACGCAAAGGATGACAATCAATAGACTAATCATGCTCAGATTTCATCACATAGCGGTTCACCATACGTGCATGCTACGGGAATCACTAACTTCAACACAAGTATTTCTAGATCCACAACACCTTACTAGCATGACTTCAATATTACCATAACCACAACTCAAAACTAATTGAGATGAATCAAACTTCTCTAACTATTCAATGCACATGAAGGAGGAAGTTTTTGTATCCCTTTGGATAAATACCCCTTTTGAGACTACTTTCAAAGCATATATCAACTACCAAGCCACGCACCTCTGCACTCTAAAAGATATAAGTGAAGCACATAGAGCAAAAGTATCTAGCTCAAAAGATATAAGTGAAGCACATGTGAGCTGAATTGTCTACCAAAAGATATAAGTGAAGCTCGACAAAATCACAGTGTGTGCATGTCTCTCTCTCTAGGTGTGCAGCAAGGATGATTGTGACACAACAAAAATAAAAGATTCCTACGATACAAGACGCTCCAAGCAAAAACACATAACATGTGGTGAATAAAAATATAGCCCCAAGTAACGTTACCGATGGATTGAAGACGAGAGAGGGGATGCCTTCCCGGGGCATCCCCAAGCTTAGGCTTTTAAGGCATCCTTGAATCTCTTGGGGTGCCTTGGGAATCCCCAAGCTTGAGCTCTTGCCACTCTTTATCTTTTCTTCCATACGAACTTCACCCAAAACTTGAAAACTTCACAACACGAAACTTAAACAGAAACTCGTGATAACATTAGTACAAGAAAGCAAACCACCACTTCCTTAGGTACTGTAGCAAACTTAAATTCTACTTGTTCTGATGTTGGGTTACTGTACTTTCAATCTTCCATGGCTAATACCCCCCGATACTATCCATAGTTTCATCAAAATAAGCAACCAACACAACAAAAACAGAATCTCTTAACAGCAGACCAGTCTATAGCAATATGTATGTTTCGTATACCTCTGGTACTTCAAAAATTCTGAAAAATTACGACAGTCTGAAGAATTTGCGTAGCAATCAGTAGCAAAAGGTATCAACTAAAAATATCTTACAGAAAAAACATGAAAATTCTTTTCGTGAGTAGAAAGTTTCTGTCTTTCCCAGCATGACGAGACGATCATCCTCAAGACTAATCATAACGGTTTTGCTTGGCACAAACGCAAAAGGAAACACAAAAAACACAATCATAACAGAATTATGAAAGTGTGTAAAACACAAAACAGAAAGAAAAAGGATAGATTTGTTGGGTTTCCTAACAAGCGCTTTTGTTTAACGCCCTTAGCTAGGCATTGGATGATGCTCTCACAAAAGACAAGAATTGAAACACAATGAGAGCATCCTAAAGCATGTGAAAATCACATCTAAGTCTAACATACTTCCTATGCATACGCATTTTGTAGGAAAACAAATTGTCAAGACAACCAATAGTTGCCATATGCAAGGAAGAAGAAAGAGACAATAACAATCTCAACATAACGAGAGGTAATTGGGTAACATGAGAGTTTCTACCACAATATTTTCCTCTCTCATTGCAATTACATGTGGGATCATATTCAAATTCAACAATATAGCTATCCCCTAGGATATTCTTTTCATGATCCACATGCATGCAAAGTTGGCGCTCTTCAAAAATAGTGGGATTATCATCAAATAATGTCATGACTTCTCCAATCCCACTTTCAGTATTGTTGCAAATATCATATTCATCATGAGGTTTGAACAAATTTTCAAGATCATAAGAAAGATCATCACCCCAATCATGATTATTGCAATAAGTAGTGGTCATAGCAAAACTAGCATCCCCAAGCTTAGGGTTTTGCATATTTTTAGCATGATTGTCACTAATAGGATTTATAGTGAAATCATTGCAATCATGCTTTTCATCCAAGGAGCCCTCGTGAATCACTTTATGAATTTCTTCCTCACAATTTTCAGATTCACGCATCTTACGCAAAACTCCAAAGAAATAGTCAATTGCCCTCAACTCAATAGCAATTTGTTCCACACGAGTGGGTCTCATAAAGAGACTAGCAAGTGGATGAGGATACATATCACTAGATTTTCAGCAAGCGAAGATGCAAGCATATTGAGGGCACATGGCACACAAGCGAGCAAGAAAACCAACAAAGACAAAAGAAAATTGCGAAGGCGAATGAAAACGGCAAATGTGAAGTGGGGGAGAGGAAAACGAGAGGCAACTGGCAACAAAAGTAAATGCAAGAGAAGAGTTTGTGAGACCTACTTGGATAGATATTGATTTCTCCTCCCCGGCAACGGTGCCAGAAATACTTCTGATGTTTGTTGTGTATCCCTGGCAATGGTGCCAGAAATACTTCTGCTACTGCACCAAAGACCTTCCAACGGCGCCAGAGATAGGCGCGTCGATGGGAGAATACTTGGCTTGATCTTTCCGTAGCGGCAGGGACTTCCTAGGCAAGTATGCGAAGGATTTCCCCCGTGGCCTTGGAGATTTGCGTTGGTGTTCCCTTGAAGCGGAAAGGATGATGTAGCATAGCGACGATAAGTATTTCCCTTAGTTTGAGAACCAAGGTATCAATCCAGCAGAAGAGTATCTCAAGATCCTGCACAAACACAAAAGCTTGCACCCAATGCTATGAAGGGGTTGTCAATCCCTTATAGATTGTTTGCCAAGTGAGAACTGAAAGCAACAAAGTAACAAAGCAAAGTAAAAGCGGAGTTGTAAATGGTGGATGTGAATAGACCCGGGGGCCGTAGTGTTTACTAGTGGCTTCTCTCGTGAAAGCAAGTAGACGGTGGGTGAACAAATTACTGTCGAGCAATTGATAGAACTGTGCAGAGTCGTGACGATATCTATGCAATGATTATTTTTATAGGCATCACGTCCGAAACAAGTAGACTGATACTGTCTGCATCTACTACTATTACTCCACACGTCGACTGCTATCCAGCTTGCATCTAGTGTATTAAGTCCATAAGAACAGAGTAATGCCTTAAGCAAGATGACATGATGTAGAGGGATAATCTCAAACCAATGATAAAACCCCCATCTTTTTACCCTTGATGGCAACTCTTGATGTGTGCCTTGCTGCCCCTACTGTCACTGGGAAAGGTCACCACATGGCAGAACCCAAAACCAAGCACTTCTCCCATTGCAAGAATCATAGATCTAGTTGGCCAAACAAAACCCCTGACTTGGAGAGACTTACAAGGATATCAAATCATGCATATAAGAAATCATCAAACTCAAATATATATCATAGATAATCTGATCACAAGTCCACACTTCATTGGATCTCGACAAATATACCGCCAAAGAAGATTACATCGGATAGATCTCCATGAAGATCATGGAGAACTTTGTATTGAAGATCCAAGGGAGAGAAGAAGCCATCTAGCTACTAGCTACGGACCCGTAGGTATGAAGTGAACTACTCACGAGTCATTGGAGGGGCGATGATGATGATGAAGAAGCCCTCCACTTTCAAAGTCCCTTCGGCAGGGTGCCAGGAAGGGTCTCCAGATGAGATCTTGCGGAAACAGAAGCTTGCGGCGACAGAAAAGTATTTTGGCTCCCCTGATTTTTTGCGGAATATTTGGGAATATATAGGCGCAAGATCTAGGTCAGGGGGCGGCCAGGGTGGCCACAAGCTTTCCCACTGCCGCCACCCCCTGGTGGCGTGGTGGGAGCTTGTGGGCTCCCTGGGGCCCAGCTGGCTTGGCACAAAGGCTCCCTGGTCTTCTTTCGTTCGGGAAACGATCATTTCGAGGTTTTTATTCCGTTTGGACCCCGTTCCAAAATCAGATCTGAAAAGAGTCAAAAACATAGAAAAAATAGGAACTGGCACTTGGCACTGAATTAATAAGTTAGTCCGAAAAAGATATAAAGAGGTACATAAAACATACAAAGAAGGCAAGATAACACCGTGAAACCATTAAAAATAATAGATACGTTTGAGACGTATCAGTACACACTCCACTCTGTGGGATACTTTTTTTCCCATTGGTTTGTTTACCATTAAAAGGTATTGGTTCATCTATAAATCATATTCATTTCATATTAAATCCTTTATTTCATCCTTAATTTCTTCGCAAAACTCCAATTCAAAAGTACTTTATTACAAATGCTGCCATCCACATTGTTCGGTATGGTCAAGCATTTCTGCCAACTTTATTCATTTGTCTCCCTTGGTGATACTTTAGTACCACTGGAACTTTCCGAGGTGCTCCTTGAAATCATCCATATTTTGCTTTATCATGGTGACCATGAGCTTCGTCTCCATCATCTCTGCATGCACTTCACTCAGGTATTCCTGGGTATGACAGAGTCTTTCTTCAAGTATTTCTCCAATCTGACGTATGGCTTCCATGGCAGCTTCACGAACAGAATCATAGAAGGTTGCTCGTGGTACAGTGAAATGAAAAAAATATTTCCCCGTAGTCTTTGGACAAACTCCTTTCACATGGTGGAGGTGTACTTCCACATACCAAAGTTCCACTCCACTTTCCATGAATGGGTAGCCTTTGTAGACTACATCTCCTTCAAGATGAATGTGCTTCATTATGTCCTTCAAGATTTTTGGGTAATCATGATCACTAGTCAGGGTCATGATCGTTTCTGGGTCCTTAAGGAAGGACTCATAGAGGGTTGTCATCTGCAGGTGTCAGAAAATGGGTACTCAGAAGAATGTATGTGTCTCCTTGGTGAAATATTGTTGTCTTCCGAAAAGGGTTAGTGGGCATCTTGTCCCGGGGTTCAAGGTTCTGGGGATGAGACGGGTAAGAGAGAGAGGGAAAGGATACAAACAACTCAAAGACACAAAAGTACCTAAACACAAGTCCACACATTCATAAAGTTTAACCAATAATATAGTATCGTCACCCATAGAAGGTTGGTATGGTCGATCACACAATACGCAATAACGTTCATCTTTATTTCTCTCATGGGGGGGGGCTACTAATACTAAGCTAGCTCATATCATGTCTTCATCATAGTGGACTTCTTCTGGTCAGGCTTGATCTTCTCAAGTTCTTCTACCAGATATTCCCTGTTGACGCGGAGTTTCCGATGTCATCCTTGTAGTTCCAGGAGTTGGTTCTTGAGCTTCTAGATTTCAACATCACCAGCATGTGCCATGGCTTGACTATTCTTCAAGTCTTGACGATGCTTCTCGATCTCGGGATCGTGTTTCTTCACATTGGCTACCTTCAGTTTCTCGGTCTTGAGACTCTCACGGAGTGCGTCATTCTCAAATAATTCTGAGAGAAGGTCCATTTTAAGGTTCTTGATATAATGTTCCAGTTCCTGATTATACACCACTACAGGTGAAAAATTCACCTTCCGCTCGTTTGTCAGGAGGATGTGTTCTCCCTCAGGCTTCTGCCATCCAAGTCTTCCAAAGTAGTGGGGTACCTAACTCAACACGATGACGATAGCTCAAACATGCGATAGCATCATAACAACGTTGTTCATGCCCATATCATAGTCATGGGTTAGTGTGCCATAGTTGATGTCTTCAGTCTTGGGGTCTTCTTTACGTCCAAATTTTTTAGTTATGACACCCCAAAATCCAGACTTCCTCTTAGTCACCTTGATCTCAGGTATCGGCAACTTCATCATCTGTACCTACTACATGAGAAACGGGCCTCCGAGAACATCTTCGTAGTGCTCTCTTTCGTTCAGAGTGTAGCTCTCCATCTATAGTTTGGAATAGGGAAGGTTCAGTAAAATAATTAGGAGGTACGGGAGTAGTGAAAACAAAAGTTGTTCCTATCAAGGTCTTCCTATTTCTAAGCCATTTCCTAGGGTCACGTCCTACAACCAACATGTGCTCTGATACCATATCTGTAGCGACCCGACTCAAAACGAGTCAAGCCTCTGTGTATCTGTGCCATCCCTGGATCAGTATGCTGGCAGACACAATACATCAATGTATATATCAAAGTCCAATCACATGTAAATAACATAACATTGATATATACCTCAAAATCTCAGCGGAAACAGTCAAAGGGAGAGGAGTCCCAATAAACACCAACGACACGTTGAGTGCAGATCGTAACCCTGAATCGTACTATTACTCGTCGAAGAAAGTATCTGCAACATATGACGTTGCAGCCGTGTAGGTCAGCATATTGAATATGACGACAAGTCACAAAAGAGAGGGGTGAAAATATCATCCATACTATATGCATATATGGCAGGTGGGGCTGAAATTTAAGTTTTGCGTAAAGCAAATTTTTCCTACAACAAGAGAGAGGTAAAAGCAAAATTTACTACATTGTTGGTTGTTAATGAGAAAGTTTCCACCAATCATTTCTCATACTCAAGTTATAAATATTACCCACATCAATAAGTTAATGGTGTTGAGAATTCCTGATAGCTCCAGTTCCTTCGGCTCAAGTTGTCCATGAGCATGGACACGGCTAATCGATTAGGTTTGAGTACTCTCCAGAGTTTTGCACACGTTCTCCACAAGATTTGATCGCCTCTGTTGGAGTCCTCGTGCTGCAAGGTGTTTGAGAACTAGATGATCAAAACATGGTCTTCCAAAGGGTTCCTCTAAGCCACTGTCGGTGCCCATCCAAACCTATCGTTCTTCTACATCTCGTGGCGCCGCATGTCCAGAGTCACCACAATGTCCAACCAAGCGAGAGCCCTGATGACCCACAAGTATAGGGGATCAATCATAGTCCTTTCGATAAGTAGGAGTGTCAAACCCAATGAGGAGCAGAAGGATCTGACAAATGGTTTTCAGCAAGGTAAAATCTACAGGCACTGAAATTGTTGGTAACAAGTGATTGTGTGGTGAGATGATTCGTAGCGAGCAACAAGTAACAAAAGTAGCAACGGTGCAACAAAGTGGCCCAATCCCTTTTGTAGCAAGGGACAAGCCTGGACAAAGTTTTATAGGAGGAAAAACGCTCCCGAGGAGACACGGGAATTTTTGTCACGCTAGTTTCATCATGTTCATATGATTCACGTTCATTACTTTGATAGTTTGATATGTGGGTGGACGGGCGCTTGGGTACTGCCCTTACTTGGACAAGCATCCCACTTATGATTAACCCCTCTCGCAAGCATCCGCAACTACGAAAGAAGAATTAAGACAAAGTCTAACCATAACTTTAAACTAGTGGATCCAAATCAGCCCCTTACGAAGCAACACATAAACTAGGGTTTAAGCTTCTGTCACTCTACCAAACCATCATCTACTTACTACTTCCCAATGCCTTCCTCTAGGCCCAAATAATTGTGTAGTGTTATGTAGTCGACATTCACATAACACCACTAGAGGAAAAACAACATACAACATATCAAAATACCGAACGAATACCAAATTCACATGACTATTATTAGCATGACTTATCCCATGTCCTCAGGAACAAAAGTAACTACTAACAAAGCATAATCATATTCATGATCAGAGAGGTAATGAGTAGCATCAAGGATCTGAACATAAACTCTTCCACCAAATAATCCAACTAGCATCAATTACAAAGAGTAATCAACACTACTAGCAACCTTACAAGTACCAATCGGAGTCGCGAGACGGAGATTGGTTACAAGTGATGAACTAGGGTTTGGAGATGAGATGGTGCTGATGAAGATGTTGATGGTGACGAGTCCCCTCCGATGAGAGGAGTGTTGGTGATGACGATGGTGACGATTTCCCCCTTAGGGAGGGAAGTTTCCCCGGCAGGATCGTCCTGCCGGAGCTCTAGATTGGTTCTGATCAAGTTCCGCCTCGTGGCGGCGGTGAAACCACGAAAAAGCTCCTTCTTGATTTCTTCCTGGACAAAACCCTCCATATAGAAAAAGAGGGGAGCAAGTGGGCCAGTGGGCTGCCCACAAGCCCCCATGGCACGGCCTGGGGGGGGGGGGGGTGGCCGCACCGTGCAGGCTTGTGGGCACCCCCTGGTGCCCCTCTGGCACTTCTTCGGCCCAGTATTTTTGATAAATGGGAAAAAAATTCCTCGTTGATTTTTACGGCATTTGGAGTTGCGCAGAATAGGTATCTCAACTTTGCTCCACTTTCAGGCTAGAATTCCAGTTGCCGATATTCTCCCTCTTCATGTAAACCTTGCAAAATAAGAGAGAAAAGGCATGAGAATAGTACCGTGAAGTGAAATAACAGCCAAATAAGCGATAAATGTCAACATGAAAACATGATGCAAAATGGACGTATCAACTCCCCCAATCTTAGACCTCGCTTGTCCTCAAGCGAAAGCCTAGCTCAATAAATATGTCCACATGTTTAGGGAGAGAGGTGTCGACAAAACAAGATATGAACATGCATGCATCATGATCAAGATCAGAAGAGCAATACCAACATATAATCTCTCATGCTAAAGTGATAATTCCTTCACAAAGTAAAGCATGGATCAAGAACCTTATCGAGAAGTAACAACCGATAGCCTTTAGTCATTGAAGCAATTGCAATTTATCACAACATCAGAAAGAGTCAAATAAGAGCTTGTAAAGCAAATCCACATACTCAATCATTCTTTCTTTCTCTACAATTGCTACAACTCACGTGGTACTCATGAGAACAAAGTTTCAGCTGGACACAGAGAAAGATAGGGGCTTACAGTTTTGCCTCACAACTGCTCACCTCAAGGGTAATGTCAAAAATAATAATTCATGAATGCCTACCTCCAAGTTGACATATGAATATAGATCTTTCCCAAGCATATGACGGTAGCCAAGATAAAGGCGAAATGAGGAATTGGTGAAGATCACCATGACTCTTTCAAGGGCAAAAAGTAAAGGTACAAGATAGGCCCTTCGCAGAGGGAAGCAGAGACTGTCATGCACTTTTGAGGTTTGGATGCATGTCCTCTTAGTGCGGAGGAACGCCACTTTATATTGCCTCCTGCGATAAAGAACTTTATTATGCAGTTTGTCGCCTTTATGTCTTCCTCATCACAGGTTCGTATAAAGATTATTTTCCACACACTAATAGATCGTACATATTAGAGAGCAATTTTTATTGCTTGCACCAATGACAACTTACTTGAGGGATCTTATTCAATCCATAGGTAGGTATGGTGGACACTCATGGCAAAACTGGTTTGAAGGTTTATGGATGCACAAGTAGTATCTCTACTTGGTGCGGGAGGTTTTGGCTAATATGAGGTGGAAGCAATCGTCACATGATAAGGGATCTCTAATCATATAACATTGTTCGGAGCCAAGCAAACACAATTCATTATGTTGTCTTCCTTGTCCAACATCTACTTCTAGGCATGTAATAGTTTAGTGAGTGTTCACAATCATAGATGGTGACAGAGATGATATATTTATATGTGAACCTCTCCTTCTTTATCACTTCCTATTAATTGCAACAATGACCAAGGTCTACGTTTGCCTACCCTCAACAAGTTTCAATCCTCATTCTTTTTATATGTTAAGCCATCACTTCCCATAAAATCATTACACGATCTTTCATGCTTTTGTTCGATTCTCACTCTTTTGATCATGGAAAGAGGCAAAGCCCTTCAACTAAGACACTCTTTATTATATGGCTCACGAGCAATAATACATCGAGGGTGACACAAAGAAAAACTCAAGACTAAAACACTAAGACTTTTAAACTACTAGAGAAAAAGAAAAACTAAAAAGGAAAACTAAAACAAAGGTAAAGGCAAAAGATGTGATGGTGATACGATACCGGGGTAACTACCCCAAGCTTGGCACAAGCCAAGGGAATTGCCCATACCAATGCTTAGTTGTCTTCCTTTGGTGGTGATGGTGGAGTTGTTGCAACATGAGTTTGATCCTCTGTCTTCCAAGGCATAGGTGTTCCACCATGGAAAGATGAATGAGTCTCCGGAATCCTAAAATCTGCAACCAACCTTATTGATTTAAATCTATACTCATACTCATAGTTTTGGTTCTGCAGGTCATAGATCTGGCCCTGGAGTTGATCAACCCTGTCATAGAGCCTGGAGAGGTGCTTCCCAATGTCATTGGCATCAATACTGTGCTTGTTGGTGAATTCCGTGATCATCATGTGGTTGGCGTTGAGTCCACGCTCCACCATCCCTTGGCACTTGAGGACTTGTTGCTCCATTGCTTCGAGCCTCGTCTCCATGCTTCCGGTCTTCTTAGGCCCCTCAACATCATGGATGTGAAACATCCCCTGACGCATCTCGATAGATTGAGGGTGTTGCAGCACTTCCGTGAGGTAGGGATTGATGACCTTCTCGAAGATCTTGTCCTTCGGAGCTTTTGGGGAAGTCATAGCGATCTAGATCTGCAACAGAAACAGGCTCGAAACGAAAAACAGAGGAAATCTGCGTGATGCAGGGGTCAGACCAAACGGAAGTATATATAATGATTTTTTCAGACCAGAAGGAGTACCCTGCACGAAAACAGAGTCCGGGAGGTGCACGAGGTGGCCACAAGCCCTCACGACGCGGCCAGGGGTTGGGCCCGTGCCGTGCAGGCTTGTCGCCTCCTCGCGCACTTTCCGGACTACTTCCAATTTTTGTATTTTTTCAAATACTCCAAAACGGGGAAAATTTCCTACTGGAAATGTTTTGGACTCTGTTTTCTTACCGAATCACACACCTCTTCGTTTTCGGAGTCTGAAACAGGCTGATAAATATCCCTTAGGTATTCTTCCGGAGTTATGGTATTGATGATATTGCTTTCAACATTTATGGGAGTACCCGAGATATAATGCTTGATTCTCTGCCCATTTATCACTCTCGGACAATTACCTTCCGTGTTGTTGATCTTGATAGCACCGGAACGATATACTTCCTCAACAACATAGGGACCTTCCCATTTAGAGAGAAGCTTGCCTGCAAAGAATCTTAGACGAGAGTTATATAGCAAGACATAAGCACCTACATTAAATTCACGCTTTTGTATCCTCTTATCATGCCAGCTCTTAACCTTCTCTTTGAACAACTTGGCATTCTCATATGCCTGAGTTCTCCACTCATCCAGCAAGCTAATATCAAATAGCCTCTTCTCACCGGCAAGTTTGAAATCAAAGTTGAGCTCTTTGATTGCCCAATAAGCTTTATGCTCTAGCTCGAGAGGTAAGTGACATGCTTTCCCATACACCATTTTGTACGGAGACATGCCCATGAGATTCTTATAGGCAGTTCTATAAGCCGAGAGTGCATCATCGAGCTTCTTAGACCAATTCTTTCTAGACCTATTGACAGTCTTTTGCAGAATCAGTTTAATCTCTCTATTACTTAGCTCTACTTGACCACTGGACTGAGGGTGATAGGGAGACGCAATTCTATGGTTGACATCGTACTTATCAAGCGTTTTACGGAAAGCACCATGAATGAAGTGTGAACCACCGTCGGTCATTAGATATCTAGGGACTCCAAATCTAGGGAAGATAACTTCTTTCAACTTCTTGATAGAGGTGTTGTGATCAGCACTACTAGTGGGGATAGCTTCTACCCACTTAGTGATGTAATCAACAACAACTAATATGTGAGTATACCCATTGGATTTTGGAAAAGGTCCCATATAATCAAAGCCCCAAACATCAAATGGTTCAATGACAAGTGAATAGTTCATAGGCATTTCCTGACGTTTGCTAATATTACCTATTCTTTGACATTCGTCACAAGACAAGACAAATTTACAGGCATCCTTGAGGAGAGTGGGCCAATAGAAACCTGATTGTAATACCTTGTGTGCAGTTCTATCTCCCGCATGGTGTCCTCCGTAGGCCTCAGAGTGACACTTCTGTAGGATCTGTCCCTGTTCATGTTCAGGTACACAACGTATAATAACACCATCTACTCCTTCCTTATAAAGGTGAGGATCATCCCCAAAGTAATGTCTCAAGTCAAAGAAGAATTTCTTCTTTGGCTAGTACGTGAAACTAGGTGGTATGTATTTGGCAACGATATAGTTTGCATAATTAGCATACCACGGTGCACTACGTGAAGCATTGATGACATTCAATTCCTCACCGGGAAAGCTATCATCAATAGGTTGTGGGTCATCAAAACCGTTCTCCATCCTAGACAAGTTATCTGCTACTGGGTTATCAGCACCCTTTCTGTCGACAACGTGCAAATCAAATTCTTGTAGCAAGAGAACCCATCTGATAAGTCGGGGTTTAACGTCTTTCTTCTCCATGAGGTACTTAATAGCAACATGATCAGTGTGAATAGTGAATTTGGAATCAACTATGTAAGACCTGAACTTTTCACATGCAAACACGACTGCTAAAAATTCCTTCCCCGTAGTAGCATGTTTCTCTGGGCACTGTCTAGAGTTTTACTAGCGTAGTGAATAACATTCAACTTCTTATCAACTCTTTGACCTAGGACAACACCAACAGCATAATCACTAGCATCACACATGATCTCAAAAGGCAAGTTCCAATCAGGTGGTTGAACAATAGGTCCAGTTATCAAAGCCCTCTTAAGTATTTTGAAGGCTTCCTCACAATCATCGTCAAAAACAAAAGGAATATCCTTTTGCAAGAGATTGGTAAGAGGCCTAGAAATCTTAGAGAAGTCCTTCATGAACATTCTATAGAAACCAGCATGACCAAGGAAACTTCTTATAGCTTTGATATCTGTGGGGTATGGCATTTTCTCGATTGCATCAACCTTAGCCTTATCAACTTCGATACCTCTTTCAAAAATTTTATTTCCTAAGACGATGCCTTCATTAACCATAAAGTGACACGTCTCCCAATTCAAGACAAGATTGGTGTCTTTACATCTCTGTAAGACTCGATCAAGGTTGCTGAGGCAATCATCAAAGGAAGACCCGTAAACGGAGAAGTCATCCATGAAAACCTCGACAATCTTTTCACAAAAGTCAGAGAATATAGCCATCATACATCTTTGAAAGGTGGCACGTGCATTACATAAGCCAAAAGGCATATCTATAAGCAAAGGTACCGAAAGTGCAGGTGAAAGTGGTTTTCTCCTGATCAGATTGTGCAACTGGTATTTGGGAGAAACCAGAATATCCGTATAGAAAGCAGAAGTGTGTGTGTTTGGACAGCCTTTCTAGCATTTGGTCGATAAAAGGCAAATGGTAATGACCTTTCCTAGTGGCTTTATTCAATTTCCTCAAATCGATCACCATCCTATAGCCAGTAATAATCCTCTGTGGGATCAATTCATCCTTATCATTGGGGACAATGGTAATGCCTCCCTTCTTAGGAACGCAATGCACCGGACTCACCCAATCGCTATGAGCAACAGGATAAATGATACCTGCTTCCAGTAGCTTTAGTATTTCTTTTCTTACTACCTCTTTCATCTTAGTATTCAATCTCCTTTGATGATCAGCAACTGGTTTGAAATCAGGATCAGTTTTAATCTTGTGCTCGCATAGAGTAGGACTAATGCCCTTAAGATCATCAAGAGTATATCCAATAGCAACACGGTGCTTCCTCAGAGTTTTTAGTAACTTCTTTTCTTCATGTTCTGAGAGGCTAGCACTAATTATAACTGGATATATCTCCTTTTCATCAAGATAGGCATACTTAAGAGTATGAGGCAACTGTTTAAGCTCGAACACAGGATCACCCTTTGGTGGGGGTGTATCCCAAGCAGTTCAACACGCAGATTATTCTTAAGAATAGGATATTGTTCTAAGACAACTCTATCTATCTCATCCCTTTCATCCATATGCATATCATTTTCATGCTCAAGCAAGTATTGCTCTAAGGGATCAGTAGGAGGCACGACAATAGAAGCTAAGGCAATAGTTTCATCCCTACTAGGCAACTCCTTTTCATGAGGTTGTCTACCAAACTTAGAGAAATTGAACTCATGTGACACTCCTTCAAAGCCAACAGTGACAGTTTGCTTCTCACAATCAATATGAGCATTGACAGTATTGAGAAAGGGTCTACCAAATATGACGAGACAAAAGCTATCTTGTGCGGTAGCAAGAACGAGGAAATCAGCAGGATACTTCATTTTACCACACAAGACTTCAACATCCCTAACAATTCCCACATGGCAGATAGTATCTCTATTGGCAAGCTGAATAGTGACATCAATAGGTTCTATCTCAACAGGTGCAATCTCATCTTTGATTTCATCATATAAGGATTGAGGTATTGCACTAACACTAGCACCCACGTCACATAAACCATGACAACAATGATCTCCTATCTTAACAGAAACCACAGGCATGCCAACAACAGTCCTATGTTTGTCTCTAGCGTGAGGCTTAGCAATTCTAGCAGCATCTTCACAGAAGTGAATATTATGTCCCTCAACTTCTATAGACAGAAGATCTTTGATAATAGCAATGCTAGGTTCAACTCTAATTTGCTCAGGGGGTGTAGGTGTTCTAATGTAGCCTCTACGTATGACAGTTGAAGCTTTAGAATGATCCTTTATCCTAACAGGGAAAGGTGGTTTCTCAGTGTAAGCACTGGGAACAACAGGATCATTATAGGCAATGACTTTCTCTTCAACTAGAGTGGCTTTAACTACATTGACTTCTAAAGGAGGATGATATTTAAACCACTTCTCTTTGGGGAGATCAATATGAGCAGCAAAGGATTCACACAATGAAGCTACTATCTCAGAGTCAAGTCCATACTTAGAGCTAAAATCACTAAAGGTATTTGTCTCAACAAAGGATTTAACGCAATCAAGCGTGAAATTCATACCTGACTCCTTACCTTCTTCAAGCTCCCAATCTTCAGAGTTGCGTTTAATTCTCTCCAATAAATTCCATTTGAAGTCAGTATCTCTCTTCATAAAAGAACCGGTACAAGAAGTGTCAAGCATGGTGCGATCATCATGAGAAAGCCGAGCATAGAAGTTCTGAATGATAATTTCTCTCGAGAGCTCATGATTGGGGCATGAATATAACATTGATTTAAGCCTGCCCCAAGCTTCCGCGATGCTTTCTTTGTCACAAGGCCAAAAATTGTAAATATAATTTCAATCACGATGTACTAAATGCATAGGATAAAACTTTTGATGAAATTTCAATTTCAACCGATTGTAGTTCCATGATCCAGTATCATCACATAGCCTATACCATGTCAATGCCTTATCGTTCAAATATAAAGTAAGTACCTTCTTCTTGCACTCATCCTCGGGCACACCTGCAAGCTTAAATAAACCACAAACTTCATCTACATAGATTAGATGCAAGTCTGGATGTGATGTTCCATCTCCTGTAAAAGGATTATCCAATAGTTTCTCAAGCATACCTGAAGGAAATTCAAAGCAAATATTTTCAGTAGGTGCAGCAGGTTGAGGAGCAACTATTTGTGCTTCCGTTTGAGGTGAAGATACCCCGAACAAGCCCCTCAAGGGATTAGTATCCATAGTGACAAGTGACAATAAATTTCAGCACACTATATAAATGTTTCCTTACCAAGTTCCACTTACCAAAGGCGCTTCACTCCCCGACAATGGTGCCAGGAAAGAGTCTTGATGACCCAAAAGAATAGGGGATCAATCGTAGTCCTTTCGATAAGTAAGAGTGTCGAACCCAACGAGGAGCAGAAGGATCTGACAAGTGGTTTTCAGAAAGGTAAAATCTGCACGCACTGAAATTGTCGGTAACAAGTGATTTTGTGGTGAGATGATTCGTAGCGAGCAATAAGTAACAAAAGTAGAAACGATGCAGCAAAGTGACCCAACCCTTTTGTAGCAAGGGACAGGCCTGGACAAAGTCTTATAGGAGGAAAAACGCTCCCGAGGAGACACGGGAATTTCTGTCACGCTAGTTTCATCATGTTCATATGATTCGCGTTCGTTACTTTGATAGTTTGATATGTGGGTGGACCGGCGCTTGGGTACTGCCCTTACTTGGACAAGAATCCCACTTATGATTAACCCCTCTCACAAGCATCCACAACTACGAAAGAAGAATTAAGACAAAGTCTAACCATAGCATTAAACTAGTGGATCCAAATCAGCCCCTTACGAAGCAACGCATAAACTAGGGTTTAAGCTTCTATCACTCTAGCAACCCATCATCTACTTACTACTTCCCAATGCCTTCCTCTAGGCCCAAATAATGGTGAAGTGTTATGTAGTCGACGTTCACATAACACCACTAGAGGAAAAATAACATACAACATATCAAAATACCAAACGAATACCAAATTCACATGACTATTATTAGCATGACTTATCCCATGTCCTGAGGAACAAAAGTAACTACTCACAAAGCATAATCATATTCATGATCAGAGAGGTAATGAGTAGCATCAAGGATCTGAACATAAACTCTTCCACCAAGTAATCCAACTAGCATCATACAAAGAGTAATCAACACTACTAGCAACCTTACAAGTACCAATCAGAGTGGCGAGACGGAGATTGGTTACAAGTGATGAACTAGGGTTTGGAGATGAGATGGTGTTGATGAAGATGTTGATGGTGACGAGTCCCCTCCGATGAGAGGAGTGTTGGTGATGACGATGGCGACAATTTCCTCCTCTGGGAGGGAAGTTTCCCCGGCAGGATCGTCCTGCCGAAGCTCTAGATTGGTTATGCTCAAGTTCGGCCTCGTGGCGGCGGCGAAACCACGAAAAATCTCCTTCCTGATTTTTTCCTGGACGAAACCCTCCATATAGCAAAAGAGGTGAGCAAGTGGGCCAGTGGGCTTCCGACAAGCCCCCATAGCGCGACCTGGGGGTGGCCGCACCGTGCAGGCTTGTGGGCACCCCCTGGTGCCCCTCTGGCACTTCTTCGGCCCAGTATTTTTGATAAATCGGGAAATAATTCCTTGTTGATTTTTACAGCGTTTGGAGTTGGTCAGAATAGGTATCTCAACTTTGCTCCACTTTCAGGCTAGAATTCAGTTGCCGGTATTCTCCCTCTTCATGTAAACCTTGCAAAATAAGAGAGAAAAGGCATGAGAATAGTACCGTGAAGTGAAATAACAGCCAAAGAAGCGATAAATATCAAAATGAAAACATGATGCAAAATGGACATATCAAGCCCATAATGACTTCTAGCTATGCAGGTAAGCCTCGGGTCTTGAAGTATCCATCCATCTCTTCGTGCCTGGGTGAAGCTTTCCGCAAGATGTCATGGTGCTTGCCCATGCATCCCGGGTCATCCGCTGGTTTCCCCAGGTAGCCCATCAAAACGCTCCTTCAACCAGAGGTATATTGCATCATGAGGTCTTGAAAGTCTTGAAGTATTCAGGTCTTGATTATTAAGTTCTCACAACACTCATGGTAAACACTCAACCAGACCCCGTCTACTAGGAGCATAGCGAATTAACATCTCGGCCAAGTACCAATAGTTTATGAGTGCTTAGCACATGATACTACATCAAGAACCAAAATTTCCAAGTACCTACTTGCATGCAATGGGTGAAGAAGGTTGATCTAATGCAATGCAACTATAGGTAAATTATGATCAAAGTGAACTTGCCTGGTAAGGTTGTTGAAGATAGATATCGCTCACAGGAAAAACTGGATAGAACTATTCGTCACTCTCCGATGAAATCTATATAATCAAACATAGTATTCATATAAGCAACCTACTAGCAATCGTCCTAGCAATCAATATCACAACATCAAATAGAAATTATCCAATAAATCAAATCAAACGAGAATCCGAAAGAAACTTCAAAGAAAAACTCTGGAGCCTTCTACAATAATAATCACTAAATAGTTTTTGATCTAATTAAATTTAACAGCAAATAAATCACTAAAATAGTACAAAAACAGAAAAGAAAATATCAAATTAACTAAGATAATCGAAAGTATTTTTCGTAAAATACTTATTAGCAAAAAGAAGTAATTGAAAAGTTTTTGATAAACTCTCCTTATGATCAAATCAATGTTAACCTTGAATTAAATCAAAACAATTTAGAACTTAATACAAATTGTTGCTGATCTAAACAAATTTAACATAGAATAAATCTCATTAAATAAAATATATATAGTATTTTCAAATAGGAATTTAATTTGGCAATGAAATCAATTTGCTAGTTATTACTAAACTTGAATTGATTCCATGCAAACAAATAAGAGAAAAAAAATTGTTGTTGTTGAAAATTTACTGGTAAATATCAGAAAACAAAAATATAACTTGTCACAATTACAAAAGAAAACAAATTAAGAACAATTAATACAAAAGAAATAGCAAGAAAGCTGAAAAGAGCTAAAACAGAATCTATTTTGCTTAAAACACTAATTTAAAATATCCTAAAAATTCTGAAATTAAACCCACTCATAAATAATATCACTAGTGATCAGTAGGAAAAAGAATCAACTCAAAAGCTATTTTTAAACTCCCGATATTCATAGAACAAGGTTTAAACCAAATCTGTTTAAACTCAAAATTTAAATATTTAAACACGGACAAATTTTATATCTACAGAAACTACATAAACATTGTGATCCAACGCAAAAAGAATCACCTAATTTGGAGTTATAGACTAATAAGTATGAATTTTCGAAATTTGCTCTTTTTCTAAAAAAAAACTGTTACGAGATTTTTGAAGCTCACCACAGATAGTCGCCGGAGTTGGAGAAGACGACAGGGAGGGTGGCTCCAGTGGCCGGCCGAGGCAGCGGAGGGGTTCAGGCGGAGGAGGAGGGCTCCGGCCGAAGGTTGGTGGTGCCGACGGGGTGTGGGAGGCGACGAGCAGGGCTGAAGGGGCTCCGAGAGCTCGTGTTGGAGGCGAACTCCGACGAGGGCGGGGCGGGGCGCTGCGGCGAGGGGAGGGGCGGGCTAGAGGGAAAATGGGAAGAGGAGGTTGAGGGGAGTATTTATAGTGGCTCGGGGTGCTCGAAGAAGGAAGGAGCAAGGAGATCGGGGCGATTTGATTTACTCCTCGCAATGGAAGGTTTTGTACGTGAGGACAAGAAGGAGATCGTTTTTGAGGAAGAAGAAAGAGAGTTGGGCCAGATTTGCTAACGGGCCCAAGTCACTTTCCTAATAAAAATTATTTATTTCCTATTATAGAGAAATCGGAAAGTAAACTAAATAAAATAAAATCTAGAATACTTTTATATAGACATATTATATATCAAAATTTGCAGAAAAGATGTCCTACGAGATGAACATATTTTCGAGGCCAAATAAAATTCTCACAAAACCAGAAAATTGAAACAGTTTTGCTGGTTTAAGAAAAATGCAAAGAAAACATTTTGAAAATACTAAAATGGATTCAAATTAATTTCTCTCCATTTTTATATTGAAGGGAATCATTTTACCCTATTTTCCATGTATTGTATTTTTGGAGAAAAATAAATTTGAAAACCACTTCAAAAATTGTTTTTGAAACATAATATAAAACATTTTTAAAATAGTCTTGTGAGTTTCATAACTTCGAATATAATTTCAAATGGCCCCTGGTTTGGAGTGTCATATTGCTCCTCTCAAGATTTTGAATTTGGGCAAGGGGATTTAAATTCATTTAAACTTTCAAATAGGACGAAAATATGAAATAGATTGCAGAAGGAATTATTTCCATAGATCTGCTTTTTTTCAAGTCCTTTATTTTGAAGAAGTCATGTTATCTTCTATCAGTGATTTGTATTGGATGAAATTGGAATTCAGAATAAAATGGGAAAGTCATTTTATTCCCTCTCGTTCAAAAGTTTTAAAAAGTTTCGAATTTCACTCAACTTTCAATAACTCAATCAAACAATCAATCAATCTAGTAATTATATAACATACCAAAATTTGGGATGTTACAACCACCTAATCTATGAGTTTGGGAGAAATGGATTGGATTTAGCTGGGGTTAGGAGGGGTTTTACCCAACTGTCACAAGGTGCTTGACACTGGTTTGGGGTGGTTGCACCCCACCACTGGCTATGCAACTTAACAGGATTGGGTTTGGTGCTAAAACATGGGGCTACACCAAGTTTGAGCTCCATTGGACAAGTTTAGCTTTGTAAACTTGAAAACATCCCTAAATGACCAGATCTGTTCCTTCCAAAGGGAGTGTTGGCAAATCAAGTCCCCCACATTCCATTTTTGGCATGGAGTGCTGATTTGAGGTATTAGGCACTCCTGCAAAGTTTCAGCTCTATTGGATAAACTTTCCTATGTAGAGTTGCTCTAACTTCATACTGGACAGAAGGGGTTTTGCAATTATTTTGTGACCTTAACCACCTTGGATCAAGGTGAAACTTTATATGGGCACCAAATATGGCTTAGGGAGACCACTGGAATTTCTAGGAATTTATTGAGAATATTTCCTTTGGAAATATTTCAAAAGGTCAAAACAGACAGAATAGGTTTCACGGTTTTACTCAAATATTTATAATATAAATCGGGGTTGAAAATCTTATGTATGGAAAATATATGTCCTTGTGAGTATCTCCAAATTTTCTCAGATTTTTCTAAGGCAGAAAAGTATTTTTCCTTATAGGAATATCATTTCTGGTCTCAGAAATGGACATGCAAATAAAATAGGAAAATAATTTATAAAATAATTATTTTATGGTTTTGGTGAGCTAAAATGGTGTTAGAACCAAATCACCAACTTTGGGTAAGAGGACTTCTTGCCATCAAGGACTTGTAGTGCAAACCAAAGCAGAGTTTTGCATTAACGAGAAATAAGAAAAAAGGGTTTTGAAAATAATTAGGTTAGGAGAAATATGGTTTTTGATATCACACAATCTAGCATACAAGCATACAATGACAATCATGGCACTCACAACATTAGTTTTGAAAAGTTTTAATAAACTCATGTTTTTGAATTATAGACGAAGTGATTGTGAAAACAGGGTGTGACAGATACCAAAGGGGATGGGCTATAGTTTGTGGATTCCATGTATCCATTGATTGTTAATGCTTTGTTCTGGTGCTCTTCGATAGGAGCACCTTAATATCCATAAATTCCTTTTGGCCAAGTTGATAGCGGGATGGTAGGACAAAAGATGTCGTGCAAGTTCTTATTGCAAACACGTACGACTACCTCGGGATACATGCCTAATGTTTGATATATGCCTAGATGATCATTACTTTTATATGTGCCTTGCCCCAAGTTAAATACATGATATCTCTCATCCATGACCAACCATCCATCTCCTTAGCCTACAGTGTTTTAATCCTACTGGTCACAAGTAGCTTTACTTTCGCTGTTTTACTTTTGTTGCTTTGCCGCTATTATTTCCGTTGCCACCATCACTTCCATATCACCGTTGCTACTAATATTTCGTTGCCAAGGAAGTATCTTTCAGGTGTGGTTGGATTGAAAACTCAACTGTTAAAGCTTATAAATATTCTTTGGCTCCCCTTGTGTCGAATCAATAAATTGGGTTAACTTACCCGCGAAGACTGTTGCGATCCCCTACACTTCTGGGTTATCAAGACCTTTTTCTCGCACCATTGCCGGGGAGCATAGCTTCACTTACTAGTCTACTTGGAGTTATTTTCTTGCTGCGATTTATTCACTATGGGTAAGAAAGGAGACCCCAAGGTTCCAATTTTACCATCCACTATGAGAAAAGGTACAGTTCTCAGCACTAGCGCTACGCTTGATTCACCTTCCGTTATAAGTAAGTTTGCTTCACCACCACCACATGCTGCTTCTACTAAGTCTCTTACTATGCCTGATACTTTTGATGATGCGTCCCCTACTATTGGTGAGCCTGGTTTAATTGGTTATTTTATTGAGTCTCAGATTGCTAAGGCTGCTAAGCAGTCTGGAATTGAACTTCCTGTTGCACGCTACCCCATTGGTAGATCTTTTGGTTACCCAGACTTGAGTGGTCTCAAGGAAAGAATTCTTGACGATGATTATATTGAACTTGATGATGATTTATGCAGGGAGCTTACACAGTGTGCTGACTCTAACCCTGCTTCTGTGAATAAGCTACTTGAAAAGCATTCTATGAAGCACAAGTTTACTCTTGATCCTAAGTTTGCTTCATCTCCTATTTGCATTGATGATGCCGATTTTGATTTCTCTATTGATCTTTCACTTATATCCACAGTTGAAGCTGACCTTTTTTATGGCAGAGAAGATGACGATGTTATTGCACACCTTACCAAACTCACTGAGTTGGGTGGCTTATTCACTACAGAGGATAAGAAGAGAAATTATTATGTTACTAAGCTACTTCCTTTCTCTTTGAAGGAAGACACTAAAGCATGGTATGATGCACTACCATGTGGTTCCATTAAGAGTCCTCAAGATTTAGCTCAATATTTTGTTGCTAAATATTTTCCTGATCATAAGCAACATGCTGCTTTACAAAGAATATATAACTTTAAATAGTTGTAGGATGAGCACCTCCCTAAAGCTTGGGGGAGGTATTGCACTTTGCTTAAGGCTAGACCGGTACATGGAATTCCTAAGAATGAATTGCTTGATATATTTAATGCTGGTCTAATTGATGAATCTAGAACCTATGTGGATAGTTCTGCTGGTTGTGTTTTCAGGGAAAGAACACCGGATGATGTTGAAGAATTAATGGGCAAGATAGCTAAGAATCATGATGATTGGTCCTTTCCTGAACCACCTCCATCACCCAAGAAGAGAGTTATGCTTTTCTTGAGCCCAAAAGTTATGCAAGAAGCCAAGAAGTCTATGAAAGGAGAGGTATTAAAACTGAAGATGTGAAGAATCTACCTCCTATTGAGCAATTATGTGAGCCTACCACTCACCCACCTATGGTAGAGGTACACTCTCTTTTATAATTCAATGCAAGTGACGTCCCTCATGGTAAGCCTCCTAGTCAATGTTTAGATGAGCTTGATAATTTCATTGTCAAGCAAAATCACTTTAATGAGCGGATTCAAAGCCAATTGCATGATAACTCCCTTGCTATGAAAAGTTTGCTTGATGTTTTAAGTAGAACTGTTAATGATGTTAAAGGTCTTGTTAAGCATTTTCATATGGTTCAAACTCAGCTTAAATAAATTTCTAATGTGCAAAAATATTTTCTTGCTAATAACGCCAAACAAGTTGATACACATGCTTATGGTATAAAGACCCGAGGAGGTACACATACCCAGGATCCCCTTTATCCAGAGGGGCATCCAAAGAGGATCGAGCAAGATTCTCAATTGCAGGAAGAAGACATTGTCAGCACCCGAAGAAGAAGAAGAAACACAAGGAGGCTGACAACTCTAATGATCCCATAACTGAGGAAGAACCTATTGTTGATCCTAATAGTATATCTATTTCCGATGCTGAAACTGAAGATGGTGCTGAACCTGATAAAGATAATGAGAAGATTGATCCTCCTGAGATATGAGAAGAAGAAG
Organism: Hordeum vulgare subsp. vulgare; assembly: GCF_904849725.1. NCBI lineage: Eukaryota > Viridiplantae > Streptophyta > Magnoliopsida > Poales > Poaceae > Hordeum > Hordeum vulgare. The sequence goes on along the minus strand of NC_058523.1, from coordinate 193,215,114 downwards.
CACCTCACAAGCGCAAGAGGTATACTAGAGAAGATTTTGTTGCAAGAAAACATGGGAAGGAAAGAGAACCATGGGTACAAAAATCAATGCCCTTTCCAGGCAAGTCTTTCAAAACCAAAGAAGAAGAGCATTACAATAAATTTTGTGAATGGATGAAACCTCTTTTTCTTCAAATTCCTTTGACCGATGCTATTAAGTTGCCTCCGTACTCGAGGTATATGAAAGATATTGTCACTAATAAAAGAAAAGTTCCTAATGAGGCAATATCTACTATGCTTGCTAATTACTCTTTCAGTGGCAAGATTCCTCAGAAGCTTGGTGATCCAAGTATACCCACCATTCTTTGCTCCATAAAAAATAATTATGTCAGAACTGCTTTATGTGATCTTGGTGCAGGAGTGAGCGTTATGCCTTTATCTCTTTACAAAAGGCTATGTCTGGATAAACTAATCCCTACAGATATGTCTCTTCAAATGGCTGATAAGTCAACAACCGTTCCTGTAGGTATTTGTGAGGATGTTCCAATTGAAGTTGCTAATTGCTTGATCCTTACCGACTTTATTGTGTTTGACATGCCCAAGGATGGGAGCTTGTCTATTATTCCTGGTAGACCTTTTCTTAACACCGCAGGTGCTATTATTGATTGAAATAAAGGAAAGGTGACCTTCAATGTTAATGAGAAGGAGCACACGGTATATTTTCCAAAGAAGATTGATAAGAGGCATGGCCTTAATTCTATTGAGAATATTGAAACCGGGAAGGTTGGAGAGTGGGATTGTCCTCTACATGTGCACCACAAATACAAAACCATTATGATGGGGACAATACCCATTGAAATAAAGGTACCATGATTGCTTTATAAGAAGTGGAACTTTTTGCTCAATATAACACATGTTTGGTACCGAGACTTGATAAACCTTGCTAATTAATATGTTTTATATGAGTAAAAGGACAAGCTTGTTATGTTTTCATTTCCTTTATTTTTCATCCTCCTTGTTGTACCAAAGTTTTATGTTTTTGAAACTTCATATGTTTAACCATTGTTAGAGCTTACCAGAAGTTTTACAACTTTCAGTATTTCTAATTTTTTTCAAAAGTGAAGTTGTCAGAAAAATTCCAGAAAATTTAAAATAAAAATTGCCATTGAAAAAGTGACGTAGGGGCGCTTGGGGCCAGCCAGGGGGGCCACCCTCTGTCCAGGCGGCCAGCTGGCGCGGCCCGCCCCCTGGACGCGCCCACAAGTCGCCTGGGCCCACCTGGGCCCCTTTTTAGGTACTTCTTCCTCCCTTCTCTCTCTCTCACTCCAAAAATCCCGATTTTTCTGCTGGAGCTCGAGTTCTTGCTGTTCTTGGTGGAAAATTTTGATCTCTCGACAACCCATCATTTGCATTGAGAATTTGAGCATTTGCTCCCTGGTATGTGACTTCTCCACTCCTCCAATTAAATTTTTTATTGGTTGTCTTATTTGTGAGTATTTAGGAGCTCTTGGTGCTGTTCATATGAGCTTGCATGCATGTTTAGAAATTTATTTGTGAAGTTTTGATGCAAGCTTATGTATAAGGGGAGTGAGTAGAATAGTTTGCTCCAAGTCATTTTTGCTTAAACCTCCATTTTTGTGATGAACCAAAAATTTCAGAAATGAGCTTGTCTGGAAAAGCAAAGGGATGGCTTGGGAAGAAGAGACCCGAGCCTACCGATAGATTAACTAGAGCTGCAGCTTCATCCTCTACTGTGAGGACAAGTTACAATGATGACATCGTGCCACTGGAGTTGTTTCACGAGACGGACACGACACGTGCCATGGCATACCCGTGTTCAGATTTCCTTATGGCGGCAGGTATTAAGGATAATTTTGATAACCTCTGTGCAGCTGCAGGTTTGACACATCTCGTAACACAACGTGTACAACAATATCCAAAACTCACCTATTATTTTGTCAATTGGTTTAGATATAATGATAAAACTTCTATGATTGAATTCAGATTATATGAGGATGTCTTTACCATGTCTTTGGCAGAATTTTGTGATGTTATAGGTGTGCGGAATGTCGGGAAGACGACCAAAATGAATGTTCAGCCCTACGAGCTGAAATCCCTATTCGCTTCCCTTTGTAGTAAGGACCCGCGAGAAATTCACCGGGGGAAGATCTCCAGCATCTTGTTTCCCCACATCAGGTATTTTGCATACTATATTGCTCGAGGGGTGTTAGCTCGTGACAACACGAGCAACATTTCGGCACCGGATCTCGCTATCTTGGCAGCCGCCCTCTTAGGAGATAACACGTATAATATTGGTGCTTCGATTGCTCATCGCCTCGTCGCTAGCATCGACAAAGGGCCTCACTTTGGTGGCATTTATGCCACGCTTATCCTCGAGCACCTTGGGCGCACTGTACGTGCGGATGATGTGCCTTTTCCATACATAAACTTTAATCTTACCGCTATGAAGAGGCATGAGTTTGTTACTAGGACTTCCGAGTTTGGTAACCTTGTTTATATTATGAGGTTTGGCGAGCTTACTACTCGCGAGATCCGTCTACCTACACCACTTTTGTTTGATTATACTAGCAGGAACGGGTGGTCTTTCACCTCGACTGAGCTGGACGAGTTCGTGATCCATCAATAGTTCCACAACCCCATGGAGGAGGTTGTTCCTGAGGAAGAAGAGCCTTCTCCTTGGGAGGCCAGCCGAGCATCCGTGTACGCGCTCGATGCCTCATATGATTCTTGGAGCCACCATTACCACTCCGGAGCCGGAGGAACCTCCTGGAGCCCAGAGTAGACGAGCTCAACTTAGGCCAAAAGCCTAAGCTTGGGGGAGGTTCAGCTCACGTCCATGGTTGCAATTGCGCTTGATTATATCTTTCTACGTTCGATCGTGCAAGTGACGATGCAATAATGACGAAGATCAACGGAAGGAATGCAACAAGGAAAGCCGATATGAACTCTATTTGTTTATACTTTTGTACATATGCCTGTACTTATGATCTAGAGACCAGCTTGTAGCGACATAGTGCTATGGTTACAATGCTTTCCAAGTAGTTCATGCTTTCTTTGTGACTAACCTTAAATAGCTGGAGTGCATAATGTGTTATTGAAATGTTTAGCATGCATTGAATTGCTCATGGTTTGGCATATTAGAGTGGTATTTCCCTTCAGAGAATTTCTGGATTGACTAGGCACATGCTTACACATGTTTATGACTAGAAGTCTATCAAGCCTTCATGATCTTTTTATTTCAGAATAGTTATATCGCTTTCATGCCTGATTCAGTGTTGCTTTGTCGCTCTGCATGATTATGACCGTTATTGCTCTCTAGTTGGTCGCTTCCCTGTTTTTTGCTATCCTTCACGTGTACTAAGCAGACTGACTGCTTGTGCATCCAAAATCCTGAAAAGAGTTGCGCCATATGAGTCCACCATACCTACCTATATGCGGTATTTATGTGTTGTCCTAAGTAAATTTGCATGTGCTGTGTTCTAAATTTTCAATTAAATATTTTGTTTTGTATGCCCGAATCGCTCATGTAGTGACTAGGGGCTATCAATATCTTCCATGCTAAGTAGGTTATTCTCAAGATATGTGTTGATTCATTATCATTCATGAGAAAGTGGCTGGGAGCCGGGATGCCCAGTTTCATGCTCAGAGTCAAATCAAATTTAATGAAACAAACTCCCCCAGGATTGTTGTTTGTATGGATGGTACCCGTGGATTCGGCCCGTTGTGGAGTGTGATCGATTGGTGGAGGGGGAGTTAAAACTTTACTTTTCTGTTTGGGAACCGCCTATAATGTATTTAGCATGGAAGATATTGAGATATCTTAGTTGTTATGTTGACAATGAAAGCATACCAACCAAAATTTTGATTTATCTCTGTTTTTAAAGCTCAAGCTGTGGCACCTCTGCAAGTCAATGCTTCCCTCTACGAAGGGCCTATCTATTTTACTTTTCTGTCGAGTCGTCCTCTTCTTATGAAAGCACCAACAATAGAGAGCATAATTGTCATTCTGAGTGTAATGTGCATTGTCCCAAAGCACCACATTGTCTTCTGCATGATTGCGATATTGCTTATTCTGAAATATTTATTTTTGGTCTCCTTTAATACTCCGAAGGAGCATGTGCATTTATGTTTTGCTTCACTCATGGGGGCTAGCGAGATACCACTCTAGTATATCCAAGTCATGTGCATTGTGATCTCGTTATGATTTTCAGTTACATATTATTCTTTCTTAGTTGTTTGGAACTCTTCACATGATCGAAGGATTGCTTCGTGCATTGTCTTTGTAGCATTGCTTCAATACTTGTTGGACTTGTTCGTAGTGCATGCTTACATACATCTGATGAAGAAAAAGAGTTCGTCAAGTTTTATTTGTCGCGTTCAGTTCGTTGAACTGAATTGCTTGAGGATAAGCAATATGCTAAGCTTGGGGGAGTTGATACGTCTCAAACGTATCGACTTTTCCAAACACTTTTGCTATTGTTTTGGCCTCATTCTTGCATGAATTGAATGAAACTAACACGAATTGACGCTGTTTTCCATAGAGCTGCTTTCATGGTTTTCTTGTGTGCAGGAAAATGGATATTTAGACGTCTCGGAAAATTCCTAGTAAAAATAGAGAAAATCCACGCACTGGGAGGAACCATGGGCCAGAAGATGGGCCAGAGGGGAGCCATAGGGCCCCCAGGCAACCTGCTGGCGCGGCCTGCCCCCTGGCCGCGCCGGGAGGCCGCCAAGGTTTGGCCCACCCCCTCTGGTGCCCTACTCTAGCTCCTATTTTTATCCGTTACGAGGAAATTCCGTAATATAAGTCGTATTGCAAGTTCTCGACGCGGAGCCGCCGCCACCCTCGGTTCTTCTTCGGGAGAGCTAATCTGGAGGCTGTTTTGGCCTCCGGAGAGGGGAAATCATCGCCATTGTCATCACCATCACCACTCCATCATCCTTCCATGGCTTCTCCCATCATGTGTGAGTAATTCCCTTCTGTAGGTGTAGGGGACAGGAGATATTGGATGAGTTAGATCATGTAATAGTTCGTCGGATTGTTGGGGGCATGTTGCATATCATCTACTATTGTGTTTATCATCTTTGCTACTACTTGTTAGTCTTAATGCTTGTCACTTTGGGCCCGAGTGCCATGATTTCAGATCTGAATACCTTATGTTTTCATGAATATATTTGTGTTCTAGATCCTATCTATGAGTAGTATGCACTTGTTATAGTACGGAACCGGTGATCCCAATGGTGACAGCTTGGGACACCAAAGGGGATGGGCTATAGTTTGAGGATTCCATGTATCCATTGATTGTTAATGCTTTGTTCCGGTGCTCTTTGATAGGAGCACCTTAATATCCATAAGTTCCTATTGGCCCCATTGATAGCGGGATGGTAGGACAAAATATGTTGTGCAAGTTCTTGTTGCAAGCACGTACGAGTACCTCGGGATATATGCCTAATGTTTGATATATGCCTAGACGATCATTACTTTTCTATGTGCCTTGCCCCAAGATAAATACATGATATCTCTCATCCATGACCAACCATCCATCTCCTTAGCCTACATTGTTTTAATCCTGCTGATCACAAGTAGCTTTACTTTCGCTGTGTTACTTTTGTTGCTTTGCCGCTATTATTTCTGTTGCCACCATCACTTCCATATCACCGTTGCTACTAATATTTCGTTGCCAAGCAAGTATCTTTCAGGTATGGTTGGATTGACAACTCAACTGTTAAAGCTTATACATATTCTTTGGCTCCCCTCATGTCGAATCAATAAAATGGGTTAACTTACCCGCAAAGACTGTTGCGATCCCCTACACTTGTGGGTTATCAACTGGCTTACACCCGTTGTATGCGAACGTTAGAATCTATCACAACCGATCATCACATGGTGCTTCGAGACAACGATCCTTCGCAACGGTGCACACTTAGAGGAATACATTTCTCGAAATTTTAATGCGGGGTCTTATCGTTGCTACCGTCGTTCTAAGCAATAAGATGAAAACATGATAAATATCACATGCAATCATATTGTGACATGATATGGCCGATATCATCTTGCTCCTTTGATCTCCATCTACGGGGCACCATGATCATCATTATCACCGACATGCTACCAGGATCTCCATCATTGTGTCTCCCTGAAGTCGTCACGCCAACTATTACTTCTACTACTATAGCTAACATTTAGCAATTAAGTAAAGTAATCACATGGCATTGCATCTCATACAATAAATTAAGAAAACTCCTATGGCTCCTGTCGGTTGTCATACTGATCGACATGCAAGTCGTGAATCCTATTACAAGAACATGATCAATCTCATACAACACATATCTAACATCACATCCTTTTGGCCATATCACATCACATAGCATACCCTCCAAAAACAAGTTAGACGTCCTCTAATTGTTGTTGCAAGTTTTACGTGGCTGATTAGGATTTCTAGCAAGAATGCTTCTTACCTACGTGACAGCCACAATGTTGATATGTCAATTCTATTTACCCTTCATAAGGACCCTCTTCATCGAATCTGATCTGACTAAAGTGGGGGAGACAGACACCCGCTAGCCACCTTATGCAACAAGTGCATGTCGGTTGGTGGAACCAGTCTCACGTAAGAGTACGTGTAAAGTCGGTCTGGGCCGCTTCATCCCATGATACCGCCGAATCAAGATAAGACTAGTAGCAGCAAGCAATTGAAAAATCAGCGCCCACAACTTTTGTGTTCTACTTGTGCATAGAATCTACGCCTAGAACCTGACTCGGATGCCACTATTGGGGAACGTAGTAATTTCAAAAAATTTCCTACGCTTCACAAGGATCTATCTATGGAGAAACCAACAACGAGCAAAGGGGTAGAGCATCTTCACACCTTTGAACATTGCTAAGCGGAAGCGTTGCTAGAACGCGGTTGATGGAGTCGTACTCGCAGCGATTCAGATCGCAGTGGATTTCAATCTATGCGCCGAACAACGGCGCCTCCGCGTTCAACACACGTGCAGCCCGGTGAAGTCTCCAACGCCTTGATCCAGCAAGGAGGGAGGAGAGGTTGAGGGAGAGCTCCGGCAGCACGATGACGTGGTGACGGTGGAGCTGCTTGGTATTCCGACAGGGCTTCGCCAAGCACTACGAAGGATGAGGAGGAGGAGGAGTAGGGCTGCGCCGAGACAGAGAGAGATTGTGTCTCAAAATATCCCCAAACCCTCCACTATATATAGGAGAAGAGGGAGGAGGGTGCCGACCCTAAGGGTTGCGGCAACCCTAGATGGGCAAGAGGGCGGCGACCAAGGGTGGAGGCGCCCTAGCGTGGGCCTTGAGGCCCAAGGCAGCCCCTCCACGCCTAGGGTTTGGCCCCCTCCACCCCTTTCTGCGCCTTGGGCCTTTAGTGGTGGCGCACCAGCCCACCTAGGGGCTGGTTCCCATCCACTTTGGCCCATGTAGCAGTTTGGGGCTGGTGGCCCTTCCCGGTGGACCCCCGGAACCCTTCTGGTGGTCCCGGTACATTATCGGTGATGGCGAAACACTTCCGGTGATCAAATCCTCACTTCCTATATATCAATCTCTACCTCCGGACCATTCTGGAGCTCCTCGTGGCATCGGAGATCTCATCCGGGACTCCGAGTAACCTTCGGTAACCACGTACACTATTCCCATATAACCCTAGCGTCATCGAACCTTAAGTGTGTAGAACCTACGGGTTCGGAAACCATGCAGACATGACCGAGACACGTCTCCGGTCAATAACCAACAACGGGGTCTGGATATCCATGTTGGTTCCCACATGTTCCACAATGTCGGGGATTCGATCAATCCCGTATGCAATTCCCTTTGTCTACCTGTATGATACTTTCCCGAGATTCGATTGTCGGTATCCCTATACCTTGTTCAATCTCGTTACTGGAAAGTCTCTTTACTCGTTCCATAACACATCATCCCATGGCTAAATCCTTAGTCACATTGAGCTCAATATGATGATGGATTACCGAGTGGGCCCAGAGATACCTCTCCGTCACACGGAGTGACAAATCCCAGTCTCGATTCGTACCAACCCAACATACATTTTCGAAGATACCTGTAGTGCACCTTTATGATCACCCAGTTACGTTGTGACGTTTGATACACCCAAAGCACTCCTACGGTATCCGAGAGTTTCACAATCTCATGGTCTAAGGAAATGATACTTGACATTAGAAAATCTTTAGCACACGAACAACATGATCTAGTGCTATGCTTAGGATTGGGCCTTGTCGATCACATCATTCCCCAATGATGTGACCCTATTATCAATGACATCCAATGTCCATGATCAGGAAACCATAATCATCTACTGATCAACGAGTTAGCCAACTAAAGGCTCGCTAGGGACACATTGTGATCTATATATTCACACATGTATTACGGTTTCCAGTTAATACAATTATAGCATGAATAATAGACAATTATCATGAAGCATGAAATATAATATTAACCACTTTATTATTGCCTCTAGGGCATATTTCCAACACTGTTTGTATTGGATGACCTGTGCCAAAGTTGTCCATGCAGATGGTCCTCAAAGTGTGGTGTCGATTTCATAAATTGGTAAGTTGATTCAGTAAGTCTATACAGTGCAGACGACCTACTCTATCAATTTAGTGGATAAGTTGATTTTGTTCTGTTGTCTCACCGGCTTAGTGTGTTGTTGTGCATGCGGTGCTTGTTAGAGTTTATCCAAACATGAGAGGGTCATACACAGTGTTGCTCGAAGTTATACATGTATGGAACTTTTATGTGCTTGCAACACATGATAATAGGGGTTACCATTTTACGGCTCGGGAACACACTTTGGATATAATATCAGGTGAAGCGGGACACTATCTTCTTTTGTTCTCATGCTATATGGGATGGTTGGAACTTTATTATCATTCTGTGATGTCCTGCCTTTGTTTTTAAATACATATTGGGATCAGAATTCTTACTTGTCCTTTGTACAGAAGAACATGGGAGCTGCATTTGAGAAATGCTCTCAACTTTCGCTTGCAAAAATTGAAATGGCGATATACAATCTGGTGGCTTTTTGAATCACAATGAGGTCCTTTGATACATAGCCTCTACACATACATAGTCTTGATCTTTGTGGTCTTCATATCTTTGATTCGTGTTGCTACCAGCAAAACAAAAATCTAATTGTGTTGTCCTATGTAGTTTCTTTTTGGTACCTATTTTTTCATACAACTAGATTTATTTCACATGCTTTCTTAAGAAAATATAACTATTTTCTTGTAGTTGTTGGTTACATGGAATTAAGTGAATACCTTAGTGATTTTTCTGTATGGATCAAGTTGTATATACACACAAAAACTTTGAATTGCCTTGAAATATATTTTGCGGCATGTTTTAAACTTGGTGTGTTCAAACATAGATGATAAATGAAACTTGTCTTTTGCTTTGATGTTTCGTTGTGCAAGAACAGTTTCAAATAGAATATACTTGTTTTATTATGATCTCTACACAATATTATTAGCTTGAAAATTGAATATGGGCATTTTTTATTTTACACGTACAATAAAAAACTCTACAGTATTTGATACATGCATTCGTGGGTACATGATTACTAAATTACTAAATCTTGGCATTTTCTTCTAAGTACGAAGTCTGTTATAGAGGACCAAGTATTGGTATTTTGTTTGCCACCTAAGAAGAACAATGCCACTCGAGGTGATTCAGATTCGATGTTTATTTTAGTGGTGTTTATTGTTTCCTCGCATGGAAAAGTGATGTGGTGTCTTCTAGAGACGTGCTAAACTTTCTCTTCTAATACCTGATACATACATTCTATTATATTTTATGCCTTATCTAAGTTTTAATTTCCAATATATTATAGGTACACCTTTGAGTACATGACATAGAGAGTTGCTTCCTTAATCGAAGTAGGTGAAAAAAATGTCTAGGCCACGATTAGTTCATTCTAGAAAAGTAAGATGAATGATACCTCTCACAATACCATGGTTCATGGCAAGTCAGCGCCACTATTATGTGTTAGCTGACTTTTGAACCGAATTAATGATTTGATACAACACCTATTGTTTCCTTTATACGATTCTAGTTTTTCAATCATGATAATATTTCCTTAGATATGTGGTTGACGATTCTAAAGTTGATGAGTTGGTGCTACAAACTGAAGTAATTCATCTATGCCTTTGCACTATGGAGTTCTTTTGGGGGAAATCATACTATGGAGCTGGGCACTGAACTTTCATGTAAATAAGGCACAGCATAGATCACATGTGCGTAGAGTATTGAAGATGCACACCCTTTATTTTCCTTTAGAATTGGGGCATATTCAATATACCAAGGCTCACCAAATATTGCCCGGGGCAATACCGGTATGCAATATAAATCTAGATGATAAGCCCTGATAGGCAAACCATATGTTTCATGGGGAAACTACGAACCAATGGCACAATAGTAATATTAGCATGTTTTACCTTCCATTTTCCCCAAAGAGCATACATGATTCTCCACAATTGGACATGGCATATATCTCTTCCTTATCCTGATGTAAAGTCATTTAAGATCATAGTCATTTTATACTCAGGTTACTTCATATGAGATTAAGTATATGGCAATGTGCTTTTATTTTCTAGTGGCATATTCATGTCTTTGGATGCATTGATTTAACCAGAGGAGTGATGTGGTTTCTAATATGTTTTTCCATAAATGGGATTCAAAAAGACAAAATGTTATCAAACATGTGTATATTTTGCATTCATAATTTTGATGAATGAGCATCAGCAGCTTAGGAACAATGAGAATGACCATCATTGACTTCGTAGAGAAACATGCTTAGGTACATTAGTAACGTACATTTTTTTCATAGTATAGTTTTTCTTAAACTTAATCAAAGTATAACTTTGTTTGGAATATTTTTGACTAGTACTACATGACTATAGTTTGAATACACGTGGATTTTTACGTACACGATTAGGCCTCGCTTGGATAGCGTTTTGAGTCGTTTACAGCCGGTTTATAATACACGACTAGACCGGTCATTTTGTTTCCAGGAGAAAAAACAGCTACGACCGGTATTTTACCCTTGTAAAATAAATAGAGGTGTAGAAATTTACAATCATTCCAAACAGGGCCTTACCAGTGAATGGAAAGGCGCTTCCTTGCAAATGGGGCTGGTATTTTAGAAAAATAAACCGTCCCCGCAGCCGTTGGATCAACCCGCGTACATGTACAGCTGCCGGATCTCGCTGCGACTTATCCACGTGTGACCAACCCGCGTACAGTCATCGGAATGACCTTGCAGCATGTGGTCTGTTGCAACGCAGCTCCCACAGTCCCACCTGATCCCCGCGAATCGCATGGCCGCGACGACGAGTGACCACGCCGTTGTGTGCCCACCATTTGTCGTCGATCTGCCGGTGCAACATCACCATAGCATCAAATCCCACCACAAACCCCGGCCGCCCCTCCCCATCCCTCCCCCGAAACTCGAAGCTCGCCTTCCCAGCTTCAATCCGATGGCGCACATCGCCAGGGACATGTTCGCCTTCACCTACAATCGAAGCTCTGATGGCTCTGTTGCATCCTGGTGGACGAATCCAACTCTGACGAGCGGTGTAGACCCCACGCAGCAAACCCGTGCAAGCATCTATCGTGACCCGTCGGTGGTCTTCCCAAAGGCTACCACATCTACTTCTGGTGCGAATTGGGTAAAATCCGTGGAAAACCTAACAAATTAAAGTGAAATTGAATGTTACATTGAACATCGGGTTATCATGACCATCAAAATTGAGCTTGAACACAACCATGATCAATGGGGTGTCCATGTTGGCTTACTGAATTTTTAACTGAAATAGAGTAGTTAGTGTTGCTTTTGAACCACACATTCAGTGAGTTGCAACAACGAAAAAAGGATGGTTGTTGGGATCACAGAAGAACTACTGATGTACAGTGTTTTGATTGAATTCAGTACAACACAAAATAAATAGGGGATGGAAATAATGGGTTGCTTTCAGGAATTTAAAAAGAAGTTAAGTTGTAGTAGCTTCATGTTTAAGTGGTATGAAGCATTTACAAACCGAAACAAATGTTTCAAAGACTATGTTGATGCCGAAAATGATTTTTAAACCGAACTTCAATTTACTGAGTCCTATGAAGCATTCCTGAAAATTTAGCATTCTTGAGCATGATTTTTTATGCTAAACTCTCCTGTTAATTTCTGCGATATACATGCTACTTGTTGAACTATATGTAGCATTTACATTATGTGTTGCTGCTTGTTTGTCACATACACACTTTTATTGATGGACCAGCTAAATCTTTTTGCTTGTTGTGTTGATAGGCTGCCCATGGTGGGACATGAGGTGAGGAGAGCTACACTGAACAACAGTTTGCAGCGAACTTCAGAATGAGTTCAGGAGCTGCAATGAATGATGATCAACAAGATGATGAGATTTCATCTCCACCACTTGCACCCTACGTTGGGATGGAGTTTCAGTCTGTTGATGATGCTCAACAGCTCTACGATGATTATGCCTTCAAAATAGGCTTCAGCACATGCATATCGGCTTCCAAGAACAAACAAAAGAAGGGTCATGCGATACTAATCAAGAGAGTATTCTAGTGTGTCCATGCGGGGAAGCCAGGGAGTAAGACTTATGCTAGCACTACTTCGGAAGCAATCTCGATGAAACATTACTCATCAAACAAAGAGGCTTGGTTTGAAATGGATGACACAAGCAAGTGTAAAAATAATAGATTGTTGCATCATAATTGCAAAGAAAACTTCATAGTTGGACTAAGGGGCGATGAATGGGTTGTCTCATATTTTGTTGCAGAGCGTACCAATCCTATCATGCCGGAGCCAGAGCGTGTACGGTTCTACCGCTCGCACCGCAACATTCCTTAAGAAGTTTTGGATCTCATAATGACAATCATGATGTAAACTTCACTTCATCATGCATGGGGACAGGGTCTGTGGTGGAGACTGATACGTCTCCAACGTATCTATAATTTTTGTTTGTTCCATGCTGATATATTATCATTCTAGGATACTTTCTAGGTATTTATTTACCAATTTATATTATTTTTGAGTACTAACCTATTAACCTAGTGCCGAGTGTCAATTGTTGTTTTCTGCATGTTTTTCACTTTTAGGTTTTCAATACCAAACGAAGTCCAATCGACCTGAAACATTTTGGAGATTTTTTCTGGCCAAAAGAAAACCAATGAGTATCGAAGAAGGCTGGAGGCCACCCGAGGTCCCCACAAGCCAACACGGCACGACCTGGGGGCGTCCTGATGGCTAGTGGGTCCCTCGAAGCTGTCCTGACTCCGTTTTGTGTCTTATAAATTCTCATATATCCAAAAACTCATAAAGGCAGTCCTGAAACACTTTTTTACGCCGCACAAGTGTCTGTTCCGACGGGAGGCCACTTGAGCTCCGTTCCGGCACCCTGCCGGAGGGGGATTCATCACGAAGGGCCTCTTCATCAACCTTGTTGCCCTCCTGATGATGTGTGAGTAGTTCACCACAGACCTACGGGTCCATGGCTGGTACCTAGATGGCAATCTCTCTCTATCTCTCTCTCTCTGGATCTTCAATACAATGATCATCGCATCTTCGCTTTGATCCATATGATGTAATCCTTTTATGCGATGTGTTTTTTGGCATTCGATAAATTGTGAGTTTATGTTCAGATTATCCATGATAAATATTTGAGTCTTCTCTGAATACTAATATGATTCTTATGTGCATGATTATGATAGCTTTGCCTGGTCGTGGAACACAAACGAAGAACGCGAAGTTGCAGCTATGACGAACTTGTAATCTAAACAAAACCCAAGTCTAAACGGCGCCCTAAGGGTTCTATATATATGGAGGAATATAGTACGAATTTCATGACCCCTTGGAGGAGGGGTCCGAAACCGACCCTAACTCGGTATCCCCACACATACAGACTCTAAAAAGAGCCTAGAATATGGTATTTAGAAATTACATGGGCCTGGCCCAAAAATAAGATGGTGCAACACCTGTAATAGCCTATGAACGAAATTTATAAAGCGGTGTCTTGAATATTTCGTCCAAGCCTTCATACTCTCCTTATGGTGGCTTCAAAATGCGAAAATTATGAGTGAAAGCTCCATTGTTCTTTCCGCGCGTGCACCTGCTTCTCCATGCTTGATCCCGCTCCAACGGATATCCTTCTTGTCCACGATAGGTCCTTCATTCATAAGTACAACAAAAGTATCTAACTTAGGGAGAATCATTTGTTCATGGACATTAGAAGGATTTCCAAGAAATGAAAGTACCTCATAATTCAATTGGCGTGCGCGAGCTCTAGTAACTGGTCCAGTATGTATAGCAGCTGGGCTTGTGGGTGTAACATTGGTGTTGATGTCCTCATCATCCTCCCCTTCTTGAACTGAAGTCGTCCTCGACGGAAGCTCATCTTCCTCACCCAAACATGGCTTCAAATCTGCAATGTTAAAAGTGTGACTAACCTCAAAAACTGCAGGCAACTCAAGTCTATATGCATTATCATTTATTTCTCTAACACCTTGAAAGGACCATTAGCGCAGCTCATTAGTTTAGACTTGCGCAAACCAGGAAACCTATCCTTACGCAAATGAAACCAAACAAGATCTCTTGATGCAAAGACAACATGTTTTCTACCCTTATCTCCAACAAGCTTATATTTAGCATTCATACGCTCAATGTTTTCCTTAGTTAACTCATGCATCTTTAATATCAAATTAGCATGTTCTTTAGCATCAAAATTAACCTTCTTTGAAGATGGAAGAGGTAACAAATCAATAGGTGCACGAGCTAAGAAACCATACACAACTTCAAAAGGGCACATCTTAGTAGTAGAATGCAGCGAACGATTATAAGCAACTTCAATATGAGGTTGGCATTCTTCCCACATTTTCAGGTTTTTCTTCAAAACAACCCTAAGCATAGTAAACAATGATCTATGGACTAAGTTTGTCCTTCAGTTTGGGGTGACATGTAGTACTAAAAGGCAGTTTTCCCCAACTTAGCACATAAACATCTCCAAAAATGGTTAAAAAATTTAGCATCACGATCTGAAACAATCGTATTTGGCACTCCATGCAAGCAAATAATTTCACGAAAGAACAAAATCAGCCACACTAGGAGCATCATCACTTTTATGACATGGTATAAAGTGTTCCATTTTTGAAAATATATCCACAACAACAAATATGCTATCCCTCCCCTTCTTTGTTCGAGGTAAACCTAAAACAAAGTCCATAGGTATATCCTCCCAAGGAATACTAGGTACAGGCAAAGGCATATATAAACCATGAGGATTGAGTCGTGACTTAGCTTTTTGGCATGTCATGCAACGAGCAACAAAACGCTTAACATCCCGTTGCATGTTTGGCCAAAATAAATGTGTAGCAACTACATCCTTCGTCTTCTTTACGCCAAAGTTTCCCATCAATCCTCCTCCATGCGCCTGCTGTAACAAGAAAAGACGAACGGAGCTAGCTGGAATGCATAGCTTGTTAGCACGGAACAGAAATCCATCATTAATGATGAACTTGTTCCATGTTCTCCCTTCTTTGCAATTCTCCAACACATCTTTAAAATCAGCATCATGCACATATTGATCTTTGATGGTGTACAAATCAAATATTTTAAAGTCAAGTTGTGAAAGCATAGTATAACGACGAGACAATAGATCAGCAATAACATTTTCTTTACTGTTCTTGTGTTTAATGATGTAAGGGAAAGTCTCAATGAATTCAACCAATTTAGTATGTCTACACCAACAATTAAGAAACTTTTTCCCTGACTTGCGGCATCAAAAACTAAATCACAAGCTTCCGGTTCAGTTTTGCTTGACATTTAATATGTTTCAAAGATTCATGATTAGAATGTATGACACTAGACCCACTCATTTTTTCAGGAAAGTATGCAACATGTTTACCATCTTGTAATAACACACCTCCTAATACAATTCCACTAGCAGTACATTCAAGCTCGAAAGTCTTATTAAAATCAGGAAGTTGGAGTAAAGGAGCATGTGTTAACTTATCTTTCAAAACAGTGAAGGCTTCTTCATGTGCAGTACCCCAAGCATAAGGCACAACCTTCTTTGTAAGCTCATTTAGAGGTGCAACAATGGTGTTGAAATCTCACACAAAACACCTATAAAACCCGATGAGTCCAAGAAAACTCCTCACTTCTGTGACCGTTTGGGCTGCGACCAACTCCCAATAGCTTCAATCTTGGCTTTATCAACTTCAATTCCTTGAGGAGTAACAACATAGCCAAGAAAAGATACTCGGTCGGTGCAAAAGGTGCACTTCCCAAGGTTAAAAAACAAACGTGCATCATGTAGAGCAATAAAAACAACACACAAATGATCCAAGTGTTCCTCCAAAGATCTATAAATCAGTATATCATCAAAGCAGACTACCAAAATTCGTCCAATGAAAGCATGTAAAACCTCATTCATTAATCTCATGAAAGTGCTCGGTGCATTAGTTAACCCAAAAGGCATAGCTAACCACTCATATAATCCAAACTTAGTTTTAAATGTTGTTTTCTATTCATCTCCCGGTTTCATGCGAATTTGATGTTATCCACCATGCAAATAAACTTTGGAGAAAATTGTAGAGCCACTTAATTCATCAAGCATATCATCTAGGCTAGGAATAGGGTGATGATAATGAACAGTAATATTATTAATGCCTCTACAATCAACACACATACGCGATGTACCATCCTTTTTCGGCACTAGAATAATAGGAACAACACAAGGGCTAAGAGATTCGCATATACAACTGATATGTCTCCAACGTATCTATTATTTTTGCTTGTTCCATGCTATGATATTATTATTCTTGGATGCTTTTATTATCATTTCATACCTTTTTATATCAGTTTTGGGGACTAACCTATTAACTTAGTGCCAAGTGCCACTACCTATTTTCTGCCGTGTTTTAGTTTCGCATGAAATCAATATCGGATAAGATCAAATCATCCAAAAACTTTTTGAGGTTTTTTTTTATTGAAGATAAGGATCACCTAGAACTTGGAGGCCAAGGAAGATCTTGCCGTAGGGCCCCACACAAAACCAGGGCGCGCCTTGATGTTGTATGGGCCCCTCCATGCTCCATTCGCCCTACCTCCTCCAATATAAATTCAGCAATATTCCAAAACCCTCAAGGGAGTCCACGAAATATTTTTTCCGTCACCGCAAGCCTTTGTTCTCGCCAGATCCCATCTGGAGGCCTTCTCCGGTACTCCACCGGAGGGGGAACTCATCACGAAGGGGCTCTACATCAACCTTGCTGCCTCTCCGATGATACGTGAGTATTTCACCACATACCGACGGGTCTGTAGGTAGTAGCTAGATGGCTCTCTCTCTCTCTTTGTATATCAATACAATGGTCTCCATGATCTTCATGGAGATCCATTCGATGTAATGACTTTGTGCGGTGTGTTTGTTGGAATCCGATGAATTGTGAGTTTATGATCAAATGTATCCTTATTTTATTTGAGTTCTTTCTTGATCTCGTTTATGCATGATTTAGTATAGCCTTGTATTTCTTCTCCGAAGTTTTGGTTTGGTTTGGCCAACTAGATTTGATCTTGTTGCAATGGGAAGAGGTGCTCGATAATGGGTTTGATCTTGCGGTGTTTAGTCCTAGTGGCAAAAGGGGAATTGATACGCATCTGTTGTTGCCATTAAGGATAACAAGTTGTGATGAATTCTTATATGCTTTTGTCTTGACTACATCATGTCATCGTTCTTAATGCATTACTTCGTTCTTATGAACTTAATACAGAAGATGCATGCTGGATAGCGGTCGATGTGTGAAGTAATAGTAGTAGATGCAGGCAGGAGTCAGTCTACTTGATTTAGATGTGATGCCTATATAATGATCATTGCCTTGGATAGCATCATAACTATTTGCTTTTCTATCAATTACCCAATAGTAATTTCTTTAGGCACTGTATGCTATTTTCTTGAGAAAGATGCCACTAGTGAATCCTACGGCCCCGGGTCTACTTTT
The DNA here is from genome assembly GCF_904849725.1 of Hordeum vulgare subsp. vulgare. NCBI lineage: Eukaryota > Viridiplantae > Streptophyta > Magnoliopsida > Poales > Poaceae > Hordeum > Hordeum vulgare. The sequence continues at coordinate 193,197,075 of NC_058523.1, read as the reverse complement.
ATTTTAAGATCAATCTCGTTTACTTATACAAATATACCAAAAATACTTGCTGCACTTTTTATTTTTATTTATTTATCAATCTATCAATCTATCATATATCATTTAATCTCGATTCTTAACCGTCGAGAGATTGACAACCTCTCGTGTGCGTTGGGTGCGAAGGTTTGCGTTGTGTTTGCAGGTTTTGGTGTTACTTGGTTCTCCTACTCGATTGATAACCTTTGTTTCTTAACTACGGGAAATACTTACTCTATTGTGCTGCATCATACTCTCCTCTTTGGGGATAAAAATCCAACGTTGTTTACAAGTACTAGGAATAATTTCTGGCGTCGTTGTCGGGGAGGATCAAGCCAACATCATCAACTTGCCAATCTCTCGCGCCGTTACCAAGTACCTACACTATCAACTCTTATGTTTTCATTTACTTTATTTTCCATTTCCCTCTCGTTTTCCTCTCCCCCCACTTCTAAAAATGTACAAAAATATTTGCCTTTTATTTTGCCACTTTTATTTGCCACTTTTTCTTCGTCGTATTCTTGTTTGCTTGTGTACGCTTGCTCTCTTTTTGCGTAGACATCATGTCTCAAGAAAACACCAAGTTGTGTGATTTTTACAATAACAACAACAATGATTTTATTAGCACTCCTATTGCTCCTCCTTCCACTAGTGTAGATTCTTTTGATATAAATGTCGCTTTATTGAATCTTGTTATGAAAGATCAATTTTCTGTAAGTCCTAATGAGGATGCGACATCACATCTCAACACTTTTGTTGAGTTGTTTGACATGCAAAAGAACAAAGATGTGGACAATGATATTCTCAAGTTTAAATTATTTCTATTTTCTTTGCGAGATCATGCGAAAATTTGGTTCTCTTCTTTGCCTCGCAATAGCATCGATTCTTGGGATAGATGCAAAGATGCTTTTATTACTAAGTATTTTCTTCTAGCAAAAATTATGTCTCTCCGTAACCAGATTATCAATTTTAAGCAACTTGATCATGAACATTTGTGCAATATTGGGAGAGAATAAAATTGATGATAAGAAATCGCCCTACTCATGGTTTAAACTTGTGGATGATTATCCAAATTTGTTATGCTAGCTTGAATTTTGTTTCTCAAAATCTTTTGGATTCCGCCGTGGGTGGAAATTTTATGGAGATTACTTTGGGTGATGCTACTAAATTGCTTGACAATATTATGGTTAACTACTCCCAATGGTATACCGAAAGGGCACCTACAACCAAAAAGGTGAATGCCGTTGAGGAGATTAGCTCATGGAGTTAAAAAGTTGATGCTCTTGTGAAATTGGTTTCTGGTAAGAATGCTTGTATTGATCCCAATGATTTGCCTTTGTCTACTTTGATTGAACAAAATAGTGACCCTATTGATGTGAATTTTGTCTCCCGTAGCAACTTCAATGTGCTTATAGAGGAAATTTTAATCATAGGCCTTATCCTGGAAATTCCTCTAATGTTTTTGGCAATCCTTATGGTAATTCTTACCATAATAACCAAAGTATGACCTTTGATCTTGAAAATTGCATTAAGGAATTTATCAATGCTCAAAAGGCTTTCAACACTTCTATGGAAGAAAAGTTGAATAAGATTGATGATTTGACTAAGAGTGTTGATAGGCTTTCTCTTGATGTTGAAAATCTTAAGGCAAAATCATTGCCTCCTAGAGTTGATATTAATGAATCTATTAAGGCTATGTATGTTTCTATTGATGAAAGTAAGAAGAGAATCGTTATGTTAGACGCTAAGGGGGAATTGCTTGAAAAAATCTCTCTTACAAATTTTTGTAGCAAAATAGATGAGCATGTTAAGATGATCGGTGTGTCCTCTATTGATTCTTCGTTTAGTAATGTTAATCTTGTTGAAAAGGAGAAAGACGAAGAGTCAACTTTAGGTAGAGTGACTCTCCATGATTCGGAGGGTGAAAATCTTGATGCAAAAATTGTTAAAAGTGGGTTTGAAGAGGTTAAAACTTTAGCTAGTGATGCACCCACTACTTTGGATTAGGATGATTTTTATTATGATAGTTGCTCTTTGGTTGAATGTATTTCTATGTTTCAATCTATGTTGAACTCACCAAATGCTTATGAACAAAATAAGGCTTTTACTAAACATATCGTGGGTGCCTTAATGATAACTTTGGAAGAAAAACTTTAATTGGAGATTTCTATTTCTAGAAAATTATATGATGAGTGAGAACCTACTATTAAAGTTAATAGTAATTTTTTTGAGTGCAAGTGTTTCTACTACTCCGAAGACTCTTCGTGACGTTCTTGGTTTTTCCAAATTGGATGAATGTCCTCTTAATTTGCATTTGGTGGATTCCACTATTAAAAATCCATTGGGGAGGATCAATGATGTTCTTATTGTTGCAAATAGGAATTATGTACCCATGGAATTTATTGTTCTTGACATCGATTGCAATCCGTCTTGCCCTTTGATTCTTGGTAAACCATTTCTACGCACCATCGGTGTGGTGATTGATATGAAAGAGGGAAATATAAAGTTTCAGATTCCTTTGAAAAAAGGCATGGAACACTTCCCAAGGACAAGGATTAAACTACTCTATGAATCCATTATGAGGGCTACATATGGAGTAAAATCCAAGGATGACAATACTTCATGTATTGCTTTATGCCTAGCTAAGGGCGTAAAACGATAGCGCTTGTTCGGAGGCAACCCAACGAATAAAATATATTTTCTTGCCTTTTGTTTCTGTTCTTTCTATTTTACTTTATTTTCTACTGTTTTGAATTGGTTTTATATATTTTAATTAGTGTTTGTGCCAAGTAAGACCTTTGGATGATATGGATGGTTGTGAATACAATTCTATGAAAAATAGAAACTTTGACGCCAAGTCCAGGAATTTTATAAATTCATAAGAGCGTCGAATGTCTCTGAAGTTTTTACATGTGATTGATATACAAATTTTGGACGTTTTCCTAAATTTTCAGAATTTTTGGAATTTCAGAAGTATGGCTTTTCGACAGATTGCTACGAACTATTCTGTATTTGATAGATCCTGTTTTCGTTGCATTGTTTGCTTATTTTGATGAATCTGTGGATTGTATCGGGGGGTGCAATCCATGGGAACGTTAGAATACAGTACCTATAATGTAATTATAAAATTTGAATGGGTTTGCAACAGTATTTATAGTAGTAATTTTCTTGGTTGTATTAACGGATCTCACGAAGGTTTAGTTGAGTTTTGTGTGATTGAAGTTTTCAAGTTTTGGTGTGATGTCGATGGATGAAGGAATGAAGAGATGCAAAAGCCAAAGCTTGGGGATGCCCAAGGCATCCTAAGTTAATATCTAAGTAGACTCAAGCGTCTAAGCTTGGGGATGCCCCGGAAGGCATCGCCTCTTTGTTCTAACGACTATCGGTAACACACTTGAGTCTATATTTTTACCCGTCACATGATATGTGTTTTGCTTGGAGCGTCTTGCATGATATGAGTCTTTGCTTTTTTCACAATCATCACCTATGAACACATTTTCTTTAGATGGCCTCACGTCATCATAATTTTTTAGAATTGCTTCTCGTGATTCACTTAAATTTGTTAAGCTAGGCGGTTGCTCTAGTGCTTCACTTATATCTTTTTGAGCATGGTGGCGCATAATTTTCGAAGAAATTCACTCTCTTTCTTCACTTATATCTTTTTGAGAGTGTCAAAATAGTCTTGGTAATTGGCACAAGATATGATGCTTGGTCCCTTTGTGATGACTATTCAAGTAGACTAATGAAAAGTAGCATATAAATTTTTTATGGGACATGAAAAACTTGACTCTTTGTAATAGTTTTGAGATATGTAGATGATGATATGTGAGTTATGTTAGTGAGTCAATTTTTCTCTAGTATGAATATTGATGTTAAGGTTTATGATTCCCTATGCAAGCACAAAAGTCAACAGTTATGCAATGAAGCTATATCCTACTTGTGGTGTATTGTTCGATGTTGGTTATGTTTTATGTATGCATGTGCATCATTATGATTTTCTAGTTGGGTGATTCTCAATATATTTGCTAGCCTTCATTTGTACTAAGCGGGAATACTGCTTGTGTATCCAATATCCTTAAACCTTGTTTGGCCACTTGTATCCACCATACCTACCTATATGCGGTATTTCAGTGTCGTTCCAAGTAAATTTGTATGTGCCATCTATAAAAAATCTCAAAAATAAATTCTCTTTTGTATGCCCGTATCGCTCATGAAGCGGTGAGGGGTGGCCAATATTTTTTGTGTTGGATATGTCATTCTCACGATGAGTGTTTATTCACTTTCATTGCACGAGAGTGTGGCGGTAAAACGGATGCCCAATCCCAAAAATAAACGGAATGTGATGGTATGGAAGGCACCCGTGAATTCGGTTAGCCATGGATTGTGAAAAGTAATGGTGTAAACAAAAATTTATTCTCTTGGATGTGATAGTAGAAAGACCAAAGTCTTGATGACACTGAGACGATGATGAGGGAATAGAGATACAAAAAATATTTACTTTTTGTTTGGGAACCGCCTATGATGTATCCAATGTGAGAAGTGTTGGGAACCTTAAGTCATTCTTGTTGACGAGAAACGCATGCAACCCAAAATAAAATTTTCATCTCTCTTAAAACTTGAGCTCTAGAACCTCTGTAAATCAATGCTTCCCTCTGCGAAGGGCCTTTCTATTTAATTCTTTATGTTGAATCTCATCCTTGACTTTAAAAGCACCAACTAGGGGGTCATGTGGTCCTGTGTGTGCATGGAGTATGATTGATATTCGAGTGTGCATCATGAATGGATCAATGATTGAGCATAATGGGCTATGGATAATTTACTTTAGCATTGGTACTTTGAAAGGATGGTTGCTTGTTAGCATCACTTGAGTATCTATCTCTTCATTTCAAATATAAACTATTGCTTTGAATCATCTAAGTCCTTATGTCTATGCTATGAACATAACTAGAACTATGTTGGGTAGCATTCCACAATCAAAAATATGTTTTACCACTTTCCTACTCGAGGACGAGCAGGAGTTAAGCTTGGGGTTCCTTGATACATCTCCAACGTATCTATTATTTTTGCTTGTTCCATGCTATGATATTATTATTCTTGGATGTTTTTATTATCATTTTATACCTTTTATATCATTTTTGGGGACTAACCTATTAACTTAGTGCCAAGTGTCAGTTCCTGTTTTCTGCCGTGTTTTTGTTTCGCAGGAAATCAATATCAGATATGATCAAATCGTCCCAAATTTTTTGAGGATTTTTTATCAAAGATAAGGATCACCTGGAACTTGGTGGCCAAGGAAGATCTTGACGGAGAGCTCCACGCAACACCACGACACGCCTTGATATTGTGTGGGCCCCTCCACGCTCTATTTCTCCTACCTCCTCATTATAAATTCAGTAATATTCGAAAGCCCTCAAGGGAGTCCACGAAATACTTTTATCGCCGCCACACGCCTCTGTTCTGGCCAGATCCCATTTGGAGGCCTTCTCTGGTACTCCGTCGGAGGGGGATCTCATCAGAGAGGGGCTCTACATCAACCTTGTCGCCTCTCCGATGATGCGTGAGTAGTTCACCACAAACCTACGGTTCCGTAGGTAGTAGCTAGATGGCTCTCTCTCTCTCTTTGTATATCAATACAACGGTCTCCATGATCTTCATGGAGATCCATTCGATGTATTGACTTTGTGCTGTGTGTTTGTTGGGATCCGATGAATTGTGAGTTTATGATCAAATCTATCCTTATTTTATTTGAGTTCTTTGCTGATCTCTTTCATGCATGATTGAGTATAGCCTTGTATTTCTTATTCGAAGTTTTGGTTTGGTTTGGCCAACTAGATTAGATCTTCTTGCAGTGGGAAGAGGTGCTCGGTAATGGGTTCGATCTTGAAGTGTTCAGTCCTAGTGGCAGAAGGGGAGTTGATACGCATGTGTTGTTGCCATTAAGGATAACAAGTTGGTATGAATTCTTATATGGTTTTGTCTTGACTACATCATGTCATCGTTCTTAATGCATTACTTCGTTCTTCTGAACTTAATACACTACATGCATGCTGGATAGACATCGATGTGATGCCTATATGCATGCATGCTCGGTAATAGTAGTAGATGCAGGCAAGAGTCGGTCTACTTGATTTGGATGTGATGCCTATATCATGATCATTGCCTTGGATAACGTCATAACTATTTGGTTTTCTATCAATTGCCCAACAGTAATTTGTTTATCCACTGTCGGTGTCAGAACCGACAGATCTCGGGTAGGGAATCCCGAACTGTGAACCTTGGATCAATGGGTTGCAGGAAGAGAGGGGAGACAACAGTTTACCCACGTTCGGGCCTTCCTATGGAGGTAATACCATACGTCCTGCTTGATTGTATTGATGAAGATGATTACAGAGTTGATCTACTTCGAGATCGTATATGCTAAACCCTAGATGATACAACCTTCTCTATATGGATAAGGGTCCCTAGTTTATATAAACAGGAGGGTCCCTAGGGTTTACAAGATACCGATTATAATCGGGAATAGATGATCTGACCTAGTCCTTATAAGCTTGGAGTACACGCAAATTCTACTGCAACAAAAGACCTTCCAACGGCGCCAGAAACAAGCGTGCTGATGGGAGACTATTCTTGTCTTGATACTCCTCAGCAACGGCACCAGGAATCCTTCTGCTACGGCTACACCTTTAGGGACTTCCTTGGCAAATATGCAAAGGATTCCCCCGTGGCCTTGGAGCCTTGCGTTGGTGTTCCCTCAAAGCAGAAAGGGTGATGTAGCACAGCGGCGGTAAGTATTTCCCTCAGTCTTGAGAACCAAGGTATCAATCCAGTGAAGGAATATCACAAGTACCTGCACAAACACAAAGAGCTTGGTCCCAACGCTATGAAGGGGTTGTCAATCCCTTATAGATTGTTTAACAAGTGAGAACTGAAAGCAACAAAGAAACAAAGCAAAGTAAAAGCAAAAGTGGAAACGATAGGTGTGAATAGACCCGGGGGCCGTAGTGTTCACTAGTGGCTTCTCTCATGAAAGCAAGTAGACGGTGGGTGAATGAATTACTGTCGAGCAATTGATAGAACCGCGCAAAGTCGTGAGGTTATCTAAGGCAATGATTATATCTATAGGCATCACGTCCAAAACAAGTAGACCGATACTTTCTGCATCTACTACTATTACTCCACACGTCGACCGCTATCCAGCATGCATCTAGTGTATTAAGTCCAAAAGAACAGAGTAACGCCTTAAGCAAGATCACATGATGTAGATGGACAATCTCATATCTACGATAAAATCCCATCTTGTTACCCTTGATAGCAACAACACGATGCGTGCCTTGCTGCCCCTTCTGTCACTGGGAAAGGTCACCACACGGTATGAACCCAAAACCAAGCACTTCTCCCATTGCAAGAATCATAGATCTAGTTGTCCAAACAAAACCCAAGACTCGGAGAGACTTACAAGGATATCGAATCATGCAAATAAGAAATCAACAAAGACTCAAATATAATTCACAGATAATTTGATCACAAATCTACAATTCATCGGATCTCAACAAACACACCGCCAAAGAGGATTACATCGGATAGATCTCCATGAAGATCATGGAGAACTTTGTATTGAAGATCCAAGAGAGAGAAGAAGCCATCTAGCTACTAACTACGAACCCATAGGTCTGAAGTGAACTACTCACGAGTCATTGGAGGGGCGATGATGTTGATGAAGAAGCGCTCCAACTTCAAAGTCCCCTCCGGCAGGGCACCGGGAAGGGTCTCCAGATGAGATCTCGCGGAAACGGAAGCTTGCGGCGGCGGAAAAGTGTTTTCGTTGATGCCCTGATTTTTTCTGGATTTTTAGGGAATTTATAGGCCAAAGACCTAAGGCAGTTTAGCGCCAGGGGGGCACAAGCTTGGTTGCCACGACCTCCCCCTGGCCGCAGCAACATGGCTTGTGGGCCCACTTGCTTGGCCCTCAAGCCTCCCGATCTTCTTCCGTTCTGGAAAAAATCATTTCGGGGATTTTATTCCGTTTGGACTCCATTCCAAAATCAGATCTGAAAAGAGTCAAAAACACAGAAAAAACAGGAACTGGCACTTGGCACCGAGTTAATAAGTTAGTGCCAAAAAAGATATAAAAGGTAAACAAAACATCCAAAGTTGACAAGATAACAACGTGAAACCATAAAAAATTATAGATACGTTTGAGATGTATCAAGCATCCCCAAGCTTAACTCCTGCTCGTCCTCGAGTAGGGAAGTGATAAAGAAGGAATTTTTGATGCCTCCATGCTACCTAGCATAGATGTCCTTTGTAACTCCTCTTATGTGACGTGAATGTTCAGATCCATTAGATTCAAAACAATAGTTTGCTATTGACGTGGAGACAATAATAACTCAAGCAAACTAGCAAGGTAATCATGAACTTTCAAAATAACTAGGCCAAAAGAAAGTTATCCCTACAAAATCATATAGTCTGGCTATGCTCTATCATCATTGCACAACGAATTTCAATCATGCACAACCCCGGTATTGGCCAAGTAATTGTTTTCACACCTTTACTTTCTCAAACTTTTTCAACTCTCACACAATACATGACTGTGAGCCATGGTTTTAGCACTATAGGTGGAATGGAGTGGTGGAGGTTGTGAGACAAAAAGGAGAAGATGGTCACATTAACTAGGCATATCAATGAGCTGTGGAGATGCTCATCAATAGATATCAATGTGAATGAGTAGGGATTGCCATACAAATGATGCACTAGAGCTAAGAGTATGTGAAAGCTCTTAAAGAAAACTAGTGGGTGTGCATCCAACTTGCTTGCTCACGAAGACCTAAGGCAAATTTAAGGAAGCCTATCATTGGAATATACAAGCCAAGTTATATAATGAAAATTTCCCACTAGCTATAGGGTGGTGACAAAACGAGAGACTCTCAATCATAAAGATCATGGTGCTTAATATGCACAAGTGTGGAAAGGTGGTAGCATTGTCCCTTCTCTCTTTTTCTCTCATTTTTTTGGATGGGCTCTTTGGCCTCTTTTTATTTTTCTATTTTTTTTAGTTTGGTGGGCATCTTTGGCCTCTTTTATTTCCTCACATGGGACAATGCTCCATCAATGATGATCATCACACTTACAACTCAAAACTTAGAGCAACGATGACTCTATATGGAATGCCTTCGGTAGTGTACCGTGACAATGATCTAGCATGGCATGGAAATTAATGGAAACATCATGCTAGCTATCTTACGATCATGCAATGGCAATGTAGACGTGGTGGCACATGTCATGGTGGTAGTTGCATGGCAATATATCTCAGAATGACTTTGAAAAATCCATAGTAGGTAGGTATGGTGGTTGTTGTTAGGGAGGCTAATGGTGGGTTTTGTGCACCGGCGAAAGTTGCACGACACTAAAGAAGATAGTGATGGTGGAAGGTGAAAGTGCATCTAAACCATGGACTCAACATTAGTCATGAAGAACTCATATACTTGTTGCAAAAGTTTTATTAGTAATCGAAACAAAGCATTCAACGCATACTTCTAGGGGAAGGGTTGGTAGGTATACACCATCGGGCGATCCCGATCGCCACACAAAGGATGACAATCAATAGACTAGTCATCCTCAGACTTCATCACATAGCGGTTCACCATACGTGCATGCTACGGGAATCACTAACTTCAACACAAGTATTTCTAGATCCACAACACCTTACTAATGTAACTTCAATATTACCATAACCACAACTCAAAACTAGTTGAGATCAATCAAACTTCTCTAACTATTCAATGCACATGAAGGTGGAAGTTTTTGTATCCCTTTGGATAACTGCCCCTTTTGAGACTACTTTCATAGCATAGATCAACTACCAAGCCACGCACCACCGTGATCTAAAAGATATAAGTGAAGCACATAGAGCAAAAGCAACTAGCTCAAAAGATATATGTGAAGCACATGTGAGCTAAATTGTCTACCAAAGGATATAAGTGAAGCTCGACAAAATCATGGTGAGTGCATGTATATCTCTCTTAGGCACTGTAGCAAACTTAAATTCTACTCATGTTGATGTTGGGTTACTGTATTTTCAATCTTCCATGGCTAATACCCCCCGATACTATCCATAGTTTCATCAAAATAAGAAACCAACACAACAAAAGCAAAATCTCTTAACAAGAGACCAGTCTGTAGCAATCTGTATACTTCATATACTTATGGTTCTTCAAAAATTCGGAAAACTTACGACCTTCTAAAGAATTTGCGTAGCAATCATCAGCAAAAAGAATCAACTCAAAAGCGCTTACACAAAAAAAACTAAAATTATTTTCGTGAGCAGAAAGTTTCTGTCTTGTCCAGCATGATCAAACGATCATCCCCAAGGCTAATCATAACGGTTTCACTTGGCACAAACGCAAAAGAAACAAAAAAACACAATCATAACAGAATTATGAAAGTGTGGACGCAACAAAATAGAAAGAAAAAGATAAATTCATTGGGTTGCCTCCCAACAAGCACTATTGTTTAACGCCCTTAGCTAGGCATTGATAAATCAATGATGCTCACACAAAAGACAAGAATTGAAGCACAACGAGAGCATCATAAAGCCTGTGAAAATCACATCTAAGTCTAACATACTTCCTATGCATATGCATTTTATAGGAAAACAGATTGTCAAGACAACCAATAGTTGCCATATGCAAGGAAGAAGAAAGAGACAATAGCAAACTCCACATAACGAGAGGTAATTTGGTAACATGAAAGTTTCTACCACAATATTTTCCTCTCTCATAATAATTACATGTGGGATCATATTTGAATTCAACAATGTAACTATCACATAGGATATTCTTTTCATGATCCACATGCATGCAAACTTGACGCTCTTCAAAAATAGTGGGATTATCATCAACTAAAGTCATGACTTCTCCAAACTCACTTTCAATCGTATTGCAAACATCATATTCATCATGAGGCTTAATTTCAAGATCATAAGAAAAATCATCGCCCCAGTCATGATCATTGCAACAAGTAGTGGACATAGCAAAACTAGCATCCCCAAGCTTAGGGTTTTTCATATTTTTAGCATGATTGTCACTAATAGAATTTATAGTGAAACCATTGCCATCATGATTTTCATCCAAGGAGCCCTCGTGAGTCACTTCATAAATTTCTTCCTCACAATTTTCAGATTCACGCATCTCAAGCAAAACTCCATAAAGATAGTCAAGTGCACTGTAACATCCCAAAATTATAAATTTTGGAATGTTAATATAATTATTAGATTGATTGTTTGTTTGTTTGAGTGACTGAAACTTGAGTGGAATTTGAAACTTCTCAAAAAAATGAGAGGGAATAAAATGACTTTCTCAAAATTTTCTATTTTGAATCCCTTTTCAATTTTGAGTTTGAAAATTTTCAAAACCCTTTGATTAAAAAAAAATCAAACGAGAGGAGGAAAATGACCCTCCAAAATCAGAGACAATGACTTGATTCAAATTTTAAGTATTTCCAATTTATTTGAAATTGAAATTCGTTTTCATTTTAAAGTTATTGCAAAAAAATAATTTTTTTTAAAAAGTATTTTTTTTGGTTTTGAAAATATGTTCATGTTTTAGAAAATTTTATTTTGAAAATTTTGATATATAATATGTCTATATAAAATGTTCTCTCTTTTTCATTTATACGTTTTTCTTCTTTGTTTAAAAAAAAAAATTGTTCGTTCGAAAAAAAAACAAAGGCCACGGCTGGCCGTAAGTGCTCATGCGGCTGGCCAAAGTTTTTTGCCCATGCGGCCCTTCTTCTCTCTTTTTTCTATTTTCTCCTCTTTACGTATATGTTTAGTCCCACATTGCCTATCTATGGACCATTAGACCTCCCTTCCACCTATAAATATAGATCCTTAGGAGCATCCAAAAATCATCTATTTCGGGTTAAATCAATCTTTTGGTTTAACTAGATTTATTAAATAAAAATGTTTTTTTCTTCTCTTCGGCGGGATTTCTCGAAGTCGTCTCCTCATTGGAATTAATTTTTACTCTGCATTCTAAAGGTATTTCTCTTCGTATTTTTTTATACTTCCGTAGTTTATTATTTCTAGACTAGTATTCCTACACTAGTATACGGTAGAGTAATTAGATATATTAATTAGTCTTCGTATTTACACATTAGTACTAGAATTCTTTTAGACATAGCACTTTTATTCCGTAAAACTGCTTGGTCCTGATTTTTCAAATAGCCATAACTTTTTACTCGTATATCCGAATTAGATGAAACCAACGCCTAGAGTTTCGTCTTGATCCCACCTATCCTGTGAACCTATCATATCAAATTTTTGAAATTTTCAAATTTCGAATTTTTTTTCATATTCATATTCAAACTTCTTTTGATCATATCTTTTTATCCGTAGCTCCGTTTTAGATGAATTCAATTGCGTCGGATTCGTATCAAAGTAATCTTTCCGTTTGTATCATTAGTTTTAACTTTTCAACTTAGAATTTTGATCAAACCAGATTTATCTATTAGTGTCCAAAAGTGTTCACATCATTCTAAGCCGATTCAATGTTATATTGAAGTACTTGTATCTTTTGATCCGCTAGTTCAAATCTGGTAATTCTTTTTTCTACACGCTCATATTGATCTCCTATATCCAGTAGCATCATTAGTTTCGACCTTTGAACCTTACAAATTTGAGCGATTCAAATTTGCATTCGAACATTCATTTGATCTTATCTTGCAAATCGTACCACCTTTTCAATTGATTCCTTTTACCCCTAAACACTCATGTCATATATTTTTGTATGTAACCATCGTACTTCAGTTCAACTTCTCTTGACCTTTTGAATGCAAATTCAATTCATACTTCAATTCGCTATAACTTGCGTTGTAGTGCTCCATTTCAAGAAATTCTTTCTACAAATAAATTCGTATGTCTTATACTATTTGTCAAATAACATTCATGTTGTTCTCCCAATATTTTTGATCATCTCCCATAGTGTATGCAAGTCGAGCTTATATAGCAATAGTTCATCGTCCATTAACTCTTTTGATCTCATTCATGCACCTTCACTTTACAACACACTTAGGACCTTTTTATTAAACCTTAGTACGTTGTTATTTTTCACCAAGACATGCTTTGTTCTTATGTTCTCTTGGTTCTTCCTTTTTGGCATGAATGTTTATTGAATGCTATTCATTTACGATAGATTGCTCGGAGTGTGGCGAGTAGAATTATCAGGATTTTGAGAGCGACTATCTTCATCAAGTAATACCAGGCAAGTCACTTTGATCATACTACCACCTATGTTTTATGCATCGTAGTACTACCATCCTATGCCCAATTGCATGCTGCTTAGGTACTTGGAAATTTTAGTACAGATTGTAGTATCATGTGGTAGGCACACAACAACCCCGATACGTGGCCCCAGGACGACAAATTTCATATTGCTATGCTTGAGTAAACGGGAATTCGGTTGAGTGCATAACACGAGTGATGCGAGGTTGATTAAATAATCAAGACCGGTTAAGACAAGATTTTCAAGACCTCGGGGTGAAGGATGGTTGATCGGCTCCCTGGAGAACCCAGTGGATGACCCGGGATGCTGGAGAGGCCATGACATCCTGCGGAAAGCTTCACCCAGGCTCAAAGAGACGGACGGATATTTTCAAGACCCAAGGCTTACCTGCACAGCCACAAGTCATTATGGGCTCTGGCTTGGTTGGACAACGCGGCGACTCTGGACAGGCGGTGCTAGCAGATGTAGAAGAACGGTAGGATTGGATGGGCACCGACAGGGATTCAGAGGGACCCGTTGAAAGACCATGTTTTGATCATCCGGTCTTCAAACACCCTGAAGTGCGAGGACATATACGGAGGCGATCAAATCTTGTGGGGAACGTGTGCAAAACTCTGTAGAGTACTCAAACCTAATCGATTAGCCGTGTCCACGGTCATGGACAACTTGAGCCAACGGAACTGAAGTTATCTGGATTTCTCAACACCATTTAATATATTTGATGAGGGTGATTATTGACAACTCGGGTACGAGAACTGGTTGGCGGAACCATCTCGTTAACAACCAACCTTCGTAGTAATATTTTTCTTTTAGCCTCTCTTGATGTAGGAAATTTTTTTTGCTTTACGCTAAAACTTATAGCCCCACCTGCCATATATGCATATAGTATAGATGATTACTTTTCACCCCTCTCTTATGTGACTTGCCGGCATATTCAATATGCTGACCTACACGGCTGCAACGTCTTATGTTGCAGATATTTTTCTTCGACGAGTAAGAGTACGATTCAGGGTTACGGTCTACACTCAACTTATCGTTGGTGTTTATTGGGACTCCACTCCCTTGACTGCTTCCGCTGAGATATTTAAGGTATATATCAGTTTTACGCTATTTACATGTGATTGCACTTTGATATATACATTGATGTACTGTGTGTGCCAGCATACTGATCCAGGGATGGCACAGATACATAGAGGCTTGACTCGTTTTGAGTCGGCTCACTACATGCACTCAACTTACAAGCAATTGGATCAACATAATTGGATCTCTTAAAGAGATTAGCAAGTGGATGAGAATCCATATCACTAGATTTTCAGCAAGCGGAGATGCAAGCATATCGAAGGCACATGGCACACAAGCGAACAAAAAGCAAGCAAACGAAAAAGGCAAACGAAAAAAAGCAAAGCAGAAAGGCAAACGAAAACGACAAATGTGAAGTGGGGGAGAGGAAAACGAGAGGCAACTCACAAAAAAGGTAAATGCAAAAAAGGTAAATGCTACTGCAACAAAAGACCTTCCAACGGCGCCAGAAACAAGCGTGCTGACGGGAGACTATTCTTGTCTTGATACTCCTCAACAACGGCACCAGGAATCCTTCTGCTACGGCTACACCTTTAGGGACTTCCTTGGAAAATATGCAAAGGATTCCCCCATGGCCTTGGAGCCTTGCTCCCTCGAAGCGGAAAGGGTGATGTAGCACATCGGCGGTAAGTATTTCCCTCAGTTTTGAGAACCAAGGTATTGATCGAGTGAAGGAATATCACAAGTACCTGCACAAACACAAAGAGCTTGCTCCCAACGCTATGAAGGGGTTGTCAATCCCTTATAGATTGTTTGCCAAGTGAGAACTGAAAGCAACAAAGAAACAAAGCAAAGTAAAAGCGAAAGTGGAAACGATAGGTGTGAATAGACCCGGGGACCGTAGTGTTCACTAGTGGCTTATCTCATGAAAGCAAGTAGACGGTGGGTGAACGAATTACTGTCGAGCAATTGATAGAACCGCGCAAAGTCGTAACGTTATCTAAGGCAATGATTATATCTATAGGCATCACGTCCAAAACAAGTAGACCGATACTTTCTGCATCTACTACTATTACTCCACACGTTGATCGCTATCCAGCATGCATCTAGTGTATTAGGTCCAAAAGAACAGAGTAACGCCTTAAGCAAGATGACATGATGTAGATGGACAATCTCATATCTACGATAAAAGCCCATCTTGTTACCCTTGATGGCAACAACACGATGCGTGCCTTGCTTCCCCTTCTGTCACTAGGAAAGGTCACCACACGGTATGAACCCAAAACCAAGCACTTCTCCCATTGCAAGAATCATAGATCTAGTTGGCCAAACAAAACCCAAGACTCGGAGAGACTTACAAGGACATCAAATCATACAAATAAGAAATCATCAAAGACTCAAATATAATTCATAGATAATCAGATCACAAATCCACAATTCATCGGATCTCGACAAACACACCGCCAAAGAGGATTACATCGGATAGATCTCCATGAAGATCATGAATAACTTTGTATTGAATATCCAAGAGAGAGAAGAAGCCATCTAGCTACTAACTACGGACCCGTAGGTCTGAAGTGAACTACTCACGAGTCATTGGAGGGGCGATGATGTTGATGAAGAAGCCCTCCAACTCCAAAGTCCCCTCCGACAGGGCACCGGGAAGGGTCTGCAGATGAGATCTCGTGGAAACGAAAGCTTGCGGCGGTGGAAAAGTGTTTTCGTGGATGCCCTGATTTTTTTTGGATTTTTAGGGAATTTATAGGCCAAAGACCTAGGGCAGGGGAGCGCCAGGGGGGCCACAAGCTTGGTTGCTGCGGCCTCCCCCCTGGCCGCGGCAACAGGGATTGTGGGCCCCCTGTGGGCCCACTTGCTTGGCCCTCAAGCCTCCCGATCTTCTTCCGTTCTAGAAAAAATCATTTCGGGATTTTATTCCGTTTGGACTCCGTTCCAAAATCAGATCTGAGAAGAGAAAAAACATAGAAAAAACAGGAACTGACACTTGGCACTGAGTTAATAAGTTAGTCCCAAAAAAAAATATAAGGTAAACAAACCATCCAAAGTTGACAAGATAACAGTGTGAAACCATCAAAAATTATAGATACGTTTGAGACGTATCAGCAAACCTTCGGGATATTCCTTCCAGAGTAGAGGTCGTCATCAAGCCCGGTCTTCTCCAGCGCGGCCCAATGGGCTCAACCAATATTGACTAACCGGCCACACGAGGACCCTAGAATCCTGGACTCCCTGAGTAGCCCCCCAAGTAGCCTTCCGATGTCTACTACACAACCTTCTTCTTGTAAACTCGTGTTGGTTCTCCAAGCGTAGAGTTCTGTAGGACAGTAGCAAATGTCCCTCAAGTGGATGGCCCGAGGTTTATCAATCCATGGGAGGCGTAGGATGAAGATGGTCTCTCTCAAGCAACCCTGCAATCAAATAACAAAGAGTCTCTTGTGTCCCCAACACACCCAATACAATGGTAGATTGTATAGGTGCACTAGTTCGGCGAAGAGATGGTGATACAAGTGTAATATGGATCCTAGATATAGGTTTTTGTAATCTAAAAATATAAAAACAGCAAGGTAACAAATACTCCCTCCATTCCGAAATGTAAGGTGTATTAGTTTTGAAAAAAGTCAAACGTTGTTTATGTTTGACCAACTTTATAGCATAATATATAAGGATCTAGAATACTAAATATGTCAAATATAAAAATATATTGCATGGTGAATCGAGTGACAATGATTTGATATTCTACACATTCATATTTTTCTCTATAAACTTGGTCAAAGTTAGAGAAGTTTGACTTTTTGAAAAAAATAATACACCTTACAATTAGGAAAGGAGGGAGCAAAACGTTGTATAAATGCTTGGAAACAAGGCCTAGGGTCCATACTTTCACTAGTGCAAGTTTTCTCAACTATACTAGCATAGTTGAATCATATATAAATCCCTCGCGTGCGACAAAGAGTTCACTCCAAAGTCACAAATAACGGAGAACAAACGAAGAAATTATTTTAGGGTACGAAACCACCTCAAAGTTATCTTTTTCGATCAATCTTATGAGCTATCCCTATAAGTGTCACGAACATCCCTAGAGTTCGTACTAAAATAACACCTGAAGATACACATCAACCAAAACCCTAATGTCACCTAGATACTCCAATGTCACTACAAGTACCCATGGGCTTGATTATAAGATATGCATCACACAATTTCAGATTCATCATGTTCAATCCAACACAAAGAATATCGGGACCCCGATCCTAAGCCATAGGAATCCAGCCTGTAACACATCGCATCTTTTTGCGGTCTCACGCACCATTATCCCCGCAGCTGCCACCTTACCTTAGCCGGGACCGTTTGCTCCTTTTGACTCGCGTATGCAATTGTGTCGCTAGCAATCCAATGACAAAGAACCCGGATCGACATGTCTAGTCATAAACCAAAGCGTCAGTTCCGCACAGGGACGTGCATACATGACCCAGCAAAGCAGGTGTCGGTCACCAGCGAATGTAGACGAGTCGTAGCAAGCTACAAGGACTCCATTACATCGCGTGACATTTCCCCAAAGGGACAGACACAACAGCTAAGAAGGACACATGCCGGTCAACCAATGTGTCCGAAGCAGTAGCGAACTACCATGGCTCGTTGGAATCAGAAAGGGGCATTTCCCTGTAAGGAGTGCAACTAAAGCCTACGGCTAGGTATTCGAACCCCATACATATGAAGTACAACACACGTACGCATGGCATACCGATATGTATAGATACATCGATGGCATCACAACATAACCCTAAACATACAAACTTTATTCAGAAGGCTCGGAAGAGCCACACACATAATATTACAAGGTAGGGGTCTCACGACCCATCATCACAAGTCATACACACAATTCTTACAAGCCAGCGGTAGATTTAAAACTGTCTGAGTACAGACAGATGGAAAGATAAAGGCACATGGCCTGACTATCTACAGACCCATCCTAGGGCCAGATCGTAGCTCGGATACCAGCTACTCGTCGTCGTCGATGTCTAGGTAGAACCCTCCATTAGGTTCATTAACAACCTTTGCAACAATTTATTAAGCAAACATGAGTACAGAAGTACTCAGCAAGACTTTAGGATAAACTATCCACTCATGCAATGTATCAATAAGGAGTTGTGGGGTTTCATGCAGAAAGCCAGCATTTAACTCTTGGCTAGACAACTTGCATTTCACCGGTACCTTTACCAAATCAGGTTCAACACACAACCTTTACTTACTGAACACATTCTCACAATTCTGTTCGTCACCCAGATGACAGATGATACGTCCATTTTGCATCATGCTTTCATGTTGATATTTATTGCTTTTTGGGCTGTTATATTACTTGTGGTACCATATTTATGCCTTTTCTCTCTTATTTTGCAAGGATTATTTGAAGAGGGAGAATTCAGGTAGCTGGAATTCTGGACTGGAAAAGGAGCAAATCCTAGTACACTATTCTGCACATCTCCAAATGCCCTGAAAATTTACGTGGATTTTTTCTGGATTATATGAAAAATACTGGGCGAAAGAACTACCGGAGGGGGCCACCAGGGCTCCACAAGCCCCCACGCCGCCACCACCCCTCGTGGCGATGGGCAAGCTTGTGGGCTTCCTGACGGCACACTAGCCCCCCTCTTTTGCTATATGAAGCATCCTGGTCTGGAAAAAATCAAGAGGGAGATTTTTCGTGGTTTCGCCGCCGCCACGAGGCGGAACTTGAGCAGATCCAATCTAGAGCTCCGGCAGGACGATCCTGCCGGGGAAACTTCCCTCCCGGAAGGGGGAATCGTCGCCATCGTCATCACCAACACTCCTCTCGTCGGAGGGGAGGCATCTTCATCAACATCTTCATCAGCACCATCTCCTCTCCAATCCCTAGTTCATCTCTTGTAACCAATCTTTGTCTCGCGACTGCGATTGGTACTTGTAAGGTTGCTAGTAGTGTTGATTACTCTTTGTAGTTGATGCTAGTTGGATTACTTGGTGGAAGAGTTTATGTTCAGATCCTTGATGCTATTCATTACACCTCTGGTCATGATTATGATTATGTCTTGTGAGTAGTTACTTTTGTTCCTGAGGACATGGGATAAGTCATGTTAATAATAGTCATGTGAATTTGATATTCGTTCGGTATTTTGATATGTTGTATGTTGTCTTTTCCTCTAGTGGTGTTATGTGAACGTCGACTACATAACACTTCACCATATTTGGGCCTAGAGGAAGGCATTGGGAAGTAGTAAGTAGATGATGGGTTGCTGGAGTGACAGAAGCTTAAACCCGAGTCTATGCGTTGCTTCGTGAGGGGCTGATTTGGATCCACTAGTTTAATGCTATGGTTAGACTTTGTCTTAATTCTTGTTTTGTAGTTGCGGATGCTTGCGAGAGAGGTTAATCATAAGTGGGATGCTTGTCCAAGTAAGGGCAGTACCCAAGCGCCGGTCCACCCACATATCAAACTATCAAAGTAACGAACGCGAATCATATGAACATGATGAAACTAGCATGAAAGAAATTCCCGTGTGTCCTCGGGAGCGTTTTTCCTCCTATAAGACTTTGTTCAGGCTTGTCCCTTGCTGCAAAAGGGATTGGGCCACTTGCTGCACCGTTGCTACTACTTGTTACTTGTTACTTTTTGCTCGCTACATTTCACCTCGCTACACAATCACTTGTTACCGCTACTTTCAGTGCTTGCAGTTATTACCTTGCTGAAACCCGCTTATCAGAGCCTTCTGCTCCTCGTTGGGTTCGACACTCTTACTTATCGAAAGGACTACGATTGATCCCCTATACTTGTGGGTCATCAAGACTCTTTTCTGGCGCCGTTGTCGGGGAGTGAAGCGCCTTTGGGAAGTGGAAATTGGTAAGGAAACATTTTTATACTGTGCTGAAATTTATTGTCACTTGTCACTATGGAAACTCTTCCTTTGAGGAGTTTGTTTGGGGTATATTCACCACGAACGGAAGCATGAGGAGTTGCTCCTCAACCTGAGGTACGTACTGAAAATATCTTTTATGAAATTCCTTTGGGTATGCTTGAGAAACAGCTGGCTAATCCTTTCACAGGAGATGGATCTTCACATCGAGACTTTCATCTAATCTATGTAGATGAAGTTCGTGGTTTATTTAAGCTTGCAGGTTTGCCCGAGGATGAGGTAAAGAAGAAAGTCTTTCCTTTATCTTTGAAGGATAAGGCGTTGACATGGTATAGGCTATGTGATGATGCTGGATCATGGGGCTACAATCGGTTGAAATTGGAATTTCATCAAAAGTTCTATCCTATGCATTTAGTACATCGTGATCGGAACTTTATTTATAACTTTTGGCCTCGTGACAAGGAAAGCATAGCTCAAGCTTGGGGGAGGCTTAAGTCAATGCTATATTCATGCCCCAATCATGAGCTCTCGAGAGAAATCATCACTCAAAACTTTTATGCTCGGCTTTCTCATGAAGATTGTACCATGCTTGACACTTCTTGTGCCGGTTCTTTTACGAAGAAGGATATTGATCACAAGTGGAATTTATTGGAGAGAATCAAACGCAACTCTGAAGATTGGGAGCTGGAGGAAGGTAAGGAGTCAGGTATGAATTCCTAGTTTGATTGCGTTAAATCTTTTGTTGAGACAAACACTTCTAGAGATTTTAGCGCTAAGTATGGACTTGACTCTGAGATAGTAGCTTCTCTATGTGAATCTTTTGCTGCTCATGTTGATCTTCCCGAAGAGAAGTGGTTTAAATATCATCCTCCTTTAGAAAGAAACATAGCCAAAACCAATCTAGTTGAGGAGAATATCATAGCTTTTAGTGATCCTGTTGTTCCTTGTGCTTACACTGAAAAACCACCATACCCTGCTAGGATAAAGGATTATTCTAAAGCTCCAACTATGATACGTAGGGGTTACATTAGACCACTTGCACCCCCTGAGGAAATTAGAGTTGAACCTAGTGTTGCTATTATCAAAGATCTCTTAGCCGAAGACATAGACGAGCATGTTATCAAATTCTGTGAGGACTCCGCTAGAATTGCTAAACCTCACGAGAAAGACAAACACATACATGTAGTTGGCCTTCCTGTTGTTTCTATTAAGATAGGAGATCACTGTTACCATGGTTTATGTGATATGGGAGCTAGTGTTAGTGCAATACCCCATTCTCTATATGATGAAATCAAAGATGAGATTGCACCTGCTGAGTTAGAACCCATTGATGTCACTATTATGCTAGCTAATAGAGACACTATCTA
This sequence comes from Hordeum vulgare subsp. vulgare, assembly GCF_904849725.1. Taxonomy (NCBI): domain Eukaryota; kingdom Viridiplantae; phylum Streptophyta; class Magnoliopsida; order Poales; family Poaceae; genus Hordeum; species Hordeum vulgare. The sequence goes on along the minus strand of NC_058523.1, from coordinate 193,175,490 downwards.
CCCTCTGGTAATTGTGAGAGACGTAGAAGTCCTATGTGGTAAGACGAAGTATCCTACTGATTTCCTCGTCCTTGGTACTGCACAAGATAGCTTTTGTCCCATCATATTTGGTAGACCCTTTCTCAACACTGTCAATGCTCACATTGATTGCACTAAGCAGACTGTCACAGTATGTTTCGAGGGTGTGTCTCATGAATTTAGCTTCTCCAAGTTTGGAAGACAACCCCATGAAAGAGAGTCGTCTGGTAGAGATGAAATCATTGCTCTTGCCTCTATTGCCGTACCTCCTACGGATCCTTTAGAGCAATATCTACTTGAGCATGAAAATGATATGCATATGGAGGAGAGAGATGAGATAGATAAAATTGTCTTAGAACAATATCCTATTCTCAAGAATAATCTGCCTGTTGAACTGCTTGGGGATCCTCCCCCACCAAAGGGTGATCCTGTGTTCGAGCTTAAACAGTTGCCTGATACTCTTAACTATACCTATCTTGATGAGAAGGAGATATATCCTGTCATTATTAGTGCTCTCCTCTCAGAGCGCGAAGAGAAGAAGTTACTAAAAACTCTGAGGAAGCACCGCGCTGCTATTGGATATACTCTTGATGATTTTAAGGGTATTAGTCCTACTCTATGTCAGCACAAGATTAAAACCGATCCTGACTTGAAACCAGTTGCTGATCATCAAAGGAGATTAAGTCCTAAGATGAAAGAGGTTGTTAGAAAAGAAATATTAAAGCTTCTGGAAGCAGGAATCATTTATCCTGTTGCTCATAGTGATTGGGTAAGTCCAGTACATTGCGTACCTAAGAAGGGAGGTATCACCGTCGTTCGTAATGATAAGGATGAACTAATCCCACAAAGGATTATTACCGGCTATAGAATGGTGATAGACTTCCGGAGACTGAACAAGACAACCAGGAAAGATCATTATCCTTTGCCGTTCATCGACCAAATCCTAGAAAGGCTATCAAAACACACACACTTCTGCTTTCTAGACGGTTATTCAGGTTTCTCACAAATACCTGTTGCACAATCTGATCAAGAGAAAACTACTTTTACCTGCCCTTTCGCTACCTTTGCCTATAGACGTATGCCTTTTGGCTTATGCAATGCACCTGCCACCTTCCAAAGCTGTATGATGGCTATATTCTCTGACTTTTGTGAAAAGATTGTGAGGTTTTCATGGATGATTTCTCCGTTTACGGGTCTTCCTTTGATGATTGCCTCAGCAACCTTGATCGAGTCTTACACAGATGCGAAGAAACCAACCTCGTCTTGAATTGGGAGAAGTGCCACTTTATGGTTAATGAAGGTATCATCTTAGGACACAAAATCTCTGAAAGAGGCATCCAAGTTGATAAGGCTAAGGTTGATGCAATTGAGAAAATGCCTTGCCCCATAGATATCAGAGGTATACGAAGTTTCCTAGGTCATGCTGGTTTCTATAGAAGGTTCATTAAAGACTTCTCTAAGATTTCTATGCCTCTTACCAATCTCTTGCAGAAGGATGTTCCTTTTGTTTTTGATGAGGATTGTGAGGAAGCTTTCAAAATACTTAAGAAGGCTTTGATAACCGCACCTATTGTTCAACCACCTGACTGGAACTTGCCCTTTGAAATCATGTGTGACGCTAGTGATTATACTGTTGGTGCTGTTCTAGGACAAAGAGTTGACAAGAAGTTGAATGTCATTCACTACGCTAGTAAAACTCTAGACAGTGCCCAAAGAAACTATGCCACTACGGAGAAGGAATTTTAGCAGCCGTGTTTGCATGCGAAAAGTTCAGATCTTACATAGTAGACTCTAAAGTCACTATTCACTCTGATCATGCTGCTATTAAGTACCTTATGCAGAAGAAGGACACTAAGCCTAGGCTGATCAGATGGGTTCTCCTGCTACAGGAATTTGATTTGCACGTCGTTGACCGAAAGGGTGCTGATAACCCTGTAGAAGATAACTTGTCTAGGCTAGAGAATGTCCTTGATGACCCATTACCTATTGATGATAGCTTTCCTGATGAGCAATTAAATATCATCCGCACTTCACTTAGTGCATCGTGGTATGCCGATTATGCAAACTATATCGTAGCCAAATACATACCACCCAGTTTCACCTATCAACAAAAGAAGAAATTCTTCTTTGATTTGAGACACTACTTTTGGGACGATCCTCACCTTTATAAGGATGGAGTAGATGGTGTTATTAGACGTTGTGTGCCTGAACATGAACAGGGATAGATCTTGCAGAAGTGTCATTCCGAAGCCTACGGAGGACACCATGCTGGAGATAGAACTGCCAATAAGGTATTGCAATCAGGTTTCTATTGGCCCACTCTCTTCAAGGATGCCCGTAAGTTTGTCTTTTCTTGTGATGAATGCCAAAGGATAGGGAACATCAGTAAGCGTCAAGAGATGCCTATGAACTATTCACTTGTCATTGAACCATTTGATGTCTGGGGCTTTGATTATATGGGACCCTTCCCGAGTTCCAATGGGTACACTCACATCTTAGTTGCTGTGGATTACGTTACTAAGTGGGTAGAAGCTATCCCCACTAAAAATGCTGATCACCGCACCTCTATTAAAATGTTTAAAGAAGTCATATTATCAAGATTTGGAGTCCCTAGATACTTGATGACTGATGGCGGTTCACACTTCATTCATGGTGTTTTCCGCAAGATGCTAGCTAAGTATGATGTCAACCATAGAGTTGCATCTCCTTATCATCCTCAGTCTAGTGGTCAAGTGGAGTTGAGTAATAGGGAGATCAAGTTAATCCTACAAAAGACCGTCAGTAGATCTCGAAAGAACTGGTCTAGCAAACTTGACGATGCACTATGGGCTTATAGGACTGCTTATAAGAATCCCATGGGCATGTCGCCGTATAAAATGGTTTACGGTAAGGCCTGTCATTTACCTCTTGAGCTGGAACACAAAGCTTATTGGGCAATCAAAGAGCTCAACTTTGATTTCAAACTTGCCGGTGAGAAGCGGTTGTTTGATATCAGCTCATTAGATGAATGGAGGGCCCAGACATATGAGAATGACAAGTTGTTCAAGGAAAAGGTTAAGAGATGGCACGACAAAAGAATACAAAAACGAGAGTTCAATGTAGGTGATTATGTCCTGCTATACAATTCTCATTTAAGATTCTTCGCAGGCAAGCTTCTCTCTAAATGGGAAGGTCCCTATGTTGTGGAGGAAGTATATCGTTCCGGTGCCATCAAAATCAATAACACGGAAGGAAATTTTCCTAGAGTGGTAAATGGGCAAAGAATCAGGCATTACATCTTCGGTACTCCCATAAATGTTGAGACCAATATCATCAATGTCATAACTCCAGAGGAGTACATAAGGGATGTTTATCAGCCTGTTTCAGACCTTGAAAACGAAGATGTATCTATTTCGGCATGAAATTGGACTCCGATACTTTTCCAATAGGAAATTTCCTAAGTTTTGGAATTTTTGGAAAATTAGAAAAATAAAAAGCAGTCCGGAGAGCGAACGAGGCAGCCACAAGGGCCCACTCCGCCACCACCCCCCTGGTGGCGGTGGGCAAGCTTGTGGGCACCTCGTGTGCCTCTCGGACTACATTTTCTTGCGGAAGACTCCTTCTGGCCCAGAAAAATCAATATATAGTCGCCCGACGGTTTTGATCTCCGTATCGCATAGTTTTCCTCTGTTTCGTTTCGAGCCTGTTCCTGTGACAGATCTAGATCATCATGACTTCCCCAAACGCTCCTAAGGACAAGATCTTCGAGAAGGTCATCAATCCCTACCTCACGGAAGTGCTGAAACACCCTCAATCTATCAAGATAAGCGAGGGGATATTGCACATCCGTGATGTTGAGGGGCCTAAGAAGACTGGAAGCATGGAGACAAGGCTCGAAGCAATTGAGCAACAAGTCTTCAAGTGCCAAGGGATGGTTGAGCGTGGACTCAACGCCAACCACACGATGATCACAGAGTTCACTAGCAATCACAAGATGGATGCCATTGATATTGGGAAACACCTCTCCAGGCTCTACAATAGGGTTGACCAACTTCACGGCCAAATCTATGACCTGCAGAATCAAAACTGTGAGTATGAGTACACATTTAAATCAATAAGGTTGGCTGCAGATTTGAGGATTCCGGCGACTCGTTCATCCTGCCATGATGGAGCACCTATGCCTTGGAAGACGGAGGATCAGACTACTCCAACAACACCACCATCACCACCGAAGGAAGGAAACTAAGCATTGGTATGGGCAACCCCCTTGGCTTCTGCCAAGCTTGGGGGTGTTGACCTGGTATCGTATCACCTTTTAAACTTTTGCTTTTACCTTTGTTTTAGTTCTTTCCTTTTCAGTTTTTATTTCTTCTTTTAGAGGAATAAGTCTTTAGTTTTTAGTTTGAGTCTTTTGCTTTTGTCTCTCCCCCGGTGTATTCGAGCTTACGAGCTATATAATAAAGAGTTTCTTAGTCATGGGCTTTGCTTTGTGCCATGATCAAAAGTATGAAAAGAACGATAGCATGAAAGATCATGAGACGATCTTATGGAAAGTGATAACTTCACTTATGACACGTATGATGATTGAAATTTGTTGAGAAGAAATCAACATAGACCTCAATCTTTGTTGCAATTAATAAGAAGTAATAAGGAAAGAGAGGTTCACATATAAATATATCATCTTAGACACTTTTTACAATTGTGAGCACTCACCAAACTATTACATGCCTAGGAGTAGATGTTGGACAAGGAAGACAACATAATGAATTATGTTTGCTTGGTTCCAAACAATGCTATATGGTTAGAGATCCCTTAGCATGTGACGATTCATTCCACCTCATATTAGCCAAAACTCCTGCACCAAGTAGAGATACTACTTGTGCATCCATAGACCTCCAACCCAGTTTTGCCATGAGAGTCCACCATATCTACCTATGGATTGAATAAGATCCTTCAAGTAAGTTGTCATCGGTGCAAGCAATAAAAATTGCTCTCTAATATGTATGATCTATTAGTGTGTGGAAAATAAGCTTTGTACGAACTTGTTGTGAGGAAGACATAAAAGCGACAAACTGCATAATAAAGTTCTTTATCACAGGAGGCAATATAAAGTGACGTTCCTCCGCTCTAAGAGGACACGCATTCAAACCTCAAAAGCGCATGACAACCTCTGCTTCCCTCTACGAAGGGCCTATCTTGTACCTTTACCTTTTGCCCTTGTAAGAGTCATGGTGATCTTCACCAATTCCCTTTTTGCCTTTGTCTTGGCTACCGTCACATGCTTGGGAAAGATCTATATTCATATATCAACTAGGAGTTGAGTACTCATGCTTTATTGTTGTTGACTTTACCATGGAGGTAAACATTGGGAGGCAAAACTATAAGCCCCTATCTTCCTATGTGTCCAGCTGAAACTTTGACACCATGAGTACCACGTGAGTTGTAACAATTGTGGAAAACAAAAGAGATGATTGAGTATGTGGGTTTGCCTTACAAGCTCTTATTTGACTCTTTCTGATGTTGTGATAAATTCCAATTGCTTCAATGACTTTGGGTTATTGTTTGTTACTTCTCGGTAAGGTTTTTGCTTCATGCTTTTCTTTGTGAAGGAATTGTTACTTTTCCATAAGAATCTTTATGATGTATTTCTTTTCTATGTGTGATCATGATGCCCTCATGTCCGTATTATGTTTTATCGACAACTTCGTCCCTCAACATGTGGACATGTTTATGGAACTTGGTTTTCGCTTGAGGACAAGCGAGGTCTAAGCTTGGGGGAGTTGATACGTCCATTTTGCATCATGCTTTCATGTTGATATTTATTGCTTTTTGGGCTGTTATATTACTTGTGGTACCATATTTATGCCTTTTCTCTCTTATTTTGCAAGGATTATTTGAAGAGGGAGAATTCAGGCAGCTGGAATTCTGGACTAGAAAAGGAGCAAATCCTAGTCCACTATTCTGCACATCTCCAAATGCCTTGAAAATTTACATGAATTTTTTCTGGATTATATTAAAAATACTGGGCGAGAGAACTACCAGAGGGGGGCCACCAGGGCTCCACAAGCCCCCACTCCGCCACCACCCCCTCGTGGCGGTGGGCAAGCTTGTGGGCTGCCTAACGGCCCACTAGCCCCCCCTCTTTTGCTATATGAAGCGTCCTGGACTGGAAAAAATCAAGAGGTAACTTTTTCGTCGTTTCGCCGCCGCCACGAGGCGGAACTTGAGCAGATCCAATCTAGAGCTCCGGCAAGACGATCCTGCCGGGGAAACTTCCCTCCCGGAGGGGGAATCGTCGCCATCGTCATCACCAACACTCCTCTCGTTGGAGGGGAGGCATGTTCATCAACATCTTCATCAGCACCATCTCCTCTCCAATCCCTAGTTCATCTCTTGTAACCAATCTTCGTCTCGCGACTGCGATTGGTACTTGTAAGGTTGCTAGTAGTGTTGATTACTCTTTGTAGTTGATGCTAGTTGGATTACTTGGTGGAAGAGTTTATGTTCAGATCCTTGATGCTATTCATTACACCTCTGGTCATGATTATGATTATGTCTTGTGAGTAGTTACTTTTGTTCCTGAGGACATGGGATAAGTCATGTTAATAATAGTCATGTGAATTTGATATTCGTTCGGTATTTTGATATGCTGTATGTTGTCTTTTCCTCTAGTGGTGTTATGTGAACGTCGACTACATAACACTTCACCATATTTGGGCCTAGAGGAAGGCATTGGGAAGTAGTAAGTAGATGATGGGTTGCTGGAGTAACAGAAGCTTAAACCCCAGTCTATGCGTTGCTTCGTGAGGGGCTGATTTGGATCCACTAGTTTAATGCTATGGTTAGACTTTTCCTTAATTCTTATTTTGTAGTTGCGGATGCTTGCGAGAGAGGTTAATCATAAGTGGGATGCTTGTCCAAGTAAGGGCAGTACCCAAGCGCCGGTCCACCCACATATCAAACTATCAAAGTAACGAACACGAATCATATGAACATGATGAAACTAGCATGACAGAAATTCCCGTGTGTCCTCGGGAGCGTTTTTCCTCCTATAAGACTTTGTTCAGGCTTGTCCCTTGCTACAAAAGGGATTGGGTCACTTGCTGCACCGTTGCTACTACTTGTTACTTGTTACTTTTTTCTCGCTACGTTTCACCTCGCTAAACAATCACTTGTTACCGCTACTTTCAGTGCTTGCAGTTATTACCTTGCTGAAACCCGCTTATCAGAGCCTTCTGCTCCTCGTTGGGTTCGACACTCTTCCTCATCGAAAGGACTGCGGTTGATCCCCTATACTTGTGGGTCATCAACATATCATACACAACTCTATGCAGAGGGACATGTCATGCAAAGGAAGTGGGTTCAACTAACGTGGCAAAAGCATTTGAAGCATTTGATCCTAACGCAATAAGTAAGAGCAGGAGCGAGAACATGGGATTTATCGGGATGATCAAAATGGTTGCTTGCCTTGTTGCTAAGCATAGGGACAATATCCTTCAGTCGGATATTCGGTGGAATCCGGAGGAGCGGAGCCTACCGGAATAACAACAATCAATCAATAACAATCATATGCAACAAGATGATGCATGAGCATGGCATGAAAATGAAAGGTGTTAGGCTAATGTAGCTACCATTTCTTAAGTTGAAGTTGATTTGAATCAAGATTCAAATATCACTCCGAACAAGGTATTTTCAAATACCCTTTTAATTGATTCGACCTGATGCTCAGGTAATCTTGTTTTAGCATGCATGATGATGGTATGTTGGGCTGCTGGTTGTGCTTGATCTTGGTTTGGTCATAATATTTGAAGTGGAATTCAAATGGATTTCAAATTCCAAATCGAAATTATTTAATAAGGTTATCCTATTCATCATTTTATCTGTTTGGTGATGTTAACATTTTCAAACATGTTTGAAAATATCTAAATCAGATTCCTTGGATTTTTCTGATCCTTTTTCATATATAAATTATTTTCATTGGAGTTACATATTATTTTCTATGATTTTTAGAAGTTTTAGGCATTTTCTGGAATTCTTTTAAATCAGAAAATCTCTTTATTGCGTCATAACCATGTGAGCATTGCGTCAGTAGGTCAACCGACCTGGTCAGGTCAAACCTGACAGGTGGGGGCCACTGGTCAGCGACACAGGAGATAATCCCGCGCTGACCAGCCCCTAACTGGGTTTGACCCACTGCTAGGGCCCACTGTCAATGACTAATTAGCGCTAACTAATAGGGATTAGGCCGGCCATGTCGTCCCCTGCCGGAGACTGACCGGCGGCGACTAGATCCATGGCGGATCTTTGCCGGAGATGCACCAGAGCTTGCTGTGGTGCTCGGAATCGAGTGCCGAGAGCACTGGGATGATCCCCAGGCTCGGCCTCATCCTCTACGGGCATTAGGAGGGGCTGAGGGTGGCCGGAGCATGCCGGCGACGAGCCGAGGCGGCTGCCGGAGCTCGGGCTCGTCGGTCTCGGGGCTAGAGAGCAGGAGAACGTGGGGAAACAGGGGGAAATTCTCGCGAGCTCACGGAGGAGACGAAGCTGGGCTCATACTGCTCGGGGCGGTCCTGTAGCCGGCGATCCAACGTTGATTTGCCAGCGGCCGGAGGTTGAAGACGACAACAATAGGGCGTTGCAGAACTCGGGGAGGACGATTCCGTTGGCGTGCGCGTCGAGCTCGATGTTGTGTAGAGGATGGGGCACTCGGGGGGGGGGGGGGCTTCCCTGTGGCCAGAGAGCTCGGGCTCCTCGAGCTCAAGCTTCTGCTAATGGCGGCAGGAGGAGAGGGAAAGAAAACCGAGAGGAGGGGGAAGAATGGAGAGCGGGGAAGGATAGGGACGCGCTCGGGGAAGTCATTCCCGTTGTCGCGCTGTCCTGGGGGCACTGGGGAATTCCACGGCGAAGAAGGAGGTGGAGGAGGCCGCCGTGGTCGATCTCTCCTCTGTCAGAAGGCAGAGGAAGAAGACGACCCTGCCCGTGTGGGCTAGGCCTCGCAGGTAAGCGTAGGATAGTTTTTTTTCCTTTTTCTTCTATTTCTGTTTTCTATTTTATTTGCTGATATTATTAGCTATTTATTTTGGCTTCAAAAAGCGATTCAAAAATTAGTTTGAATAGCCCTGCTGTTAGTTGGAATATTCCCAACTACTCCTAAAGTTTGCACCATTTTTGAAAACTTGAAAGTTTTTGAATTCAGGGGCTTTCTGAATTGAAATAAATGCCAAGGGTGTTTTGAAAATAGATTTCTCCCCTGATAATTTGTTTTCAATATTTATCAGAAATATTGAACCTTTAGGAAGGCCATTTTGGGTTCATTGATTTTGGCAAGATTTGAATTTCCTTTGAATAAGAAGTGGCTAGTGTTTTTGGTTTGAGTTTCACCACTTCCTTTGATTTTGTTTGAACTTCTTGAATGCAATGGAAGAAAACATGAGCACAAATACTAAACCCTAGTTAGGGATCGAGGGATGTGACAAAGAACATCAAAGAGTGCCCCAAAGTTTCTACCAGAGAATCAGGACAAAAACATGTGCCAACCCCTATGCATAGATTCCCAAGGTCACGGAACCCGCAAGGTGATCACCAAAACATACATCAAGTGGATCAATAGAACACTCCATTGTCACCACGGATATCCCATCGCAAGACATACATCAAGTGTTCTCAAATCCTTAAAGACTCAATCCGATAAGAAAACTGCAAAGGGAAAATCAATTCATCACAAGAAGATAGAGAGGGGAAAACTCCATATAATTCATCTATATTAATAAAGCTCGTGATACATCAAGATCGTGCCATCTCAAGAACACGAGAGAGAGAGATAAAACACATAGCTACTCGTACATACCCTCAGCCCGGAGGGTGTACTACTCCCTCCTCTTTAGGGAGACCACCGAGATGATGAAGATGGCCTCCGGTGATGGTTTCACCCTCCGACAGGGTGGCGGAACGGGCTCCTGATTGGTTTTTCGTGGCTCTGGAGGCTTGCATCGACGAAACTCCAGATCTAGGTTTCTTTCTGCAGGTTTCTTGATTTATAGGAATTTTTGGCGTCGGTCTCACATAAAGGCGGTGCCCCTGGGGTCCACAAGATAGGGGCGCGCCCTAGGGGGGGGCCTTGGCTTGTGGCCACGTGGTAGACCCCCTTCGATTGATTCTTTCGCTGGTATTTTTTATATTTTCCAAAAATATTCTTCATTAATTTTCAGCTCATTATGAGAAATTTTATTTTTTCACAAAAACAAGACCACGGTAGTTGTGCTGAAAACAACGTTAGTCCGGGTTTGTTCTAATCAAATCATACCAAAATCATATAAAATTATTGTGAACATGTTATGAATACTTCATAAATTATTGATATGTTGGAGACGTATCAGCATCCCAAAGCTTAATTCCTTCTCATCCTCTAGTAGGTAAATGATAAAAGAAATAATTTATCAAGTGTGAATGTTAGCAAGTGCACAAGTTTGATCAATGATACTTCCAATCACTTTTTCTAGCATCAATATAAACCATAAGTAGTAGCTCATCTCATAAAACTTCTCATGATCAAGTAACAAGCTATTCACATGTTAAAGTATAGACAAAAAAGTTTCTTGAAAACTAACAAACCATAATCCTAGTCATCGAACAATTGCAATTCATCTTATTTTCAGGAAGGGTCTATGTAAGAGCTTTGATTTAGCAAATTCTACATACTCAACTATCAGGTAGTCTTCCATGATTATTGACACTCAAAGCATATTTTAATAACAAATAGCATCCATTGAACACATAGAAAGATAGGGGCTTAATGTTTCGCCTCCCAACTTATTTATCATATAGGTAATTGTCTAAAATAATAATTCATGATCAAATATATTTGTGTGGATATATATGTATAGATCATTCCCCAACACATGACGCCTGTCAAGAGAAAAAGGCAAAATATAGGAAGTGGTGAAGATCGCCATGACTCGTTCATAAAGGTAAGTACTAGAAAGTTAAAGATAGGCCCTTCGCAGAGGGAAGCAGAGGTTGTCATGCGCTTTTTGTTTTTGGATGTGCAAACCCTTAATGCAGAGGAACATCACGTTGTATTGCCCTTTGTGATAGAAACCTTTATTATGCAGTCCGTCGCTTTTATTTCTTTACCATCACAAGTTCATACAACGCTTATTTTCCCTTTCAATAAAAGATCATACATATTTAGGAGCAATTTGTATTGCTTTTTGCGCCGATGACAACTTACTTGAAGGATCTTACTCAATCCATAGGTAGGTATAGTGGACTCTCATGAAAAAATTGGTTTAAGGGTGTCTGGATGCACAAGTAAATAATTTATATCACTGAATTTAAGTTACGGGAACACTAAAACAAGCAAACTATGCATGCAAAATAGAATCTGTCAAAAACAGAACAGTCTGTGAAGATCTGTAGTGTAACCATACTTCCATGTCTCTTAAAATTCTGAAAATTTAGGAAAATCCAGGAAATTTGTATATAGATCATTTGTAAAAAATAAGATCAAGATCACGTTACAGTTAATTTACAAAATTCCTAGACTGAGAGCAAAAGTTTCTGTTTTTGCACAGAATCAACTCAACTATCATCCACACTATCCCAAAGACTTTACTTGGCACTTTATTGAAATAAAAGGCACAAAACATGATTAATAAAGTAGCTTAATCATGTGAACACCAAAAAACATAAAGTAAAAGTGTTGGGTTGTCTCCCAACAAGCGCTTTTCTTTAAAGCCTTTTAGCTAGGCATGATGATTTCAATGATGCTCACATAGGAATAATAATTATAACATGCAAAAGAGCATCATGAATCTCATGACAAGCACATTTAATTCTAACCCACTTCCTACACATAGGGATTTTGTAAACAAACAATTTATCGGAGAAAGAATCAACTAGCATAGGAAGGCAAAACAAGCATAACTTCAAAACTTTCAACACATAGAGAGGAAACTTGATATTATTGCAATTCCTACAACCATATGTTCCTCCCTCATAATAATTTTCAATAGCATCTTGAAGGAATTCCACAATATAACCAGCACATAATGAATTATTTTCATGATCTACAAGCATATAAATTTTACTACTCTCCACACAAGAAAATTTCTTCTCATGACTAATAGTGCGAGTATCATAAAAGAATTGAACACTAAAAATTGGTTCCACATTAAAATAGTAATATTCGCTAAAATGGTATTCATAATTATGAGAAGTATCCTAATAGTAATCATCACTCTTTTTCATCTCATAAGTATCATCACAATAGTCATCATTAGTAGAAGGCATGCAATCATGATAACAAATTTGATCATTCAAAGTAGGGGGAGTAAAAAGATCATCTTCATTAAGCATAGCATTCCCAAGCTTGTGAAAAACATTAATTGTAGCAAATAAATTCTCAAACATGTCATTTTCATCAAACATAGCATCCCTAAGCTTGTGGCTTTGTATATCATAAGCACAATCACTCTCATCATTAATAGTATGAATATTACCAATTGTATAGCAATTATTATAATCATCCTCCAAGTTGGTGTCATAAACATTTTCAAGACTATAAGAAGTATCATTATATTCCCAATTACAATTATCACAACAATCAATAGGCATAACAAAATCATCCTCAAGTGTATCATCTTACACAACTATTTTTGATTCATTCTCATGAGGCCTATCAATAATGGGAGCAACATTATTTGGGAGAGATGCCTATTTACCTTTACCTTTCCTTCTTTTCATCTTCTTTACTGCATTATGTGTGGGTTTATTTGATTCCTCCAAGATTCTTTTTGAAGCGGTTGGTTGAATAAAAAGCTCCTCCTCGTTACCTGATTGATCATAAGAAAAAATAGGAGGATATTGGGAAACCTCTTCCCCTTCATTAGTATTCTCTTCATCTTCTATTTGTTTTCTTGTCTTTAAGTAATTGGTAATATAAGGATTCTCAATGCAATTTACCATGCAATACATATAGATTTCATTTAGATCAAAATCAATCATTTTAATGAGAACCCAAGCTGGAACATCCTTAGTTTTATGTTTCGTTTCTTCATACCCCAAAAATAGACTAAGTTCATTATGATGCTCAAGGGTAATGAGGTTATCACAATTTTTGGACACAATTCGATCATGAAATAGTTCACACTGGAAATTTAAATGACCACTTTCATTGCAAAGTACATAAGGACGACAAGAAATATTAAGTCTTCCAGCACAAACATATAGCCTCTCTTGCAACCATTTAGTTTCTAAATAATTATGCCTCTTACAAATTGTATCTTCCCTTTTAGGCATGTCTTCACAAACTCTATGCACTCCACAAAAATTTACATGCTTATAAGAAATATTTTTATCATGACTAGTGCAATCATCATTAGTACTATGGATATTCAAAGAATTTATACTAACAACATCGCAATCATGCTCATCACTCAAAGATTTAGTGCCAATTTTTTTAATAACTTCTTCTTCTAACACTTGAGCACAATTTTCCTTTCCATCATTTTCACGAAAGACATTGAAAATATGAAGCATATGAGGCAACCTCAATTCCATTTTTTGTAGTTTTGTTTTATAAACCAAACTAGTCATAAAACAAGAATTTAAAATATTAAATTTCAAAATCTAAAGATATACCTTCAAGCACTCACTTCCCCGACAACGACGCTAGAAAAGAGCTTGATGTCTACTACACAACCTTCTTCTTGTAGACTCATGTTGGGCCTCCAAGCGCAGAGTTTTGTAGGACAGTAGCAAATTCCCCTCAAGTGGATGACCTAAGGTTTATCAATCTGTGGGAGGCATAGGATGAAGATGCTCTCTCTCAAGCAACCGTGCAATCAAATAACAAAGAGTCTCTTGTGTCCCCAACACACCCAATACAATGGTAGATTGTATAGGTGCACTAGTTCGGTGAAGAGATGGTGATACAAGTGTAATATGGATGGTAGATATAGGTTTTTGCAATCTAAAAATATAAAAACATCAAGGTAAAAAACAGTAAATAGCGAGCAAAACATTGTATAAATGCTTGGAAACAATGCCTAGGGTCCATACTTTCACTAGTGCAAGTTCTCTCAACAATACTAACATAGTTGAATCATATATAAATCCCTCACGTGCGACAAAGAGTTCACTCCGAAGTCACAAATAGCAGATAACAATAGATGAAATTGTTGTAGGGTACAAAAGAACCTCAAAGTTATCTTTTCCAATCAATCTTATGAGCTATCCCTATAAGTGTCGCGAACAACCCTAGAGTTCATACTAAAATAACACCTTAAGATACACATCAACCAAAACCCTAATGTCACCTAGATACTCCAATGTCACCAAAAGTATCCATGGGCTTGATTATACGATATGCATCACACAATTTTAGATTCATCATGTTCAATCCAACACAACGAACTTCAAAGAGTGCCCCAAAGTTTCTTGCGGAGAGTCAAGACAAAAACATGTGCCAACCCCTATGCATAGATCCCCAAGGTCGGGGAACCCGCAAGTTGATCACCAAAACATACATCAAGTGGATCAATAGAACACCCCATTGTCACCACGAATATCCCATCGCAAGACATACATCAAGTGTTCTCAAGTCCTTATAGACTCAATCTGATAAGAAAACTTCATAGGGAAAACTCAATTCATCACAAGAATATACAGAGGGGAAAACTCTGTATGATTCATCTATATTAATAAAGCTCGCGATACATCAAGATCATGCCATCTCAAGAACACGAGAGAGAGATCAAACACATACCTACTGGTACATACCCTCAGCCCTGAGGGTGAACTACTCCCTCCTCTTCATGGAGACCGCCGGGATGACGAAGACGGCCTGCGGTGATGGTTTCCCCCTTTGGCAGGGTGCCAGAACGGGCTCCCGATTGATTTTTCATGGCTCTGGAGGCTTGCGACAGCGAAACTCCCGATCGAGGTTTCTTTCTAGAGGTTTCTTGATTTATAGCAATTTTTGGCGTCGGTCTCACGTCAAGGCGGTGCCCGAGGGGCCCGCAAGACAGGGGGCGCACCCTAGGGGGGCGCCCTCTGGCTTGTGGCCAGTTGGTGGACCCCCTACGGCTGTTATTTTTCCAGTATTTTTTTGTTTTCGAAAAAATATTCTCCGTACATTATAAGCTCATTCCGAGAAATTTTATTTCTGCACAAAAACAACACCACGGTAGTTTTGCTGAAAACAATGTCAGTCCGGGTTAGTTCTAATCAAATCATACCATAATCATATAAAATTATTGTAAACATGGCATGAATACTTCATAAATTATAGATACGTTGGAGACGTATCACCTTCAACGCTGGTGTGTTCAGTCTTCGACTGTTCCTCACATAGATAGCAATCGGCTTGCAAGGTGAGTTCCACCCGTGCTCGGCTGATTCTGATTTGTTCCCCCTCCCAGTAACTGATACGTCCCAAACGTATCTATAATTTCTTATTGTTCCATGATCTTTTGGGTGATATTGTCATATGTTTTGCTTCACTTTTATATCTTTTTACACATATTTGGACTAACCTACTAACTTAGTGCACCTAGTGCCAGTTTCTGTCTGCTGATGTCTTTTTTGCACGGGCTTTTACCCAATTTTCTGGAGCCCCGAAAATCCCAAGAAAAATATATAAAAATCAGCGTAACGGAAGCTTCCCGATCACCGAAGCTGGGCCAGAGGGGGGCCAGGGGCTGCCCAGGCGACCTCCCGGCGTGGCCTGGCCCCTGGCCGCGCCCACATGCCGCCTGGGTGGACCCCACCACTTCTGACGCCCTCCTTTGGCCTATATTTACTCCTCCGAGAGGAAACTCTTCCATCACATCCAGAATCGCGAATTTCTCCATCGTTCTGCTGCTGCAACACTTCCAAGATCAGGAGCGTCAGGAGACCTCTTCCCGGAACCCTGCTGGAGGGAGGATTGACCTCCGGGAGCTTCTCAACCACCATGGACGCTTCCCAGACTTTTCGTGAGTAGTCCTCCTTGGACCATGAGTCCATGACCAGTAGATATGTGATGTCTTCTCTCCAATCTTGTGCGTTAGTGATTAGCCCTTATGAGATGCCCTACATGATCAAGGCATCTATGTGATTTTCCTGCTATTGCTATGCTCGATTTTCCTGTTATATATTTGATTATCATTTTATATTATGTTCTTTAGTGATTCATGCATGTTCTCCGTTGCTCTTTATTGCTTTGGTCGAGTAGTAGATTGTATCTCCAAGAGGGAGTGATATCCATGATTGTGGGTTCATGCCCCCTGATGTCTAGAATGAGTGACAGAAACATGAGACTAGGGGATGTGCTATTTCCACGAGGGAGAAAACAATGGTGCTTGTGACCATGGTTGCAAGGATTGTTTACCTGACGCATAGTTCGTTAATCCAGTTGTCCGTTGGTTTGAGTTTACACTTTGGGTGAGATTCGCAACTTAATACCAGCGAGATGTTCTGGATAGATATCTCAAGGTGGATGATTAGTAAGTAGATGCCGATGAATAAACGGTCTACTTGTCTTGGCGTACTGCCCATTACTATTGAGCCTCTATCTTTCAAGTAGCATGATTAGCATTGCAGTGCGTTTATAATTTTGTCAATTGCCCAACTGTAATTTGTTCACCCAAGCATAGTTGTTTATCGTATTTTGGAAGAGAGACTTCACTAGTGAACATCATGTGACTCAGGTCCATATCACCACCACTGCTTACACCTCCATAATTTACTACTTTCATTTACTGTTCCGTTGCAATCACTATCACTATTCCCGCTTGTGTTTTCATCCTTTGCAAACTACAAGGCCGAAGATATTGACAACCTCTCTGTACTCGTTGGGAGAAAAGTTATTTGTGTGTGTGCAGGTCCACGCCTTCTGATTGCACCAGGGCAGGGGACACCTACTTGTTGATCCTCGGAGTCCTCCTGGTTCGATAAACCTTACAGTCTTCGTGTAAGGGAAAACTTGCTGCTGACTACATCTCAATCTTCAACTTGGGGTAACCAATGAGGAGTAAGAAGTATATTCATCATCTCGTCATCAAGCAAGTTTTCTGGCACCGTTGTCGGGGACTCCAGTCTTAAACATAGGGGAGTTGCATGCTATCTTTTACCTTTGAGTTTTTGCTTTAGAGTCTTATACGAAAAACCACAAAAAAATTAGTTGATTTGTTCTTGCTTGTTGTTGTTGCTATGGGTTCCACTGAGAACACCAAGTTGTGTGACTTCACTAGTCACAACAACAATGGCATTATCTGCACTCCTATTGCTGCTACCGCCACTGGGGCTACCTCCTATGAGATTAAACCTGCTTTACTGAACCTTGTTATGAAAGATCAATTCTCCGGTGCTGGAGATGATTCTGCTTTGCACTTGAATAATTTTGTTGAGTTTTGTAATATGCAACAATATAAAGAAGTAGATGGTGATATTGTTAAACTTAAGCTTTTTTCCTTTCTCCTTGAGAGGAGGAGCTAAAGTGTGGCTTCAATCTTTCCCTAGGAATAGCATAGATTCTTGGGATAAGTGCAAAGATGCTTTTATTGGGAAGTATTACCCGTTTGCTAAGATTATCCAGTTAAGAAGTAACATTATAAAATTTTGGCAGCTGGATGATGAACATGTTGCTCAAGCTTGGGAACGTATGAAATCTCTTGTTAAGGATTGCCCTACACATGGTTTGACTACTTGGATCGTTATCCAAACTTTCTATGCAGGATTGAACTTTACCTCGCAGAATCTGTTAGACTCGACCGCGAGAGGAACCTTTATGTAAACTACACTTGGTGCTGCCACAAAGATATTGGATGTGATGATGACAAATTATTCTCAATGGACACCGAGAGAGCTCCAAGAGGTAGGAATGCAAACTCTGTTGAGGAGATCTCCTCCCTTAATGATAAGGTTGACATGATCATGACTTGACTTACTAAGCAAGCTCCTATTGATCCTCATGATGTTCCTTCAAATTCTTTGGTTGCTCAAGAAAGAGAGCAAGTTGATGTTAATTTTATCTCTAGGAACAACTTTAATAATAATGCTTATAGGAGTAATTTTGGTAGAAATCCTAGACCGTTGCCATCCAACAACTATGGGAACAACAATAATTATCCTAACACCAAAAACTCCACTTCTGAATTAGAGAGCATGCTTAAAGACTTTATCACTTCTCAAAAAGCCTTCAACAAGAGTGTAGAAGAGAAATTAGAAAAATTATATAGTCTCTCTTTGAAGGTGGACAACATAGCTCATGATGTAGAGATGCTTAAAATTAGAACTTTCCCCATTGAGGAAAGGAACACCACACCCATGAATGCTATCCAAGTCCAAATTAATGAGAACATAAGAATGCTAGCCGAACTTAAAGATAGATGGGCTAGAGAAAAAGAAGAGGAAGATAGGATTAAGATCCTTCCTACACACACTACCATTGCTACTATACAAGTCGAGGAGCTCAAAACTTTTAGCACCCATCACACCCCTAGTCCTAATGGACCTATTAATGATGATGCTAATACGTCAACTATAGGACAAAAAGGCCCTTGGAATTTAAAGACTACCAAAATAATGAGCTTAGATGACATTACTACCACTTTAATTAATGGTAGTAACCTTGATTTTGACAATTGTAGTCTTTCCGAAGTGATCACTTTTTTTTGCAAAGAATGGCTAAACACCCCCACACTAGTACACTCAATATTGCCTTCACCAAGCATATTACCAATGCTCATATCAAAGCTAGGGTGGAGAAGCTCAAACTAGAGACTTCTATTCCTAGAAAACTGGAAGATGGTTGTGATCCTATGGTCAAGATTAAATTTAATAATATCTCTTGCTTTGCTTTATGTGATGTTGGAGCTAGTGCCTCCGTTATTCCCAAAAGAATGTATGATATGCTTGATTTGCAACCTTTTCATCCATGTTCTTTTGGTGTACGTCTTGTTGATTCTTCCGTAAAGAAACCTTTAGGGAGAATTGATGATGTTCTTATTGTTGTCAATGATAACTTTGTGCCCGTTGATTTTCTTATTATGGACAATGAGTGTGATCCCTCATGTTCAATTATTTTGGGACGTCCTTTTCTCTGCACTGGTGGTGCTATCATTGACATGAAAGAAGGAACCATTAGATTCCAATTACCCCTTAAAAAGGGAATGGAACACTTCCCTCGAAAGAAGATTAAGTTCCCTTATGAGTCTGTCGTTCGGGCAAGTTATTCTTATGGAGTTGATAACACTTGATCTTTTTGCATAATGCCTAGCTCAAAGGCATAAAAGAAAGCGCTTGTTGTCAGGAAACCCAATTAGTTTTACTTTCTGTTTTAGTGGTCTTTATGCTAGTTACTATTGTAGAAACATCATTGTATCTTTATTTTCAAGCTTTGTGCAAAGTTATAGCCTGCGATTGCAAGGAAGTTCAAAGGTTGTGACATGCTGTCCACAAACAGATTATGTCTGCTTGACGGAAAGATTTGCCAAAAATCACTAGATCATCTTTTTGATCTGAATTGTTTTGAGAACATGCTCTATATAATTGTCTTTCTGGCATCTACTTTGAGTTTTTTGATTTGAGTTGCAGAAGTGGCCCGAATAAATTATTTACTACCCGTTGTTCAGTTTTTCATAGATTCTGCCACGTTTTGTGTTTTCATCATTTTGCAAATCTTAAGCTTGCTTTTCCTTTGCAAAAACCTTTTGGCAATCATGAGAAACAATAGCTTTTCATGAAAATCTTTATTTCAAGTAGGAATAAGTTATTTTATAATGGGTACTAACGACCCTAATCAGCTTATGATGAGTTTCATATGAAAGGAGTTTTCAAGTATGCCATGGAAGATGATGAAAGAAGATCCAGGAGTGTAAAGTGCTCAAGCTTAGGGATGCCACCATGCACCCCAAGAAATATTCAAGGAGACTCGAGCGTCTAAGCTTGGGGATGCCCCCGTATATCCCCTTCTCTATCAACAATCATCAGTTCGTCCATCTCCATGCTATATTTTTATCACTTCATATGTTATGTGATATACTTGGGGCGTCCCGCTCTTTACTTTTTAGCTTGTTTTAGTTTTTCTTGCTGGTCATAACAAGTCGTAACCTAGCCTACCTTGTTTAGGAGAGAAACACTCTCCATTCCACTCTAGAACACAACATAGGTTTTCATGCTTATCTTTTTGTGTGTTCTTTATCTTTTCATAGCTGCTGTCATGCTTAGCTCTTAGTTTTCATGCTATATCTTTTTAAGAGCTTTTATTTAGGTTGCTTTTGGAACTCTCTTGAGTTATCATGCTTATCTTGTTTAGAGAGTTGTCTTGTTGCACTGAGTTGTGTGTCTTGCATGAGTAGGTAATTGAGGTTGCTATTTAAGTATAGTAGTAACTTGCAATAGTTTTGAAGTATTGATTTGAGTAATGTTTGGACTATTCGTGCCAAGAGCTTGAGCCTATTAGTGATAGGTGTCGTATTTTGGGAAATCCGTGTGTTTTTCAAAAACTAAAAATTAGTTGAGAACTCTAGCTACTAGATTGATCACTAACCTGTGGAGGGGTTGGAATATATAGAGTACCCTCACGTTACCATCGGTCGAGGATGCGCAAGGATAACCAAACCCCCAAGCACTCCTCCTCGGGGTACTTGTCTCTTTGTGAATCTCCTAACTAGATAGAGAGTTACCGATAATAAGTGTATGATTGCTTCGGACTAATGTGAGTATTCGATTGTTGGCACTTCCACCATCCATATTTTGCTAGCCTCTTCAGTACCGTGCATTGCCCTTTATCATCTTGAGAGTTGGTGCAAACTTCGCCGTTGCATCCAAACCCTTGGCATGATACGCTCTATCATCATAAGCCTCATTATATCTTTCCTCAAAACAGCCACCATACCTACCTATTAAGGCATTTCCATAGCCTTTCCGAGAGACATTGCCATGCAACATCCACCATCTCATGACTTGATCTACATGTCATACATGCTTTTGCTTGATCGAGGAGCCACATGCTAGTTGGGCCTTGCCCTTATTATTGCTACATGGCGCGCTAGTTTCATTGCATATCCTGCTACACTGGCCGAGGAATACATTTGCATACATCATGATAGTTTTCATTTGTCTTTATGTGGATACTTCTTATAAAGTTTGACGATCTTCTTTTTATTCTTGTAAAACACAGAGTGTTGCCCTTAAGTGAGGAAAGGATCCCAAAGAGGACAAATGAAAAGATTCCAAAGAGGACAAATGAGAGATAAAAATAAAGAGGCAAAGAGGCCACAAGAAAAAAAGAAAAAAAAAGAAAAATAAATAAAAAGAGAGAAGGGGCAACAATACTATTCCTTTTGAAAGATCCACACTCGTACTCCATTGCTATATTTGTACTCCATAGAGATTATCTTTCATGCATAACTATGTGGGGACCCTTACACTATAGAACTTGGCTTGCATATTCCAATGATGAGCCTCCTCAAATGAGCTCTAGGTCTTCATGAGCAAGCAAGTTGGATGCACCCCCACTAGTTCATTTGGAGAGCTTATCTTAGCTCATATGTGCATCCGTTGCATGGCAATCCCTACTCCTCACAACATATCTATCATTTGGCTTTCTCTCGCCTATGATTGTCCTCATTGATGTGAGACTTTCATACCCTTTTTGTCTTCCTTCCCCATCATTATTATCTTTGCCATCCTAAGTACCAACATATCTTGCTTGCGCTCATCCATTGCATGAGTGCTCAAAGTCAAAACGGAGAGGATCATTTTGACTTGTGCCTGACTAGTCGTCTGGGGATGAGTGAAAATAAGATTCTGAAGGAGACCAAGTGTGAGGTTTTGTAGATTGAGTTGTCAATTAAAAATATATATTTTATGCTCTAAACCCATCTCCCACTTCTTCCATGCAAACACCATTTGGAGACATTCGAGTCACGGACAGCGAGAGCTCTTGCAGCCTTTATGTTCTTACTTTGCTAAACTCAATACTAGATATAGACTCTTGCTTTTTAATGTCTTGACTTGAATTGCATACCTTACTTGCTTTACTTCGAAGTTCTTATATGTGTGTTAGCATGTCACCATAGAAATTATTTGTGTTATCATTTACCTACTCGAGGACGAGCAGAAATTAAGCTTGGGGATGTTGATACGTCCCAAACGTATCTATAATTTCTGCTTGTTCCATGATCTTTTGGATGACATTGTTCTATGTTTTGCTACACTTTTATATCTTTTATACATAATTCGACTAACCTACTAACTGAGTGCACCCCGTGCCAGTTTGTGCCTGCTAATATCTTTTTTACAGGGGCTTTTACCCAATTTTCTGGAGCCCCAAAAATCCCAAGAAAAATATATAAAAATCAGCGTAACGGAAGCTTCCCGATCACCGAAGAAGGGTCAGAGGGGGGCCAGGGGCTGCCCAGGCAACCTCCCGGTGTGGCCTGGCCCCTGGCCGCACCCACAAGCCGCCTAGGTGGACCCCACCTCTTCTGACGCCCTCCTTTGGCCTATATTTACTCCTCCGAGAGGAAACCCTTCCATCACATCCAGAATCGCGAATTTCTCCATTGTTTTGCCGCCGCATCGCTTCCGAGATCGGGAGCGTGAGGAGACTTCTTCCCGGCACCCTGTCGGAGGGAGGATTGACCTCCGGGAGCTTCTCCACCATCATGGACGCTTTCTAGACGTGCCGTGAGTAGTCCTCCTTGGACCATGAGTCCATGATCAGTATCTATGTGATGTCTTCTCTCCAATCTTGTGCTTCAGTGATTAGCCCTTGTGAGCTGCCCTACATGATCAAGACATCTATGTAATTTTCTGCTATTGCTATGCTCGGTTTGTTGGAATCCGGTGGATTATGAGATTATGTTCAGATTGTGATGAGTTATATATTTGATTATACTTTTATATTATGTTCTTTAGTGATTCATGCATGTTCGCCGTTGCTCTTTATTGCTTTGGCCAAGTAGTAGATTGTAACTCCACGGTGCTTGTGACCACGGTTGTGTTGTTGCCACCAGAAACATGAAACTAGGGGATGTGTTGTTGCCACCAGGGAGAAAACAACGGTGCTTGTGACCATGGTTGCAAGGATTATTTACCTTACGCATAGTTCGTTAATGCAGTTGTCCGTTGCTTTGAGTTTACACTTTGGGTGGGGCTCGCAACTTAAGACCAGCGACATGTTCTGGATAGATATCTCAAGGTGGATGATTAGTAAGTAGATGATGATGTATAAACGGTCTACTTGTCTTGGCATACTGCCCATTACTATTGATCCTCTAACTTTCAAGTAGCATGATTAGCATTGCGGTGCATTTATAATTCTGTCAATTTCCCAGCTGTAATTTGTTTACCCAAGCATAGTTGTTTATCGTCTTTTGGGAGAGAGACATTACTGGTGAACATCATGTGACTCAGGTCCATATCACCACCATTTCTTACACCTCCATCATTTACTGCTTTCATTTACTTTTCCGTTGCAATCACTATCACTATTCCCACTTGTGTTTTGATCCTTTGCAAACTATTAGGCCAGAGATATTGACAACCTCTCTGTACTCGTTGGGAGAAAAGTTATTTGTGTGTGTGCAGGTCCAAGTCTTCTGCTTGCGCCAGGGCAGGGGACACCTACTTGTTGATCCTGGGAGACCTCCTGGTTTGATAAACCTTACAGTCTCCGTGTAAGGGAAAAATTGCTATTGACTACATCTCCACCTTCCACTTGGGGTAACCAACGAGGAGCGGGAAGTATATTCATCATCTCGTCATGAGTAACCTGTACATTTTTAAAACCGGCATCCTTCTCAACGAAGGCATTTAAATGTCCATTTGTGAATGGCTCCCCATTGATACGCTTTCCCGATGAAGGGCCACCTTGAACCACGGCCCGCGACCGTGTCTCGGGGGCCACGTCCTCTCGAGGAGACTGTGCCTCTATATTTACTGGGATATGAATAACACCACACGTTCACCCATGTGCGCAGCGGCTTGATGATTTTTAGGAAGTAGGTGGTGGTGTAACTAGCGCAGTAAAAGGGACCCTTGGTATTACAATCCCTTATAAAAAGGAGCAAAGATCGAAAGATTTCAACACTTGCATCCTCGGCTTCTCTCTTGTCTCCCCAAGATCGAGCACTGAGATTCGATCCTCTTTTTCGACCTTTCTTCCCCACGCCATATTCGAGCCCACACCATAGCTGACTCTCATGGCAAGTGGGAGATGTTGACCATCTCTGAAGCGCTCTGGATAACTATTCTGCGATATTGCCCACCGAGCGGCGGAGGCTAGTCAGGTGATCCTGACTCTGAGGCGGGGTGAACGGTAGTGTTTATCCCCCATTTTTCTTTGGGGCCTAGGCTTTCCCGTTCACCCCTTCATTAGGGGTCTCATGTTCTATTATGGGCTATATTTCCACGATCTCCCCCCAACTCCTTTATGCATATTACCTCCTTCATCATCGTGTGCGAAGCATTTTTGCAAGTTCACCTGCATTTCAAGCTTTGGCTTAAGATGTTCAATGTCAAACCAAAGTCCATGAGCAACCAACACGTTGATTGCGACGAGGCGGTGATAAGAAAGCTCCCCAAGGTGATATGGCCGAAGGGCACTTTGATAGACACTATCAAGGGCTGGTAGAAGGAGTGGTACTACATCACTGAACCAAGGGGGGCGAACTGGGCAGCCCCTGCCGAGTTCAAGTCCGGCCCTCCGGAGAGGCTAACCTTCTGGGTCAAGAAAAACATAGACTGGGGATTCGCGAGGGACATGAAGTTGATGCCGAAGTGCATCAAGCAAATGGTGGATGCTAGAATCCAATTAACCTATGTGATCCAAGTTTCTCTACGGCGGCGCATCCTAGCGTGCCAACATCGGGCAAATCCGATGTGGGTCTACAAGCCCGATGACCCTAAGGTCATCAAGGAGTTCTTCCGCACGACCCATGATGACGTGTGTTGGATTTTGTTCAAGCCCCAGCCGGCGTGGCCAGCCGAGGACGAAGACAGGGGCATGTACCACAAGAATCCTCTAGTCGAGGTACGTTCGAACATCACTCCCCTCCTCAAGTTCTGATCTCTTTTAAAAAGATCTCACCTTTCCCCGAATTGTTTTGACAGGAGCAGTTGGCCCTTGCCAAGAACATCGACGAACCAGCTCCTCTTCCTGAGGAGCCAAGGTCTGAACTACTCGTCGTGATGTTGGTTCAGAAGCCGTACAAGGCTCCGGAGCCGAAGAAGAAGGAGACCCACGAAGGTCTCCGTTCCAGGGGTCCTCCGGACACTAAGTCCAAGGACACGCGTGTTTCCTCTACCTACGAGGCGGGGGAAGCAGAATAGGAGGAGGACATGACTCCTCCTAGTCCAAGAAGAGGGCACCACAAGAGGTGGAGAAGGAAGCCCTGCCTCCTAGGGCTCCGAAGAGGCCTTGCAAAGGCAAGGCCGCTTCCCTTGGCACCGTTCCGGACTTCGACGACGAGATCGGATAGTTCGAGATGATTCCTCGCCGAGCCCCCAGGGTCAAACAACTCGCCCCGAGGTACGAGCTCTGACAAGTTTATTAAGCAAACTTATACTAAATCCTAATTGGTCGATATATATATATATATATATATATATATATATATATATATATATATATATATATGACTCCTTTTATGTACTCCTGGGTGTATGTACTCCCATGTTCAATATACCTCACATATGAGTGTGTTATACCCCTTTCTTATTTTTTATATACCTTATTAATTATTTTAAAATACCTTAATTTAAATAGTGTGAAAAAATATCAGTAGAATTATCAGTTTTTTCAATATACCATTTTTACGTACAAAAAAGTTGTATGTGTGTAAGTACTATAAAATATAGATATTTAAATGGGATTTTTCACATAACTCACTTTGGGGTATCTACTATTCAATAATGAAGCATATTAAAAATTATAAAGAGGTATAGTCGGTTCATTTATGTGGTATATTAAATGTGAGAGTACGTACACCCAGGAGTATGGGGCCATTTACCTATATATATATATTGTTGGGATCGTAGTAATAATTCAAAAAAATTCCTACGTCACACCAAGAACATTTAGGAGAAACCAACAACGAGAGAAGTAGAGCATCTTCATACCGTTGAAGATCGCATACTGGAAGCATTATTACGAACGCGGTCGGTGGAGTCGTACTCGTTGCGATTCAAATCGCGAAATATCCGATCCGAACACCGAACGTACGGTGTCTGCGCGTTCAACTCACCTACAGCCCGAGGACGTCTCCTCCTTCTTGATCCAGCACGATGGCGTGGTGGCGATGGAGTATGTAGCTCTCCGGCAGGGCTTCGCCAAGCACCGCGGAGGAGGAGAAAGAGGTGGAGAGGTAGGGTTGCGCCATAGGTTATCAAATCAGGTGTGTCCAGTCCTCCCAAATCCTCCACTATGTATAGAAGGGAGGGAGAGGGGGTGCGCCACCCCTAGGGAAACCCTAGGAGGTGCGGCAACCCTTGGAGGAGGGGGTAGCGCCCTAGGTGGGTGGCTTACCACCGAAGGCAGCCCCCACGCATAGGGTTTGCCTCCCTTGCGTCTTGGGCCTCCTCCGTTGCACCTTGGGCCTGTACCCCTTGGCGCACCAGCACACCAGTGGCTGGTTCCTCTCCCCTTTCAGCCCATGTGGCCCTCTGGGACAGGTGGACCCTCACGGTGGACCTCCGGTACCCTTTCGGTGATCCCGGCACAATACCGATAAACCCCGAAACTTTTCCGGTGACCGAAACTGGAGTTCCCACATATAGATCTTTACCCCGGCACCATCCCGGAACTCCTCGTGACATCCGGGATCTCATCCGGGAATCCAAACAACCTTAGGTAACCACATATAAGATTCCCATATCAACTCTAGCGTCATCGAACCTTAAGTGTGTATACCCTACGTGTTCGAGAAACATGCAGACATGACCGAGACACCTCTCCGGCCAATAACCAAAAGCGGGGTCTGGATATACATGTTGGCTCCCACATGTTCCACGATGATCTCATCGAATGAACCATGATGTCGAGGATTCACTCAATCTCGTATACAATTCCCTTTGTCTACCGGTATGACACTTGCCCAAGATTCGATCGACGGTATCCCTATACCTTGTTCAATCTCGTTACCGACAAGTCTCTTTACTCGTTCCGTAACACATGATCCCGTGACTAACTCCTTAGTCAGATTGAGCTCATTATGATGATGTGTTACCAAGTGGGCCCAGAGATACCTCTCCATCACACCGAGCGGCAAATCCCAGGCTTGATTCGTACCAACCCAACAGAAACTTTCGGAGATACCTGTAGTGCACCTTTATAATCACCCAGTTACGTTGTGACGTTTGATACACCCAAAGCACTCCTATGGTATCCGTGACTTGCACAATCTCATGGTCTAAGGAAATGATACTCGACATTAGAAAAGCTTTAGCAGACGAACTACACGATCTTGTGCTATCCTTAGGATTGGGTCTTGTCCATCACATCATTCTCCTAATGATGTGATCCCGTTATCAATCACATCCAATGTCCATGATTAGGAAACCATGACCATCTATTGATTAACGAGCTATCCAACTATAGGCTCACTAGGGACATGTGGTGGTCTATTTATTCACACATGTATTACGGTTTCCGGTAAATACAATTATAGCATGAACAATAGACAATTATCATGAACAAGGAAATATAATAATAACCAGTTTATTATTGCCTCTACGGCATATTTCCAATAGTCTCCCACTTGCACTAGAGTCAATAATATAGTTCACATCACTATGTGATTGCAATGAATCTAACACCCATACAGTTCTGGGGTTCGATCATGCCTTGCTTGCGAAAGATGTTTTTAGTCAACGGGTCTGAACCCTTCAGATACGTGTGTGCTTTGCAAATCTCTATGTCATCCTATAGATGGTGCTACCACACACCATTTGGAACCATTCCAAATGACTGCTCCACTATACGAATCTGGTTTACTACTTAGAGTCATCCGAATTAGTGACAAAGCTTGCATCATCTTAATCCTTTACGACAAACTCCTTTTACCACCTGCATAGTCGAGAAAAATTCCTCAGTCCACTATTTACTAAGGATAACTTTGACCGTTGTCCAGTGATCCATTCCTGGATCACTCTTGTACCTCTTAACTGACTCATGGCAAGGCACACTTCAGGTGCGGTACACAGCATGACATACTTTAGAGCCTACGGCTAAGGCACAGGGGATGACCTTCGTCCTTTCTCTTTCTTGTGTCGTGGTCGGGTATTGAGTCTTACTCAATATTCACTACTTAAAACACATCCAATAACCCCTTCTTTGCCGATCTATTTTGAACTCCTTCAAAAACTTGTCAAGGCATGCATTTCATTGAAAGTTCTATTAGGCACTTTGATCTATCTCCATAGATCTTGATGCTCATTGTTCAAGTAGCTTAATACAGGTTTTCCTTTGAAAAACTCCTTTCAAACAACCCTTTATGCTTTCTAGAAATCCTACATTATTTCCGATCAACAATATGTCAACCACATATACTCATCAGAAATTCTATAGTGCTCCCACTCACTTCTTTGGAAATACAAGTTTCCCATAAACTTTGTATAAAACCAAAATCTTTGATCATCTCATCAAAACATATATTCCAACTCCGAGATGCTTGCTCCAGTCGTTAGAAGGTTCACTGGAGCTTTGCATACTTGTTAGCATTCTTAGGATCGACAAAACTTTCTGGTTGTATCGCATACAACCTTTCCTCAAGGAAACCGTTGAGGAAACAATATTTGACATCCATCTGCAAGATTTCATAAATGATACAACAACTGCTAACATAATTCCAAGAGACTTTCAACATCGTTATGCGTGAGAATGTCTCATTGTAGTCAACTCTTTGAACTTGTCGGAAACAGCTTTGCGACAAGTCGAGCTTTCTTAATGGTGACTTTTCACCATCATCGTCTGTCTTCCCTTTTAAAGATCCATCTGTAGTTAATAGTCTTATGACCATCAAGTAGTTCCTCCAAAGTCTATACTTTGTTTTCATACATGGATCCTCTCTCGGATTTCATGGCCTCCAGCCATTTGTCGGAATCCGGGCCCACCATCGCTTCTCCATAGCTCGTAGGTTCATTGTTTTCCAACAACATGACCACCAAGATAGGATTACCGTACCACTCTGGAGTAGTACGCGTACTTGTCGACCTACGTGGTTTGGTGGTGACTTGATCTGAAGCTTCATGATCACTATCATTAGCTTCCACTTAAATTGGTGTAGGCGCCAGAGGAACAACTTCCTGCGCCCTGCTACACACTGGTTGAAGTGATGGTTCATTAACCTCATAAAGTTTTCACCATCCTCCCACTCAATTCTTTTGAGAGAAACTTTTCCTCAAGAAAGGACCCATTTCTAGAAACAAACACTTTGCTTCCGAATCTGAGATAGGAGGTATACCCAACTTTTTTGGGTGCCCTATGAAGACGCATTTATGTGTTTTGGGTTCGAGCTTATCAAGCTGAAACTCTTTCACATAAGAATCGCAACCCCATACTTTTGTGAAACAACAACTTAGGTTTCTCTAAACCATAGTTCATACGGTATCATCACAAAGGAGTTATGTGGTGCCCTGTTTAAAGTGAATGCGGTTGTCTCTAATGCTTAACCCATAAATGATAATGGTAATTTCATAAGAGACATCATAGTATGTACCATATCTAATAGGGCACGACTATGACATACAGACACACCATCAGACTATGGTGTTCCAGGTGGCATGAGTTGTGAAACAATTTTCACGTGAAACAACTTTCACATTGTATTAAATGTTTACCAAACTCGCAACTCAGATATGTTTACCTCCACAATCACATCGTAGACATATGATCCTCTTGTCACGATGATCTTCAACTTTACTCTGAAATTACTTGAACCTTTCAATAATTCAGACTTGTGTTTCATCAAGTAAATATACTAGTATCTACTCAAATCATGTGTGAAGTAAAAAAAATATTATCCACTTCATGCCTCAGTACTCATTGGACTGTACACATGGAAATGTATTACTTCCAACAAGTTACTTTCTTGTTCCATCTTACTGGAAAACGAGGTCTTCAGTCATGTTGACCATGTGGTATGTTTTGCATGTCTCAAGTGATTCAAAATCAAGTGAGTCCAAACGATCCATCTGCATGGAGTTTTTTCATGCGTTTATACCAATAGACATGGTTCACATGTCTCAAACTTTTCAAAAACGAGTGACTCCAAAGATCCATCATCATGGAGCTTCTTCATGCGTCTTATACCAATATGACTCAAATGGCAGTGCCACAAGTAAGTGGTACTATCATTACTACTTCATATATTTTGACATCAATATTATGAACATGTGTATCACCACGATCGAGATTTAATAAACCATTTATTTTAGGTGCAAGACTATTGAAGGTATTATACAAGTAAACATAATAACCATTATTCTCTTTAAATGAATAACCGTATTGCAATAAACATAATCGTATCAAGTTCATGCTCAATGCAAATACCAAATAAAATTTATTTACGTTTAACACTAATCCCGATGGTAGAGGGAGCGTGCGATGTTTGATCACATCAACCTTGGAAACACTTCCAACACTTATCGTCCCCTCACCTTTAGCTAGTCTCTGTTTATTCTGTAGCTTTTATTTCGAGTTACTAACACTTAGCAACTCAACCGGTATCTAATACCCTGGTGCTACTAGGAGTACTAGTAGAGTACACATCAATATCATGTATATCCAATATACTTTTGTCGACTTTGCCAGCCTTCTCATCTACCAAGTATCTAGGGTAGTTCCTCTTCAGTGGTTGTTCCCCTCATTACAGAAGCACTTAGTCTTGGGTATGGGTTTAACCTTGGGTCTCTTCACTAGAGCAGCAATTGGTTTGCCATTTCATGAAGTATCCCTTCTTTCCCTTGCCCTTCTTGAAACTAGTGGTTTTATTAACCATCAACAATTGATGCTCCTTTTCGATTTCTACTTTCGCGGTGTCAAACATTGCGAATAGCTCAAGGATCATCATATCTATCCCTGATATGTTATAGTTCATCACAAAACTGTAGCAACTTAGTGGCAGTGACTTTGGAGAACCATCACTATCTCATGTGGAAGATTGACTCCGACTTGATTCAAGTGATTGTAGCATTCAGACAATCTGAGCACATGCTCAGTGATTGAGCTTTTCTCCCTTACTTCATAGAAAAAGAATCATGTCGGTGGTCTCATACCTCTCAACAAGGCCACGATCATGAAATCCCAATTTCATCTCTTGGAACATCTCATTTGTCCCCCGACGTTTGAAACGTATTTAGCGCCTCAATTCTAAGCCGTTTAAGCATTATGCATTGAACTATCATGTAGTTATCAAAAACGTGTATGTCAGATGTTCGCAACATACACACACGATGCTTGGGGTTCATCACACCGAGCGGTGCATTAAGGACATAAGCCTTTTGTGCATCAATGAGGACAATCCTGAGTTTAACGGACCCAGTCCGCATAATTGCTACTATCAACTTTGAACTGAATTTTCTCTAGGAACATATCTAAAACAGTAGAGCTACAACGCAAGTTATTTATGACCTTAAGTTCATTTAATCAAATTATTTAATGATACTTAAGTTCATTTAATCAAATTATTTAATGAACTCCCACTTAGATAGACATCCCTCTAGTCATCCAAGTGACACATGACCCGCGTCGACTAGGCCGTGTACGATCATCATGTGAGACAGACTAGTCATCAATGGTGAACATCTTCATGTTGATCGTATCCACCATACGACTCATGTTCGACCTTTTGGTATCCCGTGTTTCGAGGCCATGTCTATACATGCTAGGCTCGTCAAGTCAACCTAAGTGTTTTGCGTGTGTATATCTGGCTTACACCCGTTATACGCGAGCGTTAGAATCTATCACACCCGATCATCACGTGGTGCTTCGAAACAACGATCCTTGGCAACAGTGCACACTTCTCTTGAAATTTTAGTGAGGGTTCATATTATTTCATACCGTCGTTCTAAGCAAATAAGATATAGAAACATGATAAACATCACATGCAAATCATATAGTGACATGATATGGCCAATATCATATTTCTCCTTTGATCTCCATCTTCGGGGCATGACATGATCGTTATTGTCACCGGCATGACACCATGATCTCCATCATTGTGTCTCCATGAAGTCGTCTCGCCAACTATTACTTCTACTACTATGGCTAACGGTTAGCAATAAAGTAAAGTAATCACATGGCGTTGCATCTCATACAATAAATTAAGACAACTCCTATGGCTCCTACCAGTTATCGTACTCATCGACATGCAAGTCGTGAATCCTATTACAAGAACATGATCAATCACATACATCATATATATATCATCAAATCCTTTTGGCCATATCACATCACATATCATACCCTGCAAAAAACTAGTTAGACGTCCTCTAATTGCTGTTGCAAGTTTTACGTGGATGATTTGGGTTTCTAGCAAGAACGCTTCTTACCTAAGTGACAGCAACAATGTTGATATGCCAATGCTATTTACCCTTCATAAGGACCCTCTTCATCAAATACAATCCAACTAAAGTGGGAGAGACAGACACCCGCTAGCCACCTTATGCAACAAGTGCATGTCGGGCGGTGGAACCAATCTCACGTAGGAGTACGTGTAAAGTCGGTCCGGGCCGCTTCATCCCACGATGCCGCCGAATCAAGATAATACTAGTAACATCAAGCAATTGACAAAATCATGCCACCGTTGGGGATCGTAGTAATAATTCAAAAAAATTCCTACGTCACACCAAGAACATCTAGGAGAAACCTGCAACGAGTGAAGTAGAGCATCTTCATACCATTGTAGATCGCATAGTGGAAATGTTAGTATGAACATGGTCGATGGAGTCATACTCGTGGGAATTCAAATTGCGGAAGATCCGATCCGAACACCAAACGTACGGTGTCTCCGCGTTCAACACACCTACAACCCGGGGACGTCTCCTCCTTCTTGATCCAGCAAGGAGGGAGGAGAAGTTGAGAGAGAACTTCGGCAACACTACGACGTGGTGGCCATGGAGTATTTGGCTCTCTAGCAGGGCTTCGCCAAGCACCACAGAAGAGAACAAAGAGGTGGAGAGGTAGGGGTACGCCATAGGTGATAAAATCAGGTGTGTCCAGCCCTCCCAAATCCTCCACTATATATAGGAGGGATGGAGAGGGGGTGCGCCACCCCTAGGGAAGCCCTACAAGGTGCGGCATCCCTTGGAGGAGGAGGGGCGGCGCCCTAGGTGGGTGGCTTGCCACCCAGGGCAGCCCCCACGCCTAGGGTTTGGCTCCCTTGCGCCTTGGGCCTCCTCCCTTGCGCCTTGGGCCTGTATCCTTTGGCGCACTAGCCCACGAGGCGCTGGTTCCTCTCCCCTTTCAGCCCATGTGGCCCTCCGGGACAGGTGGACCCTCCCGGTGGACCTCCGGTACCCTTTCGGTGATCCCGGTACAATACCGATAAACCCCGAAACCTTTCCCGCGATCAAAACTGGACTTCCCATATATAGATCTTCTCCTACAAACCATTCCGGAACTCCTCGTGACGTCCGGGATATCATCTGGGACTCCGAACAACCTTCGTAACCACATATACGATTCCCATAACAACTCTAGTGTCACCAAAACCTTAAGTGTGTAGACCCTACGGGTTTGGGAAACATGCACACATGACCGAGACACCTCTCCGGACAATAACCAACAGTGGGGTCTGGATATCCATGTTGGATCCCACAAGTTCCACGATGATCTAATCGGATGAACTACGATGCTGACGATTCGCTCAATCCCATATAAAATTCCCTTTGTCTACCGGTATGACACTTGCGTGAGATTCGATCGTCGGTATCCATATACCTTGTTCAATCTCGTTACCGGCAAGTCTCTTTACTAGTTCCGTAAAACATGGTCCCGTGACTAACTCCTTAGTCACATTGAGCTCATTATGATGATGTATTACCGAGTGGGCCCAGAGATACCTCTTTGTCACACGGAGCGACAAATCCCAGTCTCGATTCGTACCAACCCTACAAACACTTTCGGAGATACCTGTACTACACCTTTATAATCACCCAGTTACGTTGTGACGTTTGATACACCCAAAGAACTCCTACGGTATCTGGGAGTTGCACAATATCATGGTCTAAGGAAATGATACTCGACATTAGAAAAGCTTTAACAGACGAACTACACGACCTTGTGCTATGCATAGGATTGGG
Organism: Hordeum vulgare subsp. vulgare; assembly: GCF_904849725.1. Lineage (NCBI taxonomy): Eukaryota > Viridiplantae > Streptophyta > Magnoliopsida > Poales > Poaceae > Hordeum > Hordeum vulgare. Next base: position 193,141,200 of record NC_058523.1, on the reverse strand, counting down.
TCTTGTCCATCACATCATTATCCTAATGATATGATCCTGTTATCAATGACATCCAATGTCCATGATCAGGAAACTATGACCATCTATTGATCAACGAGCTAGCCAACTAGAGGCTCACTAGGGACATGTTGTGGTCTATGTATTCACACATGTATTAGGTTTCCTGTTAATACAATTATAGCATGAACAGTAGACAATTATCATGAACAAGCAAATATAATAATAACCAGTTTATTATTGCCTCTAGGGCATATTTCCAACACACACACACACACACATATATATATCTGTGTGTGTGTGTGTGTGTGTGTTTGTGTGTGTGTGTATTGCTATTACAACCCCATCCGATATCTTCCAACAAACTAGGTCACGGAGGGAAACTCGCAGCCAACCGAATTGGCGGAGAGTGGGAATGCATCCTGCACCTCCCTTCCCCAAACCTTTGAGGAGGCCATGGTGGTGGACTCCCTCCCGACCTCGCTTAATGCGGGGGTCGAAGAGGTGATGGACGAGGTGAATACCTCGGAAGCCGAAGACCGCGAGGTCCCGGTTGTCGAAGATGCTCCTACAACCATGAGCTAGGAGGATCCCATTGGGGCCAATTCCCTGGTTGATACTACGTGGGAGATCGTCCCCTCAAAGGATGGAAAGGAGGGCCAGAATTCAGCTGAGCTCCCTCCAACATCCTCGGAACCGCCCTCGGTGCCACTCGTGCCAGAACGGGCCACGGTTGAGGAGTCGGCAACGATGGAGGAGATCCTAGAGGATTCTTCAATTGCTGAATAATACCACACCTTAATGGGTGTGGTTTTGTGGAGTATTCAGTCTATTAATAGCGGACTGAATGAAGCCTTTTCAGGCTTATTGACAGGCTCTAAGGTAAGTCACCCACTTTACTAGTGTTGTGTTGTATTTGAAATATATTTTTACTGGCATGAGAGCCCCCGAGGTAGGGGGAGCTTGAAAAAGCTAACACGTGGCTCAGAGAAATGCACAAAAAGGTGTCAGGAATAATGCTAGGAATGTTTATGCGACGCCCTCGGTTTAATCGTACGCTAATCATACACGCAATGCGTACGATCAAACCCAAGGACTCACGGGAATATACCACAACACAACTCTAGACACAAATAAAATAATACAAGCTTCATATTAGAAGCCACGAGCCTCGAGGGCTAGAATACAGAAGCTCGATAAACACACGAGTCAGCGGAAGCAACAAATATCTGAGTACAAACATAACATGGGGTGCCTTAGAGAAGGCTAGCACAAAAGAAACACGATCGAACGAGGCGAGGCCTCCTGCCTGGGAACCTCCTAAACTACTCCTGGTCTTCAGCGGCCTCCATGAAGAAGACACCATCGGGATGGCAGACATCGGGAGGAACTCCACTCCTGGGCTCCATCATCTGGTCGCAGCAAAGGATCAAGGGGACAAAGGGGGAGCAAAGAAACGGTGAGTACTCATCCAAAGTACTCGCAAGTCTTACATGAGAACTATACTAAATATGCATCAATATCAAAGAGGGGGGGGGGTTGTTGAGGATATTACCTGCGGATAACCCGCCCTTAGTGGGCCGGGTCATCAAAGGGGCGACTTACCATTCAAAGCGTGTCTCGTGGCCCAGAAGTTGGATGGCGGTTCAAGAGGTCGTGCAGATGGTAGATTACCAAGGGGGTTACCAATCGTGGAGAACATGGTGACTTAGAGATAGGGAAAGCCACAAGGAGTAGCATGGCAGGACTTTTGTAAACCCTAGGGCCTCGACCTGTATATAAAGGAGAGTCCCGTGGGAAGGTCCAGCGAGTTAGAGAGAATCGAGAGCTAGGTCAGGCGAGTTACGCCCTCCTTGTAATCAAGATCACCATTAATCCACACAAAGCAGGACGTAGGCTTTTACCTCCTCACGAGGGGCCGAACCTGGGTAAATCTGAGTCTCGCTTTCGCTCACCCCCTTCGAGTTGCCACCAAGGTGTGATGGCTCCATCTTTAAGTCCTTTCACAAGGACATCTGCCGTGACAAAACCACGACAGTTGGCGCCCACCGTGGGGCTAGCACACGGTGGAGTTGAGTTCTCGAAGGGAGCCCTACCAGGGTTAGAAAGCTATGCGGCCGGCATCATGACAAAGAGACGCCGCGGGAGGTACTACATCGACAACTCGCGGTGGGAGCCGGAAGCCGATTCAGTCGAATTTGGTACCGAGTCCCCTTCGGCAAAATCAACGTCTTCATCGACATGATTGGGACGCCCGTGCCTAAGACGGACACCTTCACCGACATCGTCGAGCCGGCTAGGTACGTCCTCCCCATCACACGGCGGGACAGGAGTCGCCACGCTTTCGTCGGTTTTACGCAGGAAACGACGTACAAGACGAAGTGGCAGTCCAGGAGATCACCCCCGTCAATTCTGACGGCGAGTCATCCATGGGTGAGACAGATTCAATCCTCCCTCTTCAGGGAGGACAACTCGGAGGGTTGTCGTGGGAAATGGACCCCGAGGTCCTCGAGAGATCCCATCGACAAATCGCCATCTACATGGCGGGGTCATCGCAGCCTCAGCAAAATCCAACCGGCAACAGCGAGACCGGAGGGACGTCCAAACCCCCAGCACAAACCATGGCGGAATTAGCGGCGGAGGTCGCCAGCCTTATGGAAACCACCGTCACGTCTGAGAATCATGAGTCTATGAACGCCGAGCTAGCAAAGTTGCGGGAGGTGATGGACAAGAGGCAGCAGGACATGGAAGTAGAAGCCGCCAGGGTGGAGACGCAGCAAGCCGCGGTCACGACAGAGACGGAGCGGTTGAACACGAAATGCTGGCGGCTCAAGAGACAGCAGCACACGTCCGACACCATTCACCATAGGAGGCACCACGTACTTATCCCGATCGACTTGCATCCAACTCGCCTTTTCGACACCCCGCGCACCCCCGGGGCGGGTCCTGATCGACCCTTACAAACTGTTCCAAGGGGAGGTCCAGTTCCACCGCCCAATCCACCGCCGCCTCAATCAATGGATGCCCATGCGACTCGGTTCCAGACGCCACGAGGTCACTTCTCGAATCCTGTGGACAATGTGCTGGCGGCAACCCCCCACTTGGAGTCCCTGCCGATTTACGGAAACTCCCCGGCCGAGATAGAGGCCAGAAACGCCATCGAGATGCTAAAGACGGCTGTGGTCCAGCACGCGCAGTACTCTCATAGCCTCAATCGACTGCACTCTACGCCTTAGGCGAGCCACACCAGGAGTCGCCACGAGGACTTACCATGGTAACCAGCGGGCCGCGGTGATTCCCTCAACATAACCCGCTCGGGATGCCCGACACGCGAGCTCAAGATATCGTGGACATGACACGAGCTGCGGGTGAGATAGAGACAGCAGCCGCGGCGGGTCAGGTCTACCTGGCTTGCACGTCATCACCTCCCGCGCCCCTGGACACCGGAGGCAAGCACATCGGTGTATCGTGTCTTGCACCGGTTCTGCGCAACGAGCGAATGCCAAAGGACTTCAAAGGGCCCCGGAAGGTACCCAATTACTCGTCGGATCTCGAACCAGGGTCATGGATCAAGAGTTACGAACTCGCGATGGACATGCTCGACGTAAATGAGGCGGTTTGGGCTAAGTACTTTATTATGATGCTCGAAGGGACGACATGTGCGTGGTTGAAAAACTTGTCGTCCAACTCCATCAACACCTGGGAAGAGCTAAAAGAGCACTTTATCAAGAATTTTAGAGGGACTTGCAAACGCCCGATGACCATCATCGACCTATAGCACTGCGTTCAGCGGCCGGATGAGTCGGCCCACCATTGGACCCGGCGAGTCGCGGAAGTTATTCACTCATCATAAGGCATCTCGGTGGCTCAGGCGGTGTTGATCTTGGAAAAGAACTGCCATTACGAATCTCTGGTACTAAAGCTAGGGCGACTTAAGCAGAAGGTAAAGGACATGGGAGAACTAATGGATACCCTTACTAGGTATGTGCTACGACAACAAACAACAACGCCAGAAATTGACATGTTGACGGAGACTGGGCTTGCGTTGGTTTTTCCCTTGAAGAGGAAACGGTGATGCAGCACAGGAGCAATAAGTATTTCCCTCAGTTTGAGAACCAAGGTATCAATCCAGTAGGAGAATCTCGTCAAGTCCAGAGTATCTGCGGAAACACAAAAGAGCTTGCACCCAACGCTTTAAAGGGGTTGTCAATCTCTTCAAGATTGATTGCAAAGTGAGATCTGAAGGTGGAAAGTGCAACGAAGTAAAAAGTGTAAGGCTGAAAATATGGTGTGCAGTAGACCCGGGGGCCATAGTGTTCACTAGAGGCTTCTCTCAAAATAGCAAGTATTATGGTGGGTGAACAAATTACTGTCGAGCAATTGATCATACATATAGGCATCACGTCCGAGACAAGTAGACCGATACTTTCTACATCTACTACTAGCTATTACTCCACACATCGACCAATATCCAGCATGCATCTAGTGTATTGAGTTCATGACGAACAGAGTAACGCCTTAAGCAAGATGACATGATGTAGAGGGATAATCTCAAACCAATGATGAAAACCCATCTTTTTACCCTTGATGGCAACAACACGATGCGTGCCTCGCTACCCCTTCTATCACTGGGTGAGGTCACCGCACGGTATGAACCCAAAACCAAGCACTTCTCCCATTGCAAGAATCATAGATCTAGTTGGCCAAACAAAACCCAGAACTCCAAGAGAATTACAAGGATATGAAATCATGCATAAGAGAGATCAGAAGAACTCAAATAAGATTCATAGATAATCTGATCATAAATCCACAATTCATCGGATCTCGACAAACACACCGCAAAAGAAGATTACATCGGATAGATCTCCATGAAGATCATGGAGAACTTTGTATTGAATATCCAAGAGAGAGAAGAAGCCATCTAGCTACTAGCTATGAACTCGTAGGTCTATGGTGAACTACTCACGCATCATCAGAGAGGTCATGGTGTTGATGAAGAAGCCCTCCGTGTCCGAATGCCCCCTCCGGTAGGGCATCAGAACGTGCCCCAGATGGGATCTTGCGGAGACAGAAGCTTGCGGCGGCGGAAAAGTACTTTCGATGATCGCCTAATTTTTTCTGGGATTTTAGGGAATATATAGGCGCAAAACCTAGGGCAGAAGTGGCCCAGGGAACCCACAAGCGAGGGTGGCGCGGGCCCCCCTGGCAGCGCCATCAGGGCTTGTGGGGTCCCTGCAAGCCCCCTGCCCTGATTCTCCAGCTTCCCGATCTTTTTCTATTTTGGGAAAATCTTTTTGGCAGTTTCATTCCGTTTTGACTCCGTTCAAAATCCTCCTGTGAAAGGGGTCAAAAACATGGAAAAAACAGGAACTGGCACTTGGCACTGAGTTAATAAGTTAGTCCCAAAAAATATATAAAAGGCATACAAGACATCCAAAGTTTGACAAGATAATAGCATGAAACCATCAAAAATTATAGATATGTTGGAGACGTATCAAGCATCCCCAAGCTTAACTCCTGCTCGTCCTCGAGTAGGGAAGTGATAAAGAATGAACTTTTGATGTGGAATGCTACCTAGCATAGTTGTCCTTTGCAACTTCTTTCATGTGACATGAATGTTCAGATCCATAAGATTCAAAATAATTGTTTGCTATTGACATGAAAACCATAATACTTCAAGCAAACTAGCAAGGTAATCATGAACTTTCAAAATAACAAGGCCAATGAAAGTTATCCCTACAAAATCATATAGTCTGGCTATGCTCCATCATCCTCACACAACTAATGTAAATCATGCACAACCCCGGTATTGGCCAAGTAATTGTTTTCGCACTCTTACTTTCTCCAACTTTTTATAACTATCACGCAATACATGAGCATGAGCCATGGATATAGCACTACAAGTGGAATAGAGTGTGGTGGTGGTTGTGAGACAAAAAGGAGGAGATGGTCACATTGACTCGGCGTATCAAAAGTCTATGGAGATGCTCATTAATAGATATCAATGTGAATGAGTAGGGATTTCCATACAAAGGATGCACTAGAGATATAAGTATGTGAAAGCTCAAAAGTAGAACTAGTGGGTGTGCATCCAACTTGCTTTCTCACGAAGACCTAGGGCAATTTTGAGGAAGCCCATCATTGGAATATACAAGCCAAGTTATATAATTAAGATTCCCACTAGCATAGGGTGGTGACGAAACGAGAGGCTCTCAATCATGAAGAACATGGTGCTATTATGAAGCACAAGTGTGGAAAAAGATAGTAGCATTGTCCCTTCTCTCTTTTCTCTCTTCTTTTTTTCATTTGGGCTCTTAGGCCTCTTTTTTCTCTTTTCTCTTTTTTGGGCTCTTTGGCCTCCTTTTTTTCCTCACATGGGACAATGCTCTAATAATGATGATGATCACACTTTTTATTTACTCACAGCTCAAAGCTTAGAAATGACTCTATAGGAAATGCCTCCGGTAGTGTACCGGGATGTGCAACGATCTAGCTTGGCGTATGACATTGAAACATCTCGCTAGCTATCTGACGATCATGCAATGGCAATAAGAGAGTGACGGCACAAGTCATGAGACGGAACGGTGTGAGTTGCATGACAATATATCTCGGAATGGCTATGAAAATGCCATAGTAGGTAGGTATGGTGGCTCTTTTGAGGAAGGCATATGGTGGGTTTGTGTACTGACAAAAGTTGCACGGCACTAGAGAGGCTAGCAATGGTGGAAGGTGAAAGTGCATCTATAGCATGGACTCACATTAGTCATGAAGAACTCACATACTTGTTGCGGAAGTTTTTATTAGTAACCGAAACAAAGTGCTAAACGCATACTCCTAGGGGAAGGGTTGGTAGGTGTTAACCATCGCGTGATCCCGACCTCAACACAAAGGATGACAATCAATAGATCAATTATGCTCTGAATTCCTAACATAGCGGTTCACCATACATGCATGCTACGGGAATCACTAACTTCAACACAAGTATTTCTAGATTCACAACACCCTACTAACATAACTCTTAATATTACCTAATCCACGTCTCAAAACTAATTGAGAGGAATCAAGACTTCTCTTTCTACTCAATGCACATGAAGATGGAGGTTTTTGTATCCTATTTGGGTACCTATCACCTTTGGGACTACTTTCATAGCATAAGCCAACTACCAAGTCACGCACAGTCGTGCTCTAAAAGATATAATTGAAGCACAAAGAGCAAAATTATCTAGCTCAAAAGATATAAGTGAAGCACTATGAGCATTCTAGGAAAATCATGATGAGTGCATGCCTCTCTCTCTCAAAAGGGTGTGCAGCAAGGATGATTGTGACACAACAAAAAGAAAAGACTCCTATGATACAAGACGCTCCAAGCGAAACACATATCATGTGGTGTATAAAAATATAGCTCCAAGTAATGTTACCGATGGATTGAAGACGAAAGAGGGGGATGCCTTCCCGGGGCATCCCCAAGCTTAGGCTTTTTGGTGTCCTTGAATTTGGCTTGGGATGCCTTGGGTATCCCCATGATTGAGATCTTTCCACTCCTTATCTCTTTGTCCATGAGAACATCACCCAAAACTTGAAAACTTCACAACACAAAACTTAAACAGAAACTCGTGATAACATTAGCACAAGAAAACAAACTACCACCTCTTTTGGTACTGTAGAAAACTTGAATTCTATCTATATTGGTGTTGGGATACTGTATTCTCACTTTTCCATGGCTAGTACCCCCCGATACTAACCATAGTTTCATCAAAACAAGCAACCAACTCAACAAAAACAGAATCTGTCAAAAACAGACCAGCCTGTAGCAATTTGTATACTTCGTATACTTCTGGTACCTCAAAAATTCTGAAACATTGCGACGGCGTGGTAAAATGGCATATCAAACAGCACCAAGAAGAATCAACTCAAAAGGTCTTTCCGAATAAAAATTAAAAATCATGTCATGAGCGAAAAGGTTCTGTCTTTTTCCAGCATGATCAAACAACCATTGGCGAGACTAGTCATAAAGGTTTTGCTTGGCTCAAACACAAAAGAAACACAAAAAACACAATCACAACAGAATTATGATGGTGTCGACGCAACAAAACAGAATGAAAAAAGATAAATTCATTGGGTTGCCTCCCAACAAGCGCTGTTGTTTAACGCTCTTAGCTAGGCATAAAAGTGATAAATCACGTATCGTCATCTTTTGTGCTCAAACCATAAGTGGCCCTCATCATGGATTCATAAGGCAATCTTATTTTCTTTCTAGGAAAGTGCTCCATGCCCTTCTTTAAAGGAAATTGAAATCTAATATTCCGTTCCTTCATATCGATGATAGCACCGATAGTCCTTAGGAAAGGTCTACCAAGAATAATAGGGCATGTAGGATTGCAATCAATGTCAAGCACAATGAAATCCAGGGGTACATAGTTCCTATTTTCAATAATAAGAACATCACTGATCCTTCCCATGGGTTTCTTGACAGTAGAATCCGCAAGATGCAAATTAAGAGAACACTCTTCAATCTCATTAAAACCTAGAACATCACATAAAGACTTTGGAATCGCGGAAACACTAGCACCCAAATCACACAAAGCATTGCATTCATAGTTTATGATTTTGATTTTGATAGTAGGTTCCCACTCATCATGAAGCTTTCTAGGGATAGAGACTTCAAATTCAAGTTTCTCTTCAAGAGATTTTATCATAGCTTCGATGATATGATCGATAAAGGCCTTGTTTTGGCTATAAGCGTGTGGAGAGTTTAACATGGATTGCATCAAGGAGATGCATTCAATCAAGGATCAACTATCATAATTGAATTACTTGAAATCCAAGGTAGTAATTTCGTTACTACTCAAAGTTTCAATATCTTCTACTCCACTTTCAATGCTTTTAGCATCAAGATAGATGGACTCCGAATCATTGGGCCACTTCTCAACCACAGTGGATTCATATCCAGCCCCATAATCATTTGGTTTGACACAAGAAAACAAAGATTCAATGGGAGTCACACTAAGCACTTTAAGATCTTCGTGATTCTTATCACGAGAACATGCCTTTTTAAGCCATTCATGTCTAGCACGAATTTGGGCGGTTCTTTCTTTGCTCTCAATCATGAAACACGCATAGCTTTGAAAGTTTCATCCATATTGATCTTGGGAGGAGCACATCTAACTTTCAAAGCATCAATATCACTAGAAATTCTATCAACGCTCTTAGCCAAATCGTCAATTTTATGGAATTTTTCCTCTATGAACGCATTGAAAATCTTTTGTGAGTTGATAAACTCTTTGATATTACTCTCTAGATCAGAGGGTAATCTATTGTAATTTCCATGAGTATTGTGGTAGGAGTTGCCAAAGTTATTAGAGGAGTTACTAGGAAAAGGCCTAGGAACATAGTTTCCTCTAAAAGCATTGTTGTTGCCAAAATTATTCCTACCAACAAAATTAACGTCCAAGCTAGCGTTGCTACTCTCAATCAAAGAAGACAAGGGCATATCATTAGGATCTAAAGGAGCACTTCTACTAGCAACCAAATTCATTAACTCATCCATCTTAGCACGCAACGAGTTAATTTGTTCTATAGCGTATACCTTCTTACTAGTAGGTGACCTTTCAGTGTGCCACTGAGAGTAATTCATCATGATATTTTCTAGGAGCTTTGGGGCCTCCCCTAACGTGATTTCCATGAACGTTCCACCTGAGGCGGAGTCCAAGATATTTCTAGAAGCGAAATTCAAGCCAGCGTAAAATATTTGAATAATCATCCAAAGACTCAAGCCATGAGCGGGACAATTTCTAACCATCAATTTCATTCTCTCCCAAGATTGTGCAACATGTTCATGATCAAGTTTATTGAAATTCATGATATCATTATGGAGAGAGATGATCTTAGCCGGCAGAATATACTTGGAAATATAAGCATCTTTGCACTTATCCCAAGAATCGATACTATTTTTGGGAAAAGACGAAAACCAAATTTTTGCGCGATCTCGCCACAATAAAGGAAAAAGCTTCAATTTAATCAAATCATTATCCACATCTTTCTTCTTTTGCATATCGCAAAACTCAATGAAGGTATTGAGATGGGAGGCGGCATCTTCACTAGGAAGGCCAGAGAATTGCTCTTTCATAACAAGATTCAGCAAAGCGGTATTGATTTCATATGACTCCGCACTAGTGGCGGGAGCAATCAGAGTACTAATAAAATCATTATTATTAGTATTCGAGAAGTCACAAAGTTTGGTATTTTCATTCATGGTGACTTCAGCAAGCAAGCAAGCACACAAGCGAACAAAGAGCAAGCAAGGAAAAAGTAAGAACGAAAAGGCGAACGAAAAAGGTAAATTGGTGAAGTGGGGGAGAGGAAAACGAGAGGAAACTGGCAAACAAATTAAATGCAAGAGATGAGTTTGTGACACTTACTTGGATGAGTTCTTGACTTGATCCTCCCCGGCAACAGCGCCAACAATTCTTCTGCTATGGCAACAGACAACAGCGCCAAAAATTGACACGTTGATGGAGACTGGGCTTGCCTTGGTTTTTCCCTTGAAGAGGAAAGGGTGATGCAGCACAGGAGCAATAAGTATTTCGCTCAGTTTGAGAACCAAGGTATCAATCCAGTAGGAGAATCTCGTCAAGTCTAGAGTACCCGCGCAAACACAAAAGAGCTTGCACCCAACGCTTTAAAGGGGTTGTCAATCCCTTCAAGATTGATTGCAAAGTGAGATATGAAGGCGGAAAGTGCAACGAAGTAAAAAGTGTAAGGCTGAAACTATGGTGTGGAGTAGACCCGGGGGCCATAGTGTTCACTAGAGGCTTCTCTCAAAATAGCAAGTATTACGGTGGGTCAACAAATTACCGTCGAGCAATTGATAGAACCGTGCAAAGTCATGACGATATCTAAGGCAATGATCATACATATAGGCATCACGTCCGAGAGAAGTAGACCGATACTTTCTACATCTACTACTATTACTCCACACATCGACCGCTATCCAGCATGCATCTAGTGTATTGAGTTCATGACGAACAGAGTAACGCCTTAAGCAAAGATAACATGACGTAGAGGGATAATCTCAAACCAATGATGAAAACCCCATCTTTTTACCCTTGATGGAAACAACACTATGCGTGCCTCGCTACCCCTTCTGTCACTGGGTGAGGTCACCGCACGGTATGAACCGAAAACCAAGCACTTCTACCATTGCAAGAATCATAGATCTAGTTGGCCAAACAAAACCCACAACTCGAAGAGAATTACAAGGATATGAAATGATGCATAAGAGAGATCAGAAGAAACTCAAATAAGATTCATAGATAATCTGATCATAAATCCACAATTCATCGGATCTCGACAAACACACCGCAAAACAAGATTACATCGGATAGATCTCCATTAAGATCATGGAGAACTTTGTATTGAAGATCCAAGAGAGAGAAGAAGCCATCTAGCTACTAGCTATGGACCCGTAGGTCTACGGTGAACTACTCACGCTTCATCGGAGAGGTCATGGTGTTGATGAAGAAGCCCTCCGTGTCCGAATCCTCCCTCCGGCAGGGCACCAGAACGTTCCCCAGATAGGATCTTGCGGAGACAGAAGCTTGCGGCGGCGGAAAAGTACTTTCGATGATCTCCTGATTTTTTCTGCGATTTTAGGGAATATATAGGCGCAAAACCTAGGGCAGAGGTGGCCTAGGGAGCCCACAAGCCAGGGTGGCACGGGCCCCCCTGGCCGTGCCATGAGGGCTTGTGGGGTCCCTGCAGGCCCCCTGCCCTGATTCTCCGGTTTCCCGATCTTTTTCTGTTTCGGTAAAAACAATTTGGCAGTTTCATTCCGTTTGGACTCCATTCAAAATCCTCTTTTGAAAGGGGTAAAAAACATGGAAAAAACAGGAAATGGCACTTGGCACTGAGTTAATAAGTTAGTCCCAAAAAATATATAAAAGGCATACAAAACATCCAAAGTTTGACAAGATAATAGCATGAAACCATCAAAAATTGTAGATACGTTGGAGACGTATCAGTATGCTGAGTCGGAGGACACCAAGGATCCCGGGGAGGTCAACAACAAAGTTAGTACCGCCAGGAAGGGCGAGTTACACAAGGGCCATTCTCAGTTTCAGGGCCGGGGCAACCACCACTCCGGTGGGCACGACAAAAAGAGAGAACAGGAAGGTCCTACGGAATTTGTCGCTAATACTAATACCGGCAAAGGAAACCCGCGCGAGAAGAAGCGGGGCTTTAGTGGGAAGAAACCGCGCAATTATCACGAAATTCTCAAAGGCCCTTTTCCACAGCATGCCACGGCAGAGGGACCGGCGACTCACTCTTGGGAGGATTGCTATGTGATGCAGGAGTTCCGGGCCGAGGCGCTCGGAAGAGGTCAAGGTGGTGAACAGGGCCAACAACAGGAACAACTTGGTGCATCCGGGTCATGCCAGGTCCCGTTCGGTGGTTTTCCTAACCCGGGACCATAGGGCGGGTCACGGCCCAACGCTGGGCAGTACCAAGTTCACAATCATCAATACCACCCGCCAGGAGTGTTCCAGCAACCCCCCCCCCCCCCCCCCGCAAGGGGATCCCCAGCGACAGGAAGATCATGGCGGGTTTCAGAATAACCCCAAACAATTGAACAACGGGCAGTATCACGTGTTCACCACCAGCACCTGCAAGCGGGATCATAAGGTGAAGCATAGAACCTTTAGCATAGCTGAACCGACACTCCCTCGATACCTTCACTGGTCTGAACAGCCCATAACCTAGAGCAGGGAAGACCATCCCCCCGAGTGGACAACCCTGGCGACTTGGCTTTGGTTCTGGCTCCCCAAGTCAGAGGATACACCCTTTCCAAGGTCCTCATGGCTGGAGGCAGCATCATCAACATCATATACTTTGATACTTTCCGGCGGATGAACCTCTTGGAGAAAGACCTGATGCCATCATCCACGGTCTTCCACGGCACCGTCCCCGGTAAGTCGGCATATCCCATTAGACGGATTAAACTTAATGTGGCTTTTGGCACAGAGTCAAATTTCATGAGCGAGTCTCTCCTGTTCGAAGTGGTCAAAATCAAGAGCCCCTATCATGCGTTGTTTGGACGGCCGGCGTACGCCAGATTCATGGCTCGTCCATGCTATGTCTATATCAAACTCAAGATGCCTGGCCCTAAGGGTCCTATTACCATCAGCGGAGATAGGAAGATAGCTCAAGAATGTGAAGAAGGAGACGCAGCTTACGCCGAGACGGCTTGCATAGCTGAGGAGCTCAAATTTCACCAAGCTAATGTTGACCCGGTAGACATGACGCTGCTCAAGAGGCCAACCATTGATTCTGAGCCGCCCCTCAAGTTTAAACCGACGGACGACACCAAGGTTATAGACTTCACACCTGGCGACTCCACCAAGCAGTTCACTATTGGGGCGGGTCTCCACCCCAAATAGGAAAGCGCGCTCATCGAATTCATCTATGAGAATTTGGACATCTTTGCATGGAAACCTTCTGACATGCCTGGTGTATCGAGAGAATTCGCTGAGCACCATCTTCATACCGACCCTAAAGTTAAGCCAGTTCGACAGTACCTTCGCAGGTTCAATGAAGAGCGTCGTAAGGTGATCGGAGAGGAAGTATCCCGGCTTTGGGACGCCGGGTTTATCATCGAGGTTTTCCATCCTGAATGGCTGGCTAACCCGGTCCTAGTGCTAAAAAAGAACGGCACTTTTCGCATATGCATCGACTACACTCACCTCAACAGAGCCTGTCCGAAGGATCCCTTCGCCCTTCCCCGCATTGATCAAATTATTGACTCGACGGCGGGTTGTGGACGTCTGTTTCTTGGACGCTTATTCGGGATACCATCAGATCAAGATGGCAGTGGCGGATTAGGAGAAGACATCCTTCATAACCTCATTCGGAGCCTTCTGTTACGTGTCTATGTCGTTTGGGCTCAAGAGTGCGGGGGCGACTTATCAGCATTGCATCCAAAATTGCTTGCACAACAAGATAGGCCGTAATGTCCACATTTATGTGGATGACATCGTGGTCAGGTATCTTTGAAAGGAGTCGCTCTTGGAGGATCTCAAGGAAACCTTTGACAACCTGCGCATTTACCAGATGAGGCTTAACCCCACCAAGTGTGTTTTTGGTGTCCCTGCAGGGAAGTTATTGGGTTTCTTGGTGTCGGAGCGTGGCATTGAGGCCAACCCGGACAAGATTGAAGAAATTACCTCACTGTGGAAACCAGCCAACGTTAACCAGGTCCAACGTATGGCGGGTCGAATTGCAGCTCTGAGCCGCTTTATAAGTGGCCTCGGGGAGAAGGCTATCCCTCTCTATCAGTTGCTCAAGAAAACTGATCGTTTCGTATGGACGGACAAAGCCGACGAAGCTTTTGAAGCCTTGAAGCGGCAATTCATTAACCCGCCAGTGTTGGCGGCTCCGGCGGACAAGGAACCTATGCTCATGTACATTGCAGCCAATTCCAAAGCAGTCAGCGTGGCAGTAGTTGTCGAGCGGAAGGAAGAAGGAAAGGAGTATCCGGTCCAGCGATCGGTGTATTTCATCAGCGAGGTCCTCACCCTCTTCAACCAACGTTTCCCACATTGACAAAAGCTGGTTTTTGGGGTGTTTATGGCGAGTCGGAAGCTGAAGCACTACTTCCAGGAACACCCGATCACGGTCGTTAGTTCCGCCCCCCTCGGCAACATCATACAGAATCGAGAGGCCACTTGATGGATTGCTAAGTGGGCCATCGAGCTCGGATCCCATCATGTGCGGTATACGCCTCGGACGGCCATCAAATTTCAAGCACTCGTGGATTTCATCAATGATTGGACCGAGTTACAAATCTCGGAGGAGAGGCCCAATCATACTTATTGGACCATCTATTTCGACGGGTCCAGGCAATTGGAAGGCTTGGGGGCTGGTGTGGTGATAACTTCGCCTCAAGGTGAGAAGTTTTTCTATGTCCTTCGGCTCATGTTCCCACGTACCAATAATGCAGCAGAGTACGAGGCCTTGCTCCATGGTTTGCGACTCGCCAAAGAGATGAACCTCATGCAAGTCAGGTGTCTGGGTGATCAGATCTGGTGGCACAACAGGTTTTTGGCACGTGGGATTCACGAGACCCTTTGATGGCGGCTTACAGACGAGTTGTGTCAGATGTAGCGGGTCACTTCAATGGTTATCCAGTGGATCGCATTGATCGGCGACTTAACGAAGCAGCGGATGCTCTTTCCCGTCTTGGTTCACAACGTAAGCTAGTTCCTTCCAATGTCTTTTTGGATGTATTGCATAACTTCTCAGTAAAACTGCCTTTAGAGGAAGATTTAGCGTACTGGACCCCGAGTCTCAACTCGTGGCGGCTCTTCACGCTACTCCAGATTGGGCGACCCCTTACATGGCGTATCTCACCAGAGGCAAGTTACCTGCCGACGAGTTATTGGCTCGCCAAATCGTCCGTCGGTGTAAATCCATGGTCATACACAATGGCGAGTTACACAAACGAAGCACCTCAGGGGTATTTCAAAGATGCGTCTCTCCTGAAAAAGGATGTATGATCCTTAATGAGATTCACGCGGGCGATTCTGGTCATCATGCTGGGTCCCGATTCTTGGTTTCTAAAGCCTTCAGACATGGGTTCTATTGGCTAACGACTCACGCAGACGCAGAGGAGATCGTCCGCCGATGTGATGGCTGCCAAAAATTTGGACGTCAGATGCACGTACCGGCTCAGGAATTGCGGATGATACCAATCACTTGGCCGTTTGCAGTCTGGGGGCTTGATATGGTTGGCCCTTTCGAGATGTCTTCCACTAAAAAGACTCACCTATTGGTGGCAGTAGACAAGTTTACCAAGTGGGTGGAGGCGGAACCTGTTAGCAGCTGTGATGCAGATACGGCCGTCAAATTCTTGAAGAAGCTGATTTTCAGATTCGGATATCCTCATAGTATCATTACTGACAATGGTACTAATCTATCCAAAGGTGCAATGCAAGAGTTCTGTTCACGAGAGCATATCCGGCTTGATGTTTCCGCGGTTGCACATCCCCACTCTAATGGGCAGGCGGAATGGGCGAATCAGGAAATATTGCGGGAGATTAAGCCCCGGCTCGTGGTACCTTTGGAACGTACTCCAGGGTGTTGGGTGGAGGAGTTGCCGTCAATATTATGGAGCATCAGGACAACTCCAAATCGCTCCACGGGTTTTACTCCTTTCTTTCTGGTCTATGGAGCAGAAGCGGTGTTACCAAGTGACATCAAACACGATTCACCACGAGTCGCCACCTACGTGGAATAGGACAATCAGCTGGAGCGACAAGACTCGTTGGACGCCTTGGAGGAGGAACATGACTTGGACGCATCACGATCCGCGATTTACCAACAAGACTTGCGACATTACCACAGCCGCCGGTTCAAGAGCCGAACTTTCCAAGAAGGCGACTTGGTGCTCCGTTTGATTCAAGCTCATACTGGTATGCACAAGCTATCACCTTCGTGGGAAGGACCGTTTGTCATCAGCAAGAATCTTTGAAACGGCTCATATTACCTGGTGGATCTTCGCCCGGATCGGCCAACTACGGAGGTTGAGACAACTCGCCCCTGGAACATAGCTGATCTGCGGCCTTACTACACTTAGAGCTATAAGCTCCCTTTTTTACCAGTTTTCAGAAAATTGTAATCCATGAATTATGAAAGCAATAAAGCCGGCACCCACGAATTTCGGGGTCCTTTGCCGTTTCAGCTTTTGAAAGCATGAGTCTTTATTGTTCTATAAGTCGTCCAAACATGGACGCTATCAAAGTCAAAGAGCGTAAGTCGCCATGCTGCACTTACTTCAAAACTGGGCCTTGATAAAGACAAAAAGGACCAACGTTGCCACATTGCACGGTTCAAATATAGGCGCCTTATGTGGTTTTGAGAATTAAGCCGGCTTACTTGGGGGCTACTAGTCCCCAAGTCGTTTCGCAGTAAGAGCGTATACGCTTCTGTGATCCTATGCCCGGCTTTTTCCTAAATCATAGGTCACTTGGGGGCTTCCACTCATTGAGTTCTTATTGAATACCCTCTTGGCTAGCGAAAAATTACCGCATTACAAATGGTTATACTGGACTATGTGTTGAACAAGTCTCCACATGGACCTATGTACTCAGGGCGAGTCAATCCGTCATTTAGACCCTGAACTCGCCTTGGTTAAAACATAAAAGGTACCGGCAGAGTCATACATGGGAAATAGAGAAACCATTGGTTCATTGAACCTGCTTCACGGAAGCTTGACTCGTGCCTGATCTGCCGGTCTAAAACAACAAGGCTTTTTGCAAAGGCCTTCTAAGGGTAACCCTAGAGTTTGCAAACTCGTCTTATCCTGTCGTAGCTCACTGAGTCGACAAAATTTTATTTCTTGATGGCAAGACCACAAGGTTTCCTATTATCTTTGAGTCGGATTTTGTTTGTAACTCGCCTCGACTCATTTTTCTTAACCAGTATTTGCCATAACCCGTAGGGCTAATCTATTTTTTGCCATAATCCAGGGGGCTGGTCTATTCTTAGCCATGCACTCATTGAGTCGGCTTATGTTTTTCCTGGCACATAAGGTGAAGACTTTTTTTATAAAATTTTGACACTCCCTGGTTCATCAAATTTCCAAGCGATTCATGCATAGATTCAAGGAATAAAAGTGGTTTAGGAAAGGTTCCATCAAAAGGTACTACTAACTGATTGTTGTTCCACAAAATCTAACAAGCTATTCCATGGCTCGTATGGCCAAAATGGGTGTCATCCCCGAGTGAAGAAAGGAACAGATTGTATTTTTAAAGTCACACTCACTCCCAGGGACGAATCAAGCCGCCTCCGAGTCACCTTGCCTTGAGCTCTCTCCGCCTTCGATTTGTAAGTCGCCCAGTTTCCAATTACACTTGGATAGGGCAGCGAACTCATCTTCATCATCAAGGAAGAGGGATAGGTCCATGTCAAGATCAAAAGGATTCCTGGGTCGACGAGGAACCAAGCTAGCAGTTTCGTACGAGGGAGGCATCACCTTCTTTTTCTTCTCGTCATAGGCGGCTTGGTATTTACTCAAATCCAAGTTGGCTGCCAATTGACTCGCCGAGAAGCGGGATTCTATGATAACTCGGTGGTAATCCGCCTCAGTGAACTCTGACCCATTGTCCTTCAGCTCAGGGTAGCCGGCGGCTATTTCTTCTGGTTTGAGCTCCGGGGCATAGGCTAAACTCTAACTCAGGGTGTTCAGGACTCCTTTCCGGGCGGCTGATGTTTTTAGTTCCTCTATTTGAGGAGGCAATGTGGACAGATAGCTGAGCATGTGCTTGATGGTTCTGACTGGCTCCTTGCTGCCCATCACCGCCTTAATCGTCAGCACACCCCCGATATATAGCTGCTCGGTGAAGGTGTATATAGCCTTTAGCTTCAGCATGCAGTCGTCTAGAAGATTGGCAGCTCGTGAACCTATAAAGGACACATCAGTATTTGATAGTTTTTGGGAGACCAGATTATTTCTTCAAAAGGCAAGGGTTAATGTTTACCAAACATAGCGACAGTCATGTTGGAAATGTGCTTTTTAAGCCGGAAAGCTCTTGCTGGGCGGCTTCCAATTTTTCCTCGGCTTGCTCAGCACGCATAAGGATGGCGGCTTGGTCATCTTTGGCTTTCTTCTCAAGTTTTTGATGGTTAGCTTTCATCCTCTCCAGCTCAGCCAGAATCAAGCGGTATTTCCTCTCCGGCGCAGATTGTGCATCTTGTTGTTTAGCCAGATTCTTCCTTAAGTCGGCTAAAGCCGACTCAGTCTAGGTCACAGACTCCTGCACATAAAATTTGGGGAGACAAGTTTCAACATTATTGCAAGCAATACTCCTCACACTTGGGGGCTAATGTATGATTTTATTCAAAGTTATACCATATTCAAGACCCGTCTCATCTTTCAAAAGATGACCCGACCCTTGGGGTCTACAGGTTGAAGATTTTAACTATATTCAAGACCCGGCTCATCTTTCAAAAGATGACACGACCCTTGGGGGCTACAGGTTGAAGATTTTAACTATAATCAAGACCCGGCTCAACTTTCAAAATATGACCCGGCCCTTGGGGGCTATGGGTTGAAGATTTTAACTAATATCAAGACCCAGCTCATCTTTCAAAAGATGGCCCGGCCCTTGGGGGCTACATGTTGAAGATTTTAACTATATTCAAGATCCGGCTCATTTTTCAAAAGATGACCCGGCCCTTGGGGGCTACAGGTTGAAGATTTTAACTATATTCATGATCTGGCTCATCTTTCAAAAGATGACCCGGCCCTTGGGGGCTATAGGTTGAAGATTTTAACTATAATCAAGACCCGGTCATCTTTCAAAAGATGACCCGACCCTTGGGGCCTACCGGTTGAAGATTTTAACTATATTCAAGACCCGGCTCATCTTTCGAAAGATGACCCGGCCCTTGGAAGGCTAATGGGTGGAAGAGAATACATAAGTAGACGTACCTCATGCTTAACCTTCATAAGATGAATCAAGCTTTTGTTCATCTCATAACTCATCTCTATGCGACTTACGAAGCCAGAGAAAAGTTGGTCAACTTCTAGTGTCTCATAATTGGGGAGCTTGAATTTACTAGTGTCTTGATCAGTGGAAGGACGAGATTCCTTGGAGGTATGCTTAGATAGTACCGCAACTGGAGGAGTGGAGTAGGCAGTACCGGTGACTACGACATCATCTCGATCGTTAGTCGCCTTGAGAGGGCTTGGCGGATTAACCTTGTCTGCAGTTTCCTTCAAAATTATGGGCGAGTCATCCCGGACATCGGGAATATCGTCCACAGGAATATCATGAGCCGCCGTTTGCTCCTCATCTATCTTTGGGACAGAGGCGCTCGTGTATAAGGCTTCAGCTGTTTTGGGAGCAGAAGATAAGTCGTCAATTTTCCTTCTCTTCGCTTGCGCTCTGAGACAAAGGCACCAAAATTAAAAGCACATATCGTTATTTAGAAGAAATTGGTATTAACAAAGGGACTCACCCTTGCACACGAACCATCGGCGGGAGAGCTGATATTGCCGAGTCTCCGGATGTAGGGGGAGAAGTCTGGTGGATTAAAAACTTAAAAGTTAAAGAAGTTGCGAGTCATATTTTACACAAGGAAGGGTATGGTAAAACAAAAGTGTACCTCGCTGGTGCGCTTCCGACCGGTTGTCTTCTCGGGCAGTCCGGAGATTAAGTCGCCAGAGTGACTACGGGTTTTGCGCTTGGGGGTATATCTTGCTTTCTTCAAAAGGAAATCAGGGTCCATATAAGCATATGGGTGAGACATGGGCACTTCCCACAGATCGGTCAGGCTGGTCTAGGAGAAGGAGAAACTGAGTCGAAAGAAATAGAAATTACCTTCACCGCATCATCTTGGCTCTCATTGTCCTCGCCCTATACATAAAGACACATGGTATAAGCATGACTCGGAATACACAGGTAATGAATGAGGGGGAAGTTTTACCTCTGATTGCTCTTTGTCAGCTTGTGACTCGCCGACAACAGATGAATCTTTGGCGGCGGCTTTACCTTTGCTTATTTTCTTCTTCTTCTTTGGTGGCGGCTTGGTGGTCTTTTGGGCGGTCACTTTGTGCCCCTTCGCCAAACTGGATCACTTTTCTGATGAATAGAAGTGAATTTCAAACCAAGAGCATTGGTAAGTATAAAGAAACGTAAGGCGTCTTGGATTCCTACTGGCGGCACCGGGTTGGAGCGGCAGAAGGCCTTGAGCCCAATCTTGGCACATTCTTCCAAAGGCTCACCGGTTAGCTTCTTGATGATTCCAACAATTTCACTCTCTGAGAGTCTTTTGTGGTGGAAGCACTGCGGATGGTTTACTGTACCATCATATTCATACATTAACCCATCTCGGCGACTCAAGGGAAGAATATTCCACTCCACCCAGCAGCGGAACATATCAATCCCGATGAGCCCGTTGTTGGTCAAAGACCGTAACTCGGAGAAAATGGGGATAAATTCCGACTCTTCCTCTTTTGTGAGTTTCTCGTGCAGTTTGAAGTCCATAGGCAGGCGATCTACTCTGAAACCCGGGAGTGGATTTTCGCCAGGTGGAGAGGTGTCCCGGCAATAAAACCATGACTCGGCCCAGCCTTTGGGATTGCTGGGCAGAAGGACTGATGGAAATCCATGCTCGCGATGTCTTTGAATGTTGACTCCTCCAAGTTCATGGTTGGGACCGTTGGTAAACTCAGTCTGGCGATTCAAATGGAAGAAGTTCCAAAATAAAGGCATTGTGGGCTCTCTGTGCAAGTATACCTCACAAAAGACCTAGAACTGGCAAAGGTTGCTGATGGAGTTGGGTCCGAGGTCTTGAGGATGGCCATTGAGGAAATGCAAGACGTCTCGAAAAAACTTTGACACGGGCGGTTTAAAACCTTGTTCAAGGTAGTTAGTAAAGATGACTATTTCTCCTGCAGCAGGATTGGGAATCAACTCGCCCGGGGCGGTTCTCCAACCAATGGTTTCCTTGTTGTCAAGAAGACCCGCCTTAAAAAACTTCTCGAGAGTAGCGTCATCGCTTTTTGTGGGTAACCAATTGCATTTCGAGATAGCCATGACTACAAAAGAGAGGGGAACAAGGCGATTCAGTAAAAACTATGAAGTGTTCCGACTCGCCAGTGTGGGTCTACAGTATGTTCAAAGAAGGATTTGGTGACTCGCCAATGGGTGACATACATCATGACTCGCTACTCGGGCGATTCATGGAAGTATCTTTGAAATATTGTAACTCGCTTTTCAATTGGAAAGGAAGGAGGCATAGCTATGGTGATAAATTTAAGTCGCTATGGAAGCGGGAGCTAAACGGCGACTCTCAAGGGTCCTTTTTCCTTAGGGATGTTCTCGGGAGACGAACAAACATATTTCTAAAAACAAGCAGTAAACTATGGATCTATGAGTGGATCAAAATGAAGGAATAATGCTCGGAAAAATGATGAAAGGCTATGAACATAAGGCCGCGACAATATTGGATCCACGACGTGAAGTCTTAAGATAACAAAAGGACGCGATGAAGTGGCCATGGTTTTCCACTGCCTGAATCTACTACGAAGATATACAACGGATCTAAAGCAGGAAGGGACCTTTGTCGCGTCACGGAGCTAGCTCGCGGGAACAATGGCCATGGTAGTCTCAGCTTAATCCTAATAAGGGAATGTGTGTACCTGAGGAAAGGAGACCGGTGCCGGGGACGAAAGCGGAGAACTTCGTGCTTCTTTTTGACTTGAAGGTGCCTGGAAGACCACGGTTGACGGAGGAGCTTCAGGAGCCGGTGACGACGCCGGGGTGCTGGCACGAGGAAGACGAGGGAAGAGATGGAGGTAGGTGAGGTGCTTCCCCCCCCCATTTCTCCTACGCTTAGTTAAAGGGCCGGAATGGAAATCGAGGCTGTCAAGGCGGAGATCGAGGCGACAAGTTAGAAACTGCGATAATGGCGCCTAGGTTTTCGGGCTAAGTGAATATGGAGCAAAAGATCCGTTGGATGGTTGCGGTATTAAAAACCCCGGAATTAAGGGGATAAGGTGATGTCATCAAAGATTACACGGCGAGTCAGATAAAATTACAACGAGTGGCGACTTATCATTCGTCGAAAGATAGAAATGGTAAGAGTCGCCCCAAATTGGTGAAGGTTTATTGACATGAACGAATTCAAGACAATCTGGGGCCTAATGTTGGGGATATTACCTGCGGATAACCCGCCCTTAGTGGGACGGGTCATCAAAGGGGCGACTTACCATTCAAAGCGTGTCTCATGGCCCAGAAGCTGGATGGTGGTTCAAGAGGTCGTGTAGATGGTAGATTACCAAGGGAGTTACCAATCGTGGAGAACATGGCGACTTAGAGATAGGGAAAGCCACAAGGAGTAGCATGGCAGGACTTTTGTAAACCCTAGGGCCTCGACCTGTATATAAAGGCGAGTCCCGTGGGAAGGTCCGACGAGTTAGAGAGAATCGAGAGCTAGGTGAGGTGAGTTACGCCCTCCTTGTAATCAAAATCACCATTAATCCACACAAAGCAGGACGTAGGCTTTTACCTCCTCATGAGGGGCCGAACCTGGGAAAATCTGAGTCTCGCTTTCGCTCACCCCCTTCGAGTGGCCACCAAGGTGTGATGGCTCCATCTTTAACTCCTTTCACGAGGACATCTACCGTGACAAAACCACGACAGGGGTGATATGTGGACTGACTACAGTAATGCGAGAATAGAGAGAGAAAGCATAGTCTTATCGAAGACTAGCATCTTCAGGGTCTTGCAGCAATAGACGAGAGTAGAACAGGTGTAACACAATTAATAGTTATATTGCTGCAGCAATATTAAAGTCAGGTCACGCCAAGAGATCCTCCCTCGACTCCCTACGAGGAAGCAATCCCGAGGCAACTAATTCTAGCTAAGTCACAATTGTAGTTGTATAAGATCAGGGCACAACTCCAAGTCGTCCTGTAACTGTGGACACGGCTATTCGAATAGTTAATTTTCATCCCTGTAGTGGTGCACCACATTTCCCGTGACGCTCGATAACACTCTGGCCGGACATAGTTTTCTGGGTCATCCCCGACCTCGGAATATCGATACGTCGTAGCCCCACCTAAGACTCAACGGAGAGGTCAGCCCGCCGGTCTAGCTCCTAAGCACAAAGGGTTCATGGGCCCACTTCCCCTTCGCGCTCCTGCATGATGCGTGGGCGGCCGATGTCAGTCCTAACATCCCTTAATCATAAGCGCAATGCATCTCGGGACCACTCGGGCGCCCGCCGCTACATCCCTAACATCTGAAAAGCTTCGGCTGATACCGCGACGTCGAGTACCCAGAATTCTTCCCGCCTAGCTGGTTAGTGCGAAAAGGTCTCCAACCAACCCAGATCAAATACCCAAATCCATTATCATTTTAATTAGGCCATCGACACAATCTCGCGGGAATCCACCCGTCTAACAACTAATCACCAATGATCCCAGTAACATGGTCGAGTAACTGTGTGGTTGTAACATCGGGAGGAAACCGAGGTATCACCCTCGTTGGATTCCGAACAATTTATCCGTCAAGGTGGGCTCAGAGGAATCACCCCTCGGGGGTCCCACACTTGAGGGGTTGCACAACAGAGGCATCGTCGGGAATGGTGAAAGAGGAATCACCCTCGATAACCACGACCGACTAGCTATACTACACAGATATTATCAAGAGTACTTAGCGAGGTGTCACCCTTGGTACCCGATAGTATCTCTGGAGCCTCGTACAACTAAGGGGAGTGTATGTGTTGTGTCGGGTCTGGCTCGTCGATCAGGGATCGAGATTTGAAAGCAAAGCGGGGCAACTGGACTACGGTGTCAGAAGGGATGACTGCTCCACCTATACTAAGCAGTTTAAAGGTACCGTACTGAAAGTAGCAGTTCATCAAAATTAGGCTATGCATCAGATATAGGAGCTAACTACAACAGTGGCAAAATACTAATGCAAGCATGACGGAGAAAGACATAGGCGATATAGGGATGATCAAGGGGGGTTTGCTTGCCTTGCTGCTCTGCGACAAAGGACTGATCGACAGGGTCGTAGATGTACCCGACAGCAGCATCAGTCTCGGGGTCTACCGATAAGAAGAGGGGGAAGAAACAATAAATAATAACAATGGTGCAACACAATGCATGACATGGCAAGATGCAGGCTAGACATGAGCTAACGCAGCAACATCCGTCATAGACGGGTCGAAAGAATATCAGACGATATTTTCCAAGTCTTGGGCTACTACCGGTCAGACGGAAAACGATGGAAAAGTTACATGTTTGCCATGCTAGGGACGCGTAACAAACGAATGGATCGTGTATCCGGGTTCGTCTCGTTCTGCTGATGAACTTTCATGTTGAAAGTATTTTGATCCGACTTACGGATTATTTTCTATTAATTTTTAAAGTTTTATTAAATAATTAGGAATTAAAAACAGATTTAGTTAATTTAATGAAATGCTATTATGACATCAGCATGATGGGTCCCACGTGTCATAGACACAATTTATTAACTAAGTTTAAATATTAAATAGTCATATTAATTTAGTGGGGGACCCACGTGTCATACTTTATTAGGTTAATTATTTATCCTAATTAACAGATTAACTTATATATCTATTTAATTAATTAACTAATTAATTAAATTATATATCTAATTATTTATTTATTTATTATATCCTAATTTCCTAAAATAGTAATTACTGCTTAACTAATTAATTAACCCAATTAATTAATTAATTTATATTAAATATTTATAAAACTATATTATTATTATTATTGTAGGTTTTTTCGAGGACCCCACCTTTCATTTGATGGGTTCTGTGGGGCCAACTGTCATTGGGACAACAAGCACCCACCTACATGCACACGCATCCGTACACCCAAATTTACTCATACACACATTTTTACATACATACATATTTCGCATATACATACATACATACATATACATGCCTATACTCATACATATACCGAAATACTCTTTTTTTGTTTTTGTTCTTTACATACACAAACGCACAAGTCACAGGGGTTATCCCCAATACTCAATTCGTAGGGGGGGCGCCGAATCAAATGGAGAAGGAGGATAGGGGGCTCACAACTCCTGTAGGGAGGAGGCAATGGGCGTCGGGAGGGGCGACGGCCGGCGACGTCGGTGTAGAGGCGGATCAGGCGCGGAACGGCGCGGAGGGGCCCGACCAACAGTGGCCGAGGTGATGACCGATAACGTAGGGGTGCCGGTGGTGAAGCGGCGATGGCGTCACGGGGCGTGGGTGCTGGTGGTGGTCCGGAGGAGGACCGACAAGGAGGGGCCCGATGGCGGGGTCGCCATGCGAAGCTCCGGCCAGCGGGAGGGAACAGGCTCGCCAGGAGAGGATCCGGTGGCGGGGCCACCATGGCCGGTGGGGCCCCGGCAAAGGCGTCGTCGGTGACGGGTGCAGAGAAGTGGTGAGGCGCCGAGGGGAGGGAGACTGGCGAGCCGGCTCTGGGTTCTGCTCGCGGGGGTGGAGAAGGCGCTCCAGGGGGGTGAGCCGGAAGTGGTGAGGCTGGTGCTGGTGGGGGTGGAGACGAGCGCAGGGGAGGCAGCGAGGCGCGATGGGGTGGATCTGGGCCAGGGAGGGATCTGGGGTGTGGGGGAGGTGCAGGGGCGGCTAACGAGGTTGGGGGCGGGACGGCGCTTGGCTGGAGCATGGGGTCAAGCAGGTGAGGCGACGGGATCTGAGGTGGGAAATGGGAGCGAGCGAGGCTCGCGCGAGGGGGAGGCTGAGCGATCGAGGGAATCAGGGGCGCTGGTGGAGCGGTAGGTGGGGGATCGTGGGGGGCTCTGATGGAAGGAGCAACGCGGTAGGTGGGGGTTGGTGGCGCGGGGGTTGCCCTGGCAGTGGCGGTGGAGACGCGGAGCTGGCCTTGCTAGGGTTGCCCCGGTGGGGGCCTTTGTACCCCACCCACGGGTTGGGCCGAGATGGTGCGTGGCCGGCTAGGCCAATTTGGCCCTGTTTGGTGAGGGGCTTTTGTTTTTTTTGTTTTATTATTATTATTTTTAAATACTTTATTTTATTTATTTATTTTTCTTTTATATTTCCTCTTTTAAATATATAGGGTGTATGAATTTTAAAATTCCTGATTTATTTTTATAATTCATTAGGGGATTTTCATACCTCACCCAACATATTTATTTTCGCATTTGATAACTTTTCCCGTTTGATTTCATTTTTAAATTTCGAAGTCGAATTGTTTTGAATCAACGCGTGATCAACGATAGGGAATCACGGTGGCGTGGCATCATTAGCGTGTGATCACTCTAGCTTAATTACAATCATCACTGTAGGAAAAGCCGAGGATGTCACAAGTCTCCCCTACTAACAAGAATTCTCGTCCCGAGAATTAAGAGGTAGAAGAAAAGAGCTCGGGGTATCCATCACGAAGATGATCCTCGCGTTCCCAAGTGGATTCATCTTCAGAATGATTTGACCACTGCACTTTAAGGAACTTGGTGACTTTGCGACAAGTCTTACATTCAGCTTGGTTGAGAATGCGGACCGGAAGCTCTTTATAAGAGAGGTCTTGTTGCACCTCAAGCATATCATGATCCACTGCTCGAATAGGATCCTTGAAGCAGCGGCGGAGCTGAGACACATGGAAGACATCGTGATCCTTAGAAAGGTTCGACGGTAGTTCCAATTGATAAGCCACTCTTCCACGCCTTTCGAGAATAGTGAAAGGACCAATATAGCGAGGAGCTAACTTGCCCTTGAGCCTGAAACGGTGTGCACCTCTCATTGGTGTGACAAGAAGATAAGCCTTTTCGCCAGGTTGATAGACCATATCTTGATGATGATGGCCATACTGACTTTTCTGACGGGATTGAGCAGCCTTCAGTTTGTCGTAATTAATTGCGGACTTGATCTTTAGCATGTCGGATAACATATGGACCGAAGAGTCATTGGTCCATTGAACGGTGGCCCAAGAATTTCATACAAAGCCAAGTGTAAAGGATACATAGACGTCAAGAATGTATAGGAGAGTCAGGTTTCAATAATGTGGAACTTTGGGTTATGGGTCCACCATGTGGGCCAAGAATAGGCAGAGCAGCGACATCTTATAAGGTCTTGGTAACAAGACATGTCAGAGGATAACCTGTTGGTTATGTTGGCAACAACGCCGGTACCAAGGGCGGGGGACGAATAGAACCACTTTCCTGCTCGTTGAAATGAGACAGACCAATAGGCAAGGTCCTCGTACACCAGCGGCTACCGGAATGTTATCCACAATAGTAATAGGGTCTTGCTGACAGAGTTGTATACCGAGATTTTTACCTAAGCAGGGAATTAACACTGCTTAGATAAGTTATGCCACAAGAAAAGTCAAACAGACCAATGGGAAGGAAAATGGGTTCACACACACAAGTATTAAAGTATACAATTCCCGAGGAAAACATAGAGTATGGTATACATCATAGGTCATTATGTACATAACCATTTGATAAAGAGGCAAGAGGAATCATGATGTTTACCCATACCACGCGGTCTGGATAATTGATCAGGAACAATCTAGCATTGCGCTTCCAATGTTCCTCTTGAAAGCTGAAGTACCACATCCGTGCTTCGAGGTAGCATCGACATGGTCATTAGGTAACGGCCGGACCAATGGGTCCAAAAAGAGGATTCATGAGGAACAACTTACGAAATAAGTCATATAGTTTCCGCATGAAAGGATGGCGAATCTTACCTATGGAAGAATTTATAACAATAGGTCCTTCGACCCGGTGCGTTGGAAAGACAACACCGTACTGATTTACCTAAAGACCAAAGCTATAATTATTGGGAAATGTTCCAACCATCATATCTGCTCGATATTCAGATTTGGTTGGCGTCGAGACATCTCAGACTCAAGATGCCTGAGAAGAAAAATGAAGATGCAAGATTCTCATGATATGAGCTACACAAGCAATTCTTGAATCATGAGTTCGGCTGTAAGACATTTGAACACAATGTCAAGACATTCGTGCCCACATAGAATTCTTACCACAAAAGGCAAGTGAGTTGTGATTTAAGAACCATCATCAAGGATATCAAGGCCCTTGCGTAAGAATCGATTAGCTCTTATGAAGAAACCTCTTTTCCTTGATCAAATAAGCTAGTGGCTTGGCGTTCTAAGAGAAGTTATATGAAGTGAAGATAACAAATCTTCAAAACATATAACACTTCGCACATGCGTGAATGATTAGGTATTTCCCAAGAGGAAGCGAAACAAAACTTTCACATATTCACGGCGGAAAGAGTGCAAGTGAACTTTGGGGAAATACACTCCTTCTATCAAACATATTCTTCATGAGCTAGGCACAAGGATAATGCCTTAAAGAGCTTCATTGTGGGACATGGAGAAGTTGAGGGTGTGGCTGATGGGCTCAGCAACAACCGCTCAAGATTTTGACAGGATGAATTTTCAAAAGCATAACATCAAGGAGATAGCATTTGTCAAAACAAATGGTATAATGTCGTATACTCGAGGGAAAAAACAACAATAAAACATTGGTCGAAGGGTGCACTCGGAAATACGGACGGAGTAGCACAACCAATGTCAAAAATTATGAGTCAACACCCAACTCACTAAGAATGAAACAATCAGTTGTTAACCTCAAGGCAATAGGGTTGCGAGAAGTATTGGGATCACACATCAGAGTTCACTTGTTGGTATTCCGGTTTGAAACAACACGGGACCAAGAAATAGATGGTGATGGCGAGAAGTATTACTATGTCAAGACTTCTCAAGATGTGTGCAAGTTTCACGACATTCTTGACATACCAGATAGTAATACTCCAAGGTAGAAGATAACATAAGCTGAATTAGCAAGGAACTCTAAGGACAACACAAAACATGATCAAGTTTGTGTTGGAGGGAAAGAAATAAGGTTTGTCAATGATAATACAATTCATCGAGGAAAAGGGATGGTATTTATCAACATGCATTCAATTGATACCCCCGAAGAGTTTAGAATGCTGATGACAATTACGACACACTTGTCGAGAAGCTTAACAAAGATGTAATCGATGAGCAATGACATCAAGCAAAGGAAATGATGAAGCAAGAGGTTGTCGGAATCACAGATGAGACTGCTAGCTTAGAATTAAGATTTCTCTTTCAGGACAACCAACATGATGTGGAAAGCTCGATGCAAGCTTAATGCACAGCTGGATATGTGTTCCAAAGATGGAGGACCTAGATAGCATGGCCAAGCTCCAACATGACGATGATGGTGTCGCTTAACAGCTTGGAATGGCATGATTGAGTACAAACTCGTAAACAAGGAAGATTACTAAAAGTTGTTGAATCATAATGCATACTCGATTCAGTTGTCGATGTACTTGCATGTCCAACGACTCAAAACACAGGGAAAACTGGAATTAATGAAAATATCATAGTTGATGAGGAGCTCGCAAGAAGATATGTAGCTCCGTGATATTATCGAGCTACGAGGAATAATACTCAGAGGTAGATCAACATTAAGGTTTGGACCGATGCATTGATCTGAAGAAGACAAGTACTTTAACTCGTCTGAGAATGAATCAAGGTAGGACTACATGGTCGGAACCACGATTGCAAAGTACCAAATCACGGATACAAGATCAAATCATAGAACGAATGGTTATTGATACGAGAAGCTTCTATGATAGGATCAACGTTGTTTCCATGGGAATGAACACAAAGGTCAAGGTCGACTCCCACTTCATCAATGCATCACCTGCCATTTACTCCTCGCCTTTGATCAGGTTGTAGCTTTGAAAGGATATCCGACAAAACACCAGAAGAGTAAGACTCATGAAAACATTTTGAGTCATATTGATTTAGGAAGGCATAGGTTCAATCCACCGAGGCATCTTAGGAACATATCCCATAAACTCCAAGAGTAATTGACACATGCTTGAAGGGCATGGCTGACAAAAGCGTGGGGTACAATTTATGAGAGGGAGAAGACACAATTTACCAATGGCATCTTGTGTCAGGGGAAGCATCTTGTGTTAATAACCCAGAATGAATCTAGCAGTCTACAGAAGATCTGATGTGAGTATCAGTACTCAATCAGAGGGGAGAAAAACTCAAGACATCGGATTATAGAACATCTGGAAAATATGGATACTTAATTACCAAAGGAATTAGGATTTCCAGGTTGGTGTATCATAACCAGATGCTCCGGTCAAATACAAGTAAGCTGAATGGATTTAGATGGACAACCACCACAGTTGGTTTGTCCAAAACCAGCTCTGTCTGGAAGGACATATGAGCCGGAAGATAATTTATGAGTATCAACAGATGATTGTGTGCATTGACACAAAGGTAGAATCAATAAGATAACATGAAAATCACATAGGATTTTAATGAATGCTGCTAGACATATGGATTTAACCATAACACAAGCAAATGAGAGAGGTCAAAAGCAATAGGCTACTGGGATTCCGAAATATCGAATAGTAATTCGAAGAACTTTCGAAACCCATGACAACTGATGATGGACGAATCCCCGATAAGATAATTCGTTGCATCTCGTAAAACAAGAGCAATTGGAAAAGATAGTATGGACGACATTTGCATGTCGTCATCCATAGGGGTTGACGGAGGAAGGGAAATCACAGAAGCGATGATCAACAGCTCTCGACAGAACATCGGAGGGTATATGCAGTCCTTCTGACAGATAAAGCCATCATCTGGAATACGGGGCTCTCCGGGAGGAAGTATTTACGAGAACCTAATGTTAGAGATAGCAAAATCTTTATCCCGAAAGAGAAGAGAGAGTAGAGCCCAGAGTATAGAAAAGGAGTAAAAGATACTAATACCACCCAATGGAGATGTGGGCCCGTAAGCCACATCATCACTGTTAGTAAAGTTTTCAAACACTAGACTCAACTTCGGCGAAGGAGTTGGAAAGGGGGCTACTTACACGCAGTTGGCTCTGATACCAACTTGTGACGCCCTCGGTTTAATCGTATGCTAATCATACATGCAATGCGTATGATCAAACCCAAGGACTCACGGGAAGATATCACAACACAACTCTAGACACAAATAAAATAATACAAGCTTCATATTACAAGCCAGGGGCCTCGAGGGCTAGAATACAGAAGCTCGATAAACACACGAGTCAGCGAAAGCAACAAATATCTGAGTACAGACATAACATGGGGTGCCTTAGAGAAAGCTAGCACAAAAGAAACACGATAGAACGAGGCGAGGCCTCCTGCCTGGGAACCTCCTAAAAAACTCCTGGTCTTCAGCGGCCTCCATGAAGAAGACCCCATTGGGATGGCAGACATCGGCAAGAACTCCACTCCTGGGCTCCATCATCTGGTCGGAGCAAAGGATCAAGGGGACAAAGGGGGAGCAAAGCAACGGCGAGTACTCATTCAAAGTACTCGCAAGTCTTACATCAGAACTATACTAAATATGCATTAGTATCAAAGAAGGGGGGTTATATGTGGACTCACTGTAGCAATGCGAGAATAGAGAGAGAATGCCGAGTCCTATCGAAGACTAGCATCTTTAGGGTCTTGCAGCAATAGACGAGAGTAGAACAAGTGTAACACAATTAATAGTCATATTGTGCAGCAATATTAAAGTGAGGTCACGCCCAGAGATCCTCCCTCGACTCCCTGCGTGGAAGCAATCTCGAGGCAACTAATTCCAGCTAAGTAACAATTGTAGTTGTATAAGATCAGGTCACAACTCCAAGTCGTCTTGTAACCGTGGACACGACTATTCGAATAGTTAGTTTTCATCCCTACAGGGGTGCACCACATTTCCCGTGACGCTCGATAACACTCTAGACGGACACACTTTTCTGGGTCATGCCCGGCCTCGGAATATCGACACGTCGCAGCCCCACCTAAGACTCAACAGAGAGGCCAGCCCGCCGGTCTAACTCCTAAGCACAAAGGGTTCCTGGGCCCACTTCCCCTTCGCGCTCCTGCATGATGCGTGGGCAGCCGACGTCAGTCCTAGCATCCCTTAATCACAAGCGCGATGCATCTCGGGACCACTCGGGGGCGCGCTGCTACATTGCTGACATCTGAAAAGCTTCAGCTCATACCACAATGTCGAGTACCCATAATTCTTCCTGCGTAGATGGTTAGTGCGAAAAGGTCTCTAACCGACCCAGATCAAATACCCAAATCCATTATCATTTTAATTAGGCCATCGACACAATCTCGCGGGAATCTACCCATCTAACAACTAATCACCAATGATCCCAGTAACATGGTCGAGTAACTGTGTATGGTTGTAACATCGGGGGGAATCCGAGGTATCACCCTCATTGGATTCCGAACGATGTATCCGTCAAGGTGGGCTTGGAGGAATAACCCTCGGGGGTCCCACACTTGAGGGGTTGCACGACAGAGGCATCGTCGGAATAGTGAAAGAGGAATCACCCTCGATAACCATGACCGACTAGCTATACTACAGAGATATCAACAGGAGTACTTAACGAGGTGTCACCCTCGGTACCCGATAGTATCTCTGTAGCATCGTACAACTAAGGCGGTGTATGTGCTGTGTCAGGTCTGGCTCGTCGATTAGGGATCGAGATTTAAAAGCAAAGCGTGGCAACTTGACTACGGGGTCAGAAGGGATGACTGCTCCACCTATACTAAGCAGTTTAAAGGTGCAATACTAAAAGTAGCAGTTCATCAGAATTAGTCTATGCATCAGATATAGGAGCTAACTACAACAGTAGCAAAATACTAATGCAAGCATGAGGGAGAAAGGCATAGGCGATATAGGGATGATCAAGGGGGGTTTGCTTGCCTTGCTTCTCTTCGACAAAGGACTGATCGGCAGGGTCGTAGATGTACCTGGCAGCAGCGTCAGTCTCGGGGTCTACCAGTAAGAAGAGGGGGAAGAAACAATAAATAATAGCAACGGTGCAACGCAATGCATGACATGGGAAGATGAGGCTAGACATGAGCTAATGCAGCAACATCCGTCATAGACAAGTCGAAAGAATATTTGATGATATTTTCCGGGTCTCGGGCTACTACCGGTCAGATGGAAAACGATGGAAAAATTCCATGTTTGCTATGCTAGGGACGCGTGACCGATGAATGGACCATGTATCCGGGTTCGTCTCGTTCTGCTGATCAACTTTCATGTTGAAAGTATTTTGATCTGACTTACGGATTATTTTCTATTCATTTTTAAAGTTTTATTCAATAATTAGGAATAAAAAAAGATTTACTTAATTTGATTAAATGCTATTATGACATCACCATGATGTAACGCTCACATTAGCAGTTGACTAGTCAACTGACCAGTGGGTCCCACGTGTCATAGACACAATTTATTAACTAAGTTCAATTATTAATTAATCATATTAATTTAGTAGGGGACCCATGTGTCATACTTTATTAGGTTAATTATTTATCCTAATTAACATATTAACTTATATATCTATTTAATTAATTAACTAATTAATTAAATGATATATGTAATTATTTATTTATTTATTATATCGTAATTTCCTAAAATAGTAATTACTGCTTAACTAATTAATTAACCCAATTAATTAATTTATTTATATTAAATATTTATAAAACTATATTACTATTATAATTATAGGTTTTTTCGAGGACCCCACCTGTCATTTGATGGGATCTGTGGGGCCAACTGTCATTGGGACAACAAGCACCCACCTACATGCACACGCATCCGTACACCCAAATTTACTCATACACACATTTTTACATAGATACATATTTCGCATATACATACATACGTATACATACCTATACACATACATATACCTAAATACTTTTTTCTGTTTTTGCTCTTTACATACACAAACGCACAAGTCACATGGGTTATCCCCAATACTCAATTTGCACGCGGGGGGGGACCAAATGGAGAAGGAGGAGAGGGGGATCACATCTCCTGTAGGGAGGAGGCAATGGACGTGGGGAGGGGCGACGACCGGAGACATCGGTGTAGAGGCGGATCAGGCGCAGAACGGCGCGGAGGGGCCCGACCAACAGTGGCCGAGGTGATGACTGATGACGTAGGGGTGTCGGTGGTGAAGCGGTGGTGGCGTCACGGGGCGCGGGCGCTGGAGGAGGACCAACGGGGAGGGGCCTGATGGCGGGGTCGCCGTGGGAAGCTCCGGCCGGCGGGAGGGAAGAGGCTCCCCGGGAGAGGATCCGGTGGCGGGGCCGCCGTGGCCGGCGGGGCCCCGGCCAAGGCGTCATCGGTGACGGGTGCGGAGGAGCGGTGAGGCGCCGAGGGGAGGGAGGCCGGCGAGCCGGCGCTGGGTTCTGCTCGCGGGGGTGGAGAAGGCGCTCCAGGGGGGTGCGCCGGAGGTGGTGAGGCTGGTGCTGACGGGGGGTGGAGACGAGCGCAGGGGAGGCAGCGAGGCGCGGTGCGTTGGATCTGGTCCAGGGAGGGATCTGGGGTGTGGGGGAGGCGCATGGGCGGCTCATGAGGTTGGGGGCGGGCCGGCGCTTGGCTGGAGGACGGGGTCATGCAGGTGGGGCGATGGGATCTGAGGTGGGAAACAGGAGCGAGCGAGGCTCGCGCGAGGGGGAGGCTGAGCGATCGAGGGAATCACGGGCGCTGGTGGGGCGGTAGGTGGGGGATCGTGGGGGCTCTGATGGAAGGAGCGACACGGTAGGTGGGGGTTGGTGGCGCGGGGGTTACCCTAGCGGCGGGGGTGGAGACTCGGAGCTAGCCTCGCTAGGGTTGCCCCGGTGGGGGGCTTTGTACCCCACCCACAGGTTGGGCCGAGATGGTGCGTGGCCGGCTAGGCCAATTTTGCCTAGTTTGGCCAGGGGCTTTTGTTTTTTTTGTTTTTTATTTCTTTTATTATTATTATTTTTAAATACTTTCTTTTATTTATTTATTTTTGTTTTATATTTTCTCTTTTAAATATATAGGGTTTACAAATTGTAAAATGCCTCATTTATTTTTATAATTCATTAGGGGATTTTCATAACTCACCCAACATATTTATTTTCACATTTGAGAACTTTCCCATTTGATTTCATTTTTAAATTTCGAATTCTAATTGTTTTGAATCAACGCGAGATCAAAGATAGGGAATCACGGTGATGTGGCATCATTAGCGTGTGGTCATTGTAGCTTAATTACAATCATCACCGTAGGAAAAGCTGAGGATGTTATAGTTTATTTTAAGAAATTTTGACCAAGCATAGTGGGTTTAAATAAGTTAAAATCATGCTGATGGATTGTGCGTCTTGGAGCCCACGTCATCGGCTACCAATGCTAACGCATTGGAAATAGCCGAACATAATCGGAAACTGCAAGTGTCGATGAAGATCTTGACCGCCTCAATGGACGGTTTGATGAGAAGTAGGGTGAGTTTGTGTAAGAGTGCCGTAGAAGAGGCCAAGTACTGTGCGGGTAATGACGGGGATGCCAAGCAGCGGCTGTTTTGGGCGCAATTTGAGGCCCCTGAGGCCAATACTAGTCTGAGTTATCAGATGAAGCAACTCCTTGAGCTGCACCAGATGGCCGAGCCGACCATGAAGGACCTGTGTCTTTGGTTGTGGCCGGCCGAACCCTTGCCGACCAGCTACTTTGTGTTGGTGCGGAGGCTAATTGAGGCCACACCTCGGATTGAAGCCCTTCAGCGCTCAACCTGTATGGAGGGGGCTCGGATGGCCTTTGCACGAATGATGGTGCACTTCCCATGGATGAGGCCGCTAAAGATGGCCACTGATCCGCCGCCCGCCAGAAAGGAGCACAGGCGCCCCGAGCTGTACTTTACTGCTACCATGGAGGGTGCTCAGGTGATTGAATTGCAATGCTCGAAGGATGTACTATTAGAATAGGTTTTTATTTGATGTAACCGAGAATGGTCTACTTGAAACTTTATATGTCCTAACTTAATTATGTTTTACTTATTTTGATTCGTGTTGTGGCCGTTTTATACTGAAAGTTTCTAGTCGTCGGCTTCAGCCCCCATGTAGATACTACTTGAGGTGTTTCATCATCCGTACACATCCCTTGGCCTATTTAATCGGTGCCCTAAGGTGGTAGTGAGAATGGAAACGAGGCAATCAGACTATGAGGATTTATTGCTTTCACTTAGTCTTACGAATATTATAATGCGGGGGCTAATGACAAGTCCACAACCTTTGTGGTGGTAATCGAAGAAACCAAAGATCGGGATGACTACCATGGGGTTTGTTTGAATGGCAAAAACCCGTCTGTATAACATGGAATAGCCTCTAACAATTATGGAAATAAACTCGGATTACACACCAGTTCGCGGTCATTATGACGGTCACTTTTCGGCTTTGTCCACTAAGGTATTTAAAGACCTGGGAAGCTGGGAATACAATCGTAATGGTGGTCCCTTTTAACCCTTTAGCCGAACTAGCAGAACGTAAGGGTTTAAGCATAGGAGAGGGGCAATCTAACTGTAGACCCAAGACATAATTCGGAACTGATGCATATAATGCAAAATCCTGAGAGACCGGAGACATCTATAAGAGTGACGGTGAGGTGCATGGGGTGATCAATATATCCTAGCCCCCGGTTACTAGCTGTGCGCACCTTCTTTTTTTGTTTTAACAACCATAAAATGATCTTGTCCTATCAGCGTTGTATGGTTGAACAACATAATTAACAATAAGTACATCAAAAGGAAAGCATCTAGAATAGATATTTCGCAAAGAATTTTTACAATTCTCAGCCCCAGGGCCGCTGTGTACAAGAAACTATAAAAATTAACTAACACCTCCTATGTAGCCGTTTTGCGAGAGATTTCACGTGCATCTGGCTTTTGGCTGCGCTAGGTTGAAGCAATAGTAGGAGGGAGACTTTTCCTTAAAAGGTTGTTGCACCTTGCAGACAGGCTTTCCACCGAGGAGCCGTGAGAAGCTGCCAATGAAATATAGCTTGACGCTTGGAAGGGTCTTTACAGTATCCCTGTGTATCAAGGATAAATTTGGCACCATAATTTGGTATTAGTCGGTAATATGGTGCTTGTTCAGGTCTCCCATAGTACCCCATAGTTTTCGGAGAATGATGATTGTTTACACGAGAGACATACCTTGAATATGCTCGGGAGATGCCGTGGGATAGGTGCCCTTATATGTTCGGGGCCGAGGAGCTCTCTAGGAGGCCTGACTGAGCTTTGGATCGCCAGCCTACTTGTCGTGGCTTAACCTGTTTATGACTTGATGGTTCACCGTCATGCTCGGATTCCGCTGCCAAGGCCGTTGTGTGTTCTTTGGTCCGGAGAGATCATTCTGTGTTGCCATTGCTGGTGATGACTCCTTGGGTCCGGGCATCTTCAACTTGAGATAAGCATAGTGGGGCACTGTGTTAAATCGGGCAAAGGCGATGTGGCCGAGCAGTGCATGGTATCCACCGCGGAAGGGGGCAACGTCGAAGATCAAATCTTCGTTGTGGAAGTTATCGGGTGAGCCGAACACGACTTGCAGCGTTATGGTTCCAGAATAGTGGGCCTGGACGCCTGGAATTACTCCTTTAAAGGTAGTGTTGCTTGGTTTTATTCTTGATGGGTCGATGCCAATCTTTTTACCGTATCTGCGTCGATCATATTAAGGTTATTTCCACCATCCATGAGGATTCTAGTGAGGTGTTACCCATTTATAATGGGGTCGAGGACGAGGGCGGCCGACCCTCCGTGACGGATACTGGTCGGATGGTCCCTGCAATCGAATGTGACCGGGAAAGCCGACCATGGGTTGTACTTTGGTGCTACAGGCTCTACAGCGTAGACTTCTCGGAGTTCTAGTTTCCGCTCCTTCTTGGGTATGTGTGTCACGTAAATCATGTTTACGGTTTTTACCTTGGGAGGGAACTATTTTTGGCCTCCGTTGTTTGGGCCACGGGGCTCCTCGTCGTCTTCGCTTCGAGGGCTCCGACCTTTTTCTTCGGTTGCTACTTTGTCGGCCTTCTTGAATAGCCAACAGTTACGGTTGGTGTGAGTGGCTGGCTTATCTTGGGTGCCGTGGATTTGACAAGGCCGTTCCACAATTTTTTTGCATTGGGTTGGCCCGTATTTATTCCCTTTAAAGGGTTTCTTCCGTTGTCCTCGGATGGAGCTGCGAAACCCAGCATTGAACGATGTGTCATCGGAGTCGCCTGTGCAGAGGCGACACTTGTTCTTGTTTTTCCTCAGCTTCCCATTCTCTTCCTGGACTTCAGAGGTTCAAGGATCGTACGAATTGTGGTTGTGCCGAGCTAGACAATTTCCTTCGCCCGTGCAAAAACATGTGATGAGTGAAGTGAGGGCGAACATTGTTCTCGGCTTGTCCTGTCCGAGCTGGCGAGCCAACCACTCGTCATGGATGTTCTACATGAAACAGGTTATTGCCTCGGCGTCTAGGCAATCCAGGATTTGGTTTTTCTTTGTTAAGAATTGGTTCCAGAATTCTCTGGCCGACTCTCCTGCCTTCTGGACGATGTTACTCAGGTCGGAGGAATCCGGGGGGGGGGGGGAGAACATAGGTGCGATAGAAGTTTGATGGGAAGGCTTCTTCGAGCTCTTCCCAACTTTCGATCGAGTCTTCAGGCACGCTGTTCAACTAGTGTCGTGCTGACCCTTTCAGCTTTAGGGGCAAGTATTTTATGCCATGGATATCATCTCCTCTTGTCATGTGAATGTGGATAAGGAAGTCCTCTATGCACACCGCAGGGTCCGTAGTTCCGTCGTACGATTCTATGTTAATGGGTTTAAATCCCTCCGGGAATAGATGGTGCATTACTTCGTTAGTGAAACATAGTGGGTGTGCGGTGCCTCTGGTCCGGACTATCTTATTCTGAATATTCGCTTTGGGCTGAGGTCGGTATGAATCCCAATCTCTCGCGTAGTACGACACCCAAGGTGGCTCTCCGTCCCATCTAGTGGGGGAGTACTTTTTTGACCCGTAAATGGATCTGCGGCGGCATGTCTTGTTATCCACGTTGTATCGCAGGTCGTTTCTGCCACGAGGGTTTGCTCTCTCTTTCACCTTCCACGGGGTAGCCCGGGGTAATATACGGCGTCTGATGCCACCTTGTTGCGCCCTCGAGGCGGGCGGTTGGGTTGGTCATAATCTGTTCGCTTGGGGGATGCAGGGCTTGGGGCTTCGTTGTTGAATTGCGGAAGTAGTCGGCAATGTGGGTAACTTTTCTTCTGATCCATCCATCCAAGCCTGTGCTCTTCCTCGACGGCCAGTATCTTGGTCCATCTGCTATTTATGG
This sequence comes from Hordeum vulgare subsp. vulgare, assembly GCF_904849725.1. Taxonomy (NCBI): domain Eukaryota; kingdom Viridiplantae; phylum Streptophyta; class Magnoliopsida; order Poales; family Poaceae; genus Hordeum; species Hordeum vulgare. The sequence continues at coordinate 193,101,452 of NC_058523.1, read as the reverse complement.
TGTCTTGTTCGGCCTGGAGTTGACGCTCCCTGCCTTTAAGCTTCGAGCGGTAGCTAGAAGTAGTTGCCGAAATTCTTCCTGGCCTCCAAGGTCATCGGGTATCGTGAGGTCTTCGTCCTCAGGGTAGTTGTTGGGAGGAAGATAATCATCGTCCTCTGACATGTTGGTGTCGTCGGGGCTGTCCTGCTCCTCATGTTGGTCTGCATCCTTGAGCAAATCTTCTAGCATACCGAGGTTGTCGTGGTCTTCTGGGGTTTTATTTTCCCGAGGGTCCCTTACAGGGACTTTTCCTTTGTTTGCCTTAGCGCGCTTACGCTTCTTTCGGCGCTTTGAATTCTCCTCCCCGGACTTGTCATCATTCGGCTGCGGGGGATCACCGTTGTTACCGGGCGTGTCCACCATGTAGACGTCATAAGTGGACGTTGCGGTCCATCGCCCAGTGTTCGTGGGAGTGGGTTGCTCGGCGTCCTCGTCCATACCCTCGAGCTCATCAGAGTTGTAGTCTAACGTGTCTGTTAAATCTTCGACGGTTGCTACTAAGTGGGTGGTGTGTGGGCCGTAAAAGTCCCCATATTCTGAGTCGTACTAAGAGTGGTTCGGGCTGTTTGAGATGTGCAACGGTTGGGCCACGCGGAGTGTCTCGCTTAATGTCGAGGACTCGTCCTGATTCATCATCGGATGTTTTCCAGAGTTAACCTCCATGGCCACCGTGAGGGGGGCATGTTCGGTCAAAGCTTTTTTTTGATCCCGTCGTCCGGGTTAGGTCCGATCTAGGGGCCGACTCTTTGAAAGAGAGGGATTCGGGGATGAGGTCGCACACGGGTCCTGGAGTTAAAGCTTTGGGGCTTCGGATCACCCTGGCCGAGGCCAGGATCCTTGTGGGGACCAGATTGGTCTATGGACGGGTAGCGGGTTCGACACACCCTGACCTCACTCCTTGATCGGGGACGGGACTTTCGATCTGGCCAAGACGGCTGTTGAATCTATGCACAGTGTTATGATGCCGAACGAGAGGACCTGTCCCGGGACAAAGATGTCCCGTTTGCTGATTCTATCATTGGCGATTAAGCGAGCCATCGAAACTTTCGTCGATCCTAAAGTGGAACTCTCAATGAAAGCACCAATGTCGGTGTCAAAACCGGCAGATCTTAGGTAGGGGTCCCTAAATGTGGTCCTTGGATCGATGGGTTGTAGGAAGAGAGGGGAGACATTAGTGTACCCAGGTTCGGGCCCTCGTATGGAGGTAATACCCTACGTAATGCTTAATTGTATTGATGAAGATGATTACAGAGTTGATGTACCTCGAGATCGTATATGCTAAACCCTAGATGATTCAACCTCCTCTATACAGATAGGGGTTCCTGGTTTATATAGACACCAGGGTCCCTAGGGTTTAGAAGATACTGACTATAATCGGGAGTAGATGAGCCGACCTAGTCCTTCTAAGCTTGGAGTACACACCAATCTTGGAGATATTCCTTCCAAAGTAGACGTTGTCATCAAGCCTGGTCTTCTCCAGTGCACCCCAATGGGCTCATCCAATATTGACTAACCGGCCACTTGAGGACCCTAGAATCCCGGACTCCCTCAACCAACGTATGATATTTTCTTGAGAGAGATGCCACTAGTGAATCCTACGGCCCCGGGCGTACTTTTATTATAAGATCAATCTCATTTACTTATACAAAAATACCAAAAATACTTGCTGCACTTTTTTATCTTTTATTTATTTATAAATCTATCATATATCATTTAATCTTGCTTCTTGACTGCCGAGAGATTGACAACCTCTCGTGTGCGTTAGGTGCGAAGGTTTGTGTTGTGTGTGCACATGCCGGTGTTGCTTAGTTCTCCTACTGGAGTGATAACCTTGGTTTCTTAACTGAGGGAAATACTTATTCTAGTGTGCTGCATCATCCTCTCCTCTTTGGGGATAAAAATCCAACGTAGTTTACAAGTAGCAATAACCTTTGTCAAGCAGCTCTTGTACTTGACGCATAATCTCCTTCGTCTCCTCTGGATTGGTGCGGTATGGTGCACGGTTGGGTAGTGATGCACCGGGAATTAAGTCAATCCGATGTTCAATCCCTCTATAGGTGGTAATCCCGGTGGCACATCTTGTGGAAAGACGTCGGTGAACTCATGCAAAATGTTAATGAAAGCAGGAGGCAAAAAGCGAGGCATGCATGTCCTCGAAAGAAAATAATACCTATTTGCATACGAAAGAATAGGAAACAGATGTAGTAAATGTTGGGCCACGTAGCATGGTATTTTTTTCCTACGCACACGCAAAACCTATCATGGTGATGATCATCTACGAGAGGGGATATCGAATCCACATACCATTGTAGATCGCTAAGCTGGAAGCATTTAAGAAACACAACTGATGTAGTCGAACGTCTTCGCGATCCTAATCGCAAGCGTCCCACGAACTCCGTCCCGATCTAGCACCGAACAGAGGCACCTCCGTGTTCAGCACACGTCCAGCTCGATGATGATCTCCGCCTTCTTGATCCAGCAAGAGAGATGAAGAGGTAAATGAATTCTTCGGCAACACGATAGCGTGCGGTGATGGTGGTGGAGCTACTCCGGCAGGGCTTCACCGTGTTATACCGAACTAGCTACGGGATGTCACGAAGTGGTAGAGGAAGAGAGGGCTGCATTATGGCTTGGGGGTGCCAAAAGCCTCTCTCACTGCCACTATATATGGGTGGGAGGGACTGGGCGGTGCCCAAGGGAAACCCCTAGTGTTTCGGCTGACGCAAGGGGAGAGGGAGGAGTCCTCCTCCAACTCCACTTGGAAGGAGGAGTCCTCCTTCCCCAAATCGGATTGGCCCCTCTCCTTGCCTTTTCTTCCACCTCGGCCGACCTAGGGCTTCTTGGGCTGGCCACCATCCCACTAGGGGCTGGTGCGCCACCCTTGGGCCCCTTTTGATCATCTCCCGGTTGATGGCCCCTTCGGTAGAACTCCAGAACCCATTCGTCACTCCCGGTACTTTACCGGTAATGCCAGAAAACCTTTCGGAAGCCAAGTGGATACTTCCTATATATGAATCTTCGTCTCCATACCATTCCAGAAACCCTCATGACGTCCGGGATCTCATCCAGGACTCCGAACAACCTCCAGTTACCAACATCATTAATCCAGTTATACCGAAACATCACCGAACCGTAAGTGTGCAGACCCTGCGGGTTTGAGAACTATGTATACATGACCGAGACACTCTCTGGTCAATATTCAATAGCGGGACCTGTAAGCCCATATTGGATCCTACACATTCTACGAATATCTTATCGGTTGAACCTCTATGTACAGGATTCATTTAATCCCGTATATCATTCCCTTTGTCCTTCGGTACGTTACTTGCCCGAGATTCGATCGTCGGTATCTCCGTACCTATTTCAATCTCGTTAGCGGCAAGTCTCTTTACTCGCTCCGTAATACAAGATCCCATGGCTAACTCTTTAGTCACATTGCTTGCAAGGCTTGTTTGTGATGTTGTATTACCGAGTGGGCCCCGAGATACCTCCCCGTCATACGGAGTGACAAATCCCAGTCTTGATCCATGCTAACTCAACGGACACCTTCGGAGATAACTATAGAGCACCTTTATAGTCACCCAATAATGTTGCGATGTTTGATACACACAAGGTATTCCTCCGGTGTCAGTGAGTTACATGATCTCATGGTCATAGGAATGTATACTTCACATGTAGAAAACAGTAGCAACAAAATAACATGATCAGATGCTACGTTTATAGTTTGGGTCTTGTCCATCACATCGTTCTCCTAATGATGTGATCCCGTTATCAAGTGACAACACTTGTCTATGGCTAGGAAACCTTAACCATCTTTGATCAACGAGCTAGTCAACTATAGGCTTACTATGAATAGTATTTTGCCAATGTATCGACACATGTATCTGTGTTTCCATTCAATACAATTATAGCATGGATAATAAATGATTATCTTGAAACAGGAAATATAATAATAACTATTTTATTATTGCCTCTAGGGCATATTTCCAACAGTCTCCCACTTGCACTAGAGTCAATAATCTAGCATCACATCTCTATGTGATTTACAATGTAAAAATTTAACATCCATACAGTTCTGGTGTTGGTCATGTTTAGCTCGTGGAAGAGGCTTAGTTAGTCGGTCTGCAACATTATGATGCGTGTGCATTTTGCAAATGTCTATGTCCTCGTCCTTGATATAATCGCGGATGGCATTGAAGCGTTGTTTAATGTTTCTGGTCCTCTTGTGTAACCTTGGTTCCTTGGCTAGAGCAATGTCACCAGTGTTGTCACAAAACAGATTTAGTGGATCCAGTGCTCCCGACACAACTCCAAGATCTGTCATGAACTACTTCATCCAGACACCCACCTTAGCCGCCTCCGAGGCTGCTATGTACTCCGCTTCGCATGTAAAATCAGCTACGACACTTTGTTTGGAACTGCACCGCTAACCGCACCCCCATTGAGAATATATATGTATCCTATTTATGACTTAGAGTCATCCGGATTAGTGTCGAAGCTTGCATCGACGTAACCCTTTATGACGAGCTCTTCATCACCTCCATAAACGAGAAATGTTTCCTAGGTCCAGTTCGGGAACTTCAGAATATTCTTACGCACACGAAGACCTATCATGGTGATGATCATCTACGAGAGGGAGATCGAATGTACATACCCTTGTAGATCACTAAGCGGGAAGCGTTAAGTAACGCAGTTGATGTAGTGGAACATTTCCGCGATTGAAATCGCCGCCGTCCCACGATCTATCCCGATATAGCACCGAACGGACGGCACCTCCGCATTCAGCACACGCACAACTCCATGATGATCTCGGCCTTCTTCATCCAACAAGAGAGACGTAGATCTAGCTGAATTCTCCAGCAGCACGACGGCATGGCGGTGATGATGGTGGAGCTACTCCGGCAGGGTGTCACACCCTGTTTTTACTACCACTTTATCTGTATGCAAAATAGCTGAGCTTTTTAAAACTTTTTCAAACAAATGATGTGGGTGCCATGATTGTCATTGTACGCTTGTGTGTTTGATCATGTGATGATAAAAACCCCATTTCAATATTGAGTTGTTTCCAAAAACCCTATTCTTATTTCTGGTTAAGTTACAAACCCTACTTTGAGTTGCACTACATGCCCTTGCTGGCAAGGAGTGTTCTTAACCAAAGTTGGAGATCTGATTTTAGCTTTATTTGTGTGCTCCAAAACCACAAAATAATTATTTTTAGAATTGTTTTCCTAATTTAATTACAAGTCCATTTCTGAGGCAAGAATTGGTATTCCTACATGGAAACATACTTTTCTGCCTTAGAAAAATCTGATTAAATTTGGAGATGATGAGAAGGACATATATTTTCCATACATAAGATTTTTATATTAATATTATCTGAGTAAAACTCTGAAAACCATTTCTGTCTATTTTGACCTTCTGAAATATTTCCAAAGGAAATATTCTCAATAAAATCCTAGAAAATTCGAGTGGTATCCCCAAGCCATATTTGGTGTCCACATAAAGTTTCACCTTGATCCAAGGTGATTAAGTGCCCCAAATAACCCAAAAACCCATTCTGTCCAGATTGGAGTTAGAGCAACTCTACATAGCAAAGTTTGTCCTATAATGCTGAAACTTTGCAGGAGTGCCTAATACCTCAAATGAGGGTTCCACACCAAAAATGGGATTTGTGGAACTAAATTTACCCACACTCTCTTTGGAAGGGACAGATATGGTCAAATGGTGGTGTTTTCAAGTTTACAAAGCTAAACTTGTACAAAGGAGCTCAAACTTGGTGAAATCCCATGTTTAGCACCAAACCCAAACCTGTTAAGTTGCAGCACCAGTGGTGGGGTGCAACCCCCTCAAACCACTGTCGAGCGCATTCTGACAAGGGGGAAAATCCCTCTTAGCCACAGCTAAACCCAATCCCTTTGCTCCAAACTCATAGATTAGGTGGCCAGTATCAATGCCTAACCCTAGTCAACTGGCCACTCACTGGTTCAAAGTGGAAATGCCAAAAACCCCAATCTAAGCTTCAGTTCAAGGCTGAGAGCACCAGTATTTCTTGTCTCCCTTGACCAGCCGAAGCTCCCACGAGACCCAAATGGCTAGCGACACTCCCAGCAGTGCGAAGACATGCTAGACACGTCCAAAGTACCTCAGAGCGTGCCAGCAAGCCGTGGCATGCCAAAACTGCACTCTGGGCGCGCTGCAGGAAGCCACCGAGGTGGGGCGACGCTCTCGGCCAGTTTCTAGCCTCCCCCGAGGTGCCCAACCTCTTCCCCGACAACCCCTCTGCATCGAGCAACCCTGAGGGCCCCTCCTCTCCCGCGCTAGAGCTCGTGCGACGCGTGCCCGCGCGCACCCGAACCGGCCAAGGTTGCGCGGCCACGGAGGCTCGACTCCTCTCTCTCTCTCCCTCTGTTGCAGATGGTTCTGATAGTCCAAAACCACGTCCTAAGACCGTGGTTTAGACCCCAGCTTCTCCCTTCACCCCCATGCGCGCCACGGTGAGTCACCGACGCTCGTGAATCTGCTCACCGTCGCGGGCCTATTTATAGCCCTCCCCCTCGCTCCTACACCCCTCAGATAGCTTCACCAGGACCACTAGCACCTCCCTAGCCACCCCAGCAAACCCGCAGAGCCCCGGTGCTCGAGATCGACCGAGGCCCTTCCGCCTTGGAGCTCCGGTCGATCTCTGGCTCCATGACAGCTCCTGTGTCCCTCGACCCCCCAAACTGATCCCCTCGACCCAGGAAGCTTTCCCCCAACTTCCCCGAGCATTTCCATGCCCCTAGCTACCTCCTCGACCACCTCCCGGAACTCCTCCGTCGTGGACTCCTCGTCGTCGGCGAACGCTTGCATCTCCGTCGCTGTTCCGACCACCAGCAGGTAGGCGGCGCCATGCTGAGCCCATTTCTGTCCTCATTGGGGCTTGAGGACGTCGGCAGCCTCGTCGGCGTGCTCCTCCTCATCTCTGGCCAGAGGTAGGAGACGACCTCGACAGGTGTGCCCCACCTGTCGGTGGCCGAGCCTCCTCCCCCGCACTGCCCGCAGCCGCTGACCATAGGGCCCCGCACGTCATGTTCAAACCTGACGGCGCGCGCGCCTGGGAAGGCTGTGAGCTGGCCTTGGGCCGAGCCAGGCCGAGCCAGGCTAGGGACTTAGCTTGATTTTCTTTTATTTTTAAATTCTGATTTCAAAGATTTTATAAAAATATTTAACTAGTGTAAAAATATAATTTTTCCACTGTTATTCTTCTAAAAATGTGTAGTATTTAATGAGACCAATGGATGAGTTGTTCAACAACTATTCTGTTTTACAATAATAAAAAGAACTAAATTGGAATAGTTTTGCTTCTGTTTGGTTGATTTTAAAAATGTTCCTTCATTAGAAACAGGGGCAAATATTTTTCAAAATAACAACTTAGATTTATCAGTAATATAGAACATTTTTAAAAATAACTTTTTGATCTGTTTTTGAGTGAGCTATTTCTTATTTATTCTTTTTACGACGATAGAAAATTCGTGTGACGAGGGAATCGGAGCGGAAGACCCCGGATACCTAGCAGACCAAGGCAAGCAGCCCTTTGACCATGACTAAGCATATGTTATATTGCATGTTAAGATAGCAAGTAATTCCGTTGCATATGACCATAAGTGTCGGTAAATCATTTGATATGATGTTACCGATGGCTCCTCCGGAGCACATGCATTGAGCTTGATCCTACCCTTTCAGGATCACGCTATTATCATGTTGACAAGTAATGCTAGAGTAAATAATTTGAGCATGTTGTTACTATAAGTCCAAGAGTTTATGAAAACCCCATCGGGTGCCACTAATGCTCGAGGGTGATGATGAGTTAGGTGACCACTTTTGGTGAAGTGGTGCACCGAGTATTTTGAGTGAGTATGGTTTCAGAAATGGTATTAGATTTATGATGTGTCGACCGTCCCAACCTTACCAGTAGGACCACGTTACCCCTTATGGGACGGGGCTATGTTGGTTACTTTGGTCGGTGCTAGCAAAGAGCCCCATTACTAGTGGCCGGAGTGATGTGTGGTCACTCTCATGATGGGGTCGTGCCACGTAAGACGACTATGCCATTTTATGAGTTCCAGGCACACCGTTGGTCCCCGCATGGTTGATACTGTCCAGAGTCGGTGATCGTAAGACGTACGACATGTGGGCTGGGTACCAATCGAGTGGACCTCTTTGTCTAGTATCGTCACGGAAGTTTCCCGGATCTCGTGGGTCCAGCGTACTACCTCTGCAGAGTGTAAAACTATTCGAATAGCCGTGTCCACGGTCAAGGACAGTTGGGTAATCCTACTTAAACTATGTCTAGTCGGTTCCGCATAAACCAAGCGTGCGTGAGTGGTGATAAAAAGGTGTTATTATGAAAGGAATTATATGACCAAGTTTGGTTACTTGGCATATATGGTGAACCCGGATGGTTCAGCCCTCGACAGATATATTGATATCTGTAACTTGTTCTTCAAAAGTAAATTTTTAACTTGATGCATATACAAGATCATTCCACCAAGTTGAGTTACACCAAAGATGCATGATATTGTTATCCTTCACTTTCATTGTTCATATCATGGGCTATTTGTGCGTACATTCAAAAGTACTCATTGCCTTCCCACTGGTTATATTATTGACTAGACATGGCAGGGCCGGAGTTTGGAGATGAGTACGTCTTCAGAGACGCCCCTGCGAACTAGGACGCTTCCGAGTCAGAATGCCTGTCGGTGTAGGCTTGATGGCATGGGCACCCGCTTAGCCCATATGATTTCCGCCATTAGTTGTATCAGTATGATTTGGCCTTAGGCTCAACCTTGTGAACTTGACCATTCGGTCATGTGATGTAATAACTCGGTACTCGGATGTAAGACTCTTACTATTCAGTATATGTGTGTTCGGTGAGCATTGATCTGTGGGATCACTGAGCACGATCATCGGCGATCTCGACTTGTAAGTCGGGGTCCCCACAAAGCTAGTATCGGAGCCATCCTGACTATAGGAAGCCTTAGGTAGCATGGACGATAGCCAAGAAGACTAGTGCACATAGACCTTAACATGAGATTCTGCACTCACTAAATACTTTCTAACCCTCTCCTATACATGTTGTAGATGGCCGCCGTACCTGAGATGCTTCTGGAGACGGGTTTTCCTCTAATTTGAGTGATAGCCTCGAGAAGTGCCAAGTACGCCGCACGCCCATCTTCCTCTACCAAGAGCACTGGGTCAATGCCGAGACTAAGGATTATCACGTGGACGTGATAGTGAAGGCTAATGACTCCCCGGCTAGTTGGTTCTTTGAAGGGCCACAGATGGAAGATCTGATGTTGGCAGTGGAGACAACAGCACGAGAAGCGCTCCTGCGACTCCGCGACATCCTCCCCGAGATGGCTGACGAGCCAGCTACTCGTCACCTACCCTTTGTTAAGGAGGGGATAGACGAGAGTTGGACACTCAACCCATCATCCGAGGACGGGACGCCACTGAGGTTTCAAACCTACTTCAGTCTCTCCTTCGACACATTGACGCACCTTTCAATCAAAGAGTCAACAAGGATTCGCCAAGAGCTGCACCAAGTGAAGGATCGGCTTCACACGGAGAATATGAAGAACCGCAAGGTGAAAAAGGAAGGAGCACCCGGAGGACCACCTGGCTTCGCCTTCCGAGGAGGAATACCACCGCTTTAAGCCACTCCTCTTTAGAGTCGTCGTCTGACTGCGGAAGAGTACACCGAACTCTTCACTACCTTGCCAACCAAGAGACGCCGTGATGGTCCGCATCCTTCTCCTACCCCTTCAAACAAGAGAAACACTGATAAAGATGAAGATGAAGATGAAGACGAAGATCCCACAGAACCCGCTTATGAGACCGCACAATTCTGCCGCTTAGCATTAGTAGCGTAGGCAATTAGGAGTACTCCCCGCGCGTAGGAGTTCATGTATCGGTTCAGTGAGCCACAAATGTTGTGTAAGCATGTTGGATGCAAGTCGCATTCTGCCTTAGGCAGCTTGTGAGCGACTACATCGCCTATTTTAATCTAATGCATTAACTCTTTCAAAAAAAATCTTTGGTTTAAAAATTCCGCACTAGCACAGCACCAGACCCCCTCTTTACTAGAGCATCATCCCTCATGATTCCGCTAGTGTGGAAAAAATTGACCTGTCTACTCCCCTGACAGGATGGTGAATGCTACTCGCAACAGCACCTTCGGCAACCCCGGCTCTACCTCTTCAGGTCAGCAGCAGGGAACCGGAGGGGAAGCTCAAGCTAGAGATCACCACGAGCAGCAAGACGATGTTCCACCGCTATCGCCTCCTACCGAGAGCTTGAATATGGCTCAGTTCCTTCAAGCTCTTCAAGAGGAATGTCAAGCCAACAATGCCGCTATTCAGCAGCTGGCTCAAACCTTGGTGAACAACCCTCCGCAGAACGGGAATGGCAATGGTCGCTCTACTCTCTCGGAGTTCATGCGAACTACGCCACCCATATTCACAGAGACGACTAAACCATTGGATGCCGATGACTGGATCCGTACTATAGAATACCTCCTCACGCTGGTTAAATGAACTAATGACGATGAGAAGGTCCTCTATGCTTCTCACTATCTCGGTGGCACAACCAGAGCTTGGTGGGATGGATTTCAGATCATGCGCGTCGGGCAAGTCATCACTTGGGCAATGTTCAAAGATGGATTCCGCGCTGCTCACATTCCCCCTGGAATGATGACCATTAAGAAGCGGGAATTCCGAGCCTTAAGGCAAGGCAGTGGATCCGTTAAGGAGTATTTGCAGAAGTTCAACCTCCTGTCAAGGTACGCACCTGAAGACGTCAACACTGAGGCCGCCAAAGTGGAACGCTTTATGGAAGCACTACAACAAGTCACTCCAGTATCAACTGGTTGTTTGTGAATGCCGGACCTTTAGCGATCTGGTTAATAAGGCCCTTATGTTGGAAGACAAGCGTTGTGCTATGGAAGACACCCGTAAGCGCAAGCTAATGGGTAGTGGAGGACCGAGTAACACGAAGCCACGCCCATGGCAGTCAGCTCCAACAAGACCCAATTATCAGCAGCAGAAGTACAAGTATCCAACATTCCGCCAGAACTACCAGCCTCAGCAGCAAGTCAACACCAAGCCAGCAATCAATCCATCGAACAATAGTGGAGTCAAGACCAATCTTCCCACACAAGTTACCTGTTTTGGATGTAGACAAACATGGCACTATTCCATACAGTGTCCCAATAAGAAGCCCAACGCACCGCGCCCCAATGCGCCAAATCTAGGCCAAGGAGCACCAGACAGGAATCTGGCTCCCCACAATCAGCAGTTTCACAGCAAGGTGCGGATTAATCATATTTCCGCAGAAGAGGCGCAGGAAGACCCGGACTGCCTTATGGGTACGTTCCTTGTCAACTGTACCCCAACAACAGTATTGTTTGATTGTGGTGCTTCGCATTCTTTTGTTACATAAATATTTACAGAAAAATGTGGTTTAAAACCTACCCTGCTTCGCGGACATATGGCAATTCAAACCCCGGGGGCAGTATTGAGGACCAACCTAGGATGTAGGAAGGTCGGGATCGTTATCAATGGGACGAGCTTAAGTCACAAGGCCCAGAAGTAATTCTTGGCATGGATTGGTTGGCCAGGCATCAAAGCATCTTGGACTATGCCAACAGGGCCATTACCATGACAAGCGACCAAGGGGTCAAAGTCAAGTATGTCTTTGAGCCAGTACCCGCTCGAGTACCACGGGTTAACAGCCTGTCAGAGGTAGAACTCGATTGAGTGCCAATAGTCTATGAGTACCCGGATGTCTTTCTTGATGAGCTACGAGGGATGCCTCCTGACGGAGACATCGAGTTCATCATTGAGCTCATGCCCGGATCGAGGCCTATCTATAAGAAGCTTTACAGGATGGGATCTGAAGAACTAGCGGAGTTGAAGAAGCAGCTCGATGAGCAACTCAGGAAAGGGTTTATTCGTCCGAGTGCGTCACCTTGGGGATCACCTGTTCTCTTTGTGTCCAAGAAGGATGGAACCATCAGACTTTGCATCGATTACCATTCTCTCAATGAGGTCACGATCAAGAACAAGTATCCACTCCCCAAGATTGAGGACTTGTTTGATCAGCTAAATGGAGCTAAGGTATTCTCCAAGATCGATCTCCAATCTAGGTATTACCAATTGAAGATCCGACCCGAAGACATACCCAAGACTGCGTTCATGACCCAGTACGGTCTGTATGAATGCACCGTCATGTCTTTTGGACTGACTAATGCCCCAGCTTACTTCATGTACCTCATGAACAAGGTCTTCATGGAATACGTGGATAAGTTTGTCATCGTATTCATTCATGACATATTAATCTTTTCCAAGTCCGAAGAAGAGCATGAGCAACACTTGAGGTTAGTGTTGGAAAAGCTTCGGGAGCACCAACTTTATGCCAAGTTCAGCAAGTGCCAATTTTGGCTGAACGAAGTTGGATTCTTGGGTCATACCATGACAGCAAGTGGTTTGGCAGTTGATCCCTCCAAGATTACTACGGTAACCAACAGGGAATCGCCAATTGATGTGAAGGAAGTCAGGAGTTTTATCGGACTCGCGGGATATTACCGCAAGTTTGTAGAAGGATTCTCCTGCATCGCTCGACCTATGACTCAGCTCTTGAAGAAAGGCAAGAAGTTCGAATGGACGCAGGAGTGTGAAGCAAGCTTCCAAGAATTGAAGAAGAGACTAACTACCGCCCTGGTATTGGCCACTCCAGATATCAGCAAGGAGTTTGTGATATATTGTGATGCCTCCAGGACCAGGCTCGGTGGGGTTCTAATGCAGGACGACAGAGTTGTGGTGTATTGTCATGACAACTGCGCCCGCATGAGGAGAACTATGCCACCCATGATCTCGAATTGGCAGCAGTAGTGCATGCCCTGAAGACATGGCGACATTACCTTCTCGGGAAGCGATGTGAAATATACACTAACCACAAAAGTCTGAAGTATATCTTCACCCAAAGGGAATTGAATATGAGGCAACGAAGATGGTTGGAGTTAATCAAAGACTACGACCTCAGCATTCAATATCACCCGGGTAAGGCCAATGTAGTGGTTGACGCCTTAAGCCGGAAGACCAGCACCTTGAACGTCATGCTCAAGGAAAGGCAACCTGCCTTGTATGAGGAATTGGAAAACATCATTTGGAGCTAGTAGAGCCAGGATTCCTAGCCAACCTCAAAGCCAAACCGACGTTGGTTGATGATATCAAGGAGGCCTTGAAGGGTCATAAGAGCATCGAAGGCATCAAGATGAAGATTCAAGAAGGCAATGGCCCAGGATTCTCAGTGGATGAACAAGGAGTAGTGTGGTTTGGGAAACGTATATGCGTACCCAACAAGGCTGAACTCAAGTACTTGATCCTAGAGGAAGCACATGATACACCCTACTCTATTCACCCCGGAGGTAGCAAGATGTATCAAGATCTCCGAGAAAGATTCTGGTGGCACGATATGAAGAGGGAAATAGCATCTTATGTTGCAAAGTGCGACGTATGCCAGCGAGTCAAGGCTAAGCATGAGCGACCTGCTGGATTGCTACAACCTCTCCAAGTGCCACAATGGAAGTGGGACAAGATAGGCATTGGATTTTATTACCGGCCTACCGAGGTCAAGCAGAGGCAATGACTCTATATGGCTCATTGTCGACCATCTCACCAAGGTGACGCATTTCATTCCAGTCAACACCACTTATGATGGGAACAAGTTGGCTATTCTCTATATTTAGCGTATTGTAAGCCTTCGTGGAATTCCCAAGGAGATTGTATCTGACCGAGGCACGCAGTTCACCTCAAGATTTTGGAAGAAGTTTCAAGAAGCCCTCGGAACCAAGCTCTCTTTCAGCGCCGCTTTCCACCCGCAAACGGGCGGACAAACGGAAAGAGTGAACCAGATACTCGAAGATATGCTCCACGCTTGTGTCTTGGCACATGGTGCCAAATGGGAAGACTGTCTGCCATTCGCTGAGTTTTCATACAACAACAGCTACCAGTCCAGTCTCCAGATGGCCCCATTTGAAGTGTTGTACGGACGAAGTGCCGCACCCTGCTCAACTGGTCCGAAACCGGGGAAGGGCTGATTTCGGGCCAGAAGTTTTGCACAAGGCAGAAGAGCAGGTGCAACTTGTCCGAGAAAATCTAAAGGCAGCCAAGTCGCGACAAAAGAGCTATGCAGATTCTCGCCGTAGGGATGTGGAGTTCATTCCCGAAGACTAGGTGTACCTCCATGTCACACCTCTCAAGGGAACCAAGCGTTTCCATGTTAAAGGGAAACTCGCTCCAAGGTTACTTGGACCTTTTAAGATCACGACAAGGCGTGGAGAAGTTGCTTATCAGTTGGAGCTACCCGCGGAAGTTTCGGTTGTGCAGAACGCGTTCCACTAGTCGCAACTCCGGAAGTGTCTTGAAGCGCCAAATTGTTCTGATATTTACAAGGACATTGACCATCAGGCCATTGACCTTCAGCCAGATCTCACCTACCGCGAGAAGCCAATCCGCATTCTGGATGAAGCTGAGCGTTGCATCAGAAGCCGCACAATCAAGTATTTCAAGGTTCAGTGGAGCAATCATACCGAAGCCGAAGCAACATGGGAGCGTGAAGACTATCTCCTATCTGAGTTTCCGGAACTTTTTAGCACCTACCTTAGGAATCTCGGGGACGAGATTCTCATAAGGGGGATAGGTTTGTCACACCCTCTTGTTACTACCACTTTCTGTGTATGCAAAAATCTGAGCTTGTTAAAACTTTTTCAAACTAATGATGTGGGTGCCATGATTGTCATTGTATGCTTGTGTGTTTGATCATGTGATGATAAAAACCCTATTTGCAATATTGATTTGTTTCCAAAAACCCTATTCTTATTTCTGGTTAAGTTACAAACCCTACTTTGAGTTGCACTACATGCCCTTGATGGCAAGGAGTGTTCTTACCCAAAGTTAGAGATCTAATTTTAGCTTTATTTTTGTGCTTCAAAACCACAAAACAATTATTTTTAGAATTTTTTTCTTAATTTAACTACAAGTCCATTTGTGAGGCCAGAATTGGTATTCCTACATGGAAAAATACTTTTCTACCTTAGAATAATCTGATTAAATTTGGAGATGATCAGAAGGACATATATTTTCCATGCGTAAGATTTTTAACCCCTATTTATATTAATATTATTTGAGTAAAACCCTGAAAACCATTTCTGTCTGTTTTGACGTTTTGAAATATTTCCAAAGGAAATATTCTCAATAAAATCCTAGAAAATTCCAATGGTATCCCCAAGCCTGATTTGGTGTCCGCATAAAGTTTCACGTTGATCCAAGGTGATTAAGTGCCCCAAATAACCCCAAAACCCCTTATGTCCAGATTGGAGTTAGAGCAACTCTACATAGCGAAGTTTGTCCTATGATGCTGAAACTTTGCAGGAGTGCCTAATACCTCAAATGAGGGTTCCACACCAAAAATGGGATTTGTGGGACTAAATTTACCCACACTCTCTTTGGAAGGGACAAATCTGTTCAAATGGTGGTGTTTTCATGTTTACAAAGATAAACTTGTCCAGTGAGCTCAAACTTGGTGAAACCCCATGTTTTAGGACCAAACCCAAACCTGTTAAGTTGCAGCACCAGTGGTGGGTTGCAACCCCCTCAAACCACTATCGAGCACCTTCTGACAGGGGAAAAAAGCCCTCTTAGCCACAGCTAAACCCAGCCCCTTTGCTCCAAACTCATAGATTAGGTGGCCAGTATCAATGCCTAACCCCACTCAACTAGCCCCTCACTTGTTCAAAGTGGAAATGCCAAAAACCCCAATATAAGCTTCAGTTCAAGGCTGACAGCACCAGTATTTCTTGTCTCCCTTGACCAGTCAAAGCTCCCACAAGACCCAAACGACTAGCCACACTCCCAGCCAGTGCCAGGACATGCTAGACACGTCCAAAGTGCCTCAAAGCACGCTAGCATGCCGTGGCATGCCAAAACTGCACTCTGGGCGTGCTGCAGGAAGCCACCGAGGTGGGGGCGATGCTCTTGTCCAGTAGTCCAAAGCCACGTCGTGAGACCGTGGTTTCGACCCCAGCTTCTCCCTGCACCCCCATGCGCGCCACAGTGAGTCACCGGAGCTCGCGAATCGGCTCACTGTCGCGGGCCTATTTATAGCCCTCCCCCTCGCTCCTGCACCCCTCAGATAGCTTCACCACGACCACTAGCACCTCCCTAGCCACCCCAGCAAACCCGTAGAGCCCACGGTGCTCGAGATCGACCGAGGCCCTGCCGCCTCAGAGCTCTGGTCGATCTCCAGCTACACGACGGCTCCTGCGTCCCTCGACCCCCCAAACTGAGCCCCTCGATCCCAGGAAGCTTTCCCTCAACTTCCCCGAGCATTTCCGTGCCCCTAGCTACCACCTCGACCACCTCCCAAAACTCCTCCGACGTGGACTCCTCGTCGTCGGTGAACCCTTGCATCTCCGTCGTTGTTCCGACCACCAGCAGGTAGGCGGTGTCATGCTGAGCCCATTTCTATCCTCGTTGGGGCTTGAGTACGTCGGTAGCCTCGCCGACGTGCTCCTCCTCCTCTCGGGCCAGAGGTAGGAGACGACCCCGACAGGTGTGCCCCACCTGTCGGTGGCCGAGCCTCCTCCCCTGCGCTGCCCTCATCCGCTGAACGTAGGGCCCCGCACGTCATGTTCAAACCTGACGGCGCGCGCGCTTGGGCAGGCTGTCAGCTAGACTTGGGCCGGCCCAGTTCCAGGCCGAGCCAGGCCAGGGGCTTAGCCCTATTTTGTTTTGTTTTTAAATTCTGATTTCAAAGATTTTTATAAAAATATTTAAACAGTGTAAAAATATAATTTTTCCACTTTTGTTCTTCTAAAAATGTGCAGTATTTAATGAGACCAATGGATGAAGTTTTCAACAACTATTATGTTTTACAATAATAAAAAGAACTGAATTGGAATAGTTTTGCTTCTGTTTTGTTGATTTTAAAAATGTTCCTTCGTTAGAAACAGAGGCAAATATTTTTATAAAGAACAACTTAGATTTATCAATAATATAGAACATTTTTAAAATAACTTTGTGATTTGTTTTTGAGTGAGCTATTTCTTATTTATTCTTTTTATGATGATAGAAAATCCACGTGACGAGGGAATCAGAGCGGAAGACCTCGAAGACCCCAGATACCTAGCAAACCAAGGCAAGCAGCCCTTTGACCATGACTGAGCATATGTTATATTGCATGTTAAGATAGCAAGTAATTCCGTTGCATATGATCATAAGTGCCAGTAAATCATTTGATATGATGTTATTGATGGCTCCTCCGGAGCACATGCATTGAGCTTGATCCTACTCTTTGAGGATCACACTATTATCATGTTGACAAGTAATGCTAGAGTATATAACATGAGCATGTTGTTGGTATAAATCCAAGAGTTTATGAAAACCCCATCGGGTGCCACTAATGCTCGAGGGTGATGATGAGTTAGGTGGCCACTTTTGGTGAAGTGGTGCACCGGGGTTTTTGAGTGAGTATGGTTTCAGAAATGGGATTAGATTTATGATGTGTCGACCGTCCCAACCTTACCAGTACGACCACGTTACCCCTTATGGGACGGGGCTATGTTGATTACTCTGGTCAGTGCTAGCAAAGAGCCACATTACTAGTGGCGGGAGTGATCTGTGGTCACTCTCGTGATGGGGTCGTGCTAGGTAGGACGACTATGGCATTTTAATGAGTTTCAGGCACACCGTTGGTCCACGCATGGTTGATACTGTCCAGAGTCGGTGCTCGTAAGATGTACAACATGTGGGCTGGGTACCAATCGAGTGGACCTCTTTGTCTAGTATCGTCAGGGGAAAGGCATTGATCGGGTACTTACCTCGGGTATGTTATATACCGCGAGTCATGGATGACACTAAAGTTTCCCAGATCTCGTGGGTCCAGCGTACTACCTCTGCAGAGTCATGTTATTATGGAAGTGTAAACTACGTCCAGTCGTTTCCGCATAAACCAAGCTTGTGTGAGTGGTGATAAAAAGGTGTTATTATGGAAGTAATGATATGACCAAGTTTGGTCACTTGGCATATATGGTGAACCTAGATGGTTCAGCCCTCGACAGATATATTGATATCTGTAACCTGTTCTTCAAAAGTAATTCTTTAACTTGATGCATATACATGATCATTACACCAAGTTGAGTTACACCAAAGATGCATGATATTGTTATTGTTCATATCATGGGTTGTTTGCGAGTACATTCAAAAGTACTCATTGGCTTGCCACTGGTTATATTATTGACTAGACATGGAAGGACCGGAGTTTGGAGATGAGTACGTCTTCGGAGACGCCCCTGCGAACTAGGATGCTTCCGAGTCAGAATGCCTGTCGGTATCGGCTTGATGGCATGGGCACCCGCTTAGCCCCTATGATTTCTGCTATTAGTTGTATCAGTATGTTTTGGCCTTAGGCTCAATGTTGTGAACTTGACCATTCGGTCATGTGATGTAATAATTCAATACTCGGATGTAAGACTCTTATTATTCAGTATCTGTGTGTTTGGTGAGCATTGATCTCTTGGATCACTGAGCACGATCATCGGTGATCTCGACTTGTAAGTCGGGGTCCCCACATAGGGCTTCGTCATGCCATACAGATCTAGCTACGATGTGTCATGAAGTAGTGGAGGGAGAGAGCTTTGCACAAATTCTTGAGTTGCAAAAATGCTCTCAAACCTCCACTATATATAGGAGGAACCAAGGGGTGGCTGCCTTGCCTCCTACTCCAAGTAGGAGGGGTCGGCCGAGCCAAGGAGGAATGTCTCCTCCTCCAATTCGGCTTGGTGGAGGAGTCCTTTCCTTCTTGCCCACCTCCTCTCTTTTTTTCCATTCCTTTATTTTTTGCTTCAGCCGAAATAGCCCTATTGGGTTGGCCTCACCAGGCCACTAAGGGCTGGTGCGCCACCCATGGGCCTATTTGGTTCTCTCCCGGGTGTGTGGCCCCTCCTGGTAAAACCCCGGAACCATTCCTCAGTCCCCGTACTTTACCGGTAATGCCCGAAATCTTTTCGGAAGCCAAATGCAACAATCCTATATATCAATCTTCGTTTTTAGACCATTCCGGAGACACTCGTGACGTGTGGGATCTCATCCGAGACTTGGAACAACATTCGGTTAATGATACATCCCAAACGTATCTATAATTTCTGCTTGTTCCATGATCTTTTGTGTGACATTGTTATATGTTTTGCTACACTTCTATATTATTTTACACATATTTGGAGTAACCTACTAACTTAGTGCACCCAGTGCCAGTTTGTGTCTGCTGATGTCTATTTTGCAGGGGCTTTTACCCAATTTTCCGAAGCCCAAAAAAATAAAGGAAAAATATATAAAAAATCAGCAAAACAGATATTTCGGGATCACCGAAGGAGGGCCAGAGGCGGGCTAGGGGGCTCCCAGGCGGCCTGCTGGCGTGGCCAGGCCCTAGGCCGTGCTAGGAGGTCGCCTGTGTGGATTCCACCTCCTCCGGTGCCCTCCTTTGGCCTATATTTAGAGTTCCATGAGGAAACCCTCGCAAACTTTCTGGAGTCGCGAATTTCTCCATCGTTCTGCCGCCGCAGCGCTTTCGAGATCGGATGCGTCACGTGACCTCTTCCCGGCACCCTGCCGGAGGGAGGATTGACCTCCGTGAGCTTATCCACTGCCATGGATGCTTCCCGGACGTGCTGTGAGTAGTCCTCCTTGGGCCATGAGCCCATGACCAGTAGCTATGTGATGTCTTCTCTCCAATCTTGTGCTTCAATGGTTAGTCCTTGTGAGTTGCCCTACATGATCAAGGCATCTATGTAATTCTCTTGCTATTGCTATGCTCGGTTTGTTGGGATCTAATGGATTATGAGATTATGTTCAGATTGTTATGAGTTATATGTTTGATTATCCTTTTATATTATGTTCCTTCATGATTCTTGCATGTTCTCTGTTACTTTTTATTGCTTTGGCCAAGTAGTAGATCGTAACTCCAAGAGGGAGCCTTATGCATGATTGTGGGTTTGGGCCCCTCGATGTCTAGATTGAGTGACAGAAACATGAGACTAGGGGATGTGCTTGTTGCCACCAGGGAGAAAACAACGGTGCTTCTGACCATGGTTGCAAGGATTGTTTACCTTACGCATAGTTCGTTAATGCAGTTGTCAGTTTCTTTGAGTTTACACTTTGGGTGGTGCTCGCAACTTAATACCGGAGAGATGTTCTCGATAGATATCTCAAGGTGGATGATTAGTAAGTAGATGCTGATGAATAAATGATCTACTTGTCTTGGCGTACTGCCCATTACTATTCAACCTCTAACTATCAAGGAGCATAATTAGCATTGCGGTGCGATCATAATTCTGTCAATTGCCCAACTGTGATTTGTTTACCCTAGCATAGTTGTTTATCGTCTTTTGGGAGAGAGACATCACTAGTGAACATCATGTTACTCCGGTCCATATCACCATCATTGTTTACACCTCCATCATTTACCGCTTTCATTTACTTTTCCGTTGTAATCACTATTACTTTCCCGCTTGTGTTTTGATCCTTTGCAAACTACAAGGCCGGAGAGATTGACAACCTCTATGTACTCGTTGGGAGCAATGTTAATTGTTGTGTGTGCACGTCCACGTCTTCTCCTAGCTCCAGTGTGGAAGATACCTAGTTGTTGATCCTAGGAGTCCTCCTGGTTCGATAAACCTTACAATCTCCGTGTAAGGAAATCTGCTACTGACTACATCTCCACCTTCCACTTGGAGTATCCAACAAGGGGCGAGAAGTATATACATCATCTCGTCATCAAGAAAATTTCTTACGCCGCTGCCGGGGACTCCGGTCTTCAAGATAGGGGAGTTGCACACTATCTTTTACCTTTGTTTTTCAATCTTGTTAGTTTGGTTTTTAGTTTTTGCTTTAGAGTCTTATACCAAAAACCACAAAAAATTAGTTACTTTGCTTTTAGTTGTCAAGCATGTTAAAGTTTGATGCTTGGAAGGAATCTGAGGTCCTAGATTTCCATCAAAGGAATGGAGAAAATAGGAAGGAAGCATGGGATAGAATTTCTGAAGCACACAAAAGAATTATGCCTTGGATACCTATCAAAATTGTGCTTAGAAATTTTTATCATGGTCTCTTTATATGGTGCAAACACTCTCTTGATATTATAGCTAAAGGAGATTTCTTAGAGTGTGATGAGGCAAGAGCTCTGGATATTATACATGGTCTATTTGATAATCTTGTTTATAATCATGGTTATGACACTACTATAGATATGCTTGTTACTATTGAAGGGAAAATAGATGCTCTAGACTTAAGAGAAAGAGAGAAACTCATGGTTGATAAGGAGCAATTTTGAAAATAGATGATGACTGGGGACCTTTTGTTAGAATTAGCATCTCTAACCAAGACTTCCTTGCTTATTGTGATATTGGATCCATGGTTTCTACTATGCCAAAGTTGTTTATGATTCTCTCTGGTTAGATATGAAAAAATATTCATCTTATCATGAACATTCTAATGGTGATATTTCTGAAATCCAGGGAAAGGTAAAAGATGTCCAGGTTACATTTTCTACAAGGAATGCAACGGTTGATTTCTTCATCATGGAGCCCAACTGTGATAGCCCGAGACCGACGCTCCAGAAGATTCCCCTTTATTTCCGTTTTCGTTGTGTGACTTATTTTATTTGTCGCATCATCATTGCAGCATGCGCATCATCAACATTGCATCGGCACCCCGTTGCCGCCAGTTTTCAAAACTTGCATCCATTATTAGTTGACGGTTCTCGTCGTTGTCCGTTCTGAGCCAGACCACACACGCACGCGCTCGTGGCATCATCAAATCCTTGTTTTTAAAAGTGTGTTGAAAACTTTCTCCGATTGGGTTGGAACTTGTTGTGCGGTCGTAATTAGTTGTAGCTAGGCCGCCTGTCAAGTTTCGTCGCAATCGGAGTCCGTCTGGTACCTGAACGGTCGACCATAGTAGCACCGTATTCGGTCTATCGTCGGACATCTTTCGATATTTTAAATCTCGTTGTCGGGTCACCCGTTTTCCCTCTCGTCTTCGGATAACTTCTCTACACGGCCACTTAGTCCGTTCCGCGTTTGGAATTGTTCGATTCCTACCACGTGGTTGAAACCGGGGCGGAATTCTGCTATATCTAGCCCCCCTTTGTCTATAAATAGGACCCTAGGCTATTTTTAACAGCCCCTCCCTCTCTCTGCCTCGAAATCCGCACCACCTACCCCCCCAGCAGCCACTCCCACCTCCTCTCTCCTCCAGCGGGCCCGCCAGGCCCAGATCGGGCCCGACCGAGCCCATCCGCCGCCGCCGCTCGCGTGCGCCCCTGCTCCCGTCGCGACCTCCTCCTGTAGCGCGTCGCCGGACCCGCGCCGCCCCCAAGCTCCACCCGTTCCCCGCCGCCGGCACCAGCTCGCCGGAGCACCTCCGTGGGCCGTAGTCGTCGCCCGGTTCTCCCCCACCTCGCCATGCCGCCTCGGTCCCGCAACGCGCCACCCTGCTGCCTCGCCGGCGGGTCGCCGGAGGCCAGCCCTCTGCCCGCAGCCTCCCTCTCTCCCGTTGACCACGCTGGATCCTGACCTCGCAGGACCTCGCCGGGACACCCTCGCCTCCGTGCGTCGCCGACAGGTCCACCGCCACCGACATGTGCTCCTACGGGGAGAGAGATGAGGACAGCGCTTGGCCTCTCCCTCGTTGACCGCGTCTCTCCCCTGCCTCGTGCTGTGGGCCGCATCAGGCTGGCCCAGCTAGGCCGCACCGACCAGGCCGCCTCCCGTGGGCCCGTTCGGTCTCCAGCACCGACCTAGGCTGGCCCAAGAGGCCACGAGGTGAGCACCCCCGAGCCCACTATCCCTTGCCCCGGGCGATGTTTAGTTGTATTGCGTTCGGGCCCTGCTGTAATTTGGCCCGTGGAGGTTTTTATTTCTTTCGGCGATTTAGTTAATTTCAGGGATATTAGTTAATTTCTTTTGCTCGTATCTTTTTAACCGTGTATCGGATCGGAGTGATTTAGATATGTATCTTGTGTAGATTTTCGCGTAGATCATGAATTTGCAACTTGCATAAATGTTTGAAGTAGTTTGACGTGACGTATGCCTAGTTTAGCGTGCTGTCCAAATAGGGGATCGTACCATATTTTTTTTTCGTGCGTGTCCGGATTGCTCAAACTCCGTAGATGATAATATTCATGTTTTAGGAACCCTTTTTCCATGTATTTTGGAGTAGTCATTGGTATTTTTGCATGTAGGATTCCGTAGCTAGTTATTATTCCGTGTTTAGGACATATTCCCGCATATATGTGTGGAGTTGTTTTTATTTTGCAACCCCACATGTTATGTATGTTTTCAGGGTAGAAAAATACATAGTATGTAAATGTGTATTTATATTTAGCTTTTGAGCAAGTTAGTTTGCGTGATATTTTGCATGTTGCCCTTTTGTATATTTCTCGGGTTTTATTCCGTGCTTGATATGATTAAGATGTCAACTAGAGAGTTGCTCTTGGATGTTTAGTCTAGCCCCTGGTAATTTTGGTTGCAATATAAATACATGTTTAGGTGTGGTTTGCTTGTTCTTTACTTGCTAGGAAATAGTGCTGATTTGGAGATGCTGAAATATTTCTAAGTCTGAAATCTGTTATCTTTTGTTGTTGTCTTGTCTTGAGTTTATCTGGTGATCTGTAGCTCTTTTGAGGTTGGTGCAATGGAGTTAGTTGTAGACTTTAGGATTCTCTAGCATTCTGTCAATTTTCATGCCATTTGGAGTCATGTAGCTTATGGTTTTGCTGTTGTCAATATGCCTTCCGATCGAAAACTGCAGTTTCATAAACTGTTATTTTCACTAAGTCCGAAACTATGTGTGAGAAGCCATTTTGTGATTCTTTTCCTAGTGATCCAAGCTTCCATTCTAGGTGTTATTAGTTGTATGTTGTAGTGCTTCTTGCCCTCTGTCATCTCATGCATTGGTTGAGCATATTGGGATTGTGTAACTCATAGTTGTGGGGTGTAGAAATGCTATGTGGCTGATTTTGGTAGATTGTAGTGATTTCTTGTTTAGCTCGTAGTTGTTGAACAGTTGCTCCGTTTTGATCGTGTCCTATATGAAACTTGCTTAGAATCTCGTGTAGTTTCATATAATCTTGCTGGTTGTCTGTTTTGAAGGTTGTGGATGCCATTTGCACACATATTGCATTCATGACATCATATCTTGCGGTGCTCGTATCTTTTGAACCGTAGCTCCGTTGGAGATGTTCTCTATCTGTAAATTGCTTGTAACGACGCGTAGAATCACGTGAACCTATTTGTTTTTGCTGTTTAACAACTAATTAAACGTGTTAGTTCAGATCTAGACAGAATTGTTAATTAACATGTGAGGTCGTTTCGGAGGTGCTATATTTCATTTCCGACCTCATTTAAAATGCCTAGATAAGTAGATTAATTACGCTTAACCTCTTGCCATGTTTAACCACATTTTATATTGTCGAGTACCTAATCGGGATGGAACTAAATAATTAAACGTGGAGTTTCATCAATATGCAACTCGTTGCATATTGAACTTCACTTAATGTGTAGTGTTTGATTGTTGTGAATTGACATGATGTGTCTTGCATGTATTCACTGTTCATGCATCATATGTGGATTGCATCTGTCGTGCATGTGCCGTGGGGAATATCTGTGTTGATGCTTGTTCTGGTTTCCTTCGTCTCATTAGAGTTCCGCAAGCGTGTCGGATTGTGAGGACCCGTTCGACTACCTTGGTTCGTCTGCTTCACGGAGTCATTCTTCTTCCAAGCGGGATCTCAGGCAAGATGACCATTTCCCCAGATACCATTACTATCATTGCCATGCTAGTATTATCGTTTCTGTCGCTATGTCTCGTTGCCTACCACATGTTAAATATCAGCCTCTCAACAATGCCATGAAAACCTTCAATCTGTTCACCACCTAGCAAACCACTAATTGGCTATGTTACTACTTGCTTAACCATGTGTTAGCGTTGCTAGTTGTAGGTGCAGTTGCTTCCATGTGATAACATGGGTTCCTTGTTATATCACCATATTAAATGTTATTTAATTTAATGGACCTATATACTTGGTAAAAGGTGGAAGACTCGGCCTTTATAGCCTGGTGTTTTGTTCGTCCTTTGCCCCCTTAGTTTCGGCTACCGTTGTTATGTTCCATAATTGAGCGCTCCTAACACGATCGGGGTTGTTGTGGGGACCCCCTTGATAATTCGTTTTAGATTAAAGCTGGTCTGGCAAGGCCCAAATTTGGTACTACATTTGCCTAATAACCTAATAAATTGCATAGGGACTTTCCGGACCCCGAGGATAATTAATCAACCCCCGGGTCAGTGCTCCGCATGAGTGTTGGTCCACCCACCTAGCAGTCGGAGGTGCCACCTCGGGGCAACTCGAGGTTTGGCTACCGTCCACTATGTATAGACGGTGTGTCCTGAGAACGAGATACGCGGCTCCTATCGGGTTCGTCGACACACCGGGTGGCCTTGCTGGATTAGTTTTACCTTTGACGAGATATGTTATGCATCGGGATTCCGATGATGCTTTGGGCAATCTCAGAGTTGAGGTTTTCCACTAAGAGTCCGACGAGATTGCGAGCTTCGTGATCGAGGATTTCTATGCGGCTTGTGATAATTTCTGATGGACTAGTTGCAGCACCCCTGTAGGGTTAAATATTTTCAGAAAGTCGTGCCCGCGGTTATGTGGCAACGTGGAAACTTTGTTTAACACTGGTTCTAGATAACTTGAAGTTAACTTAATCAAAATATGGCAACTGAGTGCTTAACTGTGAATGTCTCTTTCGTGAGTTCCTTCTCCGATCGAGGACACAGTGGGGTTATGTTTGACGTAAGTAGGTGTTCAGGATCATTCATTTGATCATCGGTAATTCATGGCCGCTATGCGTAGATCATCCCCCTCTTTATTATTGTAGTCGTAAGTTAGCCACGATATAAATGCTTAGCCGCTTGGTGCAGCCTCACCACTTAACCATACCTGACCTGTTAGGCTTTGCTAGTTTTGATACCTTTGGAAATGAGATTGTTGAGTCCCCTGTGGCTCACAGATTACTACAACACCAGTTGCAGGTACATGTAAAGATTACTTGACGCGAGGGTGTTGATTGATCATTTGGAGTTGCTTCTTCTTCTTCTTCTTCATCGATCTAGGATGGGTTCCAGGTCGGCAGCCTGGGATAGCAAGGATGGACGTCGTTATTATTTTCTCGTTGGTTTTCGTCCGTAGTCGGACCCTACTCTTCTTCATGATGATTATGTATTGTACTGATGTGACTCTGATGTAGCATGTGGCGAGTGTAAGCCAACTCTATATATCTCTTCTTTTTAGTACATGTACTTGTAACGATATCCATTCTTGCAAAACGACGAGATGCGCTTCTATCCCTGACGAGGCCCTCTTGCCAAATTGAGGATAGGATCGCATCTTGGGCGTTACACCAACAAAGGGAATATATTGCTTGGAAGGGACTTTCTCCGAGCCATTAGAGGCTTCGTTGATGTAGGTAAAGGACACATACGCTTACGTGGGAAAGTGAAAGGTACGTACCTGTTCCCTAGGAAAAATAAGGATGAACTTGTTGAGGATCCATTTGAAGGTTTTTATAATTCAGATGTCTTCGGCGAATATTGATCGTCCTTGTTGCATTGTGCCTAGCTCAAAGGCATAAAAGAAAGTGCTTGTTGGGAGGCAATCCAATTTGTTTTTTACTTTCTGTTTTAGTGGTCTTGATGTGTGTTACTACTATAGCAACATCATTATATATTTATTTTGAAGCTTTGTGACAAGTTATAGCCTCTGATTGCAAGAAAGTTCAAAAATTGCGACATGTTGTCCAGAAACAGATTTTGTCTGATTGACGAAAAAAATCGCCAAAAATCACTAGATCATCTTTTTGATCTGAATTGTTTTGATAGCATGATCTATATAATTGTATTTCTAGCATTTGTTCTGAATTTTTTTATTTGAGTTGCAGAAGTGCCCCAAATAATATATTTAGCACCTGTTGTTCTATTTTCACAGATTTTGCCGTGTTTTGTGTTTTCATTGTTTTGCAAATCCTAAGCTTGATTTTCATTTGCGAAAAACCTTTTGGCATTCATGAGAAGCAGTAGCATTTCATGAAAATCTTTATTTCTAGCAGGTATTGAATTATTTTATTAAGGGAACTAACCACTCTAACCAGCTTAAGATGAGTTTCGCATGAAGGGAGTTTTCAGGTATGCGATGGGATAGATGATGAAAGAATATACATGAGTGTCAAGCGATCAAGCTTGGGGATGCCCCCATGCACGCCAAGAAATATTCAAAGGAGACTCAAGCGTCTAAGCTGTTGGAATTATGCCCTAGAGGCAATAATAAATATAGTTATTATTATAATTCCTGTATCAAGATAATCGTTTATTATCCATGCTATAATTGTATTGAATGAAGACTCATTTACATGTGTGGATACATAGACAAAACACCGTCCCTAGCTAGCCTCTAGTTCACTAGCCAGTTGATCAAAGATAATCAGTGTCTTCTGATTATGAACAAGGTGTTGTTGCTTGATAATTGGATCACGTCATTAGGAGAATCACGTGATGGACCAGACCCAAACTAATAGACGTAGCATGTTGATCGTGTCATTTTGTTGCTACTGTTTTCTGCGTGTCAAGTATTTATTCCTATGACCATGAGATCATATAACTCACTGACACCGGAGGAATGCTTTGTGTGTATCAAACGTCGCAACGTAACTGGGTGACTGTAAAGATGCTCTACAGGTATCTCCGAAGGTGTTAGTTGAGTTAGTATGGATCAAGACTGGGATTTGTCACTCCGTGTGACGGAGAGGTATCTCGGGGCCCACTCAGTAATACAACATCACACACAAGCCTTGCAAGCAATGTGACTTAGTGTAAGTTGCGGGATCTTGTATTACGGAACGAGTAAAGAGACTTGCCGGTAAACGAGATTGAAATAGGTATGCGGATACTGACGATCGAATCTCGGGCAAGTAACATACCGAAGGACAAGGGAATGACATACGGGGTTATATGAATCCTTGGCACTGGGGTTCAAACAATAAGATCTTCGTAGAATATGTAGGATCCAATATGGGCATCCAGGTCCCGCTATTGGATATTGACCGAGGAGTCTCTCGGGTCATGTCCACATAGTTCTTGAACCCGCAGGGTCTGCACACTTAAGGTTCGACGTTGTTTTATGCGTATTTGAGTTATATGGTTGGTTACCGAATGTTGTTTGGAGTCCCGTATGAGATCACAGACATCACGAGGGTTTCTGGAATGGTCCGGACACGAAGATTGATATATAGGATGACCTCATTTGATTACCGGAAGGTTTTCGGAGTTACCGGGAATGTACCGGGAATGACGAATGGGTTCCGGGAGTTCACCGGGGGGGGGGGGCAACCCACCCCGGGGAAGCCCATAGGCCTTGAGGGAGGCACACAAGCCCTTAGTGAGCTGGTGGGACAGCCCACAAGTGCCCTATGCGCCATAGAGATAAAAATCAAAGAGAAAGAAAAAAAAAGGAGGAGGTGGGAAGGAAGGGGGACTCCCTCCCACCAAACCAAGTCCAACTCGGTTTGGGGGGGGGGGAGTCCTCCCCCCTTGGACTCGGCCGACCCCCTTGGGGCTCCTTGAGCCCCAAGGCAAGGTGCCCTCCCTCCCACCTATATATACGGAGGTTTAAGGGCTGATTTGAGATGATTTTTCCACGGCAGCCCGACCACATACCTCCACGGTTTTTCCTCTAGATCGCGTTTCTGCGGAGCCCGGGCGGAGCCCTGCTAAGACAAGGTCATCACCAACCTCCGGAGCGCCATCACGCTGCCGGAGAACTCTTCTACCTCTCCGTCTCTCTTGCTGGATCAAGAAGGCCGAGATCATTGTCGAGCTGTACGTGTGCTGAACGCGGAGGTGTCATCTGTTCGGTACTAGATCGTGGGACTGATCGCGGGATTGTTCGCGGGGCGGATCGAGGGACGTGAGGACGTTCCACTACATCAACCGCGTTCTCTAACGCTTCTGCTGTACGGTCTACAAGGGTACGTAGATCACTCATCCCCTCTCGTAGATGGACATCACCATGATAGGTCTTCGTGCGCGTAGGAAAATTTTTGTTTCCCGTGCGACGTTCCCCAACAGTGACATCATGAGCTAGGTTCATGCGTAGATGTCTTCTCGAGTAGAACACAAAAGTTTTTGTGGGTGGTGATGTGCGTTTTGCTGCCCTCCTTAGTCTTTTCTTGATTCCGCGGTATTGTTGGATTGAAGCGGCTTGGGCCGACATTACTTGTACGCTTACGAGAGACTGGTTTCATCGTTACGAGTAACCCCCTTTGCTCAAAGATGACTGGCAAGTGTCGGTTTCTCCAACTTTAGTTGAATCGGATTTGACCGAGGAGGTCCTTGGATGAGGTTAAATAGCAACTCATATATCTCCGTTGTGGTGTTTGCGTAAGTAAGATGCGATCCTACTAGATACCCTTGGTCACCACGAAAAACATGCAACAACAAAATTAGAGGACGTCTAACTTGTTTTTGCAGGGTATGCTTGTGATGTGATATGGCCAACGATGTGATGTGATATATTGGATGTATGAGATGATTATGTTGTAATAGAAATATCGACTTGCACGTCGATGGTACGGCAACCGGCAGGAGCCATAGGGTTTTCTTTATACTAACGTTTGTGCTTGCAGATGCGTTTACTATTTTGCTAGGATGTAGCTTTAGTAGTAATAGCATGAGTAGCACGACAACCCCGATGGCAACACATTGATGGATGATCATGGTGTGGCGCCGGTGACAAGAAGATCGTGCCGGTGCTTTGGTGATGGAGATCAAGAAGCACGTGATGATGGCCATATCATGTGACTTATGAATTGCATGTGATGTTAATCCTTTTTGCACCTTATTTTGCTTAGAACGACGGTAGCATTATGAGGTGATCTCTCACTGAAATTTCAAGACGAAATTGTGTTCTCCTCGACTGTGCACCGTTGCTACAGTTCGTCGTTTCGAGACACCACGTGATGATCGGGTGTGATAGACTCAACGTTCACATACAACGGGTGCAAAACAGTTGCGCACGCGGAACACTCGGGTTAAGCTTGACGAGCCTAGCATGTGCAGACATGGCCTCGGAACACATGAGACCGAAAGGTCAATCATGAATCATATGGATGATATGATTAGCATAGGGATGCTTACCACTGAAACTATACTCAACTCACGTGATGATCGGACTTGAGCTAGTGTAAGTGGATCATGAACCACTCAAATGACTAGAGAGATGTACTTTTTGAGTGGGAGTTTAGCGATTAATTTGATTAAGTTAAACTCTAATCATCTTGAACATAGTCTAAGTCCACTTTGAATATATTTGTGTTGTAGATCATGGCTCACGCGACAGTCATCCTGAATTTTAATACGTTCCTAGAGAAAGCTAAGTTGAAAGATGATGGAAGCAACTTTGTAGACTGGGCTCGTAATCTTAAGCTAATCTTACAAGCTGGGAAGAAGGATTATGTCCTTAATGCTGTGCTAGGAGATGAACCACCCGCTACGGCTGATCAGGATGTTAAGAACGCTTGGTTAGCACGTAAGGAGGACTACTCAATAGTTCAATGTGCAGTTTTGTATGGCTTAGAACCGGGACTTCAACGTCGCTTTGAGCGTCATGGAGCATTTGAGATGTTCCAGGAGTTGGAGTTTATCTTTCAGAAGAACGCCCGGATCGAGAGGTATGAGACCTCCGATAAATTCTATGCTTGCAAGATGGAGGAAAACTCATCTGTCAGTGAACACGTGCTCAAAATGTCTGGGTACTCAAACCGTCTAGCTGAGCTGGGGATTGAACTCCCGCAAGAACCTATCACTGACAGAATCCTTCAATCACTACCGCCAAGCTATAAAGGCTTTGTGTTGAACTACAACATGCAAGGGATGAACAAGTCTCCCGGCGAGTTGTTTGCGATGCTGAAAGTCGCAGAGTCTGAACTCCGTAAAGAGCATCAAGTGTTGATCGTGAATAAGACCACTAGTTTCAAGAGAAACGGCAAAGGCAAGAAGGGAAATTCGAAGAAGAGCGGCAAGCCTGTTGCCAATCTGACGAAGAAACCCAAAGCTGGACCTAAGCCGGAAACGGAGTGTTACTATTGCAAGGGTATGGGTCACTGGAAGCGCAATTGCCCCAAGTATATGGCAGATAAGAAGGCGGGCAAAGAAAAATTAGGTATATTTGATATACATGTTATTGATGTGTACGTAACCGGCTCTCGTAGTAGTGCCTGGGTATTCGATACCGGTTCTGTTGCTCATATTTGCAACTCGAAACAGGAACTGCGGAATAGACGAAGGCTGGCAAAAGATGAAGTGACGATGCGCGTAGGAAATGGTTCCAAGGTTGATGCAATCGCCGTCGGCACAGTGTCACTTCAACTACCATCAGGATTAGTGATGAACTTAAATCATTGTTATTTAGTGCCTGCATTGAGCATGAACATTATATCTGGATCTTGTTTATTGCGAGACGGTTACTCTTTTAAGTCAGAGAATAATGGTTGTTCTATTTCTATGTGTAACATCTTTTATGGTCATGCACCGAATGTGAGAGGATTGTTCATATTGAATCTTGATAGCGATACGCATATACATAACATTGAGACCAAAAGAGTTAGAGTTAACAATGATAGAGCCATATTTTTGTGACACTGCCGCTTAGGTCATATTGGTGTAAAGCGCATGAAGAAACTCCATGCTGATGGACTTTTGGAGTCACTTGACTTTGATTCGCTTGACACGTGCGAACCATGCCTCATGGGCAAGATGACTAAGACTCCGTTCTCCGGAACAATGGAGCGTGCAAGTGACTTGTTGGAAATCATACATACCGATGTGTGTGGTCCGATGAGCGTGGAGGCACGCGGCGGATATCGTTATTTTCTCACCTTCACTGACGATTTGAGTAGATATGGTTATGTCTACTTGATGAAGCGCAAGTCTGAAACATTTGAAAAGTTCAAGCAATTTCAGAGTGAAGTGGAAAATCATCGTAACAAGAAGATCAAGTTCCTACGGTCTGATCGTGGGGGTGAATATCTGAGTTTCGAGTTTGGTGCTCACTTAAGACAACGTGGAATTGTTTCACAGTTAACACCGCCTGGAACACCACAGCGTAATGGTGTGTTCGAACGTCGTAATCGTACTCTATTAGAGATGGTGCGATCTATGATGTCTATTACTGATTTGCCGTTATCGTTTTGGGGCTATGCATTAGAAACAGCTGCATTCACTTTAAATGGGGCACCATCAAAATCCGTTGAGACGACACCATACGAACTGTGGTATGGCAAGAGGCCAAAGTTGTCGTTTCTTAAAGTTTGGGGATGTGATGCTTATGTCAAGAAGCTTCAGCCTGAAAAGCTGGAACCCAAAGCGGAAAGGTGCGTCTTATAGGTTACCCAAAAGAGACAGTTGGGTACACCTTCTATCTCAAATCCGAGGGCAAAGTGTTTGTTGCTAAAAACGGAGCTTTTCTCGAGAAGGAGTTTCTCTCGAGAGAATTGAGTGGGAGGAAGATAGAACTTGACGAGGCTGTCGAACCTCTCATCCCTCTGGATGGTGGCGCAGGGCAAGGGGAAACCTCTGTCATTGCGACACCGGTTGAGGAGGAAGTTAATGATGATGATCATGAAACTCCAGTTCAAGTTTCTGTTGAACCACGCAGGTCGGCGAGATCACGTGCTGCTCCAGAGTGGTACGGTAATCCCGTCTTATCAATCTTGTTGTTAGACAACAATGAACCTGCAAATTATGAAGAAGCAATGGTGGGCCCAGATTCCAACAAATGGCTGGAAGCCATGAAGTCCGAGATAGGATCCATGTGTGAGAACAAAGTGTGGACTTTGGAGGTACTGCCTGAGGGCCGCAAGGCCATTCAGAACAAATGGATCTTTAAGAGGAAGACGGACGCTGACGGTAATGTGACCGTTTATAAAGCTCGACTTGTGGCAAAGGGTTTTTCACAAGTTCCAGGTGTTGACTACGATGAGACTTTCTCACCTGTAGCGATGCTTAAGTCCGTCAGAATCATGTTAGCAATAGCTGCATTTTTCGATTATGAAATCTGGCAGATGGATGTCAAAACGGTGTTCCTTAACGGTTTCCTTAAGGAAGAGTTGTATATGATGCAACCCGAAGGTTTTGTCGATCCTAAGAATGCTAACAAGGTGTGCAAGCTCCAGCGATCCATTTATGGACTGGTGCAAGCATCTCGGAGTTGGAACAAACGCTTTGATGAGGTGATCAAAGCATTTGGGTTTATACAAGTGGTTGGAGAATCTTGTATTTACATGAAAGTGAGTGGGAGCTCTGTGGCATTTCTAATATTATATGTGGATGACATATTGCTGATTGGAAACCACGTGGAGTTTTTAGAGAGCATAAAGGATTACTTGAATAAAAGTTTCTCTATGAAGGACCTAGGAGAAGCTGCTTACATTCTAGGCATTAAGATCTATAGGGATAGATCAAAACGCCTGATAGGACTTTCACAAAGCACATACGTTGATAAAGTTTTGAAGAGGTTCAAAATGGAACAGTCCAAGAAAGGGTTCTTCCCAGTTCTACAAGGTACGAGATTGAGTAAGACTCAGTGCCCAGCACCTGATGAAGATAGAGAGCATATGCGCTCCGTCCCCTATGCTTCAGCCATAGGTTCTATCATGTATGCAATGCTGTGCACTAGACCGGATGTTAGCCTAGCCATAAGTATGACAGGTAGGTTCCAGAGTAATCCAGGAGTGGATCACTGGACAGCGGTCAAGAATATCCTGAAGTACCTGAAAAGGACTAAGGAGATGTTTCTCGTGTATGGAGGTGACGAAGAGCTCGCCGTAAAAGGTTACGTCGATGCAAGCTTTGACACAGATCCGGACGACTCTAAGTCGCAAACCGGATACGTATTTATTCTTAATGGGGGTGCAGTAAGCTGGTGCAGTTCCAAGCAGAGCGTCGTAGCAGATTCTACATGTGAAGCGGAGTACATGGCTGCATCGGAGGCGGCTAAGGAGGGTGTCTGGATGAAGCAGTTCATGACGGATCTTGGAGTGGTGCCAAGCGCACTGAATCTAATAACCTTGTCCTGTGACAACACTGGTGCCATTGCCTTAGCAAAGGAACCACGGTTTCACAAGAAGACCAGACACATCAAATGACGCTTCAACCTCATCCGCGACTACATCGAGGGAGAGGACGTGAATATATGCAAAGTGCACACGGATCTGAATGTAGCAGACCCGCTGACTAAACCTCTTCCACGGTCAAAACATGATCAACACCAGAACTGTATGGGTGTTAGATTTATTACAATGTAATTCACATAGTGATGTGAGAGCTAGATTATTGACTCTAGTGCAAGTGGGAGACTGTTGGAATTATGCCCTAGAGGCAATAATAAATATAGTTATTATTATAATTCCTGTATCAAGATAATCGTTTATTATCCATGCTATAATTGTATTGAATGAAGACTCATTTACATGTGTGGATACATAGACAAAACACCGTCCCTAGCAAGCCTCTAGTTGGCTAGCCAGTTGATCACAGATAGTCAGTGTCTTCTGATTATGAACAAGGTGTTGTTGCTTGATAACTGGATCACGTCATTAGGAGAATCACGTGATGGACCAGACCCAAACTAATAGACGTCGCATGTTGATCGTGTCATTTTGTTGCTACTGTTTTCTGCGTGTCAAGTATTTATTCCTATGACCATGAGATCATATAACTCACTGACACCAGAGGAATGCTTTGTGTGCATCAAACATCGCAACGTAACTGGGTGACTATAAAGATGCTCTACAGGTATCTCCGAAGGTGTTAGTTGAGTTAGTATGGATCAAGACTGGGATTTGTCACTCCGTGTGACTGAGAGGTATCTCGGGGCCCACTCGGTAATACAACATCACACACAAGCCTTGCAAGCAATGTCACTTAGTGTAAGTTGCGGGATCTTGTCTTACGGAACGAGTAAAGAGACTTGCCGGTAAACGAGATTGAAATAGGTATGCGGATACTGACGATCGAATCTCGGGCAAGTAACATACCGAAGGACAAAGGGAATGACATACGGGATTATATGAATCCTTGGCACTGAGGTTCAAACGATAAGATCTTCGTAGAATATGTAGGATCCAATATGGGCATCCAGGTCCCGCTATTGGATATTGACCGAGGAGTCTCTCGGGTCATGTCTACATAGTTCTCGAACCCGCAGGGTCTGCACACTTAAGGTTCGACGTTGTTTTATGCGTATTTGAGTTATATGGTTGGTTACCGAATGTTGTTCGGAGTCCCGGATGAGATCACGGACGTCACGAGGGTTTCCGGAATGGTCCGGAAACGAAGATTGATATATAGGATGACCTCATTTGATTACCGGAAGGTTTTCGGAGTTACCGGGAATGTACCGGGAATGACGAATGGGTTCCGGGAGTTCACCGGGGGGGGGGGGGGGGGGCAACCCACCCCGGGGAAGCCCATA
This sequence comes from Hordeum vulgare subsp. vulgare, assembly GCF_904849725.1. Classification (NCBI taxonomy): domain Eukaryota; kingdom Viridiplantae; phylum Streptophyta; class Magnoliopsida; order Poales; family Poaceae; genus Hordeum; species Hordeum vulgare. The sequence goes on along the minus strand of NC_058523.1, from coordinate 193,065,734 downwards.
GGCCTTGAGGGAGGCACACAAGCCCTTAGTGGGCTGGTGGGACAGCCCACAAGTGCCCTATGCGCCATAGAGAAAAAAATCAAAGAGAAAGAAAAAAAAGGAGGAGGTGGGAAGGAAGGGGGACTCCCTCCCACCAAACCAAGTCCAACTCGGTTTGGGGGGGGGAGTCCTCCCCCCTTGGACTCGGACGACCCCCTTGAGCCCCAAGGCAAGGTCCCCTCCCTCCCACCTATATATACGGAGGTTTTAGGGCTGATTTGAGACGATTTTTCCACGGCAGCCCGACCACATACCTCCACGGTTTTTCCTCTAGATCGCGTTTTTGCGGAGCTCGGGCGGAGCCCTGCTGAGACAAGGTCATCACCAACCTCCGGAGCGCCGTCACGCTGCCGGAGAACTTTTCTACCTCTCCGTCTCTCTTGCTGGATCAAGAAGGCCGAGATCACCGTCGAGTTGTACGTGTGCTGAACGCGGAGGTGCCGTCCGTTCGGTACTAGATCGTGGGACTAATCGCGGGATTGTTCGCGGGGCGGATCGAGGGACGTGAGGACGTTCCACTACATCAACCGCGTTCTCTAACGCTTCTGTTGTACGGTCTACAAGGGTACGTAGATCACTCATCCCCTCTCGTAGATGGACATCACCATGATAGGTCTTCGTGCGCGTAGGAAATTTTTTGTTTCCCGTGCGACGTTCCCCAACATAAGCTTGGGGATGCCCCCGTGCATCCCCTCCTCTATCAACAATCATCAGTTCGTCCATCTCCATGCTATATTTTTATCACTTCATATGTTATGTGCTATGCTTGGAGCGTCCCGTTATTTTTATTTTTAGTTTGTTTTAGTTTTTCTTGCTGTTCATAACAAGTCGGTACCTAGCCTACCTTGTTTGGGAGAGAGACACGCTCCATTCCACTCTAGAACACAACATAGGTTTTCATGCTTATCTTTTTTGTGTGTTCTTCATCTTTTCGTAGCTACTGTCATGATTAGCTCTTAGTTTCATGCTTATCTTTTTAAGAGCTATTATTTAGGTTGATTTTGGAACTCTCTTGAGTTATCATGCTTATCTTGATTACAGAGTTGGCTCGTTGCACTGAGTTGTGTGTCTTGCATAAGTAGGTAACTGAGGTTGCTATTTAAGTATAGTAGTAACTTGCAATAGTTTTGAGGTATTGATTTGAGTAATGTTTGGACTATTGGTGCCAAGAGCTTGAGCCTATTAGTGATAGGTGTCTTATTTTGGGAAATCTGTGTGTTTTTCAAAAACTAAAATTAGTTGAGAACTCTAGCTACTAAATTGATCGGTAACCTTTGGAGGGGTTGGAATATATACAGTACCCTCACTTACCATGAGTCAAGGATGCGCAAGGATAACCAAACCCCCAAACACTCCTCCTCGGGGTACTTGTCTCTTTGTGAATTTCCTGACTAGATAGAGAGTTATCGATAATAAGTGTATAAGTTCTTCGGACTAATGTGAGTATTCGATTGTTGGCACTTCCACCATCCATATTTTGCTAGCCTCTTCATTACCGTGCGTCCTTTCTCACATTGAGAGTTGGTGTAAACTCCGCCGGTGCATCCAAACCCATGACATAATACGCTCTGTCATACATAAGCCTCATTATATCTTTCCTCAAAATAGCCACCATACCTACCTACTAAGGCATTTCCATAGCCTTTCCGAGATACATTGCCATGCAACATCCACCATATCATGACTTGATCTTCATGTCATACATGCTTTTGCTTGATCATAGAGCCGCATGCTACTTGGGCCTTGCCATCATTACTGCTACATGACGCGCTAGTATCATTGCATATCCTGCTACACTGGTAGAGGCATACATTTATATACATCATGATAGTTTTCACTTGTCTTTATGTTGAGTGCTTCTTATAAAGTGTGATCATTTTTCTTTGTATTCATGTAAAACATATAGTGTTTCCCTTAAGTGAGGAAAAGATCCCAAAGTGGACAAGACAAAAGATCCCAAAGAGGACAAATGAGAGATAAAAAGAAAGAGACAAAGAGACCACAAAAATAAAAAGAAAAAGAAAAAAATAAAAAAATAAAAGGAAAAAAATAAAAGAGAGAAGGGGGAACACTACTATTCCTTTTGAAAGATCCACACTCGTACTCCATTGTTATATTGGTACTACATAGAGATTATCATTCATGCATAACTATGTGGGGACCCTTACACTATAGAACTTGGTTTGCATATTCCAATAATGAGCCTCCTCAAATGAGCTCTAGGTCTTCATGAGCAAACAAGTTGGATGCACCCCCACTAGTTCCACTAGAAAGCTTCCCTTAGCTCATATGTGCATCCGTTACAGGTCAATCCCTACTCCTCATATCATATCTATCATTTGGCTTTCTCTCGCCTATGGTTGTCCTAATTGATGTGAGCCTTTCACACCCATTTTTTCTTCCTTCCCGATCATTATTCTATTTGCCATCCTAAGTGCCAACATATCTTGCTGACGTTCATCCATTGCATGGGTGTTCAAAGTCGAAAGAGAGAGGATCATTTTGACTTGTGCGTGACAAGTGGTCTGGGTATGAGTCAAAATAAGATTCCGAAGGAGACTAAGTGTGAGGTTTAGTAGATTGAGTTTTCAATAAAAAAATATTTTATCTCTGAACTCATCTCTCACTTCTTGCACGCAAACACCATTTGGAGACATTCGAGTCATAGACACCGAGAGCTCTTGCACCTTTATGTTCTTACTTTGCTAAATTCAATATGAGATATAGAATCTTTCTTTTTATTGTCTTAACTTGAATTGCATATCTTACTTGCTTTACTTCGAAGTTCTTATATGTGTGTTAGCATGTCACCACAAAAAATATTGTGTTATCATTTATTTATTCGAGGACGAGCAAAAATTAAGCTTGGGGATGTTTATACGTCCCAAACGTATCTATAATTTCTGCTTGTTCCATGATCTTTTGGGTGACATTGTTATATGTTTTTCTACACTTTTATATCATTTTATACATATTTGGACTAACCTACTAACTTAGTGAACCCATTGCCAGTTTCTGTCTGCTGATGTCTATTTTGCAGGGGCTTTTACCCAATTTTCCAGGAAAAATATATAAAAAATCAGCGAAACAGAATCTTCGAGATCATCAAAGGAGGGTCAGAGAGGAGCCAGGGGCATCCCTAGGCCCCACCTCCTCTGCTCCGTCCTTTGGCCTATATTTAGAGTTCCATGAAGAAACCCTCGTAGACTTTTTGGAATCGCGAATTTCACCATCGTTCCGCCGACGCAGCGCTTCCGAGATCGGGAGCGTCAGGAGACCTCTTCCCGGCACCGTGCCGGAGAGAGGGTTGACCTCCGGGAGCTTCTCCACCGCCATGGACGTTTCCCGGACGTGTCGTGAGTAGTCCTCCTTGGACCATGAGTCCATGACCAGTAGCTATGTGATGTCTTCTCTCAATCTTGTGCTTCAATGGTTAGTCCTTGTGAGCTTCCCTACATGATCAAGGCATCTATGTAATTCTCTTGCTATTACTATGCTCGGTTTGTTGGGATCCGATGGATTATGAGATTATGTACAGATTGTTATGAGTTATATATTTGATTATCCTTTTATATTATGTTCCTTAGTGATTCTTGCATATTCTTCATTGCTTTTTATTGCTTTGGCCAAGTAGTAGATCGTAACTCCAAGAAGGAGCGTTATGCACGATTGTGGGTTCAGGCCCCTCGATGTCTAGCTTGAGTGTCAAAAACATGACACTAGGGGATGTGCTTGTTGCCACCAGGGAGAAAAAAATGGTGCTTGTGACCATGGTTGCTAGGATTGTTTACCTTACGCATAGTTCGTTAATACAATTGTTCGGTTGCTTTGAGTTTACACTTTGGGTGGGGCTCGCAACTTAATATCGGAGAGATGTTCTGTATATATATCTCAAGGTGGATGATTAGTAGGTAGATGCTGATGAATAAAGGGTCTACTTGTCTTGGCGTACTGCCCATTACTATTGAACCTCTAAGTATCAAGGAGCATAATTAGCATTGCAGTGCGATCATAATTCTGTCAATTGCCCAACTGTGAATTTTTTACCCTAGCATAGTTGTTTATCGTCTTTTGGGAGAGAGACATCACGAGTGAACATCATGTGACTCCGGTCCATATCACCATCATTGTTTACACCTCCATCATTTACCACTTTCATTTACTTTTCTATTGCAATCACTATTACCTTCCCGCTTGTGTTTTGATCCTTTGCAAACTACAAGGCCGGAGAGAATGACAACCTCTGTTTACTCGTTGGGAGCAAAGTTATTTGTTGTGTGTGCAGGTCCACGTCTTCTGCTAGCGCCAGGGTGGAACACACCTACTTGTTCATCCTAGGAGTCCTCCTAGTTCGATAAACCTTACAGTCTCCGTGTAAGGGAAATTTTCTGCTGACTACATCTCCACCTTCCACTTGGGGTATCCAGCGAGGGGCGAGAAGTACATACATCATCTCGTCATCAGTTACCAACATCAATAATTCAACTATACCAAAAACGTCACCGAACCTTAAGTGTGTAGACCCTGCGGGTTCGAGAACTATATAGACATGACCGAGACACTTTCTGGCCAATATCCAATAGCGGGGCCTAGACGTCCATATCGGATCCTACATATTCTACGAAGATCTTATCGGTTGAACCTCTTTGTCAAGGATTCACACAATCCTGTATATCATTCCCTTTGTCCTTCGGTATGTTACTTGCCCGAGATTCGATCGTCGGTATCCCCATACCTGTTTCTATCTCGTTACCTGCAAATCTCTTTACTCGTTCCGTAATACAAGATCGCGTGACTAAATTTTTAGTCACATTGCTTGCAAGGCTTGTTTGTGATGTTGTATTACCGAGTGGGCCCCGAGATACCTCTCTGTCACACGGAGTGACAAATCCCAGTCTTGATCCTTGCTAATTCAACGAACACCTTTGGAGATGTCTGTAGAGCACCTTTATAGTCACTCAGTAACATTGCAATGTTGGATACACACAAGGTATTCCTCCGGTGTCAGTGAGATACATGATCTCATGGTCATAGGAATGAATACTTGACATGCAGAAAACAATAGCATCAAAATGACACGATCATATGCTACGTTCGTAGTTTTGGTCTTGTCCATCACATCATTCTCGTAATGATGTGATCCCGTCATAAAGTGACAACACTTGTCTATGGCTAGGAAACCTTAACCATCCTTGAACAACAGGCTAGTCAACTAGAGGCTCACTAGGGACATAGTTTTGCCTATATATCCACACATGCATTTATGTTTCCATTCAATACAATTATAGCATGGATAATAAACGATTATCTTGAAACAGGAAATATAATAATAACTATTTTATTATTGCCTTTAGGGTATATTTCCAACAGTCTCCCACTTGCACTAGAGTCAATAATCTAGCTTCACATCTCTATGTGATTTACAATGTAATGAATCTAACACCCATACAGTTCTAGTGTTGATCATGCTTTGCTCGTGGAAGAGGTTAAGTCAGCGAATGTGCAACATTCAAATCCGTGTGCACTTTACAAATATTTATGTCCTCCTCCTTGATTTAGTCGTGGATGGCATTGAAGCGTCGCTTTATGTGTCTGGTCCTCTTGTGAAACCTTGGTTCCTTGGTAGAGCAATGGCACCAGTGTTGTCACAGAACAAATTGATTGGATCCAGTGCACTTGGCACTACTCCAAGATCTGACATGAACTGCTTCATCCATACACCCTCCTTAGCCGCCTCCGAGGCAGCTATGTACTCCGCTTCGCATGTAGAATCAGCTACGACGCTTTACTTGGAACTGCACCAGCATACCGCACCCCAGTTTAGAATAAATATGTATCCGGTTTGAGACTTAGAGTCATCTGGATCACTATCGAAGCTTGCATCGACGTAACCCTTTACGACGAGCTCTTCGTCACCTCCATAAATGAGAAACATTTCCTTAGTCCTTTTTAGGTACTTCAGAATATTCTTAACCGCCGCCTAGTGTTCCACTCCTGGATCACTTTAAAACCTGCCTGCCATACTTATGGCCAGGCTGACATCTGGGATTGTGCACAACATTGCATACATGATAGACCCCATAGCTGAAGCATAGGGGACGACACTCATCTTTTCTCTATCTTCTGTAGTTACTGGACATTGAGTCTTACTCAACTTTATACCTTTGAACACAGGCAAGAGCACATCCTTGGATTGTTCCATTTTGAACTTCTTCAAAACTTTATCAAGGTATGTGCTTTGTGAAAGAGCTATTAGGCGCCTTGACCTATCTCTATAGATCTTTATGCCCAATATGTAAGCAGCTTCTCCTAGGTCCTTCATTGAAAAACTTTTATTCAAGTAATCCTTTACACTTTCCAAAAACTCGACACTGTTTACAATCAGAAATATGTCATCCACATATAATATTAGAAACGCTATAGACATCCCACTCACTTTATTGTAAATACAAGCTTCTCCAAAAACTTATATAAACCCAAACGCCTTGATCACCTCATCGAAGCGCTAATTCCAACTCCGAGATGCTTGCACTAGTCCATAAATGGATCGTTGGAGCTAGCACACCTTGTCAGCATTCTCTCGATCGACAAAACCTTCGGGTTGCATCATATACAACTCTTCCTTAAGAAACCCGTTAAGGAACACCGTTTTGACATCCATCTGCTAGGTTTCATAATCGAAAAATGCAGCTATTGCTAACATGATTCAGACGGACTTAAACATCGCTACGGGTGAGAATGTCTCATCGTAGTCAACTCCTTGAACTTGTGAAAAACCATTTGCCACAAGTCGAGCTTTATAAACGTTCACATTACCGTCTGTGTCCGTCTTCTTCTTAAAGATCCATTTGTTCTGAATAGCCTTGCGACCTTCACGTCATACTTCCAAAGTCCATACTTTGTTTTCATACATAGATCCTATCTCGGATTTCATGGCTTCTAACCATCTGTTGGAATCTGGGCCCACCATTGCTTCTACATAATTCACAGGCTCATTGTTGTCCAACAACATGATTGACAAGACAGGATTCCCGTACCACTCAGGAGCAGTACGTGCTCTTATCGACCCGCGGGGTCCGGCAGTAACTTGATCTGAAGCTTCATGATCATCATCATTGGCTTCCTCTTCAACTAGTGTTGCCTTGACAGAAATTTATTTCTGCCTAGTGCTACCATCTTGTTGAAGAAGAGGTTCCGCAACCTCATCAAGTTCTATCTTCCTCCCACTCAATACTTTCGAGATAAACTCTTTCTCAAGAAAAGCTCCATTCTTAGTGACAAACACTTTGCCCTCGGATCTGAGATAGAAGGTATACCCAACTGTCTCTTTTGGGTAACCTATGAAGACACACTTTTCTGCTTTGGGTTCCAGCTTTTTAGGCTGAAGCTTTTTGACATAAGCATCACATCCCCAAACTTTAAGAAATGACAACTTTGGCTTCTTACCATACCATAGCTCATATGGTGTCGTCTCAACGAATTTTGATGATGCCCTATTTAAAGTGAATGCAGCTGTCTCCAATGCATAGCCCCAAAATGATAATGACAAATCAGTAAGAGACATCATAGAATGCACCATATCTAATAAAGTACGATTACGACGTTCAGACACACCATTACGTGATACGTCTCCATCGTATCTACTTTTCCAAACTCTTTTGCCCCTGTTTTGGACTCTAATTTGCATGATTTGAACGGAACTAACCCGGACTAACGCTGTTTTCAGCAGAATTGCCATGGTGTTGTTTTTGCACAGAAATAAATGTTCTCGGAATGACCTGGAAATTTACGAGGATTTTTTGTGGAATATATAAAAAATACTGGTGCAAGAATTACCTGGAGGGACGGAGCGAGGAGCCCACAAGCCTAGGAGGCGCGGGCCCCCCTAGCCGCGCCTGGCAGGCTTCTGGGGCACTCGGGGCTCCGTCGCCTCCAACTCCAGCTCTATTTAGTCCCTTTCGCCCAGAAAAAATGAGAGAGAAGAGTTCATTGCGTTTTACGATACGGAGGCGCCGCCACCACCTGTTCTTCCTCTAGAGGGTAGATCTGGAGTCCGTTCTGGGCTCCGGAGAGGGGAAATCATCGTCGTCGTCATCACCAACCTTCCTTCATCGCCAATTCCATGATGCTCTTCATCGTTCATGAGTAATCTCATTGTAGGCTTGATGGATGGTGATGGGTTGGATGAGATCTATCATGTAATCGAGTTAGTTTTGATGGGGATTGACCCTAGTATCCACTATGTTCTGAGATTGATGTTGCTACTACTTTGCTATGCTTAATGATTGTCACTAGGGCCCGAGTACCATGATTTCAGATCTGAACCTATTATGTTCTCATCAATATATGTGTGTTCTTGATCCTACCTTGCAAGTTGTAGTCCCCTACTATGTGTTATGAGCCGGCAACCCCGGAGTGACAATAGCCGGAACCACTCCCGGAGATGACCATAGTATGAGGAGTTCATGTATTCACTAAGTGCTAATGATTTGTTCCAGTTCTCTATTAAAAGGAGAACCTTAGTATCCCTTAGTTTCCATTAGGACCTCGCTGCCACGGGAGGGATGGACAATAGATGTCATGCAAGTTCTTTTCCATAAGCACGTATGACTATATACGGAATACATGCCTACATTATATTGACGAACTGGAGCTAGTTATATATCTCCCCATGTTATAACTGTTGCATGATGAATGTCATCCGGCATAATTATCCATCACTGATCCAATGCCTACGAGTCTTTTCCTACTGGTCCTTGCTATGTTACTTTGCCGCTACTGCTGTCACTGCTGCTACTGTTACCGCTACTGTTGTCACTTCTGCTACTATTACCATTGCTACCATTGCTATCACACTACTTTGCTACTGAAACTTTGATGCAGATACTAAGTCTTTCAGGTGTGGTTGAATTGACAACTCAACTGCTAATACTCGAGAATATTCTTTTGCTTTCCCTTGTGTCGAATCAACAAATTTGGGTTGAATACTCTACCCTCGAAAACTGTTGCGGTCCCCTATACTTGTGGGTTATCATTACGTTGTGGTGTTCCAGGCGGTGTCAACTGTGAAACAATTTCACATTGTCTCAACTGAATACCAAACTCGTAACTCAGATATTCACCTCCTCGATCAGATCATAGGAACTTGATCTTCTTGCTACAATGATTTTCAACTTCACTCTGAAATTGTTTGAACTTTTCAAATGTTTCAGACTTGTGCTTCATCAAGTAGATATATCCATACCTACTCAAATCGTTAGTGAAGGAGAGAACATAACGATATCCACCGCACGCCTCTATTCTCATTGGTCTGCACACATTACTATGTATGATCTCCAACAAGTCACTTGCACGCTCCATTGTTCCAGAGAACAGAGTCTTAGTCATCTTGCCCATGAGGAATAGTCCGCATGTGTCAAGTGATTCAAAATCAAGTGACTCCAAATGTCCATTAGCATGGAGTTTCTTCATGCGGTTTACACCAATATGACCTAAGTAGCAGTGCCCCAAGAAAGTGGCGCTATTATTGTTAACTCTACATCTTTTGGTCTCAATGTTCTGGATATGAGTGTCATCACAATCGAGATTTAATATGAACAAACCCCTCACATTGGGTGCATGACCATAAAAGATATTACTCATATAAATAGAACAATCATTATTCTCTGACTTAAATGAGTAACCGGCTTGCAATAAACAAGATCCAGATATAATATTCATGCTCAACGGAGGCACTAAATAACAATTATTTAAGTTCATCACTAATCTCGATGGTAACTGAAGTGAGACCGTGCCGACGACAATTGCATCAACCTTGGAACCATTTCCCACGCGCATCCTCACTTCATCCTTCGCCAGCCTTCGTTTATTCTGCAGTTCCTGTTTCGAGTTGCAAATGTGAGCAACAGAACCGGTATCAAATACTCAGGCACTACTACAAGAGTTGGTGAGGTGCACATCAATAACATGTATATCATATATGCCTTGTTTGGTGTTGGCTGCCTTCTTATCAGCCAGATACTTGGGGCAGTTGCGCTTCCAATGAACAGTCCCCTTGCAATAATAACACTCAGTTTCCAGCTTAGATCCAACCTTGGGTTTCATTCTCAGAGGGGCAACAGCTTTGCCACTCTTCTTGGAGTTACCCTTCTTGCCTTTGCCGTTTTTCTTGAAACTAGTGGTCTTATTGACCATCAACACTTGATGTTCTTTCTGGATTTCTCACTCAGCGACTTTCAGCATCGCAAATAACTCGCCGGGTGACTTATTCATCCCTTGCATGTTATAGTTCAACACGAAGCTCTAATTGCTGTGTGGCAGTGACTGAAGAATTCTGTCAGTGATAGCTTCTTGCGGGAGTTCAATACCCAGCTCAGCTAGAAGGTTAGAGTACCGAGATATTCTGAGCACATGTTCACTGACAGACGAATTCTCCTGCATTTTGCAAGCATAGAACTTATCGGAGGTGTCATACCTCTCGACCCGGGCATTCTTCTCAAAGATAAACTTCAACTCCTCGAACATCTCATATGCTCCATGACGTTCAAAACGGCTTTGAAGTCCCGGTTCTAAGCCATACAAAACTGCACATTGAACTAGTGAGTAGTCATTCTTACGTGCCTGCCAAGCATTCAAAACATCTTGATCTACCGTAGCGGGTGGTGCAATGCCTAGTGCTGCATCAAGCACATATTGTTTTTGGCCAGCTTGGAGGATAAGCCTCGGATTGCGAGCCGAGTCAACAAAGTTGCTTCCATCATCTTTCAGCCTAGCTTTCTCTAGGAACGTATTAAAATTCAGGGTTGCTACTGCAGGAGCCATTGATCTACAACACAAAATTTTGCAAAGATTACTTAGACTATGTTCAAGACAATTGAGTTTAGCTAATCATATTACTAATAAACTCCCAGTCAAATAGACATCCTTCTAGTCATTCGAGTGTCGCATGATCCAAATTCACTAACTCAAGTCCGATCATCACGTGAGTTGAGTATAGTTTCACTGGTGAACATATCCATGTTGATCATATCAAGTATATGATTCATACTCGACCTTTTGGTCTCTTGTGTTCCGAGGCCATGTCTGTACATGCTAGGCTCGTCAAGTATAACTCGAGTGTTCCGCGTGTGCAACTGTTTTGCACCCGTTGTATGTGAACGTTGAGCCTATCACACCCGATCATAATGTGGTGTCTCGAAACGACAAACTGTCGCAACGGTGCATAATCAGGGAGAACACAATTTTATCTTGAAATTTTAGTGAGGGATCACCTTATAATTCTACCGTCGTTCTAAGCAAAATAAGGTGCATAAAAGGATTAACATCACAAGCAAATCATAAGTGACATGAGATGGCCATGATCTTGTGCTTCTTGATCTCCATCACCAAAGCACCGGCATGATCTGAATCGTCACTGATGGCGCACCATGATCTCCATTATTGTGCTTCCATCGAGGTTGTCGCGCTAACTATGTTGTTACTACTAAAGCTACTACCTAGCGATATAACAAGAGGATTTGCAAGTGCAAAATAATTTGAAGACAAACCTATGGCTCGTGCCGGTTGCCGTAGCATCGACGTGCAAGTCGATATTTAACTATTACAACATGATCATCTCATACATCCAATATATCAAATCATGTGTGTCGCCATATCACATCACATGCATACCCTGCAAAAACAAGTTAGACATCCTCTAATTTGTTGTTGCAAATTTTACGTGGCTGATATGGGTATCTAGTACGATCGCATCTTAGTTACGCAAACCCACAATGGAGATATGCAAATGTCTATTTAACCTTCTCCAAGGACCGCCTCGGTCAAATCCGATTCAACTAAAGTTGAAGAAACACACACCCGCCAGTCATCTTTATGCAACAAGTTGCATGTTAGTCGATGAAACCGGTCTCTCATAAGCGTACGAGTAATGTTGGTCCGGGTAGCTTCAATTCAACAATACTGCCGAATCAAGAAAAGACTAAGGATGGCAGCAAATTAAACATCAACGCCCACAAACTCTTTTTTGTTCTACTCAAGATGTCATCTACGCATGAACCTAGCTCATGATACCACTCTTGGGGAACGTTGCATGGGGAAAAAATTTCCTACGCACACGCAATACCTATCATGGTGATGATCATCTACGAGAGGGGAGAACGGATCCACATACCCTTGTAGCTCGCTAAGCGGGAAGAGTTAATAAACGTGGTTGATGTAGTCGAAAGTCTTCGCGATTTGAATCGCAAGCGTCACAGGAACTCCGTTCCGATCTAGTACCAAACGGACGACACCTCCGCGTTCAGCGCATGTACAACTCGGTGAAGATCTCCACCTTTTTGATCCAGCAAGAGGGGAAAAGAGGTAGCTGAACCAATCTAGTTACGGGGTGTCGAAGTTGTGAAGGGAGAGAGGGTTGCACTTTGGCTTGAGTGCCAAAAGCCTCTCTCACCTCCACTATATATAGGTGGGAGGGAGGGGGCGGCGCCCTAGGGTTTCGGCTGGCACAAGGGGGGAGGGAGGGGTTCTACTCCAACTCCACTTGGAAGGACGAGTCCTCCTTCCCCAAATCATATTGCCCTTCTCCTTGCCTTTTTTCCACTTTGGCTGACCTAGGGATTCTTGGGCTGGCCACCAGCCCACTAGGGGCTGGTGCACCACCATTGGGCCCCTTTGGGTCTTCTCCCACGTGAGTGCCCGGCTCGGTAGAACTCTGGAACCCATTCGTCACTCTCGGTACTTTACTACTAATGCCCGAAGACCTTCTGGAAGCCAAATGGATACTTCCTATATATCAATATTCGTCTCCAAAACATTTTAGAAACCCTTGTGACATCCGGGACTCTGAACAACCTTCGGTTACCAACATCAATAATTCAGCTATACCGAAACATCACCGAACCTTAAGTGTGCAGACCCTGCTGGTTCGAGAACTATGTAGACATGACCGAGACACTCTTCGTTCAATATTCTATAGCAGGACCTAGATGCCCATATTGGATCCTACATATTCTACGAAGATTTTATCGATTGAACCTCTATGTAAAGGATGCATTTAATCCCGTATATCATTCCCTTTGTCCTTCGATATGTTACTTACCGGAGATTCGATCATCGGTATCTCCATACCTATTTCAATCTCATTACTAGCAAGTCTCTTTACTCATTCCGTCATACAAGATCCCATGGATAAATCTTTAGTCACATTGCTTGCGAGGCTTGCTTGTGATGTTGTATTACCGAGTGGGCCCTGAGATACCTCTCCGTCATAAGGAGTGACAAATCCCAGTCTTGATCCATGCTAACTCAATGGACATCTTCGGAGATACCTGTAGAGCACCTTTATAGTCACCCAGTAACGTTGCGACATTTGATACACACAAGGTATTCCTCCGGTGTCAGTGAGTTACATGATCTCATGGTCATAGGAACGTATACTTCACATGTAGAAAACAGTAGCAAAAAAATAGCACGATCACATGCTACGTTTATAGTTTGGGTCTTGTCCATCACATCATTTTCCTAATGATGTGATCCCGTTACCAAGTGACAACACTTGTCTATGGCTAGGAAACCTTAACCATCTTTGATCAACGAGCTAGTCAACTACAGGCTTACTAGGGACAGTATTTTGTCTATGTATCCACACATGTATTTGTGTTTCCATTCAATACAATTATAGCACGGATAATAAATGATTATTAACTATTTTATTATTGCCTCTAGGGAATATTTCCAACAGTCTCCCACTTGCACTAGAGTCAATAATCTAGCATCACATCTCTATGTGACTTACAATGTAACAAATTTAACACTCGTACATTTCTGATGTTGGTCATGTTTAGCTCGTGGAAGAGGCTTAGCGAGCGGATCTGCAACATTCAGATGCGTGTGCATTTTGCAAATATTTATGTCCTCGTCCTTGATATAATCGCGGATGGCATTGAAGCGTTGTTTAATGTGTCTAGTCCTCTTGTGAAACCTTGGTTCCTTGGCTAGATCAATGGCACCAGTGTTGTCACAAAACAGATTTATTGGATCCAGTGCTCCCAGCACAACTCCAAGATCTCTCATGAACTGCTTCATCCAGACACCCTCCTTAGCCGCCTCCGAGGCTGCTATGTACTCCGCTTCACATGTAAAATCAGCTACGATACTTTACTTGGAACTACACTAGCTAACCGCACCCCCATTAAGAATATATATGTATCCGATTTATGACTTAGAGTCATCCGGATCAATGGCGAAGCTTGCATCGACGTAACCCTTTACGACGAGGCCTTCATCACCTCCATAAACGAGAAACATTGCCTAGGTCCTATTCAGGTACTTTAGAATATTCTTGGCCTTTGTCCAATGCTTCATTCCTGGATTACTCTGAAACTTGCTGCCATACTTATGGCAAGGATGACATCCGGTCTTGTGCAAAGCATTGCATACATGATAGACCCTATGGCTGAAGCATAGGGGACGACACTCATCATTTCTCCATCTTCTGCACTTACTGGGCATTGAGTCTTACTCAACTTTATACCTTGTAACACAGGCAAGAATCCCTTCTTGGATTGTTCCATTTTGAGCTTCTTCAAAATCTTATCATGGTATGTGCTTTGTGAAAGTCCTATTAGGCGCCTTGATCTATCTCTATAGATCTTGATGCCTAATATGTAAGCAGCTTCTCCGAGGTCCTTCATTAAAAAACACTTATTCAAGTAATCCTTCGTGCTCCCCAAAATTTTATATTGTTTCCAATGAGCAATATGTCATCCACATATAATATTAGAAACGCTGTAGAGCTCCCACTCACTTTCTTGTAAATACAAGCTTCTCCAAAAACTTGTATAAACCCAAACGCTTTGAGAACCTCATCAAAACATCGATTCGACCTTTGAGATGCTTGCACCAGTCCATAAATGGATCATTGGATCTTGCATACTTTGTTAGCATTCTCTGGATCGACAACACTTTCGGTTTGCATCATATACAACTCTTCCTTAAGAAACCCGTTAAGGAACATCGTTTTGACATCCATCTCCCAGATTTCATAATCGAAAAATGCAGCTATTGCTAACATGATTTGGACGGACTTAAGCATCGCTACGGGTGAGAATGTCTCATCGTATGTCACATCCCTAAAACCCTAATCAATTATAGCATTGTGCTCATATCTTGTTTGCATTACATCTAAGAAAATTGCAACAAGATCAAAGCAAGTGGAGAAGCAAAACTCAAAAACCCTAGCCACTTCTCCAATTCAAAGAAATTGTAAACTTGTTCAAATTAATGAACCCAAAATGGCCTCAAGAAAAGTTCAACTTTTCTCATAATTCATGTAAGCAAATAAGCAATGAAGAAAACCATTTTCATAACACATTTGGCATTTTAAATAAATGCAAAAGGCTACTGGTTTCAAGTTTAAAATTTGAATTCAAAAACTTTAAGTTTTCAAAAATGTTTAAAACTTCAAGAATGGTTGGATATATTTCAACAAATATTCTGGTGTGTTCAAAATACTTTTTGTAAACCATTTTGGAGATGAAATAAATAGCAAATCAAATAGTTAGTGAAACAGAAAACAAAACGGAGAAAATAAGGAAGAAACGCTTACGTGACGCTCACCTGGCCCTGGCCCAGTCACTCTGTCGTCTTCCTCCTCGCCAGTAGGAGCAGGAGGTGGCTGCCGCGATGCCGCGCGCCTCCATGCAGCTCCCTGCCTGCCTGGCCGCCGCTTCGCGCTGGCGCGCATGGGGATAACCTCCCCGAGCTCTGGCCTATCCATTCCCGTGCACCATTCCCCCTCTCCTCTCGGTTCTTTCCTTCCCCCTTCTGCTGCCATTGCCAGGAGCTCGAGCTCGAGCTGCCCGTGCCTCTGGCCACTAGTTCTCTCCCCCGAGTGCCCCATTCATTCCGCCTTGATGAGCTGGTCCTCCCTGCAGTACCTGAAGGTCCCCCGAGCCCTGCAACGCCCACGGCACCGTCGTCTTCAAGCTTCGGCCGCCAGCGAGCTCCGATCGATTCGACGCCTACAGCGCCTCCCCGAGCAAGCTAGCGCCATCACTGCACTCCCCGTGAGCTTGCGCAGCTTTCCCCCAAGTTTTCCCCGTCTATCTCTTCCTC
Source organism: Hordeum vulgare subsp. vulgare (assembly GCF_904849725.1). NCBI lineage: Eukaryota > Viridiplantae > Streptophyta > Magnoliopsida > Poales > Poaceae > Hordeum > Hordeum vulgare. The sequence continues at coordinate 193,049,582 of NC_058523.1, read as the reverse complement.
TAGGCCTAGTTCCACCGGAGCCCGACGAGGACCGCCGCTGCAGCTCGTCGCCGGTAGCCCTCCGGCGAACGGTTGGTCCATGTGAGGCCACCAGCAGCTTCAGGCCGTCGCGTAGATGCTTTAGGAGCCCAGCCCCGCGCGATTTGACCCTGTTTCCGATGACCTCGACGATGGCCGAGCTTGGTCACCGCCGAGCTCGTCGCCGGCGTCGATTCCGGCCACCCCAGCCCCTGGGGTTTGCCCCATCGTGTGCGCCGTTGAGTGGCCGATCTCCGTGTGGTCTCCGCCGTGCGTTTGGTCGTCGGAGACGAGTTTCCGATGCCCTCCGCCGTTCTGGTGGTCGCCGGAGGCTCCTCGCCGGCGAGGACGACCACGCCGCTGGTGGATCTCAGCTGGCCTGAGCCACTGACGCGTGGGGCCAGCCTCTGGATAATGTGGATTAATAAAAATAAAGTTGATTAATCTAATAAGTCACTGACATGTGGGTCCAGTACTGTTAATTAGCTAATTAAGTTTAAAACTAATCTAAAACTGACCAGAGTCACTGACCAGTGGGTCCCACTGGTCAGGTTTGACTTTCAACGGCCAGTTGGACCTGCTGATGTCATGCTCATGCAGTAAAGATTTTCTGATTTAAAAGAATTCCAGAAAAAATGCCAAAACTTCTAAAAATCATAGAAATTAATCTGTAACTCAAATGAAAATAATTTATATATGAAAAAGTATCAGAAAAATCCAAGGAATCTGAATATTTCATTTTCAAATATGTTTGAAAATGTTACTGGACCAAACATATAGAATAATGATTAAGTTAAATTTTATAAATGCTTTGGAGATGGAATTTGAAAATCATTTGAATTCCACTTCAAATGCTATGATCAAACATTTTTCAATAACAACCAGCAATTTAACATATCATTTCCATGCATGTTAAAAACAAGTTGATCTGAGCATCAGGTCGAATCAATTAAAATGGTATTCGAGAATACCTCGTTTGAAGTGATATTTGAATCTGATTCAAATCAACTTCAAACCTAATAAATGTTAGCTATATTAGCATACCACCTTGCATCCTCATGCCATGCTCATGCATCATCTTGTTGCATATGATTGTTATTGATTGTTGTCATTTCTTTCGGTAGGCTCAGCTCCTCCGGATTCCACCGAATATCCGACTGACGGATATTGTCCCTCCTCTGAGCAACAAGGCAAGCAACCATTTTGATCATCCCGATAAATCCCATGTTCTCGCTCCTGCACTTACTTATTGCATTAGGATCAAATGCTTCAAATGCTTTTTCCACGTTAGTTGAACCCACTTCCTTTGCATGACATGTCTTTGTCACAGTAAATAGTTGAACCTTGCAACCTAGCATACCTGGTAGATGCTTGATCCATGAAGTGCCTTATCCTGCTATGCATGCTATGCTTAGAGTTGTGTATGGTCTGTCATTTGGGAGATGAACAGAATTGTGAGAATGTATTCAGTAAGTAAAGGTGGTGTGTTGAACCTGATTTGGTAAAGGTATCGGTGAAAGGCTATGTAGGAGTACATGGCGGGTTGTTTCATTGGAACCGTCCTTAGGAACTGAGTTCCGTGTATGTAATCCAAGACTAGATACTACCACACGATGGGATACTTAATTGACCCTCTCGACTTATTAATCGCTTAGTACTCGGTCCAGGAGTTGCAAGTAGTTTCTGGTGTTTATAGTCATGCTGGAGGCCGTGCATAGCGCTGACCTGAGAGGTGAGCTGTGATGCAGTAGGCAGTGGCACGGTGTACCAAGTGGCACCCGGATGGTGGGCTTGGGAACCCTGCGCACATCGTTTGGGGCCGTGGCGGAAACCTCGGCCGGACTTCCGTGCGGGTTACCCTCAGATAGGCGATAGACCTGGACCAAGTATTAGTGTGGTTAACGGTCGTGGCCGACTCCCTCGCTGGGCTTCCGCTTGAAGGTTGCCGAGGTGCATGTCGTGCACATGGAGATAAGTGGTGAGAGCGTTTGTGACGAAGTACACCCCTGTAGGGTTATGATCTATTCGAATAGCCGCGTCCGCGGATATGGACTACTTGGAGACATATGTTGTTCATAGATAACTTCAATGGTTACTCATAAAATTGTCAAGATAAGCATGAGTGTCGTGGACGGCATTTCCGTATGGAAACGGAATGATTCCACGATGGAGTATTGTTGTGGTGTTAGTGGACTCGTGTGCGAGAAATCAAGTTGTCAAAAAGTGTTTTAAAATGCAAGTTGTCTAGCCACGAGTCAAATGCTGGCTTTCCGCATGAAACCCCACAATTCCTTATTGATACATTGCATGAGTAGATAGATATCCTAAAGTCTTGCTGAGTACCTCCGTACTCATGTTTGCTTAATATTTGTTGTAGAGGTTGTTAATGACCCTAACGGAGGGTTCTTCCTAGACATCGACGACGACGAGTAGGTGGTATCCCAGCTACGATCTGGCCCTAGGGTGGGTCTGTAGTATAGTCAGGCCATGTGCCTTCTAGTTTCATCTGTCTATACTCGGACAGTTTGTCTACTTCCGCTGGCTTGCAACTTGAATGACTGTTATGATGGGTCGTGAGACCCCTACTGTGTAAAATTATGTGTGAGGCTCTTCCGAGCCTTTTTAAATAAAGCTTGTATGTTTATGGTTATGTTGTGATGCCATCGATGTATCTATACATATCGGTATGCCATGCGTACGTGTGTCGTACTTGATATGTATGGGGTTCGATTACCTAGCCATAGACTTTAGTAGCATTCCTTATAGGGAAATGCCCCTTTGTGATCCAACAAGCCATGGTAGCTCGCTACTGCTCCGGACACACTGGTTGACCGGCGTGTGTCCTTCTTAGCTGATGTGTCTGTCCCCTTTGGGGAAATGTCACGCGATGTAATGGAGTCCCTGTAGCTTGCTACGACTCGTCTACATTCGCTGGTGACCGACGTATGCATGTCCGTGTGCGGAACTGCCATTTTGGTTTATGTAGCGACCCGACTCAAGACGAGTCAAGCCTCTGGTGTTTCTATACCATCCCAAGATCATGCTGGTACACACACAGTACATAATGTATATATTCAAGAGTGAAATCACCCAACTTTATTAATCGAAATCTCATAAAGAGTACTTTATTACAATAAAGGATTACAATGAAGTGGCTGAAGCCCAACTCATGAGATTATCTAACGAAGACTAAGCGGAACCATCAGGTAGACGAGTCCATCCGACTCCAAGGGCATGTCGCTGAGCGTAGATCGTAGCCTCACTCCTGGTCGGAAAAGTACTCTGCAACATGATACGTTGCAGCCGTGTAGGTCAGCATATTGAATATGCTGGCAAGTCATCAAAGAGAGGGGTAAAATAATAATCAACTATCTCTACATGCATATTTGGCCGGTGTGGCTAAGTTTTGCATAAAGCCAGTTTTATCCTACAACAAAAGGGGTTGAAAGCAAAATATTACTACAATTTTTGTTGTTAACGAGATGGTTCCGCCAACCAGTTCTCGTACCCGAATAGTTGTTAACATCCACATCATTATTAAGTTGTGTCGAGAGTTCAAGGGAAATTCAATGCCTTCGGCTCAAGTTGTCCATGACCGTGGACACGGCTAATCGATTAGGTTGGGCACTCTGCAGAGATTTGCACACGTTCCCCACAAGATTTGATCACCTCCGGGTTTGTCCTCGCACTTCAGGGTGTTTGAAGACCGGATGATCAAAACATGGTCTTTCAACGGGTCCCTCTGAATCCCTGTCGGTGCCCATCCATTCCTACCGTTCGTCTACATCTGCTAGCACCGCCTGTCCAGAGTCGCCGCGTTGTCCAACCAAGCCAGAGCCCATAATGACTTGTGGCTGTGCAGGTAAGCCTTGAGTCTTGAAGTCTCCGTCAATCTCTTCGAGCCTGGGTGAAGCTTTCCGCAGGATGACATGGCCTCTCCAGCATCCCGGGGATCCACTGGGTTCTCCAGGGAGCCGATCAACCATCCTTCAATCAGAGTTGCATTGCGTCCGAGGTCTTGAAAATCTTGTCTTAGTCCGGTCTTGATTATTATATCAACCTTGCATCACTCGTGGTATACACTCAACCGATAACCCGTCTACTCAAGCATAGCATTAAGAAATTGTCGTCCCGGGGCCAAGTGTCGGGGTTGTTGTGTTCCTACCACATGATACCACACTTTAAGCTAAATTTTCCAAGTACCTAGGCAGCATGCAATTGGGCAAAGAAGGTGATCTACCATGCATCGAAAACATATGTAAAATAACATGATCAAAATGACTTGCCTTGATGATAGTTGTCCTGCTCGAGCGCTTCTAAGTAACACGCTTCGCACTCCGGGTGATCTACCGATACAAACACAAAGCACACCATAAGCACTTCAATCATGCCACAAGTAAAAATAACATCACATGCAAGGATTTGCTAAAGACTACGCAAAAGAATTTATCGCGCGCCGGTATGGCAGAAACTTGTTTCTGTTTAAAACACCAGTAAAAATACTTTAAAAATTCTGAAACTTCTACCACAGTAAGATTTTATCACTAGAAAGCATTATCAAAAAGAATCAACTCAAAATCATTTTTTAAACTCCTGGAATAGGCAAAACAAGGTTTAAACTAAATCTGCTCTAACTTATATTTCAAAATTTCAAACATAGACAAATTATATTTTTTTAAACTACAGGAAATTTGTGAGCTACTGGAAAAAGAATCAATGTCATTGGACTTCGGGATAAAAAGTTGTGGCTAAAAGAAAATTGAAAGTTTCTGTTTTTGTAATATAGACAGAAAATTATAAAACTACTAGTGCTAAAAGAGAGGTACACGTGGCCTGAGGCTATTGGCTGCGATGGTGTTTGTTTCAAAGCTATGAGCAAACGGCCTAAGGCTAGCAAAGTTCACTGGTTAATTCATAAGTGACAAAAAAACCTACTGGTTTTTCTTATTAGACCGAAGGGGTATCTAGTGATTTAATCCAGACCCTATATCCACGATCTAACGGCTAAAAAAAAGAATGCATGAAATAACGAGGAGAGGAGGGGGCTACCTTGCTGGGCAGTGGCTTGCACCGGCGAGGGGTGGCTGGCCGGCGAGGGAAGGGAAGCTCCGGGGGCGGTGGAGACTTTGGGGGAGGCGGCGGCGGGGTCCTCCTCCGAGGGGAGGCGCTCGGGGTAGAGAGGGGCGGCGTCGGGGCGCTCCCAGGGCGAGGCCGAAGTGGTGCAGCTTGCACCGGCGGCAGCTCGTGGCGGCGGCGGCTTCGGGCGGCGGCGGCGGCTAGGTTAGGGAACGGGGTCGGCCGAGGGGGGGGCTATTATAGGCTAGGTGGGGGAGGGATAAGGAAGGAGGAGAGGTGGCAGTAGGGAAGGGAATCGCGAGCTGGGAGAGCTCGGTCTCGGTCGGGCAGAAAAAGGAAGGAGAGGAAGGAAGGAGAAGGCCGCGGGAGAGGTGGCTCGGGCAGTGGGCCCCTTCGGCACAGAGAGGAGGGAGGGAAAGGCGGGGGAGGGCGGTCGGTCTGTAGGGGATTCGATCCCACGCAAGGGATTCGGCCCAGCTGGCTAAGATGCGCCCAGGGCGGCGGCTAGGTTAGAAAAAAAATAAAAAGGCTTTCCTTTTATTAAACCTTTTTCCAAAACAAAAAACAAAAACTAAAAAAAAAGGAAATACATCAAAATATCTATATATGGTATTATATATCAAAAAAATCAGAAAAAGAATCTCTACCCGAATAACATTTTTTTAAAGTCAAAATAAAACTTTAAAAAAATGTTTTTTTCCAGAAATTCCCAATTTGCTTTATTTCTTTTTGCAATTATTTTTGCAAAAGAATTTTGGGTTTTCTTTGCTCAAATATTTCAGAGATTTTCCCGCACTTTGGAGGGTCATTTTCCTACGCTCTCTCTCTTGCGTGCAAGAGAGTTTTCTCCGGGCATTTCTCGCGCGAGGAAAAACGAAAATACAAATCGAAAGGACGAAAGAAATTCACGAGCTAAATTTATTTCAATCACTTATGCATAGATGCTTAGCTACAATGTAAAACATTCCCAATTAGGAAAATTGGGATGTTACAGTTTATGACTAGACATGTCGATCCGGGTTCTTTGTCATTGGATTACTAGCGGCATAATTGCATACGCGAGTCAAAAGGCGCAAACGGTCCCGGCTAAGGTAAGGCTGCAGTCGTGGGGTTAACCGAGCGTGAGACCGCAAAGAGATGTGATGTGTTACGGGCTGGATACATATGACTTAGGATCGGGGTCCCGACATCGTAGTCAACTCCTTGAACTTTTGAAAACCCCTTTGCCACAAGTCGAGCTTTATAGACGGTCACATTACCGTATGTGTCCATCTTCTTCTTAAAGATCCATTTGTTCTGAATAGCCTTTTGACCTTCAGGTAATACTTCCAAAGTCCATACTTTGTTTTCATACATAGATCCTATCTCAGATTTCATGGCCTCTAACCATCTGTTGGAATCCAGGCCCACCATTTCTTCTCCATAATTCGCAGGCTCATTGTTGTCTAACAACATGATTGACAATACATGATTTTCGTACCACTCAGGAGCAGTACGTACTCTTGTCGACATACGAGGTTCGATAGCAACTTGATCTGAAGTTTCATGATCACCATCATTAGCTTCCTCTTCAATTGGTGTTGCCTCAACAGAAATTTCTTTCTGCCCTGCGTCACCATCTTGTTGAAGCAGAGGTTCTACAAACTCATCAAGTTCTATCTTCCTCCCACTCAATTCTTTTGAGAGAAACTCTTTCTCAACAAAATCTTCCTTCTTAGCGACAAACACTTTGCCCTCGGATTAGAGATAGAAGGTATACCCAACTGTCTCTTTCAGGTGACCTATAAGACGCAGTTTTCCGCTTTGAGTTCTAGCTTTTCAGGATGAAGCTTTTTGACATAAGCATCACATCCCCAAACTTTAAGAAACGACAGCTTTGGCTTCTTGCCATACCACATTTCGTATGGTGTCGTCTCAAAAGATTTTGATGGTGCCCTATTTAAAGTGAATGAAGTTGTCTCCAATGCATAGCCCCAAACTATAATGGCAAATCGGTAAGAGACATCATGAGTCGCACCATATCCAATAAAAATGTTCGGACACACCATTGCGATGTGGTGTTCCAGGCGGTGTCAACTATGAAACAATTCCACATTGTCTTAAGTGAGCACCAAACTCATAACTCAGATACTCACCTCCTCAATCAGATAGCAGGAATTTGATCTTCTTGCTAACATGATTTTCAACTTCACTCTAAAATTTCTTGAACTTTTCAAATGTTTCAGACTTGTTCTTCATCAAGTAACTATAACCATATCTACTATAAATCATCAGTGAAGGTGAGAAAATAACGATATCCACCATGCGCCTCTATGCTCATCGGTACACATACATCAGTATGTATGATCTCCAACAAGTCACTTGCACACTCCATTGTTCCAGAGAACGGAGTCTTAGTCATCTTGCCCATGAGGCATGGTTCGCATGTGTCAAGTGATTCAAAATCAAGTGACTCCCAAAGTCCATCAGCATGGAGTTTCTTCATGCGGTTTGCACCAATATGACCAAAGCGGCAGTGTGTCATTATCAACTCTACATCTTTTGGTCTCAATGTTATGTATATGCGTATCATCACTATCGAGATTCAACTTGAATAAACCCCTCACATTGGGTGCATGACCATAAAATATATTACTCATGTAAATAGAAGAACCATTATTCTCTGATTTAAATGAGTAACCGTCTCGCAATAAACAAGATCCAGATATAATGTTCATGCTTAACGCAGCCATTAAATAACAATTATTCAGGTTCATCACTAATCCCGATGGTAACTGAAGTGAGATCGTGCCGACGGTGATCGCATCAACCTTGGAACCATTTCCCACACGCATCGTCACTCCATCCTTCACGAGCCTTCGCTTATTCCACAGTTCCTGATTCGAGTTGCAAATGTGAGCAACAGAACCGGTATTAAATACCAAGGCACTACTTCGAGAGCTTGTGAGGTACACATCAATAACATGTATATCAAATATACCTTGTTTGGCATCGGTCGTCTTCTTATAGGCCAAATACTTGCGGCAGTTCCGCTTCGAGTGACCAGTCCCCTTGCTATGGTAGCACTCAGTTTCCGACTTGGGTCCAGATTTGGGTTTTTCATCGAAGGGGCAATAGCTTTGCCACTCTTCTTCGAGTTACCCTTCTTCCCCTTTCTATCTTTCTTGAAACTGGTGGTCTTATTGACCATCAACACTTGATGCTCCTTCTGGATTTCCGACTGTGGGACTTTCAGCATCGCAAATAGCTCGGCGAGTGACTTATTCATCCATTGCATGTTATAGTTCAACACAAAGCCTTTGTAGTTTGGCGGTAGTAATTGAAGAACTGTGTCAGTGATAGCCTCCGATGGGAGAGCAAGTCCCAGCTCAGCCAGACGGTTAAGTACCCAGACATTCCGAGCACATGTTCACTGACATACCCGTTCTCCTCCATTTTACAAGCATAGAACTTACCGGAGGTCTCATACCTCTCGGTCTGGGCATTCTTCTAAAAGATAAACTTCAACTCCTCGAACATCTCATATGCTCCATGACATTCAAAACGTCTTTGAAGTCCACGTTCTAAGCCATGCAAAATTGCACACTGAACTCACGAGTGGTTATCCTTGCGCGTCTGCCAGTTGTTCATAACATCTGGCAATGCGAGTTGGGGTGGTTCATCATGTAGAGGTTCATCAAGGACATATGACTTTTGGGCAGCGTGAAAGATAAGCCTAAGATTACGGGCCCAGTCAACAAAGTTTCTTTCATCATCTTTCAACTTAGCTTTCTCTAGGAACACATTAAAATTCAGGGTTGCTACTGCACGAGCCATTGATCTACAACATAAAATTAGGCAAAGATTACTTACACTATGTTAAATATAATTGAGTTTAGCTAATCATATTACTAATAAACTCCCACTCAAATAGACATCCCTCTAGTCATTCGAGTGGCGTATGATCCAAATCCACTAACTCAAGTCAGATCATCACATGAGTTGAGATCAGTTTCAATGGTGAACATTTCCATGTTGATCATATCAACTATATGATTCATGCTCGTCCTTTCGGTATCTTGTGTTCCGAGGCCATGTGTGTACACTCTAGGCTCATCAAGTTTAACCCGAGTGTTCCGCGTGCGCAACTATTTTGCACCCATTGTATGTGAACGTAGAGTCTATCACACCCGATCATCACGTGCTGTCTCGAAATGACAAACTGTCGCAATGGTACATAGTCGGGGAGAACACAATTTCATCTTGAAATTTTAGTGAGGGATCACCTTATAATGCTACCGTCGTCCTAAGCAAAATAAGGTGCATAAAAGGATTAACATCACATGCAAATCATTAGTGACATGATATGGCCATGAACTTGTGCTTCTTGATCTCCATCACCAAAGCACATGCATGATATCCATCGTCACCGGTGCCACACCGTGATATCCATCATCATGATCTCCATCATTGTGCTTCCATCGAGGTTGTCGCGCTAACTATGTTGATACTACTAAAGCTACTGCCTATCGATATAGAAAGAGTATCTGCAAGCGCAAAATAATTTAAAGACAACCCTATGGATCCAACCGGTTGCCGTAGCATCGACGTGCAAGTCGATATTTAACTATTACAACATGATCATCTCATACATCCAATATATCATATCATGTCTTTCTCCATATCACATCACATGCATACCCTACAAAAACAAGTTAGACGTCCTCTAATATGTTGTTGCAAATTTTAAGTGGCTGCTATTGGTATCTAGTATGATGGCATCTTACTTACGCAAAGCCACAACGGTGATATGCAAATTTCTTTTTAACCTTCTCTAAGGACCGCCTCGGTCAAATCCGATTCAACTAAAGTTGAAGAAACAGACACCCACCAGTCATCTTTATGCAACAAGTTGCATGTTAGTCGATGAAACCGGTCTCTCGTAAGCGTACGCATAATGTTGGTCCGGGCATCTTCAATTCAGCAATAGAGCTGAATCAAGAAAAGGCTAAGGAGGGCAGCAAACTGAACATCAACGCCCACAAACTCTTTTGTGTTCTACTCAAGATGTCATCTACGCATGAACCTAGCTCATGATGCCACTGTTGGGGAACGTTGCATGGGAAACAAATAAATTCCTACGCACACGCAATACGTATCATGGTGATGATCATTTATGTGATGCCCCAGATGTGTAGTTGCCATATTTGGAACCTATTGATGTGGGTCCACCTTGTCATGAACATGTTTGATCCTAATGCATGTATGATTTCATGTGGCACTATGTTCTTGTTTGGTTGTGTGGGTATATTTTTGTGCTTGTCTTGTCATGGTGTTTGATGGGATGTTGTGATGATGGTCTTGTGATCACATGTGTGTTGGTGTGTGGCATAAGATAGTTTGTGGTTTCATTATTTAAAAAAAACATTGCAAATTCAAAGCCCTCTCTTTATTTTATATCATGTTCAAAATTCCATCTTCCCCAAATCTGATTTAAAAATGTCTTGGGTTTAGAGTAAATTGTGGAGATGATGATGTGATGATTTGGAGTTTTATTCTTGGACTTGAGGGTGAAAGCTTCTTGACGCTATGGTGAAGAAGGTAAATATTGGCATGGGAAAGAGTCTTCCTAAGTATAAGTGCTTCACTGTCGATGTTAGAGACACGTTGTTTTTCGAGGATCGCCTTGTCGTCCCGAAAGGTGATCTCAGGAAGGTAATCATGGAGGAAGCTCATAACTCTCTGCTCTCCATTCATCCTGGAAGCTCCAAAATGTACCACGACTTGAAGCAAACCTTCTGGTGGACTCGTATGAAGCGTGAGATTGCTCAGTTCATAAATGAATCTGATGTATGTCGGAGGGTGAAAGCAGAACATCAACGCCCAACAGGCCTTTTGCAGCCTTTGCCGATTCCCGAGGGGAAGTTCGATCACATTGAGATGGATTTCGTCACCGGGTTTCCGAAGTCCAAGAAGGGTAATGATGCCATCTTCGTCGTCATCGACAAGTTGAGTAAAGTGGCTCGTTTTCTTCCAGTCAAGGAGTCCATTTCAGCAGCTCAGCTGGCAGAGTTGTACACCTCCAAGATTGTCTCTTTGCATGGCGTGCCCATGATGATCTCTTCAAATCGCAGAAGTATCTTCACTTCCAAGTTCTGGGACTCCTTTCATTCTGCTATGGGCACGAAGATCCGCTTCAGCACAGCGTTCCATCCTCAGACTAGTGGTCAAGTGGAGAGAGTGAATCAAGTTCTTGAGGATATGCTGAGAGCCCGTGTTATCTCTTTTGGCATGAAGTGGGAAGATCGTCTGCCTTTCGCGAAGTTCTCGTATAACAACAGTTATCAAGCTAGTTCTGGCAAGACTCCGTTTGAAATTCTCTATGGCAGGAAGTGTCGTACTCCGCTCAACTGGTTTGAGACCGGCGAGCGTCAGATCCTTGGCAATGATTTGATAGAAGAAGCCGAGCAGATGTGTCGGATCATTCGCGACAACCTCAGAGCAGCTCAGTCCCGTCAGAAGAGCTATTATGATAGCAAGCACCGTGACATGTCTTATGAGCTTGATGACTTCGTCTATCTCAAGGTGTCGCCTATGAAGGGTATGCAGCGCTTTGGCATCAAAGGCAAGCTTGCGCCTCGTTTCGTTGGTCCGTTTAGAGTGGTTGGCAAGAGAAGCGACGTTGCATACCAGCTTGAGCTCCCGTCAAACTTTGCAAATGTCCATGATGTGTTCCATGTTTCTCAGCTTCAGAGGTGTTTCAAGAACGCCGAACAAACTGTGCATCTTCAAGACATCAACCTTCAGCCTGACCTTTCTTATCGTGACCATCCAGTTGTGGTTCTTGAGGCGACTGAGCGCAAGACCCGTAACAAGTCCGTCAAATTTCTCAAAGTGGAGTGGTCACACCATTCTGATAAAGAGGCTACGGGGGAACGCGAGGACCACCTCCCTTCCGAATTTCCCGAGTTCTTTCAGTCTTAGATCTCGAGGACGAGATCTTCTTTGTAGTGTGGGAGAGTTTGTGATGCCCCAGATGTGTAGTTGCCATATTTGGAACCTATTGATGTGGGTCCACCTTGTCATGAACACGTTTGATCCTAATGCATGTATGATTTCATGTGGCACTATGCTCTTCTTTGGTTGTGTGGATATATTTTTGTGCTTGTCTTGTCATGGTGTTTGATGGAAAGTTGTGATGATGGTCTTGTGATCACATGTGTGTTGGTGTGTGGCATAAGAGAGTTTGTGGTTTCATTATTTCAAAAAAAAACCTTTGCAAATTCAAAGCCCTCTCTTTCTTTTATCTCATGTTCAAAATTCCATCTTCCCCAATTCTGATTTAAAAATGTCTTGGGTTTAAAGTAAATTGTGGAGATGATGATGTGATGATTTGGAGTTTTATTCTTGGACTTGAGGGTGCATATAAATCACAAAACAGAATAAATAAATGCTGTTTTGGATTTATGAAAGTAGCCCCATAAATGTTGGAAGTATTTTATTTAAATAGCTGGTTCATTTTCAGGTCCAGGGCAATTTTCCATTTCATTTTATCCCTTTTATTTTGCCCTGTGCCTATTTTCCTTTTCCCTATTTTAATTAAATAGGAAGCAGTCTCCTCTGGCGCACCTAACTGGGCTTACTCCCACTTAGAGGCCCATCTCCTCTCCCCTCGCACCCCGGTGCGCGTCCCTCGTCGTCATCCTCCTTTCCAGCGAGGCAATGGGACCCTCCTGTCATTATCTCTCTCTCACGTTCCCCTCTGTTCCCCGGAGAGAGAGCCGCGCACATGGTGTCATCGCGCGTCCCTCGCTCCCCCCTCTCGCCCTATAAAGAGCCTTGGCGTCCATGCAATCGCTAGGGTTCCTCCCGCTGCCGCTCCGTCCAGATCTCGTTCCCCCTCTCACTCTCTCATCGCAGCAAGGTGAGAAGAAGCTCGGCTCCGCCATTGCCGAAGGATGAAGGTCGTCGTCACTGTCGTTCTACTTCCTCTTCTTCCTCTTCGAAGGGACCAGCAGCTCGAGGGCATCTCTGGGAGCACGTTCCCGCAGTTGGATCGACCGCTGCAGCTCTGCTTCGTCTTCTTCCCGGAGGCGCCCCTTCTCTGACGATCTCTGTCGTGCCATTGCTCTGCTTCCACTACTTCCTCTACGGGCGTTCCTTCTTTGACCCGTACCTGAGGTAGTGATTGCCCCTCCTTCTCCTTGTCGTGGATCGGTCGCCGTAGCTGCTAGATGGGTGAGCTCTTCGTCTCTGTCGCTGGAGCGCCGCTCATCGTGGATCTGTCGCTGTAGGGCCCCTAGGGTGTAGTTAGGTGCAGGAATGGAACCATGGGTGCTTCTGCGTCCCTCCATAGCGAGCGCTTAGTCCAATTGCAAGAAGATCGCTGACGAGGTCCCTCCCCTGTTTCGGCAAGTCGTCGGCAGCAGAGTTAGCAGTAGGGGTGCTTCTTCTGATTTGCTGCCCCTATGTAGTTAAGTCTCAAGCCGTAGCCTAGTGGTAGCATTGTGTGGTGCCTGGTGAGAGGGCGTGGGTCTCCCCCTCGGCACACCTTTTGTTTTTCGAATTAAACTGCACAGTAGCAACAGGAACAGGTTATCCTGTTTACTCCCCCTACCCTGTGGACAAAATGGCAGTGGCGTAGTGGCTTTTGTGTTGTTGTTGTGTACAGGAGGTTCTGGGTTCGATTCCCAGGAGCCTCTGTTGCATTTTTCTTGTCATTTCTTTTATTTCTTATTACTTTTGTTGTTCCACCACTTTGTGCCTAGTCTATCGTCATCAAAGTGGCATATTTTGTTCCTAACTCCTGCTAGCAAAGGTGAGGCAGAGAGTGTGCATGTTTGTGTGTGTGTGTGCACACACTTGTAGTAGGCAAGTGCATGTGTGTGTGTATGTTGTGAGTGTGTGATGTACACACACATGTGGTGGATCTAGTGCATGTATGTATGTGTGTATGTGGCTAAGGTGATGTATTTCACACATGTTCTTGCTAGTATGTGCATATGGTAGTGGATGGGGAGATGTGTGTGTTGAGCATACACATGTAGTAGGAGTGAGTGTATGAGTCATATGCTTGTGTGAGTATTTTGTACTTGTTAGTATGTGTAGGTGGTGTGTTTGCTCTAGATGTGTGCATATGTATATGTGGTGTGTGTAAGTGTTGCACCCATATGTGATATCTAGTAGGTGTGTGTAAGTGTTGTTTCCATGTTCACTTGCATAGTGGTTGCTTCCTTCATGTTGTTCCTCGAATCCAGTGTAGTGATGTGGTTTTGTGGTGTTGTATGTGTGTGGAGAAAATAGCCCCACTTGCAACTTGTGCACCTCCTCATGTTCATATGAGTGAGGGCATGATGTGTGTGTGTGTGGGTGATCTAGTGAGATAAGTATATGAGATGCTAATGTGCATGAAACAAACATGGGGTTCAAACCCTCTTGTCACTATTGTCTTTGTGCACATGAGCATAACTATGTAGTAGTTGTTCTAGTGTTAGTCACATGAATTGTTGCACTATTCACTACACATGATTTGGAGTAGCTTCTTCCTTCTTAATTTGTGGTCACTTGTTCCAAGTAAGTGCCCACATATTATATATGTTTTTGGGGTAGAATCTCCCAAGGAACCCATTGGTGAACTCAGTTCTTCCATTGGGACATTTTCTGCAGATGACAAATATTCATTTTCTTCTATGTTTAGAGCTTGGTTCCATGAGTTGTGGAGAGTCTTTGTGTTTGTTTCTTGGTTGTGGTAGTATAGGGTGACCCCCTCTACCACATGTTGGTTTCAATTCATGTTTTGGAATCCATGTTTGCAAGTTGTGCCCATCCAAAGTAGGCATGTGGCTGAAATTCCAGATTAGTGAAAATCTGAGATTTTCACTAAGTCTGAGAATCTGGTTATATTTTCTTATCCTGTTGATGAGGTTGTGCAGGTCAATGTGTTGTGATCTAGCCTTAGCTTTCAACTTGAAAGTTGGACCTGATATGCTTTTCTAGCTCCCTGTAAAATTTCATGTTATTTGGAGTCCTGTAGATATTGTTTTGGCTGCTGTCAAAATGCTTCAGAGCATAGACAGAAAGTGACACTCTGGAATTTTCACTAAGTCCCTGAAAACTGATGTTTTCGGGCAAGTTTACAGCCTTGTATCTTTCTGTGTTTAATTCCTTTTTGTGTGATTCTTGCTTGTGATTGTAGTATTCTTGGATAGCTACAGCCACATATATTATTTTTCATATTTGGGTGGTTGTAGGTGACTTGCATGTAGCTCACAAAGTGTTATGATGCAGTTTATGGCAGATTGTGTAGTTTTGTCATTTTGATGTTTGTGAGAGCTTAGTTGGTGATGTGGTGTTCTTCCTTGATACACCCCATCCATGTTGGTTTGTTTTATGTCTTGGCAACCTGGAAATACCAGAGTTGTGCCATTTGAGTGTGTGGTGATGATTTTGACACGTAGGGCTTCATATCTTGTTTCGTTGTTTCCCGTTGATCCGTAGCTCCGATTGTAATGTTATTTATATGGTTTTGCATCGTTTTCACGAGACGCATCTTATCATGTCATTATCATGCATGTCAAAATAGCTTAGGATACATTTATGTCCAGGAACATGTATTCACTCCTTATGCTTGTGTTAGTGATAGAGATAGTGATGCATGCTCATATTCATCTCATGCATCTTGTGCTTGTTGCATCTTGAGGTTCTGTTGTTCATTGGATGTTATTCTTATGTTGGGTAGCACCGGGTTTGGAGAACGAGTTCGTGGAGTCAGGAGAGTACGTGCAGGACGAACAAGAACCATTCCAAGCTGAGGATATCACACGCAAGATGATATGACCCTGATTCCATATCTAGACTTGTTATGCTAGTTTACATTTTCCTTGTCAGATGCTCGCTGCCTACCACTGAAATTAAATTGCCTCCTGATATGCCATGAAACCCAAACACTTAACCCTTCCTAGCAAAACTTGAATGGCTTAGTAGTCTTTGCTCAGCTACTAATGTTAGCGTTGTTAGATGCAGGTGCTTTGTCTCATGTGACAACATGAGCTTGATATCATTATCTTAAATTCTGTTATACAATTTAATGCACCTATATACTTGGTAAATAACGGAAGGCCTAGCCTTTTGCCGGGTTCTTTGTTCCGTTATTTCTGCCATAGTTACCGGCTACCGGTGTTTTATTCCATATTGATCGCTCCTAACACGTTCGGGGTTGTTATGGGGACCCCCTCGATAAATCGCGTAGTGTTAAGACTTGTCCGACAGGACCCAACATTGGTGTTAATTTGCTAATCACTTAATAATAATCTGCATAGGGAATGATCACCCCGAGGATCTTTAATCAACAACCCGGGCCAGTTGTGACAGCCCGATGTCGTGACACAAGTGCTCCTCATGAGTGTTGGTCCAAAATGGACAGACTGCGGGGGCCACCATAGGGAAACTTGAGGTTTGGCTTCTGTAAGATTTTCCATCCGTCGTGTCCTAAGACTGAGATACGCGGCTCTTATCGGGGTCGTCGACACGACGGGAGGTCCTGCTAATCTTGCCTTACCTTAGCGATATATCTTGCGTATAGGAATCCCAGTGAAGCTTTGGTTCTCCTGAGAGTTGAGGTTTTCCTCTAAGGAATCCGACGAGATCACGAGATTCGTGTTAGAGGATTACTTTGCGGCCTGTGTACGTTTCTGATGGACTAGTTGGAGCACCCCTGCAGGGTTTAATCTTTCGGAAAGCCGTGCCCGCGGTTATGTGGCAACTTGGAATATTTTGTTAACATCCGGTATTAGATAACTTAAACATAAGCTAATAAAATTGCAAACTGTGTGCGTAACCGTGACTGTCCCCTTGAAGGTCTCTCTTCGATCGGGAACACAGTTGGGTTATAAATGATGAAGGTAGGTGTTCAGGATCACTTAGTGATCAAGTATTCTCGACCGCTAGTACAGAACACCTTCATAAATGTTCTACGTAAGTTAGCCACCAAATCAAGCTTAGGATGCTGCAACCTTAAACACTCCACCCTATCCAACCTAATAACTTGACTAGTTCTGGCACCAAGGTCTTAGATTGCTGAGTCCCCGTGGCATACGGATTCCTGCACAATACCAACAGGTTCACGTACCCCAGAGACAGGTGATCCCGACGACACGCAGCTGGCGTGGCAGTACGATGAGGAGACCGACCGCCTGTACGTGAACTATCCAGAAGATTGAGGCGTGGTCGTGATCGTGGGCCAGCAGGCAGGGTAGCATAGCCATTTCCCTTGTTTTGTAGTCCGTAGCGGAACTACTTTGATTGTATGCGTGATGTACTCTGATATATTTATGAGAAGGCAATTGAACCCCTGATTGTCTATCTGTATTATTATGTATGTGCTGTGATACCTTGTTTGCGAGACGCTTAGATGCGCTCCTTTCAAATTCGGGGCCTCGATCCCCAGATCAGAAAGGACCGCATCTTGGTCGTTACAAGTTAGTAATCAGAGCCTTACGACCATAGGAGCCTTTGTGTGATCGTAGTTGGCCGAGTCGAGTCTAGGAAATGTTTTGAGTCTTAGTTATATCGGAGAGTAGGATTCTTTTGTCTCCTCTTCCATGCTCTGGTGAGGTTCCCGACTTAGGAAATCTTTAATTCTACTCCTTTTCTTGCTCAAATTTTTTTTAGGATCACGCGGGTATTTGTGAAATCTATATGATTTCGATGTGACGGAGTCCTGTCTTGGTGCCTCCTATCTGCTTTGATTTTCTTCCGGGGAGTTGAGCTCCAGCGGATTCTCGCGCACATCGCCATCATTCAGATTTCTGAGTATCTAAGAATGAAGGGTGTTCGTTATTGCTTCAATACCGGTAGTGGCGAGATAACCCCGAGGTCCCCAGTACTGGTGCAGATTGTTCAGGGGTATTTCCACACTTGGTATCGTTGTGATCACGAGGATATGTTGTAGATGAAGGTCCGAGATGCTGATTGTGTGTTGAAGGATGTGATGCAGGTGACGGGTTAGTTTAGGAGTTGTGTGATATACTCCTTGTATCCGTGTACCAGATTGCATGACCAGTTATTTCGGGAATTCATAGGTGGGATTTCAAGTAGTATCTTATAGGGCTATCTTCCTACAAGTGTATGGTCAAGGTTGGGATTCGATGTTCAGTGCGTGCGTTTGTTGACGGTCGTCCTACAGCGGTTCTCGTTGTATCTTAAAGAGTCCTTGTAGCTCGCTATGACTCGGGGATACTTTGTATGTCGTGTGCACTGCCTTGCACAGGATGGCTCCTGTAAATTCGAGCCCGTGCGTTCTTATCCACGAAGATATCGGATGAAATCTCGATCATATGTTTGTTCCGAGCAGTTCTAGCTCATACTTGGTTGTAGTGGTCTTAATCGGAATTTTGTCGTTCGTCACTTTGAGGAAGCATTCTTACTAATTTGTTCGAGTGCAATTGCTTATTCCTGTTCAGATATTCGTGTCTTTTAATTCAGCAATATCTTCAATTTATTATGTGGGCTAATATGTTGTCCGTCTTCAGGATGTCTCCACCAACTCGTCAGAACCCAGGGCGTGAGGATGTGCCGCTGCCACCTCCTCCTCCGGAGAATCCTCCGCCGCCGCCTCCTCCTGCAGAGGCCTGGCAAGCAGTGATGGCTGCTACTAATGCAAACACTCAGATGCTGCTACAGTTGCTGCAAGAGAGGGGTAACCAGCAGCAAGGCAATTTCCAGCATGGTGGCAATCAGTTTGCGAGTCTGAGTCAGTTCCTGTCGAACCAACCAAAGACATTCACTTCTTGTGACCAGCCATTTGATGCAAAAGATTGGATCCGTGATATGAACAAGCATTTCAAGTGTAGCAATGTGCGTCCGGAGGATTATGTCAAGTTTGCAACGTTCCAGTTGAAGGGGCAGGCTTCTATATGGTGGTAGCAGCTGAAGGACTCCAGAGGCGCTAGGGTGATTTCTTGGGATGAGTTCTGTCGTGACTTCAGGTCCCACTACATCCCTTCCAGCTTTGTGGAGGATATGCATGAGAAGTTCAGGCGTTTGAAGCAGGGTGGCAATTCCGTGTACAAGTACAACGTTGAGTTCCATGAGCTGGCCCGTTACGCGCTGCAGGATATCCTGAATCAGAAGAGCAAGATTTATCAGTTCAGAGGTGGCTTGAAAGAAGATTTGCAGTTAGCTCTTACCTTCCACGATCCTGAGGAGTTCGACAAATTCTACAACCTAGCTCTCAGAGCAGAGGCAGCCTTGCTCACGGTGGAGAATTCTAAGAAGCGCTTCAGAGATTCCAGCTCTTCCTCGACTCAGGTGGTTCAGAAGCAACAGAAGTTTTGGGTTTCTCCTCCTCCTCCTCGGCACTCGCAGGAGCTTAAGCACTCAGGTGGTCATGGTTCTTCCCACCCACCCAACCCTGTCTTCTAGCACAGATTCCAGCGTCACAAGCAAGGGCCACCTCAGACTCAGTACCGGCAACCAGTAGATGTCACTTGTCACAAGTGTGGGTAGAAGGGTCACTATGCCAACAAGTGTACTTCTCAGCTCCGACTGCCACCTCCTCCTCCAGGCAAACCTCCAAGCAACGCTCTTGTCAAGTTCAACCCCAGATCATCTCGAGTCAACATGGTGAACGCAGCTGAGGCAGAAAACTCGTCAGATGTGATCATGGGTAATCTCCTCGTCAATGATATTCCTGCTAAAGTGTTATTTGATTCTGGTGCTTCGCATTGCTTCGTGTCATATCCATTTGCATCCAAGCATAATCTGCGTCAGGAGCAGTTGCCTAAGCCATTGGCAGTCGTTTCTCCTGCAAAGCATTTGAGTTCTAGTTTGTTCGTTCCTGATATTTCTGTCAAGATGGGTGCTTATGCTTTTCTGGCGTCTCCTATTGTCTTGGGCAATTCCGACATCGACTTGATTCTTGGTATGGACTGGCTGGCCATGAATAAGGCATCAATTGATTGTGAAGCCAAAGAAGTGAAGCTTACCCACTCTTCGGAGAACGGGATTATATTCGCGGCGCGCAATGATACAATCCGTCTGTTCTTTTTGAATGAAAAGGGTGAGCTCAATCCTATTTCGCAAGTCCCAGTGGTCTGCGAATATGAAGATGTGTTTCCTGAAGAGCTGCCAGGCATGCCTCCGCACCATGAAGTTGAGTTTGTCAGTGAGCTTGAGCCAGGCACAGAGCCAGTGTGCAAAATGCCGTACAAGCTGGGTCCAGAAGAATTGAAGGAACTTAAGAGGCAACTCGATGAGTAGGAGCGTTTGGGTTTGATTAGACCGAGCTCGTCTCCGTGGGGCTGTGGATTTCTGTTTGTCAAGAAGAAGGATGGCACGGACCGGCTGTGTGTCGATTATAGTCCATTGAATAAGAAGACAATCAGGAACAAATATCCACTTCCGAACATAACTGAGTTGTTCGAACAGTTGAAAGGTGCTAAGGTCTTCTCCAAGCTTGATCTCAGGATGGGCTATCATCAAATTCGCATTCACGAGGAAGACATTTCGAAGACTTCCTTCAGGACTAGTTTTGGCTCGTATGAGTATACGGTCATGTATTTTGGTCTGGCAAGTAATCCTCTGACATTCTGTCGATTGATGAACTATATATTCTCTCCGTTCAAGAATGACTTTGTCTTGCTCTATCTCGACGACATTCTGGTCTTCTCTAAAACTGAGGAAGAACATGAAGAACATCTCAGGTTGGTGCTTGATAAGCTGAGAGAGTACAAGCTGTATGACAAGTTTTCCAAGTGCGAGTTCTGGCTGAAAGAAGTGGTTTATCTTGGGCACATTATCTCTGCCGAGGGCATTAAAGTTGATCTGTCCAAGGTTCAGGCCATTGTTGAATGGGAGCCTCCACTGAATGTGAAGCAACATCGAAGCTTTCTCGGGCTTGCTGGATATTGCCGAAGGTTCGTTGAGAACTTCTCCAAGATAGCCAAGCCGTTCTCAAGTCTTCTTCATAAGGGTGTTAAGTATGCTTGGTCTCCAGAGTGTCAACTGGCCTTCGATACACTCAAAGAGAAGCTTACCTCCACTCCAGTCTTGGTCCCTCTGGATGATTCCAAGCCTTACCAGGTCTTCTCCGACGCTTCTCTCCAAGGTCTTTGTGCAGTCCTGATGCAAGATAAGAAGGTGGTTGCTTATACCTCCAGGTAGTTGAAGCCAGTGGAGAAGAACTATCATGTGCATGATCTTGAGCTAGTAGTTGTGGTACACGCTCTCATGACTTGGAGACACCTCTTGTTGGAACGTAAGGTTGAAGTTTTCACCGATCACAAGAGTCTCAAGTACATCTTCACTCAGCCTAACTTGAATCTTCGGAAAACACGTTGGGTGGAAATGCTCTAGGATTTTAATCCGAGTGTTGAGTACACGCCAGGCAAAGCTAATGTCGTGGCGGATGCTTTGAGCAGGAAGGCATATTGCAACAGTCTGCTTCTGCAACCTCTCCAGCCTGGTCTTTGTGAGTCTTTCAGGAAGCTCAACCTTCAGCTACTACCTCAGGGATTTCTTGCAAACCTTCAAATCTCTCCTACCTTGGAAGATCAGGTCTGAGTAGCACAGCTTCTTGACGCTATGGTAAAGAAGGTCAAGATTGGCGTGGGAAAGAGTCTTCCTAAGTATAAGTGCTTCACTGTCGATGCTAGAGACACGTTGTTTTTCGAGGATCGCCTTGTCGTCCCGAAAGGTGATCTCAGGAAGGTAATCATGGAGGAAGCTCATAACTCTCTGCTCTCCATTCATCCTGGAAGCTCCAAAATGTTCCACGGCTTGAAGCAGACCTTCTGGTGGACTCGTATGAAGCGTGAGATTGCTCAGTTCGTAAATGAATGTGATGTATGTCGGAGGGTGAAAGCAGAACATCAACGCCCAGCAGGCCTTTTGCAGCCTTTGTCGATTCCCGAGTGGAAGTTCGATCACATTGAGATGGATTTCGTCATCGGGTTTCCGAAGTCCAAGAAGGGTAATGATGCCATCTTCGTCGTCATCGACAAGTTGAGTAAAGTGGCTCATTTTCTTCCAGTCAAGGAGTCCATTTCAGCACCTCAGCTGGCAGAGTTGTACACCTCCAAGATTGTCTCTTTGCATGGCGTGCCTATAATGATCTCTTCAGATCGCGGAAGTATCTTCACTTCCAAGTTCTGGGACTCCTTTCAGTCTGCTATGGGCACGAAGATCCGCTTCAGCAGAGCGTTCCATCCTCAGACTAGTGGTCAAGTGGAGAGAGTGAATCAAGTTCTTGAGGATATGCTGAGAGCCTGTGTTATCTCTTTTGGCATGAAGTGGGAAGATCGTCTGCCTTTCGCGGAGTTCTCGTATAACAACAGTTATCAAGCTAATTTTGGCAAGGCTCCGTTTGAAATTCTCTATGGTAGGAAGTGTTGTACTCCGCTCAACTGGTCCGAGACCGGCGAGCGTCAGATCCTTGGCAATGATTTGATAGAAGAAGCTGAGGAGATGTGTCGGATCATTCGCGACAACCTCAGAGCAGCTCAGTCCCGTCAGAAGAGTTATTATGATAGCAAGCACCATGACATGTGTTATGAGCTTGATGACTTCGTCTATCTCAAGGTGTCGCCTATGAAGGGTATGCAGCGCTTTGGCATCAAAGGCAAGCTTGCGCCCCGTTTCGTTGGTCCGTTCAGAGTGGTTGGCAAGAGAGGCGACCTTGCGTACCAGCTTGAGCTCCAATCAAACTTTGCAAATGTCCATGATGTCTTCCATGTTTCTCAACTTCGGAGGTGTTTCAAGAACCCCGAACGCACTGTGCATCTTCAAGACATCAACCTTCAGCCTGACCTTTCTTATCGTGAGCATCCAGTTGCGGTTCTCTAGGCGACTGAGCGCAAGACCCGTAACAAGTCCGTCAAATTTCTCAAAGTGCAGTGGTCACACCATTCCGATAAAGAGGCTACGTGGGAACGCGAGGACCACCTCCGTTCCGAATTTCCCGAGTTCTTTCAGTCTTAGATCTTGAGGACGAGATCTTCTTTGTAGTGTGGGAGAGTTTGTGATGCCCCAGATGTGTAGTTGCCATATATTGGAACCTATTGATGTGGGTCCACCTTGTCATGAACATGTTTGATCCTAATACATGTATGATTTCATGTGGCACTATGTTCTTCTTTGGTTGTGTGGATATATTTTTGTGCTTGTCTTGTCGTGGTGTTTGATGGGATGTTGTGATGATGGTATTGTGCTCACATGTGTGTTGGTGTGTGGCATAAGAGAGTTTGTGGTTTCATTATTTCAAAAAAAAACTTTGCAAATTCAAAGCCCTCTCTTTCTTTTATCTCATGTTCAAAATTCCATCTTCCCCAAATCTGATTTAAAATTGTCTTGGGTTTAGAGTAAATTGTGGAGATGATGATGTGATGATTTTGAGTTTTATTCTTGGACTTGAGGGTGCATATAAATCACAAAACAGAATAAATAAATGCTGTTTTGGATTTATGAAAGTAGCCCCATAAATGTTGGTAGTATTTTATTTAAATAGCTGGATCATTTTCAGGTCCAGTGCAATTTTCCATTTCATTTTATCCCTTTTATTTTGCCCTGTGCCTATTTTCCTTTTCCCTATTTTAATTAAATAGGAAGCATTCCACGGTGCTCTCTTTCTCTATCTAGCGCACCTAAGTGGGCTTACTCCCACTTAGAGGCCCATGTCCTCTCCCCTCGCAGCCCGGTGCGCGTCCCTCGTCGTCAACCTCCTTTCCAGCGAGGCAGTGGGACCCTCTTGTCATTCTCTCTCTCGTTCCCCTCTGTTCCCCGGAGAGAGAGCCGCGCACATGGTAACATCGCGCGTCCCTCGCTCCCCCCTCTCGCCCTATAAAGAGCCTTGGCGTCCGTGCAATCGCTAGGGTTCATCCCCGCCGCCGCTCCGTCCAGATCTCGTTCCCCCTCTCTCTCCCTCTCTTCGCAGCATGGTAAGAAGAAGCTCGGCTCCGCCATGGCCGAAGGATGAACATCGTCGTCGCTATCGTTCTGCTTCCTCTTCTTTCTCTTCGAAGGGACCAGCAGCTCGAGGGCGTCTCCAGGAGCCCTTTCCCATAGTTGGATCGACCGCTTCAGCTGTGCTTCGTCTTCTTCCCGGAGGCGCCCCTTCTCCGACGATCTGTGTCGTGCCGTTGCTCTGCTTCCACTACTTCCTCTACGGGCATTCCTTCTTTGACCCGTACGTGAGATAGTGATTCCCCTCCTTCTCCCTATCGTGGATCGGTCGCCGTAGCTTCTAGATGGGTGAGCTCTTCGTCTCTGTCGCCGGAGCGCCACTCACCTTGGATCCGTCGCTGTAGGGCCCCTCAGGCGTAGTTAGGTGCAGGAATGGAACCGTGGGTGCTTCTGCATCCTTCCATAGCAAGCGCTTACTCCAATTGTAAGCAGATCGCCGACGAGGTCCCTCCCCTGTTCCGGCAAGTCGTCGGCAGCAGAGTTAGCAGTAGGGGTGCTTCTTCTGATTTGCTGCCCCTATGTAGTTAAGTGTCGAGTCGTAGCCTAGTGGTAGCAGTGTGTGGTGCCTGGTGAGAGGGCGTGGGTTCGATCCCCCCTCGGCACACCTTTCGTTTTTCGAATTAAACTGCACAGTAGCAACAAGAACAGGTTATCCTGTTTATTCCCCCTACCTTGTCGACAAAGTGGCAGTGGCGTAGTGGCTTTGGTGTTGTGGCTGTGTACAGGAGGTTCTGGGTTCGATTCCCAGGAGCCTCTGTTGCATTTTTCTTGTCATTTCTTTTATGTGCTATTACTTTTGTTGTTCCACCACTTTGTGCCTAGTCTATCGTCATCAAAGTGGCAAATTTTGTTCCTAACTCCTGCTAGCAAAGGTGAGGCTGAGAGTGTGCATGTTTGTGTGTGTGTGTGCACAAACTTGTAGTAGGCAAGTGCATGTGTGTATGTATGTTGTGAGTGTGTGATGTACACACACATGTGGTGGATCTAGTGCATGTATGTATGTGTGTATGTGGCTAAGGTGATGTATTTCACACATGTTCTTGCTAGTATGTGCATATGGTAGTGGATGGGGAGATGTGTGTGTTGAGCATACACATGTAATAGGAGTGAGTGTATGAGTCATATGCTTGTGTGAGTATTTTGTACTTGTTAGTATGTGTAGGTGGTGTGTTTGCTCAAGATGTGTGCATATGTATATGTGTAGGTGTGTGTAAGTGTTGCACCCATATGTGATATCTAGTAGGTGTGTGTAAGTGTTGTTTCCATGTTCACTTGCATAGTGGTTACTTCCTTCATGTTGTTCCTTGGATCAAGTTTAGTGATGTGGTTGTGTGGTGTTGTATGTGTGTGGAGAAAACAGCCCCACTTGCAACTTGTGCACCTCCTCATGTTCATATGAGTGAGGGCATGATGTGTGTGTGTGTGATCTAGTGAGATAAGTATATGAGATGCTAATTTGCATGACACAAACACGGAGTTCAAACCCTCTTGTCACTATTGTCTTTGTGCACATGAGCATAACTATGTAGTAGTTGTTCTAGTGTTAGTCACATGAATTGTTGCACTATTCACTACACATGATTTGGAGTAGCTTCTTCCTTCTTAATTTGTGGTCACTTGTTCCAAGTAAGTGCCCACATATTATATATGTTTTTGGGGTAGAATCTCCCAAGGAACCCATTGGTAAACTCAGTTTTGCCATTGGTACATTTTCTGGAGATGACATATATTCATTTTCTTCTATGTTTAGAGCTTGGTTCCATGAGTTGTGGGGAGTCTTTGTGTTTGTTTCTTGGTTGTGGTAGTAGAGGGTTACCCCCTCTACCACATGTTGGTTTCAATTCATGTTTTGGAATCCATGTGTGCAAGTTGTGCCCATCCAAAGTAGGCATGTGGCTGAAATTCGAGATTAGTGAAAATCTGAGATTTTCACTAAGTCCGAGAATCTGGTTATATTTTCTTCTCCTGTTGATGAGGTTGTGCAGGTCAATGTGTTGTGATCTAGCCTTAGCTTTCAACTTGAAAGTTGGACCTGATATGTTTTTCTAGCTCCCTGTAAAATATCATGTCATTTGGAGTCCTGTAGATATTGTTTTGGCTTCTGTCAAAATGCTTCAGAGCATAGACAGAAAGTGAGAATCTGGAATTTTCACTAAGTCCCTGAAAACTGATGTTTTTGGGCAAGTTTACAGCCTTGTATCTTTCTGTGTTTAATTCCTTTTTGTGTGATTCTTGCTTGTTCTTGTAGTATTCTTGGATAGCTACAGCCACATATATTATTTGTCATATTTGGGTGGTTGTAGGTGACTTGCATGTAGCTCACAAAGTGCTATGATGCAGTTTTTGGCAGATTGTGTAGTTTTGTCATTTTGAAGTTTGTGAGAGCTTAGTTGGTGATGTGGTGTTCTTCCTTGCTCCACCCCATCCATGTTGGTTTGTTTTATGTCTTGGCAACCTGGAAGTACCAGAGTTGTGCCATTTGAGTGTGTGGTGATGATTTTGACAGGTAGGGCTTCATATCTTGTTTCATTGTTTCCCGTTGATCCGTAGCTCCTATTGTAATGTTATTTATATGGTTTTGAATCGTTTTCAAGAGACGCATCTGATCATGTCATTATCATGCATGTCAAAATAGCTTAGGATATAGTTCTGTCCAGGAACATGTAGGGTGTGTTTGGTAGCATGCACAAGGGTGTATGAGACTAAAAAGTTCCCTCCCCAACCCACTTTTAGATGTTTGGTAGGTTATATGGGCTCTCCTGAGCATAGTCCACTTGATGCAAAAAACGTCCAGAACGAGGCTGAGGAGAGCACCCGTGTAGAGCCGAGCTGGGTTGAGCTTAGCTCTGTTCGACCCACTGCCCCGAGCCCCCGACCCACGCAGCGCTCCCCTCCCCCTCGTCCTCCTCCTCCCGACCTAGCCCCCTCATCCTCCTCCTCCCGACCAAGCCGCCAGAAGGGAGCCGGCCCCCTCCCCCTCCCGATCTAGCCGCTAGAAGGGCGCGCCACCGGCCCCTCCCGGCCGTCCCGCCGGCCCGCCGTCGCCTCCCCAGCATAGGTAGCCACCCTCCTCTTCCCCCTCCCCTCCAGGAGGCAGAAGCCGCCGGCTCGTCGGCCTGCCGTCGCCTCCACCATCCACCCCTCCCCTCCCCCTCCGCCAGGCTGAGGCCGCCGGCTTGCCGGCACGCTGGCGCCTTCACCCCTCCCCCTGGCTTTCCTGAACAGAAGCTTAGCTCACATACATGCTACCAAACACAGTCTTGGCATAACATGTCTCGTTTGATGCAGCCTACCAAACACAATCTCAGTTCAACATGCGTCAATACATACACTGCTACCAAACAACTGCAGTTGCATGTACTAAGCATGTTTATACTCAACATGTCTCAAATGGTAACAACTAGCATAGGATGGGAACTGCTTCCAAACACACCCATATTCACTCCTTATGCTTGTGTTAGTGATAGAGATAGGGATGCATGCTCATATTCATCTCATGCATCATGTGCTTGTTACATCTTGAGGTGCTATTGTTCATTGGATGTTATTCTTATGTTTGGTAGCACCGGGTTCGGAGAACGAGTCCGTGGAGTCAGGAGAGTACGTGCAGGACGAACAAGAAGCATTCCAAGTTGAGGATATCACAGGAAAGATGATATGACCTTGATTCGATCTCTAGACTTGTTACGCTAGTTTACGTTTTTCTTGTCAGATGCTCGCTGCCTACCACTGAAATTAAATTGCCTCCTGATATGCCATGAAACCCAAACACTTAACCCTTCCTAGCAAAACTAGAATGGCTAAGTAGGCTTTGCTCAGCTACTAATGTTAGCGTTGCTAGATGCAGGTGCTTTGTCTCATGTGACAACATGAGCTTGATATCATTATCTTAAATTCTGTTATTTAATTTAATGCACCTATATACTTGGTAAATAACGGAAGGCCTAGCCTTTTGCCGGGTGCTTTGTTCCGTTATTGCCGCCATAGTTACCGCCTACCGGTGTTTGATTCCATATTGATCGCTCCTAACACGTTCGGGGTTGTTATGGGGACCCCCTCGATAAATCGCGTAGTGTTAAGACTTGTCCGGCAGGACCCAACATTGGTGTTAATTTGCTAATCACTTAATAATAATCTGCATCGGGAATTATCAGCCCGAGGATCTTTAATCAACAACCCGGGCCAGTGCTCCTCATGAGTGTTGGTCCAAAATGGACAGACTGCGGGGGCCACCACAGGGAAACTTGAGGTTTGGCTTTTGTAGGCTTTTCCATCCGTCGTGTCCTGAGACTGAGATACGCGGCTCTTATCGGGGTCGTCGACACGACGGGAGGTCCTGCTAGTGTTGCCTTACCTTAGCGGTATATCTTGCGTATAGGAATCCCAGTGAAGCTTTGGTTCTCCCCAGAGTTGAGGTTTTCCTCTAAGGAATTCGATGAGATCACGAGATTCATGATAGAGGATTACTTCACGGCCCGTGTACGTTTGTGATGGACTAGTTGGAGCACCCCTGCAGGGTTTAATATTTTGGAAAGTCGTGCCCGTGGTTATGTGGCAACTTGGAATATTTTGTTAACATCCGGTATTAGATAACTTATACATAAGCTAATAAAATTGCCAACTGTGTGCGTAACCATGACTGTCCCCTCGAAGGTCTCTCTTCGATCGGGAACACGGTGGAGTTATAAATGACTTAGGTAGATGTTCAGGATCACTTAGTGATCAAGTATTCTCGACCGCTAGTATAGACCACCTTCATAAATGTTCTACGTAAGTTAGCCACCAAATCAAGCTTAGGATGCTGCAACCTTAAACACTCTACCCTATCCAACCTAATAACTTGACTAGTTCTGGCACCAAGGTCTTAGATTGCTGAGTCCCCATGGCTCACGGATTCCTCCACAATACTAACAGGTTTAGGTACCCCAGAGACAGGTGATCCCAAAGGCACGCAGCTGGCGTGGCAGTACGATGAGGAGACCGACCGCCTGTACGTGAACTATCTAGAAGATTGAGGCGTGGTCGTGATCGTGGGCCAGCACGCAGGGTAGCATAGCCATTTCCCTTGTTTTGTAGTCCGTAGCAGAACTACTTTGATTGTATGTGTGATGTACTCTGATATATTTATGAGAAGGCAATTGAACCTCTGATTGTCTATCTTTATTATTATGTATGTACTGTGATACCTTGTTTACGAGATGCTTAGATGCGCTCCTTTACAATTCGGGGCCTCGATCCCCAGATCAGAAAGGACCGCATCTTGGTCGTTACAATTTACGAGAGGGGAGAGCGGATCCACATACCCTTGTAGATCGCTAAGCGGGAAGCGTTAAGAAACGCGGTTGATGTAGTCGAACGTCTTTGCGATTTGAATCGCGAGCGTCCCAGGAACTCCATCTCGATCTAGTATTGAACGGACGACACCTCTGCGTTCAGCACACGTACATCTCGGTGAACATCTCCACCTTCTTGATCCAGCAAGAGGGGAGAAGATGTAGCTGAATTCTACGGCAGTGAGACAACATGATGGTGATGGTGGTGGAGCTACTCCGACAGGGCTTCATCGTGCCGAATAAATCTAGCTACGGGGTGTTGAAATTGTGAAGGGAGAGAGGGTGCACTTTGGCTTGAGTGCCAAAAGCCTCTTTCACCTCCACTATATATAGGTGGGATGGAGGGGCAGCACCCTAGGGAACACTTTAGGGTTTCGGCTGACGCAAGGGGAGAGGGAGGAATCCTCCTTCCCCAAATCGGATTGGCCCCTCTCCTTGCCTTTTCTTCCACTTCGGCCGACATAGGGCTTTTTGGGCTGGCCACCAGCCCACTAGGGGCTGGTGCGCCACCCTTGGGCCCCTTTTGGTCTTTTCATGGGTGAGTGCCCCCCCCCCCGCTAGAACTCCGGAACCCATTTGTCACTCCCGGTACTTTACCGTTAATGTCTAAAAACCTTCCGGAAGCCGAATGGATACTTCCTACATATCAATCTTCATATCCAGAACATTCCGGAAACCCTCTTGACGTCCGGTATCTCATCTGTGACTCCGAACATCCTTTGGTTACCAACACCAATAATTCAGCTATACCGAAACATCACCAAACCTTAAGTGTGCAGACCCTACGGGTTCAAGAACTATGTAGACATGACCGAGACACTCTCCGGTCAATATTCAATAATGGGACCTGGATGCCCATATTGGATCCTACATATTCTACGAAGATCTTATCGATTGAACCTCTATGTCAAGGGTTCATTTAAACCCTTATATCATTCCCTTTGTCCTTCGGTATGTTACTTGCCCGAGATTCGATCGTTGGAATCGTCATACCTAATTAAATCTTGTTACCAGCAAGTCTCTTTACTCGTTCCGTAATACAAGATCCTGTGGCTAACTCTTTAGTCACATTGCTTGCAAGACTTGTTTGTGATGTTATATTACCGAGTGGGCCCCGAGATACCTCTCTATCATACGGAGTGACAAATCCCAGTCTTGATCCATGTAACTCAACGGCCACCTTCGGAGATACCTGTAGAGCACCTTTATAGTCACCCACTAACGCTGCGATGTTTGATAGGCACAAGGTATTCCTCCGGTGTCAGTGAGTTACATGATCTCATGGTCATAGGAATATATACTTGACATGCAGAAAACAATAGCAACAAAACAACGCAATCACATGCTATGTTTATAGTTTGGGTCTTATCCATCACATCATTCTCCTAATCATGTGATCCCGTTATCAAGTGAAAACACTTGTCTATGGCTAGGAAACCTTAACCATCTTTGATCAATGCGCTAGTCAACTAGAGGCTTACTAGGGACAGTATTTTCTCTATATGTCCACACATGTATCTGTGTTTCCATTCAATACAATTATAGCATGGATAATAAACGATTATCTTGAAACAGGAAATATAATAATAACTATTTTATTATTGCTTCTATGGCATATTTCCAACAGTAACATCCAATAATATCATATTTAGTGGCAAGTAAATAACCACTCTTCAGTTTTATTTCAGGTGCAACATTAGATGATGGTTTATTAGGCTTATTGTGTTGCTCAAATTCCTTTGCTACAATCTGATTTTCACTCTTATGTAGTTCCTATTTTGCTTTACTAGCTCTAGCAATGTCATCCTTTGTAATATGTTCAGGAGACATAGGAAGAAAAGTTATATTTTGATCCTTATAAACAAGAGTATAATGATTTGTCCTACCATGGTGTACATTTTTTTAATCAAATTGTCATGGTCTACCAAGTAAAACGGAGCATGCTTGCATGGGTACCACATCACAATCAACAAAATCAGAACATGTAACAATGCTAAAATGCACACGAACAGTACGTGTTACCTTAACCTTGCCACTGTTGTTGAACCACTCGATGTAATAAGGATGAGGATGTGGTCTCGTGGTTGATACGTCCATTTTGCATCATGTTTTCATGTTCATATTTATCGCTTCTTTGGCTGTTATTTCACTTCACGATACTATTCTTATGCCTTTTCTCTCTTATTTTTCAAGGTTTACATGAAGAGGGAGAATACTGGCAACTGGAATTCTGGCCTGAAAGTGGAGCGAAGTTGAGATACCTATTCCGTGCAACTCCAAACGCCATAAAAATTAACGAGGATTTTTTTTCCCAATTTATCAAAAATAATGGGCCGAAGAAGTGCCAGAGGGGCACCAGGGGGTGCCCACAAGCCTACACGGCGCGGCCACCCCCCAGGCCGCGCCATGGGGGCTTGTGGGCAGCCCACTGGCCCACTTGCTCCCCTCTTTTGCTATATAGAGGGTTTCGTCCAGAAAAAAATCAAGGTGGAGCTTTTTCGTGGATTCGCCGCCGCCACGAGGCGGAACTTGAGCAGAACCAATCTAGAGCTCTGGTAGGACGATCGTGCCGGGGAAACTTCCCTCCCGAAGGGGGAAATCGTCGCCATCGTCATCACCAACACTCCTCTCATCGGAGGGGACTCGTCACCATCAACATCTTCATCAGCACCATCTCATCTCCAAAACCTAGTTCATCACTTGTAATGAATCTCCGTCTCGCGACCCCGATTGGTACTTGTAAGGTTGCTAGTAGTGTTGATTACTCTTTGTAGTTGATGCTAGTTGGATTATTTGGTGGAAGAGTTTATGTTCAGATCCTTGATGCTACTCATTACCTCTCTGGTCATAAATATGATTATGCTTTGTGAGTAGTTACTTTTGTTCCTGAGAACATGGGATAAGTCATGCTAATAGTAGTCATGTGAATTTGGTATTAGTTCGGTAATTTGATATGTTGTATGACCAAGCAGTCTGCGCCTTCAAGGCAGGCGTGCGGTACAGAGATCTGCACCTGAAGTTCGGTCGGACAGGCGACATTTCCATGATCAAGATGATGGAGATAGCCGCACGCTATGCAAATGGAGAAGAGGAGGACCGCATACGTAACGGCAAGCATAAGTCAGTTGCCGACGGAGATGGAAACAGCAATCGGAAGCAGAAGCAGAAGGCTCAATCCACTCCGCAGGCAGAGGCAGCGGCCGTTACAAATGCTAAGTTCAAAGGCAAGGGGAAAGCTCAGTAGACCCCCAAGAAGTGGCAGTCAGGAAATTTCATCCTGGATCAGCCGTATCCAATCCACACGAAGATGGACGAAGAAGGCAATGCCATATTCCCGAAGCATACCACTCGGCAGTGTCGCCTCCTGATCCAAGGATTCGGTGAAGGGCAGCCGAGTGAAAAAGACACCATGTTGGATGATGAGAACAAGGAGGATCCGTTCCCCCAAGTCCATGCAACGTTGATGATTTTTGCTGATGTGGAAAGCAAAAGTCGACTCAAGCTGGTTAACAGGGAGGTGAACATGGCAACCCCACGTTCCTCAAGTGGTCACAGACTGCGATCACCTTTCATCAGTCGGACCATCCAGCACACGTACCCACCCCAGGGAGGCAAGCTCTGGTCGTCGAGCCGGTGGTGAAAGGAGTCAGGCTGCGCAAAGTCCTCATGGACGGCGGCAGCGGCTTGAACATCATGTACGCCGACACTCTCAAGGGAATGGGCATTCCGATGTCGAAACTTAGCAAGAGCAGTATGCAGTTCCACCGAGTCGTCCCAGGACGAAAGGCCAAATCACTCGGCCAGATCGGATGTCGTCTTCGGCTCTGACAAGAACTTCCGCAAGGAGAAGTTGACATTCGAGGTGGTGGACTTCCAGAGTGCATACCATGCGATTCTGGGCCGTCCGGCATATGCGCGTTTCATGGCCCGTCCATGTTACGTCTATTTGAAGCTGAAGATGCCAGGTCCCAAGGGTGTGATCACGGTCACAGGCAATCGGCAGCGGACCGAGGAGTGTCTGCAGCAGGGGTCGAGGATTGCTGATCAGCATATGGCTATTCTCGAGCTGGATGAGTACAAGAAGACCGCCGACCCCGCTGACCTGATGCGTTCGAAGAAGCCAGCTTCCGAGTCCGCATTCCAGTTGGCGGGAGACACGAAGAAAGTCAGCATCCACCCGACGGACGACGCCTCTGCTCCGACAAACATCTCCACCACCCTTGATCTAAAATAGGAAGCCGAGCTCATCCAATTCCTCCGTGAGAACTGGGACATTTTTGCATGGAAGCCCGCTGACATGCCAGGTGTACCCAGGGAGTTGGCTGAGCACCGACTGCATGTGGATCCTGCTGCTCGGCCCATCCGAGAACGCCTGCGTTGGTCCGCCACGCACAAGAGGAAGGCAATCGGAGAGGAGGTGGCTAACCTTTTGGCAGACAACTTCATTCGCCAGGTACACCACTCCGAGTGGCTCGCTAATGTTGTCATGGTGCCCAAGAATGACAAGTATCTCCATATGTGCATCGATTTCAAGCATCTCAATAAGGTCTATCCGAAAGATCACTTCCCGCTCCCCCGCATTGATCAAATTGTTGATTCGACTGCGGGTTGCGAGCATTTATCCTTCCTTGATGGCTTTTCGGGCTATCATCAGATCCGTCTGTATGGTCCGGATGAATTAAAAACAGCCTTCATCACCCCATTCGGGTGTTTCTGTTACATCACTATGCCATTCGGTTTGAAGAATGCAGGAGCAACTTTTATGCGCATGATCCAAAAATGCCTCCTTGACCAGATCGGTCAAATGTGGAGGCATATATGGACGATATCGTAGTCAAGTCACGCAAAGGTTCCGACCTGCTGTTTAACTTGGCAGAAACATTCACCAACCTACGTAGGTACGATATCAAGCTCAACCCAGCCAAGTGTTCATTCGGTGTTCCCAGCGGGAAGTTACTCCGTTTCTTCGTTCCCGAACGAGGGATCGATGTCAACCCTGAAAAGATCGGGACCATCATCCGAATGGAGCGGCCGGTAAGAATACATGATGTTCAAAGGCTCACAGGTTGCCTAGCGGCTTTGAGCAGGTTTATCGCTCGACTTGGCGAGAAGGCGTTACCTCTGTACCGACTCATGAAGAAATCAGATACCTTCGACTCGCTAGACGAAGCCCAAATTGCGTTCAACGACCTCAAAGCCCTGCTTTCCACCCAGCCGGTTCTTACTGCCCCGCTCAGTAAAGAACCCCTTCTTCTGTACATCGCGGCTACAAATCAAGTCATGAGCACCGTTCTAACAGTCGAACGCGAAGAAGAAGGCAAAGCGTACAAGATTCAGCGGCCAGTATATTATGTCTCCGAAGTCCTCACTCCTTCCAAGCAGAGGTATCCCCATTATCAGAAGCTTATTTATGGGATCTACATGACTGCAAAGAAGGTGGCTCATTATTTCCAAGACCACTCCGTGTCTGTCATATCTGATGCTCCGTTGTCGGAAATTCTCCTAAATCGGGACGCATCAGGCCGAGTGGCAAAGTGGGCAATGGAGATGTTATACTGCAACATCAAGTTCGAAGCCAAGAAATCTATAAAGTCTCAAGCTCTGGCTGACTTCATAGCAAAATGGGTAGAACAACAGCAACCGACTCACATCTACTCGGCCCATTGGACCATGTTCTTCGATGGGTCCAAGATGTTGAATGGCTCCGGCGCCGGCGTAGTGATCATATCCCCAAAAGGTGATAAACTCAAGTATGTGTTGCAGATACATTTTGATTCTTCCAACAACGAAGGAGAGTACGAAGCTCTCCTTTACGGATTGTGCATGGCCATCACATTCGGCGTCCGTCGCCTTATGGTCTATGGCGACTCAGATCTGGTGGTTACTCAAGTAATGAAGGAATGGGACGTAAGGAACCCCACCATGACTGCATACTGCAACGCAGTAAGGAAGCTCGAGAAGAAGTTTGAAGGTTTGGAACTTGAGCATGTTCCCCGACTGAAAAACCAAGCAGCGGATGAATTGGCAAAACTTGGATCCACTCGGAGACCGGTCCCGAGTGATGTCTGCCTCGAGCACCTACACCTCCCCTCGGTGAAGGAAGATCCTTTTACAGAGGAGCCAGTACAACCGAAGAGCTCAATAGATCCGACTGAAGTCGAGGTCCCCGCTATGGTTGATTTGATCATGGAGATTCTTGTTGTCATCCCTGAGTGGACTGTGCTGTTCATTGCGTACATCATGAGGCAAGAGTTACCGAAGACGAAGTCCAAGCTAGGCAGATCGTCCGCAGGTCGAAGTCCTTCACCGTCATTGATGGCCAGTTGTACAGGGAAAGTATTTCAGGCGTCCTTCAGCGGTGTATCTCCCCTGAGGAGGGACAATTAATCTTGGAAGAAATTCACTCGGGAACCTGCGGTCATCATGCCTCCTCAAGAGTAATCGTCGCCAAAGCATTCAGAGCTGGTTTCTTCTGGTTGCAGGCGAATGAAATGGCAAAAGATAAGGTCGACCGATGCGAAGGCTATCAGTTCTATTCGAACAAGTCCCACAAGCCAACATCTGCGCTGAAGACAATTCCTCTTGTTTGGCCGTTCGCCGTGTGGGGATTAGATACAGTCGGACCATTCAGAACATGCCAAGGAGGATTCACTCATCTGCTGGTAATAGTCGACAAGTTTACCAAGTGGATTGAAGCAAAGCCCATCAAGAATCTAGACGCCCTTACGGCCATCAAATTTATCAGAGACAACATCACCAGATACGGGGTTCCGCACAGCATAATCACCGACAATGGCACAAACTTTGACTCCGACAGGTTCAAAGGTTTTTGCACAGGCCAAGGTATCCGAGTGGATTTTGCATCCATGGCGCACCCCCAAACAAACGGGCAAGCAGAGCGGGCGAATGGACTTATTCTTCAAGGGTTGAAGCCTCGACTCCTGCGAGAAGTTGGACATGCCGCCGGCGCATGGGTCACCGAGCTGCCTTCGGTGCTATGGGGCCTCCCCACAACTCCGAATAGATCTACTGGGCGACCCCGTTCTTCCTCGTTTATGAAGCAGAGGCAGTCCTTCCGAGTGACTTGCTTCACAACTCTCCACGAGTCGAACTCTTCGACGAAGCCGAAGCAGAGCAAGCCAGGCAAGACGGAGTGGATCTTCTAGAAGAAGAGCGCGAGATGGCACTGATTCGTTCAACAATTTATCAACAAGATCTGCGGCGATTTCACGCACGGCACGTCAGGAGCCGTACATTCCAAGCAGGCGACCTGGTGCTCCTAGTGGTTCAGCAGAGTCCACACAAGTTGGCCCCCTCCTGGGAAGGGCCCTTCATCATCTCTAAGGTGATGAACAACGGAGCATATCGACTCTACAACCTCCACAGGGAAACGGACGAGCCGCGGGCATGGAATGGAGATCTCCTGAAGCGCTTCTACACATAACCGCCAACGGAGACAATGTAAAGAACAAGTATCATTGAAGTAATACAAAGAAGATTGATTTCTTGCCGATTCAAAATTCTTCCGGTTTGCAGACTCCGGTCTAAAAAACTAACTCTGAGTGTGCACTAAAGTCGCACTCGGGACTTAGCTGCGACCCAGAGTCGCCTAAGTACAAACTCGCTCCGAGTGTGCACTAAAAGTCGCACTCGGAGACTTAGCTGCGACCTAGAGTCGCCTAAGTACAAACTCGCTCCGAGTGTGCTCTAAAAATCGCACTCGGAGACTTAGCTGCGACCCAGAGTCGCCTAAGTACAAACTCGCTCCGAGTGTGCTCTAAAAGTCGCACTCGGAGACTTAGCTGCGACCCAGAGTCGCCTAAGTACAAACTCGCTCCGAGTGTGCTCTAAAAGTCGCACTCGAAGACTTAGCTGCGACCCAGTGTCGCCTAAGTACAAACTCGCTCCGAGTGTGCTCTAAAAGTCGCACTCGGAGACTTAGCTGCAACCCAGAGTCGCCTAAGTACAAACTCGCTCCGAGTGTGCTCTAAAAGTCGCACTCGGAGACTTAGCTGCGACCCAGAGTCGCCTAAGTAAAAACTCGCTCCGAGTGTGCTCTAAAAGTCGCACTCGGAGACTTAGCTGCGACCCAGAGTCGCCTAAGTACAAACTCGCTCCGAGTGTGCACTAAAAGTCACACTCGGGAACTTAGCTGCGACGCACAGTCGCCTAAGTACAAACTCACTCCAAGTGTGCACGAAAAGTCACACTCGGGGACTTAGCTGCGACTCAGAGTCGCCTAACTAAAAAGCTTCCTCCGAATGTATACTCGAGATGCACTCGGAGGCTTAGCAGACCCGCATTGAGGCTCATGTGGATGTGAAGACAACTGACAACTACATGAGTAACAACTCATTCCGAGTGTGCACGAAAAGTAACGCTTGGGACGTCCTCCAGCCGAGTCATCAACCCATCTATTTCTTGCCGGGAGTCATCTTCAGGCCACAACTCCTTGTCGATCCGGCCGACAACTTTTCTCAAGCGGCCAATGAAAGGGCCCACCCTGTTAAGGTGATAATGCGCTCGGAGCATGTCCTGGTTAGCTTCATCGCCGAGTGGAACATTCGGAACAACCGACCGCTCAATTTCAGCCGCTTCAGCCTCAACGTCCCGACAGAAGTCTGCACAGAAAAGTCAAGCAGAAAGTAAGCGCGGAGTGAACTCCAAAGTCAAGAAGCACTCGGCAACAACTTACCACCAAGCAGTGCGACCATCTTCCTCGCCCAGTCGCTGACATAGTTCTCCTGCGCCATGCACCGAGTGTTCATCACCTTCAGCTGGCCCATCCATTCAGATCTCCGACTCTTCATTTTTTCAACTTCGGCTAGCAATGCCTTGTTGGTCTCCCGAGACTCCTCCAAAGACTTCTCTCGGTCAGCAAGAGCCTCCTTCACACCAGCCAGGTCATTCACAGCCGCCTCCAAGTCCGCAGCAAGCTGAATCTTCTCGGCCTTCAGAGCATTGTACGCAGATCCCATTTCGCAAGTCTTCTGCCAAATACACACAAAGGAAGGATCAGACACATTCAACAAGGAAAAAGTCTCGTCAGATATGACAAAACAATCAAAGCTCAAAATTCTTCAGACCCCTGCCGACGCAAGCAATCGACAGCGGTCTCGGGGACTACACCCAGTGGGTTCACTAAGAGTGACCCCACTGGTATGAAGATCGAACAGGTCAGCCCTATCGAGCTCCATAGCAAACAGACAACACTATGAGACTACTATTACCCGACCTGAGTAACACTACTCTCGGGGACTACACCCAGTGGGTGCACTCGGAGTGCCCCCACTGGTACCATTCGGGCAGATCAGCTCTGATCTGTTCAGATTACGGAAAATACATATAAAGACAACTGCCGGTGCAAGCACTTGGCAGAAGTCTCGGGGACTACACCCACTGGGTTCACTCGGAGTGAACCCACTGCAAAATCATCCTACTATATCCGAGTATGTCGCTGAAACCCCTAGTGGGTAACAAGAGGAAAGTAAACACTTACTAGCGCACTTACTCGGATATCGTCCCAGAGCTCCAAGCTTTTCTTGTAGAAAGACGCGATGGAGTCATACGCTCCCTTGGCGTCACCCACCATCAGCTCCACCTGCACCATGGCGTCCTTGGCAGCCCCCACCTGGTCTTCCAGGAGGCGTCGGGCATCGTATTGAACGGTTGACGGACCCGGCGCGACAGAGGACTCCCTAGGCATCCCGAGCTCCACTCCAGTCGGTTCCGCCGTGAGGGGCAACGTCTCAGTCAGTGGCACTGTCTCAGTCGGTGACACGTTCATGGTGGGAGCAGCAGTAGATGGGACAACCTCAAGGACAGGCACCAAAGCTGGCTCTGACCCCCTTTGGTCGTCGTCCTCCAGATGGATCACCTCCGAAGGAAGCCCGACTGAACAAAATGAAATTACAGAAAAAGGTCGAGATCAAGGACAGCACTCGTGAAACAGTAATGCAGCTCTCAGAGTCGTGACAACGTACCTTGCTGGGACGTGGCGGCGTTATCCGTGTCCATGGGATCATCGTCCTAGCGCGGCGGAGAGGTGGCGGAGGTAGCAGCTCTGTTGAGTGAAATCCACTCGACAGATAAGCATGAGTTCAGTCGGATACTGAAGGAAGATGGAAGAACAAGACACTTACGTTGAGGTGACTGGAACAGCGATCCTCATCCGAGGCAAAGCTTTCCGAGGCTTAGGCCCACTAGGTTTTGACACCTTGGACGGCTGGTTCATGGGCTCGGCAGCAGTGTCCCTGGTCCTCTTCACACTCCGAGCACTCGGAACCACGGGAGGGGCTGGCGGAGCACTCGGGGCCGCTGGAGGAGTCGGCGGAGCAGAGGGATCGTGACGGCGCTTAGTTCGGTGCTCTGGTGGTGAAGGTGGCGAGCTCTGCTCCCCATCCTCCTCCTCCTCCTCTTCCGTCTCCTCCTCCGTCTCCCCACTGTCGGAGACGTACTCGGCGCTATCCACGCTACCCTCCTGGCTGCCCTCCTCTTCCGCGGCTGGATTCCCGTTCGAGACGGAAGAATACCAGTTGGTCCACTCCTGTACAAAACACAGTCGGCAACGTCAGTCGGCGAGACAAGAAAAGCAATAAATCTAAGAAGATTAAAAGCACTCGACAAGATGTGCTCACCTCATTCGGAGGAGGATTGTCAGCACGGAAGGGCTTCACCTGCCAGGCTCCTTCGGGGTTATCACACGCGCCTGTGATGCCGCGAACCCATGCTCTCATAGTCTCCCCGCTCACGCACTCTGGATGAGACCGAGTGGAATCCGAAGGCCCCGCGTAGTGCCACATGGCGTGGTGTCGGGCCTACAGCGGTTGGATGCGCCGACCCAGAAAAGTCTCCAGCAGGTCCATGCCGCTGACTCCCTTGCGGACGACGGCTATCAGCGCGTCGACCAAAGGCTGGATCTGGATCCTTTCCCCCTTAGAGAGCGCAAGCTTACTGGGAGGGCCCGGATGGTCTAGGCTAAAAGGTGGCAACCCACTCGAAGCATTCGGACAAGCAATGTCCTGGCAATAGAACCAGGACGATTGCCAGTTCCTAACTGACTCGGACAACTGGAGGGGGTAGCTACTCTTTGTTTTCTTCTGGAAGCCTAAACCCCCGCAGAGCTGGAGGATATGGATCTTATCGTCCGACTTGCTAAGCTTTTTGACGGTTTGTGATCTAGCGGAGAAGACGTACTTAAAGAGCCCCCAGTGGGGGGGACATCCAATAAAGCACTCGCAAAGGGTGACGAATGCAGCAAGGTGGGCTATTGCGTTCGGAGTAAAATGATGGAGCTGCGCCCCGAAGTAAGTCATGATACCTCGGAAGAAAGGATGGGGAGGCAAGGAGAAGCCTCTGAACATGTGGCTGAGCAGCAGAACGCGCTCCCCCTCCTTCGGCGCCGGCTTCATCTCGCCTTCCGGCAGCCTCCAAGACTTGTTGACGATCATGCCATGCTCCACCATCTCCAGCAAGTTGTCCTCCGTCACCGAGGAGGGGAGGAAATCCCCCTGGATCCAACCCGCCGGCAGCGCCCGCTGCCGCCGCTGAGTAGGGGCCGCCCCCTTCTTCTTCTTCTTCTGCGACTCGAGTTTGCTGGTCTACCCCTTCGTCATGGCGAAGCCGAAGGATCCACAGAGGAGGAGGGGAAGGAGGAGGCTTCAGGCATGCAGAGAGCTGCAGGAGGAGCGGGATTAATGCAAGGAAGATGAGCAGCGCAACAGGAAATCCCGCCGGAGAGGCTTAAATAAGCCTCCGACTGGGTCACTAATAGGTGGACCCAAGATCTTATCCCCCAACTGGCTGCTGCGAGGTTAGTGGAGAAGATAAAGGCGTGGTAATCGAGGAGGCAAAACCTACTCGATGGCGATGTCGTCATCCCCGCTGAGCACGCGACAACCGAAATTTGAGGATCCCGGAAAATCCGGCGCTGTCAGTTTGACGAGTCACGTCGAAAGATTCTGCGGAAGCACTCGATCCCTGATGGTTCATTTCACTGGTATATTCACTCGGATCACCGGTTGAAAGGATAAAATGGATCGAGGCAAACAACGCTAAAGTCACCTCCATACCAGTCGGTTCCATACTCCAGACATCACTTCATCGTTCCAACCCCGATCCATTCGGGGACTAATGGTGGGGTTATAGTCCCAGGGTAGGGTCATAGGCCTTTCCTATAGGTCCTACCCAAGGACTACCCTTCATAGAGGACAAGGCCCTTAGACAGTTCCGACTGAACTAAGGACGCCTCCATCATCCAGTCGGTGACGAGCACTCGGAGCATATTTAACGTACCGACTGGATGCCACTCTGTACATCGTAACCTCCCAGGAGGGCAACGGTCATACGTTTTCATACACCATTATTAACATTTAAGGCTTACGTTACCTGTAACGTAGGCATTTATTCGCCACTATTCCACCCCTGTCCACCGGGCCATTATGAAGTGCAGCGCACTCTATATAAGCCGCCCTTCCCCACTGGTGCAGGGGTTGGCACTTTCTGTAATCCCATAATCCACTCGACACTAAGCTCCCAAGAGCACTGAGACATAGGGCTTTTACCTCCACCGTAGAGGGGCCTGAACTCATACATCCTCGCAGTAGCTAAGGCTCTGCCCATCCTTTCGTACCCTACACTTCTACTGTCAGACTTATACCCACGACATTGTATGTTGTTTTTCCTCTAGTGGTGTTATGTGAACGTCGACTACATAACACTTCACCATTATCTAGGCCTAGAGGAAGGCATTGGGAAGTAGTAACTACATGATGGGTTGCTAGAGTGAGAGAAGCTTAAACCCTAGTTTATGTGTTGCTTCGTAAGGGGCTGATTTGGATCCACTAGTTTAATGCTATGGTTAGACTTTGTCTTAATTCTTCTTTCGTAGTTGCGGATGCTTGCGAGAGGGGTTAATCATAAGTGGGATGCTTGTCCAAGTAAGGGCAGTACCCAAGCGCCGGTCCACCCACATATCAAACTATCAAAGTAACGAACGTGAATCATATGAACATGATGAAACTAGCATGACAGAAATTCCCGTGTGTCCTTGACAGCGTTTTTCCTCCTATAAGATTTTGTCCAGGCTTGTCCCTTGCTACAAAAGGGATTGGGACACTTTGCTGCACCGTTGCTACTTTTGTTACTTGTTGCTCGCTACGAATCATCTCAACACACAATCACTTGTTATCGACAATTTCAGTGCCTGCAGATTTTACCTTGCCAAAAACCACTTGTCAGATCCTTCTGCTCCTCGTTGGGTTCGACACTCTTACTTATCAAAAGGACTACAATTGATCCCCTATACTTGTGGGTCATCAAGACTCTTTTCTGGCGCCGTTGCCGGGGAGTGAAGCGCCTTTGGTAAGTGGAACTTGGTAAGGAAACATCTATATAGTGTGCTGAAATTTATTGTCACTTGTCACTATGGATACTAATCCTTTGAGGGGCTTGTTCGGGGTATCTTCACCTCAAACGGAAGCACGAATGGTTGCTCCTCAACCTGCTGCACCTACTGAAAATATTTTCTTTGAATTTCCTTCGGGTATGCTTGAGAAACTGCTGGCTAATCCTTTTACATGAGATGGAACATCACATCGAGACTTGCATCTAATCTATGTAGATGAAGTTTGTGGTTTATTTAAGCTTGCAGGTGTGCCCGAGGATGAGGTCAAGAAGAAGGTCTTTCCTTTATCTTTGAAGGATAAGGCGTTGACATGGTATAGGCTATGTGATGACACTGGATCATGGGACTACAATCGGTTGAAATTGGAATTTCATCAAAAGTTTTATCCTATGCATTTAGTACATCGTGATCAGAATTATATTTATAATTTTTGGCCTCGTGACAGAGAAAGAATCGCTCAAGCTTGGGGGAGGCTTAAATCAATGTTATATTCATGCCCCAATCATGAGCTCTCGAGAGAAATTATCATTCAGAATTTCTATGCTCGGCTTTCTCATGATGATCGCACCATGCTTGACACTTCTTGTACTGGTTCTTTTATGAAGAGAGATATTGACTTCAAATGGAATTTATTGGAGAGAATTAAACGCAACTCTAAATATTGGGAGCTTGAAGAAGGTAAGGAGTCAGGTATGAATTTCATGTTTGATTGCGTTAAATCCTTTGTTGAGACAAATACCTTTAGTGATTTTAGCGCTAAGTATGGACTTGACTCTAAGATAGTAGCTTCATTGTGTGAATCCTTTGATGTTCATATTGATCTCCCCAAAGAGAAGTGGTTTAAATATCATCCTCCTTTAGAAGTCAATGTAGTTAAACCCACTCCAGCTGAAGAGAAAGTCGTTGCCTATAGTGATCCTGTTGTTCCCAGTGCTTACATTTGAAAGTGCAGTCATGCCCTTAATCGTGTTTTGGTGTTTTTGACAACACACATATAGATAACTAATCACTAATCCCCTTTAAGATATTGTTAATGACCGTGTGTTGATAAGGACAAGCTCATGTGCTAACTAGGACAAGATCAAGGTAAGCATTCCTGAGCACTACATGCTTGATTCTTGTGGATGTTCATATGGTGGACAAATGAAGATAAATACATAAGCTAGGCTTTCCACATTGTGTATGGGAGAGCTACTTGAAGACTTTATCATGTCTTGCTTTCAACTTGAGCCAAGAAGGAACAACAACATCAAGCTCAAGTGAAAGGGCTAACTCAAAGGTATCAGTTCCTTTGACGTTAGTGGTGCGGAGTGATGATCAGTGAATAAAAGTATACACTCAAGTATGGATCATCGGTACCCTTTTATAATTCTTGAGTCTTTAGGGATCCCACACTATTAAGAGGGGATCACAGGTTCTTCTCATACCACATCTCCACTACTCTGCTCTTATCCCAAAACAGAACCAATGCCTTGGACTTCCGGCTTCCTCCGGACGTCCGAGGGCCGGACGTCCGACCTCTTTCGGAAATCTGGAACCTTGCACCAGAGAAAGTTGAGTCGAATAACTCGGACTTCCGGCTTCCTCCGGACGTCCGGTCCCTGTTC
Organism: Hordeum vulgare subsp. vulgare; assembly: GCF_904849725.1. Classification (NCBI taxonomy): domain Eukaryota; kingdom Viridiplantae; phylum Streptophyta; class Magnoliopsida; order Poales; family Poaceae; genus Hordeum; species Hordeum vulgare. The sequence continues at coordinate 193,005,207 of NC_058523.1, read as the reverse complement.
GACTACACAGTGGTTCCAGATATATATATACATCCCTCGGACGACCGACCCCTGTCGGACGTCCGACTCCTTGTGGGCGTCCGGACATCCGAGAACTGCCGGATGTCCGACCACTGTCAGACTTAAGTGAGAGCATGCCCAACACAGCCATATCCTTATAAGAACACATTTCTACCTCACACACATTTGCTTACACCAAATCTTAGATCCCAAGAGCATTTGTGAGCCCCTTTGAGAGTTGTTCCAATCAAAAGATAGATCATCTCCCTCTCCTTCTCTCAACCCAAGCTATTTGAGATTTGAGCAAGTTTTGAGCATTACCCGTGATCTTGTTACTCTTGGAGGTTGGAGACTCCTAGGCGGTAGGAGTTCTTCAGAGAGGAATCAATCCGTGTGATTACCCCCCGGAAAAGTTTGTGAGGGTTTGGAAGCCACCTCAAAGGCTTACGACTAGTGGTTGAGAAACGCCTTCGTGGTGTTATCTCAAAGGAAGAATAGGGTGAGCCTTCGTGGCGTTGGTGTGCCTTCGTGGTAACATCCGCCTCTCTAACGGTGACTAGCTTCCCTCCAAGGAAGTGAACATCGGGATACATCTTTGTCTCAGTGACCTTGGTTATCCTTAACCCTAACTCCTTACTTGTGGTTTACTTGTGTTACTTGAGCATACATACATTGCATATTGTTTGTGCTCAATATATTGTGTTGGCTATTTCTTTGTACAAGATTAATCATTCAAGCATACCCTCTATATCCACACGTTCACGCTTGCATCTTTTGATATATCGTGTGCTATAGTGTGATCTAGTATCTTTTGTCGTTCACCTACTTGTCGTGTGATATAGCTCAAGTAAGTTTGTGTAACTTGCTTGTGCTTGTTAGTAACTGTATTGTGTCCATCTTGGTAGATCGTGTTGTTGATACATGTTGCGGTGCCTATTGCATTTAGCATTTGTGCTTGAAAAGTATCCTCTTAGTTTATTTCCGCATTAGGTTTTAGCCAAATCCGAAGAAGTTTTTAAATAGCCTATTCACCCCCCCCCCTCTAGGCGTCATCGAGGCCTTTTCAATTGGTATCAGAGCAAGGTCTCTCTTTAATTAGGTTTCACGACCTAGAGAGTATCGATGTCGACTATTCGATTAGTGCACAATGACACCTTTGACTTTGATGGCACAAATTATACCCTATGGAGAATTTGTATGCTTCATCACTTTCGGGCAATGGGCCCAAATACTTTACGAGTTGTTCTTGCAGGGATTGCCGACAAAAAGGATGATGCATCTTCATCTACTAATGAAATGTATCTTGATTGTGAGGCTTTTCTTGCCATTCATCGAACCATAAGTCCTGAAGTGTTTAAGTCTATCTCGACTTGCAAGTCAGCTCATGAAGTTTGGACTAAACTTGAAGATATATATGGTGGGTCCAAACTTGATGAGGATGATATTATGACGAAGGAGTTGGTGCATGAGCTCTTCACTCTTTTCGATCATAAAGAGTCCACCACTACTTCCATAGCCGATTGCTTGCACACCTCAGCTTCTTCAATCTCACAAGGTAATGACATGGTGAGTGAAGAAATATATGTTGTTGAAAATGGCATAGCCTCTATGGACACGAGCATATCTAGCACCACACATAGTGTAAATTATTGTGCTGATAGGTCATGCATTTCACCTAAAGATCCCTCGACGAATGTCTGTGGTGATATATGCCTGCTTTCCCGTGTCCTCTTGATCAAAATATCTTGTTTCTCCCTAGTTGCTCTATGACTAATCATTTAGGGGAAATCAAGAAATATGAAGTACTTTTGACTAATGAAGAATCTGATTCACCAAAAGAACCATCATCAACTCCTCCAGTTCACATGTGCCTCATGGCAAGAGGAAATGATGAGGTATCATCTTACCTGTGCAGTAACGATGATATTTGCGATGAGGATGATGATGATGACTTGACTGAAAATATCTATGTGATTAGTAAAATTCTTCATAAAGTTAAAAATAACGCTCTTCAAAGATTCCAAGATGTTCTTGCTTACTTTGAAAATTCTAATGATTCAATTAATCATGAACAAGCTGAAAGTGAACAACTTGAACATGAACTTGAGAAGAGTCATCTAACATGTAGAGACTTAAGATCTTAAAAAGGAGAGATTGAAGTTGCTGATGATAAACTTAAAAAGGATTTTGAGGTCCTTCTCCTTGAATGCAATAATGTCAAGGGAGAGCTCATCAAAACCTCTAAGATCTCTGAGGAGCTTCAATCTACTCATGAGAAGTCTCTATTTGCTACTTACTCCTCACATATTGTTGATGATACTTGTACATCTAACTCTACCTCATTTGAAGTATCAACATTGAAGGAGAATATTGAGCTACATGCTCAACTTGACTTACTAACTAGCAATTATGTGAAGTTAGAAGAAAACCATGTAATGCTCACAAGCTCTCATGCCGATCTTCTAACATCCCATAATGTGGAAAAGTTAGCTCATGAGGCTACCATCACCAAGGTAACATCAAGTGAGCCTCATGTGGACAATGGCACTACTTCTAGTCAAAGTACTATATTTCCATGTGCTAGTCCTCGCAATTCGTCTACTCATAATGTTGCTACCTCGTGTGATGAATTACTTTCCTTGCCTTGTTGCTCTAACATTGAAGCTTACACTTCCTCTATTACTTGCGTTGATACTAACCGTGCAGAGGACATCAAAGAGCTCAAGGCCCAAGTCACTTCTTTGAAGAAAGACTTGGAACAGTGTCATGAAGGGATGTCCACACTCAACAACGTCCTGTGTGAGCAAACATCTCCGAATGACAAAAATGATGTTGGGGTAAACTCAAACAAGAACAAGAGGGGCCTAGAACAAGTCAAGAATTCGGCCAAAATCATTTGCTTCAAGTGCAAAGTTAAAGGGCACCATGTTAGATCTTGCCCTCTGAAGACGAAGTCTCAAAGTCACAAGCAACAAGGGAAGCGGCCACAAACTCAATCACATACTCAGCTACAAGTTGAAGGAAGGCCTCTTCCCAATAATACCCAAGCCAACACTCCCCGAGGTGAGAAATCAACTAGGAAGAAAACAAAGGGTAGATGTTTGTACTTATGTCGTGAGAAGGGTCACGTCGCTTCGTCTTGCATGAGAGGTAACTTATCCAACCCAATCACTATTGATGATAGCTATTCCCTTGGGAAGGATAAGGTTGGCAATGTGTTTGCGAAGTTTGTTGGTACTCAAAATGGTGTCAAGAAAAGAACCATTTGGGTTGCCAAGCCTATTGTGACTAACCTCTTAGGACCCAACGTAGTTGGGGACCAACAAGCTCAAACATGATCAATAGGTGGTTCTGTACGACATTGGAGACTTGGATACACAATGAAGATTTGAGGACTCTTCATCATTCGTATTATCTCAAGCCAAGTCATTTGGATTATCGAGCCCATATCCCATATCCGATGTGCCTCTTTGCGGTAACTTGTACTTAAATTGTTTACATTGAAAGTTGCCTGCCCCACTCCTTCTTATGTCTAGGTTTGGTACCTAGCATGTACTTTGACATGTTGCGCCTACTAGTATGATTGTTATGTGTTATCTATCATGTGTAGGTCGTTATGGATGTCATATAGTTGTGTGTAGTCCTGATCATTACTTACATCCTAGCTGCACCGATGTGTGGGTCTTTTGAGACGTTAATAACTCATCACATTAAGGGGGAGTGTTTCTTCTCTACGCACATCACTAGCCCAAAATGTGTATGTATGTATTGTACTCCATCTAGTATTCGGTGCAAGATTATCCAATCAATTCGTTTGATGTCAAAGCCATCCGAAGTTCAAATTGGCATCCACTTATCAGCTTAGTTGGATGATTGATTGCCTTGTATGATAAATACATGGATTATCACATTATGGGAGTGTGATATGCTTTGTGCACGTCACATCCCCTGGTAAGATAAAACATCCGATGTATGCCACTCAGAATCTACCACATGGGGTTATTCTATAACTGTGTGGCATGTGATGCTCCACATGTCTTAATTCGCATAATAACTCTGTTGGTGTCTAAATCCCTTAGATGTGCGTGAGTATGACGTCCTACTACACCAATACTCATGGCTTAGCCGCTAGATCGTATCTAAGAGAAGGGCATAGTTGATGCATGACTTTCGAATTACTTCTCTACACTATGATCTAACTAATTGGGATGTTAACGTATGACATCTAAACATTATGCTTATGGGTGAACTTCCATATCACACTTGTGTGAGTATAAAATGATCTTTGTGCTCGTTTGGCACCTACCACCACTGATAATTCTAAATGCCATTGTGTTCTCTCACACATGGTATCTCTGGCTTGGTAGTGTTTTTCATGGTCATTGTATTTCGGCTTTGTCTTCATTTGACCTACATAACTTGCCAAGAAATTCATGTGTCTCTCGGAAATCTCCCATGCATTTCTTTGAGCTCGTACTATTTATTTCATAATGTTGTGGGAGGTATAATCATATTACCTACACTTATACATCTACTGGGGTGAGACATGCATGTAAGGTTGTGCAAAATGCATACCTTACATGGTTTGATGCCTTGACCGGTTCATGTGTTGAACTTGGGGTGCTATCATATGGTGATTTGTCACCCTGATCCACTTTGGACGACATGAATGTTCTGTAATTGAAAATTATGTGTTCATTTGTCCAAATTGTATATCCTTGGATTTTGATAGGCTTGTGTAGGCATATCTACTATGTGTAGATGCACATGTCGTGTCTATCGTATCCTTGATCCAATATATGTATATGGTAAATCAGACGTATCCATTAAATGGTTAAGGTGTGCTTGAAAGTAAAACTTATATCTATATGCACATAATTGAGTGATCTTACCCTATATATACTGTAGTTGGACTAACTACTTCGGACCCAATAAGTTTGGGGACCATATTGTGCTTAATTGGTGGTTTAGGTACTTTGGAGAAGCATTGCTATCTTGACTTATTCTCAGAAGAAGATGGTGCTGGCCACGAAAAAATTAGAGTCAAGACAGGACTTGGCTACTTCTACACCATACCAATGCCTTTTCCGGTAACAAGTATTTACTTCATGCATGTATAACATTAGAGTCAACCCTGTGTAGGTTGCATCATGGCATGAACATAATACTTTTTCCACTTTGTAATTTCCTGCATGTCCCTGTCAATCACACTGATGAAATGCTTAGTGTTGGTGTTCTCTTAGCTCTTCATGGTCATATGAATGAGACAAATTTGTGCCATGGCCCTTGTGTCATGTGCCTTGCTCTTATAAAAGGATAACTTGTGCATGATTCTATGCACTCATGCGTTTGACCGTATTTTGGACCCACGCTTATCATAGTAATCGAATTAGAAGATTTACATCATACCATGTCCAAAATATGTTTGTTGAGAGGCCCTTGGTTGCTACACATGTGAGAATACTCCTTATCACCTCATCATCCAAAATCCCAGAATTTGCCTCTGCCTACTTCTCTCTCGGCCGTCCGACGAGTCTCGGACGTCCGATCGCTAAACACACTCCACACGTCCGGCAGATGTCGGTCGTACGACGGCTAAACACACTCCGGATGTCCGACGCCCGTGGGACGTCCGACACATCGGGAGCTCAATAAATAGAGGGGCGCGGGCTGGGCCTTGCCCTAGCCCCCACGCACCTCCTTTTCTCTCAGCCGCCACCACAGCCGCCACCGCCAGCGCCAGAGAAGCTCGACCGCGCCGCCTGACCCTGCGCTTTGGATGATCTCCTCCGCGGGATCCGTCCTCCCTTTCCTCTCCTCTCTCGATCTGCAGGTATCCTCTCGGTCTCATCCGCGATTGGTTCCCCTTTTCTCACAAGATTCATGTGTTCGTTCATGTGGTTTGACCGGTCCCCACTGGGTTTTCAATCATGTAGGCCTTGTTCCATCATGCCCAATATTAAGCACACTGTCCGGAAGAACTCTGTTGGCTCATCCGCTCGTGTCCCTCCTGGCACGGGGTCGGATGACTCCGATGGACCACGCTGTCCCTTCAAACGGGTCGCCCGGCGTCCTCCTCAACAGCTCCACTCCTCGTCTAATGGATCTGACTTCGAGGATGAGCTTGCAGTTGAGGAACGTGCTGAACAGCCTTCCGTTCGGAAGACTATGCCGAAGCCTGGGACTCGCAGGCCCTCATACATGCCACAGCCTCCTCCTGAACAGCGCGAAGGTGAAGCTCGTCGCATCTCTCTTGAACCTCCTCCTACTTTAGGTCGTGAAGTCAAGGACTTCACCACGGTTCCTAAGTCTTCCTACTTCACATTTCGTAGCGACCCTGACCAATTTTCTGTTGTACGTGACTCTATGGACTCACGTTTCCGCACAAACGTCCAAGCGGACATCTTTACTACTATCATTGTTCCTAAGGGTCTCTCTGTCCATCACTATATTGATCTTGAGCATATTCGCATGCACCCGGCAAAATACTCGGGTGCCATTGAGCTCATTGAGTCATCGGGGCTCGCTGCCCCCTTTGCTTTTCGGTGCGATTTTAACGGTGCTGCTATTCATCAATTTTATGCCACATGTTTCTTTGGCTCAAACAACACTGTTAGCTGGATGACTTCTGATGTTCAGTTCACAGCCACTTATGATGAGTTTGTTGCCGCACTCGGTTTCCCCGACTCTGGCTTCAAAATCCATAAGAATGATCCTAACCATGCACATAAGCCCATTGAGGCGTGTGGGTTTCTCCTCAAACCACTTCGTGAACTTGATGCAGATGAACAGATGAAGGATCTTAACCAAGTATCCATCTGGCGCTCTCTCTACTTTATCATTTTTCAGTGTCTTATCCGCACCATCTATCCCAAGATGGGTGATAGGGGATCCTGCAACGGCTACTGTATTGACATCATGTCACATTTACACGAGTTCCCCAAGCGCAAGATTAGTGTGCCTCACTTTCTATGGCATGAGATTCTGCTCGCTAGTCTTCAATACAAGCGAGCCTTCCCGCATGCCCCCTTCATCCAGGCTTTTATTCACCATGTTGCTGAATTCACTATAGCTACCACTCACACGCATCACAAGTGGGTCATTCCCGCTCACATGGAGGATAACTATGCTCCCAAGAAAACCCCATCCACCACCTCCACTCGCCGCACTGCTACCCCGTCAGCAACCCCTTCATCCAGCTCAGCTCCTCTCGGTCCCTTTGCCAAATTCATTGGCAAGGCACATTCTGCTATGATGAAGGCCTTCTCTTTCCAGTGCAGTCAAACTCATGATGTGGTTTCTCGCCTCGTCTCCTCCAAGAATGCCCTCAAGGCTCGTCTGAGAGACTTGGGCGCTCTTGATGTGAGTGACGATGAGGATCTTCCTGCTGCTCCTCCTTCTGACTTTGGCCCTGAGTGGGCTGACTTTCTTGACGAGGCTAGTGGCAGTGGCTTGCTTGAGAATGAGGATGATGAGGATGATGCCTAATGATGATTATATTTATGAGGGTGATATTTGAGTATGTGGTAGCATTGCCGGGTTCCCTCCTTTTTGGTCCTTGATGCCAAAGGGGGAGGACATTATCTTATCTTAGTTTCGATTTTAGTTTCTCTCATAATGCATGGTATGATGTATTATGTCGAACTTAATGATGTGTCATCATGTAACGATACTTATGGATGATGTGCTATGCCATCACTTATGGATGATGTATTGTTGAACTATCATGTGGTGATGAGATATCATGATATTATCGTTGTGTCATATGATGATGAGTTTTATGCTATCCTATTGATTCGTATGATATGCCTTGATTCATATGATATGCTATGAATTATTGAATCTTATGATATGCTATGTATTGTTGAACTATTATCGTGTGATGTTATATCATGCTATTATCTTCAATGCACACATTAAGGGGGAGCTCCCGCACTTACCTATTTTACTATGCATATAATCAGGGGGAGCTTCATAAGCATCGTAACAAATCTCTCCTAAGCCACACATGTTTATCACTATTTTTGAGAGCTATATGTATGTTGTCATCAACTACCAAAAAGGGGGAGATTGAAAGTGCAGTCATGCCCTTAATCGTGTTTTGGTGTTGCTGACAACACACATATAGATAACTAATCACTAATCCCTTTTAAGCTATTGTTAATGATCATGTGTTGATAAGGACAAGTTCATGTGCTAACAAGGACAAGATCAAGATAAGCATTCCTGAGCACTACATGCTTGATTCTTGTGGATGTTCACATGGTGGACAAATGAAGATAAATACATAAGCTAGGCTTTCCACATTGTGTATGGGAGAGCTACTTCAAGACTTCATCATGTCTTGCTTTCAACTTGAGCCAAGAAGGAACAATAACATCAAGCTCAAGTGAAAGGGCTAACTCAAAGGTATCAGTTCCTTTGACGTTAGTGGTGCGGAGTGATGATCAGCGAATAAAAGTATACACTCAAGTATTAAGAGGGGATCACAGGTTCTGCGATGAACTTGCTCAAACTACATCTCTACTTGTTTGCTCATACCACATCTCCACTACTCTGCTCTTATCTCAAAACACAACCAATGCCTCGGACTTCCGGCTTCCTCTGGACGTCCGAGGGCCGGACGTCCGACCTCTTTCGGAAATCCGGAACCTTGCACCAGAGAAAGTTGAGTCGAATAACTCGGATTTCCGGCTTCCTCCGGACGTCCGATCCCTGTTCGACTACACAGTGGTTCCATATATATATATATATACATCCCTCGGACGACCGACCCCTGTCGGACGTCCGACTCCTTGTGGGCGTCCGGACATCCGAGAACGGCCAGATGTCCGACCACTGTCAGACTTAAGTGACCCCAATGGCTGTTTTACTCTCCCCACTATATATACCCCCCTCCCACTTCGTGAGACCATGCCCAACACATCCATATCCTCATAAGAACACATTTCTACCTCACACACATTTGCTTACACCAAATCTTAGATCCCAAGAGCATTTGCGAGCCCCTTTGAGAGTTGTTCCAATCAAAAGATATATCGTCTCCCTCTCCTTCTCTCAACCCAAGCTATTTGAAATTTGAGCAAGTTTTGAGCATTCCCCGTGATCTTGTTACTCTTGGAGGTTGGAGACTCCTAGTGTTGGAAATATGCCCTAGAGGCAATAATAAAATGGTTATTATCATATTTCCTTGTTCATGATAATCGTCTATTGTTCATGCTATAATTGTATTAACAGGAAACAGTAATACATGTGTCAATAAATAGATCACAATGTGTCCCTAGCAAGCCTCTAGTGGGCTAGCTCGTTAGTCAATAGATGATCATGGTTTCCTGATCATGGGCATTAGATGTCATTGATAACGGGATCACATCATTGGGAGAATGATGTGATGGACAAGACCCAATCCTAAGCATAGCACTAGATCGTATTGTTCGTATGCTAAAGCTTTTCTAATGTCAAGTGTCTTTTCCTTCGACCATGAGATTGTGCAACTCCCAGATGCCGTAGGAGTGCTTTGGGTGTATCAAACGTCACAACGTAACTGGGTGACTATAAAGGTGCACTACGGGTATCTCTGAAAGTGTCTGTTGGGTTATTACGAATCAAGATTGGGATTTGTCACTCCGTGTGACGGAGAGGTATCTCTGGGCCCACTCGGTAGAACATCATCATGAGCTCAATGTGACTAAGGAGTTAGTCACACGATGATGTGCTACGGAACGAGTAAAGAGACTTACCAGTAACGAGATTGAACAAGGTATAGGCATACCGACGATCGAATCTCGGGCAAGTTCTATACCGACAGACAAAGGGAATTGTATACGGGATTGATTGAATGCTTGACATCGTGGTTCATTCGATGATATCATCATGGAGCAAGTGGGAGCCACCATGGGTATCCAGACCCCGCTGATGGTTATTGGCCAGAGAGGTGTCTCGGTCATGTCTGCCTGTCTCCCGAACCCGTAGGGTCTACAGACTTAAGGTTCGATGACGCTAGGGTTATAGGGAATTTTCATACGAGGTTACCGAAAGTTCTTCGGAGTCCCGGATGAGATCCCGGACGTCACGAGGAGCTCCGGAATGGTCCGGAGGTAAAGATTTATATATAGGACGGATGGTTTCGGATACCGGAAGTGTTTCGGGCATCACCGGTAACGTACCGAGACCACCTGGACCACCGGAGGTGGCCCCGGGGGTCCACCGAAGGGGGGCAACGACCCTGGGAGGTAAGGTGGGCCAAGTGGGGAAGGGAACCAGCCCCTAGGTGGGCTGGTGCACCTCCCCACTCAGCCCAATGCGTGGGGGAGAGAAAAGGGGGGGCAAACCCTAAGCCAGGTGGGCCTAAGGCCCACCAAGTGGTGCGCCACCCCCTCCCCACCCTCGTCGTCGCCCCCTTTCCCATCTGGAGGCCTCCGGCCCCTAGGGAGGGAACCCTAGGGGTGGCACAGCCCCTCCCCCTCCTCCTACAAATAGACAGGGTTTTTGGCCCTTGAGAGACAGACTTCTCCCTCTCCCTCGGCGCAGCCCTGCCCTTCTTTCTCCTCCTCTCTGCCGGTGCTTGGCGAAGCCCTGCCGGGAGACCTCGTCTCTCCATCGACACCACACCGTCGTGCTGCTGGAGTTCTTCCCCAACCTCTCCCTCCTCCTTGCTGGATCAAGGTGCGGGAGACGTCACCGGGCTACACGTGTGTTGAACGCGGAGGTGTCATAGTTCGGCACTAGATCGGAATCGCTGCGAGTACGACTCCATCAACCGCGTTCTAGCAACGCTTGCCCTTAGTGATCTTCAAAGGTATGAAGATGCTCTTACCCCTCTCTCGTTGCTGGTCTCTCTATAGGAAGATCTGAATATGCATAGGAAAATTTTGAATTTATGCTACGTTACCCAACAGTGGTATCAGAGCCAGGTTTTCTATGCGTAGATTCTATGCACGAGTAGAACACAAAAGTTGTGAGCGATGATTTGTCAATTTGCTTGCCGCTACTAGTCTTATTCTTTTCCGGCGGTATTGTGGGATGAAGCGGCCCGGACCGACTTTACACGTACGCTTACGTGAGACTGGTTCCACCGACATACATGCACACCGTGCATAAAGGTGGCTAGCGGGTGTCTGTCTCTCCTACTCTAGTCGGATTGGATTTGATGAAAAGGGTCCTTATGAAGGGTAAATAGTTTTGGCATATCATCGTTGTGGCTGTCACGTAGGTAAGAAGGCGTTCTTGCTAGAAACCCAAATCAGCCACATAAAACTTGCAACAACAATTAGAGGACATCTAACTTGTTTTTGCAAGGTTTGACATGTCATGTCATATGGCCAAAGTTGTGATGTTGCATGTATGATGTATGAGATGATCATGTTATTGTAATAGGTTTCACGACTTGCATGTCGATGAGTATGACAACCGACAGGAGCCATAGGAGTTGTCTTAATTTATTGTATGAGATGCAACGCCATGTGCTTACTACTTTTACTTCTTTGCTAACGGTTAGCTATAGTAGTAGTGATAGTAGTAGTTGGCGTGACGACTTCACGGAGACACGATGATGGAGATCATGATGATGGAGATCATGGTGTCGCGCCGGTGATGATGATGATCATGCGATGCCTGAAGATGGAGATTGAAAGGGCGAAGATGATAATGGCCATATCATGTCACTATATGATTGCATTGTGATGTTTATCATGTTTTACATCTTATTGCTTAGAACGACGGTAGCATAATAAGATGATCCCTCTTAAAATTTCGAGAACGTATTCCCCTAAGTGTGCACCGTTGCGAAGGATCGTTGTCTCGAAGCACCACGTGATGATCGGGTGTGATAGATTCTAACGTTCGCATACAACGGGTGTAAGCCAGATTTACACACGCGAAACACCTAGGTTGACTCGACGAGCTTAGCATGTACAGACATGACCTCGAATACAAGAGACCGAAAGGTCGAACATGAGTCGTATGGTTGAATACGATCAGCATGAAGTTGCTCACCATGGTGACTAGTCCGTCTCACGTGATGATCGAACACGGGTTAGTCAACATGGATCATGTATCACTTAGATGACTAGAGGGATGTTGATTTAAGTGGGAGTTCATACTTAATTTGATTAAATGAACTTAATTGTCATGAACTTAGTCTAAAAGTTGTCTTTATAAATATTGTAGATGGCCAACGTCAACCTCAATTTCAACGCATTCCTAGAGAAAAACAAGCTGAAAGATGATGGTAGCAACTATGCGGACAGGGTTCGCAACTTGAAGCTCATCCTTGAAGAAGCTAAAAAGGCTTATGTCCTTGATGCGCCGCTAGGTGACCCTCCTGCTCCCGTAGCAGCCCAGGACATTCTGAACGTGTGGCAAACCAGGAGTGGTGACTACTCTCTGGTTAGGTGTGGCATGTTATACAGTTTAGAAACGGGGCTCCAAAGGCGTTTTGAGCAACACGGGGCATATGAGATGTTCCAGGAGCTGAAGCTAGTTTTTCAAGCTCATGCCTGTGTCGAGAGATATGAAGTCTCCGACAAGTTCTTTAGCTGTAAGATGGAGGAGAACAGTTCTGTCAGTGAGCACATACTCAAAATGTCTGGGTTACACGGTCGTCTGACTTCACTTGGAGTCGAACTTCCGGATGATGCTATAATTGACAGAATCCTCCAGTCTCTCCCACCAAGCTACAAAGGCTTTGTGCTTAACTACAACATGCAAGGGATGGAGCAGACCATTCCCGAGTTGTACTCGATGCTCAAGTCTGCAGAAGTAGAAATCAAGAAAGAGCATCATGTGTTGATGGTCAACAAGACCACTAGTTTCAAGAAGGGCAAGGGTAAGAAGAACTTCAAGAAAGACGGCAAAGTTGTTGCCACGCTCGGTAAGCCAGATGCCGGGTAGAAGAAAAAGAATGGACCCAAGCCTGAGACTGAGTGCTTCTATTGCAAGGGAAAGGGTCACTGGAAGCGGAACTGCCCCAAATACTTAGCGGACAAGAAGGCCGGCAACGTCAAAGGTATATGTGATATACATGTTATTAATGTGTACCTTACCAGCGCTTGTAGTAGCTCCTGGGTATTTGATACCGGTGTTGTTGCTCACATTTGCAACTCAAAGGAGGAACTGCGGAATAAGCGGAGACTGGCCAAGGACGAGGTGACGATGCGCGTCGGGAATGGTTCAAAGGTCGATGTGCTCGCCGTCGGCACGCTACCTCTACATCTACCATCGGGATTAGTTTTAAACCTTAATAATTGTTATTTAGTACCAGCTTTAAGCATGAACATTGTATCAGGGTCTTGCTTAATGCGAGACGGCTACTCATTTAAGTCATAGAATAATGGTTGTTCTAATTATATGAGTGATATGTTTTATGGTCATGCTCCGCTGGCGAATGGTTTATTCTTGATGAATCTCGATCGTGATGTTACACATATTAATAGTGTGAGTACCAAAAGATGTAACGTTGATAATGATAGTCCCACATACTTGTGGCACTGCCGCCTTGGTCATATCGGCGTTAAGCGCATGAAGAAGCTCCATACTGATGGACTATTAGAGTCTCTTGACTTTGAATCATTTGACACATGTGAATCGTGCCTCATGGGCAAGATGACTAAGACTCCATTCTCGGGAATAATGGAGAGAGCAACCGACTTATTGGAAATAATACATACTGATGTGTGTGGTCCAATGAACGTTGAAGCTCGCGGTGATTATCGTTATGTTCTCACTCTCACCGATGATTTGAGTAGGTATGGGTATATCTACTTGATGAAGCACAAATCTGAGACGTTTGAAAAGTTCAAGGAATTTCAGAGTGAGGTTGAGAATCAACGTGACAGAAAAATTAAATGTCTACGATCTGATCGTGGAGGAGAATATTTGAGTCACGAGTTTGGCACACACCTAAGGAAATGTGGAATCGTTTCACAACTGACGCGGCCTGGCACACCGCAACGCAACGGAGTGTTTGAACATTGTAATCGCACTTTATTAGATATGGTACGATCTATGATGTCTCTTACCGACTTACCGCTATCATTTTGGGGATACGCATTAGAAACTGCAGCATTCACTTTAAATAGGGCACCGTCTAAATCCGTTGAGACGACACCGTATGAACTATGGTTTGGCAAGAAACCTAAGTTGTTGTTTCTTAAAGTTTGGGGCTGCGATGCTTATGTGAAGAAACTTCAACCAGAAAAGCTCGAACCCAAAGCGGAGAAATGCGTATTCATAGGATACCCTAAGGAAACTATTGGGTATACCTTCTATCTTAGATCCGAAGGTAAAACCTTTGTTGCCAAGAACGGATCCTTTCTAGAGAAAGAGTTTCTCTCGAAAGAAGTGGGAGGAAGGTAGAACTTGATGAGGTAATTACACCCCCTCTCGAACAGGATAGTAACTCAGCACGGGAAGTTGTTCCTGTGGCGCCTACACCAACTGAAGAGGAAGTTAATGATGATGATCATGAAGCTTCGGATCAAGTTACTACTGAACCACGAAGGTCCACAAGGGCACGCTCCGCACCAGAGTGGTACGGCAACCCTGTGATGGAAATCATGTTGTTAGACAACGGTGAACCTTCGAACTATGAAGAAGCGATGGCGGGCCCGGATTCCAACAAATGGCTTGAGGCTATGAAATCCGAGATAGGATCCATGTATGAGAACAAAGTATGGACTTTGGTGGACTTGCCCGATGACCGGCGAGCCATAGAAAATAAATGGATCTTCAAGAAGAAGACTGATGCAAATGGTAATGTAACCGTTTACAAAGCTCGACTTATCGCAAAGAGTTGACTACGAAGAGACTTTCTCTCCCGTAGAGAAGCTGAAATCAGTCTCAATCATGTTAGCAATTGCCGCCTTTTATGATTATGAAATTTGGCAAACAGACGTCAAAACAACGTTCCTAAACGGGAACCTTAAGGAAGAGTTGTATATGATGCAACCAGAAGGTTTTGTCGACCCTAAGGTTGCTAACAAAGTGTGCAAGCCCCAGCACTGCATCTATGGGCTGGTGCAAGCATCTCGGAGTTGGAACATTCGCTTTAATGAGGTGATTAAAGCGTTTGGGTTCATACAGGTTTACGGAGGAGCCTGTCTGTACAAGAAAGTGAGTGGGAGCTCTGTAGCTTTCCTCATACTGTATGTGGATGACATATTATTGATGGGGAATAATATAGAGATGATGGAGAGCATAAAGGCCTATTTGAACAAGAGTTTTTCAATGAAGGACCTTGGAGAAGTTGCATATATATTAGGCATCAAGATCTATAGAGATAGATCAAGACGCCTCACAGGTCTTTCGCAAAGTACATACCTTGACAAGATATTGAAGAAGTTCAATATGGAAAACTCAAAGAAAGGGTTCCTGCCTGTTTTGCAAGGTGTGAGATTGAGTAAGACTCAGTCGCCGACCACAGCAGCAGATAGAGAGAAGATGAGTTATGTCCCCTACGCATCAGCCGTGGGCTCTTTAATGTATGCCATGATGTGTACCAAACCTGATATAAACCTTGCCATAAGCTTGGTAGGGAGTTATCAAAGTGATCCCGGTATGGAACACTGGACAACGGTCAAGAATATCCTTAAGTACCTGAAAAGGACTAAGGAAATTTTTCTCATTTATGGAGGTGACGAAGAGCTCGTCGTAAAGGGTTACGTCGACGCTAGGTTCGACACAGATCCTGATGACTCTAAGTCACAGACCGGATACGTATATGTGTTGAATGGTGGGGCAGTGAGCTGGTGCAGCAGCAAGCAAGAAGTCGTGGCAGCATCTACATGTGAAGCAGAGTACATAGTTGCTTCAGGAGCGGCTCATGAAGGAATTTGGATGAAGGAGCTCATCACCGACCTTGGAGTGGTTCCAAGCGCGTCGGGTCCAATGACACTCTTCTGTGATAACACTGGGACCATTGCCATAGCCAAGGAGCCCAGGTTTCACCGGAAGACGAAGCACATCAAACGCCGCTACAACTCCATCCAGGACCATGTCCAGAGTGGAGTGATAGATATTTGTAAAGTACACACGGATCTAAATATTGCAGACCCGTTGACTAAACCTCTTCCACGAGCAAAACATGATCAACACCATAATGCTATGGGTGTTCGATACATCACAATGTAACTAGATTATTGACTCTAGTGCAAGTGGGAGACTTTTGGAAATATGCCCTAGAGGCAATAATAAAATGGTTATTATCATATTTCCTTGTTCATGATAATCGTCTATTGTTCATGCTACAATTTTATTAACAGGAAACAGTAATACATGTGTGAATAAATAGATCACAATGTGTCCCTAGCAAGCCTCTAGTGGGCTAGCTCGTTAGTCAATAGAGTATCATGGTTTCCTGATCATGGGCATTAGATGTCATTGATAACGGGATCACATCATTGGGAGAATGATGTGATGAACAAGACCCAATCCTAAGCATAGCACTAGATCGTATTGTTCGTATGCTAAAGCTTTTCTAATGTCAAGTGTCTTTTCCTTCGACCGTGAGATTGTGCAACTCCCCGATGCCATAGGAGTGCTTTGGGTGTATCAAACGTCACAACGTAACTGGGTGACTATAAAGTTGCACTACGGGTATCTCTGAAAGTGTCTCTTGGGTTGGTACGAATCAAGATCGGGATTTGTCACTCCGTGTGACGGAGAGGTATCTCTGGGCCCACTTTGTAGAACATCATCATGAGCTCAATGTGACTAAGGAGTTAGTCACACGATGACGTGCTACGGAACGAGTAAAGAGACTTACCGGTAATGAGATTGAACAAGGTATAGGCATACCGGCGATCGAATCTCGGGCAAGTTCTATACAGACAGACAAAGGGAATTGTATACGGGATTGATTGAATCCTTGACATCGTGGTTCATCCGATGATATCATCGTGGAGCAAGTGGGAGCCACCATGGGTATCCAGACCCCGCTGATGGTTATTGGCCAGAGAGGTGTCTCGGTCATGTCTGCCTGTCTCCCGAACCCGTAGGGTCTACACACTTAAGGTTCGATGACGCTAGGGTTATAGGGAATTGTTATACGAGGTTACCGAAAGTTGTTTGGAGTCCCGGATGAGATCCTGGACATCACGAGGAGCTCCGGAATGGTCCTGAGGTAAAGATTGATATATAGGACGGATGGTTTCGGATACAGGAAGTGTTTCGGGCATCACAGGTAACGTACCGGGACCACCTGGACCATCGGAGGTGGCCCCCGGGGGTCCACCGAAGGGGGGCAACGACCCCGGGAGGTAAGATGGGCCAAGTGGGGAAGGGAACTAGCCCCTAGGTGGGCTGGTGCGCCTCCCCACTCAGCCCAATGCGTGGGGGAGAGAAAAGGGGGGGCAAACCCTAAGCCAGGTGGGCCTAAGGCCCACCAGGTGGTGCGCCACCCCCTCCCCAACCTAGCCGCCGCCCCCCTTTCCCATCTGGAGGCCGCCGGCCCCTCGGGAGGGAACCTTGGGGTGGCGCAGCCCCTCCCCCTCCTCCTATAAATAGAGAGGGGTTTTAGCCCTTGGGAGACAGACTTCTCCCTCTCCCTCGGCGCAGCCCTGCCCTTCTTTCTCCTCCTCTTTGCCGGTGCTTGGCAAAGCCCTGCCGGGAGACCTCGTCTCTCCATCGACACCACGCTGTCGTGCTGCTGGAGTTCTTCCCCAACCTCTCCCTCCTCCTTGCTGACCAAGGTGCGGGAGACGTCACCGGGCTGCACGTGTGTTGAACGCGGAGGTGCCGTAGTTCGGCACTAGATCGGAATCGCTGCGAGTACGACTCCATCAACCGCATTCTAGTAACGCTTCCGCTTAGTGATCTTCAAAGGTATGAAGATGCTCTTACCCCTCTCTCGTTGCTGGTCTCTCCATAGGAAGATCTGAATATGCGTAGGAAAATTTTGAATTTATGCTACGTTACCCAACACCTAGGCGATAGGAGTTCTTCGGAGAGGAATCAATCCGTGTGATTACCCCCCGGAAAAGTTTGTGAGGGTTTGGAAGCCACCTCAAAGGCTTACCACTAGTGGTTGAGAAACGCCTTCATGGTGTTATCTCAAAGGGAGAATAGGGTGAGCCTTCGTGGCGTTGGTGTGCCTTCGTGGTAACATCCACCTCTCTAACGGTGACTAGCTTCCCTCCAAGGAAGTGAACATCGGGATACATCTTTGTCTCAGTGACCTTGGTTATCCTTAACCCTAACTCCTTACTTGTGGTTTACTTGTGTTACTTGAGCATACATACATTGCATATTGTTTGTACTCATTATATTGTGTTGGCTATTTCTTTGTATAAGATTAATCGTTCAAGCATAGCCTCTATATCCACACGTTCACACTTGCAGCTTTTGATATATCGTGTGCTATAGTGTGATCTAGTATCTTGTGTCGTTCACCTACTTGTCGTGTGATATAGCTCAAGTAAGTTTGTGTAACTTGCTTGTGCTTGTTAGTAACTGTATTGTGTCCATCTTGGTAGATCGTGTTGTTGATACATGTTGTGGTGCCTATTGCATTTAGGATTTGTGCTTGAAAAGTATCCTCTTAGTTTATTTCCGCATTAGGTTTAAGCCAAATCCGAAGAAGTTTTTAAATAGCCTATTCACTCCCCCCCTCTAGGCGTCATCGAGGTCTTTTCAACATTGAGAAACCACCTTTCCCTGTTAGAATAAAGGATCATTCTAAAGCTTCAACTTTGATACGTAGAGGCTACATTAGAACACCTACACCCCGTGAGCAAATTAGAGTTGAACCTAGCATTGCTATTATCAAAGATCTTCTGTCTGAAGAAGTTGAGGGACATAATATTTACTTCTGTAAGATTCTGATAGAATTGCTAAACCTCATGTTAGAGACAAACATAGGCCTGTTGTTGGCATGCATGTGGTTTCTGTTAAGATAGGAGATCATTGTTACCATGGTTTATGTGACGTGGGTGCTAGTGTTAGTGCAATACCTCAATCCTTATATGATGAAATCAAAGATGAGATTGCACCTGTTGAGATAGAACCTATAGATGTCACTATTCAGCTTGCCAATAGAGATACTATCTGCCTAGTGAGAATTGTTAGGGATGTTGAAGTCTTGTGTGGTAAAACGAAGTATCCTGCTGATTTCCTCGTTCTTGCTACTGCACAAGATAGCTTTTGTCCATCATATTTGGTAGACCTTTTCCCAATACTGTCAATGCTCATATTGCTTGTGAGAAGCAAACTGTCACTGTTGGCTTTGAAGGTGTGTCACACGAGTTCAATTTCTCTAAGTTTGGTAAACAACCTCATGAAAAGGAGTTGCCTAGTAGGGATGAAACTATTGCCTTAGCCTCTATTGTCGTGCCTCCTACTGATCCCTTAGATTAATACTTGCTTGAGCATGAAAATGATATGCATATGGATGAAAGGGATGAGATAGATAGAGTTGTCTTAGAACAATATCCTATCCTTAAGAATAATCTGCATGTTGAACTGCTTCGGGATCCACCCCCACCAAAGGGTGATCCTGTGTTTGAGCTTAAACAGTTGCCTGATACTCTTAAGTATGCCTATCTTGATGAAAAAGAGATATATCATGTTATAATTAGTGCTAGCCTCTCAAAGCATGAAGAAAAGAAGTTACTAAAAACTCTGAGGAAGAACTGTGCTGCTATTGGATATACTCTTGATGATCTTAAGGGCATTAGTCCTACCCTATGCCAGCACAAGATTAAAACTGATCCTGACTTCAAACTCGTTGCTGATCATCAAAGGAGATTGAATCCTAAGATGAAAGAAGTAGTAAGAAAAGAAATACTAAAGATCCTTAAAGCAGGTATCATTTATCCTGTTGTTCATAGCGATTGGGTGAGTCCAGTGCATTGCGTTCCTAAGAAGGGAGGCATTACCGTTGTCCCCAATGATAAGGATGATCGAATTGATCCCACGGAGGATTATTATCGGCTATAGGATGGTGATCGATTTTAGGAAACTGAATAAAGCCACTAGGAAAGATCATTACCCTCTGTCTTTTATCGACCAAATGCTAGAAAGGATGTCCAAACACACACACTTCTGCTTTCTAGACGGTTATTATGGTTTCTCCCAAATACCAGTTGCACAATCTGACCAGGAGAAAACCACTTTCACCTTCCCTTTCGGTACCTTTGCTTATAGACGTATGCCTTTTGGCTTATGTAATGCACGTGCCACCTTTCAAAGATGTATGATGGCAATATTCTCTGACTTTTGTGAAAAGATTGATGAGGTTTTCATGGATGACTTCTCCGTTTATGGGTCTTCCTTTGATGATTTCCTCAGCAACCTTGATCGAGTCTTGTAGAGATGTAAAGACACCAATCTTGTCTTGAATTGGGAGAAGTGCCACTTTATGGTTAATGAAGGCATCATCTTAGGACATAAAATTTCTGAAAGAGGTATTGAAGTCGATAAGGCTAAGGTTGATGCAATCGAGAAAATGCCACACCCCACAGATATCAAAGGTATAAGAAGTTTCCTTGGTCATGCTGGTTTCTATAGAAGGTTCATTAAAGACTTCTCTAAGATTTCTAGGCCTCTTACCAATCTCTTGCAAAAGGATATTCCTTTTGTCTTTGACGATGATTGTGAGGAAGCCTTCGAAATACTTAAGAGGGCTTTGATAACTGCACCTATTGTTCAACCACCTGATTGGAACTTACCTTTTGAGATCATGTGTGATGCTACCGATTATGTTGTTGGTGATGTTCTAGGGCAAAGAGTTGATAAGAAGTTTAATGTTATTCACTATGCTAGTAAAACTCTAGACAGTGCCCAAAGAAACTATGCCACTACGGAAAAGGAGTTTTTAGCAGTCGTGTTTGCATGTGAAAAGTTCAGGTCTTACATAGTTGATTCCAAAGTCACTATTCACACTGATCATGCTACTATTAAGTACCTCATGGAGAAGAAGGACGCTAAACCTAGACTTATCAGATGGGTTCTCTTGCTACAAGAATTTGATTTGCACGTTGTTGACAGAAAGGGTGCTGATAACCCAGGAGCAGATAACTTGTCTAGGTTGGAGAACGTTCTTGATGACCCACAACCTATTGATGATAGCTTTCCTGATGAGCAACTGAATGTCATCAATGCTTCATGTAGTGCACCGTGGTATGCTGATTATGCAAACTATATCGTTGCCAAATATATACCACCTAGTTTCACGTACCAGCAAAATAAGAAATTTTTCTTTGACTTGAGACATTACTTCTGGGATGATCCTCACCTTTATAAGGAAGGAGTAGATGGTGTTATTAGATGTTGTGTACCTGAACATGAACAGGGACAGATCCTACAGAAGTGTCACTCTGAGGCCTGCGGAGGACACCATGCGGGAGATAGAACTGCACACAAGGTATTGCAATCAGGTTTCTATTGGCCCACTCTCTTCAAGGATGCCTGTAAGTTTGTCTTGTCTTGTGGGAATGTCAAAGAATAGGTAATATTAGCAAATGCCAGGAAATGCCTATGAACTATTCACTTGTCATTGAACCATTTGATGTTTGGGGCTTTGATTATATGGGACCTTTTCCAAAATCCAATGGGTATACTCACATCTTAGTTGATGTTGATTACATCACTAAGTGGGTAGAAGCTATCCCCACTAGTAGTGCTGATCACAACACCTCTATCAAGATGCTGAAAGAAGTTATCTTCCCTAGATTTGGAGTCCCTAGATATCTAATGACCGACGGTGGTTCACACTTCATTCATGGTGCTTTCCGTAAAACGCTTGCTAAGTACGATGTCAACCATAGAATTGTGTCTCCCTATCACCCTCAGTCCAGTGGTCAAGTAGAGCTAAGTAATAGAGAGATTAAATTGATTCTGCAAAAGACTGTCAGTAGGTCTAGAAAGAATTGGTCTAAGAAGCTCGATGATGCACTCTGGCTTATAGAACTGCCTATAAGAATCCCATGGGCATGTCTCCGTACAAAATGGTGTATGGGAAAGCATGTCACTTACCTCTTGAGCTAGAGCATAAATCTTATTGGGCAATCAAAGAGCTCAACTTTGATTTCAAACTTGCCGGTGAGAAGAGGTTATTTGGTATTAGCTCGCTTGATGAGTGGAGAACTCAGGCATATGAGAATGCCAAGTTGTTCAAAGAGAAGGTTAAGAGGTGGCATGATAAGAGGATACAAAAGCGTGAGTTCAATGTAGGTGATTATGTCTTGCTATATAACTCTCATTTGCACGCAAGCTTCTCTCTAAATGGGAATGTCCCTATGTTGTTGAGGAAGTATATCGTTCCGGTGCTATCAAGATCAACAACACGGGGGGTAATTGTCCGAGAGTGGTAAATGGGCAGAGAATCAAGCATTATATCTCAGGTACTCCCATAAATGTTGAAAGCAATATCATCAATACCATAACTCCGGAAGAATACCTAAAGGATATTTTTCAGCCTGTTTCAGACTCCGAAAACGAAGAGGTATGTGATTCGATCAGAAAACAGAGTCCAAAACTTTTCCAATAGGAAATTTTCTCCGTTTTGGAATATTTGAAAAAATAAAAAAATTGGAAGTAGTCTGGAAAGTGCGCGAGGAGGCGACAAGCTTGCACGGCGCGGGCCCACCCCCTGGCCACCCCGTGAGGGCTTGTGGCCACCTCGTGCTCCTCCTGTACGCTGTTTTCATGCAGGGAACTCCTTCTGGTCTGAAAAAAAACATTATATATACTTCCGTTTGGTCTGACCCCTGCATCACGCAGATTTCCTCTGTTTTTCGTTTCGAGCCTGTTTCTATTGCAGATCTAGATCGCTATGACTTCCCCAAAGGCTCCGAAGGACAAGATCTTCGAGAAGGTCATCAATCCCTACCTCACGGAAGTGCTACAACACCCACAATCTATCGAGATGCGTGAGGGGATGTTGCACATCCGTGATGTTGAGGGGCCTAAGAAGATCGGAAGCATGGAGACGAGGCTCGAAGCAATGGAGCAACAAGTCTTCAAGTGCCAAGGGATGGTAGAGCGTGGACTCAACGCCAACCACATGATGATCACGGAGTTCACCAACAAGCACATGATTGATGCCAATGACATTGGGAAGCACCTCTCCATGCTCTATGACAGGGTTGATCAACTCCAGGGCCAGATCTATGACCTGCAAAACCAAAACTATGAGTATGAGTATAGATTTAAATCAATAAGGTTGGCTGTAGATTTGAGGATTCCGGAGACTTGTTCATCTTTCCATGGTGGAGCACCTATGCCTTGGAAGACGGAGGATCAAACTCATGTTGCAACAACTCCACCATCACCACCAAAGGAAGACAACTGAGCGTTGGTATGGGCAATTCCCTTGGCTTGTGCCAAGCTTGGGGGAGTTGTCCCGGTATCGTATCACCATCACATCTTTTGCCTTTACCTTTGTTTTAGTTTTCCTTTTCAGTTTTTCTTTTTCTCTAGTAGTTTAAAAGTATTAGTGTTTTAGTCTTGAGTTTTGCCATGTGTCACCCCCGATGTATTCTTGCTCGTGAGCCATATAATAAAGAGTGTCTTAGTTGAAGGGCTTTGCCTCTTGCCATGATCAAAAGAGTGAGAATAGAACAAAAGCATGAAGGATCATGTAATAATCTTATGGGAAGTGATGGCTTCACATATAAAAAGAATGAGGATTGAAACTTGTTAAGGGTAAGCAAACGTAGATATTGGTCATGGTTGCAATTAATAGGAAGTGATAAAGAAGGAGAGGTTCACATATAAATATATCATCTCTGACACCATCTATGATTGTGAACACTCACTAAACTATTACATGCCTAGAAGTAGATGTTGGACAAGGAAGACAACATAATGAATTGTGTTTGCTTGGCTCTGAACAATGTTATATGACTAGATATCCCTTAGCATGTGACGATTGCTTCCACCTCATATTAGCAAAAACTCCCACACCAAGTAGAGATACTACTTGTGCATCCATAAACCTTCAACCCAGTTTTGCCATGAGTGTCCACCATACCTATCTATGGATTGAATAAGATCCCTCAAGTAAGTTATCATCGGTGCAAGCAATAAAAATTGCTCTCTAATATGTATGATCTATTAGTGTGTGGAAAATAAGCTTTATACGAACCTGTGATGAGGAAGACATAAAAGCGACAGACTGCATAATAAAGTTCTTTATCACAGGAGGCAATACAAAGTGATGTTCCTCCACACTAAGAGGACACGCATCCAAACCTCAAAAGCACATGAAAACCTATGCTTCCCTTTGCGAAGGGCCTATCTTGTACCTTTACTTTTTGCCCTTGAAAGAGTCATGGTGATCTTCACTAATTCCTTATTTCGCCTTTATCTTGGCTAACGTCATATGCTCGGGAAAGATCTATATTCATATGTCAACTTGGAGGTAGGCATTCATGAATTCTTATTGTTGACATTACCCTTGAGGTGAGCAGTTGGGAGGCAAAACTGTAAGCCCCTATCTTTCTTTGTGTCCAGCTGAAACTTTGATCTCATGAGTACCACGTGAGTTGTAGCAATTGTAGAGATAGAAAGAATGATTGAGTATGTGGATTTGCTTTACAAGCTCTTATTTGACTCTTTCTGATGTTGTGATAAATTGCAATTGCTCCCGAGGACATGGGATAAGTCATGCTATAAGTAGTCATGTGAATTTGGTATTCGTTCGATATTTTGATGTGTTGTATGTTGTTTTTCCTCTAGTGGTGCTATGTGAACGTCGACTACATAACACTTCACCATTATTTGGGCCTAGAGGAAGGCATTGGGAAGTAGTAAGTAGATGATGGGTTGCTAGAGTGACAGAAGCTTAAACCTTAGTTTATGCGTTGCTTCGTAAGGGGCTGATTTGGATCCACTAGTTTAATGCTATGGTTAGACTTTGTCTTAATTCTTCTTTCGTAGTTGCGGATGCTTGCGAGAGGGGTTAATCATAAGTGGGATGCTTGTCCAAGTAAGGGCAGTACCCAAGCACCGGTCCACCCACATATCAAACTATCAAAGTAACGAACGTGAATCATATGAACATGTTGAAACTAGCATGACAGAAATTCCCGTATGTCCTCGGGAGCTTTTTTCCTCCTATAAGATTTTGTCCACGCTTGTCCCTTGCTATAAAAGGGATTGGGCCACTTTGCTGCACCGTTGCTACTTTTTTTACTTGTTGCTCGCTACGAATCATCTCACCACACAATCACTTGTTACCGACAATTTCAGTGCCTACAGATTTTACCTTGCTGAAAACCACTTGTCAAATCCTTCTGCTCCTCGTTGGGTTCGACACCCTTACTTATCGAAAGGACTACGATTGATCCCCTATACTTGTGGGTCATCAGTGGTGACAGAGAGCTTCTCCACCATCTTCATGCTAGCTAAGTTATTTCAACTCCCTCCATCGATGATTATGTGAACAGAACGTTCCTTCACAACTCTCTTTGTATGGAACAAGTTGTGCCTCTGATTTTCCTCAACCTGTGTTAACGCTTGGATTGGCACTCTCTGGCATAATGACGTCCACCCGTGCAACGATGATAGATAAACTCATGTGTTTGCCCTGTGGATGCCATGGATGAAGAAGAGCTCTGTGCTGGCCCGGAAGGTGTGCTCTTGGCGGAGGGTGGGGCAGGGGCCTGTTTCCTGGTATCCGTGTCAGAGTTGGGGGCTGAAGTAGGCGATGCTGATGCAGGAATACATGTGGAAGTAGATGAGGCCTGTGGCATCCATGAGGAAGTGCGACCTACCAAAAAGTTAGTTCTCGCCAATGCCTGTCGATGCTCCACTTCATGTTCAGCTTTGCAAGCAAGATGGAATAAACGATTGATAGTGTTATAATCCTTATATTCTAGAATAGTCTGAATATCTCTATTTAATCCACCCATAAAACGTGCAAGCATAGCTTCATTGTCCTCAACAATACCACATCTAATCATGCCAGTTTGTAATTCCTCATAATATTCTTCTACAAAAAAAATCCTTGTCTTCAACACTGCAATTTTTGAAGTAATTCACGTTGATAATGTGGTGGAACCCAACGAGTACGCATAGCAGTTTTCAAAGCATCCCAAGTAGTTGGAATATTAGCATGATGTATTCTACAATGTTTAGACCACCAAACACAAGCAAATCTAGTGAATGGACAAATAGCAGCAGCAACACGTCTATCCTCAGGAAATTGTAAGCATGTAAAATGTTGATGTGTTTCTAACTCCCAAGTAGGATATATATCAGGAACATACCGACCATGAAATTTAGGAATATTTAATTTAAGTTTAGGGAGATGGTCATGATCCTGTACCTGAGGGGGTGGTGCAACCCTACCATTGCGATTGTAACCATGTGGACGACCCGGTGCTTGTGGTTGTGGTTGTTGTCCCTGGTGCTAATTTGGAGAAACCTCTCCCTCGTCATCGTTATCACCATCATAATCCTCATTCTGCTCAGCCACAAAAACCTCAATAGTAGCAGCGGGAGCAACAACACTAGAATTATGTGCTTGGTCGGAAGGCACACGTCGCACTCGTCCCACAAAAACTGGGCCTCGTTGCTGTCATTGTTGTTGTTGTTGGAGAGGGACGGAAGCTGCAACTGGTGGTGGTAGACGGGCAAGCACCTCATTGAACTTGGTGTCCATCTTGGTGTCGAATGTCTTCTCCAAACCGTCTAGCTTCTCCGTGACCTCTCCAAGGCTGGTCACGAAGTCTTGTACCTGGTCAGCCATCATTTGCTGAAATTTACCATTGAGCTCCCAATTGGTCAGGCTCTCCCTGTCGATCTCATCATCTTGTGATCCTGGCATGGTTAGCAGCAATAGGGTGGTGGTGGTGTGTCACAAATACGTCAAGAAAATCTCAAATTCTAACCAGTTCTTACCCAACAGAAGGTGGTGATGGGCAACCGGTGTAGTCAAAACTCTGAAAGCTTGGATAGAGCGATTGTGAGGTGGTGTAAAACACATGATTTATATGTATGTCGAGCTTATAATATGGTAGCAAAAAGGGTCAGCAGTAATCAGTTCACAGATGCAAAGTTTAAAAGACGCTCAACAACGGTACCATGCTGGTCCTAGGCTAGACCATACAAGAGACGCGATCCTAGAACACCAACAAAATCATGACTCTAAACGTAATCAAGGGAAGAGCCACTCTGATATTTTTTGCGTTTTTTCTTTTTTTGCACTCTTTTTTCTTCAGAAAATCGCTATAATGGCGAGTGTCTCAAAACTCTTCCGAAGGACTAAAAAGAGGATACGATCGGAATTTTTTTTTACTATTTGTTTTGGCGCAATTTGGGGTTGCGATGACCAAAATTTGCAACAAAAATCACTATGGTGGCGAGCGTCTCAAAACTCTATAAAAATCCTAACAACACGATGGGGAAAAATTCACCCTCGAAAATTTTGGCCTAAATGTGCTCTAAAAAGCGTGCCAGACTCACGTAGGGAAACACGATGGAGATTTTTTTTTCCCGAAACCTACTGAGGTAAGGAAATGCAAAACCGAAAACAAGAGGATCTCGAAATTAATCTCATACGTCAAGGACTCGGACTAGGATTGTTGGTGGATATGTGGTGGTGATATATGGCAGCAAAGATGATGGTGGCGTGGTGGTGGTATATGGCAGCAGCGATGATGGTAGCGTGGTGGTATATGGCAGAGATGAAAGATGGCGCGGTGGCGGCGTGACAACCTACGAACAGAACTCAAAACTCTAAAGGACTAGACACTAAGACCAGCAACTCGACACGGCGATGTAACCGCAAATTCAACAAAGCACAATACTGAAAAGACTATGCAAAGGCTCAGATTGGTTCGGATATGATGATCTAACCCTAATTTTTTGTGTAGCTTTTCCATGGACTATAGGTATGAAGAATAGATGCGGTCTAACTATAAATAACTGGTAAAGTCTCACCGAGCAACCTGGAAATCTCATACCACTTGATAGAGGCAAAGTTGACCCCGTCTTTTGATGAGATGGTGGTTATCGTTTTGGCAGAGCAGACTTTAACGATCCGACTATGAATGTGTGAGGATGTCGCGCCTTAGAATTGCTAAATCAACTCTGAGAGGTTATTGACCACGTCGGAGCACGACCAACCTGACCACGAGGGTTTGTTTCCTGCACGCAAACAAAGAACAAGCAAGAAACTAAGATGGCAATCTGGATATTGTGAATATAAGAGGAAAGCTTTATTGATGAAAGTGAGGTTCTGTGACGCCTTTGTCTGGTTGTGGAACACAAACGAAGAACGCGAAGTTGCAGCTATGGTGAACTTGTAATCTAAACAAACCCAACTCTGAACGGTGCCCTATGGGCTGTATATATGGAGGAATAGAGTACGAATTTCGTGACCCCTTGGAAGAGGGGTCCGAAACCGACCCTAACCCAGTTTCCCCACACATACAGATGAAAGTACATGGGCATGGCCCAAAAATAAGGTGGCACATCACCTATAATTTCGTATGGACGAAATTTATAAAGTGACATCTTGAATATTTTGTCGAAGCCTTCATGCTCTCCTTATGGTGGCTTCAAGGTGCAAAAATCACCAGTGGAATCTCCATTGTTCTTTCCCGCACGTGCACCTTCTTCTCCATGCATGATCCCGCTCAAACAGATATCCTTCTTGTCCATGCTAGCTCCTTCATTCATAAGTACAATAAAAGTATCTAACTTAGGCAACATCATATGTTCATGAACATTAGAAGGATTTCCAAGAAACGGAAGTACATGGTAATTCAATTGGCGTGCGCGAGCTCTAGTAACTTGTAATGCCCCAAGTGTGTAACCTTCCCCTTTTGGAACCTTCTTCATGTGGGTCCACCTTGTCAATGACATGAGAGCTATCTATGCATGTATGATTTCATGTGTCACCTTGTATTTCTTCTTTTGCTTGCATGCATCCATGCCATCCCATTCTTACCATGCCTTGTTTTGCTTACCTTTGCTTGCATCTATACCTTACCATGTCTTAGTGTGGAGACTTGTGATTTCATGTTTGTGTTGGATGTGTGGATGAGGTGGATGTAGGTGATAGTAGGAAGTGCATTGTGGTTTGCTTAGAGTTCAAAACTATCTCCCTCCTATTTATCTCAAGTCCATATATTTTCTTGCCTCTTATCTGTATTAAAAATGTCCCTGTTTTAGCTCTTGGTTGTAGTGATTTTGTGAAGTGCAAATGCTGTTTTAAAAGGTGTTTCAACAGGTGCAAATATTCCCAAAACAGCCAATCATAATGTTGTTTTGAAAATATTTAGAAGCCCCAAATAATTCTTTTCACTTTTATTCAAATAGGTCATGATTTATCATGACCAGGGACATTTTTGTTTTGATTTAGTCCCCACCTAATTTCTCTTGACTTATTTTTATTTCTCTGAGTATTTTTATATTGGAAAGCCTCAGGGATTTAAATTCTTTCAATGTGGCGCCACCCTGTGGGCTTACTCCCACAAGGCGGCCCAACTCCTTTCTCCCTCTCTCTGGCGCTAGCAAGCCCAGCTCCTTCCCTTGCCCATACCTCTTCGCGGCAGGAGCCCATGCAGCGTGTCCCTTCCTTCTCCTACCTGACGACGTCCACTCCCTCTGCTCCTTTCCGTCAGTAGCCGAGAGAGAGAACTGCCGCCGTGAGCACAAACATCGAGGTCCCCCTATATTTGTGGACGTCCATGCCCACCTCGACCAAGGGTTCCCCTCTTCCCCATCTGCCGCTGCCGCTCCATTCCCCATCTCCCTCCTCTGTCTTTCTTCCCTAGAGGTAAGTCTCTGTAAATTAGGGTAGCACAGAGTGGAGAGCAGCGCTCGTCGGCATCTACCCCCGCTCTTGTCGACGTCCTGCGCCACCGCCATGTCCAGGAGAGAGGCGATGCTCCGCGCGCTCCATTCCCGCCATCACTGAGGTCGAGGAGCGACCTCAACGACGGTCAGGAGCTCGTCAACGCCTCGGCTCCGGTGAACTCCGTCTTCTTCCTCGGTCTGTGGCAGGATCTTCCTCACCTCTGTTCTTCCCCTTCGGCTCCACTCCAGGGCGCGCCTTCCTCCGATCAGAGCCCCCTCTTCGTCCCTTGGTGAGCCGACCACCTTCCTCCCCTCTCCCTCGAGCATATCCGGCGATAGGATTCGTAGAGCAGTCCTGTCCCGAGCAGCATCAGATGTGTGTGCGAGTCTTGTGCATGAGGGTGCTTGTGTAGTTAGTTGTTGGTGATGGTGCAGGTTGTGTAGAAGCAGTCGTAGCTAGTTTCAGGTGTTCGTCTACCTCCCTGGCGTAGCGCAGCAGCAGCAGCAGCAGCAGGGCATGCCCGGCGGCCACCCTGTCGCCGGCAACCCTCTGTAGGCCGACCAGGTGCTGTTGATAGTTTTCCTTGTTTAAGTCCTCCCTTCTAACAGTAGACGTTTCGTAGCGCAGTGGTAACATATGATGATGTGATCTCGTGAGCTCGTGGGTTCGAGACCCAGGGGATGCACTCCCCCCTTTTTGCATTATATTTTTTGACAATAGTGTAGCGCGGCAGGGCAGCTTACCCTGCTCTATGCCCCTGTTCTGTCGAGCACAAGTACGATAGCAGGGTGGTTGGCTGCATTGTATTGTTCCACGGGGTACATGGTTCGAACCCAGTGCCTCCCCCTTTTCTTTTCCTTTGTTTTTCTTTTGCTGATTTGTTATATTGCAGCCCCTGACCATTGTAGCATTGTCGTGTCCTTTGTACATGGGAGTATATTTTTTCCCTCCTCTCAACCAGCATGGGAGTGGTGTTTTGCTAGCTTTGTGAAATCCATGATGGTGCACTTGTGTGTGTGTGTGTAGATACACTTGGTAAGAGCATGTGTAGGTTTTTTTGTTAACTAGTGAGATTGTGTGCATGAGGTTGTGTGAGTTTGCACTAGGGCAGCTTGTGTAGATACATCTTATGAGCTTTAGTGTGGGTTATGTTCTGCTTGTAGTTTTATTTGCATGTGTAGATGATGAGGTGTAAATAGTTGTTGTGTGTGTGTGGGTTCTCATGTGAGTATGTCCACACCCACATCATGACAAGTTATGCCTTGATAGGCTTATGTGCAAGATTTCATGTGTAGGTGTTTTCTTTATGTTGTGCTTGTTGATTGTCATGGTGCGGTGATGTGCCTAGGCACAAAGGCATGAGGTCTACCCCTCATGTACCCCCATTGATGTTGTGATCATGTGCAAGAGCTTGTGTAGGTTTGCTCTAGTGATTTTGCACATGTGATGTGGCACTATTCACTATATAGGATTCTATGTAGTTTTTCTTTCCTAGTTTGTGCCCACTTGTTCCAAGCAAGTGCATGGGTATTTTATATGCTTTTGGGGTAGAATCATCACAGGAATCTATTGGTGAAATCATTTTTTGCCATTGGAACATTTTCTGGAGATGACATATTTCAGTTTTGTTCCATGTTGAGTGCTTGGTTCCATGTGATGTGGTGAGCCCAAGGGTTTGTTTCTTGGTCATGGTAGTAGAGGGTGACCCCCTCTACCACATGTTGGTTTCATTTCATGTTTAGGAATCCATATGTGCAAGTTGTGCCCAATCAAAGTAGGCATGTGGCTGAAATTCCAAATTAGTGAAAATCTGAGATTTTCACTAAGTGTGAGAATCTCTTTATATTTTCTTCTCCTGTTGATGAGCTTGTGTAGCTCAATGTGTTAGGATTCAGCCTTAGCTTTCTGATATGCAAAGTTGAAGCTGATATGTTTGTATAGCTACCTGTAAATATTCATTCCATTTGGAGTCCTGTAGATATTGTTTTGGCAGTTGTCAAAATGCTTCAGAGCATGAACAAATAGTGAGAATCTGGAATTTTCACTAAGTCCCTGAAATCTGATATTTTTGGGCAAGTTTGCAGTTGTGTAACTTTCTGTGTTTAACTCCTTTGTGTGATGTTTTTGCTTGTGCTTGTAGTACTCTTGGATAGCTACTGCCACACATCTTATTTGGCATGTTTAGCTGGTTGTAGGTGCTTTGCATGTAGCTCACAAAGTGCTATGATGTTGTTTATGGCAGATTGGGTAGATTTGATGTTTTGATGTTTGTGAGTGCTTAGTTGATGGTGTGGTGATAATCTTTGCACCACCCCATCCATGTTGGTTTGTTTTATGTCTTGGCAAGCTGGAACTACCAGAGTTGTGCCATTTGAGTGTGTTGTGATGAATTTGACACGTAGCTCTTCAAATCTTGTTTCGTTGATTTCTGTTGATCCGTAGCTCCGATTGTAATGTTCTTTATATGCTTTTGCATCGTTTTCATGAGACGCATCTGATCATGTCATTCTCATGCATGTCAAGATAGCTTAGGATGCAGTTCTGTCCAGGAACATGTATTTACTTCTCATGCTTGTGCTAGTGAGTAGAATAGTGATGCATGCTCATATTCATCTCATGCATTATGTGCTTGTTGCATATTGAGGTGCTGTTGTTCATTGGATGTTATTCTTATGTTGGGTAGCACCGGGATCGGAGAACGAGTTCGTGGATTCGGGACAGTACGTGCAGGACGAACAAGCACAGTTCCAAGCTGAGGATATCACAGGCAAGATGATATGACCTTAATTCCATCTCTAGACTTGTTATGCTAGATTACGTTTCTTCCATCATTTGCTCGCTGCCAACCACTGAAATAATTGCCTCCTGATATGCCATGAAACCAAACACTTATCCCTTCCTAGCAAATCTAGAATGGCTATGTAGGCTTTGCTCAGCTAATAATGTTAGCGTTGCTAGATGCAGGTTCTTTGCCTCATGTGATAACATGGGCTTGATATCATTATCTTAATTCTGTTATTCAATTAATGCACCTATATACTTGGTAAATAACGGAAGGCCTAGCCTTTTGTCGGGTGT
This sequence comes from Hordeum vulgare subsp. vulgare, assembly GCF_904849725.1. NCBI lineage: Eukaryota > Viridiplantae > Streptophyta > Magnoliopsida > Poales > Poaceae > Hordeum > Hordeum vulgare. The sequence goes on along the minus strand of NC_058523.1, from coordinate 192,972,383 downwards.
TTTGTTCCTTTATTGCCGTCATAGTTACCGGCTACCGGTGTTTGATTCCATATTGATCGCTCCTAACACGTTCAGGGTTGTTATGGGGACCCCCTCGATAAATCGCTAGTGTTAAGACTTGTCCAGCAAGACCCAACATTGGTGTTAATTTGCTAATCCCTTAATAATAATTTGCATAGGGAATGATCACCCCGAGGATCTTTAATCGACAACCCGGGCCAGTGCTCCTCATGAGTGTTGGTCCAAAATGGACAGACTGCGGGGGCCACCACAAGGAAACTTGAGGTTTTGCTTATGTGGGCTTTTCCATCCGTCGTGTCCTGAGACTGAGATACACGGCTCTTATCGGGGTCGTCGACACGACGGGAGGTCCTTCTACAGTTGTCTTACCTTAGCGATATATCTTCTGTATAGGAATCCCGGTGAAGCTTTGGTTCTCCCCAAAGTTGAGGTTTTCCTCTAAGGAATCTGACGAGACCACAAGATTCGTGATAGAGGATTACTTTGTGGCCCGTGTACGTTTGGTATGGACTAGTTGGAGCACCCCTGCAGGGTTTAATCTTTCGAAAAGTCGTGCCCGTGGTTATGTGGCAACTTCGAATATTTGTTAACATCCGGTAATAGATAACTTAAACATAAGCTAATAAAATTGCCTAATGTGTGTGTAACTGTGACTGTCCCCTTCGAAATTCTCTCTTCAATCGGGAACACGGTGGGGTTATGATTGACGTATGTAGGTGTTGAGGATCACTTAGTGATCAACTACCTTCGATCGCTAGAATAGACCACCTTCAATTCAAGTTATACGTAAGTTAGCCACCATATTAAGCTTAGGATGCTGCAACCTAAACACTCCACCTTACCAACCTAATAACTTGACTCGTTCTGGCACCGAGGTCATAGATTGCTGAGTCCCCGTGGCTCACAGATTCCTTCACAACACCAACAGGTTCAGGTACCCCCGAGACAGGTGATCCCGACGGCACGCAGCTGGCGTGGCAGTACGACGAGGAGAACGACCGCCTGTACGTGAACTATCCAGAAGATTGAGGCGTGGTCGTGTGGGCCAGCATGCAGGGTTGCATAGTCATTTCTCATGTTTTGTAGTTCGTAGCGGAACTACCTTGATTGTATGTGTGATGTACTCTGATATATTAATGAGATGACAGTTGAATCCCTTATTGTCATCACTCTATTATTTATGTATGTGCTATGTTACCATGTTTGCGAAACGCTTAGATGCGCTTCTTTCCAATTCGAGGCCTCGATCCCCAGATCGGAAAGGACCGCATCTTAGTCGTTACAAGTTGGTAATCAGAGCCTTACGACCATAGGAGCCTTCGTGTGATCGTACTTGGCCGAGTTCAGTCTAGTAAAATGTTTTGAGTCTTAGTTATATCGGAGAGTAGGATTCTTTTTTCTCCTCTTCCATGCTCTCGTGAGTTTATCGACTTAGGAAATCTTAAATTCTACTCATTTTCTCGCTCAATTTTTTTTTAGGATCACGCAGGTATTTGTGAAATCTATATGATTTCGATTTTATGGAGTTCTGTCTTGGTGCCTCCTGTCTGCCTTGATTTCTTCTGGGGAGTTGAGCTCCAGGGGATTCTTGCGCACATTGCCATCATTCAAATTTCTGAGTATCTAAAAACGAAGGATGTTCATTATTGCTTCAATACTAGTAGTGGCGAGATAACCCCGATGTCCCAGTACTGGTGCAGATTGTTCAGAAGTACTTCCATACTTTGTATCGTTGTGATCACGAGGGTCTGTTGTAGATGAAGGTCCGAGATGCTGGTTGTGTGTTGATGGATGTGATACAGGTGATGGGTTAGTATAGGAGTTGTGTGATATAAATCCTTGTATCCGTGTACCAGATTGCATGACCAGTTATTTCGAGAATTCATAGGTGGGATATCAAGTAGTATCTTATAGGACTATCTTCCTACAGATGCATGACTGAGGTTGGGATTCGATGTTCAGTGGGTGTGTTTGTTCACGGTCGTCTTACAGTGGTTCTCGTTGTGTCTTAAAGAGTCCTTGTAGCTCGCTACGACTCGGGGATACTTCGTATGTCGTGTGCACTACCTTGCACAGGATGGCTACTGTAAATTCGAGCCAGTGCGATCTTATCCACGATGATATCGGATGAAATCTCGATCATATGTTTGTTCCGAGCAATTCTAGCTCATACTTGTTTGCAGTGGTCTTAATCAGAATTTTGTCGATCGTCACTTTGAGGAAGCATTCTTACTTTTTGTTCGAGTGCAATTGATGTATTCCTGTTCAGATATTCATGTCTTTTGATTCAGCAATATCTTCAATTTATTATGTGGGCTAATGTGTTGTCCGTCTTCAGGATGGCTCCACCAACTCGTCAGAACCTAGGGCGTGAGGATGTGCCACCACCACCTCCTCCTCCGGAGAATCCTCCGCCGCCGCCTCCTCCTGTAGAGGTCTGGCAAGCGGTGATGGCTGCTACTAATGCAAACACCCAGGTGCTGCTATAGTTGTTGCAAGAGAGAGCCAATGAGCAGCAAGGCAATTCCCAGCATGGTGGCAATCAGTTTGCTAATCTGAGTCAGTTCATGTCGAATCAGCCAAAGACTTTCACTTCCTGTGACCAGCCATTTGATGCCGAGGATTGGATCTGTGATATGAACAAGCATTTCGAGTGTAGCAATGTTCGTCCTGAGGATTTTGTCAAATTTGCAACATTCAAGTTGAAAGTGGCAGGCTTCTATCTGGTGGCAACAGTTGAAGGACTCCAGAGGCGCTAGAGTGATCACTTGGGATGAGTTCTGTCGTGACTTCAGGTCCCACTACATTCCTTCCAGCTTTGTGGAGGACATGTGTGAGAAGTTTAGGCGTTTGAAGCAGGGTGGCAATTCCGTGTACAAGTACAACGTTGAGTTCCACGAGCTAGCCCGATACGCCTTGCAGGATATCCCTGATCAGCAGAGCAAGATTTATCAGTTCATAGGTGGCTTGAAAGAAGATTTGCAGTTAGCTCTTGCTTTGCACGATCCTGAGGAGTTCGACAAGTTCTACAACTTAGCTCTCTGGGCAGAGGCAGCCTTGCTCAGGGTGGAGAATTCTAAGAAGCGCTTCAGAGATTCCAGCTCTTCCTCTACTCAGTTGGTTCAGAAGCAACAGAAGTTTTGGGTGTCTCCTCCTCCTCCTCGGCACTCGCAACAGCTCAAGCACTCTGGTGGTCGTGGTTCTTCCCACACACCTAACCTTGTCTTTCAGCAGAGATTCCAACATCAGAAGCAAGGGCCTCCTCAGTCTCAGTACCGGCAGCAGCAGAAGTTTCTTGTCACAAGTGTGGTAAGAAGGGTCATTATACCAACAAGTGTACTTCTCAGCTCCGACTGCCGCCTCCTCCTCCAGGCAAACCTCCAAGTAATGCTCTTGTCAAGTTCAACCCCAGATCAGCTCGAGTCAACATGGTGAATGCAGCTGAGGTAGAAAACTTGTCAGATGTGGTCATGGGTAACCTCCTCGTTAATGATATTCCTGCTAAAGTGTTCTTTGATTCTGGTGCTTCGCATTGCTTCGTGTCATATCCTTTTGCATCCAAGCATAATCTGTGTCAGGAGCAGTTGTCTAAGCCATTGGCAGTCGTTTCTCCTGCAAAGCATTTGAGTTCTAGTTTGTTCGTCCCGGATGTTTCTGTCAAGATGGGTGCTTATGCTTTTCTGGCATCTCCTATTGTCTTGGGCAAATCCGACATTGACTTGATCCTGGGTATGGAATGGCTGGCCATGAACAAGGCATCGATTGATTGTGAAGCTAAGGAAGTGAAGCTTACCCACTCTTCGGAGGATGTGATTATATTCACGGTGCGCGATGATACAATCCGTCTATTCTCTTTGAATGAAAAGGGTGAGATTAATCCTATTTCGCAAGTCCCGGTGGTGTGCGAATATGAAGATGTGTTTCCTGAAGAGCTGCCAGGCATGCCTCCGCACAGAGAAGTTGTGTTCGTGATTGAGCCTGAGCCATGCACCGAGCCCGTGTGCAAACGGCCGTACAAATTGGGTCCAGAAGAATTGAAGGAACTTAAGAGGCAACTCGATGAGCACGAGCGTTTGGGTCTAATCAGACTGAGCTCGTCTCCATGGGGCTGTGGAGTTCTGTTTGTCAAGAAGAAGGATGGCATGGACCGACTGTGTGTCGATTACCTTCCATTGAACAAGAAGACAATCAGGAACAAATATCCACTTCCGAACAAAACTGAGTTGTTCGAACAGTTGAAAGGTGCTAAGGTCTTCTCCAAGCTTGATCTCCGAATGGGCTATCATCAAATGCGCTTTCGCGAAGAAGATATTCCAAAGACTGCCTTCAGGACTTGTTTTGGCTCGTATGAGTATAGGGTCATGTCTTTTGGTCTGGCAAATGCTCCTCTGACATTCTGTCGATTGATGAACTACATATTCTCTCCGTTATGACTTTGTCTTGCTCTACCTCGATGACATTCTGGTCTTTTCTGAAACTGAGGAAGAACATGAAGAACATCTCAGATTGGTGCTTGATAAGCTGAGAGAGTACAAATTGTATGCCAACTTTTCCAAGTGTGAGTTCTGGCTGAAAGAAGTCGACTATCTTAGTCACATTATCTCTGCCGAGGGCATTAAAGTTGATCCGTCCAAGGTTCAGGCCATTGTTGAATGGGAGCCTCCGCAGAATGTGAAGCAGCTTCGAAGCTTTCTCGGGCTTGCAGGCTATTGCAGAAGGTTCATTGAGTACTTCTCCAAGATCACCAAGCCGCTCTCAAATCTTCTTCAGAAAGGTGTGAAGTATACTTGGTCTCCATAGTGTCAGTTGGCCTTCGACACACTCAAAGAGAAGCTCACCTCCACTCCAGTCTTGTTCCTCCGGATGATTCCAAGTCTTACCAGGTCTTCTACGACGCTTCTCTCAAGGGTCTTGGTGCAGTCCTGATGCAAGAGAAGAAAGTGGTTGCTTATACCTCCAGGCAGTTGAAGCCAGCGGAGAAGAACTATCATGTGCATGATCTTGAGCTAGAAGCTGTGGTACATGCTCTGATGACTTGGAGACACCTCTTGTTGGAACGTAAGGTTGAAGTTTTCACCGATCACAAGAGTCTCAAGAACATCTTCACTCAGCCTAACCTGAATGTTCGGCAAACACGTTGGGTGGAAATGCTCCAAGATTTTAATTCGAGTGTTGAGTACACGCCAGGCAAAGCTAATGTCGTGGCAGATGCCTTGAGCAGAAAGGCATACTGTAACAGTCTAATTCTGCAACCTCTCCAGCCTGGTCTTTGTGAGTCTTTCAGGAAGCTCAACCTTCAGTTAGTACCGCAGGGATTTCTTGCAAACCTTCAGATCTCTCCTACCTTGGAAGATCAGGTCCGAGCAGCACAGCTTCTTGACGCTATGGTGAAGAAAGTCAAGATTGGCGTGGCAAAGAGTCTTCCCAAGTATAAGTGCTTCAGTGTTGATGCTAGAGACACGTTGTTCTTCGAGGATCGTCTTGTCGTCCCAAAAGGTGATCTCAGAAAGGTAATCATGGAAGAAGCTTATAACTCTCTGCTCTCTATTCATCCTAGAAGCTCCAAGATGTACCACGACTTGAACAGACCTTCTGGTGGACTCGTATGAAGCGTGAGATTGCTCAGTTGGTAAATGAATGTGATGTACGTCGAAGGGTGAGAAGCAGAGCATCAACGTCCAGCTGGTCTTTTGCATCCATTGCCCAGTCCCGAGTGGAAGTTCGATCACATTGAGATGGATTTGGTCACCGGGGTTTCCGAAGTCCAAGAAGGGTAATGATGCCATCTTCGTCGTCATCGACAAGTTGAGTAAAGTGGCTCATTTTCTTCCAGTCAAGGAATCCATTTCCGCAGCTCAGCTTGCAGAGTTGTACACCTCCAGTATTGTGTCTTTGCACGGCGTGCCTACGATGATCTCTTCAGATCACGGAAATATCTTCACTTCCAAGTTCTGGGACTCTTTTCAGTCTGCGATGGGCACGAAGATCCGCTTCAGCACAGCGTTCCATCCTCAAACTAGTGGTCAAGTGGAGCGAGTGAATCAAGTTCTTGAGGATATGCTGAGAGCATGTGTTATCTCTTTTGCATGAAGTGGGAGGATTTGATAGAAGAAGTTGAGAAGATGTGTTGGGTCATTCACGACAACCTCAGAGCAGCTTAGTCCCGTCAGAAGAGCTATTATGATAGCAAGCACCGTGACATGTCTTATGAGCTTGATGACTTCGTCTATCTCAAGGTGTCGCCTATGAAGGGTATGCAGCGCTTTGGCATCAAAGGCAAGCTTGCGCCTCGATTCGTTGGTCCGTTCAGAGTGGTTGGCAAGAGAGGCGACCTTGCATACCAGCTTGAGCTCCCGTCAAACATTGCAAATGTGCATGATGTGTTCCATGTTTCTCAGCTCCGGAGGTGCTTCAAGACCCCCGAGCGCACTGTTCATCTTCAATACATCGACCTTGAGCCTGACCTATCTTATCGTGAGCATCCAGTTGCGGTTCTCGAGGCGACTAAGCGCAAGACCCGCAACAAGACCGTCAAATTTCTCAAAGTGCAGTGGTCACACCATTCCGATAAAGAGGCTACTTGGGAACGCGAGGATCACCTCCGTTCTTAATTTCCGGAGTTCTTTCAGGCATAGATCTCGGGGCGAGATCTTTTTGTAGTGTGTGAGAGTTTGTAATGCCCCAAGTGTGTAACCTTCCCATTTTGTAACCTTCTTCATGTGGGCCCACATTCTCAATGACATGAGAGCAATCTATGCATGTATGATTTCATGTGTTACGTTGTATTTCTTCTTTTGCTTGCATGCATCCATGCCATCCCATTCTTACCATGCCTTGTTTTGCTTACCTTTGCTTGCATCTATACCTTACCATGTCTTAGTGTGGAGACTTGTGATTTCATGTTTGTGTTGGATGTGTGTATGAGGTGGATGTAGGTGATAGTAGGAAGTGCATTGTGGTTTGCATAGAGTTCAAAACTATCTCCCTCCTATTTATCTCAAGTCCATATATTTTCTTGCCTCTTATCTGGATTAAAAATGTCCCTGTTTTAGCTCTTGGTTGTGGTGATTTTGTGAAGTGCAAATGCTGTTTTAAAAGGTGCTTCAACAGGTGCAAATATTCCCAAAATAGCCAATCATAATGTTGTTTTGAAAATATTTAGAAGCCCCAAATAATTCTTTTCCTTTTTATTCAAATAGGTCATGATTTATCATGACCAGGGACATTTTTTTTATTTAATCCCCACCAGATTTCTCTTGACTTTCTTTTCATTCTCTGAGTATTTTTATATTGGAAAGCCTCAGGGATTTAAATTCTGTCAATCTGGCACCACCCTGTGGGCTTACTCCCACAAGGCGACCCAACTTATTTCTGCCTCTCTTTGGCGCTAGCAAGCCTAGCTCCTTCCATGGCCCATACCTCTTCGCGGCAGGTGCCCACGCAGCGCGTCCCTTCCTTCTCCTACCTGACGCCGTCCACTCCCTCTGCTCCTTTTCGTCAGTATCCGAGAGAGAGAGAGAACTGCCGTCGTGAGCAAAAATGTCGAGGTCCCCCCTATATTTGTGGGCGTCCATGCCTCCCTCGTCCTAGGGTTCCCCTCTCCCCCATCCGCCGCCGCCGCTCCATTCCCCATCTCCCTCCTCTCTCTTTCTTCCCGAGAGGTAAGTCTCTGTAAATTAGGGTAGCAGAGAGTGGAGAGAAGCGCCCGCCGGTGTCTACCCCCGCTCTCGTCGACGTCCCGTGCCACCGCCATGTCCAGGAGCGAGGCGATGCTCCCCGCACTCCATTCCCGCCATTGCTGAGGTCGAGGAGCGACCTCAATGACGGCCAGGAGCTCGTCAACGCCTCAGCTCCGGTGAACTCCGTCTTCTTCCTCGGTCTGCGGCAGGATCTTCCTCACCTCCGCTTCTTCCCCTTCGGCTCGACTCCAGGGCGCCCCTTCCTCCGATCAACGCCCCCTCTTCCTCCCTAGGTGAGCCGACCACCTTCCTCCCCTCTCCCTCAAGAAGATCCGGCGATAGGATTTGTAGAGCAGTCTTGTCCCGAGCAGCATCAGATGTGTGTGCGAGTCTTGTGTATGAGGGTGCTTGTGTAGTTAGCTGCTGGTGATGGTGCAGGTAGTGTAGCTGCAGCCGTAGCTAGTTGCAGGTGTTCTTCTACCTCCCTGGCGTGGTGCAGCAGCAGCAGGGCATGCCCGGTGGCCTCCCTGTCGCCGGCAACCCACTGTAGGCCGACCAGGTGTTGTTGATAGTTTTCCTCATTTAAGTCCTCCCTTCTGTCAGTAGACGTTTCGTAGTGCAGTGGTAACAGATGATGATTTGATCTCGTGAGCTCGTGAGTTAGAGACCCAGGGGATGTACTCCCCCCTTTTTGCATTATATTTTCTAACAATAGTGTAGCGCGGCAGGGCAGCTTACCCTGCTCTATGCCCCTGTTCTGTCGAGCACAAGTTCGATAGCAGGGTGGTTGGCTGCATTGTATTGTTCCAGGGGGTACAGGGTTCGAACCCAGTGCCTCCCCCTTTTATTTTCCTTTGTTTTTCTTTTGCTGATTTGTTATATTGCAGCCCCTGACCATTGTAGCATTGTGGTGTGCTTTGCACATGGGAGTATATTTTTTCCCTCCTCTCAACCAGCATGGGAGTGGTGTTTTGCTAGCTTTGTGAAACCCATGATGGTGCACTTGTGCGTGTGTGTAGATACACTTGGTAAGAGCATGTGTAGGTTGTTTTGTTAACTAGTGAGATTGTGTGCATGAGGTTGTGTGAGTTTGCACTAGGGCAGCTTGTGTAGGTACATCTTGTGAGCTTTAGTGTGGGTTATGTTGTGCTTGTACTTTTATTTGCATGTGTAGATGATGAGGTGAAAATAGTTGATGTGTGTGTGTGGGTGCTCATGTGAGTATTTCCACACCCACATCATGACAAGTTATGCCTTGATAGGCTTATGTGCAAGATTTCATGTGTAGGTGTTTTCTTTATATTGTGCTTGTTGATTGTGATGGTGCGGTGATGTGCCTAGGCACAAAGGCATGAGGTCTACCCCTAATGTACCCCCATTGATGTTGTGATCATGTGCAAGAGCTTGTGTAGGTTTGCTCTAGTGATTTTGCACATGTGATGTGGCACTATTCACTATATAGGATTCTATGTAGTTTTTCTTTCCTAGTTTGCGCCCACTTGTTCCAAGCAAGTGCATAGGTATTTTATATGCTTTTGGGGTAGAATAATCCCAGGAATCCATTGGTGAAATCATTTTTTGCCATTGGAACATTTTCTGGAGAAGACATATTTCAGTTTTGTTCCATGTTGGGAGCTTGGTTCCATGTGATGTGGTGAGCCCAAGGGTTTGTTTCTTGGTTCTGGTAGTAGAGGGTGACCCCCTCTACCACATGTTGGTTTAATTTCATGTTTAGGAATCCATATGTGCAAGTTGTGCCCAATCAAAGTAGGCATGTGGCTGAAATTCCAGATTAGTGAAAATCTGAGATTTTCACTAAGTGTGAGAATCTCTTTATATTTTATTCTCATGTTGATGAGCTTGTGCAGCTCAATGTGTTTCGATTCAGCCTCAGCTTTCAACTGGAACGTTGAAGCTGATATGTTTGTATAGCTCCCTGTAAATTTTCGTTCCAATTGGAGTCCTGTAGATATTGTTTTAGCTGCTGTCAAAATGCTTCAGAGCATAAACAGATAGTGAGAATCTGGAATTTTCACTAAGTCCCTGAAATCTGATATTTTTGGGCAAGTTTGCTGCTGTGCAACTTTCTGTGTTTAACTCCTTTGTGTGATATTTTTACTTGTGCTTGTAGTACTCTTGGATATCTACTGCAAAATATCTTATTTGGCATGTTTAGGTGGATGTAGGTGCTTTGCATGTAGCTCACAAAGTGCTATGATGCTGTTTATGGCAGATTGGGTAAATTTGATGTTTTGATGTTTGTGAGTGCTTACTTGATGATGTGGTGATAATCTTTGCACCACCCCATCCATGTTGGTTTGTTTTATGTCTTGGCAAGTTGGAAATACCAGAATTGTGCCATTTGAGTGTGTTGTGATGAATTTGACACGTAGCTCTTCATATCTTGTTTCGTTGATTCCCGTTGATCCGTAGCTCCGATTGTAATGTTCTTTATATGCTTTTGCATCGTTTTCACGAGACGCATCTGATCATGTCATTCTCATGCATGTCAAGATAGATTAGGATGCAGTTATATCCAGGAACAAGTATTTACTTCTCATGCTTGTGCTAGTGAGTAGAATAGTGATGCATGCTCATATTCATCTCATGCATCATGTGCTTCTTGCATCTTGAGGTGTTGTTCTTCATTGGATGTTATTCTTATGTTGGGTAGCACCGGGATCGGAGAACGAGTTCGTGGATTCGGGACAGTACGTGCAGGACGAACAAGCACAGTTCCAAGCTGAGGATATCACAGGCAAGATGATATGACCTTAATTCCATCTCTAGACTTGTTATGCTAGATTATGTTTCTTCCATCATTTGCTCGCTGCCAACCACTGAAATAATTGCCTCCTGATATGCCATGAAACCAAACACTTATCCCTTCCTAGCAAATCTTGAATGGCTAAGTAGGCTTTGCTTAGCTACTAATGTTAGCGTTGCTAGATGCAGGTGCTTTGCCTCATGTGATAACATGGGCTTGATATCATTATCTTAATTCTGTTATTCAATTAATGCACCTATATACTTGGTAAATAACGAAAGGCCTAGCCTTTTGTCGGGTGTTTTGTTCCTTTATTGCCGTCATAGTTACCGGCTACCGGTGTTTGATTCCATATTGATCGCTCCTAACACGTTCGGGGTTGTTATGGGGACCCCCTCGATAAATCGCTAGTGTTAAGACTTGTCCAGCAAGACCCAACATTGGTGTTAATTTGCTAATCCCTTAATAATAATTTGCATAGGGAATGATCACCCCGAGGATCTTTAATCGACAACCCGGGCCAGTGCTCCTCATGAGTGTTGGTCCAAAATGGACAGACTGCGGGGGCCACCACAGGGAAACTTGAGGTTTGGCTGCTGTAGGCTTTTCCATCCGTCGTGTCCTGAGACTGAGATACACGGCTCTTAGCGGGGTCGTCGACACGACGGGAGATCCTGCTACAGTTGTCTTACCTTAGCGATATATCTTGCGTATAGGAATCCCGGTGAAGCTTTGGTTCTCCCCAGAGTTGAGATTTTCCTCTAAGAAATCCGACGAGATCACGAATTTCGTGATAGAGGATTACTTTGCGGCCCGTGTACGTTTGGTATGGACTAGTTGGAGCACCCCTGCAGGGTTTAATCTTTCGGAAAGCCGTGCCCGCGGTTATGTGGCAACTTGGAATATTTGTTAACATCCGATAATAGATAAATTAAACATAAGCTAATAAAATTGCCTACTGTGTGCGTAACCGTGACTGTCCCCTTCGAAGTTCTCTCTTCGATCGGGAACACGGTGGGGTTATGATTGACGTAGGTAGGTGTTCAGGATCACTTAGTGATCAACTACCTTCGATTGCTAGAATAGACCACCTTCAATTCAAGTTCTACGTAAGTTAGCCACCATATTAAGCTTAGGATGCTGCAACCTAAACACTCCACCTTACCAACCTAATAACTTGACTAGTTCTGGAACCGGGGTCATAGATTGCTGAGTCCCCGTGGCTCACAGATTCCTTCACAACACCAATAGGTTCAGATACCCCCGAGACAGGTGATCCCGACGGCACGCAGCTGGCGTGGCAGTACGACGAGGAGAACGGCCGCATGTACATGAACTATCCAGAAGATTGAGCCGTGGTCGTGATCGTGGGCCAGCATGCAGGGTAGCATAGTCATTTCTCATGTTTTGTAGTCCGTAGCGGAACTACCTTGATTGTATGTGTGATGTACTCTGATATATTAATGATATGACAGTTGAATCCCTTATTGTCATCCCTCTATTATTTATGTATGTGCTAAGTTACCATGTTTGCGAAATTCTTAGATGCGCTTCTTTCCAATTCGAGGCCTCGATCCCGAGATCGGAAAGTTCCGCATCTTAGTCATTACATAATTGGTCCAGTATGTATATCAGTTGGGCCTGTGGGTGTACCAATGGTGTTGATGTCCTCATCATCTCACTTGTTTGCAAATAATGAGACCAAGGATATTGACAACCCTTTTGCCTGCATTCGGTGCAAGTTGTTTGTTCTTTTGTGTGCAACCACTGAAGACAGTTGTTGCTGACATTCATATTGGTTCGATAAACCTTGGTTTCATAACTTAGGGAAATACTTACCCATATTGTGCTATGATAACCCGTTCCTCTTCACGGGAAAACCAACGCAGATCACAAGTATGAGGAAGGATTTCTGGCATCGTTGCCAGGAAATATCATCATCAACTACCAAGTAACTTCACACAAAATTTCATTCACTAATTCCTATTTTTATTTGCTAGTATATTTAGTTTGTCTCATAAAAAAAGTACAAAAACATTTACTTTTGCTTGCTTAGCTTGTCACTAGTTTGCATCTCCGCTCTCTAGTTTACTTGTCATTCTTGTTACTTTGCTTGATCGGTCACCGTGTCTCAAGATACTACTAATTTGTGTGACTTGTCAAATACTAATAACAATGATTCTATTATTACTCCTATACCACCCACCAGTAGTGCGGAGGCTTTTGAAATTAATGTTGCATTGCTGAATCTTGTCATGAAAGATCAATTTTCGGGAAGTCCTAATGAGGATCCCGCTTCACATCATAATACCTTTGTTGAACTTTGTGACATGCAAAACAAAAAGGATATGGATAATGATATTGTGAAATTAAAAATGTTTCCTTCTTCACTAATAGATAAAGCTAAAGCTTGGTTTTCATCATTACCACGTAATAGTATTGGAACATGTGATAAGTGTAAGGATACTTTTATTGGCAAGTATTTTCCTCCTGCTAAGATCATCTCCCTTAGAAATCAAATAATGAATTTTAAACAGGACTAGCCAGATGCACGTGGGCTATCACGGAACACAACAATTTGTAAAGGCAATAAGCCATTGAATAGTTTTTCTATGACAAGCGCAAATGCTCAAACTGTCTCCGGCTACATGCATCGTGTCATCTCCTGTTAAACTCCGCTGAATCACCGTTGTGGTTCTCTGCATCAATGGTTGCATGGAGCATTCAGTCTGTCGTACATGAAATAGACCAAACTATGGTGACACACAAGGCTGCGACACTAAACAACTCACGTTAACATGGATGAAGAAGGTTTAGACATTCGGCGGCAACGTCTATTACTACCCTTTAAGATTTGGTAATAGGTGCCATCATAAATCATAAGTTCAAAATCATGCCCACGTTCTTCCTATCAGTGCTGCTCAAACGATGAATGATTACTTCATGTTGCCTTACTCTCGGGTGTGAGAAAAGAACACCATTATTTACTTAATTACCTTCATTAAATGATTGCATTGCATCATGTCCAAATTTCAAAGATAAGAAAAATACCATGTAGCATACCATAGATTTGTTTATTAGTTCACAAGAATATGTCTAACGGAGGTTAAGCTTAGTTATATGCAACAAGGATCACTAAACGAAATGAGTCACCGTTACTATCTCACAAAATATATGGCTTTATTTCAGCATTATAAAAACAAGGAATTGGAAGAATAAAATGACTGGCTACAAGTCAAAATGGAAATAAACCAAAATAAGCTAATTGTATTGCAGAATCCAAAGACGGGAAGTCAACAACTTACAAGTTCATATCAAATAGAGTTGCTTCCCTGTCCGACAAAACTATCTATTAACACAAGCAGGAGCATCATCCGTGTCGTTGTACATCCGTCTCTCTTCTCACGTCCACCCCACGAGCTTGCCTGAACATTGCTCTAGTATACATTATAGCCACACCAACCTTGATGTATCCACCACCAACCACAACCATGTTGTTGCATGGAGGAATGTAGTTCTCCGACGTGACCTTGGCATCCCTGAAATGATGATGGGTGTCCTACTCATGCTTCTGCCAATCAAAACTGGGCAGGGCGTCTTTATGTTGTCACACGTTGGTATCCCCCTGAGTAGTTCTCTATTAGATGAAACATAACAAGGTCATGCTTACCTTTTTTGTACATTGCACACAACTTACCAGTATACTAAGAGTGTATAGTAAAAAAAAGTCCAAGTTAGGCTCTTATCAACTTTACAACGAAAAAGAGATATATTGCCGCTACAACAAGTGGGCTTTCATCTAAATTAAAAAAATTGGAACCTGCATTTTGTCTGAATAATATTGAAAAACTCTGCATTGATATGAATCCCACCTATCATCAAAATGTTATTCCTTGCAAACATGTGACCCCACATGTTAGAGCATATTTCTCCATATGTGATTTTGGTAATTTATGAAAATCCCTACGGACTAATGGTTGCAGTCAGCTATATTCGAAGGATTTGTCCATAGGCACCTCTTGAAGTCCATCTGTTGGTTTCAAGGAGTTTATATGATCAGCGAGGTGGTATTCAAGGTATTATCCAAAGAATGGTCATAAAGACACAAGGTTTATCAAGACTAAGACAAATAATAAATCAAGTTGATCAACACACAAAGCATACAAGATGTACCGAGAGGGATCAAGTGATCCCATGGTATGGTAAGCATTGTCCATTACGCTTTTGTGTACTAAACCATGGTATTCGTGAGAGTTCTATGTGGGGTTAGGTGTGTTTCCATGGGCTTGCGTCAAGAGGAAGATCTCATTCAACCCATGAAGGATGACATCAGGTGGTGATCATCATCAATATTGCGGTGTGTGATGTCAGTTGTGCTTCCCCTTCCAATGGCACCAGAAGAATGCTTCTAGCACTCTCCGGCAATCGAAACTAGAAGAATGTTGTTGACCGCCCACCAGCGCGTGGGATCGTAGCAGTTTTCGAGGGTAGAGTATTCAACCCAAATTTGTTGGTTCGCATGACGGGAGGTGAGAGAATACTCTCAAGTATTAGCAGCTGAATTTGTCAGATTCAACCACACCTGAAAGATTAGTATCTGCAAGCAAAGTAGTAACAGCAAAGTAGCGAGTAACGACAGTGGCAAGGAAGAGCAGTAGTGACAGCAGTAGCAAGTAGCAACAGTAGCACGCGACAGTAGTAGCAACAGTAGCAGCAGAGCAAGACAAGTAATAGCAGTAGCAACAGTAGTAACAGCAGCAGAGCAAGACAAGTAACAGCAGCAGCAACATTAGTAACAGCAGCGGAGCAAAACAAGTAACAGCAGCAGTAGGACAAACTCGTAGGCAATGGGTTGGTGATTTGTTTGGATGATATTCATCATGCAACAGTTATAACACGGAGAGATATGTGGCTAGCTCTCGTTCGTCAATGTGATGTAGGCATGCATTCCGTGTGTCGTCATACGTGCTTAGGGAAAAGAATTTGCATGACATCTATTGTCCATCCCTCCCGTGGCAGCGGGGTCCAAAAGGAAACTACGGGATATTAAGGTTCTCCTTTTCATAAAGAACCGGACCAACGCATTAGCAGTTGGTGAACACATGAACTCCTCAAACTATAGTCATCATCGGGAGTGGTTCCGGTTATTGTCACTCCGGGGTTGCCAGATCATAACACATAGTAGGTAACTACAGCTTGCAAGATTTGATCTAAAACACACATATATTGGTGACGACATAATAATTTCAGATCTGAAATCATGGCACTCGGGCCCTAGTGACAAGCATTAAGCATGGCAAAGTAGCAGCAACATCAATCTCAGAACATAGTGGATACTAGGGATCAATCCCCATCAAAACTAACTCGATTACATGATACATCTCATCCTACTCATCACCGCCCAGCGAGCCTACGAATAGATTACTGACGAACGACGAAGAGCTTCATGGAATTGAAGAGGGAAGAAGGTTGATGATGATGATGGCGACGATTTCCCCTCTCCAGGGCCCAAGACGGACTCCAGATCTGCCCTCCAGATGAAGAACAGGTGGTGGCGGCGCCTCCGTATCGCAAACGCGACGAAAACTTCTCTTTTTATTTTTTCTCGGACGAAAGGGAACTTATAGACCTGAGATTGGGGGCTGCAGAGCTGTGTGGGCCCCACAAGCCTGCCCACCGCCACCAGGGGGGTGGCGGAGCCAGGGCTTGTGGCCCACTGGCCCACCCCCTTAGGTGGAACTTGGCGCAGATATTTTTCATATTTTCCAGAAACGCTCCCCGTAAATTTTCAGGACGTTTGGAGAACTTTGATTTCTGCACAAAAATAACACCAAGGCAATTCTGCTGAAAACAGCATCAGTCCAGGTTAGTTCCATTCAAATCATGCAAATTAGAGTCGAAAACAAGGTAAAAAGAGTTTGGAGAAGTAGATACGATGGAGACATATAAGTGTGCAAGATCAAGTGCAGCATCACAAAGATATCATGCTTTAAGCTTGTTGTCCATTGTGGTGGCAATGAACTTGTGAAGATGTGCTGAAGAGTGGCCCACCCATAGTGACTATGGGGGAGCAATCAACTAGTCTTCATCAAGCCAACACAAACAAGAAAGGTGCTCCATCTTGAGGAAGTCAAGATTATCATCATCTAGCTCAAGTGGAATAGGTGCAAGGTAGAGGTTTTCCCTTGATAGGTTTTTCTATTTTAGGATAGATTGTCATACTGTCAAGGGGGGCTCTCAAGTGAGTAGGTTCATCTATCGTTAGTTGAGAGCTCAAACCATTTGCATCCTTGCATCATATTTCTTGGTTCTTGCTTGGTGTTTCTCTATGTGAGTATTAGAGCTTATGATCATCTTTATGACAAGCTCGAGTTCATCAAAAACGGAGTTCATGTGCATCTTCTATGATGTTCGCGATGTTGGAGTTTTTTTCGGTTCTTCATTCATGTGCATGCGAAAGTTATGGCAGTTTTGGTCTTCTCTACTTTCTTCCAGCGGTTTTACCGCTGCCTCGGGTGGTTGTACTGCCCTCGCCCTGTACGGTTTAACTAGCCTAGCTCAAGGCTTCAACCGGATAGGGTTCTGTTGTGCTCCAGTTGTTGGGCGGTAGTGGACCGGTTGTACCGCTATATTACGTAGCCCGGTACAACTGGTGTTCCAGGCAGTTGTACCGCTTGGGAATTTACCGTGTCCATCGCTCGTGTTAGGAGGTTGTTGGGCGGTGGTTTGGCGGTTGTACCGCCCGCATCATTGGTTGTATCACCCCTGTGTAATTCTGCACATAATGGGTAGATTTTTGGGGGCCTATTTAATGGGGTTCTTCCCCAATGGTTCCCCATCTCTTGAGCTCGTTTCCCCCCCCCCATTGATGACCGTCTTAGAGCTTGCTAACTCTCAATCCCTCCAATGGTTCTTGCTAGTTCTTGAGGGAAAAGAGAGAGGAGATCTAGATCCACATTTTCACCAATCACTTTCTCCTCTTTGTGATGGGGACCCATTGGATCTTGATCTTGGAGTTATTTGTGAGCTCCTTGTTCTTCCTCTCATATTCCTCCATAGCTTTTGTTGTTGTGGAGGGACTTGACCACTTCGTGTGTTCTTGCCATTGCATTAGTTGCATCGGTTTGAGTTCTCAACAATGATACATGGAAGTGAAGTTTGAGAAGTTTATTACCCTAGAGATTATTCTTCATGGATGCTTCGGCGTCCTAGAAGCTTGGTGGTGCCTTGGAGCTCAATCATTGTGGTGTAAACTTCTCGGCAAGCGTCGGGGTCTCCAATTAGGTTGTGGGGATTGCCCCAAGCATTTGAGGTCATCTCGGAGCCACAGTCCATTGTGGTGAAGCTTCGTGATGTCTTTGGGATCCTCTCATTAAGTTGTGGAGATTGCCCCAACCTTGTTTGTACGGGTTCGATGACCTCCCTCAAGGGTCCCTTAGTGGAATCACGGCATCTTGTATTGTGAGATGGCGTGAGGAGATTACGGTGGCCTTAGTGGCATATTGGGGAGCATTGTGCCTCCACACCACTCCAAACAGATATTAGCATCCGCAAGGGTGTGAACTTCGGGATACATCGGCGTCTCCGCTTGCCTCGGTTATCTCTTACCTGAGCCCTTTACTTATGCACTTTACTTTGTGATAGCCATATTGTTTCTTGTCATATATTTTGCTATCACTTAGTTGTTTATCTTGCTTAGCATAAGTTGTTGGTGCACATAGGTGAGCCTAGTTGTTTTAGGTTTTGTGCTTGACAAATTAAATGTTAGTTTTATTCCGCATTTGTTCAAGCCTAAACCGTAATTATTTTAAAGTGCATATTTACCCACCCCCCCCCCCCTCTAGGCGACATCCATGTCCTTTCACCACAGTACCAAAAACCTTGATTAAGAGCTAACATAGTTCACCTACTAAATCACATTTTCTCTCTAATTTATGTGGGTCTTCCACACTTGGTAAGATCAAACGCCTATGCAAAAAACAGTTTAACTTGTGATAGTTGCTTCCTATTAATCAATAATGGAAACCAAAACTATTAACACATATTGTCCTAGATAAAAAATCATCAAAATGTTGTTCTACAATAACTACTCTATCTTTTACCAAGTATGGAGAAATAGTCCATCTACCCAATCTCATTTTGTTTGTACTTTTCGCAAGCCTTCCAAGTTTGATAGGATCACATTTCAACACAAAAAGTAGTTAAATTAGACATTGTCCAAAGAGTAACAATTGATTTCTTATTTTCAACATTAGAAGTTGAGCGCGAAGAATATTGTCCAAGGAGAAAAACAATACTACTACAATTCATCCAATAAGAGTACGTCATGCAAATATGCATCTAAGAGCTAATAGAAGAACATTTTGCATTGCTCTCTTCTAAAGCCTCTCATGGAATCAAAGTGAAAGGTTGATCTTATTTGTTCTACCATTAGACAACCCTCTCTTATAGCTAGAGTTTAAAAATGGTTTTTTGTAGTGTTGTCCATGAGACAGTCGAAGAGCCTTGGGCACGTGC
Source organism: Hordeum vulgare subsp. vulgare (assembly GCF_904849725.1). Taxonomy (NCBI): domain Eukaryota; kingdom Viridiplantae; phylum Streptophyta; class Magnoliopsida; order Poales; family Poaceae; genus Hordeum; species Hordeum vulgare. Next base: position 192,953,399 of record NC_058523.1, on the reverse strand, counting down.
CTCCACATTTGGCTTTGCTTATTCATGTCAAACAACAAGTCCATGGTGCCCATGTTGATTGTACTGTATAGTTAAAGCTATCGCAGTGCAGTAAGAAACATTTACACGTATTCTCATTTAGTAGATAGTTTTCAATTCATAATGCATGCAAAGATGCAAAATAGGTGCTGGAAACGACTGCATTTAATTGCAAATTGTTACATACCACTCAAAAACAAGTTACACCAGCAAGCACAAAATATCTAAATAGAGATGTAGAAAAATAGAGAAGTTGTATATTTTCAAAGAATATTTCCCAAGAAGTAACATGCGAGTACAGTATCCAGTTGCAATCGGCCTCAAACAGAGATCATAATTGTGAATAAATAAGAAAAGGAATATTGGCATATCAACCACAAAGTGTACAAGGTGAATGCCTCAACGATTTATATGCAATAACTTATCATTGTGTCCTAGTGATTGTTCTTAGTCTATTGAAAAATAAACACCCAAACCCAATACATACAAAAATTCAATGGGGGAAAGGGAGAGATGCATATACCTGGTTAAATTCAAAGAACTTCCACTCGCAACTACACTTTACTTGACAAAGGTTAGTAGTAGCTAAAGAATTACTAGCTATCGCCATTCATTCACCATCTCCAGAAATAGTAGCCACACAAGTCGATCAAAGCTCTGATGATGAATTCATACATACCTATAATCCGAATGTAACTGTCAATTGCATGAAAGTAAATTCATTAGTTTGTCATAAGAGAATTAATAAATATAAAATGCACTGCAATTGTACCGCTAGTTGCGTGCATTATATGGACTTCATTGTTGTACAAGTACAATGCTTGCACATGCACGTAAATATTCTCTACGAAGGAACAACCGAAATAGTACTAAAAATGAGGTTAAGACAAACATGCCTAAAGATAGAAGAGTCAACCTAATAAACATGGTTCATGGTAAGAAAACAAGGGAAGAAACAACCTATTAGCCAAGGTCCAAGTAGCATTTCTCAATGAAATATCCACATATGAAGCAAAATACAGAAATACTATTTGGCGAACTTGTGAGAGCCCGAGTCCGACGTTCCAGAAGATTCCCCTTTATTTCCGTTTCCTCCGTGTGAATATTTTGGTTGTTGCATCATCATTTAGTTTGCATCATGGAATCTTGCATCATCTGTTGCGTGTGGTCTAGAGTGTGTGTGCTTCAAGTGCTCTCGGAGTCTTTGGTGCAATAGGAACTCCCCTTCTCTCCTCTCTTATTATATTTTGTGGCTGCTTTAAAGATTTCAGTTTTAACCCCAATAAAAAAGGTTCGTCTTCTTTTAAAAATCATTTTATTAAAGGTGGAGGCAACCCCTCTAGTTTTTATTTATTTATTCTTTTGTTTTATTTCAAAACACAGTCTCATTTTTTTCCTTTGAAAGAGCTTTATTTTTATTCTTCAAAAAAAAGGTCCCAATCTATTTTATTTGTTGGGGTATGATTTTAAGGAGCCAAAAAGTATTATTTTTTTATTTTGTTAAATTCTTTCTTTGTGTGTGTTTTCTGTTTTAAAAAAAACAAGTTTGAGGGAGGGAGAGAAGCCTGTGCCAAGCCCAGTGGCAAGGCCTAGGTGGGCTCCTCCCCTCCAACCCTAGCGACAGGAGGGATCCTCCTCGATCCCTCGTCCCCCCCCCCCCCCCCCGCGCCGTCGCCCTGCCTCCTCGTTCCTCCCTCTCCTCTCAATCCCTCCTCCCTCTCCTCCCCCAGTCGCCGCCTCCAGCTCCCCTGCGCCGCCCCGTCGAGCCCGCCAAGCTCCCGCGCCATGGCCTCGACCTCGTCTCCCTGCCCGAACCGGTCGCCAACCCCGCGCCACCTCGCTCACGCGAAGGAGCTCCCGTGCCAGGGCCCCTCGTCCCGAGCACGCCGTCGCCCGCGCCTCCCATCGCCGGTGCTCGCCTCCTCGAGCCGCCCTGTGCCCTCTCCTCTGCCGCCGTTCGCCATGGCCGGCCACCGGAGGTCCCCCTCGCCTCGAGCCCTCCAGGGCCCTGACCTCATCCTCCTCGTTGCTCGCCCTGCCGTCGTTCCCCATGCCGAGCACGCCAGCGCCGTCCCTGGGACCAGTTCCCGCGCCGCCCTGCCGCCGATGTGCTGCTGCTGGTTGTTGAAGCTGCTGCTTATTGCCATTTGCTCATGCTTGTGCTTGCATGTTGTTTGCTGCTAGCCGCTGCTGTCGATTACCGCCACTAGGTAGCTTATTGTTTGTTGTCGGTTGCAGTTGCTACTGCTACAGATTATTGTGTGCTGCTGCTTGTGGCTTGCTGCCTACTGTGGTTGCTATTGTTTGCCGCTATAGTTGTTGATGTTGCCGCGTGCTGCTGCCGCTAAGCTGTTGCGTTGATTGCTGCCGAAGCTTGCTGCTGTTGCTATGCCGCCGTAGCTGCTAGTTGATGCTGTTGTCGCTGGTTGCCATCGCCGAAGACCGCGTGCACCATCGCCGCCACCGTGGATCCGACAAGTTCACTACTCCCACGACGTCCTCGACGACCCCGAACATCTACGGACCCGTGTTCGACTACTGACGCCGAAGACCCGTGTACCGACGCCAAGAGTACGACTACCGTCGACGAGACCCGAGTACCACGACTTCCACGACGACCACGACGACCTATGTTCTCCTTTGCCGCAACGAACCAATCCGCCCGTACGCACGCTTCAAAGGTATACGTTGGAACGTGTCGTGTACCGAATGCATATGATGTATGAGATGTACCCGTATGTTTGCGCCTATATATGTTGCCCGTTGCACGTTGTCTCTCTCTGGTTGTGCCCCTGACACATGGGAACCCGATAAACGGGATCACCCCATCATTATTTTGGCTTGACCCGCATGCGCTCCCTATTCGTTGGCACTGATATCTTGTTGAGTTATCGGAATAGGAACGTTGCCGTAGCATCGTTTCCGTTTTGCCGCCATGGTTCCCTTTTGCTCGGCGTGGCAACACATGCTTCTTTTCTCTTCTTGCCGTGATGTTATGAACTTGCATGCATGACGCATTCATGGCATAAAATCTTGTGTTGCATGTTTCTTGTGACGTAGCGACTTTAAAGTCCCGTGTTTTAACCGACTAGGTTGACTTGTAGAATCACCCGCTCCACCCCTTGCCATGTTAACAACAATTTAATATTGTCGTTTAAATAAACGGGAGTGAACTAAATAATTAAATGTGGAGTGTCGTCGATATGCAACTCATTGCATATCGAGCTTCACTTAATGTGTAGTGTTTGCGTGAGGTGAATTGCCATGCCATTGCATTATTGTTCTGTTCATGCATCATATTAGGTTGTGCTTCTTGTTGTGCATCGTGTGGTGAATATCGGTGTTGATGTTTGGTTCCGGTTTGCTCCGTCTCGATAGAGTTCCGCAAGTGTGTCGGAATGTGAGGACCCGTTCGACTACGTTGGTTCGCCGACTTCACGGAGTTGTTCTTCTCCCAAGCGGGATCTCAGGCAAGATGACCATTTCCCCAGATACCATTACTACCATTGCCATGCTAGTTTTACCGCTTCTATCGTTTATGTCTCGTTGCCTACCACATGTTAAATATCAGCCTCTCATCAATGTCATGAAACCTTCAACCTGTTCAACCTAGCAAACCACTGATTGGCTATGTTACCGCTTGCTTAACCCTGCGTTAGTGTTGCTAGTTGCAGGTGTAGTTGCTCCCATGTGATAACATGGGTCCCTTGTCATATCACCATATTAATGCGCTATTTAAATTTAATGCACCTATATACTTGGTAAAAGGTGGAAGGCTCGACCTTTCTAGCCTGGTGTTTGTTCCACCTTTGCCCCCTTAGTTTCGGCTACCGGTGTTATGTTCCATAAATGAGCGCTCCTAACACGATCGGGATTGTTATGGGGGCCCCCTTGATAATTTGTTTTAGATTAAAGTTGGTCTGGCAAGGCCCAACTTTGGTACTACATTTTCCTAATAACCTAATAAAATTGCATAGGGACTTTTCGGACCCCGAGGATAATTAATCAACCCCCGGGCCAGTGCTCCTCGTGAGTGTTGGTCCCACCTGAGCGATGTCCGGCGCCCCTCTGGTCACCCAGAGGTTTAGCGATCCCGACGTCTAGCTCATCCGTCGTGTCCTGAGAACGAGAACGCGGCTCCTATCGGGATGTCGACACGTCGGGCGGCCTTGCTGGATTAGGTTTACCTTTGACGAGATATCTTGTGCAATGGGATACCGGTGATGCTTTGGGTAATCTCAGAGTTGAGGTTTTCCACTAAGGAATCCGATGAGATCGCGAGTGCCGTGATCAAGGATTTCTATGCGGCTTGTGGTAATTTGTGATGGACTAGTTGGAGCACCCCTGCAGGGTTAAATCTTTTCGGAAAGTCGTTCCTGCGGTTATGTGGCAACGTGGAAACTTTGTTTAACATTGATTCTAGACAACTTGAAGTTAACTTAATTAAAACTTGCCAACTGTGTGCGTAACCGTGACTATCTCTTTCGTGAGTTCCTTCTCCGATCGAGGACACGGTGAGGTTATGTCTGACGTAGGTAGGTGTTCAGGATAATTCATTTGATCATCAATAGTTCACGTCCGCTATGCGTAGATCTTCCCCCTCTTATTTCTTGTACTCGTAAGTTTAGCCACCAAATATATGCTTAGCCGCTGCTGCAACCTCACCACTTAACCTTGCCTCACCTAATAAGCTTTGCTAGTCTTGATACCTTTGGAAATGAGATTGTTGAGTCCCCTGTGGCTCACAGATTACTACAACACCAGTTGCAGGTACAGGTAAAGGTTACTTGACGCGAGCGCGTTGATTGTTCATTTGGAGTAGCTTCTTCTTCTTCTTCTTCATCGATCTAGGATGGGTTCCAGGCCGGCAGCCTGGGATAGCAAGGATGGACGTCGTTCTTCTTTTCTCGTTTGTTTTCGTCCATAGTCGGACCCTGCTCTTATTCATGATGTTCATGTATTGTACTGATGTGACTCTGATGTAGCTTGTGGCGAGTGTAAGCCAATTCTATATTTTTATCTATTCTGTTCAGTACATGTACTTGTAACGATATCCATTCTTGCGACACAACGAGATGCGCTTCTATCCCTGACGAGGCCCTCGTGCCAAATTGAGGATAGGGTCGCATCTTGGGCGTGACAAAACTACAGTTAACCAACAATATTATCCCATTGTTTTTCTCTACATAATTATTCCATTAATACGATAGAATGCTATTGCAGATATTTTTTACATTAAACTATGGCAACAAATACTAAATGATCACAAACCTTCTCGAAATTGAAATGGCTAGGCTTCCATTTTCTTTGCTGGTGGCGGGCCACCAAGTAAAAGGAGAAAGAAGAAACCACCAAGGTCTTCCCCCAAAACTAAAGCTCACTTAGATCTGCTTTCTACTTCAGCCAAAAGTAATTCCTATTTATTTCCTACATGTATAATCATGGAGGAATAAAATATCACAAGAGCCAATAATCAATTTAAGAAATACATAAATTTGTACAAAAAGCAAGGAACACGCATTGTGTGAGGCATAGCTGTAACAGCCCAGATGCTTTCTTTCCTCTTTTGTAAGCCTTTCCATTTGTGGCAACATTGTTGAACCTATGTTATGGAGGTGGTTATCATTTCATGTGTTTGTCATTTCATGTGCATCTCATGCATCATATCATTTTTTTGTGTTAGTCTTGATCTTGTCTACCTTGGTGTTGTGATTTCATGTGGCTTGTGATGGTATTGTGGAGTGTGGTGTGGGTGCAACAATGACCTCAAACCTTAGTTGCACCATAGCCAGACCCCCCCCCCCTTTTCCTTTATATTTTGAGGCATAATTAAATTGTTGTTTTGCGGTTTTAAAAAAATGTTCATCTTCTTGGAAAATTATTTTAAATAATTGGGGGCGACAACCCTCATTTATCTCAAGTTACTTTCTCTTTGTTTTAATTTAAAACTAGCAAAATGGCCCGTGCGTTGCCACGGAAGAAAAAATATATAATCTCCAATGATGGTGACCACATCATGTTCACATATCATCGCTTGATTTTGAAATTTTGTGCACAAATGCAAAAAATGTTTCTTCTTTTAAATTTATTCACAAGTTGAAGCAATCTTTACATTTTCAAAAAATATATATCATGGTTGTCAAAAATCTTGGTAACTCAAAGATCTATTCTGAATTTCAAGAATTTCTTTTAGAAAACATACAATAATAATCCGATCCATCTAATAGTTAATTCTTCAAAATTCACACAAGTATATTGTCACAAAGACTTAGAATCATTAATGTTTAACTACATACATTAGATCTTTCGTAAACAATTTTACAAATATGGGAACAATTTTAAAATCGAGAACATTTTTTACAAATTACAAACATTTACTAAAAATCATGAATATTTTTTATATTTCGAACGGGTCTAAATATTTTCTTTTCAAGTGGCGACCAATTTAAGAAAAGACAAACATAATTTTTGATGTTGGAGGATTTTATTTTAAATTCACAAACATTTTTTCAAACGCATGAAGTTTTTCTGAATAAATAAACATTTTTATAAATCAGTTATATATTTATTAAATTCATGGACATTGTTTTGGAATTTGCAAAAAAATATATAAATCCGGCACTTTTTTTGAATCCACAAACATTTTATATTTTTGTTAGCATTTTAATTCAAAATTCCTATTTTTAATATGCAAAAGTTTTTTTGTAATTCTAAATTATTTAAATTAGAAATAAACAAAAATGGAACGGAAAATTTTAAATAAAAAAAGAAACTATCAAAACAGGCATTAGCTATTTCTAAAATTTTAGTACATTTTTTAAATGCATTAACATATTTTGAATTAGAAAGTATTTTGTTAAATGCCTTTAATAATTTTTAATACATGGAATTGTATTTGAAATCATGGAATTTTCTTATTGTACAACCATTTTTCTAAAATTGCAAACATTTTATTTTATATGCGAGCATTTTTTACAAAACTCCACGCAGTTTTTGAAGTCACAAACATTTTATTTTTGAAAATATGTTGATTTATAATTTTCAGTTTATTAAAATTTTAAAGATTATTTGAACTTCTAAATTATTTAAAATAAAATTAAGACGGAACTGAAAATAAATAAATAAACGGAACTAAAAGCAGGAGCATGTGCATAGGCCGGCCCATACGGTATGGTGGATATTCTCCGAGCGTGCAGAGCGTAATATAGGAGGTTTTACATGGGTCGGCCCAGTCCAAGATTTTTCGCTTTATGAAACGTTTTCTATTACTTACCGGTGGCATGGTGGGTAATTTATGCATACTTTAGGGGTAATTTCCATGACGGACAACCAGAAATCGTATTTGCTTTAATATTAGGGAGGGATAGGGACTTATTCAATAAAAAAGACAACTAATTTACCTAGCTCTATAATGCCTCCTTTACTTTTATAAATAGGAGCAGCATTTTAGATACTTATATTTATTTTCATTTTCATTCTTTTTATTTATTTTTCCTTCCCTAGCTTTATTCCAAAGTTGGTTTGTTTTTATTTTGTCAAAGGAAAACCAATTTATGTTTAAAGGGGGTGAGGGAGTTGGATGGGCCGTGGCCCACTGCCTTCTCCCTCGCGCCGGAGCACATGCCCCTTTGCTTCTTCCTCCTCCTCACGTCGCTCCCCTCCTTCCCTGCTTTCCGTCAGACAGCGAGAGAACGTGTGAGAGAGAGAGTCGCGCCGTTGCTCACGGACGTCGACGAGCCGTCCCATCCACGCCTATTTAGAGCCCCCCTCAGTGTGCGAGCCTAGGGTTCCCTCTCGCTGCCGCCAGCCTCTCCTTTTCTCCCCTTGCCTCTCCCTCTCAAGTAAGATTGAGAGAGAAGAAGGTTCAGGTTCAGTGCAGCAGCCCCGATCGCCTCTTCCCCCTCTTCGCCGACAGCCCCTACAGGAAATATCAGGAGCGCAGGGAGGATGTTGGATCCTCCCTCGACCCGTTCCCGCTGCTAGAGGGGTGGATCCCCTCCTTTGCCGGCCCCTCCTCTGCCGGCTTCTCCACGATGGCTTCGTCAGGCAAGGGCGAGCAGTGGTCGTCACCGGCAGCCCCACCTCTTGTTCCTCTTCTCGGCAGCAAGAGCGACTCCGAGACCCCAATGGTGAGCGCCTCATCCCCCTCTTTTTTTCCCCGCACTAGGACCAGCCTCAGCGCCGGATTGTCATCGGCGTTGAGCTCTGTGTGGCCAGACGCAGCAGCCCCGAAGCACCGTCGTTGTGGTCCACGTCCCAGTGCGTTTGCAACGGTAATGGAACCCCCCAGTAATCCCGCTTCCCGCGCCATAGCTATCCTTGCTGGTAGATCGCCGGAGAGCACGCCGGAGTGCCTCCTCTGCTTCGGTCGCCGGAGCAACAGGCAGCGCAGAGGGGCCTGCTCAAAAGAGCAAGGACCCCCTCTCTGTTCTGATTCATGAGTGTAGCCCGACTGGTTTGACCGCTGAGTTAGTACGCGTGTTGTCTCGGGTTCGAATCCTCTGTCACCCCCCTTTTGTTGTTTCGATTTGTTTTCCTATGTGTAGTATCAGCAGAGCCAAGCTTACCTCCTCTAATGCTCCCTCTAGTGCAGGAATGAGGTGTTGGCCCAGTGGTGGAGTAGGATAGCTCCACCAGAGAGGTGGTGGGTTCGACCCCCCTCTTGCACCTTTTCCTTTTAATTTTTTCCCATGTGTGTATGTGGGTGTGTGTGTAGCATATGTAGGTAGTGTGTGTATGACAGTGGGTCGAGAGGACCCACATGTCACCCTGAGAGAGGGCCACTGCCAAGTGGACCCCTTCACCATGTATTTTTATATTCCTAAGTATTGCATTTTATGTTTTCTTGCCCTGTTTAGAGCTTTATATTAGGTAGAGTATGGTTATTTTAATGTTGATTCAATGAGATAGATGGTAGTGGGTGAACCCCTCTACAAAATGGTACATTTATTTTGTTCATACGTTTTTGCATGTTGCTATTACACCTTGTCAAAGTGGGCACTTGAGTGAAAATGAAGGTTTTGAGAAAAGCTGTGAATTTCACTAAGTCTGGGAATCTAGAGTTATTTTCTTCCTCTGTTGTGTTGTTCATATCTGCTCCTCTGTTGGGAATTAGCCCAAGAAACAAACTAATGTTTGTTTGCTGGTATGTTTGTATAGATCTTGGCCAAATTTCATGCTTAGGAACCTCTTGTAGATATCATTTTGGAGGCTGCCAAAATGCTTCCGAGCATAAGCACCTGGTGAAAATCTGTAATTTTCACTAAGTCACAATCTGTGATATTTTGTCCAAGTTAGAGGTTGTATATTTGCTGATGTGTGATCCCTTTGCCTTAGCTTCTTGTTAGAGGTTGTAATGCAGTTGGATGGCTTCAGTTTAATGTCTTGTTTTAATTATTTAGAGGGTTGTAGCTGCTGTAGATCTTGTAGTCAAAGTGTTATGTTGCTGTTAAAAACAGATTGGTGTCAAACTGGTTTTTGAGCTTGTGTGAGCTATGGTTGATGGTTTTGTGTGTTCTCAAACACCGTTCCACTTGTATTTTGGTGCTTGTTCATTTGGCAACCTGGTTACACCAGTGAATGCCCATATGAATTGTGTTTGTGGTTGTTTTGAACCCGTAGGCCTTCGTAACTTGTTTTGTAGTTTCCGATTGATCCGAGACTCCGTTCATGACGTTCTTTATAGGTTTTTGCATTGTTTTCTCATGATGCATATGATTATGCCATGTTCATGCATGTCAACATAACTTAACATGAGGTTTTGTCCATAATATAAACAACTCAACTAATGCATGTGAAAATGACTAGAATAGTGATGCATGCCTTCTTCTTCACACATGCATCATGTTGGTTGTTGCATTATGTTTTGCTGGTGTTTATTTGCTGGTATCTTATCTTTGGGTAGCATCGGGAACGAAGAGCGAGTACGTGGATTCTGGAGAGTTCATGCAGGAAGAACAAGAGCAGTTCCGGGCTGAAGAAATCACAGGCAAGATGACCTTGCCCTTGATACCGTTTCTAGCTTTGTTATGCTTAGAATCATGTTTCCTTCGTTACATGCCCGCTGCCTACCACATGATATATAAGCCATCTGTCTTTGCCATGAAACCTCAAACACTTCTCGTTCCTAGCAAATATTGTTTGGCCAAGAAGGCTTGCTCAACCACTAATGGATAGCATTGCTAGTTGCAGGTGCGAGCTGGTCCATGTGATAACATGGGCATATTGATATCATTAAGTTTAATTGCTATTTAACTAATGCACCTATATACTTGGTAAATAACGGAAGGCCTAGCCTTTTGCCGGGCGATTTGTTCCGTTGTTGTCGTCTTAGTTTCGGCTATCGGTGTTTTATTCCATAACTGAGCGCTCCTAACACGTTCGGGGTTGTTCTGGGGACCCCTTAATAAATCGTATAGTGTTAAGGCTTGTCTGGCAGGACCCAACTTTGGTTTTAATCTGCTAATAACTTAATAATTATATGCATAGGGAATAGCTACCCCGAGGAATCTAATCAACTCCCGGGCCAGTGCTCCTCATGAGTGTTGGTCTAAACTAGAGTCGTGTGCGGGGCCAACCCGGGGCAACTCAGGAGATTTCTATCAGGCCACTGTACGCTGCGCTCATCCGGCCGTGTCCTGAGAACGAGATACACGGCTCCTATCAGGTTCGTCGACACGTCGGGAGGTCTTGCCAGATTTGTCTTACCTTAGCGATATATCTTGCGCATTGGGATTTCGATGAGACTTTGGGTCTCCTCAAAGTTGAGGTTTTCCTCCAAGGAATCCGACGAGATCACGAGTTTCGTGATAGAGGATTACTATGCGGCCTGTGGTAATTTGTAATGGACTAGTTGGAGCACCCCTGCAGGGTTTAATCTTTCGGAAAGCCGTGCCCGCAGTTATGTGGCAAATGTGGAAATTTTGTTAACATCCGGTTCTAGACAACTTAAAGTAATTTTAATAAAACTGCCAACTGAGTGTGTAACCGTGACTGTCTCTTTCGGAGATCCTTCTCTGATCGAGAACACGGTGGGGTTATGTTTGACATAAGTAGGTGTTCAGGATCACTTAGTGATTAATCTCGTCTTTGACCGACTTGCGTAGACCACCATATGTTACTTTGATCATCGTAAGGTAGCCACATATATGCTTAGGTTGCTGCAAACCCATACACTTAACCTTCCTCACCCATTAACTCAGCTAGATTCGATACCAAGGTCATTCGATTGATGAGTCCTCGTGGCTCACGGTTTACTACAAACACCCACAGGTACAGGTACGCCTCATGCAGGAGATCATGATGACAGATAGTTGAAGAGGGAGTTCGATGAGGACTCTGGTAGACTGTACGTCACTTATCCGGAGGACTAGAGGTCGTGGTCGTGATCGTCGGGCCAGCATGCGGGATATCATAGCTTTATCTGTTTTCATCTTGTCTGTAGCTGGACTATACCATGTTTTGAATAAGTGTGCATGTATGACTATATGTCTATGTTCTTATCAGATGGCAAGTGTATGCCCTACTTGTCATTCTTTCAGCTATGTAAAGTTATGATTATCTCGCTTGTGAAACGTGTAGATGCGCCCCTTTCCCTTTTGAGGCCTGATACGTCCATTTTGCATCATGCTTTCATGTTGATATTTATCGCTTTATGGACTGTTATTATACTTTGTGGAACCTTACTTATGCCTTTTCTCTCTTATTTTGCAAGGTTTATTTGAAGAGGGAGAATACCGGCAGCTGGACTTCTGGACTGGAAAAGGAGCAAGTCTGAGTCCTCTATTCTGCGCAACTCCAAATGCCCTGAAAATCAATGTGGATTTTTTTGGGAATATATAAAAAATACTGGGCGAAAGAAGCGTCAGAGGGGAGCAACCAGGGGCCCACAAGCTTGGTTGTCGTGGCCTACCCCCTGGTCGCGGCAACGGGGCTTGTGGGCACCCTGGTGGCCCACTGTCCCCCTCTTTTGCTATATGAAGGGTTTCGTCCGGAAAAAAATTAGGGTGGAGCTTTTTCGTCGATTCACCGCCGCCACGAGGCGGAACTTGAGCAGAACCAATCTAGAGCACCGGCAGGACGATCCTGCCGGGGAAACTTCCCTCCCGGAGGGGGAAATCATCGCCATCGTCATCACCAACATTCCTCTCGTCGGAGGGGAGGCATCTCCATCAACATCTTCATCAGCACCATCTCCTCTCCAAACCTAGTTCATCTCTTGTAACCAATCTCCGTCTCGCGACTCCAATTGGTACTTGTAAGGTTGCTAGTAGTGTTGATTACTCTTTGTAGTTGATGCTAGTTGGATTACTTGGTGGAAGAGTTTATGTTCAGATCCTTGATGCTATTCATTACACCTCTGATCATGATTATGATTATGCTTTGTGAGTAGTTACTTTTGTTCCTGAGGACATGGGATAAGTCATGCTAATAATAGTCATGTGAATTTGGTATTCGTTCGGTATTTTGATATGATGTATGTTGCTTTTCCTCTAGTGGTGTTATGTGAATGTCGACTACATAACACTTCACCATATTTGGGCCTAGAGGAAGGCATTGGGGAGTAGTAAGTAGATGATGGGTTAGTGGAGTGACAGAAGCTTAAACCCCAGTCTATGCGTTGCTTCGTAAGGGGCTGATTTGGATCCACTAGTTTAATGTTATGGTTAGACGTTGTCTTAATTCTTCTTTCATAGTTGTGGATGCTTGCGAGAGGGGTTAATCATAAGTGAGATGCTTGTCCAAGTAAGGGCAGTACCCAAGCACCGGTCCACCCACATATCAAACTATCAAAGTAACGAACGCGAATCATATGAACATGATGAAACTAGCATGACAGAAATTCCCTTGTGTCCTCGGGAGCGTTTTTCCTCTTATAAGACTTTGTTCAGGCTTGTCCCTTGCTACAAAAGGGGATTGGGCCACTTGCTGCACCATTGCTACTACTTGTTACTTGTTACTTTTCGCTTGTTATGTTTCACCTCACTACACCATCACTTGTTACTGCTACTTTCAGTGCTTGCAGTTATTACCTTGCTGAAAACCGTTTATCAGAGCCTTCTCCTCCTCGTTGGGTTCGACACTCTTACTTATCGAAAGGACTACAATTGATCCCCTATACTTGTGGGTCATCAAGGCCTCACCCCCAAATAAGGAAAGGGCCGCATCTTAGTCGTTACAATAGCGAGCATCAGTATGTCAGCGACACCATGACAAGGAGAAGCACGAATACGATTGTCTTGCTCGAGATGGTGAAGGTGACGCCCGACCATGTTGCGGCTAGAGAGCGACACAGTGAGCCCCTGCACATGGATGGGTGTGGGCTATGTGACACCTTTGCCCCGGAACATGGAGAGGTGCACTCGGGGATCACAAGTCACAAGTGAGACCTTGATGTCATCGAGAAATTTAGGATCTTTAACCAAACTTGTTCATATTGCCTAATGGCCCATGTAACGCCGCACCACCATCTCAGATCATGTGATTCAAAGGAAATTACCTTTCCCTTTACCTCCCATCGTCTTGCTTCATGGTTGCATGCTTGCTTGCTCCTCCACCGCACTCCATATCATGGAGCCTTGAGCCTTCTGCGAGCGCGCCCTGCGACAGTGAAGGCATGGCAATCCACATAGCAAGCAAGTGCAGTTCTTCCCCCACCAGTTGCGTGATGCGTCCTGCACCGTACCCGAAGGGTATGAATCTGGTCATCAGCAGCCACAAATCTAGCCACTTGCCAGATTATGAGAGTTGGGAGCCAACCAATCGTGCGAAACTGAGTTGGCCTTGCTAGTCGCGGATGTCAAGCAGGGACAAGGGCCATGGTCCCTTGGTCAAGACACTTGGCCTCAGCCACATATGGCCATCGTCCACACTCTCCACGTAGGAAGATGGATGGATCCAGGCTCGATGTCGACCGAATCTGGAGGTGACTCGGGGACACGTGGGAAATCCGCGGCCATCTCGACGCAGGTGGGGACCGTGTGACGGCGACATCGCATGAAAGGCGGAAACACGCGTCCGGGGCGGTCCATTGGCGGCATGACATAGAAGTGAAGTGGGGAGGTAGGTCATGGAGGGGTGGAGAACGTGGGGTTTTTTTCTCGGCGCTCGGCCATGGGACGTGGGGTTTCTTATTATCATGCGCAAGGTCGAACGGAAACAATTACAGAAGGTGGGGGGAGGTCGAATGATCGCTCGTCAAACCATTGGGACGTTCGATTCCCCTTTAATAGTAGAGATGATCAAGAATGTGTTGCACAAGCTTGGGAGAGAATGAAATTGATGATAAGAAATTGCCCCACTCATGGTTTAAACTTGTGGATGGTTGTCCAAAACTTTTATGCTGGACTAAAATTTGTGTCTAGAAATCTTCTAGATTCTGCTGCGAGTGGTACCTTTATGGATGTGACCTTAGGAGAGGCCACAAAACTTTTGGACAACATCATGACTAATTATTCTGAACAACATACCGAGAGAGCTCCAACTGGTAAGAAGGTAAATTCTGTTGACGAAATCGCTACTTTGAGTGAAAACATGGATGCACTTATGAATTTGGTTGCTAATAAAAATACTCGTGTTAATCCCAATGATATGCCCTTGTCTACTTTGATTGAGAAAAATAATGATTCTATTTATGTGAACTTTGTCTCACGAAATTAACAATTTCAACAACAATGCTTATAGAGATAATTTCAATTCTAGGGCGTATCCGGGTAATTCCTCTAACAACTATGGTAATTCTTATGGTAATTTAAAAAAAATATTCTTCAAATTCTAATAGGATACCCTCTGATCTTGAGAACACAATTAAGGAATTCATTAATTCTCAAAAGGTTTTCAATACCATGGTAGATGAAAAATTGCATGTTGTTGATACTTTGGCTAAGAACATGGATATAATTGCTCTTGATGTAGAAACTCTTAAAAGTAAAGCTTTATCTCCTAAGCATGATTTATTTGAGACTATTATATCTATCCAAGTTTCTATTAATGAAAATAAGGATAAGACCGCTAAGTTGAAAGCTAAGCGGGAATTTCTAGAAAAAGCTCTACCACCCGGTTTTTACCGGAATCATGATGAAGATCTTAAAATGATTGGTACTTATCCTATTGAATCTTTGTTTACTTCTCTGAATTTTAATGATCAAGGGATTGTAGATGAGTCAACTCTAGTTAAGGAGCGTCCCGTTTGCTTGGAGGGTGATGATTTTGATGCTAAAACTGAAAAATGTGGGTTCGGAGAGGTCAAAACTTTAACTAGTGATGTGCCCACTATCTTGGATTACAAGGACTTTAATTATGATAATTGCTCTTTAGTAGAATGTATTTCCTTGCAGCAATCCATTATTAGCTCACCCAATGCGTATGAAGAAAACAAAGCTTTTACTCAACATATAGTAGAAGCTACGGTAAAAGCTTATGATGAGAAACTTGAGCTTGAAGTTTCTAGTCCTAGAAAGTTGTATGATGAGTGGGAACTTACTATAAAAATTGAGATAAATAAATATAAATGCAATGGTTTATGTGACCTTGGTGCTAGTGTTTCAACTATACCTAAATCTTTATGTGATGTGCTTGGTCTCACTAATCTGAGCAACTGTTTGTGTTATTTTGTCTCATCACAAACAGTTCATACGGGCAACGTGTTGGCCGTCTATCTCACACATTTTGATCTGGGTAATTGTTTGTGTTATTTTATGTCATTGCCAACGGTTTGTCCGGCTGACCTGTATGTCATCTATCGCACATGTAATCATCTAGCAAATCTTTTGTGTTCTTATCGATCAACGTGAACAGTCTATCCGAGTTTACTGTATGTCGTACATCGCACACACTTTTATTTTGTTAACTGTTTGCGTTATTTTGTCCCATCACAAACAATTTATCTTGGTGAAATGTTTGCCACCAATCGCACACAGTTTTAGTTATTGGCGTTGGAGCTTGAACTATAATGTTTGCGATTGGTGGGTCGCACACAGTTTTAGTTATTGGCGTTGGAGCTTGAACTATAATGTTTGCGATTGGTGGATCGCACACAGTTTCATCGAAGGGTCTCTGCTGTGTCGTCTTTGGACCATCCTGCAGTAGTGTTTAACATGAGTTTTAACTGATATATTTCATTAAGGCTAAGATATTGTAACGCCCAAGATGCGGTCCTATCCTTACTTTGGCTCGAGGGCCTCGATAGGATAGATGTGCATCTCGTTGTTTGCAAGAATGGATATCGTTACAAGTACATATAAAGAGGAGATGAGTATATGGAATTGGCTTACACTCGCCACAAGGTAAATCATGATCATCTCAATACAATCATCATACATAAAAGCAGGGTCCGACTACGAACAAAATCAAATGATAAAAGCGACATCCATCCTTGCTAATCCCAGGTTGATGGCCTAGAACCCATCCTATGATCGATGAAGAAGAAGAAGAAAAACTCCAAATCAAACAAGCATCGCTCTCACATCAAAGCATCACTTTACGTGTACCTTCGACTGTTGTTGTAGTAATATGTAAGCCACAGGGACTAAATAATCTCATTTCCAAATGTATCAAGACTAGCAAAACTCAATGGGTGAGGTATGGTTAAGTGATGAGGCTGCAGCAAGCACTAAGCATTTATTTGACTAGCTAAATTACTGTTATAAGAATAAGAATAGTGTTCTACACATAAGCAAACGTGAACTAGAAATGATCAAGAATTGATCCTGAACACCTGCCTACGAGTCAATCATGACCTCACTGTGTTCCTTTCTTGGTTCAAACCTCACAAGAAGAGACATCCACGGTTACACACACGGTTGGTGTATTTTATTTGAGTTTACTTCAAGTTTGCTATTACCGGGCGTTAAACAATTTTTCAGGTTTCCTATAACCACTGGCACGACTCTCAGAAAGATTTAACCCTGCAGGGGTGCTCCAACTCATCCATCACAAACTAACCACAAATTGTGTGGAAAAGCTCAACCACGGAATAGCCCGTAGTCTCCTCAGAATCCCGGTGGAAAACCTCAATCTTGAGATAGTCCAAAGTATCATCGGAATCCCGGTGCACAAGATGCTTGAGAAAGGTAAAACAAATCTAGCAAGGCCTCCCGATGCCGACAAACCCGATAGGAGACGTGTGTCTCGTTCTCAGGGCACGACCGGATGAGCACGACGTCGGGTTGGATGAGACCCCGAATGACCATGGGGCGCCGGATATGGCCTAGTTTGGACCAACACTGGTCAGGAGTACTGGCCCGGGTTGTTGATTAATTCTCCGCGGGTGCCCGCGGGTCCCTATGCATTTTTATTAGTTATTAGGAAAATGCAGTACCAATGTTGGGCCTTGCCAGAAGAGTTTTATCCCAAAACAAAAATCAAGGGGTCCCTATAACAACCCCAAGAATTTTAGGAGCTGGAACATAACACCGGTTCACAAGTAACTAGGGCGAAAAATGTGGAACAAAACATCGAGCAAAAGGCTAAGCCTTCCAACCTTTACCAAGTATATATGTGCATTAGATTAAATAGCAATAATATTGTGATATCCCAAGATATCCATGTTATCATATGGAACAACCTGCGCCTGCAACTAACAATGCTATAAGAAGGGCTGAGCAAGCGGTAAAATAGTCAAACAACGGTTTGCTCGGATGTGGAGGGGTTAGAGGCTTTTCATGGAAATGTTGGAAGGCTTGACATTCAAGTGGTAGGTAACAAGACATAATGGTAGAAGCGATACAAACAACATATCAATGATAGTAGTGGTATCCAGAGAAATGGTCATCTTGCGTGAGATCCTGCTTGGAATAAGAACGAATCCGTATAATAGTCGAATGAGCGTAGTCAAACGAATCCTCACGCTCTAATCGGTTTCGAAACTCTCAAAAAGAAACAATCCGGAAACAAACAAATGACACAGTAAACACCACAACATATTCATGATATGATGCACAAACAAATATGATGCATGCCCGGTTTAAATATGCAAGGCATGGCAATCACAACAATCAATTACTACACATTAAATGAAGTTCAATATGCAACAATTTGAATGTTTAGGGTTTAGGGTTAGGGTTAAACTCCACACTTGAGTTATTTAGTTCACTCTCGTTTATTTACTCAACAAATTTAAATGTTGATTTACATGGCAAGAGGTGAAGCATAAAGAAACTACACAATCTAAGCATTTTAGATGAGGCCGGAACCAACTTATAGTATTTTCGAAACGACCCCATATATCAATTTTTAAATTGGTCCAGATGTGCCTAAAACACATTTTATATTTATTAAATAAGGAAAAAATGCACCATGTAATTCTACACGTGATTCTAGGCGATTTACATAGATTTACATATATAGATCATTCAAAACGGAGTTACGATCTAAAAGATATGACCAACACAAGATAATATGCCATGAACGCAAAATGCATGCAAACAACAAACAAAATCATGTTAAAGCATTGCAACAAGATATTATGAAACTACATGAAATTCTAGGCAAGTTTCATATATGACATGTTCAAAACGGATCAACAGTCCAACAACCACAAACAACACAGTTATAGTGATAATTTGTCCAAAATTACAATATGAACTTTTGCACACATAGAAACAACAAGCTACAAGAATCTAAAATGCACAAACAAGACATGGGTAGTAGTTAACTTGATGCGCAATAATTCATCTCACATAGGTGGCCGACGGCGAAGCTCCGGCGATGGCGCGACAGCTTCGTGGCGGGGCGGTTCTACGGGCAGAGGAGGAGAGAGAGATTAGAGAGAAGAAGAGAGAGGAATGATAAGAGGTGCGGGGCGACGATGGTGATCGACAGTGAAGGACGGCGAGGTCCGACGATGGCAACTCCACGGGGCGAGAGCGCAAGTTGGGGTTGGGCTGGCGGAGGCCGGCCGACGGCAACTCCATAGCGACAGGGTTGACGAGCGGGAGAGGCGTCGCGGGCGCGCGGGCTGACCTAGGAGGCGGCAGCGCAGTTCGGGCCCGGGCAGGCCAACTGCGGGCCCGATGGCCGCGACCGTGGGGTGGAGGCGTGGGGCAGGTGGGATCCGTCAAATCTGGATCAGACGATCGAGATCGCGGCGGTGGGTGGCGGCGACTGCTGCCAAGTGGCTAGAGGTAGCTAGTCGGCGTGGATTTTGAGGTGGAGGTGGCTGGGAGGTTAGGGAAGGCTAGGATTTTGTCTAGGGATGTCCAAAAATGGACTAGAGGGGGTCTATATATAGCAGTTTTAGCTAGGGATTGAGGGTTTTTTTGCACCGATTCAAGCCCTCCGATCGCGATCGAACGACTCCGATCACGGGGTTAGGCTAGGCTAGGCTAGTGGGTTGTGTAGAGGGGTTGGGCCAAGAAGAGAGGAAGGTTGTGGCCTGTGATAGAGTTTTTAAAACTGAAAACGTCCTCTAATTTGACAAACCATAGTGACGCTATAGGTTTAATGGTCCGGGTATCAAATGGACTCTGAATGCGACGAAATTTGGCAAGCGGTCTACGTACAAAGATCGCACGCCAACTTTCAACCCATACTGATGCCGCGGACGCATGCGTGTGTGGTTGGTCACAAAACAGTGAACAACAAGACTATGGACGGACGCAAGTTTTGAAAAATGACAACGATGGAGTGTCGATGCAATGTGAATGATGCGATCATGAATGCGACAACCTAATGCAACACACGACAAGACTCGAAATAACTGGAAGGCATCTAGAGCGTTGGTCTCGGGCTATTACAAATATTCACTTCGATATTACCACCAACGAATGCATAAGATTCCAAAATCCTCTCTTTATTTTGTTTCCATGGGAAATTGGCTGAATAGAGACGAAATAAAGTCATATGAAAGGAGTAAAGGAGGAGATGGAAGAAATCAAGAGGAGGTGTGATACTTGTGACCTGGATTGAATTTTGCCCCGAAGAGGAGGGGATGATGCAACATAGTATAGATAAATATTTCCCTCAGTGAAAACCAAGGTTATCGAACCAATAGGAGAACCAAGCAAGTTTCCGTCTTCAGCGCCTACACACAAAAGAACACCAACTTGCACCCAACACAGGCAAGAGAGTTGGCAATCCCCTTGAACTCGTTACTTGCAAGCAATAATTAGTGTAGTTAGATAGTTTGCTTATTTGAAGTTACACGTCCGAAGAAGACCGTCCAATGAAGAACCTTGTGCTCAGCGTCAAAAACTAGTTCGGGGGCTACTGAGGCAGTCTTGAACTAAGGGGTCCCAGCTGAGGTGGACTAGTCCATGAGTTGTGTTGGGAGCCCACCCTGGAGGAAGGACTTAGGAGGCCCAATGAAGGAATGTGAGCATATCGGATTCTACCAAAGACTTGGCGTGCACTCGGCGAGGATGATTCATTTGGCATGTAATTCATAGATGGTAAGCGGCATTCATGTAACCCTAGATACCCTTGATGCCTATATAAATCGTGAGGTTTAACCCATAGAAGGGGGTATACACAACATCCTAACCCCTAGGGTATAGCGCACAAACTCACAATCTCAAAATATATCAACTCTGTAATTGCTACATCATCAATATAACAAGAGTAGGACGCGGGATTTTACCTCCATCGAGAGGTCCTGAACCTGGGTAAAAGTCTCGTGTTCTTTGTCTCTTGTTACCCTCGATCCGAACACACAGCTCGGCCCCCCTACCCGAGATACGTCGACTTTAATGCCGACACCTAGGTACACGGTAGGAAAGGTGCCGAGACGACAGTTAAGCCGGTCCGCAATGTTCTAGCGCTCGGGCGGCGAGTAACCCAACACCATCACCTCCCTCTTGTCGAAGTTGATAGTTAGACCGAGATTTGTTGAAAACAAAGGAGAAATTTCAGGTTTGTGATGTCTGACGCAGAGCATGACACCATGATAATGGTGTTTATCATGGTGTCATCGATGTACTAAAGCTAGCAGGTGTGGAACGACTCCCTGAATATTGCCCGTGGCATTTGCCTTGTCTAGCATGGATGCGAGGGCGTCGACGACCATGTTAAAGAAGGGGGGGAAGGGGTTATCATGCCTAACCCCACATAGGGTGGGGAAGTAGGGGGCGATCTCCGTGTTGTTGTTCACCGCAGTACGCCCGCACCAATGGGTGCACAAATTGCTTCGTTTCACTGGATATGTTCAAATAGGCAGACAGAGAAGCTAATGTCATCGACCAACACTGAGAGATGATGAAAGCATCACAATCCTTTAATAGCACAAGACTTTGAGAACTGCCCGCGTCTACAATCCTGCGCATTAGAACTTCCTGTTTAAAGGCGAGGCCAACGGATTGCATGCAGACCGAACATTTTTTAAGGAGTTTCAGAAGCGCCTTTATCTTTGAAAAGTTTCACAAGCATGACCTCTCCACGACAGGATTGTCAGGCCAATGAAGTACTCCTCCCATCCGAAAATACTTGTCCGAGAAATGAATGTATCTAGCTGTATTCTAGTTATAGATACATCGATTTCTATTCATTTTTGTGACAAGTAATTTCGGATGAAGGGAGCAGTATGAAATCCTTCCGGTACATGAAATCCAGATGCCATCTGGCATTGATTCTACAATAAACTAGGCCCTTGCTGATAAGGCCAGGTCAGTGTAGTCGTCTCTTGGGCAATCAAACAAGTATTATCCCTTGCAGTCAAACAAGCAGTAGGCTGATGGCTACGTTGATAGTTGACTTGAGATGGACTGCTACGTAACTCTGCGTGTTTGCTCAAGTTGAAGGGAACCTCTCCCGCTTCTGTTCTGCTCATCTTCCTGTGTGACACCCGCGTGCACACCATCCTCACAAGTCCACACGTCTCCTCCAAACCAATCACACAGACACCAATGGAACTCGCCAAGCGCTCCATGCTCACCTTGCTTGCCCTTCTCGCATGGCTCGCCGCTGGTTCCGAAGCCGACGACCGCCTTGCGCTCATGTCATTCATGTCATACATGACAGCCAACTCATCGTCAGCTCTTGCACGGTCGTCGTGGGGCAACCGCTCCGTTCCGACGTGCGAGTGGCGCGGCGTGACGTGTGGCCTGAGTGGCCGACGCCGCGGCCGTGTGGTGGCACTGGACCTCCCCGGGCTCGGGCTCGGCGGCACTGTTCCGCCCGAACTGGGCAACCTCACCTACCTGAGGCGGCTCCATCTCCCTGCCAACCACCTCCATGGCGTCCTCCCGCTGGAGCTCGGCAACCTCCCTGACCTCAGGCACCTCAACCTCAGCTACAACTCCTTCCAGGGGAGGATCCCGGCGTCGCTTTCAAACTGCAGCCGTCTTGAGTACCTTTTGCTGTACAGCAACAGGTTTCACGGCGAAATACCACAGGAGCTCTGCTTGCTGAGTGGTCTCAAGGTACTCAGTCTTGGCCAGAACACTCTGACAGGAAACATCCCGCTGGGCATCGGGAGCCTTGTAAACCTGAAAACGCTCAATCTGCAATTCAACAACCTATCTGGAGGGATCCCGCAGGAGATAGGTGGTCTTGTTAACCTTGTTGGACTAGGTCTGGGTTATAACCTGCTGGGAGGCTCCATTCCTGCTTCACTTGGAAACCTCTCCGCACTCCAGTATATGAGCATCCCTTCAGCCAGACTAACAGGGAGCCTACCACCTCTGCAAAACCTTTCGTCTCTTCTAGTCCTTGAACTAGGGGTGAACAGCATCAGAGGAAGCATCCCTGCTTGGCTGGGAAATCTCTCGTCGCTAGTGTTTCTTAGTCTTCAGCAAAATGGTCTCGCAGGGCGCATCCCAGAATCATTAGGTAGCCTTCAGGTGCTCATGAGCCTTGATTTTTCACAAAACAATCTTTCAGGCCACATACCACATTCCCTTGGAAATCTTGGTGCCCTGATGACCCTTCGTCTAGACTATAACAAACTGGAAGGTTCTTTTCCTCCTTCGCTGCTCAACCTTTCCACCCTTGAAGATATAGGTCTACAAAGCAATCGTCTTAGTGGGTCTTTTCCACTTGACATAGGCAATAAGCTTCCAAACATACAAAGTTTTGTTGTGGATATCAACCAATTTCATGGACCAATTCCACCATCCATGTGCAATGCCTCTAGGCTTCAAATTCTTCAAGCAGTGTATAACTCTTTGTCACGTCGAATTCCCAATTGTCTTGGAGCTCGACAAAACAGATTGTCGGTCGTGGCCCTTTCAAAAAATAAGCTCGAAGCAACAAATGATGCTGATTGGGGCTTTTTGACCAGCTTGACAAACTGCAGCAGTTTGAAGTCCTTAGATTTGGGCTACAACAATCTTCAAGGTGAGTTGCCTAGTGCAGTCGGAAACCTTTCCTCAGGTTTGAGTTTTCTTATCATAGCAAACAACAATATAGTTGGAAAAATACCTGAAGGAATAGGGAACTTGGTCAACTTGAAGTTACTTTACATGGACTACAACCATTTGGAGGGAACTATTCAGGCTTCTCTTGGCAAAATCAAGGCACTGAATCGATTATCTCTACCATATAACAACCTGTCAGGATCCATCCCACCAACTCTAGGCAATCTTACAGCACTAAGTCTATTATTGCTCCAAGGAAATGCACTCAGTGGAACCATTCCCTCCAGTCTTAGCAGTTGCCCGATAGAACAACTGGATCTTTCATATAACATTCTTACTGGCCCAATATCTAGACAACTCTTTCTCATCTCTGCATTATCCAATTTCATGCTTTTGGGGCATAACTTATTATCTGGTACTCTGCCATCTGAAATAGGAAACCTAAAAAACCTTGGAGTGCTTGATTTCGCTTCAAACAACATTTCTGGAGAGATACCTGCCTCCATTGGTGAGTGTCAGAGCTTGCAGCATCTCAATATATCTGGCAACTCACTTCAAGGGAAAATTCCATCGTCGATGGAGCAACTAAAAGGTCTCTTGGTGCTTGACCTTTCCAGCAATAATTTGTCCGGTAGCATCCCTCAGTTTCTTGGAAATTTGAAAGGCATTTCTGCTCTGAATCTATCATTAAACAATTTTGAAGGTGAAGTCCCAAAACATGGGGTATTCCTCAATGCGACAGCAATCTCGATCACCGGGAATGAAGGCCTGTGTGGTGGTATCCCTCAATTGAAATTGCCACCCTGTTCCAACCACACCACCAAGAAAGCATCCAGGAAACTTGTCGTGATAATCTCCATATGCAGTGCAACTTTATTTATCACATTAGTATCTACACTGTTCATATTTTACCATAGGAGCAGGAGGATGAAATCAAGCATACAAATATCACTCATCAGTGAGCAATATACGAGGGTTTCTTATGCTGAATTATTCAATGCAACAAATGGTTTTGCTTCCGACAACCTCATTGGGGTGGGAAGCTTTGGCTCGGTCTACAAGGGAAGCATGCGAAGCAATGACCAACAAGTAGTTGTTGCTGTGAAGGTGGTCAACCTCAAGCGACGCGGTGCTTCTCAAAGCTTCATTGCGGAATGTGAGACACTAAGATGCGCTCGACATCGGAACCTTGTGAAGATACTGACAGTATGCTCTAGTATTGATTTTGAGGGTCATGATTTCAAGGCCCTTGTATATGAATACCTATCAAATGGTAACTTAGACGAATGGCTACACCAGCAGATCATGGGGGATGGTGAACACAAGGCAATAGATCACATTGTGAGGCTAGGCATTGCAATTGATGTGGCATTCTCACTTGAATATCTTCACCAACATAAGCCATTGCCGATTATTCACTGTGATCTTAAGCCAAGCAATGTTCTCCTCGACAGTGACATGGTTGCTCATGTTGGTGATTTCGGGCTTGCAAGATTTGTGCATCAAGAATTGGAGAATTCATCAAGTGGCTGGGCATCAATGAGAGGAACAATTGGTTATGCTGCTCCAGGTGCAGTTACGAAATTTTATACTTTTATTCTTTTATATATAGTCCAGAAAGCAGTCTCCAGTAAAAATTTAATTAGGACTTCTATTTCCAATTAGACGAGTATATTTGACGAAACTAAGTTTTCTAGAATAGAAAAACAACTCAAATGTATATCAGAAAAGTAGTGCATCAGAAATGAACTTTATTTAATTCGCTAAATAGATAGACATATCTAGCTTGTAGAGTCAGTTCTTTTTTTACAACTGCTTTTATTGATTTCAGAGTATGGACTTGGCAATCAAGTCACAACCCAAGGTGATGTCTATAGCTATGGCATATTGCTGTTAGAAATGTTGACTGGAAAAAGACCAACAGACAGTGATTTTGGGGATGTTTTTGGCCTTCGCAAGTATGTTCAGATGGCACTGCCAGACAAGGTGGCCGATGTCATCGACCAATGGTTATTACCAGAGATGGAAAATGATGAACGAGACAAGTCCAACTCTAACAAGAGCAGAGATCTGAGAATAGCTTGCATCACTTCGATTCTGCGTACTGGAATTTCCTGTTCAGAGGAGACACCAACAGATCGCCCGCAAATTGGAGATGCTCTGAAAGAGTTGCTAGCAATAAGAGACAAATTTCACAAGAATCACTCCAGTAAAGGAGAACCATCGAGCAACTGAAGCGTGTGGAGATCAACAAGTTGTTGCAAGCTGCCATCTCCTATCCATCCCAGCATTTACAGAAGGCTCAATAAAAGATTGTAATAATTGGCCGGCGTTGTCAAATGTTCCCATTTTCCGAATGTGCTAATTAACACAGCAGTTTCCAGGCTCCCTTATTTAGACCCCAAAAGGCTTATATATAGTCACAGCCACCGTTGTCATCGAGTTCCAAAAATGTGTATGCTTTGTGTTAAGTGTGTGGGTATGGCATTAGAATAAAGTGGAACTACTTCTGTTATGAAATAGACCTACTAGAAATATTTTTGAGAACGAAAAGGTGTCATAGCACCTGGGAGTCCCTTGAAAACAATGAGTATGGCAACAAATTAAGGAGCGTAGGTAGTAGTAGTACCTAGTATCTATTGTTTGCAAACGATGGTGTAGATCCAGATTAAGTCTCACTCTGCAATAACCAAG
This sequence comes from Hordeum vulgare subsp. vulgare, assembly GCF_904849725.1. Lineage (NCBI taxonomy): Eukaryota > Viridiplantae > Streptophyta > Magnoliopsida > Poales > Poaceae > Hordeum > Hordeum vulgare. The sequence continues at coordinate 192,927,399 of NC_058523.1, read as the reverse complement.
CTGTGATGCACAACTTTGGTAACTTGGTACTCATTTTCAAACTATTGCCGGCAGAGAAAGTATAAATAAAGCATAAACTCGCAAAACTTTGCGAAAATCTGTGAAAACCTATCCATCAATGACTAGAGTAGACTGGCTACAGGGAAGTCAAAAGATGGGAAGAACTCAAGGGAGCCAAAGTAAAGATGAGTACTGATAATATGGCAAGTCAATAACTTAACTATATACTTGCATTTGACAGAAAAATGTTTATGTCAATAAGCCTATGAAGAAGCTCCCCAGCTTTTATTGAGCATTGGTTTCATGTAATTTTCCTGATTTACATGGGGACAATTTCATGCTGTATATATGTATGACACAGTGCACTAAATGTTCTACTTATGTTTTGTACTAATACCACTAGCATACACACTAGGCAAAGTGACTTGCGACTTTTGAGAAATCAAGTGGCTTATGATTTGTGCATTATAGGCTTAGAAAATACCTTTCTGACAACTCAACAGGATATCTATAAATGTTAGAAATCGAGTGCGTCATAAGTGTGCTGAACAGAGAGACCTTTCTCTCCATGCTCTGGCAGAAAATGTTGCCACTGATAGAATTTTGATGATTATATCTGGTACAACGGTACAACTTGCCTACTTGACATTGAGTATAAAACTCTAAACATACGGAATAAGTTCTTTTCATGGGGTGACTGGTGTGTTGACATTTTTGCCTATTGAGGAGGGGCCAAGTCGTGGCTCCAATCTTCTGTTAATGGTTCACACACAAAAAGGCGGCTACCCGTCGAAGATCATAAGAAAGCATACACGATTTGTCTGTGTAGACTAACCAATCCACGATGATTAAGATAGATCACAATTGAAAATAAATTACATGTTTCTGGCAAGAAACTGACAGACTCGTAAATAATGTAAAGAAGCATGTGAACATAGGTTAATTCAGGCACATGTACAAAATTTCATGAAAAAATACAATCATATTGCACTGTCTCAAGAAGACAAGAGATATACTTCCTCCGTTCCTAAATACTCCCTCCGTTCCTAAATATAAGTCTTTAAAGAGATATCATTAGTGGACTACATACGGATGCATATAGACATACTTTAGAGTGTAGATTCACTCATTTTGCTTCGTATGTAGACTCCTAGTGAAATATCTTAAAAGACTTATATTTAGGAACGGAGGGAGTATAAGTCTTTTTAGAGATTTCACTAGAGATTACATACGGAACAAAATGAGTGAACCTACATTCTAAAGTACTCCATCCGTTCCTAAATATAAGACTTTTTATAGATTCCACTAGGGGACTTCATACGGAGCAAAATGAGTGAATCTACACTCTAAAGTGTGTCTATATACATCCGTATGTAGTCCCCTAGTGAAACCTCTAAAAAGACTTATATTTAGGAACGGAGGGAGTATGTCTATATACATTCGTATATAGTCCGTAGATCTAAAGAGACTTATATTTAGGAACAGAGGGAGTATTAAGTTATATAACAAAGAGATGTTCTTATTCTTTTTTTGTACAGAGAGAGCACATATGACCATATTTTTAATTGAAAGTTAGAATATGTACCTAAATTAACATTTTGTGGTCACATGATTCTGTTGAGAACTTCTGAAAATGTCTAAATGTACAAACTCACGAAGGGGTGCGTATGGACATGAGCTCAATATCATTTTAATGTAGGCAGCAATGAGCTTTTTGTTATGACAAGATGGCTGGCATGGGAAGAGATGTCCATACCTTCGAAATGGTATTCATTTCCTTCTTAAACTAAGCAGGCAAGAAACAGATTTTCATACAAGTTCAGTACACGCAGGAGCTTTGATGAGGTGCTTGTCTGATATCATTTTCCTCAGTGTCTCTACTTCACCCCATCGATATTGTTCAGCGTATATGTTGGATAGAATTACCCATGGAGTTGTGCTTGAAGGGTCCAAATCATAGAGTTTTGTTGCCGCTATTTTACCAAGTTCTGCATTAGAGTAGTTTTTACAGGCACCAAGAAAAGAATACCACATTGAAGCTGGTGGATCAGTATGTTTCAGTAATAGACCATAAGCTTCAGATAGCTTTCCAGCACGGCAAAAAAGGTCAACCATGACGCTCAAGTGTTCAAAAGTAGGGTTGATACTGTAGGCACTCTCCATCATTTGGTAGATATGCAATGCTTTCTGTACTAATCCAGCATGGCCACAAGCTGAAAGAGCACAGAGAAAGGTGGCTGAGTTGGGATTCACTTGCTGCTCAAGCATCTCGTTGAAGGTTTGTAATGCTAAACTGCTTTTTCCACACCTTCCATAACCAGAAATCATTGCATTCCACAAAGCTGGGTCGTTTGATTTCCTCCTATCTTTCTCAAATACTCTACCAGCATAGCTGTCACATCCACAACTCATAAACATGTCAATCACTGTTGTCTGGAAAACATCATCCTCAAAGTGTTGCATTGTTCGAATAACATGGCAATATATTTCCTTCCCATGCTTGATATCTGACATAGCCGAACAAGCACTCAACATACTTGTCATGGTTTCCAGACTTGCACCTGAGACTCCCTCCAACCGCATCTTACTGAATAATGAGAAAACCTCAGCAAACTTCTGGTGATGTGCAAGTCCATTAATCACCAGATTCCATGTAATACTATCAGGGCTGAAGCCTTTCAACCTCAGCTGCTGGAACAACCCTAAGGCGTTTGCAAGCTTCTCGTGTATCAGAAAACCTGAGATCATCGTATTCCAGGTCACCAAGTTCCGCTCATCCATGACAGAGAAAACCTGGTAAGCACACTCCAGAGAACCACATTTTGAGTACATGTCAATGAGTGCAGTCCTGATCTTGACACTGCAATCCATTGCATGCTTCAGGACATAGCAATGGACCTCTTTACCAAGTGACGGTGCCAAGACACTAGTGCACGCTGAGAGGACAACCAGCAAAGTAGTCTCGTTAGGTTTTTCGCTGGATCCAAATATCATTTCCCTGACAGTACCCAAAGCTATAAAATCTGCACCATTCCTCAACAATCCAGAAGCCATTGCATTATAACTCTCGACGCCCTTATCAACCATGAATTCAAGAATCCTCCTTGCAGCATCCGAATCACCACAATCCAAGTACATTGTGATAAGTGATGTGGCAACATAGCGATCCAAACAATCCCCGGTCTTCACTACAAGCCCGTGCAGCTGCTTCCCTTGCTCCACGGCCCGACACGCAGGTAGCACACTCGCCACTGTGACAGAGTCCGGTAGCATCCCCTCTTTCCCGAGGAGCCTAAATACACCCATCGCTTCACGAACCTTCCCGCACTGCGAGAACCCCGCGATGAGGGCATTGAAGCAGGGCACGTTTCTTTCCCGCATTTCATCGAACACCTTGCATGCCTCCCCGACACGGAGGAGCCTGGCATAGGCGCTCGTCAGGGCGGTGGCCGTGTAGGGACAGGAGGAGAAGCCCGACTTGGCGAGGTGACCGTGGACTTGGAGCACGGCGGGGGCATCCTGGAGCGCGGCGCAGGACTTAAGGATGCAGGGGAAGGTGAAGGCGTCCGGACGGAGGTAGGACGCGTGGGCTCGAGAGTAGGCGAGGAGCGCTTCCTGGTAGTGTCCGTTGGATACGAGTTTGCAGAGTCGCTTCCATTGCGCCGCGGTGGCCGTGGAGAGCTTGCCAACCATGGAGCCTGCATTGGTTCGCGGGGCAGGGAACGCTCACATAGTGGATTTGCAGAAATAGGACCGAGATCAGGTGACATCCCTCTGTGCAGTCCCGCTGTAGGAGCAATTCCATCCGCGCCCACAGGACCAACAGGCCCAGGCATACCTGGCCACACGGCGGCCCGGCACGGCAACGAGCACGGTCCGTGCTAAACGTGCTTGGTCCGACACGGCCGGTCGAAGCACGTTTAGTAATCGGGCTGTATCGTGCTAAACGTGCTTGGTCCGACACGGCCCGTCGAAGCACGTTTAGTAATCGGGCTGTATCGTGTTGGACCAAGCACGTTTAGCACGGGCCGTGCTCGTGCCAGCCCGTGGGCTGCGCCTTCAGGTTCAGACACGGTTCGGTTACTAAACAAACCGGTCTATTGATCCGTTTAACACGATGAACAGTATATGTTGAGCTTCGTGGGTTTATTTTAAGCCTATTGGGTTGTATATTGTATACATATATATTTAAAAAAATATAAAAATAAAAAATAAAAAAAAATGGACCGTGTCGTGCCGGCCCGCATGCCCAGCCTTCAGGCCCAGGCACGGCCCGAGGCGTGCCGCGTGCCGGGCCGGGCCCATCTCGTGCCAGGCCGGCGTGCATGCGGGCCGGTCCGATTGACCGGGCCCGTTTGGCCAGGTATGGGCCCAGGCATGTTTTTAGCGTCGGCGATGAAAAATTGCCCAGTCGTACCTCGAGAACGTTAATGTTCATCGGTTGGGTTCATTTTTAGGCTCGGCCATTCCAGGCCGAACCCAATGTGTTGGTGGCGCTTGGGGCCTCCATCTAGAGCAATAATGACGCGTGGCCCCCCTTCAAGCGGAAAAAACGGTTTTCCTCCTCCAGATCCACCCCTCGCGCACTACATCTTTCGCCGTCGTGTCGATCCCGGCGCCACCCACCTACCTACCGCCGCTACAAAGGTCATGTCCCCGATGACGAAGGGAGGGTTCGTCGCGGCTTTGCCCCTGCTTCTTGGCGAGTTTTCCCGGCGCTCCAGCCACGCACGCGGCTACGCGTCTCCCACGCCCACGAGGTGTTCGGCGATTTGCCTCGGTGATGGACTTCGATGACGAGGAGGCGTTCATGGCGCTAATGTAGGACGAAGCCGATGTCGACACCCAGGATCAAGAACACCTCATGGTCCTCGCCGCTCTGGCCGGCCTGTTGGCGAGCAATGCAAAGCCGAGGTGAGGTGGCTCAGCGCTAGGCCGGCTGAAGGCAAAGCAGAGGCATCAACTGAAAGGCTATTGCTTATTCTACACCGACTGCTCCGTTGACGCTCTTCTGCACGGTGACAAAGTATTTCGGCGTTGTCATCGTATGAGCCGGAAGCTCTTCCTTAGGATTGTGAATTTCATTAGGGAGTTCGACAGCTACTTCAAGTGCAAAAAGGATTGCACCGGCACACTTGGATTCACCTCACTTCAGAAGTGCACGACAGCTATGAGGATGCTTGCATACGGAGTTTCAGGTGATATTTTGGAAGACTATGGACGCATGGTCGAGTCCACCATCATTGAGTATTTGTACAAGTTCTGCAGGGCAGTGGTGGCAACGTTTGGACCTCGGTACTTGGGATCACCCATTGCTGAAGACACTGCTCAGATCCTAGCACAGAATGTAGCAAGAGGATTTCCTTGTATGCTTGGAAGTATCGATTTGCTGTTGTCCGGTACCCCGTTCAGACCTGGTCGAAAGATCAAATGTGGAAGTCATGACTTGATGTGTCATCTTACGCAAGATGATCATTAAGAGCGAGCAGAAGAGCCAGTGTTTGACACTGAACCATATTACATGCAGGGTCCTCTTCCCCAAGTTAATGACCAGATACCGGAACCCTGGACCACCTTCCTCAACATGCGTCAGGAGATTTGAGACCCACAGGTGCATCAACAACTTCAGGACAATTTGGTGGAGCACCTATGGAGGCTTAAGGGCAACGCCTAGCTCGATGTTTGATGAATTATCAGTTTTTATTTGTTGAACTATTTTGATTTGTATTGATTTATTGAACTATTTTTGATTTGTATTGATTTTTGTGATGAACTATGTGATAAAAAAAATAAAGGATCTATTCAATTTGTGCCGAAGCACGCAAAATATGGGCTAAAATTGGTCTCAATTTGCACTAAAAGTGGGCCGATTTACGCCGAAAATGGGCCGAAATCGACGGCTGGGGGCGACCTTGGGGCGACCGGGAAACCGAGCCCCCCCCCTTGATTTTTCCGTCGACGCACCCCTGGTCGGTGCTATTTCACGCTCGTGGTGGACCGAACGGCTGGAGATGCTCTAACATGCGGCCTCTCATCTGCCGTTCAACACAAGATCCAACGCTTTATATTGCCCAAGTGAAAACAAGCCACCGCTACAGGGACCCGCTACAGAATGGGCGTGTTCGTTTAATCCCTCTCCCAAGGGAATTGAAAAGGTTTGTAAGGAATTTGGAAGGAATTTGATTTAGGTGGTGTTTGTTTCAGAAGAAAATCCCCATAAATTGTTTGGAGGGTAAACCCAAAACGTTACGCGTGTTTGGTTTGTGTAGGCCGTAATGTGCTACCTCCGTAAATGCTTCCAGGCCAACTATCAATCGTTACGACCCACACCCCTTCGATAAAGGTTGCATTACCGCAAGCACCTCTTCTTCCACGTCGGGAGCTCCTACGTGCCGCTCATTGCGGAAAGGAGCCCCTGCGCCGCACAGGAGGGCACCCCGACTCGGCCGGTCCAGCTTAGTTTCTTCTTTTTCTGTTACTTTTTCCTTCTCTGTTTATTTTCTTTCTTTTGGTTTTTTTCCTTCCCTTTTATTTCTTTTAATTGAAGCGAAACATTTTTCGAATTTGATGAACAATTTAAAAAAAACGTGAACAAATTTGGAAACGCGAACAATTTTGTAAAGCACGAACATTTTTTGAATCTTGAGAACAAAATATTGAAAAGGAGAACAATTTTGAAAAAACCCGAAAAAATTTGAAAGCGCGAAGAAAATTTTGAAATCAAGAACAATTTTGAAAAGTTATGAACAAATTTGGAAGCGCCAATAATTTTTTTAAACACGAACATTTTTTGAATCTTGAGAACTAAATTTGAAACTTAGAACTAATTTTAAAACTAACAAAAAATATTGACAGCGCAAACAAATTTTTAAAGAACGAACATTTTTTGAATTTTGAGAATAAATTTTGGAACCGAGAATAATTTGAAAAATCAAACAAATTTGGAAGCGCGAACAATTTTTTAAAGCATGGACATTTTTTGAATAATAAGATTTTTTTAAAACTCAGAACAAATTTGAATCTTAAGAACAAATTTTGAAACCGAGAATAATTTTTGGAAAATATAGAATATTTTTTGAAAATCCAAAAATATTTTTTGAAAATCCAGAATATTTTTTGAAACAGAAACATGAAAAAGAGAAAAAGATTAAAGAAAAATGAAAAATAAAAAAAATCGTTCATGGAACCTTCTAGAAGTTGTCCAAAATCGAAAAAAACGGTTGAGAACCTTTAGAAGGTTCCCAAAACCGGGCAGTGCAGCCCCGCTACCTGGGCCAGCCCGATCCCCCGTTCGTCTGTGCGAAGCCTCGACACCGTTTAACACACATCAACAATAGGGTTCTTCTTCTTCTTCTTCTCTCTTCTTCTTCTTCTTCTTCTTCTTCTTCTCTCTATCTCTCTTCTTCTTCTTCTTCTTCTTCTTCCTCTCTCTCTTCTTCTTCTTTTCCTTTTTATTCTCTCTCTTTTTCTTCTTCTTCTTCTCTCTCTCTCTTCTTCTTCTTCTTCTTCTTCTTCTTCTTCTTCTCCTCCTCCTCCTCCTCCTCCTCCTCCTTCTTCTTCATCTTCCTCTTCTCCTCCTCCTCCTCCTCCTCCTCCTCCTTCTTCTTCTTCTTCTTATTCTTATTCTTTTTCTTCTCCTTCTTCTCCTCTTTCTTCTTCTCCTTAGCTTATTTTTTCCAAGAAAGACATACTTAGCTAATTATCCTCCAAAATGACATAATTAGCTTATATAGTTCATTTATGATATAATTAGCTTAGTTAGGTAAAAACATCACAAAAACCTTAGTTAGCTCATAACTTAGCATATCTTCCTCTAATGACATAATAAGCTCAAAATAAGAAAAGTATTGTAATCATCCTCTTCCTCTTCTTCTTCTTCTTCTTCTTCTTCTTGTTCTTGTTCTTGTTCTTGTTCTTGTGCTTCTTCTTCTTCTCCTTATACTTCTTCTTCTTCTTCTTCTTCTTCTTCTTCTCCTCCTCCTCCTTCTCCTTCTCCTTCTTCTCCTCCTCCTCCCCCTCCCCCTCCTCCCCCTCCTCCTCCTCCTCCTCCTCCTCCTTCTTCTTCTTCTTCTTATTATTATTATTATTATTATTATTATTATTATTATTTTCTTCTTTTTCTTCTTCTCCTCTTTCTTCTTCTCCTTAGCTTATTTTCCCCAAGAAATACATACTTAGCTAATTATCCTCCACAATGGCATAATTAGCTTATTTAGTTCATTTATGACATAATTAGCTTAGTTAGGTAAAAAAACATCATAAGAACCTTGGTTAGCTCATAACTTAACTCATCTTCCTCCTAAATGACATGATAAGCTCAAAATAAGAAAAATATTGTAATCATCCTCTTCCTCTTCTTCTCCTTCTTCTTCTTCTTCTTCTTCTTCTTATTATTATTATTATTATTATTATTCTCCTCCTCCTACTCCTTCTTCCCCTTCTTCTTCTTCTTCTTCTCCTCCTCCTTCTTCTCCTTCTTCTCCTTCTTCTCCTCCTCCTCCTCCTCCTCATCGTCCTTCTTATTCTTCTTCTTCTTCTTCTTCTTCTCCTCCTCCTCCTTCTTCTCCTTCTCCTTCTTCTCCTACTTGTTCTTCTTTTTCTACTTCTTCTTCTTCTTATAGTTTTATTCTTCTTCTTCTAGTTTTATTCTTCTTCTTCTTTTCTTTTAGTTTTATATTTTTTCTTCTTCTAGTTTTATTCTTCGTCTTCTTCTTCTTCTTCTATCTTTCTTATTCTCGTTTTGCAGGTTTCATTCACTCAAGGAAGCTGCCATTCATGGAAGCCAACATTGATGGACTGCTACTGTTTAATTTTTGTTTTGATTTGTTTTGATGAACAGTATAAACTATGTGTATGTATGGAGATAAGATGTTCGATGCATGGCCTATGGCCTATATATATATGATGTTCTTGCTCTTATATGATGTTCGATACATGGCCTAAGGTACTTATTTGATGTTTGAAAGTATATGTGGATGTTTGTAACTACATGATGTTAGAAACTATATGTGAAACTATATGTATTTTAAAAATGCAGGGAAATAAATAAAAGTAAACAAAATAGTGACAATATGTCCCCTTTGCCGTCTGCCAGCGGACGACAAGGGTATTTGCCATCAGCCAACACACGGCAAAGGGGACATGTGGCGCCCACCTGTGCATCCTGGGGCAGCAACGGCTGACCCATATGGTCACTTTGTCGTCTGTTGCCGTCGAAAGCAGACAACAAAGCTCCCCGCAAAGGCTGATGGCAAAGCTCCCCCAATAGGCACAAAACAAAGCACCCCACATAGGCAGACGGCAAAGAGCAGCCACCTGGCAACAATGGGGGGGGGGGAGGGGGCTTCCCATGTTGACGTATGGCACACGACAAAGGACCCCGCAAGGTAGACGACAAAGACCCATCAAATATAGGAGACGACAAATACTCCCTGAGCCACCTAATGGAGTAGTTGCTTGTCGGCTGCCGTCTAAGGGCTTTGCCGTCTGCTTGCCACGATAGGCTGACGACAAAGCCCTTTGCCATCCGCTTTCATCACGCACACTGCAAAGAAGGGCCTTTACCGACAAAAGTAGTGGTAGAAGTTTCGCCGTCCAGAGAAGGACGACAAAGGGTTTTGTCATCCGTGTATAGCCCCTTTGCTGTCCGCTATGGCAGACGGCAAAGAAGCTAATTCCAGTACTGGGTGCTTCGTGCGTGTGTGTTGGAGATTTTTTGCTGCCCGTTGTATCTTATTTCAACGGCACATGAGAGGCCGCATGTTATAGCATGACTGCACAGAGGGATGTCACCAGATCTCGGTCCACAGAAATAGAGGTGGGAAGTTGGAAACTATGAAATTGAGCGAGGTCCCTTTGTTTTATGCGCACGTATGTAGAGTGTACTCCGTGTGTTTCCAGAATAGTTGTCGCTGGGAGAAATCTCCGGCCAGGTGAAAATGAACAAAAGTACAAAACTACCCCTAATTTGAAATGAGATCACCGTCTTCCTGCAGGCCAGCGCTCGCCTCCTCCACGCCAGCAGTAGGGCCCTCCCCCTCCTCCAGCTGCTCGTCCAGGCCAGCAGCAGACCCATCCTCCTCCTCCTCCCCCTCCACCCTCCACCAGCAGGAGCCTCCGCCAGTGTCGTGGTTTTGTCATGGCAGATGTCCTCGTGAATACTTAGTGGTGAAGCCATCGCAACTATGTGGCGACTCAAAGGGGTTGATCGGGAACGAGAGACGAGTTTACCCAGGTCCGGCCCCTCCGATGGTGGTAAAAGCCTATGTTCTGCTTTGTGTGTATTGATGATGAAATCGATTACAAGGGCGCGGTTTCTCCTGACCTAGCACTCGATTGATCATAACTTAAGTCTACCAACCCTAGAGACTCGCCTTTATATACAGGTTGAGGCTCTTGGTTTAGAAAAGTCCGGGTCATGTTATGATTCGTGACCTGGTATGTCTCTAACTCGCCTTGCTCCTTAAGCAAGGAAACTCCCGGCGATCCTTCTCCCTGGTAGGCCAGGAGTTGCCATCTTCGTGTCTTGGGACGCAACCGGCTCTCCTTGGTAACCGCCTCGTGCCTACTGCTTCGTAGGTCATGACCCATCTCGAGTATGAACGTTGAGCCGCCACCATTTTGACCCGGCCTCTTGGGGCGGGTCATAAGGTGGGATAATATGCCCAACATTAGGCCCCAGATTGACTTGAATGTATTCATGTCAATAGACTTTACTTGTAATCTTGGCGGCTCACACGCAACCCAGGTTTTTTCCTCCAAGGCAGAAACGTCGGCTTCAAATGTCCTCTTGAGCTTCTGCTGTGTTTATCAATGACATCACCCGCGCCAGGATTTTAGGGATCTTAATGACGTCATTCCAACGGCTCTTTTGGCTTAACAGTTTAGCCCGAAAATCAAGGCCCCATCAACTCTGAAATTTATTGCGCCTCTTGGATTCCCGTGCCTGCCGTTTCCATTTTAGGTCCGGCCTTTAAATATCGACGAGGGTACCCTTTTAATTTTACCTTGTTCCCCTCATCTTCTTCCTCCCCGAGCTCGGACCTTCATCGCGCCACCGCCGTGCGACCCACCATCAGGTTATCTGATCCAGGAGCTCCTTGCCGCGTGACTTCTCCTCCGAACTGCGGGTCTTCTTCGCCTCCATTAGCGTCGTCAGGTAAGTTCTTTGTCTTCTCCCACATCTGTCTAGGTAGTCTATTGTAGCTTTAGTAGAGTTCATGGGGGTTCATCTCGTGTTCATCGCCATTGTAGATTTGCCTGGTTTTTGATGAAACTTCTTCCAGTGATAGGCTGCGGTAGATGTAGGGATCCGATTCCCTGTATAACTTTTCCTAGATGCTTTGTGAGACTTGTTTGACACCGAACCGTTTCTGCTCCATATTTTACTGTCATCTAGGACTATTGAGTTTCTCTCTCGTGAACCATTGGTAGATCCATATTTTTGCGCACTTCGGTAGAAAGTTGTTTTTCCCATACTTAGTGGAATCTGAAATCATGGTTCCTCCGTAAACCGCCTTCACATTCACATCCATTGAATTTTTTTCTGTTTTACAGAAACATCGGTAGATCCATATCTTTATGCCTTTTGGTAGAAATATGTTTGTCCCATACTTAGCAAAAACTAAAATCACCATCCTCCTTTAAGCCTTCCTTATGTTCACACTGGCTTGCTTGATAGGATTGTAACTCGCCATGTGGAGAAAACGTCCTTACGTTAGGGCGACTTGAACATTGTAGGCTACCTTCTTTGTCATGTCGCTTGCTTTTTTCAAGACAGATCCTGTTCATCCAGATAACCCGCCAACGTATTCATGCACCTATTTTCCTTCCTAAACCTGTCAGCATGTCAAATCCATCCAAATGTGACTGGCTGCCATCAGAAATTTTTGATGTCTCCCTTGAGCGATGTGTAACCGTAGGAGTCTTGTCTCCTAAGGAAGTGATCGAATGGAGAGCCGCCGCTGAAGAGGTGCGACCGCAACCCGCCGAAAGAGAAGTTGTGGTCTTCACCGATCACCTTGAACGAGGCTTTCTCCCCCTGGATCAAAATTCTTTCGAGCCACCATGCATTTATTCAATCTTCATCCTCAAGACCTGGGCCCCAACTCAATCAGCAACTTATGCCAATTTCAAGTATTCTGTGAAGCATACTTGGAAATAGAGCCTACTGTTCCCTTGTTTAGGGAATTCTTCTATTTGAACTACCAGACGGAATGTGCCGATGGTCCCAGCTTAGAACTTGACAGGGTCACAATCCAAAGGCGTCGAGAATGTGGCTTTCCTGCTGTCACCCTATCCAGTCACCCCAAGGGCTGGGGAAAGACTTGGTTTTATTGCAAGAATACTGCACCTGCCAACGTAAATCCCGTGCCAGGGTTTAGAGAGGAGCGCCTTCTGATGGACATCCAACTTGCCGGCTCACTGACTTCAAAAGAACATGCCACCCTTACTTTTGTTTGGCCGAAACTTAGGGCTTTGGATGCCAACGGCTTAACCGGAGTTGACTTGATCCAATGCTGGGTGGAGTGGCGCATTATGCCCTTAAGCCGCCGAGATGGATTGATGTGCAAATATGATGGCGACTTAAACAATGCACATCGTTTCTCCAACGTTATGCTTGACTCTGATGAAGTTAATAGCATTGTGAAGAAGCTATGTGGCGAGTCCATAGATATCTGTTCCAAAACTGGACTAAAGCCATTTTGTATCCAGAACCCGGCTCCTGAGGTAAGTATCTTTAACCATCACTCGTCTTACTTATTTTTTACATCTTTAAGGACTTGCTTTATTATCCATATTGCTATAGAAAAACTCGCCCTTCTGGAAGCGGAGACTAGCAAAACCTGCCGTTAAGAAGGTCAAAGCCGCCCCAAAGAATAAAAAGAAGAACAAAGCAACTATTGGCGAGTCATCTGTTATGGGCGAGTCACAGACCGTCGAAGAGCAAATTGATGTAAATTTTCCGTCTATCCCCTTATTTTGATGCGTGTTGTACTAACCATTTCGTTCAATCTCAGGAAAATGACGTTGAGAGTGATGGTGAGGATGCCGAGGTAATTTCAATCTCTTCTGATACAGATATTTCCTAGACAAGGCCTCCAAGGCGTGTTTGTAGGAAAGTTCCTATGACTCATCCGAATGCTTATTTGGATCCCGACTTCCTTTTCAAGAAGGCTATGTACACTCCAAAACGTCACACCCGTAACTCCTCAGGCGTCTTATCGTGGGTCTGCCCGAGAAAGCTCGCAGTCGTAAATGCCGAAATGAGGTGCCTTTCATCCTAACTCTTTTTCCCTATTAAATAAATTATGTTTGTTGATTGCTCAAACTTTATGGGTTTTTACCTTAATAGGTATCCCCACCTTCATCGGGCATCTCGGCATCTTCAAAATTGCCACCTCTTGTTCGTCTCCCAGGGTAAATCCTTATTTGTATATCCAACACTTGCTTCAGTACTTTATACTTTATTATGTATGCCTCAACCTTCATCCTTCAGGGCTCAAGCCAAGAAGAGAAAAACTGGCGGGTCACTGCCCAATAGTGAAGCGCCTGAAGCGGAGGAAGTGGATGTTACTATCCCTGAAGCTCCAATTGAACCAGCTGGCACTCATGCCGAGCTTCCTGAAAGAAATTTTATGGACGATCTTCTTGATGTCCAAGTTAACCCAGCAGAAGTTGATAATACAGCCATGGAGGCGAGTCAGAAAAATGATCTTAACCCACCAAGTCCTCCAAAGACAACAAAAGTTGTTGTGCTCAAAGAAGAAACTGTTGTCATTACTGGGACGGGTCACACCGCGCCCGTCTTCAACATGCTGGCTAAACATACTGCCAAGGGTGCGACAACCGAAATGGAGAAAGGGAAAGCTAAACTTGAGCTTCCTAATATTGAAAAACTTGACTTTGAAGAACTGCATGTTGGATATTTGAACCACCTCTCCATGAGCCGGGATATGGAAGCCAGCCTAGTGAATATGATGAATAAGAGATATGAGGTATGCTGTTTTTCAATACATCATTCTGTATATCCTTGTATAGCCCCCAAGGGCTGTCTCATCTTCTTGAAGATGTGTCGGGTCTTGTGAATTGCTTGAAACTTCAACCTATAGCCCCCAAGGGCCGGGTCATCTTCTTGAAGATGAGCCGGGTCTTGTAAGTATTAATTTGAAACTTCAACCTGTAGCCCCCAAGGGCCGGATCATCTTCTTGAAGATGAGCCGGGTCTTTTAAGTATTAATTTGAAACTTCAACCTGTAGCGTCCAAGGGTCGGGTCATCTTCTTGAGGATGAACCGAGTCTTTATCAATTTTTTTACTTGGAAGCCCCAAGGGCCGGGTCACCTTCTTGAAGATGAGTCGGGTCTTTATCAGTTTTTACTTGGAACTTCAACCTATAGCCCCTAAGGGCCAGGTCACCTTCTTGAAGATGAGCCGGGTCTTGTTAGTATTAATTTAAAACTTCGAGCTATAGCCCCGAAGGGCCAGGTCATCTTCTTGAAGACGAGTCGGGTCTGTATAATAATGTAAAAGAGAACTAACATGCATTAGCCCCCAAGTGTCAACTATATTGCCCGCAATCTGCTTGAGACTTGATACCAATCTTCTATGGAAACAGTGAAGTCTTTTACAATCCATATTGGCGACTCAGCTTTGAATTAACTACCCATCTTGTTTTGATTGTATAGGAATATGTTGGCCAAGATGACTCATACTTGAATAGTATGAAGAAAAAATTGTCACAGCAACAAGATGCCAGAGCTGAAGCTTAGAAAAAACTTCGGATATCCTTGGCAGATATTGAAAAAATCAAGTCTGAGTACACATTATATAGAGAGATGGTCGAAGCTGACAAAGCCTCCATGCTGAAAACGCCGAGGGTGAGCTGAAACTAGTTACTGAAGAATTAACTGGTCTAAAACGACATATCTCCAAAATGACCAGTGTTGTGTGTGGTAAGTACTTTGTATATTGTCAATTGCAACCATTGTAAAGAATAAAACCTGCCGTGCGACTTATACTCCATATTCTTTTTTGTTGCAAGCCCTCGATCAGCCAATCTTCAAGATGACTGTGTGCTGAAACTGGAAGCTTTGTACACCTTGATAGAGCAACTTTATGCTAGCGGCTGATTGACCATCAGAGTTGTATGGGGTGATAGAGAGACGGTGAAATTTATCAGTGACATGCTGAGGCACCTCTCGACCATGCCTAAGAAGATTGAAGAATTGAAGAAATCAGCTGCTCGGAAAGGGCTAATTACTGCTTTGAGCCGGTCGTTGGCTTATGTACCGGAGCTCAAGCCGGAGGAGATAGCAGGCGGGTTTCCTGAATACAAGGATGATGGATCATAATTTACTCAAGAGGACTACGCCCATTGCGTGAAGGCAGCTCGTCCATCAGCAAGTCAGCTTGCTGAAGATCTTGATTTGACTAAGTATCAATCAGCTTATGATGAGAACCACAAGCGTGTGCCACCTCCCACATTTGCGCGAGTGAACCTTACTCCTCAGTGTTGTAAGCACCTTTTTGCCCCTCATACTGATCCATCGACCATCTTGATAGAAGAAGCTGAATTTCATGCTTTAATCAATTGCAACTGGGATATGGACAACTTCGAGATCCAAGATCCCGAAAGCTCGACACAGGGTAACCCAGAGGCGGCTTAACCAAGGCGGCTTCCCAAGATTCAACCTGGAGGAAATTGAACAAGGAGAAACTGGCCACTGGGTTAATGTGTGAAAGAAAACTTTGGCCTTCTTGAGCCATGTAATATTTTTTTAGGTGTAAAAAACAGCTATGATTACACACAACCTTGTATGAATGCTGAAACTTTTGGCATCACCTTTTAATATAAGTCGCCTTTCTGAGCTTTAATTGCCTTGCAAATTTGTTTTTTCCCTTTTTGAGAAAAGGACTTTATAGTCACCATGCTTTGCATGAGCCGGTAAGAATATTGAATCCTTGCCTGAAAAAGATAACACCATATAGGGTATTGAAATGTTATAAATAAGCCATCTCAGTGAGTCACGGTGGGTAGACGGGCTTGCAAGGATCAGGCTCAAGTTAGGCTACAGTGAAGCAGGTTCGATGAACCCATGGTTTATCTATTCTCCATATGCCGACTCTCGCTGGAAACCTCGATGTTTTGACCTTGGCAAGTGAGGGTCCAAAACGGATTGACTCGCCAAGAGTACATGGGGCCAATAGGGCAAGTCGCCAAGACATACAATCCGGTATAACCATTGTATATCATTAATTTTCCGCAAGCCAAGAGGGTATTCAGGCTGAACTCAATGAGTTGGAAGCCCCCAAGTGACCTATTGTCAGGGAATAGCCAAGCATAGGATTGCAAAAGACGATGCTATTACTGCTAAACAACCTGGGGACTAATAGCCCCAAGTAAAAAGTCTTTATTCTTCAAGATCATAAATTGGTGCATATGTTTGAACCGTGCATCAGGGCAACTGGTCCTCTTTGGCTTATCAGTATCCATGTTTGAAGAATCGCAACAAGGCAGCTCATCCTCTTTGATAATAATAGCGTCCATGTTTGAATGACCTCCTTGGCGGCGGCTCATCGTCTTGGGCGGCTTATGTAAACAATAAAGACTCATGCTCAATATATAGGCTGAAATGGCAGAGACGCCGAATTTCGTGGGTGCCGGCTTTATTGTTTTGATAAAAATAGTACAAAATATTAAACTATGTACATAGATAAGGAGCTGATGGCTCTAAGTGTAGTAAGGCCGAAGGTGAGCAATGTTCCATGGGCAAGTCGTCTCTTACTTCGAGGTTGGCTTATCTGGACGAAGGTCGATCAGATAGTAGGAGCCATTATGAAGGCTTTTGTTGATGACCAAAGTCCTTCCCATGGAGGTGATAGCTTGTGCATTCCTGCGTGATCTTGAATCAGTCGAAGCACTAAGTCGCCCTGCTCGAAAATCCGGCTCTTAATCCGTCGACTGTGATAGCGACGCAGGTCCTGTTGATAGATAGTTGATCGTGCTGCAGCCAAATCACGCCCTTCCTCTAAAGCATCTAAGGAAACCTGATGCACCTGCTCATTATCTGCTTCCACGTAAGCGGCGAATCTCGAAGAATCATGCCTTATATCGCTTGGAAGAACCGCCTCAGCCCCATAGACGAGGAAAAAGGAGTGTAACCGGTGGATCTGTTAGGTGTAGTCCTGATGCTCCAAAGTACCGAGGGGAGTTCTTCGACCTAACAACCCGGAGTGCATTGCAAAGCAATCATGAGCCGGGGCTTGATCCCATGCAAGATTTCCTGGTTGGCTCGCTCAGCCTGACCATTGGATTGTGGATGAGCCACCGCAGATACGTCAAGTCGGATGTGTTCCCGCTGACAGAACTCCTTCATGGCGCCTTTAGACAGATTGGTACCATTATCGTTCATGATGCTGTGGGGATAACTAAAATGAAAAATGAGCTTTTTAAGGAACTTGACTGCTGTCTCTGCCTCACAATTGCTGACCGGCTCTGCTTCAACCCACTTAGTAAACTTGTCAACTGCCACCAATAGATGAGTCTTTTTGTCGGAAGACATCTTGAACGGGCCAACCATATCAAGCCCCCAAACCGCAAAAGGCCATGTGATTGGGATCACGCACAATTCTTGAGCCGGCGCATGTACTTGGCGGCGAAACTTCTGACACCCATCACACTTGCGCACTATATCCTCTCCATCGTCATGAGCCGTCAGCCAATAAAAACCATGCCAAAAGGCCTTTGACACTAAGGATCGTGACCAGGCGTGATGCCCACATTCGCCATCATGTATCTCATTAAGAATATCTCGTCCTTCCTCCAGGGAAACACATCGTTGAAAGACCCCACATGTGCTGCGTTTGTGTAACTCGTTGCTACCTCTTGAGCTTGCGTTGGTTTTCCCTTTAAGATGAAAGGGTGATGCAGCAAAGTAGATAAGTATTTCCCTTAGTTTGTTAAGAACCAAGGTATCAATCCAGTAGGAGGAACAAGCAAGGCCCCAATAGTAGTACCTACACAAACAATCAAACACTTGCACCCAACGCTATAAAGGGGTTGTCAATCCCTTCAGAGTTATTTGCAAGGATGAGATCTGATAGAGATAGCTATAAAAGATTGCGGAAACAAAAGTAAATAGATTGCAACAAAGTATTTTTCGTTTATAGATCTGAAAATATAATATGAAAATAGAACCAGGGCCCATATGTTTCACTAGAGGCTTCTCTCATAAAGGAAAATAATACGGTGGGTGAACAAATTACTGTCGAGCAATTGATAGAAAAGCAAATAATTATCAAGATATCCAAGGCAATGATTATGCATATAGGCATCACGTCTGTATCAAGTAGACTGAAACGATCCTACATCTACTACTATTACTCCACACATCGACCGAGTCGTACCTGCATCTAGAGTATTAAGGTCATGAAGAATAGAGTAACGCATTAAGTAAGATGACATGATGTAGAGGGATAAACTCAATTAATATGATGAAAACCCCATTTTTTATCCTTGATGGCAACAATACAATACGTGCCTCGCTACTCCTACTTTGTCACTGTGTGAGGACATCACAAGATTAAACCCAAAACTAAGCACTTCTTCCATTGCAATAATTACCAATCTAGTTGGCCAAACCGAACCAATAATTAGAAGAGACTTGCAAAGATATGAAATCATGCATATAAGAATTCAAAAGAGACTCAAATAATATTCATAGATAATCTGAACATAAACTCACAATTCATCGGATCTCGACAAACACACCACAAAATAGTATTACGTCGGATAGATCTCCATGAAGATAATGAAGAACATGGTATTGAAGATCAAAGAGAGAGATGAAGCCATCTAGCTACTAGCTATGGACCCGTAGGTCTGTGGTGAACTACTCACACATCATCGGAGGGGCAATGGAGTTGATGTAGATGCCCTCTGTGATCAATTCCCTCTCTGACAGATTACCGGAAAAGGCTCCCAGATTGGATCTCACGGGGACAGAGGCTCCCGACGGGGTAAAAGTATTTTCGTGGCTCTCTTTGGCGATACGAGAATATTTGGGAATTTATTGGCCAAGAAATAGGGTTAGGAGACCTGCAGGGGCCCCACAAGCCAGGGGCGCGGCCACCCCCCAGGGCGCGCCCTGCAGGCTTGTGGCCTCCCGGCAGATGTCGTGCCCCTACTCCAAGTCTCTCGGGTGTCTTCTGGTCCAGGAAAAATCTTTTTGGAGATTTTGTTCTGTTTGGACCCCGTTTAATATTCCTTATCTTCAATACTCAAAAACATGGAAAAATAGAAACTAACACTAGGCTCTAGATTAATAGGTTAGTCCTAAAAATAATATAAAACAACATATTAATGCATATAAAACATCTAAAATAGATAATATAATAGCATGGAATAATAAAAAATTATATATACGTTGGAGACGTATCACCCATCTATGTTATTAGCTAAGAGATCTTTAACCATGGCAACCTTAGGTTCAACATTAATATTCTCATAAGGTGTAGGTGTCCTAACATGACTTTTATTAACCACTTTTGCAGCCCTAGATTGCTCTCTAATCTTAACAGGAAAATGGGTTTTCTCAATGTAAGCAGTGGGAACAACTAAATGTACATAATTAATAATTATTTATTCGTTCTTTATTTCAACAAGTTCATCTTGTAATTTGTCAGTGGGAGGATGGAATTTAAACCACTTCTCCTTAGGGAGATCAACGTAAGTAGAAAAAGTTTCACAAAAGGTAGCTACTATATTAGGATCAAGGCCATATTTGTTCTTGAACTCATGAAAATGAGAAGTCTCCATGAAAGATTTAAAACAATCAAACTTAAATTTCATACCTGATGCCTTACCTCTATCGAGTTCCCAATATTCAGAATTGCATTTAGTCTTGTCAAGAAGACTCCATCTGAAATCAATAGTCTCCTTCATGTAGGAGCCAACCGCGCAAGCGTCGAGCAATGTTTTATCATCATGAGAAAGTCGAGCATATATTTTTTGTATGACCAATTCCCTTGAGAATTCATGATTGGGGAAAGTGTGCATCATAGATTTAAGCCTCCCCAAGCTTGACTGATGCTTTCTCCTTCACGAGGCCAACAATTCATGACTCTCTTTGGCGATACGGGGATATTTGGGAATTTATAGGCCAAGAAATAGGGTTAGGAGACCTGCAGGGGGGCCACAAGCCAGGGGGCATGCCCTGCAGGCTTGTGGCCTCCGGACAGATGCCCTGCCCCCTACTGCAAGTCTCCTGGGTGTCTTCTGGTCTAAGAAAAATCTTTCCGGAGATTTTGTTCCGTTTGGACTCCGTTTAATATTCCTTATCTGCAATACTCAAAAACATGGAAAAACAGAAACTGGCACTAGGCTCTAGATTAATAGGTTAGTCCCAAAAATAATATAAAACAACATATTAATGCATATAAAACATCCAAAATAGATAATATAATAGCATGGAACAATCAAAAAATATAAATACATTGGAGACGTATCAAGCATCCCCAAGCTTAATTCCCGCTTGTCCTCGAGTTGGTAAATGATAAAAACAGAATTTTTGATGTTGAATGCTACCTAACACATTTATCCATGTAATATTCTCTATTGTGGCATGAATATTCAGATCCATAAGATTCAAAACAAAAGTCTAATATTGACACAAAAATAATAATACTTCAAGCATACTAATAAGGTAATTGCTTCCTTTCAAAATAACATGGTCTTAGAAAGTTATCCCTACAAAATCATATGGTCTGGCTATGCTCCATCTTCACCACACAAAGTATCTAAATGATGCACAACCCCGATGAAAATCAAGGAATTGTTTCACACTTTTTATGTTCTCAAACCTTTTCAACTCTCACGCAATACATGAGCGTGAGCCATGGATATAACACTATAGGTGGAATAGAGTGTGGTGGAGGTTGCAAAAAGAAAGGAAGAAGATAGTCTCGCATCAACTAGGCATATCAACGGGCTATGGAGATGCCCATCGATAGATATTAATGTGAGTAGGGATTTCCATGCAAGAAATGCACTAGAGCTATAAGTGTATGAAAGCTCAAAAAGAAAACTAAGTGGTTGTGCAAAAAGATGTAATTCCACTAGTTATACGAAAGTGACAAAATAGGAGACTCTGTATGAAAAACATGGTGCTACTTTGGAGCACAAGTGTGGAAAAAGATAGTAGCATTGTTCCTTCTCTCTTCCTCTCATTTTTTCTTTTTTTTTCCTTTTTTTGGTGGGCTTCTTTGGCATCTTTTATTTTTTTATGGGCTTCGCTGGCCTCTTTTTTTATGGGCTTCGTTGTCCTCTTTTATTTTTTTTGTAAATTCCGTAGGCTCATCCCAACGTGTGAGGGAATCATAACTTCCATCATACTTTTTTCACACAGGACAATGCTCTAATAATGCAAATCATCACACTTTTAGTTACTTACAACTCAAAAGATTACAACTCGATATCTAGAACAAAGTATGACTCTATAAACAATATGGAAGTGATGGTGCATGCCATAAAAATGAGACGGTGGTGTTGCATGGCAATATATCTCGGAATGGCTATGAAAATGCCATAATAGGTAGATATGGTGGCTGTTTTGAGTAAATTATATGGTGGCTGTTTTGAGGAAGGTGGGTTTAATGTACCGGCGAGAGTTGCGTGGTACTAGAGAGGCTAGCAAAGGTGGAAGGGTGAGAGTGCGTATAATCCATGAACTCAACTTTAGTCATAAAGAACTCACATACTTATTACAAAAGCCTACTAGTTGTCGAAGCAAAGTATTAGACGCATACTCCTAGGGGAAGGGTTGGTAGGAGTTAACCATCGCACAATCCCGACCTCCACACAAAGGTTGACAATCATTAAACAAATCATGCTCCGACTTCATCACATAACGGTTCACCATACGTGCATGCTACGGGAATCACAAGCTTTAACACAAGTATTTCTTCCGACTCACAATTACTTACTAGAATGACTCTCATATGACCATCTTCATATCTCAAAACTATATGCAAGGAATCAAACTTCTCATCATATTCAATGCTATCCCTCTTGGATGCCTATTATATTAGGGCTAAATAAATAACCTAAACCAATTACCATGTTGTTTAAAGAACTCTCAAAATAATATAAGTAAAGTACGAGAGTTTAATAATTTCTATAAAACACCACACCGCCGTGCTCTAAAAGATATAAGTGAAGTACTAGAGCAACATTGCCTAGTTCAAAAGATATAAGTGAAGCACAAAGAGTATTCTAATAAATTCACGATTCAGCGTGTCTCTCTATCAAAAGATGTGTGTGTTAGAGCATATATCTCCATATGTGGTTTCGGTAATTGATGACAATTCCTATGGACTAATGGTTGCCTTAAGTTACATTTATAGGATTTGTCCATAGACACTTCTTGAAGTCCATCTGTTGGGTTCAAGGAGTTTATATGATGACCAAGATGGTATTCAAGGTATTATCCAAAGAATGGTCATAGAGACACATGGTTGATCAAGATCTCAGACAAAGAGTAAATCAAGATGATCAACACAAAAAGCGTACAAGATATATGTACCGAGAGGGATCAAGTGATCCCATGGTATGGTAAGCATTGTCCATTACGTGTTTGTGTACTAACCCATGGTCTTCGTGAGAGTTCTATGTGGGGGTTAGGTGTGTTTCCATGGGCTTGCGTCAAAGGGAAGATCTCATACAACCCATGAAGTATGACGTCAAGTTGTGATCGTCATCAAGATTGCGATGTGCAAGTTAAAGTGGATCAGCACGAAGATATCATGCTTGAAGCTTGCCGTCCATTGTGGTGGCAATGGACTTTTGAAGATATGCTGAAGAGTGGCTCACCCATAGTGAGTATGGGGGAGCAATCAACTAGTCTTCATCAAGCCAACGCAATCAAGAAAGGTGGTCCATCTTGAGGAAGCCAAGATCATCATCATCTAGCTCAAGAGGACGAGGTGCAAGGTATAGGTTTGCCCTTGATAGGTTTTCTGTTTAGGATAGATTGTTGTACTATCAAGGGGGTCTCTCAAGTGAGTAGCTTGATCGTATCGTTCGTTGAGAGCTCAAACAATTTGCATCCTTGCATCATACTTCTTCGTTCTTGTTTGGTGTTTCTCTTTGTGAGTTTTAGAGCTTATGGTCATCTTCGTGACAAGCTCGAGTTCATCGAAAACGGAGTCCATATGCATCTACTATGATGTTTTCGATGTTGGAGTTTTTGCCGGTTCTTCATTCATAGAGGACTCACATCTCTATATCATTGGCATTTTCATATCTGCATGGTCTTAAGATTTCCATGCGGTAGTACCGCTAGAGTTGGCGGTAGTACCGCTGTCCCAGCGGTAGTACCGCCCCTGGCCAGCGGTAGTACCGCTCCAAGTTTTTAGTACCGTCATCTTTGCGGCTGTACTGCGTCGGACATTTTTGCGAAGAATTTCTTGGCGGTGGTTGGCCCGGTAGTATCTTTGCGCTACCATGGGCTCAGCGATAGTACCGCTGCAGCCAGCGGTAGTACCGCCGGAGGGTCAGCGGTAGTACCGCTGGGCTCGGGCTGTAAGTGGGGGTAACGGTCTGATTCCTTCACCCACTATATAAAGGGGGTCTTCTTCCCCCTTGGTTTTATCCATCTGTTGAGCTCTTGTTCTACCTCCATTGTTGACATTCTTAGAGCTTGCTTACTCTCAATCTCTCCAATGATTCTTGCTTGTTCTTGAGGGAAAAGAGAGAGGAGATCTAGATCCACATCTCCACCAATCACTTTCTCCTCTATGTGAGGGGAACCCCTTGGATCTAGATCTTGGAGTTCTTTGTGAGCTCCTTGTTCTTCCTCTCATATTTCTCCATAGCTTTCGTTGTTGTGGAGGGATTTGAGTGTGAGGGACTTGACCACTTCGTGTGTTCTTGCCATTGCATTAGTTGCATCGGTTTGAGTTCTCCACGGTGATACGTGGAAGTGAGAAGTTGAGAAGCTTACTACATTTGGTACTTAGTACCCTAGATATTGTTCTTCGTGGATGCTTTGGCATCCTAGAAGCTTGGTGGTGTCTCGGAGCTCAATCATTGTGGTGTGAAGCTCCGGGAAAGCGTCGGGGTCTCCAATTAGGTTGTGGAGATTGCCCCGAGCAATTTGTATGGGTATCGGTAACCGCCCCCAAGGGTTGCCACGTGTACGGGTTCGGTGACCGCCCCCAAGGTTTGCCATTTGTACGGGTTCGGTGACCGCCCTCAAGGGTCCCTTAGTGGAATCACGGCATCTTGCATTGTGCGAGGGCGTGAGGAGATTACGGTGGCCTTAGTGGCATCTTGGGGAGCATTGTGCCTCCACACCGCTCCAACGGAGATTAGCATCCGCAAGGGTGTGAACTTTGGGATACATCATTGTCTCCGCGTACCTCGGTTATCTCTTACCCGAACCCTTTACTTATGCACTTTACTTTGTGATAGCCATATTGTCTCTTGTCATATATCTTGCTATAACTTAGTTGTTTATCTTGCTAAGCATAAGTTGTTGGTGCACATAGGTGAGCCTAGTTGTTTGAGGTTTTCTGCTTGACATATTAAACGTTAGTTTTATTCCGCATTTGTTCAAGCCTAAACCTTAATTATTTTAAAGCGCCTATTCACCCCCCTCTAGGCGACATCCACGTCCTTTCAGTGTGCATCAAGGATGATTTTGTAAAACTAAAAAGTAAAGACTCATATGATACAAGACGCTCCAAGTAAAACACATGTTATGTGGTGAATAAAAATATAGCCTCAAGTAAATTTACCGATGGATTGAAGACGAAAGAGGGGATGCCTTTCGGGGCATCCCCAAGCTTAGCCTTTTTGGTATCCTTGAATATGGCTTGGGGTGCCTTGGTCATACCCAAGCTTAGTCTCTTGCAACTCCTTATTCCATAGTCCATCAAATCTTTACCCAAAACTTGAAAACTTCACAACACAAAACTCATGAGATCCGTTATTATAAGAAAAATAAATCACCACTTAGGTACTATTGTGAACTCATTATTTATTTATATTGATGTAATATTTACTGTATTCTAACTTCTCCATGGTTCATACCCCCCGATACAACCCATAGATTCATTAAATAAGCAAACAACTCAAAGAAAACAGAATCTGTCAAAAACAGAACAGTCTGTAGCAATCTGTTTACTTTGAATACTTATGTAACTCAAAATATTATGAAAAATTAGGATGATGTGGTAAATTTGTAAAAAAATCTATTGTAAAAAATTCACATCAAAAGAACGTTCGAGTGAATTTAAAAATTCCTGGACTGAGAGCGAAAGTTTATGTTTTTCAGCAAAATCAACTTGCAAACACCGTAGACCATCCCAAAGGTCTTACTTGGCTCAAACACTAATTAAAACAAGAAAACATAATTATTACAGAGGTAATAATGTGTGCAGCACTCATAAACATAAGCAAAAACAAAAGCATAAAAATAATATTTGGTTGCCTCCCAACAAGCGCTATTGTTTAATGCCCCTAGCTAGGCATGATGATTTCAATGATGCTCCCATAAAAAGTAGTAATTGAGACATGCAAAAGAGCATCATGAATAGCATGAAAAACACATTTAAATTTAACCCACTTCCTATTCATATGGAGTTTGTGAGAAATTTTTTTATGGGAACAAGAACCAACTAGCATAGGAAGGCAAAACAAGCATAACTTCAAAACTTTAAACACATAGAGAGGAAACTTGATACTATTGCAGTCCCTACAAGCATATGTTACTCCCTCATAATAAATTTCAGTAGCATCATGAAGGAATTCAACAATATAACTATCATATAAAATTTTCTCTTCATGGTCCACATGCATGCAAAGTTGACACTCTTCCAAAATAGTGGGATTATCATTAACTAAAGTTACGACCTCTCCAAAACCCACCTTTATATAAAAAATTCATAAGATTGAACACTCTCCAAATATGTGGGATTCTTTTTACCTAAACTTGACACTCTTGCAAACTCACTTTCAATATCATATTCATCAAGAGTATTAAATAAATTATCAAGATCATAAGAAGCATTATCACCCCAATCACGATCATTGCAATAAGTAGTGGTCATGACAAACTCATCAAACATAGAACCCCCAAGCTTGTGGGCTTGCATACAATTAGCATAATTGATGTTAATATAATTTATAAAAATATCATTGCAACCATGCTTTTCATTCAAGAAAACATCGTGAATCACTTCATCACAATTTTCAGATTCATGAATCTCAAGCAAAACTTCATGGAGATAATCAAGTACACTCAACTCACTAGCAATTGGTTCAGCATAATTCGATCTCTTGAAAATATTAGCAAGTGGATGAGGATCCATATCAATAGATTTTTAGCAAGCAAAGATGCAAGCAAATATAAGGCACATAGTAACACAAGTAGACAAAAAGAGAACCGGAGAGAAAAAGGCGAATAAAACGACAAATTGGTGAAGTGGGGGAGAGGAAAACAAGAGGCAAATAATGTAAATGCAAGAGATGAGTTTGTGATGGGTACTTGGTAGGCTTGATCTTGCTATGTATCCTACCCGACAACGACACCAGAAATCCTTCTTGCTACCTCTTGAGCTTGCGTTGGTTTTCCCTTGAAGAGGAAAGGGTGATGCAACGAAGTAGATAAGTATTTCCCTCGGTTTGTTGAGAACCAAGGTATCAATCCAGTAGGAGGAACAAGCAAGGCCACAATAGTAGTACCTACACAAACAATCAAACACTTGCACCCAAAGCTATAAAGGGGTTGTCAATCCCTTTAGAGTTATTTGCAAGGATGAGATCTAATAGAGATATATATTAAAGATTGCGGAAACAAAAGTAACTAAATTGCTGCAAAGTATTTTTGGTATTTTTGGTTTATAGATCTGAAACTATAATATGGAAAATATATCCTGGGGCCATAGGTTTCACTAGAGGCTTCTCTCATAAAGGAAAATAATATGGTGGGTGAACAAATTACTGTCGAGCAATTGATGGAAAATCGAATAATTATGAAGATATCTAAGGCAATGATTATGCATATAGGCATCACGTCCGTATGAAGTAGACCGAAATAATTCTGCATCTACTACTATTACTCCACACATCGACCGAGTCGTGCGTGCATCTAGAGTATTAAGTTCATGAAGAACAGAGTAACACATTAAGTAAGATGGCATGATGTAGAGGGATAAACTCAAGCAATATGATGAAAACCCCATCTTTTTATCCTCGATGGCAACAATACAATACGTGCCACGCTACCCCTACTTTGCCACTGGGTGAGGACACCGCAAGATTGAACCTAAAACTAAGCACTTCTCCCATTGCAAGAATTACCAATCTAGTTGGCCAAACCAAACTAATAATTCGAAGAGACTTGCAAAGATATGAAATCATGCATATAAGACTTCATAAGAGACTCAAATATTACTCATAGACAATCAGAACATAAACTCACAATTCATCGGATCTCGACAAACACACCGCAAAAGAGTATTACATCGGATAGATCTCCATGAAGATCATGAAGAACATGGTATTGAAGATCAAAGAGAGGAAAGAATACATCTAACTACTAGCTATGGACCCATAGGTCTGTGGTGAACTACTCACACATCATCGGAGGGGCAATGGAGTTGATGTCGATGCCCTCCATGATTAATTCCCTCTCCCGCAGATTTTACCGGAAAAAGGCTCCCAGATTGGATCTCACGAGAACAGAGGCTCCTAGTGGCTTAAAAGTATTTTCGTTGCTCTTTTTGGCGATACGAGAATATTTGGGAATTTATAGGACAAAAAATAGGGTTAGGAGACCCGCAGGGGGCCCACAAGCCAGGGTGCACGACCACCCCCCAGGGCGCACCCTGCAGGCTTGTGGCCTTCCGGCAGATGCCCTGCCCCCTACTCCAAGTCTTCTCGGTGTCTTCTGGTCCAAGAGAAATCTTTCCAGAGATTTTGTTCTGTTTGGACTAAGTTTAATATTCCTTATCTGCAATACTCAAAAATGTGGAAAAAATAGAAACTGGCACTAGGCTCTAGATTAATAGGTTAGTGCAAAACATAATATAAAATAGCAGATTAATGCATATAAAACATCCAAAGGAGATAATATAATAGCATGGAACAATCAAGAATTATAGATACGTTGGAGATGTATCACTCGCCCTTATGGATAACCATGGGCTTGCACCGCCATATGATGTGTCGAGCAAAGATTTCATCAGTTGGAAACTCGCCTCGGGCCAGATAAGCCATGTAAGGAACAGTCCAGTCAGGAACCGCCCAGAGAGCCACCACCAGTTGTGATTCCGGGTCAGGAACTTCTACGTCCTCTTTAGAAAGAAACTTCACAGAAGGATTATGCAAGACATCCAGGAACATATTGGGGGGAATAGGCTTGCATTGGGATCCGAGTCGTGATAAGGCATCAGCCACCTCGTTTTGTCAATGATCAATATGATCAACCTCATAGCCGTGAAAATGTCCCGCCACCTCGGTTACTGCACGCCTATATGCCGCCATTAGTGGATCTTTGGAGTGCCAAGTTCCAGAGACTTGCTAAGCCAATAAATCTGAGTCATCCAAACATCTGACCCAGCTGAGGTTCATCTCCTTAGCTATCCTGAGCCCATGGAGCAGATCCTCATACTCAACCACGTTGTTGGTGCAAGGAAACATGAGACGTAGGACATAACAAAATTTGTCGCCTCGTGGGGAAGATAACACCACGCCAACTCCCGAGCCTTCCAACTACCTAGAGCCATCAAAGTGAATAGTCCAGTACATGTTATTTCGCCTATCTTCTAGAATCTGCATCTCGGTCCAATCGTTGATGAAATCCACCAAAGCTCGAGACTTAATGGCAGTGTGAGGCATGTATTTCACATGGTGAGGACCAAGCTCGATTGCCCACTTAGCAATCCACCCAGTAGCTTCGTGGTTCTGTATAATGTATTAATGTCCCCAATTGGCGCCGAACTGACCACAATAATTGGGTGGTCCTGGAAGTAATGCTTCAGCTTCTGTCTTGCCATAAAAACCCCGAAGACCAGCTTCTGCCAATGTGGATATCGTTGCTTAGACAAAGTCAACACCTCAGTAACAAAATACACAGCCCGCTGAACCGGATATTCTTTGCCTTCTTCCTTGCGCTCAACAACCATCGCCATGCTAACTGCTTTATAGTTAGCAGCAATGTAAAGGAGCATCGGTTCCTTATCAGTCGGGGTGGCTAACACGTGCGGCTTAGCAAGTTGTTTATTGAGGGCTTCGAAAGCTTCGTTAGCTGCATCAGTCCAACCAAAATGATCCGTTTTCTTAAGCAACTAATAAAGGGGGATGGCCTTCTCACCGAGGCAGCTTATGAAATGGCTCAACGCCGTAATTCGACCCGCCATGCACTCGACCTGGTTGATGTTGGCCGGTTTACCAAGCGAGGTTATCGCCTTGATTTTATCTAGGTTAGCTTCGAAGCCTCGCCCTGACACCAGGAAACACAACAACTTGCCTGCAGGAACCCCGAAAATACACTTGGTTGGGTTAAGCTTCATCTGGTACACTCAAAGGTTGTTGAACGTCTCCATGAGATTGCCTAAAAACGTCTCCTTCTTCTGTGATTTCACCACGATATCATCAATGTATGCATGAACATTACACCTAATTTGACTGTGCAAACCGTTCTAAATACAACATTGATAAGTCGCCCCCGCACTCTTAAGCCCAAATGGCATAGAGACATAGCAGAAAGCTCCGAAGGGAGTTATGTAAGACGTCTTCTCCTGATCCTCCTTGGCCATCTTGATCTGGTGATAACCAGAGTACGCATCCAGAAAGCACA
The DNA here is from genome assembly GCF_904849725.1 of Hordeum vulgare subsp. vulgare. Lineage (NCBI taxonomy): Eukaryota > Viridiplantae > Streptophyta > Magnoliopsida > Poales > Poaceae > Hordeum > Hordeum vulgare. The sequence continues at coordinate 192,897,536 of NC_058523.1, read as the reverse complement.
AACACTCACAACCCGCCGTAGAGTCAATGATTTGATCGATACTCGGGAGGGCAAAGGGATCCTTTGGGCAAGTTTTGTTGAGATCTGTATAATTGATGCACATACGAAAAGTGTCGTTCTTCCTGAGAACTAAGACCGGGTTAGCCAACCACTCAGGATGGAAAACTTCGGTGATGAACCCGGCGGCCAAGAGCCGGGCTACTTCTTCCCCAATCGCTTTACGCCTCTCGTCGTTAAAACGAGGGAGATACCGTCAAACGACCTTCATCTTGGGATCTACATTAAGATGGTGCTCGGCGAATTCTCTCAGTACTCTTGGCATATCAGAAGGCTTCCATGCAAAGATGTCCCGATTCTCACAGATGAATTCGATGAGCATGCTTTCCTATTTGGGATCCAGGCCGGTCCCAATAGTAAACTGCTTAGAAGAGTCGCCCGTGGTGAAATTAACTTGTTCTGTATCATCTGTCGGCTTGAACTTGAGGGGCGGCTCAGAATCAATGGTTTTTTTAGCAGGCTCATGTCGACCGGGTCCACATTGGCCTTGTGGAACTTCAACTCTTCAGCAGCGCATGCCGACTCAACATATGCGATGTATCCTTCTTCGCATTACTGCGCTCTCTTTTGGTCCCCATTGACTATGATGGTACCATTAAGACCGGGCATTTTGAGCTTGAGGTACACATAACCAGGCCGAGCCATGAAGCGGGCATAAGCCGGTCGCCCGAAAAGAGCGTTGTAAGGGCTCTTGATTTTGACCACCTCAAACATAAAAGCCTCGCTCCTGTAATTGGATTCGTCACCAAAAGCCACATTCAACTTGATACGTCCAACTGGATATGCCGACTTGCCAGGGACAATGCCATGAAAGACCATAGTCGAGGGCATCAAGTCGCTCTTAGAAAAATTCATCCGCCGGAAGGTATCGTAGTACAAGATATTGATGCTGCTACCTCCATCCATGAGAACCTTAGAGATGGTGTATCCCTCAACCTGTGGTGCCACCACCAATGCTAAGTCGCCAGGATTATCAACCTCGGGTGGGTGATCAGCTCTACTCCATGTGACGGGCTGTTCAGACCAACTGAGGTATCTAGGAACCGCCGTCTCAGCCACGTTGGTCGCCCTGTGTTTGACTTTCTTGTCCCTTTTACAAGTGTTAGTGTTGAAAACATGGTACTATCTAGTGTTCAACTGCTTAGGGTTGCTTTGAAAACCACCCTGGTTATTTGGCTGCTGAAAACCTCCTTGGTTGTTTTGCTGCTGAAAGCCGCCGTGGTTGTTGTGCTGCTGGTTACCCTGGACAGAGTGTTGTCTGCTGTTATTACTCGAGCCGCCTTGCCCTTGAGGGCCTGAACTAGGAAAGCCGCCGTAGGAGTCCCCTTGTGACCCGCTAGGACCAAACTGACCCAGATGTCCACCACTGTTTCCGCCTCGATGACCTCTGGACGCTTGAAGACGAAATTCCTGCATCACGAAGCAGTTTTCCCAAGAGTGGTTAGACGGGGCATCTGGGACTGTGTTTAGGACAAGGCCCCTTGAGCAGCTCCTCGTATTTACGTGGGTTTTTCCCACTAATGCCCCAATCTTGACCAGTGTTCCGACGTTGGTTTCTCGGCCCGGTGCTTGTGTTGGCAATGAAATCAAACACGCGTCTTGCTTCCTTCTCTTTCCTTGTCCTCCCTGGTCGCCATTACGTCCTTGAGTTTGGAGGTTACCCTTGGTTCCATCTCCTTTCTTGAATTCACTAGCCTTATCATCATCGGAGCCGACAGGCTTCGTGCTGTTTGACTCGGCATACCTGGTGAGGGTGTCCATCAACTCGCCCATATCCTGCACCTTCCGCTTAAGACGACCGAGCTTCAATACCAGAGGTTGAAAGTGGCAGTTCTTCTCCAAGATCAACACGGCCTGAGCCGCCGTGATGCCATCCGATGAGTGGATAATCTCTGCAACCCACTGTGTCCAATGGTGGGTCGACTCATCCACCCATTGAACACAATGTTGTTGATCTACAATCGCCACTAGGCGTTTGCAAGTTCCACGAAAGTTCTTAATGAATCGCTCCTTCAATTCCGCCTAGGTGTTGATGGAGTTGGGTGGTAAAGTTTTCAACCACATGTGTGCCGGCCCTTCCACCATCATAGTGAAGTACTTGGTGCATACTGCATCACTGGCATCAAGCATATCCATAGCAAGCTCATAGCTCTCAATCCATGCACCCGGCTCAACATTAGGTGTGTAGTTGAGCACCTTGCGAGGGCCCTTGAAATCTCTAGGCATGCACTCATTGCGAAGATAAAATGGCAAGCAGGGGATACCTATGTTCCTTCCTCCCAACTCACTGTATGCAGGCGCTGGTTGTATGTAATTCGGAACCACCTGACCCGCCATCACCGCCCCGCCTTTGCCTCTGCCTATCGAGTGGCTCGGGCTGCATTCACAAGTGCTTGAGCGTTCGGCATTGGTAGTTCGGCTGGGTTCGATTGAGGCTGTTGTCGACGACCGCTGCTGGAAACCGTCGGGGGATCGTCATGGCGACTCTTGGTGTGACTGGCATAAGGCGTGGAATGCAGCCGATCATGATTGTAAGAAAATTGCGTGTGCTGAACCACCGCTGTCTTCAGCATCTCAATGGTGTTCCTTGCTTCCACCTCAAGTAGGGTATTTCCACGAATAGGGAGAGATTCCAAGTGGCGGGTAGCAGCCAACACATTGTCTACAGGGTTGGAGAAGTGGCCCTACGGTGTTTGGAAATGCTGAGCCGGCGGCTGGGTCGACATAGGCTGAGCCGGCTGTTGAACCAGCTCAACCTGTTGATTAGTCTGACGGGGCGGGTTATGATCCACAGTAGGAGTGTGTGGGCTATCGAATAAACGAGTGGGGTTAAGATTGGTCGGAATATGACTCCGACGCCTCCTCTGGTGCACCGCATCGGAGGCGACTTGCTGACGCTTGAGCCGCCATGCCTCTGCCTTCGAGCGTTTCACCTCTTCGTTAATTTGGACCTGCTGATCCGCCATTCGGGCGTTCTTAGTGTCAATCTCACGTTGTATCTTGGTAATCTCCTCTCGCAGTTTTTCCAGCTCGGCATTGATTACCTCCTGACTGTCAGCCATCAGGGTGACTGCCATGAGTTTTGGCATCTCGACCATCAGATCCATCATGGATGGGGCCATCATTTTTCCAGATCCGCTAGCTCCATTTGCGGTCGCCGCATCTTGCTGATTCTGAGCCGTCACTACTCCCGCCATGTAGATGGCGACTTGGCGAGGTGGTTCTTGTGGTCCTTAATAAATCACCGCCTCACGAGAGCCCCCAAGTCTTCCCTCGTAAAGTGGGTAGATCGAATTTGTATCCCCCATGGATGACTCACCGTTTGAGTTGAGGGGGGTATCTCCACTGGTTGCCGGCTCATCCGGGAGGCTAACCCCCTGTGTAAACCAAACAAAGATGTGGCGCCGCCCGATCTGACGCTTGGCGGGTTGGGCGAACTGAGCCGTCTCGACGATGTCGGTGTAGATGCCCGGCTTGAGAACGGGTGTCCCGATCTTGTCGATGAAGACGTGAATCTTTCTGAATGGGACCCGCTAACATGATTCGATTGAACCGGCCTCGGGACTCCAACTCGAATTGTCGATGTATAAATTTCCACGGTGGCTCTTGGTCATGAGACCAAACACATAGCTCCCGAACCCTGGAAGGGCTCCCTTTGAGAACTCAACTCCATCATGCGGAGGCCCCACGATGGGCGCCAACTGTCGTGGTTTTGTCACGGCAGATGTCCTCATGAAAGGACTTAGTGGTGAAGCCATCGCAACTATGTGGCGACTCAAAGGGGTTGATCAGGAACGGGAGACGAGTTTACCCAGGTTCGGCCCCTCCGATGGATGTAAAAGCCTACGTCATGCTTTGTGTGTATTGATGATGAAGCTGATTACAAGGGTGCGGTTTTTCCTGACCTAGCTCTCGATTGATCATAACTTAAGTCTACTAGCCCTAGAGACTCGCCTTTATATACAGGTCGAGGCTCTAGGTTTATGAAAGTCTGGGTCACGTTATGATTCACGACCTGGCATGTCTCTAACTCGCCTTGCTCCTTAAGCAAGGAAACTCGTGGCGATCCTTCTCCCTGGTGGGCCAAGAGTTGCCATCTTCGTGTCCTGGGCCGCAACCAGCTGTCGTTGGTAACCGCCTCGTGCCTTCTCCTTCGTGGGTCAGGGCGCATCTTGAGTATGAACGTTGAGCCACCATCATTTTGACCCGACCTCTTGGTGCGGGTCATAAGCCGGGATAATATCCCCAACAGCCAGGCTTCTCCCTATTGTCCAGCTTCTTGTCCCATGACCAATACCAGGCCCCTCCTACTCTGCCGTGCTTCACCAACATGACCCTCTACCAGGCTCCTCCCTGTTGAAGAAAGAAAGCAACCAACCAACCAAATTCAGAGGAGGGACTCGCAAGCAAGTAAGTAGGCCAAGAGAATAATGGAGGGGCTTACCATTAACTATGCGAGAGCCGGGCGAGGTACGCTTTCTTAGACGGTCGATGGAGATGCCAGGGTCATCGGGCGCGGGGGCGTTAAGGTTTCTTGGACTGCTGAAGCAACCGGAGGTGGGCCACGATGGCTCGTTCTCCGAGCTGGACGAGAGCGACGTCGTGTGGCCGACCGGTGACAGCGGTGGGGACATGGACATGCAGTTCCCCATGGTGCATGTCGTGCCGCAGAGCTTCGAGCTGACATCGCTCCTTGTGAAGGGCGACAACATTAGGGAGAAGGAGCTGCGCGTCGAGAAGTTGTCTTCGACCTGGTCGTGCCTGTGAGGCCGGGTCACAACGCCATGACACATCAGGTAAGAGGACACCACATGAGGGAAGGAAACAAAGGATGATCAAGAAGAGGAGATGGGCGGATCGAGCAGGAGGAGATCAGCGTAATGCAACTTATGGTGTTGCAGATTGAACCGCTTTCCTACAAATCCACCTGTTGGAGAGTAAAATTGAGGTCTTGCAAGGGGAGACAGCAACGGGCCCAACAAAGAGGCGGCGGTGATGCGAGAGGGAGAGGCGGCGGCGACGCGAGTGAGGGAGAGGCGCCGACGAGGCATGCAAAGGAGAGGCGGCGGCGACGCGAGTGAGGGAGAGGCGCCGACGAGGCATGCAAAGGAGAGGCGGCGACAAGCTAGGGATTCGGCCGAGCGAGGCAAAGAGTGGGTGAGTGAGTGAGAGAGTGGACGAGAGAGAGAGAGGTGGGAGGGTAGTTTAGGAAACAACAAAAGATATCGCGTGCGACGAAGTTTTACTGAAAACTCCCAGCGACAAATATTATGGAACAGAGGGAGTATAATTTTGAAAACTTTGAAGATCAAATTTCATATTATTAGTCAATGGCAAATTTAATATTTCTGATGAAAATTTATATGGCGACTGCTGCAAATCACCCGACTGATGCCATGGAGAAGTAAGTCGCCTCGCCCACCACTGGATTTGGTTGCTTTTGGTCGTTGGATTAATACCTTGACATTTTCCTAGTAGATGCACGTTTGTAGTGGAAAATGTGTGTATACCTTATATTGGCATCTGTCCTAGTAGTAGTTAGAAAATGCATTCACACCTCACCAGACCATGGTAGTAGCTAGCGTGTTATGCTATACCTAACTCAGGTAGTCAAAGAAGCCATAAATCCCTTACCACCAACGCAGCAGCTCACCCTTTGGGTTGCAAGCTGCAACACAACACCCTTCACATCGACAATCCTTGGTAGAACCGTCCTTTCATTAGCACTAGAGGAGGTCCTTTAAGCATTGATGTCTGACTTGCAAAGACATGCAACTGTGTGCATCTATAGAAGTGAAATGACAGCCGTCATTGTAGCGACACGAGTTGCTGCAAATACCAGCGGTAGAGTGGCTACTACGTATGAGGGGCCGTGCACTATGAGCTGAGAAAATTATGTTGCAAGGGTTGGTCGGCTGCTACAGACTTCATTGTGGGGCCGCGAGGCAGTGCTCGGACGCTGGACGGTGGTCTTTGCGACACCCGACTCCTTCAAATAGTTGTGGTGATACTATGAGGTGTGTTGCAACGACCTCGGTGATGGCCTGACGGATGATGTCTACTACACAACTTTATTCTTATAGACGTTGTTGGGCCTACAAGTGCAGAGTTTGTAGGACAACAGCAAAATTTCTCTCAAGTGGATGACCTAAGGTTTATCAATCCGTGGAAGGTGTAGGATGAACATGGTCTCTCTGAAAGAACTCTGCAATCAAATACAAGCAATCTCTTGTGTCCCCAACACACCTAATACAATACTAAACTGTATAGGTGCACTAGTTCGGCGAATGCATGGTGATAGAAGTGTAATATGGATGGTAGAAATAGGTTTTCGTAATCCGAAAATGTAAAAACAGCAAGGTAACAAGTAGTAAAGAGTGAGCAAAACGATATATCAATGCTTGGAAATAAGGCTTAGGGTTCATACTTTCACTAGTCCAATCTCTCAACAATGCTAACATAATTGAATCATATAACCATCCCTCAACGTGCGACAAAGAATCACTCCCAAATTCCTATCTAGCGAAGAACATAAGATGAAATTGTTGTAGGTAGTAGAGCCACCTCAAAGTTATCCTTTCAAGTCAATCTATTGAGTCATCCCTATATGTGTTACAAACATCCCTAGAGTTCGTATTAGAATAACACCTATTATATGCATCAATCAACTCTAACATCATCTATATACTCCATTGTCATCACATGCATCCGTGAGTTGACTATTCGACGTGCATCAAACAATTTCAGATTCATCATATTCAATCCAACACAAAGAACTTAAAAGAGTACACCAAATTTTTATGAGAGAAAGTAGGACGAAAACATGCATCAACATATGTGCATAGATCACCCCAATGTCATGGGAATCCACAAGTTGATGACCATAAAATATATCAAGTTAATCAATAGAACACCCCATTGTCACCACGGGTATCCACATGCAAGACATATATATCAAGTGTTCTCAAATTCAATCCAACACAACAAAACCTGAAAGGGAAAGACTCAATTCATCACATCAAGATAGCAAGGTAAGAACATCAAATGATTCAACTATATTAACAAAGCTCGTTATACATAAACATCGTGCCATCTCAAGAACACGAGAGGAATAAACAGATCAAATACACACCTAATGATACATACCCTCAGTCGCGAGTGACGATGACATGTCTACCTTGGATATGATTACAAATATTGCATATGTGTTTTTATTTGAGGTGATTTGTGATAAAAGTTATACAATAATTTACTTATGCTACAAAGAACAAAAGTACTTCACCTCTTTTTGTTTCATGCCGAATTGCAGAACTACAGAACACTTGTACAATGCACATATGAAGATAAGGGAAAAAGAGACATTTAGGTGATGTTCATTAAGTTCTTGTAAGTGCATCTAGTGCCCTTAGTGATTTTCGTGGTTTGAAGACTTATAGGTTAAGTAACTAATGTGTTTAGAAGTGTACACAGGCTCTATAACTCGCTGAGGAGTTTGAGTTATACGATGAATATCGACCCCTAAAAATGTATGTCTTCGGCTGAAGAAAGTGGCCTAAGCTTGAAGACTTTGATCGCGAAGAAATTGCGATGAAATTCATATTCCTCATGAAGATATTGAAGATGAGGAATTCGGTGTGTCCTGAAGAAAAAATGCCTGAAGACTTCGAAGCGTGAAGACTTACTCTTTCTGTTTCGTTTTATTTACTCTTGAGTCTTAGGAATACCGTACTGTTAAAGGGGGTCGAGGTAATACTACGGAACCTCATGATGCTCAACCCAAGTCTAATCCTACAAAATCCTCAAGTGAGGAATATGAGAGACATGAGGACTTTCACAGTTGAAAGTTTCGACCGTTGCCGCAACACGCGCCACCTCATCGATCTTATCGACACCAACGGTCACAATATTTAAGGGCATTTATGTCAAATCATGTCGGGATGCTCCCAGGTTATAAATAGCCGCCCCCACAACCACTAGCTAGTTGGGTGCTCCGCGAGAAACTGACACTTGTCATTTAGAGCAACCCAAATTCCTCAGAGTCTTCGAGAGTAAATCATCAAGTGAGGAAATACCCCAAACACCAAACCACAAACCAAAAACCAATTGATTGAGCATCACTGAAGAATTTGTTCCTGTGTGGAACTGAAGCCTTTTACCTTTGAGGACTGTGCATCCTCCAGACGGTTAGGCATCATGGTCTAGAGCATCCAGCAGTCAATTGTGGATCACGGGGTGACCGAGTTTGTGAGGGTTTGGAAGTCTGCCCTGAAGACTTACCACGAGTGTTGGGCGAGGACTGTGTGTCCTTAGCTCAAGGAGAATACGGTAGGGACTGTGTGTCCCGGGACTGTGTGTCCTTTGGTTTCAATACCAAGCCTCTCCAAACCATACGTACGACTGTCACATCAGTTGGAACTAGGTCATCAACAACTGTCTTCATCGTGATACGAGTTATATTTCTTCAACTCTTTCATTTCCTCAGAATTGTATGTTGAAGACTTCCATTTGTACTGTTTGAAGAATTTGTCTGAAGACTTTTTCTGAATTTCCTCAACCTCAAATTCTTCATCTAGTTAATCTTCACCTGCGTTCTGTGTACCTGCGTACTGTGCAAACTAATTCTCATAATCCTCATCAAGTAATGTGTTGTTGTAATATTTGCACCTATGATCCTGTGCTATTTCCGTTGCACGTAATTCACGAGTGAGGAATTTCCTCAAAAGGAATTTCCTCAGCGATGAAATTCTCAAAATCGCCTATTCACCCCCTCTAGTCGATATAACGCAGTTTTAATTGGTATCAGAGCAAGGTACTCCCTTGTTCTGTGTGATTTTGGTTTAACCACCTAGAGTTTTAGTTATGTCGACTGCTGGTATGATCAAGGTTACTGCAGGATGTCCTACCTTCGAAGGGAAGGACTTTCCCTATTGGAAGTCCAAGATGCAGATGCATCTTCAGGCTATTGACAATGATCTCTGGTACATTGTGGAACATGGTATTCCCTCCATCGCTGCTACTGTCTTTGCCGCTGATGTGAATAAATTCAAGCAACTTGATTCTCAAGCGAAGAATATCATCTGTGGCCATCTCACCAACGGTCAGTATGGCAGAGTGAGTGCTTTGGGCACAACTAAGCTTATCTAGGATAGGTTATCCAAAGTCAATGAAGAAATTTCAACTCAGCGTGACTCTCGTGTTGATGTTCTTCGCAATTTCTTCAATCGCTTCAAGAGGCTTGACAATGAAAGCTGCCAAGATACATTTGATCGCCTCACTGACATCTCAAATGAACTGCAAGCACTGGGAGCTCGACACATCACTGACCATGAAGTTGTGAAGAAACTGCTAAGATCTCTGGATCCATCATTTGATACACTGGTTCTCATGATTCAAGAAAGAGCAGACTATAAGCTGCTTGATCCTGCTGATATACTCGAAAGACTCAATACTCATGAATTCCAACATGAAGAAAAGAGAGATATGTATGGACCAAGCTACTCTAGACCTCGTGCGCTGAAGGCCAAAGCAATTTCCTCATCTGAAGAAGAATACTCAAATTGCAGCATTGGTGATCCTGAAGAACTTGGACAGGAGCTTGCAATGTTCGTGAGGAAATTCCAGAAGTTTACAAGGCATGGCCAGTTTGGTAAATCTTCAAGAAGAGATATGAGGAAATCAGAATCTTCATTTGAGGACTACAAGAAAAGAACCTGCCACAAATGCAAGAAATCTGGTCACTATATTGCTGATTGTCCTCGCTGGGTGAAGTAATTAAAGAATAAGAAATACAAGGATGAAAGTTCTGATGACTCGAAGAAAAATAAGAAATCTTCAAAATCCTCATCGCACAAGAAGACTAGTTTCAGAAAGGCTCGGGCACTCATTGGCAAGGAAATGGATTCTGAGGAAGAATCTGAGGAATGTGATGAAGAGGAAGGTTCTGGAGAAGACTCAGAGTCTTGTGTGGCAAGTCTTGCACTGGCTACCACATTCATCAGCAAGTCAATCTTCAACCTTGAGGAAAATGACAACGCTATATACACCGATGACGATGCTGATGACTTCGCTCCAACCTATTGCGTCATGGCAAAAGGTTCAAAGGTAACAAATGACACTTCCTCCTCTCACTCAAGTGACTGTGAACCTGATGATTATAAAAAACCCACTTACAGTAAACTTGCCAACATTGCAACTAAACAACAAAGTGCCATTTAAAAGCTTCAAACACTGCTAGACCGAAGCGATGACCTGTTGAATGATGAAATGAATCATACTCAAATCCTCACTGAAGATGTGAAAAGTCTTTTGTCTAGATTTGATAGTCTTCAAGATCGTTATGGCACACTCTTGGTTGATCATGAGAAACTTTCCTATTTATTTCTTCAAATGAAACTTGATCTTGAGAAGTTGAAGATGTCTCATGACGATCTTCGAATGGAAAACGATTCACTACTTGCTCAACAGATAAGTGTCGCTCATGTTGAATTCACTCCAGCATGTCTCAAATGCATCGAGCGTGAAACTGCCAATTCTTCACCAGAATCATCAAATGCCTCTATTGCTACAAATTCTTCAACTGCTCCTATGGTATCAAATTCCTCACTTGAGGAAACCACAAATGTTATTGACGAAAATGCAGGGTTGAAGGAATTGTATGTGACATGCATATACAAAAGTCTCAAAGGGCATCAAACCCTTTGCGATGTGTTAAAAATCAGATTTTGAACAGGAACCCGAGGAAAGAAGGAATTGCCTTTGAAAGGAAACTGAATGCTGATGGATCATACTGGAAACCTGAGTAGTATCCAAAAACCTCATGGGTTGTTGCTCAAGGACCTCCTGTTGATCCATCCAATCTAACTGGCTTTGCATGTGAATTATCCTATTCCTCAGATGAGTCATTTGACTCCAACTATAAACTGTTCAAAAATCAAGCTGGTGAAGTATTTGCTCGATATGTTAGAATTAACTGCAGGAATGGACCACCCCTGAGGAAAATTTAGGTCGCCAAAAATTGCTTGGAAAATATTCAGGTGAATGTCCTCATCACACCACCGGTAAAGAACCTGAACCCAAGATCAAATTCCTCAGGTGGACCAAAGTCTTCAAGAGGATCAAAATCCTCAACTGGTCAAAACCATGGTCGTACTCGTGCTAATTCTTCTGATATGCAAGGAAATTACCAGGGATATCAATATGAGCATTATACCTCAAATCATTATGTTCATAAATCCTCAAAGAACTTCTCTGCTTATTCATTTGAGTACTCTAACCCCCTACTGTGAAGAGAAGTGCATTAGCTTCAATGCCCCCTTTCTCATATGGTGCTTGCAGGATGATGAACTCTTTGCCACCCCTTCAGATGTGGGTGGTGAAGAATTTGAACTAATCACTTCTGCAGGTCAGGTCTCCAGATGAAAATCATCATTTGAAGAATTTGCTGGAGACCTCAGGAAAATGCTTGATTGGACGCAAGCTAAAATTGATGAAATGATAACATTTCACATGTCCTTAAATTTACTGTTTATGATGAAATCCCTATCTGATAAAATTGATATCATATTCTTCAAGTGTGAAGCATATGAGATGGTAAGCTGTACCAATTCATCTGCAGGATGACAAACCCAAGTATTGAGTGGGTTCTTGATAGTGGTTGCACAAACCACATGACTGGTGATAAAAGCTTGCTGATGAATATGCCACTGACTCCATCACCACTGCAGCAAATCACTTATGCCGACAAAGGTAAAAGCAAGGTATTGGGACTTGGCAAAGTGGCTATTTCCAAGCACAGGCACATGGGAAAGTGATGCTTGTCGAATCCCTTGGGTTTAACCTCATGTCAGTCTCAATAGTTTATGACCTTGATATGGTTGTTATCTTTGGAAAATATAGATGTGTAGTCATCATGGAATCTAACAGATCAAAAGTATTCGAAGGCTTTAGGAGAGGAGATTTGTACATTATTGATTTTTCCACAGGTCCTCAACCAGCCACATGCTTACTAGCAAAAACCTCAGAAGGCTAGCTATGGCATCGAAGACTTGGTCATGCAGGCATGAGGAATTTGCACACGCTGGCGAAGAAGAAGCATGTCATTGGCATCGAATCAGTCAAATTCCTCAAAGACCACCTCTGCGGTGCACGTGTGTGTGGAAAAATGACCAGATCCAAACACCCCTTGAAGACTATCATGACTACTACTCGTCCGTTTGAATTGCTTCACATGGATCTGTTTGGGCCTACTCATTATGCTACTCTAACCAATGCAACATCCTTATATGGCTTTGTCATCGTTGATGACTATTCTCGATTTACTTGGGTACATATCATTATGTATAAAACTGAAGTGCAGGAAGTCTTCAAACTATTTTCCTCAAGGGCCTCAATGAACTTTGGTGTCAAGATCAAACACATCAGGAGTGATAATGGGACGGAATTTAAAAATACTGGCCCTGATGATTATCTTGATGAACTTGGTATTACTCATGAATTATGTGCTCCTTATACTCCTCAACAGAATGGCGTTGTTGAACGCAAGAACATGACTCTGGTTGAAATGGCATGGACCATGCTTGAAGAATATCAGAGTCCTCGCCGTTTGTGGCCTGAAGCAATCAACACTGCTTGCCACATCATCAACAGGGTATATCTTCACAAATTCCTCAAGAAAACCTCATATGAACTCCTCACTGATAAGAAACCCAATGTAAGTTATTTCAAAGTCTTCAGTGCAAAATGCTGGATTAGGGATCCTCACCATAGCACAAAATTTGCACCTAAAGCACATGAGGGATTTATGCTTGGTTATGGAAAGGACTCGCACACCTAGAGAGTCTTCAACACCTATCACAACAAGGTTGTTAAAACCTTAGATGTGCGGTTCGATGAAACTAATGGCCCGCAAAGAGAGCAATTGCCTTGTGTGCCAGATAAATTATCTCCCGAGGAAGCAATCAAGTTCAAAGCTACTGAAGACATTGTTCCTACTGAGGAAATTGCTGAACAAATCGTCCCCAACATTGATGAAATTCAAGAAGGTTCTCCTGAGGAAATTGCTCCAGATCAAATTCCTCAGCCCAGACAAAATCCTCAACCATCTCATCCAAGGATTGCAAATGAAGTAGAACTTGACAAAATCCTCGATGACATCAACGCGCCAGGTCCTCTCACTCGCTCAAAAGCTTCACATTTAGTTAACTTTTGTGGGCATTCCTCTTTTGTGTCTATCACAGAACCCTCAAAAGTTGCTGAAGCTTTCATGGAACCTGAGTGGATTCAAGCCATGCAAGATGAACTTGTTCAATCAAGCTAAATGACGTGAGAGAACTCGTCAAACGACTAGATCCTCGCAAGCACAATGTCATCGGCACCAAGTGGATTTTCCGAAACAAGCAAGATGAGGATGGTCAAGTGGTGAGGAATAAGGCACGACTTGTAGCCCAAGGCTACACACATGTTGAAGGAATTGATTTTGATGAAGCTTTTGCACCTGTTGCTAGACTTGAAGCTATTCGAGTACTACTTGCTTATGCTAATCATCAAATGGATGTGAAAAGTGCATTCCTCAATGGTAATCTTGAGGAAGAAGTATATGTTGCTCAGCCCCCAGGTTTTGAGGATCCGAAGTATCCAGACAAAGTATTCATACTCAAAAAGGCACTCTATGGCCTCAAGCAAGCCCCCTGAGCGTGGTATGATACATTGAAGGAATTCCGCATGAAGAAAGGCTTCAAACCTGGTTCACTCGATACAACTCTTTTCACAAAATCCTATGATAATGAACTATTTGTGTGCCAAATATATGTCGATGACATTATCTTTGGTTGTACTGACAAACGTTATAGTGATGAATTTGCTTACATGATGAGTGAAGAATATCAGATGTCTATGATGGGGGAGCTGAAATTCTTCTTAGGTCTTCAAATTTGTCAACAACACAATGGAATCTTCATATCACAGGAGAAATACTTCAAGGATGTTCTGAGGAAATTTGACATGCATGAATGCAAAGGCATCAAGACTCCTATGCCTACCAACGGCCACCTCTGCACTGACGAAAATGGTAAAGATTTCGATCAGGAGGTGTATCACTCGATGATTGGCTCTTTATTGTATCTATGTGCATCTAGGCTAGATATAATGCTTAATGTTTGCATGTGTGCTCGTTTTCAAGCAAAACCGAAGGAATCACACCATAAGGCTGTGAAGCATATTCTTCGATACTTAGCTCACACACCAACACTAGGATTATGGTACCCCAAGGGGTCAAATCTTCATCTCGTTGGATATTCTGATTCTTATTATGCCGGTGACCGTGTGGATCGCAAGTCAACATCTGGCACTTGCCATTTTCTCGGAAGATCATTAGTCTGCTGGTCCTCAAAGAAGCAGAACTGTGTTTCTCTCTCCACTGCCGAAGTTGAGAACATTGCTACTGGATCCTGCTGTGCTCAACTGCTATGGATGAAGCAAGCCCTTAGAGACTACGACATCAACATGAAGAATGTGCCTCTCTACTACGACAATGAGAGTGCAATCAAGATCGCCTACAACCCAGTACAACACTCGAAGACTAAGCACATCCAGATTCGTCATCATTTTCTTCGGGACCATGTCCTCAAGGGCAATTATACGGTGGGTCACGCCACCACCCAAATTTGAAATTGCTTTTCTTCAAAGTTGAAATTCATCAATCTGACAGTTAGTCACAAAATCCTCAAGTTTTTCAAAATCTTCAAATTCTTCAAAAAATTTGATGATTTTCATTTGGATATATATATATATATATATATATATATATATGTAATATAGACTATGATTTCAAAGTCCTCAACAACATTCATTTATAGTTCAGTCTTCAATTTGATATTTCATCTAAGTGAATGTGATCGGACCCGACTCCCCTCTATTCTTAGCTCGACCCAGTCTATTCATTTCTTCATATGCGTTCTACTTGACACTTGTTCAAAATCCTCATTGTGTCCTTGTGAGCTAAGGACTTTGCAACGAAATCCTCAAATCTTCAAATATCATTTTTATAACATTACACAGTAACTGGACCCACTTCCCACGATTAGATAACCACGAACTCCACCGCTTCAATCGTGGGCTCCACGAATGGGCAAGGGCAGTTTGGTCTGAAAGTATTGGTCGAACATTTTTTCATGTGAGCTATAAATAGGCCCTTACCCCTCCTCAATTAAAACTCTTCATCCTGTCGTCTTCTCCGCTCGAGCTCAACCCTAGCGCCACTACTAGCAATCTCGTCACCAGTGAGGAAAAGCTTCACTGCCTCGCCCTCGCCGTCGCCAAACTCACGCCGGAAGCGAAATCTCTCCCTCCGCCACCATCGTAGCTGATATCTATCACCAAGTTAGGACATGGAAGATCTGAACCGAAGAGCTTCTCTCTTTTACTGCTCCTATTCTTCGTGTTCTTCGCTCAGGGTAATTAAAATCTTATTTTACTGCCTGTGTTAATCTATTATTTTACTTTAGACTCACAAAATCTGTTTTTCCTCACAGTGTCTGTCAGCCAGGCACACTCATTCCTCAAACACTTGATGAATTTCACTAAGCCCTCAAATTCTTCATGAGATTCCTCAATTGTGTAAATTCTTGAATCTGCACAACTCTGGAACCCAAGATCAGAATGCTTAGTCAAATTCCTCAACCCACTGGTCAAATTCCTCAACTACTAAATTTTCAATTTCTTCAAATCTGAGAACGCATATGACCTCTCCAAATTCTTCGCACCTATACTCTGTTCACACGTACAAAAATTTCAGCTGATGAATCACTAGGTTCTCATCAACTTAACTCATTTGCAGCGTTCCTCGAAGAAACTTTACGAGTGTCATCAAAATCTTCAAGAGTGCATATTCCTCAGCAAAAGCCTCAGTTGAAGAAAATGGAAGATGATAGGAAGCAGAAGGGAGGAAAGAAGCTTGAACATAACACAACTTTTGATATTCCTGAAGATATATAAGTTGATTACTACACTCCCGATGAGGAAATTCATGGCAAACAAACCATGGTGAAGCGTAAGATAAGGCATCAGAAAATTGAACGCATGTGGGCTAAGGAGTGGAAGGAGTACAAATATGTTACTCCTAAGTATGCGAAGAAATTCACCCTCAAGCCACCTTGGAAAAGGCCTCCTGAGGGTGATCAACAAGCTGCTCATCCCTCAAGCATTGAAACTATTGAGGATTACCCTGATGAGAAAGACAAATATTTGTCTAAGTTACAGAAGAAGGCAGAAGCAGCCGTGAAGAAATTCAACGATGAATCTGCTGCTGCTGCCACTACCGCCACCTCTTTAGCTACTGAGGCCTCTGCTACATCAATTCCTCAGAAGAAGACTGTGCTGAAGAAACCAAAGGTCTCAGTGTCAAAAGAGCAATTGCCTCAAAAGGCCGCACCAGTGACAAAATCTTCAACAACACCACAGTCCTCACAGCCTCAATAGAAGCAGCTCATTAAGCATCAGCCTGCTCAATCAAGTTCCTCAGTGCCGTCTGTCACGAGCTCTGCTACAAAGTCTTCACCACCTCTATTGAAGACTAAAATGACTGCCGAAAGAGGCATCATGCCTAGTCCTAGCAAAGTAATCAACGCTCCTTCTGCATCAGAAGGAAGTGAGGAATTTGATGAGGAGACTCTTGAAGCAATCATCAGAAACAAGCATGAACGAGTTGATCAAGCCTCATGCAGCTCTATTCCTCTTGCCATGGACCCGAAGGTTCTGCTGGACTTCATCAATCTCTGGTATAAAGATCCAAACACTCCCATTGATGACTTGAAGCTTCCCCGTGGTGTAAGCTACATGGTAGCAACTTTTATCAATGAGGCAAAATGGAAAGAACAGCAAGTCAAGCAAGCAAAAGCTGCTAAACTCAAGAAGGAGAAATTCCTCAAGCAGAATCTCCTCAAGTTGATGCCTGAAGCTCTTGTATCTACTCAAGAAGAACTTAAAACCTTGACAGATAAGTACATAAGTCTATCTGATCGTCAAAGTGTCAAGGTGAATTTCATCAAGGATGCAACAGTTGCAGTTGATGAATACAACAAAAAAGCCGCTCCTCGTATGCAACAAAAGACTCCTCAGTCTAGCTACACTGTTCAGCTGATAGAGGAAGATGAAACTGATGAAACTGCTGCTGAGGAAATTCCTCAAGATACTCCAGCTGAAGAAACTGCTCCAGCGGAGGACACTGCTCCAGCTGAGGAAACTGCCAGGACTGAATCTACAACAGCTCCTGATGAAACTATTCCTTCAGCTCCACCCTCAAAGGTGAAGAAGATGATTCCGTCTGCATCATACGTGAAGAAGACCAAAGCTGCTGAGAAAGAAGCAAAGAAGATAAAAACTTCAATGAACATAGAATCCTCACAGGCCAAGTGCCAAAAGGTCACTCAGTCAGAGTCTTCAACTGCCCCGGTGGATGCTACTCCTCTGAATGTAGCTCCATCTTACTTGATCGTTCCCTTCAGAGTTGACTACGTCATTCCTGAAGATGATGAAGAAATGGAGGATGCGGAAGATGAAGAAATCATGGATGAGGAAATACTGATTGACGATATTCCTCAATCCACCATTCCTCAAAAGACATGTGAAGAACGTGTGGGCGATGATGAAACTGGATGCAGCACTCCAGTGATTCATGATGACTTCTGGGAAGAAACTCATCGCTCACCGAGGTCAACTCAAATTCCTCCAACTCCTGCTGCAACATAAATCCTCATATGCTCTGATGGGAAGACCTTCCATGAGGAATCTGCTCAAGAATCAGCTGCATCAGCTGAAGACAATGCAGTGACAAATGTTGCAACTGCATCCTCCAACAAGCAAATTCCTCAAGCTGAGGAAAGTCCTCACCCTGATGAAAATGCTTAGAATGAAGAAAATGCTCCTGCCCCAAACACTGAAACTGCTATTGTTGTGGTAAACATAGAAACAACAATGATAGTGGCTCCTCCTCAAGAACAACAGCATAATCTTCAACCGTAGCAGAATCAACCTTTCTCCAAAACGCCAAAGTTTCAAAAGGAGGCATTCTATGAAGAACGCATGTACTTTACTGGCAAGAATCCATATGATAAGATTCACATCAGGCACAAGAAGTTTTGGACAAGGAACCAACTCAACTACTATGCTTCAGTGCTCTGTGGGAGGAACAAGATATTCCAGCATAAACATATTCCTCACTATGATATGGAGGAAATAGCTTGCTTCACTCCAGTCCTCAACGTTCTTTACGAAGCTAGATTACTTCCTCTTTGCACTGACATTGGCGACTGGAACCGCAACATCATTCTTCAGCTCTATGCCACGCTGCACATCTCTGGCGACCCAAAGGATGTCAACTCTTGGGTTTTGGATTGGGTGACTCAGCACACGCACTACAAAGCTCCTGCCATTGAATTGCTTCGAGCTCTTCCAATATCAATTCCCTTAGAGGATGCAGTGCTGATGTATGATGAACATGAACTGCCCAACAGACTGATGGAAGTCCTCATGAAGCCTTTGGCCAAGGACCAACCTCAACGGACTCGCTTTCTGGTACAAGACTTGAGGTATGAACCACAAATAGTCTACAAAATCCTAGCCAATGTCATTGCTCCTATCAAAGGGCACAATGATGAAGAAGATGTCCTAGGCATCATGAAGAATATACTTTTCAATGTCATCCATGGCATGCTAATGAATCTTCATGATTTCTTCCTGAGGACTTTGGCTGGTAATGCACTGTCGCCTTTTGAAATGAAGATTTATGCACCATGGATCATGAGATTCATCAGAAGCAGGTCAGGCATCAACTTCCAAGCTGATTTTCCGAATCACATCGGATATCTGCCACCAACCAGAGTCATCAAGAAAACATTTGAGCCTGTTGAAGGTAAAGGCAAATCTGTGATTGATGAAGGAAATCGGCCCCTTGATGGCCAGTTTCGTCAAGCAGAGTCATATTCTTCATATGATGACACTGCTACCCAAGATCCACCAAGCCCAACTGGCCCTAGAGTGATGAATAATAGAGAGCTACTCCGCAGTCTTCATCAGAAGGTCGATCGCAATCACAAACGGGTCAAACGTCAATTCAGTGCCATTGTGAAAACCCTCAACGAGACTTAGAATGCAGTGAGGAAAAAATCACTATTATCTTCATGAGGTGTTTGATCGAACCTGGGCCACCTTGGCTCATCTGAAGACTCTAGAGGAACTTGAGGAATTGGAGTTTACTCAAGACTTCAACTGGTCGTGGCCTCCCAAGAAGAAATTCAAGCCAAGTCCAATTCCTGACCTTGAGGACAATTCTTTTTCTTCATTCCACACAGCTGAGTCAGATGAAGAACTAGAAGACACTGCAACTGGTCCAAGGAAGAATCCTGCCGCCAAGAATCCTCACGCCTCTTCATCAACCAAGAAGTGAATTTATTCAAAGGGCGTTAGTCCTCAGTTTTGTCCCTTTTCGTCACTAGATGACAAAGGGGGAGAAATCTGAGTTAGTCTTCAAACGGGATCTATTTTGGGGCTTATAAACATTATTAAGTTACAAACTCTTGGTTCTTCTGAAGTGTTTTATGTAATGAGTTGTAACTTAAGACCGATGGTGCTCTAACTCTTTTGAACGTTTTCTTCGCATGCTTATTCCTCAAAGTATATTAATGCAGGCATGCTGAAATTGTTCAGACACCATTTCTCATCATGCATTCTCAAATTCCTCATTTTATATGTCAAATGTATGCATGATTTACAAGATACAGGGGGAGATCTCCATGATATAAATCATCAACGTGCATCTGTTGGCAAAAGCAAATTCCTCAAAATATGCACATCTTCACGGGGAGTCTCTCGGTATCTTGATTTCAAATTCCTCAAAACTCAGTATTTACACTTCATATTTTTATCATCGTTGAAAACTTAACCTAATTGTCATATGAAAGTGCGTTATATCGACTAGAGGGGGGTGAATAGGAGATTTTTAGAATTTCATGACTGAGGAAATTCCTTTTGAGGAAATTCCTCACTGATGACTAACTTACAGCGGAAACAGTAAAGGATCAGACGTGCAAACGTTCACACCAGCAGTATTTCAGAGTGAAGAATGTGAAAACAGATCGCACAGTAAGCAGGCACGCAGAACACAGATGATGATTAACTATTGTGAAGAATTTGGGGTTGAGGAAATTCAGAGAAAGTCTTCAGCAAATTCTTCAAACAGTCATAGTGAAAGTCATCAACACATAATACAGAGAAAGTAAAGAGTTGAGGAATTAGAACCCGATTCTCAGAGACGACAGTCGTTGATGACCCAGTTCCAACTGCTGTGACAGTTGTACATCTGGTTTGGAGCGGCTTGGTATTGAAACCAAAGGACACCCAGTCCCGGGACACACAGTCCCTACCGTATTCTCCTTGAGCTAAGGACACACAGTCCTAGCCCAACACTCGTGGTAAGTCTTCAGGGCAGACTTCCAAACCCTCACAAACTCGGTCACCCGGCGATCCACAATTGACTGCTGGATTGCTCTAGACCATGACGCCTAACCGTCTGGAGGATGCACAGTCCTCAAAGGTAAAAGGCTTCAGTCCCACACAGGAACAACTTCTTCAGTGATGCTCAATCACTAGGTTTGGTTTGTGGTTTCGGAGGGTGGTGTATTTCCTCACTGATGATTTACTCTCGAAGGCTCTGAGGAATTTGGGTTGCTCTTATGAGAAGTGTCAGTTTCTAACGGAGCAGCCAACCAGCTAGTGGTTGTGGGGGGCGGCTATTTATAGCCTGGGAGCATCCCGACATGATTTGACACTAATGCCCTTAAATAATATGACCGTTGGAGTGGATAAGACCAGTGACTTTGCGTGGTTATCAAAACGGTCGGGACCCTGAACTGTGAGAGTCCTCATGTCACTCATATTCCTCACTTGAGGCTTTTGGTAGGATTTGGCTTGGGTTGAGCATCATGAGGAAATCCATTCCATAGTGTTACTTTGACCCCCTTTAACAGTATGGTGTTCCTATTCATCAAATGCGAAGAAAGTAAAATAGAAAACGTAAATCTTCACGCTTCAATTTCTTTAGAATGATTTTCTTGAGGAACCACCGGTCTCCTCAATATCAGTGTCTTCACGAGGAATATCAATTTCATCACAGATTCCTCGTGATTCATTTCTTCAGCTTCAGACCAATTTCTTCAACTGAAGATATACATTTTTAGGGGTCGATATTCTTCAAATATCTCAAACTCCTAAATGACTTATAGATCCTGTGTACACTTATAAACACATTAGATACTTAACCTATAAGTCTTCAAACCACCAAAATCACTAAGGGGCACTAGATGCACTTACAATCTCCCCCTTTTTGGTGGTTTATGATACTTAGGTTAAGTCTTCAACACGGATCAAAAATATGAAGTGTAAATACTCATTTGAGGAATTTGAAGACAAGATTCACAGAGACTCCCCCTGAAGATGTGCATACCTTGAGGATGTTGCTTTTATAGCAGATGCACATTGATGATTTATATCATGGAGATCTCCCCCTGAATCTTGTAAATCATGCATACATATAACATATCATATGAAGAAAATGAAGATGCATGATGGCAAATGGTATCTGACGAATTCCAACATGCGTGCATTAAAACTTGAGGAATAAGCATGCGAAGAAAAACGTTCAAAAACGTCAGAGTACCATCGGGCTTAAGTTATAACTCATTACATAAAAACTTCAGAAGAGCCAAGAGTTTGTAACTTAAATATAGTTCATAGGCCCCAAAAATAAATCCCGTTTGAAGACTAACTCTCAAGTTTCTCCCCCTTTGTCATCAAGTGACAAAAAGGGACAAACTGAGGACTAACGCCCGTGAAGACTTCATTTCTTGGCAGTTGATGAAGATCCTTGACGCTTCTTGGGTGTAGTCTTCTTCCTTGGGCCTGTTGCGGTGTCGAGTTGTTCCTCATCAGACTCATCGGTGCGGAATGAAGAGAAGGAGTTGTCTTCAAGGTCTGGCACTGGAATGGGCCTGAACTTCTTCTTGGGAGGCCACGACCAGTCAAAGTCCTGCTCAAAGTTCATTTCTTCAAGCTCAGTCTGGGTCTTCAGATGTGCAAGTGTAGCCCAGGTGCGATCGAAAACCTCATGCAGATAGTGATGATTAATCTTCACAGAGTTCTGGCTTTCAGTGAGGTTTTCAAAATGGCACCAAACTGGCGTTTGACCTATTTGTGGTTGTGATCCACCTTCTGATGAAGACTGAGGAGAAGCTCTCTGGTGTTTAGCACCCGAGGAGGAACAGGGCTGGGTGGACGAGTCTCAGTATCGTCCCATGAAGAATAAGCGTCTGGTTCTTTAAACTGGCCATCAAGGGGCCTGCTGCCTTCGTCAATCACAGACTTTCCTTTTCCCTCAATGGGCTCGAAAGTCTTCTTGTTGACCCGGATAGGAGGCATATAACCAACATGGTTCTGGAAATCAGCGTGGAAGTTGATGCCTGTCCTTGTCCTGAGGAATCTCATGATCCATGGTGCATAAATCTTGTGATCATAGGGGCACATTGCATTGTCAGCCAAAGTCCTCAAGAAGAAATCATGGATATTCATAGGAATACCGTGAATGATGTTGAAGAGGATATTCTTCATGAGGCCTACAACATCTTCTTCATCGTCATGGCCTTTGATTGGCGCGAGCACACTGCAGAGAATGCGGTAGACAGACCGGGGTGTGTACTTGAGCTCATGGACGAGGAATGTGGTTCTTGAGGGTTTTCCTGCAGCCAAAGGCTTCATGAGGACTTCCATCATTCCATTTGGCAGCTCACGCTCACCATAAAGCTTCACTGCCCCGTCTGAGGGAATTGGTACGGGCAGTTCTCTGAGGAGTTCAGAAGCGGGAGCCTTGTAGTGAATGTTTTGGGTCATCCAGTCGAACACCCAAGTGTTGATGTCATCAGCATTGCTAGAGATGTGCAGAGTTGCATAGAACTGAAGAATAAGTTCACTATTCCAGTCTGATATATCTGAGCACATAGGGAGCAAACCTGCATCGTGGAGTACACTGAGGACTGGTTCCATGCAGGGTATTTCTTCAAGCTCATCATGAGGAATGTGCCTGTGCTGGAATATCTTGTTGCGTCCACAGAGCACAGAAGCATAGTAGTTCATCTGAGTCCTTGTGCAAAACTTCAGATGCCTCATTTGAGGCTTGTCATACGGGTTCTCTCCGATGAAATACATGCGCTCCTCAAAGAAATTTTCTTTCTGAAACTTTGGACGCTTGGAGAAGGGCTGGCGTTGAACAGGCTTGATATTGTGCTGAGGAATGGGAGGGGAAACAACCAGGGCAGTCTCTGGGTTGAGTACAATGAAGTCATTGTCAGGGGCAGGAACATTTTCTTCAGCAGTTTCCTCATGTTGAGGAATTTCATCAGCTGGTACTTCTTGCTCTGGCTGAGCTTCAGGCTGAGGAATTTCTGCTTCTTTCTCAGCATGAGGACTTTGGTCAGCTTGTTCAGAATGAGGAGTCTGCTCAGAATGTGCATTTTCCTCAGCTTGTTTTTCTTCAGCTGGCTTTGTTGCAGAAGCAGATTCATCAGCTGCTGCAGCTGAAGCTTGAGGAGTCTCTATCTGAGGAACATGAGGTTTAGGACTGTCATCAATCTGGATCTCCTCATCAATATGTTCCTCAGAGGCAACATCTTTCATTTCCTCATCTGCCCTTGTAGTTTGGTCACCGATGACGACCATTTCATATGAAGGTGCAACATTTAGAGGCACCGGGTCCAGAGGGGCAGATTCTTCAGTGTCCTTGAGGCGCTTTGCCTTTATCTTTTCTTCTGTTGAGGAAGCTTTTCTCTTCTTTGCTTCCTTCTCAGCAGCTCTTGTCTTCTTCGCGTCTGATGCAGACGGGATTATCTTCTTCACCTTTGAAGCTTTTGGTGAAGGTGTTCTTTCTACAGATTCTTCAGCTGGTAGTGAGGAACCAGCTGGAACAGAGTCATCAGCCTGCTATGATGAAGCAGCTGGATCAGGAGCAGTTGCATCAGGGGTTGCAGTTGCATCAGTAGCGGTCTCGGTGATGATTTCTTCAATGGCCGGCTCATCAGCACGTCGCTCTTGGTGTTGTTCCTCAGCTTGAGGAATTTCCTCCTCATCAGGAGATGCATCTTCTGGCTGCTCAACCAGGGGCTGAGGAGTTGGTGCTGGTTGTGGGTGTTGTTTGTTGTAGTCATCCACAACACTAGTGGCTAGCTTGAGGAGATTTTGCCTGAGGAATTTCTCCTTTTTGGCCTTTGCAATCTTTGCCTGCTTGGCCTTCTGTTCCTTCCACTTGGCTTCATTTATGAAGGTGGCCACCATGTGGCTGATGCCAGGAGGAAGTTTCAAATCATCAATGGGGGTGTTTGGGTCCTCATACCATATATTGATGAAGTCGAGGAGGACCTTGGGGTCCATGGCCAGAGGAATAGCACTGCCTGATGCTTGTGCTACCCTTTCTTGCTTGTTTGTGATGATGGCTTGCAGGGTTTCATTATCATAGTCATCACTTCCCTCTGATCCAGACGGGACTGCGATGATTTTGCTGGGGCTGGGCAGAGGTGCAGGTTGAGAAGTTGTCAAACTCTTCACAAGGGGTGTTGAAGACTTTGTCTCCGAGCTAGTTGCAGTTGGGAGTGAGGAGCTGGAGCTGGCTGTCGTAGGCTTCACGACATTCTTCTGTACTGGCTTTGGAGGTGGAGCTGAGGATTTTGGCGTAGATGAGATGGGTGCTGAGAGTTTTGGCGCTGATGGTTTTGGTGTTGACGGTTTTGGAACCGAGGGTTTTGTGATAGAAGCCTGTGCAGATTTCTCTTGAGGCTTTGAAGCCTTTGGCTTTGTTGGCGCAGACTGCTTTTGAGGAATCTCTGAGCGTGAAGTTTCTGCTGCTGAGGAATGAGCAGCACCGGAGGCAGCAGCTGAGGATTCATTAAATTTCTTCACTGCAGCTTCTGCTTGTTTCTTGAGCTTGGCCGGATGCCTTTATTTTTCATCTGGGTAGTCATCAAGTGTCATAAGGCTTGAGGGATGTGCTACTTGATGATCCTCAAGTGGAGCCCTTCTGCCAGGAGGCTTCAAAGCAAATTTCTTCGCATATTTTGGAGTCACAAACCTGTACTCCTTCCATTCCTTCGCCCATCTGCGTTCAATCTTCTGCAACCTAATCTTTCTCTTGGCCATTGTCTCAGGTTCTTCATCAGGCGTACAATAGTCCAAGTATATGTCCTCAGGAATATCAACAGCTGTGTTCTGCTCCAGTTTCTTTCCTCCCTTCTGTTTCCTTTCTTCCTCCATTTTCTTCACACGAGGAATTTGCTGATGATTTTGAACTCTTGAGGATTCTGATGAGCCTTGAAGAGTTTCTTCCAGAAACGCTGCAAATGAGTTAATGTGATGAGAACCGAGAGATTCATCAGCTGACATGTGTGTACCTGTGAAGAGAGTATAGTTGTGAGGAATTTGGAGAGGTCATATGCGTTCTCAGATTTGAAGAAAATGAAAAAGTTTGACAGTTTGAGGAATATAACCAGTGGTTGAGGAATTTGTCTAAGCATACTGTTCTTGCGTGAAAATCTTAGATGCTTAGCTAGTTCATCAGTGATTGCGGTGATAGGTAGTGTTTGAGGAATCATGTGCGCATCGTATCTTGAGGAAAAACAGATTTCACATGGGAGAGGTAAAATTTCAGATCTAATCTGCTGTAAAAATGGGGTATATTTACCCTAGAAGGTGCGAGCGAAGAACACAGAAAGTGGTGTTGGAGAGGCTCTTCGGTCGAGTGTCCAATGCACCCTAACTTGACAGCAGAGGACGTCTACGGCGGCGACGAACGTAGATGTTCCGACTCCGGCGTGATCCTGGCAGCGAAAAGGTCGAGGCAATGAAGCTCTTCCTTACCGGTGACAAGACTACCAACGGTGGCTCTAGGGTTCGGTGGAGTGTGCTGTGGCAGGAGAGCGATGAGGCGAAGAAGATGATACCGAGGGGGATAAGGACATATTTATAGCCCGAAAGTTACTGTTTGGCGTGAAAGTTTCGGACCAAATAGCCCTTGCCTCTACGTCTCCGCAGGACACGTGTAGCTCCCGTACGATGCGGTGGAGATAGTGGAGATCGTGGTTATCCGATCGTGGGAAGTGGGGGTTCAGTTACTGTTCTTTTAAAGAAAACAATTTTTGAAGATTTGAGGATTTTCGTTACAAAATCATCAGCTGACAAGGATGCAGTGAGGATTTTGAACAAAGTTTCAAGTAGAACGCATATGAAGAATTGAATAGACTGGATAAGTACATCATAGAGGGAAAGTGGGGTCCGATCACATTCACTTAGCAGAAACATCAACTTGAAGAAATAGCAATAAGTGAATGCTGTTGAGGACTAGAAATCACAGTCTACCTAGGCAAATGAAAGTCATCAAGTGTTTTTGAAGATTTTGTAATAGATCATCACAATGAAGAACAACTGTTTTGAAGAAAAATGCATTGTGAGGAAATTGATCATTTGAAGAAAATAAACTTGAGGAATTTCACATTGGGCGGTGGCGTTACCCACCATATAAGAATGTTGATTACAGACGCCGCGTACAATTGTCGTAGGGCCATGAGAATCAATTTCTTCGTTAATTTCTTCACATTCAGAGTGACTTTCTTCATCGGTTGAAGAAAATCGTTTCATCATGTGTTGCACATCTAAGTCATCAACTTTGCATAAGTGTTAGGATGTGTGCATGTTTTTACAAAACATTTGAAGACTCTAAGATCTTTAGCTCACACCGCAACTTGCAAAACCTTTTCTCATCCAAGGGCTAAGTGAAGATATCAGCCAGTTGATCATCAGTCTTCACATGGTCGATGAGGATATTGCCCTTGAGGACATGATCCCGAAGAAAATGATGACGAATCTGGATGTGCTTGGTCTTCGAGTGCTGTACTGGGTTATATGCAATCTTGATAGCACTCTCATTGTCACAGTAGACATGCACATTCTTCATGTTGATGCCGTAGTCCTTGAGGGTTTGCTTCATCCATAGTAATTGAGCACAACAAGAACCAGCAGCAATGTACTCAGCTTCGGCAGTGGAGAGTGATACGCAGTTCTGCTTCTTTGAGGACCAGCAAACTAGTGATCTTCCGAGGAAATGGCATGTGCCAGAAGTTGACTTGCGATCCACACGGTCACCAACATAGTCTGAATCAGAATACCCTACCAGATGAAGATTGGAGCCCTTGGGATACCATAATCCTAGTGTTGGTGTGTGAGCTAAGTATCGAAGAATATGTTTCACAGCCTTATGGTGTGATTCCTTCGGTTTTGCTTGAAAACGTGCACACATGCAAACACTAGGCATTATATCTGGCCTAGATGCACATAGATACAATAAAGAGCCAATAATAGAATGGTATACCTGCTGATCGAAATCTTTACCATTTTCATCAGTGCCGAGGTGACCGTTGGTAGGCATTGGAGTCTTGGCACCTTTGCATTCGTGCATGTCGAATTTCCTCAGAACATCCTTGAGGTATTTCTCCTGTGATATGAAGATTCCATTGCTTTGTTGACGAATTTGAAGACCTAAGAATTATTTCAGCTCCCCCATCATGGACATCTGATATTCTTCACTCATCATGTAGGCAAATTCATCACTGTATCTTTTGTCAGTACAGCCAAATATGATATCATCAACATATATTTGACATACAAACAACTCATTATCATAAGATTTTGTGAAAAGAGTTGGATCGAGTGAACCAAGTTTGAAGCCTTTCTTCATGAGAAATTCCTTCAATGTATCATACCATGCCCGAGGGGCTTGCTTGAGGCCATACAGAGCCTTTTCGAGTCTGAAGACTTTGTATGGATTCTTTGGATCCTCAAAACCTGGGGGCTGAGCAACATATACTTCTTCCTCAAGCTTACCATTGAGGAATGCACTTTTCACATCCATTTGATATAAGGTGATGTTATGATGATTAGCATAAGCAAGTAGAATTCTAATAGCTTCAAGTCTAGCAACAGGTGCAAAAGTTTCATCAAAATCTATTCCTTCAACCTGGGTGTAGCCTTGGGTACAAGTCGTGCCTTGTTCCTCACCACTTGACCGTCCTCATCTTGCTTGTTTCGGATAATCCAGTTGGTGCCGATGATGTTATGCTTGCGAGGATCTGGTTGTTTGACGAGCTCCCATACGTCATTCAACTTGAATTGAAGAAGTTCGTCTTGCATGGCTTGGATCCACTCCGGTTCCAGAAAAGCCTCAGCTACTTTTGAGGGTTCTGTGATGGATACAAAGGAAAAATGCCCACAAAAGCTAACTAAGTGTGAAGCTTTTGAGCGAGTGAGAGGACCTGGCGCATTGATGTCGTTGAGGATTTTGTCAAGTTCTACTTAATTTGCAATCCTTGGATGAGCTGGTTGAGGATTTTGTCTGGGCTGAGGAAGTGGTGCTGTTGCAATTTCCTCAGGAGCATCTTCTTGGTTTTTATCAGCGATGGGGATTATTTCTTCTCCAATTTCCTCAGTGGGGACAATGTCTTCAGTAGGCTTAAGCTTTATCGCTTCCTTAGGAGATAGCTTATCTGGATCAGAAGGCAATTGCTCTCTTTGCGAGCCATTAGTTTCATCGAACCGCACATCTACAGTCTCAACAACTTTGTTGTGATAGTTGTTGAAGACTCTGTAGGTGTGCGAGTCCTTTCCATAACCGAGCATAAAACCTTAATGTGCCTTAGGTGCAAATTTTGAGCTATGGTGAGGATCTCTAATCCAGCATTTTGCACCGAAGACTTTGAAATAACTTACATTGGGTTTCTTGTGAGTGAGGAGTTCATATGAGGTTTTCTTGAGGAATTTGTGAAGATATACCCTGTTGATGATATGGCATGCAGTATTGATTGCTTCAGGCCAGAAGCGACGAGGAGTCTGATATTCTTCAAGCATTGTTCTTGCCATTTCAACCAGAGTCCTGTTCTTCCTTTCGACGACACCATTCTGCTGAGGAGTATAAGGAGCAGACAATTCGTGAGTAATACCAAGTTCATCAAGATAATCATCAAGACCAGTGTTTTTGAACTCGGTTCCATTATCACTCCTGATATGTTTGATCTTGATGCCGAAGTTCGTCGAGGCCCTTGAAGAAAAATGTTTGAAGATTTCCTGCACTTCAATTTTATACACTATGATATGCACCCAAGTGTATCTGGAATAATCATCAACTATGACGAAGCCATATAAAGATGCTGCATTGGTTAGTGTGGCATAGTGAGTAGGTCCAAATAAATCCATATGAAGCAATTCGAATGGACGTGTAGTAGTCATGATGGTTTTAGAGGGATGCTTGGATCTGATCATTTTCCCAGATTCACAAGCATCGCAGAGATGGTCCTTGAGGAATTTGACTGATTTGATGTCGATGACATGCTTCTTCTTTGCAAGCGTGTGCAAATTCCTCATGCCTGCATGACCTAGTCTTCGGTGCCACAACCATCCTTCTGAGGTTTTTGCTAGTAAGCAAGTGGCTGGTTGAGGACCTGTAGAGAAATCGACAATGTACAAATCCCCTCTTCTTACACCTTCGAAGACTTTGGATCTGTCAGATTCCATGATGACTACACATCTATATCTACCAAAGATAACAATCATATCAAGATCACAAAGCATCGAGACTGACATGAGGTTAAAACCAAGGGATTCATCAAGCATCACTTTGTCCATATGCCTATCCTTGGAAATAGCTACTTTGCAAGGTCCCAATACCTTGCTTTTACCTTTGTCAGCATATGTGATTTGCTTCAGAGGTGATGGAGTTAGTGGCATATTCATCAGTAGGCTTTTATCACCAGTCATGTGATGTGTGCAGCCACTATCGAGAACCCACTCAGTATTTTTGGGTTTGTCATCCTGCACATGAATTAGTACAGCTTACCATCTCATATGCTTCAGATTTGAAGAATGTGATACTAATTTCATCAGTTCAGTGATTTCATCATAATAGAAATGTAAGGACGTGTGAAATATTTCTATTTCATCAATCATTAGCTTGCGTCCTATCAAGCATTTCCTCAGGTCTCCAGCAAATTCTTCAAATGATGATTTTCATCTGGAGACCTGACCTGCAGAAGTGATTAGTTTGATTTCTTCATCACCCACATCTGAAGGGGTGGCAAAGCGTTCATCATCCTGCGAGCACCATATGAGAAAGGTGGCATTGAAGCTAATGCACTTCTCTTAACAGTAGGGGGGTTAAAGTACTCATATGAGTATGCAGAGAACTGGTTTGAGGATTTATGAACATAATGATTTGAGGAGTAGCGCTCATAATCATATTCCTTGTAGTTTCCCTACATGTTAGACGCATAAGCACGGGTACGAGCATAGTTTTGACCAGTTGAGGATTTTGATCCTGTTGAAGACTTTGGTCCTCCTGAGGAATTTGATCTGGGGTTCAGATTCTTCAGAGGTGGTGTCATGAGGACATTCACTTGAAGATTTTCAAGACAACTTTTGGGAACCCAGATTTTCCTCAGAGGAGGGCCATTCCTGCAGTTAGTTCCAACATATCTAGCAAATACTACACCAGATTGATTTTTGAACAGTTTATAGTTGGAGTCAAATGACTCATCCGAGGAATAGGATAATTCACATGAGAAGCCAGTTAGATTAGATGGATCTAAAGGAGGCCCAGTAGCAACAACCCATGAGGTTTTGGGATACTGCTCAGGTTTCCAATAAGTTCCATCAGCATTTAATTTCCTCTCAAAGGCAATTCCTTCTTTCCTCGGGTTCCTGTTCAAGATCTGCTTTTTGAGCACATCACAAAGGGTTTGGTGTCCTTTGAGGCTTTTGTACATGCCTGGTACATACAATTCCTTCAATCCTGCATTTTCATCAGTAACATTTGTGTTTTCCTCAAGTGAGGAAATAGACACAACAGGTGCAGTTGAAGAATTTGTAGCATTTGATGATTCTGGTGAAGAATTAGCACTTTCACGTTCAATGCATTTAAGACACGGAGGAATAAATTCAACCTGACTAGCGCTGATCTGTTGAACTAGTAATGAATCATTTTCCATGCGAAGATCATCATGAGACATCCTCAGCTTCTCAAGATCAAGCTTCCTTTGAAGAAATTCATAGGAAAGCTTCTCATGATCAGTGAGGAGTGTATCATAACGATCCTGAAGAATATCAAATCTAGACTGAAGATTTTTCATGTCATCAGCGAGGATTTGATTAAGATTCATTTCATCATTCAACAGATCCTCACTTTTGTCTAGCAGTTTTTGAAGCTTTTCCAGAGCAGTTTGTTGTTTAGTGGCAATGATGGCAAGTTTACTGTAACTGGGTTTTTTGTAATCATCATGTTCACAGTCACTTGAGTCAGAGGAGGAGGCATTATTTGATACCTTTGAACCTTTTGCCATGAAGCAATAGGTTGGAGCGAAGTCATCAGCATAGTCATCAGTATGGATGGTGCAATCATTTTCTTCAAGATTGAAGATTGACTTGCTGACGAAATTGGTTGCTAGTGCAAGACTAGCCTGTCCGGATTCTGAGTCTTCTCCAGAGCCTTCTTCTTCATCGCATTCCTCTGATTCTGCCTCGGAATCCATTTCCTTGCCAATAAGTGCCCGAGCCTTTCTGAAGCTAGTCTTCTTGTGTGAAGAGGACTTTGAAGATGAGGATTTTGAAGATTTCTTCTTCTTCTTTGAGTCATCAGAACTGTCATCCTTGTAATTCTTCTTCTTTGATTCCTTTCCCCAGCGGGGACAGTCAGCAATGTAATGACCTGATTTCTTGCACTTGTGACAGGTCCGTTTCTTGTAGTCCTTAGATGCAGATTCTGATTTCCTCATGTCTCTTCTTGATGATTTACCGAACTGACCTCGGCGTGTAAATCTCTGGAATTTCCTCACAAGCATTGCGAGCTCCTGTCCAAATTCTTCAGGGTCACAACTACTGTCATCTGTTTCTTCTTCAGATGAGGAAATTGCTCTAGCCTTAAGTGCACGTGGTCTGGAATAGCTTTGTCCATATAGATCTCTCTTTTCTTCTTGCTGGAATTCATGAGTATTTAGCCTTTCAAGAATATCAGCTGGATCTAGCATCTTGTAGTCTGGTCTTTCTTGAATCATCAGAACTAGAGTGTCAAATGAAGGATCCAAGGATCTCAGTAGTTTCTTCACAACTTCGTGATCAGTGATGTCTCGAGCTCCCAGTGCTTGCAGTTCATTTGATATATCAGTGAGGCGATCAAATGTGTCTTGGCAGCATTCATTGTCATGTCTCTTGAAGCGATTGAAGAGATTTCGAAGAATATCAACACGAGAGTCATGCTGGGTTGATACTCCTTCATTTACCTTGCACAGTCTCTCCCAGATCAGTGTTGCAGATCCCGGAGCACTTACTCTTCCAAACTGACCCGGGCTCAGATAGCCACAGATGATGTTCTTCGCTTGAGAATCGAGTTGCTTGAATCTCTTCACATCAGCTGCAGTGAGACTGGCAGAAACGAGGGGGACGCCATTTTCCACAATATACCAGCGATCATTGTCAATAGCTTGCACATGCAGTTGCATTTTGTTCTTCCAGAAAGGAAAGTTCTTCCCTTCGTAGGTGGGACATGGTGCAGTCACCTTGAACATGCCTGCAGTCGACATAACTAAAACTCCAGGTGGTTAAACCAAAATCACACAGAACAAGGGAGTACCTTGCTCTGATACCAATTGAAAGTGCGTTATATCGACTAGAGGGGGGGGGGTGAATAGGAGATTTTTAGAATTTCATGACTGAGGAAATTCCTTTTGAGGAAATTCCTCACTGATGGCTAACTTACAGCGGAAACAGTAAAGGATCAGACGTGCAAACGTTCACACCAGCAGTATTTCAGAGTGAAGAATGTGAAAACAGATCGCACAGCAAGCAGCCACGCAGAACACAGATGATGATTAACTATTGTGAAGAATTTGGGGTTGAGGAAATTCAGAGAAAGTCTTCAGCAAATTCTTCAAACAGTCACAGTGAAAGTCATCAACACATAATACAGAGAAAGTAAAGAGTTGAGAAATTAGAACCCGATTCTCTGAGACGACAGTCGTTGATGACCCAGTTCCAACTGCTGTGACAGTTGTACATCTGCTTTGGAGCGGCTTGGTATTGAAACCAAAGGACACCCAGTCCCGGGACACACAGTCCCTACCGTATTCTCCTTGAGCTAAGGACACACAGTCCTCGCCCAACACTCGTGGTAAGTCTTCAGGGCAGACTTCCAAACCCTCACAAACTCGGTCACCCGGCGATCCACAATTGACTGCTGGATTGCTCTAGACCATGACGCCTAACCGTCTGGAGGATGCACATTCCTCAAAGGTAAAAGGCTTCAGTCCCACACAGGAACAACTTCTTCAGTGATGCTCAATCACTAGGTTTGGTTTGTGGTTTCGGAGGGTGGTGTATTTCCTCACTGATGATTTACTCTCGAAGGCTCTGAGGAATTTGGGTTGCTCTTATGACAAGTGTCAGTTTCTAACGGAGCAGCCAACCAGCTAGTGGTTGTGGGGGGTGGCTATTTATAGCCTGGGAGCATCCCGACATGATTTGACACTAATGCCTTTAAATAATATGACCGTTGGAGTGGATAAGACCAGTGACTTGGCGTGGTTATCGAAACGGTCGGGACCCTCAACTGTGAGAGTCCTCATGTCACTCATATTCCTCACTTGAGGCTTTTGGTAGGATTTGGCTTGGGTTGAGCATCATGAGGAAATCCATTCCATAGTGTTACTTTGACCCCCTTTAACAGTATGGTGTTCCTATTCATCAAATGCGAAGAAAGTAAAACAGAAAACGTAAATCTTCACGCTTCAATTTCTTTAGAATGATTTTCTTGAGGAACCACCGGTCTCCTCAATATCAGTGTCTTCACGAGGAATATCAATTTCATCACAGATTCCTCGTGATTCATTTCTTCAGCTTCAGACCAATTTCTTCAACTGAAGATATACAATTTTAGGGGTCGATATTCTTCAAATATCTCAAACTCCTCAATGACTTATAGATCCTGTGTACACTTATAAACACATTAGATACTTAACCTATAAGTCTTCAAACCACCAAAATCACTAAGGGGCACTAGATGCACTTACAATCTCCCCCTTTTTGGTGGTTGATGATAATTAGGTTAAGTCTTCAACAGGGATCAAAAATATGAAGTGTAAATACTCATTTGAGGAATTTGAAGACAAGATTCACAGAGACTCCCCCTGAAGATGTGCATACCTTGAGGATTTTTCTTTTATAGAAGATGCACATTGATGATTTATATCATGGAGATCTCCCCCTGAATCATGTAAATCATGCATACATATAACATATCATATGAAGAAAATGAAGATGCATGATGGCAAATGGTATCTGACGAATTCCAACATGCGTGCATTAAAACTTGAGGAATAAGCATGCGAAGAAAAACGTTCAAAAACGTCAGAGTACCATCGGGCTTAAGTTACAACTCATTACATAAAAACTTCAGAAGAGCCAAGAGTTTGTAACTTAAATATAGTTCATAGGCCCCAAAAATAAACCCCGTTTGAAGACTAACTCTCAAGTTTCTCCCCCTTTGTCATCAAGTGACAAAAAGGGACAAACTGAGGACTAACGCCCGTGAAGACTTCATTTCTTGGCGGTTGATGAAGATCCTTTACGCTTCTTGGGTGTAGTCTTCTTCCTTGGGCCTGTTGCGGTGTCGAGTTGTTCCTCATCAGACTCAGCGGTGCGGAATGAGGAGAAGGAGCTGTCTTCAAGGTCTGGCACAGGAATGGGCCTGAACTTCTTCTTGGGAGGCCACGACTAGTCAAAGTCCTGCTCAAAGTTCATTTCTTCAAGCTCAGTCTGGGTCTTCAGATGTGCAAGTGTAGTCCAGGTGCGATCGAAAACCTCATGCAGATAGTGATGATTAATCTTCATAGAGTTCTGGATTTCAGTGAGGTTTTCAAAATGGCACCAAACTGGCGTTTGACCCATTTGTGGTTGTGATCCACCTTCTGATGAAGACTGAGGATAAGCTCTCTGGTGTTTTGCACCTGAGGAGGAACAGGGCTGGGTGGACGAGTCTCAGTATCGTCCCATGAAGAATAAGCGTCTAGTGTCAGTTTCTAACGGAGCAGCCAACCAGCTAGTGGTTGTGGGGGGCGGCTATTTATAGCCTGGGAGCATCCCGACATGATTTGACACTAATGCCCTTAAATAATATGACCGTTGGAGTGGATAAGACCAGTGACTTGGCGTGGTTATCGAAACGGTCGGGACCCTCAACTGTGAGAGTTCTCATGTCACTCATATTCCTCACTTGAGGCTTTTGGTAGGATTTGGCTTGGGTTGAGCATCATGAGGAAATCCATTCCATAGTGTTACTTTGACTCCCTTTAACAGTACGGTGTTCCTATTCATCAAATGCGAAGAAAGTAAAACAGAAAACGTAAATCTTCACGCTTCAATTTCTTCAGAATGATTTTCTTCAGGAACCACCGGTCTTCTCAATATCAGTGTCTTCACGAGGAATATCAATTTCATCACAGATTCCTCGTGATTCATTTCTTCAGCTTCAGACCAATTTCTTCAACTGAAGATATACATTTTTAGGGGTCGATATTCTTCAAATATCTCAAACTCCTCAACGACTTGTAGATCCTGTGTACACTTATAAACACATTAGATACTTAACCTATAAGTCTTCAAACCACCAAAATCACTAAGGGGCACTAGATGCACTTACATCATCAACCACCAAAAATGGGGAGATTGTAAGTGCATCTAGTGCCCTTAGTGATTTTGGTGGTTTGAAGACTTATAGGTTAAGTAACTAATGTGTTTATAAGTGTACATATGCTCTATAAGTCGCTGAGGAGTTTGAGTTATACGATGAATATCGACCCCTAAAAATGTATGTCTTCGGCTGAAGAAATTGGCCTAAGCTTGAAGACTTTGATCGCGAAGAAATTGCGATGAAATTGATATTCCTCATGAAGATATTAAAGATGAGGAATTCGGTGTGTCCTGAAGAAAAACTGCTTAAACACTTCGAATCGGGAAGACTTACTCTTTCTGTTCCGTTTTCTTTACTCTTGAGTCTTAGGAACACCGTACTGTTAAAGGGGGTCGAGGTAATACTACGGAATGAATTTCCTCATGATGCTTAACCCAAGCCTAATCCTACAAAAGCCTCAAGTGAGGAATATGAGAGACATGAGGACTTTCACAGTTGAATGTTCCGACCCTTGCCATGACATGTGCCACCTCATCGATCTTATCTACACCAACGTTCATAATATTTAAGGGCATTTATGTCAAATCATGTCGGGATGCTCCGAGGCTATAAATAGCCGCCTCCACAACCACTAGCTGGTTGGATGCACCGCGAGAAACTCACACTTGTCATTTAGAGCAACCCAAATTCCTCAGAATCTTCGAGACTAAATCATCAAGTGAGGAAATACCCCAAACACCAAATCACAAACCAAAAACCAAGTGATTGAGCATCACTGAAGAATTTGTTCCTGTGTGGAGCTGAAGCCTATTATCTTTGAGTACTGTACATCCTCCATACGGTTAGGCGTCATGGTCTAGAGCATCCAACAGTGAATGTGCATCGCCGGGGTGATCGAGTTTGTGAGGGTTTGGATGTCTGCCCTGAAGACTTACCACGAGTGATGAAACAGTGTGACGCTGTAGTAGAATCCGAGTCAAACTATAAGTCCAAAGGTGTTGCATCACCTCCACTTGGGCCAATTGGCCTTTTACGACCTAGGGTTAGTTTTAGGTCGCCTTGGGACATCCTCTTACCTCCTTGTATGCCAGCTCTTGCTCCTATATAAGTAGATCTGTCGGGGAAATTGACACTTATGGGAAGCTCAAAGGGTCCCTTGATCGTTCGGCGGAGGGAGAGAGGTGGTGCTGAGAGCAGAGCTAGCAATCAACTCCGGCAAGGTCGTTTACCCAGGTTCGGGCCGCTTAACGTGTAAAACCCTACTCCTGCTTAGTTTGTATTGGGGGCTTACTGTAGGATGATTTGCTACAGTAATTTAGCTCGTGATTAGGGAGTCTCAAATCCGAAAAGGTCTAACCTCTAGAAAATGATCCTTGGGCCTCCTTTTATAGGCAAAGTGGTCACCAATAGTGTACTCACGGGTTGCATAGTGAACAGGCTTCACCGCTTATCTTCTATAGTGGTGTTAGGGGCAGTAAATGCCTTTTCTCGCCCCTGACCTGCATCAAGGTGGCTTTGATACGTACCTAGGTGAATCGACACCTGGGTCTTGCGCTAGCGCATGAGGGATGTGCTGGAGCGGTGGGACTGCGGTAGAAACGGGGGAGGACACCTGGCGAGCGAAAGGAGCTTGCTGGCCTGGTGTCCCTGTCGGAGGACTTGATTATCTTCCCGGCAAGGAGGGCTTGCCGGAGTCTTGAACGTCTTCCCGGCAAGGAGAGCTTGCCAGGGCCTTGCGAGTCTTTGTGACTCTTCCCGGCAAGGAGGGCTTGCCGGGGCCTTGCGAATCTTTGGGAGTCTTCCCGGCAAGGAGAGCTTGCCGGGGCCTTGCGAATCTTCCCTGCAAGGAGGTCTTGCCGGGGCCTTGCTTCTGGAACTTCTGTACTCTACGCCCTCGGAGAGGGGGCGTGGCCTCGGTCAGTCTTGGTTTGTCTTCCTGCCAGTCTTCCTCGCGTGCTGCCACCAAGGGCGTTGCCGGTGCCCGTGCACAAGTCTGGGGCACAGGAGACCCCAGTCTCTAGTGCACCGACAGGAGCCCCCGGGCTTAGGCCACGCACGCGCGCGGGGCGTTGCTGGGTCAGGCCCAAAATGGTGCACGGGCTTCCATGGCAAGGTACTCTGTAGCTTTGGAGCCGTTGCGAGCGGCACTTCCCCACGTCGCGCATCGAGCGCGCGAGGTGGAGAAGTGTGCGCACAGTGGCCTCCCCACCTCCCGAAGCATTACTACCACGCGTGAGGCATGCGCAGTAATGGTCAGGCAAGTGGCGTTCGTGGCCTTAAAGGCCGTAGTCCTGACACGGCCCGCCCCCGCATGCATTGGTACAGCAGGGCGGTTCCCTGTTTGCCCGTGATCATGGGTGATTGGGCAAGAGGGGCGGCGGTTTACGGAGTGAGGAGAGCTAGCCCCCACGCCTCGCCCTATAAATTAAGAAGTTTGCGAGGGGGTTTTGCTCATCCATCCAACTCCCGAAACATTCAGCACCCCCGACTTGTGTCTGCGGAGTCTTCTTCAGTTCCAGGTGGCGCTCGCCCCTAGCCATGGCTAGGGGATGAGGGCAGCCACCATCGGTCGCCAGGGAGGCAAGAGGATCCCATTCGGATCATGCCATAGCTTCAAGGACCATAGCTGCGGAGGGAGGCCCGAGTGCCCGAGGTGGCGGAGGGGCGAGGGGCCGCGGTCGCCGCGGAGGCCGTGGCCGGGGAAGGCGGAGTGCTACTCCAGCACCTTCGTCTTCTCCCAGGCTTGTTCCCGCGGGGACTCATGTTGAAAGGACTCCGTTGGAGTTTCTCGTCAAACTGCAAGGCCGCATCAGGACCCGTCTTCAACTCCCCATCGCCTTCGCCAAGGTGATGAGCGAAGAGAAGCTCCCGATTTGTGGCTCTGGGTGCATGGTTGTGGCAACGACGCGGTACCGGTGGTCGTGGAGCAACCGGGGCCTCAGCTCCTGTTCCTCGGTCGTGGGTCGAAGAGCTTCGCCCGTGCCCATAATCTCTGGGATGGGCACGTTCTTCGCTTCAAGATGATGGCGGATAACCTGCTCTCCGTCAAAACATACGGGATCTCAGGTGTGTGCCTCAGCTGCTGCGAAGAGAGATTGAGTGGGACTAAAAGCCCTTGCTCGCGTGATAGCGACGAGGATGGGACAGATGGTAGCGACAGCAGGTACGGGTCAGACCCTCGACAGGCTAAGCCTGGGTACGAGGATCTGACCTCAGACTAACCGTCAGTCGCACCATCACCGTCAGTCCGCGGTCCTCCTCTTCCCGAGTTGGGACCGACGAGCCGGAAGAACCGATGCTGCCGCATATTGCGGGAAACGCTTGGTTCCCATCTCCTCTATCCCTTCTGGCCCCGTTCTCCACTACACAATGCTGGTCCAGGAAGGGCCAGCCCTGGTTGCGCCGGGTGTGACATCCTCAACTTTTGATACAGTGTTGATTGTAATTTAGCTACAATGATCACACGCTAATGATGCCACGTCACTGTGTTCCCCATCTTTGATATCGCGTTAGTTCAGAACAATTCGAGTTTGATTTAAGACATAAAATAGAATGGGGAAAGTTATCGAATGAGTTAAAATATGTCAGGTGAGTTATGAAAATCCCCTATGTGATTTGTTAAAACAAACCGGCCATTTTTGGAATTTGTTACAAACCCTATATGTTTAAAAGAGAAACTATAAAACAAAACAAAAATAATAATAAAATAAAGTATTTATAAAATAAAATAAATAATAAAAGAATAAAAAGAAAAAGTAAAAAAAGGAACAACAACAAACACCCCTGGCCGAACTGGGCCAAGTGGCCCAGCCGGCCAGCTACCGGCCCAACCGCCATGGCCAAACCCTAGCGTGCCCCCCGCGCCTCCCAACTCCTTCCCCGCCGCCAGCGCCCGCACCTACCGTCGCTGCCTCACCTACCCCTTGCACGCCCCAGATCCCACCTACCGCGCCCCCTCGTCACGCCCCTCAACCAACCGCTCGAGCCTCTGCCTCCCATGCCCGTCGCCCCACCCAGGATCCCCATTCCCCCAGCGCCGCCGCCTTCCCCATCCAGCACCACCTCTGGTGCCGCTCCCCCTGTGCCTCCCTCATCGGTGCTCCCCCCACATGAGAGACTCCTCCCTGGCGCTCGGCCCCGCTCCTCTCAGGCCGTCTCGCCTGATGCCCCCATCCTCCCGCTCGACCCCTCCACTGACCTGCCTCGCCGGTTCCTCCCTTCCCTCGTCAGGTCCCAGCGACCGCCCCCTCGCCGCCCCTCCTGCGACCACGCCAAGGCTGCCCCTCGCCCCAGCGCTCCTGCACCGCGGCGCCCCTCCGGCGCCTCTCCCCATTCGGCCGCACTCCTCCGTCCCGAGCCCCGCGGTCGGCTCGCCGCGCCAGGACCTCCCCTAGCCGGCCACAGCCACCGGGACCGGCCCCTCGTCACCCCTGCATCGAGCTCACCCTCGCCCCTCGTCAGACTGCAGCACCCCGTCGACGTTGCCGACCTCCTCACATCGTCCCCGACGGCTCCACCAAGCCGCGCCAAACCCGCCCCCCCTACAACGTGGGTGAGAACACCCCTCTCATCCTCTCTCCATCCCGGTTCCATCCCGGCAATCACCGCCGCGTTCCGACGCCGTTTGGCTCCGGTAGGATGAGGTGGAGATTGCCTCCTCTCTCTTTGTGAGAGAGCCTGTTAGCAGAGAGGAACAGAGAGGTTAGAGATGAATTTTGAAAGAAAAGAAAATAAAAAGCATGTATGTATGTATTATTATGTATGTATGCATGTATGTAAGAAAATACATTATGCATGATTATGTGTATGTGTGTTTTGTGCTTATGTGGCCAATGCCACTTACCGGTGGGGCCAGACCACCACTCCCACCTACTGGGAGGCCCCACACGTTGTTAAATAAAAATGATAATAAAAATAAAATATAAAAATAATTATTTTTTTAATGAAATAAATAAGTAAATAACTAGATATATTATTTAATTAATTAGTTAATTAATTAAATGGATAATTATGTAGTTAGAATAATTAGAGTATAACACGTGGGTCCCCCACTAAATTAATCTGATTAATTAATAGTTAACCCTAATTAAAAACCGAGTCTATGATGCATGGGACCCACTGGCCAGTTGACCAGTCAACTGCTGATTTCAGCATGACATCATGTTGATGTCATAATTGCTTTTAATCAATTTAATTAAATCAAATTCCTAAATTTGAATAAAACTTTAAAAATTAATATAAAATAATCCGTAAGTCAGATCAAAATATTTTCAACATGAAAGTTGATCAGCAGAACGAGACAAACCCGAATACACGGTCCATTTGTTTGTCACGTGTCCCTAGCATAGCACACGTGGAACTTTTCCATCGTTTTCAGTCTCACCAGTAGTAGCCAGAGACCCGGAAAATATCGTGAGATATTCTTCCGACCCGTCTACGACATATGGTGCTGCTTAACTCATGCCTAGTCTACATATTGCCATGTCATGCTTAGTGTTACACTTGTTGCTATTATTTATTGCTTCTTCCCCCTCTTCTTACCGGTAGACCCTGAGACTGACGTTGCTGCCGGGTACATCTACGACCTTGCCGACCAGCCTTTTGCCGCACAGCAGCAAGGCAAGCAAACCCCCCTTGATCATCCCTATATCGCCTATGTCTTTCTCCCTCATGCTTGCATTAGTATTTTGCTACTGTTGTAGTTAGCTTCTATATCTGATGCATAGCCTATTTTTGATGAACTGCTACTTTCAGTACCATACTTTAAATCTGCTTAGTATAGGTGGAGCAGTCATCCCTTCTGACCCCGTAGTCCAGTTGCCCCGCTTTGTTTTCAAATCTCGATCCCTGATCGACGAGCCAGACCCGACACAACACATACACCCCCTTAGTTGTACGACGCTACAGAGATACTATCGGGTACCGAGGGTGACACCTTGCTAAGTACTCTTGATGACATCTCTATAGTATAGCTAGTCGGTCGTGGTTATCGAGGGTGATTCCTCTTTCACCATTCCCGATGATGCCTCTGTCGTGCAACCCCTCAAGTGTGGGACCCCCGAGGGTGATTCCTCTAGGTCCACCTTGACGGTTACATCGTTCGGAATCCAACAAGGGTGATACCTCGGATTCCCCCGATGTTACAACCACACAGTTACTTGACCATGTTACTAGGATCTTTAATGAATAGATGTTAGGCGGGTGGATTCCTGCGTGTTTGTGTCGATGACCTAATTAAAATGATAATGGATTTGGGTATTTGATTTGGGTTGGTCGGAAGGCCTTATCACGCACTAACTGTCTGCGTGGGAAGAATTATGGGTACTCGACGTCGCGGTATCAGCCGAAGCTTTTCAGATGTCAGCAATGGAGCGGCGCGCGCCCGAGTTGTCCTGCGATGCATCGCGCTTGTGATTAAGGGATGCTAGGACTGACCTCGGCCGCCCACGCATCATGCAGGAGCGTGGAGGGCAAGTGGGCCCATGAACCCTTTGTGCTTAGGAGTTAGACCGGCGGGCTAGCCTCTCTGTTGAGTCTTAGGTGGGGCTGCGACGTGTCGATATTCTGAGGCCGGGCAGGACCCAGAAAAGTGTGTCCGACCAGAGTGTTATCGAGCGTGTCGGGGAATATGTTGTGCACCCCTGCAGGGAAGAACTTATCTATTCGAATAGCCGTGTCCACGGTTACATGACGACTTGGAGTTGTGCCCTGATCTTATACAAGTACAATTGTTACTTAACTGGAATTAGTTGCCCCGGGATTGCTTCCTCGCAGGGAGTCGAGGAAGGATCTCTGGCGTGCCCTCATTTTTAATACTGCTCTAACAATATGACTATAATATTTGTGTTACCTTGCTCTACTCTCGTCTATTGCTGCAAGACCCTGAAGATGCTAGTCTTCGATAGGACTAGGCCTTCTCTCTCTTTTCTCGCGTTGCTGTAGTCAGTCCACATATAATCCCCTTCTTTGATACTGATGCATACTTAACATAGTTCTGATGTAAGTCTTGCGAGTACTTTGGATGAGTACTGATAACCCACAAGTGTAGGGGATCGCAACAGTTTTCGAGGGTAGAGTATTCAACCCAAACTTATTGATTCGACCACAAGGGGAAGCTAAAGAATATTCTTAGGTATTAGCAGCTGAGTTTATCAGATTCAACCACACCTGATAGATTAGTGTCTGCAAGCAAAGTATCAGTAACAAAGTAGTATGATAGCAACGGTGCCAGAAACAGATCTGTTGACGGTAGACTATTCCTAACTGTTGTATCAATGGTGCCAGTAGGTTGCACGTGGACGGGGAACTATTCTTCCCCATCAACAGTGACGAAAAAGGATCTTGCAACAAGTAACAACGAAGTAGCAAGGAACAGTAGTAGTAGCAGCAGCAGAGTAACAGCAGTAGCAACAGAAGTAGCAAAGTGGCCCAATCCCTTTTGTAGCAAGGGACAAGCCTAGACAAAGTAACGTAACAAGGACCAGTAGTAAAAGACTCGTAGGCAGTGGATCGGTGATGGATGTGATTCATCATGTAACAGCTATAACACTAAGAGATATGTGACTAGCTCCCGTTCGTCAATCTAATGTAGACATGTATTCCGTATGTAGTCATACATGCTTAGGGAAAAGAACTTGCATGACATCTATTATCCATCCCTCCTGTGGCAGCAGGGTCCTAATGGAAACTACGGGATATTAAGGTTCTCCTTTTAATAAAGAACCGGACCAACACATTAACACTTAGTGAATACATGAACGCCTCATATTATGGTCATCTCCGGGAGTGGTTCCGGCTATTATCACTCCGAGGTTGCGGGGTCATAACACATAGTAAGTGACTACAACTTGCAAGATAGGATCTAAAACACACATATATTGGCGACAACATAATAGGTTCAGATCTGAAATCATGGCACTCGGGCCCTAGTGACAAGCATTAACATAGACAAGTAGTAGCAACATCAATCTAGAACATAGTGGATACTAGGGATCAATCCCCGTCAAAACTAACTCAATTACATGATAGATCTCATCCAACTCATCACCGTCCAGCATGCCTACGATGAGATTACTCACGAATGATGAAGAGCATCATGGAATTGTCGATGGAGGAAGGTTGATGATGATGATGGCGACGATTTCCCCTCTCCGGAGCCCAAAACAAACTCCAGATCTGCCCTCCACATGAAGAACAGGGGTGGCGGCGCCTCCGTATCGCAAAAAGCGATGAATCCTTCTCTCTGAATTTTTTCCAGGCGAGACGGAAGATATAGAGCTGAGTTTGGGGGCGGTGGTGCCACGTGGGCCCCACAAGCCCTCACGGCGCGGCCTAGATGGTGGCCGCGGCCTATGGGCTTGTGGCCCACTGGCAGGCCCCCTCCGATGGATCTTTGCGCATGTATTTTTCTTTTATTCTAGAAAAATTCTCCGTAAATTTTCAGGACATTCCGAGAACTTTTATTTGTGCACAAAAACAACACCATGGCAATTCTGCTGAAAATTGCGTCAGTCTGGATTAGTTCCATTCAAATCATGCAAATTAGAGTCCAAAACAAGGGCAAAAGAGTTCGGAAAAGTAGATACGACGGAGACGTATCAACTCCCCCAAGCTTAAAGCCTTGCTTGTCCTCAAGAAATTCAGTTGACAAACTGAAAGAGACAAAAGAAAAACTTTGACGAACTCTGTTTGATCTTGTTGTTGGAACTATGTCTAACTCACAACCAGAATTTTAGCAAGATCACAAGCAAACCACATAAGCAAATGAGATCTAGGTCTCACGGTAAACTCATATCAATGGCATAATCAACTAGCGAGGAAATAATAATAAGCCTCAAATGTCAACACTTCAATCAAAACAACATGAAGCAGTGCGAACAGATGGTATCTCGCTAGCTCTTTCTGAGACCGCAAAACATAAATGCAGAGCACCTTCAAAGACCAAGGGATGACTA
This sequence comes from Hordeum vulgare subsp. vulgare, assembly GCF_904849725.1. NCBI lineage: Eukaryota > Viridiplantae > Streptophyta > Magnoliopsida > Poales > Poaceae > Hordeum > Hordeum vulgare. The sequence goes on along the minus strand of NC_058523.1, from coordinate 192,852,719 downwards.
AACATGGTAATTCAAGGCAATGAAGATCCAGTCACAGTCATACTCAACACAGTTAAAAGCAAAGCATAAAAATGACAGAGGTGCTCTCTAATTGGAGCTTTTATAAGAGGGGGATGACTCAACAGGAACATAAATAGACAGGCCCTTCGCAGAGGGAAGCATTGATTTGCAGAGGTGCCAGAGCTCAAGCTTTTAAAACAGAGATAATAATTTTGGGTGGCATGCTTTCATTGTCAACACAATGACTAAGAGTTCTCAACATCTTCCACGCTACACATGCTATAGGCGGTTCCCAAACAGAAAAGTAAAGTTTTGACTCCCCCACCACCAATCAATCACACTCCACAGCTAGCCGAATCCTCGGGTACCGTCCATACCAACATCAATCCTGGGGGAGTTTTGTTTGCAATTATCTTTTCGATTTGAGCATGGAACTAGGAATTCCAATTGCGGGCCCCTTTCTCATGAATGATAGTGAATAAACACATATCGAGGATAACACGCCTAGCATGGAAGATACCAATAGCCCCCTGTCACCACATGAGCGGTTCGGGCATGCAAAACAAATTATTTCTTGAAGGTTTAGAGAGTGGCACATGCAAATTTACTTGGAACGATAGGTAGATACCGTACATAGGTAGGTATGGTGGACTCATATGGAACAACTTTGGGTTTATGGAGGTGGATGCACAAGCAGTATTCCCGCTTAGTACATGTGAAGGCTAGCAAAAGACTGGTTAGCGACCAACTAGAGAGCGACAACAGTCATCAAAATGCATTGAGATTAACTAACATTGAGTGCAAGCATGAGTAGGACATAAATCACCATGAACATGAACATCGTAGAAGCTATGTTGATTTTGTTTCAACTACATGCGTGAACATGCGCCAAGTCAAGCCACTTAAAACATTCAAAGGAGGATACCATCCTATCATACTACATCACAGTCATCTCAACATTCTTGTGGGCAACCAAGACAAACAATTATAAGCTCCTAGCTAAGTAAGCATGGCATAAGCAACTATGATCTCTAAGTTGTCATTGCAAACATGTTTCTCTCACAACAAAGCAGAATCAGACATGATGAGCTAGTCATATTTACAAAAACAAAATAGATCGAATTCATACCAGCTTTTCCAGGCTCAGTCACTTCATCATATATCGTCATTATTGCCTTTCACTTGCACGACCGAACGATGTGAACAATAATAAGAGTGCTCGTGCATTGGACTAAAGCTGTAATCTGCAGACAAACACAAAGGAGAAGACAAAGTAATATGGCTCTTTGAAAGCTAAACAGGTATGCATGCAAGAGCCACTAAACATTGTAACAAATATCTTCTACCTTGACCCAAAGCAAAATAAAACTATCTACACAGGAATGCTCCCAACAAGCATAAGAAGAAAAGAAAATATGGATGATACAGTGGCAAAGTGTGAACACCGGCTAACAAAGTGAAAGCATAAGCAAGAATTTAAAGTCGGTGAGAACACGTACTCCCCCAAGCTTAGGCTTTTGGCCTAACTTGTTCTACTCCCAAGGATGGTCCTCGCGAAACCCAAAATCATAATGGGGGTTATACGGGACTGCTGCAGCCACTGCCTGAATAGCTGCCTCACGGAGACGAGTAGCCTTTGCCTTCCTCTCATACTCCTCTGCCTCTCCTCTGGTTGTGTAATATCTCCGTTTTACCTGAAAGTCAAAGAAGGGACGAGCATGAAGGGTAATATGGAAAATAGGCTGCCGGTTAAATATCAAACGGTATAGGAGGGATTCATCATCCCTCTCAAGGAACTGGTAGCGTGTCAAAGCGATGCTGTCTAGGAAAGCTGTATGGAGCGGGGGATCTCCTTTGCGGATGGGTACTCCAAGAAAATTTACTATGCGAGTGGCATAGATCCCACCAAAGAAATCCCCTTCATTAGCATTCTTATTCAGCCTCCTTGCTATTATAGCTCCCATGTTGAAGCTTTTGTCACCCGTCACTGCGCTCTTAAGGATACTAAGGTCGGGTGCGCAGAGGTGACAATGCTCAATCTTCCCATTAATGCATCTGCCTATGAAGAGGGCAAAGTAATGCAAGGCAGGAAAATGAATGCTCCCCATGGTAGCTTGCGTAATATCTCTAGTTTCTCCAACAGTAATACCAGAGCAAAAATCTCTAACCAAAGATTTAGGAGGATCATTGAGGCTACCCCAAATAGGTATCTTGCAAATTCTATTGAAATCCTCTAAATCCATGGTATACGATTTATCATAGAGATCAAACAACACCGATGGCTCACGGCCAGCTGAAAATTTGAATCTACGAACAAAAGAGGCAGTGAGAGCAACATACTGTTCACATTTATCGGAGATGAATTCTTCGAGTCCGACGTTGTGAACAAGTGCATCAAACTCATCTTCGAAAACTGCCTCAATCATAAATTCATCAGAAGGCCATTCACATGGTTGTACTTGCGCGTCTCTTGGTTGGTAAGGATCAGGCTCCCGAATCGCAAGACGGGGACCTCTCTTGCTTGAGGAAGCACCATGAACGTTTCTCCTGAACATCTTCCTTTTCTGAAATTTTCAGTGACCCAAAGGAAGGGTGAACAAGGCTCAACCAAACTCGTAGCAACTACTCCCACAAGTGCCTAGAAGCCATATTACGCATCAAAACTACTTGGGACCAGCTAGAATCAACATGCAAAGCTCAAGAACATGGTCACCCAGGCGGCAAAAATACGTGGAGTATAAGGCACTAGATCAAAAACTAATTGGACCAATGGAGGAGTCACTTACCAAGGAGTAATTTCCCCAAAAGAGTTCGCAGAATGGTGATTTGAGCAAAGAGATCGAAAATCCCAGCAAGAGGAGCAAGAACACGGGTTTGAGCTGCGAAACGATTTTTTCTAGAGGTAGGAGAACTAGATGAGAGCAAGAATGAGTGGAGGGGGTGCCTGTGTGCCCCACAAGCCTGGGTGGCGTGGCCAGGGGGGTGCCCATGCCCTAGGTCTTGTGGCCCACTGGTGTGGCCCCCAGACAAACTCTTTGTCTTAGAATTTTTCAAAAAATCCAGAAAAAATTATACTTGATTTTCAGGACGTTCGGAGAACTTTTATTTTCGGGGTACTTTTCCACCGGACGCTAAAACAGAAAACAGGGAAAACTAAACTAAATCTATCATTTTTCTTCTAAGCAACCTAAAGTGAAATCTTGGAATTGAGGTTTGTGACTCGTCGATTCATCCATCTCATGGTCATCGAAAGAAATCCGTCAATGGGGTTGATCAAGTCTCTTTGACAAACTTTTTTGAATTGCAAAAAGAGAATGGAGAATTTTTGAATAGTCACTAGGTCACCTCAATGGGGATGTGTATCTCCCCAACATGCAAATCATACTTCATCTTGACACGAGGAATAGGGTATTCAAAGCTCCCAATAAGAATCGATGAAGTTTTTTCGATAGCATTGATGCAATGTACTCGATATTGTTTCTTCGAAAAGTGCACCGTATGCTCATTACCGTTGACATGGAAAGTGACATTGCCTTTGTTGCAATCTATAACAGCCCCTGCGGTGTTTAAAAAGGGTCTTCCGAGGATGACAGCCATGGCATCGTCCTCGGGAATATCCAAGATAACAAAGTCCGTTAGGATAGTGACATTAGCAACCACAACTCGCACATCCTCGCAAATGCTGATAGGGAAAGCAGTTGATTTATCGGCCATTTGCAGAGAGATTTTAGTGGGTGTCAACTTATCCAGTTCAAGTCTACGATAAAGAGAGAGAGGCATAACACTAACACCGGCTCCAAGGTCGCATAAAGCAGTTCTAACGTAGTTGCCTTTAATGGAGCAAGGTATAGTGGGCACACCGGGATCACCTAGTTTCTTAGGAGTTCCACCCTTGAAGGTATAATTAGCGAGCATGGTGGAAATCTCAACCTCAGGTATCCTCCTCTTATTAGTCACAATATCCTTCATGTACTTAGCATACAGAGACATTTTGAGCATATCTGTCAAGCACACTTGCAGAAACACAGGTCTGATCATCTTAGCGAATCGCTCAAAATCCTCATCATCCTTTTTCTTGGATGGTTTGGGAGGAAAGGGCATAGGTTTCTGAACCCATGGTTCCCTTTCTTTACGTTGCTTCCTAGCAGCGAAGTCATTCTTATCGTATCTTCTATTCTTAGGTTGTGGGTTATCAAGATCAACAGGTTCAATCTCCACATCCTTTTCATTGCTAGGTTGAGCATCTTAATGAACATCACTATTGATATTATCATTAGGCTCATGTTCATCACTAGATTGTGTTTCAGCATCACAGACAGAGGCATCGTTTGGATTCTCACGTGTAGCAGCAACAAGGTTGCTAGCATAGAGGTTCCTATCATCTTTCTTCTTCTTTCTAGGATGACTAGGTGCATCAGTGCTAACTCCTTGAGAATCTTGTTCAATTCTCTTCGGATGACCTTCAGGATACAAAGGTTCCTAGGTCATTCTACCACCTCTAGTGACGACTCTGACAAAATTGTCATTCAACTCATTGAGCAAGTCATTCTGAGCCTTAAGTACTTGTTCTACCTGAGTAGTAACCATAGAGGCATGTTTACTCAGAAGCTTAAGATCATTGACGTTTCTGTCCACACAAGCACTTAAATGACTAAGCATACGAGCATTCTTTTCCAATTGTCTGCTAACATAATCATTGAAACTCTATTGTTTGGCAACAAAGTTATCAAATTCATCCATGCATAAGCTAGCAGGTTTATCAAAAGGAATATCACTCTCATCAAACCTACGCAGAGAATTTCCTTCTACAACCTGTATCGGGTTATCAAGACCATGGATCTCTTCGATAGGTGGTAGATTTTTGACGTGTTCATATTTAATGCCTTTCTCTCGCATAGATTTCTTGGCTTCTTGCATATCTTCAGGACTAAGGAATAGAATACCTCTTTTCTTCGGAGTTGGCTTAGGAGGTGGTTCGGGAATAGTCCGAGCATTCACATTGCATAAGATGTTATTCAGTAGAATCTCAGCTTGTTCTACAGTTCGTTCCCTAAAAACACTACCGACACAACTATCTAGGTGGTCTTTGGAAGCATCGGTAAGTCCATTATAGAAGATATCAAGTATTAATTCTTCTCAAGAGAGTGATCAGGCAAAGCATTCTGTAGCTGGCTAAGCCTCCCCAAGCTTGTGGGAGACTCTCTTCAGCTTGAGTAAAGTTGTATATTTCCCGCAAGGCAGCTTGCTTCTTATGGGCATGGAAATATTTTTCACAGAAGTAGACCATATCCTCGGGGCTACGCACACAACCAGGAGCAAGAGAAGTGAACCAAGTCTTAGCATCATCATTTAGCGAGAAAGGAAACAGCTTGAGCATATAGTAGTGGCGGATCTTTTCCTCACTAGTGAATAGGGTGGCTATATCGTGCAGTTTGGTAAGCTGGGCTACAACTATTCCAGACTCATAACCGCGAAAAGGATCAGATTCGACCAGAGTGATTAACTCAGGGTCAACAGAGAATTCATAATCCTTATCGGTCACAAAGATAGGCGAAGTAGCAAACTTTGGGTCGTATTTCATCCTAGCGTTCAGAGATTTTTCTTTCCACTTGCGCAGTAATTTCTCAACATCATAGCTATCCTTACATGCAAGAAAATCCTTAGCTATCTCTCCCTCCATAACATAGCACATATCAGGCATAACATGCAATTCAGGCTTAGTAGCAGGTTCTACTTCAATAGTATCAGCAGTTTCAGAAGTATCATCACATCTAGCAGCAACTCTAGCAATTTGTGCATCAAGGGCACCTAGTGGCAAAGCAGTATCAAGCATAGCATCATCAGGCATAGTATCAAGCATAGCATCATCAGGCATAGTATCAAGCATAGCATCATGGACAACAGAAGTAGCATCATCAAGCACATGCGACATATCAAGATTTCTAGCAGGAGGTGATGTCGCAAACTTACTCAAAACTGAAGGTGAATCAAGTGCAGAGCTAGATGGCAATTCCTTACCTCTCCTCGTAGTGGAAGGCAACATTTTAGTTCTTGGATCTTTCGGATACCTCATAGTGACCAGCAGACGTCAATCCCAAGTGACCAGAGAATATAGCTGTGCTTCCCCGGCAACGGTGCAAGAAAAAGGTCTTGATAACCCACAAGTGTAGGGGATCACAACAGTTTTTGAGGGTAGAGTATTCAACCCAAATTTATTGATTCGACCACAAGGGGAAGCTAAAGAATATTCTCAAGTATTAGCAGCTGATTTTATCAGATTCAACCACACCTGAAAGATTTGTGTCTCCAAGCAAAGTATCATTAACAAACTAGTATGACGGCAGACTATTCCTAACTGTTGTATCAATGGCGCCAGTAGGTTGCACGTGGACGGGGAACTATTCTTCCCCGTCAACGGTGACGAAAAAGGATCTTGCAACAAGTAACAACAAAGTAGCAATGAACAGCAGTAGCAGCAGCAGCACAGTAACAACAGTAGCAACAGAAGTAGGAAAGTGGCCCATTCCCTTTTGTAGCAAGGGACAAGCCTAGACAAAGTAACGTAGCAAGGACCAGTGGTAAAAGACTCGTAGGCAGTGGATCGGTGATGGTTGAGTATGACGGATGTGATTCATCATGTAACAGCTATAACACGGAGAGATATGTGACTAGCTCCCGTTCGTCAATCTAATGTAGGCATGTATTCCCTATGTAGTCATACGTGCTTAGGGAAAAGAACTTGCATGACATCTTTGTCCATCCCTCCCATGGCAGCGGGGTCCTAATGGAAACTACGGGATATTAAGGTTCTCATTTTAATAAAGATCCGGACCAGCGCATTAACACTTGGTGAATACATGAACTCCTCATACTATGGTCATCTGCGGGAGTGGTTCCGGCTATTGTCATTCCGGGGTTGCCGGGTCATAACACATAGTAGGTGACTACAACTTGCAAGATAGGATCTAAAACACACATATATTGGCGACAACATAATAGGTTCAGATCTAAAATCATGGCACTCGGGCCCTAGTGACAAGCATTAAGCATAGACAAGTAGTAGCAACATCAATCTTGAACATAGTGGATACTAGGGATAAATCCCCGTCAAAACTAACTCGATTACATGATAGATCTCATCCAACTCATCACCGTCCAGCAAGCCTACGATGAGATTACTCACGAACGATGAAGAGCATCATGGAATTGTTGATGGAGGAAGGTTGATGATGACGATGGCGACGATATCCCCTCTCCGGAGCCCAAAACAGACTCCAGACTGCCCTCCAGATAAAGAACAGGGGTGGCGGCGCCTCCGTATCGCAAAACGCGATGAATCCTTCTCTTTGATTTTTTTTCCGGGCGAGACAGAAGATTTAGAGCTGAGTTTGGGGGCGGTGGTGCCACGTCGTCCCCACAAGCCCTCCTGACGCGACCTAGGGGGTGGCCGCGGCTTGTGGGCTTGTGGCCCACTGGCATGCCCCCTCCGGTGGATCTTTGCGCAGGTATTTTTCTTTTATTCCAGAAAAATTCTTCGTAAATTTTGAGGACATTCTGAGAACTTTTATTTCTGCACAAAAATAACACCCTGGCAATTCTTCTAAAAACAACGTCAATCCGGGTTAGTTCCATTCAAATCATGCAAATTAGAGTCCAAAACAAGGGAAAAAGAGTTCGGAAAAGTAGATACGACGGAGACGTATCAAGTACTCAATGTTGCTTTGCTCCCCCTTTGTCCCTATGATCCGTTGCTGCGACCAGATGATGGAGCCCAGGAGATGGAGTTTCCTGCCGACGTCTGCCCCTCGATGGTGACTTCTTCATGGAGGCCGCTGAAGACCAGGAGTAGTTTAGGAGGTTCCCAGGCAGGAGGCCTCGCCTCGTTCGATCGTGTTTATTTTGTGCTAGCCTTCTCTAAGGCACCCCTTGTTTATGTCTATACTCAGATATTGTTGCTTCCGCTGACTCGTGTGCTTATTGAGCTTATGTATTCTAGCCATCGAGGCCCCTGGCTTGTAATATGAAGCTTGTATTATTTTATTTGTGTCTAGAGTTGTGTTGTGATATCTTCCCGTGAGTCCTTGAGTTTGATCGTACGCATTTGCGTGTATGATTAGCGTATGATTAAATGGAGGGCGTCACTAATACGTCTCCGTCGTATCCAATTAAGAAATGGTGAAAGGCCGAATCTGGGAGCGAAGAAACAGAAGGACACACAGAGAGAGATCCAATCTCGGAGGGGATCTCGCCCCTCCGCCGCCATGGAGACCATGGACCAGAGGGGAAACCCTTATCCCATCTAGGGAGGAGGTCAAGGAAGAAGTAGAAGATGGGGGGCTCTCTCCCCTCTCTCCCGACGGTGCCGGAACGCCGCTCGGGACATCATCGTGTGACGGCGATCTACACCAACACCTCCGTCATCTTCACCAACACCTCCATCACCTTCCCCCATCTATATTCAGCGGTCCACTCTCCCGCAACCCGTTGCACCCTCTACTTGAACATGCTGCTTTATGCTTCATATTATTATCCAATGATGTGTTGCCATCCTATGATGTCTGAGTAGATTTTCGTTGTCCTATCGGTGATTGATGAATTGCTATGATTGGTTTAATTTTCTAGTGGTTATGTTGCTGTCCTTTGGTGCCCATCATATGAGCGCGCACGTGGATCACACCATAGGGTTAGTAGTATGTTGATAGGACTATCTATTGGAGGGCAAGGGTGACAGAAGCTTCAGCCAAGCATAGAAATTGGTGCATACGGGATTGAAGGGGGACCAATATATCTTATTGCTATGGTTGGGTTTTACCTTAATGAACGTTAGTAGTTGCGGATGCTTGCTAATAGTTCCAATCATAAGTGCATAGAATTCCAAGTAAGGGATGACATGCTAGCAGTGGCCTCTCCCACATAAAACTTGCTATCGGTCTAGTAACGTAGTCAATTGCTTAGGGACAATTCCGCAACTCCTACCAGCACTTTTCCACATTCATCAAACTAACGTAATTGTTTCTTTCTCTAACCAGCCCCTAGTTTTTATTTACGTGTTCTTTATTTTCTTGCAAATCTATCCAATCACCTTCAAAGTACTTCTAGTTTCATACTTGTTCTAGGTAAAGAGAACGTAAAGTGTGCGTAGAGTTGTATCGGTGGTCGATAGAACTTGAGGGAATATTTGTCCTACCTTTAGCTCCTCGTTGGGTTCGACACTCTTACTTATCGAGAAAGGCTACAATTGATCCCCTATACTTGTGGGATATTGAAAGTGCGTTATATCGACTAGAGGGGGGTGAATATGAGATTTTTAGAATTTCATCACTGAGGAAATTCCTTTTGAGGAAATTCCTCACTGATTACTAACTTACAGCGGAAACAGTAAAGGATCAGAAGTGCAAAGTTTCACAACAGCAATTTTTCAGAGTGAGGAATGTGAAAACAGATTGCACAGTGAGCAGGCACGTAAAATACAGATGAGGATTAACTAGCGTGAAGAATTTGGGGTTGAGGAATTTCAGAGAAAGTCTTCAGCAAATTCTTCAAAAAGTAGCAGTGAAAGTCATCAACACATAATCTGAGGAAAGTAAGGAGTTGAGGAATTAGAACCCGTTTCTCAGCGAAGACAGTAGCTGATGTCCCAGTTCCAACTGCTGTGACAGTCGTACATCTGGTTTGGAGCGTCTTGGTATTGAAACCAAAGGACAGATAGTCCCTACCGTGTTCTCCTTGGGCTAAGAACACACAGTCCTCGCCCAACACTCGTGGTAAGTCTTCAAGGCAGACTTCCAAACCCTCACAAACTTGGACACCCAGCGATCCACAATTGACTGCTGGAAAGCTCTAGACCATGACGCCTAACCATCTGGAGGATGCACAGTCCTCAAAGGTAAAAGGCTTCAATCCCACACATGAATAACTTCTTCAGTGATGCTCAATCACTAGGTTTGGTTTGTGGTTTCGGTGTATGGGGTATTTCCTCACTGATGAATTACTCTCGAAGACTCTGAGGAATTTGGGTTGCTCTTATGACAAGTGTCAGTTCCTAACGGAGCAGCCAACCAACTACTGGTTGTGGGGGGCGGCTATTTATAGCCTGGGAGCATCCCAACATGATTTTACACTAATGCCCTTAAATAATATGACCGTTGGTGTGGATAAGACCAATTACTTGGCATGGCTATCGAAATGGTCGGAACCCTCAACTGTGAGAGTCCTCATGTCACTCGTATTCCTCACTTGAGGCTTTTGGTAGGATTAGGCTTGGGTTGAGCATCATGAGGAAATTCATTCCAAAGTGTAACTTCGACCCCCTTTAACAGTACTGTGGTCCTATTACTCCAGTGTGAAGAAAATAAAACAAAAAGAGTAAATCTTCATGCTTCAAAGTCTTCAAAATGATTTTCTTCACGACACACCGAATTCCTCAATTTCAGTATCTTCATGAGGAATATCGATTTGATCGTAGGTTCTTCGTGATTCATTTCTTCAGCTTCAGACCAATTTATTCAACCGAAGATATACATTTTTAGGGGTCGATATTCATGAAATATCTCAAACTCCTTAGTGACTTATATATCCTGTGTACACTCATAAACACATTAGATACTTAACCTATAAGTCTTCAAACCACCAAAATCAATAAGGGGCACTAGATGCACTTACAATCTCCCCCTTTTTGGTGGTTGATGACAATTAGGTTAAGTCTTCAACAGGGATCAAAAATATGAAGTGTAAATACTCATTTGAGGAATTTGAAATCAAGATTCAGAGAGACTCCCCCTGAAGATGTGCATATCTTGAGGATTTTGCTTTTCACAGCAAATGCACATTGATGATTTATATCATGGAGATCTCCCCCTGAGTTTTGTAAATCATGCATACATGTAACATATCGTATGAAGAAAATGAAGATGCATGATGCCAAATGGTATCTGACGAATTCCAACATGCGTGCATTAAAACTTGAGGAATAAGCATGCGAAGAAAAACGTTCCAAAGCGTCAGAGTACCATCAGGCTTAAGTTACAACTCATTACATAAAAACTTCAGAAGAGCCAAGAGTTTGTAACTTAAATATAGTTCATAAGCCCCAAAATATCCCGCTTGAAGACTAACTCTCAAGTTTCTCCCCCTTTGTCATCAAGTGACAAAAAGGGACAAACTAAGGACTAACGCCCGTGAAGACTTCACTTCTTGGCGGTTGATGAAGAGGCGTGATGCTTCTTGGGAGTAGTCTTCTTCCTTGGACCGGTAGCAATGTCGAGTTGTTCTTCATCAGTTTCAGCAGTGCGGAATGAAGAAAAGGAGCTGTCTTCAAGGTCTGGAACTAGAATGGGCCTGAACTTCTTCTTGGGAGGCCACGACCAGTCAAAGTCTCGCTCAAAGTCCATTTGTTCAAGCTCTGTCTGAGTCTTCAGATGTGCAAGTGTAGCCCACGTGCGATCAAAACCTCATGCAGATAGTGATGGTTAAGCTTCACAGAGTTCTGTGTTTCAGTGAGGGTTTTCACAATGGTGCCAAACTGGCGTTTGACCCACTTGTGATTGCGATCCACCTTCTGGTGAAGTCTGAGGAGGAGCTCTCTTGTATTCATCACGCGAGGAGGAATGGGGCTTGCCGGACGAGTCTCAGTGTCATCCCATGAAGAATAAGCTTCTGGCTCTCTGAACTGGCTATCAAGGGGCCTACTGCCTTCATCAATCACTGATTTTCCTTTTCCTTCAATGGGCTCGAAAGTCTTCTTGTTGACCCGGATAGGAGGCATATAACCAACATGGTTTTGGAAATCAGCGTGGAAGTTGATGCCTGTCCTTGTCCTGATGAATCTCATGATCCATGGGGCATATATCTTGTGATCAAATGGACACATAGCATTGTCGGCCAAAGTCCTCAGGAATAAATCATGGATGTTGATAGGAATACCATGGATGATGTTGAAGAGGATATTCTTCATGATGCCTACGACATCTTCTTCATCATCATGGCCTTTGATCGGCGCGAGCACACTGCAGAGGATTTTGTAGACAAACCTTGGTGTATATTTGAGCTCGTGGACGAGGAAGGTTTTTCTCGGTGATTGTCCTTCAGCCAAAGGCTTCATGAGGACTTCCATCATCCCGTTGGGCAGCTCACGCTCACCGTAAAGCTTCACAGCCTCCTCTGAGGGAATTGGTACAGGAAGTTCACGGAGGAGCTGAGTAGCAGGAGCCTTGTAGTGAGTGTTTTGTGTCATCCAGTCAAATACCCAGGTGTTAATGTCTTTAGGGTTGCCAGATATATGAAGAGTGGCATAAAACTGAAGAATGAACTCACTGTTCCAGTCAGAGATGTCGGAGCACATTGGCAGCAGACCAGCGTCATGAAGTACATTGAGGACTGGCTCTAGGAACGGTATTGCTTCAAGTTCGACGTGAGGAATATGCCTGTGCTGGAATATCTTGTTTCTTCCACATAGCACAGAGGCATAGTAATTCAGCTGTGTCCTTGTCCAAAACTTCAGATGCCTCATTTGAGGCTTGTCATAGGGGTTCTCTCCAATGAAGTACATGCGCTCTTCAAAGAAATTCTCCTTTTGAAACTGTGGTCTCTTGGAGAATGGCTGATGCTGAACAGGCTGAAGATTTTGCTGAGGAACATGAGGGGAGACAACAATTGCAGTCTCGGGGTTGAGCACGACAAAGGCATTGTCTTGATCAGGTGCATTTTCCTCAGCATTATCCTCTGGGTGAGGAATTTCATCAGCTGGGGCTTCAGGCTGAGGAGCAAGTCTGGCTGGGCATCAGGCTGAGGGGCTAGCTCTGGCTGGGCATCAGGCTGAGGAATAGGTTCATCTTGCTCAGGTGGAGGAGTTGGGTCAGCCTGTTGCTCATCTTTAGGATTTTGCTCAGGTGGAGGAGTTTGGTCAGCCTGTTCCTCATCTTGAGGATTTTGCTCAGAACTTTGAATTTTATCAGCTTGAGGAATTTCACTTTGTTCTTCCTAAGCTGGCTTGGTGACAGAGGCAGTTTCATCAGCTGGTGCAGCTGATCCTTGAGCAGTGTCTTTCTGAGGAATGAAGGGCTGAGGACCGTCGTCAATACGAATTTCTTCATCAGTGTGTTCCTCAGAGGCGACATCCTTCATTTCCTCATCTGTCCCTTTCGCTTGGTCATGAAGGATGACCATTTCATAAGACGGAGCGACACTTAGGGGCACAGGGTCCAGTGGAGCAGTATCTTCAAGCGCTTTGAGGTGCTTGGCCTCTGTTTCTTCTTCTGCTGAGGAGGCCTTTCTCTTTTTGGCTTCCTTCTCAGCAGCCCTGGTTTTCTTCACGTCTGATGCAGACGGAGTCATCTTCTTCATCTTTGAAGCTTTTGGTGAAGGAGTTCTCTCGACAGATTCTTCAGCTGGCTTTGAGGAACCAGCTGGAGCAGAGTCATCAGCTTGCTTTGATGAAACAACTGGGTCAGGGGCAGTCTCACCAGCTACAGCAGGTTCATCAGCTGGAGCTTCCATGGTGATTTCTTCAATAGCCGGTACATCCACACGGCTTTCTTGGAGTATTTCCTCAGTTTGAGGAGTTTCCTCAACATGAGGAGATTCATCAGCTGGCTCTTCAATCAAGGGCTGGGGACTTGGTGCTAGAGGTTCAGCCTTCTTGTTGTAGTCATCAACAACTTTAGTGGCCAGCTTGATGAAATTGCTCTTGAGACTCTGACGATCTGACAGCTTGGAGTACTTATCAGCCAAATTCTTCAACTCGGCCTGTGTTGAGACTAGTGCATCAGGCGTCAAGCTGAGGAGATTCTGCTTGAGGAATTTCTCCTTTTAAGCTTCGCAACCTTGGCCTGCTTGGCTTGTTGTTCTTTCCACTTGGCTTCATTGATGAAAGTGGCCACCATGTGGCTGATGCTAGGGGGAAGTTTCAAATCATCAAGAGGAGTGTTTGGGTCCTCATACCAGATGTTTATGTAGTCTAGGAGGACCTTGGGGTCCATGGCCAGAGGAATGGCGCTGCCTGATCCTTGAGCTACCCTTTCCTGCTTGTTTCTGATTATCGCTTACAGGGTTTGATCATCATATTCATCACTGCCCTCTGATGCAGACGGGACAGTGATGATTTTGCTGGGGCTTGGCAGAGTTGCTCTTTCAGCAGACACCTTAGTCTTCACCGGAGGTGGTGAAGACTTTGTCTCCGAGCTGGTTGCAGCCGGGGGTGAGGAGCTGGAGGTGGCGGTTAGTGACTTCATGACAGTCTTCTGTACTGTATCTCTTGAGGCTTTGGTGGTGGTGCTAAGGATTTTGGAGCTGAGGGTTTTGGCGCTGAGGGTTTTGTAACTGATGCCTGAGCAGACTTCTCTTGAGGCTTTGGAGCCCTTGGTTTTGATGGCACCAACTTTGGTTGAGGTATTGCTGAACCAGAGGTCTCAGTGGCAGAGGAAGTAGCTGCAGTTGAGGCAGCAACTGAGGATTCATTGAATTTCCTCACTGCAGCATCTGCCTGCATCTTGAGCTTAGCCAGATGCTTTTCCTTCTCATCTGGATAGTCATCAATGGTCTTGAGGCTTGAGGGATGTGCTACTCGATGAGCCTCAAGTGGGGCCCGTTTGCTAGGAGGCTTCAGGGCGAATTTCTTCACATACTTGGCAGTTAGAAACCTGTATTCCTTCCATTCCTTAGCCCATCGACGTTCTATCTTCTGCAGCCGAATCTTTCTCTTGGCCATTGTTTCATTTTCATCAAGTGTGCAATAGTCCAAGTAGATATCCTCAGGGATATCCAAAGTTGTGTTTTGCTCAAGTTTCTTTCCTCCCTTCTGCTTTCTGTCATCCTCCATTTTCTTCAGCTGAGGATTTTGCCGATGAGATTGAACTCTTGAGGATTCTGATGAGACTTGAAGATTTTCTTCAAGAAACGCTGCAAATGAGTTAATGTGATGAGAACCGAGAGATTCATCAGCTGACATGTGTGTACCTGTGAACAGAGTATAGTTGTGAGGAATTTGGAGAGGTCATATGCATTCTCAGATTTGAAGAAAATGAAAAAGTTTGACAGGTGAGGAATTTAACCAGTGGTTGAGGAATTTGCCTAAGCATACCGTTCTTGGGTTCCAGAGTTGTACAAATCCGAAAATTCGCACAATTGAGGAATCTCGTGAAAATCTTAGATGCTTAGTGAAGTTCATCAGTGGTGTGGTGATAGGCAGTGTTTGAGGAATCAAGTGCATATCGATTCTTGAGGAAAAATAGATTTCACATAGGAGATGTAAAATAGTAGATCTAACTTGCTGTAAAAATGGGATTTTATTTACCCTTGAGGGCGCGCACGAAGAACACAGAAAAGTTGTGTAGGGAGGCTCTTCGGTCGCGTGTCCAATGCGCCCTAACCCGGTGGCAGAGGACGTCTACGGCGGCGGCGGACGAAGATGGTCCGACTCCGGCGTGGTTCCGGTGACGGAGAAGTCGAGGCAGTGAAGCTCTTCCTCACCGGCGACGAGACTTCCAGCGGTGGCGCTAGGGTTCAGTGCTTTTTGCTGTAGCAGGAGAGCGATGGGGCGAAGAAGTGTTTGCCGAGGGGGATAAGGACATATTTATAGCCAGACAGTTACTGTTGGCGCAAAGAATTCGGACCAAACAACCCCTGCCTCTATGTCTCTGCAGGACACGTGTAGTTCCTGAGCAAGGCGGTGGAGATAGTGGAGATCGTGGTTATCCGAACGTGGGAAGTGGGGTTCAGTTACTGTGCATTAAAGAAACAATTTTTGAAGATTTGAGGATTTTCATTAAAAAATCATCAGCTGACAAGGACGCAGTGAGGATTTTGAACAAAGTTTCAAGTAGAACGCATACGAAGAATCGAATAGACTGGATGAGAATAGCATAGAGGGAAAGTAGGGTCCGATCACATTCACTTAGAAGAAATAGCTATAAGTGAATGCTGTTGAGGACTTGAAATCACAGTCTATCTAGTCAAACGAAAGTCATCAAGTGTTTTTGAAGATTTTGTGATAAATAGTCACAACGAAGAACAACTGTTTTGAAGAAAAACACATTTTGAGGAAATGGAACATTTGAAGAAAATCAACTTGAGGAATTTCACGTTGGGCGGTGGTGTGACCCACCATATAAGAATGTTGATTACACACGCCGTGTACAATTTTCGTAGGGCCCTGAGAATCAATTTCTTCATTGATTTCTTCACATTCAGAGTGATATTCTTCATTAGTTGAAGAAAATCGATTCATCATGTGTTGCACATCTAAGTCATCAATTTTGCATAAGTGTTAGGATGTGTGCTCGTTTTTACAAAACATTTGAAGATTCTAAGATATTTAGCTCACACCGCAACTTGCAAAACCTTTTCTCATCCAAGGTCTTAGTGAAGATATCTTCCAGTTGATCATCAGTCTTCACATGGTCGATGAGGATATTGCCCTTGAGGACATGGTCTCGAAGAAAATGATGATGAATCTGGATGTGCTTGGTCTTTGAGTGCTGTAGTGGGTTGTATGCAATCTTGATTGCACTCTCATTGTCGTAGTAGAGAGGCACATTCTTCATGTTGATGCCGTAGTCCTTGAGGGTTTGCTTCATCCATAGTAATTGAGCACAGCATGAACCAGCAGCAGTGTACTCAGCTTTGGCAGTGGAGAGTGATACACAGTTCTGCTTCTTTGAGGACCAGCAAACTAGTGATCTTCCGAGGAAATGGCATGTGCCAGAAGTTGACTTGCGATCCACACGGTCACCATCATAGTCAGAATCAGAATACCCTACCAGATGAAGATTTGAGCCCTTGGGATACCATAATCCTAGTGTTGGTGTGTGAGCTAAGTATCGAACAATATGCTTCACAGCCTTATGGTGTGATTCCTTCGGTTTTGCTTGAAAACGTGCACACATGCAAACACTAAGCATTATATCTGGCCTAGATACTATAAAGAGCCAATCATAGAGCGATATACCTGCTGATCGAAATCTTTACCATTTTCATCAGTGCCGAGGTGGCCGTTGGTAGGCATTGGAGTCTTGGCACCTTTGCATTCATGCATGTCGAATTTCCTCAGAACATCCTTGAGGTATTTCTCCTGTGATATGAAGATTCCATTGCGTTGTTGATGAATTTCAAGACCTAAGAAGAATTTCAGCTCCCCCATCATAGACATCTAATATTCTTCACTCATCATGTAAGCAAATTCATCACTGTATCGTTTGTCAGTGCATCCAAATATGATATCATCGACATATATTTGGCACTCAAATAGCTCATTATCATAGGATTTAGTGAAAAGAGTTGGATCGAGTGAACCAGGTTTGAAGCCTTTCTTCATGAGGAATTCCTTCAATGTATCATACCATGCTCGAGGGGCTTGCTTGAGACCATAGAGAGCCTTTTTGAGTCTGAAGACTTTGTCTGGATTCTTTGGATCCTCAAAACCTGGGGGCTGAGAAACATATACTTCTTCCTCAAGCTTACCATTGAGGAATGCACTTTTCACATCCATTTGGTATAAGATGATGTTATGATGATTAGCATAAGCAAGTAGTATTTGAATAGCTTCAATTCTAGCAACAGGTGCAAAAGTTTCATCGAAATCTATTCCTTCAACCTGAGTGTAGCCTTGGGCTACAAGTCGTGCCTTGTTCCTCACCACTTGACTGTCCTCATCTTGCTTGTTTCGAAAATCCACTTGGTGCCTATGATGTTGTGCTTGTGAGGATCTGGTCATTTGACGAGCTCCCATACGTCATTCAGCTTGAATTGAAGAAGTTCGTCTTGCATAGCTTGGATCCACTCCGGCTCCAGAAAAGCCTCAGCAACTTTTGAGGGTTCTGTGATGGATACAAAATAAAAATGCCCACAAAATTTAACTAAGTGTGAAGCTTTTGAGCGAGTGAGAGGACCTGGCGCGTTGATGTCGTTGAGGATTTTGTCAAGCTCTACTTCATTTGCAATCCTCGGATGAGCTGGTTGAGGAATTCGTCTAGGCTGAAGAAGTGGTTCTGGTGCAATTTCCTTAGGAGAATCTTCTTGATTTTCATCAATGATGGGGATCGTTTCTTCACCAATTTCCTCAGTGGGGACAATGTCTTCAGTAGGTTTGAGCTTTATTGCTTCCTCAGGAGACAGCTTATCTGGATCAGAAGGCAATTGCTCTCTTTGCGAGCCATTAGTTTCACCGAACCGCACATCTACAGTCTCAACAACTTTGTTGTGATAGTTGTTGAAGACTCTGTAGGTGTGCGAGTCCTTTCCATAACCGAGCATAAAACCTTCATGTGCCTTAGGTGCAAATTTTGAGCTATGGTGAGGATCTCTAATCCAACATTTTGCACCGAAGACTTTGAAATAACTTACATTGGGTTTCTTATCAGTGAGGAGTTCATATGAGGTTTTCTTGAGAAATTTGTGAAGATATACCCTGTTGATGATATGGCATGCAGTGTTGATTGCTTCAGGCCAAAAGCGACGAGGAGTCTGATATTCTTCAAGCATAGTTCTTGCCATCTCAACCAGAGTCCTGTTCTTCCTTTCGACGACACCATTCTGCAGAGGAGTATCAGGAGCAGATAATTCGTGAGTAATACCATGTTCATCAAGATAATCATCAAGACTAGTGTTTTTGAACTCTGTTCCATTATCACTCCTGATATGTTTGATCTTGATGCCAAAGTTCGTCGAGGCCCTTGAAGAAAATCGTTTGAAGATTTCCTGCACTTCAGTTTTATACACTATGATATGCACCCATGTATATCTGGAATAATCATCAACTATGACGAAGCCATATAAAGATGATGCATTGGTTAGTGTGGCATAGTGAGTAGGTCCAAATAGATCCATATGAAGCAATTCGAATGGACATGTAGTGGTCATGATAGTCTTCGAGGAATGCTTGGATCTGGTCATTTTCCCAGATTCACATGCATCACAGAGATGGTCCTTGAGGAATTTGACTGATTCGATGCTGATGACATGCTTCTTCTTCGCGAGCGTGTGCAAATTCCTCATGCCTGCAGGACCTAGTCTTCGGTGCCACAGCCATCCTTCTGAGGTTTTTGCTAGTAAGCAAGTGGCTGGTTGAGGACCTATAGAGAAATCAATAATGTACAAATCCCCTCTTCTTACACCTTCGAAGACTTTGGATCTGTCAGATTCCATGATGACTACACATCTATATCTACCAAAGATAACAATCATATCAAGATCACAAAGCATCAAGACTGACATGAGGTTAAAACCAAGGGATTCAACAAGCATCACTTTGTCCATATGCCTATCCTTGGAAATAGCCACTTTGCCAAGTCCCAATACCTTGTTTTTACCTTTCTCAGCATATGTGATTTGCTTCAGAGGTGATGGAGTCAGTGGCATATTCATCAGCAAGCTTTTATCACCAGTCATCTGATGTGTGCAGCCACTGTCAAGAACCCACTCAGTATTCTTGGGTTTGTCATCCTGCAGATGAATTAGTACAACTTACCATCTCATATGCTTCAGATTTGAAGAATATGATATCAATTTCATCAGATAAGAATTTCATCACAACAGAATTATAAGGACGTGTGAAATATTTCTATTTCATCGACATTAGCTTGCGTCCTATCAATCATTTCCTCAGGTCTCCAGCAAATTCTTCAGATGATGATTTTCATCTGGAGACCTGATCTGCAGAAGTGATTAGTTCGATTTCTTAACCACCCACATCTGAAGGGGTGGCAAAGCATTCATCATCCTGCGAGCACCATATGAGAAAGGTGGCATTGAAGCTAATGCACTTCTCTTAACAGTAGGGGGGTTAAAGTACTCATATGAATATGCAGAGAACTAGTTTGAGGATTTATGAACATAATGATTTGAAGAGTAACACTCATATTCATATTCCTTGTAGTTTCCCTGCATGTTAGATGCATTAGCACGGGTACGAGCATAATTTTGACCAGTTGAGGATTTTGATCCTCTTGAAGACTTTGGTCCTCCTGAGGAATTTGATCCGTGGTTCAGATTCTTCAGTGGTGGTGCCATGAGGACATTCACCTGAAGATTTTCAAGACAACTTTTGGGAACCCAGATTTTCCTCAAGGGAGGCCCATTCCTGCAGTTAGTTCCTACATATCGAGCAAATACTTCACCAGATTGATTTTTGAACAGTTTATATTTGGAGTCAAATGACTCATCGGAGGAATAGGATAATTCACATGAAAAGCCAGTTAGATTAGATGGATCAAAAGGAGGCCCAGTAGCAGCAACCCATGAGGTTTTGGGATACTGCTCAGGTTTCCAATAAGATCCATCAGCATTTAATTTCCTCTTAAAGGCAATTCCTTCTTTCCTCGGGTTCCTGTTCAAGATCTGCTTTTTGAGCACATCACAGAGGGTTTGATGTCCTTTGAGGCTTTTGTATATGCCTGTCACATACAATTCCTTCAACTCTGCATTTTCATCAGTAACATTTGTGTTTTCCTCAAGTGAGGAAATAGACACTACAGGTGCAGTTGAAGAATTTGTAGCAATAGAGGCATTTGATGATTCTGGTGAAGAATTAGCAGTTTCCCGTTCAATGCATTTAAGACATGGAGGAATGAATTCAACTTGACCATCGCTGATCTATTGAGCGAGTAATGAATCATTTTCCATACGAAGATCATCATGAGACATCCTCATCTTGTCTAGATCAAGCTTCCTTTGAAGAAATTCATAGGAAAGCTTCTCATGATCAGCGAGGAGTATATCATAACGATCTTGAAGATTATCAAATCTAGACTGAAGACTTTTCACATCTTTAGTGAGGATTTGGGTAAGGTTCATTTCATCATTCAACAGATCATCACTTCTATCTAGCAGTTTCTGAAGCTTTTCGAGGGCAGTTTGTTGTTTAGTGGCAATGATAGCAAGTTTACTGTAACTGGGTTTTTTATAATCATCAAGTTCACAGTCACTTGAATCAGAGGAGGAGGCATTATTTGGTACCTTCGAACCTTTTGCCATGAAGCAATAGGTTGGAGCGAAGTCATCATCATAGTCATCAGTGTGGATGGTGCAATCATTTTCTTCAAGATTGAAGATTGACTTGCTGACGAAAGTGGTTGCCAGTGCAAGACTAGCCTGTCCGGATTCTGAGTCTTCATCAGAACCCTCTTCTTCATCACATTCCTCTGATTCTGCCTCGGAGTCCATTTCCTTGCCAATAAGTGCCCGAGACTTTCTGAAACTAGTCTTCTTGTGGGATGAGGGCTTTGAAGATGAGGATTTTGAAGATTTCTTCTTTTTCTTCGAGTCATCAGAACTGTCATCCTTGTATTTCTTCTTCTTTGATTACTTTCCCCAAGGGGACAATCAGCAATGTAATGACCTGATTTCTTGCACTTGTGGCAGGTTCTTTTCTTCTAGTCCTCAGATGAAGATTCTGATTTCCTCATCTCTCTTCTTGAAGATTTACCGAACTGGCCACGTCGTGTAAACCTCTGGAATTTCCCCACGAGCATTGCAAGCTCCTGTCCAAATTCTTCAGGGTCACCAATGTTGTCATCCGAATCTTCTTATTCAGATGAGGAAATTGCTCTAGCCTTCAGTGCACGTGGTCTAGAATAGCTTGGTCTATATAGATCTTTCTTTTCTTCTAGCTGGAATTCATGAGTATTTAGCCTTTCGAGTATATCAGCTGGATCAAGCATCTTGTAGTCTGGTCTTTCTTGAATCATCAGAACTAAAGTATCAAATGAAGAATCCAAAGATCTCAGAAGTTTCTTCACAACTTCGTGATCAGTAATGTCTCGAGCTCCCAATGCTTGCAGTTCATTTGATATGTCAGTGAGGCGATCAAAGGTGTCTTGGCAGCTTTCATTGTCATGCCTCTTGAAGCGATTGAAGAGATTGCGAAGAATATCAACACGAGAGTCATGCTGGGTTGATACTCCTTCATTTACTTTGCACAGTCTCTCCCAGATCAGTGTTGCAGAGCCCAAAGCACTCACTCTTCCAAACTGGCCTGGGCTCAGATGGGCACAGATGCTATTCTTCGCTTGAGAATCGAGTTGCTTGAATTTCTTCACATCAGCAGCACACATGCTAGCAGAGATGATGGGGACGCCATGTTCCACAATATACCAAAGATCATTATCAATAGCTTGTAGATGCATTATCTTGTTCTTCCAGAAGGGAAAGTTCTTTCCTTCGAAGGTAGGACATGCTGCAGTCACCTTAAACAAGCGTGCAGTCGACATAACTAAAACTCCAGGTGGTTAAACCAAAATCACACAGAGCAAGGGAGTACCTTGCTTTGATACCAATTGAAAGTGCGTTATATCGACTAGAGGGGGGATGAATAGGAGATTTTTAGAATTTCATCACTGAGGAAATTCATTTTGAGGAAATTCCTCACGGATGACTAACTTACAGCGGAAACAGTAAAGGATCAGAAGTGCAAAGTTTCACAACAACAATTTTTCAGAGTGAGGAATGTGAAAACAGATTGCACAGTGAGCAGGCACGAAAAATACAGATGAGGATTAACTAGCGTGAAGAATTTGGGGTTGAGGAATTTCAGAGAAAGTCTTCAACAAATTCTTCAAACAGTAGCAGTGAAAGTCATTAACACATAATCTGAGGAAAGTAAGGAGTTGAGGAATTAGAACCCATTTCTCAGCGAAGACAATAGTTGATGACCTAGTTCCAACTGCTGTGACAGTCGTACATCTGGTTTAGAGCGGCTTGGTATTGAAACCAAAGGACACACAGTCCCGGGACACACAGTCCCTACCGTGTTCTCCTTGGGCTAAGAACACACAGTCCTCGCCCAACACTCGTGGTAAGTCTTTAGGGCAGACTTCCAAACCCTCACAAAATCGGTCACCCGGCGATCCACAATTGACTGCTAGAAAGCTCTAGACCATGACGCCTAACCGTCTGGAGGATGCACAGTCCTCAAAGGTAAAAGGCTTCAGTCCCACACAAGAACAACTTCTTCAGTGATGCTCAATCACTAGGTTTGGTTTGTGGTTTCGGAGTATGGGGTATTTCCTCACTGATGAATTACTCTCGAAGACTCTGAGGAATTTGGGTTGCTCTTATGACAAGTGTCAGTTCCTAATGGAGCAGCCAACCAGCTAATGGTTGTGGGGGGCGGCTATTTATAGCCTGGGAGCATCCCAACATGATTTTACACTAATGCCCTTAAATAATATGACCGTTGGTGTGGATAAGACCAATGACTTGGCGTGGCTATCGAAACGGTCGGAACCCTCAACTGTGAGAGTCCTCATGTCACTCCTATTCCTCACTTGAGGCTTTTGGTAGGATTAGGCTTGGGTTGAGCATCATGAGGAAATTCATTCCAAAGTGTAACTTGAACCCCCTTTAACAGCACAGTGTTCCTATTACTCAAGTGTGAAGAAAATAAAACAGAAAGAGTAAATCTTCATGCTTCAAAGTCTTCAAAATGATTTTCTTCAGGACACACCAAATTCCTCAATTTCAGTATCTTCATGAGGAATATCGATTTCATCGCAGATTCTTCGCGATTCATTTCTTCAGCTTCAGACCAATTTCTTCAACCGAAGATATACATTTTTAGGGGCCGGTATTCATCAAATATCTCAAACTCCTCAGTGACTTATAGATCCTGTGTACACTCATAAACACATTAGATACTTAACCTATAAGTCTTCAAACCACCAAAATCACTAAGGGGCACTAGATGCACTTACAGTTATCAAGACCTTTTTCTGGCACCGTTGCCGGGGAGAGATAGCGTGGGTTGAATATTCTCGTGTGTGCTTGTTTGCTTTATCACTAAGTAAATTTATTGGTTGTTCTAAGTTGTTCTCTATCTTTAGTTATGGATATGGAACACGAAATACCAAAAAAATTAGGTGTACTTGCTACTCATGGAGATGGGGAACCTCCTAAAACCCCCGATGCTCGTTATGTGGAAAATATTATGCACTTATTTAATAATCCTGAGAAAACCCCATTAAATTATGTAATGGGATACACGTTGGATCAACGTGAATACTTTAGGGATTATCGCTTGACTCAAAAAGGGAAACTATTATGGGATCAAATTCATATGTTGAAATGGTATGCTTGGGAGCTATGCTTGAGATATGATATTACTTGCTGCTCTAGGATGAAGGCTCAACACCTCCCCTTTTCTTGTAAATTTAATGCTAAGGAAACCTTGTCTTCTTATGCTAATGGTATATATGATTACTATGATGTGGAACAAATAGAAGAGTTTGTTGCTTTTATGGGTGCTTATGAAATTGAAGCTTTGTTTAAAGGGTGTGATGATAATGATGCTGCTGCTTACCGATCCAAAAATTTGGTTATGCTTTGCTATTGTTATACTAATTATGAATATAATGCCCATATTTATCGATTTATGTAGAAATTCTATGCTGCCCAAGAAGAGACTAATATTTTGCAGGAAACTATGGAAGAAGAAAATGCTCAAACTGTGAGCTCATTAGATGAAAAAGATGATGAGGAGAGCGAAGAACAAAAGGAGGAAGAGAGGACTAGCTACCCGTGCCCACCTTCTAATGAGAGTAACTCTTCAACTCATACATTGTTTAATTTCCCTTCGTTCTTACCGAAGGATGAATGCTATGTTGATTGCTATGATCCCTTGGATCCGTTTGAAATATCCCTTTTTGATGAACTCGATGCTTGCTATGCTTGTGGCCATGATGTCAATATGAATTATGCTTATGAAGATGAACTTGCTATAGTTCTTTATGTTAAACATGAAATTGTTGCTATCGCACCCACTTATGATAGTCCTATTATCTTTTTGAACTCTCCCAACTGCACTATATCGGAGAAGTTTGCTCTTATTAGGGATTACATAGATGGGTTGCCTTATACTATTACACATGATGATTTTGATGATTATAATATGCATGTGCTTTCTGCTCCTACTTGCAATTATTATGAGAGAAGAACTACATCTCCACCTCTCTATGTTTCCAATATGATAAAATTGCAAGAAACTGCTTATGCTATATATTGGCCTTTACTTGATGTGCATGAATTGTTCTTTATGACATGCCAATGCATAGGAAGAGATTCATACTTCGTCATTGCATGATATATGTTACCTTGTGCTCACTACTAAATTACAAATCATTGTTAATTAAAATTGGCTTTGATATACCTTGGAATCCGGGTGGATCCATTACTTGAGCACTTTATGCCTAGCTTAATGGCTTTCAAGAAAGCGCTGCCTGGGAGACAACCCGGAAGTTTTGGAGAGTCATTTATTTCTGTTGAGTGCTTTTATATAGTTTAAAAACAAACAAAAATATAGAGGGGAACGTAAATCTTTTTCAAAAAGAGAAGCGATTGAAAGGTGATGCCTTGCGGACATGAGGGTCGACCTTGAACACTTGTGTTCATGCTCATGGAAACAATGTAGAATTTTTCATGGAAGTTTCTCGCAAAAATAATTATCCCATTGTACAATTCCTTTGTATTATAAAAATAATGTGCCAAGTAAAGCCTTTATGATTAGTTTGGGTGATAGTTGTTTGATCATGCTGAAAAAGACAAAAACTTTGCACTCACGAAATCATTTCTTATTTCTATACAGAGAGTGCTATTGAGTTGATTCTTTTTGCTCCTGATTTATATGCAAATTGCCCTAATTGTTCAGAATTTTGGAGTATCAGAAGTATGGTATAAGTTCAGATTACTACAGACTATTCTGTTTTTGACAAATTCTGTTTTCTATGCATTGTTCTCTTATTTTGATGAATCTATGGGTAGTATCGGGGGGTATGAACCATGGTGAAGTTGGATTACAGTAGATATAAAGCTAATATGAATTTGGAATGAGTTCACAACATTACTTAAAGTGGTGATTTACTTTATTATACTAACGGATCTCACGAAGGTTTTGTTGAGTTTTGTGTGGTTGAAGTTTTCAAGTTTTGGGTGAGACCACGATGGATGAAGGAATAAGGAGAGTCAAGAGTTTAAGCTTGGGGATGCCGAAGGCACCCCAAGGTAATATTCAAGGAAGACTCAAGCGTCTAAGCTTGGGGATGCCCCAGAAGGCATCCCCTCTTTCGTCTACAATCTATCAGTAATTTTACTCGGAGCTATACTTTTATTCGTCACATGATATGTGCAAATGCTTGGAGGGTCTTTTGTGTTTATTTCCCCCTTTTTATTTTATGCACCATGCTGGTATGAGATAGTCCTTGGTTGATTTATAGAATGCTCTTTGCACTTCACTTATATCTTTTGAGTATGGCTTTATAGAATGCTTCATGTGCTTCACTTATATCATTTGAAGTTTGGATTGCCTGTTTCCCTACACATAGAAAACCGCCATTTGTAGAATGCTCTTTTGCTTCACTTATAATTGTTAGAGCGGGGCATATCTTTTGTAGAAAGAATTAAACTCTCATGCTTCACTTATACCTATTTAGAGAGTTAACAGGAGTTGGTCATTCACATGGTTAATCATAAAATCCTACATAAAACTTGTAGATCACTGAATATGATATGTTTGATTCCTTGCAATAGTTTTGCGACATGAAAATGTGATATTAGAGTCATGCTAGTGAGTAATTGTGTATTCGTAGAAATACTTGTGTTAAGGTTTGTGATTCCCGTAGCATGCACGTATGGTGAACCGTTATGTGAGGAAGTCGGAGCATGATTTATTTATTGATTGTCATCCTTTGTGTGGAGGTCGGGATCGCGCGATGGTTAACTCCTACCAACCTTTCCCCTATGAGCATGCGTGTAGTACCTTGTTTCGATGACTAATAGATTTTTGCAATAAGTATGTGAGTTCTTTATGACTAATGTTGAGTCCATGGATTATACGCACTCTCACCCTTCCACCATTCCTAGCCTCTCTAGTACCGCTCAACTTTCGCGGGTGCATTACACCCACCATATACCCTTCCTTAAAACAACCACCATACCTACCTATTATAGCATTTCCATAGCCATTCCGAGATATATTGCCATGCAACTTCCATCGTTCCGTTTATTATGACACGCACCAATAGTGTCATATTGCTTTGCATGATCGTAAGATAGCTAGCATGATGTTTTCATGGCTTGTCCGTTTTTTGATGTCATTGCTACGCTAGATCATTGCACTTCCCGGTACACCACCGGTGGCATTCATATAGAGTCATATTTTGTTCTAAATATCGAGTTGTAAGTAAATAAAAGTGTGATGATCATCATTGTTAGAGCATTGTCCCATGTGAGGAAGTAATAAAAGAGGCCAATGAAGCCCAAATAAAAAAAAGAGGCCAAAGAAGCCCACCAAAAAAAAGAGAAAAAAAAATAAAAAAATAAAAACAATGAGAGAAAAGAGAGAAGGGACAATGCTACTGTCCTTTACCACACTTGTGCTTCAATGTAGCACCATGATCTTCATGATAGAGAGTCTCATATATTGTCACTTTCATATACTAACGGGAATTTTCGTTATAGAACTTGGCTTGTATATTCAAATGATGGGCATTCTCAATTGCCCTAGGTCTTCGTGAGCAAGCGAGTTGGATGCACACCTACTTAGTTTCTTTTGGAGCTTTCATAAACTTATAGCTCTTGTGCATCTGTTGCATGGCAATCCCTACTCACTCACATTGATATCTATTGATGGGCATCTCCATAGCCCGTTGATACGCCTAGTTGATGTGAGACTATCTCCTCCTTTTTGTATTCTCCACAACCACCATATTCTATTCCACCTATAGTGCTATGTCCATGGCTCATGCTCATGTATTGCGTGAAAGTTGAAAAAGTTAGAGAACACTAAAGTATGAAACAATTGCTTGGCTAAAACCGGGGTTGTGCATGATTTAAATACATTATGTGGGGAAGATGGAGCATAGCCAGACTATATGATTTTGTCGGGATAACTTTCTTTGGCCATGATATTTTGAGAAGATATGATTGCTTTGTTAGTATGCTTGAAATATTATAGTCTTTATGTCAAATGATAGACTATTGCTTGGAATCACTCGTGTTTTAGTATTCATGCCATGATTAGATTATATGATCAAGATTATTCTAGGTAGCATTCCACATAAAAAATTATCTTTTTTATCATTTACCTAATCGAGGACGAGCAGGAATTAAGCTTGGGGATGCTGATACGTCTCCGTCGTATCTATAATTTTTGATTGTTTCATGCCAATATTCCGCAACTTCCATATACTTTTGGCAACTTTTTATACTATTTTTGGGACTAACATATTGATCCAGTGCCAGTTCCTGTTTGTTGCATGTTTTTTGTTTTGCAAAATATCCATAGCAAACGAAGTCCAAACGCAATAAAAAACCTACGTGGATTTTTTTTGGAATATTTATGATTTTTGGGAAGAAGAATCTACATGAAACGATGCGCGAGGAGGTCACAAGCCCCCAAGGCGCGCCCTAGGGGGGCACACCTGGCAGGCTTGTGACCAATCCCTAAGGCGGCTGGGGCCGTTCTTTCGCCGCAAGAAATCTAATATCCGGAATAAAATCGTGTTAAAATTTCAGCCCAATCGGAGTTACGGATCTCTGGCAATTTAAGAAACGGTGAAAGGAAGAACCTGGGAGCGCAGAAACAGAAGGACACAGAGAGAGAGATCCAATCTCGGAGGGGCTCTCGCCCCTCCGCCGCCATGGAGACCATGGACCAGAGGGGAAACCCTTCTCCCATCTAGGAGGATGTCAAGGAAGAAGAAGAAGAAGAAGGGGGGCTCTCCCCCTCTCTCCCGGCGGTGCCGGAACACCGCTCGGGACATCATCGTGTGACGACGATCTACAGCAACACCTCCGTCATCTTTACCAACACCTCCATCACCTTCCCCCATCTATATTCAGCGGTCCA
Organism: Hordeum vulgare subsp. vulgare; assembly: GCF_904849725.1. Lineage (NCBI taxonomy): Eukaryota > Viridiplantae > Streptophyta > Magnoliopsida > Poales > Poaceae > Hordeum > Hordeum vulgare. Next base: position 192,823,891 of record NC_058523.1, on the reverse strand, counting down.
CTCTCCCGCAACCCGCTGTACCCTCTACTTGAACATGGTGCTTTATGCTTGATATTATTATCCAATGATGTGTTGCCATCCTATGATGTCTGAGTAGATTTTCGTTGTCCTATCGGTGATTGATGAATTGCTATGATTGGTTTAATTTGCTTGTGGTTATGTTGTTGTCCTTTGGTGCCCATCATATGAGCGTGCACGTGGATCACACCATAGGGTTAGTAGTATGTTGACAGGACTATGTATTGGAGGGCAAGGGTGACAGAAGCTTCAGCCTAGCACAGAAATTGATGCATACGGGATTGAAGGGGGACCAATATATCTTATTGTTATGGTTGGGTTTTACCTTAATGAACGTTAGTAGTTGCGGATGCTTGCTAATAGTTCCAACCATAAGTGCATAGAATTCCAAGTAAGGGATGACATGCTAGCAGTGGCCTCTCCCACATAAACCTTGCTATCGGTCTAGTAACGTAGTCAATTGCTCAGGGACAATTCTGCAACTCCTACCACCACTTTTCCACACTCGTCAAACTAACGTAATTGTTTCTTTCTCTAACCTGCCCCTAGTTTTTATTTACGTGTTCTTTATTTTCTTGTTAACCTATCCTATCACCTTCAAAGTACTTCTAGTTTCATACTTGTTCTAGGTAAAGCGAACATAAAGTGTGCGTAGAGTTGTATCGGTGGTCGATAGAACTTGAGGGAATATTTGTCCTACCTTTAGCTCCTCATTGGGTTCGACACTCTTACTTATCGAGAAAGGCTACAATTGATCCCCTATACTTGTGGGTTATCAGTCACACCGGGGGCCTTACCGCTTTTTCTCTTCTTGAACTTCTGTCCGGCATGCACGTTCCTCGCCAAAAGACAGTATCATAGGTTAGAGTAGTAAAAATCATCCATGTAATATGTCTGAATTTGTCTCAGACAGATGAATGAAATGTTGTTTCCTTTGCGTCTGATCCTTCTCTTTGCATGATACACCGTTTGCATTTTCCGGAAGCTTGCTGGCATGACTGGTCCTGCCGCTAGTACCTTGAGGAACGGGTCCTTAAAAGTTCGTCGGAGGGGTCGTTACCGGCAAGGCTCCTTGTCGCACTCAGTGCAACCATTAGATCATCGAGCGCGGCTCGAGGCGAAATAAGGCGCTGCGTAGCCGCTTGGTCTGTTGAACAAGTTCGAAACAGTGTGAAGGTGCTCTGTGGCCATTCAGGTCGTTGAACGAGTTTGAAATAGAGCCAAGGTGCACTGATCCTGACAAGGTTCCATCTACGCGCAAGTTTCGCAAACAAAGCGTGGGATCTCTAGAAAGGAAACAAGCTATCTACTCTGTAATTTCATCTAGAATATCTATCACTTATCTGTTGTGCCGTGGCACTTCTTACCGCGAGGTTTGGGTCCTTTGCCGGGGCCTCAGACCCCCGACAAGCGGGATGTTACACTTTCCCGGCAACTTCCCATCCGACAAGATTCTTGCCGATAGTCCTTGACCATCGTATAGGAAAGGGGTTGCCGGAGTATAACTACTTTTTCTCTATTGCCAGGCCGTGCTGGTGGAGCCCCCGAGCGCATCATTGGCATAGAAGGAAACAACTCTTTGTTACTATGGAAAAGGTTACAAGGGTACATGGATTACAACGATACTACACCTGCCTACGGTTAACCCTATGCTAGCAGCGGAACAACGACCGTTGTGATGAACTCCACTCCGCAGGGACTCTGGCTGGAACACTCATCCTAGCTCACAACTTGGAATCCTCGACACGCAAGCAACCATGACATGACCTGCAAACTGGCATGACATGCCAGGTGAGTACTTTGAATGTGCTCGCAAGCTCACAACAAACACTAGCATTAAGGCAAGACAATATCATAGCAATCAAGATTAGGTAAATATTTATCATCACCGAAGGGGTAGTTGAAAATAAGTATACCAGGATACCCTCACCATACTTTAGTGACCAACTCATGATCTCACCAAGAACCTTTAGCGAATGTCCTCGAGACTTGTCATCGGATTGATGCCCAACTGTTACCATACTTAGACGAGTTCTTCCACCATTATTAACAATGATATGGTTGACCATCTTCTAAGGTCTGGACGGGCTGTCCAATACCGTGGATGTGGATATTCGAATAGATTTGACACTCTGTAGAGGTTGCACACTTTACCCATATCATGGAACACTGACCTAGTGATCCCATTCGGGTGGACCAGCATTGCTCCAACAAAACTTGTCTGACCCATGAATCTTCCATTGTACCTTCTGCATTCATCCTACCCCAGTGTCCTGCCCTGGGTGGCCCTTGTGTCCTCATGACACCTGCCACCGTCGTGGCCAAACTAAACTGTCCCAAACGGGGACACCCGGGTCAAACAATCAACTGGCTCACAAGGTTCACCGCCTACCTGACCAGGTAGCGCACGTGCATAACCCTCCCTCTTTGGAGGTACTAGTGAAAAAGCATGCAATCAGACCAAGTCAAGGCTGTCCCATACCGGCAAATGTGGTTGAACGCATAAGCCCGGACAGGTGACTCTTGATCAACCAACTAAGTATCTTATCCCCGAATAATATTTTTGTCATGGCTGACACTCCGATATCATAGTAATCCAATAACCAATAAGCTCAAGCCACTGCTATTGATTCATATCCATAGACTGTCATTTGAAACCCGAAATAATCATAGAAAGTAATCTTCAACAACATGGCATTAACTAGTGGGTAAAATACTAGTTACTAACGATTTCGTAATCAACATGGTAGTCACCTATTCCAGATTTTACTCAAACATTGCATGTTCTAATTCATACTGCAAATAGTCATACTTGCGATTAAATTAATTGATTAAACTACGATATTGCAACACAATTATGAAAATGAGGGTTGTAGCTTGCTGGGGATGAAGAAACCATCGGGGAGAGGTGCGGAGAGTCCACGGAAGGATCGTCGGAAAAGGTTCTCTCTCGAAGGGGGCTGATAGGGGAAAATGGTCTTTTCACCGTTGGAACACATAGTGAAAATGCTACCAACATGACAGGCTCGACGAGACAAAGAAGTGGGCTTTGGAATCACCTCGATCGGAGTTGCGGGTAAAAAGATATAAGAGTTTTTCTGCCATGGACTGGTGTGAAGAAGAAATAATTGCACATGGGTCCCTGCCAGTACTGCGGTTGGCGCCTCCTCTGAAAATATGCTTTCCTGGAAGCGAGAGCATATCCGTGGAAATACGTTTCCTCTTATCCAGCTGGACCGGGCCTTCTCTCACCGACAGGTGGGGTCGGGACCCACCTGTCGGGTCCCTCTCTCTCTCCTCTCACCTCCTTCTTCTTCCCCCTGTGGCTTTGACGACCATTCACCGCGCTCTGACCACCGGCGAGCTCATGGGACCGAGCCGCACCCGTCCCCGCATAGCACGTGCGCCGAAGGGCTATGGAACGACAACGTCTTGACCCACGACAGACGGCGGCTCGAGCCGAGCTCGGGCATGTCGCTACGGTGCATCAGAGACGAAGATGAGAGGCAGGTGAGGGTCGCGAGACCTTGGTGGTTCCTCTAGTGAGGTCAGGAGGGAGGGGGAGAGCTCGGGTTGCTCTAATTTAGGCAAGAGCTGAGGCGGCCATGGCGGCCAATGGAGGGTAAGGGGGCCTCCAGCGATGGATGAATGGGTCAGGGAGGACCAGAGGGATGCGGTGAGGTTGGTGGAGAAGACGAGAGGGGCTAGGAGGCCTTTTATAGGTGGGGCGACACAGGTGGTCGAGCACGGCCGCGATAGCGTGATAAGCACGGCCGTGGTGGCGGTCTTAGCCGCGCACTGGCGCTCCGAGGCAACATGGCTGGCCTCTTGCGGTGTCGGGAAGGTACTAGGGCAGACATGGGAGCTCGGGGAAGATTCAGGAGAGATCGGGGAAGAAGACGACAATGGCGGTCACTGCCAGAACAGGGTGGAGCTTGTCGCGACGCGACGAGGAAGAAACCGGAGGGGGAGAGGAGTCTAGGGAGAAGAGGTCGACGAGGAGGAGCTGTTGAACACGACTAGGTGCGCGGAAACAACGAGCAGAGGAGGGGCCCGAGCTAGCAAACACGCAGCTCGCGTCCATGGCATGCCAGGGTGGTGGTCACCACGTGAACTGACGCACACACTGCACCCTTGCATGCAACACCATGTCTAGCAGAGAGTCCTTCCAAGGAGGTGTCCTACTCAGGTGATAGATCGGCAAAAGAAACAAAAAGGAGATAGGAGGCTTCACTGGAAGTTTTCTGCAGCAAACTTGGGCACATTACTGTGGTTAACAGGAAGGTGATAATGGCTAATTAAGATGTCTAGGAGGTTTGGGTTAAGAAGGACTACAATACTGGGAAGTTTTAGAAGCAAAGGACCAAGATTCAATATAGTTGCTTTGCAACTGACCAATCTAGTCCAGAACACAGATTTTGATGTGGCACTCACCAATCAACAAATAGGGGCTGAAATTTGGAGGAGGCTAGTTATTTAGGCATATGAAGACACTGTATAAATTTCACACCATCTAAATAAACCAAAATGGTACTTCCTTCACACAGCATCCCACTGGACAAAATTTTAGGAAAATATCTGAGGATAAACGGCTAGATAAAATGAGCTCAAATTTGGTGGGGAGATGTTTTATAGGTAGGAGAATGTCGTGGTAAAATTTCAGAAATTTTGGAGCAACATAAAGTAGAGTTGCTTTAGAATCCAAAATAATGACCAGAGACAAAGATTTGATGTTGTGGTCACATGATTGATGAGGTGATGCTCAAATTTTCTGGAGTGTCATGATTTGAGCATAGTGAGATCATGGCAAAGTTTCAACTCATTTGAATACTCTTAGCTAGCACTTGTTTCACAAAGCTTCCTGTGGACCAGGAACTTTGGAAATTTTCCAAGAAATATTTACTAGCCAAATAAGGTTAAACTTTTTCATGAGGCAATGATATGGATAGGAAAGAGTGACCGCAAATTTTGAGAGCAAGCAAGAAGATAAAAAGAGTACTTACTTCACAACTTGACAGTTAGGGCAGAATCAGAAAATGGATTTTTGAGGAATATTTTTGAACATGACAAGGAAGGATTTTGTCATATCCGAGGAAGATATGACCCAAGAGATTTATGAGAATTATTTGCCAATTTTTTGAATGATAGAAATGTGGGTTGCTTCACAACCCAGAGCAAACAGGGTTATCCCTTTAATAGAAAAAGGAATGTTCCCAGAGAAAAGATTATTGGGATTGGCTCAAGATGGAAATGACAAGGTCTTGGGATGGTTTGGAGGTTCGCAAGCCAATAGGGAAGATGAATCAAGGGTGATCCCTTTAGGTTTCAAAACTACAAAGCCATAGAAAAGCAAAACCAGACCAAAATCAAAAGAAAAAAGAAATGGGCAAAATCCAGGGTGTTACAGATGACAAGATGAAGTATATAATTCTAGCATCTCGTTGGTTACGCCAAGTGGAAGTTTGAGATGTAGTGAGCAGAAGTTTTCCCTTACACGGAGATTGTAAGGTTTATGGAACCAGGAGGACTCCTAGGATCAACAAGTAGGTGTCTCCCACCCTGGCGCTCGGAGAAGACGTGGACCTGCACACACAACAAATAACTTTGCTCCCAACGAGTACACAGAGGTTGTCAATCTCTCTAGCCTTGTATTTTGCAAAGGATCAAAACACAAGCGGGAATAGTAATAGTGATTGCAACGAGAAAGTAAATGAAAACAGTAAATGATGGAGGTGTAAACAATGGTGGTGATATGGACCAGAGTCACATAATGTTCACTAGTGATGTCTCTCTCCCAAAAGACGATAAACAACTATGCTTGGGTAAACAAATAACAGTTGGGCAATTGACAGAATTATAAACACACTAAATGCTAATTATGCTACTTGATAGTTAGAGGCTCAATAGTAATGGGCAGTATCCAAGACAAGTAGACCGTTTATTCATCTGCATCGACTTACTAATCATCCACCATGAGATATCTATCCAGAACATCTCGCCGGTATTAAGTTGCAAGCCCCACACAATGTGTAAACTCAAAGCAACGGACAACTGCATTAACGAACTGTGCGTAAGGTAAACAATCCTTGCAACCATGGTCACCAGCACCATTGTTTTCTCCCTAGTGGCAACAACACATCCCCTAGTCTCATGTTTCTGTCACTCAAGATAGACATCGAGGGGCATGAACCCACAATCATGCATAACACTCTCTCTTGGAGTTATAATATACTACTCGGCCAAAGCAATAAATAGCAATGGACAACATGCATGAATCACTAACAAACATAATATAAAAGGATAATAAAATATATAACTCATAACAATCTGAACATAATCTCATAATCCATCGGATCCCAACAAAATGAGCATAGAAATAGCAAGAGAATTACATAGGTGCCTTGATCATGTAGGGCAGCTCACAAGGACTAACCATTGAAGCACAAGATTGGGGAGAAGACATCACATAACTACTGGTCATGGACTCATGGTCCAAGGAGGACTACTCACGACAGGACCGGGAAGCGTCCATGGCGATAGCGAAGCTCCCGGAGATCAATCCTCCCTCCGGCAGGGTGCCAGGAAGAGGTCTCCTGATGCTCCCGATCTCGGAAGCGCTGCCGCGGCGGAACGATGGAGAAATTCGCGATTCTCGATCCCCTGGAATGGTTTCCTCTCGGAGAGGTAAGTATAGGTCGAAGGAGCGTACCGAAGGAGGTGGGACCCACCCAGGCGGCCTGTGGGCGCGGCCAGGGGGTAGGCCGCGCCAGGAGGTCGCCTGGACGGCTCCTGGCCCCCTCTCACCCATGTTCGGTGATCTGGAAGCTTCCGGTACGTTGATTTTTATATATTTTTCTCGGGATTTTTGGGGCTTCGGAAAATTGGGTAAAAGCCCGTGCAAAAAATACATCAACAGACAAAAACTGGCACTGGGTGCACTGAGTTTGTAGGTTAGTCCAAATATGTGTAAAATGATATAAAAGTGTAGCAAGACATATAGCAATGTCACCCAAAAGATCATGGAACAAGGAGAAACTATACATACGTTTGGGACGTATCAACATCCCCATGCTTAATTTCTGCTCGTTCCCGAGTAGATAAATGATAACACAATAATTTCTGTGGTGACATGCTAACACACATATAAGAACTTCAAAGTAAAGCAAATAATATATACAATTCCAGTCAAGACAATAACAAGCAAGAGTTTATATCTAGTATTGAAATTAGCAAAGTAAGAACATAAAGGTGCAAGAGCTCTCGTTGTCCGTGACTCGAATGTCTACAAATGGTGTTTGCGTGCAAGAAGTGGGAGATGGGTTGAGATCATAAAATACTTTTTTAATTGAGAACTCAATCTACTAAAATTTCACACTTGGTCTCCTTCGGAATCTTATGTTGACTCATCCCCAGACCACTAGTCAGGCACAAGTCAAAATGATCCTCTCCCTTTTGACTTTGAGCACTCATGCAATGGATGAGCGTAAGCAAGATATGTTGGCACTTAGGATGGCAAATAGAATAATGATGGGGAAGGAAGACAAAAAGGTGTGAAAGACTCACATCAATGAGGACATTCATAGGCGAGAGAAAGGCAAATGATAGATATGATGTGAGGAGTAGGGATTGCCATGTAACGAATCCACATATGAGCTAAGGTAAGCTCTCCAATGGAATTAGTGGGGGTTCATCCAACTTGTTTGCTCATGAAGACCTAGAGCTCATTTGAGGAGGCTCATCATTGGAATATGCAAACCAAGTTCTATAGTGTAAGGGTCCCCACATAGTTATGCATGAATGATAATCTCTATGTAGTACAAATATAGCAATGGAGTACGAGTGTGGATCCTTCAAAAGGAATAGTAGTGTTGCCCCCTTCTCTCTTTGAATTTCTTTTATCTTTTTCTTCTTTTTTTGTGTGGCCTCTTTGGCTCTTTCTTTTTATCTCTCATCTGTCCTCTTTGGGATCTTTTCATTTGTCCTCTTTGAGATCTTTTCCTCACTTAAGGGCAACAATCTATGTTTTACATGAATAAAAATAAAATCATCACACTTATAAGAAGTACTCAACATAAATACAAGTGAAAACTATCATGATGTATGCAAATGTATGCCTCTGCCAGTGTAGCAGGATATGCAATGATACTAGCGCGTCATGTAGCAATAATATCGGCAAGGCCCAACTATCATGCGACTCCTTGATCAAGCAAAAGCATGTATGACATGAAGATCAAGTCATGAGATGGTGGATGTTGCATGGCAATGTATCTTAGAAAGGCTATGGAAATGTCTCAATAGATATGTATGGTGGCTGTTTTGAGGAAAGATATAATGAGGCTTATGTATGGCAGATCGTATCATGTCATGGGTTTGGATGCGCCAACAGAGTTTGCACCAACTCTCAATGTGAGAAAGGGAAATGCACGGTACTGGAGAGGCTAGCAAATGATGGATGCTAGAAGTGCAAACAATCGAATACTCACATTAGTCTGAAGAACTCATACACTTATTATCGGTAACTCTCTATCTAGTTAGGAAATTCACAAAAAGACAAGTACCCCGAGGAGGAGTATTTGGGGGTTTGGTTATCCTTGCGCATCCTCGATTCATGGTAACGTGAGGGTACTCTATATATTCCAACCCCTCTAGAGATTAGCAATCAATTTAGTAGCTAGAGTTCTCAACCAATTTTTAGTTTTTAAAAAACACACGGATTTCCCAAAATACGACACCTATCACTAATAGGCTCAAGCTCTTGGCACCAATAGTCCAAACATTACTCAAATCAATACCTCAAAACTATTGCAAGTTAATACTATACTTAAATAGCAATCTTAATTACCTACTCATGCAAGACACATAACTCAGTGCAACAAGCCAACTCTCTAGACAAGATAAGCATGATAACTCAAGAGAGTTCCAAAAGAAACCTAAATAAATGCTCTTAAAAACTTATAGCATGAAAACTAAGAGCTAAGCATGACAGTAGCTACGGAAAGATAAAGAACACAAAAAAAAGAATAAGCATGAAAACCTATGTTGTGTTCTAGAGTGGAATGGAGTGTGTACTTTCCAACCCAATTGGAGTCCTAATTGCATGAATATATTTTTTGTTGGAAAGTAAGTTTCATGTACTTTCCAACCCAATTGGATCCACCCTCAAAGTCATCCAGAGCATGGAGATATTGATGAAACAGTCTGACGCTGCAGCAGAATCTGAGTCAAACTATAAGTCCAAAGGTGTTGCATCACCTCCACTTGGGCCCATTGGCCTTTTAAGACCTAGGGTTAGTTTTAGACTGCCTTGGGACGTCCTCTTACCTCCTTGTATGCCACCTCTTGCTCCTATATAAGTAGATCTGTCGGGAAAATCGACACTTATGGGAAGCTCGAAGGGTCCCTTGATCATTGGGCGGAGGGATAGAGGTGGCGCTGAGAGCAGAGCTAGTGATCAACACCGGCAAGGTCGTTTACCCAGGTTCGGGCCACTTGATGCGTAAAACCCTACTCCTGCTTAGTTTGTATTGGGGGCTTACTGTAGGATGATTTGCTATAGTAGTTTAGCTTGTGGTTAGGGAGTCTCAAATCCCAAAAGGTCTAACCTCTAGAAAATGAGCCTTGGGCCTCCTTTTATAGGCAAAGGGGTTACTAACAGTGTGCTCACGGGTTGCATAGTGAACAGGGTTCACCGCTTATCTTCTACGGTGGCGTGAGGGGCAGTAAATGCCTTGTCTGGCCCCTGGCCAGCATCAAGGTGGCTTCGACACGTACCCAAGTGGATCGACACATGGGTCTTGCGCTGGCGCATGAGGGATGCGCTGGAGCGGTGGGACTGTGGTAGAAATGGGGGAGGACACCTGGCGAGCGAAAGGAGCTTGCTGGCCTGGTGTCCCTGTCGGAGGACTTGATTATCTTCCCGGTAAGGAGGGCTTGCCGGGGTCTTGAACGTCTTCCCGGCAAGGAGGGCTTGCCGGGGCCTTGCGAGTCTTTGTGAGTCTTCCCGGCAAGGAGGGCTTGCCGGGGTCTTACGAATCTTTGGGAGTCTTCCCGGCAAGGAGGGCTTGCCGGGGCCTTGCGAATCTTCCCGGCAAGGAAGTCTTGTCGGGGCCTTGCGTGTGGAACTTCTGTACTCTACTCCCTCAGAGAGGGGGCGTGGCCTCGGTGAGTCTTGGTTTGTCTTCCTGCCAGTCTTCCTCGCATGCTGCTGCCAAGGGTGTTGCCAGTGCCCGTGCACAATTCTGGGGCACAAGAGACCCCAGTCTCTAGTGCACCGACAAGATCAATCTAGTTGCTTTTCTTGGGATTTCTTTAGTTAAAAGTTAGACATTGCAACTTCGTGTATTTCGTTTGTGTCCGATGACCAGACCAAGACCACTATCGGATCCCCACCACTTTCAATACTTCATCTATATTCACAGTATTAAGATTGCTTTTATCATATTCTTGCATGTTCTTCGATTGCTTGCAGAAATAGACCTTTGTGGTAAGGTTATTCGTGCTTCGACGTGGCCAATAACCTCATGGAGTTGGTTTAGCAATTGCGAAGGTGCAACGTCGTGCATGTTTGTAGTCGGATTGTCAAAGTCGTCTCCACCAAATCGATAGTTATTATCTCATGAAAGATCGTGACCCTCGCATCTATAAAGTGGTATGAGTTTATAGGTTGCTCGATGAGATCTTTTACTAGGTTTTCGTAGTTTAGATCACATGTGTTTTTCATACCTATAACCCACGAAAAAGACATAAAAAATTTAAGGTTAGATCATCATCTCCGAACCAATTCGAGCCTTTGTATAACCTTTTCAGTGTTTTTGCTTTGCTGAATTTACAGTTGCATCATCGTGTAGAGTTACTGGCCTTAGCGTCTAGTTCCTTCGAGTTTTGAGTACTGTCCATACGTAGTCACACCACCGCCACACTATCGTCCCCACCGCTGCCATATACCACCAGAATAATCATCATCCCTTCCGTTGTCTTCCACCACCATCCATCAATTTCCACCACACCCTCCCCGCCATTCATTGACATTATCATACTTAAGGTTGTTTGCATCTACACTTGATCCAGTCTGCATCTTATCTGGTTTGTTTTGGAAAGAAGAAGGAAAAGAAGGGAAAAAGGGAGAGAAAAAAGTGAGAGAGTAAAAAAAGTAAGACAAAAAAGAGAGAAAAAAACAAATTTCAGATCTACCTAGACTCAATCTTGTATCTGAAGGATTGAAATCTGTTTTGCATAGTGTTCAGTAAAACATGCATATCTTCCTCATACGAAGTCCGTTTTCGCTCCACGGGTACTCAAATTCAAGCTATTGACGAGACGCATATGAATAGTTCATCAATTACGTTCATTATTGTAACCATAAAATAGACTTCTAAATAGGAGTTTTTGCCCTCCGAAGGTCGCGAGCACAGTTTGTCAATATTTTTCAGTTATATTCCCGGATTTTTGACTCCTCATACGAACTCGGAAATGAGTGACTATTTTTTGAGTTGGAAATCTTGAGTTAGTAGCATTCTTGAAAATATAAAAAAATTGATATAATATTTTTCATAGGAAAGTTATAGAGAGAGTTTTGGTATATCCTGCTTGGTCGTGATTTGTCATCATTATCTTTACTGCCATTGTGATCTTTCCTTATATCTTGCTATCCAGAGCTACTTCATATCATCCGCTCCTGCTATTTGTGCTTTGTAGTGACTCCATTAGTGATTTAGGCTCGTGTCTCTACTACGGTCTAGCCTAGGACCAACACAGTACCATCGTTGAGCGTTTATTGAACATTGCATCTCTGAATTGATTATTGGTAATCTTTTGCTACCATATATTTAAGCCTGCCAAGATCCAGATATTTATACTCAGTGTATACATACGTTCGCCTGGTAATCATTTTATTCGATCTTCAGAGGTATTGGACCGTCGGTTGCCGGTAACCACTTGCTGCATGGTAAGAATTTGTAAGACATTGATATTTGCTTTATTGTCACTGTTTTACCACCACATCCCACTAGTTCATTGGAACAATATTCTTGGTTTTTTGTTTCTTGTTTCTACTAGTCATGATAGGATTGAGAGTTATCAGTTCACGGTCCTCTTCGATCGTGGAAGTTATGCCACCACATTAACCGTTACGAGACATGCAAAGAGATCCAAGTACACATGATGAGGTTAATGTTTCAATACCATCATTTAGTGGCCATTTCAGACATGCTTTGTATATTTAATGGGAGTTTGAAACAAATCTTATATTTTCTTCCCATAATTTTGCTTAACATATGAAAGTTAAGGTTGCAGATGGTTCTTTCACTGATTATGCTTCAGTTTGGTGGAGCGAGTATAGTTGGTTACACCGTGATTATATACCTACTACTTGGGATGATTTCAAACTTGCCATGAGAAACACATACGTCCCTGCTTGGTATACTCATGAAATGATTAAAAAGTTCCAACTTTTAAAACAGGGTAGTGACACCGTAACGAAATATTATGACGATTTACAAACAACCTTGTTACATTCATAATTAGAAGAAACTGAAGAAAATTTTATGGATATATTTTGGGGAGGGTTAAACCGTGTTATTCAGGAGATACTAATTCATGAAAGGTGTGTATCTTTTATTTTGTCTTGCTTGCAAAGCTGAAAAGGAAATAAAGCAATATGCTACCCTTAAGGAGAAAGAATGCAAGGTGCATATTCCAAGAGTTTGTAAGGTTGTTCCTTCAACTACTAGGAGTACTATGACAACCACATCAATTGTTGTGAGGGCTATGATGTCTACTACACAACTTTATTCTTGTAGACTCGTGTTGGGCCCCCAAGGCAGATTTTTGTAGGACACTAGCAATTTTCCCTCAAGTGAATGACCTAAGGTTTATTAATCCCTAGGAGGTGTAGGGTGAAGATGGTCTCTATCAAGCAACCCTACAATCAAATACAAGAAATCTCTTGTGCCCCCAACACACCCAATACAATGGTAAATTGTATAGGTGCACTAGTCCGGCGAAGAGATGGTGATACAAGTGCAATACGGATGGTAGATATAGGTTTTTGTAATATGAAAATATAAAAACAACAAGGTAATAAGTGGAAAACAACGAGCAAAATGTTGTACTAATGCTTCAAAATAAGGCCTAGGGTACATACTTTCACTAGTCCAATCTCTCAACAATGCTAACATAGTTGGATCCTGTCGGCGTTGCTAGGTCGACACCTATGGGGATCAACGTGATACCCTTGTGATCATAGGGTGGGGAAAGACAACGTCAAGAGCAGATCTAACGATCAACACCCGCAAGCCTTTTTTACCCAGATTCAGGCCGCTTACGTGTAAAACCCTACGTCCCGCTCGTCTGATCGTATTAAGCATTTTGTTGTTTGTTACGGTGATGATAACCTTCTTCTTAGCCAATCTCCAAAAGAGTCTATCCCCTTGTGAATGAGCTAAGGGCCTCCTCTTATAGGCAAAGGGGTCACCTACAGTGCTTGATGGTAGGTTCACGAGATGTTACAGTGAACCGAGAGCGGTGCTTATCTATCTACCGCTGTTAGGTTCATTAAATGCACGTCTTGTCCTTGTCAGCAGAGTGCTGGTGAATACATGTGTCCAGGTGCTTCGACACTTAGACGCTGCGTTGGCGCATGTGGAATGAGCGGGATCCTAGGGGGGCGGTAGCACTATGGCAAGGGCGGTCACCCTCAAGTGCCTATCCCGTCATCCTAGTAAGGGTGCTTGCCGGGGCCTTGGGTCTTCGTCCCGGCAAGGAAGCTTGCTCGGGGCTTCGGTTGTCTTCCCGACAAAGGAGGTTTGTCGAGGCCTCGTGCCTGGTGAGTTCATCACGCCCACTAAAACGGGCGTGGCCTTGGATATCTTCCCGGCAAGGCAGGCTTGCCGAGGCCTTGGTAATCTTGGGGGTACATCTTGTCTAGACTCTGCCACGCCCTACCGTCAGGGGCTCTTTGCGCCCGTGCACAAGTCTGGGGCACTAGGGAACCCAGTCTTTAGTGCACCGTCAAGAGCCCCCGGGCCTCGGCCACACATGCGCGTGGAGCGTTGTTGGGCCAGGCCCAAAGAGGTGCACGGGCCTTCGTGGCTGGATCTGCTGGCGGTTGCCTTTCCCCAAGCTGTGCATTGATCGTGCGGAGTGGGGAGTTGTGCGTGCAGTGATCGAGGCGGCCGCGAGCGTGGGGAACTGTTGGTAGAGCAAGCAAAGGGTCAGCCCGTGTCCCCATAAGAAGGGGAAAATACGAGCTCTCCCAGCCCACTGTTCCCGGTCCTTTTCCAATCTCAAACGCCGCCGCCGTGGCCACCTTCTGCTAGAGCTTCCCCACGCCTCCCTTTCCTCCCTGCGGTTCCGCTTCGGGCGACAGCGTTCATCCTCCGCCGTCATTATGCCGCCGAAGGCTTCTGGGGGAAAGGGTGATGCCTCCGAGAAGAAGTTGGCGAGGCTGCGGAAGAAGTACGCCTTCTTCCCCAAGGGTCTGGGTATGGCCATTTTGAAGAGCCGCTACCAAATCATGTGGGCTGCCGAGACGAAGGTGCATCCGGCCACCGTAGTGCTCCTCGGGACGGGAAGCGGGGGCCCGGACCAGTTCCCCTTCATCGCCGATTATTTCTTCTGCGAGCTTTGCCCGCCATTCTCAGAGTTCTTCCTCGATCTCATGCACACCTATGGCTTCTGCCTCCTCGACTTTACGCCGAACGCAGTGATGTGCATGTCCATATTTGCGCACCTTTGCGAGAACTTTGTCAGGATCACCCCCAACACAACTCTCTTCCGCCACTACTTCGCTCCTCGCATCCAGGGCGGGGAGGCCCTTTCGGGCTCCATCGCCTAGGTCCCAAGGACTGGGCGCAAGGAGGCGTACATGGGAGGTACCCTTCGCGAGAAGTGGGACGAGTGGCGGGGGAAGTGGTGCTGGATTCGTCAGGAGGGATATCCGCCCTGCTGCGAGCCCAGTACCTCCAGGATTGGGTCTCGGGGAGAGGGCTGGAGGGATCTGTCCCCTCACGACGATAAGCTGACCATCGCTACCACCAGGATCATGCGTCTCAGGGCCGCGGGGTTGATGATGGAGATGGTGGCTGCCGATTTCATCTGCAGGCGCATCGCCCCTCTCCAGTATAGGGAGGGAGGCCGGCTTCGGCCTTCGCGAATGCGGCGGATGTCATGCGGCTGCGACCGGGGGTGGACAACAATCTGACGGCCATGGAGCTTGGGTACTTCTGCCAGAAGCTGTTCAGTTCAGAGGTGAAGATCCGGCTGCCACGGGGGGTCCTCCCGTTGTGCAACAGCTCGGCCCTGAGCAGCCTTATGACGATGATGCCAGATTGCGACGCCCATGGTGTGCTCGCAACCTAGCTGGAGCCAGCAGCGGAGGTGGTCTCGTCCTTCTTCAACGGATTGTCGGAGGTCTCCATCCGGGAAGAAAAAGGCCTCGTCCGCGAAACCACCATCGCGGAAGAGGTGCACATCGCCCGCCGGATGGAGGAGCATACCCTCGCCCTTGGGGCTGGGCCCGCGGGCTCCCATGGCAGGGAAGCGACTGGAGGAGAAGCGCCATCATAAGAGGAACTCGCCGGGGGTTGTCGCAGTTCGGCTATCGGGGCCCGTCCAGAAGAACAGACGCCTGCCACCGGGACGCAGGAGAGGGAGGAGGAGACGGAGGAGTGCTTGGCCCGTCGAAAGTCCAAGCGGGTGCTTTGTCATGTCGGCTCCAATATCTCGGTCCGACAAAGTCCTCTTACCGCGCCTGCCAAACATCCGAGGGCGGTGCCTTCTTCGATGGGTGCTGGGGCGGAGGTGGATTATGATATGTCGATCTTGAGCTCGGAGGAGGAGGACGACGAGTAAGAGTTCGATCCTCCGCCCCCCACTCTTGCTTGCTTGGTGATTTTGCTGAGTTGGTGTCGTCACTCGTTCGCAAGGACACCGAGACGCTGGCGCAAAGGTCGGTGAAGAGGGCTAGGGCGTCAGTCACCGACGAGCCGTCGGCGAGAGCTAACACATAGGCTGGCGGGGTGCCTCCGGCAAGCCGCAAGCGCATGGTCGACGGTGATCCCTTGGTGGATGATAACCCACAAGTATAGGGGATCGCAACAGTTTTCGAGGGTAGAGTATTCGACCCAAATTTGTTGGTTCGCCAAAGGGGAAGCGAAAGAATATTCTCAAGTATTAGCAGCTGAGTTTGTCAGATTCAACCAGACCTGAAAGATTAGTGTCTGCAAGCAAAGTATCAGTAGCAAAGTAGTATGATAGCAACGGTAACAGAAACAGATCTGTTGACGGCAGACTATTCCTAACTGCTGCATCAATGGCACCAGTAGGTTGCACGTGAGCGGGTAACTATTCTTCCCCGACAATAGTGTCGGAAAAGGATCTTGCAACAAGTAACAACAAAGTGATAGCAGTAGCAAGGAACAGCAGTAGCAGCAGCAATAGCAACAGCAGTAGCAAAGTGGCCCAATCCCTTTTGTAGCAAGGGACAAGCCTGGACAAAGTAACATAGCAAGAACCAGTTGTAAAAGACTCGTAGGCAGTGGATCGGTGATGGATGAGTATGACGGATGTGATTCATCATGTAACAGCTATAACACAGAGAGATATGTAACTAGCTCTCGTTCGTCAATCTAATGTAGGCATGTATTCCGTATGTAGTCATACGTGCTTAGGGAAAAGAACTTGCAAGACATCTATTGTCCATCCCTCCCGTGGCAGCGGGGTCCTAATGGAAACTACAGGATGTTAAGGTTCTCCTTTTAATAAAGAACCGGACCAATGCATTAACACGCGGTGAATACATGAACTCCTCATACTATGGTCATCTCCGGGAGTGGTTCCGGCTATTGTCACTCTTGGTTTGCCGGGTCATAACACATAGTAGGTGACTACAACTTGCAAGATAGGATCTAAAACACACATATATTGGCGACAACATAATCGGTTCAGATCTGAAATCATGGCACTCGGGCCCTAGTGACAAGCATTAAGCATTGCCAAGTAGTAGCAACATCAATCTAGAACATAGTGGATACTAGGGATCAATCCCCGTCAAAAACTAACTCGATTACATGATAGATCTCATCCAACTCATCACCGTCCAGCAAGCCTACGATGAGATTACTCACAAACGATGAAGAGCATCATGGAATTTTTGATGGAGGAAGGTTGATGATGACGATGGCGACGATCTCCCCTCTCCGGAGCCCAAAACGGACTCCAGATCTGCCTTCCAGATGAAGAACAGCAGGTGGCGGGGCCTCCCGTAAAACGCGATGAAACCTTCTCTCCGATTTTTTTCCGGGCGAGACGGAAGATATAGAGCTGAGTTTGGGAGCGGTGGTGCCACGTGGTCCCCACAATCCGTCACGGCGCGGCCTAGGGGTGGCCGCGGCCTATGGGTTTGTGGCCCACTGACACGCCCCCTCCGGTGGATCTTTGCGCATGTATTTTTCTTTTATTCCAGAAAAAATCTCCATAAATTTTCAGGACATTCCGAGAACTTTTATTTCTGCACAAAAACAACACCATGGCAATTCTGCTGAAAACAGCGTCAGTCCGGGTTAGTTCCATTCAAATCATGCAAATTAGAGTCCAAAACAAGGGCAAAAGAGTTCGGAAAAGTAGATACGACGGAGACGTATCAACTCCCCCAAGCTTAAAGCCTTGCTTGTCCTCAAGCAATTCAGTTGACAAACTGAAAGAGACAAAAGAAAAACTTTGACGAACTTTGTTTGATCTTGTTGTTGCAACTATGTCTAACTCATATCCAGAGTTTCAGCAAGATCACAAGTAAACCACATAAGCAAATGACATCTAGGTCTCACGGTAAACTCATATCAATGGCATAATCAACTAGCGAGCAAATAATAAAAAGTCTCAAACGTCAACGCTTCAATCAAAACAACATGAAGCAGTACGAACAGATGGTATCTCGCTAGCTCTTTCTAAGACCGCAAAACATAAATGCAGAGCACCTTTAAAGACCAAGGGCCGACTAAACATTGTAATTCAAGGCAATGAAGATCCAGTCACAGTCGTACTCCACACAGTTAAAAGCAAAGCATAAAAATGACAGAGGTGCTCTCTAATTGGAGCTTTTATAAGAGGAGGATGACTCAACAGGAACATAAATAGACAGGCCCTTCGCAGAGGGAAGCATTGATTTGCAGAGGTGCCAGAGCTAAAGCTTTTAAAACAGAGATAATAATTTTGGGTGGCATGCTTTCATTGTCGACGCAATGACTAAGAGTTCTCAACATCTTCCACGCTACACATGCTTTAGGCGGTTCCCAAACAGAAAAGTAAAGTTTTGACTCCCCCACCACCAATCAATCACACACTATGGCTAGCCGAATCCTCGGGTACCGTCCATACCAACACAATACTGGGGGAGTTTTGTTTGCAATTATCTTTTCGATTTGAGCATGGAACTGGGAATTCCAATTACCGGCCCCTTTCTTGTGAATGATAGTGAATAAACACATATCGAGGATAACACACCTAGCATGGAAGATACCAATAGCCCCCTGTCACCACATGAGCGGTTCGGGCATGCAAAACAAGTTATTTCTTGAAGATTTAGAGAGTGGCACATGCAAATATACTTGGAACGGCAGGTAGATACCACACATAGGTAGGTATGGTGGACTCATCTAGAACAACTTTCGGTTTATGGAAGTGGATGCACAAGCAGTATTCTCGCTTAGTACAAGTGAAGGCTAGAAAAAGATTGGGAAGCGACCAACTAGAGAGCAACAACACTCATCAAAATGCATTGAGATTAACTAACATTGAGTGCAAGCATGAGTAGGACATAAATCACCATGAACATGAATATCATAGAGGCTATGTTGATTTTGTTTCAACTACATGCATGAACATGCGCCAAGTCAAGCCACTTGAAACATTCAAAGGAGGATACCATCCTATCATACTACATCATAGTCATCTCAACATTCATGTTGGCAACCAAGACAAACCATTATAAGCTCCTAGCTAAGTAAGCATGGCATAAGAAACTAGGATCTCTAAGTTGTCATTGCAAACATGTTTCTCTCACAACAAAGCTGAATCAGGCATGATGAGCTAGTCATATTTACAAAAACAAAATAGATCGAGTTCATACCAGCTTTTCCAGGCTCAGTCACTTCATCATATATCGTCATTATTGCCTTTCACTTGCACGACCGAACGATGTGAACAATAATAAGAGTGCTCGTGCATTGGACTACGCTGGAATCTGTTGGCAAAAACAAAGGAGAAGACAAAGTAATATGGCTCTTTGAAAGCTAAACATGCATGCATGCAAGCGCCACTAAACATTGTAACCAATATCTTCTACCTTGACCCAAAGAAAAAGAAAACTATCTACACCGGAAAGCTCCCAACAAGCAAAAGAACAAAAGAAAATATTTTTGGGTTTTCTCAAACTAGACAGACACACGAAAGAAAAACGAGAAAAAGAAAATAAACTAGCATGGATGATACAGTGGCAAAGTGTGAACACCGGCTAACAAAGTGAAAGCATAAGTAAGAATGTAAAGTCGGTGAGAAGCACGTACTCCCCCAAGCTTAGGCTTTTGGCCTAAGTTGGTCTACTCCCAAGGATGGTGCTGGCGAAACCCAAAATCATAATGGGGGTTATATGGGAGCGCTGCAGCCACTGCCTGAATAGCTGCCTCACGGAGACGAGCAGCCTTTGCCTCCCTCTCATACTCCTCTGCCGCTCCTCTGGTTATGTAATATCTCTGTTTTACCTAAAAGTCAAAGAAGGCAGGAGTAGGAAGGGTAATATGGAAAACACGCTGTCGGTTAAATATCAAACGGTATAGGAGGGATTCGTCATCCCTCTCAAGGAACTGGTAACGTGTCAAAGCTCCGCGGTCAAGGAAAGCTGTATGGAGAGGGGGATCTCCTTCGCGGATGGGTACTCCAAGAAAATTTGCTATCGAGTGGCATAGATCCCACCAAACAAATCCCCTTCATTAACATTCTTATTCAGCCTCCTTGCTATTATAGCTCCCATGTTGAAGCTTTTGTCACCCGTCACTGCGCTCTTAAGTATACTAAGGTCGGGTGCGCATAGGTGACAATGCTCAATCTTGCCATTAATGCATCTACCTATGAAGAGGGCAAAGTAATGCAAGGCAGGAAAATGAATACTCCCCATGGTAGCTTGCGTAATGTCTCTAGTTTCTCCAACAGTAATACGAGAGCAAAAATCTCTGACTAAGGATTTAGGAGGATCATTGAGGCTACCCCAAATAGGTATCTTGCAAATTCTATTGAAATCCTCTAAATCCATGGTATACGATTTATCATAGAGATCAAACAGTACCGATGGCTCCGGCCAGCTGAAAATTTGAATCTACGAACAAAAAAGGCAGTGAGAGCAACATACTGTTCACATTTATCGGAGATGAATTCTTTGAGTCCGACGTTGTGAACAAGTGCATGAAAATCATCTTTGAACCCTGCCTCAATCATAAATTCATCAGAAGGCCATTCACATGGTTGTACCTGTGCGTCCCTTGGTTGGTAAGGATCAGGCTCCCGAATCACAAGACGAGGACCTCTCTTGCTTGAAGAACCACCATGAAAGTTTCTCTTGAACATCTTCCTTTTCTGAAATATTCAGTGACCCAAAGGAAAGGTGAACAAGGCTCGACTAAATTCGTAGCAACTACTCCAACAAGTGCCTAGAGGCCATATTACACATCAAAACTACTTGGGACCAGCTAAAATCAGCATGCAAAGCTCAAGAACATGGTCATCAAGGCAGCAAAAATATGCGGAGTATAAGGCACTAGAGCAAGAACTTATTGAACCAATGGAGGAGTCACTTACCAAGGAGTAATTTCCCCAAAACAGTTCAGAGAATCGTGATTTGAGCAAAGAGATCGAAAATCCCAGCAAGAGGAGCAAGAACACGGGTTTGAGCTGCAAAACGATTTTTTCTGGAGGTAGGAGAACCGCATGAGAGCAAGATTGAGTGGAGGGGGTGCCTGTGGGCCCCATAAGCCTGGGTGGTGCGGCCAGGGGGGTGCCCGCGCCCCAAGGGCTTGTGGCCCACTGGTGTGGCCCCCAAACAAGCTCTTCGTCTCAGAATTTTTCAAAAATTCCAGAAAAATCATACTTGATTTTCAGGACGTTCGGAGAACTTTTATTTTCGGGGTACTTTTCTACTAGATGCTAAAACTAAAAACAGGGAAAACTAAACTAAACCTATCATTTTTCTTCTAAGCAACCTAAAGTGAAAGCTTGAAACAGAGGTTTGTGATTCCTTGATTCATCCATCTCATGGTCATCGAAAGAAATCCGTCAATGGGGTTGATCAAATTCCCTCGACAAAACTTCTCGAATCGCAAAAGAGAACGGTGAATTTTTGAGTAGTCACTAGGTCACCTCAATGGGGATGTGTATCTCCCCAACAAGCAAATCATACTTCATCTTGACACGAGGAATTGGGCATTCAAAGCTCCCAATAAGAACAGATGAAGTTTTTTTGATAGCATTGATGCAATGTACCCGATATTGTTTCTTCAGAAAGTGCACCGTATGCTCATTACCGTTGACATGGAAAGTGACATTGCCTTTGTTGCAATCTATAACAGCCCCTGCAGTGTTTAAAAAGGGTCTTCCGAGGATGACAGCCATGACATCGTCCTCAGGAATATCCAAGATAACAAAGTCTGTTAAGATAGTGGTGTTAGCAACCACAACAGCCACATCCTCGCAAATGCCGATAGGGAAAGCAGTTGATTAGTTGGCCATTTGCAGAGAGATTTCAGTGGGTGTCAACTTATCCAGTTCAAGCTTACGATAAAGAGAGAGAGGCATAACACTAACACCGGCTCCAAGGTCGTATAACGCAGTTCTAACGTAGTTGCCTTTAATGGAGCAAGGTATAGTCGGCACACCGGGATCACCTAGTTTCTTGGGACTTCCACCCTTGAAGGTAGAGAGCATGGTGGAAATCCCAACCTTAGGCATCCTCCTCTTATTAGTCACAATATCTTTCATGTACTTAGCATACACAGACATTTTGAGCATATCTGTCAAACGCATCTGCAGAAAGACATGTCTGATCATTTCAACGAAGCGCTCAAAATCTTCATCCTCCTTTTTCTTGGATGGTTTGGGAGGAAAGGGCATAGGTTTCTGAACCCATGGCTCCCTTTCATTACCATGCTTCCTAGCAGCAAAGTCATTCTTATCGTATCTCTTAGTCTCAGGCTGTGGGTTATCAAGATCAACAAGTTCAATCTCCACATCCTTATCATTGCTAGGTTGAGCATCTTCATGAACATCACTATTGATATTATCATTAGGCTCATGTTCATCACCAGATTGTGTTTCAGCATCAGAGGCAGAGGCATCGTTTGGACTCTCAGGTGTAGCAGCAACAGGGTTGCTAGCATGCAGGTTCCTATCATCTTTCTTCTTCTTTCTAGGACGACTAGGTGCATCAGTGCTAACTTCTTGAGAATCTTGTTCAACTCTCTTCGTATGACCCTCAGGATACAGAGGTTCCTGGGTCATTCTACCGCCTCTAGTGACGACTCTAACGGAATTGTCATTCAACTCATTGAGCAAGTCATTCTGAGCTTTAAGTACTTGTTCTACATGAGTAGTAACCATAGAGGCATGTTTACTCAGAAGCTTAAGATCATTGACATTTTTGTCCACACAAGCACTTAAATGACTAAGCATAGGAGCATTCTTTTCCAATTGTCTGCTAACATAATCATTGAAACTCTGTTGTTTGGCAACAAAGTTATCAAATTCATCCATGCATAAGCTAGCAGGTTTATCAAAAGGAAGATCACTCTCATCAAACCTACGCAGAGAATTTACTTCTACTACCTGTATCGGGTTATCGAGACCATGGATCTCTTCGATAGGTGGTAGATTTTTGACATCTTCAAATTTAATGCCTTTCTCTCGCATAGATTTCTTGGCTTCTTGCATATCTTTAGGACTGGGGAATAGAATAACTCTTTTCTTCGGAGTTGGCTTAGGAGGTGGTTCGGGAATAGTCCAAGCATTCTCATTGCACAAGATGTTATTCAGTAGAATCTCAGCTTGTTCTACGGTTCGTTCCCTAAAAACACTACCGCACAACTATCTAGGTGGTCTTTGGAAGCATCAGTAAGTCCATTATAGAAGATATCAAGTATTTCTTTCTTCTCAAGAGGGTGATCAGGCAAAGCATTCAGTAGCTGGATGAGCCTCCCCAAGCTTGTGGGAGTCTCTTCTTCAGCTTGAGCAAAGTTGTATATTTCCTGCAAGGCAGCTTGCTTCTTATGGGCAGGGAAATATTTTTCAGAGAAGTAGTAGACCATATCCCAGGGGCTACGCACACATCCAGGAGCAAGAGAAGTGAACCAAGTCTTAGCATCATCCTTTAGCGAGAAAGGAAACAACTTGAGCATGTAGTAGTGGCGGGTCTTTTCCTCACTAGTGAATAGGGTGGCTATATCGTGTAGTTTGGTAAGATGGGCTACAACCGTTTCAGACTCATAACCTTGAAATGGATCAGATTCGACCCGAGTGATTAACTCAGGGTCGACACAAAATTCATAATGCTTATCGGTCACAAAGATAGGCGAAGTAGCAAACTTCGGGTCGTATTTCATCCTAGCGTTCAGAGATTTTTCTTTCGACTTGTGCAGTAATTTCTCAACATCATAGCTATCCTTACACGCAAGAAAATCCTTAGCTATCTCTCCCTCCATAACATAGCGCGTATCAGGCATAACAGGCAATTCAGGCATAGTAGCAAGTTCTACTTCAATAGTATCAACAGTTTCAGAAGTATCATCACATCTAGCAGCAGCTCTAGCAATTTGTGCATCAAAGAATGCACCAAGTGGCAAAGCAGTATCAGGCATGGCATCATCAGGCATAGTATCAAGCATAGCATCATCAGGCATAGTATCAACCATAGCATCATCATGCATAGTATCAAGCATAGCATCATCAGGTATAGTATCAAGCATAACATCATCATAAGCATCATGGGCAGCAGAAGTAGCATCATCAAGCACAGGCGACATATCAAGATTTCTAGCAGGAGGTGATGTCGCAAACTTACTCAAAACTGAAGGTGAATCAAGTGCAGAGCTAGATGGCAGTTCCTTACCTCTCCTCGTAGTGGAAGGCAAGATTTTAGTTCTTGGATCTTTTGGATTCCTCATAGTGACCAGCAGACGAAAATCCCAAGTGACTCGGAGAATATAGCTGTGCTTCCCCGGCAACGGCGTCAGAAAAAGGTCTTGATAACCCACAAGTATAGGGGATCGCAACAGTTTTCGAGGGTAGAGTATTCAACCCAAATTTTTGGTTCACCAAAGGGGAAGCGAAAGAATATTCTTAAGTATTAGCAGCTGAGTTTGTCAGATTCAACCACACCTAAAAGATTAGTGTCTGAAAGCAAAGTATGAGTAGCAAAGTAGTATGATAGCAACGGTTCCAGAAATAGATCCGTTGACGTCAGACTATTCCTAACTGCTGTATCAATGGCGCCAATAGGTTGCACGTGAGCGGGTAACTATTCTTCCCCGACAATAGTGTCGGAAAAGGATCTTGCAACAAGTAACAGCAAAGTGATAGCAGTAGCAAGGAACAACAGTAGCAGCAGCAATAGTAAGAACAGTAGCAAAGTGGCCCAATCCCTTTTGTAGCAAGGGACAAGCCTGGACAAAGTAACATAGCAAGGACCAGTAGTAAAATACTCATAGGCAGTGGATCGGTGATGGATGAGTATGACGGATGTGATTCATCATGGAACAACTATAACACAGAGAGATATGTAACTAGCTCCCGTTCGTCAATCTAATGTAGGCATGTATTCCGTATGTAGTCATACGTGCTTAGTGAAAAGAACTTGCATGAGATCTATTGTCCATCCCTCCCATGGAAGCGGGGTCCTAAATGAAACTACAGGATATTAAGGTTCTCCTTTTAATAAAGAACCGGACTAACGCATTAACATGCGGTGAATACATGAACTCCTCATACTATGGTCATCTCCAGGAGTGGTTCCGGCTATTGTCACTCCGGGGTTGCCGGGTCATAACACATAGTAGGTGACTACAACTTGCAAGATAGGATCTAAAACACACATATATTGGCGACAACATAATAGGTTCAGATCCGAAATCATGGCACTCGGGCCCTAGTGACAAGCATTAAGCATAGCCAAGTAGTAGCAACATCAATCTAGAACATAGTGGATACTAGGGATCAATCCCCGTCAAAAACTAACTTGATTACATGATAGATCTCATCCAACTCATCACCGTCCAGCAAGCCTACGGTGAGATTACTCACGAACGATGAAGAGCATCATGGAATTTTCGATGGAGGAAGGTTGATGATGACGATGGCAATGATCTCCCCTCTTCGAAGCACAAAACGGACTCCAGATTTCCCCTCCAGATGAAGAACAGGAGGTGGCGGTGCCTCCGTATCGTAAAACTCGATGAAACCTTCTCTCTGATTTTTTTTCCGGGTTAGACGGAAGATATAGAGCTAAGTTTGGGGGCGGTGGTGCCACGTGGACCCCACAAGCCGTCACGGCGCGGCCTAGGGGGGTGGCCGCGGCCTGTGGGCTTGTGGCCCACTAGCACGCCCCCTCCGGTGGATCTTTGCGCATTTATTTTTCTTTTATTCCAAAAAAATCTCGATAAATTTTCAGGACATTCCGAGAACTTTTATTTCTGCACAAAAACAACACCATGGCAATTCTACTGAAAACAACGTCAGTCCGGGTTAGTTCCATTCAAATCATGCAAATTAGAGTCCAAAACAAGGGCAAAAGAGTTTGGAAAAGTAGATACGACGGAGACGTATCAGTGGACGTCGGCCGGTGAGGGCCCCCCGGCGAGCGCCACGGAGCGAAGCATCGACAATCCATTGGCGGACGCTCCGGAAGCTCCGCCGGCGCCTTCGGCCATCTCGTGCCCAGCCCCCAGCAAAGCCCCCCAATGTGCATCGCCTGAGCCTGTGGTGCTTGAGGACGAGCCCCCGACAACGGACGCCACTGGGGAGGGGGAAGTTACCATCCACCAGCAGGAGGGTGGTGAGCTCTTGCCCAAAAGCATCCGCACGTTGAGTCTTGAGTTTTCTTCTTGATTAACTTGTCTGATTTTGACCATTCCTCTTCTTTTCCTGCCCCACAGATCCTTCTCCCGTGGAGGAGATGGACGTCGACGCTGTGGTTACGGAGGTTTCCCTCGAAGCGACGGCTGAGGCCTCCGATGCCATGGCGCACGAGGCCGCCCACGAGGAGCGGGAGCAGGAGCAGGATATCTAGGAGCTTGTAAAGGAGACCGTCGAGGGCCCAGAGGCGCGCACTGATGATTCTCCACCTTTCGGGGGCGGGGATACCACCCCACCAGCGGGGAAGTAGGCGGCGGTCAGCCCCCAATCCCGAGGATATCCTGGGCAGCGCGTACCTCCGTGTTGGCGAGGAGATGTTCGTCGTCCCCGCCGGGGCCGGAGCGATCGAGGGTCTTGGTGGAGGGGGAGCATTGACGCGGAGGTTTCCGTTGGCATTGGCTCCGATGCCCCGGTGTGGCTCGAGACTGGCGGCGGAAAACTCAGCGAGGAGCAACTCTTCCTATCCATGAGAGACCACGACGGCCAGCTCCAGGCCTTGTACCGCGTCAGGAGGGAGAAGTTAGACTCCGGGGAGGCTGTCATTGATACGTCTCCAACGTATCTACTTTTCCAAACTCTTTTGCCCTTGTTTTTGACTATATTTTGCATGATTTGAATGGAACTAACCTGGACTGACGCTGTTTTCAACCGAATTGCCTTGGTGTTATTTTTGTGTAGAAATCAAAGTTCTCGAAACGTCCTGAAAATTTACGGGGAGCAGTTTTGGAAAATATCAAAAATATCTGCGCCAAGTTCCACCTCAGGGGTGGGCCAGTGGGCCACAAGCCCCTGCTCCGCCACCCCCTGGTAGCGGTGGGCAGGCTTGTGGGGCCCAGAGGCACCTGCCGCCCCCAACTCCAGCTCTATAAGTTGCCTTTCGTCCCAGGAAAAATAAAGAGAGAAATTTTCGTCGCGTTTTCGATACGGAGGCGCCGCCACCATCTGTTCTTCATGTGGAGGGTAGATATGGAGTCCGTATTGGGCTCCGGAGAGGGGAAATCGTCGCCATCTTCAACACCAACCTTCTTCCCTCTCCAATTCCATGAAGCTCTTCGTCGTTCGTGAGTAATCTATTCGTAGGCTCGCTGGGCGGTGATGAGTAGGATGAGATCTATCATGTAATCGAGTTAGTTTTGATGGGGATTGATCCCTAGTATCCACTATTTTCTGAGATTAGATGTTGCTACTACTTTGCCATGCTTAATGCTCTATTCGTAGGCTCGCTGGGCGGTGATGAGTAGGATGAGATCTAACATGTAATCGAGTTAGTTTTGATGGGGATTGATCCCTAGTATCCACTATGTTCTGAGATTTGATGTTGCTACTACTTTGCCATGCTTAATGCTTGTCACTAGGGCCCGAGTGCCATGATTTTAGATCTGAAATTATTATGTTGCCACCAATATATGTGTGTTTTAGATCCGATCTTGCAAATTGTAGTTACCTACTATGTGTTATGATCCGGCAACCCTGGAGTGACAATAACCAGAACCACTCCCGGTGATGACCATAGTTTGAGCAGTTCATGTGTTCACCATGTGCAAATGCGTTGGTCCGATTCTTTATTAAGAGGAGAACCTTAATATCCCATAGTTTCCTTTTGGACCCCGCTGACACGGGAGGGATGGACAATAGATGTCATGCAAGTTCTTTTCCCTAAGCACGTATGACGACACATGGAATGCATGCCTACATCACATTGACGAACGGGAGCTAGCCACATATCTCTCCGTGTTATAGCTGGTGCATGATGAATATCATCCAAACAAATCACCGACCCATTGCCTACGAGTTTGTCCTACTACTGCTGTTACTTGTGTTGCTCTGCTGCTCCTACTACTGTTGCTATTGTTGTTACTTGTCTTGCTCTGGTGGTGCTACTACTGTTGCTACTGCTGTTACTTGTCTTGCTCTGCTGCTACTACCATCGCTTGCTACTGTTGCTACCTGCTACTGCTGTCACTACTGTTGTTCCTTGCCAGTGCTATTGCTCGTTACACTGTTGCTACCTGCCACACTGTTGGTTCACCCACCATTGACGGGAATTGACAACTTCCGTCAACGCGGCAACGAAGGTGCCATTGATACAATCGTTAGGAATAGTCTGCTGTCAACATATCGTTTTCTGACACCGTTGTTATCATACTACTTTGTTGTTACTACTGTGCTTGCAGATACTAATCTTTCAGGTGTGGTTGAATCCGACAAATTCAGCTTATAATACTCGAGAGTATTCTCTCACCTCCTTTTGGCGATCTACAAATTCGGGTCAAATACTCTACCCTCGAAAACTACTGCGAAGCCACGCGCTGGTGGGCCATCAACAACATTCTTCCAGTTTCATTGCCGGGGAGTGCTAGCAGCATTCTTCTGGTGCCGTTGCAGGAGAAGGTTCATTGTCATAAGCATTCGTCTAGCTAACACTAGAGATTGGAGGATCAACACTTTTCTGACACTATTGCTGGGGAAGCACAACTGACATCAACATTTTTCTGGCACCGTTGCCGGGGAGGTATTGCTATATTCTCTGAGTCACTTGGGATTTATATCTTCTGATCACTATGAAGAATCTAAAGGATCCGGAGACCAAAGTCTTGCCCTCAACTACGAGGGGAGGTAAGGAATTGCCATCTAGCTCTGCACTTGATTCATCTTCAGTTATGAGTAAGTTTGCGACATCACCTCCTGCTAGAAATCTTTATATGTCGCCTGTGCTTGATGATGCTTGTGATACTACTGCTAGAGATGCTATGCTTGATACTATGCCTGATACTGCTAGAGATGCTATGCTTGATACTGCTTTGCCTGATGATGCTAGAGATGATATTTTTCCTGATGATGCTATGCTTGATACTGCTAGAGATACTCCTTTGCCTGATGTTCCACTAGGAGTGTTCCTTGATGCTCATATTGCTAGAGTTACTGCCAATGCTCGTGATGCTTTTGAAACTACCAATACTATTGAGATAGAACCTGCTTTTGCTCCTGCTAGATCTAGCTCTCCTAGATATGAATTGCCTGATATACCTGAGGGTTACGTTATGGAGGGAGAGATAGCTGAGGATTTTCTTGCGTGTAAGGATGCCTATGACGCTGAGAAATTAATTCTCAAGTGGAAGGAAAAATCTCGTGAAGCTAGGATGAAAAATGAGCCAAAGTTTGCCACTTCGCCTATCTTTGTCACCGATAAGGATTATGAATTCTCTGTCGACCCTGAGATAATCTCTCTAGTCGAATCTGATCCTTTTCACGGTTATGAGTCTGAGACGGTGATAGCCCATCTTGCCAAACTATTCGAAATAGCCAACCTTTTCACTAATAAGGAGAAGATCCGCCACTACTATATCCTTAAGCTGTTTCCTTTCTCTCTAAAGGATGATGCTAAAGCCTGGTTCACCTCTCTTGCTCCTGGATGTGTGCGTAGTCCCGAGGAGATGGTCTATCACTTATGTGAGAAATATTTCCCTGCCCATAAGAAGCAAGCTGCCTTGCAGGAAATATACAAATTTGCTCAACTCCAAGAAGAGAGTCTTCCACAAGCTTGGGGGAGGATCGTCCAGCTACAGAATGTTTTGCGTGATCACCCTCTCAAGAAGAATGAGATACCTGATATCCTCTATAACGGACTTACCGATGCCTCTAGAGACCATCTAGATAGTTGTGCCGGTTGTGTTTTTAGGGAACGAACTGTAGAACAAGCTGAGACCCTACTGAATAACCTCTTGATCAACGATAATGCTTGGACTATTCCTGAACCACCTCCTAAGCCAACTCCTAAGAGAAGAGGTATTCCTCAGTCCCGAAGATATGCAAAAAGCCAAGAAATCTATGCAAGAGAAAGGCATTAGATCTGAAGATGTCGAAAATCTACCACCTATCGAAGAGATCCACGGTCTCGATAACCCGATACATGTAGTAGAAGTGAATTCTCTGCGTAGGTTTGACGAGAGTGATATTCCTTTTGATAAACCTGCTAGCCTATGCTTTGATGAATTTGACAACTTTGTTGCCAAACAACAGAGTTTCAATGATTATGTTAGCAGACATTTGGAACAAAGTACTCGTATGCTTAGACATTTAAGTGCTTGTGTAGACAGAAATGTCAATGCTCTGAAACTTTTGAGTAAACATGCCTCTATGATTACTACTCAGGTAGAACAAGTACGTAAAGCTCAGAATGACTTGCTCAATGAATTAAATGACAACTCTGTCAGAGTCATTACTAGAGGAGGCAAAATGACTCAGGAACCTTTGTATCCTGAAGGTCATCCTAAGAGAATTGATCACGATTCTCAAGGAATCAAGGCTGATACACCTAGTCATCCTAAGGAGAAGAAGAAGGATGATAGAAACCTGCACGCCAGTTCACCAGATACGGTCACACCTGAAGAACCTAATGATATTTCTGTGTCTGGTGCAGAAACACAATCTGGTGATGAACATGAACCTCGTGACAATGTGGACAGTGATGTTCATAATAATGCTCAACCTAGCCATGATGCGGATGTGGAGATTGAACCTATGGTTAATCCTGATAATCCACAACCTAAGAGATAAGACAAGAATGACTTCACTGCTAGGAAGCATGGTAAAGAAAGAGAGCCATGGGTTCAGAGACCTATACCCTTTCCTCCTAATCCATCCAAGAAAAAGGATGATGAGGATTTTGAGCACTTCGTTGAGATGATAAGACCCGTCTTTCTGCAGATGCAGTTAACTGATATGCTCAAGGTGTCTCCGTATGCCAAGTACATGAAAGATATCGTGACTAATAAACGGAAGATACCAGATCTTGAGATCTCCACCATGCTTGCCAACTACACTTTTAAAGGTGGAACTCCTAAGAAACTTGGTGATCCCGAAGTGCCCACTATACCTTGCTCCATTAAAGGAAACTACGTAAGAACTGCCTTATGTGACCTTGGAGCCGGTGTTAGTGTTGTGCTGCTCTCTCTTTATCGTAGACTTGAGTTGGATAAGTTGACACCCACTGAAATTTCTCTGCAAATGGCCGACAAATCAACTGCTTTCCCTATCGGCATTTGCGAGGATGTGCCTGTTGTGGTTGCTAATACCACTATCTTAACAGACTTTGTTATCTTGGATATTCCCGAGGACGATGCCATGGCTATCATCCTCGGAAGACCCTTTTTAAACACTGCAGGGGCTGTTATAGATTTCAACAAAGGCAATGTCACTTTCCATGTCAACGGTAATGAGCACATAGTGCACTTTCCGAAGAAACGATATCTAGTACATTGCATCAATGCTATCGAAAAGACTTCATCGATTCTCAGTGGGAGCTTCGAATGCCCTATTCCTCGTGTCAAGATGATGTATGATTTGCTTGTTGGGGAGATCCATATCCCCATTGAGGTGACTTAGTGGCTATTCGAAAATTCTCCGTTCTCTCTTGCTATTCGAGAAGGTTTTGTCATAAGGACTTGATCAACCCCATTGACGAATTTCTTCCGATGACCATGAAACAGATGAATCAGAGAGTCACATACCTCTGTTTTGAGTTTTCCTTTTCTGTTGCTTAGAAGAAAAATGATAGAATTAGTTTAGCTTTTCCTGTTTTCTGTTTTAGCGTCCAGGAGAAAAATACCTCGAAAATAAAATTTCTTCGATGGTCCGGAAAATTTAGTATGATTTTTTCTGGAATTTTTGAAAATTTCTGGGCCTGAGAGCTGGTCAGGGGGGCTGAACAGTGGGCCACAAGCCCCCCCACCGCCACCTACCCCTTGGTGGCGGGGTGCAAGCTTGTGGGGCCCACAGGCACCCCCTCCACTCACTCCAGCTCCCAGACTCTTCTTCCACCTCCAGAAAAAAATGTTTCGCAACTCAAACCCATGTTCTTGCTCATTTGGCTGTGATTTTCGATCTCCTTGCTCAAAGCACCATTCTCCGAACTATTTTGGGGAAATTGATCCTTGGTAAGTGACTCCTCCATTGGTCCAATTAGTTTTTGCTCTAGTGCTTTATCCTTCGCGAATTCTTGCTACCTTGGTGACCCTCTTCTTGAGCTAGAAAAGTTGATTTTAGCTGATCCTAATAAGTTTTAGCGCG
Source organism: Hordeum vulgare subsp. vulgare (assembly GCF_904849725.1). Classification (NCBI taxonomy): domain Eukaryota; kingdom Viridiplantae; phylum Streptophyta; class Magnoliopsida; order Poales; family Poaceae; genus Hordeum; species Hordeum vulgare. The sequence continues at coordinate 192,791,641 of NC_058523.1, read as the reverse complement.
TGATACGGTCTCTAGGCACTAGGAGTAGTTGCTACAAGGTGTGGTGGGCCTTTATTCACTTTTCTCTTGAACTTCAAAAATTTCAGCATAAGGAAATTATGTTCAGGAGGAAATTTCATGGTGGTTCCTCAAGTAAGAAGGGTCCTCGTCTCTCCTTCCGGGAGCCCGAACCTTTTCAACTAAGGGACGCACCGGTGCAACCATGTGAATGGCCTTCCGATGAGTTCATGATCGAAGCAGGTTTTAAGGATGAGTTGATGCACTTGTCCGTAATGCCGGGTTAGAAGAATTCCTCTCAGATAAATGTGAACAGTATGCTATGCTCACTGCCTCTTTCGTGCGTAGATTTAAATTCTCAGTTGGCCGTGACTCATCAATACTGTTTCATCTGTACGATAAATCATATACCAAGGATCTTGAGGATTTCAAGAGGATTTGCAAGATACCCGATGGGGGTAGTGTTAATGATCCTCCTAAGTCCTCGGTCAGAGACTTTGTCTCCAATATAACTGTTGGAGAAACGAGAGATATCACGCAAGCCACCATAGGAAGCATTCATTTCCCTGCCTTGCACTACCTTGCCCTCTTCATATGTAGGTGCATTAATGGCAAGGGTGCACATTGTCACCTATGCGCTTCCGACCTTAGTATCCTTAAGAGCGCAGTAACAGGTGACAGGAGCTTCAATATGGGAGCTATTATAGCAAGGAGGCTTGATAAAAATGCCAGTGAGGGGGACTTCTTCGGTGGAGTTTATGCTACACGCTTAGCAAATTTTCTTGGGGTATCCATTCGCCCAGAAGACCCTCCTCTCTGTACAGCCTACCTTGATCGTGTCACTCTAACACGCTACCAGTTCCTTGAGTGAGATCATGGATCCCTCCTATACCGCTTGATATTTAACCGGCAGCGTGTTTTCCATATTACCCTTCCTGCTCCTGCTTTCTTTGACTTTCAGGTTAAACGAAGATACTACATAACCATAGGAGAGACTAAGGAGTATGAGAGGGAGGCGACGGCTGCTCGACTTCGTGAGGCAGCTATTCAGGCAGTAGCTGCAGCACTCCCGTATAATACCCATTATGACTTTGGGTATCGCCAGGACCCACCATGGGAGTAGACCAAGCTAGGCCAAAAGCCTAAGCTTGGGGGAGTACGTGTTCTCACCGACTTTACATTCATGCTTATGCTTTCATTTTGTTAGCAGGTGTTTACACTTTTCCACTGTACTATCCATGCTAGTTTCTTTCTGTTTTCTTGTTTTGTGTCCTTTTGAGAAAACCCAAAAAGATTTTTCTCTCTTCTTTTGCTCGTTGGGAGCTTTCCCGTGTAAATAGTTTTCTTTTTCTTTGTGTTAAGGTAGAAGATATTGGTTACAATGTTTAGTGGTTCTTACATGCTTACCTGTCTAGCTTTCAAAGAGCCATATTACTTTGTCTTCTCCTTTGTGTTTGCCTGCAGATTCAACTTAGTCCAATGCGCTTATTATCGTTTTCATCGTTCGATCGTGCAAATGAAAGGCAACAATGATGATATATGATGAAGTGACTGAGACTGAAAAGCTGGTATGAACTCTATCTATTTTGTTTTTGTAAATATGACTATCTTGTCGACCCAGATTTAGCTTTGTTGTGAGAGAACCATGTTTGCAATGACAACTTAGAGATCATAGTTTCTTATGCCATGCTTATTTAGCTGAGAGCTTATAATGGTTTGTCTTGATTGCCAACATAGATTTTGAGATGACTGTGATGTAGTATGATAGGATGGTATTCTCCTTTGAATGTTTCAAGTGGCTTGACTTGGCGCATGTTCATGCATGTAGTTGAAACAAAATCAACATAGCCTCTATGATGTTCGTGTTCATGGTGATTTATATCCTGTTCATGCTTGCATTTAATGTTAGTCAAACTCATTGCACCTTGATGACTCTTGTCGCTCTCTAGTTGGTCGCTTCCCAGTCTTTTGCTAGCCTTCGCTTGTACTAAGCGGGAATACTTCTTGTGCATCCACTTCCATAAACCCAAAAGTTCTTCCATGAGAGTCCACCATACCTACCTATTTGCAGTATCTACCTGCCGTTCCAAGTAAATTTGCAAGTGCCATTCTCTAATCCTTCAAGAAATAATCTGTTTTGCATGCCCGAACCGCTCATGTGGTGACAAAGGGCTATTGGTATCTTCCATGCTAGGAGTGTTATCCTCGACATGTATTTATTCATAGTCATTCACGAGAAAGGGGCCGGTATTTGGGATGCCCAGTTCCATGCTTAAATCGAAAACATAACTGTAAAACAAGACTCCCCACGGATTGATGTTAGTATGCACGGTACCAGAGGATTCGGCTAGCCGTGGAGTGTGATTGATTGGTGGTGGGGGGGGGTTAAAACTTTACTTTTCTGTTTCGGAACCGCCTATAGCATGATTAGCATGGAAGATATTGAGAACTCTTGGTCATTGCGTTGACAATGAAAGCATGCCACCCAAAATTATTATCTCTGTTTTCAACGCTTGAGCTCTGGCACCTCTGCAAATCAATGCTTCCCTCTGCGAAGGGCCTGTCTATTTATTTTCCTGTTGAGTCATCCTCTTCTTATATAAGCACCAATTAGAGAGCACCTCTGTCATTTTTATGCTTTTCTTTTGATTGATATTGAGTATGACTATGACTGGATGTTTGTTGCTATGAATTACAATGTTTATTCAGCCCTTGATCTTTGAAAGTGCTCTGCATTTATGTTTTGCGGTCTCGGAAAGAGCTAGCGAGATACCACCTATTCATATTGCTTCATGCTTGTTTTGATTGAAGTGTTGGTATTTGAAACTCATTATTATTTGCTCGTTAGGTGATTATGCCATTCATATTAGTTTACCGTGAGACCTTTGTGTCATTTTCTTATGTGGTTAACTTGTGATCTTGCTGAAATTCTGGTTATGAGTTAGACATAGTTGCAACAACAAGATCAAACAGAGTTTGTCAAAGTTTTTCTTTCTCTCTCAGTTTGTCAACTGAGTTGCTTGAGGAAAAGCAAGGTTTTAAGCTTGGGGGAGTTGATACGTCTCCAACGTATCTACTTTTCCAAACTCTTTTTCCCTTGTTTTGGACTATAATTTGCATGATTTGAATGGAACTAACCTGGACTGACGCTATTTTCAGCAGAATTGCCTTGGTGTTACTTTTGTGCAAAAATCAAAGTTCTCCAAACGTCCTGAAAATTTACTAGGAGCAGTTTTGGAAAATATCAAAAATATCTGCGCCAAGTTCCACCTCATGGGGTGGGCTAGTGGGCCACAAGCCCCTGCTCCGCCACCACCCCCTGGTGGCGGTGGGCACGCTTGTGGGGCCAACAGGCACCTGCCGCCCCCAACTCCAGCTCTATAAGTTGCCTTTCATCCCAGAAAAAATAAAAAGAGAAGTTTTCATTGCGTTTTCGATACGGAAGCGCCGCCACCACCTGTTCTTCATCTGGAGGGCAGATCTGGAGTCCGTATTGGGCTCCGGAAAGGAGAAATCGTCGCCATCGTCATCATCAACCTTCTTCCCTCTCCAATTCCATGAAGCTCTTCGTCGTTCGTGAGTAATCTATTCGTAGGCTCGCTGGGCAGTGATGAGTAGGATGAGATCTATCATGTAATCGAGTTAGTTTTGATGGGGATTGATCCCTAGTATCCACTATGTTCTGATATTTGATGTTGCTACTACTTTGCCATGCTTAATGCTTGTCACTAGGGACCGAGTGCCATGATTTCAGATCTGAAATTATTATGTTGCCACCAATATATGTGTGTTTTAGATCCGATCTTGCAAATTGTAGTTACCTACTATGTGTTATGATCCGGCAACCCCGGAGTGACAATAACCAGAACCACTCCTGGTGATGACCATAGTTTGAGGAGTTCATGTGTTCACAAAGTGCTAATGCGTTGGTCCGGTTTTTTATTAAAAGGAGAACCTTAATATACCGTAGTTTCCTTTTGGACCCCGCTGCCACGGGAGGGATGGACAATAGATGTCATGCAAGTTCTTTTCCCTAAGCACGTATGACGACACACGGATTGCATGCCTACATCACATTGATGAACGGGAGCTAGTCACATATCTCTCCGTGTTATAGCTGTTGCATGATGAATATCATCCAAACAAATCACCGACCCATTGCCTACGAGTTTGTCCTACTACTGCTGTTACTTGTCTTGCTTCGCTGCTGCTACTACTGTTGCTACTGCTGTTACTTCTCTTGCTCTACTGCTGCTACTACTGTTGCTACTGCTGTTACTTGTCTTGCTCTGCTGCTACTACTGTTGCTTGCTACTGTTGCTACTTGCTATTGTTGTCACTATTGTTGTTCCTTGCCATTGCTATTGCTCGTTACACTGCTGCTACCTGCCACACTGTTGGTTCTCCCACCGTTGACGGGAATTGACAACTTTCGTCAACGAGGCAACGAAGGCGCCATTGATACAATCGTTAGGAATAGTCTGCTGTCAACAGATCGTTTCTGACACCGTTGTTATCATACTACTTTGTTGTTACTACTGTGCTTGGAGATACTAATCTTTCAGGTGTGGTTGAATCTGACAAATTCAGCTGCTAATACTCGAGACTATTCTCTCACCTCCTTTTGGCGATCTACAAATTTGGGTCGAATACTCTACCCTCGAAAACTGCTGCGAACCCACGCGCTGGTGGGCCATCAACAAAATTCTACTAGTTTCATTGCCGGGGAGTGCTAGCAGCATTCTTCTGGTGCCATTGCAGGAGAAGGTTCGTTGTCATAAGCATTCGTCTAGATAACACTAGAGATTGCAGGATCAACACTTTTCTCGCACCATTTCTGGGGAAGCATAGCTGACGTCAGTCATCAAGGAAGTGGAGGAGGCGTTTGAGAAGCGTTTCGAAGAAACACGAGCTCATTTTGACGAGGCCTACAAGGCGCGGCAGGCCGAGCGCGAGAAACTGAAGGCCGAGGATCAAGTTCTCAACCTTCGGTCGTACGACGTCCGGAAGGAGGAGGAAGGGTCTCGGCGCCGAACTGCAGCCGAGGAAGCCCGCCTCACCAACATCCGGATCGGCCTAGAAGATCACGAGAGGGATCTCACCGCCCGCAAGGAGGCGCCCAGCGAGGGGCTCCGCGCCAAGGACGAGGAGGTCAAGAAACTGGTGGCGCAGTGTACTCAGGAGCTGGCGGACCAGTTGAAGAGCGACCTCGACGCCCAGGCTTCGGAGTACACCGGCAAGCTCCAGGAGGTCATTGATCGAGCATCTGCCGCCCAAGTCGCCAAGGATGGGCTCAACGAGATGGTAAAAGAGCTTGAGGAAGAGCTCGATGGCCTCCATGATAAGGTGTCGGTGCTTTCTTTTGTGAGGGACAAGGCTCTCGCCAGCTTGACGGATGTTGAGGCCGCTGCGGCTGACAAGGCTACCCAGCCTCGTAGCGCGAATGCCTCCCTGGACGCCTTACGGGCCAAATTGACCTCCTTGGAGGAGGCACTCAAGGAGGCAGTGGTTCGGTAGGAGGATTTGACTCGGAGGCTTCAGGTCACGGAGGAACAGCTTGACGCCGTTTCCGTCGACCACGACAAGTACGTGAAGGTCGTCAAGTTGTGGACGGGGCACCTTGTTAACGCCGTGTCCGCCATCACCAATCAGCTGGCCACCATGGATCTTGAAGGCCCCGGCCATGCTCCTTCTCTGGGGGCTCCTCCGAGCATCAATTTGTCCTTGTTCTTCGAGAGTCTGACCGACGCCCTGAAGCGTCTCCAGACCGAGGAGACGATGCGGCTGGCGAGCGAGGCCCGGCGGCTGTGCCGGAATATCCTCCTTAAAGTGCTCACCAAGATGGCGTACAGGAACCCCGATCTGAATCTCTCCATGGTACGCCTGCCGAAGGAAGTGGACCCCAAGACCTTTGAGGAGAAGGTTATGCCTACCGTTGACAAGATAGACAAAGTTAAGAGGGTGTAAGGTCCACGCTGGGACTAGCCTCCGCGTCCCTTATTATTGTAATACATGCTTCAAACATAATTATTGTTATTTGTAGTATACTCAGTGCTCCGTTTGGGAAAGTAGTGGTGCCTTTCCTCTATTGCCCCCTTTTCTCTTTCCTGTGGTACTTTGCCGGGGGCCCTTTCTACCGGCAGGATGTTCAGCTCCCTTTCGGGACTTGCCGTGGGCCGCCGAGCACGCTTTTTACAAAATAGGTATGCTGGACAAGCCACCTTGGTTGTTGAGCGCGCTTCAAGGCGACCTCTGGGAGGCTAGTGAGAGTGATCCCCAGCACACAGGTTTTTCTACTTGAGAGAAAACGAGGGTGTTTTAGAGAGGAGAGGAGTGTACTTACCCAATGACTTACCCAACGACTTACTCAAAGTATTCTCAACTTATCTGCCGACTACGTTTCCTTTTTTCGGCTTTGGGTGGGTCATCTTGGGTCTTGCTGCTGCTGTGGGCGTCCCCACTATCTTCTGTGGGCGTCCCCACTATCTCCCCTGGCAAACTTGTGCACAAGGGTTATACCTGTCTTCCAAAGGAAAGAATAGAGGGAAAATATCTGTGCGGGCTATGGTCCCCTTGTTAGCTCATGTGTTTCACACAGTCATAGATGCATGCATGTTTTCTATCATGAGGATCTATATGATGATGCGGAACGCTATGCTTTATTTGACTGTGCTCAGGGTCTTCGCCTGGCTTCGTACAAAGGATTACATGCAACTTCAGCAAGAATTGTACAAAATGTGGTCGCCGGTTAGCCCGACAACCTCTCCCTACTGGTAGAACTTTCGAAGATGCTCTATGTTCCAGGAGTTGCTCACCGGTAAGCCTTCTTCGGTCTCCAGGCGGACAACACCGGGCCTGGTGACTCGCACTACCCGATATGGGCCTTCCCACTTCGGCATCAACTTGTTGGTATTCCTTGAAACTTCTGGCTCATACCTTGCAGCTATGATAGCAGCGCAAGGCTTGCTGGTAGCGAGAGGCTCGCACAGCTGCTTGAATCCGGGTCTCCTCAAGGAGCACTGCGTCGTTTGGACGCAATTGCTCTAGCTCCAGCTCATCATAAGCGAGCACCCGAGGTGACCCATAAGTGAGTTCTATGGGAAGAACTGCTTCTGCCTCTTAGACCAGGGAGAAGGGTGTCTGGCCGGTGGCTTGATTTGGCATCGTTCTGATCGACCAAAGAACTGCCGACAGTTCATCAATCCAGTGCTTTCCATGCTCACGTAGCTTGTCAAAAGTTTTGGTCTTGAGCCCGTGCAGTACCTCGGCATTTGCTCTTTTGGCTTGACCGTTGCTCCTTGGGTGAGCGACGGAAGCGAAGCATATTTTGCTGCCGAGGTCCTGGGCGTATTGCATGAAGATGCAGCTCGAGAACTGGGTGCCATTGTCGGTGATGATCCTGTTCGGGACGCCGAAGCGACAAACTATCCCCTTGAAGAACTTGACAGCTGAGTTCATTGTTACCCTTCTCGTTGGCTCCACTTCTGGCCACTTTGTGAACTTGTAGATTGCGACATACAAGTACTCAAAGCCCCCGATGGAGCGGCGGAAGGGCCCGAGGATATCGAGCCCCTAGAACAAGAATGGCCACGAGAGAGGGATTGTTTGGAGAGCTTGCGCTCGCTAATGAATCTTTCTTGAATGGAACTAGCATGCTTCACACTTGGTTACTAGTGCAGTTGCATCCTGGAGTGCTGTGGGCCAGAAGAAACCTTGCCGAAACGCCTTGCCGGCAAGGGCCCTCGACCCTATGTGGGATCCACATATTCCTCGTGTATTTCGGCCAACAGCTCTAGTCCTTCCTCCTGGCGGATGCACTTTAGCTTCATATCGTTCAGTCGTCTCTTATAGAGGGCATCATCCACGAATTGGTACATGCTTGACTGGCGGGCTACTTTTTCTGCTTCTTGGGGTTCTTCAGGCAATTCCCCAGTTTGGAGGTATCAGGCTATGTGTTGCGCCCATGCTGGAGTTTATGGCTCGACGGCAAGGAGCAACGGCATGTCTTCTTCCGGGGTGGGATCCCCCCCGGCAGGCTCTGTTTCTGGTCCGGCAACTTCTTCCGTAGAAAGGTCCTTGCCGGGGCTCCTTCGTAGGTTTTTCGAAGTGCTCTCGAACTTTAGGCCGAAACTGGACAATTCCAACGCCCACTCTACTATCCTGCCGGTTGCGTCGGGGTTTCATAGAAGCCTCTGCAGCGGGAAGTGAGTGACGACGGTAATCTCTTGTGCTTGGAAGTAGTGGCGCAACTTCCTTGAGGCCATGAGGACGCCAAAAAGCAATTTCTGCACCCCGGAATATCTTGTTCTGGCCCCTTGTAGGAGGGAGCTGACGAAATAGATCAAGGGCTGCACCAACTTCTTCTTTTCCACAGGTCCGCTGGCTGGCGAGGACTTCTCTTGGTCGCCCTCTGCCCCTGCAGGGGGCTCTCGCTCGCCACCATGTGCATCCTCATTGAGTGGCGTTGCCTTTGTCGGGGCTTGATCGTCTTCCTCCCTCTGCGCCACCAAGGCAGCACTGACCACCTGGTTGGTTGCTGCTACATAGATGAGTAGTGGCTCTTGGGGTCTAGGGGCCACCAGCACGGGGTGCGGAGGAGAGGTATTTCTTCAGGTCTTGTAGCGCCACTTCCGCCTCAGGAGTCCACTTCATCGGTCCTGCCTTCTTCAGGATTTTGAAGAAGGGCAAGGCGCGTTCAGCGGACTTGGAGATGAATCGGCTCACGGCAGCTACACATCCGGCTAGGCGTCACACATCCTTGACGCACTTCGACGCCTCAATCTGTTGGATGTCCTTATTCTTGTCGGGATTGGCTTCGATCCCACGTTGGGACATGAAGAACCCGAGAAGCTTGCCAGACGGGACGCCGAAGACGCATTTCTCGGGGTTGCGCTTGAGGTTGATTTTGCGCATATTGGCAAATGTTTCTTCCAGGTCTGGCACAAGGGTGGATCTATCCTTGGTTTTGACCACTATTTCATCCATATAGGCTTCCTGATTTCTATGGAGTTGGGGTTCAAAACCGATTTGGATCACCCTTGTGAAAGTTGAGCCGGTGTTCTTCAACCCAAAAGGCATCCGTACAAAGCAGTACGTGCCACATGGGGTGATGAAAGCATTCTTTTCTTCATCTTCCCCGACCATGTAGATCTGGTGATAACCGGAGTAGGCGTCGAGGAAGGACAGCAGGTCACACCCGGCAGTGGAGTCGATAATCTGGTCGATGCGTGGTAAGGGAAAGGGATCTTTGTGACATGCCTTATTGATGTCGGTGAAGTCAGTATAAAGCCGCCATTTCCAGCTCGCCTTGCGCACAACAACTGGATTGGCTAACCATGTGGGATGGATGACCCCCTGACCAGGCCGGCTGCTTCTAGCTTCTTGATTTCTTCGGCAATGAACTCTTGCCGCTCTAGGGCCTGTTTCCTCACCTTCTGCTTGACCGGCCACGTGTGTGGACAGACGGCAAGGTGGTGATAAATCACCTCCCTGGGAACGCCAGGAATATCTGACGGTTGCCAGGCAAACACATCAAGATGTTCCTGTAGGAAGGCGATGAGTGCGCTTTCCTATTTTTGTCGAGGGTGGAATTGATGGTGAAAGTTCCATCCGAGTCGTCTTCCTTAGCTGGCACCTACTTAGTCTTAGGTGGAGCGGCTCTCGACCTTTTGCTTCGCGTGGTGGAGCTTTCAGGTGCGTCCCTGCTGGTAGCACAACACTCTAATGAGGCGCGCTTGCCGGGATCGACGCGGGAGCCTCCCTCGCCTCCTTGTCTCCTGGGGTCCTTGCCGGGGTCGACGCGGAATGGGCCCTGGCGACGGGCGCCGCCACGGCCTCCCGGTAGAGGCGGTCTATGCATCGGAGCATGTCCTCCTTGTCGGCGCGGACGACGATGACGCTGACCGGGCCACGCATCTTCACGGTGCCATAGGCGTAGTGTGAGGCCGCCATGAATTTGGCCAATGCTGGGTGCCCCAGGATCCCATTGTACACGAACGGGTTATCAGCAATGTCAAAGACGACCTTCTCCGTCCGGTAATTCTGATCCCTGCCGAAACTTACCGGCAACGTAATCTTTCCCTTGGGCTGGATCTTCCCGGGGTTGATCCCTTGGAAAGCGCCCGTGTACTCGAGGTCTTGTTCGGGGATCTGGAGCTTCTCGATCACATCGGGGGAAATGAGATTCAAGCCAGCCCCTCCGTCCACCAACATTTTCGTCACTCTGAGGTTGCGGATCGTTGACGATACCAACAACGGCAAGCACCCGACCACGGTGACGCGGTCTGGGTGGTCCTCCGAGTCGAAAATGATCGGTGTCTGCGACCATTTCAGGGGCTTGCGGGTGCCGATGGAGGGCTCTGCCACAATCACTTCACGCGCCCAGTTCTTGAGCTGGCGGTGGGAAGAATGCAGCGAGGCACCTCCTTCAAGGCACATCATGTCCGTTGCCCTCTGGAATTTGTGGTCGCTGGAGTCGTCGTCGGGGCAGTCTTCATCATCTTCCTCATCCATCTTCTCCCACGGTTGCGCGGGCCTTGCTTTTTGCCCTTGAACTTGCCAGGGCAGCCCCCTTGGGTGCCCTTCTTCCCGCCTGACCCCTTGCCACCTTGTTGGGCCTTCTCCTTGTTGTGCCTTTGGTATTCGTCTCTCTACCTCTCGGTGAGCTGTTCAACCTGACGATAGTGTTCGAGGTCGTGGCCTTTGGTGCGGTGGATCTTCTAGTACCGGGAGCCGGAGCCATCCGGTTTGCCGACGACCACCAAGGCCTGGCAAGGGACACACCTGGTAGCGTCCTTGCAGGAGGTCTCAGCTTTCGCCTTCTTGGCGGAGTCCGCATCGCCGGTCGCCTCGACGGCAAACACGGTTTTGCCGTTCTATTTCTTGTTGTGGAGCTTTCCCCTCTTGGTGGGGGCGTAGGCGTCTTCATCTTTGGAGTCAGCTTCTACACTGACATTCTTGCTGGGAAGCCTCCTTCCATCTCCCGTGCGCGCACCTGTCCGCCAGAGCGTAAAGCTCGTCAACATCGCGGACCTTGTGCATTGCCAGCTCCTTGCGCACCTTTCGATTGCGCACGTTCTAGTGGAGCGCGCTGATGACGGCAGCTCGGTGGATGTCCGGGATGTTGTGTTGGATGCCCAGGGGTTCACCCTCCTTCCGGGGGATGATGTGCAAGTCAATTTCCTGACCAGGAGCTCGGTGGCCACCAGTAAAGGCGCCAACAAAGTCCTGGCACAATTCCTTCCAGGAGGAAATGGAGTTCTTGGGGAGGTGCATCAACCACGACCTGACATTGGGCTTGAGCACCAACGGGAAGTAGTTGGCCAGTATCTTCTCGTCTCGTTCCCCGACAGCTTGCACCACGATGGTGTAGATGCTGAGGAACTCCGACGAGTGGGTCCTGCCATTTTACTTTTCTGGGATCTCCGGCTTGAAAGTACGGGAGCTGGGTGATACGTCTCCAACATATCTATAATTTTTGATGGTTCCATGCTATTATCTTGTCAAACTTTGGATGTTTTGTATGCCTTTTATATCTTCTTTGGGACTAACTTATTAACTCAGTGCCAAGTGCCAGTTCCTGTTTTTTTCTGTGTTTTTGACCCTTTTCAGAGGAGGATTTTAAACGGTGTCCAAACGGAATAAAACTTCCGAAAATATTTTTTCCGGAACAGAAGATAGGCACCAGACTTGAGAACCAAGGCAAGGGCCACCGGGGGACCCCACAAACAAGCCCCCTAGGAGTGGCCAGGGGGGTCCCGCGCCTAGCAGGCTTGTGGGCCCCCTGTGGCTCGTCTGCCCTACCTCTTCCGCCTATAAATTCAGAAAAATTCCAAAACTGCGAGAGAGATCCACAAAAATACTTTTTCGCCGCCGCAAGCTTCTGTCTCCGCAAGATCCCATCAAGGGCACGTTCTGGTGCCCTGCCGGAGGGGGGATTCGGATACGAAGGGCTTCTTCATCAACACCATGACCTCTCCGATGATGCGTGAGTAGTTCACCATAGACCTTCGGGTCCATAGCTAGTAGCTAGATGGCTTATTCTCTCTCTTGGATCTTCAATACAAAGTTCTCCATGATCTTCATGGAGATCTATACGATGTAATCTTCTTTTGCGGTGTGTTTGTTGAGATCCGATGAATTGTGGATTTATGATCAGATTATCTATGAATCTTATTTGAGTTTCTTCTGATCTCTTATATGCATGATTTAGTATCCTTGTAATTATCTTCGAGTTGTGGGTTTTGTTTGGCCAACTTGATCTATGATTCTTGCAATGGGAGAAGTGCTTGGTTTTGGGTTCATACCGTGCGGTGACCTCTCCTAGTGACAGAAAGGGCAGGGAGGCACGCATCATGTTGTTGCCATCAAGGGTAAAAAGATGGGGTTTTCATCATTGGTTTGAGTTTATCCCTCTACATCATGTCGTCTTGCTTAAAGCGTTACTCTGTTCGTCATGAACTCAATAGACTAGATGCATGCTGGATAGCGGTCGATGTGTGGAGTAATAGTAGTAGATGTAGAAAGTATTGGTCTACTTGTCTCGGACGTGATGCCTATATGTATGATCATTGCCTTAGATATCGTCATGACTTTCGCGGTTCTATCAATTGCTCGACAGTAATTTGTTCACCCGCCGTATTATTTGCTATTTTGAGAGAAGCCTCTAGTGAACACTATGGCCCCCGGGTCTACTTCACACCATATTTTCAGCCTTACACTTTTACTTCGTTGCACTTTCCGCCTTGAGATCTCACTTTGCAATCAATCTTGAAGGGATTGACAACCCCTTTATAGCGTTGGGTGTAAGCTCTTTTGTGTTTGCGCAGGTACTCTGGACTTGGCGCAATTCTCCTACTGGATTGATACCTTGGTTCTTAAACTAAGGGAAATACTTACTGCTCTTGTGCTACATCACCCTTTCCTCTTCAAGGGAAAAACCAACGCAAGCTCAAGAGGCAGCAAAAGGATTTCTGGTGCCGTTGCCGGGGAGGATCAAGTAAATAACTCATCCAAGTAAGTGTCGCAAACTCATCTCTTGCATTTAGTTTTTTGCCTCTCGTTTTCCTGTCCCCCACTTCTGAAAAACAAAAATTTACAAAAATATTTACCATTTTTGTTTGCCTTTCCTTTGCTTGTGTGCTATGTGCCTTCAATATGCTTGCATCTTCGCTTGCTGAAAATCTATTGATATGGATCCTCCTCCACTTGCTAGTATTTTCAAAAGACCAAATTATGATGAAGAATTTGCTAGTGAGTTGAGTGCACTTGACTATCTCTTTGGAGTTTTGCTTGAGATGCGTGAATCTGAAAATGGTGATGAAGAAATTTATGAAGTGATTCACGAGGGCTCCTTGAATGAAAAGCATGATTGCAATGGTTTCACTATAAATCCTATTAGTGTCAATCATGCTAAAAATATGCAAAACCCTAAGCTTGGGGTTGCTAGTTTTCCTTTGTCCACTACTTGTTGCAATGATCGTGATTGGGGTGATGATTTTTCTTATGATCTTGAAAATTTGTTTAAGCCTCATGATGATTATGATATTTGCAATAATATTGAAAGCGGGTTTGGAGAAGTCATGACTTTAGTTGATGATAATCCCACTATTTTTGAAGAGCGTCAACTTTGCATGTATGTGGATCATGAAAAGAATATCCTTTGTGATAGCTATATTGTTGAATTTGATTATGATCCCACGTGTAATTGTTATGAGAGAGGAAAATATTGTGGTAGAAACTTTCATGTTACCAAATTACCTCTCGTTATGTTGAGATGTCTATTGTCTCTTTCTTCTTCCTTGCATTTGGTAACTATTGGTTGTCTTGCCAATTTGTTTTCCTATAAAATACCAATGCATAGGAAGTATGTTAGACTTAGATATGTTTGTCACATGTTTCATGATGCTCTCTTCGTGTCCGATTGCTATCTTTTATGTGAGCATCATTGAATTATCAATGCCTAGCTAAGGGTGTTAAGCAATAACGCTTGTTAGGAGGCAACCCAATGAATTTATCTTTTTCTTTCTGTTTTGTTGTGTCCACACCATCATAATTCTGTTATGATTGTGTCTTTTGTGTTTCTTTTTGTGTTTGAGCCAAGCAAAACCTTTATGACTAGTCTTGGTGATGGTTGTTTGATCCTGCTGGAAAAAGACAGAAACTTTTCGCTCACGAGATTATTTTTCATTTTTTTCAGAAAGAGATTTTGAATTGATTCTTTTTGCTGCTGGTTTATATGCCTTTTGCCCAGACAGTCATAATTTTTCAGAATTTTTGAGGTACCAGAAGTATACGAAGTATACAGAATGCTACAGACTGGTCTGTTTTTGACAGATTCTGTTTTTGTTGAGTTGGTTGCTTGTTTTGATGAAAGTATGGATAGTATCGGGGGGTACTAGCCATGGAAAAGTGAGAATACATTAATCTAACACCAATATAAATAGAAATGAAGATTGCTACAATACCTAAAGAGGTGGTACTTTGTTTTCTTGTGCTAATGATATCACGAGTTTCTGTTTAAGTTTTGTGTTGTGAAGTTTTCAAGTTTTGTGTGATGTTCTCATGGACAAAGGGATAAAGAGTGGAAATAGCTCAAGCTTGGGTATGCCCAAGGCATCCCAAGCCAAATTCAAGGACACCAAAAAACCTAAGCTTGGGGATGCCCCGGGAAGGCATCCCCTCTTTCGTCTTCAATCCATCGGTAACATTACTTGGAGCTATATTTTTATTCACCACATGATATGTGTTTTGCTTGGAGTGTCTTGTATCGTAGGAGTATTTTCTTTTTTTTGTTTCATAGGCATCCTTTCTGCACACCTTTTGAGAGAGACATGCACTCATCGTGATTTTGCTAGAATGCTCATTGTGCTTCACTTATATCTTTTGAGGTAGATAATTTTGCTCTATGTGCTTCACTTAGATCTTTTAGAGCACAGCGGTGCGTAACTTGGTAGTTGGATTGTGCTATGAAAGTAGTTCCAAAGGTGATAGGTACCCAAAGAGGATACAATAAAACTTCCATCTTCATGTGCATTGAGTAGAAAGAGAAGTTTGATTCCTCTCAATTAGTTTTGAGACGTGGATTTGGTAATATTAAGAGTTATGTTAGTAGGGTGTTGTGAATCTAGAAATACTTGTGTTGAAGTTAGTGATTCTCGTAACATGCACGTATGGTGAACCGCTATGTTAGGAAGTCGGAGCATAATTGATCTATTGATTGTCATCCTTTGTGTTGCGGTCGAGATCGCGCGATAGTTAACACCTACCAACCCTTCCCCTAGGAGTATGCGTTTAGCACCTTGTTTCGATTACTAATAGAAACGTTCACAACAAGTATGTGAGTTCTTCATGACTAATGTGAGTCCATGGTATATATGCACTTTCACCTTCCACCATTGCTAGCCTCTCTAGTACCGCGCAATTTTCACCGGTACACAAACCCACCATATGTCTTCCTCAAAACAGCCACCATACCTACCTACTATGGCATTTTCATAGCCATTCCGAGATATATTGCCATGCAACTCCCACCGTTCCGTCTCATGACTTGTGTCGTCACTCTCATATTGCCATTGCATGATCGTAAGATAGCTAGCGAGATGTTTCAACGTCATACGCCAAGCTAGGTCGTTGCACATCCCGGTACACTGACGGAGGCATTTCCTATGGAGTCATCATCATTATGAGCTTTGAGCTATGTGTAAATAAAAGTGTGGTGATCGTCATTATTAGAGCGTTGTCCCATGTGAGGAAATAAAAAAAAGAGAGGCCAAAGTTGCCCACAATAAAAAAAAGAGAGAAAAAGAGGCCCAAGAGCCCAGACAAAAAAAGAGAGAGAAAAAGAGAGAAGAGACAATGCTACTATCTCTTTTCCACACTTGTGCTTCATAATAAGCACCTTGTTCTTCATGATTGAGATCCTCTCGTTTTGTCACCACAATATACTAGTGGGAATCTTTATTTTATAACTTGGCTTGTATATTCCAATGATGGGCTTCCTCAAAATTGCCCTAGGTCTTCGTGAGCAAGCAAGTTGGATGCACACCCACTAGTTCTCATTTTGAGTTTTCACATACTTATAGCTCTAGTGCATCCTTTGTATGGCAATCCCTACTCATTCACATTGATATCTATTAATGGACATCTCCATAGCCCTTTAATACACCGAGTCAATGTGACCATCTCGTCCTTTTTGTCTCACAACCTCCACCACACTCTATTCCACCATAGTGCTATATCCATGGCTCACGCTCATCTATTGCGTGAGAGTTGAAAAAGGTTTAAGAAAGTAAGAGTGCGAAAACAATTACTTGGCCAATACCGAGGTTGTACATGACTTAAATTAGTTGTGTGGTGATGATGGAGCATAGTCAGACTATATGATTTTGTAGGGATAACTTTCTTTCGCCTTGTTATTTCGAAAGTTCATGATTACATTGCTAGTTTGCTTGAAGTATTATTGTTTTCATGTCAATAGAAAACTATTGTTTTGAATCTTACGGATCTGAACATTCATGTCACATGAAAGAACTTACAAAGGACAACTATGCTAGGTAGCATTCCACATCAAAAATTCAGTCTTTATCACTTCCCTACTCGAGGACGAGCAGGAGTTAAGCTTGGGATGCTTGATACGTCTCCAACGTATCTATAATTTTTGATGGTTCCATGCTATTATCTTGTCAAACTTTGGATGTTTTGTATGCCTTTTATATCTTTTCTGGGACTAACTTATTAACTCAGTGCCAAGTGCCAGTTCCTGTTTTTTCCGTGTTTTTGACCCTTTTCAGAGGAGGATTTTAAACTGTGTCCAAACAGAATAAAATTTCTGAAAAGATTTTTTCTGGAACTGAAGATACGCACCAGACTTGAGAACCAAGGCAGAGGCCACCAGGGGACCACACAAGCCCCCTAGGCGTGGCCAGGGGGCCCGCGCCTAGCAGGCTTGTGGGCCCCCTATGGCTCGTCTGCCCTACCTCTTCCGCCTATAAATTCAGAAAAATTCTGAAACTGCGAGAGAGATCCGCGAAAATACTTTTCCGCCGCCGCAAGCTTCTGTCTCTGCAAGATCCCATCTGGGGCATGTTCTGGTGCCCTGCTGGAGGGGGATTCGGATACGGAGGGATTCTTCATCAACACCATGACCTCTCCAATGATGCATGAGTAGTTCACCATAGACCTTCGGGTCCATAGCTAGTAGCTAGATGGCTTCTTCTCTCTCTTGGATCTTCAATACAAAGTTCCCCACGATCTTCATGGAGATCTATCCAATGTAATCTTCTTTTGCGGTGTGTTTGTCGAGATCCGATGAATTGTGGATTTATGATCAGATTATCTATGAATCTTATTTGAGTTTCTTCTGATCTCTTATATGCATGATTTCGTATCCTTGTAATTCTCTTCGAGTTGTGGGTTTTGTTTGTCCAACTTGATCTATGGTTCTTGCAATGGGAGAAGTGCTTGGTTTTGGGTTCATACCGTGCAGTGACCTATCCCAGTGACAGAAGGGGCAGCGAGGCACGCATCGTGTTGTTGCCATCAAGGGTAAAAAGATGGGGTTTTCATCATTGGTTTGAGTTTATCCCTCTACATCATGTCATCTTGCTTAAAGTGTTACTCTGTTCGTCTTGAACTCAATACACTAGATGCATGCTGGATAGCGGTCGATGTGTGGAGTAATAGTAGTAGATGCAGAAAGTATCGGTCTACTTGTCTAGGACGTGATGCCTATATGTATGATCATTGCCTTAGATATCGTCATGACTTTGCACGGTTCTATCAAGTGCTCAACAATAATTTGTTCACCCACCGTATTATTTGCTATTTTGAGAGAAGCCTCTAGTGAACATTATGGCCCCCGGGTCTACTTCACACCATATTTTCAGCCTTACACTTTTACTTTGTTGCACTTTCCGCCTTGAGATCTCACTTTGCAATCAATCTTGAAGGGATTGACAATCCCTTTATAGCGTTGGGTGCAAGCTCTTTTGTGTTTGCGCAGGTACTCTAGACTTGGCGCGATTCTCCTACTGGATTGATACCATGGTTCTCAAATTGAGGGAAATACTTACTGCTCCTGTGCTGCATCACCGTTTCCTCTTAAAGGGAAAAACCAATGCAAGCTCAAGAGGCAGCAAAAGGATTTCTGGCGCCGTTGCCGGGGAGGATCAAGTCAAGAACTCATCCAAGTAAGTGTCGCAAACTCATCTCTTGCATTTACTTTTTTGCCTCTCATTTTCCTCTCCTCCACTTCTGAAAAACAAAAATTTACAAAAATATTTTCCTTTTTCGTTTGCCTTTCCTTTGCTTGTGTGCTATGTGCCTTCAATATGCTTGCATCTTCGCTTGCTGAAAATCTATTGATATGGATCCTCGTCCACTTGCTAGTCTTTTGAAAAGACCAAATTATGGTGAACAATTTGCTAGTGAGTTGAGTGCACTTGACTATCTCTTTGCAGTTTTGGTTGAGATGCGTGAATCTGAAAATCGTGATGAAGAAATTTATGAAGTGATTCACGAGGGCTCCTTGATTGAAAAGCATGATTGCAATGGTTTCACTATAAATCCTATTAGTGTCAATCATGCTAAAAATATGCAAAACCCTAAGCTTGGGATTGCTACTTTTGCTTTGTCCACTACTTGTTGCAATGATCGTGATTGGGGTGATGATTTTTCTTATGATCTTGAGAATTTGTTTAAGACTCATGATGATTATGATATTTGCAACCTTTCCCCCTTACCTGGCGTGCCAAAGATGTCGGCGTTGCTAGGTCGATGCCTATGGGGATCAACATGATACCCTTGTGATCGTAGGGCGGGGAAAGAAAACGTCAAGAGAAGATCTAACGATCAACACCCGACAAGCCTTTTTACCCAGGTTTGGGCCACTTACGTATAAAACCCTACGTCCTACTCGTCTGATCGTATTAAGAGTTTTGTTGTTCGTTACAGTGATGATAACCTTCTTCTTGGCCAATCTCCAAAAGATTCTAACCCCTTGTGAATGAGCTAAGGGCCTCCTTTTATAGGCAAAGGGGTCACCTACAGTGCTTGATGGTAGGTTCACGAGATGTTAAAGTGAACCTAGAGCGGTGCTTATCTATCTACCGCTGTCAGGTGCATCAAATGCATGTCTTGTCCTTGTCAGCAGAGTGCTGGTGAAGACATGTGTCCAGGTGCTTCGACACTTGGACGCCGCGCTGGTGCATGCGGAATGCGCTGGATCCTGGGGGCGGTGGCAGTGTGGCAAGGGCGGTCACCCTCCAGTGCCTAGCCCGTCATCCCGGCAAGTGTTCTTGCCGGGGCCTTGGGTCTTCGTCCCGGCAAGGAAGCTTGCCGTGGGCTTCAGTTGTCTTCCCGGCAAAAGAGGTTTGCCGAGGCCTCGTGCCTGGTGAGTTCATCATGCCCACTAAAATGGGAGTGGCCTTGGATATATTCCCGGCAAGGCAGGCTTGTCGGGGCCTTGGTAATCTTGGGGGTGCATCTTGTCTGGACTCTGCCACGCCCTGCCGCCAGGGGCTCTTTGCGCCCGTGCACAAGTCTGGGGCACTTGGGACCCCACTCTTTAGTGCACCGACAGGAGCCCCAGGCCTGGGCCACACACGCGCGCGGAGTGTTGTTGGGCCAAGCCCAAAGAGGTGCATGGGCCTTTGTGGATGGATCTGCTAGTGTGACCGGTCCTTTCGCACATAGACTGCACATTAGGTTTTGACGAGTCGGACGTATTTGTTAGTAATGAAACGGACATTACATGCACGATTTTTCTAATATGAAGAAGAAACTTACCGCAAGGAGAACGTACATGGCCCGGTGAGCCGCCTCAATTCGTGCCCTCTCCTCCTCCAACAACCGAGCCGTCTTCTCCCCCGCGGGCCAAGCCGTCTCCGCTACCACATGGTCCCTCTCCTGCAGAAGCACATCGGTTCTCTCTCTCTCTCTCTAAATAACAACTTGCAACACCACTCCTCGTTAGGATTGTAATCATCGATGGCCACACACACAATGTAATGGAGGAAAGTTATCTAAGTCCATATAACTAACCTTGATGGCGAGATCGACTAGCCGTGGACGAGTCCTTATCTCGAGATAGGAGCTCGTCTGGCGTGCCTTAATCTCCGGGAAAGTGAGAGGACAACATATCAGCCCATCTCCAATGGTTATCGAGCCATGGGGCCTCGTGCCACTAGATATCATCGCCAGCTCTAAATCCAAAGGTTGCTGGGTCGGGTTAAAGTCCTCCCCTTTCCTAGCCTTCCACACCTTGTTGTACCTCAGGAGCTTGTGGTGGGAGGAGATGTTGGTGAACTTCTATGGATGATTAAGTTCAGACTCAAAGAAAGCCTTGGCCTTCTAGTCCGAGGCAGTATAGGCCATGGCATAGAGGTCGTACACCCGTGGCACTTACTTCTTATTGTGATGCACCTAAAAGAGAGGAGGAAAGTATTAGTAAAGGGCACAATCTAGCATAAAGAATGAATTGCATGAATCTTGAAGCAAGGCACATACCGATTTTCGCCCGAACTGAAATAAGTTGGCACTGCCTTGATGGTGTGGCACACAAACCATTTGGGCACGCCGGTCCTTCGCATTGTTGTGGACGGCTCGCCATTGGCCTATGCACCACTCATCCACCAACGTTTCCCAACAATCTATCTTGTCCGCACGCCATCTCGGGGGCACCTATAAGTTAGTAAAGACAAATTTGAGCGCTACGCCTATGAATCAAATCAAGGAAACTAAGTACAAGGCCTTAATAATAGGTAATTACATTCATGTACACCTCCTTCATCAGAAACTTTTTGTGGCACAACGACTGTCCTTCTTAATACGACACGATGCATAGTAGTCTCGAACAGCCTGCAGCCGAGCCTCGTGGCGTAAGTTCTGTAATAGGTGCTTGCACACGGTATCGATAACCTTGGTCGCCATCTCCTCGTATCCCTCCTCACACCTATAGAAGGTCTTCAATCAAACGAGACAACACTGATTAGTACAATGACTAGCTATTGTTAATTTTAGATTGTATAAAAGGAGAAATTACCCAAAAGCTGTTGATCACCATCTCGACCCTTGTGTGGCACACGACACCATCGATCATCTCCTTGTGTAGGGCTGGGGTAGCCTTGTAGTCCTGCTAGCTCAATCCTAGTTGAGGAAGCTGACCCTCACCAGGCAACGTGACAAACCCCAGAAAATTTAGCCGGCAAAGCACATCAAGGATGTTGTTCGGCTTGTGGACTCCACGAGGGTGATGCCAACCCCTGTAGTATGACAAGGTCAATGCATTAGATATTTGAAGAAACATGAAGACAAAAGTTACAAAAATAGTAAATGCATGTACTTGTCCCCATCAGTCCCAATCACGGGCACGTGCTCGCGTGTTGCCGGCACGGGCAGGAGCCGTGTCCATCACGCTAGTACATGGGGACCCCCTCAACTACCTCCCCCTCACTATCAATAGACTCATCCCCGCTACCATTAGCATGGCCACCCGACCCCTCGGTTGGATCCGGTCAGGTACCCCATCCGAACGTCTCCTGGGACGTAGCCCCGGGATCCCGAGTCTCGTTGGCTGAAGGCTCTCGGACTAGAGTCTCCTGGGACGTATCCCCTGGGACGGAAGTTTCATGGGCCGAAGCCTCAGCAACTCGAGTCTCATGGGCCGAAGGCCGTCGACTCGAGGCTTGTGGTCCGAAGTCCCCGTAGCCTCCACCTTAGACGGGTCCACCCTAGTAGTCATGTCCTCGGGTGAATGAGTTGGGGTGGCGGCGAGGATGGCGTAACAGTCCGCCTACCCCTCCCGCAGCCACGTCTTGTACCTCTCTGCTTCCTCCGTCCCCAACCTTCTCTCCCGGTGGGAAACACGCGCTTCAGCGTGTTATTACTCACTCAATACATGAGAGTTAACTATGGATATAGCATAAAGGTTGAATAGAATGCCCATCAATACGTATCAATGGGAGGAGTAGGGATTGCGATGCAACAGATGCACTAAGAGCTATAAGGGTATGAAAGATGAATATGAAAACTAAGTGGTGTGCATCAAACTCTATAATGAAAAATTCCCACTAGTATATGAAAGTGACAACATAGGATACTCTCCATATGAAAAACATGGTGCTACTTTGAAGCACAAGTGTGGAATTAGCATGCCCCTTCTCTCTTTTCTCTCATTTTTCCTTTATTTTTCCTTTCTCTTTTTCTTTCTTTCTTTATTTTTTTATATATATTTATTTATTATTTTTTTGGTGGGCTCATTTGGCCTCCCCAAATTTTCATTTTTCTTCCGAAGTCTGGTCCCGACTTATGGGGGAATCATAGTATCCATCATCCTTTCCTCACTGGGACAATGCTCTAATAATGATGATCATCACACTTCTATTCAATTACAACTCAATATTACAAATCCATACCTAGAACAACGTATGACTCTATATGAATGCCTCTGACAGTGTACCTGGATGTGCAATGATCTAGCATAGCACGTATAAAAAAATGGACAAGCCATGGAAATATCATGCTAGATATCTTACGATCATGCAAATCAATATGACAATGAATGCTCAAGTCATCAAAACAGAAGCAGTGGAAGTTGCATGGCAATATATCTCGGAATGGCTATGGAAATGCCATAACGGGTAGGTATGGTGGGTGTTTTCAGGAACATATAATAAGGCTTATGTGTGATAGATCATATCATATCACATGGTTTGGATGCACTTGCGAAGTTTGCACTGACTGTCGAGGTGAGAAAGGGCAATGCACAGTACCGTAGAGGCTAGCAAATTGCCGAAAGGTAAGAGTGCATATATCCATGGACTCACATTGGTCACCAAAAACTCATATACTTATTGCAAGATTTTATTAGATCTCTCAAAGCAAAGCACTACTTTCATGCCTATAGGGAGAAGGTTGGGAGGAGTTAACCATCGCACGACTCTGATTATAACATCACAAAGGATATCAATCAAGGATAAATTATACTTCAACTTCATTGCATAACAAGATACTATACGTCCATGCTTCCGGAATCACAAACCTTAACATAAATATTCTTACTAATCCACAATCATCAACTAGTGCACCCACATATTACTATCTTAATGTCTCAAGCCTATTGCAAGGAATCAAACATATCATACTCAGTGATCAACAAGTTTTACGTAGGATTTTATGACTAAACATGTAAATGACCATTCCTTTTGACACTCTAAATAGATATAAGTGAAGCATGAAAGTTTAATTCTTTCTACAAAAGACCATGCTCTAATAAATATAAGTGAGGCAGAAGAGCATTCTACAAATAACAGTTTTCTATATGTAGAGAAATAGGCAACCCAAACTTTAAATGATATAAGTGAAGCACATGAAGCGTTATATAAAGCCATGCTCAAAATATATAAGTGAAGTGCAATGGGAATTCTATAAATCAACCATGCACTATCTCATACCAGCATGGTGCATAGAATAAAAGTGAAAACTAAACACAAAAGACGCTCCAAGATTTACGCATATCACGTGAACGAAACGAAGGCGGAAACATAGATACTTGTTCAATAATGATTGGATGCCTTCCGGAGCATCCCCAAGCTTAGATGCTTGAGTCTCCTTGGATATTTACTTGGGTTGCCTTGGGCATTTCCAAGCTTTAACTCTTGCCTCTCCTCCATCTGCTCATATCGAGACCTCCTCGAACTTCAAACACTTCATCCACAGAAAACTTAACAAAAAACTCGTGAGATCCATTAGTATAATAATGCAAATTACTACCTTAATTAATGTTAACCCATTCATATTTTGTTTTTGCATTATAGATAATGTAATATAACTTCTCCATGGCTTATACCATCGTTACAATCGATGGTTTCATCAAAACGAGCAAAACAATGCATCAAAAAATAGAATTTGTCAAAAACAAAACTGTCTATAGTAATCTGAACATTGACCATACTTCTGTAACTTCAAAAAAATCTAAAAAATTAGTATGAAATAAAAATTTTGCATAGAATTACTGCATAAAAATTTCTTAAACTTTTGACGTACCAGTAAAATTTTTAAATTCACGCACTACACCCAAACTTTCTGTTTTTTGCACTGCACATAACAACAAGCAATCCAATCATCCTAAAGGCAAATCTTCGCACATTATTTTTATAATGCAATGGTGTTTATATAAGGGGATGATTATTATTTTTGAAAAGTTTCTTTAATCAATATTCACAATGTTTCGATGAGGATGAACAAATTCAAGGCTAGCCCCCACTTCAACGGTGCTCGTCCTTCTCATTTTCACTTTTCTTTTTGAAAAAGTTTTAAGTTCCCCTCTATATTTTTTGTTTTTAAACCTTTTAAAAATCACTCAACAGAAATAAATTACTCTCTATAACTTCCGGGTTGTCTCCTTGGCAGCACTTTCTTTAAAGCCATTAAACTAGGCATAAAGTGCTCAAGTAATGGATCCACCGAGATCCCAAGGTATATCATAGACAATTTTAATTAACAATGATTTGTAATTTGGTAGTGAGTACAAAGAAACATATATCATCCAATGACGAAGTCTACCTCTCTTCCTATGCATCGACATGTCATAAAATAACAATTCATGCACATCAAGTAAAGGCCAATACATAGCATAATCACTTTCTTACAATTTTATCGTGTTTGTCGGCGATGTTAGGTCGACACCTATGGGAATAAACGTGAAACCCTTGTGATCGTAGGGAGGGGAAAGACAATGTCAAGAGCAGAGCTAACGATCAGCACCCGGCAAGGCTTTTTACCCAGGTTCGGGCCGCTTACGCGTAAAACCCTACGTCCTGCTCGTCTGGATGTATTAAGTGTTTTGTTGTTTGTCACAGTGACCGATGATAACCGTTTTCTAGGCCAATCCCCAAAGAGTCTAACCCCTAGTGAATGAGCTAAGGGCCTCCTTTTATAGGCAAAAGGGGTCACCCACAGTGCTCGGTGGTAGGTTCACGAGAAGTTATAGTGAACCTAGAGCGATGCTTATCCATCTACCGCTGCTTGGTGCATTAAATGCACGTCTTGTCCTTGTCAGCAATGTGTTGGTGAAGACATATGTCCAGGCGTTTCAACACCTGGACGCTGCGCTGGCGCATGCAGAATGCGCTAGAACTTGGGGGCGGTGGCATTGTGGCAAGCGTGGTCGCCCTCCAGTGCCTAGCCTCATCATCCCAGCAAGGGAGCTTGCCGGGGCCTTGGGTCTTTGTCCTGGGAAGGAAGCTTGTCGGGGCTTCGGTTGTCATCCCGGCGAGGGGGCTTGCCGAGGTCTTGTGCTTGGTGCGTTCATCACGTCCTATAAACGGGTGTGGCATTGGTTATCTTCTCGGCAAGGTAGGCTTCTCGGGGCCTTGGCAATCTCGGGGGCGCATCTTGTTTGGATCCTGCCATGCCCTGCCGCCAGGGGCTCTTTGCGCTTGTGCACAAGTCTGGGGCACTAGGGACCCTAGTCTTTAGTGCACCGACAGGAGCCCCCGAGCCTGGGCCACACACGCGTGCAGAGCGTTGTTGTGCCAGGGCCAAAGAGGTGCACGGGCCTTCATGGCTGGATCTGCTGGCGGTTGTGTTTCCCCACGTCGCGCATTGAATGTGCAGAGTGGGGAGTTGTGTGCATAGTGGCCTAGGCGGCCGCGAGCGTGGGGAACTATTGGTAGAGCAGGCAAAGGGCTGGCCCGCACCCCCATAAGAAGGGGGAAACACGAGCTCTTCCAGCCCACTGTTCCTGGTCCTTTTCCAATCTCAAACACCTCCCCTTTCTCCCTGCGGTTCTGCTTCGGGCGATAGCGTCCATCTTCCGCCGTCATCATGCCGCTGAAGGCCTCCGGGGGAAAGGGTACTGCCTCGGAGAAGGAGTTGGTGAGGCTACGAAAGAAGTACGCCTACTTCCCCAAAGGTCTGGATATGGCCACCCTGAGGAGCTGCTACCATATCATGTGGACTGCCAAGATGAAGGCGCATCCGTCCACGGAGGTGCTCCCCGAGACAGGAAGTGGGGGGCGGACCAATTCCCCTTCTTCGCCGACTATTTATTCTGCGGAATTTGCCCGCCATTCTCAGAGTTCTTCCTCGACCTAATGGACACCTATGGCTTCCGCCTCCAAAGCTTTACGCCGAACGCGGTGACGTGCATGTTCATATTCTAGCACCTCTGCGAGAACTTCGGCGGGATCACCCCCAACACAGCTCTCTTCCGCCACTACTTCACTCCTCGCATCCAGGGTGGGGACGCCCTTTCGGGCTCTATCGCCTGGGTCCCACGGACTGGGCGCAAGGAGGCGTACCTGGGAGGTACCCTTCGCGAGAAGTGGGATGAGTGGCGGGCGCAATGGTGCTGGATTCGCCAGGAGGGATATCCGCCCGGCTCTGAGCCTAGGACCTCCAGAATTGGGTCCCGGGGAGGTGGCTAGAGCGATTTGCCCCTCATGACGATAAGCTGACCATCGCCACCACCAGGATCTTGCGCCTCAGGGCCGTGGGGTTGACGATGGATATGGTAGCCGCCGATTTCATCCGGAGTCGCATCGCCCCCCTCCCCTATAGGGGAGGGAGGCCGGCCTCGGCCTTTGTAAACGCGGCGGATGTCATGCGGCTGCGACCAGGGGTGGACTCCAATCTGTCGGCCATGGAGCTTGGGTACTTCTGCCAGAAGTTGTTCAACTCCCAGCTGAAGATCCGACTGCCGCGAGGGGTCTTCCCGTTGTGCAACAGCTCGGCCTTGAGCAGCGTCACGGCGATGATGCCGGATTGTGATGCCCATGGCATGGTCGCGACCTGGCTAGAGCCCGTGGCGGAGGTGGTCTCGACTTTCTTCAACGTATTGTCGGAGGTCTGCATCCTGGTGGAAACCGGCCTCGTCCACGAGACCACTGCCGAGGAAGAAGCGCACATCGCCCGCGGGGTGGAGGAGCATACCCTCGCCCTCGGGGCTGGGGATGCGGGTCTCCACCACGGGGAGGTGACCGGTGGAGAGGCGCCGCCACAAGCGGAGTTCAGCGAGGGTGCCAGCAGCTCGGCTATCGGGGGTCTCTTGGAGGAACGGGCGCCTGCCGCCGGACGTAGGAGGAGGAGGAGACGGAGGAGTGCTTGGCTCGCTTTAAGCCCAAGCGAGTGCTCCTTCAAGTCGGGTCCAACATCCTGGTCCGCCAAGGCCCGCCTACCGCACCCACCAAACGTCCGAGGGTGGCGCCCCCCTCCATGGGCGCCAGGGCGGAGGTGGATTACGACATCTCGACCATGAGTTCGGAGGGGGAGGAGGATGAGTAAGAGTTTGGTCTCCTTTCTCCCCCTCGCCCTTGCTTGTTTGTTGTGTTTGCTGACTTGGCGCTGTCGTTCACCCATAGGGACACCCAGACGCTAGCCCAAAGGTTGGCGAAGAGGGCCAGGGTGTTGGCCACCGATGAGCTGTCGGCGAGAACGGATACATCGGCTGGCGAGGTGCCCCCGGCAAGCTCCGAGCGCTCGGCTGAGGGCGCCCCTTTGGTGGATGTTGATGTACTGGTCGGTGAAGGGCCCCGGGCAGGCGCCACGGGGCCAACCATCGACAATCCCTTGCGGACGATCAGGAGGCTCTGCCGGCGCCTTCGGCCACTCTCGTGGCCAGCCCCCGGCGTGCATCATCTGAGCCGGTGGAGCTTGAGGACAAGCCCCCAGCAATGGTCGTTGCTGTTGA
Organism: Hordeum vulgare subsp. vulgare; assembly: GCF_904849725.1. NCBI lineage: Eukaryota > Viridiplantae > Streptophyta > Magnoliopsida > Poales > Poaceae > Hordeum > Hordeum vulgare. The sequence continues at coordinate 192,763,956 of NC_058523.1, read as the reverse complement.
GGGGAAAACTACTATCCACTAGCAGGAGGAAGATGAGCGTCTGTTCAAAAGCATCCGCAAGTTGGGTCTTGATTTTTCTTCTTGATAAACTTGTCTGATCTCGATTTTCCCTTTTCTCTTCCTGTCCCACGGATCCTTCTTTCGTGGAGGAGATGGACGTCGACGCCGTGGTTGCAGAGGTGGCCCGCGAAGCAGCGGCTAAAGCCTCCGATGCCACGGCGTGCGAGGCCACCCACAAAGAGCGGGAGCAGGAGCAGGATATCCAGGAGCCTACAGAGGGGCCCGTTGAGGGCCCGGAGGCGCGCGCTGATGACTCTGCCTGCCGGGAGCGAGGAGACTGCCAAGGGCGAGGAATCCCAGCCCTGTGGAGGGGAGGTAGGCGGCGGTAAGCCCCCCAGTCCCAAGGGTATCCCGGGCAGCGCATATCTCCGTGTTGGCAAGGAGATGTTCGTCGTCCCGCCGGGGGCGGAGCGATCGAGGATCTTGGTGGAGGGGGAGAGCGTTGATGCGGAGGTTTCCGCCGGCATTGGCCCCGACGCCCTAGTGGGGCTGGAAACCGGCGGTGGAAAGCTCGGCGAGGAGCAACTCTTCCTGTCCATGAGAGACCACGTCGGACAGCTCCAAGCCTTGTACCGAGCCCAGAGGGAGAAGTTGGACTCCCAGGAGGCGGTCATCAATGTGGCGGAGGAGGCGTTTGAGAAGCGTTTTGAAGAAACATGGACTCATTGCAACGAGGCCTGCAATGCACCGCAGGACGAGCGCTAGAAACTGCAGGCCGAGGACCAAGCGCTCAACCTTCAGTCAGACGACGTCCGGAAGGAGGAGGAAGAGTCTCGCTGCCGAACCTCAGCCAAGGAGGCCCGCCTCACCAATATCCGGATCGGCCTCGAAGACCATGAGAAGGAGCTTGCTGCTCGCGAGCTTGTGCTCAGTGAGAGGCTCCATGCCAAGGGCGAGGAGGTCGAGAGACTGGTGGCGCAGCGTACTCAGGAGCTGGCAGATCAGTTCAAGAGCGACCTCGACGCCCAGGCTTCGGAGTATGCCGGCAAGCTCCAGGAGGTCACCGATCTAGAGTGTGCCGCCCAAGTCCCCAAGGATGGGCTCACCAGGATGGTGAAGGAGCTCGAGGAGGAGCTCGACGGCCTTCGCGACAAGATATCAGTGCTTTCCTCCGCGAGGGACAAGGCCCTTGCCAGCTTGAAGGATGTTGAGGCCGTTGTGACTGACAAGACCGCCCAGCTTCATAGAACCAATGTCTCTGTGGGCGCCCTGCAAAACAAATTGACTCCTATGGAGGAGGCGCTCAAGGTGGGCGCAGCCCGGGAGGAGGACTTGACTGGGAGGCTCCAGGCCACGGTGGAGCAGCTCGATGGCACTTCCGCCGACCACAGCAAGTACGTGAAAATGGTCAAGTTGTGGATGGAGCGCCTTGTTAACGCCGCGTCCGCCATCGTCGACCAGCTGGCCACCATGGATCTCGAAGGTCATGGCTATTCTCCTTCCCCAGGGGCTCCTCCGAGCGTCAATTTGGCCTTGTTCTTCGAGAGTCTGACCGACACCCTGAAGCGCCTTCAGATCGAGGAGGCGACGCAGCTGGCGAGCGAGGCCCGACGGCTATGCCGGAACGTCCTCCTCAAGGTGCTCACCAAGCTGGCGTATAGGAACCCCGATCTGAACCTCTCTATGGTACACCTATCGAAGGACGTGGACCCCAAGCCCTTTGAGTAGAAGGTCATGCCTATCGTCGAAAGGGTTGACAAGGTCAGTAGAGTGCAAGGTCCGTGGCGAGACTGGCCCCCGTGCTCCTTGCTAGTGCAATCTGTGTCTTAAACATGATCATTGTTATTTGTAGTATACTCAGTGCTCCGTTTGAAAGAGAAATGCTTCTCTTCCTCTATTGCCTCCTTCTCTCTTTCCTGCAATACCTTGTCGGGGGCCGTCACTGCCGGTAGGCTGTTCAGCTCTCTTCGGGACCTTGCCGTGGGTCACCGAGCATGCTTTTTATAAAAAAAGGTATGTTGGACAAGCCACCTCGGTTGTTGAGCGTGCTTCGAGGCGACATCTGGAAGGCTTGTGACAGTGATCCCCGACGCATAGGTTTTATCACGTGAGAGAATCGAGGACGTCTTAGAGAGGAGAGGAATGTACTCACCCAATGACTTACTCAAAGTGTTTGCAACTTGTCTGCCGGCTGCATTTACTTTTTCTTTGGCCTTGAGTGGATTGTCTTGGCTCTTGCTACTGCTGTGGGCGTCCCCACTATCCCCCTGGCAAACTTGTGCGTAGGTGTTATACCTGCCTTTCAAGGGAAAGAATAGAGGGAAACTATCTGTCGGGGCTATGGTCCCCTTGTTAGCTTATGCGTTTCACAAAGTCATAGATGCATGCACCTTTTCTATCATGAGGATCTACATGATGATGCGGAACGCTATGCTTTATTTGACTGCGCTCAGGGTCTTCGCCTGGCTCTGTACGAAGTATTACATGCAACTACGGCAAGACTTGCACAAAAGGTGGTCGCCGGTCAGCCCGGCAACCTCTCCCTACGGTAGAACTTTCGAAGATGCTCTATGTTCCAAGAGTTGCGTACCACTAAGCCATCTTCGGTCTCCAGGCGGACAGCGCCGGGCCTGGTGACTCGCACAACCCGATATGGGCCTTCCTACTTTGGCGTCAACTTGTTTGTATTCTTGGACGACTGAACGTGTCGAAGAACAAGGTCGCCTTCCTCAAAACTTCTGGCTCATACCTTACGGCTATGATAGCGGTGCAAGGCTTGCTGGTAGCGAGAGGTTCCATAGCTTCCTGGATCCGGGTCTCCTCAAGGAGCACTGCGTCGTCTGGACGCAATTGCTCTTGCTCTAGCCCATCATAAGCGAGCACCTGAGGTGACCCATAAGTGAGTTCCGTGGGAAGAACTGCTTCTGCCCCGTAGACTAGGGACAAGGGTGTCTGGCTGGTGGCTCGATTTGGCGTTGTTCTGATCGACCAAAGAACCGCCGGGAGTTCATCAACCCAGTGCTTTCCATGCTCGCGTAGCTTGTCGAAAGTTTTGGTCTTGAGCCCGCGCAGTACCTCGGCATTTGCTCTTTCGGCTTGATTGTTGTTCCTTGGGTGAGCGACGGAAGCGAAACATATTTTGCTGCCGAGGTCCTGGGCATACTGCATGAAGATGCGGCTCGTGAACAGGGTGCCATTGTCGGTGATGACCCTGTTTGGGACGCCAAAGCGACAGACTATCCCCTTGAAGAACTTGACGGCTGATTGCGCTATTACCCTTCTCGCTGGCTCCACTTCTGGCCACTTTGTGAACTTGTCGATTGCGACATACAAGTAGTCAAAGCCCCCGGCGGCGCGGGGGAAGGGCCCAAGGATATCGACCCCCAGACAAAGAACGACCACGAGAGAGGGATTTTTTGGAGAGCTTGCGCTGGCAGATGAATCTTTCTTGAATGGAACTGGCACACTTCACACTTGGTTACTAGTGCAGTTGCATCCTGGAGGGTTGTGGGCCAGAAGAAACCTTGCTGGAATGCCTTGCCGGCAAGGGCCCTTGACCCTATATGGGATCCACATATTCCTCTGTGTATTTTGGCCAACAGCTCCAGTCCTTCCTCCCGTGGAATGCACTTTAGCTTCACGCCATGCTGTCGTCTTTTTTAGAGGGCATCATCCACGAATTGGTACATGCTTGACTGGCGGGCTACTTTTTCTGCTTCTTAAGATTCTTCAGGAAATTCCCCTGTTTGGGGGTATCAGACTATGTGTTGTGCCCACGCCGGAGCGCGTGGCTCGACGGCGAGGACCAAAGGCATGTCTTCTGCCGGGGTGGGATCCCCCCGGCAGCCTCTGCTTCTGGTCCGGCAACTTCTTCCGCGACAAGGTTCTTGCCGAGACTCATTGGCAGATCTGTCAGGAAGTACTTGCCGGAGTTAAGCTTCTTCCTTTTGTCCTGCTTAGTCGATGGTGCCATGGAGGGTTGAGTCAGTCGTAGCACGAAAGTCCCTAGTTCCACATGAAGTTTAAGTGCTGCACGCTTTGACAGATCATCTGCGATGGTGTTTTCGGCACGGGGTACGTACTCCGTCAAAGCGCTCCTCCAACTTTCTCACTTCCTCCACGTAGGATTCCATCAACGGGCTTTGATAATCCTTGTTGACTTGCCGGATGACTAGCTGGGAGTCACCTGTGATGATGATCTTTCGAATTCCAAGATCTGTCACAATCCTGAGCCCGACAAGGAGCCCTTCATATTCTGTGGTGTTGTTGGTTGATTTCCCGAGGGGGAAATACATTTGGATCACGTACTTGAGATGCTCTCCGGTAGGCACGACTAGCAGCACGCCAGCCCCGGCGCCTTGGAGGGAGAACGCTCCATCAAAGTACATGACCCACTCCTGGGTTGATTCCCTCCTCGAGCGAGGCCTTCGACGCATACTCCGGTGGACGCACCTCTGGGGAGTGATGCATAGCCATCGAAGATGCGCCCACAAGTCCTGAGGCGCCGGCGTGCACTCTAGAAAAAACATCTTCCCCCATGGAAGTGTCGCGTCACCACCAAGGATGTGCTCGGGGGCTCCACCAGCATTGTCTGGCAAAAAAGAAAAAAAAAGGAGTTACACCCCGACAAACCCCTTTCCTACACGATAGTCAAAGACTATCGGCAAGAACCTTGCCGACGAGGAGGTTGCCAGGAGGGTGTAACATCCGGCTTGCCGGGGATCTGAGGTCGTGGAAAAATATCTAGACGTCATGGGAAGAAGTGCCGTGACACAACAGATAAGTGATAAAAATTCTAAATGCAATTTTTGAGTAGATAGATTGTTTCCCTTCTAGAGATCTCGATCTTTGTATGAGAAACATGCGCGCAGAGGAACCTTGCTGGGATCAGTGCACCTTGGTTTTGTTTCGAACTCGTTCAACGACTTGAATGGCCACAGAGCACCTTCACATTGTTTTGAACTTGCTCAACAGACCAAGCGGCTATGCAGCACCTTATTTCGCCTCGAGCAGCGCTCGACGATTTAAACGGTTGCACTGAGTGCGGCAAGGAGCCTTGCCAGTAACGACCCCTCCGATGAACTGCTAAGGACCCGTTCCTCAAAGCACTAGTGGCAGGATCAGTCAAGCCGGCAAGCTTCCGGAAAACACAAAAGGTGTATCATACAAAGAGGGGGATCAGGCAAAAGGAAAACGATATTTCATCCATTTGCTTGGGGCCAACTCAGACATATTACATGGATGATTTTTACCACTCTTACCTATGATACTGTCTTTGGTGAGGGACAATGCCTGCCGGACGGAAGTTCAAGAAGACAAAAAAAGGGCGAGGCCCATGGCGCAACCCAGGCTGGCTCCTCCTGGACCAGCAATGCGCAGAAGAAAATAGGGCCGGAGGACAGAACGACCGGAAGGGCTGAAGAAACCGGAGCTCGCGAGCACGCCTCCTCCTAAAAGACGAGGCATTGATGCCGGCTCCAAAAATATAACTCGGTCGGGCGGGGGAGAGGCGTGAGCTATCCATGATGGTGCGGCCGACACTCAGTTAGAGCTCGGGTGTCGTACTCCAACTTGACACCCCGAGATCCCGACCCACCACAGACGCCACCACCACCGATGTCCTCCTCGTCGCTATCGCTCGAGGAAGGACATTCGGTGCCACTCAAGCTCTCTTCACAACAGCCGAGACGCACACCTGAGCGCCCATAAAACTTGACGGATAGCATATCGTCCTCCGCTAGCTTGAAGCGGAAGACATGCCCGTCCTCAAGAATGTGGGCATGGGCGAAGGCTTTCCAGCCACGCCCGAGCAACATGGAGCAGCGTTTCGGGTACTTCACGTGCACCTGCATAGCACCGTGGGAGCAGCGGTACACCCGCAGCCACAAGACGGGAGGCTTGGCGTCCTCCATTTCCCTAACGAAGGGGCGAGGGAGGTGCAGGTGGCCTCGAGGAACGCCGTGCAGCTCCACGATGAACTCCAGCACCGTCGCATTTGAGTGACCACCCGATGGAGGAGGGGGCAACGCTGCGGAGAAGGCGGGAGTGCCAGAATAGCATCCCCCCGGCCACGACCTCCGCGGCGACCATGGACCCTCGCCCCTCCACCACCTCGGGCGCTCGAGCCGGCCTCCGCAGCTTCGGCTCCTGAAGCTGTGGCATGATCCGAAAGGGATCCTCTCACCGCTCTAGCGGCTGATGGTGGCCGCCCTCATCCCCTAACCATGGTTAGGGGTGAGCGCCACCTGAAGCTAAAGAAGATACTGCAGGAACAAACTAGGTGTGTTGCGCATTTCACGAATTGGATGGATGAGAAAAACCCCCTCGCAAACCCCCTAATTTAGAGGGTGAGGCGCGGGGGCTAGCCCTCCTCGCTCCAGAAACCGCCGCCCCTCTCGCCCAATCACCCTTGGTCACGAGCGAACAGGGGGCCGCCCTACTGCACTAATGCATGTGAGGGCGGGTCCTGCCACGGCTACGACTTTTAAGGCCACAATCGCCACTTGCATGTCCGTTACTGCGCATGCCTCGCACATGGCAGAAGTGCTTCGGGAGGTGGGACGGTCAATGTGCGCACGCCTCTCCACCTCGCACGCTCGATGCGCGACATGGGGAAAGACCACTTGCAACGGCACCAAACTGCAAGATACCGTGTCACAAAAGCTCGTGCACCACTTTGGGCCTCAACCAACGACGCCTCGCACGCGTGTGTGGCCAAGGCCCCGGGGCTCCTGTCGGTGCACTGAAGACTGGGGTCTCCTGTTCCCCAGACTTGTGCACGGGCGCCGGCAACACCCTTGGCGTAAGTGCACGAAAAGGGCTGGTAGGAAGATAAACCCAAGCTCACCAAGGCCACGCCCCTCCAAGGGTGTAAGGAACAAGTCCAAGCTACAAGTCCCCGGCAAGTCCTCCTTGTTGGGAGGACACCAAGGGCCCCGCCAAGCTCTCCTTGCGGGGAAGATAAACAAGGCCCCGGCAAGCCCTCCTTGCCGGGTAGACGTCCAAGGCCCCGGCAAAGCTCTCCTTTCCTGGAAGACAGATTAGGCCACCGGCAAGGACACCAGGCCGGAAAGCCCCCTTCGCCCGCCAGGTGTCCCTCCTGCCACAGTGCCACCGACTGACATCGCTCTAGCACATCCCTCATGCGCCAGCATGATGCCAAGGTGTCAAAACACTTGGATACGTATCGATACCACCTTGATGTAGGTCAGGGGGGCTGACAAGGTATTTACTGCCCCTTACATTGCGGTAGATAGATAGCGGTGAACCCTGTTCACTATGCGACTCGTGAACCCACTATAGAGCACTGTTGGTGACCACTTTGCCTATAAAAGGAGGGCTAAAGCTCAGTTCTAGGGGTTGGACCTTTTCGGGTTTAGACTCTTTGATCACTGGCCGAAAGACGCTCACTGTGGCAAGTAATCCTACAGTAAGCATGTTGGAAATATGCCCTAGAGGCAATACTAAATTGGTTATTATTATATTTATTTACTCATGATAATCATTTATTATCCATGTTAGATTTGTATTGATTGGAAACTCAAATACATGTGTGGATACATAGACAACACACTGTCCGTAGTGAGCCTCTAGTTGACTAGCTTGTTGATCAAAGATGGTCAAGGTTTCCTGACCATAGACAAGTGTTGTCACTTGATAACGGGATCGCATCATTGGGAGAATGATGTGATGGACAAGACCCAAACTATGAACGTAGCATATGATCGTGTCAGTTTATTGCTACTGTTTTCTGCATGTCAATGTATCTGTTCCTATGACCATGAGATCATGCAACTCCCGGACACTGGAGGAATACCTTGTGTGTATCAAACATCACAACGTAACTAGGTGACCATAAAGGTGCTCTACAGGTATCTCCAAAGGTGTGTGTTGGGTTGGCATGGATCAAGACTGGGATTTGTCACTCCGTTTGACGGAGGGGTATCTCGGGGCCCACTCGGTAATACAACATCACAACAAGCCTTGCAAGCAATGTGACTAAGGAGTTAGTTACGGGATCTTGTATTACAGAACGAGTAAATAGACTTGCCAGTAACGAGATTGAACTAGGTATGGAGATACCGACGATCGAATCTCGGGCAAGTAACATACCAAAGGACAAAGGGAATAGTATACGGGATTATATGAATCCTTGACATAGAGGTTCAACCGATAGAGATCTTCGTAGAATATGTAGGAGCCAATATGGACATCCAGGTCCCGCTATTGGTTATTGACCGGAGAGTGTCTTAGGTCATGTCTGCATAGTTCTCGAACCCGTAGGGTCTGCACACTTAAGGTTCGGTGACGGTTCGATATGGTTGAGTTATATGTGTTGGTGACCGAAGTTTTGTTTGGAGTCCCGGATGAGATCCCGGACGTCACAAGGAGTTCCAAAATGGTCCGGAAACGAAGATTGATATATCGGAAGTTGGTATTTGGATCCGGCATGTTTTCGGGCATTGCGGGCAATATACCGGGAGTGACGAATGGGTTCTGGGGCCCACTGGGTGGGCCCACCACGCCCCAAGGGGTCCACATGGGTATATTGGATGCGCAATAAGGCATAATGGTCTGACAAAGTCATCCAAGGAAAGCCCATGAGAAAAAAGTGGAAAATCCAAAAGAGGTGTGAAATTAAGGAAGGAGTCCTAATCCAAGTGGAGTTGGAGGAGGACTCCTCCCTCCACCACTTTGGCCAAGGCAAGGAGTCCCTCCTTGAGCCTCAATCCTAGCCCCTCCCTCCTCCTATATATACTAGAGGTTTCAGGTCTTTTTGAGACACAACTTTGCCACGTGCAACCCTAAACCTCTACTTCGTAGTTCTTCCTCTAGATCGGTTTTCTGCGGAGCTCGGGCGGAGCCCTGCAGGAATAGATAACCGCCACCACCGGAGCTCCGTCATGCTATCGGGGAACTCATCTACATCCCTGTCTCTCTTGCTGGATCAAGAAGGCGGAGATCGTCATCGAGATGTACGTGTGCATAACGCGGAGGTGCTGTCCGTTCGGCACTTGATCAGGATGGATTGTGGGACGGATCGTGAGACGGTTCGTGGGACGGATCATGAGACGGTTCGTGGGACGGATTGTGAGACGGTTCATGGGACGGACCGTGAAGATGTACCACTACATCAACCGCGTTTATTAACGCTTTTGCTTAGCGATCTACAAGGGTATGTGGACCGAATCTCCCTCTCGTAGATGATCATCACAGTGATAGGTCTTCGTGTGCATAGGAAATTTTTGTTTCCCATGCAACATTCCCCAACAGTGGTATAAGAGCTAGGTTCATGCGTAGATGATATCTCAAGTAGAACACAAAAGAGTTTGTGGGCGTTGATGTTCTTTTTGCTGCCCTCCTTAGTATTTTCTCGATTCGGAGGTATTGTTCTATTGAAGCGGCCGAGATCAACCTTACTCGTACGCTTACGAGAGACCGGTTTCATCGACTAACATGCAACTTGTTGCATAAAGATGACTGGCGGGTGTCTGTTTCTTCAACTTTAGTTGGATCGGATTTGACTGAGGCGGTCCTTGGAGAAGGTTAAATAGCAAATTGCATATCACCGTTGTGGCTTTGCGTAAGTAAGATGCGATCATACTAGATACCCATAACAACCACGTAAAACAGGCAACAATAAATTAGAGGACGTCTAACTTGTTTTTGCAGGGTATGCATGTGATGTGACATGGACAAAGACATGATATGATATATAGGATGTATGAGATGATCATGTTGTAATAGTTAAATATCGACTTGCACGTCGATGCTTCGGCAACCGGCAGGAGCCATAGGGTTGTCTTTAAACTAACATTTGTTCTTACAGATGCGTTTACTATATTGCTAGGTTGTAGCTTTAGTAGTAATAGCATAGATAGCACGACAACCTTGATGGCGGCACAATGACGGAGATCATGGTGTGGTGCCGGTGACGATGAAGATCATGTCGGTGCTTTGGTGATGAAGATCAAGAAGCACAAGATCATGGCCATATCATGTCACTTATGATTTGCATGTCATGTTTATCCTTTTATGCACCTTATTTTGCTTAGAACGACGGTAGCATTATAAGGTGATCGATCACTAAAATTTTAAGATAAAATTGTGTTCTCCCCGACTGTGCACCGTTGCGACAGTTTGTCGTTTTGAGACACCACGTGATGATCGGGTGTGATAGACTCAACGTTCACATACAACGGGTGCAAAACAGTTGCACACGCGGAACACTCAGGTTAAACTTGACGAGCCTAACATGTACAGACATGGCCTCGGAACACAAGAGACCAAAAGGTCGAGCATGAATCATATAGTTGATATGATCAACATGGAGATGTTCATCACTGAAACTATACTCAACTCACGTGATGATCAGACTTGAGTTAGTGGATTTGCATCACGTGCCATTCGAATGACTAGAGGGATGTCTATTTGAGTGGGAGTTATTAGTAATACGATTAGCTAAACTCAATTATCATGAACATAGTCAAAAGGTCTTTGCAAATTATGTTGTAGCTTGCGCTGTAGCTCTACTGTTTTTAGATATGTTCCTAGAGAAAATTTAGTTGAAAGATGATAGTAGCAATTATGCGGACTGGGTCCGTAAACTGAGGATTGTCCTCATTGCTGCACAGAAGGCTTATGTTCTTAATAAACCACTCGGTGTTCTAAACCTCGAGCGTCGTCTTTGGATGTTGCGAACATCTGACATACACGTTTTTGATGACTACGTGATAGTTCAGTGCTTAATACTTAACGGTTTAGAATTGAGGCGCTGAAGACGTTTTGAATGTCACGGAACATATGAGATGTTCTAAGAGATGAAATTGGGATTTCATGCCCGTGCCCTTGTTCAGAGGTATGAGACCTCCGACAAGATTCTTTGTCTACAAAGTAAAGGAGAAAAGCTCAATTATTGAGCATGTGCTCAGATTGTCTGAGTGCAACAGTCGCTTGAATCAAGTGGGACTTAATCTTCTAGATGAGATAGTAATGGTTCTCCAAAGTCACTGCCACCAAGTTACTAGAGCTTCGTGATGAACTATAACATATCAAGGATAGATATGATGATCCTTGAGCTATTCACGATGTTTGACATCGCAAAAGTAGAAATCAAATAGGAGCATAAATTGTTGATGGTTAGTAAAACCACTAGTTTCAAGAAGGGCAAGGACAAGAAGGGATACTTCATGAAACGACAAACCAGTTGCTGCTCTAGTGAAGAAACCCGAGGTTGAACCCAAGCCCGAGACTAAGTTCTTCTGTGATGAGGGGAACAGTCACTGAAGAGGAGCTACCATAGATACTTGGTAGATGAGAAGGCTGGCAAAAGTCGTCAGAAGTATATTTGATATACATGATATTGATGTGTACTTTACTAGTACTCTTAGTAGCACGACGGTATTAAATACCGGTTCGGTTGCCAAGTGTTAGTAACTCAAAATAAAAGCCGCGGAATAAATGGAGACTAGCTAAAGGCGAGGTGACGATATGTGTTGGAAGTGTTTCCAAGGTTGATGTGATCAAACATCGCACGCTCCCTCTACCATCGGGATTAGTGTTAAACCTAAATAATTGTTATTTGGTGTTTGCGTTGAGCATGAACATGATTAGATCGTGTTTATTGCAATAAGGTTATTCATTTAAAGAGAATAATGGTCATTCCATTTGCTTTAATAAATACCTTCAATGGTTTATTGAATCTCGATCATAGTGCTACACATGTTCATAATATTGATGCCAAAAGATACAAAGTAGTAATGATAGTACCACTTACTTGTGGCACAACCGCTTGAGTCATGTTGGTATAAAATGCATGAGGAAGCTCCATGGGGATGGATCTTGGTACTCACTCATTTTTGAAATGTTTCAGACATGCAAACCATGCCTGTTGGAATAAAACGCATGAAGAAACTCCATGCAGATGGATCGTTTGGACTCACTTGATTTTAAATCACTTGAGACATGCAAATCACACCACATGGACAAGATGACTGAAGGCCTCGTTTTCCTATGAGATGGAACTAGAAAGTAACTTATTGGAAGAAATACATTTTGGATGTATGCAGTCCCATGACTGCTGAGGCATGCAGTGGATACCGTTATGTTCTTACTTCATAGTTGATTTGAGTAGATACTAGTGTATTTGCTTGATGAAACACACGTCTGAATTATTGAAAGGTTCAAAGAGTTTCAGAGTGAAGTTGAAGATCGTCATGACAAGAGTGTAACATGTCTACGATATGATCATAGAGATGAATATCTAAGTTGCGAGTATGGTCCACACTTAAGACAAATGTGAAAAATGTTTCACATCTCATGCCACCTAGAACACCATAGTGTGATGGTGTGTCTGAATGTCATAGCCGCGCCCTATTTGATATGGTGCATACTATGATGTCTCTTATCGAATTACCACTATCGTTTATGGGTTATGCATTGGAGACAACCACGTTCACTTTAAATAGGGCACCACGTATTTTCGTTGAGATGACACCGTATGAACTATGGTTCGGAGAAACCTAAGTTTTTGTTTCTTAAAAGTTTGGGGCCATGATGCTTATGTGGAAAAGTTTCAACATGATAAGCTCGAACCCAAAGCGGGTAAATGCATATTCATAGGACACCCAAAACAGTTGGGTATGCCTCCTATCTCAGATCCGGAAACAAAGTGTTTGTTTCTAGAAACGGGTCCTTTCTCGAGGAAATGTTTCTCTCGAAAGAATTGAGTGGGAGGGTGGTGGAACTTGATGAGGTTATTGAACCATCACTTCAACCAGTGTGTAGCAGGGCGCAGGAAGTTGTTCTTGTGGCGCCTACACCAATTGAAGTGGAAACTGATGATAGTGATCATTAAGCTTCGGATCAAGTTACTACAAACCTCGTAGGCCGACAAGGTCACGTACTGCTACAGAGTGGTACGGTAACCTTGTCTTGGAGGTCATGTTGTTGAACAACAATGAACCTACGAGCTATGGAGAAGCGATGCTCGGCCCGGATTCCTGCAAATAGCTGGAGGCCATGAAATCCGAGAGAGGATCCATGTGTGAAAACAAAGTATAGACTTTGGAAGAACTACTTGATGGTCGTAAGACTATTAAGTACATATGGATCTTCAAATGGAAGACACATGATGATGGTGAAAAGTCACCATTAAGAAAAGCTCGACTTGTCGCAAATAAGTTTCCGACAAGTTCAAAGAGTTGACTATGATGAGACTTTCTCACTCGTAGCGATGCTAAGAGTCTGTTGGAATTATGTTAGTAGTTGCTGCATTATTTGTGAAATATTGCACATAGGATGTCAAAACATTGTTTCCTCGATGGTTTCCTTTAGGAAAGGTTGTATGTGATACAACCAGAAGGTTTTGTTGATACTAAGGATGCTAACAGGTATGCAAGCTCCAGCGATCCTTCTATGGACTGGTGCAAGCATCTCGGAGTTGGAATATACGCTTTGACGAGATGCTCAAAGCTTTTGGGTTTATACAAGGTTTATGCTAAACTTTTATTTCCAAAGAAGTGAGTGGGAGCAGTATAAAATTTCTGATAAGTACATGTGGTTGACATAATGTTGATCGGAAGAAATGTAGAATTTCTGGAAAGCATAAAGGGTTGTTTGAAAGGAGTTCTTCAAAGGAGAACCTGGATAGAGCTACTTGAACATTGAGTATCAAGATCTATAGAGATAGATCAAAACGCTTAATATAACTTTTAATGAAATGCATGCCTTGACAAGTTTTTGAAGGAGTTCAAAATAGATCAGCAAAGAAGGAGTTCTTGGCTGTGTTGCAAGGTGTGAATTTGAGTAAGACTCAAAACCCGACCACGACAGAAGAAAGAGAAAAGAAGAAAGGTCGTCCTCTATGCCTTAGTCGTAGGCTCTAAAGTATGCCATGTTGTGTACGCCACCTGATGTGTGCCCTGCCATGAGTCTGTCAAGGGGTACAAAAGTGATCCAGAATGGATTACTGGACAGCGGTCAAAGTTATCCCTAGTAACTAGTGGACTAAGGAATTTTTTTCTCGATTATGGAGGTGTTAAAAGAGTTCATCATAAAGGGTTACGCCAATGTAAGCTTTGACACTAATCCGGAAAACTCTGAGTAGTAAACCGGATTCGTATAGTGGAGTAGTCATTTGGAATAGTTCCAAAATGGCACATTGGTAGCAGCACCTATAGGATGACATAGAGATTTGTGAAGCACACTCAGAGCTGAAAGGTTCAGACCTGTTGACTAAAAACCTCTCTCACAAGCAAGACATGATCAAACCCCATAACTGTATGGGTGTTAGATTCATTGCAATCTCATAGTGATGTGAACTAGATTATTGACTCTAGTGCAAGTGGGAGACTCTTGGAAATATGCCCTAGAGGCAATAATAAATTGGTTATTATTATATTTCTTTACTCATGATAATCGTTTATTATCCATGCTAGAATTGTATTGATTGGAAACTCAAATACATGTGTGGATACCTAGACAACACACTGTCCCTAGTGAGCCTCTAGTTGACTAGCTCGTTGATCAAAGATGGTCAAGGTTTCCTAGCCATAGAAAAGTGTTGTTACTTGATAACGAAATCACATCATTGGGAGAATGATGTGATGGACAAGACCCAAACTATAAACGTAGCATATGATCGTGTCAGTTTATTGCTACTGTTTTCTGCATGTCAATGTATCTGTTCCTATGACCATGTGATCATGCAACTCCCGGACACTAGAGGAATACCTTGTGTATATCAAACATCGCAACGTAACTGGGTGACTATAAAGCTGCTCTACAAGTATCTCCAAAGGTGTTTGTTGGGTTGGCATGGATCAAGACTGGGATTTGTCACTCCGTGTGACAGAGAGGTATCTCGGGGCCCACTCGGTAATACAACATCACAACAAGACTTGCAAGCAATGTGACTAAGGTGTTAGTTACGGGATCTTGTATTACGGAACGAGTAAAGAGACTTGCCGGTAACGAGATTGAACTAGGTATGGAAATTTTTCTCGATTATGGAGGTGTTAAAAGAGTTTGTAGTTCTTCCTCTAGATCGGTTTTCTGCGGAGCTCGGGCGGAGCCCTTCAGGAATAGACCACCACCACCACCGGAGCGCCATCATGCTCTCGGGGAACTCATCTACATCCCCGTCTCTCTTGCTGGATCAAGAAGGCGGAGATCATCATCGAGTTGTACGTGTGCGGAACGCGGAGGTGCCGTCCGTTCGGCACTTGATCGGGACGGATCGTGGGACGCATCATGAGATAGTTCGTGGGACGGATCGTGAGACGGTTCATGGGACGGATTGTGAAGACGTGCCACTACATCAACCACGTTTATTAATGCTTCCGCTTAGCGATCCAAGAGGGTATGTGGATCCGATCTCCCTCTCGTAGATGATCATCACCAAGATAGGTCTTCGTGTGCGTAGGAATTTGTTTGTTTCCCATGCAACGTTCCCTAACAAAGCACCCAATACGATAAGCAAAGCAGGAGTAGGGTTTTACGTGCTGAGCGGCCCTAACCTGGGTAAAAACCTTGCCGATGCTGATCGCTAGCTCTGCTCTTGGCGCCACCCATCCCCCCATCGAACTATCAAGGGATTCGCCGAGGTTCCCATAGGTGTCCTTTCCCGACACAATATTTTCATGCCTTATACTTCTTGTGATTATATTTTGGCTTTATATTTCATAACATATAAAAATTACTCATGTATACATGTGTCATGTGTGAAAAAACCAAGGGAAGTGAAAAATGGATGACATGTACATATACAACATGTACACCTTGTCTTTTTTGTTAGCCACATTTCAAATTAAGCAACGCCTAGGACAACTTTGTTTTTAAGAAAGGAAGGAGGATGATGACATGGCTACCTTGGATATAATCACAAATATTGCATATGCATATGTATTTGAGGTGATTTGTGATAAAAGTTATGCAATAATTTATTTTTGCTATACAGAAAAAAAGTACTTCACCTATTTTTGTTTCATGCCTAATTATAGAACTACGAGACACTTGTAAAATCCACATATGAATATAAGGGAAAAAGAGACATTTAGGTGTTGTTCAAGAAGTTCTTTCACGTCACTTTTAGCCCAGGTGAAGATAGAGTCCAAGTCCACCACGTTCTAGACTCAGATTCGGACTTCACACACATACATGTCTCGAAACGCCAAGAACTTTTGCATCCGGACTCCAAATTGGGTGACTCTTTTTGTTGTAAATTATATTTCATTTACTTTCCAACCAATTGATTCACCTTCAAATTCTTTGGAGCATGGAAATATTGAAAAAACAAGCTGATGTTGTAGCGGTATTTGAGTCAAACTACAAGTCCAAAGGTGTTGCATCACCTCCACTTGGCCCATGGGCCTTGTACAACCTAGGATTAGTTTTACGTTGCCTTGGGACGTCCTGCCACCTCATTGGTCGCCACTCCTTTGCTCCTATATAAGTATATCAATCTAGTAGCTTTTTGCTTGGGATTTGTTTAGTTAAAAGTTAGCCATTGCAACTTCGTGTATTTCGTTTGTATCCAACGACCAGACCATGAGTGCTTTGTGATCCCCACTATTATCAATACTTCAAATATATTCACAATATTTAGATTGCTTTTATCATATTCTTGCGTGTTCTTTGATTGCTTGCAGGCATAGACCTTTGTGGTCAGGTTGATCGTGCTTTGGCATGGTCAATAACCCCGTGGAGTTTGTTTAGCGATTGCTAAGGCACAACATCGTGCATGTTTTTAGTCAGAACATCAAAGTTGTCTCCCCCAAATAGTTAGCTATCATCTCATCGAAAGATGGGGACTCTCGCCTCTATCAGCGAGGGTGAACTACTCCCTCCTCTTGATGGAGACCGTCGGGATGATGAAGATGGATCCTAGTGATGATTTCTCCCTCCGACAGGGAGTTGGAACAGGGATTTGGATGAGATCAATTTTCAATAGAGGCTTGCGACAGAGGTTAACTTTCAGGGGTTTCCCAATATATAAGAATTTTCGATGTTGGAATCATGTGAAGAGGTACCACAAGGGGCCCACAAGGTATCTAGGCGCACCACCCCCTCGGCGCACCCTGATGCCTTGTGGGGCCCCGCGGGTCTCTCGTACTCCCCTAAAGGCTCCTCAGCCCCTTTCCTTCCAAAAAAATCATCAAAAAAGTTTCGGGCGATTCTGAGAACTTCCATTTTCTGCACGAAAACAACATCATGCTAATTCTGCTAAAAACAACACCAGTCCGGGTTAATTCTATTTAGACCATATAAAAGTGCCTCAAAACAATATAAAACTTGAGTAAACAGTTCATGAATAGTTCATAAATTATCGACACATTGGATACGTATCAGCATCCCCAAGCTTAATTCCTGGTCGTCCTCGAGTAGATAAATGATAAATGAAATAATTTATGAAGTGTGAATGCTAGCAAGTGCGTAAGTTTGATCAATGATAATTCTAGGCATTTTTCTAGCATCATAACAATAACTCTCTCTCTCTCTCATAAAACTCATCACAATAAAGTAGCAATCAACTCTCATGTTATGGTGCAAACAATGCATTCTCTTCAGACTTAACAACCTATGTTCTTTGTCATCAAACAATTATAGTTTATCTTATTTTTGAAGTAATAGATTCACATACTTAATTATCATATAGTCTTCTATGAATTCTAATACTTACAACATGTTTTTAGAAAAAACAACACTCATCGAACACAAAAGAAAGATACGAGTTTAATGTTTTGCCTCCGAGCACACGTATCTTAAAGATAATTGTCAACAATAATAACTCATGATCAAATATATATGATTGCATATATGTGTTTTGATCATTCCCCACCACATGATGCTTTCTAACTAGAGATTGAGGTTGGAATAAGAAGGTGACTCAACATGAAAAGTAATTAATATGAAAGTAAATAACATAAAAGTAAATAGAATGTCCCTTCACAGAGGGAAGCAGAGATTTGTAGAGGTGCCACAGCTCATTGCTTAATACGGCGATGGATATATTTTGGGTGGTGTGCCTTTCGTGTCAACATTATGACAAGGGATTTCAATATCTTCCATGTTAATCGCATTATTGGCGATTCTCAAATAGAATTGAAATTTACCCCCCCCCCCTCAACCATTCAAACACATTACATGGCTAGTTGTATTCATGGGTGCCTTCCAAACAATTAACTTTCTAGGGGGTTATTATTTATTTATTTTTGTATTATATAGGACTGGGCATCCTTTTTATCGGCCTACCTCGTACTATGACAACTGAATAAACACTCATCGTGAGAATAACCCGCTCAACATGGAAAATACTAACCACCCCGATCGCTCGATGAGCGGTACGGGCACGCAAAATAGAAATTTATTTAATGGTTTTAGAGGTGGTACATGCAAATTTACTTGGAATGATAGTGAAATACCATATATAGGTAGGTATGGTGGACTCTCATGGAAGAAACCTGGCTCAAGGATTATGGATGCACAAGTTGTATCTCTACTTAGTACGAAGTTTTGTCTAGCAAAAGGTTCTAAAGAAACACCACATATTGGAGAATCCATAACAATATAACTTCTATGCAAATATACCCAAACATAACTCACTATGTTGTCAAAATTGATCAAGGTTGAAAATAGTTAATGGGTATTCAAAATCATAAAGGATGTCCAACATAATATATTTGTATGTGAAAGTTCTCTTCTTTATACTAATCAGTCGTGAATTACTTGTATAACTGATATTGTGATTGTCAAACTTCAATAGATTTTTCTTTCTAAACCAAATGTAAAGCACATGGATACATTCAAATTCTATGATATTCAATTCATTCACAATTTATTGTGGGGATATGAGTGAAGCACATAAGTAAACAACAAACTAATCTAAAAAGATATAAGTTAAGATCAATGAGTAGTCAACCAATTATGTAGTTATGTGAGCACTCTCTCTCGATAATGATTTTCATATATGATATATATTTCAAACAACAAAGAAAACAAAGTATACTCCAAGAATATCCCGTATCAGGTGAACAAATATAACTGTCCGGACCCCAATCCTAAGCCATAGGAATCCAGCCTGTAAAACATTGCATCCCTTCGCGGTCTCACGCACGGTTAACCCCACGACTGCCAACTTACCTTAGCCGGGACCGTTTGCGCCTTTTGACTGACGTATGCATTAGTGTCGCTAGCATTCCAATGTCAAAGAACCCGGGTCGACATAACTAGTCATAAACTAAAGTGGCTCGACTGTACACAGACATGCATACATAACCCAGCAAAGCAGGTGTCGGTCATGAGCGAGTGTAGACGAGTCGTAATAAGCTACAAGGACTCCAGTACACCGCGTGACATTTCCCCGTACGAACAGACAAAACAACTAAGAAGGATACATGCCGGTCAACCAATGTGTCCAAAGCAGTAGCGAACTACCTAGGCTCGGTGGAAACACAAAGGGGCGTTTCTGTGTATAGAGAGCTACTAAGGGCATACGACTAGGTGTCGAATCCCATACATATCACAGTGCATCACACGTACGCGTGACATACTCAATATGCATAGATACAACAATGGCATCACAACATAACCATACAACAACACAACATTTATTTAGAAGACTCGGAAGAGTCTTGGATAATATGTTCATACAGGTAGGGGTCACACGACCCGACACTCAAGTCATACAAGCAGAGTCATACAAACCAAGCAGAAGCATTAAAGTTGTCTGAGTACAGACAATTGAAAGGAAAAGGCATAAAGCCTGACTATCTACAGATCCCTTCTGAAAGGGGCCAGGTCGTAGATGGGACACCAGCTACTCGTCATCATCGATGTCTAGATAGAACCCACCTGTTGGCTCGTGGGTATCCTCTGCAACATTTATTAAGCAAACATGAGTACAAAAGTACTCAACAAGACTTTAGAACAGATCTATCTACTCATGCACGTGTATCAATAAAGGGGTTGTGGTGTTTCATGTAGCAAGTCAGCTTTGACTCTTGGCTAGACTAAACTACAATTTTAAATAGTTTTAAACAACTTTGATAAGTTGTACACGAGTCCAGTACCACCACAACCATACACCATCATGAACTTATTTCCGTCTCCCTACGGAAATGCCAAACATGATACTCACGCTTATCTTGATACTTTTATGAGTAGCCATTAAAGTTGTATGTGAACAACATATGTCTCCAACTAGTCCATATCCGCGGACGCGGCTATTCGAATAGATCATAACCACTTATCGCCACACATGCTCTCGCCACTTATCACCATGTGCATGTCATGCACCTCGGCAACCTTCAAGCGGAAGCCCAGCGAGGGAGTCGGCCACGACCGTTAACCACACTAATACCTAGTCGAGGTCTAGCGCCTATTTGAGGGTGAACCCGCACGGAAGTACAGCCGAGGTTTCTGCCACGGCCCCAAACGATGTGCGCAGGGTTCCCAAGCCCACCATCCAGAGGCCACTTGGTACAACATGCCACTTCCTACCGCATCATAGCCCACCTCTAAGGTCAACACTATGCACGGCCTCCAGCATGACTATAAGCAACAAAAACTACTTGCAACACCTGGACCGAGTACTAGGCGATTAATAAGTCGAGCAGGGTCATATTTCAGGGCCTAGCATGTGGTAGTAACTAGTATTGGATTACATACACGGAACTTAGTTCCTAAGGACGGTTCCAATGAAACAACCTGCCATGTACTCCTACATAGCCTTTCATCGGTACCTTTACCAAATCTGGTTCCACAGTTATACTTTGTCATTAGAACACATTCATCCATTCCTGTTCATCACCCTGATGAAACAGAATTGACATAACTCTAGGCATAGCAAGCATAGCAGGATAAAGCACATCATGGCTCAAGCAATTACCAGGTATGCTAGGTTGCAAGGTTTGGTTATTTACTGTGACAATGACAGGTGATGCAAAGGAATAGGTTCAGCTACCGAAGTAAAGCATTTGAAATATTTTGTCCAAATGCAATAAGTGGGAGCACGAGCAAGAACATGGGATTATATCGGGATGATCAAAAGGGTGCTTGCCTTGTTGCTCAGCAAAGGGATTAAATCCGTCAGTCAGATATTTGGACGTATCCGGAAGGGCAGAGCCTACCGAAATAATAACAACAATCAATAACATTCATATGCAACAATATGATGCATGATCATGAGATCAAATGAAATTTAGCATGAGCTAGTGTGGATATCAAACCTTTGGGTTGATGCTGATTTGAATTCAAATTCAAATATTAGTTGAAATAGTATATTTATCATATTCATTTAATTGATTTGACCTGATGCTATTTCATCACTTTGTTTGTCATGCATGGAAGTAGCACCATTGTGTTCATTGAATTTTTCTGATCAATTTGCATATATTATTTATCAAATTTGGAGTTATAATCAATTTTGTATGAATTTCCAAAGTTTTGCACTTATTCTGGAATTAATATAAAACAGAATGAGTATTACTGCATCAGCATGACATCAGCAGGTCAATCTGGCCGTTGAAAGTCAAACCTGACCAGTGGGACCCACTCGTTAGTGACTCTGGCCAGATTTTAATTAAACTTTAAGTTAATTAGTTAGTTAACAGGGGCTGGCCCACATGTCAGTGTCTATTTAGTAATTAACATTTTCTTCAATTATTTTTTTGAAGTTAGTTTTATTTAACCAGGGGTTGGCCCCACCTATCATAGGCTCAGGGGAGTCAACCCACCGGCGCTGGGGGTCAAACCCACCGGCGTTGAGCCGCCAGTGGCTCCAGGGACGGCGGAGGGCATCGGAAATGCACCTTCGGCGACCAAATGAGCGGCGGATGGCACCAGAGGAACGACCACTCATCCGCGCGTCCTTTTTTGCAAGCCACATGGGGTGGAATGACCGGAGATGACGCCGGCGACGAGCTCGGCGACTGCCGGAGCTCGGGCAACATCGAGGTCATCGATCCAGAGGGCAAAAGGGATGGGGCTTGGCTCCTATAGCATCTACACGACGCACTGAAGCTGATGCTGGTCTCAGATGGACCAACCCATCATCGGAACATCACGGGCGATGAGCTCCCGCGGCGGATCACATCGGGCTCCGATGGAATCGGGCGCTAGGGCACGGGATCGAGAGCGGGCTCGAGGACGGCCTGGAAAGGGAGAACGACAGCGGCGAGCTTCGGTGATCCGAGGAGGAAGACGTTGGCGTCAGGGCGATGCAGGGCTTGAGGGCTTGCTTCCGTTGGCGCAGACGACGTGCTCGACGAGGCAGAGCGAACGGCATGCTCGGGGAGGCTTGAATTGGCCAGAGACGACGGCGAGCTCGAGCTCGAGCTCGGCTCCAATGGAGGCCGAGGGAAGAGAGGCAGGAGAGCGAATGGGGAGAGGGAGAGAGCTGGAATGGGTGTGGGAGGCTTATCCCTTCGCGTCCAGCGCGAGGGCGAGGCCATGCAGGCACTCAGGTGTGTGGCTGCGCCGGAGAGAGCGGAGGACACCTCCTGCTACCTACTGGCGCGAGGAAGACGACAGCGAGGGAGATGGGGTGGGCCAAGGTAAGCGCTAGATAGCATTTTTCCATTTTTCTTTCTTTTCTGTTTCTGTTAAACATTTCTGACATATGTTTTATTTTATTTTTGGCTCCAAATGATTTGACAATTGAACTTTAAGAAAGTTGAGGTTTCGACGTCAAGTGGTATGCTCAGATAGATCAAGAATACGAACAGGGTATTCTCGGTATGAAAGGTTATCTTGGAGATCAAGCGTTTCATGGTCCACTCCACAGACAGGATCCGAGAAGCAACGCCTGAGTTGCGAGACGTGGAAAACATCATGAACCTTGGAAAGATGCGGAGGAAGTTCCAACTGGTAGGCAACTTCTCCTCGTTTAGCAAGAATGTGAAAAGGACCAATGTAACGAGGAGCCAATTTTCCTTTGATACCAAAGCGATGGGTACCCTTCAAAGGTGTAACCCGAAGGTAAGCCTTCTCGTCAACTTCAAAGGTCACAGCCTTATGATGACGATCGTATTGGCTCTTTTGACGAGATTGAGTTGTTTTCAACTTTTCACGAATAATGCGAACTTGCTCTTCTGCTTCCTGGATCATATTCGGACCAAAGAGTTGCCTCTCTCTGGTTTCTGACCAATTGAGAGGTGTTCGACATCTTCGTCCATAGAGAACTTCAAAAGTGGCTTTGCCCAAGCTTGATTGATAACTATTGTAATAAGCAAATTCGGCGAATGGAAGGCACTTCTCCGAATTCATACCGAACGATATAACACAAGCTTGAAGCATATCCTCTAGGATTTGATTCACTCTTTCTACTTGACCACTTGATTGAGGATGGAAAGCAGTGCTAAAAGATAGGTGAGTCCCCATGGCATTCTGAAAACTTTCCCAGAAACGAGAAGTAAAAATACTTCCACGATCTGAGTTAATCTCTAGAGGGACACCATGAAGAGACACTATTCGAGAGATATATAACTCTGCGAGCTGGCTAGCTGTTATACTCTCATGAACTGGAAGAAAATGAGCTACTTCAGAAAGACGGTCAATGGCCACAAAGATAGCATTATTTCCTTTCTTGGTCTTGGGAAATCCAGTGATGAAATCCATACTAACTTTATCCCATTTCCATTCAGGAATAGCTAAAGGTTGAAGGGTGCCAGCACGCCTTTGATGTTCTGCCTTAACTCGACGACAAACTTCATAGTTAGCAACGAACTCACAATTTCTCTCTTCATCCTAGTCCACCAAAACCTCTGGCGTAGGTCCTGATACATCTTAGTACTACCAGGATGAATGGTGAGAGGAGAATCATGAACCTCCTTAAGGATCAACTGCCTTAGATGTGGATTTTTAGGAACCACTAGACGGTTCTCGAAAAACACAACATCTTGATCATTCATGGAGAATTCCTTAGTGTTTCCGCTAATAATATTCTCTTTGATCCATGATATACCCTTATCATGCTTTTGGGCACCTATGGTTTGATCCCTAAGAGCAGGTTTCACCACCAGGTTAGAAAGTAATCCTTGAGGAACAATGTGAAGGTTTAACTTCCGAAATTCCTCATAGAGACGTGGTTGACCTCGTTGTAACATTAAGTTGTTACAATAAGACTTACGACTTAGTGCATCAGCCATGACATTGGCCTTCCCCGGGGTGTAAGTTATCCCTAAGTCATAATCTGTGATCAACTCAACCCACTGTCTTTGCCTGAGATTCAAATCCAGCTGGGTGAAGATATATTTCGGACTTTGGTGATCAGTGAATATTTCGCAACGATTACCAAGAAGGTAATGTCGCCAGTTTTTTAGTGCATGGACTACAGCTGCAAGCTCAAGATCATGTGTGGGATAATTATCCTCATGTGGACGCAACTGTCGTGATGTGTATGCAATCACATGACGATCATGCATGATAATGAAACCTAATCCTTGTCGCGACGCGTTGCAATAGATAACAAAGTTCTTCAAAAAATCTGGTGGTAGCAACACAGGTGCGGAAGTCAGGCGTCTTTTCAGTTCCCGAAAGCTATGCTCATACTGTGGTGTCCACTCAAACTTTTTATCTTTCTTGAGGAGTTCAGTTAGAGGCTTTGCAACCTTGGAGAAGTTCTCGACAAAGTGGCGACAATAGCTCGCTAGTCCAAGAAAACTCCTGACTTGCTTAACCGATTCAGGTTGAGTCCAATCAAGGACAGCTTGAATTCTCTCGTGATTGGCAGCAATACCCTTACCAGAGATTACGTGGCCTAGATAGGTCACTTGTGGTAACCAAAATTCACATTTTGAAAACTTGGCATAAAGGCTATGCTCTCAAAGTTTCATCAATACCAGCCTTAGATGCTCGGCATGTTCTTGTTCATTCTTCGAGTAGATGAGAATATCATCGAGGTATGCCACGACGAATTTATCCAAATACTCCATGAAGATCGAATTCATCAAGTGAGAGAAGGTCGCTGGGGCATTGGTTAAACCGAAGGACATAACAGTGTACTTATATTGGCCATAACGAGTGACAAAGGCCGTTTTTGGAATGTCCCCGTTCTTGATCTTGATTTGATGGTAACCCAACCTCAAATCCATTTTGGAGAAGACTAAGGATCCAGAGAGATGATCATACAGATCGTTGATCCTGGAGAGCGGATACTTGTTCTTTCTGGTGACCAGGTTAACTGGTCAATAATCTACAAGCATCTGATCCATTCCATCTTTCTTCTTGACGAATAGGACGGGACAAGCCCAACGGGAAGAGCTAGGACGAATGAAACTTGTATTCAAGGCCTCATCTAATTGTTTCTTAAGTTCGGCTAGCTCCAAGGGTGCCATCTTATAGGGTCTTCTGGCTATTGGGACAGTTCCTGGAACAAGATATATCACAAACTCTACATCCCTGTCAGGTGGAATTCCTGGCAGTTCTTATGGAAAAACATCCGGGAAGTCATGGACTACCGGAATGTCTTCAAGTTCTGGAAGAGGACTAGCATTGAGGGAATAGAGTTGACATTTGGCAACTCGAGTTGAGACATTAACTATCTCATCCAAGGGATGGGTAAGCTGAATATTCCTAGTATGAGTATCAATCCTGGCGTAATGAGCTGACATCCAGTCCATACCCAAGATGATATTGATATCTGAGGATTTCAGGGCTATCAAGGATGCTAGAAAAACTAGCCTGTCTACTAGGATTTCATTGTCATAACTTATCCTAGAAGTTTGCCATTTACTACCAGGGGTTTGGACAACTAATGGGATTGGCATATCACAAAAGGACATGTTATGCAACTGTGCATATCTTTCGGAAATGAAGGAATGAGATGACCCAGTGTCAAAAAGAACAGACGCTCGGTGATGATTTACAAGGAGCGTACCCAAAATGACGTCGGGATCCTCTGCAGCTGCTTCTGCTGAAACATAATTCACGCGACCGCGCCCAGGAGTTGGCTTCACATAATAAGCTTTGCTCGACTTGCGTTGCCCAACAAACTTCCCAGGTTGCTTGATAGCTATATTCTGAGGACACTCTCGTGAATAGTGCCTAATACGTCTCCAACGTATCTATATTTTTTGATGGTTTCATGCTATTGTCTTGTCAAACTTTGGATGTTTTGTATGCCTTTTATATCTTTTTTTGGGACTAACTTATTAACTCAGTGCCAAGTGTCAGTTCCTGTTTTTCCCGTGTTTTTACCCTTTTCAGAGGAGGATTTTAAACGGAGTCCAAACGGAGCGAAAACTCCAAAAAGATTTTTTCCAAAACAGAAGAAGATCGGGGAACTTGAGATCCAAGGCAGGGGCCACCAGGGACCCCACAAGCCCCCTAGCCGCAGCCAGGGGGGCCCGCGCCTCCCAGGTTTGTGGGCTCCCTGGGCCACCTCTGCCCTAGGTCTTTCGCCTATATATTCCCAAAAATCCCAAAAAAAACCAGGAGATCATCGAAAGTACTTTTCCGCCGCCGCAACCATCTGTCTTCGCAAGATCCCATATGGGGCACGTTCTGGTGCCCTGCCGGAGGGGGGATTCGGATACGGAGGGCTTATTCATCAACACCATGACCTCTCCGATGATGCGTGAATAGTTCACCATAGACCTTCGGGTCCATAGCTAGTAGCTAGATGGCTTCTTCTCTCTCTTGGATCTTCAATACAAAGTTCTCCATGATCTTCATGGAGACCTATCCGATGTAATCTTCTTTTGCGATGTGTTTGTCGAGATCAGATGAATTGTGGATTTCTGATCAGATTATCTATGAATCTTATTTGAGGTTCTTCTGATCTCTTATATGCATGATTTCATATCCTTGTAATTCTCTTCGAGTTGTGGGTTTTGTTTGTCCAACTTGATCTATCATTCTTGCAATGGGAGAAGTGCTTGGTTTTGGGTTCATACCGTGCGGTGACCTCACCGAATGACAGAAGGGGTAGCGAGGCACGCTTCATGTTGTTGCCACGAAGGGTAAAAATATGGGGTTTTCATCATTGTTTTGAGTTTATCCCTCTACATCATGTCATCTTGCTTAAGGCGTTACTCTGTTCGTCATGAACTCAATACACTAGATGCATGCTGGATAGCGGTCGATGTGTGGAGTAATAGTAGTAGATGCAGACAGTATCGGTCTACTTGTCTCAGACGTGATGCCTATATGTATGATCATTGCCTTAGATATCGTCATGACTTTGCGTGGTTCTATCAATTCCTCGACAGTAATTTGTTCACCAAACGTAATATTTGCTATTTTGAGAGAAGCCTCTGGTGAACACTATGGCCCCCGGGTCTACTTCACACCATATTTTCAGCCTTACTCTTTTACTTCGTTGCACTTTCTGCCTCCAGATCTCACTTTGCAATCAATCTTGAAGGGATTGACAACCCCTTTATAGCGTTGGGTGCAAGCTCTTTTGTGTTTGCGAAGGTACTCTGGACTTGACGAGATTCTCCTACTAGATTGATACCTTGGTTCTCAAACTGAGGGAAATACTTACTGCTCCCGTGCTGCTTCACCCTTTCCTCTTCAAGGGAAAAACCAACGCAAGCTCAAGAGAGGACAGAAGGTTTCTGTCGACGTAGCAGATGGATTTCTGGCGCCGTTGCCGGGGAGGATCAATTCAAGAACTCATCCAAGTAAGTGTCGCAAACTCATCTTGTTAGAGCATATATCTCCATATGTGGTTTTGGTAATTGATGACAATTCCTATGGACTAATGGTTGCCTTAAGTTATATTTATAGGATTTGTCACTTCTTGGAGTCCATCTGTTCGGTTCAAGGAGTTTATATGATGACCAAGATGGTATTCAAGGTATTAACCAAAGAATGGTCATAGAGACACAAGGTTGATCAAGATCTCAGACAAAGAGTAAATCAAGATGATCAACACACAAAGCGTACAAGATGTACCGAGAGAGATCAAGTGATCCCATGGTATGGTAAGCATTGTCCATTATGTGTTTGTGTACTAACCCATGGTTTTCGTGGGAGTTCTATGTGGGGGTCAGGTGTGTTTCCATGGGCTTGCGTCAAATGGAAGATCTCATACAACCCATGAAGGATGACGTCAAGTGGTGATCGTCATGAAGATTGCGGTGTGCAAGTTCAAGTGGATCAGCACGAATATATCATGCTTGAAGCTTGCCGTCCATTGTGGTGGCAATGGACTTGTGAAGATATGTTGAAGAGTGGCTCACCCATAGTGAGTATGGGGGAGCAATCAACTAGTCTTCATCAAGACAACGCAATCAAGAATAGTGGACCATCTTGAGGAAGCCAAGATCATCATCATCTAGCTCAAGAGGATGAGGTGCAAGGTATAGGTTTGCCCTTGATAGGTTTTCTGGTTTAGGATAGATTGATGTACTGTCAAGGGGGGCTCTCAAGTGAGTAGCTTGATCGTATCATTCGTTGAGAGCTCAAACCATTTGCATCCTTGCATCATACTTCTTGGTTCTTATTTGGTGTTTCTCTTTGTGAGTTTTAGAGCTTATGGTCATCTTCATGACAAGCTCGAGTTCATCGAAAACGGAGTCCATATGCATCTACTATGATGTTTGCGATGTTGGAGTTTTTGCCGGTTCTTCATTCATAGAGGACTCACATCTCTATATCATTGGCATTTTCATATCTGCATGGTCTTTAGATTTCCCACCGGTAGTACCGCTCCAAGACTTTTAGTACCGTCATCCTTGCGGCTGTACTTTGTCGGACTTTTTGCGAAGACTTTCTTGGCGGTGGTTGGCCCGGTAGTATCTTTGCGCTACCATGGGCTTACGGTAGTACCGTAGCAGCCAGTGGTAGTACCGCTGGAGGATCAGCGGTAGTACCAGTGGAGCTAGCGGTAGTACCGCTGGGCTCGGGCTGTAAGTGGGGGTAACGGTCTGATTCCTTCCCCCACTATATAAAGGGGGTGTTCTTCCCTCTTGGTCTTATCTATCCGTTGAGCTCATGTTCTACCTCCATTGTTGACCTTCTTAGAGCTTGCTAACTCTCAATCCCTCCAATGATTCTTGCTTGTTCTTGAGGGAAAAGAGAGAGGAGATCTAGATCCACATCTCCACCAATCACTTTCTCCTCTATGTGAGGGGAACCCCTTGGATCTAGATCTTGGAGTTCTTTGTGACTACTTGTTCTTCCTCTCATATTTCTCCATAGCTTTTGTTGTTGTGGAGGGATTTGAGTGTGAGGGAATTGACCACTTCGAGTGTTCTTGCCATTGCATTAGTTGCATCCGTTTGACTTCTCCACGGTGATACGTGGAAGTGAAGTTTGAGAAGCTTATTACCTTTGGTACTTAGTACCCTAGATATTGTTCTTCGTGGATGCTTTGGCGTCCTAGAAGCTTGGTGTTGTCTTGGAGCTCAATCATTGTGGTGTAAAGCTCCGGGCAAGCATCGGGGTCTCCAATTAGGTTGTGGAGATTGCCCCGAGAAATTTGTACGGGTACCGGTGACCGCCCCCAAGGTTTGCCATTTGTATGGGTTCGGTGACCACCCTCAAGGGTTCCTTAGCGGAATCACGGCATCTTGCATTGTGCGAGGGCGTGAGGAGATTACAGTGGCCTTAGTGGCATCTTGGGGAGCATTGTGCCTCCACGCAGCTCCAACGGAGATTAGCATTCATAAGGATGTGAACTTCGGGATACATCATCGTCTCCGCATGCCTCAGTTATCTCTTTCCCGAACCCTTTACTTATGCACTTTAAGTTGTGATAGCCATATTGTTTATTATCATATATCTTTCTATCACTTAGTTGTTTATCTTGCTTAGCATAAGTTGTTGGCGCACATAGGTGAGCCTAGTTGTTGTAGGTTTTGAGCTTGACAAATTAAACGTTAGTTTTATTCCGCATTTGTTCAAGCCTAAACCGTAATTATTTTAAAGCGCCTATTCACCCCCCCCTCTAGGCGACATCCACGTCCTTCCACATCTCTTGCATTTACTTTTTTGCCTCTCGTTTTCCTCTCCCCCACTTTTGAAAAACAAAAATTTACAAAAATATTGGCCTTTTTCGTTCGCCCTTTTCTCTCGCTTGCTCTTTGTTCGCTTGTGTGCTTGCTTGCTTGCTGAAGTCACCATAACTGAAAACACCAAACTTTGTGACTTCTCAAATACTAATAATAATGATTTTATTAGTACTCCAATTGGTCCTGCCACTAGTGCGGAATCATACGAAATCAATGTTGCTTTGCTGAATCTGGTTATGAAAGAGCAATTCTCCGGCCTTCCTAGTGAAGATGCCGCATCCCATCTTAATAGCTTCACTGAGCTTTGCGATATGCAAAAGAAGAAAGATGTGGATAATGATGTGATTAAATTAAAGATTTTTCCTTTCTTGTTGCGAGATCGAGAAAAACCTTGGTTTTCGTCTTTGCCCAAAAATAGTATTGATTCTTGGAACAAGTGCAGAGATGCTTATATATCCAAGTATTTTCCGCCGGCTAAGATTATCACTCTCCGTAATGATATCATGAATTTTAAGCAACTTGATCATGAACATGTTGCACAATCTTGGGAGAGAATGAAATTGATGATTAGAAATTGTCCCGCTCATGGCTTGAGTCTTTGGATGATTATACAAATCTTCTACGCTGGCTTGAATTTCGCTTCTAGAAATATCTTGGACTCCGCCTCAGGTGGAACGTTCATGGAAATCACGTTAGGAGAAGCTACAAAACTCCTAGACAATATCATGACGAACTACTCTCAGTGGCACACTACAAGGTCTCCTACTAGTAAGAAGGTACACGCTATAGAAGAAATTAACTCGTTGAGTGCTAAGATGGATGAGTTAATGAATTTGGTTGCTAGTAGAAGTTCTCCTTTAGATCCTAATGATATACCCTTGTCTTCCTTGATTGAGAGTAGCAACGCTAGCTTGGACGTTAATTTTGTTGGTAGGAATAATTTTGGCAACAACAATGCTTTTAGAGGAAACTATGTTCCTAGGCCTTTTCCTAGTAACTCCTCTAATAACTTTGGCAACCCTACAACAATACTCATGGAAATTACAATATATTACCCTCTGATCCAGAGAGTAATATCAAAGAGTTTATCAACTCGCAAAATATTTTCAATACATCCATAGAAGAAAAACTACTCAATATTGACGATTTGGCTAAGAGCGTTGATAGAATGTCTAGTGATATTGATGCTTTGAAAGTTAGATGTGCTCCTCCCAAGATCAATATGGTTGAAACTTTGAAAGCTATGCGTGTTTCCATGAGTGAGAGCAAAGAAAGAACCGCCCAAATTCGTGCTAGACATGAATGTCTTAAAAAAGTTGTGTTCTCGTGATAAGAATCACGAAGATCTTAAAGTGCTTGGTGTGACTCCCATTGAATCTTTGTTTTCTTGTGTCAAACCTAATGATGATGGGGCTGGATATGAATCCACTTTGGTTGAAAAATGCCCCAATGATTCGGAGTCCATCTATCTTGATGCTAAAAGCATTGAAAGTGGAGTAGAATAGATTAAAACTTTGAGTAGTAATGAAATTACTACTTTGGATTTGAAGGAATTCAATTATTATAGTTGCTCCTTGATTGAATGCATTTCATTGATGCAATCCATGCTAAACTCTCCACACGCTTATAGCCAAAACAAGGCCTTTACCGATCATATCGTCGAAGCTATGATAAAATCTCTTGAAGAGAAACTTGAATTGGTAGTCTCTATCCCTAGAAAGCTTCATGATGAGTGGGAACCTACTATCAAAATCAAAATCAAAAACTATAATGCAATGCTTTTTGTGATTCGGGTGCTAGTGTTTCCGCGATTCCAAAGTCGTTATGTGATGTTCTGGGTTTTAATGAGATTGAGGAGTGCTCTCTTAATTTGCATCTTGCGGATTCTACTGTCAAGAAACCCATGGGAAGGATCAATGATGTTCTTATTATTGCAAATAGGAACTATGTACATGTGTATTTCATTGTGCTTGACATTGATTGCAATCCTACATGCCCTATCATTCTTGGTAGACCTTTCCTAAGGACTATCGATGCTATCATAGATATGAAGGAAGGGAATATTAGATTTCAATTTCCTTTAAAGAAGGGCATGGAGCACTTTCCTAGAAAGAAAATAAGATTGCCTTATGAATTCATGATGAGGGCCACTTATGGTTTGACCACCAAAGACGACGATACGTGATTCTATCGCCTTAAGCCTAGCTAAGGGCGTTAAACAATAGCGCTTGTTGGGAGGCAACCCAATGAATTTATTTCTTTTTCTTCCTGTTTTTTTGCGTCCACACCATCATAATTCTGTTATGATTGTGTCTTTTGTGTTTCTTTTTGTGTTTGAGCCAAGCAAAACCTTTATGACTAGTCTTGGTGATGGTTGTTTGATCCTGCTGGAAAAGGACAAAAACTGTTCACTCACGAGATTATTTTTAATTTTTATTCAGAAAGATCTTTTGAGATGACTCTTTTTTCTCATGGTTGATATGCCTTTTTCCAAGGAATTCGTAATTTTTTAGAATTTTTGAGGTACCACAAGTATACGAATTATACAGATTGCTACAGACTGGTCTGTTTTTGAGAGATTCTGTTTTTGTTGAGTTGATTGCTTGTTTTGATGAAACTATGGATAGTATCGGGGGGTACTAGCCATGGAGAAGTGAGAATACAGTAATCTAACACCAATATAAATAGAATTCAAGATGGCTACAGTACCTAAAGAGGTGGTAGTTTGTTGTACTAATGTTATCACGAGTTTCTGTTTAAGTTTTGTGTTGTGAAGTTTTAAGTTTTGGGTGATGTTCTCATGGACAAAGAGATAAGGAGTGGAAAGAGCTCAAGCTTG
Organism: Hordeum vulgare subsp. vulgare; assembly: GCF_904849725.1. Classification (NCBI taxonomy): domain Eukaryota; kingdom Viridiplantae; phylum Streptophyta; class Magnoliopsida; order Poales; family Poaceae; genus Hordeum; species Hordeum vulgare. Next base: position 192,731,157 of record NC_058523.1, on the reverse strand, counting down.
GGGATGCCCAAGGCATCCCAAGCCAAATTCAAGGACACCAAAAAGCCTAAGCTTGGGGATGCCCCGGGAAGGCATCCCCTCTTTCGTCTTCAATCCATCGGTAACATTACTTATAGCTATATTTTTATTCACCACATGAGATGTGTTTTGCTTGGAGCGTCTTGTATCGTAGGAGTCTTTTCTTTTTGTTGTGTCACAATCATCCTTGTTGCACACCTTTTTGAGAGAGAGACATGCACTCATTGTGATTTTTCTAGAGTGCTCATCGTGCTTCACTTATATCTTTTGAGCTAGATAATTTTGCTCTATGTGCTTCACTTATATCTTTTAGAGCATGCCGGTGCATGACTTGGTAGTTGGGTTATGCTATGAAAGTAGTCCCAAAGGTGACAGGTACCCAAAGAGGATACAAAAACCTCCATCTTCATGTGCATTGAGTAGAAAGAGAAGTCTTGATTCCTCTCAGTTAGTTTTGAGACATGGATTTGGTAATATTAGGAGTTATGTTAGTAGGGTGTTGTGAATCTAGAAATACTTGTGTTGAAGTTAGTGATTCCCGTAGCATGCACGTATGGTGAACCGCTATGTTAGTAAGTCGGAGCATAATTGATCTACTGATTGTCATCCTTTGTGTTGAGGTCGGGATCGCGCGATGGTTAACACCTACCAACCCTTCCCCTAGGAGTATGTGTTTAGCACCTTGTTTCGATTACTAATATAAACTTTCGCAACAAGTATGTGAGTTCTTCATGACTAATGTGAGTCCATGGTATATATGCACTTTCACCTTCCACCATTACTAACCTCTCTAGTGCCGCGCAACTTTCACCGGTACACAAACCCACCATATGCCTTCCTCAAAACAGCCATGCTTGTGCCGTCACTCTCATATTGTAATTGCATGATCATAAGATAGCTAGCGAGATGCTTCAACGTGATACGCCAAGCTAGATCATTGCACATTTGGTACAGTGCCAGAGGCATTTTCTATAGAGTCATCATCGTTCTGAGCTTTGAGTTGTGAGTAAATAAAAGTGTGATGATCATCATCATTAGAACATTGTCCCGTGTGAGGAAATAAAAAAAATAGAGGCCAAAGAGCCTAAATAAAAAAAGATAAAAAAGAGAGGCCAAAGATCCCAAACAAAAAAAAAGAGAGAGAAGAAGAGAGAAGGGACAATGCTACTCTCTTTTTCCACACTTGTGCTTCATAATAGCACCATGTTCTTCATGATTGAGAGCCTCTCGTTTCGTCACCACCATATGCTAGTGGTAATCTTCATTATATAACTTGGCTTGTATATTCCAATGATGGGCTTACTCAAATTGCCCTAGGTCTTCGTGAGCAAGCAAGTTGGATGCACACCCACTAGTTCTCCTTTTGAGCTTTCACATACTTATAGCTCTAGTGCATCCTTTGTATGGCAATCCCTACTCATTCACATTAATATCTATTAATGGGCATATCCATAGACCTTTGATACACCGAGTCAATGTGACCATCTCCTCCCTTTTTGTCTCACAACCACCACCACACTCTATTCCACCTACAGTGCTATATACATGGCTCATACTCATGTATTGCGTGATAGTTATAAAAAGTTTGAGAAAGTAAGAGTGAAAAAACAATTACTTGGCCAATACTGGGGTTGTGCATGATTTAAATTAGTTGTGTGAGGATGATGGAGCATAGCCAGACTATATGATTTTGTAGGGATAACTTTCTTTGGCCTTGTTATTTCAAAAGTTCATGATTACCTTGCTAGTTTGCTTGAAGTATTATTGTTTTCATGTCAATAGAAAACTATTGTTTTGAATCTTACGGATCTGAACATTCATGTCACATGAAAGAAGTTACAAAGGACAACTATGTTAGTTAGCATTCCACATCAAAAATTCAGTCTTTATCACTTCCCTACTCGAGGACGAGCAGGAGTTAAGCTTGGGGGTGCTTGATACGTCTCCAACGTATCTATAATTTTTTATGGTTTCATGCTATTATCTTGTGAAACTTTGGATGTTTTGTATGCCTTTTAAATCTTTTTTTGGGACTAACTTATTAACTCACTGCCAAGTGCCATTTCCTATTTTTCCGTGTTTTTGACCCTTTTCAGAGGAGGATTTTAAACAGAGTACAAACGGAACGAAAACTCCAAAAAGATTTTTTCCGAAACAAAAGAAGATCGAGGAACTTGAGAACCAAGGCAGGGGGCCACCAGGGACCCCACAAGCCCCCTAGCCGTGTCCTAGGGGGCGCGCCTCCCAGGCTTGTGGGCTCCCTGGGCCTCCTCTGCCCTAGGTCTTTCGCCTATATATTCCCTAAAATCCCAGAAAAAAACAGGAGATCATTGAAAGTACTTTTCCGCCGCCGCAAGCTTCTGTCTTCGCAAGATCCCATCTGGGGCAGTTCTGGTGCCCTGCCAGAGGGGGGATTCAGATACAGAGGGCTTCTTCATCAACACCATTACCTCTCCGATGATGCGTGAGTACTTCACCATGGACCTTCGGGTCCATAGCTAGTAGCTAGATGGCTTCTTCTCTCTCTTGGATCTTCAATACAAACTTCTCCATGATCTTCATGGAGATCTATCCGATGTAATCTTCTTTTGCGGTGTTTTTGTCGAGATACGATGAATTGTGGATTTATTTTCATATTATCTATCAATCTTATTTGAGTTTCTTCTAATGTCTTATATGCATGATTTCATATCCTTGTAATTCTCTTCGAGTTGTGGGTTTTGTTTGGCCAACTTGATCTATGATTCTTACAATGGGAGAAGTGCTTGGTTTTGGGTTCATACCGTGCGGTGACCTCGCCCAGTGACAGAAGGGGTAGCGAGGCACGCATCGTGTTGTTGCCATCAAGGGTAAAAAGATGGGGTTTTCATCATTGGTTTGAGTTTATCCCTCTACATTATGTCATCTTGCTTAAGGCGTTACTCTGTTCATCATGAACTCAATACACTAGATGCATGCTGGATAGCGGTCGATGTGTGGAGTAATAGTAGTAGATGCAGAAAGTATCGGTCTACTTGTCTCGGACATGATGCATATATGTATGATCATTGCCTTAGATATCGTCATGACTTTGCGCGGTTCTATCAATTGCTCGACAGTAATTTGTTCACCCACCGTAATATTTGCTATTTTGAGAGAAGCCTCTAGTGAACACTATGGCCCCCAGGCCTACTTCACACCATATTTTCATCCTTACTCTTTTACTTCGTTGCACTTTCCGCCTTCACATCTCACTTTGCAATCAATCTTGAATGGATTGACAACCCCTTTATAGCGTTGGGTGCAAGCTCTTTTGTGTTTGCGCGGGTACTCTGGACTTGACGAGATTCTCCTACTGGATTGATACCTTGGTTCTCAAACTGAGGGAAATACTTACTGCTCCTGTGCTGCATCACCCTTTCATCTTCAAGGGAAAAACCAAGGCAACCTCAAGAGAAGACAGAAGGTTTCTGTCGACGTAGCAGTGCCCTGGTTCTCCACACTTGTAACAGATCACCTGATTGGCACGTGGTGCAGCATTGCTAGCTGGACCACCATAGGTCTTTGCTGGAGGGTTGGTCTGGTTCGCCTGAGGCGCCACATAGGATGGCCTCGGGGTATATCTTGGCGGCAGAGAGCTATTCGGGACCCACAACCTGCGTTCCGGACACGCGGAATCGGATGAGGAGCCCGAATTGTGAGAGTGCTTTTTCGTGGCTTTATTGTCGGTATGACCAGTCTTGGCACTGATCGCCTTGTTGAGAAGAGCTTGAAAACTTGTACATTCATGAAGGCGCAGGTCACGACGAAGTTCGGGGCCGAGACCCTTGCGGAATCTTGCTTGCTTGTTGGCATCAGTTGACACCTCTTTAGTTGCGTAGCGAGCGAGATTACCGAACTTGCGGCTATAAGCATCCACCGTGAACTTTCCCTGGGTGAAGGCACAGAATTCCTCTCTCTTACGGTCCATCAGACCCTCTAGAATGTGGTGCAGACGGAAGGTTGCACTCAAATCTGCCCATGTGGCTGCTAGTCCGGCAGGACGCACAGCTTCAAAATTCTCCCACCACAGATTGGCGGGGCCTTGCAAGAAATACACAGCAAAGGTCACCTTGTTAGCCTCAGAAACATTGGCACAACATATCTTGCGCGATATACTGCACAACCAATCATCAGCGTTGAGACGATCGACGGAATGATGGAACTTTGGGGGATTCAGCTTCACAAAGTCATTGAGAGACAGTGCATCATTTTGTGGCTGACGAGCCGTGTTTTGCTCAATATGTTCTAGCAGACGGTTGGTCTCCCGCTTGTTCCTTTCCGCCTCGAGCATAACCTCCGCCAGAGAAGGCGGGTGAGGTAGTTCCTCCTGTGCCGCCTGACTACCTTCTCCCTTCTCACGGCTAGGGGCACGGTTCTGCCTGGTAAACACCATCCTGGCAAACAAACTCACAACTTAGACTAGATCAACATCAATACTAACTATGGATTAAGAATGCACTGAACACATGGAATGCGGAAATGAACATCCGAACAACATGGTAACAAGCAACTGCTATATATACACCATGGTTCAGACATACCATTACATAGTTCAATACAATCTCAAACTGAAGAGCAAACTACTGAAAAGATGACACTACTCATCAGAGGCTTTCCAAGCTTCCTATACATTATTTATCTATGCCTCTGAAACTCATCTCATGACATAGTCATACTCCACAAGACACACATGACTGTGGAAGTACAACTACTACCATACTACTCTTCCACTCGCAGGTTTAAGCATCCGCATAAACATCTCATAAAGGTTGCCTCCATGGCCTGGGAGCTCAATCTGCGGATCTGGAAAAACTTGAGCCTGAGACCCCTGGGAACCGTAAGGACACGGGTGTGGCCTTGGTCCCCTCACTGGTGGTACTAGAGGTCCCCGAAGAGGGGTGACACCTCCTATAGCAGGCCAATCAACATGAGCCGGAAGATGAGTCCTAACGGGGTTCAACATCTCCATATCCCCATAACCTGTCTGAACCACACGTGCCAGCTGTGTCAAGGCTATCCACAAATAGGCACGAGTAGCATAGAGCTCCATACAAAGGGCACGAGCATCTTTGTCTCTATTCTCTAACATCTCTGTGGTAGACTGCAAAAGCGGATCTTCCAAAGAGGAATCAAAGTAGACCCCACTGAGGTATCCTTCTTCTCCTGGATGAGAAGCGGGAACATAGCAGAACTCTTAATTCTGCAGAAGTGCATGTCTAGCTCTCATGATGGTCAACATTGAATAGGCAACATCATGCACCTAGTCAGGCGGACCACCTGACGAGAAGGACGGCCAGGCATCGGAAATAGAGAGTAATGCAAAATGCATTAGAGCTCTGGAGATAAAATTGGGCAGCATAACGGCTATAAATGCTCAAAAACAGTTTTGAGACAACCAACAAAAGATAGGATAGCATAACCACTCAACTATCAAGTTCAATTCCATGGTCATCAAAACTTATTTTCTTTTCCTTGAAACAAAAGAAAATCGGATTAACTCTCAAACCATTTTCCAACAATCTACCGAATAGTAACATGCGATCCTGAGAGATAGAAAGGTAACCTAGTTCTTAATCCCCGTAGAAAAGACGAGGATGACCAGAATAGAATGACTTGAGAAGTGAAGCAAGAAACTTTCGTTCCCTTCCACAAACAATTCCCTTATATATAACTAAAGCAATTCTAGACTCAACTTCGACCAGTTTGGCTTGGTAATCCTACAGTTAGTCAGGCTCTGATACCAACGCTGTATGGACCCCAATCCTAAGCCATAGGAATCCAGCCTGTAACACATTGCATCCCTTTGTGGTCTCACGCACGGCTAACCCCACGGCTGCCACCTTACCTTAGCTGGGACCGTTTGTGCCTTTTGACTCACGTATGCGTTAGTGTCGCTAGCATTCCAATGTCAAAGAACCTGGGTCGACATAACTAGTCATAAACTCAAGTGGCTCGAATGTACAGAGACATGCATACATAACCCAACAAAGCATGTGTCGGTCATCAGCGAGTGTAGACGAGTCGTAGCAAGCTGCAAGGACACCATTACAGCGCCTAACATTTCTCCGTAGGGACAGAAACAACAACTAAGAAGGATACATGCCGGTCAACCAATGTGTCCGGAGCAGTAGCGAACTACCAAGGCTCGGTGGAAACACAAAGGGGCATTTCTCTGTATAGAAAGCTACTGAGGGCATACGACTAGCTGTCGAATCCCATACATATCACAGTGCATCACACGTATGCATGACATACTCAATATGCATAAATGCAGCAATGGCATCACAACATAACCATACAACAACACAAGGTTTATTTAGAAGACTCGGAAGAGTCTTGGATAATATGTTCATACAGGTAGGGGTCACACGACTGGACACTCAAGTCATACAAGCAGAGTCATACAAACCAAGCGGAAGCATTAAAGCTGTCTGGGTACAGACAGTTGAAAGGAAAAGGCATAAAGCCTGACTATCTACAGATCCCTTCTGAAAGGGGCCAGGTCGTAGCTGGGACACCAGCTACTCGTCATCATCAATGTCTAGATAGAACCCACCTGTTGCCTCGTGGGTATCCTCTACAACATTTATTAAGCAAACATGAGTACAAAAGTACTCAGCAAGACTTTAGAACAGATCTATCTACTCATACACATGTATCAATAAAGGGGTTGTGGTGTTTCATGCAGCAAGCCAGCTTTGACTCTTGGCGAGACTAAACTACAATTTTAAATAGTTTTAAACAAATTTGATAAGTTGTACACGAGTCCACTACCACGACAACCAACACTATCATGAATTTCTTTCTGTCTCCCTACGGAAATGCCATACATGATACTCACGGTTATCTTGATACTTTTATGAGTAGCCATTAAAGTTGTCTATGAACAACATATGTCTCCAAGTAGTCCATATCCGCGGACGCGGCTATTCGAATAGATCATAACCTGCAGGGGTGTACTTCTTCACACACGCTCTCGCCACTTATCGCCATGTGCACGTCATGCACCTCGGCAACCTTCAAGCTGAAGCCCAGCGAGGGAGTCGGCCATGACCGTTAACCACACTAATACCTAGTCCAGGTCAAATGCTTATTTGAGGTTGAACCCGCACGGAAGTCCGGCCGAGGTTTCCGCCACGGCCCCAAACGATGTGCGCAGGATTCCCAAGCCCACCATCCGGGGGCCACTTGGTACACCATGCCACTGCCTACCGCATCATAGCCCACCTCTAAGGTCAGCACTATGCACGGCCTCCAGCATGACTATAAACACCAGAAACTACTTGGAACTCCTGGAGCGAGTACTAGGCGATTAATAAGTCGAGCGGGGTCCTATTTCAGGGCCCAGCATGTGGTAGTAACTAGTCTTGGATTACATACACGGAACTCAGTTCCTAAGGACGGTTCCAATGAAACAACCCTCCATGTACTCCTCCATAGCCTTTCATCGATACCTTTACCAAATCAGGTTCCACACTTATACTTTGTCATTAGAACACATTCATCCATTCCTGTTCATCACCCTGATGAAACAAAACTGGCACAACTCTAGGCATAGAAAGCATAGCAGGATAAGGCACATCATGGCTCAAGAAACTACCAGGTATGCTAGGTTGCAAGGTTTGGCTATTTAGTGTGACAATGATAGGTCATGCAAAGGAATAGGCTCGGCTACCGAAGTAAAGCATTTGAAATATTTTGTCCTAATGCAATAAGTGGGAGCAGGAGCAAGAACATGGGATTATATCGGGATGATCAAAAGGGTGCTTGCCTTGTTGCTCAGCAGAGGGATTAAATCCATTAGTCGGATATTCACACGTATCCGAAAGGGCAGAGCCTACCGAAATAATAACGACAATCAATAACATTCATATGCAACAATATGATGCATGATCATGGCATGAAATGAAATGTAGCATGAGCTAGTGTGGCGATCAAACCTTTGGGTTGATGCTGATTTGAAGTCAAATTCAAATATTAGTTGAAATAGTATATTTACCATATTCATTTAATTGATTTGACCTGATGTTGTTTCATAACTTTGTTTGTCATGCATGGAAGTAGCACCATTGTGTTCATTGAATTTTTTTGATCAATTTGCATATATTATTTGTCAAATTTGGAGTTATAATCAATTTTCTATGAATTTCCAAAGTTTTGCACTTATTCTGGAATTAATATAAAACAGATTCAGTATTACTGCATCAGCATGACATCAGCAGGTCAATCTGGCGTTGAAAGTCAAACCTGACCAGTGGGAACCACTCGTTAGTGACTCTGGCCAGATTTTAATTAAACTTGAAGTTAATTAGTTAGTTAACAAGGGCTGGCCCACATGTCAGTGTCCGTTTAGTAATTAACATTTTCTTTAATTCTTTTTTTAAGTTAGTTTTATTTAACCAGGGGCTGGCCCCACCTATCATAGGCTTAGGGGAGGCAACTGATGACCCACAAGTATAGGGGATCTATCGTAGTCCTTTCGATAAGTAAGAGTGTCGAACCCAATGAGGAGCAGAAGGATCTGACAAGTGGTTTTCCGCAAGGTAATCTCTGGAAGCACTGAAATTATCGGTAACAAGTAGTTGTGTGATAAGATGATTCGTAGCAAGTAGCAAGTAACAAGTAGCAAGTAGCAAAGGTGCAGCATAGTGGCCCAATCCCTTTTGTAGCAAGGGACAAGCCTAGACAAAGTCTTATAGGAGGTAAAGCGCTCTCGAGGACACATGGGAATTTCTGTCAAGCTAGTTTCATCATGTTCATATGATTCGCGTTCGCTACTTTGATAGTTTGATATGTGGGTGGACCGGCGCTTGGGTACTTCCCTTACTTGGACAAGCATCCCACTTATGATTAACACTCCTCGCAAGCATCCGCAACTAGGAAAGAAGAATTAAGACAAAGTCTAACCATAGCATTAAACTAGTGGATCCAAATCAGCCCCTTACGAAGCAATGCATAAACTAGGGGAAAACAACATACAACACATCAAAATATCAAACGAATACCAAATTCACATGACTACTTATAGCATGACATATCCCATGTCCTCAGGAACAAAAGTAACTACTCACAAAGCATAATCATATTCATGACAAGAGAGGTAATGAATAGCATCAAGGATCTGAACATATAATCTTCCACCAAGTAATCCAACTAGCATCAACTACAAAGAGTAATTAACACTACTAGCAACCTTACAAGTACCAATCGGAGTCGCGAGACGGAGATTGGTTACAAGAGATGAACTAGGGTTTGGAGAGGAGATGGTGATGATGAAGATGTTGATGGTGATGAGTCCTTTCCGATGAGAGCAGTGGTGGTGATGACGATGGCGACGATTTCCCCCTCCGGGAGGGAAGTTTCCCCGGCAGGATCGTCCTGCCAGAGCTCTAGATTGGTTCTTCTCAAGTTCCGCCTCGTGGTGGCAGAGATTCCTCCCGAAAGCCTCCTCTTGATTTTTTTTGGAACGAAACCCTTCTTGTAGCAAAAGAGGGGGGGCAGAGGGCCACCAGGGAGCCCACAAGCCCCCTAGGCGCGGCCAGAGGGGGCTGCGCCTAGCAGGCTTGTGGCCTCCTGATGGCTCCCCTCTGGTACTTCTTCGACCCAGTATTTTTTATAAATTGCAAAAAAATCCTCGCTGATTTTCATGGATTTTGGAATTGCGCAGAAAAGGAATCTCAAACTTGCTCCTTTTTCAGGCGAGAATTCCAGCTGCCGGCATTCTCCCTCTTCAAGTAAACCTTGCAAAATAAGAGAGAGAATGCATAAGTATTGTACCGTGAAGTGTAATAACAGCCCAAAAAGCGATAAATATCAACATGAAAGCATGATGCAAAATGGACGTATCAACTCCCCCAAGCTTAGACCTCGCTTGTCCTCAAGCGAAAGCTGAGATCAATAAATATGCCCACATGTTTAGAGAGAGAGGTGTCGACAAAACAAGATACGGACATGCAGGCATCATGATCATAGTTAGAACAACAATACCATCATATAATCTCTCATGCTAAAGTGATAATTCCTCCACAGAGTAAAGTATGGATCAAGAACCTTAATGAGAATTAAGAACCGATAGCCTTTAGTCATTGAAGCAATTGCAATTTATCATAACATCGGAAAGAGTCAACTAAGAGGTTGTAAAGCAAATCCACATACTCAATCATCCTTTGTCTTCTACGATTGCTACAACTCACGTGGTACTCATGAGATCAAATTTCAGTCGGACACAGAGAAAGATAGGGGCTTATAGTTTTGCCTCCCAACTACTTACCTCAAGGGTAATGTCAACAATAATAATTCATGAACACTCACTTCCAAGTTGACATATGAATATAGATCTTTCCCTAGCATATGATGTTAGCCAAGATAAAGGCGAAATAAGGAATTGGTATAGATCACCATGACTCTTTCAAGGGCAAAAAGTAAAGGTACAAGATAGGCCCTTCGCAAAGGGAAGCAGAGGTCGTCATGCGCTTTTGAGGTTTGGATGTGCGACCTCTTAGTGTGAAGGAACGTCACTTTATATTGCCTCCTGTGATAAAGAACTTTATTATGCAGTCTGTCGCTTTTATGTCTTCTTCATCACAGGTTCGTACAAAGCTTATTTTCCACACACTAATAGATCATACATATTTAGGGAGCAATTTTTATTGCTTGCACTGATGACAACTTACTTGAGGGATCTTATTCAACCCATAGGTAGGCATGGTGGACTCTCATGGCAAAACTGGGGTCGAAGGTTTATTGATGCACAAGTAGTATCTCTACTTAGTGCGTAAGTTTTGGCTAATATGAGGTGGAAGAAAGCATCACATGCCAAGGGATCTCTAGGCATATGATCATTGTTCGGAACCAAGCAACCATAATTCATTATGTTGTCTTCCTTGTCCAACATCTACTTCTAAGCATGCAATAGTTTAGTGAGTGTTCACAATCATAGATGGTGTCAAAGATGATATATTTATATGTGAACCTCTCCTTCTTTATCACTTCCTATTAATTGCAACAATGACCAAGGTCTACGTTTGTCCACCCTCAACAAGTTTCAATCAACATTATTTTTATATGTGAAGCCATCACTTCCCATAAGATCACTACATGATCTTTCATGCTTTTGTTCTTTTATCATTCTCTTGATCATGGCATGAAGCAAGGCCCTTAGCGAAAACTCTCTTTATTATATGGCTCATGAGATCGAATACATCGGGGGTGACACAAAGCAAAACTCAAGCCTAAAACACTAAGAACTTTATTTTACTAGAGAAAGATAAAACAAAAAGGATCGAACTAAGAAAAGGTAAAGGCAAAAGATGTGATGGTGATACGATACCGGGGCAACTCCCCCAAGCTTGGCTCAAGCCAAGGGGATTGCCCATACCCGTGCTTAGTTGTCTTCCTTTGGAGGTGATGGTGGTGGAGAAGTCTTGTCCCTTAATTCCAACAGGGCCACCAATCTTATATTTATGCTTTGAAGATCTGTGATTTGTTTCTCCAGCAAAGTCATTTCACGGGTGAGAAAAGTATTGCGAACACGAGTTGTTTCACAGAACCTCAAGAGTTAAATCAAGGATGGAGACAGTAGGTGGAGGTAGGGTTGAAGGAAATCCACTTCTTCAACTTCTTCCTTGTTGAACACAAATTGCCCTTCGTCCCACGCCCGATTCTCCTCCTTAGTTTTTCCCTTGTCTTCCGTGAATTCCACTCTTTTTAGATCAGCATCTACTTCTTCAGACTTGAGGGAAATTGTTCTCCCCGGCAGATTCCTGAGACGACATCTTGCTCTAGATCTGCACCAGAAACAGGCTCGACACGAAAACAGAGGAGAATTGTGTGATACAAAGGTCAGACCTTTCGGGAGAATATATAATGATTTTTTCTAGGCCAGAAGGAGTATTCCGCAAGAAAACGGAGTCCAGGAGGCACACGAGGTGGTCACAAGCCCCCCCAGGCGCGGCCAGGGGGTGGCCCGCACCTGGCAAGCTTGTCACCTCCTCGTGCGCTTTCCGGACTACTTCAGTTTTTTCTATTTTTTCAAAAATTCCAAAACAGAGAAAAATTCCTACTGGAAAAGTTTTGGAGTCTGTTTATTTACCAAACTCACATACCTCTTCATTTTCGGAGTCTGAAACAGGTTGATAAATATCCCTTATGTACTCCTTCGGAGTTATGGTATTCATAACATTGCTTTCAACATTTATGGGAGTACCTGAGATATAATGCTTGATTCTTTGCCCATTTACCACTCTCGGAAAATTACCTTTCGTTTTGTTGATCTTGACGGCACCAGAATGATATACTTCCTCAACAATGTAAGGACCTTCCCATTTAGAGAGAAGCTTGCCTGCAAAAAATCTTAAACGAGAATTATATAGTAAGACATAATCACCTACATTGAACTCACGCTTTTGTATCCTTTCATCATGCCACCTCTTAACCTTTTCTTTGAACAACTTGGCATTTTCATATGCGTGAGTTCTCCATTCATCAAGCGAGCTAATATCAAATAACCTCTTCTCACTAGCAAGTTTGAAATCAAAGTTAAGCCCTTTGATTGCCCAATAAGCCTTGTGCTCTAGCTCAAGAGGTAAATGACAAGATTTACTGTAAACCATTTTGTACGGAGACATGCCCATGGGATTCTTATAGGCAGTTCTATAAGCCCAAAGTGCATCATCAAGCTTCTTAGACCAATTAGTTTAATCTCTCTATTGCTTAGCTCTACTTGACCACTGGACTTAGGATGATAGGGAGATGCAACTCTATGGTTGACATCATACTTAGCAAGCGTTGTACGGAAAACGCCATGAATGAAATATGAACCACCATCAGTCATCAGATATCTAGGATCTCCAAATCTAGGGAAAATAACTTCTTTAAGCATCCTGATAGAGGTGTTATGATCAACACTACTAGTTGGGATAGCTTCTACCCACTTAGTGACGTAATCAACAGCAACTAGGATATGAGTATACCCGTAGGATTTTGGAAAAGGTCCCATATAATCAAAGCCCCAAACATCAAATGGATCAATGACAAGTGAATAATTCATAGGCATTTCCTGACGTTTACTGATATTACCTATTCTTTGACATTCGTCACAAGACAAGACAAACTTACGGGCATCCTTGAAGAGAGCGGGCCAATGAAACCTGATTGTAATACCTTGTGTGCAGTTCTATCTCCAGCATGGTGTCCTCCGTAAGCCTCGGAGTGACACTTCTGTAGGATCTGTCCCTGTTCATGTTTAGGTACACAACGTCTAATGACACCATCTACTCCTTCTTTATAAAGGTGAGGATCATCCCAAAAGTAATGTCTCAAATCAAAGAAGAATTTCTTCTTTTGCTGGTATGTGAAACTAGGTGGTATATATTTGGCAACGATATAATTTGCATAATCAGCATACCACGGTGCACTACGTGAAGTATTGATGACATTCAGTTGCTCATCAGGAAAGCTATCATCAATAGGTTGTGGGTCATCAAGAACATTCTCCAACCTAGACAAGTTATCTGCTATTGGGTTCTCAGCACCCTTCCTATCAACAACATGCAAGTCAAATTCTTGTAGCAAGAGAAACCATCTAATAAGTCTAGGTTTAGCATCTTTCTTCTCCATGAGGTACTTAATAGCAGCATAATCAGTATGAATAGTGACTTTGGAATCAACTATGTAAGATCTGAACTTTTCACATGCAAACATGACTGCTAAAAATTCCTTTTCCGTAGTAGCATAGTTTCTTTGGGCACTGTCTAGAGTTTTACTAGCATAGTGAATAACATTCAACTTCTTATCAACTCTTTGTCCTAGAACAACACCAACAACATAATTACTAGCATCACACATGATTTCGAAAGGTAAGTTCCAATCAGGTGATTGAACAATAGGTGCAGTTATCAAGGCTTTCTTAAGTATTTCGGAGGCTTCCTCACAATCATCGTCAAAAACAAAAGGAATATCCTTTTGCAAAAGATTAGTAAGGGGCCTAGAAATCTTAGAGAAGTATTTAATGAACCTTCTATAGAAACCAGCATGACCAAGGAAATTTCTTATACCTTTGATATCTATGGGGCCTGGCATTTTCTCAATCGCATCAACCTTAGCCTTATCAACTTCAATACCTCTTTCAGAAATTTTATATCCTAAGAGGATGCCTTCATTAACCATAAAGTGGCACTTCTCCCAATTCAAGACAAGGTTGGTGTCTTTACATCTCTACAAGACTTGATCAAGGTTAGTGAGGCAATCATCAAAAGAAGACCCGTAAACAGAGAAGTCATCCATGGAAACCTCAACAATATTTTCACAAAAGTCAAAGAATATAGCCATCATACATCTTCGAAAGGTAGCAGGTGCATTACATAAGCAAAAAGGCATACGTCTGTAAACAAAGGTACCGAAAGGGAAGGTGAAAGTGGTTTTCTCCTGATCAGATTGTGCAGCAGGTACTTGGGAGAAACCAGAATAACCAACTAGAAAGTAGAAGTGTGTGTGTTTAGACAATCTTTCTAGCATTTGGTCGATAAAAGGCAAAGGGTAATGATCTTTCCTAGTGGCTTTATTCAATTTTCTAAAATCAATCACCATCCTATAGCCAGTAATAATCCTCTATGGGATCAATTCATCCTTATCGTTAGGGACAACGGTAATACCTCCCTTCTTAGGGACGCAATGCACTGGACTTACCCAATCACTATGAGCAACAGGATAGATAATACCTGCTTCCAGGAGCTTTATTATTTCTTTTCTTACTACCTCTTTCATCTTAGGATTTAATCTCCGTTGATGATCGGCAACTGGTTTGGAATCAGGATCGGTTTTAATCTTGTGCTGGCATAGAGTGGGACTAATGCACTTAAGATCATCAAGAGTATATCCAATAGCAACACGGTGCTTCCTTAGAGTTTTTATTAACTTCTTTTCTTCATGCTCTGAGAGGCTAGCACTAATTATAACAGGATATATCTATTTTTCATCAAGATAAGCATACTTAAGAGTATCTGGCAACTGTTTAAGCTCGAACACAGGATCACCTTTTGATGGGGTGGATCTCCAAGCAGTTAAACAGGCAAATTATTCTTAAGGGTAGGATATTGTTCAAAGATAACTCTATCTATCTCACCCCTTTCATCCATATGCATATGATTTTCATGCTCAAGCAGGTATTGCTCTAAAGGATCAGTAGGAGGCACGGCAATTGAAGCTAGGGCAATAGTTTCATCCTTAGTAGACAACTCTTTTTCATGAGGTTGTCTACCAAACTTGGAGAAATCGAACTCATGTGACACACCTTCGAAGCCAATAGTGATAGTTTGCTTCTCACAGTCAATATGAGCATTGACAGTATTGAGAAAAGGTCTGCCAATTATGATGGGACAAAAGCTATCTTGTGTGGTAGCAAGAATGAGGAAATCAGCAAGATACTTCGTTTTACCACACAAGACTTCAAACTCTAATAATTCCCAAAGGGAAGATAGTATCTCTATTGGCAAGCTGAATAGTGACATCAATGGGTTCTATCTCGACAGGTGCAATCTCGTCTTTGATTTCATCATATAAGGATCGAGGTATTGCACTAACACTAGCACCCACATCACATAGACCATGATAACAATGATCTCCTATCTTAACAGAGACAACAGGCGTGCCAACAACAGGCCTATGTTTGTCTCTAGCATGAGGTTTAGCAATTCTTGCAGCATCTTCACAGAAGTGAATATCATGGCCATCAACATTGTCGGACAGGAGGTCTTTGATAATAGAAATGCTAGGTTCAACTCTAATTTGCTCAGGGGTGTAGGTGTTCTAATGTAGCCCCTACGTATCACAGTTGAAGCTTTAGAATGATCCTTTATCCTAACAAGGAAAGGTGGTTTCTCAATGTAAGCACTAGGAACAATAGGATCATTATAGGCAATGACTTTCTCTTCAACTGGATTGGGTTTAACTACATTGACTTCTAAGGGAGGATGATATTTAATCCACTTCTCTTTGGGGAGATCAATATGAGCAGCAAATGATTCACACAATGAAGCTACTATCTCAGAGACAAGTCCATACTTAGCACTAAAATCACAGAAAGTATTTGTTTCGACAAAGGATTTAACGCAATCAAACTTGAAATTCATACCTGACTCCTTACCTTCATCAAGCTCCCAATCTTCAGAGTTGCGTTTAATTCTTTCCAATAAATTCCATTTGAAGTCAATATCTCTCTTTGTAAAAGAACCGGTACAAGAAGTGTCAAGCATGGTGCGATCATCATGAGAAAGTCGAGCATAGAAGTTCTGAATGATAATTTCTCTCGAGAGCTCATGGTTGGGGCAGGAATATAACATTGATTTAAGCCTCCCCCAAGCTTGAGCGATGCTTTCTCTGTCACGAGGCCAAAAATTATAAATATAATTCCAATCACGATGTACTAGGTGCATAGGATAAAACTTTTGATGAAATTCCAATTTCAACCTGTTGTAGTTCCATGATCTAGTATCATCACATAGCCTATACCATGTCAATGATTTGTCCCTCGGAGATAAGGGAAATACCTTCTTCTTGACCTCATCCTCGGGAAAACCTGCAAGCTTAAATAAACCACAAACTTCATCTACATAGATTAGATGCAAGTCTGGATGTGATGTTCCATCTCCTATAAGAGGATTAGCCAGCAGTTTCTCAAGCATACCCGAAGGAAATTCATAGCAAATATTTTCAGTAGGTGCAGCAAGTTGAGGAGCAACTCCTTGTCTTCCGTTCGAGGTGAAGATACCCCGAACAAGCTCCTCAAAGGATTAGTTTCCATAGTGATAAGTGACAATAAATTTCAGTACACTATGTAAATGTTTCGTTACCAAATTCCACTTACGAAAGGCGCTTCATTCCCCGGCAATGGCGCCAGAAAAGAGTCAACTGATGACCCACAAGTATCGGGGATCTATCGTAGTCCTTTCGATTAGTAAGAGTGTCGAACCCAACGAGGAGCAGAAGGATCTGACAAGTGGTTTTCAGCAAGGTAATCTGTGCAAGCACTGAAATTATCACTAACAAGTAGTTGTGTGACAAGATGATTCGTAGCAAGTAGCAAGTAACAAGTAGCAAGTAGCAAAGGTGCAGCATAGTGGCCCAATCCCTTTTGTAGCAAGGGACAAGCCTGTACAAAGTCTTATAGGACGTAAAGCGCTCCCGAGGACACATGGGAATTTCTGTCAAGCTAGTTTTCATCATGTTCATATGATTCACGTTCGCTACTTTGATAGTTTGATATGTGGGTGGACCGGCGCCTGGGTACTGCCCTTACTTGGACAAGCATCCCACTTATGATTAACCCCTCTCGCAAGCATCCGCAACTACGAAAGAAGAATTAAGACAAAGTCTAACCATAGCATTAAACTAGTGGATCCAAATCAGCCCCTTACGAAGCAATGCATAAACTAGGGGAAAAAACAATATACAACACATCAAAATATCGAACGAACACCAAATTCACATGACTACTTATAGCATGACTTATCCCATGTCCTTAGGAACAAAAGTAACTACTCACAAAGCATAGTCATATTCATGACCAAAGAGGTAATGAATAGCATCAAGGATCTGAATATATAATCTTCCACCAACTAATCCAACTAGCATCAACTACAAAGAGTAATTAACACTACTAGCAACCTTACAAGTACCAATCGGAGTCACGAGACGGAGATTGGTTACAAGAGATGAAGTAGGGTTTGGAGAGGAGATGGTGCTGATGAAGATGTTGATGATGATGAGTCCTCTCCGATGAGAGGAGTGTTGGTGATGACGATGGTGACGATTTCACCCTCCGGGAGGGAAGTTTCCTCGGCAGGATCGTCCTGCCTGTGGTCTAGATTGGTTCTGCTCAAGTTCCGCCTCGTGGCGGCGGCGATTCCTCCCAAAAGCCTCCTCTTGATTTTTTCTAGAACGAAACCCTTCTTGTAGCAAAAGAGGGGGGCAGAGGGCCACCAGTGTCGGGACCCTGATCCTGAGTCATAAGAACCTAGCCTGTAACACATCACATCACTTTGCGGCCTCACGCACGGTAAACTCCACGGCTGCCACCTTACCTTGGCCGGGACCGTTTGCGTCTTTTGGCTCACGTATATGAATATGTTGCTAGCGTTCAAACGACAGAGAACCCAGGTCGACATGACTAGTTACAAACCCCAGCAGTACAACCGTACAGAGACAGGCATACATAACCCAGCAAAGCAGGTGTCGGTCATCAGCGTGTGTAGACGAGTCGTAGCAAGCTACAAGGACTCCATTACACCGCGTGACATTTCCCCGAGGGGACAGACACATCAGCAAAGAAGGATACATGCCGGTCAATCAATGTGTTCCGAGCAGTAGCAAACTACCAAGGCTCGATGGAATCACAAAGAGGCATTTCCCTGTAAAGAGTACCACTAAAGGCAAACAACTAGGTGTCGAATCCCACACATATAATGCATTTCAAACATACACACATTATGCACGATATGTGTAGATACAACATGGCATCACAACATAACTCTATGACTCAAGCATTTATTAAAGACTCATAAGAGTCAACATAGTATGATATTACAAACAGGGGTCTCGTGACCCGACACTCAAGTCATACAAACAACAAGCGGAAGCAAATCATGTCTGGGTACAGACATCTACTAAAAGTGGCTGGAAGAGCCTGAAAAGCTACTACGGCCCTACCAAAGGAGCCAGACCTCTGTCTGGGATTCCCAAGCTATTCCGGTCATCATCAAACACATCGCGTAGAACCTTTTAATGAGTCTAAGTCTTCTCTGCAAAAACATAAATAAAGAAACCGTGAGTACAAAGGTAATCAGCAAGTCTTACTCAGAACTATCTACATATGCATCATGTTTCAATGAAAGGATTGTGGAGTTTGATTGCAGTAAGCCAGCTTTGACTCTTGGCTAACTTGTACTACGACTACAAGCTCTTTCTTTGAGGTGGGATAGCGCACACGAGTCCACATATTCACAAATTCAATACACCACTATGGATCCACTCTCGTTTCCCTACGAGAAGGCCTTCCATATCACTCACACTTATCTTGCATGTTTTAGAGTATCCATTTAAGTTGTCTATGTACCATGTAATGTTTCCAAGTAGTCCATATCCGAGGACGCGGCTATTCGAACAGATTAAATCACCCTGCAGGGGTATACTTCTTCACACATGCTCCCACCACTTAGCACCATATGCACGTCAAGCATCTCGGCAACCTTCAAGCGGAAGCACTGGCGTGGGTGTCGGCCACGACCGTTAACCACACAAGACCCTAGTCCAGGTTTATCGCCTATTTGAGACTGAACCCACAAGGAAGTCCGGCCGAGGTTTCCTCTACGGCCCCAAACGATGCGCGCAGGGTTCCCAAGCCCACCATCCGGGTGCCACTTGGTACACCGTTCCACTGTGTATCTACCGTAGTGAAGCCTACCCCGTCGGGCAGAGCTAAACACGGCCGCCAACACTTTTCCTACAAACACCAGAAACTAATTGCAACTCCTGGACAGAGATCTAGGCAATTAATAAGCCGAGCGGGGTCATATTTCAAGGCCCAATGCATGGTAGTATCTTGTCTTGGATAACATACACTGAACTCAGTTCTTAAGGACGGTCCCAATGAGACAACCCGCCATGTACTCCTACATGGCCTCTCATCGCTACCTTTACCAAATCAGATTCACACCTTTACTCTCACATTGTAGAACATGATCACAACCATTCCGATTCATCATCCAGATGGATCAGACCCGACACGGCTCTAAGCATAGCAGGCATTGTAAACAAGCATGGATGAGTAAGCACAACAAGGCTCAAGCAGTTGCTACTCATGCTAAGTGGTTTCAACTATTTACTGTGACAAAATCAGGTCATGCAGAGGAATGGGTTCAACTACCGATAACATGTACAGTTGAATCGTGTTTGTCCTAATGCAGTAAAAGAGAGCAGGAGCGAGGGAGTGGGTTTATGTCAATATGCTCAAGGGGGGTTTGCTTGCCTGACACGTCTGAAGATAGCAATGAGTCTTCATCAATGTCAACGATCACATCGTCGGAAACATCGTTTACCGAGGGGGAACAACACCGACAAACAAGAAAGAACAATAAGTACTTCACGGAAATGCAACACTATGATGCATGCTCAAGACATGAAATGAAAGGTGGCAGGGCTAATGTGGCTATCATTTCTTAAGTTGAAGTTGGTTTGAATTAGGATTCAAACATCACGTCAAGCCGGTTATCTTTCCGGATACCCTTTTAGTTGATTCGACCTGAAGTTCATAACAAATTGTTCCAACATGTACGGAGTTAGTATTTTGGGGTACTGATTTGCATTGACCAATGTTTGGTCATAACAATTCAAGTGGAATTCAAATAAGTATCAAATTCCATCTCCAAACTAATTATTAAATTTACCCTATTCATCATTTTTCCTATTTGGTGTTGTTAACTTTTTCAAACATGCATGAAAATGCCATAATCAGATTCCTTGGATTTTTCTGATACTTTTTCATATATAAATTATTTTCATCCGAGTTATATTTTAATTTCTATGATTTTTAAAAAATTTAGAAATTTCCTTGATTTATATTAAAACAGAATTAGTATTTACTGCGTCAGCACTGCGTCAGCCGTCAACAACGCCTGGGCCAGGTCAAACCTGTCGTGTGGGGTCCACACGTCAGTGACAGAGGTTAATTGAGAGGGTTAGATTAGTTTTAATTCATGTTTTAGAATCGTAGGGCCCACTGTCAGTGAATCATAGGTTAACTAGAATTATATTAGGCGCTAATTAAACACCTTACCGGCTGGGCCCGCTCGCCAGCGACCCAGACCGGCGGAGCTGATCGCCGGTGGCCACAGAGCACGGAGGCGCTGACGGATTTCCTCCTCCGGCGACCAAATGGCCGGCGGAGGGCATCTACGCGGTCTTGGGACTTGGCCGGATCCATTTGGGGCGGTGGCTAGAGCAGGTAAGCACTGGAACGGCGCCGGCGACGTGGTAAGCGGTGGCCGGAGCTCGGTCGTGGTGGAGCAGTGGCTACGGCGTGCAAGAGGAGAGGGGAACAGGGGGAATCAACGGAGAAGCTCACGGGGGGCTCGAATGGCGGCTCGGAACGCTCGAGGAGGCCCTGCTGGCAGCGAATCAACGACGGCATCCGACGTCCGGAGATGAGGAAGATGGCAGCAGTGGCGGCGCTTCGAGGCTCCCGGGCCCGATTCCAGTGGCGGGGAGGAGCAGGGCGACGCGACGGTCCTTATGGGCTTTTCGGAGAGACGAGGGGAGGCCGTAGGCTGCGGCTGCGACTGACGGCGGCGACGGCCTCGCTGGAATCCATGGGGGAGGGAGAAGCAAAGAGATAGGGGAGAAAGAAGATGAGGCAGAGGGGGTAGGGGCGGATCAGCAGCACGAAGATAAGGGAGAGGAGGTGAGGTAGGTACGCAGGGAGGAGGTGGAAGCAGGAGGTGGCGAGGCACGACGGCAAGGTCGCCACGGCTCTGCCCGTCCTCCTGGCAGAGGAGGAAGGTAACCTCCTCGCCCCTGGTGGACTGGGCCTGGAGGGGCGACAGGTAAGTTCTTCTCTCTTTTTTTTGTATTCTTTCTGTTTGATATTTCTGACATTTCTTTTACTTTGTTCTTGCTCCAACTAAAACAAGAAAACATGAAAATATTGTTGGGGTGTTAGTTGTAATATTTTCTACCACATATAAAAGATTCAACATTTTTGAGAATCTAAATTATTTGAAATCAAATATATAGTTGATTTTAGTGACTTTTATATTTAAAATAAAATGCCCAAAAGTATTTTGAAAATATATAGCACCCATGATATTTTCTTTCCAATATTTATCAAAAACGATGGACTTTTATGAGAACCATTTTCGTTCATTAATTTGTCACCACTTTGAATTGTTTTTGAATATAGACTATGTTGGGGTTTGCTTTGATTTTTCTTCTTTCTTGGGTTCAATTCATTTTCTTAGAATGCAAAGAAAGAAAAACATGAGCTCAAACTTGCTAAGCTCTACTAGGGATTTCAGGGATGTGACAACCAGGGAGCCCACAAGCCCCCTAGTCGCGGCGAGGGGGGCCATGCCTAGCACGCTTGTGGCCTCCTGCTCGCTCCCGTCTGGTACTTCTTCACCCGGTATTTTTTATAAATTCCAAAAAAATCCTCGTTGATTTTCACGGCTTTTGGAGTTGTGCAGAATAGGTATCTCAAACTTGCTCCTTTTCAAGCCAGAATTCCAGCTGCCGGCATTCTCCCTCTTCAAGTAAACCTTGCAAAATAAGAGAGAAAATGCATAAGTATTGTACCGTGAAGTGTAATAACAGCCCAAAAAGCGATAAATATCAACATGAAAGCATGATGCAAAATGGACATATCATCAACCCACCGGCGCTGGGGGTCAAACCCACCTGCGTTGAGCCACCGGTGGCTCCAGGGACGGCGGAGGGCATCGGAAATGCACCTCCGGCGACCAGATGAGCGGAGGATGGCATTAGAGGAACGTCCACTCATCCGCGCGTCCATTTTTGCAAGCCACAGTGGGTGAAACAACCGGAGATGACGTCGGCGACGAGCTCGGCGGCTGCCGGAGCTTGGGCAACATCGAGGTCATCGATCCAGAGGGCAAAAGGGACGGGGCTTGGCTCCTACAACATCTACATGACGCAATGAAGTTGATGATGCTCTCAGATGGACTAACCCATCATCGAAACATCACCGGCGACGAGCTCCCACGACGAATCTCATCGGGCTCCGGTGGAATCGGGCGCTAGGGCACGGGATCGAAGGGGAAAAGAGGGGGGAAACCAACCTAAGCTCACAAGGGTTGCAGAGACGTCGAGAGCCGGCTCGGGGATGGTATGGAGAGGGAGAACGACAGCGGCGAGCTTCGGTGATCCGAGGAGGAAAACGACAGCGTCAGGGCGATGCAGGGCTCGAGGGCTTGCTTCCTTTGGCGGAGATGACGTGACGGACGAGGCGGAGAAAACGGCGTGCTCGGGGAGGCTTGAGGTGGCCAGAGACGCCGGCGAGCTGGAGCTCGAGCTCGGCTCAATGGCGGCCAAGAGAAGAGAGGCAGGAGAGCGAATGAGGAGTGGGAGAGAGCTGGAATGGGTGCGGGAGGCTTATCCCTTCGCGGCCAGTGCGACGGGGAGGCCAGGCAGGCACTCAAGTGCGTGGCTGCGCCGGAGAGACCGGCGGCCACCTCCTGCTGCCTACTGGCGCGAGGAAGACGACAGCGAGGGAGATGGGCTGAGCCAAGGTAAGAGCTAGATAGCATTTTTTCATTTTTCTTTCTTTTCTATTTCTGTTAAACATTTCTAACATATGTTTGATTTTATTTTTGGCTCCAAACTATTTCTAAAATAGTGAAAATAATGTTGGGGTGTTAGTTATAATATTTCCAAACCCAAATTCTGATAATGATCTCGTCCCGAGATTTGGAAGTCGTCGGGAATAGCGCGGGATACTCAAGTCGATGACGGTCCTCTCTTTCCCATGTTGCCTCTTTTTCAGAATGATTTGACCATTGAACTTTAAGAAACTTGAGGTTTCGACGTCGAGTGGTACGCTCAGCTTGATCAAGAGTACGAATAGGGTATTCTCGGTATGAAATGTTGTCTTGGAGATCAAGCGTTTCATGGTCCACTCCATGGACAGGATCCGAGAAGCAACACCTGAATTGTGAGACGTGGAAAACATCATGAACCTTGGAAAGATGCGGAGGAAGTTCCAACTGGTAGGCAACTTCTCCTCGTTTGGCAAGAATGCGAAAAGGACCAATGTAACGAGGAGCCAATTTGCCTTTGATACTGAAGCGATGGGTACCCTTCAAAGGTGTAACCCGAAGGTAAGCCTTCTCGTCTACTTCAAAGGTCACAGTGTCGGTGAATACTCACAACATATGCCATAGGAACGCTAAAGTCGGTGAGAACTGAAGGGACAAAGTAGGGCGCTGGGAACGAGGTTGGTACAAGCATGGAACGCACGATGTACCCAACTTCAGGGCTCTCCGTAGAGATAAGACCCCTAGTCCTGCCGGAGTGTTTGATGTGTATGAACAGATTACAGAGTTGCTCCTGGAGCTCTGTTGGGAGGAGGAAGAGGGGAGCAGCGGGCTCGTCTCTGCCTCTCTCTATGTGGTTGGTGAGTGGGTAGTGTTGTTCGTCCATGGAATGATCGGCCGCCTGCATGGAGGGCGACCGGGGGGTTTTATAGATGAACCCGCCGGCCTACAAGCTACAATATGGATAAAGGGTACAAGTGTGGGACCCGGCTGGCAGCCTCGCCGGCTAGCCAGGGGCCCACTAGAGTCTTGTCTTGTCGCTTGAGGGGCCCGCCGGCTCCATGGTCTCGGTTGGCAGTGGGACCCGCCGGCTGGCCAATGAAGCTCTCGCGTAAGGTTGACACCGAGTACGCGCTGTACGTCAAGCGTCGTCCAGCGAGATCCGTCATGGGCAGGTAGTACGACCGCCTCCACTGTTCCCCACGCCGAGTGCAGTAATGGAGTGGGAGTGCGACGGTCCGACACTATGCTAGGTGATGGATCAGAGCCGGGGTAGGTCAGCGCCGTGGCCGCCGACGCTCGTACCTGCCGGATGCCCCGATCCAGTACCTTTGCTGACGCGTAGCTACCTTGAATCGTAAGGTCTCATCCTGACCTACGGTATGATGTGACTTGTGATCCCCGGCTGGCTAACCTGCTTGGCCAGCCGGCTTGGGTGCAGCTGCCTCGTTCCTAGCCGGCTGGCTGGACCAGGCCGGCCCAGAAGAGGTAACCGCCTCGACTCGAGCCGGCAAGGGTTTCCTGGCCGGCCAGAGAGATGGCCGCCTCGTCCTCTAGCCGGTAGGCGCAGCCTAGCCGGCCAGAAGACTTGGGCCTTAGGAAACTGTATATGTTCATGTCCTTTGCGCCGGAAATGAAGGAGCAGGCTTGATGAGCCTACCCCGGGGTTATCCCCCCGACAGTAGTCCCCAAAGCTGGAGAGGCCTGCCGCCTATGGGCGGGCGGCCTCACCGGCTTGATGATTTGTCTTGGTATTTTTGCCGTTATTCGTGACGGGGAGCGCCGGCTCCGAAACCGGCTGGCTTCGAAACGACGCCTCGGCTTCGTCGTAGGTCGCCCAGAGAGCGCCACGTGTCAGGCCCCGCCTCACGTAATGATGGTGATTACTGGTGACGGGACCGAGCCTGGGCCCTGGGTCCCGCCACGACGCCCACTCGGCCTCTACGCGAGAGATCCTCTACGGATTTACTCCGCGGCGGTTGGGCTTAGGGAAGCATTACCGCCCGTAATACACGGGGCTGGTGGGGGCCCCGCGCGCACCGGATCCCCTCCCCACGATGCTTCGTGGCGGTTTAATTGGGATGCGTGGGTTCCGAGGAGGCCATTCGCCCCCCTTCTCGCCCCACATCCACGCTCTCTTCCTCCCTGTGCCCAGAGAGAAAGAGCTAGTCTTCTTCGTCTTCCTTGCCTTCGTCGCTGCAAAGCCACCAACCCCTTCGAGTTTCAGCCACCCGCAGCCATGGCCGGCGGCTCTTCCTCGAAAAGGTCCTCGGCGCAGGGAGCCTGGCTGGGCAGCGAGGTCGGCGAAGAGCACATTGAGGCGCTCCGTCATCACTGGCTGCTGCCCTCAGCCTCCCAGGTGCTGGTGCGACTCTGTGGCGCCGAGACCGCTCCCACACCTTACGTGGGAGAGGTCGTGGTCTTCACCGAGCATTTCTACCGGGGCTTCGTGCTTCCGGCCAACGCCTTCTTCTCCGAGTGGCTTCGCTTCTTTGGCCTGCAGCCGCATCACCTGGCGCCGAACGCCATACTGCAACTGTCGGCCTTCGTGATCCTGTGCGAGGGCTTTGTGGGGATCGAGCCTCGCGTCGATCTGTGGCGCAGCTTGTTCTTCTCCAAGCAGCAATCCATCGCCATGGAGAAGTCCGAGGTGGAGAAGCTCAAGGGACCGCGCCCGATGACGCCGTGCGGAGCCATGCTGGTGCCTCACCGCTCGAAGTAGGGCTTCCCCCAGATGCCACTGCAGCAATCCATCAAGCAGTGGCAGAAGGGCTTCTTCTACGTGAAGAACGCCGACCTCACCCTGGGCGCCCTCAACATGCCCCCGTTCAACATCGACCCGCCGGCGCGGTTGAACTGGGCGGCGAAGACCCCCAAGCCGATTCCCGAGGTGGCACTGATCTGCGCCCACCTCGAGACCTTGGAGAAGAGCGGCCTCCTCGGCCGCGGCCTGCTCCCACTATGGTGACCCGCCGGATCCTGCCGCTGCAAAGGCGGCCACACCTAGTTTGCCAGATGAGCGGCCGACATGATCCCTGTAGGCTATCCACCAAGAGGTTCACCCCCGGCGCGGTAGCGCGCAAGGTGAACCTGATCTCCACCGTCCGCATGGACAACGGCGGGGAGTGGTCGTGGGGGATGACCCCTTCAACAGGTCCCATCCGCCTCCAATGGTAAGCGGCTTCTTCGTTCTTCGTTGTTTGTCTTGCAGCCGGCCGTCTTGCTAAGCCGGCGATCGAATCCCTTTTCGCAGCTGTTCGAGAGTCTGCAGGGATCCCTCCGTCCGTCCGCTCCCGACGTGGATATGTCCGACGCCTCGGAGATTGACGACGAGGGCAAGATTGAATCCCGCTCGGACTCCTCCGCGGGCTCGGAGAACCCCCTGGAGTTAGATGGGATGGAGCCGTCTGGTGAGTACTATCATAGCCTGGCTTATTAGGGATGATAGACTACTCATATCAATAAGGAATTCCTTCTTTTTCGGGAGCTCATTCAAACAGAACTCCCAGGTTAAGCGTGCTCGGCTTGGAGTAGTTCTAGGATGGGTGACCGACCGGGAAGTTCATCCCGGGTGTGCATGAGTGAGGACAAAGTGCGCACAAAAGACTAGTATTGATATGTGGGGCCAGTCTAGATCCCACCAGGAGTAACGACCACCGGCGGGTGTGCCCGGGGCGTTACAAGTTTGCTA
The DNA here is from genome assembly GCF_904849725.1 of Hordeum vulgare subsp. vulgare. NCBI lineage: Eukaryota > Viridiplantae > Streptophyta > Magnoliopsida > Poales > Poaceae > Hordeum > Hordeum vulgare. Next base: position 192,704,109 of record NC_058523.1, on the reverse strand, counting down.
TCAGAACCGACCCTCGCGGTTACACGGATGCTTGCGGACAGGTGCGCAGTCATGTTGTTCATGATGTTTGTGACCCGTCGTGGCACACGACATGGTACATGTACTGGACTGGATGCACAGACGTTTGTGCCAAGAGGGAACGCTCATGTGGCCCGACGAGGACGTCAGTTCCTTTGAGTGGTGGTGTATGTGATAGCCTGGCTTATTAGGGATGATAGACTACTCATATCAATAAGGAATTCCTTCTTTTCCGGGAGCTGATTCAAACAGAACTTCGAGGTTAAGCGTGCTCGGCTTGGAGTAGTTCTAGGATGGGTGACCGACCGGGAAGTTCATTCCGGGTGTGCACGAGTGAGGACAAAGTACATAGAAAAGACTAGTCTTGATATGTGGGGCCAGTCTAGACCCCGCCCACGATCACGACCACGCCTCAATCTCCTGGATAGTTCACGTACAGGCGGTCGTTCTCCTCATCGTACTGCCACGCCAGCTGTGTGCCCTCGGGATCACCTATCTCTGGGGTACCTGAACCTGTTGGTGTTGTGAAGGAACCTGTGAGCCACGTCAAGTTATTAGGTTGGATAGAGTAGAGTGTTTAAGGTTGCAGCATCCTAAGCTTGATATGGTGGCTAATTTACGTAGAACATTTATGAAGGTGGTCTATACTAGCGGTCGATAATACTTGATCACTAAGTGATACTGAACACCTACCTACGTCATACGTAACCCCACCGTGTTCCCGGTCGAAGAGAGATCTTCGAGGGGACAATCACGGTTACGCACTCAGTTGGCAATTTTATTAGCTTATGCTTAAGTTATCTATTACCGGATGTTAACAAAATATTCCAAGTTGCCACATAACCACGGGCACGGCTTTCCGAAAGATTAAACCCTGCAGGGGTGCTCCAACTAGTCCATCACAAACGTACACAGGCCGCAAAGTAATCCTCTATTATGAATCTCGTGATCTCATCGGATCCCTTAGAGGAAAACCTCAACTCTGGGGAGAACCAAAGCTTCACTGGGATTCCTATACGCAAGATATATCGCTAAAGTAAGACAAGACTAGCAGGACCTCCCGTCGTGTCGACGACCCTGGTAAGAGTCGCGTATCTCAGTCTCAGAACATGACGGATGAGCGACGCGTACAGTGGCCTGATAGAAATCTCTCAGGTTGCCCTAAGTTGGCCCCGCACAGTGCTCTAGTTTGGACCAACGCTCATGAGGAGCACTGGCCCGGGTTGTTGATTAAATTCCTCGGGGAGGCCATTCCCTATGCAGATTATTATTAAGTTATTAGCAAATTAACACCAATGTCGGGTCCTGCCGGACAAGTCTTAACACTACGTGATTTATCGAGGGGGTCCCCATAACAACCCCGAACGTGTTAGGAGCGATCAATATGGAATCAAACACCGGTAGCCGGTAACTATGGCGGCAACAACGGAACAAAGCACCCGGCAAAAGGCTAGGCCTTCCGTTATTTACCAAGTATATAGGTGCATTAATTAAATAACAGAATTTAAGATAATGATATCAAGCTCATGTTATCACATGAGGGAAAGCATCTGCATCTAGCAACGCTAACATTAGTAGCTGAGCCAGCCTACTTGGCCATTCAAGTTTGCTAGGAAGGGACATGTGTTTGGTTTCATGGCATAACAAGAGGCAAATATTTCAGTGGTAGGCAGCGACCATATGACAAGGAAAACGTAAACTAGCATAACAAGTCTAGAGATGGAATCAAGGTCATATCATCTTGCTGTGATATCCTCAGCTTGGAATGGTTCTTGTTCGTCCTGCACGTACTCTCCTGAATCCACGTATTCGTTCTCCGATTCTGGTGCTACCCAACATAATAATAATATCCAATGAACAACAGCACCTCAAGATGCAACAAGCACATGATGCATGAGATGAATATGAGCATGCATCACTATTTCTATCACTAGCACAAGCATAAAGAGTAAATACATGTACCTAGACAGAACTGTATCCTAAGATATTTTAACATGCATGAGGATGGCATGATCAGATGCGTCTCGAGAAAACAATGCAAAATCGTATAAAGAACATTACAATCGGAGCTACGGATCAACGGGAATCAACGAAACAAGATATGAAGCCCTACGTGTCAAAATCATCACCACACCCTCAAATGGCACAGCCCTGGTATTTCCAGGTTGCCAAGACATAAAACAAACCAACATGGATGGGGTAGAGCAAGGAAGAACACCACATCATTAACTAAGCACTCACAAACATCAAAATGACAAAACTACACCATCTGCCATAAACTGCATCATAGCACTTTGTGAGCTACATGCAAAGCACCTACAGTCACCCAAATATGACAAATAATATATGTGGCTGTAGCTAACCAAGAATACTACAAGCAAAAGCAAGAATCACACAAAAAGGAACTAAACACAGAAAGATAAAAGGCTGCAAACTTGCCCAAAAATATCAGCTTTCACGGACTTAGTGAAAATTCTAGATTCTCACTTTCTGTCTATGCTCTGAAGCATTTTGACAGCAGCCAAAACAATATCTACAGGACTCCAAATGAAATTAAATTTTACAGGGAGCTAGGCAAACATATCAGCTCCAACTTTCCAGTTGAAATCTAAGGCCAGATCACAACACATTGTCCTGCACAACCTCATCAACAGGAGAAGAAAATATAAACAAATTCTCAGACTTGGTGAAAATCTCAGATTTTTACTAATCTGGAATTTCAGCCACAAGCCTACTTTGGATCGGCACAACTTGCACGCATGGATTCCAAAACATGAATTGAAACCAACATGTGGTAGAGGGGGTCACCCTCTACTACCACTACCAAGAAACAATCACAAATGCTCACCACAACTCATGGAACCAAGCTCCAAACATAGAAGAAAATGAAAATATGTCATCTCCATAAAATGTTCCAATGGCAAAACTAATCTCACCAATGGATTCCTGGGATGATTCTACCCCAAAAGCATATAAAATACCTATGCACTTGCTTGGAGCAAGTGACCACAAACTAGGGAGGCAGAAACTACAAGAATCATACATAGTGAATAGTGCAACATTCCATGTGCATTTCACTAGATCAACTCCTTCATGGATGCTTGTTCATGTGCATAAAGACAATAGAGACATGAGGGTTTTGACCCCATGTAGGTGACATAGCACAACAACATCTAGCAACATTCACAAGATAAAGGAAACATCTACACCAAAGAGAGTATGCCACCATCACATATGGGCATGTGATGTGCACACTCACACATGCACCACAAGGGAACACCCTTAGTGTCATGTAACCCACAAGGTGCAACCCACATAAGAACCTACACATGCTACCAAACATCACTAGTGCAATACTTGCACCACATACAACTATGTGGTGAGGGAGAAACCACCCACACACATACACAACTCCACTAAGACTGAAAAGTAGCATAGCACAAAGAATCTAGTGCAGCTCACAAACATCACCACTCTTGCAAACCTGCAAGCATGAAACAAGCTACAATTGCTCTACTAAATGCAACTACATACATCTTCTTATACTAGCATCACCACAAACTCCATGTATACACACATGCACATCACTATGTATACACACATGCACCACACTCCCATGTTTGTCATCACCACTACAAATACTGGGCAGGTAAGACAAGAATAATATGCACACTCTCATGTCTATGATTCAGGCACAAGGTGTAGCAGCTTATAGCAAGGCAAAACAAATAAAGAAAGAAAAGAAAAAAATAAAGGGCAGCCCTGGGTTTCGAACCCGAGCGCCCCTCGTTGCTGGCCTGTGGTGCAAACCACTCTGCTATCGCCTAAGTGCTCGACAGAATAGAGCAGTTTTACAGACTAAACTATGCTGCTGCGCTACTCTACTGTTGCCGAAAAGGAATTTAAAAGGGGGGTGCACCAAGGGGACTCGAACCCTGCACCTCATGTACATAAGCAGAGACAATCACCACTTCGCTACGTTGCGGAACCTGACAGAGGGAAGAACGCATATGAGGTAAACTAACACGAACCCTGCTTGCCTGCAGAGCCTGCCGGCGACAGGGAGGACACCGGGCTTGCCTCGCCGTTGCTCCTGCTGCTGCTGCGCCATGTGAGAGAGGCGAGCCCCTACATCAGATCGCTACAAGGGGGAGAAGCCCCTGCTATGCCACGTCCCTACCGCACACAAGCCAACAGACACACATACATCTACTGCACCGGATCTCTTCTTGACAGAGGCTACTCCGGCGAGCCCTAGTCATACTAGTCGAGGAGAAGGGGGGAGGAAGGAAGGGGGTGATGTCCTCACCTAGAGAAGGAAGAAGGAGGCCGATTTGAGAAGGAGTCCGAACGGAGAGGAAGAAGACGCGCTGGATCGTTGCTGTAGACGAAGTAGAGTCGAGGAAGAAGAGGTGCACCGGAGCAGGGTGGTTGACGTCGAGCTGGCCGTCGACGTAGATGTTCCCCGGCCTCACCGAGGTCGGGAATGGAACGCGGAGGCTAGCCCCGAGCTCCCGGACATGCTTGCCGGCGCCGGAGGGGATGTACGCGCGGTGGTCGTCGGCGCTCTACTTCTCTCTCTATTACCTGAACTCCAGATCTTACCTTGGGGAGGAAGAGATAGATGGAGGGGAAAGAAGAGAGGTGGTGGCGGCGGCTGAGGAAGAAGAGGGAACCCTAGCTTCGGGGAGGCACGGACGCCATGATTAATAGGGGGCCTCAACGTTAGTGCCTCACGACGCAGCGCGTGCTCTCTCTGGTGGATTGACGGAAAGGCAGAGAGAAGGGGGGAGACGGCGTCAGTGAGGAAGAAGGAGGGTGTCGCGTGGGCTCCTGCGTGCAAGGGAATAGGAAGGGAGGGGCCAGCTTGTGGGAGTGAGCCCGCAGGTGGCGCCATTTAAAAGGAAACACTCCGTGTCTCTTTCTATTTACAAAAAAATAATAGGGAGGAAAACAAAAACACAAGAAAAACTACAAGTGCTAAGAATAAAATAGCACTTGTCCTGGACATGTAAAATCAAGTCCTAATTAATAAAAATGAGAACAAGAATTTAGGAGCAAGTATTTATTTTACAAAACAGCCATGGCTTGATGTGTTTTGTAATTTATGCACCTTAAAACACACACTCAAAACCAGCAATACATTTCTCTCATCCACCACAAATCAAACCTAACACATGAGCATTTTTAAAAGGGGAAAGGAAGGAGTGCATCTTGACATAGAGAAGAATTAGAGAGAGAGGAAGGATGTTTTGAAACCTAAGCAAACACAATCACATGCATCACCCCACACAAGCTATACATCACATGCACATGATCACCACACCACATGAAATCATATGACCACATTGCAACAACAAGAACACATGGCATGATATGGAATGCATGCATGCAAAGGAAGAGAAAACATAATAAGTGGCACATGAAATCGTACATGCAAAAGGACTCTCTCATATCAATGTCAAGGTGGTCCCACATGGAAGGTTACAAAAAGGGAAAGCTTTACACTTGGGGCACTACAAATTCTCCCACACTACTACGCCTGAAAGAATTCCAGAAATTCAGAACGGAGGTGGTCCTCGCGTCCCACGTAGCCTCTTTATCGGAATGGTGTGACCACTGCACTTTGAGAAATTTGACAGAATTGTTGCGGGTATTGCGCTCAGTCGCCTCAAGAACCGCAACTGGATGCTCACGATAAGAAAGGTGAGCCTGAAGGTCGATGTCTTGAAGATGAACAGTGCACTCGAGGGTCTTGAAGCACTTCCGAAGCTGAGAAACATGGAACACATCATGGACATTTGCAAAGGTTGACGGAAGCTCGAGCTGGTACACAAGGTCGCCTCTCTTGCCAACCACTCTGAACGGACCAACGAAACGAGGCGCAAGCTTGCCTTTGATGCCAAAGCATTGCATACCCTTCATAGGCGACACCTTGAGATAAACGAAGTCATCAAGCTCATAAGACATGTCACGGTGCTTGCTATCATAATAGCTCTTCTGACGGGACTGAGCTGCTCTAAGGTTGTCGCGAATGACTCGACACATCTCCTCAGCTTCTTCTATCAAATCATTCCCATGGATCTGACACTCGCTAGTCTCGGACCAGTTGAGCGGGGTACGACACTTCCTGCCATAGAGAATTTCAAACGGAGCCTTGCCAGAACTAGCTTGATAACTGTTGTTATACGAGAACTCCACGAAAGGCAGACAATCTTCCCACTTAATGCCAAAAGAGATAACACAAGCTCTCAGCATATCCTCAAGAACATGATTCACTCTCTCCACTTGACCACTAGTCTGAGGATGGAACGTTGTGCTGAAGCGGATCTTTGTGCCCATAGCAGATTGAAAGGAGTCCTAGAACTTGGAAGTGAAGATACTTCCGCGATCCCAAGAGATCATCATAGGCACGCCGTGCAAAGAGACAATCCTGGAAGTGTACAACTCTGCCAGCTGAGCTGCTGAAATGGACTCCTTGACTAGAAGAAAATGAGCCACTTTACTCAACTTGTCGATCACGACGAAGATGGCATCATTATCGTTCTTGGACTTCAGAAACCCGGTGACGAAATCCATCTCAACGTGATCGAACTTCCACTCGGGAATGGGCAATGTATGCAAAATACCTGCTAGACGTTGATGCTCTGCTTTCACCCTTCGACTTACATCACATTAATTGACGAACTGAGCAATCTCACGCTTCATACGAGTCCACCAGAAGGTCTGTTTCAAGTCGTGGTACATCTTGGAGCTTCCAGTATGAATAGAGAGCAGAGAGTTATGGGCTTCCTCCATGATTACCTTCCTGAGAGCACCTTTCAAGACGACAAGGCGATCCTCGAAGAACAACGTGTCTCTGGCATCAACAATGAAGCACTTATACTTGGGAAGACTCTTTCCCACGCCAATCTTGACCTTCTTCACCATAGCGTCAACAAGTTGTGCTGCTCGGACCTGATCTTCCAAGGTAGGAGAGATCTGAAGGTTTGCAAGAAATCCCTGAGGTACTAGCTGAAGGTTGAGCTTCCTGAAAGACTCACAAAGACCAGGCTGGAGAGGTTGCAGAATCAGATTGTTGCAATATGCCTTCCTGCTCAAAGCATCCGCCACGACATTAGCTTTGCCTAGCGTGTACTCAACACTCGGATTTAAATCCTGGAGCATTTCCACCCAACGTGTTTTCCGAAGATTCAAGTTAGGCTGAGTGAAGATGTACTTGAGACTCTTGTGATCGGTGAAACTTCAACCTTACGTTCCAACAAGAGGTGTCTCCAAGTCATCAGAGCGTGTACCACAGCTGCTAGCTCAAGATCATGCACAGGATAGTTCTTCTCCGCTGGCTTCAACTGCCTGGAGGTATAAGCAACCACCTTCTTATCTGGCATCAGGACTGCACCAAGACCCTCGAGAGAAGCATCGCAGAAGACCAGGTAACTTGGAATCATCCGGAGGAACCAAGACTGGAGTGGAGGTAAGCTTCTCTTTGAGTGTGTTGAAGGCCAACTGACACTCTGAAGACCAAGCATACTTAACACCCTTCTGAAGAAGACTTGAGAGCGGCTTGGCGATCTTGGAGAAGTTGTCAATGAACCTTCTGCAATAGCCAGCAAGCCCGAGAAAGCTTCGAATCTGCTTCACATTCTGCGGAGGCTCCCATTCAACAATGGCCTGAACCTTGGACGGATCAACTTTAATGCCCTCGGCAGAGATAATGTGCCCAAGGTAAACCACTTCTTTCAGCCAGAACTCGCACTTGGAAAACTTGGCTTACAGCTTGTACTCTCTCAGCTTATCAAGCACCAATCTGAGATGTTCTTCATGTTCTTCCTCAGTTTCAGAAAAGACCAGAATGTCGTCGAGATAGAGCAAGACAAAGTCATTCTTGAACGTAGAGAATATATAGTTCATCAATCGACTGAATGTCGGAGGAGCATTTGCCAGACCAAAAGACATGACCGTATACTCATACGAGCCAAAACTAGTCCTGAAGGCAGTCTTCGGAATATCTTCCTCACGAGTGCGAATTTGATGATAGCCCATCCGGAGATCAAGCTTGGAGAAGACCTTAGCATCTTTCAACTGTTCGAACAACTCAGTTATGTTCGGAAGTGGATATTTGTTCCTGATTGTCTTCTTGTTCAATGGACGGCAATCGACACACAGCCGGTCCTTGCCATCCTTCTTCTTGACAAACAGAACACCACAGCCCCACAGAGACAAGCTCGGTCTGATCAAACCCAAACGCTCCTGCTCATCGAGTTGCCTCTTAAGTTCCTTCAATTCTTCTGGACCCAGCTTGTACGGCCGTTTACACACGGGCTCTGTGCCTGGCTCAAGCTCAATTACAAAGTCAACTTCTCTCTGCGGAGGCATGCCTGGCAGCTCTTCAGGAAACACATCTTCATATTTGCAGACCATTGGGACTTGCGAAATAGGATCGATCTCACCCTTTTCATTCAAAGAGAACAGATGGATTGTATCGTCGCGCGCCGTGAATATAATCACGTCCTCCGAAGAGTGGGTAAGCTTCACTTCTTTGGCTTCACAGTCAATTGACGCCTTGTTCATGGCCAACCAGTCCATACCAAGAATCAAGTCGATATCTGAATTGCCCAAGACAAGAGGAGATGCCAGAAAAGCATAAGCGCCCATCTTGACAGAAACATCACGAACCACTTTGTTGGCGCTCATAAGAGTACCGGGTGACACCACACGCAATGCCTTCTTCAAATACTCAGAATCAAAATCATGCTTGGCAAAGAACTTCTAGACATGAACAAATGAGAAGCCCCAGAATCAAATAACACTTTAGCAGGAATATCATTGACGAGGAGGTTACCCATAATCACATCTGACGAGTTTTATGCCTCAGCTGCATTCACCATGTTGACTCGAGCTGATCTGGGGTTGAACTTGACAAGAGCGTTGCTTGGAGGTTTGCCTGGAGGAGGAGGAAGCAGACGGAGCTGTGAAGTACACTTGTTGGCATAGTGACCCTTCTGCCCACACTTGTGACAAGTAACATCTGTTGGCTGCCGGTACTGAGTCTGAGGAGGCCCTTTCTTCGGATGCTGGAATCTCTGCTGGAAGACAGGGTTGGGTGGGTGGGAAGAACCACGACCACCAGAGTGCTTGAGCTGCTGCGAGTGCCGTGGAGGAGGAGGAGACACCCAAAACTTATGTTGCTTCTGAACCACCTGAGTCGAGGAAGAGCTTGAATCTCTGATGCGCTTCTTAGAATTCTCCACCCTGAGCAAGGCTACCTCTGCTTTCAGAGCTAGGTTGTAGAACTTGTCGAACTCCTCAGGATCGTGCAAGGCAAGAGCTAACTGCAAATCTTGTTTCAAGCCACCTCTGAACTGATAAATCTTGCTCTTCTGGTCAGGGATATCCTGCAGCGCGTAACGGGCTATCTCGTGGAACTCAACGTTGTACTCGTACACAGAATTGCCACCCTGCTTCAAACGTGTGAACTTCTCGTGCATCTCCTCCACAAAGCTGGAAGGGATGTAGTGGGACATGAAGTCACTACAAACTCATCCCAAGAAATCACCCTAGCGCCTCTGGAGTCCTTCAGCTGTTGCCACCAGATAGAAGCCTGCCCCTTTAACTGGAATGTTGCAAATTTTACAAAATCCTCAGGACGCACATTGCTCCACTCGAAATGCTTGTTCATATCACGGATCCAGTCCTATGCATCAAATGGCTGGTCGCAAGAAGTGAAATTCTTTGGCTGGTTCGACAGGAACTGACTCAGACTAGCAAACGGATTGCCACCATGCTGGAAATTGCCTTGCTTCTCATTAGCTCTCTCTTGCAACAACTGTAGCACATCTGGGTGTTTGCATTAGTAGCAACCATCACCGCTTGCCAGGCCTCTGCAGGAGGAAGCGGCGGCGGAGGATTCTCCGGAGGAGGAGGTGGAGGCGGCATATCCTCACGCCCTGGGTTCTGACGAGTTGGTGGAGCCATCCTGAAGATGGACACCACATTAGCCAACAGAATAAATTGAAGATATTGCCGAATCAAAAGACAGGAATATCTGAACAGGAATAAAGCAATTGCATTCGAACAAAATAGTAAGAATGCTTCCTCAAAGTGACGGACGACAAAATTCCGATTAAGACCACTTCAAACAAGTATGAGCTAGAACTGCTCGGAACAAACATATGATCGAGATTTCCCCAACCTCAATCATGCATCTATAGGAAGATAGTCCTATAAGATACTACTTGATATCCCACCTATGAATTCCCGAAATAACTGGTCATGCAATCTGGTACACGGATACAAGGAGTATTATCACACATCTCCTATACAAACCGTCACCTGTATCACATCCGTCAACACACAACCAGCATCTCGGACCTTCATCTACAACAGACCCTCGTGATCACACCGATACTAAGTATAGCATTACTCCCGAACAATCTGCACCAGTACTGGGGACATCTAGGTTATCTCGCCACTACCAGTATTGAAGCAATAACGAACATCCTTCGTTCTTAGATACTCAGAAATCTGAATGATGGCGATATGCGCAAGAATCCCATGGAGCGCAACTCCCCGGAAGAAATCAAAGCAGACAGGAGGCACCAATACACGACTCCGTCACATCGAAATCATATAGATTTCACAAATACCCGCGTGATCCTAAAAAAAATTTGAGCGAGAAGAGGAGTAGAATAAAGATTTCCTAAGACGGGAACCTCACCAGAGAATAGAAGAGGAGAAAAAAGAATCCTACTCTCCGATATAATTAAGACTCAAAACATTTTACTAGACTCGACTCGGCCAAGTACGATCACACAAAGGCTCCTATGGTCGTAAGGCTCTGATTACCAACTTGTAACGCCCCGGAAACACCCGCTGGTGGTCGTTACTCCTCACGGGATCTAGACTGGCCGCACATATCAATACTAGTCTTTTCTGTGCACTTTGTCCTCACTCATGCACACCCGGGATGAACTTCCCGGTCGGTCACCCATCCTAGAACTACTCCAAGCCGACCGACCCATCCTAGAACTACTCCAAGCCGAGCATGCTTAACCTGGGAGTTCTGTTTGAATGAGCTCCCGGAAAAGAAGGAATTCCTTATTGATATGTGTAGTCTATCATCCCTAATAAGCCAGTCTATCACAAGTACCCACGGCCCTCCGACGCAGACTGGACGGATGACGATGAGACTCCCTCATTCTTCTCTGGTGCAGCCTTCGAGGACTCCAACGGGGAGGAGGAGGTCACCAGCCCGCCATTGACGCGCGGCCGGCATCAAAGGGCCAGAGCAACCGCCGCCGACGAGGCGGCCGGGAGGAAGGGCAAGGGTGCCACAACATCTCGGACGGATCCTAAGCGGCCGGCGCCGGGTCCTCCAGCCGGAACGCAAGCAGGCGGCACCAAGAAGCGCCGTGGTGCTGGCTGGAGGCAGGTGCCTATGGTGGCGGGGTAAGATTCCCTCCCCCTTTTCCTCGCTTATTTTGTGGGAAGCTTCGTTCCTTAAATCTTCGCTTGACAGGGAGGCGGAGGATGTGGAGGAAGACACCGCCTCCGCAGTCGAGTGGGCTGGCTGGGCAGCAGCTGATGCTGCCCAGAGGGAGCTTGAGACGCAGTCCAAGCACCGGTGGGACATGGCCACGGGGAAGACGGTCGTGGCCAGTACCGCCCCAGCCGGACCGAGAAGTCGGCGGAGAAGCGTGCGAAGGCTAGACATGACCCCTCCGCGCATGCTTGCACGGAGGAGCCAGCTAGCGAAGCAGCTTCAAGGCACGCCCCGAGGGGCGAGGGGGCCCAGCCCTCCAAGCCGGATGCCTCGGCGCCGGTGTATCTGGAGACGATCCCTGACTCCCCCAGGGCCGAGGCGGCGCCCAATGCGCCGGAGCTGATCCTGAATGGGCCAAACACGGCCCCTAATGCACAAGGGGTGGCCATGGATGCGCCGGATGCGACACATCTACCTCCTGTTGAGGAGGCAGCACCGGCCGGGAAGATGGCAGAGCCGGCCGCCGAGCCGGCACCTGGAGCCGGCGCCATCGTCGTTCCCCACCACGACCCAGTCGCACCGGGAGCTGGAGGCCGGGTCAGGAGCCGGCCCATGAAGACATGGCGGGTGGCCAACCTGGCGCGCTTGCGACTGCCCGCCGGCACCGCGCTCACCGGCGTCCCAGAGCTGGTGTCGCTGTTTACTAGCGGCCGGTCCAAGGTGGAGCAGTCGGCCCGCGTGGTGTGCAGAGATATGGAGCGCCTGGAGGCCCGCACCTAGGTAGGTGCCTCCTCTTTGGGTTTTGAATTACTCCTCTTTTGCGTTAGTGGGGGCGCGACAGCGCACCCACTGGGTGTAGCCCCCGAGAATTGGGTCGGCCGATCGTCGGTCGGTCCGAATCTCTTAGAGCTTATTTTCCTTGTTTTGCTTCTTTAGTGGGGGCGCGCTAGCGCACCCACTGGGTGTAGCCCCCGAGAATCGGGCTGGTTAAGTTTTAACCAGGCTGAATCTTAATCCTGCTTCTTTTTTGCTTTTTGGAAGGAGCTTTATGATGCTGAGGAGCAGGCCTATAATGAGCTGCGAACTCAGCACCTGGCAGTTGATGGCCGGATCGCCGAGTTCTAAGTCCGGCTGGGCGAAGATGCCACGGAGCAGGACACTCTACGTGGTGCCGGCAATCGGCTCTAGGAGCAGCTGGCCCTTCTCCAGACGGAGAAGAAGGAGCTCGAGGCGGCTAGTCGGGTCGAGCTGGAGCAGCTGCACGGCACGCTGCAGGAGAAGAAGGCCTCCTACTCTGCTGACGTGGACCGCCTTGCATCGCTTCATCTCAAGAAGATGACCCTGAAGGACGCCGCCTTGAGGGAGAAGGAGGAGGCCCATGTCCAGAAGCAGTCACAGCTGGCAAAGGCCATGGAGTCTGCGGCGGCTCTCCAGGAGGAGGTTTCCGCCTTACTCAAGCGAGCAAGGTGCGGGAGCTCGAGGTCCTCGAGAGCGCCCATGAGACCGATGGCGCCTTCCATCGTGAGTCTCTCTCCTTTGCTTTGTATTTAGCTTTTTGGCCGTCTCCTCTTCTTACTGCGCCCTTGTGCCCTGTCTTTGCTATCTCAGGTCTCTTCCCTGCGACCCAGGTCGCAGCCGACACTACCGTCGAGGTGAGCTATGAGGAGCGTCGGGCGGCAGGGCAGGAGGTAGATACTACCTCCGACTGGAGTGTGGAGGAGATCGGGGTGGGCCTTCGGGCCCGCCTGCACGCCCTGGACGAGTCTGTGGCTCAGCTCCAGGTTGCAGGCTCGTCGATGGTGGCGGCTCTGTGGCCGGAGGGCGTTGAGCCGGCGTCAGTGAGCCAACTCGCCCGCTGGCTTGCAGCTGGCGGGGAACGCGTGGATGCCTGGCGCACCTCTGTTGCGCGCGCTTGAGCCTACATGGCCCTGCACTTGGCCAAGTCCTGGTATCGGAACCTGGACTTGGGCTAACTCGCTGCTCAGCACGACGGCTTGGAGGCAGAGCTGCAGGGCGTGGAGGAGGCGCTGCGCGTGAGGGCCAGCGGCATCGCCCAGTACGCCGCTTGGGACGATTTTGTTTTGGAGCGGGGTGAAGATGGCGGTGTGATCCCTGAAGATCTGCATGGCCTTCAGCCCTATGACCCCAATGGCAGCTCTGGCGAGGCGGCCCACGCTGTGGACTCTGCTGCCGCCTCCAGCGGTGCGGCGTACGCCGACTCCGGTGAGGATGGAGCCTGGAGCCCTCGCGAAGGAGACGGCGCAACCGTCTCGGGAGCAGCCGGGGATGGTGAAGCCACCACTTCAAGAGCAATGGCCGGGGCGACCAATGAGGCCGCGGCCCCGTAGCCGGTGTCCTTTTTGTTCTGTTCCACCCACTAAGGGATGTAATGAACGTGGGTTGTGCGCCAATGCTTTTTTGAATGTATGTATTCGACATTATATTCGTATTGCCATGCGTGTTGTTTTATATCTTTATCTTTTGATTCCTGGTTGACTCCTTTTTCTCCAATCCTTGTATTCCCAAGCTTCCACCCTGCCAGTCGGACAGCCAAGAGCTGGTCTGTGGCTGGGTCGAGTTTTCTGACTTTAGAACACAAGACTTAGATTTTTCGAAGCCATCAAGACTTAAAGATTAAGACATAAACCAACAGAGGCCGTCTTGAATGAGATCATAAATATGATCGAGCCGGCCCGAGCCGGCGACCCTTTTGTAGTTGAACTGTGCATGCATCTGGCCTTACCTGGCGTCACCTCACAAGCCAGGCGGCCAGAGCAAGTCCGCAAGCTCGTACGAGGTGACCAGGGATCAGCCGGCTTACATTATATGTTCTCCTACAATATAAGGAAGGTGTCCGAGTGGCTAGCGAGCCCCCGAGCTTGTTAAAGCCAGCAAGGGGCATGCGCTACGTAGCCCCCAAGCTTGATGAAGCCAGCAAGAGGCATACGCGGTGTAGCCCCTGAGATTATTGAAGCCGGCAAGGGGCGTACACGGAGTGAAAACTCTCAATAAAAAGAAACATGAGGCCTGCTCTTTTTATTGCATTTGTTGAGGGTCCCTGAAGAGGGAGAAAGATACATATGCATGCTTTTTTCCATTGTTTGATAGTTGCCTTTTAGCAATAGAATGGACGAAGCAGCGCCGCGTTCCATGGACGCTCCGTCTCCTGGCCGGAGTCGTCCCTCTTATGCTTCCTTGGATTTTGGGCATCGATCAAGTAGTAAGCGTTGTTGTGCAACGCCCTACTGATGATGAAGGGTCCCTCCCATGGGGATGAGAGCTTGTGCTGGTCGGCGGTGCGCTGGATTCTTCTGAGGACCAAGTCTCCCTCCCTGAAAGAGAGAGGCTTGATCTTTTTGCTGTGGTAGTATCTCAGCTTCTCTTGATAGATGGCCGTCCGGCTCAAGGCCAAGTCCCTTGCTTCTTCGAGGAGGTCCACACCATCTTCTCTTGCCTCCTTCGCCTCCGTTTCCATGTATAGGGTGACCCGAGGCGAGTCGAACTCGATATCTGTGGGAATAATAGCCTTGGACCCGTATACAAGAAAGAACAGAGTGAAGCCGGTCGACCGGTTGGGCGTGGTGCGGAGGCTCCATAACACAGCCGGCAGTTCTTCAATCCAGCAGCCGGCCGATCTGACCAGTGGCGCCACCAGTCTTGGCTTGATGCTGGCCAGAATCAGGCCGTTGGCCCTCTCCGTTTGGCCGTTTTACTCGGGAATGTGCCACTGACGCCAAATCGAGCCGGATGCCTACCTTGGAACAGTAGAGCGCCAGAGCGCCCTTGGCGAAGTTGGTGCCGTTGTTGGTGATGATGATGTGGGGAACGCCATATCGAACAGAGATGTCTGTGATGAACTTGACGGTTGTGGGGCCATCAAGGTTCTTGATAGGTCTGGCTTCAATCCACTTGGTGAACTTGTCGACGGCTACCAAGAGGTGGGTCATTCCACCACGAGCCGTCTTGAAGGGCCCTACCATGTCCAATCCCCAGACGGCGAACGACCATGACAGGGGGATGGTTTTGAGGGCCGAAGGCGGCATATGGCTCTTCGCGCTAAAGAATTGGTAGCCTTCGCATTTGTCGACCAGATCCACGGCCTCCTTGAGGGCCGTGGGCCAGTAGAATCCATGGCGGAATGCCTTGGCCACCAGGGTTCTAGAGGCGGCATGATGCCCACACTCCCCCTGGTGAATGTCTCTGAGGATCTCCTGTCCCTTTTCTGATTCGACGCAGCGTTGGAACACGCCGGTTACGCTACGCCGCACCAGCTCGCAATTGATGATGGCGTAGGCTGCAGACCTGCGCTGGATCTGCCTCGCCTCCGCCTCACCCTGAGGAAGCTCTCTGCAAAGGAGGAAGGCCATGATAGTTTGAGCCCACGACAAAGCCGACACAAGGGTCGCCTCCACCTCGACCTGACTGTTAGGGGCTTCTGCAGCTCCCGAGCTTGATGGAGCCGCGATCGTGGACTCGAGACAAGGTGTCTCTAGTGTTGTTGTGTCAGCTGGCTCGCCATCTACCTCCATGATGTCCACCCACTGGGTGTCGAGACGACAGGATTCGAGGCAAGGCGGAGCCGGAGTTGTTGTTGTAGCCGGTGCCGCTATTGGAGTCGGCGGGTACAACGTAGCTGGCATAGGAGCTGCGGCCGGCATAGCTGGTGGAGCCGACGACGCTTGCACCGTAGAGTCAGTCGGCATGAAGATCGATGCCGACTCGGGAGACGGCCTGATAGATGGCTTATGGAGTTGCTCGAGGGAGACGCCGGCTGGAATAGCCTGTCTCGTGGAGCCGATCTTTGCCAGTGTATCAGCCGCCTCATTTTCTGCCCTGGGAACATGGTGGAACTCACAACCCTCGAAGGGGCCGCTGAGCTGCTGGATGAGGAAGCGGTAGCTTGCCATGTTGGTGTCCCTGGTGTCCCATTTGCCAGAGACTTGCTATACCACCAAGTCTGAATCGCCGAAGCATATGAGCCACCGGATGCCAATCTCCTTGGCGAGCCGGAGGCCGTGAGCAAGTGCTTCGTACTCGGCGACGTTGTTGGAGGCGGCGAAGTGGATCTGGAGAGCATACTTGAGCTGGTCCCCTTTCGGAGACGTCAAGACGATGCCGGCTCCCAGTCCTGTCCGCATCTTCGAGCCGTCGAAGTGCATCCGCCAATGCGTGGAGTTTGGAGGCGGTGGCTCAAACTGGGTCTCGGCCGAGTCGACTAAGAAGTCGGCCACCACTTGAGATTTGATGGCGGTGCGAGGCTCGTACCGAATATCATGGTCCGTCATGGCGATGGACCATTTGGCAATCCTGCCCGTGGCGTCACAGTTGCCCATGATCTCTGAAAGTGGAGCAGTGCTTACCACAGTGATGGCATGCTCTTGGAAGTATTGCTTCAACTTCTTTGCAGCAAGGTAAACACCATAACACATTTTTTGGTAATGTGGGTAGTTCTGCTTGGAGGCGGACAAGACCTTGCTAAGGTAGTAGACAGGGCGCTGCACTGGCAATGCCTTGCCCTCCTCCTCCTTGCGCTGAACTACCAACACTACGCTAACCACGCGAGTGGTCGCTGCAATGTATATGAGTATGGGTTCGCTTTTAGAGGGCGCTGCCAAGATTGGCAGGCTCGAGATGACCCGCTTGAGGTCGCGGAAGGCTTCGTCCGCCTGGTCGTTCCACTCGAACTTCGTTGTCTTCTTCATGAGCTGGTAGAGTGGAAGGGCCTTCTCGCCAAGCCGGCTGACGAACCGGCTAAGGGACGCCAGGCAGCCGGCGAACTTCTGGACGTCAAGGATTCGAGCTGGCCGCACCATCCGCTCGATGGTGCCGATCTTCTCGGGGTTCGCCTCGATGCCACGGGCGGACACGAAAAACCCCAAGAGTTTGCCGCCTGAAACCCCAAATATGCACTTCTTCGGGTTGAGCCGGATCTTGTACTCGCGCAGGTTGGCGAACGTGTCCCGCAAGTCGTCGAGGAGGCTGAAGTGTTGCTTCGTCTTGACGACGATGTCATCCACATAGACGTGGATGTTTCTGCCGATCTATGGCAGTAGGCACTGCTGCATGCAGCGTTGGAACGTCGCACCTGTGTTCTTCACCCCGAACATCATGGTGGTGTAGCAGTAGGCCCCGAAGGGCGTGATGAAGGAGGTCTTCAGGCGATCAGCTGGATCCAGCTTGATTTGATGGTAGCCTGAATAAGCATCCAGAATCGACACAATTCGCAGCCTGCAGTGGAGTCGATCACTTGATCTATCCTAGGCAATGCGAAAGTGTCTTTTGGACAGGACTTATTCAGGCTAGTGTAGTCGATACACATTCGCCAGGTGTTGTTTTTCTTCAGCACCAGGACTGGATTAGCCAGCCAGTCCGTGTGGAAAACCTCCATGATGAAGCCGGCTGCAAGGAGTCGGGTGATCTCTTCTTCGATCGTGCGTCGCTTCCCCTCGGTGAAGCGGCGCAAAGGTTGTTTCACCGGCTTTGCATCCGGTCGCACGTGAAGTTTGTGCTCGGCGTACTTCCTCGGAACACCCGGCATGTCCTTGGGGGACCATGCAAAGATGTCCCGATTCTCATGGAGGAAGTCGACAAGCTTGCCTTCCTATTTTGGGCTGAGGCCAGCCCCGATGGTGACCCACGCTTGGGGTTGGTAGGGTCGAGTGGGACCTACTTGGTCTCTTTGGCCGGCTTGAAAGAGCCCTCGCCGGCCGACTGGGACGGAGGAGAAGGAATCGCCGACTGCTCAGTAGCCTGGGCCACGAGCCGGTCGATCTGCCGCTTCTCCTATGCAATCACCAAGGCGTCGGTGAGGCGGCTACTATCTTGGGCACACTCGAGCGACTTCTTGTAATCGCCAGCAACAGTGATGATGCCCTTGGGACCCGGCATCTTCATCTTCAGGTAGGCGTAGTGCGGAATAGCCATAAATTTGGCCAGAGCCGGTCTTCCCAGTAGCGCGTGATACGGGCTGCTGAGGTCCACTACCTCGAACCATATGGACTTGCGGCGGAAGTGAGCTTTGTCGCCGAAGAGGACGTCCAGCTGGATCTTACCAATGGGCGAGCAGGACTGCCCAGGCACGATGCCATGGAAGACAGTACTGGTCGGCAGGACGTCCGTCTCCTTGAGCCCGAGCTTGAGGAGAATGTCGAAGTAGAGGATGTTGATGCTGCTGCTGCCATCAACCAGCACCCGGGAGAATCGGCAGGTGAGCCTCTTGGAGGCGAAGGTGGGGTCGAGGACGAGCGTGTATGACCCCGGGTTGGGCATCACCGCAGGATGGTCCACCCGACTCCATGTGATTGGTTTGTCTGACCAATGCATGTACTGGGGAACCGGGGGAACCATGGCATTCGCCTCGCGCCGCCTTTGGCGTAGGTTGTGCTTTTCGTCGCCTTCACTAGTGAATACGACGAATGCTCCGTCTTGATGAGGGTAGTTGTCATGGAGGTGGCCTCCGTCGCGAGGCGGCGGTGGCGGAGCTGGAGCAGGACTAGGAGCCGGTGCACGAGGTGCCGCCTACGGCCATGGGGGAGCCGGCAGGCCATCCCCTTGCGACAGCCGGCGTGCAAAGCTGCACTGTCGAAGGGTATGGGTGGACGGCTGCGCCCCAGAACGTATATTGCAGGGGGCGTCGAGCAGTTGCTCAAAGGACTGCCTGGGCAGCCAGTTGGTGTTGTTCCTATTGGAACGCTTCCGTGGAGTGCCGACTTCAGGAGCCGACGTCTCGCCCTCCATGCTGGCTATCAACTTGTTGTTGGAGCGTGAATCCATCTGATCCGCTTTGTGCTTGTTGTTGTTCTGGCAGCCTCGGTTGTCCCCAGCCGGCTTGGGAGTAGCCGGCGTAGGGACAGCCTTGTCTGAGGCAGTCACCTTGACGCGCATCGCAGAGTCAGCCGTGGCGTACTTGTCCGCCTTGGCCATGAGCACCGCCAGAGAGGTGGGCTCGGAGCACATAAGCTTGTGCTGGAGGAGGGTGCCATCTCGGCAACTGTCGATGAAGTACTGGATGGCTTGTACCTCATGCACCCCCTCGCAGGAGTTCCGGAGCTCCGTCCACTGCGTGATGTAGTCGCAAAGGGGTTCGTCGGGATTCCGGGCGCACATGGCCAGCTCGCGAGGCCGGCCAGGACGCTTGTAGGTGCCAGTGAAGTTGCGGACGAACGCCTCCTCGAAGTCCACCCAGGAGTTGACGCTGCCGGCCGGAAGGCTGTTAAGCCAAGTCCGAGCCGAGCCGGCCAACATGAGTGGCACGTAGGGGACTGCTACGCACTTGTTGCCCGTGGCAATGCCGACGGACGTGGTGTAGTCAATCAGCCAGTCCTCTGGCTTGGCCATGCCGTTGTATTTGGGCGTGTCCCAAGGCAAGGTGAAACCTCGGGGGAACGGCTCGCCTCGGATCCGGGGCCCGAAGCAGGCCGGCCGACGAGACCGTCTTCCTCTAAGAGGGCTGACTGGGCCAAGACGATGAGACGCCTGCGAGCGTCCCGATCATCCTGGGAAGTGTGAGCGCCAATCCGAGTGGGGAGAGGAGAGGCGCCTCGCGAACCAGAGACATGAGTTCTTCACGGGTGAAGAATCTCGCACTCCGACTCACCCTCATCGCCTCTGCTACGCAAGCCCGAAGTGTGCTCGCTCTGGCGCTGGGAGCGCCGGTCTTGGCTTCCCTCGCCCCTCCGGCCGGAGGGGCGATGCAAGGAAGATCCTTCCGCATGATGCTGCCCGCTAGGGTTGCGGCGTGCTCCGGGGTTGGGTCCCGGAGACTCTGACTGGGCTTGACCGGGGTCAAGCCGAGTGTGTTGCTGGTTGGCGGCGTCAAGGAGATCCTTGACCCGCTTCTCCTGGAAAGGGCGCTCCTCGCCTTCCAGGCTTGCCATCTCTTCCATGGCCACCTGCGCTGCTCGCATGTTGGCTGCAGGGGTCTCGTAGGTGGGCAGGTCGCCACCTAGGACTTCGGCAATGAACCGGCCGCGGCTGCGGACTGATCCAAGCCGGCTAGGGGCCTCGGAAATCGGAGTGAGGCCATATGCGGAGTTGTGCTCGCGCTGCGTGGCCTCCATCTGACGCTTTGCCGAGGCGACGGCGATGCCCTCCTCCAAGATACGCTTGCGAGCCTCCTCCAGTGAGGCCTGGACGTCAGTAGGGTTTGCAGAAGCAGCGACGGGTGTCTTTAGGCCGGCGATGGCGTCCCGAAGAGTATCTGCGGTGGCAGCAGCAGGCTCACCAGTGTCTGCTGACGCTTTGCCATGAGCCGCGCTCGTGCCAGTGCCGATAACCATCACCTCCACGACGTTGGAGACGACAGCAACGTGGTATGGGGTGAAGAGCCCCACCGGCGGCGGAGCGCCGTCGAAGACGAGGACATTGCTCGGATACACGTCATGGACAGGCGTCTCAGCGGTAGAGAGCCAGCTGAAGCTGGGGCAGAGTGCCTCAACGTCGAAGTCCTCTCCGAAGTAGCGCGGACTATCATTGAGACGTAGGTCGCTGAAGAGAACGCTGAGGTTCTCCATAGCAGCGACGACAACGCTAGGAAGCGCCTCGTCATCAGAATCTTCGTCCGAATCCGCATGGCGGACGTGGACGTCAATCATCATCGGTGTTGCCTCATCGAAAGCGGGCTCCATGGGCATGCAAACTGATCCGGACGCGATGCATCCGGTGGTGTAGGTGCGGGGCCCCGCCTAGCACGTAAAGCCAGCCGATGACGCGATCGACCCCACGGTGGGCGCCAAATGTCGGTGAATACTCACAACATATGCCATAGGTAGGCTAAAGTCGGTGAGAACCGAAGGGACAAAGGAGGGCGTTGGGAACGAGATTGGTACAAGCATGGAACGCACGATGTACCCAGGTTCAGGGCACTCCGTAGAGATAAGACCCCTAGTCCTGCCAGAGTATTTGATGTGTATGAACAGATTACAGAGTTGCTCCTGAAGCTGTGTTGAGAGGAGGAAGAGGGGAGCAGCCGGCTCGTCTCTGCCTCTCTCTATGTGGTTGGTGAGTGGGTAGTTTTGTTTGTCCGTGGAATGATCGCCCCCGTGCATGGAGAGCGACCGGGGGGTTTTATAGACGAACCCGCCGGCCTACAATATGGATAAAGGGTACAAGTGTGGGACCCGGCTGGCAGCCTCGCCGGTTGGCCAGGGGCCCACTAGAGTCTTGTCTTGTCGCTTGAGGGGCCCACCGGCTGCATGGTCTCAGTTGACAGTGGGACCCGCCGGCTGGCCAATGAAGCTCTCGCGTAAGGTTGACGCCGAGCACGCGATGTACGTCGAGCGTCGTCCAGCGAGATTCGTCATGGGCAGGTAGTACGACCGCCTCCACTGTTCCCCACGCCGAGTGCAGTAATGGAGTGGGAGTGCGACGGTCCGATACTATGCTAGGTGATGGATCAGAGCCGGGGTAGGTCAGCGGCGTGGCCGCCGACGCTTGTACCTGCCGGACGCCCCGAGCCAGTACCTTTGCTGACGCGTAGCTACCTTTAATCGTAAGGTCTCATCCTGACCTATGATCTGATGTGACTTGTGATCCTCGGCCGGCTAGCCTGCTTGGCCAACCGGCTTGGGCGCGGCCGCCTCGTTCCTAGCCGGCTGGCTGTACCAGGCCGGCCCAGAAGAGGTAACCGCCTCGACTCTAGCCGGCAGGGGTTGCCTGGCCGGACAGAGAGATGGCCGCCTCGTCCTCTAGCCGGTAGGCGCAGCCTAGCCGGCCAGAAACTGTATATGTTCAGGTCCTTTGGGCCGGAAATGAAGAAGCACGCTTGATGAGCCTACCCCGGGGTTATCCCCCCGACACACATCCTTTTGATGAGGATCATATTGGCTCTTTTGACAAGATTGAGTTGTTTTCAACTTTTCAAAAATAATGCGAACTTGCTCTTCTGCTTCCTGGATCATATCCGGACCAAAGAGTTGCCTCTCTCCGGTTTCTGACCAATTGAGAGGTGTTCGACATCTTCGTCCATAGAGAACTTCAAAAGGGGCTTTGCCCAAGCTTGATTGATAACTATTGTTATAAAAAAATTCGGCGAATGGAAGGCACTTCTCCGAATTCATACCGAATGATATAACACACGCTCGAAGGATATCCTCTAGGATTTGATTCACTCTTTCTACTTGACCACTTGATTGAGGATGGAAAGTAGTGCTAAAAGCTAGGTGAGTCCCCATGGCATTCTGAAAACTTTCCCAGAAGCGAGAAGTAAAAATACTTACACGATCTGAGTTAATCTCCAGAGGGACACCATGAAGAGACACTATTCGAGAGATATATAACTATGCTAGCTGGCTAGCTGTTATACTCTCACGAACTGGAAGAACATGAGATACTTTGGAAAGACGGTCAATGAACACAAAGATAGCACTATTTCCTTTCTTGGTCTTGGGAAATCCAGTGATGAAATCCATACTAACTTTATCCCATTTACATTCAGGAATATCTAAAGGTTGAAGGGTGCCAGCACACCTATGATGTTCTGCCTTAACTCGAGGACAAACGTCACAGTTAGGAACGAACTCAGAAATTTATCTCTTCATCCTAGTCCACCAAAACCTATGGCGTAGGTCCTGATACATCTTAGTACTACCAGGATGAATGGTGAGAGGAGAATCATGAACCTCCTTAAGGATCAACTGCCTTAGATGTGGATTCTTAGGAACCACTAGACGGTTCTGAAAAAACACAACATCTTGATCATTCATGGAGAATTCTTTAGTGTTTCCGCTAATAATATTCTCTTTGATCTGTGATATACCCTTATCACGCTTTTGGCCAGCTATGATTTGATCCCTAGGAGTAGGTTTCGCCACCAGCTTAGAAAGGAATTCTTGAGGAACAATGTGAAGGTTTAACTTCCAAAATTCCTCATAGAGACGTGGTTGACCTCGTTGTAACATCAAATTTTTACAATAATACTTACGACTTAGTGCATCAGCCATGACATTGGCCTTCCCCGGGGTGTAAGTTATCCCTAAGTCGTAATCTGTGATCAACTCAACCTATCGTCTTTGCCTGAGATTCTAATCTGGCTGGGTGAAGATATATTTCAGACTTTGGTGATCAGTGAATATTTCGCAACGATTACCAAGAAGGTAATGTCGCCAGGTTTTTAGTGCATGGACTACAGCTTCAAGCTCAAGATCATGTGTGGGATAATTATCGTCATGTGGACGCAACTGTCGAGATGCGTATGCAATCACATAACGATCCTGCATGAGAATGAAACCTAATCCTTGTCGCGAGGCGTCGCAATAGATAACAAAGTCCTTAGAAAAATCTGGTGGTAGCAACAGAGGTGCGGAAGTCAGGCGTCTTCTCAGTTCCTGAAAGCTATGCTCACACTGTGGTGTCCACTCGAACTTTTTATCTTTCTTGAGGAGTTCAGTTAGAGGATTTGCAACCTTGGAGAAGTTCTCGACAAAGCGGCGACAATAGCTCGCTAGTCCAAGAAAACTCCTAACTTACTTAACTGATTCAGGTTGAGTCCAATCAAGGACAGCTTGAACTCTCTCGGGATTGACAGCAATACCCTTACAAGAGATTACGTGGCCTAGATAGGTCACTTCTGGTAACCAAAATTCACATTTTGAAAACTTGGCATAAAGGCGATGCTCTCGAAGTTTCATCAATACCAACCTTAGATGCTCGGCATGTTCTTGTTCGTTCTTCGAGTAGATGAGAATATCATCGAGGTATACCATGACAAATTTATCCAAATACTCCATGAAGATCAAATTCATCAAGCGAGAGAAGGTGGTTGGGGCATTAGTTAAACTGAAGGACATAACGGTGTACTCGTATTGGCCATAACGAGTGACAAAGGCCGTTTTTCGAATGTCCCCGTTCTTGATTTTGATTTGATGGTAACCCAACCTTAAATCCATTTTGGAGAAGACTGAGGATCCAGCGAGCTGATCATACAGATCGTTGATCCTGGGGAGCGGATACTTGTTCTTTATGGTGACCAGGTTAACTGGTCGATAATCGTTCCATCTTTCTTGTTGACGAATAGGACGGGACAAGCCCAAGGGGAAGAGCTAGGACGAATGAAACCTTTATTCAATGCCTCATCTAGTTGTTTCTTAAGTTCAGCTAGCTCCAAGGGTGCCATCTTATAGGGTCTTTTGGCTATTGGGACAGTTCCTGGAACAAGATCTATCACAAACTCTACATACCTGCCAGGTGGAATTCCTGGCAATTCTTCTGGAAAAACACCCGAGAAGTCACGGACTACCGGAATGTCTTCAAGTTCTGGAAGAGGACTAGCATTGAGGGAATAGAGTTGACATTTGGCAACTCGAGTTGAGACATTAACTATCTCACCCGAGGGATGGGTAAGCTGAATATTCCTAGTATGTGTATCAATCTTGGCGTAATGAGCTGACATCCAGTCCATACCCAAGATGATATTGATATCTGAGGATTTCAGGGCTATCAAGGATGCTAGAAAAACTAGCTTGTCTACTAGGATTTCATTGTCATAACTTATCCTAGAAGTTTGCCATTTACTACCAGGGGTTTGGACAACTAATGGGATTGGCATATCACAAAAGGACATATTATGCAACTGTGCATAACTTTCGGAAATGAAGGAATGAGATGACCCAGTGTCAAAAAGAACAGACGCTGGGTGATGATTGACAAGGAGCGTACCCAAATGACGTCAGGATCCTCTGCAGCTTCTTGTGTTGAAACATAATTCACGCGGCCACGCCTAGGAGTTGGCTTCACATAATAAGCTTTGCCCGACTTGCCTTTCCCAACAGACTTCCCAGGTTGCTTGGCAGCTATATCCTGAGGACACTCTCGTGAATAGTGCCCTGGTTCTCCACACTTGTAACAGATCACCTGATTGGCACGTGGTGCAACATTGCTAGCTAGACCACCATAGGTCTTTGCTGGAGGGTTGGTCTGGTTTGCCTGAGGCACCACATAGGATGGCCTTGGGGTATATCTTGGCGGCACAGAGCTATTCAGGACCCACAACTTGCGTTTTGGAAACGCGGAACCGGATGAGGAGCCCGAATCGCGAGAGTGCTTCTCCGTGGCTTCATAGTCGGTATGACCAGTCTCGACACTGATCGCCCTGTTGACAAGAGCTTGAAAACTTGTACATTCATGAAGGCGCAGGTCACGACGAAGTTCGGGGCTCAGACCCTTCGGAATTTTCTTGTTTCGTGGAATCAGTTGACACCTCTTCAGTTGCGTAGCGAGCGAGATTACCGAATTCACGGCTATAAGCATCCACGGTCAACTTTCCCTGGGTGAAGGCACAAAATTCCTCTCTCTTACGGTCCATCACACCCTCTGGAATGAGGTGCAGACGGAAGGTTGCACTCAAATCTGCCCATGTGGCTGCTGGTCCGGTAGGACGCATAGCTTCTAAATTCTCCCACCACAGATTGGTGGGGCCTTCCAGGAAATACGCAGCAAAGGTCACCTTGTCAGCCTCAGAAACGTTGGCAGAGTGTATCTTGCGCGATATACTGCACAACCAATCAGCAACGTCGAGAGGATCGACGGAGTGATGGAACTTTGGGGGATTCAGCTTCACAAAGTCATTGAGAAACATTGCATCATTTCACAGTTGTCGAACCGTGTTTTGCTCAATAAATTCTAGCAGACGGTTGGTCTCCCACTTGTTCCTATCCGCCTCGAGCATAACCTCCGCCAGAGAAGGCGGGTGAGGCAGTTCCTCCTATGCTGCCTGACTACCTTCTCCCTGCTCATGGCTAGGGGCACGGTTCTGCCTGGTAAACACCATCCTGGCAAACAAACTCACAGCTTAGACTAGATCAACATCAATACTAACTATGGATTAAGAATGCACTGAACACATGGAATGCAGAAATGAACATCTGAACAACATGGTAACAAGCAACTGCTATATATACACCATGGTTCATACACACCATTACATAGTTCAGTACAATCTCAGACTGAAGAGCAAACTACTGAAAAGATGACACTACTCATGAGAGGATTTCCAAGCTTCCTATACATTATTTATCTATGCCTCTGGAACTCATCTCACGACATAGTCATACTCCACAAGACACACAGGACTGTGGAAGTACAACTACTACCATACTACTCTTCCACTGACGGGTTCAAGCATCCGCATAAAACATCTCATAAAGGTTGCCTCCATGGCCTGGGAGCTCAACCTGCGGATCAGGAAAAACTCGAGCTTGAGACCCCTGAGAACCGTAAGGACATGGGTGTGGCCTTGGTCCCCTCACTGGTGGTACTAGAGGTCCATGAAGAGAGGTGACACCTCCTATAGCAGGCTAGTCAACATGACCTGGAAGATGAGTCCTAACGGGTTCAACATCTCCATATCCCCATAACCTGTCTGAACCACAGGTGCCAGCTGTGTCAAGGCTGTCCACAAACGGGCACGAGTAGCATAGAGCTCCATACGAAGGGAACGAGCATCTCTGTCTCTATTCTCTAACATCTCTGTGGTACACTGCAGCAACGGATCTTCCAAAGAGGAATCAAAGTAGACCCCGCTGAGGTATCCTTCTTCTCCTGGCCGAGAAGCGGGAACATAGCAGAACTCTGAATTCTGCAGTAGTGCATGTCTGGCTCTCATGATGGTCAACATTGAATAGGCAGCATCTTGTACTGCCATGTCAATGGTAACCCCTAATCCATAAGACCAACGGATCGGCTCCTCGGCTCCAAGGTAATCTCGGAATACCCTAACAGTGCAAAGGTACTGACTCTGGTTGAAATCCCGGTACTGCTCCTCCAATGTAAACTCTGCGTACCCGCGGTAACCGGCTACTGACATCATCCTAGTCAGGCGGACCACCTGACGAGAAGGACGGACAGGCATCTGAAATAGAGAGTAATGCAAAATGCATTAGAGCTCTGGAGATAAAATTGGGCAGCATAACGGCTATAAATGCTCAAAAACAGTTTTGAGACAACCCACAAAAGATAGGATAGCATAACCACTCAACTATCAAGTTCAATTCCATGGTCATCAAAACTTATTTTCTTTCCCTTGAAACAAAAGAAACTCGGATTAACTCTCGAACCATTTTCTTACAATCTACCGAATAGTAACACGTGATCCTGAGAGATAGAAAGGTAACCTAGTTCTTAATCCCTGTAGAAAAGACGAGGATGACCAGAATAGAATGACTTGAGAAGAGAAGCAAGAAACATACGTTCCCTTCCACAAACAATTCCCTTATATATAACTAAAGCAATTCTAGACTCAACTTCGACCAGTTTGGCCTGGTATTCCTACAGTCAGTCAGGATTTGATACCAACGCTGTCGGGACCCCGATCCTAAGCCATAGGAATCCAGCCTCTAACACATTGCATCCCTTTGCAGTCTCACGCACGGTTAACCCCACGGCTGCCACCTTACCTTAGCCGAGACCGTTTGCGCCTTTTGACTCACGTATGCATTAGTGTCGCTAGCATTCCAATGTAAAAGAACCCGAGTCAACATAACTAGTCATAAACTCAAGTGGCTCGATTGTACAGACACAGTCATACATAACCCAGCAAAGCAGGTGTCGGTCATCAGCGAGTGTAGACGACTCGTAGCAAGCTACAAGGACTCCATTACACCGCATGACATTTCCTTGTAGGGACAGACACATCAACTAAGAAGGATACATGCCGGTCAACCAATGTGTCCGGAGCAGTAGCGAACTACCAAGGCTCAGTGGAAACACAAAGGGGCATTTCTCTGTATAGAGAGCTACTAAGGACATACAACTAGGTGTCGAATCCCATACATATCACAGTGCATCACACGTACGCATGACATACTCAATATGCATAGATACAACAATGGCATCACAACATAACCATACAACAACACAACATTTATTTAGAAGACTTGTAAGAGTCTTGGATAATATGGTCATACAGGTAGGGGTCACATGACCCGACACTCAAGTCATACAAGCAGAGTCATACAAACCAAGCGGAAGCATTAAAGTTGTCTGAGTACAGACAGTTGAAAGGAAAAGGCATAAAGCCTGACTATCTACAGATCCCTTCTGAAAGGGGCCAGGTCATAGCTGGGACACGAGCTACTCGTCATCATCGATGTCTAGATAGAACCCACATGTTGGCTCGTGGGTATCCTCTACAACATTTATTAAGAAAACATGATTACAAAAGTACTCAACATGACTTTAGAACATATCTATCTACTCATGCACATGTATCAATAAAGGGGTTGTGGTGTTTCATGCAGCAAGCCAGCTTTGACTCTTGGCTAGACTAAACTACAATTTTAAATAGTTTTAAACAACTTTGATAAGTTGTACATGAGTCCACTACCACCACAACCATGCACTATCATGAAGTTCTTTCCATCTCCCTACGGAAATGCCATACATGATACTCATGCTTATCTGGATACTTTTATGAGTAGCCATTAAAGTTGTTTATGAACAACTTATGTCTCCAAGTAGTCCATATCCGCGGACGCGGCTATTCTAATAGATCATAACCCTGCAAGGGTGTACTTCTTCACACACGCTCTCGCCACTTATCGCCATGTGCACGTCATGCACCTCGGCAACCTTCAAGCGGAAGCCCAGCGAGGGAGTCAGCCACGACCGTTAACCACACTAATACCTAGTCCAGGTCTATCGACTATTTGAGGGTGAACCCGCATGGAAGTCTAGCCGTGGTTTCCGCCACGGCCCCAAACGATGTACGCAGGGTTCCCAAACCCACCATCCGGGTGCCACTTGGTACACCGTGCCACTGCCTACCGCATCATAGCCCACCTCTAAGGTCAGCACTATGCATGACCTCCAACATGACTATAAACACCAGAAACTACTTGCAACTCCTGGACCGAGTACTAGGCAATTAATAAGTTGAGCGGGGTCATATTTCAGGGCCCAGCATGTGGTAGTAACTAGTCTTGGATTACATACACGAAACTTAGTTCCTAAGGACGGTTCCAATGAAACAACCCGCCCTGTACTCCTACATAGCCTTTCATCGGTACCTTTACCAAATCAGGTTCCACACTTATACTTTGTCATTAGAACACATTCATCCATTCCTGTTCATCACCCTGATGAAATAGACCTAACACAACTCTAGGCATAGCAAGCATAGCAGGATAAGGCACAACATGGCTCAAGCAACTACCAGGTATGCTAGGTTGCAAGGTTTGGCTATTTACTGTGACAATGAGAGGTCATGCAAAGGAATAGGCTCGGCTACCGAAGTAAAGCATTTGAAATATTTTGTCCTAATGCAATAAGTGGGAGCAGGAGCAACAACATGGGATTATATCGGGATGATCAAAAGGGTGCTTGCCTTGTTGCTCAACAGAGGGATTAAATCCATCAGTCGGATATTCGGAAGTATCCGGAAGGGCAGAGCCAACCGAAATAATAATGACAATCAATAACATTCATATGCAACAATATGATGCATGATCATGGCATGAAATGAAAGGTATCATGAGCTAGTGTG
Organism: Hordeum vulgare subsp. vulgare; assembly: GCF_904849725.1. Taxonomy (NCBI): domain Eukaryota; kingdom Viridiplantae; phylum Streptophyta; class Magnoliopsida; order Poales; family Poaceae; genus Hordeum; species Hordeum vulgare. Next base: position 192,674,134 of record NC_058523.1, on the reverse strand, counting down.
GCTATCAAACCTTTGGGTTGATGCTGATTTGAATTCAAATTCAAATATTAGTTGAAATAGTATATTTATCATATTCATTTAATTGATTTGACCTGATGTTGTTTCATAACTTTGTTTGGCATGCATGGAAGTAGCACCATTGTGTTCACTGAATTTTTATGATCAACTTGCATATATTATTTGTCAAATTTGGAGTTATAATCAATTTTCTATGAATTTCCAAAGTTTTGCACTTATTCTGGAATTAATATAAAACAGAATTAGTATTAATGCATCAGCATGACATCAGCAGGTCAGTCTGGCCGTTGAAAGTCAAACCTGACCAGTGGGACCCACTCGTAAGTGACTCTCGCCAGATTTTAATTAAACTTTAAGTTAATTAGTTAGTTAATAGGGGCTGGCCCACATGTCAGTGTTTGTTTATTAATTAACATTTTCTTTAGTTCTTTTTTAAGTTAGTTTTATTTAACCAAGGGCTGGCCCACCTATCATCGGCTCACGGGAGTCAACCCACCGATGCTGGGGGTCAAACCCATCGGCGTTGAGCCTCTGGTGGCTCCACGGACGGCGGAGGGCATCGGAAATGCACCTCCGGCGATGAAATGAGCGGCGGATGGCACCAGAGGAACGACCACTCATCTGCGCGTCCATTTTTGCAAGCCAGAGGGGGTGAAATGACCGGAGATGACGCCAGCGACGAGCTCGGCGGCTGTCGGAGCTCGCACAACATCGAGGTCATCGATCCAGAGGGCAAAAGGGACGGGGCTTGGCTCCTACAACATCTACACGACGCACTGAAGCTGATGGTGGTCTCAGATGGACCAACCCATCATCGGAATATCACCGGCGACGAGCTCCCGCGGCGGATCTCATCGGGCTCCGGTGGAATCGGGCGCTAGGGCACGGGATCGAAGGGGAAAAGAGGGGGGAAACCATCCTGAGCTCACAGGGGTTGCAGAGACGTCGAGAGCGGGCTCGGGGACGGCATGGAGAGGGAGAACGACGGTAGAAAGCTTCGGTGATCCGAGGAGGAAGACGACGGCGTCAGGGCGATGCAGGGCTCGAGGGCTTGCTTCCTTTGGCGGAGACGACGTGTTGGACGAGGTGGAGTGAACGACATGCTCGTGGAGGCTTGAGGTAGCCAGAGACGACGGCGAGCTAGAGCTCGAGCTTGGCTCCAATGACGGTCAAGGGAAGAGAGGCAGGAGAGCGAATGGGGATAGGGAGAGAGCTTGAATGGGTGCGGGAGGCTGATCCCTTCGCGGCCAGCGTGACGGGGAGGCGAGGCAGGCACTCAGGTGCGTGGCCACGCTAGAGAGACCAGCGGCCACCTCCTGCTGCCTACTGGCGCGAGGAAGACGGCAGCGCGGGAGATGGGCTGTGCCAAGGTAAGCGCTAGATAGCATTTTTCCATTTTTTATTCTTTTCTGTTTCTGTTAAACATTTCTGACATATGTTTGATTCTATTTTTGGCTCCAAACTATTTCTAAAATAGTGAAAATAATGTTGGGGTGTTAGTTGTAATATTTCCAAACCCACATGAAAGATTCAACATTTCATGAAATTCTGAAAATATTTGAAATCATATATTTGGGTGATTTTAGTAGCTTTTAACATTTAAATCAAAAGCCAAATGTTTTGTAAAAATAAGTTTCAACCCTAAATTGTTGTTTACAATATTTATCAAAAATGATGGACTTTTATGAAGACCATTTTGGGTTCATTGATTTGTCACAAGTTTTGAATTGGATTGAATATGAAGTTGATAGGGTTTTTCTCTTTGATTTCTATTTTCACTTTTAATTCAATAATAAACATGAGCACAATCTTGCTAGACTTCAAAGAGTAGCTAGGGATGTGACAATAACTTACGATCGACCTAGGCTAGCTGATAGTTGTTGACGAAGAGAGGTGGGATGCTAGCATCCCCAAGATTAGATACTTGAGACTTCTTGTAATATTGACTTGGGGAGCATTGGGCATCTCCAAGCTTGAGATTTTGTGTATTTTTAACTCCTCACATAACCCGGTTTCACGTAAGTCTCAAAATATTCAACCACACAAAACTTGAAAGGAACTCGTGAAATAGGTTAGTACAACATAAGAATAAATCAATACTGTCAAGACAAGTTGCATAATAATTTTCAAATGTTAGGTATTGTATACTATCATTTCCACAATTTATATCTAGCAGTATAAGCCATGAAAACTCTAGGATAAGTAGATAACAAAACTATGGCAGCACTCTGTCCAAACGGAACAGTTTGTAGCAATCAATTTTAAAACTGTACTTTTGTAGCTCCAAAATTTCTGACAATTTAGGACATGGTAAAGAAATCGTATGAAAATACTTTCTAAAAAAACTCTGAATCTTTCCATGTTGCACTAAAATAAAAAAAATTCAAACATTACATCAAAGTTTTATGTTTTTGAACAACATCATCAAACATGCAAGTCAAGCATCCTCAAGGCATTTCTTGGTACTTTTTATTGAAAAACATGATTATAAATAACAACAAGAAAATTTTAAGAAAATAAAATGAATCTTAAAGCAAACCACATATTATGTGATGAATAAAAATATAGCTCCAAGTAACATATACCGAGAGTGTTGAAGACGAAAGAGGGAATGCCTTCCGAGGCATCCCCGAGATTAGTCGCTTGAGTCTTCCTTTAATATTACCTTGGGGTGCCTTCAGCATCCCCAAGATTAGGGTCTTGATGCTCCTTATTCTCCTCATATTGGTATCTCAACCAAAACTTGAAAACTTCAATCACAAAAAACTTAACGAAACTCATGGGATGGGTTAGTGTAATGAAGATAGATCTTTCACTTAGGTAGTGCCAAGACAAGATTCATAGTTGTTCTCACATAATAACTATTATATTATATCATCCCATAATTTATATCACTAAATATAAGCTATGGAAACACTAAAACAAGCAAACTATGTATGCAAAACAGAATGTTTCAAAAATAGAACAATCTGTAAAGATGTGGACTAAAACCATACTTCCCTATCTTTGAAAAATCCGAAAAACTAAGAAAATGTAGGAAATTTGCAAAGAAAAACTTTGTCAAATACCAGAATATTTTGATGCCCAGTAAAATCTGAGAATTCTTATACTGGACAAAAATGTTTCTTTTTTCACAGAATCAAACTAACAAGTATCCACACTATCCCAAAGGCTTTACTTGGCACATTATTGACATATAAAAGACACAAAACATGATTACTACAGTAGATTAATCATGTGAACACATAAAAATAGTAGGCTTACGTATTGGGTTGTCTCCCAACAAGCGCTTTTCTTTCATGCCTTTTAGCTAGGCATGATGATCTCAATGATGCTCACATAAGAATAGTAAATGAAATATGTGAGAGAGCATCATGAATCACATGACAAGAAAACTTAAGTCTAACCCACTTCCTAAGCATAGGAATTTTGCAAGCATACAATCTATTGTAGCAAGAATCAACCTGCATATGAAGGCAAAACAATCATAACTTCAAAACTTTCAACACGTACAGGGGAACTTGATATTATTGTAATACCTACAAGCATATGTTCCTCCCTCATAATAATTTTCAATGGGATGATGAAGAAATTCAATAATATAACTATCACATAAAGCACTCTTTTAATGATCCACAAGCATAGGAAATTTAGCACCCTCCACATAAGCAAATTCCTTGTCATTCATAATGGTGGAAGAAAATTCAACAAAAGCACTATCATGAGACACTTGATTGACATAACCAAATTGAACATTGAAATCACGATGACAAGATTCATGGTTCTTATCACTCTTTATAGCATTCATGTCACCACCAAAATCATCATAGATAGCAACTTTGTTGTCATAATCAATTAGAAGCTTATCCGAAATAGTGGAATCATTACCAAATAAAGTCATGACCTCTCCAAATCCACGTATATCATTATAATAAGATTCAACACCCTCCAAAATAGTGGGCTCATTAGTACCTAGAATTGACACTCTTCCAAACCCACTTTCATCAATATAATCATCATAAATAGGAGGCATGCTATCATCATAATGCATATGCTCATCAAAACCTGGGGGACTAAAAATGTCATCTTCATCAAACATAGCATTCCCAAGCTTGTGGCTTCACATATCATTAGCATCATGGATATTCATAGAATTCATACTAACAACATTGCAATCATGATTACCATTCAAGGATTTAATTCCAAACATTTTATTGAATTCTTCTTCTAACACTTTGGCACAATTTTCAGATCCATCATTTTGAAGAATGACATCATAAAGGTAAAGCATTTGGTGCAACTTCATTTCCTTTTTTGTTGTAGTTTTGGTTTTATAAACTTAAGTAGTGATAAACAAGAAACTAAAAGATTCAACTGATATATCTAAACATATAACTTCAAGCAGTCATCTCCCCGACATTGACGCCAGAAAAGAGCTAGATGTCTTCTACATGTAAACTGCATTGGGATTTCCCTCGAAGAGGAGAGGAGATGCAGCACAATAGAGATAAGTATTTCCCTCAGTGAGAACCAATGTTATGGAACCAATAGGAGAATCACACAAACTCACGTCACGAGCACCTACACACACAAGAGCAAACACTTGCACCCAACGCGGGCAAGAGGGTTGTCAAGCCCCTTGAACTTGTTACTTGCGAGGATTAAATAGTGATATAAATATTGTATAAATATAAAATAAAATAGAAGAATATAAATGGCAGAAATGTTTTTGGTTTTTTAGTAATATGTTTTATGCATACTCGGGGCAATAGTTTTTGCTAGTGGCATCTCTCTTGAAGATAGCATATGGTAGGTAGAGAAATTACTGTTGGGCAGTTGATAGAATAGCGCATAGTTAAGAAATATTTATTCACAGAAATAATCATGTATATAGGCATCACATCCATAAGCAAGTAGACCGACTTTTGTCTGCATCTACTACTATTACTCCACTCATCAGCCACTATCCAACATGCATCTAGATCATTAAGTATGAAACAGAGTAATGCTTGGAGCAAGGTGACATGATGTAGCAAAGTAAACTCAACTAATATGAATTAACCCAACATTTCATCCTTAATGGCATCAATACAAATACATGGCATGTCCCTTTCTGACACTAAGATTGAGCACCGCAAGATTGAACCCATCACAACGCACCCCTCACACTGAAGGTAAACCAATCTAGTTGGCCAAATTAAACTAATAGATCAAAGAGAAACATGAAGCTATAACAAGCATACATATAAGAATTAAGAGATGACTCAAAATAGTTTCAATGAATAATCTGAACATAAACCCACAAATCATCGGATACCAACAAACACGCCGCAAAGAAGATTTCATCGAATAGATCACCGAGGAATCGCAGTGAACTTTGTATTGAAGAACATATATAAAGAGAGAGAGATCCATCTACGTACTAGCTATGGGCACATAGGTCTATGGTAGACTACTTACACAACATCACGGGAGCAGCAAGGTTGATGTAGAGACCCTCAGTGATTGATCCCCCTCCAACGGGGCACCGGAACAGGGCTCTGGATGGGATCATGATGGAACAGGGCTCTGGATGGGATCATGATGGAATAGAGACTTGCGGTGGCGGAAAAGGTGTTTCGGGTGGCTCTCTGGTGTTTTCCCGATTTATGAGAATTCATAGTGGCGTAATTAGGTCAGGAGGCACCAGAGGGTGGCCCCAAGGCATCAGGGCACGTCTACCCCCTCGGGCGCACCCTATTGCTTTGGCATCACCTCGTGTGGTGCCTAGCCTCCCTGTGAAGCTTCCAGGTCTTAGTTTTGTCTAAAACAATCATCAAAAAGTTTAGTTGTATGTGGACATAGTTTGGTACTGTTTTCGTGAAAAACCAAAAACACGCAGACAATAACAACTCGCATTGGGCACTAGGTTAATTGGTTAGTTCTCAGAAATGATATAAAATAGTATATAAATGCATATAAAATCTCCAAGATTGATAATATAATATCATGGAACAATCAAAAATTATAGATACGTTGGAGATGTATCATCATCCCCAAGCTTAATTCATGCTCATCCTCTAGTAGGTAAATGATAAAAATAGTATTTTTTTATGCGACATGCTACCCAACATGTAATATTTTTTAGGTATGATCTTTGGGAAATGATAGAACTAATAAACATCAACATAATAATATCCATAAACATAAATAAAATAATCATTCATATTCAAAATATACAATCCTTAAAGAATGTTATTCCCTACAGATTTTATCATGTAAACATGGCATGACTTCTTCCTCGCCGCATAAATATAAATCATGAGCACCTCACTGTCAATTCAGTCAATTGGATCATACTTCTAACGCACTTCAGCATTTTCAACCTTGATACGTGCATTTTGCATCATGAATCTGTATTGATATTTGTATTATTATTTTTCCACTATTCCCTGTTATTATGTAATTCTTATGTCTTTTCTCCCTAAATATGCAAGGTACATTACAAAAAGGAAAGTGTCTGGAAACTGGAATTCTGGACCGAGAAACTAACAAAAGGTAGAAAAATCAAGTTGCTCCAAATGACGTGAAACTTCACGGAGAATTTTTCTAGAATATATAAGAATTATTGGGCCAAAAATACACCAGAGAGGGGTGGCCACCTGGGCACAAGCCATCAGGACCCCCCCCCGGTCGCGATGTGATAGCTTGTGGGGCCTGCTTGGTGTTGCTGATGCGTTGGTTTTTCCTCCAAGTGTAAAGGGTGATTTAGCACAGCGACAACAAGAATTCCCTCTGTTTGGAACCAAAGTATTGAACCAGTAGGAAGATCCACAAGACTATGTAAGCAGTACCTACGCAAAAACAACAAATCGTCTAAACCCAATGCATGTAGGGGTTGTCAATCCCTCGTGGGTAAGATAAAATGGTAAATAGATAGATTGATAGATGCTAATGAAGTAACTTCAAATAAAACGCAACAAGGTATTTTTGGGTTTTTGATAATATAGAACTGAAAATAAAGGATAAAATAAATTGGAAATGCGAATAGAAAAATAGATCTTGCAAATAGATGATGAGAAATGGACCTGGGGCGTAGGTTTCACTAGTGGCTTCTCTCAATAAAATAGCATACGGTGGGCAAACAAATTACTGTTGGGAAATTGATAGAAGAGCAAATAATTATGACAATATCCAAGACAATGATCATGTGTATAGGCATCATATCCAAGAAAAGTAGCTCGACTCCTTCCTCCATCTACTACTATTACTCCACACATCGACCGCTATCCAGCATGCATCTATTGTATTAAGTTCATGGAGAAACAGAGTGATGCTTTAAGAAAGATGACATGATGTAGACATGATCTATTAATCTAGGAATAGACCCCATCGTTTTATCCTTAATAGCAATGATACATGGGTGTCATGTCTCCTTCTATCAATGAGATTGAGCACAACAAGATTGAACCCATCACAAAGCACCTGTTCCCATTGCAATATAAAAAAGACCAAGTTGGCCAAACAAAACCCAAATATCAGAGAAGAAATATGAGGCTATAATAATCAAGTGTGGATATAATTTCATAGATCTTATCATAAACTCACAGTTCATCTGATCCCAACAAATACACCGTAAAAGAAAGAGTTACATCAAATAGAACCCCAAGAGGCCATTGTATTGAGAAACAAGACAAGAGAGAAAGCCATCTAGATACTGCATACGGACACGTAGGTATGATATGAGCTACTCATGCATCAGAGGATGAGCACCAATGAGGATGATGAACCCCTGCATGATCATGTTCCCCTCCGGCAGGGTGTCAGAGTGGGCTGTATATTGGATCTTGTGGCTTGTGGAACTTGCGGCGACTAAAACGATTTTTTGTCGCCTCCTATAGGGTTTCTGGAACATTTGGGTATTTATGGTGTCAAGATGCGGTGGAGGAGGTGCCCGAGGCCCCCACTACCCACCAGGGTGCGCCAAGGGCCCAGGGCGCGCCCTAGTGCCTAGTGGGCCACCTGGGCCTCCCCTGGCGAGATTTCTTCATTCTCATGTTTCCTTCTGGTCCAAAAAAATCTCCAAAAAGTTTTGTGGCATTTGGACTTCATCTGATATTGATTTTCCGCAAAGGAAAAAATAAGCAAAAAAGAGCAACTCGCACTAGGCACTATGTCAATATGTTAGTCCCAAAAAATGATATAAAGTTGCTACAAAATGATTGTAAAACATCCAAGAATGGTAATATAACAACATGGAACAATCAAATATTATAGATGCGCTGGAGACGTATCAGTATCCCCAAGCTTAAGTACTGCTCGTCCTCGAGTAGGTAAATGATAAAAACACATTTTTTGACGTGGAATGATGCCTAACATGTTCATCATATTCTTTTATTTCTAGCATGGACATTTGGACTTCTAGATGATTCAAAGCAATAGTCTACAATTTGACATGAAAACTTTAATACTCAAGCATATCAAAAATCAACAAAGTCTTTCAAAATATCAACGCTAAAGAACGTTATCCCTAGCCCATCATGCTCCACCACTGATCCATTCATGCAACACACCCAAATATTAGCTACATCCAATGCTCAAGTATGATAACAATGTTCCGTAGTTGGTGCTTTATAAGAGAATATGGAGACTCAAATAAAAAAATAAAAATTGTATAAAAGTAAATAGTGTTGGAAATATGCCCTAGAGGCAATAATAAAATGGTTATTATCATATTTCCTTGTTCATGATAATCGTCTATTGTTCATGCTATAATTGTATTAACAGGAAACAGTAATACATGTGTGAATAAATAGATCACAAAGTGTCCCTAGCAAGCCTCTAGTTGGCTAGCTCGTTAGTCAATAGATGATCATGGTTTCTTGATCATGGGCATTAGATGTCATTGATAATGGGATCACATCATTAGGAGAATGATGTGATGGACAAGACCCAATCCTAAGCATAGCACTAGATCGTATTGTTCGTATGCTAAAGCTTTTCTAATGTCAAGTATCTTTTCCTTCGACCGTGAGATTGTGCAACTCCCGGACACCGTAGCAGTGCTTTGGGTGTATCAAACGTCACAACGTAACTGGGTGTCTATAAAGGTGCACTACGGGTACCTCCGAAAGTATCTGTTGGGTTGGTACGAATCGAGATCGGAATTTGTCACTCCATGTGACGGAGAGGTATCTCTGGGCCCACTCGGTAGAACATCATCATGAGCTCAATGTGAGTAAGGGGTTAGTCACACGATGAAGTGCTGCGGAACGAGTAAAGAGACTTACCGGTAACTAGATTCAACAAGGTATAGGTATACCGACGATCGAATCTCGGGCAAGTTCTATACCGACAAACAAAGGGAATTGTATATGGGATTGATTGAATCCTTGACATCATGGTTCATCCGATGAGATCATCATGGAGCAAGTGGGAGCCACCATGGGTATCCAGACCCCGCTGATGGTTATTGGCCGGAGAGGCGTCTCGGTCATGTTTGCCTGTCTCCCGAACCCGTAGGGTCTACACACTTAAGGTTCGATGACGCTAGGGTTATAGGGAATTGTTATACGAGGTTACCAAAAGTTGTTCGAAGTCCTGGATGAGATCCCGGACGTCACGAGGAGCTCCAGAATGGTCCGGAGGTAAAGATTGATATATAGGACGGATGGTTTCGGATACCGGAAGTGTTTTGGGCATCACCGATAACGTACAGGGACCACCGGGACCACCGGAGGTGGCCCCGGGGGTCCACCGAAGGGGGGCAACGACCCCGGGAGGTAAGGTGGGCCAATTGGGGAAGGGAACCAGCCCCTAGGTGGGCTGGTGCGCCTCCCCACTCAGCCCAATGTGTGGGGGAGAGAAAAGGGGGGCAAACCCTAAGCCAGGTGGGCCTAAGGCCCACCAGGGGTGCGCCACACCCCTCCTCCCCTCCTTTGGCCGCCGCACCAGCCCCATCTAGGGCTGCCCCCCCCCCCCCCCCTAGGAGAGGGAAACCCTCAAGGGGGCGCAGCCCCTCCCTCCCCCTATATATAGTGGGCACTTTTGGCCATTGGAGATCAGACTTTTGCCTCTCTCTCGACGCAGCCCTGCCCTTCTTCCTCCTCCTCTTTGTCGGTGTTGGCGAAGCCCTGCCGGGAGACCTCGTCTCTCCATCGACACCACGCCGTCGTGCTGCTGGAGTTCTTCCCCAACCTCTCCCTCCTCCTTGCTGGATCAAGGTGCGGGAGACGTCACCGGGCTGCACGTGTGTTGAACGCGGAGGTGCCGTAGTTCGGCACTAGATCGGAATCACACCGCGATCTGAATCGCTGCGAGTACGACTCCATCAACCGCGTTCTAGTAACGCTTCCGCTTAGCGATCTTCAAAGGTATGAAGATGCTCTTACCCCTATCTCGTTGCTGGTCTCTCCATAGGAAGATCTGAATATGCGTAGGAAAATTTTGAATTTATGCTACGTTACCCAACAGTGGCATCCGAGCCAGGTTTTCTATGCGTAGATTCTATGCACGAGTAGAACACAAAAGTTGTGGGCGATGATTTGTCAATTTTCTTGCCGCTACTAGTCTTATTCTTTTCCGGCGGTATTGTGGGATGAAGCGGCCCGGACCAACTTTACACATCTGCTTACGTGAAACTGGTTCCACCGACAGACATGCACACTGTGCATAAAGGTGGCTAGCGGGTGTCTGTCTCTCCTACTCTAGTCGGATTGGATTTGATGAAAAGGGTGCTTATGAAGGGTAAATAGCTTTGGCATATCATCGTTGTGGCTGTCACGTAGGTAAGAAGGCGTTCTTGCTAGAAACCCAAATCAGCCACGTAAAACTTGCAACAACAATTAGAGGACGTCTAACTTGTTTTTGCAGGGTTTGACATGTGATGTGATATGGCCAAAGTTGTGATGTTGCATGTATGATGTATGAGATGATCATGTTATTGTAATGGGTTTCACGACTTGCATGTCGATGAGTATGACAACCGGCAGGAGCCATAGTAGTTGTCTTAATTTATTGTATGAGATGCAACACCATGTGCTTACTACTTTTACTTCATTGCTAACGGTTAGCTATAGTAGTAGTGATAGTAGTAGTTGGCGTGACGACTTCACGGAGACACGATGATGGAGATCATGGTGTCACGCCAGTGACGATGATGATCATGCGATGCCTGAAGATGGAGATTGAAAGAGAAAAGATGATAATGGCCATATCATGTCACTATATGATTGCATTGTGATGTTTATCATGTCTTACATCTTATTCCTTAGAACGACGGTAGAATAATAAGATGATCCCTCTTCAAATTTCAAGAACTTATTCCCCTCAGTGTGCACCGTTGGGAAGGTTCGTTGTCTCGAAGCACCACGTGATGATCGGGTGTGATATATTCTAACGTTCGCATACAACGGGTGTAAGCGAGATTTACACACGCGAAACACCTAGGTTGACTCGACGAGCTTAGCATATATAGACATGACCTCAAATACAAGAGACCGAAAGGTCGAACATGAGTCGTATGGTTGAATACGATCAGCATGAAGTTGCTCACCATGGTGACTAATCCGTCTCACGTGATAATCGGACACGGGTTAGTCAACATGGATCATGTATCACTTAGATGACTAGAGGGATGTCGATTTAAGTGGGAGTTCATACTTAATTTGATTAAATGAACTTAATTGTCATGAACTTATTCTAAAAGTTGTCTTTATAAATATTGTAGATGGCCAACGTCAACCTCAATTTCAACGCATTCCTAGAGAAAAACAAGCTGAAAGATGATGGTAGCAACTATGCGGACTGGGTTCGCAACTTGAAGCTCATCCTTGAAGCAGCTAAAAAGGCTTATGTCCTTGATGTGCCGCTAGGTGTCCCTCCCGCTCCCGCAGCAGCCCAGGACATTCTGAACATCTGGCAAATGCAGAGTGATGACTACTCTCTGGTTAGGTGTGGCATGTTATAGAGTTTAGAAACGGGGCTCCAAAGGCGTTTTGAGCAACAAGGGGCATATGAGATGTTCCAGGAGCTGAAGCTAGTTTTTCAAGCTCATGCTCGTGTCGAGATATATGAAGTCTCCGACAAGTTCTTTAGCTGTAAGATGGAGGACAACAGTTTTGTTAGTGAGCACATACTCAAAATGTCTGGGTTACACAGTCGTCTGACTTCACTTGGAGTCGAACTTCCGGATGATGCTATAATTGACAGAATCCTCCAGTCTCTCCCACCAAGCTACAAAGGCTTTGTGCTTAACTACAACATGCAAGGGATGGAGAAGACCATTCCCGAGTTGTACTCGATGCTCAAGTCTGCACAAGTAGAAATCAAGAAAGAGCATCAAGTGTTTATGGTCAACAAGACCACTAGTTTCAAGAAAGGCAAGGGTAAGGAGAACTTCAAGAAAGACGGCGAAGTTGTTGTCGCGCCCGGTAAGCCAGATGCCGGGAAGAAGAAAAAGAATGGACCCAAGCCTAAGACTGAGTGCTTCTATTGCAAAGGAAAAGGTCACTGGAAGCGGAACTGCCCCAAATACTTAGCGGACAAGAAGGCCGGCAACGTTAAAGGTATATGTGATATACATGTTATTGATGTGTACCTTACCAGCGCTCGTAGTAGCTCCTGGGTATTTGATATCGGAGTTGTTGCTCACATTTGCAACTCAAAGCGGGAACTACGGAATAAGCGGAGACTGGCCAAGGACGAGGTGACGATGCGCGTCGGGAATGGTTCAAAGGTCGATGTGATCGCCGTCCGCACGCTACCTCTACATCTACCATCGGGATTAGTTTTAAACCTTAATAATAGTTATTTAGTACCAGCTTTAAGCATGAACATTGTATCAGGGTCTTGCTTAATGCAAGACGGCTACTCATTTAAGTCAGAGAATAATGGTTATTCTATTTATATGAGTGATATGTTTTATGGTCATGCTCTGCTGGTGAATGGTTTATTCTTGATGAATCTCGATCGTGACGTTACACATATTCATAGTGTGAGTACCAAAAGATGTAAAGTTGATAATGATAGTCCCACATACTTGTGGCACTGCCGCCTTGGTCATGTCAGCATTAAGCGCATGAAGAAGCTCCATACTGATGGACTATTAGAGTCTCTTGACTTTGAATCATTTGACACATGCGAACCGTGCCTCATGGGCAAGATGACTGAGACTCCATTCTCAGGAATAATGGAGAGAGCAACCGACTTATTGGAAATAATACATACTGATGTGTGTGGTCCAATGAACGTTGAAGCTCGCGGTGGTTATCGTTATGTTCTCACTCTCACCGATGATTTGAGTAGGTATGGGTATATCTACTTGATGAAGCACAAATCTGAGACGTTTGAAAAGTTCAAGGAATTTTAGAGTGAGGTTGAGAATCAATGTGACAGAAAAATTAAATGTCTACGATCTGATCATGGAGTAGAATATTTGAGTCACGAGTTTGGCACACACCTACGGAAGTGTGGAATCATTTCACAACTGACGCCGCCTGGCACACCGCAACGCAACGGGGTGTCTGAACCTCGTAATCGCACTTTATTAGATATGGTACGATCTATGATGTCTCTTACCGACTTACCGCTATCATTTTGGGGATACGCATTAGAAACTGCAGCATTCACTTTAAATAGGGCACCGTCTAAATCCGTTGAGACGACAATGTATGAACTATGGTTTGGCAAGAAACCTAAGTTGTCGTTTCTTAAAGTTTGGGTCTGCGATGCTTATGTGAAGAAACTTCAACCAGAAAAGCTCGAACCCAAAGCGGAGAAATGCGTATTCATAGGATACCCTAAGGAAACTATTGGGTATACCTTCTATCTTAGATCCGAAGGTAAAACCTTTGTTGCGAACGAATCCTTTCTAGAGAAAGAGTTTCTCTCGAAAGAAGTAAGTGGGAGGAAGGTAGAACTTGATGAGGTAATTACACCCCCTCTCGAACAGGATAGTAGCGCAGCACGGGAAGTTGTTCCTATGGCGCCTACACCAACTGAAGAGGAAGTTAATGATGATGATCATGAAGCTTCGGATCAAGTTACTACTAAACCGTGAAGGTCCACAAGGGCACGCTCCGCACCAGAGTGGTACGGCAACCCTGTGATGGAAATCATGTTGTTAGAAAACGGTGAACCTTCGAACTATGAAGAAGCAATGGCGGGCCCGGATTCCAACAAATGGCTTGAGGCTATGAAATCCGAGATAGGATCCATGTATGAGAACAAAGTATGGACTTTGGTGGACTTGCCCGATGACCGGCGAGCCATAGAAAATAAATGGATCTTCAAGAAGAAGACTGATGCAAACGGTAATGTAACCGTTTACAAAGCTCGACTTGTCGCAAAGGGTTTTCGACAAATTCAAGGAGTTGACTACGAAGAGACTTTCTCTCCCGTAGCGAAGCTGAAATCAGTCCGAATCATGTTAGCAATTGCCGCCTTTTATGATTATTAAATTTGGCAAATGGACGTCAAAACAGCGTTGCTTAACGGGAACCTTAAGGAAGAGTTGTATATGATGCAACCAGAAGGTTTTGTCGACCCTAAGGGTGCTAACAAAGTGTGCAAGCTCCAGCACTCCATCTATGGGCTGGTGCAAGCATCTCGGAGTTGGAACATTCGCTTTAATGAAGTGATTAAAGCGTTTGGGTTCACGCAGGTTTAAGGAGAAGCCTGTCTGTACAAGAAAGTGAGTTGGAGCTCTGTAGCTTTCCTCATACTGTATGTGGATGACATATTATTGATGGGGAATAATATAGAGATGTTGGAGAGCATAAAGGCCTATTTGAACAAAAGTTTTTCAATGAAGGACCTTGGAGAAGCTACATACATATTAGGCATCAAGATCTATAGAGATAGATCAAGACGCCTCATAGGTCTTTTGCAAAGTACATACCTTGACAAGATATTGAAGAAGTTCAATATGGAAAAATAAAAGAAAGGGTTCTTGCCAGTTTTGCAAGGTATGAGATTGAGTAAGACTCAGTTGCCGACCACGGCAACAGATAGAGAGAAGATGAGTTATGTCCCCTACGCTTCAGCCGTGGGCTCTCTAATGTATGCCATGCTGTGTACCAGACCTGATATAAACCTTGCCATAAGTTTGGTAGGGAGGCACCAAAGTGATCTAGATATGGAACACTGGACAGCGGTCAAGAATATCCTTAAGTACATGAAAAGGACTAAGGAAATGTTTCTCGTTTATGGACGTGACGAAGAGCTCGTCGTAAAGGGTTATGTCGACGCTAGCTTCGACACAGATCCGGATGACTCTAAGTCACAGACCGGATACGTATATGTGTTGAATGGTGGGGCAGTGAGCTGGTGCAGCAGCAAGCAAGAAGTCGTGGCGGCATCTACATGTGAAGCGGAGTACATAGCTGCTTGAAAAGCAGCTCATGAAGGAATTTGGATGAAGGAGCTCATCACCGACCTTGGAGTGGTTCCAAGCGCGTCGGGTCCAATGACACTCTTCTGTGATAACACTAGAGCCATTGCCATAGCCAAGGAGCCCAGGTTTCACCGGAAGACGAAGCACATCAAACGCCGCTACAACTCTATCCAGGACCATGTCCAGAGTGGAGTGATAGATATTTGTAAAGTACACACGGATCTGAATATTGCAGACCCGTTGACTAAACCTCTTCCACGAGCAAAACATGATCAACACCATAATGTTATGGGTGTTCGATACATCACAATGTAACTAGATTATTGACTCTAGTGCACGTGGGAGACTGTTGGAAATATGCCCTAGAGGCAATAATAAAATGGTTATTATCATATTTCGTTGTTCATGATAATCGTCTATTGTGCATGCTATAATTGTATTAACAGGAAACAGTAATACATGTGTGAATAAATAGATCACAAAGTGTCCCTAGCAAGCCTCTAGTTGGCTAGCTCATTAGTCAATAGATGATCATGGTTTCCTTATCATGGGCATTAGATGTCATTGATAACGGGATCACACCATTAGGAGAATGATGTGATGGACAAGACCCAATCCTAAGCATAGCACTAGATCGTATTGTTCGTATGCTAAAGCTTTTCTAATGTCAAGTATATTTTCCTTCGACCGTGAGATTGTGCAACTCCCGGATACCGTAGGAGTGCTTTGGGTGTACCAAATGTCACAACGTAACTGGGTGACTATAAAGGTGCACTACGGGTACCTCCGAAAGTGTCTATTGGGTTGGTACGAATCAACATCGGGATTTGTCACTCCGTGTGACGGAGAGGTATCTCTAGGCCCACTCGGTAGAACATCATCATGAGCTCCATGTGACTAAGGGGTTAGTCACACGATGACGTGCTGCGGAACGAGTAAAGAGACTTACCGGTAACGAGATTGAACGAGGTATAGGTATACCGACGATCGAATCTCGGCAAGTTCCATACCGACAGACAAAGGGAATTGTATACGGGATTGATTGAATCCTTGACATCGTGGTTCATCCGATGAGATCATCGTGGAGCAAGTGAGATCCACCATGGGTATCCAGACCCCGCTGATGGTTATTGGCCGGAGAGGCGTCTCGGTCATGTCTGCCTGTCTCTCGAACCCGTAGGGTCTACACACTTAAGGTTCGATGATGCTAGGGTTATAGGGAATTGTTATACGAGGTTACCGAAATTTGTTCGGAGTCCTGGATGAGATCCCGGACGTCAGGAGGAGCTCCGGAATGGTCCGGAGGTAAAGATTGATATATAGGACGGATGGTTTCGGATACCGGAAATGTTTCGGGCATCACCTATAACGTACCGGGACCACTAGGACCACCGGAGGTGGCCCCGGGGGTCCACCGAAGGGGGGAAACGACCCCGGGAGGTAAGGTGGGCCAAGTGGGGAAGGGAACCAGCCCCTAGGTGGGCTGGTGCGTCTCCCCACTCAGCCCAATGCGTGGGGGAGAGAAAAGGGGGGCAAACCCTAAGCCAGGTGGGCCTAAGGCCCACCAGGGGTGCGCCACACCCCTCCTCCCCTCCTTTGGCCGCCGCACCAGCCCCATCTAGGGCTGCCGCCCCCCCCCCCCAGGAGAGGGAAACCCTCCAGGGGGCGCACAGCCCCTCCCTCCCCCTATATATAGTGGGCACTTTTGGCCATTGGAGATCAGATTATTGCCTCTCTCTCGGCGCAGCCCTGCCCTTATTCCTCCTCCTTTCTGCCGGTGCTTGGCAAAGCCCTGCCGGGAGACCTCGTCTCTCCATCGACACCACGCCATCATGCTGCTGGAGTTCTTCCCCAACCTCTTCCTCCTCCTTGCTGGATCAAGGTGCGGGAGATGTCACCGGGCTGCACGTGTGTTGAATGCGGAGGTGCCGTAGTTCGGCACTAGATCGGAATCACACCGCGATCTGAATCGCAGCGAGTACGACTCCATCAACCGCGTTCTAGTAACGCTTCCGCTTAGCGATCTTCAAAGGTATGAAGATGCTCTTACCCCTCTCTCGTTGCTGGTCTCTCCATAGGAAGATCTGAATATGCGTAGGAAAATTTTGAATTTATGCTACGTTACCCAACAAATAGACAGACCCTTTGCATGGGGACGAAGAGATTTGTAGCGGTGCGAGAGCTCAAAGCAAAAAAAAAGATAAAATATTTTGGGTGGCATGCTTTTCCTGCCAACGAAAACAACTAAGAGTTCTCAATATCTTCCATGCTAAACAAATCATAGGCGGTTCCCAAACTGAAAATAAAGTTTATTCCTTTTTCCACCATTCTTTCATACTCCACGGATAGCTGCATCCACGGGTACTGTCCATACCAGTACTTCCCAAGGAATTTATTATTTGATAACATAAAATAAATTTTCTTTGCATTTTGTGACTGGGCATCCCTATTACCACCATACGCTCATGCAATGACAAGGGAATAAACACTCATCTTGAGAACAACCTATTTAACGTGGAAGATACCGACAACCCCTTATCGCTTCATGAGCGGTATGGGAACACAAAACAGAAGCTTATTTTGAATATTAGAGTTGGAACATACAAATTTACTTAGAATGGCATTGAAATACCACATATAGGTAGGTATGGTGGACTCATTTGTCACAACTTTGGGTTTAGGATTCGGATGCACAAGCAGCATTCCCGCTTAGTACAAGTGAAGGCTAGCAAATAGATTGAGAAGCGCCCAACCAAGGAATGAAAACCATCATAAGCAAACATTAAACATAACTAACACTGAATAATGAAACATAAGTAGGATGTAATTTAATAGCATAATTATTAACTTAATGTGCATGCATAGGGAATCACAAACCTTAACACCAATATTCTTACAAAGGCATAATTACTCATCAACACAACTCGCAAATCACTATCTTCATATCGCAAAATTATTGCAAAGAATCAAGTTTAACATCCAATGATCTTCATGAAAGTTTTTATTATATCTCCCCTTGATATCTATCACTTTGGGACCAATTTCATTTAAATGAAATTTTCATTGCTAATAACAAGCTCTCAAACAAATATAAGTGAAGAACAAGAGCACAATTTTCTTTAAAATTTTCAACTATCAAAATAATATAATTGAAGCAAGAGAGGATTTCTTCAAAGTTTGTACTAACTCTCAAAATAATCTAAGTGAAGCATGAGAGCATATTTCTTCAAAATAACAACACCACCGTGCTCAAAAAGATATAAGTTAAGTACTACAGCAATTCCATGGCTCTAAAAAAATTAAGTGAAGCATAGAGAGCGATTCTAACAAATCATAGCATAATTTGGCTCTCTCAAATAGGTATTTCCAGCAAGGATTATTATGACAAAGTAACAAGCAAAGAAAACAAAGACTCATATAATACAATATGCTCTAAGCAAAACTCATGATATGTGACGAATAAAAATATAGCTCCAAGTAAAATTACCGATGGTCGTTAGAAGAATGAGGCGATGCCTTCCGGGGCATACCCAAGCTTAGTTGCTTGCTACTCTTTGGATATTACCTTGGAGTGCCATGGGGCATCCCCAATCTTAGGATTTTTTCACTCCTTATTCCTTCATACATCCTGATCTCACCCAAAACCTGAAAACTTCAATCACACAAAACTCAACAAAACCCTTGTGAGATCCTTTAGTATAAGAAAACCAATCTTTGGTTTTAGTACTGTTGAAAACCCATTCCAATTTAATTTTTTGCATTATAACTACTATATTCTAACTTTAACATGGCTTATACCCCAAATACAATACATAGGTTCATCAAAATAAGCACACAATGCAAAGAAAACGCAATCTGTCAAAAATAGAATAGTCTGTAAAGACTCAAATTTTACTCATACTTCTGTAACTAAAAAAATCTAAAAAATTATAACAGTATAGGAAATTTATATATCAATCTTGTGTAAAAAATTTAGACACTTTCGTTGCTTCTGTGATTTTTTTAAATTATGCTACTAGATGCAAAAGTTTCTGTTTCCCAACAAGATCAAAGCAACGATCACCCAACATGATCCTAAAGCCTTTACTTGGCACAAACACTAATTAAAAGATGAAAAACACAATCATAATAGTAGCATAATTGTGCAAACACTCAATAACATAAATAAAAGATGACAAATATTTTTTATTCATTGGGTTGTCTCCCAACAAGCACTATCGTTTTACGCCCCTAGCTAGGCATAAAGCATAGATTCAAGTATTGTCATCTTTAGTTTCCAACTCCTCAATCATGCAACCATAATTCATTACAGATATAGCATGCATATTTTCAGGAATTACACTTCTAGTAATAAAGTTAAAGAATTCATTCATATGAGAAAGTTCATTCAAGTTGAGGTGAACTCTAATCATCTTAAGATCTACGTTGTTGTTGCTAGATGAGGCACCCTTGTTCTTGGGAGTTTGGGTAGGTTTCTTACTAGGAGGAGTTTTCTCAACAGTTTTAATAGAAGAAAAAGTTGTGCTTAAGTTACTATATTTTTTCTCTAACTTATCAATCCGAGCTGGACTCTCTACTACCCTTTCATTACTTATGGGTTGTTTCTCTTTCGGCATTTTAATAGCTTCTCCCATCTTTGAACATATTCGATTAACAATATCTTGCATTCTTTTATCCAAATTTTCAACATGTTCTTTGGTAAGAATTTTCTTTTCAATAGCATCTAACCTTTGCATAACATGATGGAGAGTTAAAATTATTTCATTTATAATGATAGGTGGAGATTATGTAAGCAATATGTAAGCAGTACTTGCACACAAACAACAAATCATCGCAACCCAACACGTGTAGGGGTTGTCAATCCCTCGTGGGTAAGATAAAACGGTAAGTAGATAGATTTATAGATGATAATAAAGTAACGGTAAATAAGACGCCATAAGGACTTTGGGTTTTTTGGTAATATAGATCTAAAAATAAAATAATAAATAAATTGGAAACACGAATAGCAAAATAGATCTTGCAAATAGATGATGACAAATAAACCCGGGGGTCGTAGGATTCACTAGTGGCTTCTCTCGAAAAAAAAGCATATGGTGGGTAAACAAATTACTTTTGGGCAATTCATAGAAGAGCGAATAATTATGACGATATCCAAGACAATGATCATGTATATAGGCATCACGTCCAAGACAAGTCGACCGACTCCTGCCTTCATCTACTACTATTACTCCACACATTGACCGCTATCCAGCATGCATCTAGTGTATTAAGTTCATGGAGAAACGGAGCAATGCTTTAATAATGATGACATGATGTAGATAGGATCTATTCATGTAGGAATAGACCCCATCGTTTTATCCTTAATAGCAACGATACATGTGTGTCATGTCTCCTTCTATCACTGAGATTGAGGACCACAAGATCGAACCCATCACAAAGCACATCTTCCAATTGCAAGATAAAAAGATCAAGTTGGCCAAACAAAACCCAAATATCAAAGAACAAATACGAGGCTATAATAATCAAGTATTGATATAATTTCATAGATCTGATCATAAACACATAGTTCATCAGATTCCAACAGACGCACCGCAAAAGGAAGAGTTACATCAAATATATCTCCAAGAGACCATTGTATTGAGAAGCAAAACGAGAGAGAAAGCCATCTAGATACTGCCTACGGGCCCTTCAGTCTGATATGAACTACTCATGCATCATCAGAGGAGCACGAATGAGGATGATGAACCCCTCCATGATCGTGTTCACCTCCGACAGGGTGCCGGAACAGGCTCTAGATTGGATCTCGTGGCTTGTGGAACTTGCGGCGGCTCAAATGATTTTTCGTCGACTCCTCTAGGGTTTCTAGAACATTTGGGTATTTATGGAGTCAAGAGACGGTGGAGGAGGTGGTCGAGGCCCCAACTACCCACCATGGTGCGCCAGGGGCCCAGGGCGTGCCCTGGTGCCTAGTGGGCCATGTGGGCCTCCCCTGGTGAGCTTCCTTGGTTCTCACGTTTCCTTCTGGTCCAATAAAATCTCGAAAAGGTTTTGTGGCATTTGTACTTCATCTCATATTGATTTTTTGTGAAGGAAAAACAAGCAAAAAACAACAACTGGCACTGGTCACTATGTCAATAGGTTAGTCCCAAAAAAATCCCTATAAAATGATTGTAAAACATCCAAGAATGATAATACAGCAGCATGGAAAAATAAAAAATTAAAGATAAGTTAAAGACGTATCAGGGCCCCTCTTGGTCCTACGAGACCCCTCTTTTCCTATATGGTGTGTTTTAACCTAGAAAAAAAATCAAGAAATAACTTTTGGGACGAAGCGTTGGCATCTCGAGGCGGAAACCTGGGCAAAGCCCCTTTTGCTCTCGTGCACAACGATTCTGCCGGAGGAATTCCTCTCCGGGAGGGGGAAATCAAAGCCATCATTATCACCAAGACTTCCTCCTTCGTGGGAGGCCCAATCTTCATCAACGTCTTCATGAGCACCATTTCATCTCCAACCCTAGTTCATCTCGTGTATTATCTTTGTCTCAAAACCTCTATTGGTACATGTGGGTTGCTAGTTGTGTTAATTACATCTTGTAGTTTATGCTAGTTGGATTACCAGCTGGAAGACATAATGTTCTGATCCTTAATTATATTTTTTACACCTCTCATGTTGAACATGTTGATGTGGTATGAGTAGTTAATATTTTTCTCAGTACGTGGGAGAAGTTTGGTTATAAGTAATCATATAAAGTTGGCATTTGTTCAATATTTTGATGATATGTATGTTGTTACTTCCTTTAGTGGTGTCATGTGAACGTTGACTACATGACACTTCACCATGTTATGGGCTGCGAGAGTGACAGAAGCTTAAACCCTAGTTTATGTGTTGCATCATAAGGGACTGATTTGGATCCGGATGTTTCATGCCATGGTTAGATTTATCTTAATTCTTCTTTCGTAGATGCGGACGCTTGTGAAAGGGGTTAATCATAACTAGGTTGTTATTTCAAGTAAGGGCAACACCTTAGAACCGGTCCACTCACATATCAAATTATCAAAGTAGCGAACACGAATCAACTTAATATTATGAACATGACTAGACAGAAATTCCCATGTGTCTTCGGGAGCACTTGCTTTATATAAGAGTACTTTCACTCCTTCCCTTTGCTATAAAAGTATTGGGCTACCTTTCTGCACCTTTTTTACCATTGTTACTTGTCACTTGTTATGAATTACCTTGCTATAAAACTACCTATCACTATTACTTACAACACTTGCAGAGAATACCTTGTTGAAACTACTTATCATTTCCTTCTGCTCCTCGTTGGGTTCGACGCTCTTACTTATTTAAAGGACTGCAATTGGTCCCTATACTTGTGGGTCATCAAGACTCTTTTCTAGCCTCGTTGCCGGGGAGTGAAGCGCCTTTGGTAACTGTAAATTGCTAAGGAAACATTCTCAGTACATGCTAAAATTTACTGTTGCTTGTCACTATGAACGTTCACACTTTGAGTGGCTTGTTCGGGGCATCTTCGCCCCGAACGGAAGTTGAACAAATAATTCCTCAACCTTCTAAACCTACTGAGAATATTTATTATGAGATTCCTTTGGGTATCGTTATAATGGTTCAACTCATATCAATTATCATTTAATATATGTCGATGAGATTTGTGGATTGTTTAATCTTTCAAGTCTATCCGGAGACCAACTCAAGAAGAAAGTTTTCCCTTTCCCTTTATCTTTGGAGGGTAAAGCATTATTGTGGTATAGGCTATTGGATGATATTGGATCATGGGATTGGAATCGCTTGAAATTGGAATTTCATCACAAGCTTTATCATATGCATTTGATTCGTCATGATTAGAATTTTATTTATAATTGCTTGCCTCGTGAAGGAGAAAGCATCACTCAAGCTTGGGGAGGCTTAAATCTGTGATGCACACTTCCCCAATCATGAATTCTCAAGGGAATTGGTCATACGAAAAATTTATGCTCAACTTCTAATGATGATCAAACATTGCTCAACGCTTGCGCGGTTGGCTCCTATATGAAGGAGACTATTGAATTCAGATGGAATCTTCTTGAAAATATTAAATGCAATTCTGAAGATTGGGAACTCGATAAACGTAAGGCATCAGGTATGAAATTTAAGTTTGATTGTTTTAGATCTTTCATGGAGACTTCTCATTTTCATGAGTTCGAGAACAAATATGGCCTTGATCCGGATATAGTAGCTACCTTTTGTGAAACTTTTGCCACTTACGTTGATCTCCCTAAGGAGAAGTGGTTTAAATTCCATCCTCCCACTCACAAATTAAAAGATGAACTTGTTGAAATAAAGAAGGAAGAAATAATTATTAACTATGTAGATCTAGTTGTTCCCACTTCTTACACTCAGAAACCCCCTTTTCCTGTTAAGATTAGAGAGCAATCTAGGGCTGCAAAAGTGGTTAATAAAATTCATGTTAGGACACCTACACCTTCTGAGAAAATTAATGTTGAACCTAAGGTTGCCATGGTTAAAGATCTCTTAGCTGATAACATCGATGGGTGATACGTCTCCAACGTATCTATAATTTTTTATTGTTCCATGCTATTATATTATATCTTTTGGATGTTTTATATGCATTAATATGTTGTTTTATAATATTTTTGGGACTAGCCTATTAATCTAGAGCCTAGTGCCAGTTTCTGTTTTTTCCATGTTTTTGAGTATTGCGGATAAGCAACATTAAACGGAGTCGAAACAGAACAAAATCACCAAAGAGATTTTTCTTGGACCAGAAGACACCCGAGAGACTTGGAGTAGTGGCAAGGCATCTACCGGGAGGCCACAAGCCTGTAGGGCGCTCCCTGGGGGGTGGCCGCGCCCCTGGCTTATGGGCCCCCTGCAGGTCTCCTAACCCTATTTCTTGGCTAATAAATTCCCAAATATTACCGTATCGCCAAAGAGAGCCACGAAAATACTTTTACCCTGCTTGGAGCCTCCGTTCCTGTGAGATCCAATCTGGGAGCCTTTTCCGGTAATCTTCCGGAGAGGGAATTGATCACGGAGGGCATCTACATCAACTCCATTGCCCCTCCAATGATGGGTGAGTAGTTCACCACAGACCTACAGGCCCATAGCTAGTAGCTAGATGGCTTCTTCTCTCTCTTTGATCTTCAATACCATGTTCTTCATGATCTTCATGGAGATCTATCCGATGTAATACTCTTTTGCGGTGTGTTTGTCGAGATCTGATGAATTGTGAGTTTATGTTCAGATTATCTATGAATATTATTTGAGTCTCTTTTGAATTCTTATACGCATGATTTCATATCTTTGCAAGTCTCTTCGAATTATTGGTTTGGTTTGGCTAACTAGATTGGTAATTCTTGCAATGGGAGAAGTGCTTAGTTTTGGGTTCAATCTTGCGGTGTCCTCACCCAGTGACAAAGTAGGGGTAGCGACGCACGTATTGTATTGTTGCCATCGAGGATAATAATGGGGTTTTCATCATATTGCTTCATTTTATCCCTCTACATCATGTCATCTTACTTAATGCGTTACTCTGTTCTTCATGAACTTAATACTCTAGATGCAGGGAGGAGTCGGTCGATGTGTGGAGTAATAGTAGTCGATGCAAAATCATTTTGGTCTACTTGATACGGACGTGATGCCTATATGCATAATCATTGCCTTACATATCTTCATAATTATTTTCTTTTCTATCAATTGCTTGACAGTAATTTGTTCACCCACCGTATTATTTTCCTTTATGAGAGAAGCCTCTAGTGAAACGTATGGCCCCGGGTCTATTTTCCATATTATATTTTCAGATCTATAAGCCAAAAGTACCAAAAATACTTTGCTGCAATTTATTTACTTTGTTTCCGCAATCTCTTGTATCTATCTCTGTGAGATCTCATCCTTGCAAATAACTCTGAAGGGATTGACAACCCTTTTATAGCGTTGGGTGCAAGTGTTTGATTGTTTGTGTAGGTACTACTATTGGGGCCTTGCTTGTTCCTCCTACTGGATTGATACCTTAGTTCTCAACAAACTGAGGGAAATGCTTATCTACTTCTCTGCATCACCCTTTCCTCTTCAAGGGAAAACCAACGCAAGCTCAAGAGGTCGCAAGAAGGATTTCTGTCGCATTGTCGGGGAGGTTAGGTAAGCGGCACTCACATCCTGTCAACGAAGCTCATTTCTGGTGTCGTTGCCGGGGAGGATGCATGGCAAGATCAAGCCTACCAAGTACCCATCACAAACTCATCTCTTGCATTTACATTATTTGCCTCTCGTTTTCCTCTCCCCCACTTCACCAATTTGTCATTTTATTCGCCTTTTCTCGCCAGATCTCTTTTTGTCTACTTGTGTTACCATGTGCCTTCTATTTTCTTGCATCTTTGCTTGCTAAAAATCTATTGATATGGATCCTCATCCACTTGCTAATTTTTTCAAGAGATGAATTATGATGAACCAATTGCTAGTGCGTTGAGTGTACTTGATTATCTTCATGAAGTTTTTATTGAGATTCGTGAATCTGACAATTGTTATGAAGTGATTCACGATGTTTCCTTGAATGAAAAGCATGATTGCAATGATATTGTTATAAATTCTATTAATATCAGTTATGCTAATGGTATGCAAACCCACAAGCTTGGGGATGCTATATTTGATGAGTTTGGCATGACCACTACTTATTGCAATGATCATGATTGGGGTGATAATGCTTCTTATGATCTTGATAATTTATTTAGTACTCTTGATGAATATGATATCGAAAGTGGGTTGGGAAGAGTGTCAAGTGTAGGTAAAAGAATCCCACATATTTGGAGAGTGTTCAATCTTATGAATTTTTTTATAAAAGCGGGTTTGGAGAGGTCATAACTTTAGTTAATGATAATCCCACTATTTTGGAAGAGTATCAACTTTGCATGCATGTGTACCATGAAGAGAAAATTTTATATGATAGTTATATTGTTGAATTCCTTCATGATGCTACTGAAATTTATTATGAGGGAGGAACATATGCTTGTAGGGATTGCAATAATATCCACTCTATATGTTTAAAGTTTTCAAGTTATGCTTGTTTTGCCTTCCTATGCGAGTTGATTCTTGTTACCATAAATTGTTTACTCAGAATATCCCTATGCATAAGAAGTGGGTTAGACTTAAATGTTTTTTCATGCTATTCATGATGCTCTTTTGCATATCTCAATTACTAGTTTTTATGCGAGCATCATTGAAATCGCCATGCCTAGCTAGGGGCGTTAAACAATAGCGCTTGTTGGGAGGCAACCCAATTTTAATTTTATGCTTTTGTTTTTTCTTCTGTTCTTTAGTGATACACACATTATTACCTCTGTAATAATTGTGTCTTCTTGTTTTAATTAGTGTTTGAGCCAAGTAAGACCTTTGGGATGTTCTACGGTGTTTGCAAGTTGATTTTGCTGAAAAACAAAAACTTTCGCTCTCGGTCCAGGACTTTTGTAAATTCAGTCAAATGTGTTTTTGATCTTAAATTTTTACACAAGATTTATTTAAAAAAATTCCCAGATCTTCCTAATTTTTAAGAATTTTTGGAGTTACATAAGTATTCGAAGTAAACATATTTCTACAGATTGTTCTATTTTTGACAGATTATGTTTTCTTTGTGTTGTTTGCTTATTTTAATGAATCTATGGGTTGTATCGGGGGGTATGAGCCATGGAGAAGTTGTATACAGTAAATATTACATCAATGTAAATAAAGAATGAGTTCACAACAGTACCTAAAGTGGTGATTTATTTTTCTTATACTAATGGATCTCATGAGTTTTCTGTTGAGTTTTCTATTGTGAAGTTTTCAAGTTTTGGGTAAAGATTTGATGGACTATGGAATAAGGAGTGGACAGAGCCTAAGCTTGGGTATGCCCAAGGAACCCCAAGACATATTCAAGTATACAAAAAAGCCTAAGATTGGGGATGCCCTGGAAGGCATCCCCTCTTCCGTCTTGAACCCATCGGTAAATTTACTTGAGGCTATATTTTTATTCACCACATGATATGAGTTTTGCTTGGAGCGTCTTGTATGATGTGAGTCTTTACTTTTTAGTTTTCCACAATCATCCTTGCTGCACACATCTTTTGAGAGAGAGAAACGCTATTGAATTTATTAGAATACTCTTTATGCTTCACTTATATCTTTTGAGCTAGGCAATGTTGCTCTAGTACTTCACTTATATCTTTTAGAGCACGGCGGTGTTGTATTTTATAGAAATTATTAAACTCTCTAGCTCACTTATATTATTTTTAGAGTTATTTAAACAGGATGATAATTGGTTTAGGTTATGAATTTAGTCCTAATATAATGGGAACCCAAGAGGGATATAATAAAAACTTTCATACTAAGTGCATTGAATATGATGAGAAGTTTGATTCCTTGCATATAGTTTTGAGATATGAAGATGGTAATATGAGAGTCATGCTAGTAAGTAATTGTGAATTAGAAGAAATACTTGTGTTAAAGCTTTTGCTTCCCGTAGTATGCACTTATGGTGAACCGTTATGTGATGAAGTCGGAGCATGATTTGTTTAATGATTGTCAACCTTTGTGTGGACGTCGGGATCGCGCGATGGTTAACTCCTACCAACCCTTCCCCTAGGAGCATGCGTCTAATACTTTGCTTCAATAACTAATAGGCTTTTGTAATAAGTATGTGAGTTCTTTAGGACTAATGTTGAGTTCATGGATTATACGCACTCTCACCCTTCCACCTTTGCTAGTCTCTCTAGTACCGTGCAACTTTCGCCGGTACATTAGACCCACCTTCCTCAAAATAGCCACCAAATATTTTCCTCAAAACAGCCACCATATCTACCTATTATGGCATTTTCATAGACATTCTGGGATATATTGCCATGCAACACCACCGTCGTGTTTTTATGACACGTGATGACGAGTTGATGGATATACTTCTCGACCCTCGTTGGTTACCCCAAGTGGAAGGTGGAGATGTAGTCAGCTGCAGATTTCCCTTACACGGATACTGTAAGGTTTATCAAACAAAGAGGACTCCTAGGCTCAACAAGTAGGTTTCTCCTGTCCCTGTCAGCAGAATACGTGGACCTGCACACACAACAAATAACTTTGCTCCCAACGAGTACAAAGAGGTTGTCAATCTCTCCGGCCTAGTAGTTTCCAAAGGATCAAAACACAAGCGGGAAAGTAATAGTGATTGCAACGGAAAAGTAAATGAAAGCGGTAAATGATGGAGGTGTAAATAATGATGGTGATATGGACGGGAGTCACATGATGTTTACTAGTGATGTCTCTCTCCCAAAAGACGATAAACAACTATGCTAGGGTAAACAAATCACATTTGGGCAATTGACAGAATTATGATCGCACCGCAATACTAATTATGTTACTTGATAGTTAGAGATTCAATAGTAATGGGCAGTGCGTCAAGGCAAGTAGACCGTTTATTCATCAGCATCTACTTACTAATCATCCACCTTGAGATATCTATCCAGAACATCTCTCTGGTATTAAGTTGCGAGCCCCACCCAAAGTGTAAACTCAAAGCAACGCACAACTGCGTTAACAAACTAAGCGTAAGGTAAATAATCCTTGCAACCGAGGTCACAAGCACCGTTGGTTTCTCCCTGGTGGCAACAAGCACATCCCCTAGTCTCGTGTTTCTGTCACTCAAGCTAGACGTTGAGGGGCATTAACCCACGATCATGCATAGCATTCCCTCTTGGAGTTACAATCTATTACTCGGCCAAAGCAATAAATAGCAACGGAGAACATGCATGAATCACTAAGGAACATAATATAAAAAGGATAAGCAAATATATAACTCATAACAATCTGAACATAATCTCATAATCCATCGGATCCCAACAAACGAGCATAGCAATAGAAAGAGAATTACATAGATGCCTTGATCATGTAGGGCAGCTCACCAGGACTAACCATTGAAGCACAAGATTGGAGAGAAAACATCACATAGCTACTGGTCATGGACTCATGGTCCAAGGAGGACTACTCACAGCACATCCGAGAAGCGTCCATGGAAGTGGAGAAGCGCCTAGAGGTCAATCCTCCCTCCCGTAGGGTGCAGGGAAGGGGTCTCCTGATGCTCCCGATCTCGGATGTGCCGCAGCGGCGGAACGTTGGAGAAATTCGCGATTCTAGAAGTTATGTAAGGGTTTCCTCTCAAGACTCTAAATATAGGCCAAAGGAGGGCACCGGAGGAGGTGGGACCCACTCAGACGGCCTCCTGGCGCGGCCTAGGGCCTGGTCGCACTAGCAGGTTTTTTATATATTTTTACTGGAATTTTTTGGGCATCGGAAAATTGGGTAAAAGCCCCTGCAAAATAGACATCAGCACATAGAAACTGACACTAGTGCACTGAGTTAGTAGGTTAGTCCAAATATGTGTAAAATGATATAAAAGTGTAGCAAAACATATAACAATGTCACCCAAAATATCATGGAACAAGCAAAAATTATAGATACGTTTGGGACGTATCAACACGCACCATCACTTACATATTGCTTATAGAGTCATACTTGTTCTAGATATCAAGTTGTAATCTTTGAGTTGTAAGTAAATAAAAGTGTGATGATTTGCATTATTAGAGAATTGTCCCGTGTGAGAAAAGGATGGTGGAAGCTATGATTCCCTCACAAGTTGGGACGAGTCTCCGGACTTTACAAAAAAATAAAAGAGGCCAACGAAGCCCATAAAAAAATAAAAGAGGCCAAAGAAGCCCACCAAAAAAAGCAAAAGAGAAAAAAAAGAAAAAAAAATGAGAGAAAGAGAGCAGGGACAATGCTACTATCTTTTTCCACACTTGTGCTCCAAAGTAGCACCATGTTTTTCATAGAGAGTCTCCTATTTTGTCACTTCCATATAACTAGTGGAATTACATATTTTTGTACAACCACTTAGTTTTCTTTTTGAGCTTTCATACGCTTATAGCTCTAGTGCATTTGTTGCATGGCAATTCCTACTCACTCACATTAATATCTCTCGATGGGCATCTCTATAGCCCTTTGATAAGCCTAGTTGATGTGAGACTATCTTCTTCCTTCATTTTTTCAACCTCCACCATACTCTATTCCACCTATAGTGCTATATCCATGGCTCACGCTCATGTATTGCGTGAGAGTTGAAAAGGTTTGAGAACATAAAAGTGTGAAACAATTGCTTGATTTTCATCGGGGTTGTGCATAATTTAGATACTTTGTGTGGTGAAGATGGAGCATAGCCAGACCATATGATTTTGTAGGGATAACTTTCTAAGATCGTGTTATTTTGAAAGGAAGCAATTACCTTATTAGTATGCTTGAAGTATTATTGTTTTTGTGTCAATATTAGACTTTTGTTTTGAATCTTATGGATCTGAATATTCATGCTTGAAAAATAGATAATATTACATGGATAAATATGTTAGTAGCATTCCACATAAAAAATTCTGTTTTTATCATCTACCTACTCGAGGACAAGCAGGAATTAAGCTTGGCGATGCTTGATATGTCTCCAACGTATCTATAATTTTTAATTGTTCCATGCTATTATATTATATATTTTGGATGTTTTATATGCATTAATATGTTGCTTTATATTGTTTCTGGGACTAACCTATTAATCTAGAGCCTAGTTCCACTTTCTATTTTTCCACGTTTTTGAGTATTGCACATAAGGAATATTAAACGGAGTCCAAACGGAACAAATCTCTGAAAAGTTTTTTCTTGGACCAGAAGACACCCACGAGACTTGGAGTAGGGGCAGTGCATCTGCCGGAAGGCCACAAGCCTGCAGGGCGTGCTCTAGGGTTGGCCGCGCCCCCCTGGCCTATGGGCCCCCTGCAGGTCTCCAAACCCTATTTCTTGGCCTATAAATTCCCAAATATTCCTATATCGCCAAAGAGAGCCACGAAAATACTTTTACGCCACCGGGAGCTTCTGTTCCCGTGAGATCCAATTTGGGAGCCTTTTCTGATAATCTACCGGAGAGGGAATTGATCACGGAGGGCATCTACATCAACTCC
Organism: Hordeum vulgare subsp. vulgare; assembly: GCF_904849725.1. Taxonomy (NCBI): domain Eukaryota; kingdom Viridiplantae; phylum Streptophyta; class Magnoliopsida; order Poales; family Poaceae; genus Hordeum; species Hordeum vulgare. The sequence continues at coordinate 192,642,711 of NC_058523.1, read as the reverse complement.
ATTGCCCCTTTGATGATGTGTGAGTAGTTCACCACAGAGCTACGGGTCCATAGCTAGTAGCTAGATGGCTTCTTCTCTCTCTTTGATCTTCAATACCATGTTCTTCATGATCTTCATGGAGATCTATCCGATCTAATACTCTTTTGCGGTGTGTTTGTCGAGATCCAATGAATTGTGAGTTTATGTTCAGATTATCTATGAATATTATTTGAGTCTCTTATGAATTATTATATGCATGATTTCATATCTTTGCAAATTTCTTCGAATTATTGGTTTGGTTTGGCCAACTAGATTGGTGATTCTTGCAATGGGGGAAGTGCTTAGTTTTGGGTTCAATCTTGTAGTGTCCTCACCCAGTGACAAAGTAGGGGTAACGAGGCACATATTGTATTGTTGCCATCGAGAATAAAAAAGATGGGGTTTTCATCATATTGCTTGAGTTTATCCCTCTACATCATGTCATCTTACTTAATGTGTTACTCTGTTCTTCATGAACTTAATACTCTAGATGCAGGCAGGAGTCAGTCGATGTGTGAAGTAATAGTAGTAGATGCAGAATCATTTTGTTCTACTTGATATGGACATGATGCCTATATGCATAATCATTGCCTTAGATATCTTCATAACTATTCACTTTTCTATCAATTTCTCGACAGTAATTTGTTCACCTACCGTATTATTTTCCTTTATGAGAGAAACCTCTAATGAAACCTATGGCCCCCAGGTCTATTTTCCATTTATATTTTCAGATCTATAAACCAAAAATACTTTACTGCAATTTATTTACTTTTGTTTCTGCAATCTTTTATATCCATCTCTGTCAGATATCATCCTTGCAAATAACTGTGAAGGGATTGACAACCCCTTTATAGCGTTGGGTGCAAGTGTTTGATTGTTTGTGTAGCTACTACTATTGGGGCCTTCCTTGTTCCTCCTATTGGATTGATACCTTGGTTCTCAACAAACTGAGGGAAATACTTATCTACTTCGTTGCATCACCCTTTCCTCTTCAGGGGAAAACCAACGCAAGCTCAAGAGGTAGCAATGGGCAAGTTATTTACGTGTGTGACGAAGCTGCTAGAATTGCAAAGCTAGTTAGAAATAAATAGGATGAACTTGATAAGAATAAACCAGTGGTAGGCACACATGTTATTCAGTTAAGATTGGAGAACACTTTTATCATGGCCTCTGTTATCTAGGTGCTAGCGTTAATGCTATACATTTTGCTTTATATAAAGAAATTATGCATGATATAACACCTGTTTTTACTGAAGAAATAGATGTTACTATTAAACTTGCAAACCGAGATACTATATCGCCACTTGGGATTGTTAGAGATGTTGAAGTATTTTGTGGAGAAGTCAAATATCCCACTGATTTCTTAGTACTTGGTTCAGAACAAGATAACTTTTTCCCCATAATATTTGGTAGAACTTTCCTAAATACTGTTAATGTTGAAATTAATTGTGCTACTGAGAAGGTTAAAGTTACCTTCGGGGATATATCACATGAGTTCAATTTTTGGTAAACAATCGCATTAAAAGGAATTGCCTAATAAAGATGAAATAATTGGTCTTGCTTCTATTGTTGTACCTCCTACATAACCATTAGAACAGTACCTGCTAGGCCATGAGAATAATATGCACTTGAATGAAAGAAATGAATTAGATACTATACTTCTTCATCGGCAACCTATTCTTAAGCAGAACTTATGAGTTGAAATTTTAGGTGGTCCTCCTCCACCGAAAGGAGACCTAGTGTTCGAGCTCAAAGCTTTACCTCATACTCTAAAGTATGTTTATCTTGATGACAAGAAGATATATCTTGTTATTATTGGTGCTAAGCTTTCAGAACATGAAGAAAGGAGATTGCTCAAAACCATAAAGAAGCACAAGGCTGCTATTGGCTATACTCTTGATGATCTTAAAGGCATAAGCCCTACTCTCTGTCAACACAAGATCAATATAGAACCGGATGCCAAACCAGTCGTTGATCATCAATGCCGCCTCAATCCTAAAATGGACGAGGTGGTAAGAACTGAAATACTAAAACTTCTGGAGGCACGTATGATTTATCATGTTGCTGATAGTAGATGGGTAAGTCATGTTCATTGTGTTCCTAAGAAAGGTGGTATAACTGTTGTTCCCAATGATAAAAATGAACCAATTCCACATAGGATAGTAACTAGTTATATGATGGTGGTTGATTTCAGGAAATTGAAAAAAGCTACTAGGAAAGATCATCACCCTTTGACTTTTATTGATCAAATGTTAGAAGGGTTATCTAGGCGCACACACTTTTGCTTTGTTGATGGTTCCTATGGATTTTCTCAAATACATGTGCCAAAAGAAGACCAAGAGAAAACTACCTTTACATGCCCTTTTATAACTTATGCTTATAGGCGTATGCCTTTTGGTCTTTGTAATGCACCTACTACCTTCCAAAGATGTATGACTGCTATATTATATGACTTTTGTGAAAATATTGTTGAGGTCTTCATGGATGATTTTTCTATTTTTGGGACTTCCTTTGATGATTGCTTGAACAACCTTGATCGAGTTTTGTAGTGTCGTGAACAAACTAATCTTGTCTTGAATTGGGAGAAGTGCCACTTTCTGGTGAATGAAGGTATAGTGCCTGGGCATAAAATCTCCAAACGAGGTATTGAGGTGGATAAAGCCAAAGTTGATGCAATAGATAAAATGCCTTGCCCAAAATACATCAAAGGTATAAGAAGTTTCCTTGGTCATGCTAGTTTCTATAGGCGCTTCATTAAATATTTCTCAAACATTTCTCGGCCATTAACTAATCTTCTACAAAAATATGTTTTTTTATGATGATTGTGTAGAAGACTTTGAAATACTTAAGAAATTCTTAATTTCTGCACCTATTGTTCAACCACCTTATTGGAACCTACCTTTTGAAATTATGTGTGATGCTAGTCATTATGTTGTTGGCACTACTCTAGGGGCAAAGAGTAGACAGGGAATTTAATGTTATTCATTATGCTAGTAAGACCCTAGACACCGCTCAAAGGAACGCTACTACTAAAAAGGAAATTTTTAGAAGTTGTGTTTGCATGTGATAAGTTTAGACCTTACATTGTTGATTTTAATGTAACTATTCACACAGATCATGGTGCTATTAAGTACCTTATGAAAAATAAAGGTGCTAAACCTAGACTTATTAGATGGGTGTTACTACTCCAAGAGTTTGACTTGCATATCGTTGATAGAAAAGGAGTTGGTAACCCGGTAGCAGATAACTTGTCTAGGATGGAAAATATTCTTGATGACCCACTATTGATTGATGATAATTTCCCTGATGAGCAACTTGTTGTTATAAACACTTCACGTAGTACTCCTTGCTATGTGGATTATGCTAATTACATTGTTGCTAAATATATTCTCGCTAGTTTCACCTATCAACAAAAGAAAAAAATCTTCTATGATTTACGGCACTAATTTTGGGATGACCCACATCTTTATAAAGAAGGAGTAGATGGTTTAATTAGACATTGTATACTTGAGCATGAACACGAACATATCCTAAGGAAATGCTATTCTGAAGCTTATGGAGGACATCACGCTGGTGACAGAACGGCATGCAAGGTATTACAATCCGGTTTTTATTGGCCTACTCTTTTTAAAGATGCTCGTAAGTTTGTCCTCTCTTGTGATGATTGCCAAAGATTTGGTAATATTGGTAAAGTAAGGAAATGCCTATGAAATATTCACTAGCTATTGAATGATTTGATGTTTGGGGTTTTGACTTTATGGGACCTTTTACTTCCTTGAACAGATATACTCATATTCTAGTTCATGTAGATTAAGTTACTAAATGGGTAGAAGCTATTCCAACTAGTAGTGTTGATCATAACACTTCTATTATAATGCTTAAAGACATTATCTTTCCGAGGTTTGGTGTCCCTAGATACTTAATGACTAATGGTGGTTCACATTTTTTCATGGTGCTTCCATAAACTTCTAGCTAAATATGATGTTAACCATAGGATTGCATCACCTTACCATCCTTAGTATAGTGGACAAGTTGAACTTAGAAATCATGAAATAAAATTAATATTGCAAAAGACTATCAATAGGTCCAGAAAGAATTGGTCTAAGAAACTTGATGATGCTTAGTGGGCCTACAGGAATGCTTATAAGAATCCCATGGGGATGTCCCCATATAAAGTGGTCTATGGAAAAGCTTGTCATTTACCTCTGTAGTTAGAACATAAAGCATATTGGGAAATTAAAGAACTTAATTATGATTTCAAACTTGCCGGTGAAAAAATGTTGTTTGATATTAGATGGTTAGAAGAATGGGAACGCAAGCTTATGAAAATGCTAAGTTATTTAAAGAGAAAGTTAAAAGATGGCATGACAAGAGAATTCAAAAATAAGAATTTAATGTAGGAGACCTAGTGCTTTTGTACAACTCTCATTTCACATTTTTTTGTAGGCAAACTCCTCTCCAAATGGGAAGGACCCTATGTTGTTGAGGAGGTTTATCGCTCTGGCGCCATAAAAATAAATAACTTCGATGTGAAAACTCCAGTGTGGTGAATGGTCAAAGAATTAAACATTATATTTGAGGTGCACCCATTAATGAGGAGACCAATATCATCCAAGTCATAACACCCGACGAGCACATAAAGGAAGTCTCTCGAAACACCCAAGAAACTTGAAAAACGGGTAGTACATGGTACGGTAAGTAAACCGACTCCAAAAATTCCAAAAATAATAATGTTTGTAGGTTTTTTTTGTTTTAGAAAATTACAAAAATAAAAAGGAGTCCATGGACCCACGAGGGAGGCGCAAACCATCAGGTCGTGCCCCCGAGGCCACGACGTAATAGCTTGTGGGGCCCTCATGCGTCTCCCGGGCTCCGAATTCTTCCCGAACACATACTATGGTCAAGAAAATAATAATTATATATGCTCCTAACTATTTTTACTATCACATCGTGAGATTTTCCTCTGCCCTCGTTTCGAGCTGTTTTCTCGTACGTGTCAGAATATGTCGTCTCAAGATTCGGTTGGAGAGTGCTACATCTCCCATTATATTGTAGACCCAAAGATCTTTGGGGACATTTATCCCTTTCTTTGGTCCACCGATGAGGATGAGAACAATGAACTAGAGGAAACAAAGGAAGCCAGCTCATATGAAGACAAAATTCCACTAACTCAACCCGAAGATATGTGTGTGGAATTTAAGAAGTCCAGTCTACCAAATAGCGTAAAGAAATCTAAGGATCAATTTATCCCATCACGTTTTCTGCAAGAAAGCAAGATAACATTATGCAACAAGATATTGAAGCTCGAGCAAGAGAACGATGACTTGAGGCAGGAGAGTTTTATTCTCCAGACATAAGTTGGAAAAGTAGAATGTGACTACACCACCATCATCACTTGAGAAGGATGCTTGAGTACTTGGGTATGGGCACCACCCTTGGCTTGTTCCAAGCTTGGGGGAGGTGCCCTGGTATCATATCACCATCACCCCCCACCATCATTACTATCTATTTTAGTTTGATCCTTAGTTGTTTCGTGATTTAGAGAAATAAATTTTAGGTTTGATTTTCTTGGTATTTTTGCTTTGAGTCTCATCTACCCTGGTAATCGAGTATGCAAGATATATAATAAAAATTAGTTGAGCTTTTGTGGTTTACCCATGGGCACCTATCATCATAGTATGTCCATAAAAAAGAAAGATATAGATCATATGCTTATCCCATGAGGAGTAATGAAATAACATCGTAAAGAGTATAAGTTATGAAGATTGTTGAAAACAAACAAATAGAGTATTAGTCATGGTTACAATTTAAGCAAGATTGTGAGCCCTCATCGAATATTATATAATGATTAAATGTTGACGTAGGACATGGAAGACAACATAATGGTGATGCTATTTCACATTCATATAGAAGTTATATGGTCATGGATCCTTTAACATGTGATGCTTGCTTTAGATCATTTTCTATCCCAAAAACTTCGCACTAAGTAGAGATACTACTTGTGCATCCATAACCCTGAAACCCAATTTCTTGCCATGAGAGTCCACCATACTTACCCATGGATTGAGTAAGATCCTTCGAGTAAGTTGTCATCGGTGCATCAAGCAATACAAAGTTTCTTCAAAATATGTATGATCTTTTATTGCAAGGGAAAATAAATTTCATACAATCTTGTGATGACAAAGAAATAAACGCAACAGACTCCATGATAAAGTTTGATATCACAAGGGGCAATATAAAGTGACGTTCCTTTGCATTAAGAGTTTGCTTAATCAAAAACTTAAAAGCGCATGACAACCTATGCTTCCCTCTGCGAAGGGCCTATCTTTTATCTTTGAAGTTCACTCTTATGTGTGAGTCACTAAATTCATTTTTCCCTCAACCTATTAATTCTATAGTGGCAAGCACCATGTGTTGAGGAAATATTCAGATTTATATATCCAAGTGAATGTATATTACCATGATTTATTATTGTTGACATTATCCTCGAGGTAAATGAGTTGGGTGGCAAATCATTTAAGCCCCTATCTTCCTATGTGTCCTATGAAAACAAGAGCTCTAAAAATATGCCGTGAGTATGAGAAATTATAGAAGAATAAATGTTAGTTGAGTATGAGAACTTGCTAATAACAAAGCTCTTACATAGACTCTCCTATGAAATATGTTTAAATATGATTGTCCGAATGGCTAAGAACATAGTTTGTTGTTTGTCAACAAAATTCATACTTCATTATCCAAGATTTGTGAATCGATTGTCAATTTCTTATGAGAAGATATATGATAAAATAGTTCATGCTATGCTAATATTCATGATGCCCTCATGTCCGTATTTTATTTTTATTGATTTCTCCCTCACAAATCATGTGGCCATTATTCTCGAACTCGGCTTCTGCTTGAGGACAAGCAAGGTCTAAGCTTGGGGGAGTTGATACGTCCATTTTGCATCATGAATATTTATTGATATTTGTATTATTATTTTCCATTATTCCCTGTTATTATGTAATTCTTATGTCTTTTCTCTCCGAATATGCAAGGTACATTATGAAGAGGAAAGTATCTGGAAACTGGAATTCTCGACCGAGAAACCGAGAAAAATGTAGAAAAATCAAGTTGCTCCAATGACCTGGAACTTCATGAAGAATTTTTTGGCGATATATAAGAATTATTGGGCCAAAAATACACCACAGAGGGGTAGCCACCTGGGCACAAGCCATCAGCCCCCCTCCCCCAGGTCGCGGCCTGATAGCTTATGGGGCCCTGTTGGTCCTCTGACGCCCCTCTTCTCCTATATGGTGTGTTTTACCCCAAAAAAATCAAGACATAACTTTAGGGATGAAGCGAAACCGTCTCGAGGCAGAAACCTGGTCAAAGGCCCTTTTTCTTTCCGGTAGAGTGGTTCTGTCGGAGGAATTCCTCTCCGGGAGGGGGAAATCGAAGCCATCATCTTCACCAATGCTACCTCCTTCATGGGAGGCCCAATCTTCATCAATATATTCATGATCACCATCTCATCTCCAACCCTAGTTCATCTCGTGTATTCAATCTTTGTCTCAAACTTCAGATTGGTACCTGTAGGTTGCTAGTTGTGTTAGTTACATCTCGTAGTTGATGCTAGTTGGATTACTTGGTGGAAGACATAATGTTCTTATCATTAATTATATTTTTTGCACCTCTGGTGTTGAACATGTTGATGAGGTGTGAGTAGTTAATATTTTTCCTGAAGACATTTGAGAAGTCTGGTTATAAGTAATCATATATAGTTAGCATTCGTTCGATACTTTGATGATATGTATGTTGTCACTTCCTTTAGTGATGTCATGTGAATGTCGACTACATGACACTTCACCCTGTTATGGGCCTAAATTAAGTCACTGTGGAGTAACAAGTAGATGTTGGGTTGCGAGAGTGATAGAATCTTAAACCCGAGTTTATGTGTTGCTTCATAAGGGGATGATTTGGATCCCCATGTTTCATGCTATGGTTAGATTTATCTTAATTCTTCTTTCATAGCTGTGGATGCTTGCGAGAGGGGTTAATCGTAAGTAGGTTGTTAGTTCAATTAAGAACAACACCTTAGCACTGGTCCATCCACATATCAAATTATCAATGTAGCGAACGTGAATCAACTTAATATGGTGAACCTGACTAGACAGAAATTCCCATGTGTCCTCGAGAGCACTTGCTTTATATAAGAGTACTTTGAGGCATGTAATTTTTTATAAAAAGGATTTAGGTACCTTGCTGCACCTTTGTTACTATTGTTACTTGTCACTTGTTATGAAGTACCTTGCTACAAAACTATATATCACTTTTACTTACAACACTTGTAGAGAATACCTTGCTGAAACTGCTAATCAATTCCTTCTGCTCCTCGTTGGGTTCGACACTCTTACTTATTGAAAGGACTACGATTGATCCCCTATACTTGTGGGTCATCAATAACTCACAAGTACAAGGGATCGCGACAGTCTTCACGGGTAGTATTTCACCATATTTATCGATTCCACACAAGGGGAGCCAAAGAATATTTATTGGCCATAACAGTTGAGTTGTAAATTCAACCGCACCTGGGATATCTCCTTGGAGCAAGGATTTAGTAGAAAAACAAATGATAGTAGTAACAGCAACATTGTTAACAACAATTTTGGTAACAGTAGTAATGGTAGTAACAGTAGCAATTGAGTACCATGTGTGATAGTAGCAGCAACAGTAGTAACTTAGCAAGATTCAGTATGTGTAAAGCATAGGCACGTGTATCAGTGATGGATAATGATTTGGATGACATTGATCATGTAATAGTTACACACTAGGGCGACACAGAACTAGCTCCAATTCATCAATATAATGTAGGCATGTATTCCGTATATAGTCATATGTGCTTGCGATAAGAACTTGCATGACATCTTTTGTCCTACCCTCCCGTGGCAGCTGGGTCCTATTGGAAACTAAGAGATATTAAGGCCTCCTTTTAATAGAGAACCGGAACAAAGCATTAACACATGGTGAATACATGAACTCCTCAAACTACGGCAATCACCAAAAAGAATCCCAATTGTTGTCACCTTGGGGTATGCCGATCAAGACACGTAATAGGTAACTACAAATTGCAAGATGAGATCCAAATCACTCTCATATTCATGAAAACATAATAGGTTTAGATCTGAAATCATGGCGCTCGGGCCCTAGTGACAAGCATTAAGTATAGCAAAGTCATAGTAACATCAATCTCAGAACATAGTGGACACTAGGGATCAAGCCCTATCAAACTTAACTCGATTACATGATCAATCTCATCCAGTCCCATCGTTGTGAACAAGCCTACAAAGGAATTACTCACTCCCGATGGTGAGCATCATGGCAGTGTTGATGAAGAAGGGTTGGTGATAACGAGGCGATGAATCCCCCTCTCCGGAGCCCCAAACGGGCTCCACATCAGCCCTCTGGAGGAAGAACAGGGGGTGGCGGCGACTCCGTTTCGTGAAACGCGATGAAAACTTCTCTCCTATTTTTTCGAAGTTGTGATTTTATAGGACTAGAGTTAGGGTCAGAGGATCCACATGGGCCCCACAAGCCATCACGGCACGGCCATGGGGGCGCCTTGTTGGCTTGCGGCCCCCTGACATCATTTCTCTGGCACGTCCTCACTCCATAAATCCTTATAAATGCCAGAAATAATTCACAAAAAGTTTCATTCGATTCTGGGAACTTTTATTTCTGCACAAAAATAACACCAAGGTTGTTGTGTTGAAATCAACACAATCCGGGTTAGTTTCACTCAAATCATGCAATTTAGAGGCCAAAGTAAGAAAAAAAGTGTTTGGAAAAGTAGATACATTGGAGACGTATAAACTCCCCCAACCTTAACTCATTGGTTGTCCTAAAGCAATTCACTTGATAAACTAAAAGTGATAAAGAAAACTTTTACAAACTCTTTTGTTCTCGTCGTTATACATATGCTTAGCTAGTGTTCAATTTTTCAACATAAATCATAATAAACACATCCATAATAATAATTTAAGCATCATATCCAATCATGGGAATACATAACCAACTAGCAAGCAATAATAAGACATCTCACATGCCAACAATTTGTCAAAACAATCACGATATAATATGGTGACATGGTACCTCGCTAGCCCTTTCTGAGACCGAAAATTTAAATGCAGAGCACCTCTAAGTTTCAAGGAGTGACTAAATATTATTATTCAAAATAGAAAAGATCATAGTCATACTCATAACCAACATTGACTAGACTCAATGCATAAAAATGACAATAGTGCTCTCCAATCTGGTGTTGTAAGTAAGAGGGTGATGACTCAACATAAAAGTAAATAGATAGGCCCTTCACAGAGGGAAGCATTGATTTCCAAAGGTGCTAGAGCTCAAGTTTTTAAAGCAGGATTCAAAATATAATTTTGAGTGGTGTTCTTTACTATCGAAGTTACGACAAAGGTTCTCAGTATCTTCCATGCTAAACTCATTATTGGTGGTTCCCGAACATAATTGTAAAGTTTTGCTCCCATCCATCGTCCATACACAACCATGGCTAGCTGAATTCACGTGTGCCCTCCAACATATCAACTTCCCCAAGGAGTTGTGTTTTAATTTAATTTTGATTAAGCATGACTGGGCATCCTTCTTACCAACCTCTCTCATGCAATGACGACGAATAAAAGCCCGTCTTGAGAGTAACTTACTTAGCACGAAAGATACCTATTTTCCCGTCGCTCCATGAGCGGTACGAGTGCAAAAAATAGATGTTTAATACATGAACTCCTCAAACTACGACAATCACCAGAAAGAATCCCAATTATTGTCACCTTGGGTATGTCGATCGAGACACGTAATAGGTAACTACAACTTGCAGGATAAGATCCAAATCACTCTCATATTCATGAAAACATAATAGGTTCGGATCTGAAATCATGGCACTCGGGCCCTAGTGACAAGCATTGAGCATAGAAAATTCATAGTAACATCAAACTCAGAACATAGCGGACACTAGGGATAAAGCCCTATCAAACTTAACTCTCATCCAATCCCATCGCTGTCTAGCAAGCCTACAAAGTAATTACTCACCCCCGGTGGTGAGCATCATGGCGGTGTTGATGAAGAAGGGTTGGTGATGACGACGACGATGAATCCCCCTCTCCGGAGCCCCAAACGGGCTCGAGATCAGCCCTCTAGAGGAAGAACAGGAGACGGTGGCGGCCCCGTCTCATGAAACGGCATGAAAACTATTCTCCTATTTTTTCGAAGATGTGATTTTATATGATTGGAATTACGGCCGGAGGAGCCACGTGGGCCCCACAAGCCATTACGGCGTGGCGAGGGGGTGTCTTGTTGGCTTGTGGCCCCCTGGCAGCATTTCTCCGACAGGTCTTTGCTCCATAAATCCTTATAAATGCCAGAAATAATTGACAAAAAGTTTTGTTCGATTCTGGGAACTTTTATTTCTACACAAAATAACACCAATGTTGTTGTGGTGAAAAGAGCACATTCCGTGTTAGTTTCACTCAAATCATGCAAGTGAGAGGCCAAAACGAGAGCAAAAGTGTTTGGAGAAGTAGATACCATGGAGACGTATAAACTCCACCAAGCTTAACTCATTGCGTGTCCTCAAGCAATCCAGTTGATAAACTCAAAGTGATAAAGAAAACTGTTACAAACTCTTCTGTTCTCATCGTTATACATATGCTTAGCTAGCGTTCAATTTTCAGCATAAATCATAAATAAACACATCCATGATAATAATTTAAGCATCATATCCAATCATGGCAATACATAACCAACTAGAAATCAATAATAAGATATATCACATGCCAATAATTTGTAAAAACAATCAATATATAATATGGTGACATGCTATCTCGCTAGCCCTTTCTGAGACGCAAAACATAAATGCACATCACCTTTGAGTTTCAAGGAGTGACTAAATATTATAATTCAAAATAGAAAAGATCCTAGTCATACTCATAACCAACATTGGCTAGACTCAATGCATAAAATGACAATAGTGCTCCCGAATCTTATGTTGTAAGTAAGAGGGTGATGAGTCAACAAAAATGTAAATAGATAGGCCCTCCGCACAGGGAAGCATTAATTTCCAAAGGTGCCAGAGCTCAAGTTTTTAAAGCAAGATCCAGTGGTTTTCTTTACTGTCAATGTTACGGCAAAGTTTTTCAGTATCTTCCATGCTAAACTCATTATTGGTGGTTCCCGAATAGAATTGTAAAGTTTTACTACCATCCACCATCCACCATCCATACACATCCATGGCTAGCTGCATTCACGGGTGCCATCCAACATATCAACTTCCCAAGGAGATTTGTTTTAACTTAATTTTGGTTAAGCATGATTGGGCATCCTTGTTACCATCCTCTCTCGTGCAATGACTGCTAATAAACCCCTGACGTGAGAGTAACTTACTTAGCATGAAAGATATCGATTGCCCCGATGCTCCTTGAGCGGTACGAGTGCACAAAACAGATGTTTGTTTGACTATTTAGAGGTGGCACATGCAAATTTACTTGGAACGGCGGGGTAATACATCATATAGGTAGGTATGGTGGACTCATGTGGAATAATTTGGTTTTAAGGATATTAGATGCACAAGCAGCATTCCTGCTTAGTACAGGTGGAGGCTAGCAAAAGATTGGGAAGTAACCAGCTAGAGAGAAACAACGGTCATGAACATGCATTGAAAATAATCAACTTTGGACACAGCATGAGTAGGATGTAAACATTCTAAATTTAAATATCATGAGGGTTGCATTGGTTTCGAATCAACTACATGTTTGCACGTGGGCCCAGTCAAACCACTCGAATTACTCGGAGGAAAATACCATACTACCATATAACATCATAACCATTTTAATGCATGTTAACACACAAGGTAAATCATTATCAACTCCTATCTATTTAAGCATGGCATGAAAAGCCGTGATCTCTAATTATCATCAAAAACATGTTCACTCATGATATGCCGAATCAAGATCAAACGAGCCAACAAATTTACAAAAATGAAAAACAAGAAGAGTTCATACCCGTTTCCTTTGCCACCATCACTTCATCAAATATCGTCACTATTGCCTTTCAGTTACACGACCGAATGATGTGATAATAATAAAAAGTGCAGTGGTGCCATGGACTAAGCTGGAATCTACAAGGCAGTTTTAACCAAAGGGGGAAGACATGGTAATATTGGCTCTTCGTTAGATCAATAACAAAGCACATGAGAGCCAGTCATCATTTTCATCGTGGTCTTCACTTTTCATGACTGAACAAAAAGAACAGAAGTTCACAGAAACAAACTGAAATATTTTTGGAGTTTTCATTTTTCTTAAGCAAGCAAAATAAACTAAGGGGAAACAAGAATGAGAAAAAACTATTTACACAGGAAAGCTCCCGAGAAGCAAAAAGGAATTTTTTTTAGTTTTCTTTTAATGCTACAACTAATTGAACGGGGAGGAAAAAACAAAAACAAGCGAGGAATATTTTTGGATTTTCTAAAGTTTTTAAACACACAAGAAGAAAGCGGAAAAATAAAGTTAATCATGAATATACAATCAAAGAGGACGAACACCGATAATTTATATGAAGTGTGTGAACATGAATGTAATGTCGATGAGAAATACGTACTCCCCAAGCTTGGGCTTTTGCCTAGCTTGGTAATCACCACTCATAGTAACCATCAGGTCCACGAAAGTGCTCCTCTCGTGGCACCTAATCGTCCAATCTTGGGCCTCAGCCTCCGCAGCAGCTAACATGTTATACTATGCAATTATGTCCTCGGCACGGACGAAGCAAGCATGAAAGCATAGGGGGGCAAGTTTGCTCATGGAGAGGGAAAAGTTCATATGAAGTGAAATTATTTGGCCACAACAACCACTATTATAGTAGAATAATCAATTTGTTAGCGGGGTCTAGCCCCCCTCGTCCCCCCTAGAATCGTCCCTGGTCCTCGGGCATGATGGTGTACCCGTTCCTCACATGGAAGTTAAACAAAGAGGATGCAGGAACACAATAATTGTTGGGTAACGTAGCATAAATTCAAAAACATTCCTACGCATATTCAGATCTTCCTATGGCGACACCAGCGACGAGAGAGGGGTGAGTGCATATTCATACATTTGAAGATCGCTGAGCGGCAGCGTTGCTAGAACGCGGTTGATGGAGTCGTCCTCGCGGTGATTCAGATCGCGGTGTGGTTCCGATCTAGTGCCGAACCACGGCACCTCCGCGTTCAACACACGTGCAGCCCGGTGACGTCTCCCACACCATGATCCAGCAAGGAGGAGGGAGAGGTTGGGGAAGGTCACCGGCAGCACGACGGCGTGGTGTCGATGGAGAGACGAGGTCTCCCGGCAGGGCTTCGCCAAGCACCGGCACACAGGAGGAGAAATAAGAGGAGGGTTGCGCCGAGGGAGAGGAAGATTGGTGTCTCCAACAGCCCAAAATGCCCACTATATATAGGGGGAGGGAGGGGATGCGCCCCCTTGAGGGTTTCCATCTCCTGGGAGGGGCGGCAGCCCTAGATGAGGGGGAGGTGCGGCGGCCAGGACGGGAGGAGGGGTGGCGCACCCTTCTGGTGGGCCTTAGGCCCACTTGCGCTAGGGTTTCCCCCCTCTCCCCTCTTCTTGCTCCATGGGCTGGGTCTGGGGGGCGCACCAGCCCGCCTAGGGGCTGGTTCCCTCCCGCACTTGGCCCATCTAGCCTCCCGGGGTCGTGGCCCCTTCCGGTGGACCCCCGGGGCCACTTCCGGTGGTCCCGGTGGTCCCGATACGTTACCGGCGACGCCTGAAACACTTCCGGTGTCCAAAACCATCCATCCTATATATCAATCTTTACCTCCGGACCATTCCGGAGCTCGTCGTGACGCCCGGGATCTCATCCGGTACTCCGAACAACTTTCGATAACCTCGTATAACAATTCCCTATAACCCTAGCGTCATCGAACCTTAAGTGTGTAGACCCTACGGGTTCGGGAGATACGCAGACATGACCGAGACACCTCTCCGGCCAATAACCATCAACGGGGTGTGGATACCCATGGTGGCTCCCACTTGCTCCACGATGATCTCATCGGATGAACCACGATGTCAAGGATTCAATCAATCCCGTATACAATTCCCTTTGTTTGTCGGTATAGAACTTGCCCGAGATTCGATCGTCGGTATACCTATACCTTTTTCAATCTCGTTACCGGTAAGTCTCTTTACTCGTTCAGTAGCACATCATCGTGTGACTAACTCCTTAGTCACATTGAGCTCATGATGATGTTCTACCGAGTGGGCCCAGAGATACCTCTCCGTCACACGAAGTGACAAATCCCGATCTCGATTCGTACCAACCCAACAGACACTTTCGGAGATACCCGTAGTGCACCTTTATAGTCACCCAGTTATGTTGTGACGTTTGATACACCCAAAGCACTCCTACGGTATCCGGGAGTTGCACAATCTCATGGTCGAAGGAAAAGATACTTGACATTAGAAAAGCTTTAGCATACGAACAATACGATCTAGTGCTACGCTTAGGATTGGGTCTTGTCCATCACATCATTCTCCCAATGATGTGATCCCGTTATCAATGACATCCAATGCCCATGATCAGGAAACCGTGATCATCTATTGATCAACGAGCTAGCCAACTAGAGGCTTGCTAGGGACACATTGTGATCTATTTATTCACACATGTATTACTTTTCCCGTTAATACAATTATAGCATGAACAATAGACAATTATCATGAACAAAGAAATATGGTAATAACCATTTTATTATTGCCTCTAGGGCATACTTCCAACAATAATATCGCGAGTAATCTAGTTGTATACTAAGTTATAATGAATGCCTTGCGGTATACCAGTTGGATGAGTGAAATGATGTTCTGTCATACATTGGTTGTCGAGATAAACCTGGGGCAACAAATAATCAGTGGGCGTATAGCCACTTCAAAATACTTAGCCAGGCGCGCGACATAAATACCGCCATGGATCTTACCTTTGCTTCGATTAAGATGCAAACGACGCGCGATAATAACTCCTAGGTTGTAGGTGCTATCACCATAAAGTGCACATCGCAAAATAGCCAGAGTTGGGGCACTGAGACCACCACCGTGCTCCATAGAAGTTATGCATTTTCCTATAAACATAGCAAGATAATTCATAGAAGGAAAATGCAAACTAATGGCCTTGGCGTTTGACACGCCCCTAGTTCCCCCCACGGTTAAGGTGAGGAGGAAACCCTCAAAATTCTCAGGCATAGGATCGTGTATCCCCCCGTCAGAGGGAAGCAAGCATATTTCACAAAATCGGTCAAGAGGTAATTCATAAGTTGTTGCATACAAGTCAAAATATACTATGGGTGCATCGGGCGTGTTTATGAAATAAAAGTTTGAATGAAGGAATTAGTAAGGAGATTGTACTGATCACACTTATTTGCGAGGAAGTTGGTCAACCTAGCATTTGCAACGAATTGCATGAATTCTTTATCAAAACTGGCTGCACTCATGAAGTGTGTATGTGGCCATTCACAAGGCCTAACGTGAGTGTTTTGAGAGATCTTGATGTCACCATGCAGTGTCCTTCCTGCAACTCCTTTGGGACTCCAGCTCGAAGAACCCTTCTTGAGGAACATCTCCTTAAGAAGCTCATTTTCCTACACACAATTTCTAAAAAAATTGGACCACAAAAATATGTCAGTACAACTTTATGAGAAAGATAGCAACTACTCATACGGGTACTTAGAAGCTATATAAAGCATTCTTGCTACTTGGAACTCAAAGATTTTAACATGCAAGCACATTTTCTGTAGCACCAAGTGCAGCAATTTATGCCAAATATGAAATACTAAGGCAAAAACTAATTGGAGAGATGGAGGAGTCACATACCAAGGAACAATTTTCTCAAAACAGTTTCAAAAACAAATTTCTGAGCAAAGAGATCAAAAATTTCAGTTTCTGGAGGAAGATCACGGGAGAGAGAGACCTAGGAATTTTTCTCTCGAGGTAGGAGATGATGTGAGATAAAGGGATAAAGCAGGGGGCCTATGGGTCCCACAAGCTATCAAGGCATGGCTAGGGGGTGCCCTATTGGCTTGTGGCCCAAAGGTGTGTCTCCCTGCTGTTATTTTTATGCCCAAAATTCCCATTTAATTGAGAAAAAATCATGTTAAATTTTACGGCATTCTGAGACTTTTTATTTCTGGGTCATTTTTCTATGGTACGGAAAACTCAGAAAACAGGGTAATTGTGGCATTTTATTTTTCTATAGATCAGAGAACAAAGAATAAACTTGGGATACAAAGAGTTGTGAATACTCAATTCATCAATCACATGTCTTTCGAAAAGGATCAATTAATAAGGTTGATCAAATCTTATTAATAACCGTTTTCGATTAACATGAAACCAAAGAATTTTTTTGTACATCACTAGGTTACCCCAATGGGGATTTGCATCTCCCCTACAATAAGATTATAGTATTTCTTTTTCTTGGCAGTAGATAGAGGGATTGTTAAATCTCCAGTGATGACCGTGGGAATAGGCTCAATGATATTAATATTGTTAACAAGAGTTTGCTTCTTCGGAAAATGCACCGTATGTTGCTTGCCATTAACATGAAAAGTGATCTTACTTTTGTTGCAATCAATAATAGCCCTTGTTGTCTTTAGAAAACGTCTACCAAGGATGATCGACATATTGTCGTCCTCGGGCATATCAAGAATAACAAAGTATGTCAAGATAGTAACATTTGCAACCACAATGGGGATATCCTCGCAAATTCCAATACGTAAGGTAGTTGATTTATTAGCCATTTGGAAAGATATCTCAGTTTGGTGTAAGCTTATCCAATTCAAGTATTTTCTAAAGGGAGAAATGCATAACACTAACACCAGCTCCTAAATCACACAGAGCGGTTTTAACATAATTTCTTTTAATAAAGCAAGGTATTGTGGGTATACCCGGGTCTCCCAACTTCTTAGGTATTCCACCATCAAAAGACTAATTAACAAGCATAGTAGCAATTTCAGTTTCGGGTATCTCTTTTTTATTGGTAATAATATCCTTCATGTGCTTAGCATACACAGGCATTTTCAATATATCACTCAGCGAGTGCGCAAAAACATAAGTCTAATCATTTCAGCAAAGCGTTCAAAATCTTCAACGTCCCTACTTTTAGAAGACTTTTGAGGGAATGGCATGGGTTTTTGAACCCATGGCTCTCTTTCCCTTCCATGTTTTCTAGTAACAAAGTCTCTCTTATCATAACGTTTATTTTTAGGAGGTGGGTTATCAAGACCCTCAGCAGGTTCTATGTCAACATCATTATGAGGTTCCTTATTACTACCTATGGGTATTCTACATGAACATCTTTATTATCTTTACAAGTATAATTATGTTCATGTTCACTACCAGATTGTGTCTCAGCATCATAAATAGAAACATCATTGTAATTCTTAGCAGGTTTTTCAATATCACGTTCTCTAGGGGCATGCAAAGTCCTATCATTTTTCTTTTTCTTTTTCTTCTTAGTGGGACTAGGAGTATCATCATTAATTCTGTGAGAACCATGTTTTATTCCTTTAGGATGACCTTTAGGATAAAGAGGTTTCTCAGTCATTCTACTTCATCTAGTCATCACTTTAACAACATGATCATTAATTGTAACAACTCGAAACCGACGCTCCAGTAGATTCCCCTTTTATTTCGTTGCCATCGTGTGATTGATTTGGTTAACACATTCATCATTGCATAATGCGCATCATCCGCATTGCATCAGCACTCCATTGTCGTCATCTTTTTCAAATCTTGCATCCGTTATTAGTTGTCGGTTCTCTTCGTGTTCTTGTTGAACGTTTCGAGACTAACCACACATGCACGCGCTCGCAGCATCGTTTAATTCTTGTTTTTAAAAGTGTGTATAAAACTTTCTCGGATTGGGTTCAAACTTGGCGTGTTGTCTTATTATCGGTAGGTAGACCGCTGTGACATCCCCGAATCAGGCTACAGTAACCCGTGTAGTTAAGCTACAATAATCTCATGCTAATAGTAGCAAGTCATAAAGATTAACTAAGCCAAATTGCTACTTGATAAAAATCAAAGCCAATTTCAAATTTAGAAATAAAGTCAAATTGTTATTACTTCAAACATTTAAAACAAAAATGTTCCTAATGTTCTAAATAATCCTTAGTTAATTATTGTGGAGTAACCAACATTTTATAAAGTATTTTTGTACCCCTAAAACATTTATAAGAGAGAACAAAACAATTAAATAATTACCATTCGAATTATAAAAATTCCAATTAATTTCTTTTCCCACAAATAGTTTTATGGAACTGTCTATTATTGCTTTTGTAATAATGAGCAAGTTTCCCAAATTTTTCTTATTACAAAGGAAACTTAATATTGCAAAGCAGTAGCTTTTAATAAAAACAAAAAGTTTTATTAAAAAAGGGAAAAGCCCCCCTCTCCCGTGTCCTTGGCCCATCTTCTCCCGCCCATGCGGCCCAACCTACCTCCCTCTGTCTCCCTCCACTCGCTATAGTGGCTGGGGAAGGGGATGGCTGCCACGGCGACCACCGACCACGCGTCGGCCATCGCCGGCGGCCCCTCCCCTTACTTAGCCCCGGCGCCACCCGCCCGCAACCCTAGCCGCCTCTACCCCGCGCCTCGCTCCCCTCCTCCCTCCCGGTCGTCGCGACGCCGTTGTTGCCCGCGGCCGAGCCGCCTCGTCGCTCGTCGCCGTCCTCCTCTCCCTCACCGGCTCCACCGAGCCTCGCCGGCGTTCCCGTGCAATGTGGGTGAGCCCCCGGGCCCCTCTCCATCTGTTCCCCTTCGACCACGGGCCGTCGCCGAAATGCCGCCTTCGCGCTCAACCACCGCGCCCGGAGCCGTGCTCCCCGTGCACACGCACACCCGCTCGCAGCGCGCCCCCACCTGCGCGTGGTCGCGCTGGCCGCGCCCTGGCTGCGCGTGGCTGCGCTTGCGCCTGCCTTTGGCTGCGCCCGTGCCCGCGTTCACTGGCGCTCATGCCCTCTCGCGTGCGGCTTCACTACAGCCAGCCGCCGCTGGCACCTGCGGCCAGTGCTTCGCATCAGCGAGCGTCGCCCCTCCCCGCACGTCACCACGCCCGGTCGCGCTGGCCTCCGCCCCGCTCGCTGCGAGCTTTTGGCCGCCCAGTCCGCACGAGCGCTTGCCATCCCCACTACCGCGTCGCTGCTTCTGCCTGCTGCTGCGCCGCTTTTTTTTGCTATTACCTCTGCCCTGTTGTGTGTTGTTGCTCCTAGCTGCTACTACCGTTGGGCTGTTGTTGTCGCTGGCCGTTGCTTGTCACCACTAATGCTCCCTACTACTGCTCGTTGTTGTCTGCTTGCCACTGCTGCCGAAGCCTGTTCCTGGTGTCTGCTTGCCGCTACTGCCGAAGCCTGTTGCTACTGTCCACAACTATGGCCATGGCCCTGTATGTGTGCCTCGTGTGTGCAGCATGCGTGTATGGTTGGGCCAATTTGATGAAGGCTAGGATTAGGCTAGGACTAATTCCAATTTAGGTTTGTGGATTAAGCACTAATTTAGTCTATGCCAAGTGGCCCCATGTGTTTATTTAGACTAATTATTAAATTAGTTCTCATAATAGCCTATGATGTGTGGACCTCATGCCCCCATTGACTTGTCAAAGTTTGACTGGTTAACTTTAACTAGACTGCTGACTGGACCCTGGTTCCGCTGTCATACACATGGCTAGCCCCGTGTAGGTGCAAAAGTAGTATGCCTATTAATAATTAAAAAAATAGATAGAAGATATTCTAACAATCATTGAAACTATAAAATTATAAAATAATTCGTAGCTCGGATGAGAATAATTTATATATGAAAAATGATAAATAAGGTATAACAAATCCGAATTTGCCTTTCACACACCTGTCGCACCCCCCCTAGCATAGCGAACATGGAACATTTTCATCTGTTTCGCCTGTCCGATAGTAGCCAGAGACCCGGAAAATATCATGAGCGTTAGGTCACCCCTAGCACGGTGTATTACCTTGTCATGCTTTGTGGTGTGTTTGATTGCTCTCTTATTTATTGTGTTTCCCCTTCGTTGTTTCCTTTCCGGTAGACCCCGAGACCGATGATGATCCGGTGATCGACTACTTCCCGGACGAGGATCCATTTTTCTCTGTAGAGCAACCAGGCAAGCAACCCCCCCCCCCCCCGTGATCATCCCTATATCGCCTATTTCTTTCTCCCTCATACTTGCATTAGAATTTTGCTACTGTTGTAGATAGCTCATATTCTGATGCATAGCCTTTTTTTGATGAACTGCTACCTTACTGTACCGCAATCTAAACTATTTAGTATAGACTAGTACAAATGCCCGTGCGTTGCACCGGGCAAAAAAAAATATAGGTAGTAAACAACATGATAATCTCAACCAATACATAAGATCATAATCAAGCACATAATATTGTTAAAGAGTACATAATATTCAGTATTTGTGAGACTGTTAGATGCACTCTTGCAAGCAGAGTAAATTCTCCTCTGTAGTAGGAGTATCTTGTTAATTTTTGTGAAGTATAGCATCTACTGCCTGAACCTACAACTGAGAAGAAATTGCAACAGTGGGATCCAGTATTGCAAGGCTTTGTTTCAAGGGAGTCCTGTAATTCACCCACAGATCAGTACTATTAACTAAATGCTCTGAGAAGGAATCCTACAAACCGAGTTCATTGGATGTGCATAAGATTTTATTTCAATGTATGTATATAGGAAAACTAAAGCTTCCTGTGATCCATAAAGTTAGACAAAAGCTTTCACATAGGTCAATAAAGATGTACCTATGTGAAAAAAAATATGTACCTGATTCTGCTCGGTTCCGGATGGGCTACCGTTTGGGCGACAAGTCTGTGCAGGGTATGTTATTGGGGTTGTAGGATCATTTTCCCCAGCAAATGAATCATATTCTTTATTACCACTTCAAATTAGAGGCTGCCCAACATCATTTGACGGGAACTAATAAAAGACTTTGGAAACAACAAGCTCCTCCTGCTTTTCACCTTGATCTACCCCAAGGTGATACTGATGCATTCTCCAATTAGTTTTTTCTGCCTTGCCACCTCCTTTCCGAGAACCTATGTAAAGAACCAGTATTTTCTTCCACCCTTTTATGACACCGTTATTATCTAAGATAGATCTGGATTTTCCAATCTTGTGCCATCTGAGATTCTCGTCACAAACAATGTGGTCACTATGGCTAATCTTGCGACGTTTACGCTTGCCAACATCATAGGCATTTGATATTTTGTGGAAGAAATGACTGGCGATTCCGTCTAATTTGACACCTGCAGACATATATGAATTAGCTAACGATGACTTATTCTGCATAGTATGAGCTAACTATTTAATTCAGAAGGCCCTGATAGCAAGTCTAAGTAAGAATCATGTACCAGGGAGATTTTCCAGATGGGTATGGCAGATTACTTCAGCCTCCTCTATGGTTGGAATAAAACCATCTATTAGTACATGGGATGCTGCCCTGCCAACCTTTCCTTCTAAATGTTCAAGCAGATCGAGGTCAGTTGGATCAAACTTAACACCAGCAGGGAGTCCTCGCCACTGTGATAAAACCTGCAATACAAAGCAGGGATCCTTCATGAACACAGGGTCGTGTATTCTTGTTGTGATGGTGTGTGAAGAGTTATCACCCGAATTGATATATATTTGGAACAAATTATGAAAACAAGAATGAGATGCAATCGGGAACAGGGGGAGAACCAATAGCAAAAGGGCCCGTGCGTTGCAACGGGAACTATATGTTATATGGTTTAACTAAGACTACCAATTATCTATGACATGAACTCTTGTTCCTCCACCTGTCGTCCTTTGAAAAAATGTAGAAGCAAACTGTAGATTTGGAGAATAAAAAATGAAGAGAATCAACAGATTTGATTAGATGAGCGTGTTCCTCCCTGTATCCATCAAAGTCTGATTTTTTTTCTTTCCTGAACATGTTTGCTGTGAAAAGAAGCATGCTGTATGAACTATTTGGTTTGATTATCTCAAGAAAAGATGGTCTGAACCAACTATTACATCTAGAAAGAAAGGAAAATACGACCGCAATGCCGATTCGAGTTTTCAGATCCAACTGAGGCATAGGTTATTGGTTTCAGAGTTTTTTTAGATGAACACGGAGCTCTCCCTCCGGTTCCATTGCAAGATGAAACCCAACAAAGTATTATACATCAGCTCACATAGAGGAAAAAATTAAACAATATATATTTTAAATTGTGATCATTCTATGAAAACCTCATACATAACGACAACCATGGTGATCATTCTATGAAAACCTCATGCATATTTGTTGTACAATCAAAAATAAAGGTTGAGGTTTAAAGAATGTAGCAATAATTCATAAGTACTCCTAATACTTCTACCAAAATATTCAGAGACTGTTCTTTTTTCCTAACGTATACTTATTTAACCGAATAAATACTAAATATTTTCTTATATTATTTCGTCCTTTGTGAAAAATGCAGCCAAGCAAACATACATGTCCGGGCACGCCGTCTGGTTCTTGGCGCACTCCTCCCATTCCCGCACTTTGTCTAACCACGCCCACTGCAATCAGTATATCGATCAGCGTCAGTTACTACAAAATATCATAAATCTAAATAGCACGTCACCACCTCATGAACCACCAACATGTAGATCAGATGAAAAACTATTCAGAAAGATTTCACACCTTTATGCTCTTGTTCAGCGCGTCGACGAATTTGCCCGCGTCTTCGTCGTAGTAGTCCTTCTCCGCCGTCTGGATGATGTTCATGTCCCAGACCTGACAACATACAACAACCGGAAGGTACAAGTTTCAGCATTGTTGCCACACTTCTTTTTTTCTAAAGTCTAAACTACATGAGGCTTACATGGTGGAGTTTCAGATAAAATCAGTTAAGGAAAATTTTAATTATGGTTTCAGTTAAATTCAGTTGATGTTTCAGTAAAGGAAAAGTTTATTTATGGTTTTAGTTAAAGTTTGAGTTAAGGAAAAGTTCCATTTGGTGTCATTTGGTTTCATTTTGGCCATCATTTTAGTTAAATACAGTTAAGGAAAAGTTTCATTTGGTTTCATTTGTTTCTGAAATTAGAGTAAAAGAGGAGCACTATTGTAAGAGGGGAGCAAATGGACTACTCCAAGCTCCTACACTTAATTAACACAAAGATGCTACTCATACACTTTACTGAAAAAGGTACAATTAATTAAATGGCCTAGTGCTCCATACATATGCATATGGAAACACATTTTAATTAAATTGACTACTCCATACATATGCATAATGAAACACATTTTAACTATGGGAGTACATCATTCCATAAACAAAGAAAATGCCAACAAGAGTATGATCAGATTTTGATTGGTCACAGAGTGAAAAAAATGCAACATCGCACAGAACTTGGATAGATGCTGCTAAGCTCACACGACTGACCATAGTTTTTATTTTCTTTGCTTTATTTTGTTCAGAAGGAGGGAAGAACAGATGGAGCAAAAGGAACAATCTGTTGCACATATTGGACAAGCGCCACTACTTTGAATTTACACACACATTGGACATGAACAATCTATTTGCCTACAACTTTTACTTTTGAAACCACCATAATTTTGGACCACTGTATTCTTCGACTAATTTTGTTACTAAATTTGAATGTGTTCAATAGGCTATGCTGATTGACCTGGGGAATGACCTGGGGAATGACAACGATATTTTTGGAGAAGCTTCAGAAAGTACATCAACTTCTGTTGATCAGCTTCTCGAAAACAGTATGTCCTTGTCAGAATCCCATGCTTTTATTTGGGTACTGTCATGACAAGATAACCTGGCATGAGTTAATTACCGGTTTTGTAAGCAATTATCTGTCTTCTAGTAGCATATCTAAAAAAATAGCACATCCAGACAGAAGACAGTCAAGGTTTAGCAGGATTGAAATTGCACAATCTGAACAGAATAACCGCTTCATTAACTTACATTTGTCATCATTTTTCCATCTCATAGGTTGGCGCAGACCCTACACATCATACAGAAAGATCTCAAGTGTCAGCAGACATGCCATTCATGGAAATGACCAGCCAATGCGAAGCTCTGACGGTGGGGAAACAACAGAAGATGTCTACCTTCATGAGCTTCTAGAGGAACATGCAAGCGGATCCCCTGCCAAGCCATCAGCCCAACCAGATGGAGCTGGCTCTCTTCCATGATCCACCGGTGCCTCAGGTATCAACTCTCAATGCCTCTGAGAAAAGCATATTCGTACATTTTAGCAAGATACTGAAATATCACGGATTAACATATCAGCTGCGGCCAAGAAACTTGAACTATAGTGGAGATTAACCAAGGTGATGCACCAACGACGAATTTGGCTATAGCTCTGACCGATGAACATCATGTGGAGGCGTAGTTGACCTGTAGTAGTATGGGGGAGATCTCGATGGGAGGAGGAAGAGGGTCACCCCGGTCGGCGATGAAGCTCCGGCTGGTGCTCTCCCCGACGGACACCGAGCTGTGGCCGGCGAGGACCGCTCCTTGACGGGTGTCAGCTCCTTGAGGGCGAGCTGGTGGCGGCGGATCTGGGAGTCGAAGGTGGTTGGGAAGGAGGCGGCAGACCCGGAAGGCGAAGGTGGTTGCGGAGGAGGCGGCGGCGGGAGGCGACGGTTGTTGGGGAGGAGCCGGCGGATCTGGGAGGCGACTGTGGCTGGGGTCTTCAGATCCAGGTCGAGGACGGAGCGCGTCACCATTGTCGGCGGGGGTGGTTTGGTGGCCCGGGAGCCGCGTGTGGAGGGCGCGGCGGCCCGCGGGGGCTGTGGCCAACAGCCGCCGGGAACACGGGAGGGCGGAGGTCCCTCTGCGCCCGCCGGAGCCGGCGGTGTCGCCATTTGCGGGGTGGGATTGTGGGGAGAGAGGGGGAAGGAGGGATGAGTTAGTTTAGGTAAAATATAGGGTGTTTTGTGCAAAACGTAAAATAACGGTTCGACTTGACTTACAGAAGGACTGCGGGTTGAATCCTCGAAAACGAAGGGGCTTTTATGCAAAAATGCCACGACGGACGCGACGGACGACAGAAGCGTTCGGCGCTTTATTATTAGGGGAGATGGAGTAGTCATACCCTTTGATACGTCTCCATCATATCTACTTTTCCAAACTCTTTTGCCCTTGTTTTGGACTCTAATTTGCATGATTTGAATGGAACTAACCTGGACTGACGTTGTTTTCAGCAGAATTGCCTTGGTGTTATTTTTGTGCAGAAATCAAAGTTCTCCAAACGTCCTGAAAATTTACACGGAGCAGTTTTGGAAAATAAGAAAAATATCTGCGCCAAGTTCCACCTGAGGGGGTGGGCCAGTGGGCCACAAGCCCTGGCTCCGCCACCACCCCCCTGGTGGCGGTGGGCAGGCTTGTGGGGCCCACACGGCTCTGCCGCCCCCAACCTCAGGTCTATAAGTTTCCTTTCGTCCCAGAAAAAATAAAAAAGAGAAGTTTTCGTCGCGTTTGCGATACGGAGGCACGGCCACCACCTGTTCTTCATCTGGAGGGCAGATCTGGAGTCCGTCTTGGGCTCCGGAGAGGGGAAATCGTCGCCATCGTCATCATCAACCTTCTTCCCTCTCCAATTCCATGAAGCTCTTCGTCGTTCGTGAGTAATCTATTCGTAGGCTCGCTGGGCGGTGATGAGTAGGATGAGATCTATCATGTAATTGAGTTAGTTTTGATGGGGATTGATCCCTAGTATCCACTATGTTCTGAGATTGATGTTGCTACTACTTTGCCATGCTTAATGCTTGTCACTCGGGCCCGAGTGCCATGATTTTAGATCTGAAATTATTGTGTTGTCACCAATATATGTGTGTTTTAGATCCGATCTTGCAAGTTGTAGTTACCTACTATGTGTTATGATCCGGCAACCCCGGAGTGACAATAACCGGAACCACTCCCGGTGATCACCATAGTTTGAGGAGTTCATGTGTTCACCAAGTGCTAATGCGTTGGTCCGGTTCTTTATTAAAAGGAGAACCTTAATATCCCGTAGTTTCCTTTTGGACCCCGCTGCCACGAGAGTGATGGACAATAGATGTGATGCAAGTTCTTTTCCCTAAGCACGTATGACGACACATGGAATGCATGCCTACATCACATTGACGAACGGGAAGCTAAGATGAAATATGACCCGAAGTTTGCCACTTCACCTATCTTTATCACCGATAAGGATTATGAATTCTCTGTCGATCCTAAGATAATCTCTCTAGTCGAATCTGATCCTTTTCATGGTTATGAGTCTGAGACGGTCATAGCCCATCTTGCCAAACTACACGATATAGCCACCCTTTTCACTAATGAGGAGAAGATCCGCCACTACTATATCCTTAAGCTGTTTCCTTTCTCTCTAAAGGATGATGCTAAAGCCTGGTTCACCTCTCTTGCTCCTGGATGTGTGAGTAGTCCCCAGGAGATGGTCTATTACTTCTATGAGAAATATTTCTCTGCCCATAAGAAGCAAGTTGCCTTGCAGGAAATATACAACTTTGCTCAACTCCAAGAAGAGAGTCTTCCACAAGCTCGGGGGAGGCTCGTCCAGCTACAGAATGCTTTGCCTGATCACCCTCTTAAGAAGAATGAGATACTTGATATCCTCTATAACGGACTTACTGGTGCCTCTAGAGACCACCTAGATAGTTGTGCCGGTTGTGTTTTTAGGGAACGAACTATAGAACAAGCTGAGACCCTACTGAATAACATCTTGATCAACGATAATGCTTGGACTATTCCCGAACCACCTCCTAAGCCAACTCCTAAGAAAATAGGTATTCTATTCCTCAGTCCCGAAGATATGCAGGAAGCCAAGAAATCTATTCAAGAGAAAGGCATTAGATGTGAAGATGTCAAAAATCTACCACCTATCAAAGAGATCCATGGTCTCGATAACCCGATACAAGTAGTAGAAGTAAATTCTCTACGTAGGTTTGATGAGAGTGATATTCCTTTTGTTAAACCTGCTAGCCTATGCTTTGATGAATTTGACAACTTTGTTGCCAAACTACAGAGTTTCAATGATTATGTTAGCAGACATTTGGAACAAAGTACTCGTATGCTTAGCCATTTAAGTGCTTGTGTAGACAGAAATGTCAATGATCTAAAGCTTCTGAGTAAACATGCCTCTATGATTACTACTTAGGTAGAACAAGTACTTAAAGCTCAGAATGACTTGCTCAATGAATTAAATGACAACTCTGTCAAAGTCATTACTAGAGGAGGCAAAATGACTCAGGAACCTTTGTATCCTGAAGGTCATCCTAAGAGAATTGATCAAGATTCTCAAGGAATCAATGCTGATACACCCAGTCATCCTAACGAGAAGAAGAAGGATGATAGAAACCTACATGCCAGTTCACCAAATACTGTCACACCGGAAGAACCTAATGATATTTCTGCGTCTGATGCAGAAACACAATCTGGTGATGAACATGAACCTGGTGACAATATGGACAGTGATGTTCATAATAATGCTCAACCTAGCAATGATGAGGATGTGGAGATTGAACCTACGGTTAATCCTGATAACCCACAACCTAAGAAATACGATAAGAATGACTTCACTGCTAGGAAGCATGGTAAAGAAAGGGAGCCATGGGTTCAGAGATCTATGCTCTTCCCTCCTAAGCCATCCAAGAAAAAGGATGATGAGGATTTTGAGCGCTTCGTTGAGATGATAAGACCCGTCTTTCTGCAGATGCGGTTAACTGATATGCTCAAGATGTCTCTGTATGCCTAGTACATGAAAGATATCGTGACTAATAAACGGAAGATACCAGATCTTGAGATCTCCACCATGCTTGCCAACTACACTTTTAAAGGTGGAACTCCTATGAAACTTGGTGATCCCGGAGTGCCCACTATACCTTGTTCCATTAAAGGAAGCTACGTAAGAACTGCCTTATGTGACCTTGGAGCCGGTGTTAGTGTTATGCCACTCTCTCTTTATCGTAGACTTGAGTTGGATAAGTTGACACCCACTGAAATTTCTCTGCAAATAGCCGACAAATCAACTGCTTTCCCTATCGGCATTTGCGAGGATGTGCCTATTGTGGTTGCTAACACCACTATCTTAACAGACTTTGTTATCTTGGATATTCCCGAGGACGATGCCATGGCTGTCATCCTCGGAAGACCCTTTTTAAACACTGTAGGGGCTGTTATAGATTGCAACAAAGGCAATGTCACTTTCCATGTCAACGGCAATGAGCACACAGTGCACTTTCCGAAGAAACGATATCAAGTACATTGCATCAATGCTATCGAAAAGACTTCATCTGTTCTTATTGGGAGCTTTGAATGCCCTATTCCTCTTGTCAAGATGAAGTATGATTTGCTTGTTGGGGAGATACATATCCCCATTGAGGTGACTTAGTGGCTATTCGAAAATTCTCCGTTCTCTCTTGAGATTCGAGAAGGTTTTGTCATAGGGACTTGATCAACCCCACTGACGGATTTCTTTCGATGACCATGAAACGGATGAATCAAAGAGTCACATACCTCTGTTTTGAGCTTTCATTTTATGTTTCTTAGAAGAAAAATGATAGAATTAGTTTAGTTTTTCCTGTTTTCTGTTTTAGCGTCACGGAGAAAAATACCTCGAAAATAAAAGTTCTCCGATGGTCCTGAAAATTTAGTATGATTTTTTCAGGAATTTTTGAAATTTTTTGGGCCTGAGAGCTGGCCTGGGGGCCTGACCAGTGGGCCACAAGCCCTGCCACTGCCACCTACCCCCCTGGTGGCGGGGTGCAAGCTTGTGGGGCCCATAGGCACCCCCTCCACTCATTCCAGCTCCCAGCCTCTTCTTCCACCTCCAGAAAAAATTGTTTCGCAGCTCAAACCCGTGTTCTTGCTCATTTGGCTATGATTTTCGATCTCCTTGCTCAAAGCACCATTCTCCGAACCGTTTTGGGGAAATTACTCCTTGGTAAGTGACTCCTCCATTGGTCCAATTAGTTTTTGCTCTAGTGCTTTATCCTTCGCGTATTCTTGCTACTTTGGTGACCCTGTTCTTGAGCTAGATGGTTGATTTTAGCCGGTCCCAAGTAGTTTTAGCGCGTGATACGGTCTCTAGGCACTAGTAGGAGTAGTTGCTACAAGGTATGGTTGGTCCTCATTCACTTTTCTCTTGAACTTCAAAACTTTCAGCAAAAGGAGATTATGTTCAGGAGGAAGTTTCATGGTGGTTCCTCAAGTAAGAAGGGTCCCCGTCTCTCTTTTTGGGAGCCCGAACCTTTCCAACTAAGGGACGCACCGGTGCAACCATGTGAATGGCCTTCCGATGAGTTCATGATCGAAGCAGGTTCCAAGGATAAGTTTGATACACTTGTCCACAATGCCGGGTTAGAAGAATTCCTCTCCGATAAATGTGAACAGTATGCTATGCTCACTGCCTCTTTCTTGCGTAGATTTAAATTCTCAGTTGTCCGTGACTCATCCATACTGTTTGATTTGTACGATAAATCCTATACCGTGGATCTGGAGGATTTCAATAGGATTTGCAAGATACCCGATGGGGGTAGTGTTAATGATCCTTCTAAGTCTTCGGTCAGAGACTTTGTCTCCAGTATAACTGTTGGAGAAACCAGAGATATCACGCAAGCCACTATAGGAAGCATCCATTTCCCTGCCTTGCACTACCTTGCCCTCTTCATAGGTAGGTGCATTAACGGCAAGGGTGCACATTGTCACCTATGCGCTTCCGACCTTAGTATCCTTAAGAGCGCGGTAACAGGTGACAGGAGCTTCAATATGGGAGCTATAATAGCAAGGAGGCTGAATAAAAATGCTAGTGAGGGGTATTTCTTTGGTGGATTTTATGCTACACGCTTAGCAAATTTTCTTGGAGTACCCATCCGTCCACAAGACCCTCCTCTCCGTATAGCCTACCTTGATCGTGTCGCTCTAACACGCTACCAGTTCCTTGAGAGAGATCATGGATCCCTCCTATACCGCTTGATATTTAACTGACATCGTGTTTTCCGTATTACCCTTCCTGCTCCTTCTTTCTTTGACTTTTAGGTAAAATGAAGATACTACATAACCATAGGAGAGGCAGAGGAGTATGAGAGGGAGGCGACGGCTGCTCGACTTCGTGAGGCAGTTATTCAGGCAGTGGCTGCAGCACTCCCGTATAACACCCATTATGACTTTGGGTTTCGCCAGGATCATCCATGGGAGTAGACCAAGCTAGGCCAAAAGCCTAAGCTTGGGGGAGTACGTGTTCTCACCGACTTTACATTCATGCTTATGCTTTCACTTTGTTAGCCGGTGTTTACACTTTGCCACTGTATTATCCATGCTAGTTTATTTTCGTTTTCTTGTTTTCTTGTTTTATGTCCTTTTGAGAAAACCCAAAAAGATTTTTCTTTCTTCTTTTGCTTGTTGGGAGCTTTCCCGTGTAAATAGTTTTCTTTTTCAGTGTGTCAAGGTAGAAGATATTGGTTACAATGTTTAGTGGTTCTTACATGCTTACCTATTTAGCTTTCAAAGAGCCATATTACTTTGTCTTCTCCTGATGGGGTTATAGTCCCAGGGTAGGGTCATAGGTCTGCCCTATAGGTCCTACTCAAGGACTACCCTTCATAGAAGACAAGGCCCTTAGACAGTTTCGACTGAACTAAGGATGCCCCATCATCCAGTCGGCGACGATCCACTCGGAGCATATCTAACGAACCGACTGGAATCCACTCTATACATCGTAACCTCCCAGGAGGGCAACGGTCATACGTTTTCATACACCATTATTAGCATTTAAAGCCTACGTTACTTGTAACATAAGCATTTACTCGCCACTACTCCACCCCTGTCCACCGGGCCATTATGAAGGGCAGCGCACTCTATATAAGCCGCCCTTCACCACTGGTACGGGGGTTGGCACTTGCTGTAATCCCACAATTCACTCGACACAAAGCTCCCAAGAGCACTGTGACGTAGGGCTTTTACCTCCACCTTAGAGGGGCCTGATGCGTAGACTGCCGACCCCGCTGACCTGATGCGTTCAAAGAAGCCAGCTTCCGAGTATGCATTCCAGTCGGCGGGAGACAGGAAGAAAGTAAGCATCCACCCGATGGATGCCACCTCCGCCCCAACAAACATCTCCACCACCCTTGATCCAAAATAGGAAGCCGATCTCATCCAATTCCTCTGTGAGAACTGGGACATTTTTGCATGGAAGCCTGCTGACATGCCAGGTGTACCCAGGGAGTTGGCTGAGCACCGACTGCATGTGGATCCTGCCGCTCGGCCCGTCCGAGAACGCCTGCGTCGGTCCGCCGCGCACAAGAGGAAAGCAGTCGGAGAGGAGGTGGCTAAACTTCTGGCAGCCAACTTCTTTCGTGAGGTACACCACTCCGAGTGGCTCGCTAATGTTGTCATGGTGCCCAAGAAGGACAAGTCTCTCCGTATGTGCTTCGATTTCAAGCATCTTAATAAGGTCTGTCCGAAAGACCACTTCCCGCTCCCCCGCATTGATCAAATCGTTGATTCGACTGCGGGTTGCGAGCGTTTATCCTTCCTTGATGCCTATTCGGGCTATCATCAGATCCGTCTGTATGGTCTAGACGAATAAAAAACAGCCTTCATCACCCCATTCGGGTGTTTCTGTTACATCACTATGCCATTCGGTTTGAAGAATGCAGGAGAAACTTTTATGCGAATGATCCAAAAATGCCTCCTAGACCAGATCGGTCGAAATGTGGAGGCATATATGGACGATATCGTAGTCAAGTCACGCAAAGATTTCGACCTGCTAACTGACTTGGCAGAAACATTCGCCAACCTACGCAGGTACGATATCAAGCTCAACCCAGCCAAGTGTTCATTCGGCGTTCCCAGCGGGAAGTTACTCGGTTTATTCGTTTCTGAATGAGGGATCGATGTCAACCCCGAAAAGATCGGGACCATTGTTCGAATGGAGCGGCCGGTAAGAGTACATGATGTTCAAAAGCTCACAGGTTGCCTAGCGGCTTTGAGCAGGTTTATCGCTCGACTCGGCGAGAAGGCGTTACCTCTGTACCGACTCATGAAGAAGTCAGATACCTTCGAGTGGATAGACGAAGCCCAAATCGCATTCGACGACCTCAAAGCCCTGCTTTCCAGCCAGCCGGTTCTTACTGCCCCGCTCAGTAAAGAACCCCTTCTTCTGTACATTGCAGCTACAAATCAAGTCGTCAGCACCGTTCTGACAGTCGAACGCGAAGAAGAAGGCAAAGCGTACAAGGTTCAGCGGCCAGTATATTATGTTTCCGAAGTCCTGACTCCTTCCAAGTAGAGGTATCCCCATTATCAGAAGCTTATTTATGGGATCTACATGACTGCAAAGAAGGTGGCTCATTATTTCCAAGACCACTCGGTATCTGTCATATCTGATGCTCCGTTGTCGGAAAATCTCCATAATCGGGACGCATTAGGCCGAGTGGCAAAGTGGGCAATGGAGATGTTATACTGCGACATCAAGTTCGAAGTCAAGAAAGCTATAAAGTCTCAAGCTCTTGCTGACTTCATAGCGGAATGGGTAGAACAACAGCAACCGACTCACATCTACTCGGCTCATTGGACCATGTTCTTCGATGGGTCCAAGATGTTGAATGGCTCCGGCACCGGCGTAGTGCTCATATCCCCGAAAGGTGATAAACTCAAGTATTTGTTGCAGATCCATTTTGATTCTTCCAACAACGAAGCGGAGTACGAAGCTCTCCTTTATGGGTTGTGCATGGCCATCACACTCGGCGTTCGTCGCCTGATGGTCTATGGCGACTCAGATCTAGTGGTTAATCAAGTAATGAAGGAGTGGGATGTAAGGAACCCCACCATGACCGCATACTGCAACGCAATAAGGAAGCTCGAGAAGAAGTTCGAAGGTCTGGAACTTCACCATGTTCCCCGACTGAAAAACCAAGCAGCAGATGAATTGGCAAAACTTGGATCCACACGGAGACCGGTCCCGAGTGATGTCTGCCTCGAGCACCTACACCTCACCTCGGTAAAAGAAGATCCTTTTATAGAGGAACCTGTACAACCGAAGAGCTCAACAGATCATACTGAAGTCGAGGTTCCCGCTGTGGTCGACTTGATCATGGAGATTCTGGCTGTCATTCCCGAATGGACTGTGCCATTCATTGCGTACATCATGAGGCAAGAGTTACCGAAAGACGAAGTCCAAGCTAGGTAGATCGTTCGCAGGTCGAAGTCCTTCACTGTCATTGATGACCAGTTATACAGGGAAAGTGTTTCAGGCGTCCTTTAGCGGTGTATCTCTCCTGAGGAGGGGCAGTTAATTTTGGAACAAATTCACTCAGGAACCTGCGGCCATCATGCCTCCTAAAGGCCAATCGTCGCCAAAGCATTCAGAGCTGGTTTCTTCTGGTTGTAGGCGAATGAAATGGCAAAAGATATAGTCGACCGTTGCAAAGGTTGTCAGTTCTATTCAAACAAGTCCCACAAGCCAACGTCTGCGCTGAAGACAATTCCTCTTGCTTGGCCATTCGTCGTGTGGGGATTAGATACAGTCGGACCATTCAGAACAGGCCAAGGAGGATTCACCCATCTACTGGTAGCAGTCGACAAATTTACCAAGTGGATTGAAGCCAAGCCTATCAAGAAGCTTGATGCCCTTACGACCATCAAATTTATCAGAGAAATCATCGCCAGATACGGGGTTCCACACAGCACAATCACCGACAATGGCACAAACTTTGACTCAGACAGGTTCAAAGATTTTTGCGCAAGCCAAGGTATACGAGTGGATTTTGCATCCGTTGCGCACCCCCAAACAAACGGGCAAGCGGAGCGGGCGAATGGACTTATTCTTCAAGGGTTGAAGCCTCGACTCCTGCGGGAAGTTGGACATGCCGCCGGCGCATGGGTCACCGAGCTGCCTTCGGTGCTGTGGGGCCTCCGAACAACTCCGAATAGATCGACAGGGCGATCCCTGTTTTTCCTCGTTTATGGAGCAGAGGCAATCCTTCCGAGTGACTTGCTTCACAATTCTCCACGAGTCGAACTCTTCTCCGAAGCCGAAGCAGAGCAAGCCAGGAAAGACGGAGTGGACCTTTTAGAAGAGGAGCGCGAGATGTCACTGAACCTTTCAACAATTTATCAACAAGATCTGTGGCGATTTCATGCGCGGCAGATCAGGAGCCGCACGTTCCAAGCAGGCGACCTGGTGCTCCGAGTGGATAAACAGAGACCACACAAGTTGGCTCCCGCCTGGGAAGGACCGTTCATCATTTCTAAGGTGCTGAACAACGGAGCATATCGACTCTAAAACCTCGACAGGGAAACGGGCGAGCCGCGAGCATGGAATGGAGATCTACTGAAGCTCTTCTACACATAACCGTCGACAGACACAATGTAAAGAACAAGTATCATCGAAGTAATACAAAACGGATTAATTTCTTGCCGATTTAAAATTCTTCCTCGTTTGCAGACTCCGGTCTAAAAAACTAACTCCGAGTGTGCGCCAAAAGTCACACTAGGTGACTTAGCTGCGACCCAGAGTCGCCTAAGTAAACAACTCGCTCCGAGTGTGTGCTAAAAGCCACACTCGGAGACTTAGCTGCGACCCAGAGTCGCCTAAGTAAAAACTCGCTCCGAGTGTGCCCTAAAAGTCACACTCGGGGACTTAGCTGCGACCCAGAGTCGCCTAAGTAAAACAACTCGCTCCGAGTGTGCACGAAAAGCCACATTCGGAGACTTAGCTGCGACCCAGAGTCGCCTAAGTAAAAACTCGCTCCGAGTGTGCACTAAGAGTCACACTCGGAGACTTAGCTGCGACCCAGATTCGCCTAAGTAAAAAAACTCGCTCCGAGTGTGCACGAAAAGTCACACTCGGAGACTTAGCTGCGACCCAGAGTCGCCTAGGTAAAACAACTCGCTCCGAGTGTGCACGAAAAGTCACACTCGGAGACTTAGCTGCGACCCAGAGTCGCCTAAGTAACAATTCGCTCCGAGTGTGCACGAAAAGTCACACTCACAGACTTAGCTGCGACCCAGAGTCGCCTAAGTAAAAACTCGGTCCGAGTGTGCACCAAAAGTCACACTCGGGGACTTAGCTGCGACCCAGAGTCGCCTAAGTAAAAACTCACTCCGAGTGTGCACTAAAAGTCACACTCGGGGACTTAGCTGCGACCCGGAGTCGCCTAAGTAAAACCACGCTCCGAGTGTGCACTAAAAGTCACACTCGGGGACTTAGCTGCGACCCAGAGTCGCCTAAGTAAAAACGCGCTCCGAGTGTGCACCGAAAGTCACACTCGGAGACTTAGCTGTGACCCAGAGTCGCCTAAGTAAAAATTCGCTCTGAGTGTGCATCAAAAGTCAGACTCGGGGACTTAGCTGCAACCCAGAGTCACCTAAATAAAAACTCGCTCCGAGTGTGCACTAAAAGTCACACTCGGGGACTTAGCTGCGACCCAGAGTCGCCTAAGTAAAAGCTCGCTCCGAGTGTGCACCGAAAGTCACACTCGAAGACTTAGCTACGACCCAGAGTCACCTAAGTAAAAAATCGCTCCGAGTGTGTGCCAAAAGTCACACTCGGGGACTTAGCTGCGACTCAGAGTCGCCTAAGTAAACAACTCGCTCCGAGTGTGCATTTCAAGTCACAATCGGAGACTTAGCTGCGAACCAGAGTCGCCTAAGTAAAAAGCTTCCTCCAAGTGGGCACTCGAGATACACTCGGAGGCTTAGCAGACCCTCATTGAGGCTCATGTGGATGTGAAGACAACTGACAACTACATGCTCCGCATTTTTGCCATTGGCTTCACCAGGAGACACCCAAACAAAAAACCACGAGTCAAAATCGTGTCAAAAAAAAAACTCAGCGAAAGAAGAGCAAAAGATCCGGTTCGAATTCGAATTGGTTCTACGATCTGTCGGCTCGGTGTGAATCAAGTTTGTCCACACCGAGCCAAGAATGTACCGGTCAACAGCAGTGGCCAAAGTTTAATACAGACTACACTCGGCATACCGAGGTAAATGCGCGTTCAGCGTAAAGTTTATCAAGCGTCGTCGGGGTTGGCAGGCTCCACAAAGGTGTCGAGGTTGATTCCATCTGCAATCCGAGTGGCCGTGTCGAGGAAGGTCTCCATGAAATCTTCAAATCGAAGCTTCTTGGTGTTGGTGACCTGCAACGTCTTCAGCTTGTCTTCACAGGCTTCCTTGCAGTGCACTCGGACCAGAGACAGCGCCACCTCCGCGCCACATCAAGCGGCAGACTTCTTCCATGCCTGCACTCTGCTTGGAACATCCTCCAGTCGAGTCATCAACCCCTCTATCTCGTTCCGGGAGTCATCTTCAGGCCACAACTCTTTGTTGATTCGGCTGACAACTCCTCTCAGGCGACCAATGAAGGGACCCACCTTGTTAAGATGGGAATTCACTCGGAACATGTCCCGGTTAGCTTCATCACCGAGTGGAACATTCGGTTGCCCAAGCGACCGTTCAATTTCAGCTGTTTCGGCTTCAACGTCCTGACGGAAATCTGCAAAGAAAAGACAGGGAGAAAATAAGCGCGGAGTGAACTCCAAAGTCAAAGAGCACTCGGCAAGCAACTTACCACCAAGCAGTGCGGCCATCTTCTTCGCCCAGTCACCGACGTAGTTCTCCTGCGCTCTACACCGAGTGTTCATTAACTTCAACTGGCCCATCCAGTCAGACCTCTTCTTCTTCATTTTTTCTACCTCGGCTACCAGTGCCTTGTTAGTCTCTTGAGATTCCTCCAAAGATTTCTCTCGTTCAGCGAGAGCCTTCTTCATGCCAGCCAGATCATTCACAGCTACCTCCAAGTCGGCAACAAGTTGAGTCTTCTCAACCTTTAGAGCATTATAGGCCGACCCCATTTCACAAGTCTTCTGTCAAAGAGACACAAAGGGAGGATCAGCCACATTCAACAAGGAAAAAGTCTCGACAGATATGACAAAACAATCAAAACTCAAAATTCTTCAGACCCCTGCCGATGCAAGCAATCGACAGCGGTCTCGGGGACTACACCCAGTGGGTTCACTGAGAGTGACCCCACTGGTATGAAGCTCGAACAGGCCGGTCCCATTGAGCTCCATAGCAAACCAACAACACTACTCTCGGAGACTACAACCAGTGGGTGCACTCGGCATGCCCCCACTGGTACCATTCGGGCAACTCAACTCTGATCTATAGAGATTATAGAAAATACATATAAAGACAACTGCCGGTGCAAGCACTCGACAGAAGTCTCGGGGACTACACCCACTGGGTTCACTCGGAGTGAACCCACTGGCAAATCAACCATCTGTATCCGAGTATCTCGCTGAAACCCCCAGTGGGTACCAAGAGGAATCTAAACACTTACTAGCGCACTTACGCAGATGCCATCGCGAAGCTCCAAACTCTTCTTGTACAGGGACACGATGGAGTCATATTGTCACGCCCAAGATGCGACCCTATCCTCAATTTGGCACGAGGACCTTGTCAGGGAAAGAAGCGCATCTCGTCGTGTCGTAAGAATGGATATCGTTACAAGTACATGTACTGAAAAGAAGAGATATATAAAGAGTTGGCTTACACTCGCCACAAGCTACATCAGAGTCACATCAGTACATTACATAATCATCAAGAGTAAGAACAGGGTCCGACTACGGACGAAAACAAACGACAAAAGAAGAACGACGTCCATCCTAGCTATCCCAGGCTGCCGGCCTGGAACCCATCCTAGATCGATGAAGAAGAAGAAGAAGAAGCAACTCCAAATGTACAATCAACGCGCTCGCGTCAAGTAACCTTTACCTGTACCTGCAACTGGTGTTGTAGTAATTCGTGAGCCACAGGGGACTCAGCAATCTCATTTCCAAAGGTATCAAGACTAGCAAAGCTTAATGGGTGGCATGGTTAGGTGGTGAGGTTGCACCGGCTAAGCATATATTTGGTGGCTAACTTATGAGTAGAAGAAATAAGAGGGGGGAAGATCCACGCATAACGGATGTAGACTACTCATGATCAAATGAATGATCCTGAACACCTACCTACGTCAGACATAACCCCACCGTGTCCTCGATCGGAGAAAGAACTCTTGAAAGAGACAGTCACGGTTACGCACGCAGTTGGCATGTTTTAATTAAATTAACTTCAAGTTATCTATAACCAGTGTAAAACAAAGTTTCCACGTTCCCACATAACCGCGGGCACGGCTTTCCGAAAGATTTAACCCTGTAGGGGTGCTCCAACTAGTCCATCACAAATTACCACAAGCCGCATAGAAATCCTCCATCACGAAGCTCGCGATCTCGTCGGATTTCCTAGTGGAAAACCTCAACTCTGAGATTACCCAAAGCATCACCGGAATCCCGATGCACAAGATATCTTGTCAAAGGTAAAACTAATCCAGCAAGGCCGCCCGACGTGTCGACGATCCCGATAGGAGTCACGTACCTCGTTCTCAGGACACGGCGGATGAGCTAGATGTCGGGATCGCAAACCTCCAGGTGACCAGAGGGGCGCCGGACATCGCTCAGGTGGGACCAACACTCATGAAGAGCACTGGTCCGGGGGTTGATTAAATTAGTCCGCGGGTGCCGGCGGGTCCCTATGCAGTTTTATTAGGTGATTAGGCAAATGTAGTACCAATGTTGGGCCTTGCCAGACCAGCTTTAATCTAAAACGAGTTATCAAGGGGGTCCCCGTAACAACCCCGATCGTGTTAGGAGCGCTCGATTATGGAACATAACACCGGTAGCCGGAAACTAAGAGGGGCAAAGGTGGAACAAAACACCAGGCTAGAAAGGCCGAGCCTTCCACCTTTTACCAAGTATATAGGTGCATTAAATTAAATAGCATTAATATGGTGATACAATAAGGAACCCATGTTTTCACATGGAAGCAATGCACCTGCAACTAGCAACTCTAACA
Organism: Hordeum vulgare subsp. vulgare; assembly: GCF_904849725.1. Taxonomy (NCBI): domain Eukaryota; kingdom Viridiplantae; phylum Streptophyta; class Magnoliopsida; order Poales; family Poaceae; genus Hordeum; species Hordeum vulgare. The sequence continues at coordinate 192,602,744 of NC_058523.1, read as the reverse complement.
CAGGGTTAAGCAAGCAGCAACATAGCCATTCAGTCGTTTGCTAGGTCGAACAGGTTGATGGTTTCATGGCATTGTTGAGAGGCTGATATTTAACATGTGGTAGGCAACAAGACATAACGACAGAAACGATATAACTAGCATGGAAATGATAGTAATGGTATCTGGGGAAATGATCATCTTGCCTGAGATCCCGCTTGGAAGAAGAATGCCTCCGTGAAGCAGACGAACCGACGTAGTCGAACGGGTCCTCACATCCGACACGCTTGCGGAACTCTATCGATACGGAGGAAACGGAAACAAGCATCAACACACGATATACACCACACGATGCAAGACACACATGATGCATGAACGGCTCAATGATGCGAGGCATGACAATCACAACAACCAAACACTACACATTAAGTGAAGCTCAATATGCAACGAGTTGCATATTGACGAAACTCCACGTTAATTTACTTAGTTCTATCCCGATTATTAACACGGCAATGTTAATGTGGTTATACATGCAAGAGGTGAAGCGGAAATTAAACTATCCATCTAGGCATTTTAAATGAGGTCGGAAATGACATATAGCACCTCCGAAACGACCTCACAAGTTAATTTACAATTCTGTCCAGATCTAAACTAACACATTTAATTGGTTGTTAAACAGCAAAACAAATAGGTTCACGTGATTCTACGTGTCATTTCAAGAAATCTACACATAAAGAACATCTCCAACGAAGCTACGGTTCAAAAGATACAAGCACCGCAAGATATGATGGCATGAATGCAATATGTGTGCAACGGCGGTCACGAGCACTTCAAAAATATACAACCAGCAAGATAGAATGAAACTACATGAGTTTCTAAGCAAGTTTCATGTAGGACATGATCAAAACGGAGCTATGGTTCGAAAACTACGAGCAAAACAAGAAATCACTACAATCTGCCAAAATCAGCCACATAGCATTTCTACGCCCCACCACTACGAGCTACACAACTCCGATATGCTCAAGCAAGGCATGGCACGGAAGAGGGCAAGAAGCACTACTACGAACAGCTAACAACAACTAGCATGGCAGCAAGGAACACTAGGGAAAGATGTCACAAAATGGCTTCCCACACACTATTTCAGACTTAGTGAAAATTACACCTCATGAAAGTGCAGTTTTCAGCTTGAAGCTATATTGACAGCAGCAAAATCTATAGCTACAGGACTCCAAATGGCATGAAAATTTACAGCATGCTAGAGAAACACAAGGGGTACAACTAACTCCATTGGACCAACCTCAAAAGAGCTACAGGTCACAAGATGCAAGCAAGACAAGACAGAAACAAAATAATAACAGATTCCAGACTTAGAAATATTTCAGCATGTCTAAAACAGCACTATTTCTAGCAACTTGAGGGCAGTCAAACCAGACCTAAACAAGCTTTTCTATTGCAACTAAAAATACCCGGAGCTAGACAAAACATCCAAGAACAACTTCCTAGTTGACAACTAATTCAAACGAGACACGGAATAAATCCTACGAATTAATCAAAAGGGCAACATAGCAAAATATCTCGCGAACTAACTTGCTCTAATGCTAAAACTAATTGCACAGAAAATCCATGGGATTTTTCTACCCCAGAAACATATGAAATATGTGAGGTTGCAACACAAAATAAAGCCACACTAAACTGCGGGAAAATAACCTATATACGGGAAAATAAACTACAGGCAAACCCTTCACGTAAAAATACCAATGACCGCTCTAAACTGCATGGAAAAAAGGTCCCTAAAACATAGGCATTTATTCTACGGTATACGGGCAGTCCGGACACGAACGAGAAATATCTACGGAACGGGTCCTAGTGAAACAGCACGCAAAACGACACATTAGGCACTCTAAACAGCGTCAAAAAAATATGCAAGTTGTGGAATCGTGTTCTACTCACGAAGCTACCCCAAAACCATATAAAATACGTCTCGATCCGATCTACGGTTAAGAATCTACGAGCGTTTTAATATGCCTATTTCCTGAAATTTAACTAATTCGAAAAACCCTAAATGAAAATACTACCGGGCCGAATTGGGGGCGTAGTTTAGCTAGGACGCGCCTAGGCGTGATTTAGAGGGGCTGGGGGACTCTCACCTTGGGCTGAAAGGCCGGCTGAAGGGGAGGAGGCGGCCTGGGCATCTGGGCCGAATTGGGGGCTGCTGCTGGGCCCGCTGCGGGGGAGCTGGCCGACTGGGCTGGACGCGGGGCGGGGCCCAAGAGGGATTCGAGCTCTGCGCTGTGTGGTGGTTCCTCGTCCCGATGGATCGGGATCCTCGCGACGGGCCGAGACGGCGAGCTTCGACGGGGCGAGGACGCAGGGAGGCGGCCGAGGAGCTCTGGGGCGGCGGAGGCGGTAGATCTCGGTCGGTGAGGAACGGCGGCGGCGCACACAGTCGACGGGCAGAGCAAGCGAGGCGGCGAGGAACGGAGGCAGCGGCGGGATCCGGCGCCGGAAATGGAGGGGGCGGCGAGCTCGAGGGAGGAGGCCGACTCGGCTCTCAAGCGAGCGGCGGCCGGAGGTGAGGCCGACGGGGCGGAGTCAGCTGCGGCCGGGTGCTGCCACGACGGGCCGAGGGAGCACTGGCGGCGCGGCAGGAGGAGCTGGCGACCTCCTCGAACCCGAGCTGGCGGCGGAGGCAGAACAAGGCGGCGGCCGGATGGGCCTCGGCGGGCCGCGCGCGGGCTCGGGCGGGCCGGCAGCGCTGGTGGGGAGAGAGGCTGCGGCTAGGGTTAGGTTTAGGTGGGGCGCGGAAAACGAGGCAGGTTAGGGATGGCTGTCTAGAAATTAGGAGGAGGGAGGGGGTATTTATAGAGAAAAGAGGGGCTCGGTTAACCGGAATCGCGTTCCGGATCCAACCGCGGGGTCGGATTCGGACGATTCCGAACGCGGGTATGGGTACGCGGCCGTGTAGAGGGGGCACCCGGAGACGAGAGGGAAAACGGGTGGCGCGGCAACGAAATTTAAAACACCGGAACACGTCCGACGATAGACCGAATACGGTGCCGCTACGGACGACCGTTCGGGTACCAGACGAACTCCGATCGCGACGAAATTCGACAGGCGGCCTAGCTAGAACTAATTACGACCGCGTGCCAAGTTTCACCTCGATCAGAGAAAGTTTTACGCACACTTTTAAAACAGAGTTTCGACGATGCCGCGGGCGCGTACGTGTGCGGTCGGGCTCAGAACGGACAACGACGAGAAACGGCAACTACTAACGGATGCAAGTTTTGAAAACGGGCGGCAAAGGGATGCCGATGCAATGCTGATGATGCGCATGATGCGATGATGATCCGACAAAAGAAAATAGACACACGACGAAAACGGAAAGAAAAGGGGAATCTTCTGGAACGCCGGCATCGGGCTGTCACACATATGCTCCCTTGGCGTCGCCCACCATCAGCTCCACTTGCACCATGGCATCCTTGGCGGCTCCTACCTGATCTTCCGGGAGGCGTCGGGCATCATATTGAATAGCCGACGGACCCGGCGTGGCAGAAGGCTCCCTGGGCATCCCGAGCTCTACTACAGTCGGTTCCACCGTGAGGGCCACCGTCTGAGTCGGTGGCACGTTGATGACGGGATTGGCAGCAGGTTGGATAACTCCAGGGGCAGGCGCCAAAGCTAGTTCTGACCTCCTTTGGTCGTCGTCGTCGAGATGGATCACCTCCGAAGGACGCCCGACTGAAGAAAATAAAAATACAGAAAAAGGTCAAGATCAAAGACAACACTCGCAAAACGGTAATACAGCTCTCGAAGTCGTGACAACGCACCTTGCCGGGACGTGGCGGCGTTATCAGTGTCCATGGGATCATCATCCTGACGCGGCAGAGAGGTGGCGGAGGTATCAGCTCTGTTGAGTGAATTCCACTCGACGGGTAAACATGAATTCCCAAAAAGAAGAGTCCAATCGGATACTGAAGGAAGATGGAAGAGCAAAGATACTTACGCTGAGGCGACCGGAACAGCGATCCTCATCCGGGGCAAGGCTTTCCGAGGTTTAGACCCACTAGGTTTAGCCACCTTGGACGGCTGGTTCACGGGCTCGGCAGAAGCACCCCTGGTTCTCTTCACACTCCGAGCACTCGGGGCCATGGGAGGAGCCAGCGGAGCAGCGGGGTCATGACGACGCTTGGTTCGGTGTTCTGGTGGTGAGGGTGACGAGCTCTGCTCTCCACTCTCCTCCTCCTCCCCTTCTATCTCCTCCTCCGTCTCCCCACTATCAGAGACGTACCCGGTGCTATCCGCGCTGCCCTCCATGCTGCCTTCCTCTTCCTCGACTGGATTCCCATTCGAGACTGCAGAATGCCAGTTCGTCCACTCCTGCACAAAAACAGTCGGCAATGTCAGTCAGCGAGACAAGAAAAGCAATAAAACTGAGAAGGTTAAAAGGACTCGACAACATGTACTCACCTCATTCGGAGGAGGATTTTCGGCGCGGAAGGCCTTCACCCGCCGAGCTCCCACGGGGTTATCACATGTGCCTGTGATGCTGCGGACCCACGCACTCACAGTCTCCTCGCTCACGTCCTCAAGATGAGACCGAGTGGTATCTGAAGGCCCCGTGTAATGCCACATAGCGTGGTCTCGGGCCTGTAGCGGCTGGATGTGCCGACCCAGAAAAGTCTCCAGCAGGTCCGTGCCGGTGACCCCTCTCCGGACGACGGCTATCAGCGCGTCGACCAAAGGCTGGATCTGGGTTCTTTCTAACTTAGAGAACGCTAGCTTCCTGGGAGGGCCCGGACGGTCTAAACTGAAAGGTGGCAACCCACTCGAAGCATTCGGGCAAGCAATGTCCTGGCAATAGAACCAGGACTATTGCCAGTTCCTAACTGACTCGGATAGCTAAAGGGAGGGATAGCTACTCTTTGTTTTCTTTTGAAATCCTAAAACCCCGCAGAGCTGGAGGATGTGTGTCTTATCATCAGACTGGCTAAGCTTCTTAACAGTCTGAGATCTAGCGGAGAAAACATATTTGAAGAGCCCCCAGTGGGGGGACATCCTATGAAGCACTCATAGAGGGTCATGAATGCGGAAAGATGAGCTATCGCATTCGGAGCAAAATGATGGAGCTGCGCCCCGAAGTAATTCATGATACCTCGGAAGAAAGGATGGGGAGGCAAGGAGAAACCTCTGGCCACGTGGCTGAGCAGCAGAACGCGCTCCCCCTCCTTCGGCGCCGGCTCCGTCTCGCCTTCCGGCAGCCTCTAGGACTTGTTGACGACCATGCCATGCTCCACCAGCTCCAGCACGTCGTTCTCCGTCACCAAGGAGGGGAGGAAATCCCCCTGATCCAGCCCGCCGGCAACGCCCGCTGCCGCCGCTGAGTGGAGGCCGCCCCCTTCTTCTTCTTCTTCGCCTCGAGCTTGCTGGTCTGTCCCTTCGTCATGGCGAGGGCGACGGATCTGCAGAGGAGGAGAGGAAGGAGGTGGCTAGAGGTGCGCAAGGAGTTGCGGGAGAGGGTGAGATTAACGGGAGGAGGATGAGCAGCGCAACAGGAAGGTCCATCGGGAAAGCTTTAATAGGCCTCCGACTGAGTCACCTATAGGTGGGCCTAGGATCTTATCCCCCAACCAGCCGCTGCAAGATTAGTGGAGAAGATAACGGCGCGGTAATCGAGGAGGCGAAATCTACTCGATGGTGATGTCGTCATCCCCGCTGAGCGCGCGTCAACCGAAATTTGAGGATCCTAGAAAATCCGGCGCTGTCAGTATGACCGGTCACGTCGAAAGATTCCGCGGAAGCATTCGGTCCCTCACGGTTCGTTTCACTGGCATATTCACTCGGATCACTAGCTGAAAGGATAAAATGGATCGAGGCAAACAACTCTAAAGTCACCTCAATACCAGTCGGTTTCAAACTCCAGACATCACTTCATCATTCCAACCCCGATCCATTCAGGGACTAATGATGGGGTTATAGTCCCAGGGTAGGGTCATAGGTCTGCCCTATAGGTCCTACCCAAGGACTCCCCTTCATAGAAGACAAGGCCCTTAGACAGTTCCGACTGAACTAAGGACGCCCCCATCATCCAGTCGGCGACGATCCACTCGGAGCATATCTAAAGAACCGACTGGAATCCACTTTGTACATCGTAACCTCCCAGGAGGGCAACGGTCATACGTTTTCATACACCATTATTAGCATTTAAAGCTTACGTTACTTGTAACGTAAGCGTTTACTCGCCACTACTCCACCCGTGTCCGCCGGGCCATTATGAAGGGCAGCACACTCTATATAAGCCGCCCTTCACCACTGGTACGGGGGTTGGCACTTGCTGTAATCCCACAATTCACTCGACACAAAGCTCCCAAGAGCACTTAGACGTAGGGCTTTTACCTCCACCGTAGAGGGGCCTGAACTCATACATCCTCGCGTAGCTAAGGCTCTGCCCATATACTTTCGTACCCCATACTTCTACTGTCAGACTTATACCCACGACATCTCCTTTGTGTTTGCCTGCAGATTTAGCTTAGTCCAATGCGCTTATTATTGTTTTCTTCGTTCGATCGTGCAAATGAACGGCAACAATGATGATATATGATGAAGTGACTCGGACTGAAAAGCTGGTATGAACTCTATCTATTTTGTTTTTGTAAATATGACTAGCTTCTCGACCCAGATTTAGCTTTGTTGTGAGAGAACCATGTTTGCAATGACAACTTAGGGATCATAGTTTCTGATGCCATGCTTATTTAGCTGAGAGCTTATAATGGATTGTCTTGAATGCCAACATAGATTTTGAGATGACTATCATGTAGTATGATAGGATGGTATTCTCCTTTGAATGTTTCAAGTGGCTTGACTTGGCACATGTTCATGCATGTAGTTGAAACAAAATCAACATAGCCTCTATGATGTTCGTGTTCATGGTGATTTATATCCTGTTCATGCTTGCATTCAATGTTAGTCAAACTCATTGCATCTTGATGACTGTTGTCGCTCTCTAGTTGGTCGCTTTCCAGTCTTTTGCTAGCCTTCACTTGTACTAAGCGGAATACTGCTTGTGCATCCACTTCCATAAACCCAAATTTTTTTCCATGAGAGTCCACCATACCTATCTATTTGCGGTATCTACCTGCAGTTCCAAGTAAATTTGCATGTGCCATTCTCTAAACCTTCAAGAAATAATATGTTTTGCATGCCCGAACCGCTCAAGTGGTGACAGGGGGCTATTGGTATCTTCCATGCTAGGAGTGTTATCCTCGACATGTGTTTATTCACTGTCATTCACGAGAAAGGGGCCGGTAATTGGAATGCCTAGTTCCACGCTTAAATCGAAAACATAACTGTAAAACAAGACTCCCCCCGGATTGATGTTAGTATGGACGGTACCCGAGGGTTCGACTAGCCGTGGAGTGTGATTGATTGGTGGTGGGGGAGTTAAAACTTTACTTTTCTGTTTGGGAACCGCCTATAGCATGAGTAGCATGGAAGATATTGAGAACTCTTGGTCATTGCGTTGACAATGAAAGCATGTCACCCAAAATTATTATCTCTGTTTTCAAAGCTTGAGCTGTGGCACCTCTGCAAATCAATGCTTCCCTCTGCGAAGGGCCTGTCTATTTATTTTCCTGTTGAGTCATCCTCCTCTTATATAAGCACCAATTAGAGAGCACCTCTGTCATTTTTATGCTTTGCTTTTGATTGATATTGAGTATGACTATGACTGGATCTTCGTTGCTATGAGTTACAATGTTTAGTCAGCCCTTGATCTTTGAAAGTGCTCTGCATTTATGCTTTGCGGTCCCAGAAAGAGCTAGCGAGATACCACCTATTCGTATTGCTTCATGCTTGTTTTGATTGAAGTGTTGGTATTTCAAACTCATTATTATTTGCTCGTTAGCTGATTATGCCATTGATATTAGTTTACCGTGAGACCTTTGTGTCATTTGCTTATGTGGTTAACTTGTGATCTTGCTGAAATTCTGGTTATGAGTTAGACATAGTTGCAACAACAAGATCAAACAGAGTTTGTCAAAGTTTTTCTTTCTCCCTCAGTTTGTCAACTGAGTTGCTTGAGGACAAGCAAGGTTTTAAGCTTGGGGGAGTTGATACGTTTCCATCGTATCTACTTTTCCAAACTCTTTTGCCCTTGTTTTGGACTCTAATTTGCATGATTTGAATAGAACTAACCTGGACTGTTGTTGTTTTCAGCAGAATTGCCTTGGTGTTATTTTTGTGCAGAAATCAAAGTTCTCCAAACGTCCTGAAAATTTACGGGGAGCAGTTTTGAAAAAAAAGAAAAATATATGCGCCAAGTTCCACCTGAGGGGGTGGGCCAGTGGGCCACAAGCCCTGGCTCCGCCACCACCCCCTGGTGGCGATGGGCAGGCTTGTGGGGCCCACACGGCTCTGCCGCCCCCAACCTCAGGTCTATAAGTTCCCTTTCGTCCCAGAAAAAATAAAAAAGAGAAGTTTTCATCGCGTTTGCGATACGGAGGCGCCGCCACCACCTGTTCTTCATCTGGAGGGTAGATCTGGAGTCCGTCTTGGGCTCCGGAGAGGGGAAATCGTCGCCATCGTCATCATCAACCTTCTTCCCTCTCCTATTCCATGAAGCTCTTCGTCGTTCGTGAGTAATCTATTCATAGGCTCGCTAGGCAGTGATGAGTAGGATGAGATCTATCATGTAATCGAGTTAGTTTTGATGGGGATTGATCCCTAGTATCCACTATGTTCTGAGATTGATGTTGCTACTACTTTGCCATGCTTAATGCTTGTCACTAGGGCCCGAGTGCCATGATTTCAGATCTGAAATTATTATGTTGTCACCAATATATGTGTGTTTTTGATCCGATCTTGCAAGTTGTAGTTACCTACTATGTGTTATGATCCGGCAACCCCGGAGTGACAATAACCGGAACCACTCCCGGTGATGACCATAGTTTGAGGAGTTCATGTGTTCACCAAGTGCTAATGCATTGGTCCGGTTCTTTATTAAAAGGAGAACCTTAATATCTCGTAGTTTCCTTTTGGACCCCGCTGCCACGGGAGGGATGGACAATAGATGTCATGCAAGTTCTTTTCCCTAAGCACGTATGATGACAAACGGAATGCATGCCTACATCACATTGACGAACGGGAGCTGGACACATATCTCTCCGTGTTATAGCTATTGCATGATGAATATCATCCAAACAAATCACCGACCCATTGCCTACGAGTTTGTCCTACTGCTGCTGTTACTTGTCTTGCTCTGTTGCTGCTACTACTGTTGCTACTGTTGTTACTTGTCTTGCTCTGCTGCTACTGTTACTACTACTGTCGCTTGCTACTGTTGCTACTTGCTACTGCTGTCACTACTGCTTTTCCTTGCCGCTGCTATTGCTCGTTACACTGCCGTTACTCGCTACTTTGCTGTTACTACCTTGCTTGCGGATACTAATCTTTCAGGTGTGGTTGAATCTGATAAATTCAGCTGCTAATACTTGAGAGTATTCTCTCACCTCCCGTCGTGCGAATCAACAAATTTGGGTCGAATACTCTACCCTCGAAAACTGCTACGATCCCACGCGTTGGTGGGCGTCAACAACATTCTTGTAGTTTCGATTGTCGGAGAGTGCTAACAGCATTCTTCTAGTGCCGTTGCAAAGGGGAAGAACAGTTGACATCACCCTTCGACCCCTCAGACCAGTTGCCCCCGCTTTTTTGTCAAGTCTCGATCACATGATCGACGAGCCATTAACCGACACCGCACTTACCCCCCCCCCCCCCCAGTTGTACGACGCTGCAGAGCTACTATCGAGTACCTAGGGTGACACCTTGTTACGTACTCCGATGTTAGCGTTGTAGTGTAGTTGACCGGCGGTGGTTCTCGGAGGGTGATTCCTCGTTCACCACTTCCGATAACGACTTGCCGTACAACCCATCAAGCGTGACACATCGAGGGTGATTCCTCCCTGGCCACCTTGATGGTTATCACATTTGGAATCCATCGAGGTTGATACCTCGGATACCTCTAATGTTACAACCACACAGTTACTTGACCGTGCTACTGGGAATATTGATGAATAAATGTTAGGCGGGTGGTTTCCCGCGTGGATGTGTGGGTGAGTTAATTAAAATGTTAATGGTTTTTGATATTTGATCTGGGTTGGTCAAAGACCTTATTCGCACTAACCGTCTATGTGGGAGAAGTTATGGGTACTCGACGTCGTGGTATCAGCCGAAGCTCTTCAGACGTCAGCAATGGAGCGGCGCGCGCCCGAGTGGTTTGGATTATCACCGTTCTTGTATAAGAGGTGCCAGGACTGACATCGGCCGCCCTCGCATCATGCAGGAGCGCAAAGGGTGATGGGCCCATGACCCCTGCATGCTTAGGATTTAGACCGACGGGCTGGCCTCTCTATTGAGTCTAGGTGGGGCTGCGACGTGTCGATGTTCCGAGGCCCGGCATGACCCAGGAAAGTGTGTCCGGCCAGAGTTTATCGAGCGTGACGGGGAATATGTGGTGCACCCCTGCACGTATGAAAATTAACTATTTGGATCCACAGTTACAGGACGACTTATACAACTACAACCGTTACTTAAGCGCTTGATAGTCGTGTATCTTCTTTCATCATCTCTCCCATCGCATACTTGAAAATTCCCTTCATACGGAACTCATCATAAGCTGATTAGAGTGGTTAGTTCCCATAATAAAATAATTCATTACCTGCTGGAAATAAAGATTTTCATGAAAAGCTACCGCTTCTCATGATTTCTAAAAGATTTTTGCAAATGAAAAGCAAGCTTAGGATTCGCAAAACAATGGAAACACAAAACATGGCAGAATCTGTGAAAAACAGAACAACAGGTAGTAAATAATTTATTCGGGGCACTTATGCAACTCAAATCTAAACACTCAGAACAGATGACAGAAGTGCAATTATATAGAGCATGTTGTCAAAAATAATTAGATCAAAAAGATGATCTGGTGATGTTTGGTGAATTTTTCTATCAAGCAGACATAATTTGTTTCTGGACAGCATGTCACAATTTTTGAACTTTCTTGCAATCGGAGGCTATAACTTGGCACATAGCTTAAAAATAAAGATACAATGATGTTTCTACAATAGTAACAAACATCAAGACCACTAAAATAGAAAGTAAAAACCAATTGGGTTGCCTCCCAACAAGCGCTTTCTTTTATGCCTTTGAGCTAGGCATAATGCAAGAAGATCAAGTGTTATCAACTCCAAAAGAATAACTTGCCCGAGTAACGGGATCATAAGGTAACTTAATCTTCTTTCTAGGGAAGTGTTCCATTACCTTTTTAAGAGGAAATTGGAATTTAATAATTCCCTCTTTCATGTCAATGATAGCACCAACGGTGCGGAGAAAAGTACGTCCCAAAATAATTGGACATGAAGGATCACATTCAATGTCCATAATAATAAAATCAACGGGCACATAATTATCATTGACAACAATAAGCACATCATCAACTCTCCCTAAATGTTTCTTTATGGAAGAATAAACAAGACGAACACCAAAAGAACATGGATCATAAGGTTTCCAATCAAGCATATCATACATGCTTTTGGGCATAACGAAGGCACTAGCTCCAACATCACACAAAGCAAAGAAAGAGATATTATTCAATTTAATTTTGACCATAGGATCCCAACCATCTTCTAGTTATCTAGGAATATAAGTCTCTAGCTTGAGCTTCTCCTCCCTAGCTTTGATAAGAGTATTGGTAATATGCTCGGTGAGGGCAATATTGAGTGTACTAGTGTGGGGGTCTTTAGCCATTTTTTGCAAAAAGGTGATAACTTCGGAGAGACTACAATTGTCAAAATCAAGATTACTACCATTAATTAAAGTGGTAGTAATGTCATCTAAGCTCATTCTTTTGGTAGTCTCTAAATTCAAAGGACCTTCTTGTCCTATAGTTGAGGTATTAACATCACCATTAATAGGTCCATTGGGACTAGGAGTGTGATGGGTGCTAAAGGTTTTGAGATCCTCAACAACTTGTATAGTAGAAATGGTAGTGTGTGTAGAAAGGCTCTTAATTCTCTCTTCCTCTTCCTTTTCTCTAGCCCGTCTCTCTTTAAGTTTGGCTAGCATTCTTAAGTTCTCATTAATTTGGACTTGGATAACATTCATGGGTGTGGTGTTCCTTTCCTCAAGTGGGGATGTTCTAATTTTAAGCATCTCTACATCATGAGATATGTTGTCCACCTTCAAAGAGAGACTATCTAGTTTCTCTAGTTTCTCTTCTACACTCTTGTTGAAGGCTTTTTGAGAGGTGATAAAATCTTTAAGCATGCTCTCTAATTCAGAAGTGGAGTTTTTTGGTGCTAGGATAATTGTTATTGTTCCCATAGTTTTTGGATGGGAATGGTCTAGGATAGCTACCAAAATTACTCCTATAAGCATTGTTATTAAAGTTGTTCCTAGAGATAAATCTAACATCAACTTGCTCCCTTTCTTGAGCAACCAAAGAATTTAAAGGAACATCATGAGGATCAATAGGAGCTTGCTTAGTAAGTAGAGTCATGATCATGTCAACCTTATCATTAAGAGAGAAGATCTCCTCAACAGAGTTTACCTTCGTACCTGTTGGAGCTCTCTCGGTGTGACATTGAGAATAATTTATCATCATCTCATCCAATAGCTTTGTGGAATCTCCAAGTGTAGTTGACATAAAGGTTCCTCCGACGGCCGAGTCTAACAGATTCCGCGAGGTAAAGTTCAATCCTACATAGAAAGTTTGGATAACCATCCAAGTAGTCATACCATGTGTAGGGCAATTCTTAACAAGATATTTCATACGTTCCCAAGCTTGAGCAACATGTTCATTATCCAATTTCCTAAAATGCATAATGTTACTCCTCAACTGGATAATCTTAGCAGGCGGGTAATACTTCCCAATAAAAGCATCTTTGCACTTATCCCAAGAATCTATGTTATTCCTAGGCAAAGATTGAAGCCACACTTTAGCTCCTCCTCTCAAGGAGAAAGGAAAAAAGCTTAAGTTTAAAAATATCACCATCTACTTCTTTATATTTTTGCATATCACAGAGCTCAAGAAAATTGTTCAAGTGCAAAGCAGCAGCATCTCCATCACCGGAGAATTGATCTTTCATAACTAGGTTCAGCAAAGTAGGTTTAATCTCATAGGACGTGGCTCCAGTGGCGGGAGCAGCAATAGGTGTGGAGATAAAGTCATTGTTGTTGTGACTAGTGAAGTCACACAACTTGGTGTTTTCAGTGGAACCAATAGCAGCGGCAACAAGCAAGAACAAAGCAAATAATTTTTTGTGGTTTTTGGTATAAGACTCTAAAGCAAAAACTGAAAAGCAAACTAAGAAGACTAAAAAGCAAAGGTAAAAGATAGTGTGCAACTCCCCTATCTTGAAGACTGGAGTCCCCGGCAACGGCGCCAGAAATTTACTTGATGACGAGTTGATGGATATACTTCTCGCCCCTTGTTGGTTACCCCAAGTGGAAGGTGGAGATGTAGTCAGCAGCAGACTTCCCTTACACGAAGACTGTAAGGTTTATCGAACCAGGAGGACTCCTAGGCTCAACAAGTATGTGTCTTCCACCCTGGCGCTAGCAGAAGACGTGGACCTGCACGCACAACAAATAACTTTGCTCCCAAGGAGTACAGAGAGGTTGTCAATCTCTCCGGCCTTGTAGTTTGCAAAGAATCAAAACACAAGCGGGAAAGTAATAGTAATAGCAACGGAAAAGTAAATGAAAGCGGTAAATGATGGAGGTGTAAACAATGATGGTGATATGGACCGGACTCACATGATGTTCACTAGTGATGTCTCTCTCCCAAAAGACGATAAACAACTATGCTTGGGTAAACAAATCACAGTTGGGAAATTGACAGAATTATGATCGCACCGCATTGCTAATTATGCTACTTGATAGTTAGAGGTTCAATAGTAATGGAAAGTACGCCAAGACAAGTAGACCGTTTATTCATCAGCATCTACTTAGTAATCATCCACCTTAAGATATCTATCCAGAACATCTCTCCGGTATTAAGTTGCGAGCCCCACCCAAAGTGTAAACTCAAATCAACGGACAACTGCATTAACGAACTATGCGTAAGGTAAACAATCCTTGCAACTGTGGTCACAAGCACCATTGTTTTCTCCCTGGTGGAAACAAGCACATCCCCTAGTCTCATGTTTCTGTCACTCAACCTAGATATCGAGGGGCATGAACCCACAATCATGCATAACGCTCCCTCTTGGAGTTACAATCTACTACTTGTCCAAAGCAATAAATAGCAACGGAAAACGTGCATGAATCACTAAGGAACATAATATAAAATGATAATCAAATATATAACTCATAACAATCTGAACATAATCACATAATCCATAGGATCCCAACAAACCGAGCATAGCAATAGCAAGAGAATTACATAAATGCCTTGATCATGTAGGGCAGCTCACAAGGACTAACCATTGAAGCACAAGATTGGAGAGAATACACCACCTAGCTACTGGTCATGGACTCATGGTCCCAGGAGGACTACTCACGGCACGTTCGGAAAGCGTCCATGACGGTGGAGAAGCTCCTGGAGGTCAATCTGTTGGAAATATGCCCTAGAGGCAATAATAAATTAGTTATTATTATATTTCTTAGTTCATGATAATCGTTTATTATCCATGCTATAATTGTATTGAATGAAGACTTATATACATGTGTGGATACATAGACAAAACACTGTCCCTAGCAAGCCTCTAGTTGGCTAGCTAGTTGATCAAATATAGTCAGGGTCTTCTGATTATGAACAAGGTGTTGTTGCTTGATAATTGGATCACGTCATTAGGAGAATCACGTGATGGACTAGACCCAAACTAATAGACGTAGCATATTGATCGTGTCATTTTGTTGCTACTGTTTTCTGCGTGTCAAGTATTTGTTCCTATGACCATGAGATCATATAACTCACTGACACCGGAGGAATGCTTTGTGTGTATCAAACGTCGCATCGTAACTGGGTGACTATAAAGATGCTCTACAGGTATCTCTGAAGGTGTTCGTTGAGTTAGTATGGATCGAGACTGGGATTTGTCACTCCGTGTGACGGAGAGGTATCTCGGGGCCCACTCGGTAATACAACATCACACACAAGCCTTGCAAGCAATGTGACTTAGTGTAAGTTGCGGGATCTTGTACTACGAAACGAGTAAAGAGACTTGCCGGTAAACGAGATTGAAATAGGTATGCAGATACTGACGATCGAATCTCGGGCAAGTAACATACCGAAGGACAAAGGGAATGACATACGGGATTATATGAATCCTTGGCACTGAGGTTCAAACGATAAGATCTTCGTAGAATATGTGGGATCCAATATGGGCATCCAGGTCCCGCTAGTGGATATTGACCGAGGAGTCTCTCGGGTCATGTCTACATAGTTCTCGAACCCGCAGGGTCTGCACACTTAAGGTTCGACGTTGTTTTATGCGTATTTGAGTTATATGGTTGGTTACCGAATGTTGTTCGGAGTCCCGGATGAGATCACGGACGTCACGAGGGTTTCCGGAATGGTCCGGAAACGAAGATTGATATATAGGATGACCTCATTTAATTACTGGAAGGTTCTCGGAGTTACCGGGAATGTACCGGGAATGACGAACGGGTTCCGGGTGTTCACCGGGGGGGGGGCAACCCACCCCGGGGAAGCCCATAGGCCTTGGGGGGTGGCGCACCAGCCCAGCCCAAGAAGGCCCTATGCGCCATAGGAAGAAAATCAAAGAGAAAAGAAAAAAAAAGAAGAGGGAGGTGGGAAAAAGGGGAAGGACTCCTCCTTCCAAACCTAGTTGGATTCGGTTTGGAAGGGGAAGGACTTCCCCCCCTTGGCTCGGCTGACCCCCTTGGGGCTCCTTGAGCCTCAAGGCAAGGTCCCCCCCTCCCCCCTATATATACGGAGGTTTTAGGGCTGATTTGAGACAAGTTTGCCACGGCAGCCCGACCACATATCTCCACGGTTTCACCTCTAGATCGCGTTTCTGCGGAGTTCGGGCAGAGCCCTGCTGAGATAAGATCACCACCAACCTCCGGAGCGCCGTCACGCTGCCAGAGGACTCATCTACCTCTCCGTCTCTCTTGCTAGATCGAGAAGGCCGAGATCATCGTTGAGTTGTACGTGTGCTGAACGCGGAGGTGCCGTCCGTTCGGCACTAGATCGTGGGACGGATCGCGGGACGGTTCGCGGGGCGGATCGAGGGACGTGAGGACCTTCCACTACATCAACCGCGTTTCTTAACGCTTCTGCTGTGCGATCTACAAGGGTACCTAGATCAAATATCCCCTCACGTAGATGGACATCACCATGATAGGTCTTCGTGCGCGTAGGAAAATTTTTGTTTCCCATGCGACGTTCCCCAACAGTGGCATCATGAGCTAGGTTCATGCGTAGATGTCTTCTCGAGTAGAACACAATAGTTTTTGTGGGCGGTGATGTGTGTTTTGCTGCCCTCCTTAGTCTTTTCTTGATTCCGCGGTATTGTTGGATTGAAGCGGCTTGGACCGACATTACTCGTACGCTTACGAGAGACTGGTTTCATCGCTACGAGTAACCCCGTTGCTCGAAGATGACTGGCAAGTGTCAGTTTCTCCAACTTTAGTTGAATCGGATTTGACCGAGGAGGTCCTTGTATAAGGTTAAATAGAAATTCATATATCTCCGTTCTGGTGTTTGCGTAAGTAAGATGCGATCCTACTAGATACCCATGGTCACCACGTAAAACATGCAACAACAAAATTAGAGGACGTCTAACTTGTTTTTGCAGGGTATGCTTGTGATGTGATATGGCCAACGATGTGATGTGATATATTGGATGTATGATATGATCATGTTGTAATAGATAATATCGACTTGCACGTCGATGGTACGGCAACCGGCAGGAGCCATAGGGTTGTCTTTAAACTAACGTTTGTGCTTGCAGATGCGTTTACTATTTTTCTAGGATGTAGCTTTAGTAGTAATAGCATGAGTAGCACGACAACCCCGATGGCGACACGTTGATGGAGATCATGGTGTGGCGCCGGTGACAAGAAGATCGTGTCGGTGCTTTGGTGATGGAGATCAAGGAGCACGTGATGATGGCCATATCATGTCACTTATGAATTGCATGTGATGTTAATCCTTTTATGCACCTTATTTTGCTTAGAACGACGGTAGCATTATGAGGTGATCTCTCACTAAAATTTCAAGACGAAATTGTGTTCTCCCCGACTGTGCACCGTTGCGACAGTTCTTCGTTTCGAGACACCACGTGATGATCGGGTGTGATAGACTCAACGTTCACATACAACAGGTGCAAAACAGTTGCACACGCGGAACACTCGGGTTAAGCTTGACGAGCCTAGCATGTGCAGACATGGCCTCGGAACACATGAGACCGAAAGGTCGAGCATGAATCGTATAGTTGATATGATTAGCATAGAGATGCTTGCCACTGAAACTATTCTCGACTCACGTGATGATCGGACTTGAGATAGTGGATTTGGATCGTGTACCACTCAAATGACTAGAGAGATGTACTTTTTGAGTGGGAGTTCTTAAGTAATATGATTAATTGAACTAATTTTCATGAACATAGTCTAATGGTCTTTGCGAATTACGATGTAGCTTGCGCTATAGCACTACTGTTTTTTATTATGTTCCTAGAGAAAATTAGTTGAAAGTTGATAGTAGCAAACTTTGCAGACTGAGTCTGTGAAACCGAGGATTGTCCTTGTTGCTGCGTAGAAGGCTTATGTCCTTAATGCACCACTCGGTGTGCTGCACCTCGAGCGTCATCTGTAGATGTTGTGAACATCCAACATACACATTTCTGATGACTACACGATAGTTCAGTACAAGATACTTAATGGCTTAGAAGCAAGGCGCCGAAGACGTTTTGAAACGTCACGGGACATAAGAGATGTTCTAAAGAGATGAAATTGTGATTTCATGCTTGTGCCCTTGTTAAGAGGTACGAGACCTCCGACAAGATTCTTTGTCCACAAAATAAAGGAGAAGAGCTCAATCGTTGAGCGTGTGCTCAGGTTGTCTGAGTACGACAATCGCTTGAATCAAGTGGGAGTTAATCTTCCAGATGAGATAGTGATAGTTCTCCAAAGTCACTGCCACCAAGCTGTGAGAGCTTCGTGATGAACTATAACATATCAAGGATAGATACAATGATCCTTGAGCGATTCGCGATGTTTGACACTGCGAAAGTAGAAATCAAGAAGGAGCGTCAATAGTTGATGGTTAGTAAAACCACTAAGTTTCAAGAAAGGCAAGGGCTAGAAGGGATACTTCGTGAAACGGCAAAACAGTTGCTGCACTAATGAAGAGACCCGAGATTAAACCCAAACCCGAGACTAAGTGCTTCTGTAATGAGGGGAACAGTCATTGAGGTGGAGCAACTCTAGATACTTGGTAGATAAGAAGGCTGGCAAAAGTCGAAAGAAGTATATTTGATATACATGATGTTGATGTGTACTTTACTAGTACTCCTAGTAGCACGAGGGTATTGGATACCGGTTCGGTTGCTAAGTGATTAGTAACACGAAATGATGGCTACAGCGTAAATGGAGACTAGCTAAAGGCGAGGTGACGATACGTGTTGGAAGTGTTTCCAAGATTGATATGATCAAAACGTCGGACGCTCCCTCTACCATCGGGATTGGTGTTAAACCAAAATAATTGTTATTTGGTGCTTGCGTTAAGCATGAACATGATTGGATCGTGTTTATTGCAATACGATTATTCATTTAAAGAGAATAATGGTTACTCTATTTGCTTGAATAATCACCTTCAATGGTTTATTGAATCTCGATCGTAGTGTTACACATGTTCATAATATTGGTGCCAAAAGACACGAGGTAATGATGATAGTACCACTTACTTGTGGCACTGCCGCTTGAGTCATGCTGTTATAAATTGCATGAAGAGGCTCCATGCTGATGGATCTTTGTACTCACTTGATTTTGAATCACTAGTGACATGCAGATCATACCACATGAGCAAGGCCTAGTTTTCATTGAGATGAAACAATATAGTAACTTGTTGGAAGTGATACATTTTGATGTATGCAGTCCAATGGGTGCTGAGGCACGCAGTGAATATCATTATGTTCTTACTTCAATGACGATTTGAGTAGATACAAGAGTATTTACTTAATGAATCACAAGTCTGAAATATTGAAATGTTCAATTCTGTTTCGGAGTGAAGTTCGTCATAACGAGAGGATAAACTGTCTATGATATGATCATAGAAATGAATATCTGAGTTACGAGTTTTGGTACGCAGTTAAGACAAAGTGGAAATTGTTTCGCAGTTCATGCCACCTGGAACATCATAGTGTGATGATGTGTCTGAACGTCATAGCCACGCACTATTTTGTATGGTGCATGCTATGATGTCTCTTATTACCACTATCGTTTATGGGTTATGCATTAGAGACAACCGCATTCACTTTAAATAGGGCACCGCGTATTTCCGTTGAGATGACACAGTATAGATTGAGGTTTAGAGAAATCTAAACTGTTGTTTCTTGAAAGTTTCGGGCTTCGACACTTATGTGAAAAAGTTTCAGTCTCATAAGCTCGAACCCAAAGCGGATAAATGCATCTTCATAGGATATCCAAAACAGTTGGGTACATCTCCTATCTCAGATCCGAAAGCAAAGTGTTTGTTTCTAGAAACGGATCCTTTCTCGAGGAAAGGTTTCTCTCGAAAGAATTGAGTGGGAGGGTGTTATAACTTGATGAGGTTATTGAACCATCACTTCGACCAGTGTGTAGCAGGGCGCAGGAAGTTGTTCCTGTGGCGCCTACACCAATTGAAGTGAAAGCTGATGATGGTGATCGTCGAGCATCGGATCAAGTTACTACAAGCCTCGTAGGTTGACAAGGTCGTGTACTACTGCAGAGTGGTACGGTAACCCTGTCTTGGAGGTCATGTTGTTGAGCAACAGTGAACCTACGAGTTATGGAGAAAGCAATGGTGGGCCCGGATTCCGACAAATGGGTGGAAGCCATGAAATCCGAGAGAGGATCCGTGTATGAAAACAAAGTGTAGACTTTGGAAGAACTACTTGATGGTCATAGGACTATTGAGTAAAGATGGATCTTTAAAAGGAAGACAGACGATGATAGTGATAAGTCACTATTAAGAAAAGCTCGACTTGTCGCAAAGATGTTTCCGACAAGATCAAACAGTTGACTATGATGAGACTTTCTCACTCGTAGCAATGCTAAAAGTCTGTTAGAATTATGTTAGTAGTTGCTGCATTATTTATGAAATATTGCACGTAGGATGTCAAAACATTGTTTCCTCGACGGTTTCCTTGAGCAAACATTGTATGTGATACAACCAGAAGGTTTTGTCGATCCTAAAGATACTAGCAAGTATGCAAGCTCCAGTGATCCTTCAATGGACTGGTGCAAGCATCTCGGAGTTGGAATATACACTTTGATGAGATGATCAAAGATTTTGGGTTTGTACAGGGTTTATGAGAAACTTGTATTTCCAAAGAAGTGAGTGGGAGCATTATAGAATTTCTGATAAGAATATGTGGTTGACATATTGTGGATCAGAAGTAATGTAAAATTTCTGTAAAGCATACAAGGTTGTTTGAAAGGAGTTTTTCAAAGGAATACCTAGATTGAGCTACTTGAACGTTGAGCATCAAAGATCTATGGATATAGATCGAAAGCGCTTAATGGAAGTTGCAACAAGATGCATGCCTTAACAAGTTTTTGAAGGAGTTCAAAATAGATCAGCAAGGAAGGAGTTCTTGGTTGCGTTGTAAGGTGTGAATTTGAGTAAGACTCAAAACCCGACCACGGCAGAATAAAGAGAATAGACGAAGGTCGTCTTCTATGCCTTAGCCGTAAACTCTAGAGTATGCCATGCTGAGTACCGCACCTGATATGTGCATTGCAGCAAGTTTGTTAAGAGGCACACATAGTGATCCAGGATTGAATCACTGATCAGCGGTCAAAGTTATCCTTAGTAACTAAATGGACTAAGGAATTTTTCTCGATTATGGAGGTGGTTGAAGAGTTCGTCGTAAAAGGTTACGTCGATGCAAGCTTTGACACTAATCCGAATAACTATGAGTAATGAAACGGATTCGTATAGTAGAGTAGATATTTGGAGCATTTCCGAATAGCACATAGTAGCAGCATCTATAAGATGACATAAAGGTTTGTAAAGAACACACGGATCTGAAAGTTTCAGAACCGTTGACTAAAACCTCTCGCACGAGCAAGACGTGATCAGACCCCAGAATTATATGGGTGTTGGATTCGTTGAAATCACATGGTGATGTGAACTAGATTATTGACTATAGTGTAAGTGGGAGACTGTTGGAAATATGCCCTAGAGGCAATAATAATTTAGTTATTATTATATTTCTTAGTTCATGATAATTGTTTATTATCCATGCTATAATTGTATTGAATGAAGACTTATATACATGTGTGGATACATAGACAAAACACTGTCCCTAGCAAGCCTCTAGTTGGCTAGCCAGTTGATCAAAGATAGTTAGGGTCTTCTGATTATGAACAAGGTGTTGTTGCTTGATAATTGGATCACGTCATTAGGAGAATCACGTGATGGACTAGACCCAAACTAATAGACGTAGCATATTGATCGTGTCATTTTGTTGCTACTGTTTTCTACGTGTCAAGTATTTGTTCCTATGACCATGAGATCATATAACTCACTGACACCGGAGGAATGCTTTGTGTGTATCAAACGTCGCAACGTAACTGGGTGACTATAAAGATGCTCTACAGGTATCTCCGAAGGTGTTCGTTGAGTTAGTATGGATCGAGACTGGGATTTGTCACTCCGTGTGACGGAGAGGTATCTCGGGGCCCACTCGGTAATACAACATCACACACAAGCCTTGCAAGCAATGTGACTTAGTGTAAGTTGCGGCATCTTGTATTACGGAACGAGTAAAGAGACTTGCCGGTAAACGAGATTGAAATAGGTATGCGGATACTGACGATCGAATCTCGGGCAAGTAACATACCGAAGGACAAAGGGAATGACATACGGGATTATATGAATCCTTGGCACTGAGGTTCAAACAATAAGATCTTCGTAGAATATGTGGGATCCAATATGGGCATCCAGGTCTCGCTATTGGATATTGACCGAGGAGTCTCTCGGGTCATGTCTACATAGTTCTCGAACCCGCAGGGTCTGCACACTTAAGGTGCGACGTTGTTTTATGCGTGTTTGAGTTATATGGTTGGCTACCGAATGTTGTTCGGAGTCCCGGATGAGATCACGGACGTCACGAGGCTTTCCGGAATGGTCCGGAAATGAAGATTCATATATAGGATGACCTCATTTGATTACCGGAAGGTTTTCGGAGTTACCGGGAATGTACCGGGAATGACGAATGGGTTCCGGGTGTTCACCGGGGGGGCAACCCACCCTGGGGAAGCCCATACGCCTTGGGGGTGGTGCACCAGCCCTTAGTGGGCTGGTGGGACAGCCCAAGAAGGCCCTAGGCGCCATAGGAAGAAAATCGAAGAGAAAAAAAAAGAGGGAGGTGGGAAAAAGGGGAAGGACTCCTCCTTCCAAACCTAGTTGGATTCGGTTTGGAAGGGGAAGGACTTCCCACCCTTGGCTCGGCCGACCCCCTTGGGGCTCCTTGAGCCTTAAGGCAAGGTCCCCCCCTCCCCCCTATATATACGGAGGTTTTAGGGCTGATTTGAGACAAGTTTGCCACGGCAGCCCGACCACATATCTCCACGGTTTCACCTCTAGATCGCGTTTCTGCGGAGTTCGGGCAGATTATATAAAAGTAGGTTAGTCCAAATATGTGTAAAATGATATAAAAGTGTAGCAAAACATATAACAATGTCATCGAAAAGATCATGGAACAAGTAGAAATTATAGATATGTTTGGGACGTATCAGTGTCATGTGAACGTCGACTACATGACACATCACCATTATTTGGGCCTAGAGGAAGGTATAGGGGAGTAATAAGTAGATGATGGGTTGCTAGAGTGACAAAAGCTTAAACCCTAGTTTATATCTTGCTTCGTAAGGGGCTGATTTGGATCCATATGTTTAATGGTATGGTTAGATTTATCTTAATTCTTCTTTCATAGTTGCGGATGCTTGCGAGGGAGGTTAATCATACGTGGGAGGTTTTTCCAAGTAAGGGCAGCACCCAAGCACTGGTCCACCCACATATCAAATTATCAAAGTAACAAACGTGAATCATATGAACATGATGAAAACTAGCTTGACATAAATTCCCATGTGTCCTCGTGAGCGCTTTTCTTTATATAAGAATTTGTCCAGGCTTGTCCATTGCTACAAAAAGGATTGGGCCACCTTACTTCACCTTAGTTACAATTGTTACTTGTTACCCGTTACAAATTACCTTACCACAAAACTATGTGTCATCGACAATTTCAGTGGGTGCACAGAATACCTTACTGAAAACCGCTTGTCATTTCCTTCTGGTCCTCGTTGGGTTCAACAGTCTTACTTATCGAAAGGACTATGATAGATCACCTATACTTGTGGGACATCAAGACTCTTTTTTGGCGCCGTTTCCTGGGAGTGAAGCGCCTTTGGTAAGTGGAACTTGGTAAGGAAAAATTTATATATTGTGCTGAAATTTACTGTCACTTGTCACTATGGAAAATAATCCTTTGAGGAGCTTGTTCGGGGTATGTTCACCCCGACCGGAAGCACAAAGAGATGCTCCTCAACCTGCTGCACCTACTGAAAATATTTATTATGAAATTCCTTCGGGTATGATAGAAAAACTGCTAGCTAATCCTTATGCAGGAGATGGAACACTACATCCTGATTTGCACCTAATCTATGTGGATGAAGTTTGTGGATTATTTCAGCTTGCACGTCTACCCGGAGGATGATGTCAAGAAGAAGGTCTTTCCTTTATTTTTGAAGAAAAAGGCGTTGACATGGTATAGGCTATGTGATGATATTGGATCATGGAACTACAACATATTGAAATTGGAATTTCATTAGAAGTTTTATCCTATGCATCTGGTTCATCGTGATCGGAATTATATTTATAATTTTTGGCCTCGTGAAGGAGAAAGAATCGCTCAAGCTTGGGGGAGGCTTAAGTCAATGTTATATTCATACCCCAATCATCAGCTCCCGAGGGAAATTATTATTCAGAGTTTTTATGCTTGGCTCTCTCGTAATGATCAACCCATGCTCGACACTTCTTGTGCTAGTTCCTTTATGAAGAAAGATATTGAATTCAAATGGGACTTATTGGAAATAATTAAATGCAACTCTCAAGATTGGGAACTCGACGAAGGGAATGAGTCAGGTATAAGCCTTAAGTTTGATTGTGTTAAATCTTTTATAGACACCGATGCTTTTCGTGATTTTACCACTAAATATGGACTTGACTCTGAGGTGGTAGCTTCACTTTGTGAATCTTTTGCTACTCATGTTGATCTCCAAAAGGAGAAGTGGTTTAAATATCATCCTCCCATTTAAGTTAAATTGGTAGAACCTATTAAAGTTTAAGAAGAAACTACTATTTATAATGTTGATCCTCTTATTCCTACTGCTTATATTGAGAAACCACCCTTTCCTGTTAGGATAAAGGAACATGCTAAAGCTTCAACCGTGGTTCGTAAGAGTTGTGCTAGAACATCTATACCTCCTGAGCAAATTAAAGTTGAACCTAATATTGCTATGGTTAAAGATCTCTTGGTTGATAATATTGATGGGCATGTAATTCACTTCTGTGATGAAGCCGCTAGAATTGCTAGACCTGATACTAAGGGTAAACATAGACCTATTGTTGGCGTGCCTGTTGTTTCTGTTAAGATAAGAGATCATTGTTATCATGGCTTACGTGATGTGGGTGCTAGTGTGAGTGAAATTCCTTTTACATTATACCAAGAAATTATGAATGAAATTGCACCATCCGAATTAAAGGAAATTGATGTTACCATCAAGCTTGCTGATAGAGATACTATTTCACCAATTGGGATTATTAGAGATGTTTAAGTCTTGTGTGGAAAAATAAAATATCCTACTGATTTTCTTGTTCTTGATTCCCCACAAGATGATTTTTGTCCTATTATATTCGGTAGACCCTTCTTGAGTATTGTTAATGCTAAGATTGATTGTGAAAAATAAACAGTTACTGTAAGTTTTGGGGATGCATCTCATGAGTTCAATTTCTCTAAATTTTGTAGACAACCCCATGAAAAAGAATTTCCTAGTAAAGATGAAATTATTGGTCTCACTTCTATCGCTGGGCCTCCTACCGATCCATTAGAACAATATTTGCTAGACCATGAAAAAGATATGCATATGAATGAAAGGAATGAAATAGATAAGATTATCTTTGATCAGTAGCCTATTCTAAAACAAAACCTACCTGTTGAAATACTCGGGGATCCTCCTCCACCCAAGGGTGATCCCGTGTTTGAGCTTAAATAATTACCTAATACTCTCAAGTATGCTTATCTTGATGAAAATGAGAATTATCTTGTTATTATTAGTGCTAACCTTTGAGAGCATGAAGAGAAGAGATTATTTAAAACTTTGAGGAAGCACCGTCCCGCTTTTGGATATACTCTTGATGATCTTTAGGGCATGATACGTCTCAAACGTAACGACTTTTCCAAACACTTTTGCTATTGTTTTGGCCTCATTCTTGCATGATTTGAACGAAACTAACCCGGACTGACGTTGTTTTCAGCAGAGCTGCATGTATGGTTTTCTTGTGTGCAGGAAAATGGATTTTAGGTGTCCCAGAAAATTCCAATAAAAAATAGGGAAAATCCGTGTACCAGGAGGAACCCTTGACCAGGAGATGGGCCAGAGGGGGGTCACCAGGCATCCAGGCGCCCTGGTGGTGCGGCCTGCCCCCTGGCCGTGCCAGGAGGCCGCCTGGGTGGGGCCCACCCCCTCTGGTGCCTTACCTTGGCTCCTATTTTTACCCGAGACGAACAAACCCCAAAACATAAGTCATTTTGCCAATTCTCGTCACGGAGCCGCCGTCACCCTCCGTTCTTCTCCGGGAGAGCTAATCTGGAGGCTGCATTGGCCTCCGGTGAGGGGAAATCGTCGCCATCGTCATCACCGTCGCCACTCTATCACCCTTCCATGACTTCCCCTTTCATGTGTGAGTAACACCCTACTGTAGGTGAAGGGGTGGTAGGGATTGGATGAGTTAGATCATGTAATAGTTCGTCAGATTGTTGGGGGCATGTTCCCTATCATCTACTATGGTGTTTATCATCTTTGCTAGTACTTGTTGCTCTTCATGCTTGTCACTTTGGGCCCGAGTGCCATGATTTCAGATCTGAACCCCTTGTATTTTCATGAATATATTTGTGTCCTTGATCCTATCTATGAGTTGTATGCACCTATTATAGTCCGGAACCGGCGATCCCAATGGTGACAGCTTGGAACACCAAAGGGGATGGACTATAATTTGAGGATTCCATGTATCCATTGATTGTTAATGCTTTGTTCTGGTGCTCTTTGACAAGAGCACCTTAATCTCCATAAGTTCCTTTTGGCCCCGTTGGTAGCGGGGTGGTAGGACAAAAGATGTTGTGCAAGTTCTTATTGCAAGCACACACGACTACCTTGGGATACATGCCTAATGTTTGATATTTGACTAGATGATCATTACTTTTTTGTTTGCCTTGCCCCAAGTTAAATACATGATATATCTCATCCATGCAGCGCCCAACCATCCATCTCCCTAGCCTACAGTGTTTTAATCCTGCTAGTTACAAGTTGCTTTGCTTTTGTTGTTTTGCATTCGTTGCTTTGCCACCATTATTTCCGTTGCCACCATCACTTCCATATCACCGTTGCTACTAATATTTTGTTGCCAAGCAAGTATCTTTCAGGTGCGGTTGAATTGACAACTCAACTGTTAAAGCTTATAAATATTATTTGACTCCCCTTGTGTCGAATCAATAAATTGGGTTATCTTACCCGCGAAGACTATTGCGATCCCCTACACTTGTGGGTTATCAAGACTATTTTCTATTGTCATTGCTGGGGAGCATAGCTTTATTTACAAGTCTACTTGGAGTTATTTTGCTTGCTACAATTTATCCGCTATGGGTAAGAAAGGAGACCCCAAGGTTCCGATATTACCATCCACTACAAGAAAAGGTATTGTTCCTAGCACTAGTGCTACGGTTGATTCACCTTCCGTTATGAGTAAGTTTCCTTCGCCACCACCACATGTTGCTTCTACCGAGTCCGTCACTAAGTTTGATACTTTTGATGATGCTTCTACTACTCTTGGTGAGACTGGTTTACTTGGTTATTTTATTGTGTCTCAGATTGCTAAGGCTGTGAAGCAGTGTGTAATTGAAATTCCTGTTACACGCTACCCCATTGGTAGACCCTTTGATTACCCAGACTTGAGTGGTCTCAAGGAAAGAATTCTTGATGATGATTATATTGAGCTTGATGATGATTTATGCAGGGAGCTTACAGAGTGTGCTGACTCTGACCCTGTTGATGTTAAGAAGTTGCTTGAAAAGCATTTTATGAAGAACAAATTTACTCCAGATCTTGAATTTGCTTCATCTCCTATTTGCATTGAAGATGCTGATTTTGATTTATCTGTCGATCTTTCACTTAAATCCACAGTTGAAGCTGACCCCTTTATGGCAAATAAAATGACAACGCTATTGCACACCTTACCAAACTCACCGAGTTGGGTGGCTTATTCGCTACAAAGGACAAGAAGAGAAATTATTATGTTACTAAGCTACTTCCTTTCTATTTGAAGGGAGATGTTAAAGCATGGTATGATGCACTACCATGTGGTTCCATTAAGAGTCCTCAAGATTTTGATCAATCTTTTGTTGCTAAATATTTTCCTGCTCATAAGCAACATGCTGCTTTACAAAGAATATATAACTTTAAACAGTTGCAGGATGAGCACCTCCCTAAAGCTTGGGGGAGGTATTGCACTTTACTCAAGGCTAGACCGGGACATGGAATCCCTAAGAATTAATTGCTTGATATATTTTATGCTGGTCTAACCGATGAATCTAGAACCTATCTGGATAGTTGTGTTGGTTGTGTTTTCAGGAAAAGAACATCGGACGATGCTGAAGAACTAATGGTCAAGATAGCCAAAAATCATGATGATTAGTCCGTTCCTGAACCACCTCCACCACCAAAAAAAGGGGTATGCTTTTCTTGAGCCCCGAAGATATGTGATGTTTGTTGTGTATCCCTTGCAACGGCCCCAGGAAATAGTTGTGTCAACGGCACCAGGAATCCTTCAGCTACGGCTACGCCTTAAGGGACTTCCTAGGCAAGTATGCAAAGGATTTCCCCCGTGGCCTTGGAGCCTTGCGTTGGTGTTCCCTCGAAGCGGAAAGGGTGATGTAGCACAGCGACGGTAAGTATTTCCCTCAGTTTGAGAACCAAGGTATCAATCCGGCGGAAGAGTATCTCAAGATCATGCACAAACACAAAAGCTTGCACCAAACACTATGAAGGGGTTGTCAATCCCTTATAGATTGTTTGCCAAGTGAGAACTGAAAGCAACAAAGTAACAAAGCAAAGTAAAAGCGGAGGTGTAAACGATGGATGTGAATAGACCCGGGGGCCGTAGTGTTTATTAGTGGCTTCTCTCATGAAAGCAAGTAGACAGTGGGTGAACAAATTACTGTCGAGCAATTGATAGAACCGAGCAAAGTCGTGACGATATCTATGCAATGATTATTTCTATAGGCATCAGGTCCGAAACAAGTAGACTGATACTTTGTGCATCTACTACTATTAGTCCACACGTCGACCGCTATCCAGCATGCATCTAGTGTATTAAGTCCATAAGAACAGAGTAACGCCTTAAGCAAGATGACATGATGTAGAGGGATAATCTCAAACCAATGATAAAAAACCCCATCTTTTTACCCTTGATGGCAACTACTTGATGTGTGCCTTGCTGCCCCTACTGTCACTCGGAAAGGTCACCACATGGCAGAACCCAAAACCAAGCACTTCTCCCATTGCAAGAATCATAGATCTAGTTGGCCAAACAAAACCCAAGACTCGGAGAGACTTACAAGGATATCACATCATGCATATAAGAAATCAGCAAAGACGCAAATATATATCATAGATAATCTGATTACAAATCCACAATTCATCGGATCTCGACAAACACACCGCCAAAGAAGGTTACATCGGATAGATCTCCATTAAGATCATGGAGAACTTTGTATTGAAGATCCAAGAGAGAGAAGAAGCCATCTAGCTACTAACTACGGACCCGTAGGTCTAAAGTGAACTACTCACGAGTCATTGGAGGGGCGATGATGATGATGTAGAAGCCCTCCAACTCCAAAGTCCCCTCCGGCAGGGTGCCGGGAAGGGTCTCCAGATGAGATCTCGCGGAAACGGAAGCTTGCGGCGGCGGAAAAGTATTTTCGAGGCTCCCCTAATTTTTTGAGGAATATTTGGGAATTTATAGGCCAAAGACCTAGGTCAGGGGGCGGCCAGGGAGGCCACAAGCCTTCCCACCGCAGCCTCCCCCCTGGTGGCGGAGTGGGGGCTTGTGGGCTCCTTGGAGCCCACCTGGCTTGGCCCAAAAGCCCCCTGGTCTTCTTCCGTTCGGGAAAGAAGCATTTCATGGTTTTTCTTCCGTTTGGACTCCGTTCCAAAATCAGATCTGAAAAGAGTCAAAAACACGAAAAAAACAGGAACTGGCACTTGGCACTCAATTAATAAGTTAGTCCCAAAAAAGATATAAAAGGTACATAAAACAACCAAAGAAGACAAGATAACAGCGTGAAACCATCAAAAATTATAGATACGTTTGACACGTATCAAGCACCCCCAAGCTTAACTCCTGCTCGTCCTCGAGTAGGGAAGTGATAAGAATGAATTTTTGATGCTTTCATGCTACCTAGCATAGGTGTCCTTTGTAATTCCTCTTATGTGACGTGAATGTTCAGATCCATTAGATTCAAAACAATAGTTTGCTACTGACATGGAAACAATAATAATTCAAGCAAACTAGCAAAGTAATCATGAACTTTCAAAATAACAAGGCCAAAAGAAATTTATCCATACAAAAGCATATAATCTGGCTATGCTCTATCATCATTGCACAACGAATTTAAATCATCCACAACCCCGGTATTGGCCAAGTAATTGTTTCACACCTTTACTTTCTCAAACATTTTCAACTCTCACGCAATACATGAGCGTGAGCCATGGTTATAACACTATAGATGGTGTGGAATGTAATGGAGGTTGCAAGACAAAAAAGGAGAAGATAGTCACATTAACTAGGCATATCAATGAGCTGTGGAGATTCTCATCAATAGATATCAATGTGAATGAGTAGGGATTTCCATACAAATGATGCACTAGAGCTACGAGTATGTGAAAGCTCTTAAAGAAAACTAGTGGGTGTGCATCCAACTTGCTTGCTCACGAAGACCTAAGACAATTTTGAGGAAGACTATCATTGGAATATACAAGCCAAGATATATAATGAAAATTTCCCACTAACTATATGGTGGTGACAAAACGAGAGACTCTCAATCATGAAGATCATGGTGCTTAATATGCACAAGTGTGGAAAAAGTGGTAGCATTGTCCCTTCTTTCTTTTTCTCTCATTTTTTTATTTGGTGGGCTCTTTGGCGTCTTTTTTATGGGCTTCTTTGGCCTCTTTTATTTCCTCACATGGGACAATGCTCCATTAATGATGATCATCACACTTTCAACTCAAAGTTAGAGCAACTATGACTCCATATGGAATGCCTTCGGTAGTGTACCGTGGCAATGATCTAGCATGGCATAGACATCAATGGAAACATCATGCTAGCTATCTTACGATCGTGCAAAGGCAAAGTAGACGTGGTGGCATATGTCATGGTGGTAGTTGCATGGCAATATATCTTGGAATGACCAAGAAAAAGCCATAGTAGGTAGGTATGGTGGCTGTTTGAGGGAGGCTAGTGGTGGGTTCTGTGCACCGGCGAAAGTTGCACGACACTAAGAAGATAGTGATGGTGGAAGGTGAAAGTGCATCTAAACCATGGACACAACATTAGTCATGAAGAACTCATATACTTGTTGCGAAAGTTTTATTAGTAATCGATACAAAGCATTCAACGCATACTCCTAGGGGAAGGGTTGGTAGGTATAAACCATCGTGCGATCCCGACCGCCACGCAGAGGATGACAATCAGTATACTAATCATGCTCAGATTTCATCACATAGCGGTTCACCATACGTGCATTCTACGGGAATCACTAACTTCAACACAAGTATTTCTAGATCCACAACACCTTACTAGCATGACTTCAATATTACCATAACCACAACTCAAAACTAATTGAGATGAATCAAACTTCTCTAACTATTCAATGCACATGAAGGTGGAAGTTTCCGTATCCCTTTGGATAACTACCCCTTTTGAGACTACTTTCAAAGCATAGATCAACTACCAAGCCACGCACCGTTGTGCTCTAAAAGATATAAGTGAAGCACATAGAGCAAAAGTATCTAGCTCAAAAGATATAAGTGAAGCACATGTGAGCTGAATTGTCTACCAAAGGATATAAGTGAAGCTCGACAAAATCACGGTGTGTGCATGTCTCTCTCTCTCTAGGTGTGCAGCAAGGATGATTGTGACACAACAAAAATAAAAGACTCCTACGATACAAGACGCTCCAAGCAAAAACACATAACATGTGGTGAATAAAAATATAGCCCCAAGTAACGTTACCGATGGATTGAAGACGAGAGAGGTGATGCCTTCCTGGGGCATCCCCAAGCTTAGGCTTTTACGACATCCTTGAATATCTTGGGGTGCCTTGGGCATCCCCAAGCTTGAGCTCTTGCCACTCTTTTATCTCTTTGTCCATAAGAACTTCACCCAAAACTTGAAAACTTCACAACACGAAACTTAAACAGAAACTCGTGATAACATTAGTACAAGAAAGCAAACCACCACTTCCTTAGTTACTGTAGCAAACTTAAATTCTACTTGTGCTGATGTTGGGTTACTGTACTTTCAATCTTCCATGGCTAATACCCCCCGATACTATCTATAGTTTCATCAAAATAAGCAACCAACACAACAAAAACAGAATCTGTTAACAGCAGACCAGTCTGTAGCGATCTATATGTTTGGTATACCTATGGTACTTCAAAAATTCTGAAATATTACGACAGCCTGAAGAATTTGCGTAGCAATCAGCAGCAAAAAGAATCAACTCAAAAGCTCTTACAAAAAATTAAAATTATTTTCGTGAGCAGAAAGTTTCTGTCTTTTTCAGCATGACCAAACGATCATCCCCAAGACTAATCATAACGGTTTTGCTTGGCACAAACGCAAAAAGAAACACAAAAAACACAATCATAACAGAATTATGAAAGTGTGTAAAACACAAAACAGAAAGAAAAAGGATAGATTCGTTGGGTTGCCTCCCAACAAGCGCTTTTGTTTAACGCCCTTAGCTAGGCGAAAGTGATGGAATCACGTATAGTCATCTTTGGTGCTCAAACCATAGGTAGCGTGATCATTTATCATCTTAAGATTTTCATCTTTATTAGATGACTCAGCACTAGCTCTAGGAACAAAAACAGGCTTGACGGTCTTTTTGAGAGTAAGATTTGGAGTATTTTGCACAGCGGCAAAAGCGGAACCCAAGTTGGTTATGACATCTTCTAATTTGCCAATTCTAGAAGAATCATTAACTATAAGTTCCTTCTCCTTTAAATTTTTCAAAAAGTTTCCCACTTTGGATCGGTACTAAGTAATTTGATTGTGGATCTTTCTATCCAAACCCTCAATAAGTTCAACTGTGGCAATTTTTTTTTCAATAGCGTCAAGCCTTTGCATCACGTGTTCCAAGGTCAAGATAATTCGATTAACCATGAGCGGGGGTGAGCCTACCAAATTAATGATAGCTCTATAGGAGTCAACAGTATGGCTCCCCAAAAAAGTTCCCGCCTACAATGGTATCAAGGATATTCCTATTCCAAGGAGAAATTCCAACATAGAAACTGCGAAGGAGGACGGTAGTGGATTGCTTACGAGTAGATCTACTTTGAGCATTGCAAATCCTGTACCAAGCGTCCTTCAAATTTTCTTTCTCATTCTGCCTGAAATTGAGAACTTCATTTTTAGGGGTGTCATTTGGAGTGGTGGGTCTAGCCATTGATGGACTATCTCACACACAAACGAGCAGGAAGAGAGAGTGAAACGGGCAAAAGAAGACAGCAAAAAGGCAAAATAAAACGGCGAAGGAGAAAGGCGAATGAAAACGGCAAATGTAAAGTGGGGGAGAAGAAAACGAGAGGCAACTGGCAACAAAATTAATGCAGAAGAAGAGTTTGTGAGACCTACTTGGATAGATCTTGATTTCTCCTCCCCGGCAACGGCGCCAGAAATCCTTCTGATGTTTGTTGTGTATCCCTTGCAACGGTGCCAGGAAATAGTTGTGTCTACGGCACCAGGAATCCTTCAGCTACGGCTACGCCTTAAGGGACTTCCTAGGCAAGTATGCAAAGGATTTCCACCGTGGCCTTGGAGCCTTGCGTTGGTGTTCCCTCGAAGCGGAAAGGGTGATGTAGCACAGCGACGGTAAGTATTTCCCTCAGTTTGAGAACCAAGGTATCAATCCGGCGGAAGAGTATCTCAAGATCCAGCGCAAACACAAAAGCTTGCACCCAATGCTATGAAGGGGTTGTCAATCCCTTATAGATTGTTTGCCAAGTGAGAACTGAAAGCAACAAAGTAACAAAGCAAAGTAAAAGCAGAAGTGTAAACGATGGATTTGAATAGACCCGGGGGCCGTAGTGTTTACTAGTGGCTTCTCTCATGAAAGCAAGTAGACGGTGGGTGAACAAATTAATGTCGAGCAATTGATAGAACCGCGCAAAGTCGTGACGATATCTATGCAATGATTATTTCTATAGGCATCACGTACGAAACAAGTAGACCGATACTTTCTGCATCTACTACTATTACTCCACACGTCGACCGCTATCCAGCATGCATCAAGTGTATAAAGTCCATAAGAACAGAGTAACGCCTTAAGCAAGATGACATGATGTAGAGGGATAATCTCAAACCAATGATAAAAAACCCCATCTTTTTACCCTTGATGGCAACTAGTTGATGTGTGCCTTGCTGCCCCTACTGTCACTCGGAAAGGTCACCACATGGCAGAACCCAAAACCAAGCACTTCTCCCATTGCAAGAATCATAGATCTAGTTGGCCAAACAAAACCCAAGACTCGGAGAGACTTACAAGGATATCAAATATTGCATATAAGAAATCAGCAAAGACTCAAATATATATCATAGATAATATGATCACAAATCCACAGTTCATCGGACCTCGAGAAACACACCGCCAAAGAATATTGCATCAGATAGATCTCCATGAAGATCATGGAGAACTTTGTATTGAAGATCCAAGAGAGAGAAGAAGCCATCTAGCTACTAACTACGGACCCGTAGGTCTGAAGTGAACTACTCACGAGTCATTGGAGGGGCGATGATTATGATGAAGAACCGTCCAACTCCAAAGTCCCCTCCGGCAGGGCGCTGGGAAGGGTCTCCAGATGAGATCTCACGGAAACGGAAGCTTGCGGCGGCGGAAAAGTATTTTCGAGGCTCCCCTGATTTTTTGCGGAATATTTGGGAATTTATAGGCCAAAGACCTAGATCAGGGGGCGTCCAGGGAGGCCACAAGCCTGCCCACCGCCACCTCCCCCCTGGTGGCGGAGTGGGGGCTTGTGGGCTCCCTGGAGCCCACCTGGCTTGGCCCAAAAGCCCACTGGTCTTCTTCCGTTCGGGAAAAAATCATTTCGATGTTTTTCTTCCGTTTGGACTCCGTTCCAAAATCAGATCTGGAAAGAGTCAAAAACACGGAAAAAAACAGGAACTGGCACTTGGCACTGAATTAATAAGTTAGTCCCAAAAAAGATATAAAAGGTACATAAAACAACCAAAGAAGACAAGATAACAGCATGAAACCATCAAAAATTATAGATACGTTTGAGATGTATCAAGCATCCCCAAGCTTAACTCATGCTCGTCCTCGAGTAGGGAAGTGATAAGAATGAATTTTTGATGATTTCATGCTACCTAGCATAGGTGTCCTTTGTAATTCCTCTTATGTGACATGAATGTTCAGATCCATTAGATTCAAAACAATAGTTTTCTATTGATGTGGAAACAATAATAATTCAAGCAAACTAGCAAAGTAATCACGAACTTTCAAAATAACAAGGCCAAAAGAAAGTTATCCCTACAAAAGCATATAGTCTGGCTATGCTCTATCATCATTGCACAACGAATTTAAATCATGCACAACCCCGGTATTGGCCAAGTAATTGTTTCACACCTTTACTTTCTCAAACATTTTCAACTCTCACGCTATACATGAGCGTGAGCCATGGTTATAGCACTATAGATGGTGTGGAATGTAATGGAGGTTGCAAGACAAAAAAGGAGAAGATAGTCACATTAACTAGGCATATCAATGAGCTGTGGAGATGCTCATCAATAGATATCAATGTGAATGAGTAGGGATTGCCATACAAATGATGCACTAGAGCTACGAGTATGTGAAAGCTCTTAAAGAAAACTAGTGGGTGTGCATCCAACTTGCTTGCTCACGAAGACCTAAGGCAATTTTGAGGAAGCCTATCATTGGAATATACAAGCCAAGTTATATAATGAAAATTTCCCACTAGCTATATGATGGTGACAAAACGAGAGACTCTCAATCATGAAGATCATGGTGCTTAATATGCACAAGTGTGGAAAAAGTGGTAGCATTGTCCCTTCTTTCTTTTTCTCTCATATTTTTTTTATTTGGTGGGCTCTTTGGCCTATTTTTATGGGCTTCTTTGGCCTCTTTTATTTCCTCACATTGGACAATGCTCCATTAATGATGATCATCACACTTTCAACTCAAAAGTTAGATCAAACGATGACTCTATATGGAATGCCTTCGGTAGTGTACCGTGGCAATGATCTAGCATGGCATAGACATCAATGGAAACATCATGCTAGCTATCTTATGATCGTGCAAAGGCAAGTAGACGTGGTGGCACATGTCATGGTGGTAGTTGCATGGCAATATATCTCGGAATGACCCTGAAAAAGCCATAGTAGATAGGTATGGTGGCTATTTTGAGGGAGGCTAATGGTGGGTTTTGTGCACCGGCGAAAGTTGCACGGCACTAAGAAGATAGTGATGGTGGAATGTGAAAGTGCATCTAAACCATGGACTCAACATTAGTCATGAAGAACTCATATACTTGTTGCAAAAGTTTTATTAGTAATCGAAACAAAGCATTCTACGCATACTCCTAGGGGAAGGGTTGGTAGGTATAAACCATCGTGCGATCCCGACCGCCACGTAGAGGATGACAGTCAATATACTAATCATGCTCATATTGCATCACATAGCGGTTCACCATACGTGCATTCTACGGGAATCACTAACTTCAACACAAGTATTTCTAGATCCACAACACCTTACTAGCATGACTTCAATATTACCATAACCACAACTCAAAACTAATTGAGATGAATAAAACTTCTCTAACTATTCAATGCACATGAAGGTGGAAGTTTTCTTATCCCTTTGGATAACTACCCCTTTTGAGACTACTTTCAAAGCATAGATCAACTACCAAGCCACGCACCGTTGTGCTCTAAAAGATATAAGTGAAGCACATAGAGCAAAAGTATCTAGCTCAAAAGATATAAGTGAAGCACATGTGAGCTGAATTGTCTACCAAAGGATATAAGTGAAGCTCGACAAAATCACGGTGTGTGCATGTCTCTCTCTCTCTAGGTGTGCAGCAAGGATGATTGTGACACAACAAAAATAAAAGACTCCTATGATACAAGACGCTCCAAGCAAAAACACATAACATGTGGTGAATAAAAATATAGCCCCAAGTAACATTACCGATGGATTGAAGACGAGAGAGGTGATGCCTTCCTGGGGCATCCCCAAGCTTAGGCTTTTACGACATCCTTGAATATCTTGGGGTGCCTTGGGCATCCCCAAGCTTGAGCTCTTGCCACTCTTTTATCTCTTTGTCCATAAGAACTTCACCCAAAACTTGAAAACTTCACAACACGAAACTTAAACAGAAACTCGTGATAACATTAGTACAAGAAAGCAAACCACCACTTCCTTAGTTACTGTAGAAAACTTAAATTCTACTTGTGCTGATGTTGGGTTACTGTACTTTCAATCTTCCATGGCTAATACCCCCCGATACTATCCATAGTTTCATCAAAATAAGCAACCAACACAACAAAAACAGAATCTGTTAACAGCAGACTAGTCTGTAGCGATCTATATGTTTGGTATACCTATGGTACTTCAAAAATTCTGAAATATTACGACAGCCTGAAGAATTTGCGTAGCAATCAGCAGCAAAAAGAATCAACTCAAAAGCTCTTACAAAAAATGAAAATTCTTTTCGTGAGCAGAATGTTTCTATCTTTTCCAGCATGACCAAACGATCATCCCCAAGACTAATCATAACGGTTTTGCTTGGCACAAACGCAAAAAGAAACACAAAAAAACAATCACAACAGAATTATGTAGGTGTGGAAAACACAAAACAGAAAGAAAAAGGATAGATTCGTTGGGTTGCCTCCCAACAAGCGCTTTTGTTTAAAGCCCTTAGCTAGGCATTCAATGATGCTCTCACAAAAGACAAGAATTGAAGCACAACGAGAGCATCCTAAAGCATGTGAAAACCACATCTAAGTCTAACATACTTCCTATGCATAGGCATTTTATAGGAAAGCAGATTGTCAAAACAACCAATAGTTGCCATATGCAAGGAAGTAGAAAGAGACAATAGCAATCTCAACATAACGAGAGGTATTTTGGTAACATGAAAGTTTCTACCACAATATTTTCCTCTCTCAAAGCAATTACATGCGGGATCATATTCAAATTCAACAATATAGCTATCCCATGGGATATTCTTTTCATGATCCACATGCATGCAAAGTTGACGCTCTTCAAAAATAGTGGGATTATCATCGACTAAAGTCATGACGTCTCCAAACCCACTTCCAATATTATTGCAAATATCATATTCATCATGAGGTTTGAACAAATTTTCAAGATCATAAGAAAGATCATCACCCCAATCATAATTATTGCAACAAGTAGTGGTCAAAGCAAAACTAGCATCCCCAAGCTTAGGGTTTTGCATATTTTTAGCATGATTGTCACTAATAGAATTTATAGTGAAACCATTGCAATCATGCTTTTCATCCAAGGAGCCCTCGTGAATCACTTCATGAATTTCTTCCTCGCAATTTTCAGATTCACGCATCTTAAGCAAAACTCCATAGAAATAGTCAATTGCCCTCAACTCACTAGCAATTCATTCCACATAAGTGGGTCTCTTAAAGAGATTAACAAACGAAGATGCAAGCATATTGAAGGCACATGGCACACAAGTGAACAGAAAGCAAGCGACAAAAAGGGCGAAAGAAAAAGGCAAACGAAAAAAAGGCAAACGAAAACGGCGAATGTGAACTGGGGGAGAGGAAAACGAGAGGCAACTGGCAACAAAAGTAAATGCAAGAGAAGAGTTTGTGACACCTACTTGGATACATCTTGATTTCTCCTCCCCAGCAACGGCGCCAGAAATACTTCTGATGTTTGCTGTGTATCCCCGGCAACGACGCTAGAAATACTTCTGATGTTTGCTGTGTATCCCTTGCAACGGAGCCAGGAAATAGTTGTGTCGATGGCACCAGGAATCTTTCAGCTACGGTACGTCTTAAGGGACTTCCTAGGCAAGTATGCCAAGGATTTCCCCCGTGGCCTTGGAGCCTTGCATTGGTGTTCCCTCGAAGCGGAAAGGGTGATGTAGCACAGCGACAGTAAGTATTTCCCTCAGTTTGAGAACCAAGGTATCAATCCGGCGGAAGAGTATCTCAAGATCCTGCACATACACAAAAGCTTTCACCCAACACTATGAAGGGGTTGTCAATCCCTTATAGATTGTTTGCCAAGTGAGAACTGAAAGCAACAAAGTAACAAAGCAAAGTAAAAGCGGAGGTGTAAACGATGGATGTGAATAGACCCGGGGGTCGTAGTGTTTACTAGTGGCTTCTTTCATAAAGCAAGTAGATGGTGGGTGAACAAATTACTGTCGAGCAATTGATAGAACCACACAAAGTCGTGACGATATCTATACAATGATTATTTCTATAGGCATCACGTCCGAAATAAGTAGACTGATACTTTCTGCATCTAATACTATTACTCCACACGTCGACCGCTATCCACCATGCATCTAGTGTATTAAGTCCATAAGAACAGAGAAACGCCTTAAGCAAGATGACATGATGTAGAGGGATAATCTCAAACCAATGATAGAAACCCCATCTTTTTACCCTTCATGGCAACTACTTGATGTGTGCCTTGCTGCCCCTACTGTCACTGGGAAAGGTCACCACATGGTAGAACCCAAAACCAAGCACTTCTCCCATTGCAAGAATCATAGATCTTGTTGGCCAAACAAAACCCAAGACTCGGAGAGACTTACAAGGATATCAAATCATGCATATAAGAAATCAGCAAAGACTCAAATATATATCATAGATAATCTGATCACAAATCCACAATTCATTGGATCTCGACAAACACACCGCCAAAGAAGATTACATCGGATAGATCTCCATGAAGATCATGGAGAACTTTGTATTGAAGATCCAAGAGAGAGAAGAAGCCATCTAGCTACTAACTACAGACCCGTAGGTCTGAAGTGAACTACTCACGAGTCATTGGAGGTTGATGATGATGATGAAGAAGCCCTCCAACTCCAAAGTCCCCTCCGGCAGGGCGCCAAGAAGGGTCTCCAGATGAGATCTCGCGGAAACGAAAGCTTGCGACGGTGGAAAAGTATTTTTGAGGCTCCCCTGGTTTTTTGCGGAATATTTGGGAATTTATAGGCCAAAGACCTAGGTTAGGGGGCGGCCAGGGAGGCCACAAGCCTGCCCACCGCCGCCTCCCCCTAGTGGCGGAGTGGGGGCTTGTGGGCTCCGTGGAGCCCACCTAGCTTGGCCCAAAAGCCCCCGGTCTTCTTCCGTTCAGGAAGAAATCATTTCGGGGTTTTTCTTCCATTTGGACTCCGTTCCAAAATCAGATCTGAAAAGAGTCAAAAACACGGAAAAAACAGGAACTGGCACTTGGCACTGAATTAATAAGTTAGTCCCAAAAAAGATATAAAAGGTACATAAAACAACCAAAGAAGACAATATAACAGCGTGAACCCATCAAAAATTATAGATACGTTTGAGACGTATCAACCACTCGTTCTTCTGGTGCCCTCCGCCATGCGTTTGGTCGCCGGAAACAGAAACATGAAGCTCCCCGCCATCTCTGTGGTCGCCGGAGCTCATCGCCGGTGAGTTCCACCTCGCCGCCGGTGGATCTGAGCTCCCGAGAGTCAATGACATGTGGGGCCAGCCCCGTGACTAATTGAGATTAGTAAAAATAAAAATAAAAATTATATTAAAGTTAATGAGTCACTGACTTGTGGGTCCAGATCTGTTAAATACCTAATTAAGTTTAAACTTAATCTAAAACTGGCCAGTGTCACTAACGAGTGGGTCCCACTAGTCAGATTTGACTTCCAACGGCGAGGTGACCTGCTGATGTCATGCTGATGCAAGAAGTCCAATTCTGGTTTTAAAATAATTCCAGAATAATTGTAAAACTTTGGAAATTCATAGAAATTTGAATATAACTCCAAATTTGACAAATAATATATGCAAATTGATCAGAATAA
Source organism: Hordeum vulgare subsp. vulgare (assembly GCF_904849725.1). Classification (NCBI taxonomy): domain Eukaryota; kingdom Viridiplantae; phylum Streptophyta; class Magnoliopsida; order Poales; family Poaceae; genus Hordeum; species Hordeum vulgare. Next base: position 192,561,896 of record NC_058523.1, on the reverse strand, counting down.
TTCAATGAACACAATGTGCTACTTTCATGCATGAAAAACAAAGTTATGAAATAGCATCAGGTCAAATCAATAAAATGATTAAGATAAATATGCCATTTCAAATGATATTTGAATTTGGATTGCAAACCAGATGCAAACTAAGGTTTCACCAACCACACTGAATCATATCACCCTTCATTTCATGCCATGTTCATGCATCATGATTGTTGCATATGATTGATATTAATTGTATGTTGTTATTCCGGTAGGCCCCGCCCCTCCGGATACGACTGAATATCCGACTGGTGGATATTACCCCTCTGCTGAGCAACAAGGCAAGCACCCTTTTGATCATTCCGATATCATCCCATGTTCTTGCTCCTGCTCCCACTTATTGCATTAGGACAAATTATTTCAAATGTTTTACTTTGGTAGCTGCTCCAATTCCTTTGCATGACCTGTCATTGTCACAGTAAATAGCCAAAACCATGCAACCTAGCATACCTGGTAGATGCTTGAGCTGTGATGTGTTTATACCTGATATGCTTGCTATGCCTAGAAGTTGTGTGTCAGGTCTGTTTCATCTGGGTGATGAACAGGAATGCATGAATGTGTTCTGGTGACAAGGAATAAGTGTGGAACCTGATTTGGTAAAGGTACCGATGAAAGGCTATGTAGGAGTACATGGCGGGTTGTTTCATTGGAACCGTCCTTAGGAACTGCGTTCCGTGTATGTAATACAAGATGAGATACTACCACATGCTGGGCCCTGAAATATGACCCCGCTCGATTTATTAATCCCTTAGTACTCGGTCCAGGAGTTGCAAGTAGTTTCTGCTGTTTATAGTCATGCTGGAGGCCATGCATATTGCTGACCTTAGAGGTGGGCTATGATGCGGTAGGCAGTGGCACGGTGTACCAAGTGGCACCCGGATGGTGGGCTTGGGAACCCTGCGCACATCGTTTGGGGCCATGGCGGAAACCTCGGCCGGACTTCCGTGCGGGTTACTCTCAAATAGGCAATAAACCTGGATTAGGCATTAGCATGGTTAACTGTCGTGGCCGACTCCCTCGCTGGGCTTCCGCTTGAAGGTTGCCGAGGTGCATGACGTGCACATAGCGATAAGTGGCGAGAGTGTGTGTGAAGAAGTACACCCCTGCAGGGTTATGATCTATTCGAATAGTCGCGTCCGCGGATATGGACTACTTGGAAACATATGTTGTTCATAGATAACTTTAATGGCTACTCATAGAAGTATCAAGATAAGTGCGAGTGTCGTGGATGGCATTTCCGTAGGAAGACGGGAATAATTCCATGATGGTGTATTGTTGTGGAGTTAGTGGACTCGTGTGCGAGAAAACAAAGTTGTCAAAACTATTTAAAAATGTAGTTTTGTCTAGCCAAGAGTCAAAGCTGGCTTGCTGCATGAAACACCACAACCCCTTTATTGATACCTGGGCATGAGTAGATAAATCTGTTCTAAAGTCTTGTTGAGTACTTTTGTACTCATGTTTGCTTAATAATTGTTGCACAGGATACCCACGAGCCAACAGGTGGGTTCTTTCTAGACATCGATGATGACGAGTAGCCGGTGTCCCAGCTACGACATGGCCCCTTTCAGAAGGCATCTGTAGATAGTCAGGCTTTATGCCTTATCCTTCCATCTATGTGTACTCAGACAGCTTTATGCTTTCGTTGGTTTGTATGACTTTGATTGTATGACTTGAGTGTCGGGTCGTGTGACCCCTGCTTGTATGAACATATTATGCAAGACTCTTCCGAGTCTTCTAAATAAATGCCGTGATGTTGTGATGCCATTGTTGTATCTATGCATATCTAGTTTGTCATGCATACGTGTGATGCACTGTGATATGTATGGGATTCGACACCTAGTCGTATGCCTTAGTAGATTTCTATACAGAGAAATGCCCCTTTGTGATTCCACCGAGCCTTGGTAGTTCGCTACTGCTCCGGACACATTGGTTGACCGACATGTATCCTTCTTAGCTGTTGTGTCTGTCCCTACGAGGAAATGTCACGCGGTGTAATGGAGTCCTTGTAGCTTGCTATGACTCGTCTACACTCGTTGTTGACCGACACCTGCTTTGCTGGGTTATGTATGTATGTCTCTTTACAGACGAGCCACTTGAGTTTATGACTAGATATGTCGATCTGGGTTCTTTGACATTGGAATGCTAGCGACACTAATGCATACGCGAGTCCAAAGGCGCAAACGGTCCCGGCTAAGGAAGGTGGCAGCCGTGGGGATAACCGTGCGTGAGACCGCAAAGGAATGCAATGTGTTACAGGATGGATTCCTATGGCTTAGGATCGGGGTCCCGACATCGTTCCTTTGTGATCAAGAGAGGACGAGAATTATGTAAGGCTACAAAAGCACACCTCAGAGTTCATAGTTCTCATATATGGATTTCCCAATGTCACCGCGGCATCCAAAGATAGTACCACAATCACCACAACATATCTCAAGGATAGTCAAAGACAAGCACCAAGAGACTCTCAATCTTCAATCAATTCACAAAATAGGAAATCACTCATGAAAATATTCTTCTAATCCATGTCCAATAGACCGCTATCACCATGGTCTCGGAGATTATACTAGATAAGATCAAGTGAGTACATCAATCTAATACATAAAAGAAGGGGAAACATTGTGGGATCACCCTAGATTAACATAGACTATGATCACAATTAAGATCACATCATGGGAGAGAGAGATAACCACATAGCTACACTTAGAACCCTCGGCCCCGAGGGAGACTACTCACAAATGGCCATGGTGAGCAAGAGGTTGATGGAGAGGTGCAGCCTGAAGAGGAGACGACGGCCACGACGGCGGCCACGACCCTTGGGGACGATGGCCCTTGGGCCCCCTTCTTCCTTGGAGATGGTGCTGGTATGGAGGTGGTTCTCCACCCCAAGGCTGCTGCCTAGGAGGAGGAAATTTCGTGGCTCTTGGTGGATCTCCAGAAATGAGGATTTTCCTCTCCTTATATGAGCTGGGAGAATCATCCTTGACCCTCCGCCGATGAATGCCCCTTTGATCCAAGGGCTCTTGGGCACCTCTAGAACCTTCCTTGGGAGTCCTCTCAGGCCTAATGAGGCCCCAAAGTCGTGGCTTGGCCGAATCCCCAAGTTTGGAAAGAGTTGAAGTCAATCACGTCACAATATTTCGGATTCCCGTAATCAGATTTTGTCCTTCAGTAAAACGGGTCTACACGCCACGTCCGGACTCTGTTTTGGACGAACATTTAGTCCAGATTGTTCCTCATGAAATTCATCACAACTTTCGCATGTATTATTTTTCCATTTGACGTAATCTTCAAGGCAGAAACAAACGATCTCTAAAATCTATAGGGGGACATATTTCAAGAAAGTCAGAGTCCTACTCCGATACGACTCCTTTTGCATTTTAGTCAATTTCCAAGGAATTCCTACACACCAAAGTGTAAAACAAGAACATTGTGCAATTTTGCAACCATTAATAGGTTAGTCCAAATAAATGCTTAAAAATATATAAAATTAATAGAAACATGAGACAATGATGCAAAACAAGCATGACACAAGCAAAAATTATGGATACGTTCGGGACGTATCAGGTGGGGACAATATCCATTAAAATAAAGGTATCATGATTGCTTTATAAGAAGTGAAACTTTTTGCTCGATATATCACCTGTTTGGTAGTAAGACTTGATCAACCTTGCTAAAAAGCATGTTTTAAATGAGTAAAAAGAGAAGCTTGTCATGTTTTCATTTTCTTTATCCTTCATCCTCCTTGTTGTACCAAAGTTTTATGTTTTAGAAGCTTCACATGTTTAACCATTACTTCGAGCTTTCTGGAAGTTTTGCAGCTTTCGGTACTTCGATTTTTTTTCAAAAGTGAAGTTGTCAGAAAAAATCCAGAAACATTATAATAAAAATTTCCATCAAAAAAGAGGCACACGGGCACCTGGGGCTGACTAGGGGGGCCACCCATGGTCGAGGCGGCCACGTGGCGTGACCTGGCCCCTGGCAGCGCCGACAGGGCGCCTGGGCCCACCTGGTCCCCTTTCCATGTATTTGTTCTTCCCTTATCTCTCTCTCACTCCAAAAATCCTGATTTTTCTTCTAAAGCTCAAGTTCTTGCTGTTCTTGGTGGCAAATTTCGATCTCTCTCTACATTCCATCATTTGCATTGAGGTTTTGAGCATTTGCTCCTTGGTATGTGACTCCTCCACCCTCCAATTAGGATTTTGATTGGTAGTATTATTTGTGAGTATTTAGGAGTTCTTGGTGCTGCTCATATGAGCTTGGATGCATGTTTAGAAATTTATTTGTGAAGTTTTGATGCAAGCTTATGCATCGGGGAAGTGAGTAGAATAGTTTGCTCCAACTCATTTTGCTTAAACCTTCATTTTTGTGATGTACCAAAAATTTCAGCAATGAGTTTGTTTGGAAAAGCAAAAGGATGGTTTGGGAAGAAGAGACCCGAGCCTACCGATAGACTAACTAGAGCTGCAGCTTCACCCTCTATTGTGGACAAGTTACAATGATGATATCGTGCCACGAGAGTTGCTCCACGAGATGGACATGACACGTGCCATGACATACCCGTGTTCAAAATTCCTTGCGGCGGCAGGTATTAAGGATGATTTTGATAACCTCTGTGCAGCTGCAGGTTTGACACATCTCGTAACACGACGTGTGCCACAATACCCAAAACTCACCTATTATTTTGTCAACTGGTTTAGATATAATGATAAACTTCCATGATTGAATTCAGATTATATGAGGATATCTTTAGCATGTCTTTGGCAGAATTTTGTGACGTTACAGGTGTGCGGAATGTTGGGAAGACGACTAGAATAAAAGTTCAGCCCTACGAGCTGAAATCCCTATTCGCCTCCCTTTGCAGCAAGGATCCGCAAGACATTCACCGGGGGATGATTTCCAACATCTTGTTTCCCCACATCAGGCATTTCGCATACTATACTGCTCGAGGGGTGTTAGCTCGTGACAACGCGAGCAACATTTCGGCTCTGGATATTGCTATCTTGGCAGCTGCCCTCTCTGGATATAACACGTATAATATTGTTGCTTTGATTGCTCATCGCCTCGTTGCTAACACCGACAAGGGGACTCACTTTGGTGGCATTTATGCCACGCTTATACTCGAGCATCTCGAGCACAGTGTACATGCAGATGATGTGCCTTTTGCATTCATAAGCTTTGGTCTTACTGTTATGAAGAGGCATGAGTTTGTTACTAGGACTTCTGAGTTTGGTAACCTTGTTTAGATTATGAGGTTTGGCGGGTGAAAGGACGTGGATGTCGCCTAGAGGGGGTGAATAGGCGCTTTAAAATAATTATGGTTTAGGCTTGAACAAATGCGGAATAAAACTAACGTTTAATTTGTCAAGCACAAAACCTACAACAACTAGGCTCACCTATGTGCACCAACAACTTATGCTAAGCAAGATAAACAATTAAGTGATAGCAAGATATATGACAATAAACAATACGGCTATCACAAAGTAATGTGCATAAGTAAAGGGTTTGGGTAAGAGATAACCGAGGCACGCGGAGATGATGATGTATCCCGAAGTTCACACCCTTGCGGATGCTAATCTCTGTTGAAGCGGTGTGGAGGCACAATGCTCCCCAAGATGCCACTAAGGCCACCGTAATCTCCTCACGCCCTCGCACAATCCAAGATGCCGTGATTCCACTAAGGGACCCTTGAGGGCGGTCATCGAACCCGTACAAATGGAAACCCTTGGGGGCGGTTACCGGTACCCGTACAAATTGCTCGGGGCAATCTCCACAACCTAATTGGAGACCCCAACGCTTGCCCGGAGCTTTACATCACAATGATTGAGCTCCAAGACACCACCAAGCTTCTAGGACACCCAAGCATCCACGAAGAACAATCTCTAGGGTACTAAGTACCAAAAGGTAATATGGCTTCTCAAACTTCACTTCCACGTATCACCGTGGAGAACTCAAACCGATGCAACTCATGCAATGGCAAGAACACACAAAGCGGTCAAGTCCCTCACACTCAAATCCCTCCACAACAACAAAAGCTATGGAGAAATATGAGAGGAAGAACAAGGAGCTCACAAAGAACTCCAAGATCAAGATCCAAGTGGTTCCATTCACATAGAGGAGAAAGTGATTGGTGGAGATGTGGATCTAGATCTCCTCTCTATTTTCCCTCAAGAACAAGCAAGAATCATTGGAGGGATTGAGAGTTAGCAAGCTCTAAGAAGGTCAACAGTGGGGGAAGAACATGAGCTCAACGGATAGATAAGGCCAAGGGGGAAGAAGACCCCCTTTATATAGTGGGGGAAGGAATCAGACTGTTACCCCCACTTACAGCCCGCGCCCAGCGGTACTACCGCTCAGGGAGGAGCGGTACTACCGCTAGCCCCTGGCAGTACTACCACTAGCCCCTGGCGGTGCTACCGCTAATGAAAGTCTACGCAAAAAGTCTGACGGAGAACAATCGCTCAGAGAGAGGTACTACCGTCCCGAAGCGGTACTACCGCCCACCCGGAGTGGTACTACCACTGCCCCTGGTGGTACTACCGCTAGGCCCCTCATGGTACTACCGCTAGGACTGGAGCGGTACTACTGCTCGCCACTGAAACAGCCATAACTTTTTGCATACGAGCTCCGAATTGAGCAAACCCAAGCTTGTTGGATTCAGGACAAAAAGAGCTATCCAAATCTTAAGACCATGCAGATATGAAAATGCCAATGATATAGAGATGTGAGACCTCTATGAATGAAGAACCGGCAAAAACTCCAACATCGAAAACATCATAGTAGATGCATATGGACTCCGTTTTCGATGAACTCGAGCTTGTTATGAAGATGACCATAAGCTCTAAACTCACAGAGAGAAACACCAAATAAGAACCAAGAAGTATGATGCAAGGATGGAAATGGTTTGAGCTCTCAACGAACGATGTGATCGAGCTACTCACTTGAGAGCCCCCCTTGACAGAACGGCAATCTATCCTAAAACAGAAAACCTATCAAGGGCAAACCTATACCTTGCACCTCGTCCTCTTGAGCTAGATGACGATGATCTTGTCTTCCTCAAGATGGACCACCTTCTTGATTGCGTTGGCTTGATGAAGATTAGTTGATTGCTCCCCCATACACAACATGGGTGAGCCGCTCTTCGGTATATCTTCACAAGTCCATTGCCACCACAATGGACGGCAGGCTTCAAGCATGATATCTTCGTGCTGATCCACTTGAACTTGCACACCGCAATCTTGATGACGATCACCACTTGACGTCATCCTTCATCGGTTGTATGAGATCTTCCTCTAGACGCAAGCCCATGGAGACACACCTAACCCCACATAGAACTCTCATGAAGACCATGGGTTAGTACACAACACGTAATGGACAATGCTTACCATACCATGGGATCACTTGATCCCTCTCGATATATCTTGTACGCTTTGTATGAGATCTTCCTCTAGACGCAAGCCCATGGAGACACAGCTAACCCCACATAGAACTCTCACAAAGACCATGGGTTAGTACACAAACATTTAATGGACAATGCTTACCATACCATGGGGTCACTTGATCCCTCTCGGTACATCTTGTACGCTTCGTGTGTTGATCATCTTGATTTACTCTTTGTCTGAGATCTTGATCAACCTTGTGTCTCTATGACCATTCTTTGGATAATACCTTGAATACCATCTTGGTCATCATATAAACTCCTTGAACCCAACAGATGGACTTCAAGAAGTGCCTATGGACAAATCCTATAAATATAACTTAAGGCAATCATTAGTCCATAGGAATTGTCATCAATTATCAAAACCACATATGGAGATATATGCTCTAACGGCAGGTTTACTACTCGCGAGATCCGTCTACCTGCACCACTTTTGTTTGATTATACTAGCAGGAACGAATGGTCCTTCACCACGATTGAGCTGGACGAGTTTGTGATCCAGCAACAGTTCCACAACCCCATGGAGGGGGTTGTTCCCGAGGAAGATGAGCCAGAGGAGATTCCGCCTCCCCAGGAGGAACCTGTTGCCCAGTGTGGCGAGGGTCCTTCTTCTTAGGGTGGGGAGCCTTCTTCTTGTGAGGATAGCAAGACATCAGTCTACGCTCCCGAGGCCCCTTACGATTCTTGGAGCTACCAGTACCACCCTCGAGCCGGAGGGAGCTCCTGGGGCCCACAGTAGCCAAGCCCAACTTAGGACAAAAGCCTAAGCTTGGGGGAGTATGTACCCTTCTCCCCTTTCATTGTATCATTCGTGGTTTCCTTTTTAATCTTTTCAGAGTTTTTGCATGTTCTTCTTTGTTCTTTCTTTGCAAAAACAACAAAAACATTTCTCTTTTCTTTTTCTTTCGTTTAACCTTTGGAAAACCCAAAAAGATTTCCTTTCTCTCTTTAGTTTGCTTTGTTTGCAGAGTTTAGCTCACGTCCATGGTTGCAATTGCACTTGATTATATCTTTCTATGTTCGATCATGCAAGTGACGATGCAATAATGATGAAGATCGACGAAGAGGATGCAACAAGGAAAGCCGGTATGAACTCTATTTGGTTCTACTTTTGTACATATGCATGTACTTATGATCTAGAGACCAGCTTGTAGCGACATAGTGATATGTTTACAATGCTTTCCCAGTAGTTCATGCTTTCTTTGTGGCTAGTCTCAAATAGCTCGAGTGCATAATGTGTTATTGAAATGATTTGCATGCATTGCGTTGTTCATGGTTTGGCATATTGAACTGGTATTTCCCTTCGGAGAGTTTTTTTTTGGATTGACTTGGCATATGCTTACACATGTTTATGACTAGAAGTCTATCAAGCCTTGATGATCTTTATATTTTAGAATAGTTATATCACTTTCATGCCCGATTCAATGTTGCTTTGTCGCTCTGCATGATTATGATCGTTATTGCTCTCTAGGTGGTTGCTTCCCCGTCTTTTGCTAGCCTTCGCCTGTACTAAGCGGACTGACTGCTTATGCATCCAAAATCCTTGGAACCAGTTGCACCATATGAGTCCACCATACCTTCCTATATATGGTATTTACCATCCATCCTAACGAAGACTTTCTTGTACCATCTCAAAACTATTCAAATGCACTTCTCTTTTTATACCCTACACGCTCATGGAGCGTTAGGGGCAATCAATATCTTCCATGCTAAAAATATTTTACTCCTTGACAAAGTTTATTCTAGTCAAATTTACGAGGGAGAGGCTGGTTTGGAGAATGCCCAGTTCTAAATGGTTTATAAAAAAATAAACTTACACTCCCCCTAGGCTTGAGATTGTATGGAGGGCACCCGCGATGCGGTGATACGTATCCAACGTATCTATAATTTTTGATGGTTTCATGCTATTATCTTGTCAAACTTTGGATGTTTTGCATGCCTTTTATATATTTTTTGGGACTAACTTATTAACCCAGTGCCAAGTGTCAGTTCCTGTTTTTTCCATGTTTTTGACCCCTTTCAGAGGAGATTTTGAAATAGAGTCCAATCCGAAGAAAATCCCCGAAAAGATTTTTTCTACAATAGAAGAAGATCGGGAAGCTTGAGAGCCAAGGCAGGGGGGCCTCATGGGCCCCACAAGCCCCACCCCACGGCCAGGGGGGAGGCCGCGGCCCACAGGCTTGTGGGCCCCCTGGGCGCCCTCTGCCCTAGGGGTTGCGCCTATGTATTCCCTAAAAATCCCAAAAAAATCAGGAGATCATCGAAAGTACTTTTCCGCCGCCGCAAGCTTCTGTCTCTGCAAGATCCCATCTAGGGCACGTTCTGGTGCCCTGCAGGAGGGGGGATTCGGATACGGAGGGCTTCTTCATCGACACCATGACCTCTCCGATGATGCGTGAGTAGTTCACCATAGACCTACGGGTCCATAGCTAGTAACTAGATGGCTTCTTCTCTCTCTTGGATCTTCAATTCAAAGTTCTCCATGATCTTCATGGAGATCTATCCGATGTAATCTTCTTTTGTGGTGTGTTTGTCGAGATCCGATGAATCGTGGATTTATGATCAGATTATCTATGAATCTTATTTGAGTTTCTTCTGATCTCTCTTATGCATGATTTCATATCCTTGTAATTCTCTTCGAGTTGTGGGTTTTTTCTGGCCAACTAGATATATGATTCTTGCAATGGGAGAAGTGCTTGGTTTTGGGTTCATACCGTGCGGTGACCTCACCCAGTGACAGAAGGGGTAGCAAGGCACGCATCGTGTTGTTGCCATCAAGGGTAAAAAGATGGGGTTTTCATCATTGGTTTGAGATTATCCCTCTACATCATGTCATCTTGCTTAAGGCGTTACTTTGTTCGTCATGAACTCAAGACACTAGATGCATGTTGGATAGCGGTCGATGTGTGGAGTAATAGTAGTAGATGCAGAAAGTATCGGTCTACTTGTCTCGGACGTGATGCCTATATGTATGATCATTGCCTTAGATATCGTCATGACTTTGCGCGATTCTAACAATTGCTCGACGGTAATTTGTTCACCCACTATGATATTTGCTATTTTGAGAGAAGCCTCTAGTGAACACTATGGCCCCTAGGGTCTAATCCACACCATATTTTCAGCCTTACACTTTTTACTTCGTTGCACTTTCCGCCTTCAGATCTCACTTTTGCAAACAATCTTGAAGGGATTGACAACCCCTTTGAAGAGTTGGATGCAAGCTTGTTTGTGTTTGCGCAGGTACTCTGGACTTGACGAGACCCTCCTTCTGGATCGATACCTTGGTTCTCAAACTCAGGGAAATACTTACTGCTCCTGTGCTGCATCACCCTTTCCTCTTGAAGGGAAAAAAAACCAACGCAAGCACAATCTCCGTCAACCTGTCAAGTTCTGGCGTTGTTGCTTGAGAAGCATCAGAAGGATTTCTGGCGCCATTGCCGGGGAGGAAGATCAAGTCAAAAACTCATCCAAGTAAGTGTCGCAAACTCATCTCTTGCATTTACTTTGTTTGCCAGTTGCCTCTCGTTTTCCTCTCCCCCACTTCACAATTTGCCTTTTTTGTTCGCCCTTTTCTCTCGCTTGCTTTCTGTTTGCTCGTGTGCCATGTGCCTTCAATATTTTCGCATCTTTGCTTGCTAAAAATCTAGTGATATGGATCCTCATCCACTTGCTAATCTCTTTAAGAGATCCAATTATGTTGATCCAATTGCTAGTGAGTTGAGTGCACTTGACTATCTTTATGGAGTTTTGCTTGAGATGCGTGAATCTGAAAATTGTGAGGAATAAATTTATGAAGTGATTCACGAGGGCTCCTTGGATGAAAATCATGATTGCAATGGTTTCACTACAAATTCTATTAGTGACAATCATGCTAAAAATATGCAAAACCCTAAGCTTGGGGATGCTAGTTTTGCTATGTCCACTACTTGTTGCAATGATCATGATTGGGGTAATGATTTTTCTTATGATCTTGAAAATTTATTTAAGCCTCATGATGAATATGATATTTGCAATAATATTGAAAGTGGGTTTGGAGAAGTCATGACCTTAGTTGATGATAATCCCACTATTTTGAAGAGCGTCAACTTTGCATGCATGTGGATCATGAAAAGAATATCCTTTGTGATAGCTATATTGTTGAATTTGGTTATGATACCACATGTAATTGCTATGAGAGAGGAAAATATTGTGGTGGAAACTTCCATGTTACCAAATTACCTCTCGGTATGTTGAGATTGCTATTGTCTCTTTCTTCTTCCTTGCATATGGTAACTATTGGTTGTCTTGACAATTTGTTTTCCTATAAAATGCCTATGCATAGGAAGTATGCTAGTCTTAGATGTGATTTTCACATGCTCTATGATGCTCTCGTTGTGCTTCAATTCTTGTCTTTTGTGGGAGCATCATTGAATTATCAATGCCTAGCTAAGGGCGTTAAACAATAGCGCTTGTTGGGAGGCAACCAAATGAATTTATCTTTTTATTTTTGTTTTGTTGCGTCCACACCATCATAATTCTGTTGTGATTGTGTTTTTTGTGTTTCTTTTTGTGTTTGAGCGAAGCAAAACCTTTATGACTAGTCTTGGTGATGGTTGTTTTATCCTGCTGGAAAAAGACAGAAACTTTTCGCTCATGAGATTATTTTTCATTTATATTTAGATAGAGATTTTGAGTTGATTCGTTTTGCTGCTGGTTTATATGCTTTTTTCCCAGGCCGTCGTAATTTTTCAGATTTTTTGAGGTATCATAAGTATACGAAGTATACAGATTGCTACAGACAAGTCTGTTTTTGACAGATTCTGTTTTTGTTGAGTTGGTTGCTTGTTTTGATGAAACTATGGTTAGTATCGGGGGGTACTAGCCATGGAAAAGTAAGAATACAGTATCCGAACACCAATATAGATATAATTCAAGTTTGCTACAGTACCAAAAAAGTGGTAGTTTGTTTTCTTGTGCTAATGTTATTACGAGTTTCCGTTTAAGTTTTGTGTTGTGAAGTTTTCAAGTTTTGGGTGATGTTCTCATGGACAAAGAGATAAGGAGTGGAAAGAGCTCAAACCTGGGGATGCTCAAGGCATCCCAAGCCAAATTCAAGGACACCAAAAAGCCTAAGCTTGGGGATGCCCCGGGAAGGCATCCCCTCTTTCGTCTTCAATCCATCGGTAACATTACTTGGAGCTATATTTTTATTCACCACATGATATATGTTTTGCTTGGAGCGTCTTGTATCTTAGGAGTCTTTTCTTTTTGTTGTGTCACAATCATCCTTGCTGCACACTTTTTTGAGAGAGAGAGACATGCACTCATCATGATTTTGCTAGAATGCTCATAGTGCTTCACTTATATATTTTGAGCTAGATACTTTTTCTCTATGTGCTTCACTTGTATCTTTTAGAGCACGGTGGTGCCTGATTTGGTAGTTGGCTTATGCTATGAAAGTAGTCCCAAAGATGATAGATACCCAAAGAGGATGCAAAAACCTCCATCTTCATGTGCATTGAATAGAAAGAGAAGTTGTGATTCCTCTCAAATAGTTTTGAGACGTGGATTTGGTAATATTAAGAGCTTGGTTAGTAGGGTGTTGTGAATCTAGAAATACTTGTGTTGAAGTTAGTGATTCGCGTAGCATGCACGTATGGTGAACCGGTATGTTAGGAATTCGGATCATAATTGATCTATTGATTGTCATCCTTTGTGTTGAGGTTGGGATCGCGCGATGGTTAACACCTACCAACCATTCCCCTAGGAGTATGCGTTTAGCACTTTGTTTCGATTACTAATAAAAACTTTGGCAACAAGTATGTGAGTTCTTCATGACTAATGTGAGTCCATGCTATAGATGCACTTTCACCTTCCACCATTGCTAGCTTCTCTAGTGCCGCGCAATTCTCGTCGGTGCACAAACCCACCAAATTCCTTCCTCAAAACAGCCACCATACCTACCTACAATGGCATTTTCATAGCCATTCCGAGATATATTGCCATGCAACTCCCACCGTTCCGTCTCATGACTTGTGCCGTCACTCTCATATTGCCATTACATGATCGTAAGATAGCTAGCGAGATGTTCCAACGTCATACGCCATGCTAGATCGTTGCACATCCCGGGACACTGCCGGAGGCATTTCCTATGGAGTCATCATCATTGGGAGCTTTGAGTTGTGAGTAAATTAAAGTGTGATTATCATGATTATTAGATCATTGTCCCATGTGAGGAAATAAAAAAAAGAGGCCAAAGAGCCCAAAAACAAAAAAAAGAGAAAAAAGAGGCCTAAGAGCCCAAATGAAAAAAAATGAGAAGAGAGAAAAAGAGAGAAGGGACAATGCTACTATCTTTTTCCACACTTGTGCTTCATAATAGCACCATGTTCTTCATGATTGAGAGCTTCTTGCTTTGTCACTACCATATGCTAGTTGGAGTCTTCATTATATAACTTGGCTTGTATATTCCAATGATGGGCTTCCTCAAAATTGCCCTAGGTCTTCGTGAGCAAGCAGGTTGGATGCACACCCACTAGTTTTCCTTTTGAGATTTCACATACTTATAGCTCTAGTGCATCTCTTGTATGGCAGTCCCTACTCATTCACATTGATAACTATTAATGGGCATCTCCATAGCCTACTGATACGCCAAGTCAATGTGACCATCTCCTCCTTTTTGTCTCACAACCACCACCACACTCTATTCCACCTATAGTGCTATATCCATGGCTCGCGCTCATGTATTGCGTGATAGTTACAAAAAGTTTGAGAAAGTAAGAGTGCGAAAACAATTACTTGGCCAATACAGGGGTTGTGCATGATTTACATTAGTTGTGTGAGGATGATGGAGCATAGCCAGACTATATGATTTTGTAGGGATAACTTTCCGTGGCCTTGTTATTTTGGAAGTTCATTATTACCTTGCTAGTTTGCTTGAAGTATTATTGTTTTCATGTCAATAGCAAACTATTGTTTTGAATCCTATGGATCTGAACATGCATGTCACGTGAATGAAGTTGCAAAGGACAACTATGCTAGGTAGCATTCCACATCAAAAATTCATTCTTCATCACTTCCCTACTCGAGGAAGAGCATGAGTTAATGTTGGGGATGCTTGATACGTCTCCAACGTATCTATAATTTTTGATGGTTTCATGCTATTATCTTGTCAAACTTTGGATGTTTTGCATGCCTTTTATATATTTTTTGGGGCTAACTTATTACCCAGTGCCAAGTGCTAGTTCCTGTTTTTTCCATGTTTTTGACCCCTTTCAAAGGAGATTTTGAAACACAGTCCAAACGGAAGAAAATCCCCGAAAATATTTTTTCCGTAACGGAAGAAGATCGAGAAGCTTGAGAGCCAAGGTAGGGGGCCTGAGGGGCCTCACAAGCCCCCACCCCGCAGCCAGGGAGGAGGCCGCGACCCACAGGCTTGTGGGCCCCCTGGGCACCCTCTGCCCTAGGGGTTGCGCTTATATATTCCATAAAAATCCCAAAAAAAATCAGGAGATCATCGAAAGTACTTCTCTCTCTTGGATCTTCAATACAAAGTTCTCCATGATCTTCATGGAGATCTATCCGATGTAATCTTCTTTTGCGGTGTGTTTGTCGAGATCCGATGAATTGTGGATTTATGATCAGATTATCTATGAATCTTATTTGAGTTTCTTCTGTTCTCTCTTATGCATGATTTCATATCCTTGTAATTCTCTTCGAGTTGTGGATTTTGTCTGGCCAACTAGATCTATGATTCTTGCAATGGGAGAAGTGCTTGGTTTTGGGTTCATACCGTGCGGTGACCTCACCAAGTGACAGAAGGGGTAGCGAGGCACGCATCGTGTTGTTGCCATCAAGGGTAAAAAGATGGGGTTTTCATCATTGGTTTGAGATTATCCTTCTACATCATGTCATCTTGCTTAAGGCATTACTCTGTTCGTCATGAACTCAATACACTAGATGCATGCTGGATAGCGGTCGATGTGTGGAGTAATAGTAGTAGATGCAGAAAGTATCAGTCTACTTGTCTCGGACGTGATGCCCATATGTATGATCATTGCCTTAGATATCGTCATGACTTTGCGCAGTTCTATCAATTGCTCGACAGTAATTTGTTCACCCACCGTGATATTTGCTATTTTGAGAGAAGCCTCTAGTGAACACTATGGCCCCCAGGGTCTACTCCACACCATATTTTCAGCCTTACACTTTTTACTTCGTTGCACTTTCCGCCTTCAGATCTCACTTTTGCAAACAATCTTGAAGGGATTGACAACCCCTTTGAAGCGTTGGGTGCAAGCTTGTTTGTGTTTGCGCAGGTACTCTGGACTTGACGAGACCCTCCTTCTCGATCGATACCTTGGTTCTCAAACTGAGGGAAATACTTACTGCTCCTGTGCTGCATCACCCTTTCCTCTTCAAGGGAAAAAAACCAACGCAAGCCCAGTCTCCGTCAACGTGTCAATTTCTGGCGCTGTTGTTTGAGAAGTAGCATGCGGCTAGCCATGGCTTGTGTAAGAATTAGTGGAGGGGGAATGTAAGCATAAAAAGCATGGGAACTGCCATTAATATGGTTGGTATGGAATATATTGAGAACCTTTACCGTCTATCTTTGACTGGAAAGTTACACTCCCAAAAGCATTTTATCTTTGTTTTCAAAACCGCAAGCTCTGGTACTTGTTTAGTCTTTGCTTCCAGCCACGGATTTTCAACCTTGCCATCAAAAGGCACGGTTCGAGAGTCTTCACCTTCTTTATTCAAAGCACCAACTATTGAGAGCATAATTTTCATTCTGAGTGTAATGTGCATTGTCCCAAAGTACCACATTGTCTTCTCCATGATTGTGATATTACTCATTCTGAAATATATTTTTCTAGTCTCCTTTAAGACTCCAAAGGAGCGTCTGCATTTATTTTTTTGCTTCACTCATGGGGCTAGCGATATACCACTCTAGTATGTCCAAGTCATGTGCATTGTGATCTCGTCATGATTTTTAGTTGCATATTATTCATTCTTAGTTGTTTGAAACTCTTCACATGATCGAAGGATTGCTTCGTGCATTGTCTTTGTAGCATCGCTCCAATACTTGTTGGACTTGTTTGTAGTACATGCTTATATACATCTAATGAAGCAAAAGAGTTTGTCAAAGTTTTCTTTGCCGCGTCCAGTTCGTTGAACTGAATTTCTTGAGGACAAGCAATATGCTAAGCTTGGGGGAGTTGATACGTCTCAAACATATCGACTTTTCCAAACACTTTCGCTATTGTTTTAGCCTCATTCTTGCATGATTTGAACGAAACTAACCCGGACTGACGTTGTTTTCAGCAGGGTTGCTTGTATAGTTTTCTTGTGTGTAGGAAAATGGATTTTTAGGTGTCCCGGAAAATTCCAATAAAAAATAGAGAAAATCCACGCACCAGGAGGAACCCTTGACCAGAAGATGGGCCACAGGGGGGTCACCAGGCCTCCAGGCGCCCTGGTGGCGCGGCCTACCCCTTGTGCATGCGAGGAGGCCGCCTCGGTGGGGCACACCCCCTATGGTGCCCTATCTTGGCTCATATTTTTACCCAAGACGAAGAAACCCCAGAACCGAAGTCGTTTTGCCAATTCTCGTCGTGGAGCCGCCGCCACCCTCTGTTTTTCTCTGGGAGAGCTAATCTGGAGACTGCCTTGGCCTCCGGTGAGGGGAAATCGTCGCCATCGTCATCACCGTCGCCACTCCATCACCCTTCCATGACTAACCCTTTCACGTGTGAGTAACTCCCTGTTGTAGGCGAAGGGGACGATAGGGATTGGATGAGTTAGATCATGTAATAGTTCATCAGATTGTTCGGGGCATGTTGCCTATCATCTACTATAGTGTTTATCATCTTTACTACTACTTGTTGCTCTTCATGCTTGTCACTTTGGGCCCGCGTGCCATGATTTCAGATATGAACCCCTTATGTTATCATGAATATATTTGTGTTCTTGATCCTATCTATGAGTTGTATGCACCTATTATAGTTCGGAACCGACGATCCCAATGGTGACAGCCTGGAACACCAAAGGGGATGGACTATAATTTGAGGATTCCATGTATCCATTGATTGTTAATGCTTTGTTACGGTGCTCTTATACACGAGCACCTTAATCTCCATAAGTTCCTTTTGGCCCCGTTGGTAGCAGGGTGGTAGGACAAAAGATGTTGTGCAAGTTCTTATTGCACGCACGCACGACTACCTTGGGTGTGACAGCCCGATGCCGACGTTCCAGAAGATTCCCCTTCTATTCCGTTTTCGTCGTGTGTCTTATTTTATTTGTTGCATCATTATCGCATCATGCGCATCATCAGCACTGCATCGGCAACCCGTTGCCGCCAGTTTTCAAAACTTGCATCCGTTGTTAGTTGTCGGTTCTCGTCGTTGTTCGATCTGAGCCCGTTCACACACGCACGCGCCCAGGGCTTCGTCAAATCCTTGTTTTTAAAAGTGTGCGTAAAACTTTCTCTGATTGGGTTGAGATTTGACGTGCGGTCTTATTTTAATATAGGTAGGCCGTCTGTCAAATTTCGTCACGATCGGAGTCCGTCTGGTAACCGAACGGTCGACCGCAGCGGCACCGTATTCGATCTATCGTCGGACGTGTTCCGGTGTTTGAAAAATACGTTGTCGAGTGTCGTTTTCCCTCTCATCTCCGCCTAGCCCCTCTGCACAGTGCTTCGTCCCTACGCGCAGCCCAGTTCGAAACCTCTCGGAACCCGAACCCGGCGGTCGTGACCGTTGGATCCGGATCAACCCCGTTTTATCGCAAATCGTCATCCGTTTATCCTTTGAACTCTCCTAACCTATTTCTCGACCATCCGATCAAAATCAGAGGGTCCGAACCAAACCCGTTTTTCCTATTTAAAGGCCACCCCTAACCAAATTTAGTTCAACCCTAACTCCTAGGCGTCTTGTCCCATCGTTGCCGTCGCGAGCCACCTCACTTTCCCCACAGGACCAACCAGAGCCGAGCTCCCTTCCGATCGAGCCGCCGTTGTGCACTACCTGATCTCTCCTCGGTTTCAACATCGATCAATCCTCACGGAGGAAACCATCCATCCATCTAGCCCCGCAGCCCCACAAACATCCAACTAGCAACACCATCATATGTGGATGCGTCCATCCGTCCTCGTCAGATCGAGCCCGACCGGCACCGCTCCTCGCCCGTGACCCCACACCAGCGTGGCATACTGCTCGAGCACGCCTCCACGCGCAAGGCCCCGACCAGCTCTATTGGAACCTGGAGCTCCCCTGTGCCGAACTAGGTGCACGTGGCCACTGCGGTGCGCCTGCTACGTCTGGGCGTGTCCAGCACCTGCAGAGGCAGCCGCTCGAACAGCTTCTGCTCTTCTAGCTGGAGCTTTCCCCTTGTCTCCAGCGCTCCTTGCCCTGCTGCCGCATCCCCAGCTTCCCGGTCAACATCAGCAGGTCCCTGCTCCTTCCTCCTGCTATTCTCTTTCTCCTTCCCTCTTGCATCTCTTCCCCTGCTGTGTGTGCGCCATTGACAGGAAGAAGCAGCGCCATGGCCTGCTCCAACCCCGACGAGCCCCACTGCCATCGGGAATGGAGAAGGTGCTCCCGGATCTGCCCATCCTGTCGGCGCCCCACTGAAGCCAGCAACCAACCCGAGACCACTCAGACCTGCATCCCCGATCTGGCACACACGCCATCTGTGTTTGTGTTTTCAGTTTGGTCAGATTCGCGCCATGGTATGGTTCATCTCTCTTTAATCCCATGCTTTGTCATAAGTTGTTTGCTAGTCGGGCTGGTAATTCCCGTGTGCAGTCATCAAGAGGTGCAGAGTTCGAATCCCACTTTCCCCTGTTTTATGTGACACTTCGCTAGCACACTGGCATGTGCATTGCAATGAGACCCAGGGCTCCTGGGATCGAATCCCAGCTTTGCCCCATATTTGTTTTCCCTGTCATATATTTTTTTTCCACACTAAGATTTTGCGAATTTCAGAAAAAACTTCAATTTTCAAACACCCGTAGCTTTTAGACCGTGCACCGGATTAAAATGTTTTCAACATGTAAGATGCTTAGAATTTTCTGTAGTTTCACAAAAAAACCAACTCTCATGCATAATTAGATCTGTTTAGTGTGGTGTTTGCATCGGTTTGTGTGTCGATGTGATGAAACGGTTTAGGTCGTAACTATTTGTCCGTAGCTCCGTTGGAGATGTGCCATATAAGTAAATGGTCCAGAACAACGAGTAGAATCACGTGAACCACTTTGTTTTGCTGTTTAACAAACATAAATTGTGATTAGGACAAATCTAGACAGAATTAGAATTTAACGCGTGGGGTCATTTCGGAGATGCTATATGTCGTTTCCGGCTTCATTTAAAATGCCTAGATAGGTAGATTAATTTGTGCTTCACCCGTGCCATGTTTAACAACATTTAATATATCCTTGTACTTGAACGGGAGTGAACTAAATAATTAAACGTGGAGTTTCATCGATATGCAACTCGTTGCATATCGAGCTTCACTTAATGTGTAGTGATGTGTGAGGTGAATTGCCATGTCATCCCTTGCATGTTGAACTGTTCATGCATCATAGTAGGTTGTGCATCATGTTGTGCATCGTGTGGTGAATAACTGTGTTGATGCTTGTTACCGGTTTCCCCCGTCTCGATAGAGCTCCGCAAGCGTGTCGGATGTGAGGACCGGTTTGACTACGTCGGTTCGTCTGCTTCACGGAGGCATTCTTCTTCCAAGCGGGATCTCAGGCAAGATGACCATTTCCCCAGATACCATTACTATCATTGACATGCTAGTTTTGCCGCTTCTTTCGTTTATGTCTCGTTGCCTACCACATGTTAAATATCAACCTCTCAGCAATGCCATGATTACCTTCAACCTGTTCGACCTAGCAAACCACTGTTTGGCTATGTTACTGCTTGCTTAACTCTGTTGTTAGCGTTGCTAGTTGCAGGTGAAGTTGCTTCCATGTGATAACATGGGTCCCTTGTCATATCACCATATTAACACTATTTAATTTAATGCACCTATATACTTGGTAAAATGTGGAAGGCTCGGCCTTTCTAGCCTGGTGTTTTGTTCCACCTTTGCCCCCTTAGTTTCGGCTACCGGTGTTATCTTCCATATTTGAGCGCTCCTAACACAATCGGGGTTGTTATGGGGACCCCCTTGATAATTCGTTTTAGATTAAAGCTGGTCTGGCAAGGCCCAACATTGGTTCTACATTTTCCCAACATAATAATTTTGTTAATACTGAAAGCATAGGGCGTCATGAACCCGAGGAGTAATTTAACATAATACAGGGAGGGCCGGTGTTGATGGTGCTGGTCCAAAATAGAGCACCGTGCGGGGCCAACCCGGGGCAACTCGGGTGATGTCTATGAGGCCATCGTACGCTTCGCTTATCCGTCGTGTCCTGAGAACGAGATACGCGGCTCCTATCGGGATCGTCGACACATCGGGCGGCCTTGCTGGATTAGTTTTACCTTTGACGAGATATCTTGGGCATCGGGATTCCGGTGATGATTTGGGTAATCTCAAGTTGAGGTTTTCCACTAGGGAATCCGACGAGATCGCGAGCTTCGTGATTGAGGATTTCTATGCGGCTTGTGGTACTTTGTGATGGACTAGATGGAGCACCCCTGCATGGTTTAATCTTTCGGAAAGCCGTGCCCGTGGTTATGTGGCAACGTGGAAACTTTGTTTAACACTGGTTCTAGATAACTTGAAGTAACTTAATTAGAATGTGTGAACCGTGTGCGTAACCATCACTGTCTCTTTCATGAGTTCCCTCTTCGATCGAGGACACGGTGGGGTTATGTTTGACGTAGGTAGGTGTTCAGGATCATTCGTTTGATCATCAGTAGTTCACGTCCGTTATGCGTAGATCATCCCCCTCTTATTTCTTGTACTCGTAAGTTTAGACACCTCATATAATCTTAGCCGCTGCTGCAACCTCACCACTTAACCATACCTCACCCATTAAGCTTTGCTAGTCTTGATACCTTTGGAAATGAGATTGCTGAGTCCCCTGTGGCTCACAGATTACTACAACACCAGTTGCAGGTACAGGTAAAGGTTACTTGACGCGAGCGCGTTGATTGTTCATTTTGAGTTGCTTCTTCTTCTTCTTCTTCTTCGATCTAGGATGGGTTCCAGCCGGCAGCCTGGGATAGCAAGGATGGACGTCGTTCTTCTTTTATCGTTTGTTTTCGTCCGTAGTCGGGCCCTGCTTTTACTCTTGATGATTATGTAATGTACTGATGTGACTCTGATGTAGCTTGTGGCGAGTGTAAGCCAATTCTATCTATATATCTCTTCATATCAGTACATGTACTTGTAACGATATCCATTCTTGCGACACGACGAGATGCACTTCTATCCCTGACGAGGCCCTCGTGCCAAATTGAGGATAGGGTCACATCTTGGGCGTGACAAGTTGGTATCAGAGCAGTACCGACCTAGGAGCCCCCTTGATTGATCGAACTTGGCCGAGTCGAGTCTAGTGAAAAACTGCTTGAGTCTAGTTATATATCGGAGAGTAGGATTCTTTTTTCTCCTCTTCTATGCTCTGGTGAGGAATCCTGACGTAATAATTTATTCTACTCCTCTTCTCACTCAAAAAAAAATTAGGATCACGCGGATATTTTTGGAATCTATATGATGCCGATGTGATGGAGTTCTGTCTTGGTTTCCCCGTGTCTGACTTGATTTTCTTCCGGGGAGTTGAGCTCCAGGGAATTCTCGAGCACATCGTTATCATTCAGATTTCTTAGTATCTCAGAACGAAGGATGTTTGTAATTGCTTCCATACTAGTAGTGGCGAGATAACCCCGATGTCCCGAGTACTGGTGCAGATTGTTCGGGAGTACTGCCATACTTTGTATCATTGTGATCACGAGGGTCTTTAGTAGATGAAGGTCCGAGATTTTGGTTGTGTGTTGATGGATGTGATACAGGTGACGGGTTAGTATAGGAGTTGTGTGATATTACTCCTTGTATCCATGTACCAGATTGCATGACCAGATATTTCGGGAATTCATAGGTGGGAATTCAAGTAGTTGCTTATAGGACAATCTTCCAACAAATGCATGATGTTAGGTTGGGGTTCGACATCTAATGGATTCGTTTGTTGACGGTCGACTTACAGCGGTACACGTTGTGTCTTAATGAGTCCTTCTAGCTTGCTACGACTCGGGGACGCTTCGTATGTCGGGTGCACTGCCTTGCACTTGATGGCTACTGTAAAATCGAGCCCGTGCGATCCTGTCCATGAAAATATCAGACAAAATCTTTCTCATGAGTTTGTTCTGGCTTGTTTCATAAGCCACACCTTTTGTTTTTGTTGAATATGGTAATTCGTCTTGCTTCGATGTCAAGTGGTGATTTCAGATCTTTCCAAATCTGTGTTCTCATATTTTTATGTGAGCGCTAATTCTTTTGCTCAATCAGTTGTCTTATCAATTCTTGTCAACCGGAGTTATCGTATCAATTCCATTCAACCGGTGTGTTTCTCTCCAAGTGGATTCAATCCTCTCCAATTTTGCAAGATCATTCTCTCATTTTATTACGGAGTTCATCTCATCTAGCCCAAGTTGTCTTTGTTTTCCCCACCCTCCCGCCCTTTTCTCAGTGATTCAATTTTCATCCAAGAGTTTTCTTTTCATTGTGTTTCCGCTGTTTGTTCTTTTCTCTTTTAACCAGTGATTCGTTGTGAAGATTCTCAGGAGCTTCATGTTCATCCTTATTCAGTCTTGTTATCTTTTCCGGTGAATTTAATTTAATTATCCGTGTCTTCATATCCTATTCATCCTTGTAATTCTTCCTATGTTGGAGTTTCTTGTCAGCCTATCCTGTTATTCATTTAACTCTAGTCTATCCGGAGTGCTGAAGTTATCTCAGAAATTCTTGTTTTCAATTGTTTCATTTATTTTGGGGTGCTAACCTCATCTAGTTTTCATTTGTACCGGTGCATTCAATCTTTCTTTCAATCTTTTCAACAGTGGTTTCTTTGAGTGGGCCCATAACCCACAGGTTCTTTCCCAGGATCTTTCCTGGCTCTTCTAATCTTTTCGTAGGTCTCTAATTCTTTCAACTATGACGTAAGTATGAGTGTCATCAATCATATTCCTTCTTCAAGATCGCTTCAAATTTATTTTCGTCTTTGGCTCTACCTTTCATCCTTCATTATTCCGGAGTGTCTCAGTTATTATTGGTGGTGTTCTCCTCATCATTTCAGCTTTGAAGACAGAAGGAGTGTTTCTCTCAAATCTTGCTCCATTCTTGTGAAGATTGTCATCTCAGCATCGTGTTATCCTCTCAATTGTTCCAATCATGAGTAATTCTTTTCTCGCTATCCGGTGCTTTTCTGAGTTGTTTTCATTCTCGATCCTACGAAGGCCATCATTTTAGAAGATTCTTCGTTCTTAGCTTTCAGCTTTCATCCTCTATTCTTCTCCATTGTTGTCTCTTCGTTCATCTCTCGATTATCCGGTGCCTTGTTCTAGTTTTCCCTCAGCTGGCACATGATCTCTTCACTCTCATGTATATCCATTAATTCGTGGTGTTCCCATTCAATTGTGATTCTTACCGGTGCTTCCTTCAATTATACTTCAAGTGGTGCTTATCTCTCTGTCTCGTCAAGATTCATTTCAAGAAGAATAACTTGTATGCTAAATCTGTTGCTTGTCATCAATTAAACTTGATGAAGGATAAGCATAACATAATTCTTATTCTGGTTTATAGTAATCTGAATTCTTTTCCGGAGGACTCATGATATCAATTCTTTTCTCGTGTGCTTATCTTTCTTTTCTGGAGTACCAAGTTCTTTTAAGTATCTCTTTATGAGGCTTCATCTAAATCTTGGCAAGGTCATAATCTGATTCTTTTCTACCTTCATATCGTTGCATCATTCTTTTGTATACGGAGGTCCTTCATGGTGATTCATCAAGATTTCAATTCATTCTGAAGTGTTCTTCAAGATTCTTGCTGGAGAACCTAAAGTTTTCTTCTCTTGCATTTCCAAGTGCATTTGTTCTTCCTTATCCTTTGAGGTGGTATTATAGCATTCTTGTTAGTGTAGGAGCCTCGAAGAGTTTTCCTTTCAAGTATGAGATAATTAAATCCACCAATTCGATATTCATGGGATATTTTCAACCCATGATTTGTTCATCGAGCTATATTGGTTTGGATTTCACCTAAAGATTTTCCTATGGATTGTTGCTATTATGGTGCTTGTCATTAATCCAAGTTCTCAATGTATCCTCTTGGTGTAAGAAGTTTTCATATCTTGCTTTCAACCAATCTTGTTTCTATTAGTGTTTGGTTGTCACCTCGTAAATGTTGAGATGATTTTCACAAGCCCGCTACTGTCTTGTTCTTTTCGTTGTTGTTTTTCCAACAACTACGTTCAATTCTTCTTGCAAGGGTGCTTGTCAAGTTCATTTGAGATAGTAGTTGTCATTCTCTCTTCATTCTCTTCTTCCGTATGAGCTAGTTCCTACTCTATTGTTCCGAAGGCTTTGAGATGTTGCTCTTTTGGGTCTACCATGTTGTTCTATCAAGATCTTGGTGTGCCCTTGTTCTATTTACTTGTTTGTTGTGAATCTTGTCTAATTCTCTCTTCTTATCGAATTTTTTGTTCCATTTTCCTACCGAAGTGCTGCCGAAAATTTCCGTGAATTGTTGCTTCTTTCCTGTATCATTCCTCATCTCTTTGCAACCTTCAAGGATCATTGGTTTCACTCGTTTGTCAAAGAAGCGACTAAGTTTTTACCTCTTGCTTTCTCATCCTCTCCCCCTTTCATTCTTGGATCTGGGGGCGAGATCCTCTTGTAGTGTAGGAGAGTTGTGACAGCCCGATGCCGACGTTCCAAAAGATTCCCCTTCTATTCCATTTTCGTCGTGTGTCTTATTTTATTTGTTGCATCACCATCGCATCATGCGCATCATCAGCACTGCATCGGGAACCCGTTGCCGCCAGTTTTCAAAACTTGCATCCGTTGTTTGTTGCCGGTTCTGGTCGTTGTTCGATCTGAGCCCGTTGACACACGCACGCGCCCACGGCTTCGTCAAATCCTTGTTTTTAAAAGTGTGCGTAAAACTTTCTCTGATTGGGTTGAGATTTGACGTGCGGTCTTATTTTAATATAGGTAGGCCGTCTGTCAAATTCGATCGGAGTCCGTCTGGACGGTCGACTCTAGCAGCACCGTATTCGGTCTATCGTCAGACGTGTTCCGGTGTTTTAAAAATACGTTGTCGGGTGCCGTTTTCCCTCTCATCTCCGCCTAGCCCCTCTGCACAGTGCTTCGTCCCTACGTGCAGCCCAGTTCGAAACCTCCCGGAACCCGAACCCGGCGGTCGTGACCGTTGGATCCGGATCAACCCTGTTTTACCATAAATCGTCATCCATTTATCCATTGAACTCTCCTAACCTATTTCTCGACCATCCGATCAAAATCAGAGGGTCCGAACCAAACCCGTTTTTCCTATTTAAAGGCCACCCCTAACCAAATTTAGTCCAACCCTAATTCCTAGGTGTCTTGTCCCATCGTTGCCGCCGCGAGCCACCTCACTTTCCCCACACGACCAACCAGAGCCGAGCTCCCTCCCGATCCAGCCGCCGTCGCGCACTACCTGATCTCTCCTCGGTTTCAACGTCGATCAATCCTCACGGAGGAAACCATCCATCCATCTAGCCTTGCAGCCCCGCACACATCCAACTAGCAACACCATCATATGTGGATGTGTCCATCCGTCCTCGTCAGATCGAGCCCGACCGGCGCCGCCCCTCGCCCGCGACCCCACACCAGCGTGGCACACTGCTCGAGCACGCCGCCACGCGCAAGGCCCTGACCAGCTCTGTTGGAACCTGGTGCACGTGGCCACTGCGGTGCGCCTGCTACGCCTGGGCATGTCCAGCACCTGCAGAGGCAGACGCTCGAACAGCTTTTGCTCCTCTAGCTGGAGCTGGAGCTTTCCCCTTGTCTCCACCGCTCCTTGCCCTGCTGCCGCATCCCGAGCTCGCCGGTCAACATCAGCAGGTCCCTGCTCCTTCCTCCTGCTATTCTCTTTCTCCTTCCCTCTTGCATCTCTTCCCTTGCTGTGTGTGTGCCATGGACAGGAAGAAGCAGCGCCATGGCCTGCTCCAACCCCGACGAGCCCCACTGCCACCGGGAATGGAGAAGGTGCTCCCGGATCTGCCCATCCTGTCGGCGCCCCGCTGAAGCCAGCAACCAACCCGAGACCACCCAGACCTGCATCCCCGATCTGGCACACACAGCATCTCTGTCTGTGTTTTCAGTTTGGTCAGATTCGCGCCATGGTATGGTTCATCTCTCTTTAATCCCATGCTTTGTCATAAGTTGTTTGCTAGTCGGGCTGGTAATTCCCGTGTGCAATCATCAAGAGGTGCAGAGTTCGAATCCCACTTGCCCCTGTTTTATGTGACACTTCGCTAGCATACTGGCATGTGCATTGCAATGAGACCCAGGGCTCCTGGGATCGAATCCCAGCTTTGCCCCATATTTGTTTTCCCTCTCATATTTTTTTCTACACTAAGATTTTGCTAATTTCAGAAAAAGCATCAATTTTCAAACACCCGTAGCTTTTAGACCATGCACCGGATTAAAATGTTTTCAACTTGTAAGATGCTTAGAATTTTCTGTAGTTTCACAAAAAAAACAACTCTCATGCATAATAGATCTGTTTAGTGTGTTGTTTGCATCGGTTTGTGTGTCGATGTGTTGAAACGGTTTAGGTCGTAACTATTTGTCCGTAGCTTCGTTGGAGATGTGCCATATAAGTAAATGGTCCAGAACGACGAGTAGAATCACGTGAACCACTTTGTTTCGCCGTTTAACAAACATAAAATGTGATTAGGACAAATTTGGACAGAATTAGAATTTAACGCGTGGGGTCATTTCGGAGATGCTATATGTCGTTTCCGGCCTCATTTAAAATGCCTAGATAGGTAGATTAATTTGTGCTTCACCCCGTGCCATGTTTAACAACATTTAATATAGTCGTGTACCTGAACAGGAGTGAACTAAATAATTAAACATGGATTTTCGTCGATATGCAACTCGTTGCATATCGAGCTTCACTTAATGTGTAGTGATGTGTGAGGTGAATTGCCATGTCATCCCTTGCATGTTGAACTGTTCATGCATCATAGTAGGTTGTGCATCATGTTGTGCATCGTGTGGTGAATATCTATATTAATGCTTGTTACCGGTTTCCCCCGTCTCGATAAAGCTCCGCAAGCGTGTCGGATGTGAGGACTGGTTCGACTACGTCGGTTCGTCTGCTTCACGCACGCATTCTTCTTCCAAGCGGGATCTCAGGCAAGATGACCATTTCCCCAGATACCATTACTATCATTGCCATGCTAGTTTTACCGCTTCTTTCGTTTATGTCTCGTTGCCTACCACGTGTGAAATATCAACCTCTCAACAATGCCATGATTACCTTCAACCTGTTCGACCTAGCAAACCACTGTTTGGCTATGTTACTGCTTGCTTAACTCTGTTGTTAGCGTTGCTAGTTGTAGGTGAAGTTGCTTCCATGTGATAACATGGGTCCCCTGTCATATCACCATATTAATGCTATTTAATTTAATGTACCTATATACTTGGTAAAAGGTCGAAGGCTCGGCCTTTCTAGCCTGGTGTTTTGTTCCACCTTTGCCCCCTTAGTTTCGGCTACCGGTGTTATCTTCCATATTTGAGAGCTCCTAACACGATCGGGGTTGTTATGGGGACCCCCTTGATAATTCGTTTTAGATTAAAGCTGGTCTGGCAAGGCCCAACATTGGTTCTACATTTGCCCAACATAATAATTTTGTTAATGCTGAAAGCATAGGGCGTCATGAACCCGAGGAGTAATTTCACATAATACAGGGAGGGCCAGTGCTCATGGTGTTGGTCCAAAACAGAGCATCGTGCGGGGCCAACCCGGGGCAACTCGGGTGATGTCTATCAGGCCACCGTGCGCTTCGCTTATCCGTCGTGTCCTAAGAACGAGATACGCGGCTCCTATCGGGCTCGTCGACACGTCGGGCGGCCTTGCTGGATTAGTTTTACCTTTGACGAGATATATTGTGCATCGGGATTCCGGTGATGCTTTGGGTAATCTCAGAGTTGAGGTTTTCCACTAGGGAATCCGACGAGATCGCGAGCTTCGTGATTGAGGATTTCTATGTGGCTTGTGGTAATTTGTGATGGACTAGATGGAGCACTCCTGCAGGGTTTAATCTTTCGAAAAGCCGTGCCCGCGGTTATGTGGCAACGTGGAAACTTTGTTTAACACTCGTTCTAGATAACTTGAAGTAACTTAATTAAAATGTGCCAACCGTGTGCGTAACCGTGACTGTCTCTTTCATGAGTTCCTTCTCCGATCGACGACACGGTGGGGTTACGTTTGACGTAGGTAGGTGTTCAGGATCATTCATTTGATCATCAGTAGTTCACGTACGTTATGCATAGATCATCCCCCTCTTATTTCTTGTACTCGTAAGTTTAGACACCTCATATATGCTTAGCCACTGCTGCAACCTCACCATTTAACCATACCTCACCCATTAAGCTTTGCTAGTCTTGATACCTTTGGAAATGAGATTGCGGAGTCCCCTGTGGCTCACAGATTAGTACAACACCAGTTGCAGGTACAGGTAAAGGTTACTTGACGCGAGCGCGTTGATTGTTCATTTTGAGTTGCTTCTTCTTCTTCATCATCGATCTAGGATGGGTTCCAGGCCGGCAGCCTGGGATAGCAAGGATGGACGTCGTTCTTCTTTAATCGTTTGTTTTCGTCCGTAGTCGGACCCTGCTCTTACTCTTGATGATTATGTAATCTACTGATGTGACTCTGATGTAGCTTGTGGCGAGTGTAAGCCAATTCTATCTATATATCTCTTCTTTTCAGTACATGTACTTGTAACGATATCCATTCTTGCGACACGACGAGATGCACTTCTATCCCTGACGAGGCCCTCGTGCCAAATTGAGGATAGGGTCACATCTTGGGCGTGACATTGGGATACATGCCTAATGTTTGATATTTGCCTAGATGATCATTACTTTTCTGTGGGCCTTGCCCCAAGTTAAATACATGATATCTCTCATCCATGCAGCGCCCAGCCATCCATGTGCCTAGCCAACAGTGCTTTAATCCTGCTCGTTACAAGTTGCTTTGCTTTTGATGTTTTACTTTCATTGCTTTGCCACCATTATTTTCGTTGCCACCATCACACCCATATCACTGTTGCTACTAATATTTCGTTGCCAAGCAAGTATATTTCAGGTGTGGTTGAACTGACAACTCAATTGTTAAAGCTTACAAATATTCTTTGGTTCCCCTTGTGTCGAATCAATAAATTGGGTTATCTTACCCGCGAAGACTGTTGCGATCCCCTACACTTGTGGGTTATCAGGGCATTAGTCCCACTCTATGTGAGCACAAAATCAATATGGAGCCAGATGCTAAACCGGTTGTTGATCACCAACGACGATTAAATCCTACAATGAAGGAAGTGGTAAGAAATGAAATACCAAAGCTTCTGGAGGCAGGTATAATTTATCTTATTGCTGATAGTAGATGGGTTAGTCCCGTTCATTGTGTCCCTAAAAATGGAGGTATTGACGTTGTTCCTAATGATAAAGATGAATTGACCCCGCAAAGAATTGTTACAGGATATAGAATGGTTATTGATTTCAGGAAATTAAATAAGGCTACTAGGAAAGATCGTTGCCCGCTACCTTTTATTGATCAAATGCTAGAAATATTATCCAAACATACACATTTTTGCTTTATAGATGGCTATTCTGACTTCTCTCAAATACATGTATCAAAAGAGGATCAAGAGAAAACCACTTTTACTTGCCCTTTTGATACCTTTGCTTATAGACGTATGCCTTTCAGTTTATCCAATGCACCTGCTACCTTTCAAAGATGTATGATGGCTATATTCTCTGACTTCTCTGAAAAGATTGTTGAGGTTTTCATGGATGATTTTTTTCGTTTACGGAACTTCATTTGATGATTGCTTGAGCAACCTTGATCGAGTTTTGCAGAGATGTGAAGAAACTAATATTCTCTTGAATTGGGAGAAGTGCCACTTTATGGTCAATGAAGGCATTGTCTTGGGACACAAAATCTCCGAAAGAGGTATTGAAGTTGACAAAGCTAAAGTTGATGTTATTGACAAGATGGCGTGTCCAACAGATGTTAAGGTATAAGAAGTTTCCTTGGTCATGCTGGTTTTTATAGGAGATTTATTAAAGACTTCTCTAAAATTTCTAAGTCCCTCACAAATCTTTTGCAAAGCGATGTTCCATTCATTTTTATGAAGATTGTGTAGAAGGAGTTGAAATTCTTAAGAAAGCCTTGATAACTGCACCTGTTGTTCAACCACCTGATTGGAACCTACGCTTTGAAATTATGTGTGATGCTAGTGATTATGTTGTTGGTGCTATTCTAGGACAAGGAGTTAATAAGAAATTAAATGCTATCCATTATGCTAGTAAAACTCTACACGGTGCTCAAAGAAACTACGCTACCACTGAAAAGGATTTTTTAGCAGTTGTGTTTGCTTGCGATAAGTTTAGACCTTATATTGTTGATTCCAAAGTAACTATTCACACTAATCACGCTTCTATTAAGTAACTTATGGAAAAGAAAGATGCTAAACCTAGACTTATTAGATGGGTTCTTCGGCTAAAAAAAATTATTTGCATATTATTGATAGAAGGGCGTTGATAACCCCGTAGCAGATAACTTATCTATATTAGAGAATGTTCTTATTGACCCACTTCCTATTGATGATAGCTTTACTGATGAACAATTAGTTGTCATAAATGCTTCACGCAATGCTCCTTGGTATGCTGATTATGCTAATTACATTGTTGCTAAATTTATACCGCCTAGTTTCACATACCAACAAAAGAAAAGGTTGTTCTATGATTTAAGAAATTACTTTTGGGCACTGTTCAAGAATTCGTCTGATTAACCAGTTAACTTGCTAGTTAATCGCTACTCTTAGGGTGACCGAATCGAATAACACCTATTCATCGTGTTAACTTGCCATGCCGATTAATTGGCCAGTTAGACCGATTAATGAGTTGTCATACCGATTAATTAGTTGCGAGATCGATTAATCACTACTGGCCTATTAACTGGTGGGCAAACGAATCCCAAAATTTTGGCACATAATGCCTCCCACCCCCTCTTTCTACTAAATACCTAGGGTTTGGCCCTCCTCGCGCTTCCTCAAGCTCCTTTCATCCCCTCCTAACTTGGCTGGTGACTAGTCGTGTACTGACTGGTGCTAGTCTTCACACTACACCTGCAAGATCTAGTTGATCTGTCATTCTAGTCGCTTGCCTCGACCCCACCCCCCTTGTACACTCCATATCCTCTCCCATGGGATGCTCCCCAATCTCTTCCTCAATGGCGTCACCAGCAGGCAAGCTACTACCATCTCCCCCCATACCTTAGTGGAGAATCCAGCATTCATATATTAGTAGATTATGAATTACAATTTTGTAGATGGATGGATGGAACTGTTGGTTTTGGCTATTATCTGTAGTATATTATGTGATGTATGTTAGCAAGTATATGGATAAGTTTAAATGTTTAATTGCTCATTTTGAATTTTGAGATTTTATATATTTAGATGTATAACGATTATTAATTTTACCTCTTATCTATTTTTTATATGCCTACAATAGAATATTTTGGTATATTAAATAGCTAGGTGCATGGAATTATGGTATGCTAAATAAAAATTTAGATATAAGTTGGCAAGTTTCTTCTTAATCTACCGAATAATGGTCGACTAATTAATCGAGTTAATAGGCCGACTCCCAAGCCGACCGAGCAGCTACCAGTTATCGATTTCTTGAACAATGCTTTTGGGACGATCCACACCTTTAAAACAAGGAGTAGATGGTATTATTAGACATTGTGTACCCGAGCATGAACAGGGACATATCCTATACAAGTGTCACTCTCAGGCCTACGGAGGACACCGCGCTGGAGATAGAACTGCACAGAAGGTATTACAATCTGGTTTTTATTGGCCTAATCTCTTCAAGGATGCTTGTAAGTTTGTCTTGTCTTGTGATGAATGTCAAAGAATTGGTAATATTAGTAGAGGTCACGAGATGCCTATTAATTACTCTCTAGTTATTAAACCATTTGATGTTTGGGGTTTTGATTATATGGGACCTTTTCCAAAATCCAACGTGTATACTCATATTCTAGTTGTTGTTGATTATGTTACTAAGTGGGTAGAAGCTATTCCAACTAGTAGTGCTGATAATAACACTTATATTAAAGTGCTGAAAGAAGTTATTTTTCCTAGATTTGGAGTCCCTAGATATTTAATGGCTGATGGTGGTTCACACTTTATTCATAGTGCTTTCCGTAAATTGCTTGCTAGGTATGATGTTAATCATAGAGTTGCATCTCCTTATCATCCTAAGTCTAGTGGGCAAGTACAATTGAGCAATAGAGAAATAAAACTGATCTTGCAAAAGACCGATAATAGATCTAGAAAGAATTGGTCTAAGAAACTTGACGATGCATTATGGGCTTATAGAACCGCTTACAAAACCCTATGGGTGTGTCTCCTTATAAAATGGTTTATGGTAAAGCATGTCACTTACCTCTAGAGCTAAAACCTAAAGCCTATTGGGTAATTAAAGAGCTTAATTATGATTTCAAACTTGCTGGTGAAAAGAGGTTATTTGACATTAACTCACTTGATGAATGGAGAACCCATGCCTATGAGAATGCCAAGTTGTTTAAAGAAAAGGTTAAGAGATGGGATGATAGAACGATACAAAAGCGTGAATTCAATGTAGGTGATCATGTCTTGCTATACAACTCCCGTTTAAGATTTTTTGCAGGAAAACTTCTCTCTAAATGGGAAGGTCCTTACATTGTCGAGGAAGTATATCGTTCCGGTGCCATCAAGATCAACAACACCGAAGGCACAAATATGAAGGTGGTAAATGGGCAAAGAATCGAACATTATATCTCAGGTACTCCCATAAATGTTGAAACTAATATTATCAATACCATAACTCTGGAAGAGTACATTAGGAAGACCTATCAGAACATCTTGGACCTCGAAAAGGAATAGGTATGTGCTATGGTAAGCAAACCGACTCCGAAACATTTTCAATGGCAATTTTTACTAGTTTTGGAATATTTTAAAAAATAGGAAAATTTATAGCAGTCTGAAGCGTGCACGAGGAGGCGACAAGCCAGGGGCGCGGCCTACCCCCCGGTCGTGCCATGTAGGCTTGTGGCCACCCCATGCACCCTCCGGACTCCGTTTTCTTGTGGAATACCCGTTCGGGTCAGCAAAAAATCATTATATAATCTCCAGAAGGTTTTGACCTGTGTATCTCAATAATATCTCATGTTTTCATTTCAAGTTGTTTTTGTAACAGATTTAGACCAACATGATGTCTCCAAGTTCCCTAAAGGACAAGTTCTTTGAGAGGGTCATCAACCCCTACCTTTCGGAGGTGTTGCAACACCCTCAAACCATTGAGATGCATGAAGGTGTGTTGCACATCCGTGATCTTAAGGGGCCAAAGAAGAACGGAAGCATGGAAACAAGGCTCGAAGCGATGGAGAAACAAGTCTTCAAGTGCCAAGGGATGGTGGAACGAGGACTTAATGCCAATCACCTGATGATCACGGAGTTTACCCACAAGCACAAGCTAGATGCCAAGGACCTCTGGCATCACATCTTCAAGATTTACGAGAAAATCGAGCACCTCCAAGCCCAGATCTATGACGTGCAAAACCAAAACTATGAGTACGGATACAAATTTAACAAAATGAGTTTGGTGCAGGCTTGAGGATCCCGGAGACTAGTTCATCTTTTCACGATGGTGCGCCCATGCCTTGGAAGACGGAGGACAAACCTTAAACCTCACCAACAACTCAAACATCACCACCAACGAAGAAGGACAACTAAACACATTGGTATGGGCACTCCCCTTGGGTTGTGCCAAGCTTCGGGGAGGTGCCCCGGTATCGTATCACCGTCACATCTTTTACTTTTTTTGTTTGATCCTTTTAGTTATATCTTAATCTAGTAGAATAAAGTTTTAGTGTGATCTAGTTTTGAGTTTTTCTTTTTCTTCCCCCTACATAAGCAAGTCTGAGAGTTATATAATAAAGAGTAGTTTTGAATTGAGGGCTTTGCTTGCTTACTATGATCTAGAGAAAAATAAATAGAAAGAAGTATAGAATAAAAGCAAAAGAGCATACATAATCATCTTATGACGAGTGATGACCTCACATATAAAAAGTATGTTGATTGAAATTTGTTGTGAGTTGACAAATAAAGTTATTGGTCATTGTTGCAATTAAAGCGAAGTAACAAAGAAAGAGAGGTTCACATATAAATATATTATCTTAGACATCTTTTATGATTGTGAGCAATCATTAAAATATTATATGTTAAGAAGTTGATGTTGGACAAGGAAGACAACATAATGAGTTATGTTTGCTTATTTTGTGAATAGAAGTTATATTATTGTAGATCCTTCAACATGTGTCGCTTGCTTCCACCTCATATTAGCCAAAATCTCCTGCACCAAGTAGAGATACTACTTCTGCATCCAAAAACCTTTAACCCGGTTTTGCCTTGAGAGTCCACCATAACTACCTATGGATTAAGTAAGATCCTTCAAGTAAGTTGTCATCGGTGCAAGCAATAAAAATGCTCTTTAAATATGTGTGGTTTATTAGTGCAAGGAAAATAAACTTTATACGAACTTGTGATATAGAAGAAATAAAAGCGACGAACTACATAATAAAGGTCTCTATCACAAGGGGCAATATAAAGTGGCATTCTTTTAGATTAAGAGATTGTGCATCCAACTATAAAAGCGGATGATAACCTCTGCTTCCCTTTGCGAAGGGCCTATCTGTTACCTTTACTTTGCTAGTACTTACCTTTATGTAAGAATCGTGGTGATCTTCACCATTTCCTTTATTTCGCCTTTATCTTTTGGCAAACGTCATGTGTTGGGGAGTGATCTAGACAAATATATCCACTCGAATGTGGGTGATCATGAGTTATTATTGTTGACATTACCCTTGAGGTAAATAGTTGGGAGGCAAAAATATAAACCCCTATCTTTCTTTGTGTCCGATTGAAGCTTTGACCACATAGGTACCGCGTGAGTGTTAGCAATTATGGAAGACTATAAGATCATTGAGTATGTGGATTTTCTTTGCAAGCTCTTAAATTGACTCTTTCCTACATTGCGATAAATTGGAATTGCTTCAATGACTTAAATCATAGTTTGTTAGTTCTCAATAGAGTTCTTGATGCATATTTTGCCTTGTGAATGAATTGTTACTCTAGTGTAAGATATTCGTTGTCAATATGTGTTGTTGTTCTAAAGACAATCATGATGCCTTCATATCCGTATTTTATTTTATCGACACCTCTCTTTCTAAACATGTGGGCATATTTATTGATCTTGACTTTCGCTTGAGGACAAGCGAGTTCTAAGCTTGGGGGAGTTGATACATCCATTTTGCATCATGCTTTTATATCAATATTTATTGCATTATGGGCTGTTATTACACATTATGGTACAATACTTATGTCTTTTCTCTCTTATTTTACAAGATTTACATGAAGAGGGAGAATGCCGACAGCTCGAATTTTGGACTGGAAAAGGAGAAAATCTAAGAGACCTATTCTGCACAGCTCCAAAAGTCCTGAAAAGTTACGGAGAATTATTTTGGAATATATAAATATAATGGGCGGAAGAAGTATCGGAGGGGACCCACCAGATGGCCACAAGCCAGGGGTGCGGCCTACCCCCCTGGTCGCGCCCTGCGAGCTTGTGGGCCCCCTGGCAGTCCTCCGGTGCCCATGTTCTGCTATATGAAGGGTTTTGACCTGGAAAAAAATCATATTAGACCATTCGGGACGCAGCGTGATAACCAGAGGCAGAGGTAGTGGGGGGCGAGCGGGGGCCAGACCCCCCCCCCCCCATGGTTCGCCCCCCCCCCCCCCCCCCCAAGGAAATCAAGCGGGGACTAGGCCTAATATATAGGCTTAATTATACATGGGCTTAATTAGTGCCCAGTTATGAGACCAAGACGTCAAAGCCAAGCCCAAGGCTGCATGTTCTCGTACGTACTCCCTCCGTACCTAAATATAAGTCTTTTAAGATATTTCACTAGGTGTCTACATGCGGAGCAAAATGAGTGAATCTATACTCTAAAGTATGTCTATATACATCCATATGTAGTCCATTAGTGAAACCTCTAGAAAGACTTATATTTAGGAACGGAGGGAGTACGTAGTATCCATCCATCCATTGACTGATATGATGATTGACTCTGTTAATCGATCCACACGTTCGATTTGAGCACGACTTTTTCCTCCTAGATGCGCCAGCCGCTAGGGTTTTGTTGACGTCGCCGCTCTGGCTGCCGCGCCGTCGCTGCCGACCCGCCGTGCTCCATCATCGTCGACCGCGCTGCCGTGACTACACAAAGTACACGCAGAAGACGCAGGCTAAGCAGAACCCGTCTGAGCCTGCTCTTACTCCAGGTGAGCCTGCCTGCTCGGTTGCTCTACTCCAGGTGAGCCTGCTTGGCTGCTCTACTCTAGCGGGACTTATGATTTATGAATTAGCTGAATCTAACACGGACTATATATGCTATTGTATCTGAATCTAACACGGACTATATATACTCCTGTAGCTACTTATACACGATTCAGTAGCTGAATTATCATATATAGATATATTGTGCTTATAAAAGGTTGCCTACTATTTAGTTCAGTAGCTGAATTTCTAGCATATATATAGAGGGAAAATGGTTCCTATTTTGATACTTGTCAGATTAATTACATATTTTCTTTTTACTAATAGAAGAACTGAAAACTGTATAGGTCATATTTCTGTAATATTCAAGACTTGAAATATTTTTGTGTTATGTCTCTTGTGTGTTTCAATGTGTTCTTCGCCCCCCCCCCCCCATGATGAAATCCTGGCTCCCCCCCCCCTGGTGATAACCCACAAGTATAGGGGATGGCAACAGTTTTCGAGGGTAGAGTATCCAACCGAAATTTATTGATTCGACTCAAGGGGAAGCGAAAGAATATTCTCAAGTATTAGCAGCTGAGTTGTCAATTCAACCACACTTGAAAGATTAGTGTCCGCAAGCAAAGTATCAGTAGCAAAGTGGTATGATAGCAATGGTGCCAGAAAAAGGTCTGTTGACGGCAGACTATTCCTGACTTGTTGTATCAATGGCGCCAGAAAAGGGTCTTGCAGCAGGTAACAGCAAAGTAACAAGTAAGAGCAGTAGTGACAGCAGTAGCAAGTAAGAGCAGTAGTGACATCGGTAGCAAGTAACAGCAGTAGTGACAGCAGTAGCGGCAAGGCAACATAGCAAGGACCGGTAGTAAAAGACTCGTAGGCATTGGATCGGTGATGGATGATTATGCCGGATGAGATTCATCATGTAACAGCTATAACACGGAGAGATAAGTAACTAGATCCCGTTCGTCAATCTAATGTAGGCATGTATTCCGTATGTAGTCATACGTGCTTAGGGAAACGAACTTGCATGACATCTATTGTCCATCCCTCCCGTGGCAGCGGGGTCCTAATGGAAACTACGGGATATTAAGGTTCTCCTTTTAATAAAGAACCGTACCAACGCATTAACACTTGGTGAATACATGAACTCCTCATACTATGGTCATCTCCGGGAGTGGTTCCGGCTATTGTCACTCCGGGGTTGCTGGGTCATAACACATAGTAGGTGACTACAACTTGCAAGATAGGATCTAAAACACACATATATTGGCGACAACATAATAGGTTCAGATCTGAAATCATGGCACTAGGGCCCTAGTGAGAAGCATTAAGCATGGCAAAGTAGTAGCGACATCAATCTCAGAACATAGTGGATACTAGGGATCAATCCCCGTCAAAACTAACTCGATTACATGATAGATCTCATCCAACTCATCACCGTCCAGCAAGCCTACGATGAGATTACTCTCAAACGGTGAAGAGCATCATGGAATTGGCGATGGAGGAAGGTTGATGATGACGATGGCGACAATTTCCCCTCTCAGGAACCCAGAACGAACTCTAGATCTACCCTCCAGATGAAGAACAGGAGGTGGTGGCGCCTCCGTTTTGTAGAACGCGATGAATCCTTCTCTCTAATTTTTTTCTGGGCGAAACGGAATATATAGAGCTGAGATTGGAGGCGGTGGAGCCTCGTTGGCCCCACAAGCCCTCATGGCGCTGCCAGGGGGTGGTCGCGCCCCCTGGGCTTGTGGCCCACTGGCTCACCTCCTCCGGTGGATCTTTGCGCATGTATTTTTCATTAATTCCAGAAAAAATTTCCTTAAATTTTCAGGTCATTCCGAGAACTTTTATTTCTGCACAAAAACAACACCATGGCAATTCTGCTGAAAACAGCGTTAGTCTGGGTTAGTTCCATTCAAATCATGCAAATTAGAGTCCAAAACAAGGGCAAAAGAGTTCGGAAAAGTAGATACGACGGAGACATATCAACTCCCCCAAGCTTAAAGCCTTGCTTGTCCTCAAGCAATTCAGTTGACAAACTGAAAGAGACAAAAGAAAAACTTTGAAGAACTCTGTTTGATCTTGTTGTTGCAACTATGTCTAACTCATAACCAGAATTTTAACAAGATCACAAGCAAACCACATAAGCAAATGACATCTAGGTCTCACGGTAAACTCATACCAATGGCATAATCAACTAGCGAGCAAATAATAATAAGCCTCAAATGTCAACACTTCAATCAAAACAACATGAAGCAGTGCGAACAGATGGTATCTCGGTAGCTCTTTTTGAGACCGCAAAACATAAATGCAGGGCACCTTCAAAGACCAAGGGCTGACTAAACATTGTAATTCATGGCAAAGAAGATCCAGTCACAGTCATACTCAACACAGTTAAAAGCAAACCATAAAAACGACAGAGGTGCTCTCTAATTGGTGCTTTTATAAGAGGAAGATGACTCAACAGGAACATAAATAGACAGGCCCTTCGCAGAGGGAAGCATTGATTTGCAGACGTGCCAGAGCTCAAGCTTTGAAAATAGAGGTAATAATTTTGGGTGGCATGCATTCATTGTCAACGCAATGACTAAGAGTTCTCAACATCTTCCACGCTACACATACTATAGGCGGTTCCCAAACAGAAAAGTAAAGTTTTGACTCCCCCACCACCAATCAATCACACTCCACGGCTAGCCGAATCCTCGGGTACCGTCCATACCAACATCAATCCTGGGGGAGTTTTGTTTGCAATTATCTTTTCGATTTGAGCATGGAACTGGGAATTCCAATTACCGGCCCCTTTCTCGTGAATGATAGTGAATAAACACATATCGAGGATAACACGCCTAGCATGGAAGATACCAATAGCCCCCTTTCACCACATGAGCGGTTCGGGCACGCAAAACAGATTATTTCTTGAAGGTTTAGAGAGTGGCACATGCAAATTTACTTGGAATGGCAGGTAGATACCGCATATAGGTAGGTATGGTGGACTCATATGGAACAACTTTGGGTTTATGGAAGTGTATGCACAAGCAGTATTCCCGCTTAGTACAAGTGAAGGCTAGCAAAAGACTGGGAAGCGACCAACTAGAGAGCGACAACAGTCATCAAAATGCATTGAGATTAACTAACATTGAGTGCAAGCATGAATAGGACATAAATCACCATGAACATGAACATCATAGAGGCTATGTTGATTTTGTTTCAACTACATGCGTAAACATGCGCCAAGTCAAGCCACTTGAAACATTCAAAGGAGGATACCATCCTATCATACTACATCGCAGTCATCTCAAAATTCATGTGGGCATCCAAGACAAACCATTATAAGCTCCTAGCTAAGTAAGCATGGCATAAGCAACTATGATCTCTAAGTTGTCATTGCAAACATGTTTCTCTCACAACAAAGCTGAATCAGGCACGATGAGCTAGTCATATTTACAAAAACAAAATAGATCGAGTTCATACCAGCTTTTCCAGGCTCAGTCACTTCATCATATACCGTCATTATTGCCTTTCACTTGCACGACTGAACGATGTGAACAATAATAAAAGTGCTCGTGCATTGGACTACGCTGGAATCTGCAGGCAAACACAAAGGAGAAGACAAAGTAATATGGCTCTTTGAAAGCTAAACAGGTATGCATGCAAGAGCCACTAAACATTGTACCCATGGTCTTCTACCTTGACCCAAAGAAAAAGAAACTATCTACACGGTAAAGCTCCCAACAAGCAAAATAAGAAAAGAAAATGGTTTTTGGGTTTTCTTCAAACTAAACAAACACACGAAAAGAAAATGAGAAAAAGAAAATAAACTAGCATGGATGATACAGTGGAAAGTGTGAACACCGGCTAACAAAGTGAAAGCATAAGCAAGAATGTAAAGTCGGTGAGAACATGTACTCCCCCAAGCTTAGGCTTTTGGCCTAAGTTGGTCTACTCCCAAGGATGCTCCTCGCGAAACCCAAAATCATAATGGGGGTTATACAGGAGCGTTGCAGCCACTGCCTGAATAGCTGCCTCACGGAGACGAGCAGCCTTTGCCTCCCTCTCATACTCCTCTGCCTCTCCTCTGGTTATGTAATATCTCCGTTTTACCTGAAAGTCAAAGAAGGCAGGAGCAGGAAGGGTAATATGGAAAACACGCTGCTGATTAAATATCAAACGGTATAGGAGGGATTCATCATCCCTCTCAAGGAACTGGTAGCGTGTCAAAGCGATGCGGTCAAGGAAAGTTGTATGGAGCGGGGGATCTCCTTCGCGGATGGGTACTCCAATAAAATTTGCTATGCGGGTGGCATAGATCCCACCAAAGAAATCCCCTTCATTATCATTCTTATTCAGCCTCCTTGCCATAATAGCTCCCATGTTGAAACTTTTATCACCCGTTACTGCGCTCTTAAGGATACTAAGGTCGGGTTTGCAGAGGTGACAATGCTCAATCTTGCCATTGATGCATCTGCCTATGAAGAGGGCAAAATAATGCAATTCAGGAAAATGAATGCTCCCTATGGTAGCTTGCGTAATATCTCTAGTTTCTCCAACAGTTATACCAGAGAAAAAAACTCTAACCGAAGATTTAGGAGGATCATTGAGACTACCCCGAATAGGTATCTTGCAAATTCTATTGAAATCCTCTAAATCCATGGTATACGATTTGTCATAGAGATCAAACAGTACCGATGTGTCACGGCCAACTGAAAATTTGAATCTACGAACAAAATAGGCAGTGAGAGCAACATATTGTTCACATTTATTGGAGATGAATTCTTCGAGTCCGACGTTGCGAACAAGTGCATCAAACTCGTCTTTGAAACCTGCCTCAATCATAAATTCATCAGAAGGCCATTCGCATGGTTGTACCTGCGTGTCTCTTGGTTGGTAAGGATCAGGCTCCCGGATCGCAAGACGGGGACCTCTCTTGCTTGAGGAACCACCATGATAGTTTCTCTTGAACATCTTCCTTCTCTGAAATTTTCAGTGACCCAAAGGAAAAATGAACAAGGCTCAACTAAACTAGTAGCAACTACTCCCACAAGTGCCTAGAGGCCATATTATGCATCAAAACTACTTGGGACCAGCTAAAATCAGCATGCAAAGCTCAAGAACATGGTCACCAAGGCAGCAAAAATACGCGGAGTATAAGGCACTAGAGCAAAAACTAATTGGACAAATGGAGGAGTCACTTACCAAGGAGTAATTTCCCCAAAACAGTTCGGAGAACGGTGCTTTGAGCAAAGAGATCGAAAATCCCAGCAAGAGGAGCAAGAACACGGGTTTGAACTGCGAAACGATTTTTTTGGAGGTAGGAGAACCAGATGAGAGCAAGAATGAGTGGAGGGGGTGCCTGTGGGCCCCACAAGCCTGGGTGGCACGGCCAGGGGGAGCCCGCACCTCGAGGGCTAGTGGCCACTGGTGCAGCCCCCAGACAAGCTCTTCGTCTCAGTATTTTTCAAAAAGTCCAGAAAAAATCATACTTGATTTTCAGGACATTCGGAGAACTTTTATTTTCGGGGTACTTTTCTACCGGACGCTAAAACAGAAAATAAGGAAAACTAATCTAAACCTATCATTTTCCTTCTAAGCAACCTAAAGTGAAATCTTGGAACAGAGGTTTGTGACTCCTCGATTCATCCATCTCATGGTCATCGAAAGAAAATCCGTCAATGAGGTTGATCAAGTCTCTTTGGCAAACTTTTTTCGAATCACGAAAGAGAACGGAGAATTTCCGAATAGTCACTAGGTCACCTCAATGGGGATATGTATCTCCCCAACAAGCAAATCATACTTCATCTTGACATGAGGAATAGGTCATTCAAAGCTCCCAATAAGAATCAATGAAGTTTTTTCGATGGCATTGATGCAATGTACTCGATATTGTTTCTTTGGAAAGTCCACCGTATGCTCATTACCGTTGACATGGAAAGTGACATTGCCTTTGTTGCAATCTAT
Organism: Hordeum vulgare subsp. vulgare; assembly: GCF_904849725.1. Classification (NCBI taxonomy): domain Eukaryota; kingdom Viridiplantae; phylum Streptophyta; class Magnoliopsida; order Poales; family Poaceae; genus Hordeum; species Hordeum vulgare. The sequence continues at coordinate 192,518,888 of NC_058523.1, read as the reverse complement.
AACATCCCCTGCAGTGTTTAAAAAGGGTCTTTCGAGGATGACCGCCATGGCATCGTCCTCAGGAATATCCAAGATAGCAAAGTCTGTTAAGATAGTGACGTTAGCAACCACAACAGGCACATCCTCGCAAATGCCGATAGGGAAAGCAGTTGATTTGTCGGCCATTTGTAGAGAGATTTCAGTGGGTTTCAACTTATCCAGTTCAAGTCTACGATAAAGAGAGAGAGGCATAACACTAACACCGGCTCCCAGATCACATAACACAGTTCTAACGTAGTTTCCTTTAATGGAGCAAGGTATAATGGGCACACCGGGATCACCTAGTTTCTTAGGAGTTCCACCCTTGAAGGTATAATTAGCAAGCATGGTGGAAATCTCAACCTCAGGTATCCTCCTCTTATTAGTCACAATATCTTTCATGTACTTAGCATACGGAGACATTTTGAGCATATCTGTCAAACGCATTTGCAGAAAGATAGGTCTAATCATTTCAACAAATCGCTCAAAATCCTCATCATCCTTTTTCTTGGATGGTTTGGGAGGAAAGGGCATGGGTTTCTGAACCCATGGTTCCCTTTCTTTACCATGCTTCCTAGCAGTGAAGTCATTCTTATTGTATCTTCTATTCTTAGGTTGTGGGTTATCAAGATCAACAGGTTCAATCTCCACATCCTTATCATTGCTAGGTTGAGCATCAGCATGAACATCACTATTGATATTATCATTAGGCTCATGTTCATCACCAGATTGTGTTTCATCATCAGAGACAGAGACATCGTTTGGATTCTCAGGTGTATCAGCATTTGGGTTGCTAGCGTGCAAATCCCTATTATCTTTCTTCTTCTTTCTAGGATGACTAGGTGCATCAGTGCTAACTCCTTGAGAATTTTGTTCAATTCTCTTCGGATGACCCTCGGGATACAAATGTTCCTGGGTCATTCTACCGCCTCTAGTAACGACTCTGACGAAATTGTCATTCAACTCATTGAGCAAGTCATTCTGAGCTTTAAGTACTTGTTCTACCTGAGTAGTAACCATAGAGGCATGTTTACTCAGAAGCTTAAGATCATTGACATTTCTGTCCACACAAGCACTTAAATGACTAAGCATACGAGCATTTTGTTCCAATTGTTTGCTAACATAATCATTGAAACTCTGTTGTTTGGCAACAAAGTTATCAAATTCATCCAGGCATAAGCTAGCAGGTTTATCAAAAGGAATATCACTCTCATCAAACCTACGCAGAGAATTTACTTCTACTACCTGTATCGGGTTATAGAGACCATGGATCTCTTCGATAGGTGGTAGATTTTTGACATATTTAGATTTAATGCCTTTCTCTCGCATAGATTTCTTGGCTTCTTGCATATCTTCAGGACTGAGGAATAGAATACCTCTTTTCTTCGGAGTTGGCTTAGGAGGTGGTTCGGGAATAGTCCAAGCATTCTCATTGCACAAGATGTTATTCAGTAGGATCTCAGCTTGTTCTACAGTTTGTTCCCTAAAAACACAACCAGCACATCTATCTAGGTGGTCTTTGAAAGCATCGGCAAGTCCATTATAGAAGATATCAAGTATTTCATTCTTCTCAAGAGGGTGCTCAGGCAAAGCATTCAGTAGCTAGACGAGCCTCCCCCATGTTCTAAATTTCCATGCCATTATATGCCATGTAGCATGTCATCATGTTAAAAACTGCACAGTTAAATTGGTAATTTCACTAAGTTTGAAATTGTGTTCAACTTGCCATTTTGTGAGCTCTTTTCCTAGTGATCCATGCTTCTATGCAAGTTGCCATTAGGAGATGGTTGTTGTGCATCTTGACCACTACTGCCTCATGTCTTATTTGAACATTTTAGATTCTTGTAGTTTGTTGTTTTGGTGTGTATAAAATGTCATGTCGTTGTTTTTGGCACATTATAGTTATTTCTTGTTTAGTTGTATATGTTTAACCGTTGCTCCATTTTGAACGTGCCATATATGAAAGCATTCTTACAATCTCATGTAGTTGCATAATATATTATTGCATACATGTTTTAACATGCTTGAGGTTCTCATTTGCATACATTTTGCATTAATGGCATATCATCTTGTGTTGCTCATATCTTCTAGACTGTAGCTCCATTTTAGATGATCTATATATATAAATCGACTAGAATGACGTGCAGAATCACATGGTCCACTTTATTTTGATGTTTAATAAATATAAATTGTGTTTAGTACATATTTGAACCAATTTCGAAATTAACATATGGGGTCGTTTTGAAAATGTTATATCTTGTTTCTGACCTCATTTAAAATGCGTAGATAGTGTATTGTATTTATGCTTAACCTCTTGACATGTTTAACAATATTTAACATTGTTGTGTACCTAAATGAGAGTGAACTAAGTAATCCAAATATGGAGTTTCATCAATATGCAACTCATTGCATATTGAGCTTCATCTAATGTGTAGTAGCAGGTTGTTGAGCTTTGCCATTCCATGCATAATTAAATGGACTTGCATCATATTTGATCGTGCACCACGTTTTGCATATGTTGTGGTGTCTATCATGTGTTGATTGTCGTTTCTGGAATGTTTCTTCTCGATAGAGTTCCGAATCGCTTCAAAGTGTGAGGATTCGTTCGACTACGATTGATTCGTGTGCTTCGCGGATTCATTGTTCTTCCAAGCGGGGTCACAAGCAAGATGACCATTACTATCATTGCCATGCTAGCCTCCCAACATTTCCATGGAAAGCCTATAACCCCCTCCACATCCTAGCAAAGCTCTGTTTGGCTATGTTACCACTTGCTCAACCTTTTTATAATGTTGCTAGTTGCATTTTTATGTAAAACGATACTTTGATGTGAGCGCGATGATTGTTCTATTTGGAGTTTCTTCTTCATCATCATCATCGATCTAGGATGGGTTCCAGGTCGGCAGCCTGCGATAGCAAGGATGGATGTCGTTATTTTATCATTTGATTTCGTCCGCAGTCGGACTCTTCTACATGGTGATTGAATATATTGTTGTATTGAGATGTATATGTTGTAGCTTGTGGCAAGTGTAAGCCAATTCCATATACTCATCTCTTTTGTACATGTACTTGTAACTATATCCATTATTGCGAAAGGACGAGATGCACTTCTATCCATGTCTAGGCCCTCGAGCCAAAATAAGGATATGATTGCATCTTTGGCGTACCAAGTTGGTATCAGAGCAGTACCGACCTAGGAGCCACCTTGATTGATCAAACTTGCTTGAGTTGAGTCTAGCAAAAAACTGCTTTGAGTCTAGTTATATATCAGAGAGTAGTATTATTTTTACTCCTCTTCTATGCTCTAGTGAGGAATCTTGACGTAGGAATTTCAATTCTACTCCTCTTCTCACTCAAAAAATTTCTAGGATCACGCAGGTATTTTGGAGCCTCTATGATGTCGATGTGACGGAATTCTGACTTGGTGCCTCCTGATATCGAGGAGTTGAGCTCCAGGGGATTCTTGTCACACTCGCTATCATTTAGTTTCCTTAGTATCTCATGACGAAGGATGTTCAAAATTGATTCAATACTAGTAGTGGTGAGAGGAGTCTGGCCTCCCCAGTACTGGTGGAGAGCGTCCAGATGTACTGCCATAATTTCTATCGTTGAGATTACAAGGGTCTGAGGTAGATGAGTTTCCAAGATCTCTGGTTATGTGTTGACTGATGTGATACACTGGACGGGTAGTGTTATTGCGAGGAGTTGAGTGATGGATTTTACACCTTGTATCCGTGGACCCGATTGCATAACCAGAATTTTTTGGGAGTTCTTGGTGGGAATTCAAGTATTCACCTAGCATCATATTTCAACAGATGCATGATGTGAGGTTGGGGTTCGACATCTAGTGGATTCATTTGTTCATGGTATTTCTTACAAAGGACAGTCTCCATATATTTCATCAGATATGCCCCGTCGAGCCTTGTAGTTTGCTACGCCTAGGGAGCATATTCGAGCGTCATTTCAATATGACAATCCAATGTATGACCGAGCATGTGCGAACCTTACCACGAAAATATCGGACAAGATATATGTTATGCATTTGTTCAAGTCTTGTTTAGTAAGCCTCATCCTTTGTTTTGTTGGAGTATGGTAATTTGAATTGTTTCAAAGTCAAGTGGTGATCTCATATCTTTCTGAAGCGGTGTTCTCATATTTCTATGGGAGTGCTACTTAATTCTTTTGTGCAATCAAATTGTCTTATCAATTCTTTTCAAACCGGGGTCGTCATGTAAATTCTTTTCCAGCCAGAGAGCTTGTCTTCAAGATAACTCAATCCTTTTCAATAATTGCAAGATCCATCCTCGTATTTCTTTCCGGAGTTCGTTACGTTTGTCCCAAGTTGTCCTTGTTTTTCCCCACCCTCCCACCATTTTCTTCAATGATTTGATTATCATTCAGGTGCCTTTTTTATTGATGTTTTCACTATCTTTTCTACCATATCGTATCTGGTGATTCATTGTGAAGATTCTTAGGAGTTTCGAGTTCATCATTGTTCATTCTTGTTTTCTTATCTAGTGGATTCAATTCAAGCTTTCGGTGTTCATCATATCCTTCTCATCCTTTAAATGATTCCTCTGTGGGAAATTCTTATCCAAGCCTCTCTTATTTATCCGTCCCTCTCTATTCTATCCGGAGTGCTAAAGATATCTCTGAAGCTTCTTGTTGCAAATCCTTTCAACTATTTCGAGGTTCTCACCTCAACAAGTTTTGAGTTTTGTACGGGTGCAATCTCTCTTTCTAAGCAATCTTTCAATGGTGTTATTTTGAGTGGGACCATAACCCACACGTTTTTCCAGGATCTTACGTGGATCTTCTAATCTTTTCCGGAGATCTCTAATTATTTTATAGTATAGCGTAAGAATGTATTCCGTCAGTCTTAATCCTTCTCCAAGATCGCTTCAAATTTATTTTCATCATTGGCTCAACCATTTCCTTATTCATTTCTTCCACAGTGTCTCAATAATTCCTGGTGTTGTTTCTCATCATCATTCTCAGCTTGGAAGACCAAAGAAGTGGTTCTCTTAAATCCGTGTCCATTCTTTTGAAGATTGCCATCTCAGCTTTGTGCTCTCTCTCAAATTGTGTCCAATCATGAGTAATTTCTTCCATATCTATCCCGTCCATTTCAGAGTTGTTTTTATTTCTCAATCCTCCGAAGGTCATCATTTCAGAAGATTTATTCGTTCTTAGCTTTCAGCTTTCGCTCCCAAATTCTTCTCAATTGTTGTCTCTTCATTTGTATCTCAATTATTCTAGTGCCTCATTCACGTTTTCGGTTAGGCGGCTCATGATCTCTTCATTCTCATGTATCCTTATTCATTCATGGTATTCTCATTCGTTTGCAATTCTTACCGGTGGCTTGTTCAAGCATTCTCTGATCGAATCATGCTCTATTTGTCCTCATGTGGCCCACTTCATTTGTATTATCCTCTTTCATTCCAAATTCTTAATGGTGTTTCGTCCAAGGCTTGTTCAACTTTGTGCTCTATCTCTATCTCTTCAATCTTTTCAAGAAGAATAAGTGGTATGCTAAATCCGTTGCTGGTCATCAATTTAACTTGATGAAGGATAAGCATAACATAATTCTTACTCTTGTCTCAACAAGATGATTTCAATTATTCTTCTGGAGTTGTTCATGATATCAAATTCATTACCCCAAGCGCTTCATCTTTTTTTCCTGGAGTTCCAAAATTTTCTCAAGTATCTCTTCGTGAAGCTTCATCTAAATCTTGGCAAGGTCATAATCTTATTATTTTCAACCTTCATTTCTTTTGATCATTCTTTTGTATACGGAGGCTCTTTAGGGTGCTTCTTCAAGGATTTAATTCATTCTCAATGGGTTCTTCAAGATTCTTGCTCGTAGTACCTCAAGTATTCTTTATCTTGCATTTCCAAGTGCAATTCTTCCTCCATTTTCCTTTGAGGTGGTGTTATAACATTCTTGACTCATGAGGAGTCTCGAAGAGAATTTTCTTCCAGAATGCGATATTTAAACACACCAATTTCCTTCAATCATGAGATATTTTTTTCAACCCATGATTTCTTAATTGAAGTATCTTGGTTTAGATTTCACCTAAAGCTTTTTCTAAGGATTGCTCCTATTATGGTGATTATCGTTGACCCAAGTTCTCAATGTATCCTCTTGGTGAAAGAAGTTTTCCATATCTTGTTGCTCCAAAGAAATCTCCGTTTCCATTAGTGGCCGGTGTCATGGGCGCCAACTGTCGTCGGAACGAGCCTGACAGTAGAGGTTACACGGGGTGCGAACCCTTGTGCCAGAGGGGAGGGGTGGCTTATATAGAGTGCGCTACTCCTCATCAAGGCCAGGCAACCAAGGGTTTTGTTAATAGAGATAAAGGCGTACGTTACTAATAACTATGTAATAAATGTTACTGATGACGACCAGTCGAATGCCCGCTTGTTGGCCTCCCGGGAGTGGCTTCTGATCTTCTGCGATCGACTCGCTTCTAATTCTTCCGAGTGAAAGTCTCCCGTCGAGTGGAGGGAGAAAGTCTCCGAGTGGATGTTCTACCGAGTGACCCATGTATCATGACGAGTCAGTCAGAGTCTTCCTTGAAATCTTGAAGTCCTTAATGATGTGTCCTTGGGTAGTACATGTATGTCATGTTGGAAATATGCCCTAGAGGAAATAATAAATTAGTTATTATTATATTTCTTTGTTCATGATAATCGTTTATTATCCATGCTATAATTGTATTGATTGAAGACTTATATACATGTGTGGATACATAGACAAAACACTGTCCCTAGCAAGCCTCTAGTTGGCTAGCCAGTTGATCAAAGATAGTCACGGTCTTCTGATTATGAACAAGGTGTTGTTGCTTGATAACTGGATCACATCATTAGGAGAATCATGTGATGGACTAGACCCAAACTAATAGACGTAGCATGTTGATCGTGTCATTTTGTTGCTACTGTTTTCTACGTGTCAAGTATTTGTTCCTATGACCATGAGATCATATAACCCACTGACACCGGAGGAATGCTTTGTGTGTATCAAACGTCGCAACGTAACTGGGTGACTATAAAGATGCTCTACAGGTATCTCCGAAGGTGTTCGTTGATTTAGTATGGATCGAGACTGGGATTTGTCACTCCGTATGACGGAGAGGTATCTCGGGGCCCACTCAGTAATACAACATCACACACAAGCCTTGCAAGCAATGCGCCATAGGAAGAAAATCAAGAGAAAAGAAAAAAAAGGAGGAGGTGGGAAAAGGGGGAAGGACTCCTCCTTCCAAACCTAGTTGGACTCGGTTTGGAAGGGGAGGGTTGCCCCCCTTGGCTCGGCCGACCCCCTTGGGAGTCCTTGGACCCCAAGGCAAGGCTCCCCCTCCTCCCCCTATATATACGGAGGTTTTAGGGCTGATTTGACACAACTTTTCCACGGCAGCCCGACCACATATCTCCACGGTTTTACCTCTAGATCGCGTTTTTGCGGAGCTCGGGCGGTGCCCTGCTGAGATTAGATCACCACCAACCTCCGGAGCGCCGTCACGCTGCCGGAGAACTCATCTACCTCTCCATCTCTCTTGCTGGATCAAGAAGGCCGAGATCATCGTCGAGCTGTACGTGTGCTGAACGCGGAGGTGCCGTCCGTTCGGCACTAGATCGTGGGACTGATCGCGGGACGGTTCGCGGGGCGGATCGAGGGACGTGAGGACGTTCCACTACATCAACCGCGTTTCTTAACGCTTCTGCTGTGTGATCTACAAGGGTACGTAGATCGAATATCCCCTCTCGTAGATGGACATCACCATGATAGGTCTTCGTGCGCGTAGGAAAATTTTGTTTCCCATGCGACGTTCCCCAACAGGTCAGGCCTATGACCCTACCCTAGGTACACATCCCCATCATTAGTGTAACGACTAAGATGCGGTCCTTTCCGATTTGGGAATCGAGGCCCCCCGAATTGGAAAGGAGCGCATCTAAGCGTTTCGCAAACATGGTAACATAGCACATACATAATGATAGAGGAATGACAATAAGGGATTCAACTGTCATCTCATAAATATATTAGAGTACATAATGCATACAACCAAAGTAGTTCCGCTACGGACTACAAACATGAGAAAAGACCATGCTACCCTGCATGCTGGCCCATGATCACGACCACGCCTCAATCTTCTGGATAGTTCACGTATAGGTGGTCGCTCTCCTTGTCGTACTGCCACGCCAGCTGCGTGCCGTCGGGATCACCTGTCTCGGGGGTACCTGAACCTGTTGGGTTGTGAAGGAATCTGTGAGCCACGGGGACTCAGCAATCTATGACCTCGGTGCGAGAACTAGTCAAGTTATTAGGTTGGAAAGTGGAGTATTTAGGTTGCAGCATCCTAAGCTTTATATGGTGGCTATCTTACGTAGATCATATATGAAGGTGGTCTATTCTAGCGAACGATGATGTATGACCACTAAGTGATCCTGAACACCTACCTACGTCAATCATAACCCCACCGTGTTCCCGTTCGAAGAGAGATCTCCGAAGGGGACAGTCACGGTTACGCACACAGTTGGCAATTTTCTTAGCTTATGTTTAAGTTATCTATTACCGGATGTTAACAAATATTCCAAGTTGCCACATAACCGCGGGCACGGCTTTCCGAAAGATTAAACCCTGCAGGGGGTGCTCCAACTAGTCCATCACAAACGTACACGGGCCGCAAAGTAATCCTCTATCATGAATCTCGTGATCTCGTCGGATTCCTTAGAGGAAAACCTCAACTCTGGGGAGAACCAAAGCTTCACCGGGATTCCTATACGCAAGATATATCGCTAAGGTAAGACAAGACTAGCAGGACCTCCCGCCGTGTCGACGACCCTGATAAGAGCCCTGTATCTCAGTCTCAAGACACGACGGATGGAACTAGCTACGAGTGCCAAACCTCAAGTTTCCTTGTGGTGGCCCCGCAGGCAGACCAGTTTGGACCAACACTCATGAGGAGCACTGGCCCGGGTTGTTTATTAAAGATCCTCGGGGTGATCATTCCCTATGCAGATTATTATTAAGTGATTAGCAAATTAACACCAATGTTGGGTCTTGCCGGACAAGTCTTAACACTACGCGATTTATCGAGGGGGTCCCCATAACAACCCCGAACGTGTTAGGAGCGATCAATATGGAATCAAACACTGGTAGCCGGTAACTATGGCGGCAATAACAGAACAAAACACTCGGCAAAAGGCTAGGCCTTCCGTTATTTACCAAGTATACAGGTGCATTAATTAAATAACAGAATTAAGATAATGATATCAAGCTCATGTTATCACATGAGACAAAGCACCTGCATCTAGCAACGCTAACATTAGTAGCTGAGCAAAGCCTACTTAGCCATTCAAGATTTTCTAGGAAGGGATAAGTGTTTGGGTTTCATGGCAATTCAGGAGGCAATTATTTCAGTGGTAGGCGGTGAGAATATGATGGAAGAAACGTAAACTAGCATAACAAGTCTAGAGATGGAATCAAGGTCATATCATCTTGCGTGTGATATCCTCAGCTTGGAACGGTTCTTGATCGTCATGCACGTACTCTCCCGAATCCACGTTCTCGTTCTCCGATCCCAGTGCTACCCAACATAAGAATAACATCCAACGAACAACAGCACCTCAAGATGCAACAAGCACATGATGCATGAGATGAACATGAACATGCATCACTATTTCTATCACTAGCACAAGCATGAGAAGTCAATACATGTCCTGGACAGAAATGCATCCTAAGCTATCTTGACATGCAAGAGAATGTCATGATCTGTGTCTCGTGAAAACGATGCAAAACCATATAAAGAACATTACAATCGGAGCTACGGATCAACGGGAATCAACAAAACAAGATATGAAGACCTACGTGTCAAATTCATCACAACACACCCCAATGGCTCAACTCTGGTATTTCCAGGTTGCCAAGACATAAAAAAATCCAACATGGATGGGGTGGAGCAAGGAAGAACACCACATCATCAACTAAGCACTCACAATCATCAAAATACCAAAACTACACAATCTGCCATAAACTGCATCATAGCGCTTTGTGAGCTACATGAAAAGCACCTACATCCACCTAAACATGCCAAATAAGATATGTGGTTGTAGCTATCCAAGATTACTACAAGCACAATAAAAAATATCACACAAAGGAGTTAAACACAGAAAGTTACACACCTATAAACTTGCCGAAAATATCATATTTCACGGACTTAGTGAAAATTCCAGATTCTCACTATCTGTTTATGCTCTGAAGCATTTTGACAGCAGCCAAAACAATATCTACAGGACTCCAAATGTAATGAAAATTTACAGGGAGCTAGAAAAACATATCGGCTTCAACTTTCCAGTTGAAAGCTAAGGCTGAATCCAAACACATTGACCTGCACAAGTTCATCTACAGGAGAAGAAAATATAAACAGATTCTCAGACTTAGTGAAAATCTCAGATTTCACTACTCTGGAATTCCAGACACATGCCTACTTTGATTGACATAACTTTCACATATGGATTCCTAAACATGAAATGAAACCAACATGTGGTAGAGGGGGTCACCCTCTACTACCACAACCAAGATACAAACCCTTGGGCTCACCACATCACATGGAACCAAGCTCTAAACATGGAACAAATCTGAAATATGTCATCTCCAAAAAATGTTCCAATGGCAAAACTAATCTCACCAATTGATTCCTGGGATGATTCTACCCCAAAATCATATAAGATACCTATGCACTTGCTTGGAACAAGTGAGCACAAACTAGAGAAGAAAAACTACATAAAATCATATCTAGTGAATAGTGCATCATCACATGTGCTATTCACTAGAACAAAACCTACATGAGAATGTACACATGACCACAACATCAATGGGGTACATGAGGGGTAGACCTCATGCCTATGTGACTTGGCACATCACCACACCATCACAAGCAACAAGCACAACCTAATAATATCACCTACACATGAAATCTTGCACATATGCCCATCAAGGCCTAGCTTGCCATGATGTGTGTGTGGACATACTCACATGAGCACCCACACACTCACATAGGGTCTAGCAAAGCTATATATACACGCCTCAAACAACAAGCACTCCTATACATGATAAAACTACACATACTCTACTAGAGCAAACACTCACACACCCACATACCAAGTGCACATGATCCCTAGTCCATGTGTGTGAGAGCCACACACACCATGCACCACAAACACCACTACACCACATGTCATCACACATGTATGTGTGATACCACACACACACATCACAACACCAATGTGCACCAACATATAATCTTCACATGCAGCAAACAAGGACACAACAAAAAATAATAATGAAAAACTAGCCTAATATATCCTGATTCACATGCACCTGCAATTATTGTTGCTAGCAGCAAAAATTACACAGCAAAGAAAAAATACAGGGAAAAAAATAAGAGGCTTGGGGGGGTCGAACCCGAGCCCTCTCTGCATCACAACTCTGTTGTTGCCACCCTGCTACTGTCTTTGCTTCGACAGAGAAGGATCAGCTCGCAAGGAATACTCTCTGGCGCTGCTAACTGCTATTGGCCGAAAAGAAATAAAAAAGGGGGGAGGTGCACCACCAGGGATTCGATCCCTGCACCTCACGATAACACACACACACACATGAACCACTGCGCTACGTTACGATGTCTGACAGAGGTGAGGACTTAAACAAGGTATACAACCTCTCTACTTGCTCTGCTCTGCACAGAGAAGCGCCGGTGACAGGGAGGTCGCCGTGGCTTCTCTGCTACTGCTGTTGCGCCACGAGGGGAAGACGAACACCTACTGCTACTCACGTCTGCTATGCGGTGCTAGCCGCCCATGCTACTGCTACTGCACAGCACAGGCTCATCAACACCACGCACCATCAACTACTGCTACTGCTCGGGACAGGGGCACCCTGCAAGTCTCTTGCCGGATCTGCTCGCGGGAGAGGGGAAGAGAAGGTCGGCTCACCTTGGGGAAGGAAGAGGAGTCGCACGGTGGTGGAAGACGGATCAGAGGGGAAGAAAACACACCGAAGCTAGCCCTGCTGCAGGCCGACGAAGAAGACGAGGAAGAAGAAGGAGAACTCCGGTGCTGGGCTGTTGACGACGAGCTGGCCGTCGATGTAGATGTTCCCCGGCCTCAACTAGGTCGGGAATGGGGCGCGGGCACCTCCCCCGTGCCCCTGGACATGGTGGTTGCACCGCTCCATGGTGCACGCGGGGGTAGACGTCGGCAGTTCCTTCTCTTCCTCTCTGCAACTCGCTACAGACTTACCTCTGGGGAAGAAAGAGAGAGGAGGGAGATGGGGAATGGAGTGGCGGCGGCAGAAGGGAGAGAGGGGGAACCCTAGGAGAGGGGAGGCACGGACGTCCACTTATATGAGGGGGGACCTCGACGTTGGTGCCTCACGGCGGCAACTCTCTCTCGGCAAAGCCTAACAGAAAGGAGCAGGGGGTGTAGACGGCGTCACGTAGGAGAAGGCATGTCGTGGGACTGGGCTTAGCGCGGGGGAGAGAGGTACTGGGCCGCCAGGGGGGAGGAAGCCCTCCTCAGCGCCACATAAGAGAAAACAATTCCTTGGGACCTTTATTTTAACATAAAAAGCCAGAGAATAAAGGAATGCACAGAGAAAACTACTGGGGATAAAAACAAAGCAAAATTACCCCTGGTCATGGAAAATATGACCAATTTAAATAAAATAGCAGAGATGTATTTGGGGCAACTAAATATTTTCAAAATAGCATTATCATTGGCTGTTTTGGGAATATTTGCACCAGATGAAACACCCTTTAAAACAGCATTTCACAACTCAAAAATCACCACAAGATACAGCTAACACATGGGCATTTTTAAATCAGGAAAAGAGGCAAAAAGATATGGGCTTGAAATAAATAGGAGGAAGATAGTTTTGAAACCTTATGCCACCACAAGGACTATTCCTATTATCACATGCAACCTACTAGGGTTGCACCACACCACACATCACATCACAAAACCACATCTCACACAAGATCACACATCAACTCATATAACCACAAGCAACAACACATGACACATGGCATGATATGGTATGCATGCATGCAACAAAGAAAATAACAAGGTGTCACATGAAATCACATGCATTGATAGCTCTCTTGTCATTGACAAGGTGGACCCACACAAGAAGGTTCCAAAAGGGGAAGGTTACACACTTGGGGCATTACAATTAGCCCCCGAATGGATCGGGGTTTGAGTGGGAAAGGGGTCGATGCAGATTCTGATAAGACACGCAAACTCCGAGTGCACATCAAGGCTTGGCATAAGTGTGCGTCAATTGAAGTCGTTGTCGTTCACCCCGATCGATTCTGTCTTGAAATGCACCCGAGTGAATTTAAAAGTGAAAACTAGTCCGAGTGATCAACAGGATCTTTTGATGTGACGGGTCACTTCGTCAGGTCCGGATTTCACGGGATTCAAAAATTTGGTAAGCGCGCACCGCACGATGATGACGCAACGACTGGGGCAAGTGGGAGCATGACGCCTCGATTATCGCACCGCCCTTATCGCCACGTATCGCGTTTCCTCTGTTATCGGGATAGGCAGAGATCTCGCAGACCCACAGGTTAGCGACTCACTCGGGTGGCTATAAGATGGGTCGGCGCTAGGGTTGAAGCAGTGCTCCTCCTCAATTCCCCTCTTTTACTCCATCACATCTCCCTCACGAGCGCCGCTTAGATCCGTCTCCACCACCACCGTTGAGATGACGAAAGGGAAGACAGGGAAGCTTGAGCGGGCCAAGAAAGGAGGTAACGCCAAGAAGCTCGATCTGCAGTGCCACCAGGATGGATCCAGGGGGATTTCCTCCCATCGACCATCAAGGAGGTGGACGTCGTGAACCTTGTCAGCGACGGGCTGATAGCCGCCGATTCATGGAGGTTGTCGGAGGGGAAAGTCGAGCCGGAGCCGCGTGAAGGTGAGAGAGTCCTCCTCCTCACCCATGTCAAGCGAGGTTTTTCCTTGCCTCCTCATACATTCATCCGCGGATTCTTGAACTTTTTCGGTGATCAACTCCACCACCTTCCTCCAAATGCTATCGCATACCGTGCCGCGTTCATAATGTTGTGTGAATGTTTTTTGGGTTGTTCTCCTCATTAGGGACTGTTCAAACATATCTTCACCGTATGTTCTCAGTCGGTAAAAAAGCCAATCCTAGGGATAGTAGAACCAACATCATCCATCTGTGTGGTGGCTTGGGGATCCAAAAGAGGAGTAAGAGTGTGTTTCCGCAAATGACTCTTCCTAAATCCGTCCAAGGTTGGCAATCGACTTGGTTTTATTGCAAAGATGTTTAAACCCCGAATATGTCAACTGGTCTTCCCCCCTTCACTTTGGAGTGACCTACTGCTCCCAGAACGCTCACTGTGTTAGAGGGGGAGAGGGTCTAGGTAGGTATTCTGGTGAATGTGTTAGTCCATCTGATCCGTGGCGGGGTGACTGGGATGGACCTACTTGAGACATTTCTCAGTCAGCGTATTCAACCTCCTCAAGCAAGAGATCACGCCGTGTGGCATTATTCAGGTCCCGAAGACTCCACTCGGTCACACCCAAAGGAGGTCTCCGAAGAAACTATGATTGAGTGGCTTAGAAGCATCACTGGGGCTTGCGGCAATCCGCCCGGAGCCAAATGAGTCTTGCCCTTCTCAGCTGAGAATAAGCTGTCGAACGTGGTGAGTTGTGTCCTTGCCGAGTACTTTCATATCTTTGCCGAGTGATTGACTCTCCAGTTGACTGACTTTGTTGTTTTTATATCTCGCAGGAGTTGAAAAATATGTACTCACCCGTGTCGAACGGAGATCAACTTTACATCGGTGGAGAGAGTGAAGGCGGTAGCGCAGACAGTGATTATGGCGAGGACAGCGAAGACGGTTCGGAGGAGAGTGAAGAGGAGATTCAGTCTCCTCCATGCAACGAGTCTCGATTGATGACGAGTTGATGGATATACTTCTCGCCCCTCGTTGGTTACCCCAAGTGGAAGGTGAAGTTGTAGTCAACAGCAAAACATGGAGATTGTAAGGTTTATCGAACCAAGAGGACTCCTAGGCTCACCAAGTAGGTGTCTTCCACCCTAGCACTAGCAGAAGATGTGGACCTGCACACACAACAAATAACTTTGCTCCCAACGAATACAGAGAGGTTGTCAATCTCTCCGGCCTTGTAGTTTGCAAAGGATCAAAACACAAGCGGGAAAGTAATAGTGATTGGAACGGAAAAGTAAATGAAAGCGGTAAATAATGGAGGTGTAAACAATGATGGTGATATGGACCAGAGTCACATGATGTTCACTAGTGATGTCTGTCTCCCAAAACATGATAAACAACTATGCTAGGGTAAACAAATCACAGTTGGGCAATTGACAAAATTATGATCGCACCCCAATGCTAATTATGCTACTTGATAGTTAGAGGTTCAATAGTAATGGGAAGTACGCCAAGACAAGTAGACCGTTTATTCATCAGTATCTACTTACTAATCATCCACCTTGAGATATCTATCCAGAACATCTCTCCGGTATTAGGTTCGAAGCCCCACCCAAAGTGTAAACTCAAAGCAATGGACAACTGCATTAACGAACTATGCGTAAGGTAAACAATCCTTGCAATCATGGTCACAAGCATCGTCGTTTTCTACCTCGTGGCAACAAGCACATCCTCTAGTCTCATGTTTCTATCACTCAAGCTAGACATTGAGGGGCATGAACCCACAATCATGCATAACGCTCCTTCTTGAAGTTACAATCTACTACTTGGCCAAAGCAATAAATAGCAACGGAGAACATGCATGAATCACTAAGGAACATAATATAAAAGGATAATCAAATATATAACTCATAACAATCTGAACATAATCTCATAATCCATCGGATCCCAACAAACCGACAATAGCAATAGCAAGAGAATTACATAGATGCATTGATCATGTAGGGCAGCTCACAAGGACTAACCATTGAAGCACAAGATTGGAGAGAAGAGATCACATAGCTATTGGTAATGGACTCATGGTCCAAGGAAGACTACTCACAGCACGTCCGAGAAGCGTCCATGGCGGTGGAGAAGCTCCCGGAGGTCAATCCTCCCTCCGGCAGGGTGCCGGGAAGCGGTCTCATAACGCTCCCGATCTCGGAAGCGCTACGGCGGCGGAACGGTGGAGAAATTCGCGATTCCAGAAGTTCTGTAAGGGTTTCCTCTCGGGACTCTGAATATAGGCCAAAGGAGGGCACTAGAGGAGGTGGGACCCACCCAGGCGCCCTCCTGGCGCGGCCTAGGGCCTGGCCGCGCCAGCAGGTTGCCTGGGAGGCCCCTGGCCCATCTTCGGTGATCCGGAAGCTTCTGTTTCGCTGATGTTTTATATATATTTTTCTGGAATTTTTCGGGCTTCGGAAAATTGGGTAAAATCTCGTGCAAAATAGACATCAGCACAGAAACTGGCAGTGGGTGCACTGAGTTAGTAGATTAGTCCAAATATGTGTAAAATGATATAAAAGTGTAGGAAAACATATAACAATGTCACCCAAAAGATCATGGAACAAGCAGAAATTCTAGATACGTTTGGGACGTATCAACATCCCCAAGCTAAATTTCTGCTCGTCCTCGAGTAGAGAAATGATAACACAATAATTTCTGTGGTGAGATGCTAACACACATATAAGAACTCCAAAGTAAAGCAAGTGAGATATGTTCAAGTCAAGACAATAACAAGCAAGAGTCTATATCTAGTATTGAGTTTAGCAAAGTAAGAACATAAAGGTGCAAGAGCTCTCGTTGTCCGTGACTCGAATGTCTCCAAATGGTGTTTGCGTGCAAGAAGTGGGAGATGGATTGATATCATAAAATATATTTTAATTGAGAACTCAATCTACTAAACCTCACACTTAGTCTTCTTCGAAATCTTATTTTGACTCATCCCCAGACCACTAGTCAAGCACAAGTCAAAACGATCCTCTCCCTTTTGACTTTGAGCACTCATGCAATGGATGAGCGCAAGCGAGACATGTTGGGACTTAGGATGGCAAATAAAATAATGATGGGGAAGGAAGACAAAAAGGTGTGATAGGATCACATCAATGAGGACAATCATAGGCGAGAGAAAGCCAAATGATAGATATGATGTGAGGAGTAGGCATTGCCATGTAACGGATGCACATATGAGCTAAGGTAACCTCTCCAATGGAACTAGTGGGGTGCATCCAACTTGTTTGCTCATGAAGACCTAGAGCTCATTTGAGGAGGCTCATTATTGGAATATGCAAATCAAGTTCTATAGTGTAAGGGTCCCCACATACTTATGCATGAATGATAATCTCTATGTAGTACAAATATAGCAATGGAGTACGAGTGTGGATCTTTCAAAAGGAATAGTAGTGTTGCCCCCTTCTCTCTCTTTTTTCTAATTTTTTTTATTTTTTTGTGGCCTATTTGGCTCTTTCTTTTTATCTATCATTTGTCCTCTTTGGGATCTTTTGTTTTGTCCTCTTTGGGATATTTTCCTCACTTACGGGGAACACTCTATGTTTTACATGAATAAAAAGAAAACTCATCACACCTTATAAGAAGTACTCAACATAAAGACAAGTGAAAACTATCATGATGTGTGCAAATGTATGCATCTGCCAGTGTAGCGGGATATGCAATGATACTAGCGCGTCATTTAGCAATAATAAGGGCAAGGCCCAACTTGTTGGGGAACGTTGCATGGGAAACAAAAACTTTCCTACACACACAAAGACCTATCATGGTGATGTCCATCTATGAGAGGAGATTTGGATCTACGTACCCTTGTAGATCGCACAGCAGGAAGCGTTTAAGAAACGCGGTTGATGTAGTGGAACGTCTTCACGTCCCTCGATCAGCCCCACGAACCGTCCCATGAACCGTCCCGTGATTCGTCCCGCGAACCATCTCGCGATCCATCGCACGAACCGTCTTGCGATCCGTCTCACGATCCGTTCCAATCTAGTGCCGAACGGACGACACCTCCGTGTTCAGCACACGTACATCTCGATGACGATCTCCACCTTCTTGATCCAGCAAGAGGGGGCGGAGAGGTAGAAGAGTTCTCCGGCAGCATGACGGCGCGCCGATGGTGGTGATGATCTACTCCGGCAGGGCTTCGCCTAAGCTCCGCAGAAATACGATCTAGAGGGAAAACTGTGTGGTATAGCATCGAGCAAGGCAAAGTTGTGTCTCAAAAACCCTCAATACCTCTAGTATATATAGGAGGGAGGGAGGGAAGGAGGCAGCCTCAAACCCTCAAGGTTTGGCCGAAATTGGAGGTGGAGGAGTCCTACTCCAATCCTACTTGGAGTAGGATTCCACCTTCCCACTTGGAAACTCTTTCCACCTTGTGTTTTTCCTTCTCAAACCATATGGGCCTTAGTGGGAACTTATTCCAGCCCACTAGGGTCTGGTTTATCTATTCCATAGCCCATGAGACCCCTTGGGGCGTGACACCCCTCCCGATGGTCCCCGGCATCCCTCACAACACTCCCGGTACACTACCGATGAGCTCGAAACTTTTCCGGTGACCAAAACAGGACTTCCTATATATCAATCTTTACCTCCGGACCATTCCAGAGCTCCTCGTGATGTCCTGGATCTCATCTGGCACTCCAAACAACTTGCGGTTACCAACACCTATAACTCAAGTATACTGAAACGTCACTGAACCTTAAGTGTGCAGACCCTGCGGGTTCGAGAACTATGAAGACATGACGTGAGACACTCTCCGGTAAATATCCAATAGCGGGACCTGGATGCCCATATTGGATCCTACATATTCTACGAAGATCTTATCGGTTGAACCTCTATGTCAAGGATTTAGTTAATCCCGTATGATGTTCCCTTTGTCCTTCGGTATGTTACCTACCCGAGATTCGATCGTCGGTATCTTCATACCTAGTTCAATCTCGTTACTGGCAAGTCTCTTTACTCGTTACATAATACAAGATCCCGTAACTAACTCAATAGTCACATTGCTTTCAAGGCTTGTTGTGATGTTGTATTACTGAGTGGGCCCCGAGATACCTCTCCGTCACACGGAATGACAAATCTCAGTCTTGATCCATGCCACCCCAACAAACACCTTCGGAGATACCTGTAGAGCACCTTTATAGTCACCCAGTTACGTTGTGACGTTTGGTACACACAAGGTATTCCTCCGGTGTCCGGGAGTTGCATGATCTCATGGTCATAGGAACAGATACATTCACATGCAGAAAACAGTAGCAATAAACTCACACGATCATATGCTACGTTTATAGTTCGGGTCTTGTCCATCACATCATTCTCCTAATGATGTGATCCCGTTATCAAGTGACAACACTTGCCTATGGCCAGGAAATCTTGACCATCTTTGATCAACGAACTAGTCAACTAGAGGCTCACTAGGGACAGTGTGTTGTCTACGTATCCACACATGTATTTGAGTTTCCAATCAATACAATTCTAGCATGGATAATAAACGATTATTATGAAACAAGAAAATATAATGATAACCAATTTATTATTGCCTCTAGGGCATATTTCCAACAGTCTCCCACTTGCACTAGAGTCAATAATCTAGTTCACATCACCATGTGGTTTCAACGAATCCAACACCCATATAGTTCTGGGGTCTGATCACATCTTGCTCGTGAGAGAGGTTTTCGTCAACGGTTCTGAATCTTTCAGATCCGTGTGTGCTTCACAAATCTTTATGTCATCTTATAGATGCTGCTACTACGTGCTATTCGGAAATACTCCAAATATCTACTCTACTATACGATCCCTTTTACTACTCATAGTTATTCGGATTAGTGTCAAAGCTTGCATCAACGTAACCCTTTACGACGAGCTCTTTAACCACCTCCATAATCGAGAAAAATTCATTAGTCTATTAGTTACTAAGGATAATTTTGACCGTTGTTCGGTGATTCGATCCTGGATCACTCTTTGTACCTCTTAACAGACTTGTGAGAAGACACACATCGGGTGTGGTACACAGCATGGCATACTGTGGAGTCTATGGCTAAGGCATAGGGGACGACCTTCGTCCTTTCTCTTTCTTCTGCCGTGGTCGGGCTTTTGAGTCTTACTCAAATTCACACCATACAACACAGCCAAGAACTCCTTCTTTGCTGATCTATTTTGAACTCCTTCAAAAACTTGTCAAGGCATGCATTTTGTTGAAACTTCTATTAAGCGTTTCGATCTATCTCCATAGATCTTGATGCTCAATGTTCAAGTAGCTCAATCCAGGGTTTCCTTTGAAAACCCCCTTTCAAACAACCTTTATGCTTTACAGAAATCCTACATTACTTCTGATCAACAATATGCCAACCACATATACTTTTTCAGAAATACTATAGTGCTCCACTCACTTCTTTGGAAATACAAGTTTCTCATAAACCTTGTACAAACCCAAAAGCTTTGATCATCTCATCAAAGCGTATATTCCAACTCCAAGATGCTTGCACCGGTCCATAAAAGGATCGCTGGAGCTTGCATACTTGTTAGTATCCTTAGGATCGACAAAACCTCTGATTGTATCACATACAATCTTTCCTCAAGGAAACAGTCAAGGAAACAATGTTTTGACTCCCTATGTGCAATATTTCACAAATAATGCAGCAACTACTAACATAATTCCAACAGACTTTTAGCATCGCTACGAGTGAGAAAGTCACATCATAGTCAACTCTTTGATCTTGTCGAAAACATCTTTGCGACAAGTCGAGCTTTTCTTAATAGTGACTTATCACCATCATCGTCTGTCTTCCTTTTAAAGATCTATCTTTACTTAATAGTCTTACTACCATCAAGTAGTTCTTATGAAGTCTAGACTTTGTTTTATATATGGATCCTCTCTCGGATTTCATGGCCTCCAGCCATTTGTCGGAATCCGGGCCCACCATTGCTTCTCCATAACTCGTAGGTTCATTGTTGTTCAACAACATGACCTCCAAGACAGGGTTACCATACCACTCTATAGTAGTACGCGACCTTTGTCGACCTACGAGGTTTGTAGTAACTTGATCCGAAGCTCTAATGATCACCATCATCAGCTTCCACTTCGATTGGTGTAGGCGCCACAGGAACATCTTCTTGTGCCCTGCTACACACTGGTTGAAGTGACGGTTCACTAACCTCATCAAGTTCCACCACCCTCCCACTCAATTCTTTCCAGAGAAACCTTTCCTCGAGAAAGGACCCGTTTCTAGAAACAAACACTTTGCTTCCGGATCTGAGATAGGAGATGTATCCAGTTGTTTTGGATATCCTATGAAGATGCCTTTATCCGCTTTGGGTTCGAGCTTATCAGACTGAAACTTTTTCACATAAGCGTCGCAGCCCCAAACTTTCAAGAAATGACAGCTCAGGTTTCTCCAAACCATAATCTATACTGTGTCATCTCAACAGAAATACGCGATGCCCTATTTAAAGTGAATGCGCTTGTCTCTAATGCATAACCCATAAACGATAGTGGCAATTCGATAAGAGACATCATAGTATGCAACATATCAAAATAGGGCGTGGCTATGACGTTCGGACACACCATCACACTATGGTGTTCTAGGTGGCATGTATTGCGAAACAATTTCCACATTGTCTTACTGTGTACCAAAACTCGCAACTCAGATATTCGTCTCTATGATCATATCGTAAACAGTTTATCCTCTTGTCACGACGATCTTCACTCTGAAATAACTTCGAACTTTTCAATATTTTAGACTTGTGATTCATCAAGTAAATACTCATGTATCTACTCAAATCGTCAGTGAAGTAAGAACATAACGATATCCACTGCGTGCCTCAGCCCTCATTGGACTTCACACATCAAAAATGTATTCTCCCAACAAGTTACTCTCTTGTTTCATGTGGCATGATTTGCATGTCTCAGGTGATTCAAAATCAAGTGAGTCCAAACGATCCATCTCTATGGAGCTTCTTCATGCATTTATACCAACATGACTCAAGTGGCAGTGCCACAAGTAGGTGGTACTATCATTATTACTTTGTATCTTTTGGCACCAATATTATGAACATGTGTAGCACTACGATCGAGATTCAATAAACCATTGAAGGGTAATCATTCAAGCAAATAGAACAACTATTATTCTCTTTGAATGAATAATCGTATTGCAATAAACACGATCCAATCATGTTCATGCTCAACGCAAACACCAAATAACAATTATTTAGGTTTTACCACCAATCCCGATGATAGAGGGAGCGTGCGATGTTTTGATCACATCAACCTTGGAAACACTTCCAACACTTATCGTCACCTCACCTTTAGCTAGTCTCCGTTTATACCGTAGCTTTCATTTCGAGTTACTAATCACTTAGCAACCGAACCGGTATCCAGTACCCTCGTGCTACTAGGAGTACTAGTAAAGTACACATCAATATCATGTATATCAAATATACTTCTGTCGACTTTGCCAGCCTTCTTATCTACCAAGCATCTAGGGTAGCTCCGCCTAAGTGATCGTTCCCCTCATAACAGAAGCACTTAGTCTTGGGTTTGGGTTCAATCTTGGGTTTCTTCATTAGAGCAGCAACTGGTTTGTCATTTCATGAAGTATCCCTTCTAGCCCTGCCCTTCTTGAAACTAGTGGTTTTACTAACCATCAACAATTGGTGCTCCTTCTTGATTTCTACTTTCGCAGTGTCAAACATTGTGAATCGCTCAAGGATCATCATATCTATCCTTGATATGTTATAGTTCATCACGAAGCTCTAGCAGCTTAGTGACGGTGACTTTGGAGAACCATCACTATCTCATGTGAAAGATTTAACTCCCACTTGATTCAAGCGATTGTTGTACTCAGACAATCTGAGAACATGCTCAATGATTGAGCTTTTCTCCTTTACTTTGTAGACAAAGAATCTTGATGGAGGTCTCATACCTCACAACAAGGGAACGAGCATGAAATCTCAATTTCATCTCTTAGAACATCTCTTATGTTCCGCGACGTTTTCAAAACGTCTTCGGCGCATTGCTTCTAAGCCATTAAGTATTATGCACTGAACTATCACGTAGTCATCAAAAATGTGTATGGCAGATGTTTGCAACATCCGCAGACGACGCTCGAGGTGCAGCACACCGAGTGCTGCATTAAGGACATAAGCCTTCTGCGCAGCAATGAGAACAATCCTCAGTTTTATGGACTCAGTCCGCAAAGTTGCTACTATCAACTTTCAACTAAATTTTCTCTAGGAACATATAAAAATAGTAGAGCTATAGCGTAAGCTACATCGTAATTCGCAAAGACCATTAGACTATGTTCATGATAATTAGTTCAACTAATCATATAACTCTCACTCAAAAAGTACATCTCTCTAGTCATTTGAGTGGTACATGATCCAAATCCAATATCTCAAGTTCGATCATCACGTGAGTCGAGAATAGTTTCAGTGGTAAGCATGTCTATGCTAATCGTATCAACTATACGATTCATGCTCGACCTTTCGGTCTCATGTGTTCCGACGCCATGTCTGCACATGCTAGGCTCGTCAAACTTAACCCGAGTGTTGCGCGTGTGCAACTGTTTTGCACCTGTTGTATGTGAACATTGAGTCTATCACACCCGATCATCACGTGGTGTCTCGAAATGACGAACTGTCGCAATGGTGCACAGTCGGGGAGAACACAATTTCGTCTTGAAATTTTAGTGAGAGATCACCTCATAATGCTACCGTCATTCTAAGCAAAATAAGGTGCATAAAAGGATTAACATCACATGCAATTCATAAGTGACATGATATGGCCATCATCATGTGCTTCTTGATCTCCATCACTAAAGCACCGGCACGATCTTCTTGTCACCGATGCCACACCATGATCTCCATCATCATGTTCTCCATCAACGTGTAGCCATCGGAGCTATCGTGCTACTTATGCTGCTACCACTAAAGCTACATCCTAGCAATATAGTAAACGAATCTGCAAACACAAACGTTAGTTTAAAGACAACCCTATGGCTCCTGTCGATTGCCGTACCATCGACGTGCAAGTCGATATTAACTATTACAACATGATCATCTCATACATCCAATATATCACATCATGTCATTGGCCATATCATATCACAAGCATACCCTGCAAAAACAAGTTAGACGTCCTCTAATTGTTGTTGCATGTTTTACGTGGCTGCTATGGGTATCTAGTAGATCGCATCTTACTTACGCAAAAACCACAACGGAGATGTGCAAATTGCTATTTAAGCTCTCCAAGGACCGCCTCGGTCAAAACCAATTCAACTAAAGTTGAAGAAACCGACACCCGCCAATCATCTTTATGCAACGAGGTTGCATGTCAAGCGATGAAACCAGTCTTTCGAAAGCGTACGAATAATGTTGGTCCGGGCCACTTCAATCCAACAATACCGACGAATTAAGAAAAGACTAAGGAGGGCGGCAAATCGAACATCACCGACCACAAAACCCTTTGTGTTCTACTCGAGATAACATCTACGCATGAACCTAGCTCATGATGCCACTGTTGGGGAACGTTGCATGGGAAACAAAAAAATTCCTACGCACACAAAGACCTATCATGGTGATTGTCCATCTACTAGAGGAGATTTGGATCTACGTACACTTGTAGATCGCACAGCAGGAAGCGTTTAAGAAACGCGGTTGATGTAGTGGAACGTCTTCACGTCCCTTGATCAGCCCCACGAACCGTCCCAAGAACCGTCCCGCGATCCGTCCCACGAACCGTCTCGCAATCCATCACACGAACCGTCTTGCGATCCTTCTCACCATCCGTTCCGATCTAGTGCCGAACGAACGACACCTCCGCGTTCAGCACACCTACAGCTCGATGACGATCTCCACCTTCTTGATCCAGCAAGAGGGGGCGAAGAGGTAGAAGAGTTCTCCGACAGCGTGATGGCGCGTCGGTGGTGGTGATGATCTACTCCGGCAGGGCTTCACCTAAGCTTCGCAGAAATACGATCTAGAGGAAAAACTGTGTGGTATAGGGTCGAGCAGCACGTGGCAAAGTTGTGTCTCAAGAACCCTCAATACCTCTAGTAAATATAGGAGGGAGGGAGGGGATGAGGCAGCCTCAAACCCTCAAGATTTGGCCGAAATTGGAGGTGGAGGAGTCCTACTCCAATCCTACTTGGAGTAGGATTCCACCTTCCCACTTGGAAACTCTTTCCACCTTGTGTTTTTTCCTTCTCAAACCTTATGGGCCTTAGTGGGAACTTATTCCAGCTCACTAGGGGCTGGTTTATCTCTTACCATATCCCATGAGACCCCTTGGGGCATGACACCCCTCCCGATGGTCCCCGGCACCCCTCCAGGCACTCCCGGTACACTACAGATGAGCCCGAAACTTTTTCAGTGACCAAAATAGGACTTCCTATATATCAATCTTTACCTCCGGACCATTCCGGAGCTCCTCGTGACGTCCTGGATCTCATCTCGGACTCCGAACAACTTTCGGTTACCAACACCTATAACTCAACTATACCGAAAGTCACCGAACCTTAAGTGTGCAGACCCTACGGGTTCGAGAACTATGAAGACATGACGTGAGACACTCTCCGATCAATATCCAATAGCGGGACCTGGATGCCCATATTGGATCCTACATATTCTACAAAGATCTTATCGGTTGAACCTCTATGTCAAGGATTCAGTTAATCCCGTATGATGTTCCCTTTGTCCTTTGGTATGTTACCTACCCGAGATTCGATCGTCGGTATCTTCATACCTAGTTCAATCTCGTTACTGGCAAGTCTCTTTACTCATTACATAATACAAGATCCCGTAACTAACTCAATAGTCACATTTCTTGCAAGGCTTGTTGTGATGTTGTATTACCGAGTGGGCCCCGAGATACCTCTCCGTCACACGGAATGACAAATCTCAGTCTTGATCCATGCCAACCCAACAGACACCTTCGGAGATACATGTAGAGCAACTTTATAGTCACCCAATTACATTGTGAAGTTTGATACACACATGGTATTCCTCTAGTGTCCGGGAGTTGCATGATCTCATGGTCATAGGAACAGATACATTGACATGCAGAAAATAGTAGCAACAAACTAACACGGTCATATGCTACGTTTATTGTTTGGGTCTTGTCCATCACATCATTCTCCTAATGATGTGATCCCGCTATCAAGTGACAACACTTGCCTATGGCCAGGAAATCTTGACCATCTTTGATCAACGAACTAGTCAACTAGAGGCTCACTAGGACAGTGTGTTGTCTATGTATCCACACATGTATTTGAGTTTCCAATCAATGCAATTCTAGCATGGATAATAAATGATTATTATGAACAAGGAAATAATAATTACCAATTTATTATTGCCTCTAGGGCATATTTCCAACACAACTAGCATGCGGCTCCTCGATCAAGTAAAAGCATGTATGACATGAAGATCAAGTCATGAGATGGTGGATGTTGCATGGCAATGTATCTCGGAAAGGCTATGGAAATGCCTTAATAGGTAGGATGGTGGTTGTTTTGAGGAAAGATATAACGAGGCTTATGTATGAGAGAGCGTATCATGTCATGGGTTTGGATGCACCGGCGGAGTTTGCACCAACTCTCAATGTGAAAATGAGCAATGCACGGTACCGAAGAGGCTAGCAAAATATGGATGGTGGAAGTGGCAACAATCAAATACTCACATTAGTCTGAAGAACTCATACACTTATTATTGGTAACTCTCTATCTAGTTAGGAAATTCACAAAGAGACAAGTACCCCGAGGAGGAGGAGTGTTTGGGGGTTTGGTTATCCTTGCGCATCCTCGACTCATGGTAACATGAGGGTACTCTATATATTCCAACCCCTCCAGAGGTTAGCGATCAATTTAGTAGCTAGAGTTCTCAACTAATTTTAGTTTTTGAAAAACACACGGATTTCCCAAAATACGACACCTATCACTAATAGGCTCAAGCTCTTGGCACCAATAGTCCAAATATTACTCAAATCAATACCTCAAAACTATTGCAAGTTACTACTATACTTAAATAGCAACCTGAATTACCTACTCATGCAAGACACACAACTCAGTGCAACGAGCCAACTCTCTAAACAAGATAAGCATGATAACTGAAGAAAGTTCCAGAAGCACCTTAAATAATAGCTCTTAATAATATAAGCATGAATACTAAGAGCTAAGCATGACAGTAGCTACGAAAAGTTGAAGAACACACATAAAAGATAAGCATGAAAACCTATGTTGTCTTCTAGAGTGGAATGGAGCGTGTGTGTCTCCCAAACAAGGTATGCTAGGTTCCGACTTGTTATGAACAGCAAGAAAAACTAAATCAAAATAAAAAGCAAATAGCGGGACGCTCCAAGCATAGCACATATCATATGAAGTGATAAAAATATAGCATGGAGATGGACGAACTGATGATTGTTGATAGAGAAGGGGATGCAC
The DNA here is from genome assembly GCF_904849725.1 of Hordeum vulgare subsp. vulgare. Classification (NCBI taxonomy): domain Eukaryota; kingdom Viridiplantae; phylum Streptophyta; class Magnoliopsida; order Poales; family Poaceae; genus Hordeum; species Hordeum vulgare. Next base: position 192,491,410 of record NC_058523.1, on the reverse strand, counting down.
GGGGGCATTCCCAAGCTTAGATGCTTGAGTCTCCTTTGAATATTTCTTGGGATGCATGGGGCATCCCCAAGCTTGAGCGCTTGACACTCATGTATCTTCTTTCATCATCTCCCATCGCATACTTGAAAACTCCCTTCATAAGAAACTCATCATAAGCTAATTAGAGTGTTTAGTTCCCTTAATAAAATAATTCATTACCTGCTAGAAATAAAGATTTCATGAAAAGCTACTGCTTATTATGATCGTCAAAAGGTTTTTGCAAATAAAAACTAATCTTAGGATTTGCAAAACGATGAAAACGCAAAACATGGCAGAATCTGTGAAAAACAGAACAACATGTAGTAAATAATTTTTTCGGGGTATTTTTGGAACTCAAATCAAAAAACTCAGAACAGATGCCATAAAGGCAATTATATAGAGCATGCTTTAAAAAACATTCAGATCAAAAAGATTATGTGGTGATTTTTGGCGAATTTTTCCGTCAGACAGACAGAATATGTTTCTGGACAGCATGTTACAATTTTTGAACTTTCTTGCAATCGGAGGCTATAACTTGGCACAAAGCTTGAAAATAAAGATACAATTATGTTGCTACAGTAGTAACAAGCATCAAGACCACTAAAACTGAAAGTAAAAACTCAAAGTAAAGATAACAAGGGTTGTCTCCCTAGAGCTCTTTCTTTATAGCCATAAAGATAGTCTTAAGATTTTAATGATGCTCTCGTAGGAATAAGAGTTGTAGAACAAAAGAGAGCATCAAGAAGCAAATACCTAACACATATAAGTCTAACATGCTTCCTATGCATAGGAATATTGCAATAGAATAATTCATTTAAGCACAAAGCAATAAGCATAGGAAGGCAAAACAAGTGCAGCTTCAAAACCTTCAACAGAAAGAGAGGGAACTTGATATTATTGAAATATCTATAAGCATATGTTCCCTTCTCATACTAATTTTTAGTGTTATCATGAATAAACTTAACAATATAAGTATCACATAAAGCATTGTTACCATGATCCACGTGGACTTCATGAAGAGGATAAAACTTGGAGTAAAAGAGAGACTGGATCTCTTCCCAATCCCGTAGGTGAGAATCATCGAGTAGCCTATACCATTCCAATGCTTTTCCTTTCAGTGACAAGGCAAATAATTTCCTCATGACTCCATCTCTTGTCAAACCTGAAGTCTTAAACAACTCACAAAGTTCTGTAAGTTCCAACAAATGAATACTAGGATTGACTATTCCATCTTGTGCACAACAATCGTTCCTAATTATTTCAATTATCCCAAGTGGTATTTTGAATGGGATACATTCAGTAGGCGGAGGAGACTTCTCTACCACGGGTGTGGTAAAGAGGCCTTCCCAAGCAGCGAACTAAGAGTGCGGTTTTCCATAAGCCTAACTAGTGAAGTCACACAACTTAGTGTTCTAAGTGGAACCCATAGCAGCAGTAACAAGCAAGAACAAAGCAACTAATTTTTTTGTGGTTTTTGGTATAAGACTCTAAAGCAAAAACTAGAAATCAAACTAACAAGACTAAAAAGCAAAGGTAAAGGATAGCGTGCAACTGCCCTATCTTGAAGACTGGAGTCCCCGGCAACGGCGCCAGAAATTTGCTTCATGACGAGTTGATGGATATACTTCTCGCCCCTCATTGGTTACCCGAAGTGGAAGGTGGAGATGTAGTCAGCAGCAGATTTCCCTTACATGGAGACTGTAAGATTTATCGAACCAAGAGGACTCCTAGGCTCAACAAGTAGGTGTCTTCCACCCTAGAGCTAGCAGAAGACGTGGACATGCAGACACAATAAATAACTTTGTTCCCAACGAGTACAGAGAGGTTGTCAATCTCTCTGGCCTTGTAGTTTGCAAAGGATCAAAACACAAGCGGGAAAGTAATAGCGATTAAAACGGAAAAGTAAATGAAAGCGGTAAATAATGGAGGTGTAAACAATGATGGTGATATGGACCGGAGTCACATGATGTTCACTAGTGATGTCTCTCTCCCAAAAGACGATAAACAACTATGCTAGGGTAAAAAAATCACAGTTGGGAAATTGATAGAATTATGATCGCACCGCAATGCTAATTATGCTACTTGATAGTTAGAGGTTCAATAGTAATGGGCAGTACGCCAAGACAAGTATACCGTTTATTCATCAACATCTACTTACTAATCATCCACCATGAGATATCTATCCAGAACATCTCTACGGTATTAAGTTGTGAGCCCCACCCAAAGTGTAAACTCAAAGCAACGGACAACTGCATTAACGAACTATGCGTAAGGTAAACAATCCTTGCAACCATGGTCACAAGCACCATTGTTTTCTCCCTGGTGGCAACAAGCACATCCCCTAGTCTCATGTTTCTGTCACTCAAGCTAGACATCGAGGGGCATGAACCCACAATCATGCATAACACTCCCTATTGGAGTTACAATCTACTACTTGGCCAAAGCAATAAATAGCAACGGAGAACATGCATGAATCACTAAGGAACCTAATATAAAAGGATAATCAAGTATATAACTCATAATAATTTGAACATAATCACATAATCCATTGGATCCCAACAAACCGAGCATAGCAATAGCAAGAGAATTACATAGATGCCTTGATCATGTAGGGCAGCTCACAAGGACTAACCATTGAAGCACAAGATTGGAGAGAAGACATCACATAGCTACTGGTCATGGACTCATGGTCCAAGGAGGACTGCTCAAGGCATGTCCGGGAAGCGTCCATGGCGGTGGAGAAGCTCCCGGAGGTCAATACTCCCTCCGGCACGGTGCCGGGAAGGGGTCTCCTGACGCTCCTGATCTCGGAAGCGCTGTGGCAGCAGAACGGTGGAGAACTTCGCTATTCCAGAAGTTCTATAAGGGCTTCCTCTCGGGACTCTAAATATAGGCCAAAGGAGGGCACCGGAGGAGGTGGGACCCACCCAAGCGGCCTCCTGGCGTGGCCTAGGGCCTGGCCGTGCCAGCAGGTCGCCTGGGAGGCCCGTGGCCCCCCTATGGGCCATCTTCGGTGATTCGAAAGCTTCCATTTCGCTGATTTTTTATATATTTTTTTCTGGAATTTTTCGGGCTTCGGAAAATTGGGTAAAAGCCCCTGCAAAATAGACATCAGCAGACAGAAACTGGCACTGGGTGCACTGAGTTAGTAGGTTAGTCCAAATATGTGTAAAATGATATAAAAGTGTAGCAAAACATATAACAATGTCACCCAAAAGATCATGGAACAAGCAGAAATTATAGATACGTTTGGGATGTATCATCGATCCAAGCATCTCTAAGACCCAGCGGCTACCCCAAGCAAGACCCTCGTGTCAAGCACGAGAAATATGAAGCGTGATAGGGATGCAACAACTGAGTCGGCACAGAAGGCTGCGAAATATCCTAAACCCGACGCTCACAAACCTCGGAAGGCTTTGCCCCGAATGAGGATCATTGTGCGGGTCGCTTTAGCGTGAGTGTTTACTTCATTTCTTTTGTTGTTGTCGAATTTCATGCCTTTGATGTACGAGTGGAATTTGCTTGTCAGAGAAGATACCTCCACCTAGAGACGAAGAGGATCACATGGACGTGGATGTTGCAGACGTGGTCACCTCCCAACGAGGTATAACAAATCTTCACTTTGTTTTTCTTTCTGAATTTAATTCGTCGATTGGATAAACGAACATTGTCGATTGACAGCTACAAACGTCATCCACTTGGAGGATGATGAAGAACTGCAGCTAGGCCTGGGTATTCGGTTTAACCGAGCCGATCGGTCTGGTTCTTTCGTTTCTAGAAAATACTCAGTTTTTTTAAACTGTCAACCGATCGGTTCCTAGACAACTAGGTAACCGATTTATTTGGGAGCCGAACTTTCGGTTCGGTCATCAGGTTTAACCGAACACAAGCCAAGTCCTCGATCACGAATTATTTAATATACCATGCATGCACATCTCTGCACATGCAACAGTTCAAATGACAACGATGGCTACATGCATGCTAGCTTTATTGTTTTGCCCATGCATCCTTTCCCAGTAGGAAGTCGATGTGGTACTAACACGTGAATGCAACACTTCCCTATGCTATAGAACTAGTATTGTGGGCTAATTGATAGAATGATTTTGGGAAGTATTAAACGTGTGGGCCAGTTGAAAAAAATTGGAAGTTAAAAAAGGCCCAAAGAGGCTAAGAGCTACATTGGGATGACATGCACAACTCGGTTGGGGCAGCGAGAATACGGAAGAGTGAATGGTGTTCTGTAAATTCGGGTTTCCAGGTTAATTATTTGTAACAACCGAATTTACCTAGCTAATTTCGGTTCTGTATTTTTCATGACCGAAATAGGAACCGATTTTTTCGGTTTAGGTCCTTTCGTCTTCGGTCCCGGTTCTTTAAGTTTGGCACATTGGTCCTCGGTTAATATGCCCACCCCTAACTGCAGCGATCGACTGCTGAGTTGCCTTCAGAACTTGGTGACTCGTCCCGAGCCAAAACAAGGCTTGAGATTCCGTTGTCGAATGCTCCTCCGACGAGTTCAACCCTTGTGACTCCAGGGCCGATTGAACAACTACTGGTAACTCCTGTGACTTCGGCTGTAGTGTCGACTCCTCCAATGCATGCATTCTCTCTGCATCGTGTCCTAGAGGACCAGACTGGAGCAGGTAAGGAGGCCATGATCCAGGCTGAGCAGATGATGTTGTGAACCAAGGAGGCGTATGAGGCTAGCAAGTTGGCGTATGATGCCAGCTCGATGCTTCCTGCTAACGTCAGAGTAAGTGCGATTGTAAGTGCATGTACGATTGAATTTTGTCCATCTTGACTCTACACCCACTGGGTGTTTTCTTTTGGCATATACTTGCTTGTTCCTGGTCCAGTGGGGGCACGTTGAGTGCACCCACTTGGTGTAGTCCCCGATACCGCTGTTGAATGACGGTGACATCGACAGGGGTCTTTGATTGGTTTTTGATAGCCGTTGACACTCGACACGACAGACCTGTGCGAGTGATAACAAGTCCAGCGGGGGCACGTTGAGTGCACCCACTGGGTGTAGTCCCCGAGACCGCTGTCAAGTGCTTGCATCAGCAGTGGTCTGATTGAGACAGTTGTATATAATAGCTCTCTTTTTTTTGACTCGGACAGGCCGGACCTGGTCGAGTGGTGTTGTATCCAGTGGGGGCACGCTGACTGAACCCACTGGGTGTAGTCCCCGAGACTACTGTCGATCGTTTACAATGGGCAATAGTCTTAAGAACTCGGACTCAGAGTCCTTTTTCATACTTGAAGCACGCTTGTCATTCAGTCCTGCAGGTTTCATGAACATAATTTCCATCAACCATGATATCACGTTGTGCAGGGGTGTGGGTTAGGGTGGTGGACCGCCAACCAGTGAACTGACCTTGCTCTTTTCCACTCGGGAGTGGGGAAGTTATTAAAGTCGGCTGACCTAATTATTTGTTGACTTCAGACTGCTTGTGAGATTGGCACTAAGTATGTCGACCTGGAGAAGGAGAAAAACCAACTGCATCTGTATCTGGAGGCGACCAAGAATGACCTGAACCATGCACAGACCGAGCTGAAGGCCATGCAAGGTAAACTTTGTCGACCAATCACACCATCATTTTCGTCTTCTATCCTTTGAACCCAGTGTTCACACTCGAACATGCATGCGTAATGAGAACCGTCGACTCCAAGTGCAACTCAACAATTTTGTTTCTTTAGATACCGTGAAAAAAGCGCTTGAAGATCGAGACCTGGAACTCGCTGATGCCTAGAAGGTGGCGAAGCAGAAAACTGCAGCTGTTGAGAAGAAGCTTGCTGCAGTCAGCAAGCTAGAAGAAGAGAACGCCAAACTGAAGGAGGAACGGGCCGACTGGAGCAATAAGCTTGAACATATGACCAAGAGGAAGAACGGCCTCGAGAAATACTTGGGTGACTTCGTAAAGAAGATGTTCGACATGCTTACTAGTAACTTTCTTTCGCCGAGTGAATTCCTTCGTTTCCACCGAACGATAGTGTGGCCAACTTTTCATTTTCCCTTTGTGTAGACTTATGTCAGGACTTTAACAAGGAGAGTGAAGAGATTGAGCCAAACCTGGACCCCACCAAGTCTCCTGTTGGGGATGCAGTGACCATGAACATGTTTTGCCTCGACACTCGTCTCAAAAAGTTCAAGAATATGTGGCCTGACTGAGGAGTGCACTGGAGAGGATCGACAAGGAACTTTGGCGAGAAGACTCCCTCTAGACGGACCTTGACTCAATGATGAGCCGCCTCAACCAGATTCCGAGTCGGGTACAAGCATGGAAGAAGTCTGTTGCGCACTGTGGAGCTGATGTAGCTCTTTCACTCATCCGAGGCCATTGCAAGGAGGCTAAGGAGGACAAACTGAAGGTGCTATGGGTGGCTAATACCAAAAAGCTTCAGTTCAAGAACTTCATGGAGACCTTCATCGACACAGCCACCCGCATCGCTGATGGGATTGACCAAGACACCTTCGTCAAGCCTGCGAGTCCCGGCGCACCTTGAAAAAAAACATTGTTTGCAGATTAAATTTTACTTGCCTCGGTATGCCGAGAGATGATGTAACCGTTTAAAACTTTGTTCGGGCCTTAAGTCCAAGTACTTTCGTTTGCGTAGACGACTTTAATCCATGCTATAGATCTTAGTTTATCTACATTTGGCTTTTGAATCTTTTGCTTGACTAAGCTTGTTTGGTTTCCGAATGAGCTTAATGTTCATTACTCGGAAGAATTTTGAGCTTAGGCAAAATCTTGTTTGCAACTAAGCCTCCGGGTGAAAGGATTCTTCTCCACTTGGAGTATTTTTTTGAACTTAGGCAAAACCTGGTTCGCAGCTAAGTCTCTGAGTGAATAGATTGCCATTCAATCGGTTGGATTTTAACTTAGGCGAAAACTTGTTCCCAGTTAAATCTTCGAGTGTATAGATTGTTATTCACTCGGCTGGGTTCTAACTTAGGCAAAATCTGGTTCGCAGCTAAGCTTCCGAGTGAGAGGATCGCTCACCACTCGGAGTGTTTTTCACTTAGGCAAAATCTAGTTCGTAGCTAAGCCCCCCGAGTTAGAGGATCGCTCACCACTCAGAGTGTTTTTAGAAACTTAGGCGAAGGCTGGTTCGCACCTAAGCCCCCGAGTGAGAGGATTGCTCTCCACTCGGAGTGTTTTAGAAACTTAGGCGAAATCTGGTTCGCAGCTAAGCCCCCGAGTGAGAGGATTACCCTCCGCTCAGAGTGTTTTTAGAAACTTAGGAAAAATCTTGTTCGCAGCTAAGCCCCCGAGTGAGAGGATTTCTCTCCACTCAGAGTGTTTTCTAAACTTGGGCGAAGACTGGTTTGCAGCTAAGCCCTCGAGTGAGAGGATTACCCTCCACTCAGAGTCTTTATAGGAACTTAGGCAAAATCTTGTTCGCGGCTAAGCCCCCCGAGTGAGAGGATTGCCTCCACTCGAAGTGTTTTTTAAACTTAGGCGGAGACTGTTTCGCAGCTAAGCCCCCGAGTGAGAGGATTACCCTCCACTCAGAGTGTTTTTTAGAAACTTATGTGAAATCTTGTTTGTAGCTAAGCCCTCGAGTGAGAGGATTGCTCTCCACTCGGAGTGTTTTTTACACTTAGGCAAAGACTGGTTCACAGCTAAGTCCCCGAGTGAGAGGATTGCTCTCCGCTCGGGGTGTTTTTTGAATATGAGATTGCACAATTGGAATCGACAAAGACTATGGGAGTCATAACTTTGGTAAGAACATTGTCTAGAACACTCTTATTACATCAAATCACACAATCGTCAAGTGTAAAAATGTCACAGTAAGTGTGCAACCCAAGCACGTTGTTCGTCGACTCTCTCCTTGAGGTTAAAGAGGTGTTAGGCCCCATTGTTCAGCACCTTGGTTATAATGAAAGGACCTTCCCATGTGTCGGGGATATACCCCGCGGTGTAACCCGACTTGAAACATGACCCGGTTGGGACTTGGCGACTCAATGGCGACTCATAAGTGACCTGGCGAGCGGCTCACACATGACTCGGCACGCGACTCACATAAACGACAAAGTCCCAAGGCCCGGCGTGTACCCTGGCGTAAGGCGGCTCATAGAGAGGCCAAGAGGGCCGACTCACAAGAGAAGACCCAAGAAGAGGAAAGACTCCCACAAGAAGGAAACAAGACCCGGATTAGGATTCAAGAGAGACTAGTCCTATTCCTACTCCTAGTAGGACTCTACACGTAAACATACCCCTTCCACCTATATAAGGAGGGGTAAGGCGCCCCAAGAGGGACAAGATTCACAACTTAGGTCTAGACAAGACAAATCATGAGATAGACAGATTAGACACCCACGAGATTAGAGGTGGCGAGTCTGCACCCTTGTAATCGGGATCATCATCTTCATCAATGAAACACAAGAGAGACAAGCAGGACGTAGTCTTTTACCTCCATCGGAGGGGCCGAACCTGGGTAAACTCACGTCTCTCGATTCCGACCAACCCCTCTCAAGCCACCACATGGTTGCGATGGACTCACACCTAAGTCCTTGCACGAGGACATATGCCGTGACAAAACCACGACATTTGGCGCCCACCGTGGGGCCAATCGCATGGTGGTATTGTGTTCTTGGAGGAAGATTTTCAGGGATCGAGGAGCTCGCAATCGATCAGATGAAGGAGAGTCGGCAAGGAATCGCACTAGATAATCCGACATGGGACAACCTTGGTGGAGCCGACAAATTCTTGATCTTGTGACCAGATTTTGGTGATGCAAGATTGAGTTCGAGAGTTTAGGGTTTTGTGCACCGTAAGGCAGATCGATTTATGGTGCGCTGCTATCAAGTCGTGCGCTCTCAGGTTGTCCGAGATCAACGAGACTTTCCAACACGGTTGCAGTAGTTTCTCCACCGAGTTACCGATGTCGCGACCCACAGTTGTATCAAGTCAAAACTCGTAGAAGGGGACCTGAAACGAACTCGTACCTCAAACACCGAAAGCAGGCAAGTTCGCATTAAAAGAAGGGGTGCTCATGGAGTTCGACTCGCACACGGAGCCTCGCGGCGCCAACCGGATCAGGCGTACAATTATTTTTTTGGAATGTTGGTAGCTTGGCTACCAAATTAATTGATCAGAGGAGAAAAATGTAAGTACAACCGCCCGAGCTGGGCAAGCACCCACATAAGGTGAGGTGCCGCTAAAAAAAGCGAAACAGGAAGAACGAAGAGGAGAGAAAAAAAAAGGAAGATCAGACCAGACCCGCACAGGTGTCCTCAGCCTGGATCAAAAGGTATCCCGGCACCCGCCATAATCCACAAGATGATCTCGTCCTTAATTATATTAATGAAGGCATCCTCACTCATGCATTCCTTCTTAAAAATACGCCTATTCCGCTCATGCCAGATCTCCCAAATCGTGAGATACATGATGGAGAGCAGTCCTTTCCTTTTCTGCGTTGTCTCCATGGAAACACATTTTTGCAGCCATGTTGCGAAGCTTTGCTATCCATCCCACCTCGTCGGCTGCAGCGAAGGTAAACCAGCCTTAACCGCTGTCCAGGTCCAAATCCTCCTTCACCAGGGGCATTCTGTGAACAGATGCATGGGTGTTTCGAGGCTACGCTCACATAATTGGCAGAAGTATTCATTATCGCACCCCCTCCGTAGCAGTGCGTCAGCCGTCATGATTTTCCCAAGCATGATTGTCCAAATGAAGAATCTACAATTCCCTGGCGCCCAGGCTTGCCAGATGAGGTCGAAACCATCCCTGGATGTTGTTCCCTCAAATTGTAGCGCATATGCTGACCGCGCACTGTATTCTCTGTTGGTAGCAAATCTCCAAGTAATCTCATCCTGCTGCCCGACCTGGAGCATGACCCTATCCACCCTATATGCCAGGTTTGATAACTCGTTGGTCATGTCCTCCGTTAGACCATGCGCAAGGTCGTTTAGCCACGTGTCCCTGAACAGCGCGTCGTGTACAGATCTGTTTTTTCGAGTGGCAATCTTGTACAGACCAGGTGTGACCACCTTAGGGCATTCCCCAAATAGCCATCTGTCATTCCAAAATTGTGCTGACCTCCCGTCCCCAATGGTAATGGTAGTGGCCATGGAAAAAAGGGAGCGGTCCTTGCTATCACATGGTACCGAAAAGCGTACCCAGGGGCGATCAAGTTTGCGCCAAGCCAGCCAAAGCCATCGCAGTCGAAGGGCTGCACCAAAATATTTCAGATTTAACACTCTAAGGCCCCCAAGGTGCTTTGGCCTACATATCTGGTTCCACCCCACTTTACATTGACCTCCCATGCAGAAGTCGGAGCCCGCCCACAGCCATGCTCGCGCAGACCTGACCAATAGCTTATGCGCCCATATTGGAAGCTAAAAACTGACATCCAGTACATGGCAAGGGGAATCAGGTTGGCTTTGAGCAGAACCAGCCGCCCACTTTTGGTCATTAGGTTTCCTTTCCAACATGCAGACCTACTAGCAAACTTGAGAATGAAGGTGTCGAGCTGAGCTTTTGTGAGCCCTTTTAGGGACAAGGGCAGACCTAAGTAGGTGGTGGGGAGCGTTTTGACCATGATGTTGAGCGGTGCTAGGATGGTTGAAAGGTCCAGGCCAGCACACCTTATAGGGAAAGCCGAGCTCTTAGCACAATTTATATGCACACCCGAAGCTGCCCCAAAGCAGTCCAGCAAACGCTTGACCATTCTCGCGTCTATTTCTACTGGGTTTATGAAAATTGCTACATCGTCTGCATAGAAGGAGCACCGCATGAGCTTTCTTCTCCCAGGCAGCGGTGATAGCATGCCATCCTCGGTGGCCAGATCGAACAGTCATTGCATTGGTTCCATCGCAAGGATAAAAAGAAAGCGGGAGATTGGATCCCCTTGTTTGAGACCCCTGTGATGGCGGATGGGCTCGGACTGCTCGCCATTTATGAGAATGCGCGATGAAGATGTGCATAACAGCATTGCAATCCATTCCCGCTATCGCTCCCCAAACCCCCTTGCCTGTAGCATATTAAGAATGTATGTCCAAGAGACTGAGTCAAAGGCCTTGGCAATATCCAGTTTAAGCAGGACTGACGGCTTCTTGGTCCTATGCATGTGGCGCAATGTGTTCTGGACGTATAGAAAGTTTTCTTATATGTTGCGCTTTTTGATAAACGCACTTTGGCATTGGCTAACCAGGAATTCCATTTTTGGGCTCAACCGCCGTGCTAGAGTCTTTGTGAACAATTTCATCAGGCTGTGAATTAGTGAGATTGGTCTAAAATCAGTCACTACATCGGCACCAGGCTTCTTGGGTATGAGCACAATCAAACCCTTGTTTACACGTTGCATCCCTTTGTTGTCTAATCGATGAAGTTGTTGAAGCGCGGCCTGCACATCTAGCTTAATAACCTCCCAGCAAGCCCGAAAGAATCCACCGGAGAAGCCATCGGGTCCAGGAGCCTTCTCGGTAGGCATGTCATTGATCGCCTCCTTAATCTCCTCAAGGGAGAACTCCTCTTCCAAATCTGACAGGTCTACATGGTCAAGGTCCAAAGCTTCCCAGTTCAGAGTAGTTGTCGTAGGCTGCTGAGTGCCAAAGATGCTGGAGAAATGGTCATGAGCAAGCTTATTCATCTCATCCATGGTCGATACAGCTCCTGCCGGGCCCTGCAGGACGTGGATCAAATTTCTGTTGCGCCTGGCGTTGGCCTTCCTTTGGAAAAAATTTGTATTGGCATCCCCTGCTTTCAACCACAACACCCTACTCCCCTGCCTGATTTTGATTTTGAGGAGCACCGCAAGACCTAAGGATCTTGATTTCAGGTTAGCGCGCAGCCCCCTTTCCGGGGTCGATAGTTGCCTGAAATCTTGCGCCGCATCAAGCTGGAGAATGATCTCCGTGACCGTGGCAAGTTGCCGCTGCACGTCTCCTACTAGCGTGCGGCTCCATCGCTGCAGGGCTTTGCTGAGCCGTCTCATCTTGAGGTCAAGCGCGGTCAAAGGGCATCTCTGGCCGGCCTGCTCATTCCAGGATTGCGCCACTACTTGATGGAAACCAGCAATGTACTGCCAGTATGATTCAAAACGGAAATGTCTATTTGTTTTAGCATGCGCAGCATTGATTAATAGGAGGGGGCAATGATCAGAGATGCCAGATGCTTGCGGAAGCAGCGTGACTATCGGGAAAAGCACGATCTAGCCTAACCAGCGTTGGATTCGCTTGCTCCTTGCTCCAGGTGAACCTACGCCCAATTAGCTGCAATTCATGCAGGCAGGATCTATTGAGCATGCGATGGAACTTGGTCATCCGTGTCCGACATATCCGACTATTGCTTTTGTCCCTTGGGTCGGTGATCACATTAAAATCTCCGATAAGCAGCCACGGCCCCGTCATGGTGTTATGAATGTCAGCTAGCTCGTTAAGAAACGCATGCTTTCTCTGTGCGTCGTGAGGACCATAAACCGTTGTCAAAGACCACTGATCGCCCCCACCAATTGGGCAGAAAGAGACCGTGATCGAGAAAGAACGCAGGTGCACGAAAGCTGTCCTGAAGCGGTCACCAGGCCAACAAAGCAGAATGTCGCCCCTGGTACCCTGTGCTGGTAGGGCGACGTGGTTGTCGACCCCATTTCCAACTATTTCTCTCCTGTCCGCATCGGACACCACCGCCAGTTTTGATTCCTGTAGGCAGATCATTGAGCAGCCGAGAGGGTTGATCAGCGCGCGGGTTGACGCGCGCCTGGTGCTGTTATTTAGACCTCGAACGTTCCAACTAAGAAGGGAAAGTTGTTCATTCATAGGAAACAAACAGGCAGCATAGGTTCAAAGTCAAAGCAAACAAGCAAGATACATGACGAAGCCGTAGCTTCGCCCGGCGGCCAAAAAGGCGCCCAGAACTGCAGATCATAATGCAACTAATCATGGAAGAACGAAATACTGCTGTTAGAAGGCGCAAAGACTCATATCTCAGGCTGCGCTGCCCGCCAGCTCCTCCAGAATCGCTTGGAGCTCGGCGTCAGGTAGCTGTAGCTGTGACGGGGAGGATAGTCCGGCTATGCTTGCCAACTTGTTGACGTTCTCAGGCGACATCCGGGAGCGAAATAATTGCAGGTACTTAAGCAGGGTGTTGTCGGAGAACTCGTCAGGGCGCGCGATGAAGCCTAGCTCAACACTGATTGCTGCCTGTGCACGTCTGGATGACAACAGATTTGATTTGAGGCGTTGCAGCCTTGAGCTCTGTCTGGCACCCCTTACCACACTAAGAATATGCTGCCTGAGAGGCCTTGGCAACGGCGTCGCAACCGGTGCAGCGCCAAGGATGGATCGGGATAGCAGGGGAGCAATCTTACTGATGAAAAGCTGCTGCTCATTGATATGCAGGGTGGACACCTTGTCCATGATCACCATGAGCAGCCCCGGACCAGACAAATTGACGTTAGCTAAAGCTTTTCTGGCACGCACTTCTTCCACAGATTGCATTGGAGAAATATCAGCATTAAAACCGGCATGCACACCACCACTAAATCCCGTGGTCGGGCCAAAAGTCAGCGGCCAACCATCATATCCGTAGGATCCTAGCTGGTGCCACGAGGGATGCACCACTGGCCAGCATGGCATCCAATATGGGAACAGATCTTCGGTTGGCGCCGCGTTCCAGATGGGCTGCATCAGTCCTTCATGCATAGGCATATTGACAGAGGTCTCAACTGCCTGATCCAGTGATGGAGGAAAGAGGGGCAGCTCATATGCTTCATGTGGCAGCGCGAGAGGGGATGGCATCAGCATTGTTGCCTCGGCCAAGGGACGCTGCTCTGCTGGTTCGGACCACATAGACATCAGCTCCGACCCAGTTTGATCCCAAGCGAAGGGGTCAAGGATGGATCTGTCTTGTTGCAATGCTCCAATTTCGGGCTGGACAGCATCCCTCACAGCCACATGCATGTCTAGCACCACCGATCCTAGCGCTAAGGCAGCCTCAGTCACCACAAGGCCATGGCGAACCTTATCTTGCGAACCCTGCTTGTCGCCCTGTCCCTCGACGCAACTCTGCTCATCTGCCCTACCAGGGGCCATATGCAAGCTCGACGGCTTGCTCTGCAGCACTCGCACCGGGAGGACCTGATCCTCATTGCGGATGCATCTATCCAGACTATCGGTCTCCGCCCTTTCCTCCGGGTTGTGAGGCAGCATCCCCGCATGCTGCATCCATCAGCGGTCCGCAATTCCTGCTGAACCAGCTTCCTCTTCCCCTGAGCTGGTGTGACATGGCTGACCACCAGCCCCCGCCCTTCCCGTGCAGACTGCTCCTGCTGCACACCACTGGCAACTCCGGCAGTGTCCACAACACGATGACGGCAGTGCCTCCTTGGCTCCGGCTCTCTGCTCGCAGTGTCCCGGCACATAGCCTGCTCATGCATGGTGCGAAAGAAACGTTTGCGCACCCCACCCCGGGAGCCCCGCTGGCGTCTGCTGCTGCTACCTCCTGCATCCCCCTCTTCATCATCACTTTGACGATCAGCAAAGCGGTTGGAGCAGGCACTAGCTGATGTGGCCCTGCCTTCCCCATCCTTCACGCCAAACAGCCACTTGCCCTTGAACCGGTAAGTGCGCGGCCAGGCAGAACATTCCTCGTGGCCCGGGGAGGTCGGCGTGAAATCCTTGACGACATCCAGGTGAATAAGCATTGGGAATGATGGCCCCTCTCTGCCCTCCTCTGTTGGCATTCCTTTAGGCAAGAACTCTCTTGGACGAACAAAGTCTGGCCTCTACAAAACACTGAAATCTGCAGCCCGCGGGATCTTGTCCGGATGCCAAGTCCAAAGCCAAGCAAACAGCGCAGCGCAGTTGGCCTTTATGGTGGACTGACGCTCAATCAGGTCTAGCTTGCAATCCTTACCGAGGACTTCCTTGACGCTATCCCAGTCCCAGGCTGTGAGCGGCAGCTTCTCGATCGCGACACGACAGTAGTAGTGCCAGATGCGGCTAGTACCTGCCGGTGGAAGCCATGGCCTGAGCTTGAACATCACACCTGCTACGCTAATGCTCCGCCTCTCAAGCGCCATGTCTCTCTGAGCTGGCTGGAACATAGTGAGGAGGAAATCCTCGGGGAAGAACGGCGCGACGACAAAATCACTGGCCGGGAACCGCAGCTCTCTCTCCACCGCCCTTGCAACCGAATCTGCCGATATCCCCGAGAAATGCCCGATCGCCGTCAGGACCAGCGCCGAAGAGTGGAGCCGATGGGCCTCGGCCTCCATTGCCGGCGTGCCCACCACCTTGCAGCTGGAGGAGGCCGGCCTCCGGAGCGCCTCCCCCGGAATGTAGGCCATTGCCACCTTGCGCCGCGCCGGCGTACCTTGCCCAGTGGCAGGAACCCGGACGGCAGCCGCGGACACAACAGGACCGCACCAACTTTGGTCGGCCCAGCGGTAGCGGAAGGTGGACTTGGGGGCGGTGTCGCTGATGGAGCAGCTGGGCTTGGCGGCTTCGGCACTGGCTCAGCTTGACTAGAGGAAGCGGTTGACTTTCTTCTCAGGCGCACAGGGCAGCCCCGCTCGAGATGGCCCGGTCGTTTGCAGGAGTAGCAGGTCAAAGGATCCCTGCACTAGAATGACTTGTGTCTAGAGCCCAGGCAGCGGAAACAAACGTTGTTGAATCTCTTCTTGAATGCCTCTAAGGCCGTCGCAGCAACAGATCCGGGGCGATAATGGCGGACAGAACACGGAACCGAGGCGGCCTTGCGAGCCTGCAGCCGCGCTAGTGCCACGGCACGCCGAGAGACGACCTCTGTCCATGGCGTGGCCTCCCCTTCCCGTATTGAAGACGAAGGGGAATGGATCCCCGGAGCAGCCGCCGAGATCAACATCCCAGCGCAGACCCGGCAGAGGGAAACCTCGGGCGGTGCGGCTGGCGGATGGGCGCGGGCGCAGCCCCAATGCTCGGGCCAACCACGAGGGATCTGAGCTGCGGCCTGGCGGGGGCAGCCACCTTCGCTGCCCAAGAAGGGGTGGGAGAACCTACGGCGGCCGGCAGATCGGCAGGCAGAAGGCTAGAAGGGGGATGGGGGAGTTACTCACCTGGATCTGGGCATCCGCAACCTCCCGCAGCGCCACACAGGGCAGCACCCTCCCAGAGATCTGATCCGTAATGGCACGGGTCTTCATGGCTGCAGCCTTGCCCACCTCGCGCAGGTGACGCAGGGGAAGACGCGGCCCGAGGCGCCATCAATGAAGGCCGGAGGCGCGGCGGAGGCCGCGGCGCCCGCGCCATCAATGAAGGAAGGAGGGGCGGTGGTTGGGGCGGCTGCCGCCGCAGGACGGGCTGGAGGCGGGTTCATAGTCACACTACAAAGGTTTTGGCTACGGTCCGAGGCGTACAAAATTGTTCAAGTTGTTTTTACAATGGCTGGCATTGAAAAAAAGAAGGTGCCTGCACACGTTGTAAAAAAGGCATTTTGGCTAGTTGCCCTTGCATGGCATGGAAAGTACTACCCACGTGACCCTATTTCCTACGTGGGGAGGAGAAAACAAAAGGAGAAAAAGATAAAAACAAGAGAGGACCACGACCCAAAAACGGATGGGAATCGTTTCCCACCCGCGCGCCGACCGAACCGACGTGCGCGGGCCCTTGCAACATTTTTCCCATCCGCGCGCTTCTCCGGTCAATGGATGCAACATTTTTCGTCTAAATATGTTGCAACCTGCGTCATTTTTGCTGCAAGCGTTTTTTACTATATTTTGTCTCAGTAAAAAAGCTGCATATACGTTTGCTTGCAACTCTAGTTCGTCGGATTTTTTGTTACAATCGATGTTTTTCACTTTTTGCTACAACCGTGTTAATATTTGCTACAACCGGCATCATGTTTTGCTGCAACCGTTCACTAAAAAGTTGCATACACGTCACGTAAATTTTTGTTACAACCGGCGTTTGACTTTTGCTACCACGTACCATCAGCTTCATTTTTTTGCTACCGTCACGTAGATTTTTTTTTTGCTACAAATTTTGTTTTTTGTTGCAACCGTTGAAAAAAATGCTGCATGGCATCGAAATTTTGCTGCATAGGGAGGAAAATGTTGCATGCGGATCCAATGGTGCGGACGACGCGGGGTTGGTGGATCCTGCGGCCCGCGCGCGGCCGGCCGAAAATCTGGGCCGGCGCACCGACGAAAATCACCCCCCAAAACGGATCAACACGGATTCGACGTCGTTGCCTATCCTGCTGGCCGCCGCGTCACTCCAAGCCGGCCTCACTACGCTGCTGTGCGTCCAAGCAGGCATCGCCCCGCCGCGCCTGCCTGTGCCCCGCCATAGCACACCTCTCTTCGCTTTGCCAAGTCTGAATCGGCCTCGTGCGCCTCTTTCACTGCGGGTCCGAGTCGGCTCGTCCTGCGGAACCACCCTGTTGTCTCAAAATCCGGGTCAGACTTGCCTTGCTCTACAGCAACAACCGCGCTGAGCTCGCCATCAGCTCCGCCTACTTCGCCGCGTCCGCCACCATGGTCGTGCTTGGCTCCACCTGCCTCTGCTCTGGTCGGCCGGCTCAGCTTCGCCCTCCATCACACACGGAGTTATAGACTCGGCCTTGACTGTCCACATCACCAGCCAGGCTCCACCTCAGCTGTCGTGGCCTCACCTTGCTAGACGTCATGTCGCGGCACCTACCACCACGGCCGCACAGGTCGAGCCGCCGCATACGCCGCACCTTACCAGGCATGCACCTCGCCTCACCTTTGGCCACCGTGCAGCTCAAGCCACTGCATACACCGCACCTCGTCGGGCCACTTCCTTGCCACAGACCCGTCACCGGCCGCGACTCCCTGCAGCACCTGCTTCCATTGCATGTGCCCACTTGCGTGACTCGCCGCGCCGCTGCCACTATCCACCGCGCTTGCCACCCCGCACCCACGTCGCTCCGCAACTGCCACCGCATGCCCGCTCACCTCTTGCTCGAGTGCGTCCGTGACCCGGCACGCCGGGTTGACTCCGCTCGCGCGCGTCTGCACTCCCACACGCCATCTCGCCTTCGCTCGCCTGTGCCAACGACGGGCTGCCGCACACATTGCTTGTACCTCATCTCGAGCTGCCCTCACCCAACCGTGCCCGCGCAAGCCACCGCAGTTTCTTCTCGCTGGTTTCCTCAAGTCGCCCTCGCCTCCGTGCTATGGCGCGCCTCGCCACTTCGCTGTCGCGGCCTCGCCTTGAGGCGGCCTCACCCGGAGCCGCCTCATCGCCACACCTTGTCTTGAGGTGTCGCCGCGCTTGCTACGTCGCGCTATGGCTCAGCTACGCCCGTGTGAACCGCCTGCCTCCTCGCCCGCAGATGCCCCTGCGTCGCGTTACGCATCCAAGAGTCGCCACCGCACACTGCTACTGTGGCTCGCTCCACCGCGGCCTCACCTCCAAACTCCAAAGTATGAAAAGAAAAGGGGAGCCTGGCCAGAGAAGAAAGGGGAAAGCTGAAGGAGTTTGGTCATCAGTACTTTTCACGTAAAGTATGATCCAACACTAGTATCCGTACTCATGTGTCATCCAAATATAACACGTGCTATCTACTCCATTTATTTGTATAGTGATGGGGTTATATTCCTAGGGTAGGGTCATAGGCCTGCCTTATAGGTCCTATCCAAGGACTACCCTTCATAAGGGACATGGCCCTTAGTCAGTTCCGACTGAACTAAGAAGTTCCCTTCATCCAGTCGGTAACAGACCGTCGACCATCCAGTCGAAGACGAGCATTCGGAGCGTGGCGAACTGACCGACTGGATTCCACTTTGTACATCGTAACCCCCCAGGAGGGAAACGGTCGTACGTTTCCACACGCCTTTATAAGCATTTAAGACACACATTACCTGTAACGTAGGCATTTATTCGCCACTACTCCACCCCTGCGCACCGAACCGTTGTAGAGGGTAGCGCACTCTATATAAGCCACCCTACCCCACTCGTGTGGGGGTTAGCAACTCATTGTATTCTATATTCCACTCAACAACAAGCTCCCAGAGCACTGAGACGTAGGGCTATTACCTCCACCGTAGAGGGGCCCGAACTCATACAACCTCGCCGTAGCTAAGGCTCTGCCCATCCTTTTCGTACCCTACACATCTACTGTCAGGCTTACACCCACGACAGTTGGCGCACTCTATATAAGCCACCCTCCCCCACTTGTGCGGGGGTTAGCAACTCATTGTATTCTATATTCCACTCGACAACAAGCTCCCAGAGCACTGAGACGTAGGGCTATTACCTCCACCGCGGAGGGGCCCGAACTCATACAACCTCACCGTAGCTAAGGCTCTGCCCATCCTTTTCGTACCCTACACATCTACTGCCAGGCTTACACCCGCGACAGTTGGCGCCCACCGTGGGGCAGGCGTCTAAGAGACTTCCGACGAGTTTGCGACTACTTCCTTTCGTCATGTCGTCCGGTGGAGATTCGAGCATGGGTCACCAGATCTTCTTCGGCGCTCTCTCCTTCATCGTCGACGATTCGGCGTGGCTTCGGGATGCTCCTCTCAACGTCGAGGCGCTTCCCCGTCGCGGGGCTACACACTTCCGTGCCGGCGCCCGCGGCATTCTTCTTCTCCAACAGTCGGCTCCGGTGTCAACCTGCACCGCCGTCACGCGCCGCAGCAAGCGGTCTCGCCGTCCGCGGCTCCAGCGTTGGGTGCAACACGCCCAGGTGCGCCAGAACGCGTCTTTGCAAGTGGCGGTTCTAGAGTCTGTTGTGGTTGCCCCGCTGTCCCAGCACTCGGGCTCGGTTCCAACTGAGTTTCCTTCCGAGTACGCGGGTCGCGGGCCTGCAGCAGAAGTACACATGGCCAACTCCCATGAAGATCCTCGTCAAGCTGGCCGGAACGAGCACGAGATCGGCGAAATGTCCGGCGCGCGCCGTCCACCTCGCCGTTCTGCCAGTCGGCACACTCGGCGGAGCAATGTGGAGTTGTTCCGCACACCCCTCCTCAGCTTGGCTGCGGCTGCCAAGATAGTCGATTCCCTCCAGCCGACTGACTCAGAGGCTCGTAGAGGGATCAGGCAGATCCGAGCCTTGTTGCACACGGCGCAGCAGCAGAATTCGGCAGTCTCCCAGTCGCACAACAGGATCCATAATAGTTCTGTTCATGTGAATACGCATCGGTCAGTTCACAGCCCTGGTTCCCAACAGCGGCACAGGGGAGGCAACCGTTCCATAAATCACGAAGATCGCCGCCGTTCACGCACCCCTCCGCGGGGTGGGCCCTATGGCCCCGACATCATGATGATCGGCGTTCAGTCGACGACACTTACGACCCAAGGCCCGACGCAAGAGGGCGTATCGCCCAGCGAAGGGTCGACAGAGGCCGAGCCCACCACGATGGTTACGATATGGACCGTCCGAGTGGAAGCAGGTCCATCGTGTCCGGTCCCGAGTGTTTCAGTCGAGCCATCCGTTCGGCTAACATCCCGCCCAACTTCTGATTGGCGACGGGAATCAGCAAGTTTACACGAGAGTCCAAGCCAGAAACGTAGCTGGATGACTACCGAGTGGCAGTCCAGATCGGAGGAGGGGACGACCATGTCGCCATGAAGCACCTTCCTCTGATGCTCGACGGCTCGGCCCGAGCGTGGCTGAACCAGTTGGCCCCCTCAAGCATCTACAGCTGGGCAGATCTGGCCCGAGTGTTCATCAGGACCTTCGAAGGAACGTGCAAGCGCCCTGCTGGCCTCGTGGAGCTCCAGCACTGCGTCCAGAAGCAGAATGAGCCCCTGCGTGACTTCATTCAGCGTTGGACAACTCTCTACCACACGGTGGAGAACGTCACCGAGCATCAAGCAGTCTGCGCCTTCAAGGCAGGCGTGCGGTACAGGGATCTGTACCTGAAGTTCGGCCGAACAGGCGACATCTCCATGAGCAAGATGATGGAGATAGCAACACGCCATGCAAATGGCGAACAAGAGGACCGCATCCGAAGCGGCAAGCACAAAACACTCGCCGATGGGGATGGGGGCAACACTCGGAAGCAGAAGCAGAAAGCTCCGACCGCTCCACAAGCAGAGGCTGCAGCCGTAACCAATGCCAAGTTCAAGGGAAAAGGGAAGGCTCAGTTCAGCCCCAAGAAGAAACAGTTCAATAACCCCATCCTGGACCAGCCATGCCCGATTCATACGAAGATGGATGAAGAGGGTAACCCCATATATGCGAAGCATACCACTCGACAGTGTCGCCTCCTGATCCAGGGGTTCAGCGAAGGGCAACCGAGTGAGAAAGACAACGAACAAGATGAGGAGGATAAGGAGGATCCGTTCCCCCAAGTCCAGGCAACTCTCGTGATTTTTGTTGACGTTGAGAGCAAGAGTCAACTGAAGCTGGTGAACAGGGAGGTGAACATGGCCACGCCTACCAGCCCCAAGTTCCTCAAATGGTCTCAGACTGCGATCACCTTTGACCAGTCGGATCATCCAGCACACGTACCCACCCCGGGGAGACAGGCTCTGGTCGTCGACCCGGTGGTGGAAGGAGTCCGATTGCGCAAAGTCCTCATGGACGGCGGCAGCGGCCTGAACATCATGTACGCCGACACACTCAAGGGGATGGGCATTCCGATGTCCAAACTCAGGGAGAGCAGCATGCAGTTCCATGGAGTCGTCCCTGGACGGAAGGCCAAGTCACTCGGCCAGATCGCGTTGGACGTCGTTTTCGGCTCCGACAAGAACTTCCGCAAGGAGAAGCTGACGTTCGAAGTGGTGGACTTCCAGAGCGCTTACCACGCAATTCTGGGCCGCCCAGCGTATGCGCGTTTCATGGCCCGTCCGTGTTACGTATACTTGAAGCTGAAGATGCCAGGCCCGAAAGGCGTGATCACCATCACGGGCAATTGTCAGCGAGCCGAAGAGTGTCTGCAGCAGGGATCAAGAATCGCCGACCAGCAGATGGCCGTCCTCGAGCTCGACGAGTACAAGAAAACGGTCGACCCCGCCGACCTGATGCGCTCGAAGAAACCAGCTTCAGAGTCTGCATTCCAGTCGGCGGGAGAGACGAAGAAGGTCAGCATCCACCCGACGGACGACACTGCTGCCCTGACGAACATCTCCACCACCCTCGATCCTAAATAGGAAGCCGAGCTCACCCAATTCCTCCGTGAGAACTGGGACATCTTCGCATGGAAACCCTCTGACATGCCAGGTGTACCCAGGGAGTTGGCTGAGCACCGACTGCATGTGGATCCCGCCGCTCGGCCCGTCCGAGAGCGCCTGCGCCGGTCCGCCGCGCATAAGAGGAAGGCAATCAGGGAAGAGGTGGCCAAGCTGCTGGCGGCCAACTTCATTCGCGAGGTTCACCACTCCGAGTGGCTCGCCAATGTGGTCATGGTGCCCAAGAAGGATAAGTCGCTCCGGATGTGCATCGACTTCAAGCATCTCAATAAGGTCTACCCGAAAGACCATTTTCCTCTCCCCCGCATAGATCAAATTGTCGATTCGACTGCGGGTTGCGAGCGTCTATCATTTCTTGATGCCTATTTAGGATATCATCAGATCCGTCTGTATGGTCCCGATGAGTTAAAAACAGCCTTCATCACCCCATTCGGGTGCTTCTGCTACATCACTATGCCATTCGGTTTCAAGAATGCAGGAGCTACCTCTATGCGCATGATCCAAAAATGCCTCCTCGACCAGATCGGTCGGAATGTGGAGGCGTATATGGATGATATCGTAGTCAAGTCACGCAAAGGTTCCGACCTGCTGACTGACTTGGCAGAAACATTCGCCAACCTTCGTAGGTACGATATCAAGCTCAACCCCGCCAAATGTTCATTCGGTGTTCCCAGCGGAAAGTTACTCGGTTTCTTTGTTTCCGAACGAGGGATCGATGTCAACCCCGAAAAGATCGAAACCATTGTCCGAATGGAGAGGCCGGTCAGAATACACGATGTTCAACGGCTCACAGGTTGCCTAGCGACTTTGAGCAGGTTCATCAGTCGACTCAGCGAAAAAGCACTTTCTCTGTACCGACTCATGAAGAAATCAGATACTTTCGAGTGGACAGACGAAGCCCAAGTCGCATTCGACGACCTCAAAGTCCTACTTTCCACCCAGCCGGTTCTTACTGCTCCACTCAGTAAAGAGCCCCTTCTTCTGTATATCGCGGCTACAAATCAAGTCGTCAGTACTGTTCTTACAGTCGAACGAGAAGAAGAAGGCAAAGCATACAAAGTTCAGCGGCCAGTGTACTACGTCTCCGAAGTCCTGACTCCTTCCAAGCAGAGGTATCCCCACTATCAAAAACTTATCTACGGGATCTACATGACTGCGAAGAAGGTGGCCCATTATTTTCAAGACCACTCGGTGTCTGCCGTTTCTGATGCTCCGTTGTCGGAAATTCTCCACAATCGAGACGCGTCAGGCCGAGTGGCGAAGTGGGCGATGGAGATGCTGTACTGCGATATCAAGTTCGACGCCAAGAAAGCTATTAAGTCTCAAGCTCTGGTTGACTTCATAGCAGAATGGGTAGAACAACAGCAACCGACCCACATCTACTCGGCCCATTGGACAATGTTCTTCGATGGGTCCAAGATGTTGAATGGCTCCAGCGCTGGCGTTGTGATCATATCGCCAAAAGGCGACAAACTCAAGTACGTGCTACAGATACACTTCGATTTCTCCAACAACGAGGCAGAGTATGAAGCTCTCCTCTACGGGTTGCGCATGGCCATCTCACTCGGCGTCCATCTCCTGATGGTCCACGGCGATTCGGATTTGGTGGTCAATCAAGTGATGAAAGAGTGGGACGTCAGGAACCCCACCATGACCACATACTGCAATGCAGTGAGGAAGCTTGAGAAGAAGTTTGAAGGTCTAGAACTTCACCATGTTCCGAGACTGAAGAACCAAGCAGCTGATGAGTTGGCAAAACTCGGATCCACTCGGAGACCAGTCCCGAGTGACGTCTGCCTCGAGCATCTCCACCTTCCCTCAGTCAAAGAAGATCCTTTTACAGAGGAACCGGTACAACCAAAGAGTTCAACAGATCCAACTGAAGTCGATGTACCTGATGTCGTTGATCTGGTCATGGAGATTCTTGCTGTCATCCCCGATTGGACTGTGCCGATCATTGCATATATCCTGAGACAGGAACTACCAGAAGACGAAGTCCAGGCCAGGCAGATAGTCCGCAGGTCGAAGTCATTCACTGTCATTGATGGCCAATTGTACAAGGAGAGCGTTTCAGGCGTTCTTCAACGATGCATCTCCCCAGAGCAGGGGCAGCTGATCCTGGAGGATATTCACTCGGGAACCTGCGGTCATCACGCCTCTTCGAGAGCAATCGTCGCCAAAGCATTCAGGGCTGGTTTCTTCTGGTTACAGGCAAACGAGATGGCTAAAGATTTGGTTGACCGATGTGAGGGCTGCCAGTTCTACTCCAACAAATCCCACAAGCTGACATCTGTGTTGAAGACAATCCCTCTCGTGTGGCCATTTGCAGTATGGGGATTAGATACAGTCGGTCCATTTAGGACAGGCCAAGGGGGATACACACATGTGTTGGTGGCAGTCGACAAGTTCACGAAATGGATCGAAGCCAAGCCCATCAAGAAGCTCGACGCCTCAACAGCCGTCAAGTTTCTCAAGGACATCATCTCCAGATTCGGTGTACCTCATAGCATAATCACAGACAACGGGACAAACTTTGACTCGGACAGATTCAAAGGTTTCTGTACAAGCCAAGGTATCCGAGTGGATTTTGCTTCCGTGGCGCATCCTCAGTCCAATGGACAAGCAGAGCGGGCGAACGGACTTATTCTGCAAGGTTTGAAGCCCCGACTCCTGCGAGAGGTGGGACATGCCGCTGGTGCATGGGTCACCGAGCTACCTTCAGTGCTTTGGGGTCTTCGCACAACCCCGAACAGATCTACAGGGCGATCACCGTTCTTCCTCGTCTACGGAGCGGAAGCAGTCCTTCCGAGTGACTTACTTCACAATGCTCCACGAGTCGAACTCTTCTCCGAAGCTGAAGCAGAACAAGCAAGGCAAGACGGAGTGGACCTTCTAGAGGAGGAGCGCGAGATGGCATTGACCCGCTCAACCATTTATCAACAAGATCTGCGGCTTTTTCACGCACGACACGTCAGGAGTCGTACGTTCCAAGCAGGCGACCTGGTGCTCCGAGTGGATCAGCAAAGACCTCACAAGTTGGCTCCTGTCTGGGAGGGACCCTTCATCATCTCAAAGGTGCTGAACAATGGTGCATACAGACTCTACAACGTCGACAGGGAGATAGACGAGCCGCGAGCATGGAACGGAGATCTCCTGAAGCGTTTCTACACGTGACCGTCGACTGAAGCAATGTAAAGAACAAGTATTTGTGAAATAATATAAAGCAGATCGAGTTTTTTGCAGGTTCAAAGTTCTTCTGCGGTCGCAGACTCCGGTCTCAAAAAAAAAAACTTAGCTGCGATCCCGAATCTCCTAAGTATTAACTTTCTCCGAGTGTGCACTTAACGTCACACTCGGAGACTTAGCTGCGATCCCGTATCGCCTAAGTATTAACTTTCTCCGAGTGTGCACTTAACGTCACACTCGGGGACTTAGCTGCGATCCCGTACCGCCTAAGTATTAACTTTCTCCGAGTGTGCACTTAACGTCACACTCGGGGACTTAGCTGTGATCCAGAATCGCTTAAGTATTAAATTTCTCCGAGTGTGCACTTAACTTCACACTCGGAGGCTTAGCTGCGATCCAGAATCGCCTAAGTATTAACTTTCTCTGAGTGTGCACTTAACGTCACACTCGGGGATTTAGCTACGATCCAGAATCGCCTAAGTCTTAACTTTCTCCGAGTGTGCACTTAACGTCACACTCGGCGGCTTAGCTGCGATCCAGAATCGCCTAAGTATTAAATTTCTCCGAGTGTGCACTTAACGTCACACTTGGGGGCTTAGCTGCGATCCAAAATCGCCTAAGTATTAACGTTCTCCGAGTGTGCACTTAACGTCACACTCGGAGACTTAGCTGCGATCCAGAATCGCCTAAGTATTAAATTTCTCCGAGTGTGCGCTTAACGTCACACTCGGGGACTTAGCTGCGATCCAGAATTGCCTAAGTATTAACTTTCTCCGAGTGTGCCCTTAACGTCACACTCGGGGACTTAGCTGCGATCCAGAATCGCCTAACTATTAACTTTCTCCGAGTGTGCACTTAACGTCACACTCGGGTACTTAGATGCGATCACGAATTGCCTAAGTATTAACTTTTCGAGTGTGCACTTAACGCCACACTCGGGGACTTAGATGCGATGCAGAATCACCTAAGCACCCACATGCCTTCGATTGTATCCTACAGGTACACTCGGAAATTCCACGGACTCTCAATGAGACTCATGCAGATGTCAAGACAACTGACATGTTCCGAATCTTTGCCTTTGGCTTCGCCAAGAAGCGCCAAACAAAAACTCGAGTCAAAATTGCAACAGAAGAGCAAAAGATTCGATTCAAAGTTCAAACAAAGATAGTTCACTCGGTGCGGATCAAGCTTACCCGCACCGATCCAAGAATGTGATGGCCAACAGAAGTGGCCAAAGTTCCTTACAGATCAACACTCGGCATAACGAGGATAAAGAATTCTTACGCACCATCTGGATTAGCACCAGGACAGGAGGGCTCTACGAACGTGTCTAGATCGATACCGTCGGCGATGCGGGTGGCACTCTCAAGGAAAGTTTCCATGAAGTCTTCGAATCGAAATTTCTTCGTGTTGGCGACCTTCAATGTTTTCAGCTTCTCCTCGCGCACCTCCTTGCAATGAACTCGGACCATGGACAGAACAACATCTGCACCACAACGAGCTACAGATTTCTTCCATGACTGCACTCGGTTCGGGATCTCCTCCAGTCGAGTCATCAAGTTTTCCATCTCTTGCCGCGACTCATCTTCTGGCCAAAGCTCCTAGTCGTTTCGGCCGACGACTTCTCTCAGTCGACCGATGAAAGGGCCAACTTTGCCCACGCGGATGTGCGCTCGGAGCAGATCTCGATTGGCGTCCTCGCCGAGTGGAACGTTCTCGCGAATCGACCGCTCCACGTCAGTTGCTTCAGCTTCAGCATCAATGCAAAAATCTGCAACAAAAGGACAAGCAAACAATAAGCGCCGAGTGTGACGCACATACCACAAGCACTCGGACAAAGCAGGACTTACCAGCCAGACGCATCATCATCTGCCGAGCCCAGTCGCTGACGTATTTCTCCTAAGCTATGCACCGTTTGTTCAACACGTCCATCTGTCCCATCAGAGCAGTCCTCTGTTTCCCCATCTTCTCAACTTCCTCGGTCAGCACTTTGTTTGCTTCACGATCCTGCTCCAACGACTTCTCCCGTTCCGCCAGAACCTCCTTCATACCAGCCATGGCAAGCAGTGCCGCATCCAGCTCACCAGCAAACTAAATCTTCTCCGCCCTGAGAGTCTCATAGGCTGTCCCCATTTCACAAGTTTTCTGCCAGCCAACACCAACACACAATCACACAATTCAACAATAAAAGTTAAGTTCTTCAGACCCCTGCCGACGCAAGCAGTCGACAGCGGTCTCGGGGACTACACCCAGTGGGTTCACTAAGAGTGACCCCACTCACATGCAACTCAAGCAGGCCCGCCCTATTGAGATACATGTTACCACCTACGCTTACGAGGCTAATACTACCCGACCTGGGTACAAATTACTCTCGGGGACTCTTACAGTAAGTGCACCCCGAGTGCCACAACTGTTCGCAGTCGGCCATATGTTTACAGATCTGACCAAAGCAAAGACAATATGTATAAAGACAACTGCCGGTGCAAGCACTCGACAGAAGTCTCGGGGACTACACCCACTGGGTTCACTCAGAGTGAACCCATTGCAAACGTCATACGGTATCCGAGAACACCCAGTGGGTTACAAGAGAAAAGTAAATACTTACTAGCCCACTTACTCGGATATCATCCCGCAGCTCCAAGCTCCGCTGGTACAGAGATGCGATGGAGTCATATGCCTTCTTGGCTTCTCCCGCCATCAGCTCCGCCTGCACCATGGCCCCCTTGGCCGCTCCCACCTGCTCCTCCGGGAGACGTTGGATGTTGAACTCGACATTCGACGAGCCTGGCATCGTTGGGAGTTCCTGGGGCATCCCAAGACCCGCTCCAGTCGGTTCATCAGCCACCAGCGCCGTTTCAGTCGGCAGCGTCGCCTCAGTCAGCAGCACGTCTGCGGCGAGAGTAGTGACTGGTGGAGCAACCTCAAGAACGGGCTCCGCGGCATGTTCAGCTCTCCCCTGCTCACCCTCGTCCACGCAAATCACCCCTGACAGACCGAACGGCACGGGATCTCAGAAAAAGAAAGAGGCAAGGCCTAAGATAGAATTCGCGACGCGATAATATAAAACTCTCGGGGTCACTACAACGCACCTGGCTGGGACGAGACGACGTTGTCCGTGTCCATGGGGTCATCCTCCTGGCGGGCCGGAGAGGTGGCGGAGGTAGCAACTCTGTCGAGTGAAATCCATTCGACCAATAAACAGGAGTCCAATCGGATATCAGAAGAAATTAGAAGATTATGGCACTTACGTGGAGGTGACGGGAACAGTAACCCTCATCTGCGGCAAAGCCTTCCGAGGTTTAGACCCACTCGGTTTGGCCGCCTTGGAAGACTGACCCGCAGGTTCAGCAGCAACATCCCTGGCCCTCTTGGTGCTCCGAGCACTCGGGACCATGGGGGCAGTGGGCGGAGCACTCGAGGATGCCGGAGGGACCGAGGGAACTGCAGGTTCGTGTCGGCGCTTGGTCCGATGCTCTAACTACGGAGGCGGTGAGTCCTGCTCTTCGTCTTCCTCCTCTTCCTCGCTGGTCTCTTCCTCCGAATCCCCACTGTCAGAGACATACTCAGCGCTCTCCACGCTGCCTTCCTGGCTGCCTTCCTCCTCCTCCTCGGCCGGGTTCCCGTTCGAGACGGGAGAAAACCAGTTGGTCCACTTCTGCATAAAATTCAGTCGGCGACATCAGACGTCACACATAGATTCAAGCAAACAATAAGATTAAGACAGTTACCTGCACTCGACAAATGTGACTCACCTGATTCGGAGGAGGGTTATCCGCGCAGAAAGGCCTCACTCGCCGGGATCCTCTGGGATTCTCGCAGGGGCCTGTGATCTGGAGCACCCATGAGGTCACCTTCTCCTCAGTCACGCCCACAACGATGGTCCGAGTGGAATCTTCGGGCCTCGTATAGTGTCACATGGCGTGGTCGCGAGCCTTCAGGGGTTGGATGCGCCCACCGAGGAAGACCTCCAGCAAGTCTATGCCGGTGACCCCCCTTCTGACGACATCCACGAGTGCCTCGACCAGAGGCTGGATGTCGTTCTTCTCCGCCTTCGTGAGCGCAAGCTGCTTAGGCGGAGCGGGCCGATCTTAACTAAAGGGAGGCAGCCCCATCGTGGCATTCGGACAGGCAACGTCCTGGCAGTAGAACCACGTCGACTGCCAGTTCCTGACCGACTCACTTAGCTGAAGGGCAGGATAACTACTCCGACTCCTTTTCTAGAAACCTAAGCCCCCGCAGAGCTGGAGAAGATGTGTCTTATCGTCCGACTGGCTGAGTCGTTTGATGGTTTGAGATCTAGCAGAGAATATGTGCTTGAACAGCCCCCAATGGGGAGGACAGCCAATGAAGCACTCGCACAGAACTATGAAAGCAGAGAGATGGGCAATAGCGTTCGGGGGAAAGTGGTGGAGCTATGCCCCGAAGTGATTCATAATGCCCTTGAAGAAAGGATGCGGGGGCAAGGAGAAACCTCGATAGACGTGGCTGAGCAGCAGGACGCACTCCCCCTCCCGGGGCGCCGGCTCGACCTCATTCTCTACCGGCAGCCTCCAAGACTTGTGCACGATCATCTCGTGCTCCACCAGGTGCAGCAGATCCCCCTCCGTCACCGTGGAGGGGAGGAAGTCGCCTTGAATCCACCCCGTCGGCAGCGGTCGCTGCCGCCGTTGAGGAGGAGCCACCGCCTTCCCCTTCTTCTTCCTCGCCTCCATCTTGCTGGTCTGACCCATGGTCATGGCGAAAGCTGCGGATCCACGAGGAGGAAGGAGGAGGAAGAAGTGTAGGTGCGCTGGAGGTGACGAGAAGGACGGAGCAAGCGAAGGCAAGAGATTCGACGAGCGGAACGAAAAACCCTCGCCGCCAAGATTTAAGTAGGGTTCCGACTGGGACGCTGGCAGGTGGCCCCGAAACCTTATCCCCAACCAACCACGGCGATATTAGTGGAGAGGTTGAAGGCGCGAGGATCGAGGCGTCGGGCGCTACTCGAGCGCGATGGCGTCATCCCCGCTGAGCGCGCGATAACCGAAATTTGAGGATCCCGGAAAATCCGCCGCTGTCAGTTGACCGGTCACGTCAGAAGATACCGTGGAAGCACTCGGTTTCCGACAGTCGGTTTCACAAATACTTCCACTCGGATCGTTGATCAAAAAAGATAAAATGGATCGAGGCAAGCAACGCCAAAGTCACATCCGTGCCAGTCGGATCCAAACTTCAAGCGTCACTTCATCGTTCCAACCCCAATCCATTCGGGGACTAATGATGGGGTTATAGTCCTAGGGTAGGGTCATAGGCCTGCCTTATAGGTCCTACCCAAGGACTACCCTTCATAAGGGACATGGCCCTTAGTCAGTTCTGACTGAACTAAGAAGTTCCCTTCATCCAATCGGTAACAGACCGTCGACCATCCAGTCGAAGACGAGCATTCGGAGCATGGTGAACTGACCGACTGGATTCCACTCTGTACATCGTAACCCCCCAGGAGGGAAATGGTCGTACGTTTCCACACGCCTTTATAAGCATTTAAGACGCACGTTACGTGTAACGTAGGCATTTATTCGCCACTACTCCACCCCTGCGCACCGAACCGTTGTAGAGGGTAGCGCACTCTATATAAGCCACCCTCCCCCACTGGTGCGGGGGTTAGCAACTCATTGTATTCTATATTCCACTCGACAACAAGCTCCCAGAGCACTGAGACGTAGGGCTATTACCTCCACCGCAGAGGGGCCCGAACTCATACAACCTCGTCGTAGCTAAGGCTCTGCCCATCCTTTTCATACCCTATACATCTACTGTCAGGCTTACACCCACGACATATAGCATATATTATTTTTTGTGAAAACAAATATTTTTGGCTTGTAATATTTTACTATGCAGGACAATTGTTCATTTCAAAAACAGCGTCATATTGCGAGTACGAAGCTCGTGTCAATCAACGTCATTGGAGACTCACCATCTATGCCGATTTACAGTGATGCAGCGGCCAACTCTCACGTCCGCACGATCAAGGCGACTTACAATGACGCGACCAACTTTCACGTCCGCACGACTAAGACAGATTACAAGACATCGCCTTCACGGTCCGGACAACATCAACCCACCGGTGTAGTGTACGCCAGTGTGAGCCACCCACCAGACGCACTTGAGCCGTCGCCTCCGCTCCGTGGGTTATATCAAAATATGTCAGAAGATTTTCTAACACTCATCCGTGAAAAACACATCAGGTGCTATTCATCTTATCTACTTTTTAGTACATGTTATTTGTCCAAGAACAATTACTTTGGGATGCAATATTTTTATGCAGGGGAATTCTTCATTACAAAAAGTGGTTTTATATCTCGGAGAGGGAGCAGGCAAGATAACCCGGCCCCGAGCGCTATTGCCTCATTGGCACGCGTTTTAAAGTCGCCCAAGAGGATGAGTCGCCATGATGCGCCGTTCAAACATGGGTGCCCTGCTTCATTGGCAGGAATTTTAAAAGTCGCTCAAGAGGATGAGTCGACCCGATGCGCCGTTCAAACATGGGTGCCCTGCTTCATTGGCAGGTATTTTAAAGTCGCCCAAGAGGACGAGTCGCCACGATGCGCAGTTCAAACATGGGTGCCCGGCTTAATGCTAAGAATTCATGGTTAAACCTGCCTGTCTGCGTGATGCTACTCCGAACCCCGTGTACTCTGTTTCATGATAAGTCAATCCAGTTGGACCCTGAACTTATCAGGGTTAAAACATTGATTGGTCGTGAGTGCCGGCTTACAGAAAGCGAGGATACTCCATTTGCCAATAAGCCGCCTTCTTGGTCAACCCTACATGTCTGCATGATGCTACTCCGAACCCCGTGTACTCTCGATATGTCAATCCAGTTGGACCCTGAACTATCCAAGTTAAAACATCGATTGGTCGTGAGTGCCGGCTTACAGAAAGCAAGGATATTCCATGGGCTATTAAGCCGCCTTCTTTGAAACTTGGTAAAACATGCATGTATGCATGATGCTACTCCGAACCCCGTGTGCTCTCCATAAGTCATCCATTTGGCCCTGACTTCCAGGTTAGAACATCGATTGGTCGTGAGTTCTGGCTTACACAGAGCGAGGATAAACCAGTGGCTATCAAGCTAGTTTCATTGAAGTAAGATTCAAGTCATAAATCAGTACTATTTTGTCATATACATGCATCATCTTGCATTGCATCATGCATCATACATGCATATCATGTCGGTCTTCAAACCGGGTCAAAGCATAAATTCTTGCAGGTGCAAATAAATCTTTGAATATCCAATTTGGTTGGATTTGCATCATGGTTTATCATAACTAGTGTTAAATGATTGGGGGGTTTTAAGCCAACTCAGAAGAATTAACTATTGTCGAAGAGCCGCCCTATCACATATAATGTCGAGTCATCTAATTGACCAGCCCTTGGATTTCTTCAACTTGTGCTCTGTAGTAAATTACAACACTTATGGATTTCTCAAGGATATATTTGTCGGGTTACATTGCAAACCACGGTCAAGGATTTCTTTTATCACAAAGGCATCATCAGCTCACAGAGTGGATATGATTTTATTCTATAATGGAAGGAATAGTCCCAACTCGCTGCAGGCACACAACCTGGCACTTGGGGGCTACATATTCAAATCAAGATTACATCAAAGTATGAAAGTCCCGTGTCACTGCAAGCATGCACCATGACACTTGGGGGCTAATGCAATCCCTTTTCCAAATCATCACATCATCAACAGACCCGGCTACCTCAAGGAGATAAGCCAGTCCTGGGGGGCTACAAGAACCGGCCCTTGCGGGCTATAGTACTCAGTTGTTTCATAGATCATGAGGTTCAAATTGAAGACCCGGCCCATCACACACTGATGACCCGGCCCTTGGGGGCTACACCAGCTGAAGCTTCATAAGTATAATATGATTACAAGTCCCAGGCTGCTGCAGGCAAGAGAACCCGGCACTTGGGGGCTACATGGTCAAAGATATTATTGCAAATATCCAAGTCATCATGAGCTGCTAAACTTGGAGCTTGGGGGCTATAGGTAATATGGATATATCAAAAAAATGAAGAGCACTTTCAAGATGTCAATTATGAGCAAGACCGACTCAACATATTTTTATCTAGTTGAAGCATCGAAAGACCGGTTCAACATTACATGGATTT
Organism: Hordeum vulgare subsp. vulgare; assembly: GCF_904849725.1. Classification (NCBI taxonomy): domain Eukaryota; kingdom Viridiplantae; phylum Streptophyta; class Magnoliopsida; order Poales; family Poaceae; genus Hordeum; species Hordeum vulgare. The sequence goes on along the minus strand of NC_058523.1, from coordinate 192,457,956 downwards.
CCTTATCCCCAATAGTTTGATCAAGTCAACTGGGGTTCAGTTGTTTGACGGGGCATTACCAACAATCATGACCCGCCATTATCAATCATAACCCGCCAAAGCAAGAGAAGCTGGTTCAACATTATGTGGATTTCGTATTCCATAAATTTACATCAAGCCAAAGCATTGGAGGCCGACTCAACGGCGTATATATTTTACTGCAAAGGACACATACCTACGAAATGATTGTGAAGATGGCTCGTTAATATGCAGAAGAAACCCGGATTTTCAAAGGAGCCACTTCACTAAATCAAGCCGGCCAGTGGAGAAAGTTGGCCCCTTCACATATTTATTATTCTTATTTCAGGAGCTTACCATGAATAAATTCAAGCTAACCTCGGGGCTAATGTCGGGGATATACCCCGCGGTGTAACCCGGCTGGGACTTGGCAACTCAATGGCGACTCATTAGTGACCTGGCGGGCGGCTCACACATGACTCGGTAGGCGACTCACACAAAAGACAAAGGCACAAGGCTCAGCATGTACCCTAGCATAAGGCGGCTCATAGAGAGGCCAAGAGGGACGACTCACAAGAGAAGGCCCAAGAAGAGGAAAGACTCTCACAAGAAGGAAACAAGACCCGGATTAGGATTCAAGAGAGACTAGTCCTATTCCTACTCCTAGTAGGACTCTGCATGTAAACCTATCCCTTTCACCTATATAAGGAGGGGTAAGGCGCCCCAAGAGGGACAAGATTCACAACTTAGGTCTAGACAAGACAAATCATGAGATAGACAGATTAGACACCCACAAGATTAGAGGTGGCGAGTCTGCACCCTTGTAATCGAGATCATCATCTTCATCAATGAAACACAAGCAAGACGTAGGCTTTTAACTCCATCGGAGGGGCCGAACCTGGGTAAACTCGCTTCTCTCGATTCCAACCAACCCCTCTCAAGCCGCCACATGGTTGCGATGGCCTCACACCTAAGTCCTTGCACGAGGACATATGTCGTGACAAAACCACGACACCATGCGGAGGCTAGCTTGTGAGGCTGTTGCTGATCCGCTCAGAGCACCAGATCACCTTCGTGGAACGCTCGACACTTAACATGCCTTGCATGGAAACGACACAGTTCCTGCTGGTATACTATAGACCGAATCAAGGCCAGTTCGCGCTCTTCTTCGAGAAGGTCTACACCGTCCAGTCGCGCGTGCTCAGCTTCAGCCTCGGAATAAAGCTCTACTCGGGTAGAATTTTGAAGGAGATCACTCGGCAAAACGGCTTCAGCTCCATATACCAAGAAGGAAGGAGTACGTCCAGTCGACCTGTTGGGAGTCGTCCTCAAATCCCACAGAACTGACTGTAATTCAGAAACCCAAGCTCGAGTTGCATGATCTAGATCTCGCATGAGTCGAGGCTTCAACCCTTGAAGGATAAGGCCATTTGCTCGTTCAGCTTGACCGTTAGTTTGGGGGTGCGCGACGGATGCGTAATCCACCCGAGTACCATGGGCGGAGCAAAAGTGTCTGAATTCTTCCTAGTCGAAGTTGGAACCATTGTCTGTAATGATACTGTGGGTAATTCCATACCGGAACGTTATTTCCTTTATGAACTTGATAGCAGTGCGTGAATCCAGCTTTTTTATGGGTTTGGCTTCAATCCTCTTGGTGAACTTGTCGACTGCTACAAGCAAATGTGTGAATCCACTATGGCCCATTCGGAGAGGATCGAACATATCCAAACCCCACACGGCAAACGACCAGATGAGTGGAATAGTCTTCAGGGCACACACGGGTTTATGTGACAAATTCGAGTAAAACTGGCATCCTTCCTTGTGATCCATGATTTCCTTAGCCATTTAATTAGCATGTGGCTAGAAAAAACCAGCTCGGTATGCTTTGGCAACAATTGTCCGAGAGGACGCATGATGACCAGAGGCCCGAGAATGAATTTCCTCCAGAATCAATCGACCCTCTTTGGGAGAGATGCACCGCTGAGCTACGCGAGTTACACTTTCTCTGTAAAGCTATCAGTTCATTACAGTAAATGCCTTGGATCTGTGGACAACCTGTCGAGCTTCAACCTCGTCTTCTGGGAGTTTTTGTCTCAATATGTACGCAATATATGGAACCGTCTAATCGGGCGTAATCACCAGAATCTCCATGAACAGATCAATAACTGCCGGAACATCAACCTCGGTCAGGATGGAAGTGCTTGTCGCTTGTGGGGGCTCTTCAATGGAGGGATCTTCTTGTACCGAAGGAGAATGTAAGTGTTCTAGAAACACGTTGCTAGGTACAGGTTTCCGAGTGGATCCAATCTTGGCTAGGTCGTCGGCTGCTTGATTTTCACTCGGGGAATATGATGAAGTTCCAAACCTTCAAACTTCTTCTCAAGCTTTCTCACTTCATTGCAATTCCCAGTCATGGCAGGGTTCCTCACATCTCATCCCTTAATCACTCGATTGACCACCAAATCCGAATCACCATATACCATTAGGCGTCGGACGCCGAGTGAGATGGCCATACGTAACCCGTAGAGGAGTGCCTCGTATTCAACTTCATTATTGGAGGAATCAAAGTGAATCTAGAGAACGAAGCTGAGCTTGTCACCTTTTGGAGATACCAAAACCACGCCGGCACCAGACCCATTCAACATTTTAGAGCCATCAAAGAACATGGTCCAGTGTGTCGAGTCAATTTGAGTCGGATATTGCTGTTCTACCCACTCGACCATGAAATCAGCGAGCGCTTGAGAGTTGATTGCCTTCTTTGCTACAAATTTGATATCAAAGTATAGGAATTCGATGGCCCATTTGGCCACTCGACGAGCCGCGTCTCGGTTGTTGAGGATCTCACACAACGGAGCATCACTGACGACTAAGACTGAATGATCTTGAAAGTAGTGTGTTGTTGGAAATATGCCCAGGAGGCAATAATAAAATGGTTATTATCATATTTCCTTGTTCATGATAATCGTCTATTGTTCATGCTATAATTGTATTAACAAGAAACAGTAATGCATGTGTGAATAAATAGATCACAATGTGTCCCTAGCAAGCCTCTAGTTGGCTAGCTCATTGATCAATACATGATCATGATTTCCTAATCATGGACATTGGATGTCATTGATAACGGGATCACTTCATTAGGAGAATGATGTGATGGACTAGACCCAATCCTAAGCATAGCACTAGATCGTGTTGTTTGTATGCTAAAGCTTTTCTAATGTCGAGTATCTTTTCCTTCGATCGTGAATTGTGCAACTCCCGGATACCATAGGAGTGCTTCGGGTGTATCAAACGTCACAACGTAACTGGGTGACTATAAAGGTGCACTACGGGTATCTCCGAAAGTATGTGTTGGGTTGGCACGAATCGAAATCGGGATTTGTCACTCTGTGTGACACATAAGTATCTCTGGGCCCACTCGGTAGAACATCATCATAATGATCTCAATGTGACTAAGGAGTTGGTCACGGGATGATGTGTTACGTAACGAGTAAAGAGACTTACCGGTAACGAGATTGAACAAGGTAGTATACCGACAATCGAATCTCGGGCAAGTTCTATACCGACAAACAAAGGGAACTGTATACGGGATTGATTGAATCCTTGACATCGTGGTTCATCCGATGAGATCATCGTGGAACATGTGGGAACCACCATGGGTATCCAGATCCCGCTGATGGTTATTGGCCGGAGAGGTGTCTTGGTCATGTCTGCATGCCTCCCGAACCCGTATGGTCTACACACTTAAGGTTCGATGATGTTAGGGTTATAAGGAATTGTTATACGAGGTTACCAAAGGCTGATCGGAGTCCCGGATGAGATCCCGGACGTCACGAGGAGCTCCGGAATGGTCCGAAGGTAAATATTGATATATAGGGTGGATGGGTTTGGACGTCGGAAATGTTTCGAGCACCACCGACAACATGTCGGGACCACCCGAAGGGTTCCGGAGGCCCACCGGGAGGGGCCACCAGCCCCGGAAGGCTACATGGGCCAAGTGTGAGAGAGAACCAGCCCCTAGGTTCACTGGTGCGCCCCCACACCCATCCCAAGGCGCCAATAGAGGGAAGGGGGGGAAACCCTAAGTCACGTGAGCCTTAGGCCCGCCAGGGGGTGCGGCACCCCCTCCTCCCCTCGTGGCCGTTGCCCTGGCCTCCCATCTAGGGCTGTCGCACCCCTTAGGGGTGGGAACCCTAAGGGGGGCGCCACCCTCCCCTTCCCCCTATATATAGTGGGGGGGTTTATCCACTGGAGACACGCAATTTCATATCTCTCTCGGTGCATCCCTGCTTCTCTTCTTCCTCGTCTCCCACGGTGCTTGGCGAAGCCCTGCCGGGAGACCTCATCGCTCCATCGCCACCACGCCGTCGTGCTGCCAGAGCTCTTCCCCAACCTCTCCCTCCTCCTTGCTGGATCAAGGTGCGGGAGACGTCACCGGGCTGCACGTGTGTTGAACGCTAAGGTGTCGTGGTTCGGCACTAGATCGGAATCACACCACGATCTGAATCGCCGCGAGTACGACTCCATCAACCGTGTTCTAGCAACGCTTGTGCTTACAATATTCAAAGGTATGAAGATGCTCTCACCCCTCTCTCGTTGCTGGTCTCTCCATAGGAAGATCTGAATATGGCGTATGAATATTTTGAATTTTTGCTATGTTACCCAACAGTGGCATCCGAGCCAGGTTTTCTATGCGTAGATTCTTTGCACGAGTAGAACACAAAAAGGTTGTGGGCACTGATTTTGTCAATTGCTTGCCGCTACTAGTCTTATTCTTTTCCGACGGTATTGTGGGATGAAGCGGCCCGGACCGACCTTACACGTACGCTTACGTGAGACAGGTTCCACCGGCTAACATGCACACGGTGCATAAGGTGGCTAGCGGGAGTGTGTCTCTCCCACTCTAGTCAGATTGGATTTGATGAAAAGGGTCCTTATGAAGGGTAAATAGCTTTGGCATATCATCGTTGTGGCTGTCACGTAGGTACGAAGGTGTTCTTGCTAGAAACCCAAATCAGCCACGTAAAACTTGCAACAACAATTAGAGGACGTCTAACTTGTTTTTGCAGGGTTTGACATGTGATGTGATATGGCCAAAGGATGTGATGTTACATGTGTGATGTATGAGATGATTATGTTCTTGTAATAGGATTCACGACTTGCATGTCGATGAGTATGACAACCGGCAGGAGCCATAGGAGTTGTCTTAATTTATTGTATGAGATGCAACGCCATGTGTTTACTACTTTTACTTCATTGCTAACGGTTAGCTGTAGTAGTAGTACTAGTAGTAGTAGTAGTTGGCATGACAACTTCACGGAGACACGATGATGGAGATCATGGTGTCATGCCGGTGACGATGATGATCATGCGATGCCCGAAGATGGAGATCGAAGGAGCAAAGATGATAATGTCCATATCATGTCACTATATGATTGCATGTGATGTTTATCATGTTTTTATCTTATTGCTTAGAACGACAGTAGCATAATAAGATGATCCCTCATAAAAATTTCGAGAACATATTCCCCTAAGTGTGCATCGTTGCAAAGGATCGTTGTCTCGAAGCACCACGTGATGATCAGGTGTGATAGATTCTAACGTTCGCATACAACGTGTGTAAGCCAGATTTACACACGCGAAACACTTAGGTTGACTCGACGAGCTTAGCATGTACATACATGACCTCGAATACAAGAGACCGAAAGGTCGAGCATGAGTCGTATGGTTGAATACGATCAGCACGGAGATGCTCACCATCAACGACTAGTCCGTCTCACGTGATGATCGGACACGGGTTAGTCGACATGGATCATGTATCACTTAGATGACTAGAGGGATGTCGATTTAAGTGGGAGTTCATCCATAATTTGATTAGATGAACTTAATTATCATGAACTTAGTCTAAAAGTTGTCTTTACAAATATTGTAGATCCAATGGCCAACGCACCTGTCAACCTTAATTTCAATGCGTTCCTAGAGAAAAACAAGCTGAAAGATGATGGTAGCAACTATGCGGACTGGGTCCGCAACTTGAAGCTCATCCTCATTGCATCCAATAAGGCTTATGTCCTTGATGCGCCGCTAGGTGACCCTCGTGTTCCCGCGGCAGCCCAAGATGTTCAGAACGTCTGGCACACGCGGAGTGATGACTACTCTCTGGTTAGGTGTGGCATGTTATACAGTTTAGAAACGGGGCTCCAAAGGCGTTTTGAGCAACACAGAGCATATTAGATGTTCCAGGAGATGAAGCTAGTTTTTCAAGCTCATGCCCGGGTCGAGAGATAAGAAGTCTCCGACAAGTTCTTTAGCTGTAAGATGGAGGAAAACAGTTCTGTTAGTGAGCATATACTCAGAATGTCTAGGTTTCACGGTCGTCTGACTCAGCTTGGAGTCGAACTTCCGGATGATGCTGTAATTGACAGAATCCTCCCGTCTCTCCCACCAAGTTACAAGGGTTTTGTGCTGAACTACAGCATGCAAGGGATGGAGAAGACCATTCCCGAGTTGTACTCGATGTTGAAATCTGCAGAAGTAGAAATCAAGAAAGAGCATCAAGTGTTGATGGTCAACAAGACCACCAGTTTCAAGAAGGGCAAGGGTAAGAAGATCTTCAAGAAATATGGCAAAGCCGTTGTCGCGCCCGGTAAGACAGGTGCCGGGAGGAAGAAAAAGAATGGACCCAAGCCTGAGACTGAGTGCTTCTATTGCAAGGGAAAAGGTCACTGGAAGCGGAACTGACCCAAGTACTTAGCGGATAAGAAGGCCAGCAACGTCAAAGGTATATGTGATATACATGTTATTGATGTGTACCTTACCAGCGCTCGTAGTAGCTCCTGGGTATTTGATACCGGTGTTGTTTCTCACATTTGCAACTCAAAGCAGGAACTATGGAATAAACGGAGGCTGGCTAAGGACGAGGTGACGATGCGCGTCGGGAATGGCTCCAAGGTTGATGTGATCGCCGTCGACACGCTGCCTCTACATCTACCTTCGGGGTTAGTTTTAAACCTTAATAATTGTTATTTAGTACCAGCTTTGAGCATGAACATTGTATCAGGGTCTTGCTTAATGCGAGACGGCTACTCATTTAAGTCAGAGAATAATGGTTGTTCTATTTATATGAGTGATATGTTTTATGGTCATGCTCCACTGGTGAATGGTTTATTCTTGATGAATCTCGATTGTGGTGTTACACATATTCATAGTGTGAATACCAAAAGATTTAAAGTTGGTAATGATAGTCCCACATACTTGTGGCACTGCTGCCTTGGTCATGGCGATGTTAAGCGCATGAAGAAACTCCATAATGATGGACTCTTGGAGTCTCTTGACTTTGAATCATTTAACACATGCGAACCGTGCCTCATGGGCAAGATGACTAAGACTCCATTCTCGCGAATAATGGAGAGAGCAACCAATTTATTGGAAATAATACATATTGATGTGTGTGGTCCAATGAAAGCTGAGGCTCGCGGTGGCTATCGCTATGTTCTCACTCTCACCGATGATTTGAGTAGGTATGGGTATATCTACTTGATGAAACACAAATCTGAAATGTTTGAAAAGTTCAAGGAATTTCAGAGTTAGGTTGAGAATCAACGTGACAAGAAAATAAAGTGTCTATGATCTGATCATGGAGGAGAATATTTGAGTCACGAGTTTGGCACACACCTAAGGAAATGTGGAATTGTTTCACAACTGACGCCGGCTGACACACCGCAACGTAACGGAGTGTTTGAATGTCATAATCGCACTTTATTATATATGGTACGATCTAGGATGTCTCTTACCGACTTACCGCTATCATTTTGGGGATACACATTGGAAACTGCAGCATTCACTTTAAATAGGGCACCGTCTAAATCCGTTGAGACGACACCGTATGAATTATGGTTTGGCAAGAAACCTAAGCTGTCGCTTCTAAAAGTTTGGGGCTGCGATGCTTATGCGAAGAAACTTCAACCAGAAAAGCTCGAACCCAAAGCGGAGAAATGCGTATTCATAGGATACCCTAAGGAAACTATTGGGTATACCTTCTATCTTAGATCCGAAGGTAAAACCTTTGTTGCCAAGAATGGATCCTTTCTAGAGAAAGAGTTTCTCTCGAAAGAAGTAAGTGGGAGGAAAGTAGAACTTGATGAGGTAATTGTACCCCCTCTCGAACCGGAGAGTAGCGCAGCGCGGGAAATTGTTCCTGTGGCGCCTACGCCAACTGAAGAGGAAGTTAATGATGAAGATCATGAAGCTTCAGATCAAGTTGCTACTGAACCACGAAGGTCCACAAGGGTACGTTCCGCGTCAGAGTGGTACGGCAACCCTGTGATGGAAATCATGTTGTTAGACAACGGTGAACCTTCGAACTATGAAGAAGCAATGGCGGGCCCGTATTCCAACAAATGGCTTGAGGCCATGAAATCCGAGATAGGATCCATGTATGAGAACAAAGTATGGACATTGGTGGACTTGTCTGATGATCGGCGAGCCATAGAAAATAAATGGATCTTCAAGAAGAAGACTGACGCGAAGACTGACGCAAACGGTAATGTGACTGTTTATAAAGCTCGACTTGTCGCAAAGGTTTTCGAAAAATTCAAGGAGTTGAATATGATGAGACTTTCTCTCCAATAGCGAAGCTGAAGTCAGTCCGGATCATGTTAGCAATTGCCGCTTTTCATGATTATGAAATTTGGCAAATGGACGTCAAAACAGTGTTCCTTAACAGGTATCTTAAGGAAGAGTTGTATATGATGTAGCCAGAAGGTTTTGTCGATCCTAAGAGTGCTAACAAGGTATGCAAGCTCCAGCGCTCCATCTATGGGCTGGTGCAAGCATCTCGGAGTTGGAACATTCGCTTTAATGAGGTGATTAAAGCGTTTGGGTTCATACAGGTTTATGGAGAAGCATGTTTGTACAAGAAAGTGAGTGGGAGCTCTGTAGCTTTTCTCATACTATATGTGGATGACATATTATTGATGGGGAATAATATAGAGTTATTGGAGAGCAAAAAGGCCTACTTGAACAAGAGTTTTTCGATGAAGGAACTTGGATAAGCTGCATACATATTAGGCATCAAGATCTATAGAGATAGATCGAGATGCCTCATAGGTCTTTCACAAAGTACATACCTTGACAAGATATTGAAGAAGTTCAATATGGAAAACTCCAAGAAGGGGTTCTTGCCAGTTTTGCAAGGTAAGAGATTGAGTAAGACTCAGTCACCGACCACGGAAGCAGGTAGAGAGAAGATGAGTATTGTCCCCTACGCTTTAGTCGTGGGCTATCTAATGTATGCCATGCTGTGTACCAGACCTAATATAAACCTTGCCATAAGTTCGGTAGGGAGATACCAAAGTGATCCCGGTATGGAACACTGGACAGCTGTCAAGAATATCCTTAAGTACCTGAAAAGGACTAAGGAGATGTTTCTTGTTTATGAAGGTGACGAAGAGCTCGTCGTAAAGGGTTACGCCGATGCTAGCTTTGACACAGATCCGGATGACTCCAAGTCACAAACCGGCTACGTGTATGTTTTGAATGGTGGGGCGGTGAGCTGGTGCAGCAGCAAGCAAGACGTCGTGTCAGCATCTACATGTGAAGCGGAGTACATAGCTGCTTCGGAAGCGGCTCATGAAGGGATCTGGATGAAGGAGTTCATCACCGACCTTGGAGTGGTTCCAAGCGTGTCAGGTCCGATGACACTCTTTTGTGATAACACTGGAGCCATTGCCATAGCCAAGTAGCCCAGATTTCATAGGAAGACCAAGCACATCCAACGCCGCTACAACTCCATCCAGGACAAGGTCCAGAGAGGAGTCATAGATATTTGTAAAGCACACACGAATCTGAATATTGCAAACCCGTTGACTAAACCTCTGCCTCGAGCAAAACATGATCAACACCACAATGCTATGGGTGTTGGATTCATCACAATGTAGCTAGATTATTCACTCTAGTGCAAGTGGGAGACTGTTGGAAATATGCCCTAGAGGCAATAATAAAATAGTTATTATCATATTTCCTTGTTCATGATAATCGCTATTGTTCATGCTATAATTGTATTAACAGGAAACAATAATACATGTGTGAATAAATAGATCACAATGTGTCCCTAGCAAGCCTCTAGTGGGCTAGCTCATTGATCAATAGATGATCATGGTTTCCTGATCATGGACATTGGATGTCATTGATAAAGGGATCACATCATTAGGAGAATGATGTGATGGACAAGACCCAATCCTAAGCATAGCACTAGATCGTGTTGTTCGTATGCTAAAGCTTTTCTAATGTCAAGTGTCTTTTCCTTCGACCGTGAGATTGTGCAACTCCTGGATACCGTAGGAGTGCTTTGGGTGTATCAAACGTCACAACGTAACTAGGTGACTATAAAGGTGCACTACGGGTATCTCTGAAAGTATCTGTTGGGTTGGCACGAATCGAGATCGGGATTTGTCACTCCGTGTGACACAGAAGTATCTCTGGGCCCACTCGGTAGAACATCATCATAATGAGCTCAATGTGACTAAGAAGTTGGTCACGGGATGATGTGCTACGGAACGAGTAAAGAGACTTACCGGTAACGAGATTGAACAAGGTATAGGTATACCGACGATCGAATCTCGGGCAAGTTCTATACCGACAAACAAAGGGAATTGTATACGGGATTGATTGAATCCTTAACATCATGGTTCATCCGATGAGATCATCGTGGAACATGTGGGAGCCACCATGGGTATCCAGACCCCATTGATGGTTATTGGCTGGAGAGGTGTCTCGGTCATGTCTGCATGCCTCCCGAACCCGTAGGGTCTACACACTTAAGGTTCGATGACGCTAGGGTTATAGGGAATTATTATACAAGGTTACTGAAGGCTGTTCAGAGTCCCGGATTATATCTCGGACGTCACAAGGAGCTCCGAAATGGTCCGGAGGTGAAGATTGATATATAGGATGGATGGGTTTCGACGCCGAAAATGTTTCTAGCACCACGGGCAACGTGCGGGGACCACCGGAAGGGTTCCGGAGGCCCACCGGGAGGGGCCACCAGCCCCATAAGGCTACATGGGCCAAGTGTGAGAGGGAACCAGCCCCTGGGTGGCCTGGTGCGGCCCCCACACCCAGCCCAAGGCGCCAAGAGAGAGAAAGGGGGGAAACCCTAAGTTAGGTGGGCCTTAGGCCCACCAGGGGGTGCGCCACCCCCCTCCTCCCCTCCTGGCCGCCGCCCTGGCCTCGCATCTAGGGATGCCGCACCCCTTAGGGGTGGGAACCCTAAGGTGGGCGCCACCCTCCCCTTCCCCTATATATAGTGGGGGTTTTGGCCATTGGAGACACGCAATTTCATCTCTCTCTCGGCGCAGCCGTGCTTCTCTTCTTCCTCGTCTCCCACGGTGCTTGGCGAAGCCCTGCCGGGAGACCTCGCTCCATCGCCACCACGCCATCGTGCTGCCGGAGCTCTTCCCCAACCTCTCCCTCCTCCTTGCTAGATCACGGTGCGGGATACGTCACCGGACTGCACGTGTGTTGAACACGGAGGTGTCGTGGTTCGGCACTAGATCGGAATCACACCGCAATCTGAATCGCCGCGAGTACGACTCCATCAACCGCGTTCTAGCAACACTTCCGCTTAGTGATATTCAAAGGTATGAAGATGCTCTCACCCCTCTCTCGTTGCTGGTCTCTTCATAGGAAGATCTGAATATGGCGTAGGAAAATTTTGAATTTTTGCTACGTTACCCAACATGTGCCACCTTCTTCACTGATAAATATATGCCATAGTGGAGCTTCTGATAATGAGGGTACCTTTGCTTCGAAGGATTCAACACTTTAGAAATATAGTAGACTGGGCGTTGGACTTTGTAAGCCTTGCCCACTTCTTCTCGCTCAACAGTTAGAATTGTGCTGACAACTTGATTTGTAGTTGCGATGTATAAGAGCAAGGGCTCTTTGCTGTGCGGAGCAGCAAGCACCGACTGGGTGGAAAGCAGGGCTTTTAGCTCGACAAACGTTGCTTCTGCCTCGGGAGCCCACTCGAACACATCAGACTTCTTCATGAGTCGGTATAAAGGCAATGCCTTCTCGCGGAGGTGAGAAGTAAACCTACTCAATGCCGCCAGGCAACCTGTGAGTCTCTGTACATCGTGCACATGCTCAGGGCTTTTCATTCGGACGATGGCACTGATCTTCTCGGGGTTGATGTCGATCCCCCGTTTGGAAATGAGGAAACCGAGTAACTTGCCACCACGAACTCCAAAAGTGTAGTTAGCCGGATTCAACTTGATGTCATATTTCCTCGGATTGGCGAATGTTTCTGCCAAGTCAGTCAGCAGGTCGGAACCTTTGCGAGATTTGACTACGATATCATCCATACAAGCTTCAACATTCCGACTTATTTGATCAAGCAGGCATTTCTGAATCATACGCATGAAAGTAGCGCGAGCATTTTTCAAACTAAAAGGCATGCTGATATAGCAGAAACACCCGAAAGGGGTGATGAAGGCCGTCTTTATTTCATCTCGGCCAAACAGAAGGATCTGATGGTAACCAGAGTATGCATCAAGAAAATATAAACGCTCGCATCCCGCAGTCGAGTCAATAATCTGATCGATGCGGGGGGTGCGGAAAGTGATATTTCGGACAGACCTTTTTGATATTCTTAAAATCAATACACATGCGGAGATACTTTTCCTTCTTGGGGACCATGACGATGTTCGCGAGCCACTTAGAGTGGTAAACTTTGCGTATGAACTTTTCCTCCAAGAGTCAAGCCACCTCCTTGTCGGTTGCTTTCCGTTTTTCAGCTGTCGACCGACGCAAATGCTCTTTGGCGGTCCTTGCCTTTGGATCGACCCTCAGACGGTGCTCACCGAGTTCCCTAGGCACACCCGACATGTCAGAGGTCTTCCATGCGAAGATGTCCCAGTTCTCACGAAGGAACTGGATGAGCGCGACTTCCTATTTGCCATCGAGTGTCGTTGAGATGTTGGTCGGGGCAGCATCAGGATCTGTCGGGTGAATGCTCACTTTCTTCACCTCACCTGCCGACTGAAAAGCAGACTCAGAAGCGGGCTTCTTGGAGTGCATCAGGTCATCAGGATCAGTGTTCTTCCGATATTCTTCCAACTCAACCACAGCCATTTGCTGGTCGGCAATCTTAGAGCCTTTTTGTAAGCACTCTTGAGTTCTCTGTAGATTCCGTGTGACTGTGATCACACCCTTGGGTCGAGGCATCTTCAGCTTGAGATACATGTAGCATGGGCGGGCCATGAAACGAGCGTAAGCTAGATGGCCAAGGATGGCGTGATATGCGCTCTGGAAGTCCACAACTTCGAATGTTAATCTTTATTTACGAAAGGTCTTGTTAGTGCCGAACACCACGTCCAACGCTATCTGGCCGAGTGACTTGGCCTTTTTTCCAGGAATGACTCCATGGAACTACATATTATTGTTGCTGAGTCGAGACATCGGAATGCCCATCCCCTTGAGGGGTTATGCATACAAAATGTTCATCCCACTTCCTCCGTCCATCAAAACCTTGCGGAGGCGAATGCCTTCCACAACCGGATCCACCACTAGAGCTTGTCGACCAGGGGTAGCGACGTGAGCAGGGTGATTCGACTGATCAAATGTTATGGGGGTCTGAGACCACTTGAGGTATGTGGGGGTGGTCGGAACAACCATGTTGACTTCTTTGTTTATAACCTTTAATCAAATTTTGCTTTCTACATCAGCAAAAATCATCAAAGTGGCATTGACTTCTGGAAAATCATCTTTATCTTCTTCATCCTACTTTTCAAGAGTTTTCTCACTCGATCGATCTTCTTTGAACTGTTGAATGAGCAATCTGCATTGCCGAGTGGTGTGCTTGGGCAATATCAAATTGTCATCCTCATCTTTCTTCGTGTGGATTGCACACGGCAAATCTAGGACATCTGTTCTCGACTGATTCTTCGACTTTTTGGGAGGAAACTGCCCTTTGGGCTTCCCCTTATTCTTTCCTTGTGTCGCCAGAGTGGCCGCTTCTGCCTAAGCAGAACCATCAACCTTGCGCTTCTGCTTCCGATTGGAGTTTCCACCACCAGCATCATTGTCGACTACCTTTCCCTTACCACTACGGAGGCGATCTTCCCCTTTGACATTGGCTTACCGAGTGGCATCTCCATCATCTTGCTCATGGACATGTCTCCCTTTCGACCAAACTTCAGATAAAGTTCCATGTACCTGACTCCAGCCTTGAAAGTGCAGACTGCTTGATGCTCAGAAATGTTTTCCACCATGTGATAAAGGGTGGTCCACCGCTGGATGTAATCTCTCAGAGTTTCACTCGGCTTCTGAACACAATGTTGTAACTCGGACAAACCAGCACGACGTTTGCACGTGCCCTCGAAAGTTTTAATGAATACTTGGGCAAGATCTTCCCAGCAATAGATGCTAGAAGGAGCCAACTGATTCAGCCATGCCCGGTCCGAACCATCCAACATCAGAGACAAATGCTTCATGGCGACGTTGTCCTTTCCTCCGCCAATCTGCACTGCCACTCGGTAATCATCGAGCCATGTTTCAGGATTTGATTCTCCTCTAAACTTGCTTATTCTAGTCGCCAACCTGAAGCTGGGGGGAATATCAGCAAATTGAATTGCCCTACTGAAACACTCGGGACCAGAGACAACGGTGCCGCTTCCACTCGGATGATCTCTGTCAGAACCATCTCTATGAGACTTGCCCTTGTCAATTCGCCTCTGCACGAGTACATTCCTCACATAAAACCCAGGACTCCGCTCATCCCCGAATGGGCGCCTATCGTCATAGTGTCGAGACACATACGAACCACTCCGCGGGGGAGAATGCACTCGACGGCGGTCATCAGGGTGATAACGGGGAGCAAACTGATTTCACCCCCGATCTCTGTACTGGTCCTCATGGTAACCTCTGCCCCCGCGACACTGAGGTGACCGTGGACTATAAACTGACCGAACTGTGTCTACCCTGGGTGAAATACTGTGCAATCTATTGAGCGATTGTGATACAACCGAATTTTGTTGCTGCGCTGCCTGAAGTAATGTACGAATCTGCTCTAAGCCTCTGCTAGCCTCTGAATTTGATGGCTGGATGGAATCTGCTATCTTAGCGGCGGCTGCAACATTCAGATATGGAGTACGGAATACCTCAAGGTTGTTCTGAGATCCACTCGGAAACTACTGTTGTTGATGTCGACCAGAAACTGGAGGACAATGGCGGGCGTGCCCACTCGACGACTCTCCAACCTCGTGTCCGCCGCGGCCGAACCAGGTGGGCTTTGCATCGAACCCTCCATGAAGACCTCAGTTGCACGATCGCAGCTCCCGCACCCGAAAGGGACGTCAGACTGATCTCATGCCGAGTCGAACACGCTGCAAAGTGATTCGGCGGGCTCGATAGCCGCAATCTGCGGAGACGATGCTTGGCGAGCCACTGCATGCTTCACCCTTGCTGAAGTCGCAAGCGACCGTATCACTTGTGGCGACAAACAATGAGGAGGGCAATCGACAGCAGAGTCGACGGATGCCGAAGAAGAACGCCGCAGGAACTTGCACGGAAGTGTGTCGCCTCGCGGATCGGGAGCGCCTCAACATCGAGAGGCGCCTTGTGAAGCCATGCCAAGTCATCGGCAATGAAGGTGAGCGCGTCGATATGAATCTCGCAACCCAAAAACAAATCACCGTCGGAAGACACGGCGAAGAAGAAAATCACAAACTTGCCGAAAGTCGCTTAGACGCGGACCCCATGGTGGGCGCCAACTATCGTGGGAACGAACCTGACAGTAGAGGTGAGGGGTACATAAGGAGAGAGCAGAGTCCTAGCTACGACGAGTTTGTACACACGATGTATGAGTTCAGGCCCCTCTCATGGAGGTAATAGCCCTACATCTCAGTGCTCTGGAGCTCTTATCGTGTGGAATGTGTGTGTTACAAGCGGTGTGAACCCTTGTGCCAGAGGGGAGGGGTAGCTTATATAGAATGCTCTACCCCTCATCAAGGCCACACAACCAAGGGTTCTATTAATAGAGATAAAGGCGTATATTACTGATAATGTACGTAATAAATGTTACTTATGACGACCAGTCGAATGCCTGCTTGTTGGCCTCCCGGGAGTGGCTTCTGATCTTCTGCGGTCGACTGGATTCTAGTTCTTCCGAGTGAAAGTCTCCCGTCGAGTGGATGGAGAAAGTTTTTGAGTGGATGTTCTATCGAGTGACCCATGTATCATGACGAGTCAGTCGGAGTCTTCCTTGAAATCTTTAAGTCCTTAATGTCGTGTCCTTAGGTAGGACATGTAGGTCAGGCCTATGACCCTACCCTAGGTACATATACCCATGAGCCGGTTGCCACCTCATTATTTGAGATGGTGTTCATAAGTCCACTACAAGCTTCTTCTTTTCGTTGTTGATTTTCCAACAAGTCCGTTCAATCCTTCTTTGTAAGGTTGTTCTTTTCAAATTCAATTGTGGTAGAAGTTGTCATTTTATTATCCATTCTTTCTTCCCAATTTCTAGTTTCTATTCTTTTGTTTAGGAGGCGTTGTGATATTGCTCCCTTTTATCCATTATTTAGTTTTATCAAGATCATGTTCTTTTCTTGCTTATCCATTTAACCAGAGTGTTGTGTTATATTTTCAAGATCTTTCCATCTTATCAAATTTTCCCTCTTTTCCTACCGAAGTGCTGCCAAAATTTCTTTTGAATTCTTGTTTGTTTCTCATATCATTCTTCACCTCTTTGCAACCTCCAAGTTTTGTTGGTTTCACTCGTTTGTCAAAGAAGCAACTAAGTTTTACCTCTTGTCTTCCTGTTCCCCTTTTTCATTCTTAGATCTCGGGTTGAGATCTCTTGTTAGTGTAGGAGAGTTGCAACAACCCGGAACTAACGCTACGTAGATTCCCCTTTTATTTCATTGACACCGTGTGATTGATATGGTTGTCGCATTCATCATCGCATCATTCGCATTGCATCGGCACTCCGTTGCCGTCAATTGTTTTTCAAAACTTGCATCCGTTATTAGTTGTCGGTTCTCTCCGTGTTGTCGTTGACCATTTCGAGACCAACCACACATGCACGTGCTCATGGCATCGTTTTCATTCTTGTTTTTAAAAGTGTGTATAAAAATTTCTCGGATTGGGTTGAAACTTGGCGTGCGGTCTTATTATCGGGTAGGTAGACCGCCTGCCAAATTTTGTCGCAATCGGAGGTCGTTTGATGTCCGAATGGTCAACCGTAGCGGCACCATCATTGGTTTATTTATCGGACGTTTTTTGGTGTTTCAAAAACATGTCACGGGCCTCACAACTTCCCTCTCTTCCACACCTAGCCTCCCTAACACAGCCCATTGGCCCACCTAAGCCAACCCTAAGCCCCTTCGCGTTTGAAGCCGTTCGATCGACATCGTACGGTCCAAAAACGGAGCAAAACTCCAACCCTAGACACCTTGCCTACTTAAGCACACCCCTGTCCAAAATGGAAGCCCCTGCCTCCTCAAATTCCATGCCACACCCCATGCCCGCCGCCACTTGGCAAGCCATGACCAACCGCATCGTCGGGCGCCGCCATGTGGTCGCCTCGGCCCGTGCGCCAGCCAATTGCCACCCTCCGAGCACCCCTGTCTCCCTCCCCTCCGCCCCGGCCTGCTTGGACCCAAAGCAGCCCCCCGAGGCCCGAAGCAGCCCATGCCCTAGCCCGCCCGAGCCTGAGGCTTCCACCCCCGTGTGCCTCTACGCCGACCTCCTCCCATGACGGCCGCCGCACCAGCCACCCACACAAACGCCGCCCGCCGGAGCTCGACCGTCTGCTTCGTGTCAGGGCCTCCTACAACTCCAACCCTGTCGCCTTGGTCCGCTCGCGCCGCCTGCTCGCCTCCTCCCGTAGCTCGCCGGAGCACCACGACCTCGCCTCCGCCACCATCTTCATGCCCTGCGCCCACAGCCCGAGCTCGCTGCCCGCACAACAATGTAGCGCCTTCGCCGGCCATCTCCAGCTCGGATCCGGGGGATCTGACTGACATCTGCCCCCCGCGTCCGTTCATTGGCCTCCTTCAGCGACCGCCGGCGTCGTCATCGCCCGACCAGCCGACCGCCTCCGCCTCGGCCAGATCTCCAAAGCGCGGTCCCGGAACGCCCTCGTCCTCCCATCCAAACGGGTCCCTCATGTGTCCCGCTCGATCTCCCCGTCCTGTTTCTGAGAGGGCATATTTTTTCTCTAAGTCCCCAAGTGTATGTTTTTTCCAGCATGACAACATCTTTGAGTAGCTATATCTAGTAAACCGCACATCCAATGAAATGTGCTATACATGAAAATTGATCTATTTTTTGTGCTCTACGTGATAGCATCAATTGCATGCATATAGGAATTTATTTACATGCCCTAAACTCTGTTGCAAAAGTGCATTATGTTGTACTTGGCAAATGTGTTTTTTTAAGTTGCGTAGATGATTGCAAGTAAACCATAGGTTTTTTGTATGCGGTGTCTTCATAAAAATCGCCCTATGTGATGTCTACTTTGATGCCATGCCTCTGGTTGCTAGGTAGAAGTTCATTATAATGTCTATTTATTTCTCTCAAGTTGCTATCATGTTAAAACTGAAATCTATTAACGACAAGTTCCATTTTGCGGAGTCCGTATTAAGCAAACCATGCCTCTTTGATTGTGTGAAATGGAGTGAATTGCGGTAGGCTATGACTAGTTGCTGTTAGTAGGTCGCCATGCCATGTATGCCATGCTTAGATGTAGTTTTCATCATGTCAACATGCTATGTTGATGTTGCTGTTTGGTAGGCTCAAATATTTCTAAGTCTGGGAATCTGATATTTCAGCACGCCATGTTGTGTTGATGCTAGCTATGAATGTGTGCATATTTAGACCTTGCTAGTATGGAAAGAAATCAAGTGCATCATCCCTGCTACCATGCTGTAAACTTTCATGCCATTATAAGCCCTGTAGAATATGTTTTTGTTGCTGACAATATGCCATCATGTTAAAAACTGCACTGTTAAATTGATAATTTCACTAAGTCTGAAATTGTGTTCGATTTGCCATTTTGTGAGCTCTTTTCCTAGTGATACATGCTTCTATGCAATTTTCCATTTGTAGATGGTTGTTGTGCATCTTGCTCACTATTGCCTCATATTTTTTTTGAACATTTTAGATTCCTTTAGTTTGTTGTTTTGTTGTGTATAAAATGCCATGTCGCTGTTTTTGGCAGATTATAGCTATTTCTTGTATTGGTTGTATATGTTGAACCGTTGTTCTGTTTTGAACGTGCGATATATGAAACTTGCTTAAAATCTCATGTAGTTTCATAATATCTTCTCTCATCCATGTTTTAACATGCTTGTGGCTGTCATTTGCATATATTTGCATTCATGACATATCATCTTGTGTTGCTCATATCTTTTAGACCGTAGCTCCGTTTTAGATGATCCATATATGTAAATCGACTAGAATGACGTGTTGAATAACATGGTCCACTTTATTTTTCTGTTTAAGAAATATAAAATGTGTTTAGTACAGATCTGAACTAATTTCGAAATTAACATATGGGGTCGTTTCGGAAATGTTATATGTAGTTTCCGACCTCATTTAAAATGCCTAGATAGTGTAGTTTGTTATGCTTCACCTCTTGCCATGTTTAACAACATTTAATATTGTTGTGTACCTTAATGGGAGTGAACTAAGTAATCCAAATATGGAGTTTCGTCAATATGCAACTCATTGCATATTGAGATTCATTTAATGTGTTGGAGTGGATTGTTGAGCTTTGCCATGCATGCATAATTAAATGGACATGCATCATATTCGATTGTGAATCATGTTTTGCATATGTTGTGGTGTCTATCACGTGTTGATTGTTGTTTCTGGATTGTTTCTTCTCGATAGAGTTCTGAACCACTTTGAAGTGTGAGGATTCGTTCGACTACGATTGGTTCGTCTGCTTCACGGATTTGTTCTTCTTCCAAGCGAGATCACACACAATATGACCATTCCCCTAGATACCATTACTATCATTGCCATGCTAGTTGACTTGTTTCTATCGTTATGTCTCGCTCCCTACCACTTAAATGTCAGCCTCCCAACATTGCCATGGAAAGCCCTAACCCCCTCCACGTCCGAGCAAACCTCTGTTTGGCTATGTTACCGCTTGCTCAACCTTTTTATAGCATTGCTAGTTGCAGGTACAGGTAAAGCGATAATTTGATGTGAGCGCGATGATTGTTCTATTTGGAGTTTCTTCTTCTTCTTCTTCATCGATCTAGGATGGGTTCGAGGCCGGCAGCCTGGGATATCAAGGATGGATGTCGTTCTTTTATCGTTTGATGTCGTTCGTAGTCAGACCCTTCTCTTCCACATGGTGATTTAATATATTGTTGTATTGGGATGTCTATGGTGTAGCTTGTGGCGAGTGTAAGCCAATTCCATATATTCATCTATTTTGTACATGTACTTATAACGATATCCATTCTTGCAAAATGATGAGATGTGCTTCTATCCCTGTTGAGGCTCTTGAGCCAAAATAAGGATCTGGGCGTCAGTGCGTCACATTAAAATTATTCATTTTAGCAAGCATATCATTTTGTGACTTGGCTACTTGATCTAGTTGGGTGTGAACCATAGATGCATGCTTACCTAGACCTTTCACATCATTAGCAATTCTAAACATCAAGTCACTTAAGCGGTCTATGATCATGGCATTATTATTCAATTGATTCTTAAGATAGTTATTGAAGTGTTCTTGTTTAACAATGTAGTTGTCAAATTCATCCATGCATTGATCGAGAGTCTTAGCATAAGGTATATCATTCTCAGTAAAGGATCGGAGAGAGTTTACCTCTACTACCTGTGTTAGGGTATCAAGTCCATGTATTTCTTCAATCGGTGGTAATTTCTTGACATCCAAACCATGGATCCACGAATTGTTGACTCGCTCTAGAAAAGAGCTTCGTAGTTGGGAGCAGCATCGGTTAGTCCATTATAAAAGATATCAAGAATTTCATTCTTCTTAAGAGGACAATTAGGCAAAGCTCTAAGTAGCTGGAGAAGCCTCCACTACTTGGGAAAACCCTAGTAGTAGCGCTGGTTTTACCCTTACTAGTAGCGCTCGGGCGAGCACTACTGCTAACGCGCTACAACTAACTCTTAGCAGTAGCGCGTTATTGAAAGCACTACTGGTATCTACGTTAGCAGTAGCGCTGGAATAAATAAAGCACTACTGCTAAGCCAGCGCTATTGTTAATATTCCAGCGCTACTGCTAATATTCTTGCTTTTAATATTTAATTCACATCGTATTTATGTCCCCCTACGTATTTGTGCATGCTCTATAAAGTGGTTTCATCATATCATAATAAACATGCATATTTAGATACGAATTCACTCATACGTATTTATGTCCCCCTACGTATTTATGTCCCCCTACGTATTTGCATCACATCATACACATAAAGTACTCCCTTCATCCCAAAATTCTTGTCTTATATTTGTTTAGATACGAATGTATCTAGTCAAATTTAGTATTTAGATACATCCATTTCTAGACAAAGCTAAGACAAGAATTTTGGGACAGAGGGGGTATCATGTCATATAACTCATCACCATCTTACGCACTCATGTAACAACTCATCATCATCTTAATCATATACCAAGTTATCATATGATACACATAAAGTAAAACAGAAAAATGTCATAATAGTCATCATATGCATGCATCCTAATCGATCATGTCAAGTTAATATAAACCAGAATAACTTGTCTCTCATAAGACCTAGTCCCCACTCCTAGGTATAATGTCATAAAACAGAATAACACCTATGTCTCCATGATGAAGCACAGAGATCCAACGGTCTCCAACTTGTGGCTTGTGATCCTTCTTTGTTTCTCTCCATGCTTCAATTTAGAGCCTTTTTGATTTTGATTTGCGCTTACTCGAGTATGGAGCATCGAACTCAGCCCTCAGCGGGCTTTTAATTTTCATATTACCTTCTGGGTGCATCAACAGAGGCACTACATCATGTGGCAGTTGTTGTTGAAGAACATAATAATAACCTAGTTAGCAATGTAATCAACACCATTTATGCAATAGTAGAGCGTACTTAATTAGGAAACTCTTACCAAGATATTTCGGCGAATGTCATCCGTCCTCAACCTATGCACTAGTGGCATGTAAAATGTATAATTTTGACCAATTCCCAAATTATACGGGAAGTTATCCCTAGAAACCAGAACACCAACAATAAAGTAGAGAAGAACATCCTTCTCCTGCCAGGTTAGATGTGATCCACACGTGTAGTGTGTCGTGTCAATTAATTTCCGTAATTCACTCGAAGAAACGAAATAAGATGTAAATTATAATTTAACAAATTTAGTATATGGATGAACACCAACTATTTCTAAATATAGAATGCAAATTACTTGACAAATATGGTTGAGGAACTCACATGGAGGTAAAACAGGAAGCATATGGACAACCACCCAAATGTCGATGTTGCTTGGCATATTATCTTGAGGACGAAGATCAAAGGTTATTTCCATACCCTCCTGAAATCCATATGCCTTGCAAAGATCTTCCCAATTTGGGGACCCAAATTCTGTGTGAAAAACTGAATTAAATAATTTGATAACAAATGTGTGACCATGTATAGTCCTCAGGTTAGCGCTCTTCGTCTCCATTCTCTCGTTGTCTTCGAAACCGAGCCTCTCCAACACATATCTTCTTGCATGGCAAGGGAGGAACATATCTCCATTCTCGTCAAGCTTCATGCTGAAGAACCTATCGTCTCGCAGGTGAGGTGTGTCGCACATACCCCAACAGTCGTCGCAATATTCACACTCCCAATATTCATCGTCACACATTTCCTGTTTTAATGTGGTAATTTAACTTATAATCCATGGAGCATGTTTGTAAATGTGTAAACAACAACCGTGACACTATATCGAAAGAACTGAACATCTATATATAAACAAAAGCATGAATAATAAAAAGGGACCTATATTTGGTCGGAATGTTGATTCATTACCCTTTCCGGCAATTCCCAAGCACTCCATATGTCCTAGTTTCTAGCACTAGTCATGTCGAAATTCACGGAAACTTTCAGCATGACCTTTGCTAAATAGTGGACATATGGAGCGCCTGAAATTTGCCGGAACGGAAATGAATCAACATTCTGGAAAAACATAGGCCACTCGGACATTCCGGCAAAACTTAGCACAACTTAGCAAGCAAAAGTGAGAAACTCACTATTGTTTTATGCATTAACACCAACAAAAGGATGATATTTGTAGTATTTGTGTGAGTATTTCCATCCCTTGGATGAACAGTGTCCAACATGTCATGCAAGTGTTGTAGGTTGGTGAAATATGTATGTGCCCTTTTTCCTCTCCAAAGTTTAAATAAGTTGTTTGAAACCATTGGTTGTCTAATTCAAACCTAATGTGCCTACTTACATGAAATTTACAAACAGGAATGATTTATTTCACATTCTTTACATAATATTCAAGTGTGAACCATATGTTTTTTTCCTTCTTTCTAGTTAGCCCATCAAAAGATCTTCAACAAACATATCTTGAATTTCTTATTAACATGCATCTCAAGATGACATCTTGAACCGATGGCCCTAACATCAAAATGGCAGCAGCCTTGGGGTGCCTGGAGCGGGAGGGGAGGGGGCGGTGGCACCTGGAGGGGGGTGGGGGGCTTACCGAAGTGGGATGAGGAGGGGGCTTACCGGAGCGGGAGGGGAAGGGGGCTTACCGGAGCGGGAGGGGAAGGGGGCTTACCGGAGCGGGAGGGGAGGGGGCGATGATGACGACGATGACGGTGAGGAAGGCGGCGGCAACAACGACGACGAGGGAGGCGGCGATGGATTGAGATCGAGCAGAGAAGGGGTGGGGGAGTGGGGGAGAGTTAGGAATTTTTTAGGCACGTCGTGGGGTGTTAACTCAACATAGCAGTAGCGGTGGTTCCGGAGGAGCGCTACTACTATTGTACTTAGTAGTACTGCTTTTACCATGCCAACACTACTACTACAGCTATTGTCAATACCTCGTTGGGCCCCTTTTAGCAGCAGCGCTGGATGCAATGCAGCGCTACTACTATGGAACTTAGTAGTAGCGCTGGATTAGGAACGACACTGCTATTATAGCTACTGCAGGTGGCCTCGTTGGTCCCTGTTTACCAGTAGCGCAGAATATAAGGCCAGCGCTACAGCTAAGGACATTAGCAATAGCACGTAGTATGTTCCAGCGCTACTGCTAAGTAGCAGCAGCGCTTTCTACTTTCCAGCACTACTAATAGGCTCCTACCTATAAGGTTTTTCCTAGTAGTGCTCCTCCGAGCTTGAGGGAGATTGTCTTATTCAATTTACACAAAGTTAAATATTTCCTATAAGGTAGCTTATTTCTTGTGAGCAGGAAAATATTTCCCACAGAAGTAATAATGCATATTCTCGGGACTAGGAATATAACCAGGAGCAAGAGAAAGAAACCATTCCCTGGCCTCGCCTTTCAACGAGAAAGGAAGAAGCTTAAGGATATAATAGTAGTGCATCTTTTCATCATTGGTGAACAAAGAGCAATATCATTCAGTTTCATAAGGTGTTCAACTGTAATTTTATTTTCATAACCATGAAAAGGATCAGGCTCTACTATAGGAATTAATTCGGGGTCCATAGCAAGTTCATAGTCCTTGTGAGTGACAAAATATAAGAGAAGTAGCAAATATAGGATCATGTTTCATTTTCTCCATCATAGATTTTTCTTTTAGTTTGCATAGTAACCTTTTCAAATCATCTCTATCATTGCAAGCAAGCAAGTCTCTACCTACGTCACCATCCATAACATAACCTTCAGGTACGTAAGGTAACTCATATCTATTAGGTGGACGAGGTGTAATAGGTGATTCAAGATCTTCATCAGTTTCAACATTTTCAAGTTCACTAGCTCTAGCAATATGAGCATCAAGTAGTTCTTCTAGTGGCACAGTTTCAGTTTCAGCATGTGTAGGAATAGTATCATGATTAATTTTAGAAGTAGCATCATCAAGTTCATGGGACATATCAGAATGATCAACAGGTGGTGGTGTAACAAGCTGATTCAAAATAGTAGGTGAATCAAAAGTAGAGCTAGATGACAGTTCCTTACCTCCTCTCATGCGAGAGGGGACAATCTTAGTTCGATCATCTTTCAGATTCTTTATGGTGGCAATTGGATATCCTCAAGCCAATATAAGAAATAAAGCTATGCTCCCCCGCAACGACGCCACAAAAAGGTCTTGATAACCCACAAGTGTAGGGGACCGCAATAGTCTTCATGAGTAGTATTTCACCCTAATTTATTGATTCGACACAAGGGGGGGCAAAGAATATTTATTGGCCATAACAGTTGAGTTGTCAATTCAAACACACCTGGGATATCTCTCTCCAACAAGGATTTAGTAGCACAACAAATGATAGTAGTAACATTAACAGTGATAGCAACAATTTTGGCAACATTAGTAATGGTAGTAACAATAGCAATTGAGTAGCAGGTGTGACAGTAGCAGCAACAATAGTAACTTAGCAAGATTCATTACATGTAAAGCATAGACACATGGATCAATGATGGATAATGATTTAGATGATATTGGTCATGTAACAATTACACACTAGGGTGACACGTACAAAACTAGCTCCAATTCATCAATATAATGTAGGCATGTATTCCGTATATAGTCATATGTGCTTGCGATAAGAACTTGCATGACGTCTTTTGTCCTACCCTCCCGTGGCAACGGGGTCCTATTGGAAACTAAGGGATATTAAGGCCTCCTTTTAATAGAGAACCGGAGCAAAGCATTAACACATGGTGAATACATGAACTCCTCAAACTACGGCAATCACCGGAAAGAATCCCAATTATTGTCACCTTGGGATATGCGGACCAAGACACGCAATAGGCAACTACTACTTGCAAGATAAGATCCAAATTACTCTCGTATTCATGAAAATATAATAGGTTTAGATCTGAAATCATGGCACTTGGGCCCTAGTGACAAGAACTAAGCATAACAAAGTCATAGTAACATCAATCTCAGAACATAGTGGACACTAGGTATCAAGCCCTATCAAACTTAACTTGATTACATGATCAATCTCATCCAATCCCACCGTTGTCCAGCAATCTTACAAAGGAATTACTCACTCCCGATAGTGAGCATCATGGCGGTGTTGATGGAGAAGGGTTGGTGATGATGATGGCGACGAATCCCCCTCTTCGGAGCCCCAAACGGGCTCCAGATCAGCCCTTTGGAGGAAGAACACGAGGTGGATGCAGCTCCGTCTCGTGAAACACGATGAAAACTGCTCTCCTATTTTTCTCTCCGAATGTGATTTTATAGGTCTGGAATTAGGGTCAGGGGAGCCATGTGGTCCCCATAAGCCATCAGGGCGTGGCCAAGGGGGCGCCCTGCTGGTTTGTGGCCCCCTGACAGCGTTTCTCCAGTGGGTCTTCACTCCATAAATCCTTATAAATGGCGGAAATAATTCACAAAAAGTTTCGTTCAATGTTGAGAAATTTTATTTCTACACAGAAATAACATCAAGGTAGTTGTGCTGAAAATAGCATATGTCCGGGTAAGTTTCACTCAAACCATGCATGTTAGAGACCAAAACTAGAGCAAAAGTGTTTGGAAAAGTAGATATGTTGGAGACGTATCAAGGGCCTCCGCCAACCTTCGCCTCCCCCCGACCACCTTCAATTGGTGAGGCCAAAGAAGGAGAAGGAGCCAACGACGTCGTCGGTGGCCGTCAAGCAGGAGCACGTCGAGATGGCCGCCGACCTGGGCACATGCATGAAGTGGTTGCACGACGGCTACGTTCGGGAGGAAATGGAGCGCCAGCGCCGCGCTTTGGAGAAGATCGCCGTGCGGCGTCGCGGTCGTGAAGAGGGCGGCATCATCGTCCTCGATGATAGCCACGAAGAGAAGCCGGTGCAGACCGCTGCTACAACAACAAAAGTCCTTCCTTGGCGCGTAGGAATTCTTCTTGTTACTTCTCTGGTTTGCGTCAGTTTTTCCCTTGAAGAGGAAAGGGTGATGCAGCACAGGAGCAGTAAGAATTTCCCTCAGTTTGAGAACCAAGGTATCGATCCAGAAGGAGGGCCTCATCAAGTCCAAAGTACATGCGCAAACACAAACAAGCTTGCACCCAACGCTTCAAAGGGGTTGTCAATCCCTTCAAGATTGTTTGCAAAGCGAGACCTGAAGGCGGAAAGTGCAACAAAGTAAAAAGTGTAAGGCTGAAAATATGGTGTGGAGTAGACCCTCGGGGCCATAGTGTTCACTAGAGGGTTCTCTCATAATAGCGAATATCATGGTGGGTGAACAAATTACTGTCGAGCAATTGATAGAACCACGCAAAGTCATGACGATATCTAAGGCAATGATCATGCATATAGGCATCACGTCCGAGACAAGTAGACCGATACTTTCTACATCTACTACTATTACTCCACACATCGACCGCTATCCAGCATGCATCTAGTGTATTGAGTTCATCACGAACAGAGTAACGCTTTAAGCAAGATGACATGATGTAGATGGATAATCTCAAAACAATGATGAAAACCCCATCTTTTTACCCTTGATGGCAACAACACGATGTGTGCCTCGCTACCCCTTCTGTCACTGGGTGAGATCACCGCACGGTATGAACCCAAAACCAAGCACTTCTCCCATTGCAAGAATCATAGATCTAGTTGGCCAGACAAAACCCACAACTCGAAGAGAATTACAAGGATATGAAATCATGTATAAGAGATATCAGAAGAAACTCAAATAAGATTCATAGATAATCTGATCATAAATCCACAATTCATCGGATCTCGACATACACACTGCAAAAGAAGATTACATCGGATAGATCTCCATGAAGATCATGGAGAACTTTCTATTGAAGATCCAAGAGAGAGAAGAAGCCATCTAGTTACTAGCTATGGACCCGTAGGTCTATGGTGAACTACTCACGCATCATCGAAGAGGTCATGGTGTTGATGAAGAAGCCCTCCGTGTCTGAATGCCCCCTCCGGCAGGGCACCAGGACGTGCCTCAGATGGGATCTTGCGGAGACAGAAGCTTGCGACGGCGGAAAAGTGATTGCGACCGTCTCTTGATTTTTTTGGGAATATTTGGGAATATATAGGCGCAAGATCTAGGTCAGGGGACCTCCAAGGGGCCCACAAGCCTGGATGGCGCGCCCCCCTGGCCGTGGGGTGGGGGCTTGTGGGGCCCCTGGGGCTCTTCTGGGTTGGCTCCCAAGTTCTCCGATCTTCTTCCGTTCCAGAAAAAATCTTTTCGGGGATTATCTTCCGTTTGGACTCCGTTTCAAAATCTCTTCTGAAAGGGGTCAAAAACATGGAAAAACAGAAACTGGCACTTGGCACTGAGTTAATAAGTTAGTCCGAGAAAATAAATAAAAAGCATGCAAAACATCCAAAGTTTGACAAGATAATATCATGAAACCATAAAAAATTATAGATACGTTGGAGATGTATCAAGCATCCCCAAGCTTAACTCCTGCTCGTCCTCGAGTAGGGAAGTGATAAAGAATGAATTTTTGATGTGGAATGCTACCTAGCATTGTTGTCCTTTGCAACTTCTTTCACGTGGCATGAATGTTCAGATCCATAAGATTCAAAACAATAGTTTGCTATTGACATGAAAATAGTAATACTTCAAGTAAACTAGCAAAGTAATCATGAACTTTCAAAATAACGATGCCAAAGAAAGTTATCCCTACAAAATCATATAGTATGGCTATGCTCCATCATCCTCTCACAATTAATGTAAATCATGCACAACCCCGGAATTGGCCAAGTAATTGTTTTCGCACTCTTACTTTTCAAACTTTTTATAACTATCACGCAATACATGAGCGCGAGCCATGGATATAGCACTATAGGTGGAATAGAGTGTGGTGGTGGTTGTGAGACAAAAAGGAGGAGATGGTCACACTGACTCGGCGTATAATTAGGCTATGAAGATGCCCATTAATAGATATCAATGTGAATGAGTAGGGATTGCCATACAAGAGATGCACTAGAGCTATAAGTATGTGAAAGCTCAAGAGGAAAACTAGTGGGTGTGCATCCAACTTGCTTGCTCACGAAGACCTAGGGCAATTTTGAGGAAGCCCATCATTGGAATATACAAGCCAAGTTATAAAACGAAGATTCCCACTAGCATATGGTAGTGACAAAGCAAGAAGCTCTCAATCATGAAGAACATGGTGCTAATCATGAAGCACAAGTGTGGAAAAAATATAGTAGCATTGTCCCTTCTCTCTTTTTCTCTCATTTCCTTTTTTTTATTTGGGATCTTAGGCCTCTCTTTTTTTCTTTTCTTTTCTCCCTTTTTTGTTTTTGGGCTCTTTGGCCTCTTTTTTTTATTCCTCACATGGGACAATGCTCTAATAATGATGATCATCACACTTTTATTTAGTCACAGCTCAAAGATCACAATGATGATGACTCCATAGGAAATGCCTCCGGCAGTGTACCGGGATGTGCAACGATATAGCATGGCGTATGACGTTGAAACATCTCGCCGGCTATCTAATGATCATGCAATGACAATATGAGAGTGACAGCACAAGTCATGAGACGGAACGGTGGGAGTTGCATGGCAATATATCTCGGAATGGCTATGAAAATGCCATAGTAGGTAGGTATGGTGGCTGTTTTGAGGAAGGAATTTGGTGGGTTTGTGCACCGGCGAGAATTGCGCGGCACTAGAGAGGCTAGCAATGGTGGAAGGTGAAATTGCATCTATACCATGGACTCACATTAGTCAAGAAGAACTCACATACTTATTGCGAAAGTTTTTATTAGTAATCGAAACAAAGTGATAAACGCATATTCCGAGGGGAAGGGTTGGTAGGTGTAAACCATCGCGCGATCCCAACCTTAACACAAAGGATGACAATCCATAGATCAATTATGCTCCGACTTCCTAACATAGCGGTTCACCATATGTGCATGCTATGGGAATCACTAACTCCAACACAAGTATCTCTAGATTCACAACACCCTACTAACATAACTCTCAATATTACCGAATCCACGTCTCAAAACTAATTGAGAGGAATCGAAACTTCTCTTTCTACTCAATGCACATGAAGATGGAAGTTTTTGCATCCTCTTTGGGTACCTAGCACATTTGGGACTGCTTTCATAGCATAAGCCAACTACCAAATCACGCACCGCCGTGCTCTAAAGATATAAGTGAAGCACAAGAGCAAAAGTATATAGCTCAAAAGATAAAAGTGAAGCACTAGAGCAAAAGTATCTAGCTCAAAAGATATAAGTGAAGCACTATGAGCATTCTAGCAAAATCACGATGAGTGCATGTCTCTCTCTCTCAAAAAGGTGTGCAGCAAGGATGATTGTGACACAACAAAAATAAAAGACTCCTAAGATACAAGACGCTCCAAGCAAAACACATATCATGTGGTGAATAAAAATATAGCTCCAAATAATGTTACCGATGGATTGAAGACGAAAGAGGGGATGCCTTCCCGGGGCATCCCCAAGCTTAGGATTTTTGGTGTCCTTGAATTTGGCTTGGGATGCCTTGGGCATCCCCAAGCTTGAGCTTTTTCCACTCCTTATCTCTTTGTCCATGAGAACGTCACCCAAAACTTGAAAACTTCACAACACAAAACTTAAACAGAAACTTGTGATAACATTAGTACAAAAAAACAAACTACCACTTCTTTTGGTACTGTAGCAAACTTGAATTCCATCTATATTGATGATGGGATACTGTATTCTCACCTTTCCATGGCTAGTACCCCCGATACTAACCATAGTTTCATCAAAACAAGCAACCAACTCAACAAAAACAGAATCTGTCAAAAACAGACCAGTCAGTAGCAATCTGTATACTCCGTATACTTCTGGTACCTCAAAAAATCTGAAAAATTATGAGGTCTGGGGAAAAGGCATATCAATCAGCAGCAAAAATAATCAACTCAAAAGCTCTTTCTTCATAAAAATGAAAAATCATCTCGTGAGCGAAAAGTTTCTGTCTTTTTCTAGCAAGATCAAACAACCATTACCAAGACTAGTCATAAAGGTTTTGCTTGGCTCAAACACAAAAAGAAACACAAAAAACACAATCACAACAGAATTATGAAAGTGTGGATGCAACAAATCAGAAAGAAAAATATAAATTCATTGGATTGCCTCCCAACAAGCGCTATTGTTTAACGCCCTTAGCTAGGCATATGAGCGATAGAATCACGTATCGTCGTCTTTGATGCTCAAACCATAAGTGGCCCTCATCATGGATTCATAAGGCAAACTTATTTTCTTTCTAGGAAAGTGTTCCATGCCCTTCCTTAAAGGAAATTGAAATCTAATATTCCCTTCCTTCATATCGATGATAGCACCGATAGTCCTTATGAAAGGTCTACCAAGAATAATAGGGCATGTAGGATTGCAATCAATGTCAAGCACAATGAAATCCACGGGTACATAGTTCCTATTTGCAATAATAAGAACATCGTTGATCCTTCCCAAGGGTTTCTTGACAGTAGAATCAACAAGATGCAAATTAGGAGAACACTCTTCAATCTCATTAAAACCCAGAACATCACATAAAGACTTTGGAATCGCAGAAACACTAGCACCCAAATCACACAAAGCATTGCACTCATAGTTTTTTATTTTGATTTTGATGGTAGGTTCCCACTCATCATGAAGCTTTCAAGGGATAGAGACTTCCAATTCAAGTTTCTCTTTAAGAGCTTTTATCATAGCTTCGACGATATGATCGGTAAAGGCTTTGTTTTGGCTATAAGCATGTGGAGAGTTCAACATGGATTGCATCAAATAAATGCATTCAATCAAGGAGCAACTATCATAATTGAATTCCTTGAAATCCACGGTAGTAATTTCATTACTACTCAAAGTTTTATCGTCTTCTACTCCACTTTTAATGCTTTTAGCATCAAGATAGATGGACTTCGAATCCTTGGGGCACTATTCAACCAAAGTGGATTCATATACAGTCCCATAATCGTTAGGTTTGACACAAGAAAACAAAGATTCAATGGGAGTCACACCAAGCACTTTAAGATCTTCGTGATTCTCATCACGAGTTTCGGGTTTAGCAGCCATTTTATTGACTAAAGTAGCTTGCTTATCAGAAATCTGGCCCACTAGCTTTTCAAGACGAGCAAACTGGGAATTCAGCGCAAGGAATTCTTTGGCCATATCATCAACTTCTCTACTCATAAAAGCCAGACAAGAATTTTGCTCCTTTAGCTCTCTACGGAAGTAACTATTATATTCAAACTGTGTAGACATGAAGCCTTTAACACTAGTTTCAATCTCTTCTAGCTTCGCAAAGCGAGCATCAAAATCCCTTAGTGGGGCCATTCGCGCTTTAGCAGGCAAGCAAGCACACAAGCAAACAAAAAGCAGGCGAGAAAAAGGGCGAACGAAAAAGGCGAACGAAAAAGGCAAATTGGTGAAGTGGGGGAGAGGAAAACGAGAGGCAACTGGCAAACAAAGTAAATGCAAGAGACGAGTTTGCGACACCTACTTGGATGAGTTCTTGACTTGATCTTCCTCCCCGGCAACGGCGCCAGAAATTCTTCTGCTACGACAACAAAAGTCCTTCCCTCACGCGTAGGAATTCTTCTTGTTACTTCTCTGGTTTGCATCGTTTTTTCCCTTGAAGAGGAAAGGGTGATGCAGCACAGGAGCAGTAAGTATTCCCCTCAGTTTGAGAACCAAGGTATCGATCCAGAAGGAGGGCCTCGTCAAGTCCAAAGTACGTGCGCAAACACAAACAAGCTTGCACCCAACGCTTCAAAGGGGTTGTTAATCCCTTCAATATTGTTTGCAAAGTGAGATCTGAAGGCGGAAAGTGCAACGAAGTAAAAAGTGTAAGGCTGAAAATATGGTGTGGAGTAGACCCTGGGGGCCATAGTGTTTACTAGAGGTTTCTCTCATAATAGCAAATATCACGGTGGGTGAACAAATTACTGTCAAGCAATTGATAGAACCTCGCAAAGTCATGATGATATCTAAGGCAATGATCATGCATATAGGCATCACGTCTGAGACAAGTAGACCGATCTTTCTGCATCTACTACTATTACTCCAGACATCGACCGCTATCCAGCATGCATCTAGTGTATTGAGTTCATGACGAACACAGTAACGCTTTAAGCAAGATGACATGATGTAGAGGGATAATCTCAAACCAATGATGAAAACCCCATCTTTTTACCCTTGATGGCAACAACACGATGCGTGCCTCGCTACTCCTTCTGTCACTGGGTGAGGTCACCGCACGGTATGAACCCAAAACCAAGCACTTCTCCCATTGCAAGAATGATAGATCTAGTTGGCCAGAGAAAACCCACAACTCGAAGAGAATTACAAGGATATGAAATCATGCATAAGAGAGATCAGAAGAAACTCAAATAAGATTCATTGATAATCTGATCATAAATCCACAATTCATCGGATCTCAACAAACACGCCGCAAAAGAAGATTACATCGGATAGATCTCCATGAAGATCATGGAGAACTTTGTATTGAAGATCCAAGAGAGAGAAGAAGCCATCTAGTTCCTAGCTATGGACCCGTAGGTCTATGGTGAACTACTCACGCATCATCGGAGAGGTCATGGTGTTGATGAAGAAGCCCTCCGTGTCCGAATCCCCCCTCCGGCAGGGCACCAGGACATGCCCTAGATGGGATCTTGCGGAGACAGAAGCTTGCGGCGACGGAAAAGTGATTGCGATCGTCTCTTTATTTTTTTGGGAAAATTTGGGAATATATAGGAGCAAGATCTAGGTCAGGGGACCTCCAGGGGGCCCACAAGCCTGGATGGTGCGCCCCCCTGGCCGCGGGGTGGGGGCTTGTGGGGCCCCTCGGGCTCTTCTGGCTTGGCTCCCAAGTTCTTCGATCTTCTTCCGTTCCAGAAAAAATCTTTTCGGGGATTTTCTTCCGTTTGGACTCCGTTTCAAAATCTCCTCTGAAAGGGGTCAAAACATGAAAAAAAACAGGAACTGGCACTTGGCATTGAGTTAATAAGTTAGTCCCAGAAAATAAATAAAAAGCATGCAAAACATCCAAAGTTTGACAAGATAATAGCATGAAACCATAAAAAATTATAGATACGTTGGACCTGTCCACATCGGTGATCCAGGGCAAGGCTGTAGCAAGGACGACGCGAAGGACGACGATAGCGGCGACTACACGACCTTCTACTAGCTCCTCGACATGAACTAGGCTAGCGACGGCAGGACGGCGACGTAGTTTTTTAAATTTTGTGCAAATTTGAATGAAATCGCCTAAATTTCGTCTAAAAGCACCTAAATTTCTTCGAATTTGGTCCGATTTTGATTTGAAAAACGACGTGTGGGGTCCTGATGGGAACCTGAACGCCCCGAGGTTGATTTTAGCGCCGGCTCGTTCCGAAATGACGCTATTTCACGGCCTTGGGGGCGAATGGTTGGAGATGCCCTAAGAATGAGACTCTTCAAAGCATGTATGAGCGTCTATATAGTGTGTTAAAAAAATAGAGCCTCTCATTGCTCAAAAATGATTCAAAATCAGCTGAGGTCCATGTCCAAGAGTATACGATAGAAATTAGGACTTTACGAGCAGAAAATTGCATCTACCATCCCGGAAGTTGGAGGCGAGGTCCAATCCAGTCCTGGAAGTTGAGAACTACTTCAATACGATCCTGGTACATGACAATACGTTATCAATACAGCCTTGGATCTTGGACAGCTAGTCCCCGCTCTACGCGTCAGCTACGTCTTGTGAATACTCCGTATACACGTCACCGCGTGTCTCACCCGTTAGACTTGACCCCACCCGTCAGCGCAGAGCCTAGTGCTGAGTGGATAAGGAGGTGAGCCAGTTCGAGGGGAAAAAATCCCCAAATCCGACCCGCAATCCCTAGTTTTCTCCTGTGGTGATGAGTGCGTCGAGCGTGTCCTCCGCCACCATTTCCCTAGATGTGGAGAGCGAAGACGACCGAAGTACGGTGGCGACGGTCGTCGCTGGTGATGGATCCAGCCGCAACTTGCTGGAGAGGGCTTACCCACAGGAGGTTTGGCGTCATGGTGAGCCGTGTCTCCGTCCAGAGAGGAGTCGTGTCCTGCTGGCACGGACGCCATCGATGGATGCACCAGAGGCTCGCTACCGCCAGTTCGTTCTCCTGGCCAGTGCGGTTGGAGACGCCCAACAGGTTGTGACGCTGACGGCTCTCTAGGCCAGCATCGAGGTGTGCCGTGGCATCGTGCGGTCGGAGGTGAGCATCCAGGTAGCGTGCCCCCCGCATGACTTGTGGTTGTTTTTGTCAACAGAGGAGAAGTGCACACTGGTGCTGCAATCATCAATGAAGTTCAAGTGCTGCCACCGGTGGATCAAATTTCACCGTTGGTTCAGAGACATTCGAGCCACTCCGGCTGGTCTGGAGTACAAGACGAAGTTAAGTTTCGAAGGGCTTCCAGATCAAGCTTGGTTGATGAAGTCAATTAAAGGTGTTTTGAAGGATTTGGGTGATGACCTGATAGAGATGATACCGCCAAATAACCGACGGGAGCTCGAGGTAATGGCGTGGCTCCGTGACCCATCCAAAGTGGCCAAGGTGCTGGACGTGGAGATACCGGAGCCTAAGCTTGCGCTGTGTACGGATCCTCCTCCGGAATCACTTGAGGAGTTGGTCGCGCGTGAAGAAGCTTCGTCGTACGGGTCGTCCTCGTCGAAGAAGAAGAAGAAGACGCTAGTCTATCCTGTCATCTGTCACTTGAAAGAGGTTATTGATCGTGGTCCTCTGCTAACTGAAGACCTGCCAGATGAATGGCTGCCAAACGAAGGGGAGGACCTGACGCGCTTACACAAATTGCGTCATCATACGAGTCGTCCTCGTCGAAGAAGAAGAAGACGCTAGTCTATCCTGTCATCTATCACTTGAAAGAGGTTATTGATCGTGGTCCTCTGCTAGCCAAAGACCTGCCGGATGAATGGTTGCCAAACGAAGGGGAGGACCTGACACGCTTACAAAAATTCAGCACTCTCCTTGCCAAAGTCGACGACAACGACGGTTGATCTATATGTACTAATTATGTTGTAGTTTCTGTAGTGTTCTAGGCTATCTACGTTGTTTAGTTTATCATCAATGTAGTCCCTCTTTTGTGAACCTGGAACGTAATTCACTAATTATCTACTAGTATGTTGCAATGTGATGATTGTTATGAAAACAAAAATGTGTGCTTGCATATATATTGTATCTGTAGCACATAAGAGACAAACTTAGTGCATCAAACATGTTCACAAAAGAGACAACCTTAGTTCACAATTGGACAAATATATATTCAATATTCTTATCCATTTTTTTATCTTTGGACAAATAGTCCCATGCCACTTCAAAGTCTCTTGTTGTTTTCCATAGTTCCTTCTCATATTCTGGCCCTTGATCCTCTCGCACATGCTTATGATTGGCATCTCCCTTGCCTCTAGAATGTACCTATTGAATACTTCACAATTTTTATTCAGTAAGACATCACACTTCGGGAAATCATTTTGGTAAGCCCTAACTCATGTTTTTTGATCCAACTCATCCAGCCAATCATGTGCCTCTTTGTTGAGCACTAACATATGGTTCATATTTTCCCAAAACCTGCCCTCTGTAGTGCTTCTAGCACATTTCCAAAGCTGGTTCTTTAAGGCCTCTCCTTTGAAGTTCTTGTTGAAATTCTGCCATAAATGCCTCACAAAATCTGTGTGGTGAGAGAGGGAACAATTCCTTTACTGCCTTAATTAAACCCTGCAAAAACATTGCCATTTCAAACATTAGAAATTCCTAAGCACTGACATAACATACTTTATTGTACATGAAAAATAAAATATGAAAGTAAATTACTTTTTGCTTGTTAGACATGATGGTCCAAAGTTGTGTGTTATTTATGTCAAGATCTTGCTTTAGTGCAGTCAAAAACCACCTCCAGGATTTTGTGTCTTCACTTGGCACTACTACATGAGCCACAGGAAATATGCAATCATTTGGGTTCATTCCAACTCCACTTAATAGAACATCACCATATTGTGTCTTCAAGTGGTAACCATCTAGAAAAATAATAGGTCTACAAGCAGATAAAACCCGCCTCTTGCATGCATCAAATGAGAAGTAACATTTCTGAAACTGCCCCTTATCTGGAAGCTCAACAAAGAAAGTATTTCCAGGATTTGATCTCCTCAGTTCAATTGCATAGTCCCACAACAAGTTGTATTGTGCAATCTCATCTTCATATATAATATCATATGCAATCTTCCTAGCTCTTCCAATCTCATCTCCATATATAATATCATGATGTGCTATCAACGAATCATACCGTAGGTTGGAGCCGCCTCGCCGGCGGTCCATCGTTGACCAACTCCACCCCATGGGTTGCGGCGCCGTCGCTGTCGCTTCCGCCACCACATGAACTACCATCGGAATGTCGTTGGGTCGTCGACCATTCGCCGCCGTGCCTGCTCGAAGTACTCTGTGTTCTTCTCTGTTTTCAATCAGGGAAGAGAGGAAAAGGGATCGAGAACAGACAAGGAGCTGAGTGCAAAATTATCACAGCTCTGCGCTGACGGGTGGGGTCAAGTCTGACGGGTGGGCCACGCGGTGACGTGTCATACTGAGTATTCGCGAGACGTAGCTGGCGCGCAAAGCGGGGACTGGCTGTCCAAGATCCAGAACCGTATTGATAACGTATTTTCGTGTACGAGGATCGTATTGAAGCAATTCTCAACTTCCTCAAGTGGATTGGACCTGGCAGCCAGCTTTCGGGATGATACTTGCAATTATCTCCTCTACGACGGTCCTCGGCACAATCGGACCAGCTCATCTTCCTTCGAGCAGCTGCGCAGAGCCTCCTCGCCCCGTCCCCAAATCGGCGAAGCCATCTGCAGAACCCCAAAGAACTTCTCGAAGCAACCCCTTGATTATTCCCTCGAAACCCTAGATCCCCAAACCCACGCGGCCACTTCCTCATGGATCATCCATGGCGCTTCCCAGCCGGCGCCGGCAACGACCTCTGCCCCGTCTGCACCGCGCCCCACTTCCCCTTTTGCCCGCATCCGCCTCTCCCGCCCCACCCCTTTCCCTACGATCTCCACCCACCGCCCCCTCCTCCCCCGCCGCAGTACCACGCCCCCTTCTACCCGCCGCCGCCGATGTGGGCTCCTCCGGGGCCGCACCCGTACGATCTCCTCGACACGGAAGGCCCCCACAAGAGGATGCGCGTGGGGGAGGCGCCTCCGTTCACCGGCCCGCCCCTTCCCTACCCGCCAATGTTAGGCAGATCTTCCGTGGAGGGAGAGCGGCTGCTCGGGCTGGTCCGGGAGCATGGTCATGGCCGCGCTCAGCTGCCGCCTGCACAGTGGCATGGCGAACCGTATCCACCCGATGGTTTCGGCTATGGAGGAGATGGAGCTTATCCTCCCCATCAAAATTATAATAACCCCTATGCGCAGGGAGGCAATTTCACTGATTACGATCTGGTCAGAAGGATGCCACCTCCGCCGATGCCGTTTGATAGGTATAGTGCTTTAGATTCGGTAGGAGGATCTCAGGAGAAGTATTTCGACCGTGATCACCATCGCCATCATCAGTTTCGCCCTGAAGCATCGCCTGGTGCTCCACCACTTCCTCTAGTGCCTCAACATGCTGAGGCAGGAAAGCATTATGATTCCCGCGGTTGGCGTCATCATGCGAGTGTTGTCCCGCCACCGCCAGATCCTCCAGTGCCTTCTACCCCAGATTACCATGCAATGCCACCTCTGCCGGCAGCAAACTCGTCGTTGTTTCCTGTCCTCTGCAGTTCTCCGGCTACTACATCACTTCCACCAAGTGATAACACCTTGCATCAATCCCACCTGATGCTGAACGCAAATTATTACAATGGACCCAACCAAAATGAGGTTCTCTTCATGCACTTGGATGCTTTGCTTATAATATATCATTGCCACTCAGAAGTCAAAAGTATTAATCGTTATATATGTGCGTGTTTCTCCAGGGGGTAGATTTCGTACATCGACAACAATCGGATCAGCATTTGGGAGATAGAAGGCTAACACAAGACACACATCCTTTTAACAATGCGGAAGTCAATATTGTTAATGCATGCGACTTGTTCAAGCAGCCCCTTCGTGCTTCACGTCCTGATCATATTGTTATCATCATGCGAGGGCTTCCAGGTTATTTCATACCGTTGTTAACGTTTCATAGTCATTAAGTAGTCTAATTATTAAGTGCAACAAAGTTGGCAATCCTAGTCAGTAAAATGACATTAGGTCTGATATGCCATGGGAAGTGCTCAACCTTTTGATACTACCATAAGCAGTGACCTTATCATTGCAGTGTTCCTGTTGTCCTTTAAGAGTGCATATTGCCTTTCTTACATATACATGAAACACGGACACATTACTTGGGAGTTCCTGAATTTTTTGATCAAATTATAATCTATTTGATGGCATTTTCAATAGAAAACAAACATGAATATGCATGATGAACTTCCTACTCTCCGTTTATATATATATATGTTGCTTCTAGAGAGGTATAAACAAACTTGTTTAACTTTCTCTACCAATACTACTTATAGAAGTATCTTCACTGTTTATATGAAACAATATAGATGGCTTTGTCACAAAGTACATCGTGGCATGGTGATATATCTTATAAGATCCTGGGAAAATATTGAGACAAGGTACTACCTTGTTAGGAAGTATTAATATTAGTTTAGGAGTCCTTATTAGTATCAGTATTAGTCTAGGAGTCCTTATTAGTCTATGTTTACTTTCCTTGCACCTCAAGTCATATGTAATATATATATGCCCCTTGGGCCTTCAATATAGATAAGTTGCTTTCCTAACATGGTATTAGAGCTTAGGTTATTTTTTTGGGCACCGCAACTCGCCCTCCCGATCCAATCTTGTCTCGCTCGCAGCGGGCCTCCCTGGCCGATCTCCTCCACCCCGATCGCAGCTACCGGTCCCGCTCGAGCTCGTCCCGCTCCTGGCCGGGATCGAGGCTGCTGCTCCCCGATCCTCCTGATGCTACCTCTCCTGCAGGCCCGCAGGTCTTCTGCAACTCTCCCGTCCGCTGGCTCCCGATCCGGTTTCTGGCATCCTCTGCCGGATCCCGTCATCTTCGTTCCACCCTGCTGGATCTCGCCTCTCTTCGAATCTCGCCCCTCGCCAGATCAGCTGCCGCCGCGTCTACCTGCCTAGAGGAGAAGGCTACCCCGAGGTGGGTTCCGTCCTCTGCCGTTCCGTCGGACACCATCTCCTGCTGCTTGTCTGCGCTCTTGCCGTCCGCTGCTGTTGCCCAGGACGCCGACTCCGTCTCTTTTCCAGTCTGCTACCAAGGAGTGCTTTGCCCGTTCTACTTCTTTGCTCACGATCCCGTCCGCCTTGCCTGCACGAGCAGGTGCTTCTGCCAGATCGAAGGCTTGGTCCTGGTCTGCTTTTAGTTGATCGAGTTGCTTTCTAAAAAAAAAGGTAAAAAAAATGTCTACTGCATCTGGCTATGTTGCTGTCCCTCGCTGTTCGGTGATCTTCGATGGTACTAACTACACCGAGTTCACTGGCTTCATGCGCATTCACATGCGTGGCATCCGTTTCTGGGGAGTTCTCTCTGGCGAGGTCTGTTGTCCGCCACGTCCGGTTCCTCCCATGGCTCCTACTCCGCCGACCCCACCGGCTCTTCCTTGCTCTCTTGATCAAACAACCGGAAGCCTTTTGTGCGCAGATATGAAAGGTTTTCCCTTGATGGAGGCTAGAAACTTTTGCTTTTTTACTTTGAGAAAGGCATAATATGGAATATATGAGATGGATTCGTAGGTGATAGCTAAATTTGGTTCTATTCTAGGTCAAGGGGTTAAGGACCTTTTTGAGGAAGATACTTTTGATCCCTTAAATAAGAAGAAGAACCGCAGGTGAAAATAAAAGCAGCAGCCATCTGTGTATCCTCGATAATTAGAAGTATGGCTCAGGCCGGTCTTATTCAATTAAACCGAAAAGGGCGGATGGGGAAGGAAGAGCTTTCTGTAACTATTACATTAGTAAGGCAAGGAACTTCTTAAAAGAACGGCAATTGGTATTTCATTTGCTGTGAAAGCATCCGCTGCTGGCAATGCAATCAAAGTCGAAGCTCTTGATGCAATATAGACGAGCTTGCGGCCGCTGTGAGTGCTTATGATGAGAAGGTCTTGGCTTATGAGGAGGCTCACTTGCGCCAGGCGCAATCATCATCTACAGAGACTTCGTCATCTACCTCGACAGCTTCAGCCATCGCTTTGACTGAGCAGGATATTCTGAGACTTAAGCGTCTGCTCGCTGCTTCAGGTTCTTCCTCGACGGGTACTGCTGGTATTGTGACTCAGGCTTCCCGCACTGAGCAACCACCTTCTACATAGTCAGGACCGTCTCACGCACACTCTGGTTGGAATTGGCCTTCGCCGCCATGATATTATTTTTTCTCTTCCGCTGCCATCATCCCTAATCTAGTGTGTGTTTTCTAGTTTTCTTTGTTTTCCGCTGCGTCCACCAAATCCGTTGATATTTTGTGTTTTCTCATGCCATGCGAGTCCACCATACCTTAGTCCGTCAGCCTTTCTCCGATCCTGATCCTTTCTATGCAACTTTTGTGGCCTACTTGCCCTTGTTGTTTTCTATAGGATTGTCTGGACTTCTTTTTGTATTGTCGATCTACGTCCATCGTGTCTTATCCGCCGAGCTTCTTTTGCCGACGGTTGCCGAGGACTATGATTTTCTGCACAATGTTTTATTCTCTTGATGTGCTATCTTCTTTTGACAACCCATCTTCTCTTGATACTTTTGTTGTATCTTCAAGTGATGCGGTGTCTTCCTCTGATGTGCCATCTCTTCGGTGCCTTCCTCTTGATGTGCCATCTTCTTTTGACAACCCATCTTCTCTTGATACTTATCTTGTATCTTCAAGTGATGCGGTGTCT
The DNA here is from genome assembly GCF_904849725.1 of Hordeum vulgare subsp. vulgare. Classification (NCBI taxonomy): domain Eukaryota; kingdom Viridiplantae; phylum Streptophyta; class Magnoliopsida; order Poales; family Poaceae; genus Hordeum; species Hordeum vulgare. The sequence goes on along the minus strand of NC_058523.1, from coordinate 192,415,919 downwards.
ACCTATGATGTGCCACCTCTTCGTTATCTCCTTCGGCGACTTGACAAGTTTTCAAGACTCTTCATGCTAGGACGACACTCTCAAGACGCGGATTTGGATTATCCTTTTTTTTTAGTATTACACTTCTTCAAATGCAATGTTATTGCATACGCTTTGCATTTGAGAGGGGGTGTTAGGAAGTATTAATATTAGTTTAGGAGTCCTTATTAGTATTAGTATTAGTCTAGGAGTCCTTATTAGTCTATGTTTACTTTCCTTGCACCTCAAGTCATATGTAATAATATATATATGCCCCTTGGGCCTTCAATATAGATAAGTTGCTTTCTTAACATACCTAAGTTGAGTCTTCATGACCAATTACTTCCCAAAAATGACATATGTGTAGGGTGGGGAAGGAGTAGTATTATGGTTTATTTTGGTGCACATAATTATCTATTATGATAGGATCAAATCATTTCATGTCAGCGCTTCACAACGGTTACAGTTCTGACAAGTAATAGAACTTGTAGGTAGTGGAAAGAGCTACCTTGCGAAGGCATTGCGTGATCTTGAAGTTGAGAGTGGTGGAAGTGCACCCAGAATTCACTCGATGGATGATTATTTCATGATTGAGGTTGAGAAGGTCAGTAGAAACTGAACAGTGGACACAGTTTATTGTGTACTGTCGACCATTCATTTCTTGGCTCGGACTTTCAGAAATGCTCATCATGGCCATGCTTTTTCTATGGATAATTTGTCTTGTAACTGATATTGTGCTAAATTGCTCTTAGAAGGTCGAAGATAACGAAGGATCTAAATTTTCTACTGCATCAAAAGGACGGAAACAATTGACTAAGAAAGTGATCGAATATTGTTATGAGCCTGAAATGGAGGAGGTGATGTATCTCATTTGTTCTTGTCTATTACTTCCTTTTTGTCATGTTGAATGCACCTGCCAATTATTGGGAACCTGCTATAGCTAACTGTAGCATCGCCTGTTGATATTAACAAGCAGGCAATTATTTAATACATTGATGTAGTGCAACCTTATGTAAAGAAATGTTCTTCATATTTGTTGAAATATGGATATCGCCTTCCCATGAGTTTACAATGCATGTATAGAGAACGAGATAGTATCTGAAATTGGCATTAAATGTAAGGATAATGTAAGGTTCCCTACAGAAAGAATTACCTGGACTGTGGATATGAGCGTCGGTTATCAGCTGCATTTTAAAAAGAAAAGCTCCACCATAAGAAGTCTAATTTCTTCTCCATTTGACAGACTTACAGATCAAGCATGTTAAACGCGTTTAAGAAGACCCTTGATGAAGGGAATTTCACATTTGTGATCGGTATGAAGTTATTCTAAATATTATTGTTAAATGATGCAACATGCTTTATGATGACTCAACAGTTTATTTCGCATTGGTGATAACTGCTTTGGTTGTTTTGCCTTGCATTTTATAGTCTGCCTCATTTATGTCTTTGCTTGTAAGTTTCATGGAGTGTTGAATGAGTCCCATTCCTATTTTTTTCCTGTCAAGATTCATCCAATCTTAATATGAATATCGAATGGTTTTCTCCACATTATTAATTATCAAATATTTTGGCGATTAGTTTGTGGGAATTATGACATTGGTTTTCTAGACAGTGGTTGGGTGCCCATTTGTCTCGGGAGTTTATATTCTTTATTGTTCAAAAACATTCAGTTAAGCAACATTTTAGCTGTCGTCGCGGCATACAATGCACCAGGCGATGCCTTTATTTTCACCAATGGCGGATGCTGGATTGTGGTAACTGACATGTTTATTGCTGGTATCCCTGACCGTTTTTAGTGGATGACCGCAATCTGCGGGTAGCTGATTTTGCTCAATTTTGGGCAAGTGCGAAGGTAAACCCTCAAGTCTCTTTTGCGTCAACTGCGAGAATTTATTTTGCTTACCTGGAGCTTTTCTTAAATATTTAAACCACACCATTTTTGTCTTAAGAACAAGAGGGGGATTCCTGTTCAAAAAGCATGTTTTAGGGTCAACTGCAAATCAGGCAGTACTCGAGATGTATTACTGTTTTGAATTTGCATATTAATGTTGCATGTCTTAATTGAATTTGTTTGCCACAGTAGTGACTTATTCTTCCTCCTTTTTTGTTGAGTGTTTTTTTGCTCTATACTAGTTGTTCTCGTGTCATATAGGCAGCCCCCTTCACATATATCCATGTGACATACATAATGTTATGCAATGATTTACCTAAAAACAAGCATAAAAACCCACTCATCTCTCTCTCTCTCTCCCTCTCTCCATGTCTGTTGAGTGTATGTGTTTATGGCTGCGTGTGAATAGCTCTCTCTCTCTCTCTCTCTTTCTCTGGCTGCGTGTATGTGTTTATGCCTGGGCACAAAGAGCTCAACCTCTCTCTCTCTCTCATGTGAGTGTACATGTTTATGCCTGTGGAGAAGAGCACTCTCTCTCTTCTGGTCTGTTCATGTTTCTGTATGCACTATGCAGTTAACTACATACCGGGACATGCTTTATATGGTTTGCGTAATAGCTATCAAACATGCAGTTGCAAGGGTTTGATCAATGACTGTTGTATACATCGAGAATCAACTGTTGAGGTCCAAAACTTGCTGGATAAGATCTTATGCATTTGAGGAGGCACTTTATTGCACCACCTCGTTGTTTGGAATTTGGTTGTCTGAATTATTGTTGTCTCCTAATCTGAGAAAAATATCATTGTTTTTCTGATAGTAGGTTACTGATTCTGTTTTTCTATAGAGATCTGGCTATGAGGTCTACTTGCTCGAGGCACCATACAAGGATCCAACAGTAAGTTCGTCTAGTATCACATAATAAGAAAGACCTAACTTGTTGTAAATATGTGATTGTGTACTTCACACAGCTACCAATTATATCTTTGTTGAATAAGTCATGGATCATCAATGTTAAGAACTCGTTACCAATTATCTATTTTTGTACCATTTCGTAAGAATATGGATTGGGAGACAGTCCATATGCAGTGCTGATGAAAATAAACTTGAGAATGGTTTATAAACTGCACCATAACTGAACTGAACCCGCACGATATTTTTATCAGCCCAACCCAAACTGAACCCATACAATATTTTCATCGGCCCAACCAAAACCAAACCACTCAAATCTTTGCACCCAAACCGAACTGAACCTAGTGCCCATCTGTGGGTTTAAACCATTTACTAAAATGGCTAGGAACCCATTCGTTCCAATGGGTCAACGCCTCGGGTAGATGTCGCTTCGGGTTGAGCTGATAACATTGGGAGGGGCTGCAGGGGACGCCGGGAGACGGGCATCATCGGGTTGACGCTGAGCGAGGCGAGCCGCGCGGATCTAGCTGACGTAGTGGCTGCAGAGGTTGGAGAAGGAGGGTCGGCCGGCCGCGGCGTGAACCCATCCGTCGCGGGCTACGACGCATGAGGCCCATCCAAGAGCAGCAGACCCAGGGAGAGGATAGAGCAGTCGACGCGGGAGCTAGGTCTGGGCTTGTTGGCCACGGAGGCAGCCGGAGCGTGGAGGCCAGCGGCCGCCGCCTACACAGTGATCAGCACGGCGCGAGAGTCCCACGCGCTGACCCCAGGGAGGAGTTGGAGCAGGGCGGATCCGGGCGCGGCGGTCGCGGGGGAGGCCGGATCTGGGCGTGGTGGTCGCGGACGTGGCCGGAGCAGGCCGATCCGGGCGGCGGCCGTGTTGGTGCACTAAAGTTTGGGCCTTTAGCGCCCCTTACTTGCGCACGGGCAGTTGCAGCCACACCTGCGGCAAGGCTTGCCGGGAGACCGCGGAAGACCACAACGGAGACATCCAAGCCCAAAAGACTGAAGACCAAAGGCAGAGCCCCCGGCAAGATCCTTGCCGGGGGAGGCTAGCGAAGCCCCGACAAGATCCTTGCCGGGGGACCTAGCGAAGCACCAATACGACCCGCTCCCGGCAAGGTCCCAGTTCACCTCTGCGCCAGCGCAGCGGCCAGCTGCCCCTCTTAACTTGATACATGTCAATCCTCCAGGATACGTGTCGAGATATCTGGGGGTGAACAGCGCCGAGGAGACGCGTACCTGTTCCATGTCTGGAACGCCTGACGAAGCATTTATTGCGTCTGTCATTAGACGCCGATAACACTGTACTTGGCCGTACGTCCCGTGGGTGCACTGTTTCACTGTGCACCCCGTGGGTGTCCTGTGCTGCCACCGTTGGTGACCCCTTTGACCTATAAAAGGAGGGCCAGGGCATGCACTTCGGCACTTAGTCATTCCGCAGCTAGCCACCCCCAGAACTGGCATAGCTTCCCATACACAACCTCTAGGGTTTCAGAGCCTCAGTACGTAGCAGTTGTGCTTGGCGTAACGCTCCTGTAGCTCGAACTCTAGAAGACATCAAATATACACACAAGGCAGGAGTAGGGTATTACGCTTCCGAGCGGCCTGAACCTGGGTAGATCTCCCTCGCGCTTGACTGTTAGCTCTGCTCTTGGCGCAGCCCTCTCCCCCCGCCGAACCGTAAGGGATCCTCTCGGTCCCATAGGTGTATTGTGCATTCGTTGTCCCGACAGGCCGCTGCCTTCTCAAGCGCCGTCAGTCGCGGGCGCGAGAGCCATGGCCTATCGTCTTGTGGTTGTTTTAAGAGCTATCTGGGGAGAGAGACCTACGAATCAGTTTTCCAACCAGGTGAGAGCTGTAGGTTTAACTAAGGTGGAATTGTACCTGTTCGTGCCCGTGCCCGTACCTGACCATACCCAGCCGTTTCTCACGAGAAACCAAATTAAACCCACCTGTTCTCAAACTGGACCAATTTATACCTGAACCAAACAAAACTATGAGGCAAAACTGACCCAGCATACCCGGTTTAGATAAAACCATTCTCAGATTTAGATGAAATACATACCTGAAGTTGTGGTGCTTATGATATGTTAACTATATGGTGTAGTTGCCAAGGTAGAAAGCTTTCAGTCAAATGCGTGCAACTTGAATGTTTCTGTAGTCCATAGGCAGAATAGGTACACCTTGAAGATGCAGTTTTATGATAGATAGGATAAGTATGTGCATTTTCGTGAAACTTCTCCTAGTGCTGTAGCTTTGCGGTAGTTTTGTCGAAAATATACGTAGTTGTATGAGATCTACATTCTGATAAAATAGATTCCTTGTCGTAGAATGTCTTATATATCTTGTGAAATACACAGGGCTGTGCTGCTAGGAATGTGCATGGGTTTACATTGGATGATATCAAAAAGATGGCAGCTGACTGGGAGGAAGCTCCACCACTATATCTGCAACTAGATACACATGTATGCTCTTGATAGTATTGTTATGTTTCGCAATACCTTATATTAGATACATATAGTTAATGATGTTTCTAATCATTTGCACCTTTATCTTCAGTCTTTATTCCATGGTGACAATCTTCATGAACATTCTATACAAGAGGTAAAACTATTGGACCAGTCATTTGTGAAGAGACCAACTTTCTCATGACTCTATATGTCAAATAGGTTGATATGGACACAGAGGATACCGATGATGCCGATGATACGGCAATTAACACCCAGTCCGGAAGCTCAAAGAAGGCTATACCTGAATCAGCAGATGATGTACCTGATCAAGGTACTCTCTCCATTTTTATTTACTCCGTTTTGACCTAAGTCAGACTTTATAAAGTTTGACCAAGTTTATCGAAACCAACCTGAACTTCCACAATAACAAAATTTTCATGAAGTTAATATATTGGGTGATGATTCTAATGGTATTGATTTGGTATTGTGGATGTTAATATTTTTTTGTATACTAGCACAATACCCGTGCGTTGCTACGAAGCCATAATAAACAAGGAATTACCACTGGCTTAGGAGATCATCATAAGATGATGGTGTCTTGCGGCTGTTGCAAGGTTCACCATTAAAAAGAGAGCGCGAACATAACAAAAGATCATGTTGCAGTTGCTAAAGAGTCTCGAACGACCATAGTAGGTCCTTCACAATATTTATAGTGAGATACATTTTGAATTTGGAACATAGGAGAATGGGCGTGAGTCGCCGCATTGAATTGTAATTTGTTTGCCCTCTTCTGCTATGACATGGAACCGAAAGAATTGTAATATTTATAGTGAGATACATTTTGAATTTGGAACATAGGAGAATGGGCGTGAGTCGCCGCATTGAATTGTAATTTGTTTGCCCTCTTCTGCTATGACATGGAACCGAAAGAATTGGTTGGGAGGAGAACCTAAAATCAAGACCTTGATTTTGAATTTGAGGCATACTTGCATTTATAATTTGTGTTTTTACAAGAATGTTATTCCCATATTAGGATAGCAGTGTATTTGTTTATTTGAGATAGGTCTCACACCTAGTAAAAGTAACATTTGTTTATTTATATCTCTTGGAAGGTTGCTAGTCCCACATGTGGGTAGTACATTTGTTTATTTGTGTGGTCCCACATGTGAACTCACCACCAACTCCAACCTTTATAAGTAGGAAAGATATAAACTTGGTCAAAATTTACAAAGTTCGACTCGAGACAAAGTTAATATGCGAAGTAAATAAAGACGGAGGAAGTACATATTGATGACATATCCTTGGCCACAGTTTATCTTATGCTTTAAGCTTATCAAAATTTTGAAGAAGCCCTGCAAAGTATGTTTAATAATATATTATTGCAATTTTCAACAGCATTGCTCTTGCATTTGCATCAGAAACAACTAACGATGCGCAATTACAGGACACATCATTCCTCATTACAAACTTTGAAACATCAAATTTGCTTTGGGATTCATCACAAAATTTGGAACTCACACAAATTGCTCATCTTTAACAATTCACGTAACCAACTCTTGCAACAATCCTAGCATGACCAGACACATAAAACTGAATTTTGCATCATGGCTATATACTCGCATACAGTTATGTGCACATCATCTGCATATGCAATGGCATCATAAATATAAGACAAACACGGGGCAGAAGGGCATGTTTACCTTCAGGTGACAGGTGGAATGAGCTCCGGATGGCTGCCGGCGACTTGTCGACGGGCCTGTGACGACGAGCTCTGGGCCGGGGTAACCATATGCATGAAGAGTACTCAGGTACTCGCTGCAGCTTGCACGCCGAGCCGAGCAGCAGGGCGAAATTGCCGCAGCCTCACGACGAGCCTCTGCCACTGCTCCTCTGCTGCTGCTGTTCCTCCTCCGCCGCCGCTAGCCAGCCCAGTTGCTCCGACGCCGCTGCTAGACCACCACCCCTGCTTCCCTTGCAGTCCCCGCTGCCATCTTCGGCCCTTAGTGCGGCGTCTCCAGAGATCGAGGGATAGGGAGAGATGACAGGGAGGTGAGGGAGAGGCGGCTCCGGAGAGGGAAAGATGAGGGAGTGGCTGGCGCAGTCGCAGATCGAGGGGGAGTGGCGGCGCTGTGCAGGGATGGGTTTGGGGGTGAGTGAGTCGGGGGAGAGGTGAGAGCTGAGAGGCGTTCCGTGTGATTTCTCCAAATTGGAGGTACGAGTGCATTCCACATCTGGGCTGAATATTCCATTCAGGGGAATAGGTTGGTTCTAGTTCTCCACTCCTACCAAACACAAGGATGAGGCCTAGGTGCGGATGGATCCGTTGCATTTCACCCTGTGACCCGAACCAAATACACCCCAAGTGTAGAAACTCCTGTAGTTGAATGTTCTTTTCTGTTGATAGAAACCCCTGTAGTCGAATGGTCATTCCACATCATGTCAACCCAGAGCTGGCTTTATAGGAATGAAGCAAACACCATCACGGCATCACCTTGTCAGTATGCTGGCATTTTTGTTATCTGTCAACTTAGTCTTATGATCCAACTAACCTGACCTACTGTGGGTCTCCTGCCCACATAGTTGTTGGAACCTCTGCCCTGCCAGACAAACTCCTCCCACATGGGCAAGGGTGGCGCACTTGAGCTCGATATATGTTATTATCATTATATTTTTACTGAATCTTAGTGCATACTTTCTTCTGGGTTGGTTTTCTTAATGCCAGGGGACAAGTGGGACTCATCAGATGAAGAAGACTTAGATGACATTAAGGAGCTAGGACAGAGCAAATGGTCAAAAGATTTTGATGACGATACTGAGAAGTCCAAGCATGCAGATGGAAGTACACATACTCTTTCTGGGCTGTCCAAGACATATGGCACTCATCAAAAAACACTTACTTGGGGTGATCGGGTATGACAATTGCTTTAGTGAAAGCTCAACATATTGCTTTATTTAGGGCCTGTTTGGGACTGCTTCAATTCACCAAAATCAGCTTCACTTCATCAAATTCACTTTGGAGCAGTTTCATACAGAAGCTATAGCACTATCAAGAGAATGTTTGGCTTCCATCTAGCTCCAACTTTAAGAATAGAAAATTTGGTGGGAAGAATCTATTTGATTGGTTGAGGGGAAAGAAATGAAGGGGTATCCACTTACTGGTGGCAGTGGTGGGTAATTTCCCCCCAACTCCAGCTTCTAGAGTTTTTTGGAGCACCCTCTCAGGAGCTTCATCAAAACTTTGAAGTTGTACCACAGATTCTAGTTTTTTTGCGGAGCTACCCCGTTTGGCTTGTCTTTTCTGGAGCAGAGCTGAATTTTAAGGAGCAGAGCAGTCCCAAACAGGCTCTTATGCTTGATCCTTGGCTGCACTTTTCTCTGGAGTGCAAGAAAAATTGCGTCATTATTAAAATATAGTTCTAGTTTCTGAGCTACAAAAACATGGATTTTAGTTGGATACTTTGTATTTAGTTACTGAACCTTTGTAGATACTTTGATTATTCCAAAATAGAAGTTACATCGGCTGCACCTGTGCAGTTGTTTACCTCTTTGTAGTCACGACGTGATGCTCCTTCACTCAAGTCTGGGTTACACTATTTGCTTAAAATGGAAATAATGTACTTCTTTTTTGTTATGCTCAATCTTCCTTTCTTTTGCAGCTTGAAAAGGGTGGATTTTCTATCGGTGCAGCCAAAAGGAGATTCACCTCATCTTTAATCATAGGACCTGGATCAGGGTACAATTTGGTTAGTATTAACCCACTGCTAACATTATGGCAGTTAAATGACTGCACTGTTCTGTTAGTAGCACCTTACTTTCTGCTGCTATTCATCCTCTGCATATTTTGACATACCTGCTAATATTTTGTACAAATCACTTGTTTGCATATATTCCCTTGCTTTCTACAACCTCTATACACAAATGTAAGACATTTTTGCAGTTTAATTTAAACTGCAAAAATGTTCTACATTCGTTTACAGAGGGAGTATTTTTCTGAAAGGCCTTCTATTTTAGTTGGGTTTTATCTATCCTATCCGAGGCCCCCTTTGGCAATTTTATTTAGTCCCAAGTCTTTGCTTCCTGCGAGTTTGCTATATTGATGATCATTGTTTGTAGGTCTCCAACCCCTTGGCTGAAGATAATTCCACAGGCATGAAGGATAAAGTAAACAATGAAACAAAAAGACGATTCAGTGAGCAACTTCGCGATGAAGGTCAATCCTTCAGGGCAGTTTTTGACAAGAGAAAACATCATATTGGGGTTTTCGACAACGGGAAGGATGAGTAAGGGAAGCATGAGTAAGCCATGACTGAGAAGCCTCGGATGGCAATCTGCAGTTGTATGGCCCTCTGGGTACTCGAACGTCCGGGGTCAAGCAGTGCACAGGCAGCCCGGAATCACTGGCTTGTTAGTCCTGTTGCTCCATTGGCATATGGCAGCTCTAAGATTTAATGGACACAGATGGGCTTCTTCTTACTGCCTTCTTGCTACCAGTCCCCACAGGACGCAGTCGAAAGAAGCATTAGTTCCTGCTTGTGCTGTTTGTACTCTCTTTTGGCTCACCAAGAAGTGGCAAGAATTTGGTTCCCTTCTTGAGTTGTTGTAGCTGCAAACTCACTGAGATCCTCTCAGCAATTCAGAATTCTTTTCTGAGACTTGCCATTTCAAGAGCAACCCCACAAGATGCATCGGGAACACAGAATGACGGGAAGTGAACCGCACATCAATGGGTGTATTCTTTACATGAGATGGAAACGTTTAAATATTGAATGAGACAACCTTAGTTTTTCAGCGATGATGGTAAATTATGATTTGTTTCAACGTATAAATCTAGCAAACCATTTTGGGTGTGTTTGCACACCATGTGATTTAACCTTTTCATTTGGCATGTCAAGCAATTTTTATTTGATATATTCAAAGGGTTTCGAATAGGCGACAACAAATTATTACTCCCTTCGTTTCTAAATATTTATCTTTTTAGAGATTATATAGATATAATTTAGAATATAGATTTATTCATTTTGTTTTGTACGTAGTCCATATTTAAATATTTTAAAAGACAAATATTTAGGAACAAAGTTAAAAGACAAATATTTAGGACATTTAGGAACGGGGCGGGGGGGGGGGGGGGGGGGGAGTATATCTTAACAAATGTAAGTATGTAGACAAGTTAAGTTCTACGTCTAGGTATTTTAATCTCACACCTTTTTTATCAAAAAAGGCTTTCTTTTTATCAAAAAAGGCTTTCGTCCTGATCAATAGAAGTTAAACACATGCAAGTCCAACACACACATAGATGCACATCGGGAATGTGATGTGGTGTGATAGCCATAACAGACTAATCGTGCTCTGGAGGAAGCGGGGACGTCATGCAGAGAGCCATGAGACGAAGGATGTTGATGATGGCGTCTCGATTGGAAGGACGGCTAAGTGGCAGCTGCAGAAAACCATACATTTTAAACGTTGCGTTAGTGGCACGTCAAAGGGGCACATGCTGAATCACAAGCTTATTGTGAATAGTTCAGATGATCCAGTGAGTACCCCGATGGTCGGCCACCTAATGTGGCGGGACGACGAGGGGGCGGACTGAATCTCTGTGAACATGTCGGGTACATTGGTATGGCACCACTGACCGTCAACTGCTTTCGCGAAAGCAACTCCACAGGAATTGAGCAGTGACGCAAGAGAAGAAGATGTGATTGGAATCCTCGAGCACGTCGCACAGAGGGCAGATCCCGTCGCCCGGGCCATTGCATTGGAGCACCTCCACACGAGAGGGAACCCGGCCCCGAATCCATTGGCACATGAATATCCTGATCTTCAGGGGAGCATAATGCCCCACATGTCAGTGAGAGCCGTCGGGGTAGCTGATGGGACGATGGCCCGGTACAAGGACCGGACGGAGAAGTGGCCCGAGGGCTCCAGGCACAAGACTTGCGGTCCACGGTAGTATCGACGTCGGATGAGCTGAGGGCGATGCACTGCAGCATCTCATCCCAGACCGCGAGCTCGGGCGACCCAAAAGGGCGACGGAACGCGAGGTGCCCAAAATCCCGGAGCGCAACCTCAATCGAGGTCCTAGTCTCCACCACGATGGCGAATCAAACCGGGAATCGGGTGGCGAACGACGATTCACCAGCCAAACGGTCCAACCAAAACAGCGTGGCGGACCCGGATCCAATCAATATGGAAGAACCAATGCGAAGGACAGGGAGCAACTGGATGACCGATTGCCAGAACTGAGAGCCGCCGGAACGCTGGCAAAATGCGAGCGACTGGCCCCAAAGGTACTTGTTCCTAATGATGTCGAGCCAGAGGCCACCGTTGTCGTTGGCGATCCTCCAAAGCCACTTAGTCAGTAAGGCGATGTTCATGCGCTTGGACGACATGATCCCTAGACCGCCCTGGTCGTGGGGCTTGCAGATGTCGGGCTAGCTCACCATGTGGTATTTCTGCTTATCGTCCTCTCCAGCCCAGTAAAAAGGGACTGGTATTTGGCAATCTCGTGATGCAAGATTTCATGGAGACTGTAGAAGCTCATCACGAAAATGAGAAGGCTGGACAGAGAGGAGTTGATGAGCATGGTTCTAGACGCCTTGGACAACCATCGACCCTGCCATGGTTCAATCCGGTGTTGGAGCCTAGACACCGTCGGCCTCAGGTCAGCGAGTGAGAGGCGCAAGTCACTAATGGGAATCCCCAAGTAGGAGTAGGGGAAGTGCCCAAACTGGCAGTTAAGGCGGTCGACGATGAGTTGGGCCTCGTCGGGCGGATAGCCAAGGATCATCACTTCACTTTTGTCGAGGTTGATCTTGAGCACCGACATCTCTTGGAAGATGAGGAGGAGGAATTTAAGGTTGATAATATCATTGACACCTTTTTTACTACACACAGTATTCTCAATTTATGCATAGTATTTGCCTATGTTAATGATGCTGCCCTGCCAAGCTGTTCACACGTTCAATCTTGTCCACATAGTGATATGTCAGTGTGCTACATGTGAGACGCTAAAACATCAGCAACAACAAAAAAACGACACCGTCTCGTGATGTGCCATTTAAACTTGCTAGCCGCTTTTCAAACATTGGGATTTATGCCGAGAATTATTTGAGTGGAGAAATTAAGTTATCCATTACTGCCGGACGAATGTAGGGATTTATGCCTAGAATTATTTGAATGGAACATGTGATTTTTTTTCATATGAGCCAATTGTTCTTAAACCTGTCATGCTATTAGTCCAACTCTTGCTAAAAGATATTCCCACTGTCCAAAAGAATAGTCCATGCGTTTGCCGTCGCCTCCTACAAAAAAATTAAAGTTCCTTTGTCTCCGGCTGGTCCACCTCATCTCTTCGTCCTAGGGCCATGTAGACATGGTGGATCCTAACACGACCGGAGGTTCAATTTTAGATTGGAGACGTGGTGGATTCTATCACTTGCCGACGGAAGGTTTCGTTTTTAGTTTTTTCTTTTCGTTTTGTTAGGACTTGTGCCCTGTTCAGGAAGATGAAACGGTGATGACTTTTTTGAAAATGGGATAAGCTTTTCCCCGGCCAGACCCCATCTAAGTGGTTCATCTAGCATCGTCGGAGGGCGTGTGTGGGCGTGTCTTCGGCGGGTCTCACATGATTCGATCGGTGGTTGTCTTTGGTGGATCTATTCAGATCCGGTCTTTGTTTGTCGATGTTCGTGTGTCTTCAGTTTGATGTTCTTGATCTATGTGTCTCTTCGTCGGTGATGGTTGTTATTCTAATGCGTTAGTCCTAACGGGTCTTAGAACGACGACTTTTAAATTGTCTACTACAATAATTTTTGTCCAGCTCCGTCAAGGGAGGGATGATGACGAGGGTGCACCACCGGCTCGCTTTAGTGCTTGTAGTCATTCCTAGGTGGCCTACGAATCTAGATGCATTTTTTGTTATTTTTAGTGTTCATTATACTATCATGATTGAAGATGAATATATTAAAAGTTTTATTGCAAAATAGAAAAAGAAAAGTCCATGTGCTTCAAAAATAATTTGTTCATGCGCGTAACAAAATCTTCATGTGTTTTTAAAAAATGTTCTTCATAAAAATTGTTCATGTGTGCAACCACAAAAAAAGTTCCCCCGTATTGTACTATAAGGCATTACAACAAATGTCCATTTCTTTGTTATTTTTTCTCATTTTGTTTCCTTTTTGTTTTCTGTTATTTCATCTCTTTTTTTCACATATGTTAAAATGTTCATGGTGCAGAAAATGTATGGCTCACATTTTAAAAATGTTTGTCACGTTCTTTTACAAAGTGTCCATTTTTGTTATAAAAAATGTCCATCACATTTTTAACTACTGTTCAATGTGTAGTTTACAAATGATCCATCGTGTATTGAAAAAAAATATTCAACACGTTTACAAAAAAGTTGGCCATATATTTTAAAATTATGCATCGCCTACTTTTACAAAGTATTCAACATGTATTTTTTTCATCGTGTATTGAATAAACTAAGAAGTCTTAGGCATTCCCAATACCTACAAAATATAGACGGGCTATCCCTAGAGTGTGCTCTATTTGAATACGCTTTTGAAATGCAAAGATCACACACTAGAAACAATACCCCTCCTATATTTTATATACAAGGCTATATACTTGCGTGAACAAAATAAGAGTAAACCAGTTAAGCAAGCATATGAGACATGGGATCTCACACTAGAAAGGTAAAGACATAATAGGATAGATGGAGTAGCATATGTCTTACACCATGCATAAGTTCACACAAGTCTTGGGCGAACACAAACCAAAACAAGCAATAAATGAGTTCATGAGATAGAGAAAACAAATGCAAATAAACACACTCGTGACTCAGCAAGGCAAATCTAAGATACTTTCTCTCCCTTTGGCATCAAGGCACCAAAAAGAGGAGACCGGAGAATCTGAGTAGGCCTCGTCATCATCTCCTTCAGACTCATCTGAAGCAGGAGACACTTCCTCAGTAGACACCTCTTCCTCACACTCCGTCCACTCGCATTTGACCTTCATCCAGTCCTCCTCATCAGTGATATTGTCCTCTGAAACGCTTTGGACATCAAGGCCAATCTTTCGCATGATCATCTTATGACGACTGTGCGCCTTCTTGGCGTCAACATGTGCCTTGTACTGACCCTTCGCTTGGAAGCAGAAAAGAGTGTAACGTCTAAGATGCGACACTTTCCTTATTTGGGGGCGAGGCCTCAAAAGGGGAAAGAGTCGCATCTAAGTGCTTCGCAAGCAGGATAAAGATTGCATTACATGATAAATGGAAGAGTAATAAGATCTGACTTACACTCGCCACAAGCTAAATTACAGAGTACATAGTTATTCATTATTCACATTGAAAACAGGGTCCGACTACGGACAAGATAAACGACAAAAACTAATGCTATCCCTCCTTGCTAGGCCATGATCACGGCCAAGTGCCTCTAGTCCTCGGGATACGTCACGTACAGCCTGCCACTGTCCTTGTCAAACTCCCACTTCAGCTGGGTATCCTCAGAAGCATCTGTATCTGGGGTACCTGTACCTATGGGTGGTTGTAGTAATCTATGAGCCACAGGGACTCAACAATCTCATGACCATGGCATCGAATCTAACTAAGTTCTTGGGTAAGGATGGGGTATGTGTTTGAGTTTGCAGCAGCCTAAGGATTTATGATGGCTAACTTACGGAGAACACAAATAAGTTATGGTGGTCTACGCAAGACGTTCGTTAACTAAGAGTAATCACTAAGTGATCCTAAACACCTACTTACATCATTCATAACTCCACCGTATTCTCGATCAGAGAAGGAACTCTGAAGGAAACAGTCACAGTTACACACATAGTTGACAGGTTTTAGTTAAGTTAATTTAAGTTATCTAGAACCGAATGTTAACAAAATATCCATGCTTGCCACATAACCGCGGGCACGACTTTCCGAAAGATTTAACCCTGCAGGGGTGCTCCAACTAATCCATCAGAAATTACCACAGGCCGCATAGTAATCCTCGACCACGAAATTCGCAATCTCGTCGGATTCCTTAGAGGAAAACCTCAACTCCGAGAAGACCCAAAGTCTCACTGGAATCCCAATGCAGAAGATATATCGCTAAGCTAAGACAAGTCGAGCAAGACCTCCCGACGTGTCGACGTTCCCGATAGGAGCCGCGTATCTCGTTTTGAGGACACGACGAATGAGCGATGGTCACCACGCCAAAACACCGAGTTGCCCCGGGAGCGTTAATAAGCTGCTCTGGGTTGGACCAACACTCATGAGGAGCACTGGCCCAGGGGGGGGGGGTTGATTAAGTTCCTCGGGGTAGCTATTCCCTATGCTTTTTATTAAGTTGTTAGCAAATTAACACCAAAGTTGGGTCTTGCCAGACAATCCTTAACACTAAACGATTTACCAAGGGGGTCCCCATAACGACCCCGAACGTGTTAGGAGCGCCCAGTTATGGAATAAAACACCGGTAGCCGAAACTAAGGTGGCAACATCAGAACAAATCACCTGGCAAAAGGCTAGTCCTTCCGCTATTTACTAAGTATATAGGTGCATTAGTTAAATAACATTTAAATAAGATGATATAAAATGCCCATGTTATCACATGGACCAGCTGGCACCTGCAACTAGCAATGCTAATAATAATGGTTGAGCAAGCCTAACTTAGCCAAACAATATTTGCTAGGAGGGGAGGTGTTTGAGGTTTCATGGCAATGTTTGACGACCTATATATCATGTGGTAGACAGCGTAGATATAACGACGGAAATGAATCAACTAAGCATAACAAAGCTAGAAACGATGTCAAGGTCACGATCATCTTGCCTGTGCAATCTTCAGAGTGGAACCGCTCGTGATCTTCCTGAATGAATTCACCGGACTCCTCGAACTCGTTTCCGAACCCAGTAGCTATCCAAAAGAAGCAAACAAAAAATAAACACCAGCAATTTATAATGCAACAATCAATATGATGCATGGATGCACAACTCCTAAATATACACATGAACAATCCTACATAGATAAACAAGTGCCACCTCATCACAAAGTGACACTTATGCAGAACTGCTCAAATCTGGAATCCAGTGCCACCATTTGATTCGTGAGGTTTTTCTACCCCAAAACCATATATTATACTGTTATATATCCATGCATAAAAACATCACAAAACAGAAAAGAAAATCTGCCCTGAATCATAAAACTGCTCATGTCAAGAACATGGGCTGTACTTGCATATACCAGATTTGGCATATTGCTCTTCTAGAATATTTGAAAGGGGGCATGGTGGGGGTTCGAACCCACCACCTGTGCCTCCACGCAGGGCTCTGCTGCCACTGCACTAACAGTGGGTAGTCTGCACTAGGTAGGGCATTAAGCAGGTTAAACCTGCCCTGCCTCTATGCAACACAACGCGCACAAGATAAAAAAGGGGGGATTAATTGTGCCCACGGGGACTTGAACCTAGGTCTCCCAGGGCAGAGAAAAGGGGCGCTACCACTGGGCTAGGAGGGAGGACTAGAACTAAAGGGGGCTCGACCTCTTTTGAGCTAGCCCCCAGCGGAGGCTGGTCTCCTTCTTCTTCTAGAGAGAGAAGAAGACGACGACGCCGATGAGCCGAATGACGATGGATGCGACCAGGGGTTGCTGGTGCGGGTTGTGGGATCCCTAGGGGTCCCGTTCCCGGGGTGTGGAGCACCTGCATGCGCAGGAGGCTAGCGGGGGGCCGAGGCGCTCGAGCTCGAGCTCTTGCTCAGCTCGGGGCATGCGATGACGCGTGAGGCAGGGAGGTGAGTGCGGCGGGGCGTTGTGGGGGTGCGCTCCAAAGGCCTATGCGCGAGGAACAACTACATGGCGCGCGGGGAGCAACAACAAAAGCAGAAAAGAAATAGTACGCGGACACTCCATTTATGGCTGGATCACTGAGATCACGCTGATGGAGCGGCGAGTGCGAGACCTACGGACGGCTAATGCGACAAGGAAGGAAAGGGGGAGGAGAGGATGGTACCCCCACTACCTTGGACACGACGACAATGTTGGGGGACGTAGCTAAGTGACGATGACGAGGCGAGGAATAGAGGCACGCTCCTGCTCCGGTTTGTAGGAGGAAGACGAGCTCGGGGACGACGCTCCGTGGGCTGCCGTCGAAGGACTCGCTGCCGGGGACGAAGGAGAAGCTGCAAGGACTCCTTCCCGTGGCTTCGAGGCAGCGGGCACTACGAGGATACTACCCCGAGCACGAGCGCGAGCAGGTTCGGAGCATGGCGGTCATGGCGACGACAAGAGCTTGGGGAGACCTACCTGCGGCGGTGAGGCGAGGAGAAGGGAGGAATGGGGATAGGGAGCACGAGAGAGGTCTAGTACGTGTTTTATAGGCCTCTAGGGATACCGTCGGCCGTCAAATCGCCGAGGTCGTTGACGGGCGCGCACAAAGGAGGACGACGCGGTCGTGCTTTGGGCTGGCTGATGGCTGCTGGGCTGCTGCTGGGTTGTGCCAGGAGAGGGAGAAAGGCTTAGGTAAGCCTCTCTCTCTCTCTCTCTAATAAATAAACACCCTTGTTTTATTTAAAACCTCACAAACATCTCAAAATGCACACAGAGAAAATAAAAAGGGGTTTGCAAAAATAAAATTACTGTGGCCTCACAATATTATGCACTATTTTAGAAAAAAATGACTTGGCATTTTTCTATAGCAACAAAAATATCACCCAAAACATTTAATTCAAACTGTTTTGCAAGGTTTTGAAGGCACAAAAGGAACACACCAGAATTAACTTCACCACAAATCCAACAAGAATATTTGGGGAAGATGCAACCTTTTTATTTGGCCAAAATGAGTAACTTTTAACACAACACCAAAATAAAATAAGATGAGGGTTTTCCTTAGTTGAAGAAACCAAGGTTTTGCAAGTTTGAAAACTCACATGCTAGTGCTTACTCAACAATTGCACACACCTCACCAGAATCACTCACATGGCACTTGAACAACATTATGCAACACAAAAGAAATGATGCTTATGATGCCATGATGCAACAAAGGATGGAAGCAAAACCTATATTATTTCAAACACAATATGCCAAATTGGAAGGTTGCCATACAAGGAAAGATATTACAAGAGGGGGGAAGGTATTGCACTGGGGGTGTTACAACTCTCCCACACTACAAGAGGATCTCGACCCGATATCTATGACTCAAAGAACTCCGGGTACTCGGAACGGAGGAGGTCCTCCCATTCCCAAGTGGCTTCTTTGTCGGAATGATGTGACCATTGAACTTTGAGGAACTTGATTGACTTGTTGCGGGTCTTGCACTTATTTTCTTTAAGAATTGCTATAGGATTCTCATGGTAGGATAGGTCGGGCTGGAGATCAATATCCTGGATATCAACCATGCGCTCGGGAGTCTTGAAGCATTTCTGGAGTTGAGAGATGTGGAACACATCATGCAAATTGGAAAAGTTGGATGGAAGCTCTAACTGATATGCAAGACCACCTCTGTTGCCAACAAATTTGAAAGGGCCAACAAAGTGAGGGGCGAGCTTTCCTTTGATGCCGAAGCACTGAGTGCCCTTCATTGGAGACACTTTGAGATACATAAAATCATCGAGCTGAAAAGTCATGTCATGATGCTTGCTATCGTAGTAGCTCTTCTGACGGGACTGAGTTGCTTTGAGATTATCCCGAATGACACAACACATTTCCTCCGCTTCATCAATCATGTCATTCCCAAGAATTTGACGCTCACCAGTCTCTGACCAATTGAGCGGGGTATGACACTTCCTACCATATAGAATCTCGAATGGAGCCTTTCCTGAGCTTGCTTGAAAGCTGTTGTTGTATGAGAACTCGGCAAACGGTAGGCAATCTTCCCACTTTATGCCAAAAGAAATCACACAAGCTCTGAGCATATCTTCAAGGATCCGATTGACTCTCTCAACTTGACCACTTGTCTAAGGATGGAACGCTGTACTAAAACGGATCTTAGTACCCATCACAGTATGAAAGGAGTCCCAGAACTTGAAAGTAAAGATGCTTCCACGATCTAAAGAAATGAGCATAGGAATACTGTGCAAAGAGACTATCCTTGACGTATACAACTATGCAAGGTGAGCTGCTGAGATAGACTCTTTGACCGGGAGGAAATGAGCAACTTTGGGCAACTTGTCGATGACGACGAAGATGGCATCGTTGCCTCTCTTGTACTTTGGAAACCCAGTGACAAAATCCATCTCTACATGATCAAATTTCCACTCGGGTATAGGCAAGGGATGAAGGAGGCCTGCTGGACGTTGATGCTCCGCCTTCGCTCTACGACACACATCACGCTCGTTCACAAACTGAGCAATTTCACATTTCATGCGAGTCCACCAGCAGGTCTATTTCAGTTCCTGATACATTTTGGAGCTTCGTGGATGTATCAAGAGGAGGGAATTATGGGCTTCATCCATGATAACTTTCCTGAGCTCTCCTTTCGGAACGACAAGGTGGTCCTCGAAGAACAAGGTGTCTTTGCCATCAACACAGAAGCACTTATATTTCGGAATGCTCTTTGCCAAGGCAATCTTCACTTTCTTCACCATCGCATCAAGAAGTTGAGCTTGGCGGACTTGGTCTTCCAAGGTAGGAGAAATCCGGAGATTAGCGAGAAATCCCTGAGGTACTATCTGAAGGTTGAGCTTCCTGAAAGATTCACAAAGATCAGGCTGGAGAGGCTTCAGGATGAGACTATTGCAGTAAGCCTTTCTGCTCAAAGCATCTGACATGACATTTGCTTTGCCTGGAGTAAAGTAAATGTTTGGATTATAATCTTGGATCATTTCCACCCAACGAGTTTGCCGAAGATTGAGACTAGGTTGGGTGAAGGTGTATTTGAGACTCTTGTGATCGGTGTAGACTTCAACCTGTCTTCCCAACAAGAGGTGTTTCCAAGTCATCAAAGCATGAACTAGTGCCGCTAACTCAAGATCATGAGTGGGGTAGTTCTTCTCACTTGGCTTCAACTGTCTCGAGGTATAAGCTACCACTTTATTCTCTTGCATCAGAACTGCACCAAGACCTTAGAGAGAGGCATCACAAAACACTTGATAAGGCTTGGAATCATTAGGAGGAGTCAATACTGGAGTTGAAGTGAGCTTCTCTTTGAGTGTATCGAAAGCCAGTTGACACTCTAGAGACCAGAAAAACTTCACACTCTTCCGAAGAAGGTCGTACACATGCTTAGCAATCTTGGAGAAGTTCTCAACGAACCTTCTGCAATAGCTTGCACGCCCGAGAAATCTTCGAAGCTGCTTCACATTCTGAGGAGGTTCCCACTCAGCAATGGCCTTCACCTTTGTAGGATCAACTTTGATGCCCTCGACAGATATGATGTGCCCAAGGTATACAACTTCCTTCAACCAGAACTCACATTTGGAAAACTTAGCATAGAACTTATGCTCTCTTAGCTTATCAAGCACAAGTCGGAGATGTTCTTCATGCTCTTCCTCAGTTTCAGAAAAGACCAGAATGTCATCAAGATACACCAAGATAAATTCATTCTTAAATGGGGAGAAGATATAATTCATCATCCAAGAGAAGGTCGGAGGAGCATTGGAGAGACCAAAAGACATCACTGTGTACTCATAAGAGCCAAAGCTTGTCCTGAAAGCAGTCTTGGGAATATCTTCTTCGCAAATGCAGATCTGATGATAGTCCATCCGGAGATCAAGCTTAGAGAAAATCTTGGCCCCTTTCAATTGCTCGAACAATTCATTGATGTTGGGAAGCGGATACTTGTTTCTGATTGTCTTCTTGTTCAATGGACGGTAATCGATACAAAGTCGGTTCGTGTCATCCTTCTTCTTGACAAACAAAACACCACAATCCCAAGGAGATGAACTTGGTTTGATCAGACCCAGACGTTCTTGCTCATCTAGCTTCTTCTTCAACTCTTTCAGCTATTCGGGACCAAGTTTATACGGACGCTTGTAGACCGGTTCAGTTCTAGGTTCAAGCTCAATTACGAACTCCACTGGCTGGTGCGGAGGCATTCCTCGCAATTCTTCAGGAAAGACGTCTTCATACTCACAGACCACTGGAACTTGAGAAATTGGAGAGATCTCACCCTTCTCATTGAGGGAAAACAGGCGGATCGTGTCATCGCGAGCAGCGAAGATAATCACGTCCTCTGATGGATGAGTCAACTTGACTTCTTTTGCTTCATAATCAATATACGCCTTGTTCATCGCCAGCCAATCCATCCCAAGGATCAGATCAATATCAGACTGGCCAAGGACAATTGGAGAAGCCAAAAAGGAATAGCTTCCCATATTGACAGAGACATCGAGAACTCATTCGCATCCCCGGAGATACCACACGGAAAGGATTATCCAAGTGACTTGTGGGTATGTCATGCTTAGTAACAAAAGGTTTTGACATGAAACAATGCGATGCACCAGAATCAAATAGAACCTTCACAGGAAAATATTAACCAAGAGATTACCCATGATCACATCCGAGGAGTTCTCCGCTTCAGCTGCATTCACCATATTCACCCTTGCATTGCGTGGAGGCCTGACTGGAGGAGGAGGCAGAAGACGCTGCTGGTTAGTGCACTTGTTAGAGTAATAACCCTTCTGACCACACCTGTGACAAGTCATCTCTCACAGCAGAAGTAATTGTACTTGAGGATTTCCTTGCTTTTGCTGCTGAAATCTCTGTTGGAAGGCTGGGTTGGGTGGGTGGGAAGAACCACGACCACCAGACTGCTTGAACTACTGAGGCTGCTGAGGAGGAGGACACGCCCAATATTTCTGTTGCCTCTAAACCACCTGAGTTGAGGATGAGGAACTGGAATCTCTGAAACGCTTCCTTGAGTTCTCAACTTTGAGCAAAGCCGCCTCAGCCCTTAGAGCCAAATTGTAGAACTGGTCGAACTCAGTGGGACCGTGCAAGGCAAGGGCTAGCTGCAAGTATTCCTTCAGACCACCACGGAACTAATAAATCTTGCTCTTATGATGTGGAATGTCTCGCTTAGCATAACGAGCCAGCTCCTGTAAATCCACATTGTAGTTGTAAACAAACAAACTCCCTTTCTTCAAGTGCCTGAATTTCTCACACATCTCTTCCACAAAACTTTTTGGAATATAGTGAGCCCTGAAATCCCTGGAGAAATCACCCCAGCTGATCACTCTATCGCCTCTGGCATCCTTCAATTGCTGCCACCATTCTTCTGCCTGCCCCTTGAGCTGGAATGTTGCAAACCTGACAAAGTCCTCTGGTCTGACATTACTGCACTCAAAGTGCTCGTTCATGTCACGGATCCATTCATCCACATCGAATGGACGGTCACAGGAGGTGAATGACTTCGACTCGTTCCCCAGGAATTGATTCAGGGATGCAAACTGCTGACCACCATTGTTAAAATTTCCCTGGTGCCCTTGGTTCCTCTCTTGCAACAACTAGAGAAACATCTGAGTGTTTGCATTGGTTGCCGCCATCACAACTTGCCATGCCTCATGAGGAGGAGGCGGTGGCGGAGGGGGTGGTGGAGGATTTGATTGATCAGTCTCACGACCCGGATTCTGGCGAGTTGGTGGAGCCATCCTGGAGATGGATAATAATGTTAGACGAGAGATGAAAAATCAAAGATTAAGCTGATTCAATGGACACAAATATCTGAACAAGAATTCTTAGCAATTGCACTCGAACTATAATTAGTAAGAATGCTTCCTCAAAATAACTACCAACAACATCTGATTGAAAAGCCACTTGTAAATGCCAAGTATGAGCTAGGATTGCTCGGAACAAATGTATATATTCAACATACATATGATGAAAGAATTCCTAAATTGCTAATGGAATTCCCACCTAAGAACTTCCAAAATTTCTGGTCATGCAATCTGGTCCACGGATACAAGGAGAAATCATCAATCAACTCCTATACTAACCCGTCCAGTGTATCATTTCCGTCAACACATAACCAGAATCTCGGAACCTCATCTATCTCAGACCCTCGTAATCACAACTATACTAAGTATGGTGATACATCTGGACCTATCTGCACCAGTACTGGGGAAGCCAGACTCCTCTCGCCACTACTAGTATTGAAGCAATTCCGAACATCCTCTGTCCTGAGATACTAAGAAATCTGAATGATAATGATGTGCTCAAGAATGCCCTGGAGCTCAACTCCCTGGAATAAAATCAACACAGCAGGAGGCACCAAGATAGAACTCCGTCACATCGGTATCATATAGATTCCAAAATATCCGTGTGATCCTAATTTTTTGAGTGAGAATAGGAGTAGAATTAAAATTTCCTAAGTCGAGAACCTCACGAGAGCATGGAAGAGGAGAAAAAAGAAACCTACTCTCCAATATAACTAAGACACAAAATAGTTTTTGCTAGACTCGACTCGGCCAAGTTCGATCAATCAAATGCTCCTATGGTCGTAAGGCTCTGATTACCAACTTGTAATGTCTAAGATGCGACATTTTCCTTATTTGTGTGCGAGGCCTCAAAAGGGGAAATAGTCGCATCGAAGCGCTTCACAAGCACGATAAAGATTGCATTACATGATAGATGGAAGAGTAATAAGATCTGGCTTACACTCGCCACAAGCTAAATTACAGAGTCACACAGTCATTCATTATTCAAGTCGAAAACAGGGTCCAACTACGGACAAGATAAACGACAAAAGTTAATGTTATCCTGCCTTGCTAGGCCCACGATCACGACTAAGTGCCTCTATGTAATGCCCCAAGTGTGTAGCTTACTATATTTGGAACCTTTCCATGTGGGTCCAACTTGTCATTGTCTTGAGGGCTATCAATGCATGTGATTTCATGTGTCACCTTGATTAATTCTTCCTTGCATGCATGCATTCCATATCATGCCATGTGTCATGTGTTGTTGCTTGTGGTCATATGAGGTGACGTGTGATCTTGTGTGATATGTGGTTTTGTGAAATGTGTGGTGTGGTGCAAGTCTAGTACATTGCATGTGATAGTAGGAATAGATGTGGTTTGCATAGCCTTCAAACCTATCTCCCTCCTATTTATCTCAAGCCCAAATATTTTTGCCTCTTCTCTGTTTTAAAAATGCCCATGTTTTTGCATGTTTTGTGATGGATGTGGAGAGGTGGTATGCTGTTTTAAAAGGTGTTTCAACAGGTGCAAATATTCCCAAAACAACCAATAATATTGCTGTTTTGTAAATATTTATTTGCCCGTAATATTTCTTTTCCATTTAATTCAATTAGGTCATAATTCCTTATGACCAGGGGTGTTTTTATCTTTATTTTTGAGCCAACAGTTTGGCCTGTGTTTTCTTTTCTTTTCCTGTTTTAATTATAATAAAAAGCCAGGGGATTTCCTTCTCCTCTATCTGGCGCCACCCTGTGGGCTCCCTCCCACAAGGCGGCCCAACTCCCTCCTCTCTCTCTGTGGCGCTAGCGAGCCCATCTCCTCCCTGGCCCATACCTCTTCGCGCATAGGAGCCCACTCGACGTCCCTCTTCTTCCTCCTGGCGACGTCACTCCTGTACGACGAGCCCTCAGCCTCCCGATCTCCCATACCTTGATCTTGCGGCTCCAACTCTCTCCCCGAGGTGATATAAGCTGCAGCTCGTCTCCTCCTGCAGCTAGGGTTCCTCCTCCCCCTCCTCTTCTCCCTCCAGCACCGCCAGAAGCCTGCCGTCGTCCCCATCGCCATGTATAGCTCCGGGTCGAGCTCGACACCGGTGTAGCATCGACCTCGTCTCCTCCCCGTAGCTGCGCGAGCAAGAGGACCCAGGAGGGGTTCCATTTTCGCGCAGAGCCGTAGCAGGGGCTTCCTCCTCGACGTCCACGACGAGCACCATCTTCTTGGACTCCGGTAGCTTCTTCCTGCAGCGGATCGTCGACGCCTCTTCTTCCTACAATGCCGTCGTCCTCTCCTATCCCCCCCTTGGTGAGCAGCGCGTCGTCCCCTCTCTTCCCTCTCTAGTGCGGCGTAGGCTCGAGCCATCGTCGAGGTTGCTCTGTTCTGTTGCAGAGAACAGAGTGCAGCAGCAGCGGTAGTGCAGTAGGTTGTGCTCGTGGTGATGCGCCTTTGGGTGATTTCGAGGCGGGAATGGACCCCCCTGTGGATCCTACTTCGCCCCAGTAGCGTGTAGCCGTCGTTGGTAGACGTGGTAGTTGCCGCCGTCCTCCTCTAGTTAGATCGTTGGCATAGTGGGTTGTAGTAGATGCAGGTGCTCTTCAGAGTTACCTTCCATACCTTGTTAAGCTCCGAAGTAGTAGCGTAGTGGTAGGAAGGTTTTGTGCTAGTTGGAGGTTGCGGGTTCGATCCCCCCTCGGCACCCTTTTTGTGTTTATTATTTTTCCTTCGGCACAGTGGCTAGCAGAGAGAATTCCCTGCTCTCTTGCCTTCTTTGTCAAACCCAGTGCACCTACCCAGTGGTAGTCTTGCTGTGATATGTCCAGGAGGTGCAGGGATCGATTCCTGCCCCCTCCTTTCATTTTTTCCCTTTTCCCTTTTTAGCTTTAGGCCTTTGGCTTGTGTAGATGTTGCTGTGGTGTGTTTTGCACCATGGGGATTATTTTTCCCCCTTCTCTCAAAACAACATGTGGTGCTTGGTGAATTTGCTAGCTTGTAGATACTTTGGTGTAGGTTTGTGTGGGTTGTGTTGCTTACATGTTAGTATTGTTTTGGGTGGTTGGTGTGTGTGTGCACCTTATGGCTTTGCACATACCTAGAGTTGTGTGTGTATGAGCAGGTCATCCTCTTGGAGAGGAGTTGATGCACTAGTGAGTGCAAGTATGGAGATGTGTGTGTGTGTGGGTTTCCACATACCTAGTCTGCGTGTCCTATGTAGATGCTTTGGTATTGTGAGTGTGATGGTGATGGTGTGTGTGTCCACATACATGCCCAAAGCATGGAGGGCCTTGTTGATCTCATGAGCATGCTTTTGTAGTAGGGGTGTAGAATCTATGGTGTCACTAGTGTGTGTGCCCTCAATATCATGTGTAGGTGTCTTTGTTGTGTTGTGATAGATTCATGTGAGAGTGTGGTGGTGTGCCATGGCACATGGGCATGCGGTCTACCCCTCATGTGCCCCCTTGATGTTGTGGACATATGCATATGCTAGTGTAGGTGTGTTCTAGTAAATAGCACATGTGATGATGCACTATTCACTACATATGATTCTATGTAGTTTTTCTTTCCTAGTTTGTGCTCACTTGTTCCAAGCAAGTGCATAGGTATTTTATATGCTTTTGGGGTAGAATCATCCCAGGAATCCATTGGTGAAATCAGTTTTTCCATTGGAACACTTTCTGGAGATGACATATTTCAGATTTGTTCCATGTTTAGAGCTTGGTACCATGTGATGTGGTGAGCCCAAGGGTTTGATTCTTGATTGTGGTAGTAGAGGGTAACCCCCTCTACCCCATATTGGTTTTGTTTCATGCTTAGGAATCCATGTGTGCAAGTTGTGCCCATTCAAAGTAGGCATGTGGCTGAAATTCCAGATTAGTGAAAATCTCAGATTTTCACCAAGTTTGAGAATCTGTTTATATTTTCTTCTCCTGTTGATGAGCTTGTGCAGGTCAATGTGTTGTGATTCAGCCTTAGCTTTCAACCGGAAAGTTGAAGATTATGCGTTTGTCTAGCTCCGTGTAAATTTTCATTCCATTTGGAGTCCTGTAGATATAGTTTTGGCTGCTGTCAAAATGCTTCAAAGCATAAACAGATAGTGAGAATCTAGAATTTTCACCAAGTCCCTGAAATATGATATTTTTGGGCAAGTTTGTAGCTGTGTAACTTTCTATGTGAAACTCCTTTGTGTGATATTTTTTGCTTGTGCTTGTAGTACTCTTGGATAGCTACTGCCACATATCTTATTTGGCATGTTTGGGTGGCTGTAGGTGCTTTGCATGTAGCTCACAAAGTGCTATGATGCTGTTTATGGCAGATTGTGTAGTTTTGGTGTTTTGATGTTTGTGAGTGCATAGATGATGGTGTGGTGTTCTTCTTTGCTCCACCCCATCCATGTTGGATTTTTTTATGTCTTGGCTACCTAGAGATACCATAGTTGAGCTACTGGAGTGTGTGGTGATGAATTTGACACGTAGCACTTCATTTCTTGTTTCGTTGTTTCCCGTTGATCCGTAGCTCCGTTTGCAATGTTCTTTATATGGTTTTGCATCGTTTTCACGTGACACATCTGATTATGTCATTCTCGTGCATGTAAAGATAGCTTAGAGTGCAGTTCTGTCTAGGAACATGTATTTACTTCTCATGCTTGTGCTAGTGAGTATAATAGAGATGCATGTTCATATTCATCTCATGCATCATGTGCTTATTGCATATTGAGGTGCTATTGTTCATTGGATGCTATTTTTTACGATGGGTAGCACCGGGATCAGAGAACGAGTACGTGGATTCGGGAGAGTACGTGCATGACGAACAAGAGCAGTTCCAAGCTGAGGATATCACAAGCAAGATGATATGACCTTGATTCCATCTCTAGACTTATTATGCTAGATTATGTTTCTTCCATCATATGCTCGTTGCCTACCACTGAAATAATTGCCTCCTGAATTGCCATGAAACCCAAACACTTATCCCTTGCTAGCAAAACTTGAATGGCTAAGTAGGCTTTGCTAAGCTTCTAATGTTAGCGTTGCTAGTTGCAGGTGCAATTGTCTCATGTGATAACATGAGTTTGATATCATTATGCTAAATATGTTACTTAATTAATGCACCTATATACTTGGTAAATAACGGAAGGCCTAGCCTTTTGCCGGGTGCTTTGTTCCGTTATTGTCGCCATAGTTACCGGCTACCGGTGTTTGATTCCATAATGATCGCTCCTAACACGTTCGGGGTTGTTATGGGGACTCCCTCGATAAATCGCGTAGTGTTAAGACTTGTCCGACAGGACCCAACATTGGTGTTAATTTGCTAATCACTTAATAATAATCTGCATAGGGAATGATCACCCCGAGGATCTTTAATCTACAACCCGGGCTAGTGCTCCTCATGAGTGTTGGTCCAAAATGGACAGATTGCGGGGGCCACCACAGGGAAACTTGAGGTTTGGCTCCTGTAGGCTTTTCCATCCGTCGTGTCCTGAGACTGAGATACACGGCTCTTATCGGGGTCGTCGACACGACGGGAGGTCCTGCTAGAGTTGTCTTATCTTAGCGATATATCTTGCGTATAGGAATCCCGGTGAAGCTTTGGTTCTCCCCAGAGTTGAGGTTTTCCTCTAAGGAATCCGACGAGATCACGAGATTCGTGATAGAGGATTACTTTGCGGCCCGTGTACGTTTGTGATGGACTAGTTGGAGCACCCCTGCAGGGTTTAATCTTTCGGAAAGACGTGCCCGCGGTTATGTGGCAACTTGGAATATTTGTTAACATCCGGTAATAGATAACTTAAACATATGCTAATAAAATTGCCAACTGTGTGCGTAACCGTGACCGTCCCCTTCGAAGATCTCTCTTCGATCGGGAACACAGTGGGGTTATGATTGACGTAAGTAGGTGTTCAGGATCACTTAGTGATCAGTTGATCATCGACCGCTAGAATAGACCACCTTCAATTCAACTTCTACGTAAGTTAGCCACCATATAAAGCTTAGGATGCTGCAACCTAAATACTCCACCTTTCCAACCTAATAACTTGACTAGTTCTGGCACTAAGGTCATAGATTGCTGAGTCCCCATGGCTCACAGATTCCTTCACAACACCAACAGGTTCAGGTACCCCTGAGACAGGTGATCCCGACGGCAAGCAGCTGGCGTGGCAGTACGACGAGGAGAACGACCGCCTGTACGTGAACTATCCAGAAGACTGAGGCCTGGTCGTGATCATGGGCAGGCATGCAGGGTAGCATAGTCATTTCTCTTGTTTTGTAGTCCATAGCAGAACTACCTTGTTTGGATGCGTGATGTAACTCTGATATATTTATGAGATGACAGTTAAATCCCTTATTGTCATTCCTCTATTATTATGTATGTGCTATGTTACCATGTTTTGCGAAACGCTTAGATGCGCTTCTTTCCAATTCGGGGCATCGTTCCCCAAATCGGAAAGGACCGCATCTTAGTCGTTACACTCTAGTCCTTGGGATACATCACATACAGCCTGCCACTGTCCTCATGAAACTCCCACTTCAGATGGGTATCCTCGGAAGCATCTGTATCTAGGGTACCTGTACCTATGGGTGGTTGTAGTAATTTGTGAGCCACAGCGACTTAGCAATCTCATGACCATTTCATCGAATCTAACTAAGTTATTGGGTAATGATGGGGTATGTGTTTGAGTTTGCAGCAGCCTAAGCATTTATGGTGGCTAACTTATAGAGAACATAAATAAGTTATGGTGGTCTATACAACACGTTCGTTAACTAAGAGTAATAACTAAGTGATCCTGAACACCTACTTACGTCATTCATAATCCCACCGTGTTCTCGATCAGACAAGGAACTCTGAAGGAAACATTCACGGTTACACACACAGTTGGTAGGTTTTAATTAAGTTACTTTAAATTATATAGAACCGGATGTTAACAAAATATCCATGTTTGCCACATAACCGCGGACACACTTTCTGAAAGATTTAACCCTCTAGGGGTGCTCCAACTAATCCATCAGAAATTACCACATACCACATAGTAATCCTCGACCACGAAACTTGCGATCTCGTCAGATTCCTTAGAGGAAAACCTCAACTCTGAGAAGACCCAAAGTCTAACCGGAATCCCAATGCGCAAGATATATCGCTAAGGTAAGATAAGTCCACAAGACCTTTCGACGTGTCGACGTACCCGATAGGAGCCGCGTATCTTGTTCTAAGGACACGACGATGAGCGATGGTTACCACGCCGAAACACCGAGTTGCCCCGTGGAGCGTTAATAAGCTGCTCTGGGTTGGACCAACACTCATGAGGAGCACTGGCCCGGGGGGTTGATTAAGTTCCTCGGGGTAGCTATTCCCTATGCTTTTTATTAAGTTGTTAGCAAATTAATAGCAAAGTTGGGTCTTGCCAGACAAGCCTTAACACTAAACGGTTTACCAAGGGGGTCCCCATAACAACCCCGAACATGTTAGGAGCGCTCAGTTATGGAATAAAACACCGGTAGCCGAAACTAAGGCGGCAACAACGAAACAAATCACCCAGCAAAAGGCTAGGCCTTCCTCTATTTACCAAGTATATAGGTGCATTAATTAAATAGAATTTAAATAATATGATTTCAAATTCCCATGTTATCACATCGACCAACTAGCACGTGCAACTAGCAACACTAATAATAATGGTTGAGCAAGCCTAACTTAGCCAAACAATATTTTCTAGGAGGGGAGGTGTTTGAGGTTTCATGGCAATGTTTGATGGCCTATATATCATGTGGTAGGCAACGTAGATATAACGACGTAAATGAATCAACTAAGCATAAAAAAGCTAGAAACGATGTCAAGGTCACGATTATCTTGCCCGTGCATTCTTCAGAGTGGAACTGCTCTTGATCTTCCTGAATGAACTCACCGGACTCCTCGAACTCGTTTCCGGACCCAGTAGCTACCCAAAAGAAACAAACAACAAATAAACACCAGCAATTGATAATGCAACAATCAATATGATGCATGGATGCACAACCCCTAATTATACACATGAACAATCCTACATAGATAAACAAGTGCTACCTCACCACAAAGTGAAACTTGTGCAGAACTGCTCAAATCTGGAATCCAGTGCCACCATTGGATTCCTGAGGTTTTTCTACCCCAAAACTATATATTACAATGCTATATATGCATGCATAAAAACATCACAAAAACAGAAAAGAAAATCTGCCCTGAATCATAAAACTGCTCATGTTAAGAATAGGGGCTGTTCTTGCATATGCGAGATTTGGCATATTCCTCTTCTGGAATATTCCAGATTTGGAAAATACATCACAAACAAAAGAAAAAATAAATAAGCACACTAAATGACAGGGGGCCCCACTGGTCATAGGGACCAGGGGCCCTTAGCATATGACATGTGGCCCTGTGGCCCACCTGCCACGTGGTACCTACACACAGGAGGAAAAAAAATGAAAGGGGGCATGGCGGGAGTTTGAACCCACCAT
Source organism: Hordeum vulgare subsp. vulgare (assembly GCF_904849725.1). Lineage (NCBI taxonomy): Eukaryota > Viridiplantae > Streptophyta > Magnoliopsida > Poales > Poaceae > Hordeum > Hordeum vulgare. Next base: position 192,384,566 of record NC_058523.1, on the reverse strand, counting down.
GTGTGCCTCCACGCAGGGCTCTGCTGCCACTGCACTAGCAGTGGGTAGTCTGCACTAGGTAGGGCATTAAGCAGGTTAAACCTGCCCTGCCTCTATGCAATAGAACGCGCACAAGATAAAATAGGGGAGCTTAATTGTGCCCACGGGGACTCGAACCTGGGTCTCCAAGGGAAGAGAGAAGGGGCGCTACCACTAGGCTAGGAGGGGGAATTAGAACTAAAGGGGGTCGACCTCTTTTGAGCTAGCCCCCAACGGAGGCTGGTCTCCTTCTTCCTCCAGATAGAGAAGAAGACGCCGGCGCCGGCGAGCCGGACGATGATGGCTGTGACCAGGGGTTGCTGGTGGGGGTTGCGGGATCCCTAGGAGTCCCGTTCCCGGGGTTTGGAGCAGCTGCATGCGCGGGAGGCTAGCGGGGTGCCGAGGCGCTCGAGCTCGATCTCTTGCTCGGCTCAGGCCATGCGATGACGCACGAGGCACGGAGGTGGGCGCGGCAAGGCGTTGCGGGGGGTGTGCTCTAAAGGGCTATGCATGAGGAACATTTACATGGCACGCGGTGAGCAACAACAAAAGCAGAAAAGAAACAGTGCGCGTACACTGCATCTATGTTCGGAGCACCGAGATCACACCGATGGAGCGGCGAGTGCGATACATACGGACGGCTAACGCGACAATGAAGGAAAGGAGGAGGAGAGGAGGGTACCTACACTACCTTGGACACGGCGACGATGTTGGGGGACGCAACTAAACGACGATGACGAGGCGAGGAGGAGAGGAACGCTCCTGCTCCGGTCTGTAGGAGGAAGACAAGCTCGGGGACGACGCTCCATGGGATGCCGTCGAAGGACTCGCTGCCGGGAACGAAGGATAATCTATGAGGATTCCTTCCCGTGGCTTAGAGGGAGCGGGGCACTACGGGGATACTACCCCGAGCACGAGCGCGAGCAGGTTCGGAGCATGGTGTCCATGGTGACGGCAGGAGCTTGGGGAGACCTACCTGCGGCGGCGAGGCGAGGAGGAGGGAGGAATGGAAATAGGGGAGCACGGGCTAGGTCTAGGATGTGTTTTATAGGTCTCTAGGGCTACCGTCGGCCGTCAAATCGCTGAGGTCGTTGATGTGGCTGCTGCCGATGCGCGCCATACAAAGGAGGACGACGCGGTCGTGCTTTGGGCTAGCTGGTGGCTGCGGGGCTGCTGCTACGCTGCGCCAGGAGAGGGAGAAAGGCTCACGTAAGCCTCTCTCTCTCTCTTAAATAAATAAACACCCCTGTTTTATTTAAAACCTCACAAACATCTAAAAATGCACACAGAGAAAATACAAAGGGGTTTTGCAAAAATAAAAATACCGTGCCCTCACAATATTATGCACTATTTTAGAAAAATGACTTGGCATTTTCTATAGCAACAAAAATATCACCCAAAACATTTAATTCAAATTGTTTTGCAAGGTTTTGAAGGCACAAAAGGAATTCACACCAGAATTAACTTCACCACAAATCCAACCAGAATATTTGGGGAAGATGCAACCTTTTTATTTGGCCAAAACCAGTAACTTTTAACACAACACCAAAATAAAATAAGATGAGGGTTTTCCTTAGTTGAAGAAACCAAGGTTTTGCAAGTTGGAAAACCCACATGCTAGTGCTTAATCAACAATTGCACACACCTCACGAGAACCACTCACATGGCACTTTAACAACATTATGCAACACAAAAGAAATGATGCTTATGATGCCATGATGCAACAAAGGATGGAAGAAAAACCTATATTATTTCAAACACAACATGCCAAATTGGAAGGTTGCCATACAAGGAAAGATATTACAAGAGGGGGGAAGGTATTGCACTGGGGCTGTTACAAAGAGCCTTCATCTTCTTCCCGATCTTGGAGGCCTAAGAAGGTTCATTATCGGATCTGGGAACAAACTCATAATCGGGTCCAGGATCGTCATCCGAGTCAGTAGCGACAATCTCCAGAACAGCAGGTGGAATGCCCTAATTTTCCTTCACATGGATCTTGAGTACACCATGAGGGCCCATGTGATCAGTCACCAAAAGTTCAGAAAGAAAGGTAGCATTCCAGGTGTCCTCAATGAGCTTGAACACATACGGAGCATAGATGGGCACTTTCTTCTTGTCAAACACAATAGACCTCAATTCCATCCACATAATGTGGGAAACATCCAAGGTGGACTGGTGGTCTCACTCCTTCATGCCGAAAAAGAGGAGGTTCACAAGATAGGAGTGCATCTGGTCCTTGTTTCCAACACCAGGAAATAGAGTGTTGCGAAAAATCCTATGCATGATGTCCAGAAAAGGAATGAGCTTAGTATGGTAACTCCTGTCAGCCTTCACAATCCTTGAGTGATGAATGAGCTTGGACTTGTGAATAGAAGCAACACCCTAAGTGTGAGGCCTCAGGCCAATAGGCTCATCCAGACCCCTGTCAGCATAGCCGAGAGAGTCCATAAAAGTCTTCCAATCAGAGTGTAGCACACGCGCACCAGCCATCCAGGTCATGCGTCTTTCTTCATCATCTTGATGGAAGTGAATAGTGGCATAGAATTGAGCCACGAGCTCATTGTCAAAGTCCTTATTGAAGCTGATGATAGGACCAAGACCCCACTTCTCGTAGAGAGCATGAGATTCAGCAAGATAAGCAGTATGGGGATTGGAGGTCATGTGCCCATGTCACTGCTCTTGACGTCCACAAAGATACTGGTCCTTGTCTTGATGATCTTGGAGTAAATGAGATATTGAGTCTTGTTCTAGAACGAACGCCCCGCAAGAGCTTCATCCAGAGGCAGATAGGGATCCTGGTTGCGAAGTACAACAAACTCGTCTTGGGGCAAATCTTGGGGCTCTTTGGGGCCCTTCTTCTTGCTGGCTGTCCTCCTCACAGGCTCCTTTTGTGGCTGAGCACTGGAACCAGCTGTTGCCTTCTCAGATGCATGTGGGCGCTTGGAGCCATGCTTAGGGTTCATGCGATGAGTCATTGGACGAGAGCCATCACCTGAAACTCACAAGACGAATTACAAGAAAAACATGTGTAAAAAGACTACAATTGTCAAATAGGTAACCAAAACAGAGATGGGTAGATGCAGAGAAGAAACCGAGTGCAAGTGCGAGGGCGGTAGTACCGCTATGGAGGAGCAGTACTTCTGCTGCAGCGGTAGTACCGGTGATGCACGAGCGGTAGTACCGCCCGAGAGCTGAAAACTGCTATGGTAATGGAGACGGCAGTGCCGGAGCTCTATCCCTCAATTCTCCAATGCATCTACCGAAACTACTGCAACTAGAAATGATCACACATCCTACACTTGCCATAGGAAAATGAACTAAACAAGAAATCCACACGCATTACCCTATATCAAGATTCAACAAAATTCCATTGGAATGAAGGGGATCGAGGGCAGTACTGGGTTCCATGGCACGAGGGATATGGGGGGAGAGTTCCCACTGGATGAAAAAGTGGAGGGCGACACGGATAGAGGGATCTGAAGCCGGCCTCCGATGGTGTTCTTGGTCGCCATAGAGAGAGAGAGAGAGAGGCGTGGGGAGAGGGAGGGAATGGGTATGGGGGAGTTAGAACTCCCCTGCCTTGTACTTAACTGCCCATGAACTCCTCAAGGTGGTAGTACCGCCCACCAGCACGATAGTACCGCTGGAGCGGTAGTATCGTGTGCGACCCAAGCAACAGCCACACAGTCAACAAAAAATGGACCTAGTTGACTACACAATGGGGAGAATAATGACAAAAAATCAAGAAGGTACTCCACCTGAAAAGAGTGTAAAACGAGAAGTAGAACGAATTGTGGAGTGACCGTGCATGAAATCAATGAAAATAATGTGTGCGGAAGGGGGCGGTGGCCGAGGCCACCTATGTTTGAGTAAGTTGGTATGGCACCGCGAAGATTTTAACCTTGGGCCCATACTAAAACTCATCTTTGAAGCACACGTACCACCATTAGTGACTAATGTGAAAGACTTGATCTATTTATGCATAATAGGGGGAGGGAGAGTTCATTGAGAGAACAACACTCCCCCTAAATTCATGCCTACATCTAAATAAGATAATATGATGAGAGTGGTGGGGTTTGCCTGGTTTCAATTCACATTGCTCAAATCAATGATATTTAGCTCATGCCTTAACTCACAAAATCTTGCTTCATTCAATGGTTTCGTGAAAATATTTGCAAGCTGATCATTAGTATTGAGGTAAATGAGATCAATCTCCCCACGCTTGATATGATCCGGGATGAAGTGGTGACAAATACTGATGTGCTTCGTCTTGCAGTGTTGAATCGGGTTATTGGAGATCGAGATAGCACTTATATTATCAGAATAAAGAGGCACTTTGTCACATGTGACACCATAATCCTTTAAAGTTTGCCTCATCCAAAGAAACTAGGCACAACAACTTGCAGCAGCTACATATTCAGCCTCGATGGACGAGAGAGAAACATAATTTTGTTTATTTGAAGACCAACTTACCAGAGAGCGACCAAGGAATTGGCAACCTCCGGAAGTTGACTTCCTCTCCACATGGTCTCCCGCCCAATCCGAGTCCGGATATCCTATGAGATGAAATGAAGCACCTTTGGGATACCATAAGCCAAAGTTTGGGGTATGAGCCAAATATCGAAAGATTCGCTTGACCGCCACATAGTGGCTTTCCTTAGGTGCAGAATAAAAGCATGCACAAAGTCCCACACTCAACATAATATCAGGTCTAGATGTACAAAGGTAAAGCAAGGAGCCAATCATAGAGCAATACCTTTTGATCCACAACTTTACCATTGGGATCGAGATCAATATGGTAGTTGAGAGGCAATGGAGTGTTTGCCTTGGCTGGTTTTAGATCATCCATATTGAACCTCTTGAGCATGTCTTGAGTATGTTTGGGTTGATTGATGAAGGTTCCTTGACTTTATTGCTTGATTTCGAATCCAAGGAAAAACTTCAACTCTCCCATCATAGACATCTCAAATTCTTGGGTCATTAGTGTGGAAAATTCTTCATTAAAAGCTTTGTTAGGAGAATCAAAGATAATATCATCAAAATATAGTTGGCATATGAACAAACTCCCCTTGACCTTCGTAGTAAAACGAGTGGGGGTCAAATTTCCCAACTTCAAACCCACGGCATGTAACATCTCGGTAAGGTGCTCACACCACGCACGTGGGGCTTGTTTAAGGCCGTAGAGTGCCTTATCGAGAACATAAACATGATTAGGGAACTTGGGATCCTCGAACCCTGGGGGTTGCTTGACATAAACCTACTCCTTAAGGGGACCATTAAGAAATGCACTCTTCACATCCATTTGGTATAATTTGAAGTTATGATGAGAAGCAAATGCAAGCAACATGAGAATAGATTCAAGGCGAGCAACAAGAGCAAAGATTTCACATAGTCAATGCCCTCGACTTGGGTGTAGCCTTGTTCTACCAATCTTGCCTTGTTGCGAGTGATGACATTGTTTGCATCTTGCTTGTTCTTAAAGATCCACTTTGTCCTAATGACATTGTGGTTCTCCTTCGGTCTTGGCACCAATCTCCACACTTTGTTGTACTCGAAGTTGTTGAGTTATTCATGCATGGGTTGAACCCAATCCATGTCTTCGAGAGACTCTTGTACCTCTAGGGGTTCAATGCAAGAACCAAACGCATGATGGGCACTAAAGTTTGTTAATTGACGACGAGTGGTTACCCCTCTCTTTAAGCTATAGTAGACATTCTCCAGTACATGGAAACACTTTTTGAGATTTTCGGCATTCTTGGCAGCACGTCTTTCTCGAATCTCCTTAGGGGTAAGCAGAGGAGCCTGCTTGATACTTTTACCGCCTTTGCAAGCTTGACCTCAATTTGAGCTTGGTCTTGATCTTGAGTTTGGTCTTGATCTTTAGCTTGCTCTTGATCTTGAACTTGGTCTTGATCTTGAGCTTTCTCGTGATCTTGAGCATCCTTGGAGGGGTGAGTTTGATCAAGTACATCACTTGGTGCAACAACATCATGAGGTTGATCTTCTCCTTTATCAAGATCACAGGGTTGAGGGCCTTCATTTCGTTCTTTGAAAGTGTGTGGGTCTTGCGTTGGTGATGGTTCCACATGAGTGGAACATTGTACTTCTCCTTCAGCCACAAGGGGTTCCTCAACTGGCTTGAAGTGTCCCACACCCATTCTTCTTATGGCTTAGGGAGGAATTTCATCATCTACATCACAAAGACCACTTTTCTCCACTTGGGAGCCATTATTTTCATCAAACCCTATGTTACAAATCTCCTCAATGAGTCCCGAGGACTTGTTGAGGACACGATAAGCGCGAGAGTTTGTAGCATAACCAACAAATATGCCCTCTTGAGCTCTAGGTTCAAATTTAGACAAGCGAGCACCTTTCTTAAGAATGAAACACTTACAGCCAAGCACCCGAAAGTACTTGAGGTTGGGCTTGTTACCGGTAAGAATTTCATATGGAGTCTTGTTTAGGCCTTCACGAAGGTAGACCTGATTGTATGCATGACATGCGGTGTTGATGGCTTCGGTCCAAAAGTTATACGGAGATTTAAACTCCGCCATCATGGTTCTTGTCGCGTCCATCAATGTCCGGTTCTTCCTTTCCGCCACACCATTTTGTTGAGGAGTATAGGGTGCAGAGTATTGATGCTTGATTCCTTCATCACTTCATTTAAGGTGTATTTCTTGAACTCGGTGCCATTGTCACTTCTAATCATCAATATCTTTGCATCATGTTGTCATTGAGATTCATTGGCAAAGTCGATGATGGTTTGTTGAGTCTCACTCTTTCTCTTGAAGAAGTATACCCAAGTATATCTTGAGTAGTCATCCACAATCACCAAGCAATACTTTCTCCCCCAAGGCTATCGTAAGATGGAGGACCAAAGAGATCCATGTACAGGAGCTCCAAGGTCCTTTTTGAGTAGATGGTAGTCGTGGGGTGGTGAGCCGTCTCATGAATCTTTCCTTCAATACAGGCACTGCAAGCATGATCTCTCGTGAAACTCACATTTGTTAGTACAAGAATGCGATCCCCTTTGAGGAGACTTTGCAAAGATCTCACCTTGACATGGGCTATTCGGCGATGCCAAAGCCATCCCACATCAACTTTAGCCATTAGGCAAGTTGCGGTCTTAGTGGGTCGCTCCAAAAAGTTAACCACATAGAGACTGTTCTCGACATGCCCAACAAAAACTACTTTAAGAGTTTTGCTACACAAAAGGGCTACAAAGTCAATGCCAAAGAAGGCACTAAAACCAATACGTGCAAGTTGATGAACGAAAAGTAAATGGTTTGTGAGTGTCTCAACAAGCATATCCTTTTCAATGGTAAGTTTCAGAGAAATTACTACCTTGCCGAGACCCAATACCTTTGAAATCGCATCATCACCAAAGGAGACTTGGGTGGCAACACATGGGTCGGGATGAACGTCCACCACCATGTCCTTTCTTGCGGTCATATTATTTGTTGCTCCACTATCAAGCAACCATGACATCCCGCCGGAAGCAAACTCCTACATAAGATCAATGCTTGGATTTAGGTACCCATTCTTTAATGGGTCTTTTCAGGTTAGTAACAAGGGTCTTAGGAACCCAAATAGACCATTCAATGTACTCATTAGGAGAAAAAACAAACTTAGCAAAAACATTCCCATCACTGGCACGATATAAAATATAAGAGGGGTTAATGTCGCCGGCTGTGTTGGGAAGGAGGGTTTTGCCCTTCTTGACATTATCAAACTTAGCTTGGTCCTTCTTCTTCACATGAGTACCCTCCGCAGTTTTAACAAAGCTTTCCATAAGCTAGGGAGGTTTCTTGGTCTTCCTCTTCTTGTTCTTCTTGGACTTGGGTGCAAACCCAACTGATTCCTTTGCAACCACTTCCTTTTGATTTCTAAAAAGGTCATTAAGATTATTTTCACCTTGGATGCATGTCACAAGACTTTTCTCAAGCTGCTCTTTTAATTTGGCATTCTCTTACACAAGATGTGCATGCTCACAACAAGGGTTAGTAGCATGGACATTATCAATTAAAACAAATGGAGAGCAAGTGGCTATTTCCTTAGTGAGTTTTACTTGGAGTTGAGCATGAGACTCTTTCAAAGAGGCATGAACACTCTTCAAGGCCTTGTGAGCCTTGTCAAGTGTTGCAAGATCTTCCTCGAGTCTAACATGGTTTAGCCCAAGTGAAACCTTTTCACATTGGAGCATACGGGTAAGAACGAGAGCATGATCAAGATCCTTCTTTAATTTAGCAAGGTCATCATTATGTGACCCCTCAAGAGTCAAACGAAGTCCTTGCTCTTCTTCAAGAGAAATAGAAAGATCCCTATCTCATCGACATAGTAACGACTATGTCCTTGTAACGTACAGATAGTTTCTTCATGAGATTCAATGAGGTCATTAGCCTCTCCTAGTTGTTCCAAGAGAGAAACAAAATTCTTCTTGGATTTACCCCTGATCTTTCTCATGAATTTATCAAAAGAGTTTCCCTCATCCTCTACCTCTTCCTTTTCATCACCAATAACGGGGATAGTGTAAATGGTAGCATTGAGGTTGGAAGTTTTAATGTTGGATGTAACCTTGTTGGATGCCTTGGACATAAGGCACTTGGCAATGTGGTTCTCGTTGGGGGAGTTGAAGAGGGACACCTTGCTTGGAGAAGAGGATGCAATGGCCACGGTGGCCATCCCCATCACTTCACCACTTGCTTCATCGTCCTCATCCTCATCGAAGAGGTACTCTTCTTGAGCCACCAACACCTTTTGGGGCTTGTTCTTGAAGAAGTTGTTCTTGTTGGGGAAGGGCCTGGCCTTGTCTTTGCTAATAAGTTTGCCGCCATTGTCTTCCCTCTTCTCATAAGGACAATCAGCCACAAAGTGACTCACATTGACACAGTTGTAGCAATTTCTCTCACGTTGCTTGCCTTTGGGCCCATTTGAGTTGTTCTTGAAGAAATTTGGCTTTGAGTTTCTCTTGTTGCCCCAAAACTGTCTTGATGCAAGAGCCATATATGCTCGTGATAAGCATACTTTGTGTCTTTGGGGCACAATTCCTCTTCTTCTTCATCATCTTCCTCCAACACAGCCTTGTACTTCAAAGAAAGGTTGGGAGAGTATTTTCTTGACCGTTGAACACGAGCTAGAGCATTTTCAGCGGTCTTGTTCAATATGTTCATGGAAATGAACTCATCCAACACATCACTTGAGGACATGGAGTGAAAGTGTGGGCTCCTACGAACGACGGAGGACATAGATTTGTTGAAGGGCATAATAGCCTTGAGAAAATTACGCTTGATCCAATTGTCATCCACATCCTTGCTTCCATGATCTTGAAGAGCGACATCAGGAGTCGTCACCCTTCGGTATAGCACACGAGGATCTTCATCCTCAATCATAACAAATTCATCGGCCTCATCAAGTATCACTTTAGTGTTTGACCGTTGAATACTAAAACTTCCCTTGTACATGGAAATCATGTGCTCCCAACAATCTTTGGCACAAGTGAAGGGATGAAAATGAGCAAGATCTTCAATAGGAACAACCGCTTAAAGGATGAACAAGGCTGAATGGTTGAGTTGTTTGTCAACCTCTTCTCTTGGAGTGAGGTTTCTTGGATCATGAGGGTAGTAGCCTTGCTCGATGATTCTCCAAAGTTGCATTGAGGTGTGATTCAAATGAGACTTAATACAAAAAAATCCAGTTAGCAAAATCATTCTTAACAAGCTTAGCTGGAGGACCAAGGTTAATAATATGCGGTGGGTGAACCGGTCCTCCATAGACCACGGGAGGAGGAACCGAGGCAAAGGTATTTGCCCCACTCGTTCCTTGAGGAAATTTATCTCTATTACTACTTGCATTTTCCATTTCGGAATTGGTCCCTGTATCCGAAGTTGTGGGATTAACCACATGCAACGGGTCCGTAGACAATTTGCAACTATCAAGGAAATATTTAAGCATGTTCTTGACCTCGATAGCCACTGAGGATCTAAATGTGGACATGTCCTCATTTAGGTCCTCTCGGGAGACCGAGTTTGCAACAACTGCCTCAGGAAACTCCACGAGACTAATCTCGCCGTCAACCATACTCTTTGGGCTTGAAACCGTTAATGAAGAGATGAGGCTCTGATACCAATTGAAAGGATCGATATAGTTGACTAGAGGGGGGGGGGGGTGAATAGGCAACTGACAAATTTTAATCTTTTCTTTTAGCAAACTAAGTTTAGCAACAAATAGGTTGTGTGGATATGCAAATAAGAGAGCACACTATATGATGCTAACAACAACAATAGTAAGCAAGAAGTAAATACAAGTAAAGGTAAGAAATAACCACAAGTGGAACCGATGAAGATGAGGATGTGTTTCCGAAGTTCCTTCCTTTTGAGGGGAAGTACATCTCCATTGGATCGGTGTGGAGGCACAATGCTCCCCAAGATGCCACTAAGGCCACTTCATTCTCATCACGCCCTCACACGACGCGAGGTGCCATGATTCCACTAAGTGGTGCCCTTGAAGGCGGCGATCGTACCTTTACAAACAAGGTTGATGCAATCTCCACAACCTAATTGGTGGCTCCCAACGAGACCACAAAGCTTCACCAGAATGGAATATTGCTTCGAGGTGACCTATTCCGTATAGGGAGCTCAAACACCCAAGAGTAACAAGATCCGTGAGGGATTAATGGGGGGAACAACTTTTCTTTTGGTGGAAGTGTGGGCGAAGGCCTTCTCTTCCAAACCCTAGAGAATCAACAAAAGTTGATGGCTAGGGAGGGAGATCGGGAAAGTTTGAGATTTGGAGCAACAATGGAGCTACTAAAAGAAAAGGTGAGGTCTCCTCGGGGAAGAAGACCCCTATTTATAGTGGGGGAAATCTGGCCGTTACCAGCCCCCACACACTTAGCTAAGCGGTAGTACCGCGCACCTGGGCGGTACTACCATCCTGTAGTGAGCGGCACTTCCGCTCAGCCTGTTCGAGGGGAGGTAAGACACCACACGCTTTTTCTAAGAGGAAGTGGGAGTGGCAGAGGTGGGCGACAGTACTGCTGGATCGGTACTATCGCTCCCCCTGGGCGGTACTTCCGCCCAAAAATAGAAAAACGCCCCAACACACGAGAGTATAAAATAAGCGGTAGTGTGCCCGGCTCTAGGGGGCGGCAGTACCGCTCGAGCGGTACTACCGCTCACCAGAGCAGTACTACTGCTTAGACAAACTTCTAGGCACTTTTCCAGGGGAGCTCCTTTGCTCCAGGAAATGGATGAGGTGCAAGAGTAGATATTGTTCGACCCAACCTTTCCAAACATGGATCCCCTCTTGATAGTACGGGATTATCCATGACTTGAGTCCACCAACCATAAATCGATAGCTAAGCACCGTCTTCACTTTCACTCACTAAGGGGAATATAACCGTCTCGTGCCACCTGATAATTCTCTGAAAGCATATCGCACACGATTAGTCCGCAAAGGGTATCGACATCAACCACCAAAATTACTTAGGAGAAATTGTGCTCTTACACCGGGGCAACCATCGTGACGGCGATATACACCAACAACTTCACCGCCGGCACCTTCAACTCTACCCCCTCTATGCAACGGTGTAACACCTCTTTCCCCCACTATAATCTCTACTTAAACATGATTCTCAATGCTATATATTATTATCCAATGACGTGTGGCTATCCTATGATGTTTGAGTAGATCTCTTTTGTCCTACGGGTTAATTGTGGTATAGTGTGATTAATATGAGTTGTATGTTAATATGGTGTTGTCCTAAGGTGCCTTCCGTGATGCGCATACGTGAAGGATTCCCGGTGGAGGGTGTTGCAATATATTCATGATTCACTTATAGTGGGTGGCTAGAGTGACAGAAGCTTACACCCGAGTAAGGGGATTATTGCGTATGGGAGTAAAAAAGACTTGATGTTTAATGCTATGGTTGAGTTTTACCTTAATGATGTTTAGTAGTTGCGGATGCTTGCTAGAGTTCCAATCATAAGTGCATATGATCCAAGTACGGAAAGTGTGTTAGCGTATGTCTCTCCCTCATTGCATATGATAAGTATCTATCATGTTATATTCAATTTACTATGGACAATCTTTCTCTTGCGTTACAAAAAAAGCTTTCTACTAAACAACTAACTAAATTAATATTTATTGAAACAATACCTAAATTTTATTTCCATGTTCTTCATTACCTTGCAAACCTATCTATTACACCTACTAAGTATTTCTATTTGTATTTCTGCAAAATAGTTTCACACTTGTTCTAGATAAAGTAAGCGTTAGTGTGCGTACAGTTGTATCGGTGGTCGATAGAACTTAAGATAATATTAATTCTACCTTTAGCTCCTTGTTGGGTTCGACACTTTTACTTATCGAAAAAGGCTACAAACGATCCCCTACACTTGTGGGTTATCAAGACCTTTTTCTGGCGCACTTGCCCCGAGCTGTAGCGTATTGGTTGATATTCTCATGTGTGCTTGTTTGCTTTATCACTAATTAATTTTATTTTCTGTTCTATGATATTTTCTATCTTTAGTTATGGGTAGGAAAAGCAAAATACCAAAAATAGTAGTTGTACTTGCTAACCCACTGGTTGAGGAACGACCCAAAATATACTATAATTCTAAAGCTTATTATTTGGATCATCTTCGATCCCTTTGTGCTCATATTAAAACCCAACTAGCTCAGTTGAGGGAAAATCATTAAATGAGCATGCTTATTATGTGTGACATAGCTTATCTCAAAAAGGGAAACTCTTGTGACATCAAATTAAGACTTTGTGTTTCTATGCTTGGAATTTATGTGAATTACATGATTTTGCTTGTTGTTCTCAAGACATTAAAACCACCTTCCCTATCAATGTGTGTTCAATGAAAATGAAATATTATTTTTTATGCCAAAGATGCCCATTGTTATTATGATGTTGAACAAATTTAAAAATTTATTGCTTTTAAGGGTGCATATGAAATTGCTTCTTTGATTGAAAAGTATGATCCTACTCTTTACATATCTATTTTTTACCATATTGAAATATTGCTATGAAAACTATGCTTCTAATGCTTATGTTAAATAATTTATTGAGAGAATGTCTTGTGCCTTGGAAGTGATTAATATTTTGAAGGAATCTATGGAAGAAGAAATTACTGAAATTGTGAGCTCATTAGATGAAAAAGATGAGGAAGACAGCGAAGAACAAAAGGAGGAAGAGCGGATTAGCTACCCATGCCCACCTTCTAGTGAGAGTAACTCTTAAAATCATACATTATTTAATTTCCCTTCTCGCATAGTGAAGGATGAATGCTATGATGATTGCTATGATCCCTTGAATTCATTTGAAATATGCCTTTTGATGAACTTGATGCTTGCTATGCTTGTGGCCATGATGCCAATATGAATTATGCTTATATAGATGAACTTGCTATAATTCCTTATGTTAAGAATGAAATTGTTTCTATTGCACCCACACATGATTTTCCTATTATCTTTTTGAATTCTCCCAACTACACCATATCGGAGAAGTTTTCACTTATTAAGGACTACATTGATGGGTTGCATTTTACCATTACACATGATGATTATGATGAATATAACATGCATGTGCTTACTGCTCCTACTTGCAATTATTATTGGAGAGGAATGTGGGATCACTAGAAGAGGTGTCTAGAGGGGGGGGGGGGGGGTAAATAGACTACTTGGTAATCTAAAATCTAACCTTTTACCAATTTTATTGGTTGGCAAGTTTTAGTAATTTTAGCAAGTCTAGCACACCCTACACATGGAAGTCATCAAGTATGGCAGCAGAAAGTAAGACATGCACATGAACGTAAGTAGTAGAGATAGAAAGATCAAACGTAATTGGAGACACGAAGATTTTTCCCATGGTTCCGGTAGGTGGTGCTATCGTACATCCACGCTGATGGAGACTTCAACCCATGTAGGGTAAAGGTCGTGAGAGCCCATGGAGGGGCTCGACCCAAAAGGGTCCACAAAGTAGAACCTCGTCTATTCCATCACGACTTCCATCCACGAAGGACTAGACTCACTATGGGTAGCTCTTCATGAAGTAGGCAATCTCCTTTCCCGTACAAAATTCTTGGTTCAACTCCACACATGAAGATGGAGGCTCCCAAGCGACATCTAACAAATCTAGGAGACACCACTCTCCAAAAGATAATAGATGTGGTAGTATGATGAACTCCTTTGTCTTGTGCTTCAAAAGGTAGTCTTCTCAACACTCAATCACTCTCTCACATATTTGGCTTGGTAGAAGAGGATGATTGAGTGGAAAGCAACTTGGTGAGGCTAGAAATCAAGATTCATATGGTTGGAGTGGAAGATCTTGATCTCAACACATGAGTAGGTGGATCTCTTTCAGAAAAATGGACATGACAAGTGAAAGGATCGATATTGTTGACTAGAGGGGGGGGGAGGTGAATCGACAACTACCAATTTTAAGTTTTTCTCTAACAAATTGAGTTTACCAACACATAAGTTGTCTAGATATGCAACTAGGTGAGCAACCTATATGATGCTAACAACAACAACTAGCACGTAACAAATACAAATAAATGTAAGATGTAACCACAAGAGAAATTGATGAAGACGAGGATGTGTTCCCGAAGTTCCTTCCCTTTGAGGGGAAGTACGTCTCCGTTGGAGTATTGTGGAGGCACAATGATCCCCAAGATTCCATTAAGGCCACAGTATTCTCCTCACGCTCTCACACAATGCAAGATGCCGTGATTCCACTAGTGGTGCCCTTGAAGGAGGGGATCGAACCTTTACAAACAAGGCTGCGGAAATCTCCACAAATTAATTGGAGGCTCCCAACAAAACCACGAAGCCTCACCACAATGGAATTTGGCTTCGAGGTGATCTCAACCGTCTAGGGTGCTCAACCACCCAAGAGTAAAAATATCCGCAAGGGATTAGTGGGGGGAATCAAATTTATTTTGGTGGAAGTGTAGATCAAGGCCCTCTCAAGTAAACCCTAGAGTATCAACAAGTTTTGTTGTCTAGGGAGAAAGATCAGGTGAAAATGGAGCTTGGAGCAATACTGGAGCTTAGGGTTAGAAAAGGTGAGCTTCTTGGGGAAGAAGACCTCCTTTATATAGTGGGGACATTTCTGTCACATCCCTAACCCTTAAGCAAGATAGCATTGTGCTCATGTCTTCTTTGCATTTGCATCTAAGAAGTTTCAACAAAAACAACAAAGTGGCAAAGGAGAAACTCAAAACCCTAGCCACCATTTCAATTAAAGGAAATTTCAACTAGTTCAAAATCAATGAACCCAAAATGGCCTCAAGAAAAGTTCAAACTTTCTGATAAATCATGAAAGTAAATGAGCATTGGAGAAAACTATTATCTTGACACTTTAAGCATTTTAAAAAAATGCAAAAGCCACTGGTTTCAAATTTAAAAATTTGAAATCAGAAACTATAATTTTCCAAAAATGTTGAAAGTCTTGGAAATGAGTGGGGATATTATAACAAATATTTCAGGAGGTCAAAATTAGTTTTTACCTTTTGTTTTGGAGCTGAAATAATTAGCAAAGCAATAAATAGCAAAACGGAAAAACAAAAAAAAAGAGAAAATGGGAAAAGCTTACCTGACGCCCAAGCCAGGCCCAGCCCATCTCGCCGCTCGTCCCCTTCCCCGCGCTAGTAGGCAGCAGGAGGTGGCCGCCGCCTCCTCCGGCGCGGCCACGCACCTGCGTGCCTGCCTGGCCGCCGGTTCGCGCTGGCGACGACGGGGATAAGCTCCCCAGAGCCTCCCCTATCCATTCCCTGCCTCGGTTCTCCTCCTCTGCCCGGATCTCCTCCCCCTCCTTGCTGCCGCCATTAGAGCCGAGCTCGAGCTCGAGCTGGCCATGCCCCTGGCCATAGGAACCCCTCCGCGAGCACGCCATTAGCTCCGCCTCGTCGCCCTGGTCATTCCTGCAGAAGCCGAAGCTTCCTCGCGCCCTGCAACGCCTGCAACGCCGTCGTCTTCTTCCTCCGGCCGCCGGACCTCTCCCGTCGATTCGTCGCCCCCAGGCCTTCCCTGAGCCGTCTGAGCTCTTCTCTGCACTCCCTGTGAGCATGCGGTGGTTTTCCCTAAGTTTTCCCCGTCGATCCCCTCCTCTAGACCTAGTTTCCCCGGAGCCCGACGAGCACCGCCACTGCCGCTCGTCGCCGGTAGCCCTCCGATGTCTAGCTCGTCCTCCCGAGAGCACCATCAGCTCCAGGACGACGCGTAGATGCCGTAGCAGCTAAGAACTAAGCGTGGATCCCTCTGATTCAAAGCCCCCGACGACGCCCGAGCTTCGGCCGCCGCTCCGGCTCATCGCCGACGCCTCTTCCGGCGACCCTAGCCTCCCCAGATGTTCCTGACAGATCGGCCACTTCGCAGGCTTGCTGTAGCTGCCAACCGCGTGCGTTTTCATGCTGTGCAGCGCCGTCTAGGTCGCCTCCGGTGAACCCTCCGCTGCGGGTTTGGTCGCCGGCGACCACCCTCCGGTGGCCGACCATTAGGGCCTAATCGCCCTCCCCTGAGTCGCTGCCAGAGGGCCCCACGCCTGGTCAAACCCCAATTAGGGGCTGGTCAGCGCGGGATTAGTCCCAGAGAGGCTGACCAGTGGGGCCCCCCTGTCAGGTTTGACCTGCACAGGTCGGCTGACCTGCTGACGTCAGCCTGATGCAATAAATGGAATTTCCAGTATAAAAATAATTCAGGAAATTGCTAAAAATTGCAAAAATCATAGAAATTAATTTGTAACTCCAATGAAAATAATTTATATATGAAAAAGTATCAGAAAAATTCAAGGATTCTGATTATGCTATTTTCAACTATGTTTGAAAAAGTTACAGAACCCTAAATTGTGAAATAAGGAATAATTCAATTCTTTTAATCACTTTATAAATGGAATTTGCAAAAATATCCAAATTTCATTATAAATGCAATGATCACACACTGCCCTAGATGTAAATCAGTACCATAACATGACATTTCATGCATGTTAACATTAGGTTGATCTGAGCATCAGGTCGAATCAATTAAACCGGTATCCGGGAATACCCGTTTGAATTGCTTTTCGAATGTGGTTCAAATCAACTCTAAACCTAAAACATCTTGATTATAATAACTTATCACCTGCATTCTCATGCCATGCTCATGCATCATTTTGATTGCATATGGTTGTTATTGAATGTTGCCATTCATTTCGGTAGGCTCCGCACCCCCGGATTCCACCGAATATCCGTCCGACGGATATCGTTCCTCCTCTGAGCAACAAGGCAAGCAACCCTTTTGATCATCCCGATAACACCTATGTTCTTGCTCCTGCACCTATTTATTGCATTAGGATCAAATGCTTCAATTGCTTTTGCCACGATAGTTGGACCCACTTCCTTTGCATGACTTAACCTTGTCACAGTAAATAGCCGAACCTTGCAACCTAGCATACCTGGTAGTTGCTTGAGCTATAATGTGCCTTATCCTGCTATGCATGCTATGCTTAGAGTTGTGTATGGTCTGTCATCTGGGAGATGAACAGAAATGTGGAATGTGTTCGGTGAGCAAAGGTCGTGTGTTGAACTTGATTTGGTAAAGGTACCGGTGAAAGGCTGTGTAGGAGTACATGGCGGGTTGTTTCATTGGAACCGTCCTTAGGAACTGAGTTTCGTGTATGTAATCCAAGACTAGATACTACCACATGCTGGGCCCTGAAATATGACCCCGCTCGGCCTATTAATCGCTTAGTACTCGGTCCAGGAGTTGCAAGTAGTTTCTGGTGTTTATAGTAATGCTGGAGGCCGTGCATGGTGCTGACCTGAGAGGTGGACCGTGATGCGGTAGGCAGTGGCACGGTGTACCAAGTGGCACCCGGATGGTGGGCTTG
The DNA here is from genome assembly GCF_904849725.1 of Hordeum vulgare subsp. vulgare. Taxonomy (NCBI): domain Eukaryota; kingdom Viridiplantae; phylum Streptophyta; class Magnoliopsida; order Poales; family Poaceae; genus Hordeum; species Hordeum vulgare. The sequence continues at coordinate 192,366,676 of NC_058523.1, read as the reverse complement.
GAACCCTGCGCACATCGTTTGAGGCCGTGGCGGAAACCTCGGCCGGACTTCCGTACGGGTTACTCTCAGATAGGCGATAAACCTGGACTAGGTACTAGTGTGGTTAACGGTCGTGGCTGACTCCCTCGCTGGGCTTCCGCTTGAAGGTTGCCGAGGTGCATGACGTGCACATGGCGATAAGTGGCGGGAGCGTGTGTGACGAAGTACACCCCTGCAGGGTTATGATCTATTCGAATAGCCGCGTCCGCGGATATGGACTACTTGGAGACATATGTTGTTCATAGATAACTTCAATGGCTACTCATAAAATTGTCAAGATAAGCGTGAGTGTCGTGGACGGCATTTCCGTATGGAGACGGAATGATTCCACGATAGTGTATTGTTGTGGTGTTAGTGGACTCGTGTGCGAGAAATCAAGTTGTCAAAACTAATTTCAAAAAGCAAGTTGTCTAGCCACGAGTCAAATGCTGGCTTTCCGCATGAAACCCCACAATACCTTCTTGATACCTTGCATGAGTAGTTAGTCATCCTAAAGTCTTGCTGAGTACCTTCGTACTCATGTTTGCTTAATAAATGTTGCAGAGGTTGCTAATGACCCTAATGGTGGGTTCTTCGTAGACATCGACGACGACGAGTAGCTGGTGTCCCAGCTACGATCTGGCCCTACGTCGGCTCTGTAGTATAGTCAGGCCATGTGCCTTCTAGTTGCTCTGTCTGTACCCAGATAGTTTATAACTCTTCCGCTGGCTTGTATTGTATGACTGCTATCATGGGTCGTGAGACCCTTAATGTGTAATAATATGTGTGTGGCTCTTCCGAGCCTCTCAAATAAAGCTTGTATGTTTATGGTTATGTTGTGATGCCATCGATGTATCTATACATATCGGTATGCCATGCGTACGTGTGTCTTACTTGATATGTATGGGGTTCGAATACCTAGTCGTGAACTTTAGTAGCACTCCTTACAAGGAAATGCCCCTTTGTGATCCAACGAGCCTTGGTAGTTCGCTACTGCTCCGGACACATTGGTTGACCGGCATGTGTCCTTCTTAGCTGCTGTGTCTGTCCCCTTTGGGGAAATGTCACGCGACGTAATGGAGTCCTTGTAGCTTGCTACGACTCGTCTACGTTCGTTGATGACCGACACCTGCTTTGTTGGGTCATGTATGCCTGTCCTTGTGCGGAACTGCCACTTTGGTTTATGACTAGACATGTCGATCCGGGTTCTTTGACATTGGAATGCTAGCGACACTATCGCATACGTGAGTCAAAAGACGCAAACGGTCCCGGCTAAGGTAAGGCTGCAGCCGTGGAGTTAACCGTGCGTGAGACCACAAAGGGATGCGATGTGTTACAGGCTGGATTCCTATGGCTTAGGATCGGGGTCCCGACAGCGTTGGTATCAGAGCCTGACTGACTGTAGGATTACTAAGCCAAACTGGTCGAAGTTGAGTCTAGAATTGCTTTAGATATATATAAGGGAGTTGTTTGTGGAAGGGAACGTAACACTCTTGTTCTCTTCTCAAGATATTCTATTCTGGTCATCCTCATCTTTTCTGCGGGAATTAAGGACTAGGTTACTCATCTTCTCCTAGGCTCGGATTTTTGATCGGTAGATTATAGGACTACGGGTCGAGAGATATTGGGTTTCTTTTATTCCTAGGAAGCAGGAAGTAAGTTTGATGATCAGAGAGTTGAACTTGATAGTTGAGTGGTGATGCTATTTCATTTTGGGTTGTCTCAAAATTTGTTTTGAGCATTTACAGCTGTTATGCTGCCCAATTTTTCATTCAGAGCTCTAATGCTTTTTGCATTACTCTCTATTTACAGATGCCTGGCCGTCCTTCTCGTCAGGTGGTACGTTTGACCAGGTGCATTGATGTACTGGGTCATACGGCCATGCTGGTCAGGGTGATGTCGGTGTGCGGTTACCGCTGGTACCCCGAGTACACGGTAGAGGAACAGTACCGAGACTTCAACCAGAGCCAGTACATCTGCACTGCTAGGGTATTTCCATATTACCCTGGAGCGGAGAAGCCAATCCATTGGTCCTATGGGTTGGGAGTCACTGTTGACATGGCAGTACAAGATGCTGCCTATTCAATGCTGACTATCATGAGAGCGAGACATGCACTGCTGCAGAATTCAGAGTTCTGCTATGTTCCGGCCTCTCAGTCTGGCGAAGAGGGATACCTCAGTGGAGTCTATTTTGATTCCTCTATGGAGGACCCACTTCTGCAGTCCACTGTTGAGATGCTAGAGAACAGAGACAAGGATGCTCATGCTCTCCGCATGGAGCTTTACGCTACCCGTGCCCGTCTGTGGACAGCTTTGACGCAGCTGGCACCGGTAGTCCAGACAGGGTATGGAGAGATGGAGATGCTGAACCCTGTTAGGACCCATCTTCTGGCTCACGTTGACTGGCCAGCTATAGGAGGAGTCACACCTCTTCGGGGACCCCTCTTACCACCAGTCAGGGGACCAAGGCCACATCCGTGTCCTTATGGATCCCAGGGATCTCAGGCTGGAGTGTTTCCTGATCCGCAGGTTGAGCTTCCGGGTCATGGAGGTAACCTCTATGAGATGTTCTATGCGGATGCCTGAGCTATGAGCGGAAGGATAGTATGGTAGTAGCCATATGTTCACAGTCCTGCGTGACTTGTGTAGTATGGTAGTAATGTGAAACGAATTCCGGAGGCCTAGATAAATAATGTATAGGAAGCTTGTACGCCTCTGATGAGTAGTTCCACCATTTCAGTAGTTTGCTCTTCGAGTAAGTTTGTACTGAACTATGTAAGGGCGTGTATGAACCATGGTGTATATATAGCAGTTGCTTGCTACCATGTTGTTCGGATATTCATTTCCGCATTCCGTGTGTTCAGTACATTCTTAATCCATAGATAGTTTTGATATGATTTTGGTCTAAGCTATGAGTTTGTTTGTCAGGATGGTGTTCACCAGGTTGAACCGTGCCCCTGCTCATGAGCAAGGTGAGGGTAGTCAAGCGTCGCAGGAAGACCTGCCTCACCCACCTTCTCTGGTAGAAGTGATGCTTGAGGCAGAAAGAAACAAAAGGGAGACCAACCGACTGCTAGAGCGTATTGAGCAGAATACGGCTCGACAGCCTAGGAATGCTGCAGTGTCCCTCAACGACTTTGTGAAGCTGAACCCTCCAAAGTTTCATCATTCCGTCGATCCCCTCGACGCTGATGACTGGTTGTGCAGCATTTCACGCAAGATTCGCTCTGTGAATGTGTCTGAGGCCGACAAGGTGACCTTTGCGGCGTATTTCCTGGAGGGACCCGCCAATCTATGGTGGGAGAATTTTGAAGCTATGCGTCCCGCTGAACCAGTGGCCACATGGGCAGACTTCAGTACAGCTTTTCGTCTGCACCATATTCCAGAGGACCTGATGGACAGAAAGAGAGAGGAGTTCTGTGCCTTCACTCAGGGCAAGTTGTCTGTGGATGCCTATAGCCGCGAGTTCGGTAACCTCGCCCGCTATGCAACAGAGGAGGTGTCTACTGACGCCAAGAAGCAAGCAAGATTCCGTAAGGGTCTGAGCCCTGAGCTCCGTCGAGACCTGCGCCTCCATGAGTGTGCAAGCTTTCAAGCCCTGGTCAACAAAGCGATCAGCGCAGAGACTGGTCATACTGACTTCGAAGCCACAAGGAAGCACTCCCGTGACTTTGGCTCGTCTTCTGGTTCCGCGTTTCCAAAACGCAGGCTGTGGGTTCCAAACAGTTCTCTGCCGCCAAGATACACTCCGAGGCCATCCTACGTGGCGCCTCAGACGAATCAGGCCAACCCTCCAGCAAAAGCTTATGGTGGTCTAGCTAGCAATGCTGCACCACGTGCCAACCAGGTGATATGCTACAAGTGTGGAGAACCAGGGCATTATTCCCGTGAGTGTCCTCAGAATGTGGGTGCCAAGCAACCCGGAAAGTCTGTCGGGCAGGCCAAGTCGGGCAAAGCGTTTTATGTGAAGCCAACTCCTGCACGTGGCCGTGTGAACTATGTGTCAGCAGAAGAAGCTGCAGAGGATCCCGACGTCATGCTGGGTACGCTTCTTGTTAAACATCATCCAGCGTCCGTTCTCTTTGACACTGGGTCTTCTCATTCCTTCATTTCAGAAAGTTATGCACAGTTGCATAACATGTCATTTTGTGATATGCCAATCCCATTGGTTGTCCAAACCCCTGGTAGTAAATGGCAAACCTCTAGGATAACCTATGACAATGAAATTCTAGTAGACAGGCTAGTTTTTCTAGCCTCATTGATAGCGTTGAAATTTTCGGATATTAATATCATCTTGGGCATGGACTGGATGTTAGCTCACTATGCCAAGATTGATACTCGCTCTAGAAATGTCCAGCTTACCCATCCCTCGGGTGAGATAGTAAATGTCTCTACTCGAGCTGCCAAATGCCAACTCTATTCCCTAAATGCCAACCCTCTTCTGGAACTTGAAGACATTCCAGTAGTCCGAGACTTCCCGGATGTTTTTCCAGAGGAACTGCCAGGAATTCCACGTGACAAAGATGTAGAGTTTGTCATAGATCTTGTTCCAGGAACTGTCCCAATAGCCAGAAGACCTTATAAGATGGCACCCCTGGAGCTAGCCGAACTTAAAAAGCAATTAGATGAGGCCTTGAACAAGGGTTTCATTCGTCCTAGCTCTTCTCCTTGGGCTTGTCCCGTCCTCTTCGTCAAGAAGAAAGACGGAACGGATCAGATGGTTGTAGATTACCGACGAGTTAACCTGGTCACCATAAAGAACAAGTATCCGCTCCCCAGGATCAACGATCTGTACGATCAGCTCGCTGGATCCTCAGTCTTCTCCAAAATGGATTTGAGGTTGGGATACCATCAAATCAAGATTAAGAACGGGGACATTCCTAAAACGGCCTTTGTTACTCGTTATGGCCAATATGAGTACACCGTTATGTCCTTCGGTTTAACCAATGCCCCAGCCACCTTCTCTCGACTGATGAATTCAATCTTTATGGAGTATTTGGATAAATTCGTCGTAGTATACCTCGATGATATTCTCATCTACTCCAAGAATGAACAAGAACATGCCGAGCATCTAAGGCTGGTATTGATGAAACTTCGAGAGCATCGCCTTTATGCCAAATTTTCAAAATGTGAATTCTGGTTACCAGAAGTGACCTATCTAGGCCACGTAATCTCTGGTAAGGGTATTGCTGTCAATCCCGAGAGAGTTCAAGCTGTCCTTGATTGGACTCAACCTGAATCAGTTAAGCAAGTTAGGAGTTTTCTTGGTCTAGCGAGCTATTGTCGCCGCTTCGTCGAGAATTTTTCCAAGGTTGCAAAGCCTCTAACTGAACTCCTCAAGAAGGATAAAAAGTTCGAGTGGACACCACAGTGTGAGCATAGTTTTCAGGAACTGAAAAGACGCCTGACTTCCGCACCTGTGTTGCTACCACCAGATTTTTCTAAGGACTTTGTTATCTATTGCGACGCCTCGCGACAAGGATTAGGTTGCATTCTCATGCAAGATCGTCGTGTGATCGCATACGCATCTCGCCAGTTGCGTCCACATGAGGATAATTATCCCACACATGACCTTGAGCTTGCAGCTGTGGTCCATGCACTAAAAACCTGGCGACATTACCTTCTGGGTAATCGTTGCGAAATATTCACTGATCACCAAAGTCTGAAATATATCTTCACCCAGCCGGATTTGAATCTCAGGCAAAGACGGTGGGTTGAGTTGATCTCGGATTACGACTTAGGGATAACTTACACCCCGGGGAAGGCCAATGTTATGGCCGATGCACTAAGTCGTAAATCTTATTGTAACAATCTGATGCTACAACAAGGTCAACCACTTCTCCATGAGGACTTTCGGAAGTTGAATCTTCATATTGTTCCTCAAGGATTCCTTTCTACCCTGGTGGCGAAGCCTACTCTTAAGGATCAAATTATAGCTGGCCAAAAGCGTGACAAGGGTATATCACGGATCAAGGAGAATATTTTTAGCGGAAACGCTAAAGAATTTTCCATGAATGATCAAGGTGTGGTATTCTTCCAGAATCGTTTAGTGGTTCCTAAGAACCCACATCTAAGGCAGTTAATCCTTAAGGAGGCTCATGATTCCCCTCTCACCATTCATCCTGGTAGTACTAAGATGTATCAGGACCTACGCCAGAGGTTCTGGTGGACTAGGATGAAGAGAGAAATTGCTGAGTTCGTTGCTAACTGCGATGTTTGTCGCCGAATTAAGGCAGAACATCAAAGGCCTGCTGGCACCCTTCAACCTTTAGCTATTCCTGAATGGAAATGGGATAAAGTTAGCATGGATTTCATTACCTGATTTCCCAAGACCAAGAAAGGAAATAATGCTATCTTTGTGGTCATTGACCGTCTTTCCAAAGTGGCTCATTTTCTTCCTGTTCGTGAGAGTATAACAGCTAGCCAGCTAGCAGAGTTATATATCTCTCGAATAGTGTCTCTTCATGGTGTTCCCCTGGAAATTAACTCGGACCGTGGAAGTATCTTTACTTCTCGTTTCTGGGAAAGTTTTCAGAATGCCATGGGGACTCACTTATCTTTTAGCACTGCTTTCCATCCCCAGTCAAGTGGTCAAGTAGAAAGAGTGAATCAAATCCTAGAAGATATGCTCCGAGCTTGTGTTATTTCATTCGGTATGAATTAGGAGAAGTGCCTTCCATTCGCCGAATTCGCTTATAACAATAGTTATCAATCAAGCTTGGGCAAAGCCCCTTTTGAAGTTCTCTATGGACGAAGATGTCGAACACCTCTTAATTGGTCAGAAACCGGAGAGAGGCAACTCTTTGGCCCGGACATGATCCAGGATGCAGAAGAGCAGGTTCGCATTATTCGTGAAAAGTTGAAAACAGCCCAGTCTCGTCAAAAGAGCTAATATGATCGTCATCATAAGGCTGTGACCTTTGAAGTTGACGAGAAGGCTTACCTTCGGGTTACACCTTTCAAGGGTACCCATCGTTTCGGTATCAAAGGCAAGTTGGCTCCTCGTTACATTGGACCTTTCCGCATTTTTGCCAAACGAGGAGAAGTTGCCTACCAGTTGGAACTTCCTCCGCATCTTTCCAAGGTTCATGATGTTTTCCACGTCTCGCAACTCAGGCGTTGCTTTTCGGATCCTATCCGTGAAGTGGACCACGAAACGCTTGATCTCCAAGATAACCTTTCTTACCGAGAATATCCCGTGCGTATTCTTGATCAAGCTGAGCGTACCACTCGACGTCGAAACCTCAAGTTTCTTAAAGTTCAATGGTCAAATCATTCTGAAAAGGAGGCAACTTGGGAAAGAGAGGATCGTCTCCGACTCGAATATCCTGCGTTATTCCCGACGACTTCTAAATCTCGGGACGAGATTCTTTTGAGTGGGGGTGAGTTGTCACATCCCTAACCCTTAAGCAAGATAGCATTGTGCTCATGTCTTCTTTGCATTTTCATCTAAGAAGTTTCAACAAAAACAACAAAGTGGCAAAGGAGAAACTCAAAACCCTAGCCACCATTTCAATTAAAGGAAATTTCAACTAGTTCAAAATCAATGAACCCAAAATGGCCTCAAGAAATGTTCAAACTTTCTGAGAAATCATGAAAGTAAATGAGCATTGGAGAAAACTATTTTCTTGACACTTTAAGAATTTTAAATAAATGCAAAAGCCACTGGTTTCAAATTTAAAAATTTGAAATCAGAAACTATAATTTTCCAAAAATGTTGAAAGTCTTGGAAATGAGTGGGGATATTATAACAAATATTTCAGGAGGTCAAAATTAGTTTTTACCTTTTGTTTTGGAGCTGAAATAATTAGCAAAGCAATAAATAGCAAAACGGAAAAACAAAAAAAAAGAGAAAATGGGAAAAGCTTACCTGACGCCCAAGCCAGGCCCAGCCCATCTCGCCGCTCGTCCCCTTCCCCGCGCCAGTAGGCAGCAGGAGGTGGCCGCCGCCTCCTCCGGCGCGGCCACGCACCTGCGTGCCTGCCTGGCCGCCGGTTCGCGCTGGCGACGATGGGGATAAGCTCCCCAGAGCCTCCCCTATCCATTCCCCGCCTCGGTTCTCCTCCTCCGCCCGGATCTCCTCCCCCTCCTTGCTGCCGCCATTAGAGCCGAGCTCGAGCTCGAGCTGGCCGTGCCCCTGGCCATAGGAACCCCTCCGCGAGCACGCCATTAGCTCCGCCTCGTCGCCCTGGTCATTCCTGCAGAAGCCGAAGCTTCCTCGCGCCCTGCAACGCCGTCGTCTTCTTCCTCCGGCCACCGGACCTCTCCCGTCGATTCGTCGCCCCCAGGCCTTCCCCGAGCCGTCTGAGCTCTTCTCTGCACTCCCTGTGAGTATGTGGTGGTTTTCCCTAAGTTTTCCCCGTCGATCCCCTCCTCTAGCCCTAGTTTCCCCGGAGCCCGACGAGCACCGCCGCTGCCGCTCGTCGCCGGTAGCCCTCCGATGTCCAGCTCGTCCTCCCGAGAGCACCAGCAGCTCCAGGACGACGCGTTGATGCCGTAGCAGCTAAGAACTAAGCGTGGATCCCTCTGATTCAAAGCCCCCGACGACGCCCGAGCTTCGGCCGCCACTCCGGCTCGTCGCCGACGCCTCTTCCGGCGACCCTAGCCTCCCCAGATGTTCCTGACAGATCGGCCACTTCGCGGGCTTGCTGTAGCTGCCAACCGCGTGCGTTTTCGTGCTGTGCAGCGCCGTCTAGGTCGCCTCCGGCGAACCCTCCGCCGCGGGTTTGGTCGCCGTCGACCACCCTCCGGTGGCCGTCGACGTGGCCGACCATTAGGGCCTAATCGCCCTTCCCTGAGTCGCTGCCAGAGGGCCCCACGCCTGGTCAAACCCCAATTAGGGGCTGGTCAGCGCGGGATTAGTCCCAGAGAGGCTGACCAGTGGGGCCCCCCTGTCAGGTTTGACCTGCACAGGTCGGCTGACCTGCTGACGTCAGCCTGATGCAATAAATGGAATTTCCAGTATAAAAATAATTCAGGAAATTGCTAAAAATTGCAAAAATCATAGAAATTAATTTGTAACTCCAATGAAAATAATTTATATATGAAAAAGTATCAGAAAAATTCAAGGATTCTGATTATGCTATTTTCAACTATGTTTGAAAAAGTTACAGAACCCTAAATTGTGAAATAAGGAATAATTCAATTCTTTTAATCACTTTATAAATGGAATTTGCAAAAATATCCAAATTTCATTATAAATGCAATGATCACACACTGCCCTAGATGTAAATCAGTACCATAACATGACATTTCATGCATGTTAACATTAGGTTGATCTGAGCATCAGGTCGAATCAATTAAACCGGTATCCGGGAATACCCGTTTGAATTGCTTTTCGAATGTGGTTCAAATCAACTCTAAACCTAAAACATCTTGATTATAATAACTTATCACCTGCATTCTCATGCCATGCTCATGCATCATTTTGATTGCATATGGTTGTTATTGAATGTTGCCATTCATTTCGGTAGGCTCCGCACCCCCGGATTCCACCGAATATCCGTCCGACGGATATCGTTCCTCCTCTGAGCAACAAGGCAAGCAACCCTTTTGATCATCCCGATAACACCTATGTTCTTGCTCCTGCACCTATTTATTGCATTAGGATCAAATGCTTCAATTGCTTTTGCCACGATAGTTGGACCCACTTCCTTTGCATGACTTAACCTTGTCACAGTAAATAGCCGAACCTTGCAACCTAGCATACCTGGTAGTTGCTTGAGCTATAATGTGCCTTATCCTGCTATGCATGCTATGCTTAGAGTTGTGTATGGTCTGTCATCTGGGAGATGAACAGAAATGTGGAATGTGTTCGGTGAGCAAAGGTCGTGTGTTGAACTTGATTTGGTAAAGGTACCGGTGAAAGGCTGTGTAGGAGTACATGGCGGGTTGTTTCATTGGAACCGTCCTTAGGAACTGAGTTTCGTGTATGTAATCCAAGACTAGATACTACCACATGCTGGGCCCTGAAATATGACCCCGCTCGGCCTATTAATCGCTTAGTACTCGGTCCAGGAGTTGCAAGTAGTTTCTGGTGTTTATAGTAATGCTGGAGGCCGTGCATGGTGCTGACCTGAGAGGTGGACCGTGATGCGGTAGGCAGTGGCACGGTGTACCAAGTGGCACCCGGATGGTGGGCTTGGAACCCTGCGCACATCGTTTGAGGCCGTGGCGGAAACCTCGGCCGGACTTCCGTACGGGTTACTCTCAGATAGGCGATAAACCTGGACTAGGTACTAGTGTGGTTAACGGTCGTGGCCGACTCCCTCGCTGGGCTTCCGCTTGAAGGTTGCCGAGGTGCATGACGTGCACATGGCGATAAGTGGCGGGAGCGTGTGTGACGAAGTACACCCCTGCAGGGTTATGATCTATTCGAATAGCCGCGTCCGCGGATATGGACTACTTGGAGACATATGTTGTTCATAGATAACTTCAATGGCTACTCATAAAATTGTCAAGATAAGCGTGAGTGTCGTGGACGGCATTTCCGTATGGAGACGGAATGATTCCACGATAGTGTATTGTTGTGGTGTTAGTGGACTCGTGTGCGAGAAATCAAGTTGTCAAAACTAATTTCAAAAAGCAAGTTGTCTAGCCACGAGTCAAATGCTGGCTTTCCGCATGAAACCCCACAATACCTTCTTGATACCTTGCATGAGTAGTTAGTCATCCTAAAGTCTTGCTGAGTACCTTCGTACTCATGTTTGCTTAATAAATGTTGCAGAGGTTGCTAATGACCCTAATGGTGGGTTCTTCGTAGACATCGACGACGACGAGTAGCTGGTGTCCCAGCTACGATCTGGCCCTACGTCGGCTCTGTAGTATAGTCAGGCCATGTGCCTTCTAGTTGCTCTGTCTGTACCCAGACAGTTTATAACTCTTCCGCTGGCTTGTATTGTATGACTGCTATCATGGGTCGTGAGACCCTTAATGTGTAATAATATGTGTGTGGCTCTTCCGAGCCTCTCAAATAAAGCTTGTATGTTTATGGTTATGTTGTGATGCCATCGATGTATCTATACATATCGGTATGCCATGCGTACGTGTGTCTTACTTGATATGTATGGGGTTCGAATACCTAGTCGTGAACTTTAGTAGCACTCCTTACAAGGAAATGCCCCTTTGTGATCCAACGAGCCTTGGTAGTTCGCTACTGCTCCGGACACATTGGTTGACCGGCATGTGTCCTTCTTAGCTGCTGTGTCTGTCCCCTTTGGGGAAATGTCACGCGACGTAATGGAGTCCTTGTAGCTTGCTACGACTCGTCTACGTTCGTTGATGACCGACACCTGCTTTGTTGGGTCATGTATGCCTGTCCTTGTGCGGAACTGCCACTTTGGTTTATGACTAGACATGTCGATCCGGGTTCTTTGACATTGGAATGCTAGCGACACTATCGCATACGTGAGTCAAAAGACGCAAACGGTCCCGGCTAAGGTAAGGCTGCAGCCGTGGAGTTAACCGTGCGTGAGACCACAAAGGGATGCGATGTGTTACAGGCTGGATTCCTATGGCTTAGGATCGGGGTCCCGACAATTTCCAACCGTTATCCACTCACACAACCCGCACATGAGGGGTTCTACCGCCCATTAGAGGTAGAACCACTCGTGAGGAGGCGGTACTACCGCCTAGCTGCTGAGTAGCGGATGAGTGGAGAGGTCGAGAGAGGAAGAACTACCGGGGCGGTACTACCGCTGCGAGGAGCGGTACTACCTCCCATAAGAGGTAGCACCGCCTCCTACATCCACTTACAATCCAGCCAAGAATACCTGAGCAGCCCTGGCGTGGTAGTAATAAGAGATACTACCACTCATGAGCGGTACTACCGCCCAGAACTACCGCTCGAGAACCCTCTTAGTCCGACAAGAGAAGTGTCGATACCTAGAGGTAGCGGCACTAGCCAGGGCACATCCACCCAGAGCTGTACTACCATTGGCCAAGGCGGTACTACCTCGGATAAGAGGTAGTACCGCTCCCTACCGCTCTAGGGAGCGGTACTACCACTTGGATCTTTTCAGGCAGGGTAGAGTCAAGGTTGGGGCTTCATTGAGGCAGGAAAGAGGGTGTGAATGAATGTGTACATGATGATTCCACCCAAACCTTTCCAATGCGGACCCCCTCTTAATAGTACGGTTTTTCCTACAAGTCAAGTCCACCGACAGTGAAACATAAGAAAGAAAACTGTCTTCACTTTAATGAACCGAGGGGCATGAATCGTCTTGTGCCATACGATGAAATACCTGATAGGCTTAATTCACACGACTAGTCAGAAAGTGCATTGTCATCAATTACCAAAACCACTAGGGTAGAAATTTTCCCTAACAATCACCCCCTTTTTGGTGGACTGATGACAATACGGGATTTGCACGGGTAAAATAAACGTGATAGAAAGCAAACCCAACTATCTAGAAAATATAGACAACCCCCTAGACGTGTGCACTATTTCGTGTATGCTTCGTCAATGCAATGTGCACACACTAGGGTTAACACCCCCCCTATATTTCATAGACATGCACTACTTGCATCAAGACAATATGAAAGCAATATAGATACAAGAAGTGATGTGAGCACTAATAATAGGGCACAAGATAGACATCTCACAAACTAAGACATAAGATAATTTAAAGGTAGCATATGTCTCACACCATATGACGTGGTCTCGCAAGAGTATCACATACATAAAACAAAGCACAACAAATGATAGAAGAGTTCATGAGCGAATAAAACCCATGCAATGAAAAGCACACTCGTGACTCACAAATCCCTAAACTCTCTCTCCCCTTTGGCAGCAAGACACCAAAAGGGGAGAGAGAACTAAGAGGATCCAGGAAGGCAGCAACTCAGATAACGGTCTTCAATACTCTTCGGACTCAGAGCTGGGATGCATAGTTCGAGGAGGGGCAGGGGATCTAGGCAAATCAGCATCAGAATCCCACGGGAAGTGTTTAGTGATCTAGGTGTCTTCATCACTGAGTTTGTCCTCAGAACCGCTAGAAATCTGTAAGTCCAGCTGCCTACCAATAGCCTTGCGATGACTGACAACCGCCTTCTTGGCAGCGTGAGCCTTGTACTGACACTTTGCCCACATACAGAACAACTTCTTCATCTTCTCCTTGATCTTCCTAGACCAAGATGGCTCAACATAAGGGGTCACAACACCGGGAGCAGTGGCACCCTCGGCCACAAAATCCTCATCGTCCTCTTCATCTTCAACCTGTTCGTCCTCAGGCATATCCCTCTCAGGAGCAGTGTGAGTAGCCCACTTATCCTTGTGCCTCAACTGAACAACTTTGTGTGACACCAGCTCACCACATTCAAAAAGCTCTCGAGGAAAAGTTGTTCCCCTGGTGCTCTCAATCAAATGCATTAGATAAGGTGCTTACATAGGGCACTTACACTCCAAAACAACAGAAAGTATCTTAGACCACATAAAATGTGAGACATCCAACATCTCCATGTTGACCTTGAACTTATGAGCCTGACAAAAAAGCAGCATATCCACCAAGTATGAGTGCACCTCGTCCAGATTCCCAACATGGGGAAAAGAGTGTGTCGGAAGATGCGGTGCATAATATCCACAAATAGTTCTAGCACCCAAGTAGGCTTTCCCGTGGTGGTGGAGATCTTCTATGTACTGTACTTGTAGAGGTGTCACTTGTGAGTTGAGGTAGTCTCTCTGTGAGGGCAGAAACCAAGTGGGTTCTGGAGCCCCTGATCATCGTATCCAAGAAGATTCATAAAAGACTTCCAGGGAGCAGAGAGCAGTCTTCCATTGGTCATCCAAGTGAAGGTCATGTCCTCATCAGTCCCTAGATGCACCGTGGCAAAGAACACAACAACAATATCTGGATCAAAGTCCTTGTTGAACTGCATAATATTGAGAATGCCCAGTTTTTCACAGAGTTGAAGAGCAGTCCCAAAGTACCCGACATTCTGCTGCAAATATTCCACGTCCATGGATTTGACATTAGCAACATATAAATTCTCCCTGTCCTTCAAAATATCATGATAGACCGAAAGTTGCTTTCTAGCCCAGAAGGGACAGTTGTGCAGAGATGGATCCTGAAGGTCACCATACGGATTGGCTTTGCGAGACATCCAAAAGTCCTTGCTGGATAGATTTTCCATGGATTGGGACTCTTTAGGCTGACAGCAGGTTGCTTTCCCTTTGACTTGGCAGACTGCTGACTTGATCTATCTTCTTGAGCAACCTTCTTGGGATGGCTTGAGTTGTCTTCTTCAAAGGTGCGGTAACGCTTCATGCTTCCACGGCTAGGGTTCACCCTATGCTCCTGAGGAGCAGAGCTTCCATATCCCGAGATCCAAAAACACAACCCAAAGGGAAACATGAGAGTAAATGATATGCATAAGCCAACAAGAAACCAAAAGTGGGAGAAAAGTTCATATTGAAGTTGAAAATATGTGCAATTGCGAGCACAAGGCGGTAGTATCGTTGACATTAGCGGTACTACCTCTAATGGGTGGTAGTACAACCCAAGTGAGCGGTAGTACCGCTCGGGGCAGAGACCACAGGGTGGCTACCATGGCTGGTCAGATCCGGTACTACCGAGGAAGGTAAGTGCACATATTCTCTAGTAGAACATCAAATCTACTCCATAGTCGCCTTCCACATCCTACTCATGTCGCGATTTCACAAAAAACGATGGATGCATCTCATATTAGCCTAACTCTAGATCTGAAGTAATAGACCCAAAACAAAGAAGATCGGGGGTAATACTGGCATCCATGGAAAGAGGAAGTGGTGGGATCGATTCCACCGGTTGGAATCGCAGAAGAACGACCGAAAAGGAGATTGTCGGTGGTCACCGGAGCCCTTGGATTGCCTGGAGATAGAAACCCATGAGGAGGAGTGGGGATGAATGGGTATGGGGAGTAGAAAATGCCCCTGCCCATGCCCCATAACCGCCTGTGGTTTCGCACACGTAGTAGTACCGCTCACAGAGTGGTATTATCGCTGAAGGTAGCAGTACTACCTCTTATATGAGGTAGTACCGCTCATACCCACAATAGTACCGCTCCACACGACCACAAGGTGGTTCCATTTGGTGGAAAATGCATAAAATATGATTTTTCTTTGAAGAAATGGCACGGGACTTGGAGACCAGTGAAAAACAAAGGGACACACCAAGTTGTGAAGAATCAAAACCTAATAAATACCAACTTGGGGTGACCCAAAATACGAACAAGCTCCCAAAAGCAAATGGATCACTAAGAGGGGGGGGGGGGGTCGGTGGCTGAAGCCACCTATGTTTGAGTCAATTGGTATGGCCCCGCAAAGATTTTAACCTTGGGCCCATGACAAAAACTCGTATTTGAAGCACCAGTGTCATAAAAATGAATAAAGTGAAAGACTTGATCGATTTAGCATAATAGGGGGAGGGATAGTTCATTGAGATAACAAGACTCCCCTAAATCCTTGCCTACATCTAAACACGATAGTATGATGGGAGTGGTGAGGTGTTCCTAACTTCAAACCACATTGCTGGAATCAATTATATTTAGCTCATGCCTTAACTCACGAAATCTTGCTTCATCCAATGGCTTCATGAAAATATTTACATGTCGTTCATTAGTGTTGAGGTGAATAAGATCAATCTCCCCATGCTTGATATGATCCTGGATGAAACAAAGACGAGTATCAATGTGCTTATTCATGCAATGTTGGACCGGGTTGTTGTAGATCGAGATGGAACTTTCATTATCACAATAAATAGGCACTTTGTGACAGTTGACACCGTAACCCTTTAAAGTTTGCCTCATCCAAATCAACTGAGCACAACAACTTGCATCAGCTACATACTCATCCTCGGTGGACGAGAGAGAAACACAATTTTGTTTCCTTGAAGACCAACTTACCAGAGAACGACCAATGAATTGGCAACCTCTGGAAGCTGATTTCCTCTCCACATGGTCTCGTGCCCAATTCGAGTCCGAATATCCTATGAGATCAAATGGAACACCTTTGGGATAAAATTGCAAAAACTATTTATGTTATGTATTAGTCTTTACTTTGTGTGAATGAATTGTTCTTTTATGACATGCCAATGCATATGAAGAGAGTTTAACTTTGTTGTTACATGATTTACATCACCTTGTGCTCACTACTAAATTACAAATCATTGTTAATTAGAATTGGCTTTGATATACCCCGGGATCTGGGCGGATCAATTACTTGAGCACTATATGCCTAGCTTAATGGCTTTAAAGAAAGTGCTGCTAGGGAGAAAACCCGGAAGTTTTATAGGTTCATTTATTTCTTTTGTGTGTTATTAACATAATTAAAAAAAGTGGGAACTTAAAACAATTTCCAAAAAGAGGGGCGAAAATGAGAAAGATGAGCACCGTTGAAGTGGGGGACGTCCATGAACTTTTATTCATGCCCATGGAAACTTTATGAATCTTGATCACAACAACTTTTCAACAAAAATAATTACCCCCTTGTACAAATCCATTGTATTATAAAAATAATCTGCCAAGAATGACCTTTTGGATGTTTAAATGGCTTGTTTGATATGTGTTGTGCAAAAATAGAAACTTTGGCTGCAGTATTTGATGTTTCATATTTTACTAGAACGTTAAAAGTTTTTGAAATTTTTAAATGGTACTGTTAAACAAAGTTTTTACAACTTCCTATTTTTCTAGAATTGTTGAAGTTACAAAAGTATAGTATTCATCTGCATCTTTATAGACTTTCCTATTTTTCATAGATTGCTGTTGTAGTTGCTTTGTGTGCTTATGTTTGAGTTCTTGTTGATCCCCATTGACTTGGGAGACATAGAATTGTGATAGCATACAATATGTAATATGAGATTATAATTATACAATAATGTGATGGCAAGACATGATGGGATTTGATGTTATATGTACTAACCTTTCTAATGAAAATCATGTTAAGTTTTGTGTGGATGAAGTGTTCGAAGATCAATGAGGTATCGATATGAGAAGAATAAGGAGAGGCAAGATGTCAAGCTTGCGTATGACCAAGGCATACCAAGTAAATATTCAAGGATAGTCAAGCGCCTAATCTTGGGGATGCCCCGGAAGGCATCACATCTTTCTTCTTCAACAATTATCGGTATGTCTCGGTTTTTGTTTTGTTCACTTGATATGTGTAAATTCTTAGAGCATCATGTGCCTTTTTATTTCCTTTTATAAATGCACCAAAGTCCATGGTTGATTTATAGAATGCTCTTTGCGCTTCACTTATATCTTTTGAGTATGGCTTTATAGAATGTTTCATGTGCTTCACTTATATCATTTGAAATTGGATGCCTGTTTCTCTACATATAGAAAACCATTACTTGTTGAATGCTCTTTTGCTTCACTTATATTTATTAGAGCGTGGTATTTTGTAGAAAGAATTAAACTCTCATGCTGCACTTATACCTATTTAGAGAGTAAACAAGAATTGGTCATTTACATGGTTAGTCATAAAATCCTACATAAAACTTGTAGATTACTGAATATGATATGTTTGATTCACTGCAATAGTTTTGCGATATTAAGATGGTAATATGTGGGGGTACTAGTGAATGATTGTGGTCTTGTAAGAATATTGATGTTAAGGTTTGTGATTCCCGAAGGATACACGTATCGTCTCTAGTTATGCGATGAAGTTGAAGCATAATTTATCCTTGACTGAAATCCTTTGTGTTGTTATAATCGGGGGCACGTGATGGTTAACTCCTACCAACCTCCTCCCTAGTGGCATGTGGATAGTACTTTGTTTCAAGAGAGATAATAAAACCTTATGATAATTATTTGAATTATTTATGACTAATGTGAATCCATGAATGTACGGACTCTCACATTTCCACATATTTGCTAGTCTCTTTGGTACCATGTGTTGCCCATTCTAACCTCGAGGATTGGTGCAAACTTCACCGATGCATCCAAACCCCGCGATGACGCACTCTATTGCACATGAGCCACCTTATATATTCCTCAAAACAGCCACCATACCTACCTATCATGACATTTCCATAACCATCTGAGATATATTGCCATGCAACTTCCACCGTCACATCATATGACTAGTACATTTATTGTCATATTGCTTTGCAAGATCGTAAGATAGCTAGCATGATATTTCAATGGCTTGTCCGTTTTTTGATATCCTTGCTATGCTAGATCATTGCACATCCTGGTACACTTCCAGAGGCATTCATATAGAGTCATATTGTTTAGCAGTTTTTATATTGAGTTGTAAGTAAATAGAAGTGTGATGCTATTTATTATTGAGGGCACTGTCTCAGTGAGGAACAAATGATGGAGGTAATGATTCTCCCACAAGTCGGTATGCGACTCCGGACGAAAAAAAGAAAGAAAGAAAGAAAGAAAAATAGAAAAGGGGAGAAAAAGGAGAGAAAACAGAGAAGGGACGGTGCTACTACCTCTTTTTCCACACTTGTGCCTCAAAGTGGCACCATGTTTTTCATATAGAGAGTCTCTTTTTTTGTCACTTTCATATGCTAGTGGGAATTTCTCATTATAGAACTTGGATCGTATATTCCGATGATGCGCTTCCTCAAATGCCGGAGGTCTTCATGAGCAGGCAAGTTGCATGTACACCCATTTAGTTTCGTTTGAGCTTTCATACACTTATAGCTCTTAGTGCATCCATTGCACGACAATCCCTACTCCCCGCATTGATATCTATTGATGGGCATCTCCATAGCCCATTGGTACACCTAGTTGATGCAATAATTTCTTCTCCACTTTTACCCCTTTGATACCTACCACCATATTCTATTCCACCCATATGCTATATTCATGGTTCATACTCATGTATTGTGTGAGTAATAAAAGCTGAAGCGCGCTAAAAAGCATGATCCAATTGCTTGGTTTGAGACCGGGGTGCTCATGATTTATACTTTCTGCTAGGAAGACCAAGTGACATGCTATATGATTATGTACAGATAACATTCTTTAGCACTGTTATTTTGAATGGACATGATTGTTAGCTAGTAAACCTGTGTATTGACGTCTTTATGTCAAATGATAGACTATTGCGTTGAATCACTTGTGAGGGAGTCCGTGATTAAGGGGTCCCTGGGCCACCGTCCTGTCTCTATGGGCCGAATAGTGGGCTGCTCTATGCTTATCATTGAAGGACCGAAGACTATGATGATGTCATGTCCGAGATGGAAATCTTCTTAGCTTTGATGTGCACTCCAAGGACATGATGATGGATTTGGCATGTTCATTATTTAATGTAACCGAGATTGTGTAACCCTAGACACCCCTGGTATCTATATAAACCAGAGGGTTTTAGTACATAGGATAGATTTAACATCATTACACCTAGGGTTTAGACCACAAGATAGGATCTCGAGGTAGATCAACTCTGTACTCGATACTTCATCATCAATATAACAAAGCAAGACGTAGGGTATTACCTCCATCAAGAGGGCCCGAACCTGGGTAAAACATCATCCCCCCTTGTCCCCTTGTTAACCATTGATACAAGATCCATCGTTCGGGACCCCCTACCCGAGATCGTTGTTTTTTACACCGACATTGGTGCTTTCATTGAGTGTTCCAATGTAGGATCGTCAGAAGGATCGATGGCTTGCCTAATCATCAGTAGTGAAATCTGTATCAGGGACACTTTTATCCCTGGATTGATCTTGTCGTTCGGCAGCGTCATGCTTTACGCTGATCCGATTGGCCGCCTTGCCTAGGTCAGAAGCTTTGCCCCTGATTAGGAGATTAGGTTCGGCATCCTAGAGTTCGTCGCCGACTCCAGGGGTGATCTAACTCTAGCCAAGCTTTCGTCTCCCCTTGAAGAGCTCGCAAGCCCCAATACCATAACTTCAAGAATGGAGGACCCCACTGTTGAGGTGCCCTCCACCCTGGATGCGGCCCTAAAGCCTGATCTAGTCGACACATTTGGGCCGCCTCCGGCCAAGCAGTGCCTAGATATAGCTCAGCCAACCCCGAGAACCGTGACACTATGAATAGATACCGCATATTCGGAGCGTATGGACCCCGCGGACATCTCGTCTCTCAACAAGCTACTCGGACGGATCCAGTCCTTGGGGATTACTGATGACCAACCCTCAATCTACGACCAGATCGGGCGTAAACCCGATGAAAGGGAAATTTACGTCCTGCCTATCACGCACCTGGTCACCACCATCGAGAACTCGATCGAAGGATCACCCTCTCAAATGAGTTGAGAATGGTTTATGTTTGAGTTTCCTGTTGGAGAACGTCGCATGGGAAACAAAAATTTTCCTACGTGCACGAAGACCTATCATGGTGATGTCCATCTACGAGAGGGGATGAGTGATCTACGTACCCTTGTAGATCATACAGCAGAAGCGTTAGTGAACGCGGTTGATGTAGTGGAACTTCCTCACGTCCGTCGATCCGCCCCGCGAACAATCCCGCGATCAGTCCCACGTTCTAGTACCGAACGGACGGCACCTCCGCGTTCAGCACACGTACAGCTCGACGATGATCTCGGCCTTCTTGATCCAGCAAGAGAGACGGAGAGGTAGAAGAGTTCTCCGGCAGCGTGACGGCGCTCCGGAGGTTGGTGATGACCTTGTCTCAGCAGGGCTCCGCCCGAGCTCCGCAGAAACGCGATCTAGAGGAAAAACCGTGGAGGTATGTGGTCGGGCTGCCGTGGAAAAGTCGTCTCAAATCAGCCCTAAAACCTCCGTATATATAGGTGGGAGGGAGGGGACCTTGCCTTGGGGCTCAAGGAGCCCCAAGGGGGTCGGCCGAGTCCAAGGGGGAAGGCTCCCCCCAAACCGAGTTGGACTTGGTTTGGTGGGTGGGAGTCCTTCCTTCCCTTCCCACCTCCTTTTTTTTTCTTTTCTCTTTGATTTTCTTTCCTAGGCGCATAGGGCCCTTTTGGGCTGCCCCACCAGCCCACTAAGGGCTGGTGCGCCACCCTCAAGGCCTATGGGCTTCCCCGGGGTGGGTTGCCCCCCCGGTGAACTCCCGGAACCCATTCGTCATTCCCGGTACATTCCCGGTAACTCCGAAAACCTTCCGGTAATCAAATGAGGTCATCCTATATATCAATCGTTGTTTCCGGACCATTCCGGAAACCCTCGTGACGTCCGTGATCTCATCCGGGACTCCTAACAACATTTGGTAACCAACCATATAACTCAAATACGCATAAAACAACGTCGAACCTTAAGTGTGCAGACCCTGCGGGTTCGAGAACTATGTAGACATGACCCGAGAGACTCCTCGGTCAATATCCAATAGCGGGACCTGGATGCCCATATTGGATCCTACATATTCTACGAAGATCTTATCGTTTCAACCTTAGTGCCAAGGATTCATATAATCCCGTATGTCATTCCCTTTGTCCTTCGGTATGTTACTTGCCCGAGTTTCGATCGTCAGTATCCTCATACCTATTTCAATCTCGTTTACCGGCAAGTCTCTTTACTCGTTCTGTAATACAAGATCCCACAACTTACACTAAGTCACATTGCTTGCAAGGCTTGTGTGTGATGTTGTATTACCGAGTGGGCCCCGAGATACCTCTCCGTCACACGGAGTGACAAATCCCAGTCTTGATCCATACTAACTCAACTAACACCTTCGGAGATACCTGTAGAGCATCTTTATAGTCACCCAGTTACGTTGCGACGTTTGATACACACAAAGCATTCCTCCGGTGTCAGTGAGTTATATGATCTCATGGTCATAGGAATAAATACTGGACACGCAGAAAACAGTAGCAACAAAATGACACGATCAACATGCTACGTCTATTAGTTTGGGTCTAGTCCATCACGTGATTCTCCTAATGACGTGATCCAGTTATCAAGCAACAACACCTTGTTCATAATCAGAAGACACTGACTATCTTTGATCAACTGGCTAGCCAACTAGAGGCTTGCTAGGGACGGTGTTTTGTCTATGTATCCACACATGTAAATGAGTCTTCATTCAATACAATTATAGCATGGATAATAAACGATTATCTTGATACAGGAATTATAATAATAACTATATTTATTATTGCCTCTAGGGCATAATTCCAACAGTCTCCCACTTGCACTAGAGTCAATAATCTAGCCCTCACATCATCATGCGAATTACATTGTAATAAATCTAACACCCATACAGTTCTGGTGTTGATGATGCTTTGGCCGTGGAAGAGGTTTAGTCAGCGGGTCTGCTACATTCAGATCCGTGTGCACTTTGCATATATTTACGTCCTCTCCTTCGACGTAGTCGCGGATGAGGTTGAAGCGTCGTTTGATGTGTCTGGTCTTCTTGTGAAACCGTGGTTCCTTTGCTAAAGCAATTGCACCCGTGTTGTCACAGAACAAGGTTATTGGATTCAGTGTGCTTGGCACCACTCCAAGATCCATCATGAACTGCTTCATCCAGACACCCTCCTTAGCCGCCTCCGAGGCTTCCATGTACTCCGCTTCACATGTAGAATCTGCTACGACGCTTTGCTTGGAACTGCACCAGCTTACCGCACCCCCATTAAGAATAAATACGTATCCGGTTTGCGACTTAGAGTCGTCCGGATCTGGGTCAAAGCTTGCATCGACGTAACCTTTTACGGCGAGCTCTTCGTCACCTCCATACACGAGAAACATCTCCTTAGTCCTTTTCAGGTACTTCAGGATATTCTTGACCGCTGTCCAGTGATCCACTCCTGGATTACTCTGGAACCTACCTGCCATACTTATGGCCAGGCTAACATCCGGTCTAGTGCACAGCATTGCATACATGATAGAACCTATGGCTTAAGCATAGGGGACGGAGCGCATATGCTCTCTATCTTCATCAGTTGCTGGGCACTGAGTCTTACTCAATCTCGTACCTTGTAAAACTGGCAAGAACCCTTTCTTGGACTGTTCCATTTTGAACCTCTTCAAATCTTTATCAAGGTATGTGCTTTGTGAAAGTCCTATCAGGCGTTTTGATCTATCCCTATAGATCTTAATGCCTAGAATGTAAGCAGCTTCTCCTAGGTCCTTCATAGAGAAACTTTTATTCAAGTAATCCTTTGTGCTCTCCAAAAACTCCACGTTGTTTCCAATCAGCAATATGTCATCCACATATAATATTAGAAACGCCACAGAGCTCCCACTCACTTTCTTGTAAATACAAGATTCTCCAATCACTTGTATAAACCCAAATGCTTTGATCACCTCATCAAAGCGTTTGTTCCAACTCCGAGATGCTTGCACCAGTCCATAAATGGATCGCTGGAGCTTGCACACCTTGTTAGCATTCTTAGGATCGACAAAACCTTCGGGTTGTATCATATACAACTCTTCCTTAAGGAAACCGTTAAGGAGCGCCGTTTTGACATCCATCTGCCAGATTTCATAATCGAAAAATGCAGCTATTGCTAACATGATTCTGACGGACTTAAGCATCGCTACGGGTGAGAATGTCTCATCGTAGTCAACTCCTTGAACTTGTGAAAAACCCTTTGCCACAAGTCGAGCTTTATAAACGGTCACATTGCCGTCAGCGTCCGTCTTCCTCTTAAAGATCCATTTGTTCTGAATAGCCTTGCGGCCTTCAGGCAGTACCTCCAAAGTCCACACTTTGTTCTCATACATGGATCCTATCTCGGACTTCATGGCTTCTAGCCATTTGTTGGAATCTGGGCCCACCATTGCTTCTTCATAATTTGCAGGTTCATTGTTGTCCAACAACATGATTGACAAGACGGGATTACCGTACCACTCTGGAGCAGCACGTGGTCTCGTCGACCTGCGTGGTTCGACAGAAACTTGAACCGGAGTTTCATGATCATCATCATTAACTTCCTCCTCAACCGGCGTCGCAACGACAGAGGTTTCCCCTTGTCCTGCGCCACCATCCAGAGGGATGAGAGGTTCGACAACCTCGTCAAGTTCTATCTTCCTCCGACTCAATTCTCTCGAGAGAAACTCCTTCTCGAGAAAAGCTCCGTTTTTAGCAACAAACACTTTGCCCTCGGATTTGAGATAGAAGGTGTACCCAACTGTCTCTTTTGGGTAACCTATGAAGACGCACTTTTCCGCTTTGGGTTCCAGCTTTTCAGGCTGAAGCTTTTTGACATAAGCATCACATCCCCAAACTTTAAGAAACGACAACTTTGGCCTTTTTGCCATACCACAGTTCGTATGGTGTCGTCTCAACGGATTTTGATGGTGCCCTATTTAAAGTGAATGCAACTGTTTCTAATGCATAACCCCAAAACGATAACGACAAATCGGTAAGAGACATCATAGATCGCACCATCTGTAATAAAGTACGATTACGACGTTCGGACACACCATTACGCTGTGGTGTTCCAGGCGGTGTCAACTGTGAAACAATTCCACATTGTCTTAAGTGAGCACCAAACTCGAAACTCAGATATTCACCTCCACGATCAAACCGTAGGAACTAGATCTTCTTGTTACGATTATTTTCCACTTCACTCTGAAATTGCTTGAACTTTTCAAATGTTTCAGACTTGTGCTTCATCAAGTAGACATAACCATATCTACTCAAATCGTCAGTGAAGGTGAGAAAATAACGATATCCGCCGCGCGCCTCTACGCTCATCGGACCACACACATCAGTATGTATGATTTCCAACAAGTCACTTGCACGCTCCATAGTTCCGGAGAATGGAGTCTTAGTCATCTTGCCCATGAGGCATGGTTCGCACGTGTCAAGTGAATCAAAGTCAAGTGACTCCAAAAGTCCATCAGCATGGAGTTTCTTCATGCGCTTTATACCAATATGACCTAAGCGGCAGTGCCACAAAAATATGGCGCTATCATTGTTAACTCTAACTCTTTTGGTCTCAATGTTATGTATATGTGTATTGCTATCAAGATTCAATATGAACAATCCTCTCACATTTGGTGCATGACCATAGAAGATGTTACTCATAGAAATAGAACAACCATTATTCTCTGACTTAAAAGAGTAACCGTCTCGCAATAAACAAGATCTAGATATAATGTTCATGCTCAACGCAGGCACTAAATAACAATGATTTAAGTTCATCACTAATCCTGATGGTAACTGAAGTGAAACTGTGCCGACGGCGATTGCATCAACCTTGGAACCATTTCCTACGCGCATCGTCACTTCATCTTTCGCCAGCCTTCGTCTATTCCGCAGTTCCTGTCTCGAGTTGCAAATATGAGCAACAGAACCGGTATCAAATACCCAGGCACTACTACGAGAGCCGGTTAGGTACACACCAATAACATGTATATCAAATATACCTGATTTTTCTTTGGCCGCCTTCTTATCTGCCAGATACTTGGGGCAATTGCGCTTCCAGTGACCCATACCCTTGCAATAGTAACACTCTGTTTCAGGCTTAGGTCCAGCTTTGGGTTTCTTCGTCGGATTGGCAACAGGCTTGCCGCTCTTCTTTGAATTACCCTTCTTGCCTTTGCCGTTTCTCTTGAAACTAGTGGTCTTATTCACCATCAACACTTGATGCTCTTTACGGAGTTCAGACTCTGCGACTTTCAGCATCGCAAACAACTCGCCGGGTGACTTGTTCATCCCTTGCATGTTGTAGTTCAACACAAAGCCTTTATAGCTTGGCGGCAGTGATTGAAGGATCCTGTCAGTGATAGCCTCTTGCGGGAGTTCAATCCCCAGCTCAGCTAGACGGTTTGAGTACCCAGACATTTTGAGCACATGTTCACTGACAGACGAGTTCTCCTCCATCTTGCAAGCATAGAATTTATCGGAGGTCTCATACCTCTCGATCCGGGCGTTCTTCTGAAAGATAAACTTCAACTCCTGGAACATCTCAAATGCTCCATGACGCTCAAAGCGACGTTGAAGTCCCGGTTCTAAGCCATACAAGACTGCACATTGAACTACTGAGTAGTCCTCCTTACGTGCTAACCAAGCGTTCTTAATATCCTGATCAGCCGTAGCGGGTGGTTCATCTCCTAGCGCAGCATTAAGGACATAATCCTTCTTCCCAGCTTGTAAGATTAGCTTAAGATTACGAGCCCAATCTACAAAGTTGCTTCCATCATCTTTCAACTTAGCTTTCTCTAGGAACGTATTAAAATTCAGGGTGACTGTCGCGTGAGCCATGATCTACAACACAAATATATTCAAAGTGGACTTAGACTATGTTCAAGATAATTAGAGTTTAACTTAATCAAATTTTTCGCTAAACTCCCACTCAAAAAGTACATCTCTCTAGTCATTTGAGTGGTTCATGATCCACTTACACTAGCTCAAGTCCGATCATCACGTGAGTTGAGTATAGTTTCAGTGGTAAGCATCCCTATGCTAATCATATCATCTATATGATTCATGATCGACCTTTCGGTCTCATGTGTTTCGAGGCCATGTCTGCACATGCTAGGCTCGTCAAGCTTAACCCGAGTGTTCCGCGCGCGCAACTGTTTTGCACCCGTTGTATGTGAACGTTGAGTCTATCACACCCGATCATCACGTGGTGTCTCGAAACGACGAACTGTAGCAACGGTGCACAGTCGGGGAGAACACAATTTCGTCTTGAAATTTTAGTGAGATATCACCTCATAATGCTACCGTCGTTCTAAGCAAAATAAGGTGCATAAAAGGATTAACATCACATGCAATTCATAAGTGACATGATATGGCCATCATCACGTGCTTCTTGATCTCCATCACCAAAGCACCGGCACGATCTTCTTGTCACCGGCGCCACACCATGATCTCCATCAACGTGTTTCCATCGGGGTTGTCGCGCTACTTATGCTATTACTACTAAAGCTACATCCTAGCAAAAGAGTAAACGCATCTGCAAGCACAAACGTTAGTATAAAGACAACCCTATGGCTCCTGCCGGTTGCCGTACCATCGACGTGCAAGTCGATATTTTCTATTACAACATGATCATCTCATACATCCAATATATCACATCACATCGTTGGCCATATCACATCACAAGCATACCCTGCAAAAACAAGTTAGACGTCCTCTAATTTTGTTGTTGCATGTTTTACGTGGTGACCATGGGTATCTAGTAGGATCGCATCTTACTTACGCAAACACCACAACGGAGATATATGAGTTGCTATTTAACCTCATCCAAGGACCTCCTCGGTCAAATCCGATTCAACTAAAGTTGGAGAAACCGACACTTGCCAGTCATCTTTGAGCAACGGGGTTACTCGTAGCGATGAAACCAGTCTCTCGTAAGCGTACGAGTAATGTCGGTCCAAGCCGCTTCAATCCAACAATACCGCGGAATCAAGAAAATACTAAGGAGGGCAGCAAAACGCACATCACCGCCCACAAAAACTTTTGTGTTCTACTCGAGAAGACATCTACGCATGAACCTAGCTCATGATGCCACTGTTGGAGAACGTCGCATGGGAAACAAAAATTTTCCTACGCGCACGAAGACCTATCATGGTGATGTCCATCTACGAGAGGGGATGAGTGATCTACGTAACCTTGTAGATCATACAGCAGAAGCGTTAGTGAACGCGGTTGATGTAGTGGAACGTCCTCACGTCCCTCGATCCACCCCGCGAACAATCCCGCGATCAGTCCCACGATCTAGTACCGAACGGACGGCACCTCCGCGTTCAGCACACGTACAGCTCGACGATGATCTCGGCCTTCTTGATCCAGCAAGAGAGACGGAGAGGTAGAAGAGTTCTCCGGCAGCGTGATGGCGCTCCGGAGGTTGGTGATGACCTTGTCTCAGCAGGGCTCCGCCCCAGCTCCGCAGAAACGCGATCTAGAGGAAAAACCGTGGAGGTATGTGGTCGGGCTGCCGTGGAAAAGTCGTCTCAAATCAGCCCTAAAACCTCCGTATATATAGGTGGGAGGGAGGGGACCTTGCCTTGGGGCTCAAGGAGCCCCAAGAGGGTCGGCCGAGTCCAAGGGGGAAGGCTCCCCCCCAAACCGAGTTGGACTTGGTTTGGTGGGTGGGAGTCCTTCCTTCCCTTCCCACCTCCTTTTTTTTCTTTTCTCTTTGATTTTCTTTCCTAGGCACATAGGGCCCTTTTGGGCTGCCCCACCAGCCCACTAAGGGCTGGTGCGCCACCCTCAAGGCCTATGGGCTTCCCCGGGGTGGGTTGCCCCCCCGGTGAACTCCCGGAACCCATTCGTCATTCCCGGTACATTCCCGGTAACTCCGAAAACCTTCCGGTAACCAAATGAGGTCATCCTATATATCAATCTTCCTTTCCGGACCATTCCGGAAACCCTCGTGACGTCCGTGATCTCATCCGGGACTCCGAACAACATTCGGTAACCAACCATATAACTCAAATACGCATAAAACAACGTCGAACCTTAAGTGTGCAGACCCTGCGGGTTCGAGAACTATGTAGACATGACCCGAGAGACTCCTCGGTCAATATCCAATAGCGGGACCTGGATGCCCATATTGGATCCTACATATTCTACGAAGATCTTATCGTTTGAACCTTAGTGCCAAGGATTCATATAATCCCGTATGTCATTCCCTTTGTCCTTCGGTATGTTACTTGCCCGAGATTCGATCGTCAGTATCCGCATACCTATTTCAATCTCGTTTACCGGCAAGTCTCTTTACTCGTTCTGTAATACAAGATCCCACAACTTACACTAAGTCACATTGCTTGCAAGGCTTGTGTGTGATGTTGTATTACCGAGTGGGCCCTGAGATACCTCTCCGTCACACGGAGTGACAAATCCCAGTCTTGATCCATACTAACTCAACTAACACCTTCGGAGATACCTGTAGAGCATCTTTATAGTCACCCAGTTACGTTGCGACGTTTGATACACACAAAGCATTCCTCCGGTGTCAGTGAGTTATATGATCTCATGGTCATAGGAATAAATACTGGACACGCAGAAAACAGTAGCAACAAAATGACACGATCAACATGCTACGTCTATTAGTTTGGGTCTAGTCCATCACGTGATTCTCCTAATGACGTGATCCAGTTATCAAGCAACAACACCTTGTTCATAATCAGAAGACACTGACTATCTTTGATCAACTGGCTAGCCAACTAGAGGCTTGCTAGGGACGGTGTTTTGTCTATGTATCCACACATGTAAATGAGTCTTCATTCAATACAATTACAGCATGGATAATAAACGATTATCTTGATACAGGAATTATAATAA
Organism: Hordeum vulgare subsp. vulgare; assembly: GCF_904849725.1. Taxonomy (NCBI): domain Eukaryota; kingdom Viridiplantae; phylum Streptophyta; class Magnoliopsida; order Poales; family Poaceae; genus Hordeum; species Hordeum vulgare. The sequence goes on along the minus strand of NC_058523.1, from coordinate 192,337,552 downwards.
TAACTATATTTATTATTGCCTCTAGGGCATAATTCCAACATTTCCGACCATCAAGATCACTCTTTAGTTCGGAATCCGAACTCATCCCGGTAAATAGTTCAGAATCGGCCCCCAATCTGGCGCCCGACCTTGAGTCAGAGCATCAGAATCCAGCTGACAATCCGGACCCTGAACCTGGTGCGCTGAATACCACGATAGTACAAGGTACAACCATTGTGCCTCCGGACTCATGTCCTATTGGGATAAGAATTTTTCCCACCCACACCCACGTCGAATACTCTCCAACTAATTCGGGGAAGCCCGACATATAGGACCTGTTGTATGTCAAGTAATAGCCAGGGGAAACAATGCACCACCGATGAGCTCGATTCCTCCTTACTAAAAACAGGATGGCGGATTGCAACGATCAGGAGATCATAGCAGCCTTCTGGTATAACTACCGAGATGAAGGGATCCTAAATGCTCTCACTCGCTGCCACATCCAAAACATCACCGAGCTATCAGAGCTGGTGCATAAATACTATGCCATGGAAAGCACCTGGCAGGCTCAACAGATGCGCATGGAGTCAACCCAGACCAAGGAACCGAGAGGAGCACGACGAAAGTGCATACCCCCACAGCGATGGGCCAAACACGAGCCCACAAAAAAAAAACCCCTCATAGGATACAAGACTATTCTTGACGAGCAATTGGATAAGCCGTGTCCCATACACTCCATCTTGCAAAATATAAATCCTCCTAATAGCCTCTGAGCTTGCTGCATCGTGAGGCTAGTCACTAAAAGTGGAGAGGCCATCCTCCGAACTTCATCCACAAGCAGATATTCATCCACACCTTTCAATAATAACTCCGAGATCCTAATGATCTACAAGACATTTTCCTCAAAAAATCAGAGGAAGAGAGCTCTTTGAGACCTCGAAGAGATACACCAGATGGAAGTGAAGAACTCATGGACAAACACACGAATAACTATGATAACCCACAAGTATAGGGAATCACGACAACCTTCACGGGTAGTATTTCATCCTAATTTATTGATTCAACACAAGGGGATCCAAAGAATATTTATTGGCCGTAACAATTGAGTTATCAATTCAACCGCACCTGGCATATCTCTCTCCAGCAAGGATTTAGTAGGACATCAAATGATAGTAGTAACGGTAGCAGTGATGGCAGCAATTTTGGTAAAAATAGTAACAGTAGTAATAGTAGCAATTGTGTAGCGGGTGTGAGTAACAGCAACAATAGTAACTTAGCAATATTCAGTATATGTAAAGCATAGGCACGTGGATGAGTGATGGATGCTGATTTAGATGACACTGATCATGAAACAGTTACACACTAGGGTGACACAGAACAAGCTCTAATTCATCAATATAATGTAGGCATGTATTCCGTATATAGTCATACGTGCTTGCGATAAGAACTTGCATGCCATCTTTTGTCCTACCCTCCTGTTGTGCGGGGTCCTATTGGAAACTAAGGGATATTAAGGTCTGCATTTAATAGAGAACCGAAACAAAGCATTAACACATGGTGAATACATGAACTCCTCAAACTACGACAATCACCGGAACTAATCCCAATTATTGTCACCTTATGGTATGGGGATCAAGACACGTAATAGGTAACTGCAACTTGCAAGATAGGATCAAAATCACTCTCATATTCATGAAAACATAATACATTTAGGTCTGAAATCATGGCACTCGGGCCCTATTGACAAGCATTAAGCATAGCAATGTCATAGTAACATCAATCTCGCAACATAGTGGATACTCGGGATCAATCTCTATCAAACTTAACTCGATTACATGATCAATCTCATCCAAACATCATCACCATTCAACGAGCCTAATAAGGAATTACTGACTCCCGACAGTGAGCATCATGGAATTGTTGATGGAGACGGGTTAATGACGACGACGGCGACGAATCCCCCTCTCCAGAGCCCCAAACGGACTCCAGATCAGCCCTCCGGAGGAAGGATAGGAGGTGGCGGTTGCGCCATCTCGTGAAGCGCAATGAGAACTCTCTTATTTTTCTCTCTGAAGATGTGATTTTATAGGACTGGAATTAGGGTCGGAGGAGCCATGTAGGCCCCACAAGCCATCAAGGCGCAGCCAGGGTGGGGGGGGGTTGTTGTCTTGTGCCCCCCTCACAACATTTCTCTAGCACGTCTTCGCTCCATAATTCCTTATAAATGTCATAAATAATTCACAAAAAGTTTCATACAATTCCGAGAAATTTTCTTTGTGTACAAAAAATAACACCAAGGTAGTTCTGCTGAAAACAACATCATCTAGGTTAGTTTCATTCAAATCACACAAAGTAGAGGTTAAAACCAGAGCAAAAGTGTTTAGAAAAGAAGATACGTTGGAGACGTATCAACTCCCCCAAGCTTAACTCATTGCTTGTCCTCAAGCAATTCAGTTGATAAACTGAAAGTGATAAAGAAAACTTTTACAAACACTTTTTGTTCTCGTCATTATACATATGCTTAGCTAATGTTCAGGTTTCCATCATAGACCATAAATAAACACATCCATGATAACAATTTAAGCATCATATCCAATCATGGAAATGCATAACCAACTAGTAAGAAATAATAAGATATCTCACATGCCAACAATTTGTCAAAACAATCACGATATAATATGTTGACATGGTATCTCGCTAGCCCTTTCTGGGCCTAGTGCTAGTTGCTGTTTTCTCCATGTTTTTCCACTTTTCAGGTTCGAGTACCAAACGAAGCCCAATTGACCTAAAACTTTTTGTGAATTCTTTTTGGACCAAAACAAGACCGTGGAGCATCAGAAGATGTCCAAGAGGCGCACGAGGCCCCCACAAGCCATCAGGGCGTGGCCTGGGGGGCATGATGGCTTCTGGCCGCCTCGTGGCTCCGCCGACCCTGTTCTCTATCTTATAAATTCCCATTTACCCTAAAACCATGATAGGAGATCCACGTAAGTCTCTGTTCCGACGGGAGGTCATCTAGAGATCCATTCCAGCACTCTGCCGGAGGGGGACCGATCACTGAGGGCTCCTTCATCAACCTTGCTGCCCTCATGATGATGTGTGAGTAATTCATGACATACCTATGTGTCCATAGAAGTACCTAGATAGAATCTCTCTCTCTCTCTCTCTTTGATCATCAATACAATGATCATTGCACCTCTGCTTTGATCGATATGATGTAACTCTTTTGTACGGTGCATCTGTTGGGATCTGATGAATTGTGGGTTTATGTTCAGATTATTCATGATAAATGTTCAAGTCTCCTATGATATATAATATGATTCTTATGATCATGATTATGATAGCTTCGTAATTATCTCCAATCTATTGAAATAGTTTGGCCAACTAGATTGATATTTCTTCGGTGAGAGAGGTGCGTTGTAGTAGGTTCAACCTAGTGAGTTTTTATATCACAGTGACAGAAGGGGACAAGTTGCGTCTTTGTGTTGCTGATACTAAGGGTAAAACGATGTGGTTTATTCATATTGGTTGAGTTTACTTTGTCTACATCATGCCATCTTACTCCAAGCATTACTTCGTTTGCCATGAACTTAATACGTAGAGAGGCAAGCATAGAAGCGTTCTAGAAGTGAACTAACAGTAATAGGTGCACTTAGGAGTTGGCCCATTTGTTTACGGAAGTGATACCTATATTTACATGATCAATGCCGTGAAAATCGCATAACTATCCGCTCTTCTATCAATCGCCCAATAGTAATTTGTTCACCCACTGTATGCTATTTTTATGAAGATGCCATTAGGGAAAGATATGCTCCCGGGTCTATTCACAACATATTGCTAAAACCTCCAATACCTTGGTGCCATTTATTTGCTTTTATTTTATTTTGCATTTTAAAATTATCTACAATTATCTACACACCTCATTCGCGTGCAAATAACGAGACCAAGGGGATTGACAACCCTCTTGTCCGCGTTGGGTGCAAGATGTTTGTTCTTTTGTGTGCAACTGCTGAAGATGGTTGTGGATTTATATTCCTATTGGTTTGATAAACCTTAATTTCATAAATCTGGGAAATACTTACCCACTTTGTGCTCTGATTACTCATTCCTCTTCATGAAAAACCCAACCCAGATCGTGAGTATCATGAAGGATTTATAGCGCCATTGCAGGGGAATATCATCACCAACTATCAAGTAACTCCACACAAAATTTCATTCACTTGCCCCTCTTTTTATTTGCTGGTATATTTAGTTTGTCTCCTATATAAAAATAAAAATACAAAAAATATTTATCTTGGCTTACTTAGCTTGTCACTAGATTGCATCTTCACTCTCTAGTTTGCTTGTTACACTTATTACTTTGCTTGCTCGGTCACCATGTTGCAAGACAGATTCAATAACATCTCGTATGACCATAGAATGATTGGAGTGGAAGGCTCCATGAAACTTTCATGACTTCTCAATATGAGCACAATGAGTTTTTGCTTTAGAGATCAAAGAGCATTCAACTTTGCTTGATGCAATGAGTGATAGACTTGATGAGGTCAACAAAAAAGTGTCTAATATTCAATCACAATTTTCTAAAATAGAAGAATTGCTAGGAAAGGTTTCCGATAAGCAAACCACTCTAGTAAATAGGATGGCTGCTAAACCAGAGTCTTTACCTATTGATAATCGGGATGAAGACCTTAAAATGATTGTTACTTCTCCTATTGAATCTTTTGTTTACATACCTGAATACTAATGATAAAGGGACTAGAGATGAGTAAACTCTAGTTAAGGAGCATTCTGTTTGCTTGGAGGGTGATGATTTTAATGATAAAATTGAAAAAGTGGGTTTGGAGAGGTCAAAACTTTAACTACTGATGTGCCCACTTTCTTGGATTACAAGGACTTTAATTATGATAATTGTTCTTTAGTATAATGTTTTTCCTTACTACAATCCATTATTAGCTCACCTAATGCTTACGAACAAAATAAAGCTTTTACTCAACATATAGTAGAAGCTATGGTAAAAGCATATGATGAGAAACTTGAGCTTAAAGTTTCTATTCTTAGAAAGTTGCATGATGAGTGGGAACATACTATCAAAATTAAGATAAATAAATAGGAATTCAATGCTTTGTGTGACCTTGGTGCTAGTTTTTCAATTATACCTAAAGCTTTGTGTGATGTGTTGGGTCTGACTAATATTGAAGAATGTTCCCTTAACTTGCATCTTGCATATTCTACCATTAAGAAACACTTATATAGAATTAATGATGTAATTATTATTGCAAATAAAAGTTATGTGCTTGTGTATTTTATTGTGCTTGATATTTATTTTAATCCTACTTGTTCTATTATACTTGGAAGACCTTTCCTACGAACTATAGGTGCAATCATTGATATCAAAGAGGGTAATATAAGGTTCCACTTCCCATTAAAGAAAGGGATGGAACAATTACTTGGAAAGAGAATCAAACCACCTTATTAATCTATCATGAGGGCCACTTATGGATCAAATGTCAAATATGTCAACACTTGAAGCTATGCAATATGCCTAGCTAGGGGCGTAAAACAACAACGCTTGTTGGGAGGCAACCCAATAGTTATCTTTAAATTTTTCCTTTAATTTCTATTAGTGTGTTATTTCCTATATAATAATTGTGTTTTTATGTTTTAATTAGCGTTTGTGCCAAGTAAAGCCTTTGGGATGATTAGCATGATGAGTAGAACTGATACGATGCAAAAACAGAAACTTTGACGCCCAGTGCAGAATTTCTATGATTTTACTCGGACGTATTTCTAAGCTGAATGTTTTACACAGTACTCATATAAGAGTTAACCAGGTCCTCCTAATTTTTCAGAATTTTTGGAGTTACATAAGTGTGGAAATTAAATACATTACTACGGATTGTTCTGTTTTAAATATATTCTATTTTTGCATGCATATTTTGCTAGTTTTGGTTATGCTATGGACTATATCGGGAGGTATAAGCCATGGAGAAGTTAGAATACAGTACCTTATACTAAAATAAAATAGTAATCAATTTATAACAGTACCTAAAATTGATTATAATGTTGCCTATACTAACGGATCTCACGAAGTTTTGTTGAGTTTTGTGTGATTGAAGTTTTCAAGTTTTTGGTATTATGTCGATGGACAAAGGAATGAGAAGTGGAAAGAGCCTAAGCTTGGAGATGACCAAGGAACCCCAAGGTAATATTATAGGAAGACTCAAGCGTCTAAGCTTGGGTGTGCTTGATACGTATGTTACTTGGAGCTACATTTTTATTCACCACATGATATGAGTTTTGCTTGGAGCGTCTTTTTATTTTGTTTATTTTTACTTTTAGTTTGCCACAATCATTGTTTTTGGGACACACCTATTTTATAGAGAGACACCATCATCCTGATTTGTTAGAATACTCTTATGTGTTTCACTTATATCTTTTGAGCTTAGATTGCTCTAGTACTTCACTTATATCTTTTTTAGCACGGTGGCGTCTAGATTTTATAGAAATAATATGTTATCATTCTTCACTTATATTTTTTCAGAGTTAGTAAATAGTGATGGTAATTTGTATGGATCATAAGACTAGATCAAAAATAATGAGTGTTCAATAAGTGATAATTAAAACCATCATGTACCACATATAGAGAAATTGTGGTTAATGATATTGATGTGGTGATATGAAAAGGTGTGAGTGCATAATAATTAATTCAAAGAGGTGTTGATACTAAGAGATGTTAAAACTTCTTGAACATCTGAAAAATTAAAAGGGCATGGTGATGATGTGGGAGCATTTCTATTCCTCGTTGAAAACCTAGTGTTGTTTTGAGTCGGAGTCGCGTGATGGTGAATTCCTACCAACCCTCTCCCTTGGAGCATGCAAGTAGTACTTTCATTTATGATAAGACTAATAAAAATTTGCAATAAGTATATGAGTTCTCTATGACTAATGTGGCACCATGGAGATACACAATCTCACCTCCTCATATTTGCTAGTCTCTTTAGTACCGCGCATAACCCATTCCCACCTCGAGGATTGGTGCAACTTTCGCTCGTGCATCCAAACCGCATGACATGATACGCTCTAGCGCACATAAGCCTTATTGTAACCTCCTCAAAACAGCCACCATACCTACCTATTATGGCATTTCCACAGCCATTCCGAGATATATTACCATGCAAATTCCATCATCACTTCACATGACTAGTTCGTTCATCATCATATTGGTTTGCATGATCATATAGAGCTGACAGAGTATTTGTGGAAAATCCACCATTCATAGTAGAATTTGTGGCAAAGCCACCAAAAATCATATGTTGAATACATGTCATGCTAGATCATTGCACATCCTGGTACACTGCGAGATTCAATTATATTTGAGTCATGTTGCTTCATTCATCATATCGAGTTATCCATGAGTTGTAAGTAAATAAAAGTGTGATGATCATCATTTGTAGAGCATTTCCCCAGTGAGGAAATAAAGATGGGGGAGGCCAAATGAGCCCATCATAAAAAATGAATGAGGGAAAAAGAGAGAAAGAACTTTGCTACCATCCTTTACCACATGCGTGCCTCAAAGTGGCACCATGTTCATCATGTAGAGAGTCTCATGTTACATCATTCATATGCTAGTAGGAATTAAAAAAATTATAAACTTGGCTCGTATATTCCAATAACGGGATTCCTCAAATGCCCGAGGTCTTCATGAGAAAGCAAGTTGGATGCACACCCCACCTAGCTTTAGTGAAGCTTTCATACACTTATAACACTAGTGCATCATTTTCATAGCAATCCCTATTCCTTGTGTCAATATCTATCGATGGGTATTTCCATAACCCGTTTGTACACCTAGTTGATACGAGACTATCTTCTTCAATTTTCAACCCCTTTGAAACCTACCACATTACTCTATTCCACCTATATGCTATGTCCAATGGGTCACGCTCATATATTGCATGAAGAATAAAAAGTTGATGCATATTGAAAAAGGATGATCCAATTGCCTCACTTGGGCACCATGGTGCTTGACATTTGTAGTTTTGTGATGAAGATGGAGCCATGCCTTGCTAATATAATAAAGATGGAAAGGGTTGAAACAATCTTTGAAGATCGTACACTTTGAAAAATTAATTGTTTTGCTGCTTATACTTATAAATATCGCTGTGTTAATACTTGTTAATTCATCGTTTCTCAGTGAGCATACATGCATAAGAATACATCATGGATAGCATGTCACATCAAAAATTCTGTTTTTATGATTTACCTACTCGAGGACGAGCAGGAATTAAGCTTGGGGATGCTTGATACGTATCCAACATATCTATAATTTTTGATTATTCCATGCTATTATGTTATAATTCTAGAACACTTTTTATGAAGTTATATACCAATTTATATGATTTTTGAGCACTAACCTATTGACCCAGTGCCTAGTGCTAGTTGTTGTTTTCTGCATGTCTTCCGCTTTTTAGGTTCCAATACTGAACGAAACCCAATTGACCTGAAACTTTTTGTGATTTTTTTATGGACCAAAACAAGACCGTGGAGCATCAGAAGAAGGTCGGTAGGAATACGAGGTCCCCAGAAGCCATCACGGTGCAACCTTGGGGGGGGGGGCAGCCTGATGACTTGTGGCCACCTCGTGGCTCCCCCGTCCCGTTCTCTTGCCTATAAATTCCTATTTACCCTAAAACCATCAGAGGAGGTCCCAAATCACTTTTTACGCCACCGCAAGTCATTGTTCCGACTGGAGGCCATCTAGAGCTTTGTTTCGGCACTCTGTCGGAGGGGGATTGATCACGAAGGGCTTCTCCATCAACCTGCCTTCCCTCATAATGATGTGTGAGTAGTTCACCACAAACCTACGGGTCCATATAAGTACCTAGATGGCATATCTCTCTCTCTTTGATCTTCAATACAATATGATCATCACATCTTCGCTTTGATCCATATGATGTAACTCTTTTGTACAATTCGTTTGTTGGGATCCGATGAATTGTGGGTTTATGTTCAGATTATTGATGATAAATATTTGAGTCTCCTCTGATATATAATATGATTATTATGCGCATCAATATGACAGCCTCGTAATTCTCTTCGATCTATTGAAATAGTTTGGCCAACTAGATTGATATTTCTTCGGTGAGAGAGGTGCATTGTAGTAGGTTCAACCTGGCGAGTTTCTCTATCCCAGTGATAGAAGCGGACAAGTTGCATCTTTGTGTTTCTGCCACTAAGGGTAAAACGATGGGGTTTATTCATATTGGTTGAGTTTAATTTGTCTACATCATCTCATCTTACTCCAAGCATTGTTTCATTCGCCATGAACTTAATACGTAGAGAGGCAAGCATAGAAGCGATCTTTAAGTGAAGTAATAGTATTAGATGCAGGCAGGAGTTGGCCTATTTGTTTATAAATATGATGCCTATATTTACATGATCATTGCCGTGAAATCGCATAACTATCCACCCTTCTATCAATTGCCCAACAGTAATTTGTTCACCCACCGTATGTTATTTTTATGAGAAATTCCATTAGGGAAATCTATGCCCCCCAAGTCTATTCACAACATATTGCTAAAACTTCCAATACCTTGATGCCATTTATTTGATTTGATTTTATTTGCATTTTACAATTATATACAATTATCTACACACCTCACTCGCTTGGATAGTTTCGAGTGGTGGTTCATGGAGTGTCCAATCATTGAAATTTTGCAATATATTATTTAGTAACTCTTCTGCTTGTGCAACTATTCTTTCCCTAAAAACACAACCAACACAACTATGTAGGAAGTCCCTAGAAGCATCGGTTAGTCCATTATAAAAGATATCAAGAATTTCATTCTTCTTAAGAGGATAGTCAGGCAAAGCTCTAAGTAGCTCGAGAAGCCTCCCGCAGACTTGAGAGAGATTCTCTTCTTCAATTTGTAGAAAGTTAAATATTTCCTGTAAGGCAGCTTGTTTCTTGTGAGAAATTTTTCGGAGAAGTAATAAAGCATGTCCTAGGGACTACGCATACAACCAGGAGCCAGAGAAAGAAACCATTCCTTGGCCTCGTTTTTCAGCAAGAGAGGAAAAAGCTTAAGGATATAATAGTAGCATATATTTTCATCATTGGTGAACAAAGCAGCAATATAATTCAATTTCATAAGGTGTTCGTCCATAGTTTCATTTTCATAACCATGAAAAGGTTCAGACTCTACTATATGAATTAATTCGGGGTTTATAGAAAATTCATAGTACTTATCAGTGACAAATATAGGAGAAGTAGCAAATTTAGGATCATGTTTCATCTTCTCCATCATAGAACCTTCTTTTAGTTTGCATAGTAACATTTTCAAATCGTCTCTATTGTTGCAAGAAAGAAAGTCCCTAGCTACCTCACCATCCATAACATAACCTTCACGTACATAAGGTAATTCTTATCTATTAGGAGGACGAGGTGTAAGAGGTAATTCAAGATCTTCATCAGTTTCAACATTTTCAAGTTCGCAAACTCTAGCAATATGAGCATCAAATAATTCACTCAGTGGCACAGTTTCAGTTTCAACATGTGTAGGAATGGTATGATGATTAATTTCAGAAGTAGCATCATCAAGTTCATGTGACATATCAGGACAATCAACATGTGGGGGTGTAACAAGCTTATTCAAAACAGTAGGTGAATCAAAAGCAGAGCTAGATGGCAGTTCCTTACCTCCTCTCGCATGAGAGGGGATGACCTTAGTTCGGTTATCTTTTAGATTCTTGATAGTGGAAATTGTATATCCTCAGGTCAACACAATAAATAAAGCTATTGTCCCCGACAATGGAGCGAGAAAAAGGTCTTGATAACCCACAAGTATAGGGGATCGCGACAGTCTTCACAGGTAATATTTCATCCTAATTTATTGATTCGACACAAGGGGATCCAAAGAATATTTATTGGCCGTAACAGTTGAGTTATCAATTCAACCACACCTAGGATATCTCTCTGCAGCAAGGATTTAGTAGCACAACAAATGATGGTAGTAACAGTAGCAGTGATAGCAACAATTTTGGTAACAGTAGTAACAGTAGTAATAGTAGCAATTGAGTAGCGGGTGTGACAGTAGTAACTTAGCAAGATTCGGTATATGTAAAGCATAGGCACGTGGATCAGTGATGGATACTGATTTAGATTACATTGGTCATGTAACAGTTACACACTAGGGCGGCATAGGACTAGCTCCAATAGATCAATATAATGTAGGCATGTATTCTGTATATAGTCATACGTGGTGGCAATTAGAATTTGCATGCCATCTTTTGTCCTACTATCCTGTTGCAGCGATGTCCTATAGGAAACTAAGGGATATTAAGACCTTCTTTTAATAGAGAACTGGAACAAAGCATTAACACATGGTAAATAGATGAACTCCTCAAACTACGACAATCACTGGAAAGAATCCCAATTATTGTCATCTTGGGGTATGTGGATCAAGACACGTAATAGGTAACTGCACCTTGCAAGATAGGATCCAATTCACTCTCATATTCATGAAAACATAATAGGTTCAAATCTAAAATCATGGAACTCGTGCCCTAGTGGCAAGCATTAAGCATAGAAGAGTCATAGTAACATCAATCTAAGAACATAGTGGATACTAGGGATCAAGCCCTATCAAACTTAATTCGATTACATGACCAATCTCATCCAATTCCATCACTGTCGAGCAAGCCTACAAAGGAATTACTCATTCCCGGTGGTGAGCATCATGGTAGTGTTGATGAAGAAGGGTTGGTCATGACGGCGACGACAAACCCCCCTTTGTAGAGCCCCAAACGGACTCCAGATTAGCCCTGTGGAGGAAGAACACGAGGTGGCGGCGGCTCCATCTCCTGAAACACGATGAAAACTTCTATCTTATGTTTTTTCTCCGAAGATGTGATTTTGTAGGACTGGAATTAGGGCCGGAGGACCCACGTGGGCCCCACAAGCCATCAGGGCGCGACCAGGGGCACCCTGTTGGCTTATGCCCCCTGGTGGCGTTTCTCTGACAAGTCTTCATTCCAAAATTCCTTATAAATGCGTGAAATAATTCACAAAAAGTTTCTTGCAATTTCGAGAACTTTTATTTTTGCACAAAAAATAACACCAAGGAAGTTGATATGAAAACAACGTCAGTCCGGGTTAGTTCCATTCAAATCATGCAAATTAGTGGTTCAAACCAGAGCAAAAGTGTTTGGAAAAGTAGATACGTTGGAGACATATCAAACATTCGGTGAGGAAGACCAGCCGAGAATCCGCTCCAACTGAACACGTGCCGCTCTGGTTCTCAACCCCATTGTACACGTCTTTTGGCTCCACAAGGTGCTTATGGACGACCACAACGGTCTAAACCTCACTTATGAGGATACTCTGGACAAAATGCAATTCGGCAGATCTCGCATTGAACAGAGCCACACCACCTTTCGAGGGATTATCCCCTAAAGAGAGGCGTGATGCACATGACAAGTTACTCTCGAGGCACTATCTAAAGTTCTCGCGCCCAAAGAATTAACCACACTCCACTCAATGGTAGATATGGAGGATGTAACCCTCAGGAAAAGGCCTTAGTACACATCCTTCAAACCAGAAGACGAGATAGTCAAATTTCAGGTACATCCAACGGACCCCAATAAAATAACGTCCATTGGAGCTTAGCTCGACCCCGCAATCTACGAAGCACTGCACATGTTCTTGCGTGAAAACTGGGACATATTCGTCTAACACGTTTCATATATGCCAGGGATCCCATGAAGACTGGAAGAGCACATCTTGAACATAATTACAAGCTTTAAACAAGTCAAACAAATGCTACGCCAATTTTTCGAACCCAAGCGTCAATCCATGGGTACCGAACTATCAAAATTGCTTGAGGCCAGATTAATCCACGATATCAAACACCATGAGTGGTTGGAAAATTTGGTGATGGTGCCAAAGAAGGACAAATCCTAGAGGCTGTGTGTCAATTTTAAAGACCTAAATAAAGGCTGTCCTACGGATCCCTTTCCCTTACCCCATGTAGACCAAATCATAGACGCACTCGTGTCTACTACACAACTTTATTCTTGTAAACTATGTTAGGCCTCCAAGCGCAGAGTTTTGTAGGACACTAGCCATTTTTCCCTCAAGTGTATGACCTAAGGTTTATCAATTCGTGGGAGATGTAGGATGAAGATGGTCTCTCTCAAACAGCCATGCAATCAAATACAAAAAATCTCTTGTGTCCCCAACACACCCAGTACAATGGAAAATTGTATAGGTGCACTAGTTCCACGAAGATATGGTGATACAAGTGTAGTATGGATAGTATATATAGTTTTTTGTAATCTGAAAATATAAAACAACAAGGTAGACAGTGTAAAACAGTGAGCAAAACATTGTATAAATGCTTGGTAATAAGGCCTAGGGTTCATACTTTCAGTACTGCAATCTCTCAGCAATGCCAACATAGTAGAATCATGTGATCATCCCTCAACGTGCAACAAAGAATCACTCCAAAGTTCCTATCAAGCGAAGAACGATAAGATGAAATTTGTGTAGGTAGTAGAACCACCTCAAAGTTATTCTTCCTGATCAATCTTTTGAGCTATTCCTATAAGTGTTATACGGGAGTGCTGCAGCCACTACCTGAATAGCTGCCTCACGAAGTCGAGCAACCGTCGCCTCCCTCTCATACTCCTCTGCCTCTCCTATGGTTATGTAGTATCTTCGTTTTACCTGAAAGTCAAAGAAAGCAGGAGCAGGAAGGGTAATATGGAAAACACACTGTCGGTTAAATATCAAGCGGTAAAGGAGGGATCCATGATCTCTCTCAAGGAACTGGTAGCGTGTTAGAGCGACACGATCAAGGTAGGCTATACGGAGAGGAGGGTCTTCTGGACGGATGGATACCCCAAGAAAATTTGCTAAGCGTATAGCATAAACTCCACCAAAGAAATCCCCCTCACTGGCATTTTTATTCAGCCTCCTTGCTGTAATAGCTCCCATATTGAAGCTCCTGTCACCTGTTACTGCGCTCTTAAGTATAATAAGGCCGGAAGCGCATATGTGACAATGTGCACCCTTGCCGTTAATGCACCTACCTATGAAGAGGCAAGGTAGTGCAAGGCAGGGAAATGGATGCTTCCTATGCTGGCTTGCGTGATATCCCTGGTTTCTCCAACAGTTATACTGGAGACAAAGTCTCTGACTGAAGACTTAGGAGGATCATTAACACTACCCTCATCGGGTATCTTGCATATCCTATTGAAATCCTCTAGATCCACGGTATAGGATTTATCGTACAGGTCAAACAGTATGGATGATTCACGCCCAGCTAAAAATGTGAACTTTTATTTTCGAGGTATTTTTCTCCGGGACGCTAAAACAGAAAACAGGAAAAACTAAACTAATTCTATCATTTTCTTCTAAGCAACAGAAAATGAAAGCTTAAAATAGAGGTATGTGACTCCTTGATTCATCCGTTTCATGGTCATCGAAAGAAATCCGTCAATGGGATTGATCAAGTCCTTATGACAAAACCTTCTCGAATCGCAAGAGAGAATGGAGAATTTTTGAATAGCCACTAAGTCACCTCAATGGGGATATGTATCTCCCCAACAAGCAAATCATACTTCATCTTGACACGAGGAATAGGGCATTCAAAGCTCCCAATGAGAATCGATGAAGTCTTTTCGATAGCATTGATGCACTATACTGGATATCGTTTCTTTGGAAAGTACACTGTGTGCTCATTACCGTTGAGATGGAAAGTGACATTGCCTTTGTTGCAATCTATAACAGCCCCTGCAGTGTTTAAAAAGGGTCTTCCGAGGATGATAGCCATGGCATCGTCCTCGGGAATATCCAAGATAACAAATTCTGTTAAGATAGTGGTGTTAGCAACCACAACAGGCACCTCGCAAACGCCGATAGGGAAAGCAGTTGATTTGTCGGCCATTTGCAGAGAAATTTCAGTGGGTGTCAACTTATCCAACTCAAGTCTACGATAAAGAGAGAGCGGCATAACACTAACACCGGCTCCAAGGTCACATAAGGCAGTTCTTACGTAGTTTCCTTTAATGGAGCAAGGTATAGTGGGCACTCCGGGATCACCAAGTTTCTTAGGAGTTCCACCTTTGAAAGTATAGTTGGCAAGCATGGTGGAGATCTCAAGATCTGGTATCTTCCATTTATTAGTCGCGATATCTTTAATGTACTTGGCATACGGAGACATCTTGAGCATATTAGTTAACCGCATCTGCAGAAAGAGGGGTCTTATCATCTCAACGAAGCGCTCAAAATCCTCATCATCTTTTTTCTTGGATGGCTTAGGAGGAAAGGGCATAGGTCTCTGAACCCATGGCTCTCTTTCTTTACCATGCTTCCTAGCCGTGAAGTCATTCTTGTCATATTTCTTAGGTTGTGGATTATCAGGATTAACCGTAGGTTCCATCCCCACATCCTCATCATGGCTAGGTTGAGCATTATCATGAACATCACTGTCCACATTGTCACCAGGTTCATGTTCATCACCTGATTGTGTTTCTGCATCAGACGCAGAAATATCATTAGGTTCTTCAGGTGTGACAATATTTGGTGAACTTGCGTGCATGTTTCTATCATCCTTCTTCTTCTCCTTAGGATGACTAGGTGTATCAGCATTGATTCCTTGAGAATCTTGATCAATTCTCTTAGGATGACCTTCAGGATACAAAGGTTCCAGAGTCATTTTGCCTCCTCTAGTAATGACTCTGACAGAGTTGTCATTTAATTCATTGAGCAGGTCATTCTGAGCTTTAAGTACTTGTTCTACCTGAGTAGTGATCATAGAGGCATGTTTACTCAGAAGCTTCAGAGCATTGACAATTCTGTCTACACAAGCACTTAGATGGTAAGCATACGAGTACTTTGTTCCAAATGTCTGCTAACATAATCATTGAAACTCTGTTGTTTGGCAACAAAGTTGTCAAATTCGTCAAAGCATAGGCTAGCAGGTTTATCAAAAGGAATATCACTCTCATCAAACCTATGCAGAGAATTCACTTCTACTACCTATATCGGGTTATCGGGACCGTGGATCTCTTCGATTGGTGGTAGATTTTTGACATCTTCAGATCTAATGCCTTTCTCTTGCATAGATTTCTTGGCTTCTTGCATATCTTTGGGACTGAGGAATAGAATACCCCTTTTCTTAGGAGTTGGGTTAGGAGGTGGTTCGGGAATAGCCCAAACATTATCGTTGATCAAGAGGTTATTCAGTAGGGTCTCAGCTTGTTCTACAGTTCGTTCCCTAAAAACACAACCGACACAACTATCTAGGTGGTCTCTAGAGGCATCGGTAAGTCCGTTATAGAAGATATCAAGTATCTCGTTCTTCTTAAGAGGGTGATCAGGCAAAGCATTCTGTAGCTGGACGAGCCTCCCCCAAGCTTGTGGAAGACTCACTTCTTGGAGTTGAGCAAAGTTGTATATTTCCTGCAAGGCAGCTTGCTTCTTATGGGCAGGGAAATATTTGTCACAGAAGTAATAGACCATCTCCTGGGGACTACGCACACATCCAGGAGATATAGAGGTGAACCAGGCTTTAGCGTCATCCTTTAGAGAGAAAGGAAACAACTTAAGGATATAGTAGTGGCGGATCTTCTCCTCATTAGTGAAGAGGTTGGCTATTTCGGATAGTTTGGCAAGATGGGCTATGACCGTCTCAGACTCATAACTATGAAAAGGATCAGATTCGACTAGAGAGATTATCTTAGGGTCGACAGAGAATTCATAATCCTTATCGGTGACAAAGATAGGCGAAGTGGCAAACTTCGGGTCATTTTTCATCCTAGCTTCCCGAGATTTTTCCTTCCACTTGAGAAATAACTTCTCAGCGTCATAGGCATCCTTACACGCAAGAAAATCCTCAGCTATCTCTCCCTCCATAATGTAACCCTCAGGTATATCAGGCAATTCATATCTAGGAGAGCTAGATCTAGCAGGAGCAAAAGCAAGTTCTATCTCAATAGTATCGGCAGTATCAAAAGCATAACGAGCATTGGCAATAGCTCTAGCAATATGAGCATCAAGGAACAGTCCTAGTGGAACATCAAGCAAAGGAGTATCTCTAGCAGTATCAAGCATAGCATCATCAGGCAAAATAGCATCTCTAGCATCACCAGGCAAAGCAGTATCTAGCATAGCATCTCTAGCAGTATCAGGTATAGTATCAAGCATAGTATCATCATGCATAGTATCAAGCATAGCATCTCTAGCAGTAGCATCATAAGCATCATCATGCATAGGCGACAAATCAAGATTTCTAGCAGGAGGTGATGTCGCAAACTTACTCATAACTGAAGGTGAATCAAGTGCAGAGCTAGATGGCAATTCCTTACCTCCCCTCGTAGTTGAGGGCAAGACTTTGGTCTTCGGATCCTTCAGATTCTTCATAGTGATCAGCAGATATAAATCCCAAGTGACT
Organism: Hordeum vulgare subsp. vulgare; assembly: GCF_904849725.1. NCBI lineage: Eukaryota > Viridiplantae > Streptophyta > Magnoliopsida > Poales > Poaceae > Hordeum > Hordeum vulgare. The sequence continues at coordinate 192,320,120 of NC_058523.1, read as the reverse complement.
CAGAGAATATAGCAATACCTCCTCGGCAACGGCGCCAGAAAAATGCTGATCTGCAATCTCTGGCGTTAGCTAGACGAATGCTTATGACAACAAACCTTCTCCTGCAACGGCGCCAGAAGAATGCTGAAAGCACTCCCCAGTAATGAAACTAGAAGAATGTTGTTGACGGCCCACCAGCGCGTGGGTTCGCAACAATTTTCGAGGGTAGAGTATTCGACCCAATTTGTTGATAAGCCAATCAGGAGGTGAGAGTATACTCTCGAGTATTAGCAGCTGAATTTGTCAGATTCAACCACACCTGAAAGATTAGTATCTGCAAGCACAATAGTAACATCAAAGTAATATGATAACAATGGTGTCAGAAACGATCTGTTGATGGCAGACTATTCCTAACGATTGTATCAATGGCGCCTCCATTGCCGCGTTTACGGAAATTGTCAGTTCCCGTCAACGGCCGGTGAACCAACAGTGTAGCAGGTAGCAACAGTGTAACGAGCAATAGCAGTGGCAAGGAACAGCAGTAGTGACAGCAGTGGCAAGTAGCAACAGTAGCAAGCAACAGTAATAGCAGAGCAAGACAAGTAACAGCAGTAGCAACAGTAGTAGCACCAGCAGAGCAAAACAAGTAACAACAGTAGTAGGACAAACTCGTAGGCAATGGGTCGGTGATTTGTTTGGATGATATTCATCATGCAACAGCTATAACACGGAGAGATATGTGGCTAGCTCCCGTTCGCCAATGTGATGTAGGCATGCATTCCGTGTGTCGTCATACGTGCTTAGGGAAAAGAACTTGCATGACATCTATTGTCCATCCCTCCCGTGGAAGCGGGGTCCAAAAGGAAACTACGGGATATTAAGGTTCTCCTTTTAATAAAGAACCGGACCAACACATTAGCACTTGGTGAACACATGAACTCCTCAAACTATGGTCATCACTGGGAGTGGTTCCGGTTATTGTCACTCCGGGGTTGCCGGATCATAACACATAGTAGGTAACTACAACTTGCAAGATCGGATCTAAAACACACATATATTGGTGACAACATAATAATTTCAGATCTGAAATCATGGCACTCGGGCCCTAGTGACAAGCATTAAGCATGGCAAAGTAGTAGCAACATCAATCCCAGAACATAGTGGATAGTAGGGAGCAATCCCCATCAAAACTAACTCGATTACATGATAGATCTCCTCCTACTCATCACCGCCCAGCGAGCCTACGAATAGATTACTCACGAACGACGAAGAGCTTCATGGAATTGGAGAGGGAAGAAGGTTGATGATGACGATGGGGACGATTTCCCCTCTCCGGAGCCCAAGACGGACTCCAGATCTACCCTCCAGATGAAGAATAGGAGGTGAAGGCGCCTCCGTATTGAAAACGCGACGAAAACTTCTCTTTTTATTTTTTTTGGGACGAAAGGCAACTTATAGAGCTGGAGTTGGGGGGCGGCAGGTGCCTGTGGGCCCCACAAGCCCGCTCACCACCACCAGGGGGTGGTGGCAGAGCAGGGGCTTGTGGCCCACTGGCCCACCCCCTGAGGTGGAACTTGGTGCAGATATTTTTATATTTTCCAAAACTGCTCCCCGTAAATTTTCAGGACGTTTGGAACACTTTGATTTCTGCACAAAAATAACACCAAGTTAATTCTGCTGAAAACAACGTCAGTCCAGGTTAGTTCCATTCAAATCATGCAAATTAGAGTCCAAAACAAGGGCAAAAGAGTTTGGAAAAGTAGATACGATGGAGACGTATGAGGGAGCGACCACACCGACGGGCTGCACCACGTCAACGACGCGTTCCCGGTGGTCTTCTTCCTCTACTTCGGTCTACAGCAGGGCGTCTTCGTCAGATCACCTTTGTTCCTCTCCAGCCTGCCTCCTCCTCCGATCGACCTCTCTCTCCTTACCCTCGGTGAGACCTAGCTCCTCCCTCCTTCCCCGTGGTAGATGCGCAGTAGGGCTCGTCGCTGTGCCTCTATCCCGAGAGGAGATCGACAGTTATGTGCATGTCTGATTTGTGCAGAGTTGTGCTCATGCTTGTGCAGGTAGATGTAGAGTAGTAGTAGCCGTATTTGCTCCCCTCTCTGGCCTAGAGCAGCAGTAGCTAGGTCAGGCAAGCACCGGTGATCGTCGCTGTTGCCAGCGTCTCTGTGTTGCAGAGCAGGGCCCCCAATTGTGTGCCATACCTTGTTCTTTGTCCCTGTTCTGTCAAGTCCCGGTGCGTAGCGTAGCGGTAGGTTGTGTGCTAGTTGATCTGGTGATCGTGGGTTCGATTCCCCGTGGCGCCACACCCCCCTTTTATTTTTTCCTTTGTTTCGGCACAGTAGTATGCAGTAGCTGGAGTTGCTCTATAACTTGTTGTCTTCTCTGTTCTTGTCAAGCGCAAGGCAAGTAACAGGGTGGAGTTGACTCTGGGGTAGATCCACGGGATCCTGGGTTCGATCCCCCTCCCCATCACTTTTATTTTGTTGCTTTTCTTTTCTGTTTTGCTTTGTTTGCTATTCTATTTTGATGTGGTATGCTCTATAGCTTGTGAGGTAATTATTTTAGCTCAGCAGCAGGTTGTTCTTATTCTTGATGCTATAGCTTGTGTTGATATAACTCGTGTAGGAATGCATGTATAGGATTGAGAACATATACATGTTGTGTGTGTGTGGTATCTTGTGTTTGTATGGCACCAAGGTGGTGATGTTTACGTGCATGGGTGTGGTGCAAGCACCAAGGGTGGTATATATGCATCTCTTGTGCAAGTATGTGATGTGAGTGTGTGTGTGGGTTTTCCCCCTCACCTACCTTGTGTATATGTAGGTGTTCTTGTCATGAGTGTGTGTGTAAGTGTGTGGTGACCCACACATGCCCAAGGCTAGGTGATCCTTGGATGTGCACATGTGCTAGCTTGTGTGTGTAGGAGTAGAATGCATGATGTGTGTTGTAGTGGAGTATTTTCTTTAGCATGTGTAGGTGAATTTTATGCTTGTGCTTGTGTGTGTGTGTGGTGGTGTGCTAAGGCACATGAGCATGAGGTCTACCCCTCATGTGCACCATTGTAGTGTTGATAGTGTGCAAGTGGTTGTGTAGGTGTTGTTCTAGTGAATAGCACATGTGATGATGCCCTATTCACTCTATGTGATTCCATGTAGGATTTTCCTGTCAAGTTTGTGCCCAATTGTTCTATGCAAGTATATAGGTATTATATATGTTTTTGGGGTAGAATCATCCCACGAATCGAGTGGTGAAGTCAGTTTTGCCTTTGGAACACTTTCTGGGAATGTCATATTTCAGATTTGTTCTATGTTTGGAGCTTGGTTCCATGAGATGCAGTGAGCCCAAGAGGTTGATTCCTTGTTGTGGCATTAGAGGGTGACCCTCTCTATGGCATGCTGGTTTTGTTTCATGCTTAGTAGTTCATATGTGCAAGTGGTGCTTAGTCAAAGTAGGCATGTGGCTGAAATTCCAGTTGAGTGAAAATCTGTGATTTTCACCAAGTCTGAGAATCCCCTTATATTTTCTTCTCCTGTTCTTGTGCTTGTAGAGGTCCATGTGTTGAGTATCAGCCTTTGCTATCAACTGGAAAGTTGTAGATTTTGTATTTGTCTAGCTCTTTGTAAAGTTTCATTCCATTTGGAGTCCTGTAGATATTGTTTTGGGTGCAGTCAAAATGCTTCAGAGCATAAACAACTAGTGAGAATCTAGAATTTTCACAAAGTCCGTGAAAACTGATATTTTTGGCCAAGTTAGCAGCTGTGTAACTTTCTGTGTGAAAATCCTTTGCATTATCTTTTTGCTTGTGCTTGTAGCACTTTTGAGTAGCTTCTGCCACATATCCTATTTGGTATATTTGGGTGGTTGTAGGTGCTTTGCATGTAGCTCTCAAACTGCTATGATGATGTTTATGGCAGATTGTATAGTTTTGAGGTTTGATGCTTGTGAGTGCATAGATGATGGTGTGGTGATATTCCTTGCACCACCCCATCCATACTTAGTTGTTTTGTGTCTTGGCAACCTGGGAATACCAGGGGTATGCCATTGGAGTGTGTGGTAATGATCTTGTTACGTAGGACTTCATTTCTTGTTTCGTTGTTTCCGTTGATCCATAGCTCCGATCGTTACGTTCTTTATATGCTTTTGCATCGTTTTCGCGTGACGCATCTGTTCATGTCATTCTCATGCATGTCAAGATAGCTTAGGGTGCAGTTCTGTCCATGAACTTGTATTTTCTTCTCATGCATGTGCAAGTGAGTAGAATAGAGTTGCATGTTCATTTTCATCTCATGCATCATGTGCTTGTTGCATCTTGAGGTGATGTTGTTCATTGGATGCTATTTTTATGTTGAGTAGCACCGAGATCGGAGAACGAGTACGTGGATCCGGGAGAGTACGGGCAGGACGAACAAGAGCAGTTCCAAGCTGAGGACATCACAGGCAAGATGATATGACCTTGATTACATCTCTAGACTTGTTATGCTAGATTCACGTATCTTAGTCATATGCTCGCTGCCTACCCCTGAAATAATTGCCTCCTGATATTGCCATGAAACCCAAACACTTATCCCTTCCTAGCAAATCTTGAATGGCTAAGTAGGCTTTGCTAAGCTTCTAATGTTAGCGTTGCTAGTTGCAGGTGCAGTTGTCTCATGTGATAACATGAGTTTGATATCATTATGTTAAATCTGTTATTTAATTAATGCACATATATACCTGGTAAATAACGGAAGGCCTAGCCTTTTGCCGGGTGTTTTGTTCCGTTATTGCCGCCATAGTTACCGGCTACCGGTGTTTGATTCCATAATGATCGCTCCTAACACATTCGGGGTTGTTATGGGAACCCCCTTGATAAATTGTGTCGTGTTAAGACTTGTCCGGCAGGACCCAACATTGGTGTTAATTTGCTAATCACTTAATAATAATCTGCATAGGAAATGATCACCCCGAGGATCTTTAGTCAACAACCCGGGCCAGTGCTCCTCATGAGTGTTGGTCCAACCTGGTCTGCCTGCGGGGCCATCACAAGGAAACTTGAGGTTTGGTTCTTGTAGCTAGTTCCATTCGTCGTGTCCTGAGACTGAGATACGCGGCTCTTATCAGGGTCGTCGACACGATGGGAGGTCCTGCTAGTCTTGTCTTACCTTAGTGATATATCTTGCGTATAGGAATCTCGGTGAAGCTTTGGTTCTCCCCAGAGTTGAGGTTTTCCTCTAAGGAATCTGACGAGATCACGAGATTCGTGATAGAGGATTACTTTGCGGCCCGTGACTGTTTGTGATGGACTAGTTGGAGCACCCCTGCAGGGTTTAATCTTTCGGAAAGCCGTGCCCGCGGTTATGTGGAAACTTGGAATATTTGTTAACATCCGGTAATAAATAACTTGAACATAATCTAATAATGCCAACTGTGTGCGTAACTGTGACTGTCCCCTTCGAAGACCTCTCTTCGATCGTGAACATGGTGGGGTTATGATTAACGTAAGTAGGTGTTCAGGATCACTTAGTCATCAGTAATCACCGACCGCTAGTATAGACCACCTTCAATACATGTTCTACATAAGTTAGCCACTATAAAGCTTAGGATGCTGCAACCTAAATACTCCACCTTCATTACCTAATAACTTGACTAGTTCTGGCACTAAGGTCATAGATTGCTGAGTGCCCGTGGCTCACAGATTCCTTCACAACACCAACAGGTTCAGGTACCCCCGAGACAGGTGATCCCGACGGCACGCAGCTGGCATGGCAGTACAATGAGGAGAACGACCGCCTGTATGTGAACTATCCAGAAGATTGAGGCGTGGTCGTGATCGTGGGCAAGCATGCGGGGTAGCATAGTCATTTCTCATGTTTTGTAGTCCGTAGTGGAAATACCTTGTTTGGATGCGCGATGTAACTCAGATATATTTATGAGATGGTAGTTGAACCCCTAATTGTCATTCTACTATTATTATGTATGTGCTATGTTACCGTGCTTGCGAAACGCTTAGATGCGCCTCTTTCCAATTCGGGCCCTCGTTCCCTAAATCGGAAAGGACCACATCTTAGTCGTTACAAGTTGGTAATCAGATCCGTACGACCATAGGAGCCTTTGTGTGATCGTACTTGGCTGAGTCGAGTCTAGTGAAAATGTTTTGAGTCTTAGTTATATCGGAGAGTAGGATTTTTTTTTCTCTTCTTCCATGCTGTGGTGAGGTTCCTGACTTAGGAAATCTTAATTCTATTCCTCTTCTTGCTCAATTTTTTTTAGGATCACGAGGGTATTTATGAAATCTATATGAATTCGATGTGACGGAGTTCTGTCTTGGTGCCTCCTGTCAGCCTTGATTTCTTCCGGGGAGTTGAGCTCGAGGGGATTCTTGTGCACATCGCCATCATTCAGATTTCTGAGTATCTAAGAACGAAGGATGTTCGTAATTGCTTCAATACTAGTAGTGGCGAGATAACCCCGATGTCCCCAGTACTGGTGCAGATTGTTCGGGAGTACTGCCATACTTTGTATCGTTATGATCACGAGGGTCTGTTGTAGATGAAGGTCCGAGATTCTGGTTATGTGTTGAGAGATGTGATACAGGTGACGGGTTAGTATAGGAGTTGTGTGATTATTACTCCTTGTATCCGTGTACCAGATTGCATGACCAGATATTTCGGGAATTCATAGGTGGGATATCAAGTAGTAACTTATAGGACAATCTTCCTACAGATGCATGATGTGAGGTTGGGATTCGATATTTAGTGGGTATGTTTGTTCACGGTCATCTTACAGCAGTTCTCGTTGTGTCTTAAAGAGTCCTTGTAGCTCGCTACGACTCGGGGATACTTCATAAGTCGTGTGCACTACCTTGCACAGGATGGCTACTGTAAATTCGAGCCCGTGCGATCTTATCCATGAAGAAATCGGATGAAATCTCGATCATACGTTTGTTCCGAGCAGTTCTAGCTCATACTTGTTTGTAAGTGGTCTTAATCAGAATTTTGTGGACCGTCACTTTGAGGAAGCATTCTTACTATTTTCTTCGAGCGCAATTGCTTATATTCCTGTTCAGATATTCCTGTCATTTTGATTCAGCTATACCTTCAACTTATTCTGTGGGTTAATGTGTTGTCCGTCTTCAGGATGGCTCCACCAACTCGTCAGAATCCAGGGCGTGAGGATGTGCCGCCACCACCTCCTCCTCCAGAGAATCCTCCTCCTCCGTCGCCTCCTCCTGCAGAGGCTTGGCTAGCAGTGATGGCTGCTAGAAATGCAAACAATCAGATGCTGCTACAGTTGTTGCAAGAGAGGGGTAATCAGCAACAAGGCGATTTCCAGCATGGTGGCAATCAGTTTGCTAATCTGAGCCAGTTCCTGTCGAATCAGCCGAAGACTTTCACTTCCTGTGACCAGACGTTTGATGCTGAGGATTGGATCCGCGACATGAACAAGCATTTTGAGTGCAACAATGTTCGTCCTGAGGATTTCGTCAAGTTTGCTACATTCCAGTTGAAGGGGCAAGCATCTATCTGGTGGCAACAATTGAAGGATTCCAGGGGCGCTAGAGTGATCACTTGGGATGAGTTATGCCGTGACTTCAGATCCCACTACATTCTATCTAGCTTCATGGAGGAAATGCATGAGAAGTTCAGGCGCTTGAAGCAGGGTGGTAACTCCGTGTACTAGTACAACGTCTAGTTCCATGAGCTAGCCCGATACGCCTTGCAGGATATCCCTAATCAGAAGAGCAAGATTTATCAGTTCAGAGGTGGCTTGAAAGAAGATTTGCAGTTAGCTCTTGCTTGGCACGATCCTGAGGAGTTCGACAAGTTCTACAACTTAGCTCTCAGAGCTGAGGCAGCCTTGCTCAGGGTGGAGAATTCTAAGAATCGCTTCAGAGATTGCAGCTCTTCTTCTTCTACTCAGGTGGTTCAGAAGCAACAGAAGTTTTGGGTGTCTCCTCCTCCTCCTCGGCACTCGCAGCAGTTCAAGCATTCTGGTGGCCGTGGTTTTTCCCACCCACCCAACCCAGTCTTTCAGCAGAGATTCCAGCATCAGAAGCAAGGGCCTCCTCAAACACAGTACCGTCACCCAGCAGAGGTTACTTGTCACAAGTGTGGGCAGAAAGGTCACTATGCCAACAAGTGCACTTCTCAGCTCCGTCTGCCGCCTCCTCCTCCAGGCAAACCTCCAAGCAACGCTCTCGTGAAGTTCAACCCCAGGTCAGCTCGAGTCAACATGGTGAATGCAGCTGAGACAGAAAACTCGTCAGATGTGATCATGGGTAACCTCCTCGTTAATGATATTCCTGCTAAAGTGTTGTTCAATTCTGGCGCATTGCATTCTTTCATGTCATATCCCTTTGCATCTGGTAATAATATTGCGACCGGGTTTCTTCCCAAGTCATTGCAAGTTGTGTCTCCAGGTATGCGGGTGAGCTCTCAGTTGTTCGTTCCGGGTGCTTCTGTCAAGATAGGCAGATATTCTTTTCTAGCGTCTCCTATTGTCTTGGGCAATTCCGACAATGATTTGATCCTTGGTATGGACCGGTTGGCCATGAACAAGATATCGATTGATTGTGAAGCTAGAGAAGTGAAGCTTACTCACTCTTCGGAGGACGTGATTATATTCGCGGCGCGCGATGATACAATCCGTCTGTTCTCTTTGAATGAAAAGGGTGTGATTAATCCTATTTCGCACGTCCCAGTGGTCTGCGAATATGAAGATGTGTTTCCAGAAGATTTGCCGGGCATGCCTCCGCACCAAGAAGTTGAATTTGTCATTGAGCTTGAACCAGGTACTGAGCCTGTGTGCAAACGGCCGTACAAATTGGGTCCAGAAGAGTTGAAGGAACTTAAGAGGCAACTCAATGATCAGGAGCGTTTGGGTCTGATCAGACCGAGCTCGTCTCCGTGGGGCTGTGGAGTTCTGTTTGTCAAGAAGAAGGATGGCACGGACCGGTTGTGTGTCGATTACCGTCCAGTGAACAAGAAGACAATCAGGAACAAGTATCCACTTCCGAACATAACTAAATTGTTCGAACAGTTGAAAGGGGCTAATATCTTCTCCAAGCTCGATCTCAGAATGGGCTATCATCAAATTCGCATTCGCGAAGAGGATATTCCGAAGACTGCTTTCAGGACTAGTTTTGGCTCGTATGAGTATACGGTCATGTCTTTTGGTCTGGCAAATGCCCCTCCGACATTTTGTCGATTTATGAACTACATATTCTCTCCGTTCAAGAATGACTTCGTCTTGCTCTATCTCGACGACATTCTGGTCTTTTCTGAAATTGAGGAAGAACATGAAGAACATCTCAGATTGGTGCTTGATAAACTGAGGGAGTACAAATTGTATGCCAAGTTTTCCAAGTGTGAGTTCTGATTGAAAGAAGTCGTCTATCTTGGGCACATTATCTCTGCCGAGGGCATCAAAGTTGATCCGTCGAAGGTGCAGGCCATTGTTGAATGGGAGCCTCCACAGAATGTGACGCAGCTTCAAAGCTTTCTCGGGCTCGCAAGCTATTGTAGAAGGTTTGTTGAGAACTTCTCCAAGATTGCTAAGCCACTCTCAAGTCTTCTTCAGAAGGGTGTGAAGTATGCTTGGTCTCCAGAGTGTCAGTTGGCCTTCGACACACTCAAAGAGAAGCTCACCTCTACTCTAGTCTTGGTTCCTCCGGATGATTCCAAGCCTTACCACGTGTTCTACGATGCTTCTCTCCAGGGTCTTGGTGCAGTTCTGATGCAAGAGAAGAAAGTGGTTGCTTATACCTCCAGGCAGTTGAAGCCAGCAGAGAAGAATTATCCTGTGCATGATCTTGAGCTAGCAGCTGTGGTACACGCTCTGACGACTTGGAGACACCTCTTGTTGGAACGAAAGGTTGAAGTGTTCACCGATCACAAGAGTCTCACGTACATCTTAACTCAGCCTAACCTGAATCTCTGGCAAACTCATTGGGTGGAAATGCTCCAAGATTTTAATCCGAGTGTTGAGTACACGCCAGGCAAAGCTAATGTTGTGGCAGATGCCTTGAGCAGGAAGGCGTACTGCAACAGTCTTATTCTGAAACCTCTCCAGCCTGACCTTTGTGAGTCTTTCAGGAAGCTCAACCTTCAGTTAGTACCTCAGGGATTTCTTGCAAACCTTCAGATCTCTCCTACCTTGGAAGATCAGGTCCGAGCAGCACAGCTTCTTGATGCAATGGTGAAGAAAGTCAAGATTGGCGTGGCGAAGAGTCTTCCCAAATATAAGTGCTTCAGTGTTGATGCCAGAGACACGTTGTTCTTTGAGGATCGTCTTGTCATTCCGGAAGGTGATCTCAGAAAGGTAATCATGGAAGAAGCTCATAACTCTCTGCTCTCTATTCATCCTGGAAGCTCCAAGATGTATCAGGACTTGAAACAGACCTTCTGGTGGACTCATGAAGCGTGAGATTGCTCAGTTCGTAAATGAATGTGATGTATGTCGAAGGGTGAAAGCAGAGCATCAACGTCCAGCAGGTCTTTTGCATCATTTGCCCATTCCCGAGTGGAAGTTCGATCATATTGAGATGGATTTCGTCACCGGGTTTCCGAAGTCCAAGAAGGGTAATGATGCCATCTTCATCGTCATCGACAAGTTGAGTAAAGTGGCTCATTTTCTTCCAGTCAAGGAATCCATTTCGGCAGCTCAGCTTGCAGAGTTGTACACTTCCAGGATTGTGTCCTTGCACGACGTGCCTATGATGATTTCTTCGGATCGCGGAAGTATCTCACTTCCAAGTTGTGTGATTCTTTCCAGTCTGCGATGGGCACGAAGATACACTTCAGCACAGTTTTTCATCCTTAGACTAGTGGTCAAGTGGAGCGAGTCAATCAAGTTCTTGAGGATATGCTGAGAGCCTGTGTTATCTCTTTTGGCATGAAGTGGTAGGATTGCGTGCCTTTCGCGGAGTTCTCGTATAACAACAGTTATCAAGCTAGTTCTGGCAAAGCTCCGTTTGAAATTCTCTATGGCAGGAAGTGTCGTACCCCGCTCAACTGGTCCGAGACCGGCGAGCGTCAAATTCTTGGGAATGACTTGATAGAAGAAGCTGAGGAGATGTATCGGGTCATTCGGAACAATCTCAGAGCACCTCAGTCCCATCAGAAGAGCTATTATGATAGCAAGCATCATGACATGTCTTATGAGCTTGATGACTTCGTCTATCTCAAGGTGTCGCCTATGAAGGGTACACAACGCTTTGGCATCAAAAGCAAGCTTGCGCCTCGTTTCGTTGGTCCGTTCAGAATTGTTGGCAAGAGAGGCGACCTTGCGTATCAGCTCGAGCTTCCGTCAAACTTTGCAAATGTGGATGATGTGTTCCATGTCTCTCAGCTCCGGAGGTGCTTCAAGACCCCCGAGCGCACTGTTCATCTTCAAGACATCGACCTTCAACCCGACCTATCTTATCGTGAGCATCCAGTTGCGGTTCTCGAGGTGACTGAGCGCAAGACCCGCAACAAGACTGTCAAATTTCTCAAAGTGCAGTGGTCACACCATTCCGATAAAGAAGCTACTTGGGAACGCGAGGATCACCTCCGTTCTAAATTTCCGGAGTTCTTTCAGGCGTAGATCTCGGGGCGAGATCTTTTTGTAGTGTGGGAGAGTTTGTAATGCCCCAAGAGTGTAGCTTACCATTTTTGGAACCTCCTCTATGTGGGTCCAACTTGTCATTGATATGAGAGCTCAATGCATATGATTTCATGTGATGTCACCTTGTTAGTTTTCCTTTGCATGCATGCATCTCTATCATTTCATGTCCTTGTGTTGTTGCCCTGTGATCTTATGTGATGGTGTGATACATGTGATGTGGTTCCATGTGATGTTGGAAGTATGATATGAAGTGGGTGTTGCTTGGGTGTTGCATGTAGTAGTAAGTATCTAAGTTGGCTTGCACTAGGGTTTCAAAACCATCTCCCTCTCTTTTATCTCAAGCCCAAATATTCTTTGCTTCTTCCCTGTTTTAAAAAGTCCATGGTTTAGGATATTTTGTGGTGGTTATGAAGTGGTGTATTTGCTGTTTTAAATCCATATTTGAAAGGTGCAAATATTCCCAAAACAGACAATATAAATGCTGCTTAGAAAATATTTAATTTCCCCAAATATTTATTTTCTAGTTTATTCAAATGGGTCATAATTCCCTTATGACCAGGGGGTATTTTGTTTTATTTTAAACCCCATCAATTTTGCCTTGGCTTTAAATATTTCTCTGGTGTATTTAAATTAGAAAACCCCCCAGGGTTTCTCTTCCTCTAAGAGGCGCCAGCATGGGCCTCTCACTCCCATCCGAGGCCCACTCCTCCTCTATCCCCGCGGCAGCCCAGCGTGCGACCTCCTTCTCCTTTCTCTGACGCCGTCTCCCCATGTGTGTGCTTTTCGTTTGAACTTAAGAGAGAGCGAGCACGCCGTGAGGGGTTCACAGACGACGAGGCCCTCTTATAGCCTCGGCATGCGTGCCTTCTTTCCCTAGGGTTCCTCCCTTTCCCCATCTAGCGCCGCCACCATCTCCCTCCTCCTTCTTCCTCCCCTGGTAAGCCTCTGTAGTATCTAGCAGAGAGAGAGAGAGAGAGAGAGAAGAGCGCCGCCGTTGATCCCCTGCTCCCGTCGTCTCCGGCGCCGGCCATCATGTCCGGGGACTCGGTAGAGGTGCCCGTGCTCCATTCCCGTCCTTGGTGAGGCCGGGGAGCGACCACACCAACGGGCTGCACCACGTCAACGGTGCGTTCCCGGTGGTCTTCTTCCTCTACTTCAGTGTGGAGCAGGGCGTCTTCGTCAGATCACCTTCGTTCCTCTCCAGCCTGCCTCCTCCTCCGATCGGCCTCTCCCTCCTTCCCCTCAGTGAGACCTAGCTCCTCCCTCCTTCCCCGTGGTAGATGCGTAGTAGGGCTCGTCGCCGTACCTCTGTCCCGAGAGGAGATCGACAGTTATGTGCATGTATGATGTAGGTTGTGCAGAGTTGTGCTCATGCTTGTGCAGGTAGATGTAGAGTAGTAGTAGAAGTAGTTGCTCCCCTCGCTGTTGCCGCCGTCTCTATGTTGTAGAGCAGGGCCCCCAACTGTGTGCTATACCTTGTTCTTTGTCCCTATTCTGTCAAGTCCCGGTGCGTAGCGTAGCGGTAGGTTGTGTGCTAGTTGATCTGGTGATCGTGGGTTCGATTCCCCGCGGCGACACACCCCCCTTTTTATATTTTTTTCCTTTGTTTCGGCACAGTAGTATGCAGTAGCTGCAGTTGCTCTATAACTTGTTGTCTTCTCTGTTCCTGTCAAGCGCAAGGTAAGTAGCAGGGTGGAGTTGGCTCTCGGGTAGATCCAGGGGATCCTGGGTTCCATCCACCTCCCCATCACTTCTATTTTGTTGCTTTTCTTTTTCTGTTTTGCTTTGTTTGCGATTCTATTTTGATGTGGTATGCTCTATAGCATGTGAGGTAATTATTTTAGCTCAGCAGCAGGTTGTTCTTATTCTTGATGCTATAGCTTGTGTTGATATAACTTGTGTAGGAATGCATGTATAGGATTGTGAGCATATACATGTTGTGTGTGTGGTATCTTGTGTGTGTATGGCACCAAGGTGGTGATGTTTATGTGCATGGGTGTGGTGCAAGCACCAAGGGTGGTATATATGCATCTCTTGTGCAAGTATGTGATGTGAGTGTGCGTGTGGGTTTTCCCTCTCACCTACCTTGTGTATATCTAGGTGCTCTTGTCATGAGTGTGTGTGTAAGTGTGTGTTGACCCACACATGCCCAAGGCTTGGTGATCCTTGGATGTGCACATGTGCTAGCTTCTGTGTGTAGGAGTAGAATGCATGATGTGTGTGTAGTAGTGGAGTATTCTCTTTAGCATGTGTAGGTGAATTTTATGCTTGTGCTTGTGTGTGTGTGGTGGTGTGCTAAGGCACATGAGCATGAGGTCTAACCCTCATTTGCGCCATTGTAGTGTTGATAGTGTGCAAGTGGTTGTGTAGGTGTTGTTCTAGTGAGTAGCACATGTGATGATGCACTATTCACTCTATGTGATTTCATGTTGGATTTTCCTCTCAAGTTTGTGCCCAATTGTTCTATGCAAGTACATAGGTATTATATATGTTTTTGGGGTAGAATCATCCCACGAATCCAGTGGTGAAGTCAGTTTTGCCTTTGGAACACTTTCTGGGAATGTCATATTTCAGATTTGTTCTATGTTTGGAGCTTGGTTCCATGAGATGTGGTGAGCCCAAGAGGTTGATTCCTTGTTGTGGCATTATGTTGGATAGCACCGGGATCGGAGAATGAGTATATGGATCCGGGAGAGTACGGGCAAGACGAACAAGAGCAGTTCCAAGCCGGGGACATCACAGGCAAGATGATATGACCTTGATTCCATCTCTAGACTTGTTATGCTAGATTCACGTATCTTCGTCATATGCTCGCTGCCTACCCCTGAAATAATTGCCTCCTGATATTTCCATGAAACCCAAACAGGTATCCCTTCCTAGCAAATCTTGAATGGCTAAGTAGGCTTTGATAAGCTTGTAATGTTAGCATTGCTAGTTGCAGGTGCAGTTGTCTCATGTGATAACATGAGTTTGATATCATTATGTTAAATCTGTTATTTAATTAATACACATATATACCTGGTAAATAACAAAAGGCCTAGCCTTTTGCCGGGTGTTTTGTTCCGTTATTGCCGCCAGTTACCGGCTACCGGTGTTTGATTCCATAATGATCGCTCCTAACACGTTCGGGGTTGTTATGGGAACCCCCTTGATAAATCGTGTAGTGTTAAGACTTGTCCGGCAGAACCCAACATTGGTGTTAATTTGCTAATCAATTAATAATAATCTCCATAGGGAATGATCACCCCGAGGATCTTTAATCAACAACCCGGGCCAGTGCTCCTCATGAGTGTTGTTCCAACCTGGTCTGCCTACGGGGCCACCACAAGGAAACTTGAGGTTTGGTTCTCGTAGCTAGTTCCATCCGTCGTGGCCTGAGACTGAGATACGCGGCTCTTATCAGGGTCGTCGACACGACGGGAGGTCCTGCTAGTCTTGTCTTACCTTAGCGATATATCTTGTGTATAGGAATCCCGGTGAAGCTTTGGTTCTCCCCAGAGTTGAGGTTTTCCTCTAAGGAATCCGACGAGATCACGAGATTTGTGATAGAGGATTACTTTGCGGCCCGTGACCGTTTGTGATGGACTAGTTGTAGCACCCTTGCAGGGTTTAATCTTTCGGAAAGCCGTGCCGGTGGTTATGTGGCAACTTGGAATATTTGTTAACCCCCGGTTATAGATAACTTGAACATAATCTAATAAAATTGCCAACTGTGTGCGTAACCGTGACTGTCCCCTTCGAAGACCTCTCTTCGATTGTGAACACGGTGGGGTTATGATTGACGTAAGTAGGTGTTCAGGATCACTTAGTTATCATTAATCATTGACCGCTAGTATAGACCACCTTCAATACATGTTCTACGTAAGTTAGCCACTATAAAGCTTAGGATGCTGCAACCTAAATACTCCACCTTCCTTACCTAATAACTTGACTAGTTCTGGCACCGAGGTCATAGATAGCTGAGTCCTCGTGGCTGACAGATTCCTTCACAACACCAACAGGTTCAGGTACCCCCGAGACAGGTGATCCCGACGTCACGCAACTGGCGTGGCAGTACGATGAGGAGAACGACCGCCTGTACGTGAACTATCCAGAAGACTGAGGCGTGGTCGTGATCGTGGGCAAGCATGCAGGGTAGCATAGTCATTTCTCATGTTTTGTAGTCCGTAGCGGAACTACCTTGTTTGGATGCGTGATGTAACTCTGATATATTTATGAGATGGCAGTTGAACCCCTAATTGTCATTCTATTATTATTATGTATGTGCTATGTTACCGTGCTTGCGAAACGCTTAGATGTGCTTCTTTCCAATTCGGGGCCTCGTTCCCTAAATCGGAAAGGACCGCATCTTAGTCGTTACAGCAGGGGACAAGCGCCTTGATACATCTCCAATGTATCTATAATTTTTGATTGTTCCATGCTACTATATTATCAACTTGGGATGTTTTATATTCACTTATATGCTATTTTATATCATTTTTGGGACTAACCTATTAACTCAGTGCCCAGTGCTAGTTTCTATTTTTTCCGTGTTTTTGACCTTTTTCAGATAAGAATATTAAACGGAGTCCAAACGGAATAAAACCTTCGGGATGATTTTATCCATAACAAAAGGGATCCAGAAGACTTGAGAACGAAGGCAGAGGGCCACGAAGGAGGCCACGAGCCCCCTAGGCACGCCCCAGGGGGGCGCCTAGTAGGCTCGTGGGCCCCCCGTGCCTCCTTTGCCCTACCTACTTCGCCTATAAATTCCCTAAAATCTCCAAACCAACAGAGAGAGCCACAAAAATAATTTTCTGCCGCCGCAAGCTTCTGTTTCCACGAGATCCCATCTGGGGACCGTTCTAGTGCCCTGCCGGAGGAGGATTCGGACACGGAGGGCTTCTTCATAAACACCATTGCCTCTCCGATGATGCGTGAGTAGTTCACCATAGACCTTCGGTCCATAGCTAGTAGCTAGATGGCTTCTTCTCTCCCTTGGATCTTCAATACAAAGTTCTCCATGATCTTCATGGAAATCTATCCGATGTAACTTTCTTTTGCGGTGTGTTTGTCGAGATCCGATGAATTGTGGATTTATGATCAGATTATCTATGAATATTATTTGAGTCTCGTCTGATTTCTTATATGCATGATTTCGTATCATTGTAATTCTCTTCGGGTTATGGGTTTCGTTTGGCCAACTTGATCTATAATTCTTGCAATGGGAGAAGTGCTTAGTTTTGGGTTCATACCGTGCGGTGTCCTCACCTAGTGACAGAAGGGGTAGCGAGACACGCATCGTGTTGTTGCCATCAAGGGTAAAAATATGGGGTTTATATCATATTGCATGAATTTATCCCTCTACATCATGTCATCTTGCTTAAGGCGTTACTCTGTTGTTATGACTTAATACACTAGATGCATGTTGGATAGTGGTCGATGTGTGGAGTAATAGTAGTAGATGCAGAAAGTATCGGTCTACTTGTCTCGGACGTGATGCATATATGTATGATCATTGCCTTAGATATCGTCATGACCTTGCTCGGCAGTAATTCGTTCACCACCGTAATACTTGCTATCATGGGAGAAGCCTCTAGTGAACACTATGGCCCCCGGGTCTATTTTACACATTATATATTCAGATCTACATACAAAAATACAAAAAATACCTTGCTGCAATTTTATTTATTTATTTATATTTACCTATTATCACTATCAGATCTCACTTTGCAAGTAATCGTAAAGGGATTGACAACCCCTTTATCGCGTTGGGTGCAAGTTTGTTTGTCTTTGCGCAGGTGCCTTGGTGCCTCATCTTGATACTCCTACTGGATTGATACCTTGGTTCTCAAACTGAGGGAAATACTTATCTCTACTTTGCTGCATCACCCTATCCTCTTCAAGGGAAAAACCAACGCAAGCTCAAGAAGTAGCACGCCTTTATCGGGAAGAGGTTTTCTTTTTTGCTCCGAGTAGAAGAAGGGAATATCCCAGGGTGATCAGCTGTAAGAGCAACTTCAGAGCCGTCAATGCTCTCCTGGAAAAAGACCCCATCCTCGAATATGATTGATGTATTTGGGTCGTCATGGAACCTGAGCCATCGTCGTGGGAATAATTCTTCAATTGCGGGGGAGGATAGTTAACTGTCTCGATCCAGTGCCTCCAATCCTATTTGGAGAGTCCCAAAGGTTCTATTAACCAAAACAGCTATAACATCCGAATTATAAAAAGGGACTATACTCACCCATTCGATGGAATTGTAATTCGAGTATCCTTCTTTGGGGCTCAGACGGGAGAATCCTTATTTCTCTCCTCTGAAGAGATCGGCTAGAATAACAGCCATCACTGCCTGGTCGGAGGGACCCTCTCGTTTATAATGTGTCACGTCTCTCAAACCATTATAGCGCCATAGGGGATGCGTTCTTTGTTGGAGGGGCTCGACGCGTGATACGTCTCCAACATATCTATAATTTTTATTGTTCCATGCTGATATATTATCATTTTAGAATACTTTTTGGGTATTTATCTACCAATTTATATTATTTTTGAGCATTAACCTATTGACCCAGTGCCACTTGCTATTTTCTGCATGTTTTTCACTTTTGAGGTTTTCCATACCAAACGAATCCCAATTGACCTCAAACTTCTTGGTGATTTTTTCTGGACCAAAAGAAGACCGAGGATATCGGAAGAAGGCTGGAGGCCGCACGAGGGGCCCACAAGCCAACAAGGCGCGCCCTGGGGGGCGCCCTGATGGCTTGTGCCTCCCTCGTGGCCCTCCCGACTCCGTTCTCCCACTTATAACTTCTCTTATACCATAGAAACACCAAAAGTAGTCCCGAAACACTTTTTACGCCACCGCAAGTCTGTGCTACAACGGGAGGCCATGTGGAGCTCCGTTTCGGCACCCTACCGGAAGGGGGATCGATCACGAAGGGCCTCTTCATCAACCTTGTTGCCCTCACGATGATGTGTGACTAGTTCACCACCAACATACAGACCTATAGCCAGTACCTAGATGGTAATGTCTCTCTCTTTGATCTTCAATACAATGATCATTGCATCTTCTCTTTGATCCACATGATGTAATTCCTTCTGTGTGGTGCATTTGTGTTGGGGAATGTTGCATGGGAAACAAAAAATTTCCAACGCTCACCAAGATCAATCTAGGAGATGCACATCTAAGAGAGGATAGATTCTATCTACATACCCTTGTAGATCGCTTAGCCTAAGCATTAAGAAATGCAGTTGATGTAGTCGGATGTCTTCGCGATCCTATCACAATTTGTCCCACGAACTCCCGATCAAGTGCCGAACAGACGACACCTCCGCGTTCAGCACACATACAGCTCGATGACTTCTCCACCTCCTCGATCAAGCAAGTGAGGGAGGAGTGGTAGATGAATTCCCTGGTAGCGCGACGACGTGAGGTGGTGGTGTTGTCCCGGCAAGGCTTCGCCTAAGGACTACCTGAAAAACTAGAGCATAAATCGATCTAGGGAGAGAGAGGGGCACCTAAGGCTTCGTGTTGCTCTTGGGGCACCCTCTCCTCTCTATATATAGGTGGAGGGGCATGGGGAACAACCCCTCCAAGCCCTAGGGCGCAGCCAAGGGGGGAGGAGGTGGAATCCTAGTCCCCTTCCTTCCCTTCCATACAAAGGTGGACTTTCCACCTTTCCCAACTGCATGTGCCTTGAGGGACTTGTGCGCTTGGCCCAATAAGGCCACGATGTCTCCCCTCAGGCCATGCAAACCCTTGGGACGTGGTAGAACCCTTGGTGGACTTACGGACTCCTCCGGAAGTTTCCGGAACCTTCCAGAAGCTTCCCAGTACAATACCGAAAAAACCAAAAACTTTTCCGGTAGCCAAAATATGACTTCCCATATATAAATCTTTAACTTCATACCATTCCGGAGCTCCTTGTGACGTCCAAGATCTCATCCGGGACTCGGAACAACTTTTGGTTACTACCACACATAACTCATTAATACCAAATCGTCACCAAAGCTTAAGTGTGCCAACCCTACAGGTTCGAGAACTATGCACACATGACCGTGACACTCTCCGGCCAATAACGGAATAACCACTAGCGGGACCTGGATGTCCATATTGGCTCCTACATATTCTACAAATATATTTATCGGTCAAACCACGATGTCAATCAATCCTGTATACTATTCCCTTTATCTATCGGTATGTTACTTGCCTGAGATTCGATCGTCGGTATCTCTATACCTAGTTCAATATCGTTACCAGCAACTCTCTTTACTTGTTCTGTAATACAAGATCTCGTGACTAACTCCTTAGTCACATTGCTTGCAAGCTTCTTATGATGTTGTATTACAGAGTGGGCCCTAGAGATACCTCTTCGTCATACGGAGTGACAAATCCTAGTCTCAATTCACGCCAACCCAACAGACACCCTCGGAGAAACCTATAGAGCACCTTTGTAGTCACCCAGTTATGTTGTGACGTTTGATACACACAAGGCATTACTATGGTGTCCGGGAGTTGCATTATCTCATGGTCAGAGGAACAAATACTTGACATGCAGAAAACAATAGCAATAAACTGAGACGATCACATGCTACGTTCATAGTTTCGGTCTTTTCCATCACATCATTCTCATAATGATGTGATCCCGTTATCAAATGACAACTCTTGTCTATGGTCAGGAAACCTTGACCATCTTTGATCAACGAGCTAGTCCATTAGAGGATCACTAGGGACAGTGTGTTGTCTATGTATCCAGACATGTATTTGAGTTTCCAATCAATACAATTCTAGCATGGATAATAAGCGGTTAGCATGAACAAGGAAATATAACAATAACCAATTTATTATTGCCTCTAGGGCATATTTCCAACTGTTTGTTGGGATCTGATGAATTGTGGGTTTATGTTCAGATTATACATGATAAATATTTGAATCTCCTCTAAATACTTATATTATTATTATGTGCACAATTATGATAGCTTTGTAATTCTATGTGATCTATTGAAATAGTTTGACCAACTAGATTGATATTTCTTCGGTGAGAGAGGTGTGTTGTAGTAGGTTCAACCTGGTGAATTTCTATATCTGAGTGACAGAAGGGGACAAGATGCATCTATGTGTTGATGCTACTAAGGATAAAACAATGGGGTTTATTCATATTGCTTGAGTTTACTTTTTCTACATCATGTGATTGTTCTCCATGCACTACTTTGTTTTACTTAATACTCTACATGCATGCTGGATAGCGGCCGATGAGCGGAGTAATAGTAAT
Source organism: Hordeum vulgare subsp. vulgare (assembly GCF_904849725.1). NCBI lineage: Eukaryota > Viridiplantae > Streptophyta > Magnoliopsida > Poales > Poaceae > Hordeum > Hordeum vulgare. The sequence continues at coordinate 192,299,292 of NC_058523.1, read as the reverse complement.
AGGTGTAGGCAGTAGACGGCCTATTTTTTTATGGACATGATGCCTATATATACACGATAATTCCCATTAATATCGCATAACTATCCTCTTTTCTGTCAATTGACCAACAATAACTTGTGTACCAATTGTATGCTATTTTTCTTGAGAGATGCCATTAGGGAGAACTATGGACCCCGGGTCTATTCACAACATATTGATAAAACATTCTATACCTTGCTGCAATTTACTTGTTTTTAATTTATCTTTCTATCTACAATTATCTACACACGTCACTCGCTTGCAAATAACAAGAACAAGAGGATTGACAACTCTCTTGTCTGCGTTGGGTGCAAGTTGTTTGTTCTTTTGTGTGCAGCCGCTGAAGACGGTTGTGGTTGATATTCCTATTGGTTCAATAAACCTTGGTTTCGTAACTGAGGGAAATACTTACCCGCATTGTGCTGCGATAACCTAATCCTCTTCACTGAAAACCTAATGCAGATCACAAGTATCACGAAGGATTTGGGGCGCCGTTGCCGGGGAATATCATCACCAACTACCAAGTAACTCCACACAAATTTTCATTCAGTTGTTCCTATTTTCATTTGCTGGTATATTTAGTTTTTATCATAATAAAAAAAAACCTTTGCTTGCTTAGCTTGTCACTAGATTGCATCTTCGCTCTAAAGTTTGCTTGAAAGTTGTTATCATATGTGAGTTTGAAATTAGTAATGCCTTTGCCTCTAGTGCGGAGACCCTTGATTTGCCAACTTCGCCTTGCGAGTAGAATGCTAATTTTTTTATGAAGTTGCTAATGAAAATCTTGATAATCTTGCGAATGATGATTCCCCTATGGTGGAACCTATTATGCAAACTAAGAAACTGCGCATAGATAGTGGTAATATTATTGGAAAGAGTGTGATCCAAGATTTTTTTTCACCTATGCGGAATCATTACCATTGATAGGAGGTTTTATTGTTGCTAGAACTACAAGTTATGCAGATGCCATATCTTTGCTTATAGTACAATTGGAGAGACAATTTGTGCACATGCATCCTTTTATATAATTGTTGTTCCTAGAATTCTCTAATGTCCATGAAGCTTCCACTAAATGTCTAGCTACTATTTCCTTTATCAAGAATTTAGTAATATCATACAATAATCTAGGGATATATTTTCTCATTATAGGGTTAACGGTGAGTGCGCACCCATAGAGGGAATTCTTTATGAGTTGGAAGAAATAAGAAAACTAAGATCCATAGACTATGTTCTTATGATGAGAACCTTAGAAAGAAGGTACTGTTTAATGTCTTAGTTGATAAGATTTACGTACACAATGATCAATTTTCTATACCAAAACTTGGATTGGATTATGAGCTTGAAATTAAATTAAGGAAATACCTTCATAGGAATTTATACAATGAGGAACTAATTATCACTTATGAAAAACCTAAGGAAGAGCCTGATGTTCCTCCCGAAGTAGACCTTTCGGATGCTAATGTTGTGCTATTTAGTCCCTTCAATTTTTTTTGCCTACCCATCAGAAATATTGCTGCTAAAAGAAGGGTATATTATTATAACATTATGGGTCATTCTCGCAAAGATGACATCACTTGAAACTATGCAATATGCCTAGCTAGGGGCATAAAACAATAGCGCTTGTTGGGAGGCAACCCAATAGTTATCTTTATTTTTGCTTTTTTACTTCCTGTTAGTTTGTGATAACATGGTTACTTCCTATGTAGTGATTGTGATTTTATGTTTATGTTAGTGTTTGTGCCAAGTAAAGCCTTTGGGATGATTTGCATGATGAGTAGAATTGATATGGTGCAAAAACAGAAACTTTGACGTCTAGTGCAGATATTTTCTGATTTTACAGGAACTTATTTTTAAGCTGAATGTTTTAAACAATATTGCTAAATAAATTCCTCAGGTCTTCCTAATTGTTCAGAATTTTTGGAGTTACAAAAGTATTGGTTCATTACAAATTACTACTGACTGTTCTATTTTAGTTGGATCCTATTTTTGCTTGCATAGTTAGCTTGTTTTGATGACGCTATGGACTGTATCGGGGGGTACAAGCCATGGAGAAGTTAGAATACATTACACTATGATAAAATAAAATAAGAATATACTTATGATATGACCTGAAAGTATTTAATGTGTTGCTTATATTAACGGATCTCACAAAGTTTTGTTGAGTTTTATGTGATTGAAGTTTTCAAGTTTTGGGTATTATCCCGATGGACAAAGGATTGAGGAGCAGCAAAAGCCTAAGATTGGGGATGCCCAAGGAAACTCAAGGTAATATTCTAGGAATACTCAAGCATCTAAGCTTGGGGGTGCCACGGAAGGCATCCCCTCTTTTCGTCTCAACCCATCGGTATGCCACTTGGAGCTATATTCCTATTCATCACATGATATGAGTTTTGCTTGGAGTGTCATTTTCTTTTGTTTGCTTTTACTTTTAGTTTGAAACAATCATTGTTTGTTGGACACATCTATTTGAGAGAGATACCACATCATCACAATTTGTTAGAATACTCTATGTGCTTCACTTATATCTTTTGAGCTTAGGAGTTAGTTGCTCTAGTGCTTCACTTGCACCTTCTTGAGCATGGTGGCATGTATATTTTATAGAAACATTATGATCGTGTTATTCACTTATATTTGTTTGAGATCTAGACAAATAATGACGGTAATTTAAATGGGTCACAAGGCTATATCAAAAATCATGGGTATACAATGAGTTATAAGTAAACCATCATGTAGCACAAATACAGAAATTGTGGGTTAATGATATTGATGTGGTGATACCAAAAAGGTGTGAGTGCATTATTATTAATTCAGAGAGGTGTTGATATTAAGATATGTTAACCTTCTTGTTCATCTAAAAAATTAGAAGGGCATGGTGATGATGTGTGCGCATTCATATTCCTCGTTGAAATCCTAGTGTTGTTTTCAGTCAAGGTGGCGCGATGGTTAATTCCTACCAACCCTATCCCTGACGGCATGCGAGTAGTACTTTGATTTGTGATAAGACTAATAAAACTTTGCAATAAGTACATGCTTTCTTCATGACTAATGTTACACCATGGACATAGGCAATCTCACCACCTAATATTTTCTGGCCTCTTCGGTACCGTGCATCGCCCGTTCTTACCTTGAGGATCAGTGTAACTTTCACCGGTGCATTCAAACCCCCTGACATGACACACTCTATTGCACATAAAACTTTTTATATCCTCCTCAAAACAACCACCATACCTAACTATCATGGCTTTTCCATAGCCATTCCTAGATATATTTCCATGCAAATGCCATCGTCACTTCACATGACTAGTTCGTTCATCATCATAATGCTTTGCATGATCATATAGAGATGACATAGTATTTGTGGCAAAGCCATCGTTCATAATATTTTTGATACATGTCACGCTAGATCTTTGCACATGCTGGTACACTGCCAATGGCATTCATACATAGTCATATCGTCCTATCAGTTTTCATATTGAGTTGTAAGTAAATAAAAGTGTGATGATCATCATTATTAGAGCATTGTCCCAATGAGGAAATAAAAATGGGGGAGGCAAAATGATCCCACCATAATAAGAAAATGAAAAAATGAATGAGATAAAAAGAGAGAAGGGACTTTGCTACTATCTTTTACCACACTTGTGCCTCAAAGTCGCACCTTGTTCTTGAGATAGAGAGTCTCATGTTATATCATTCAGATGCTAGTGGGAATCACTTTTCCATAAACTTGGTTTGTATATCCCGATGACGGGCTTCCTCAAATGCCCGAGGTCTTCATGAGCAAGCAAGTTTGACGAACACCCCACTTAGCTTCAGTGTAGCTTTCATACACTTATAGCTCTGTTGCATCATTTGCATGGCAATCCCTACTCCCTGCATTGATATCTATCGACGGGCATCTCCATAGCCCGTTGGTATGCCTAGTTGACGTGAGACTATCTTCTCCACTTTTACCCCTTTGAAACCTACTACCATATTCTATTCCACCTTTATTCTATGTCCAATGGTTCACGCTCATGTATTGCGTGAAGAATAAAAAGTTGATGCATATTGAAAAAGTATGATCCAATTGCCTAACTTGGACACTATGGTGCTTGACATTTGTATTAACGTGATGAAGATGGAGCCATGCCTTGCTAATATAATAAGATGAATGGGGTAAAACAATCTTTGAGGATCGTATACCTTTAAAGATTAATGATTTTGCTGCTTATAGCTATAAGTATTGTTGTGTTAATATCTGTTAATTCACGTTTCTCACTGAGCATACATGCATAAGGTTATATCATGGATAGCATGTCACATCAATTTTTTTGTTTTTATAATTTACCTACTCAAGGACGAGCATGAATTAAGCTTGGGGATGCTTGATACGTCTCCAACCTATCTATAATTTTTTATTTTTCCATGCTGATATATTATCATTTTAGAATACTTTTGGAGTACTTATTTACCAATTTATATTATTTTTGAGCAGTAACCTATTGACCTAGTGCCTAGTGTGAGTTGTTGTTTTCTACATGTTTTTCACTTTTCAGGTTTCCCATACCAAACGAAGCCCAATTAACCTGAAAAATTTTGGTGATTTTTTCTAGACCAAAAGAAAACTGAGGAGTATCAGAAAAAGTATGGAGGCCGCACGAGGGGCCCACAAGCCAACATGGTGTGGCCTGGGGGTGCCGTGGTTTGATCTACCTGTTCCAACTGTTGTGATAGTTGTATGTCTGGTTTGGAGTGGTTTGGTACTTAAACCAAAGGACACACAATCCTTACAGTATTCCCCTTGAGCTAGAGTCACACCGACTCCGCCCAATCACTCGTGGTAAGTCTTCAACGTAGACTTCCGAACCTTCACAAACTCGGTCACCCGATGATCCACAATCACTCTTTGATGCTCTAGACCAAGATGCCTAACCGTCTGGAAGATACACGGTCTTCAAAGGTAGCAAGCGTCGGTTCCACATAGGACAATCTCTTGAGTGATGCTCAATCACTTTGTGGCTTTGGGTGGTTTGGGTTTTCCTATTATATGATTCTTTCAAAGTCATCGGAGCAAGGGTTGCTCTAAATGACACTTGTTAATCTCTCTCGGAGTAGCCAACCAACTAGTGGTTGTAGGGGGCGGCTATTTATATCCAGGATGCAACCCAACATAATAATACATAAATGCCCCTAGTGAAATGACCGTTGTAAGGATAAGATCCTTTGGACAGCTGGCAATAAGTAGAGTAATGGTTGGCAATTTAAAATATCAAATTCCTCACGGCTATGAATTTCCTCACGATAGGCAGTTCGCACTAGCCAAATATTAACTCTTCATACACAACGATTTCCACAGAGACCGGAAGAACTTCGTCTCTGTCATTGAAGAATTTGACTGAACTGTAAGAGATTTCCAAATACTTCACTCGAAGGATTGAGTATGTGTAGGTTTTGAGATGAGCATCACATGGAAATTTTCCTTAGTATTACCGCGACCCCCTTTAATAGTACAATGTTTCCTATGACTCAAAAAGGGGGAAATAAACTGTGAAAACAAAGTCTTCAAGCTTCAAAGTCCTCACATCAATGTCTTCAAGGTCATACCAAATTCCTCATTTTCAAAGTCTTCAAGAAGAGCGCCAAAATCTTCAAATGAAGACATACATTTTTAGGGATCGTCTTTCATCGGTTAAACCAAACTCCTCACGGTCTATATCACATGTGTACACTCACAAACATATTAGTCCAGTAACCCATTGGTCTTCAATACTCCAAAACTACTAAGGGGGCACTAGATACAGTTACACAGGACATCTATTTGTGGTTAGACACGAAAGAAGGTGAAAGGGACATCTATAAGATGGCCAAGACCCGAGGGAGGAACACAAAGGATGTCGACCAAGTCAAATGCATCAAGGATGGAGCAAACCAACTCTTGGTGAAGGATGAGGAGATTAAGCATAGATGGAGGGAGTATTTCAACAAGTTGTTCAATGGGGAGAATGAGAGCTCGACCATTAGACTGGACGACTCCTTTAATGATACCAGCAAGGGTTTTGTGTGGCTAATCTAGGACTCTTAGGTGAATGAGGCTTTAAAAGGACGAAAGGGGCAAGGCAGTGTGTTCTGATTGTATCCCTATTGAGGTGTGGAGAGGCCTTAGGTACATAGCGACGGTATGGCTAACTAAGCTTTTCAACCTTATTTTTCACCAACAAGACGCCATAAGAATGAGGGCCGAGTATATTGGTACCTGATGTTTGTTGTGTATCCCTTGCAACGGCGCCAGGAAATAGTTGTGTCAACGGCACCAGGAATCCTTCAGCTACAGCTACGCCTTAAGGGACTTCCTAGGCAAGCATGCAAAGGATTTCCCCCGTGGCCTTGGAGCCTTGCGTTGGTGTTCCCTCGAAGCGGAAAGGGTGATGTAGCACAACGACGGTAAGTATTTCCCTCAGTTCGAGAACCAAGGTATCAATCCGGCGGAAGAGTATCTCAAGATCCTGCACAAACACAAAAGCTTGCACCCAACGCTATGAAGGGGTTGTCAATCCCTTATAGATTGTTTTCCAAGTGAGAACTGAAAGCAACAAAGTAACAAAGCAAAGTAAAAGCGGATGTGTAAACGATGGATGTGAATAGACCCGGGGGCCGTAGTGTTTACTAGTGGCTTCTCTCATTGTGACAGCCCGATGCCGACGTTCCAGAAGATTCCCCTTCTATTCCGTTTTCGTCGTGTGATTTATTTTATTTGCCGCATCATCATCGCATCATGTGCATCATCTGCATTGCATCGGCATCTCCGTTGCCGCCAGTTTTCCAAAAAACCTGCATTCGTTAGTAGTTGCCGGTTCTCGTCGTCGTCCGTTCTGAGTCCGACCGCACTCGCACGCGCCCACGGCACCGTCGAAACCCTGTTTTAAAAGTGTGCGTTAAACTTTCTCTGATCAGATTGAGATTTGACGTGCGGTCCTATTTTAATATAGCCAGGCCGCCTGTCGAATTTCGTTCCGATCAGAGTCCGTCTGGTACCCGAACGGTCGACCGTAGCGGCACCGTATTCGGTCTACCGTCGGACGTCTGTCGGTGTTTTAAAATTCGTTGCCGCGCCGCCCGTTCTCCCTCTTGTCTCCGGATATCCCCTCTACACGGCCGCGTACCCATACGTGCGTTCGGAATCGTCCGAATCCGAACCCGCGGTTGGATCCGGAACGCGATTCCGGTTAACCGAGCCCCTCTTTTCTCTATAAATACCCCCTCCTCCTAATTTTTAGACAACCATCCTCTCTCCTGCCTCGAAATCCGTGCCAACCCCGAAACCCTAGACAGCCTCCTCTCTCCCTCTCCAGCCGCCGGGCCCGCGAAGCCCATCTGGGGCCCGCCCGGGTCCGGATCGCCCCGCCGCCGCAGCCTCCCTGCTCCCGTCAAGCCCCACAGCTCCTCCCGCCCGTAGTAGCCCGAGCCTCCTCGCCACCGGGGTTCGCCTCTTCGCCGGCCATCCTCGCCGCCGGAGCCCCGGAGCCGTATGCCAGCGTCCCTCGCAAGCTCCTGCCCGAGGTTCCCTCGCCGCGCCACCGTGGGTCCTCGCCGGACCGAGCCGTCGCCCCGCTCTGTCCGAGCTGCCCGAGGGGAGGTTCCCGGGCCAGATCTCGCCGGGAGGAGGTAGCAAGCCGAGCCGGTTCCCGCCGGTTCCCCTCATAGCCCCGCGTCGGTTCCCTCCCGTCGGCAACCGCCGCCGCCAGAAGCTCTTGGTCGGCAGGACGAGGGGACGAGGAGACGACGCCAGCGTCCTGCGCAGCTGGGCCCTGCGCCAGCCGGCCCAGGTGGCCGCTGCAACCGCCCGTGCCCTAGGCGCTGCTGGGCCGCGCAGGAGCGCGCCGAGCCGGCCCAATCGCCCCGAGGCCCAGTCGGCCACTGTCTACCCAGGCCGCCTCAGCCTCCTACTGCATGGGCCGAGCCCACCAAGGTGAGGCCTCCCCTCGTCTATCCCCCGCCCTAGGTGCTGCCTACTATATTGCGCTGCTTGTTCGGCACGTTGGTATATTTAGGATTTTTCGGAATTTAATTAAATTCCAGAAAATTAGACGTTAAATAAAATCCCCGTAACTTTTTATCCGTAAGTCGGAACGAGGCCTATCTTATATGGTTTTGGCGTAGAATTTCGCGTAGAATACGATTATCCAACTTGCGCAATTGTTTGACGTCATTTAGCGTGTTGTTTGCCTAGATAAGCGTGCTGTTCTAATAGGTTTTGACCCGTATTTATTTTTCGTGCAAGACCGGGTTGCCCGTGTGCCTTAGATAAAATGCCTATGTTTTAGAGACTATTTATCCATGTATTTTGGAGCGGTCAATTGTATTTTTACGTGTAGGGATTTGCCGTTAATTTATTTTCCCCCGTATAGGTTATTTTCCCGCATTTATGTGTGGCTTTATTTTGTGTTGCAAACCCCACATATTTTATATGTTTCCGGGGTAGAAATATCCCATGGATTTTTCTGTGCAATTAGTTTTAGCTTTCGAGTAAGTTAGTTCGCGAGATATTTTACTATGTTGCCCTTTTGATTAATTCGTAGGATTTATTCCGTGCCTCGTTTGAATTAGATGTCAACTAGAGAGTTGATCTTGGATGTTTTGTTTAGCCCCTGGTATTTTTTAGTTGCAATAGAAATGCATGTTTAGGTGTGTTTTGCTTGCCCTCAAGTTGCTAGAAATAGTGCTGTTGTAGAGGAGTTGAAATATTTCTAAGTCTGGAATCTGTTATTATTTTGGTTGTTGTCTTGTCTTGCTTGTATCTTGTGATCTGTAGCTCTTTTGAGGTTGGTCCAATGGAGTTAGTTGTACCCCTTGTATTTCTCTAGCATGCTGTGAAGTTTCATGACATTTGGAGTCTTGTAGCTGTAGGCTTTGCTGCTGTCAATATAGCTTCAGATCGAAAACTGCACTTTCATGAGGTGTAATTTTCACTAAGTCTGAAATAGTGTGTGAGAAGCCATTTTGTGACTTCTTTCCCTAGTGTTCCTTGCTGCCGCGCTAGTTGTGGTTAGTTGCTTGTAGTAGTGCTTCTTGCCCTCTTCCGTGCCATGCCTTGCTTGAGCATATCGGAGTTGGGTAGCCGAAGTTGTGAGACGTAGTAAATGCTATGTGGCTGATTTTGGCAGATTGTACTCATTTCTTGTTTTGCTCGTAGTTGTTGAACCGTAGCTCCGATTTGATCGTGTCCTACATGAAAATTTCTTAGAATCTCGTGTAGTTTCATTTTCTTACTGTTTGAATGTTTTGAAGTGCTCGTGGCCGTCGTTGCACACATATTGCATTCATGCCACCATATCTTGCGATGCTTGTAACTTTTGTTCCGTAGCTCCGTTGGAGATGTTCTTTATGTGTAGATTGCTTGCCTTTACGCGTAAAATCACGTGAACCTATTTGTTTTCCTGTTTAACAACTAATTAAATGCATTAGTTCATACTTGGACAGAATTTTAAATTAACATGTGAGGTCGTTTCGGAGGTGCTATATGTCATTTCCGACCTCACTTAAAATGCCTAGATAGGTAGTTTAATTTCCGCTTCACCTCTTGCATGTTTGACAACATTAATATTGTCGTGTAGATAACCGAGAGTGAACTAAATAATTAACGTGGAGTTCCGTCAATATGCAACTCGTGCATATTGAACTTCACTTAATGTGTAGTGTTTGATTGTGTGATTTGTCATGCCGTGACTTGCATGTATTCAGTTGTTCATGCATCATTTGTGTTGTGCATCGTGTGGTGAATTCCGGGTGTTGATTTGTGTTTCCGGTTTGCTCCGTCTCGATAGAGTTACGCAAGCGTGTCGGATGTGAGGACCCGTTCGACTACGTCGGTTCGTCTGCTTCACGGAGGCATTCTTCTTCCAAGCGGGATCTCAGGCAAGATGATCATTTCCCCAGATACCATTACTATCATTGCCATGTAAGTTTATCGCTTCTATCGATTATGTCTCGTTGCCTACCACCTGTTAAATGTCAGCCTCTCAACAATGCCATGTTAACCTTCAACCTGTTCAACCTAGCAAACCACTGTTTGGCTATGTTACTGCTTGCTTAACCCTGTTGTTAGCGTTGTTAGTTACACGTGCATTGCTTCCATGTGAAAGCATGGGTTCCTTGTTATATCACCATATTTAACGCTATTTCATTTAATGCACCTATATACTTGGTAAAAGGTGGAAGGCTCGGCCTTTCTAGCCTGGTGTTTTGTTCCACCTTTGCCCCCTTAGTTTCCGGCTACCGGTGTTATGTTCCATAATTGAGCGCTCCTAACACGATCGGGGTTGTTATGGGGACCCCCTTGATAATTCGTTTTAGATTAAAGCTGGTCTGGCAAGGCCCAACTTTGGTACTACATTTGCCTAATAACCTAATAATAATGCATAGGGACCCGCCGGCACCCGCGGACTAATTTAATCAACCCCCGGGCCAGTGCTCCTCATGAGTGTTGGTCCACCCACCTAGCAGTCGGCGGCGCCACCACGGGGCAACTCGAGGTTTGGTTCCCGTCCACTTTGCATAGACGATGTGTCCTGAGAACGAGATACGCGGCTCCTATCGGGTTCGTCGACACACCGGGTGGCCTTGCTGGATTTGTTTTACCTTTGACGAGATATCTTGTGCATCGGGATTCCGGTGATGCTTTGGGTAATCTCAGAGTTGAGGTTTTCCACTAGGGAATCCGACGAGATCACGAGCTTCGTGATTGAGGATTTCTATGCGGCTTGTGGTAATTTGTGATGGACTAGTTGGAGCACCCCTGCAGGGTTAAATCTTTTCGAAAAGCCGTGCCCGTGGTTATGTGGCAACGTGGAAGCTTTGTTTAACATTGGTTCTAGATAACTTGAAGTTAACTTAATTAAAATATGCCAACTGTGTGCGTAGCCGTGACTGTCTCTTTCGTGAGTTCCTTCTCCGATCGAGGACACGGTGGGGTTATGCCTGACGTAGGTAGGTGTTCAGGATCGTTCATTTGATCATCAGTAGAAACGTCTGTTACGCGTAGATCTTCCCCCTCTTATTTCTTGTACTCATAAGTTAGCCACCAAATATATGCTTAGCCGCTGCTGCAACCTCACCACTTAACCATGCCTCACCCATTAAGCTTTGCTAGTCTTGATACCTCTGGAAATGAGATTGATGAGTCCCATGTGGCTCACAGATTACTACAACACCAGTTGCAGGTACAGGTACAGGTTACGTGACGCGATCGCGTTGTTTGTTCATTTGGAGTTGCTTCTCCTTCTTCTTCTTCATCGATCTAGGATGGGTTCCAGGCCGGCAGCTTGGGATAGCAAGGATGGACGTCGTTCTTATTTTTCTCGTTTGTTTTCGTCCGTAGTCGGATCCTGCTCTTACTCTTGATGATTATGTAATGTACTCATGTGACTCTGATGTAGCTTGTGGCAAGTGTAAGCCAACTCTGTATATAACTCTTCTTTTCAGTACATGTACTTGTAACGATATCCATTCTTGCGACACGACAAGATGCGCTTCAATCCCTGACGAGGCCTTCGTGCCAAATTGAGGATAGGGTCGCATCTTGGGCGTGACAAGTTGGTATCAGACCAGTACCGACCTAGGAGCCCCCTTGATTGATCGAACTTGGCCGAGTCGAGTCTAGTGAAAAACTACTTTGAGTCTAGTTATATATCGGAGAGTAGGATTCTTTTTTCTCCTCTTCTATGCTCTGGTGAGGAATCTTGACGTAATATTTTAATTCTACTTATCTTCCCACTCAAAAAAAAATTTAGGATCACACGGATATTTTTGGAATCTATATGATGCCGATGTGACAGAGTTCTGTCTTGGTGCCTCCTGTCTGACTTGATTTTCTTCCGGGGAGTTGAGCTCCACGGGATTCTTGAGCACATCGTTATCATTCAGATTTCTTAGTATCTCAGAATGAAGGATGTTCGTAATTGCTTCAATACTAGTAGTGGCGAGATAACCCCAATGTCCCCAGTACTGGTGCAGATTGTTTGGGAGTACTTCCATACTTGGTATCGTTGTGATCACGAGGGTCTGTTGTAGATGAAGGTCCGAGATTCTGGTCGTGTGTTGACGGATGTGATGCAAGTGACGGGTTAGTATAGGAGTTGTGTGATATTACTCCTTGTATCCGTGTACCAGATTGCATGACCAGATATTTCGGGAATTCATAGGTGGGAATTCAAGTAGTTGCTTATAGGGCAATGTTCCAACAGATGCATGATGTTAGATTGGGGTTCGACATCTAGTGGATTCATTTGTTCACGGTTGACTTACAGCGGTACACGTTGTGTCTTAAAGAGTCCTTGTAGCTTGCTACGACTCGGGGACGCTTCGTATATCAGGTGCACTGCCTTGCACTTGATGGCTACTGTAAATCGAGCCCGTGCGATCCTGTCCACGAAAATATCGAACGAAATCTTTCTCATGAGTTTGTTCTGCCTTGTTTCATAAGCCTCACCCTTTGTTTTGTTTTAATATGGTAATTCAAGTTGCTTCGATGTCAAGTGGTGATTTCAGATCTTTCCAAGAGGTGTTCTCATATTTTTATGTGAGAATGCAAATTCTTTGCTCAATGAATTGTCTTATCAATTCTTGTCAACCGGAGTCGTCATGTTAATTCCTTTTTAACCGGTGTGCTTCTCTTCAGTGAATTCAATCCTCTCCTATTTTTGCAAGATCATCCTCTCATTTTATTCCGGAGTTCATCTCATCTAGCCCAAGTCATCTTTGTTTTTTCCCACCCTCCCGCCCTTTTTCTTCAGCGATTCAATTTTTATTGAGGAGTGTTCTTTTCATTGTGCTTCCGCTGCTTGTTCTTTTCTCTCTTATCCGGTGATTCGTTGTGAAGATTCTGCGGAGATTCGTGTCATATTTGTTCATTCTTGTCATCCTTACCGGTGAATTTAATTCAGCTATCCATGTTCATCATATCCTTTTCATCTTTGTTAATTCTTTCCTATGTTGGAGATTCTTATCAGCCTATGTTGTTATCATTTCTCTCTTTTCTGTCCGGAGTGGTGAAGACATCTCTGAGTTTCGTGTTTTCAATTCTTTTAATTATTTCGAGGTGCTCAACCTCATCTAGTTCTCTTCATACCGGTGCAATATCTCTCTTTTCACGGTGATTTCTTTGAGTGGGCCCATAACCCACAGGTTCTTCCCAGGATCTTACCTGCCTCTTCTAATCTTTCCGGAGATCTTTAATTCTTTTCAACTATGACGTAAGTATGAATTCCATCAGTCATATTCCTTCTTCAAGATCTATTTGAGTTTATTATCATTTTGGCTCAACCTTTCATTCTTCTTATTCCGGAGTGTCTCATTAATTCTTGGTGTTGTTCTCGTCATCATTCTCAGCTTGCAAATTCGAAGGAGTGTTTCTCTCAATCTTGGTTCATTCTCTTGGAGTTTAATCATTTCAGCTTGGTGCCATCATCTTAATTGTTCCAATCATGAGTAATCCTTTTCTTGCTATCCGGTGCATTTCTGAGTTGTTTTTTTTATTTCTCGTTCCTCCGAAGGCCATCATTTCTCAAGATTCTTCGTTCTCAGCTTTCAGCTTTCATCCTCAATTCTTCTCCATTGTTGTCTCTTCGTTCGTCTCTCGATTATCCGGTGCTTTGTTCAAGTTTTCTTTCAGGTGGATCATGATCTCTTCATTCTCATGTATCTCCATTAATTCTTGGTATCCCCATTCAATTGTGAATTCTTACCGGTGCTTCCTTCAATTATGCTTCATGTGGTGCTTATCTCTCTGCCTCTTCAAGATTCTTTCAAGAATAAGTGCTATGCTAAATCCATTGCTTGTCATCAATTAAACTTGATGAAGGATTAGCATAACATAATTCTTATTCTTGTTTCATCAAGTTATCTGAATTGTTCTTCCGGAGCGGCTCATGATATCAATTCCTTTTTCTCAAGTGTTTTTATCTTTTCTTTTCCGGAGTTCCAAGTTCTTTTTAGTATCTCTTTGTGAGGCTTCATCTTAATTTTGGCAAGGTCATAATCTTATTCTTTCATTCTTCATATCTTTGCATCGTTTATTCGTATACGGAGGTCCTTCATGGTGATTCATCAAGGTTTCAATTCATTCTCAAGTGTTCTTCAAGATTCTTGTTGGAGGACCTCAAGTATTCTTTCTCTTGCATTTCCAATGCGTTTGTTCTCCTTTATCCTTTGAGGTGGTATTATAGCATTCTTGTTAGTGTAGGAGTCTCGAAGAGTCTTCCTTTCAACAATGAGATAATTAAATCCACCAATTCTATGATCATGAGATATTTTCAACTCATGGTTTCTTCCTTGAGTTATCTTGGTTTAGGTTTCACCTAAAGCTTTTTCTTAGGATTGTGGCTATTATGGTGTTTATCATTGATTCACGTTCTCAAGGTATCCTCTTGGTGTAAGTAATTGTTCATATATTGTTTCTCCCAATCTATCCTTGTTCGTTTTAGTGGTTGGTTGTCACCTCATATTTGTTGAGATGATTTTCATAAGCCCACTACTATCTTGTTCTTTTTGTTGTTGGGTTTCCAACTACTAAGTCAATTCTCTGTCCGGAGGCTCTTCAATTCTATTGTGATGATAGTTGTCATTCCTTTCTTCATTCTCTTCTTCTGCTTGAGCTAGTTCCTATTCTATTGTTCCGGAGGCTTTGTGATGTTGCTCTTTTGGGTCTATCTTGTTGTTCTATCAAGATCAGGGTGTTCCCTTGCTCTATTTACTTGTTTGTTATGAATATTTTCTACTTCTTCCATCTTATCGAATTTTTTGTCCCATTTTCCTACCGAAGTGCTGCCGAAATTTTCTGTGAATTCTTGCTTGTTTCCCATATCATTCCTCGTCTTTTTGCAACCTTCAAGGATCGTTGGTTTCACTCATTTGTCAAAGAAGCAACTAATTTTTACCTTTTGCTTTTCTCATCCTCTCCCCCTTTCATTCTAGGATCTCGGGGCGAGATCCTTTTGTAGTGTAGGAGAGTTGTGACAGCCCGATGCCGATGTTCCAGAAGATTCCCCTTCTATTCCGTTTTCGTCGTGTGATTTATTTTATTTGCCACATCATCATCGCATCATGTGCATCATCTGCATTGCATCGGCATCTCCGTTGCCGCCAGTTTTCCAAAAAACCTGCATTCGTTAGTAATTGCCGGTTCTCGTCGTCGTCCGTTCTGAGTCCGACCGCACTCGCACGCGCCCGCGGCACCGTCGAAACCCTGTTTTAAAAGTGTGCATTAAACTTTCTCTGATCAGATTGATATTTGACGTGCGGTCCTATTTCAATATAGCCAGTCCGCCTGTCGAATTTCATCGTGATCAGAGTCCGTCTGGTACCCGAACGGTCGACCGTAGCGACACCGTATTCGGTCTACCGTCGGACGTATGTCGGCGTTTTAAAATTCGCTGTCGCGCCGCCCGTTCTCCCTCTCGTCTCCGGATATCCCCTTTACACGGCCGCGTACCCATACCTGCGTTCGGAATCGTCCGAATCCGACCCCGCGGTTGGATCCGGAACGCGATTCCGGTTAACCGAGCCCCTCTTTTCTGTATAAATACCCCCTCCTCCTAATTTTTAGACAGCCATCCTCTCTCCTGCCTCGAAATCCGTGCCAACCCCGAAACCCTAGCCAGACTCCTCTCTCCCTCTCCAGCCGCCGGGCCCGCGAAGCCCATCTGGGGCCCGCCCGGGTCCGGATCGCCCCACCGCCGCCGCAGCCTCCCTGCTCCCGTCGAGCCCCGCAGCTCCTCCCGCCCGCAGTAGCCCGAGCCTCCTCGCCACCGGGGTTCGCCTCTTCGCCGGCCATCCTCGCCGCCGGAGCCCCGGAGCCGTATGCCAGCGTCCCTCGCAAGCTCCTGCCCGAGGTTCCCTCGCCGCGCCACCGTGGGTCCTCGCCGGACCGAGCCATCGCCCGCTCTGTCCGAGCTGCCCGAGGGGAGGTTCCCAGGCCAGATCTCGCCGGGAGGAGGCAGCAAGCCGAGCCGGTTCCCGCCGGTTCCCTCATAGCCACGCGTCGGTTCCCTCCCGTCGGCAACCGTCGCCGCCAGAAGCTCCTGGTCGGGAGGACGAGGGGACGAGGAGACGACGCCAGCGTCCTGCGCAGCTGGGCCCTGAGCCAGCCGGCCCAGGTGGCCGCTGCAACCGCCTGTGCCCTAGGCGCTGCTAGGCCGCGCAGGAGCGCGCCGAGCCGGCCCAATCGCCCCGAGGCCCAGTCGGCCACTGTCTACCCAGGCCGCCTCCGCCTCCTACTGCATGGGCCGAACCCACCAAGGTGAGGCCTCCCCTCGTCTATCCCCCGCCCTAGGTGCTGCCTACTATATTGCGCTGCCTGTTCGGCCCGTTGGTATATTTAGGATTTTTCTGGATTTAATTAAATTCCAGAAAATTAGACGTTAAATAAAATCCCCATAACTTTTTATCCGTAAGTCGGAACAAGGCGTATCTTATATGGTTTTGGCGTAGAATTTCGCGTAGAATACGATTATCCAACTTGCACAATTGTTTGACGCCATTTAGCGTGTTGTTTGCCTAGATAATTGTGATGTCCTAATAGGTTTCGACCCGTATTTATTTTTCGTGCAAGACCGGGTTGCCCGTGTGCCTTAGATAAAATGCCTATGTTTTAGAGACTATTTATCCATGTATTTTAGAGCGGTCAATTGTATTTTTACGTGTAGGGATTTGCCGTTAATTTATTTTCCCGCGTATAGGTTATTTTCCCGCATTTATGTGTGGCTTTATGTTGTGTTGCAAACCCCACATATTTCATATGTTTCCGGGGTAGAAAAATCCCATGGATTTTTCTGTGCAATTAGTTTTAGCTTTCGAGTAAGTTAGTTCGCGAGATATTTTGCTATGTTGCCCTTTTGATTAATTCGTAGGATTTATTCCGTGCCTCGTTTGAATTAGATGTCAACTAGAGAGTTGATCTTGGATGTTTTGTTTAGCCCCTGGTATTTTTTAGTTGCAATAGAAATGCATGTTTAGGTGTGTTTTGCTTGCCCTCAAGTTGCTAGAAATAGTGCTGTTTTAGAGGAGCTGAAATATTTCTAAGTCTGGAATCTGTTATTATTTTGGTTGTTGTCTTGTCTTGCTTGTATCTTGTGATCTGTAGCTCTTTTGAGGTTGGTCCAATGGAGTTAGTTGTACCCCTTGTATTTCTCTAGCATGCTGTGAAGTTTCATGCCATTTGGAGTCCTGTAGCTGTAGGTTTTGCTGCTGTCAATATAGCTTCAGATCGAAAACTGCACTTTCATGAGGTGTAATTTTCACTAAGTCTGAAATAGTGTGTGAGAAGCCATTTTGTGACTTCTTTCCCTAGTGTTCCTTGCTGCCACGCTAGTTGTGGTTAGTTGCTTGTAGTAGTGCTTCTTGCTCTCTTCCGTGCCATGCCTTGCTTGAGCATATCGGAGTTGGGTAGCCGAAGTTGTGAGGCGTAGTAAATGCTATGTGGCTGATTTTGGCAGATTGTAGTCATTTCTTGTTTTGCTCGTAGTTGTTGAACCGTAGCTCCGATTTGATCGTGTCCTACATGAAACTTGCTTAGAATCTCGTGTAGTTTCATTTTATCTTACTGTTTGAATGTTTTATAGTGCTCGTGACCGTCGTTGCACACATATTGCAATCATGCCACCATATCTTGCGATGCTTGTAACTTTTGTTCCGTAGCTCCGTTGGAGATGTTCTTTATATGTAGATTGCTTGCCTTGACGCGTAGAATCACGTGAACCTATTTGTTTTGCTGTTTAACAACTAATTAAATGCATTAGTTCAGATCTGGACAGAATTGTAAATTAACATGTGAGGTCGTTTCGGAGGTGCTATATGTCATTTCCGACCTCACTTAAAATGCCTAGATAGGTAGTTTAATTTCCGCTTCACCTCTTGCATGTTTGACAACATTAATATTGCCATGTAGATAACCGGGAGTGAATTAAATAATTAACGTGGAGTTTCGTCAATATGCAACTCGTGCATATTGAACTTCACTTAATGTGTAGTGTTTGATTGTGTGATTTGTCATGCCGTGACTTGCATGTATTCAGTTGTTCATGCATCATTTGTGTTGTGCATCGTGTGGTGAATTCCGTGTGTTGATTTCTGTTTCCGGTTTGCTCCGTCTCGATAGAGTTACGCAAGCATGTCGGATGTGAGGACCCGTTCGACAACGTCGGTTCGTCTGCTTCACGGAGGCATTCTTCTTCCAAGCGGGATCTCAGGCAAGATGATCATTTCCCCAGATACCATTACTATCATTGTCATGTTAGTTCATCGCTTCTATCAATTATGTCTCGTTGCCTACCACCTGTTAAATGTCAGCCTCTCAACAATGTCATGTTAACCTTCAACATGTTCAACCTAGCAAACCACTGATTGGCTATGTTACTGCTTGCTTAACCCTGTTGTTAGCGTTCTTAGTTGCACGTGCATT
This sequence comes from Hordeum vulgare subsp. vulgare, assembly GCF_904849725.1. Taxonomy (NCBI): domain Eukaryota; kingdom Viridiplantae; phylum Streptophyta; class Magnoliopsida; order Poales; family Poaceae; genus Hordeum; species Hordeum vulgare. The sequence goes on along the minus strand of NC_058523.1, from coordinate 192,280,844 downwards.
GCTTCCATGTGAAATCATGGGTTCCTTGTTATATCACCATATTTAACGCTATTTAATTTAATGCACCTACATACTTGGTAAAAGGTGGAAGGCTCGGCCTTTCTAGCCTGGTGTTTTGTTCCACCTTTGTCCCCTTAGTTTCCGGCTACCGGTGTTATGTTCCATAATTGAGCGCTCCTAACACGATCGGGGTTGTTATGGGGACCCCCTTGATAATTCGTTTTAGATTAAAGCTGGTCTGGCAAGGCCCAACTTTGGTACTACATTTGCCTAATAACCTAATAATAATGCATAGGGACCCGCCGGCACCCGCGGACTAATTTAATCAACCCCCGGGCCAGTGCTCCTCATGAGTGTTGGTCCACCCACCTAGCAGTCGGCGGCGCCACCACGGGGCAACTCGAGGTTTGGTTCCCATCCACTTTGCATAGACGGTGTGTCCTGAGAAAGAGATACGCGGCTCCTATCGGGTTCGTCGACACACCGGGTGGCCTTGCTAGATTTGTTTTACCTTTGACGAGATATCTTGTGCATTGGGATTCCGGTGATGCTTTGGGTAATCTCAGAGTTGAGGTTTTCCACTAGGGAATCTGACGAGATCACGAGCTTCGTGATTGAGGATTTCTATGCGGCTTGTGGTAATTTGTGATGGACTAGTTGGAGCACCCCCGCAGGGTTAAATCTTTTCGGAAAGTCGTGCCCGCGGTTATGTGGCAACGTGGAAGCTTTGTTTAACACTGGTTCTAGATAACTTGAAGTTAACTTAATTAAAATATGCCAACTGTGTGCGTAACCGTCACTGTCTCTTTCGTGAGTTCCTTCTCCGATCGAGGACACGGTGGGGTTATGCCTCACGTAGGTAGGAGTTCAGGATCATTCGTTTGATCATCAGTAGAAACGTCTGTTACGCGTAGATCTTCCCCCTCTTATTTCTTGTACTCGTAAGTTAGCCACCCAATATATGCTTAGCCGCTGCTGCAACCTCACCACTTAACCATGCCTCACCCATTAAGCTTTGCTAGTCTTGATACCACTTGAAATGAGATTGCTGAGTCCCATGTGGCTCATAGATTACTACAACACCAGTTGCAGGTACAGGTACAGGTTACGTGACGCGAGCGCATTGTTTGTTCATTTGGAGTTGCTTCTCCTTCTTCTTCTTCATCGATCTAGGATGGGTTCCAGGCCGGCAGCCTGGGATAGCAAGGATGGACGTCGTTCTTATTTTTCTCGTTTGTTTTCGTCCGTAGTCGGACCCTGCCCTTACTCTTGATGATTATGTAATGTACTGATGTGACTCTGATGTAGCTTGTGGTGAGTGTAAGCCAACTCTGTATATAACTCTTCTTTTCAGTACATGTATGTAGCGACCCGACACAAAACGAGTCAAGCCTCTGTGTATCTGTGCCATCCCTGGATCAGTATGCTGGCACTCACAGTACATCAATGTATATATCAAAGTGCAATCACATGTAAATAGCGTAAAACTGATATATATACCTTAATTATTTCAGCGGAAGCAGTCAAGGGAGTGGAGTCCCAATAAACACCAACGACAAGTTGAGTGTAGACCGTAACCCTGAATCGTACTCTTACTCGTCGAAGAAAAATATCTGCAACATGAGACGTTGCAGCCGTGTAGGTCAGCATATTGAATATGCTGGCAAGTCACATAAGAGAGGGGTGAAAAGTAATCATCTATACTATATGCATATATGGCAGGTGGGGCTATAAGTTTTTAGCGTAAAGCAAAATTTTCTCCTACAACAAGAGGGGCTAAAAGAAAAATATTACTAAAAAGGTTGGTTGTTAACGAGATGGTTCCGCCAACCAGTTCTCGTACCCGAGTTGTAAATAATTACCCTCATCAAATATAAATGGTGTCGAGAAATCCAGATAACTTCAGTTCCTTTGGCTCAAGTTGTCCATGACCGTGGACACGGCTAATCGATTAGGTTTGAGTACTCTGCAGAGTTTTTGCACACGTTCCCCACAAGATTTGATCGCCTCCGTGTATGTCCTCGCACTTCAGGGTGTTTGAGGACCGGATGATCAAAACATGGTCTTTCAACGGGTCCCTCTGAATCCCTGTCGGTGCCCATCCATTCCTACCGTTCTTCTACATCTGCTAGCACCGCCTGTCCAGAGTCGCCGCGTTGTCCAACCAAGCCAGAGCCCATAATGACTTGTGGCTGTGCAGGTAAGCCTTGGGTCTTGAAAATATCCGTCCGTCTCTTTGAGCCTGGGTGAAGCTTTCCGCAGGATGTCATGGCCTCTCCAGCATCCCGGGTAATCCACTGGGTTCTCCAGGGAGCCGATCAACCGTCCTTCACCCAGAGTTGCATTGCGTCCAAGGTCTTGAAAATCTTGTCTTAACCGGTCTTGATTATTTAATCAACCTCGCATCACTCGTGTTATGCACTCAACCGAAATCCCGTCTACTGAAGCATAGCAATATGAAATTTGTCGTCCCGGGACCAAGTATCGGGGTTGTTGTGTGCCTACCACATGATACTACAATCTATACTAAAATTTCCAAGTACCTACTCAGCATGCAATTGGGCATAGGATGGTAGAACTACGATGCATAAAACATAGGTGATAGTATGATCAAAGTGACTTGCCTGGTGATGTTGACGAAGAAGAATTTTCGTTCTCGGGAAATACGTGATAGAACTATTCGTCCCTCTCCGATGAAATCTATATAATCAAACATAGTATTCACATAAGCACTCACACTAGCAATCATTCTAGCAATCAATTAACAAACAATAATAAAAGTTGATGCAATCAAAAATCAATAAGAAAGAGCGGATAAAAATCCAAAGGAAACTTCAAAGAAGCTAGGAAGCCTTCTACTACATCAAACACTATATAGTTTTTGTTCTAACTGAAAATAAAACACTAAAATAGAAAAAATAACAGAAAAAAAATATAAAATAACTAAGATAACAGAAGTAAAATTTACAAAGCAATATTTTTTATAAGTATTTTCAAAATAGGAAATCAAACTAGCAATACAATCAATTCGCAAGTTAGTATAGAACTAGAATTGATTCCATGCAAACAAATAAGAATAAATAAAATAAAATTTTGTTGTTGTTGAAAAGTTACTGGTAAATATCAAAAAACAAAATATAACTTGTCACAATTAAAAAAAACAAATTAAGAACAATTAATACAAAAGAAATAGCAAGAAAACAAAAAAGGCTAAAACAGAATCTGTTTTGCTTAAAAACCTAAGTAAAAATATTTAAAGAAAATTTAAACTTAAACTACTGAATGATATGATCAATACGAAGCTGCAGCAAAAAGAATCAAATTAAAAGCTATTTTTAAACTCCCGGAATAAGCAAAACAAGCTTTAATTCAAATCTGATCTAACTCAATTTTTATAAATCCAAACATAGACAGATTATATATCTACAGAAACTACAAATATTTGTGATCCAACGCAAAAAGAATCACCTAATTCGGAGTTATAGACTAATAGATATGAATTTTCTATGATTGCAATTTTCTGAAAAAACTGCAATACGGGATTTCGTGAATCTCACCATGGGTGACAAAGAGGAAGAACTCCGGCGAGGTAGCTGCTCCGGCGAGGTGGGGAGGTCGCCGGCGGGGTGGGGAATCGGCGGAGGAGTAGCACGGCAGGGGGTGGGGCGCTGGAGAGGCTCGGCAGGGGTGATGGGGAAGCGCCACGAGACCTACTGTACTCCGTTGTTGACAGGAAGATGAGGATGGTGGCGCCGTGGCTACGAGCATGGGAACGGGGCGTTTCTCGAGGGGAATGGAATGAGGAGGACGAGGGGATCCTTTATAGGTGGCGAGGAGGTGCTGGGAGGGAAGGAGATTCGCAAATTCCGGAAGGGGAGGATCTCTTGGTTCGTGTCATGGAAGTTCGTGGTAACGTGAATGACTAGAGGAAGGAGAAGATACTAAACGGGCCAGATTTGGAAACTCCTTAATGGGCCAGCTCTTTATTTCCTATTAAACGCGATTTCTTTCCTTTTTCAAAACTAGGAAACTAAAACGATAAAAGGGAAATCAAATCAATTCGGAATATAGTGTCTCTATATACTAAAATTATCAGAAAAATAAAATCTAAATGATGGGCATTTTTTCCACGGCCAAAATAAAAACTTAAAAAAAATGTTTTTTCCAAAAAATCCCTAAAAGCATTATTTCTTTTTGCAATTATTTTCTCAAATTAAATTTTGGTTTTTTTCTTGGCTCAAAATATTTCAATGAATGCCCCTGGTTTTTGGAGGGTCATTTTCCTCCGCTCTTTCTTGCGTGCAAGAATTTTGTCGGGGCATTTTCTCGGGGAAGAAAAATATAGAAGCAAGGGCAAATATTTTGAAAGGATTCAAATGCAAACTCCGTTCAAATTCTTTATAGTTGAAGAAGTCATGTCATCTTCTCTCTTTGCTTTTAAAAGGTTGAATTTGAATTCATCGGAGATGGGGAAAGTCATTTTATTCCCTCTCATTCAAAAGTTTTTGAACAGTTTCAAATTTCACACAAGTTTCAATCACTCAAGCAAACAAACAAACAATCTAATAATTATTTTAACATTCCAAAATTTGGGATGTTACAAACCTACCACACTTAAAATGAATCTCGTCCTCGAGATTCGAAGAGGCTAGAAAGAAAGGTTAGGGTTTGGGGCTCTTCTAGCAAATCCAACTTCCGGCAAAGTGGGATGCTACCACACTTAAAATGAGGGTTACTGGTCCCTTAAGATTTTAACAATGCTCTGGGGTTTTGGTATCTGACTCCTCACAGTCTTCATATCTTCCGTTATATTCATAACGTCTCCATCAAAAACGAGGGCTCTTCCGTTGATATAAGCTTCTTCCGTTACTGGGTCTTCTTTAACTAACAGTCTCGTGATCAATTCTAACTAACCTATCGATGATTCTCATGGTGGTCTACCATTTGTGGCTATCCTGCAGAGAGAGGGGTCTTGGTTTCATTCTCACCGTAAAATTTCCTACGTGTGAGAACATGTGCCATGTACATGGGGCTTTTCTTATACCACTCTAAGGCTTAAACAAAAGCTTCAAAGAACGTCGTCTCTCTATATGGGTAAGTCTCTCAGATTTACCATTCCGAATAGCAAGATAAACGATAAGAGTAAGTCGCCATGGTGATCAATCCATTCCGCACCCAAATCATTTCTCTGTACAAGGTTTAGCGAATCTCGCATTCTAACACTTGGGCATCCTTATAAGCGTTGCAGAATTTCTCTTGTCCACGAACGAAGTTCGGATAATCCATTGGTTCTGCAAGCTGAACGAAACATCTATCGTATCTTCACAACTCTCAGGTTTTCGTATGTTACTAAGAAAACGTTTTGCTGATCCATCATAGCTTCTTCCATAAATCATATTCATTTCATAATCAATCCTTTATTACATCCTTGCTTTCTTCAAAATTCTAACTCAAAAGTAATTTATTACAAATGCTGCCATCCACATTGTTCGGTATGGTCAAACATTTATGCCAACTTTATTCATCTGTCTCTCTTGGAGGTACTTTAGTTCCACTCTAACTTTCCGAGGTGCTCCTTGAAATCATCCATCTTTTGCTTCACCATGGTGGTCATGAGCTTCATCTCCATCATCTCCGCACGTGCCTCACTCAGGTATTCCTGGGTATGACGGAGTCTTGCTTCAAGTATTTCTCCAATCTGACGTATGGCTTCCATGGCAGCTTCACGAACAGCATCAAAGAAGGTTGCTCGTGGTACACGCGAAATGAAAAAGTATTGCCCCATAGTCTTTGGACAAACTCCTTTCACATGGTGGAGGTGTACTTCCCCATACCAAAGTTCTACTCCACTTTCCATGAATGGGTAGCCTTTGTAGACTGCATCTCCTTCAAGATGAATGTGCTTCATCATGTCCTTCAGGATTTTCGGGTAATCATGATCACTGGTCAGGGTCATGATCGTTTCTGGGCCCTTGAGGAATGACTCGTAGAGAGTTGTCATATGCAGGTGTCAGTAAATAGGTACTCAGAGGAATGTATATGTCTCCTTGGTAATCATGGTACACTCCTACTCAATGGATCATGTGGGTTTACCGATTACTACCACACTTAAAATGAATTATACTCATGCCTTCATAGACCATATTTTCTCATATCCTCATAATGTTCAGAGATCTTTGCTCGTAGAGAAACAACTCATAGATTTTCAACATAGGCAATCATGAGACAATAAATCCCATTTATTCATGATGTTATTACAATCTCAGGGACTTCTGTTACAAAAATTTCACTCCATGATCTCAGTGAAAAACAAGAGTGCTTCGGATCACACTTATTTCCCTGGTCAAAACTTAACTACTCCATTCTAGCTTTCTTCCTTTGCGGACAATCGCTAGCAAAATTTCCTGCTTCCTTGCAACGGAAGCAAATGTGTTCTGACAAGTCTCGAGGCTTCTTAGATTTTGCTTTTGCTCCTTGGATTTCCGGCTTCCTTCCTGAGCACATGTATTTTTGGTGGCCAAATTCCATACACTTGTAACATCTGACATGACTCAGGTCTATATCTGCAGAGATTGGGCTCTTCCGAGGGTACTTTTTCTTCTTTCCAGACTCCTTTATTTTGGCCAGTTCTTCTATTTCAAATGGATCAAACTCCACTTTTTCTGTCGGGAAGTTTCCCAGACACTCTTGGCTTCTCTTCGTGCAATCCTGTGAATAATGTCCTTCTTCTCCACATGAGTAGCATGCATTTGAAAAAAATCTGGTCAGACCTTGTCCATCAGGGTCTTCAATATTTTCGTTCATCACCGGTTCTTCTAGAATCTTCTTCTTGAGGGTTTCCTTCATTGCTTCTTTCTGCTGCTGGACAACTTGTTCTACCTTGGGGTAAATGTGACACTGAGCTGGGAAGTGGGTGGTTCCTTCACAAAGGAAACAAGTCACCTGACTACTTGGGCACTCCTCAGCTGGGTGATTTTCTTCACAATGAGTGCATCCATGCTTGTGTTCTTCCTGAGTGTGTCCTATTTCTCCACAGATCTTGCATGCACAAGTCTTCTCCTTCGGATTATCATAGCACTTCTGAATAAGACGGGATCTTAACAAAGTCTTATTGAATTCGTCCCAGGTTTCTGCTCCACTAAATCCTTGTATGGCATGATGCATTTTCCACCAGATTGCAGCACTTTGTGTAAAGTACTGAAGAGCGTGTTCCACTTCATACTTCCTTGAGATCAAGTTGCTCCCGAAGTGGTTCTCCATGTTTTGAATCCATATATCAGCCTCCAGCTGGGTCATTGGTCCAGAGACTACAAGTCGAGCTTCATACTCCATCTTGTAGGGTTGAGGTATTGGGGATGAGACGGGTAAGAGAGAGGGAGATACACACAATACAAGCAATATTTTTGAGAATAGGTTTTAGTTGTGGCCGTCGGAAAACACACACCAATGACGTCTCACAAATCATCGTAACTAACGTGGGTATATAATTGGGGTTTGGACTTCTAATGGTCATATAAATATTCGAACGCTTCAGGGTCTTCGAGTTCTTTGGGTCTTGAGAGTCTTCAATTTGTGTAGCTTCAATTGCATATGAAATCCTCTTTACTTTGAAGTAGAACTCCGTTGATTCTTCATGAGGTCAAAGGGGTAAGGGGATTGTATAACTATTTGTGGTGAGGGAGAACATTTGATGAAATCAGAAGAGATGAGAAGTGAAAGGTGTTCTCGAAAATAAGATTTTTGAGAGATCCTATCCTAGGAAGTTTCCAGTTTCTAGGGTCACGTCCTACAGTCAACATGTGCTCTGATACCATTTCTGTAGCGACCCGACTCAAAACGAGTCAAGCCTCTGTGTATCTGTGCCATCCCTGGATCAGTATGCTGGCACACACAGTACATCAATGTATATATCAAAGTGCAATCACATGTAAATAGCGTAAAACTGATATATACCTTAATAATTTCAGCGGAAGCAGTCAAGGGAGTGGAGTCCCAATAAACACCAACGGCAAGTTGAGTGTAGACCGTAACCCTGAATCGTACTCTTACTCGTCGAAGAAAAATATCTGCAACATGAGACGTTGCAGCCGTGTAGGTCAGCATATTGAATATGCTGGCAAGTCACATAAGAGAGGGGTGAAAAGTAATCATCTATACTATATGCATATATGGCAGGTGGGGCTATAAGTTTTTAGCGTAAAGCAAAATTTTCTCCTACAACAAGAGGGGCTAAAAGCAAAATATCACTACAAAGGTTGGTTGTTAACGAGATGGTTCCGCCAACCAGTTCCCGTACCCGAGTTGTCCATAATTACCCTCATCAAATATATTTAATGGTGTTGAGAAATCCAGATAACTTCAGTTTCTTTGGCTCAAGTTGTCCATGACCGTGGACACGGCTAATCGATTAGGTTTGAGTACTCTGCAGAGTTTTTGCACACGTTCCCCACAAGATTTGATCGCCTCCGTGTATGTCCTCGCACTTCAGGGTGTTTGAGGACCGGATGATCAAAACATGGTCTTTCAACGGGTCCCTCTGAATCCCTGTCGGTGCCCATCCATTCCTACCGTTCTTCTACATCTGCTAGCACCGCCTGTCCAGAGTCGCCGCGTTGTCCAACCAAGCCAGAGCCCATAATGACTTGTGGCTGTGCAGGTAAGCCTTGGGTCTTGAAAATATCCGTCCGTCTCTTTGAGCCTAGGTGAAGCTTTCCGCAGGATGTCATGGCCTCTCCAGCATCCCGGGTCATCGACTCGGTTCTCCAGGGAGCCGATCAACCGTCCTTCACCCAGAGTTGCATTGCGTCCAAGGTCTTGAAAATCTTGTCTTAACCGGTCTTGATTATTTAATCAACCTCGCATCACTCGTGTTATGCACTCAACCGAAATCCCGTCTACTCAAGCATAGCAATATGAAATTTGTCGTCCCGGGACCAAGTATCGGGGTTGTTGTGTGCCTACCACATGATACTACAATCTATACTAAAATTTCCAAGTACCTACTCAGCATGCAATTGGGCATAGGATGGTAGAACTACGATGCATAAAACATAGGTGATAGTATGATCAAAGTGACTTGCCTGGTGATGTTGACGAAGAAGAATTTTCGTTCTCGAGAAATACGTGATAGAACTATTCGTCCCTCTCCGATGAAATCTATATAATCAAACATAGTATTAACATAAGCACTCACACTAGCAATCATTCTAGAAATCAATTAACAAACAACAATAAAAGTTTATGCAATCAAAAATCAATAAGAGAGAGTGGATAAAATCCAAAGGAAACTTCAAAGAAGCTAGGAAGCCTTCTACTACATCAAACACTATATAGTTTTTGTTCTAACCGAAAATAAAACACTAAAATAGAAAAAATAACAGAAAAAAAATATATAAAATAACTAAGATAACAGAAGTAAAATTTACAAAACAATATTCTTTATAAGTATTTTCAAAATAGGAAATCAAACTAGCAATGCAATCAATTCGCAAGTTAGTATAGAACTAGAATTGATTCCATGCAAACAAATAAGAATAAATAAAATAAAATTTTGTTGTTGTTGAAAAGTTACTGGTAAATATCAAAAAACAAAATATAACTTGTCACAATTACAAAAAAAACAAATTAAGAACAATTAATACAAAAGAAATAGCAAGAAAACAAAAAAGGCTAAAACAGAATCTGTTTTGCTTAAAAACCTAAGTAAAAATATTTAAACAAAATTGAAACTTAAACTACTGAATGATATGATCAATACGAAGCAGCAGCAAAAAGAATCAAATTAAAAGCTATTTTTAAACTCCCGGAATAAGCAAAACAAGCTTTAATTCAAATCTGATCTAACTCAATTTTTATAAATCCAAACATAGACAAATTATATATCTACAAAAACTACAAAAATTTGTGATCCAATGCAAAAAGAATCACCTAATTCGGAGTTATAGACTAATAGATATGAATTTTCTATGATTGTAATTTTCTGAAAAAACTGCAATACGGGATTTCGTGAATCTCACCATGGGTGACAGAGAGGAAGAACTCCGTCGAGGTAGCTGCTCCGGCGAGGTGGGGAGGTCGCCGGCAGGGTGGGGAATCGGCGGAGGAGTAGCACGGCAGGGGGTGGGGCGCTGGAGAGGCTCGGCAGGGGTGATGGGGAAGCGCCACGAGACCTACTGTACTCCGTTCTTGACAGGAAGATGAGGATGGTGGCGCCGTGGCTACAAGCATGGGAACGGGGCGTTTCTCGAGGGGAATGGAATGAGGAGGACGAGGGGATCCTTTATAGGTGGCGAGGAGGTGCTGGGAGGGAAGGAGATTCGCAAATTCCGGAAGGGGAGGATCTCTTGGTTCGTGTCATGGAAGTTCGTGGTAACGTGAATGACTAGAGGAAGGAGAAGATACTAAACGGGCCAGATTTGGAAACTCCTTAATGGGCCAGCTCTTTATTTCCTATTAAACGCGATTTCTTTCCTTTTTCAAAACTAGGAAACTAAAACGATAAAAGGGAAATCAAATCAATTCGGAATATAGTGTCTCTATATACTAAAATTATCAGAAAAATAAAATCTAAATGATGGGCATTTTTTCCACGGCCAAAATAAAAACTTAAAAAAAATGTTTTTTCCAAAAAATCCCTAAAAGCATTATTTCTTTTTGCAATTATTTTCTCAAATTAAATTTTGGTTTTTTTCTTGGCTCAAAATATTTCAATGAATGCCCCTGGTTTTTGGAGGGTCATTTTCCTCCGCTCTTTCTTGCGTGCAAGAATTTTGTCGGGGCATTTTCTCGGGGAAGAAAAATATAGAAGCAAGGGCAAATATTTTGAAAGGATTCAAATGCAAACTCCTTTCAAATTCTTTATAGTTGAAGAAGTCATGTCATCTTCTCTCTTTGCTTTTAAAAGGTTGAATTTGAATTCATCGGAGATGGGGAAAGTCATTTTACTCCCTCTCATTCAAAAGTTTTTGAAAAGTTTCAAATTTCACACAAGTTTCAATCACTCAAGCAAACAAACAAACAATCTAATAATTATTTTAACATTCCAAAGTTTGGGATGTTACAATGTACTTGTAACGATATCCATTCTTGCGACACGACAAGATGCGCTTCTATCCCTGACGAGGCCTTCGTGCCAAATTGAGGATAGGGTCGCATCTTGGGCGTGACACTCATGAAAGCAAGTAGACGGTGGGTGAACAAATTACTGTCGAGCAATTGATAGAACCGCGCAAAGTCGTGACGATATCTATGCAATGATTATTTCTATAGGCATCACGTCCGAAACAAGTAGACCGATACTTTCTGCCTACTACTATTACTCCAGACGTCGACCGCTATCCAGCATGCATCTAGTGTATTAAGTCCATAAGAACAGAGTAACGCCTTAAGCAAGATGACATGATGTAGAGGGATACTCTCAAACCAATGATAAAAAACCCATCTTTTTACCCTTGATGGCAACTACTTGATGTGTGCCTTGCTGCCCCTACTGTCACTGGGAAAGGTCACCCCTGGCAGAACCCAAAACCAAGCACTTCTCCCATTGCAAGAATCATAGATCTAGTTGGCCAAACAAAACCCAAGACTCGGAGAGACTTACAAGGATATCAAATCATGCATATAAGAAATCAGCAAAGACTCAAATATATATCAAAGATAATCTGATCACAAATCCACAATTCATCGGATCTCGACAAACACACCAGGAAAGAAGATTAAATAAGATAGATCTCCATGAAGATCATGGAGAACTTTGTATTGAAGATCCAAGAGAGAGAAGAAGCCATCTAGCTACTAACTATGGATCCGTAGGTCTGACGTGAACTACTCACGAGTCATTGGAGGGGCGATGATGATGATGAAGAAGCCCTCCAACTCCAAAGTCCTCTCCGGCAGGGCGCCGGGAAGGGTCTCCAGATGAGATCTCGCGGAAACGGAAGCTTGCGGCGGCGGAAAAGTATTTTCGAGGCTCCCCTAATTTTTTGCGGAATATTTGGGAACTCATAGGCCAAAGACCTAGGTCGGGTGGCGGCCAGGGAGGCTACAAGCCTACCCACCGCCGCCTCCCCCCTGGTGGTGGAGTGGGGGCTTGTGGGCTCCTTGGAGCCCACCTGGCTTTTCCCAAAAGCCCCCTGGTCTTCTTCCGTTCGGGAAAAAATCATTTCGGGGTTTTTCTTCCGTTTGGAGTCCGTTCCAAAATTATATCTGAAAAGAGTCAAAAACACGGAAAAAACAGGAACTGGCACTTGGCACTGAATTAATAAGTTAGTCCCAAAAAGATATAAAAGGTACATAAAACAACCAAAGAAAACAAGATAACAGCGTGAAACCATCAAAAATCATAGATATGTTTGAGACGTATCAAGCATCCCCAAGCTTAACTCCTGGTCGTCCTCGAGTAGGGAAGTGATAAGAATGAATTTTTGATGCTTTCATGCTACCTAGCAAGGTGTCCTTTGTAATTCCTCTTATGTGACGTGAATGTTCACATCCATTAGATTCAAAACAATAGTTTTCTATTGACGTGGAAACAATAATAATTCAAGCAAAATAGCAAAGTAATCATGAACTTTCAAAATAATAAGGCCAAAAGAAAGTTATCCCTACAAAAGCATATAGTGTGGCTATGCTCTATCATCATTGCACAACGAATTTAAATCATGCACAACCCCGGTATTGGCCAAGTAATTGTTTCACACCTTTACTTTCTCAAACATTTTTAACTCTCACGCAATACATGAGCGTGAGCCATGGTTATATCACTATAGATGGTGTGGAATATAGTGGAGGTTGCAAGACAAAAAAGGAGAAGATAGTCACATTAACTAGGCATATCAATGAGCTGTGGAGATGCTCATCAATAGATATCAATGTGAATGAGTAGGGATTGCCATTCAAATGATGCACTAGAGCTACGAGTATGTGAAAGCTCTTAAAGAAAACTAGTGGGTGTGCATCCAACTTGCTTGCTCACGAAGACCTAAGGCAATTTTGAGGAAGCCTATCATTGGAATATACAAGCCAAGTTATATAATGAAAATTTCCCACTAGCTATATGGTGGTGACAAAATGAGAGACTCTCAATCATGAAGATCATGGTGCTTTAATATGCACAAGTGTGGGAAAAGTGGTAGCATTGTCCCTTCTCTCTTTTTCTCTCATTTTTTTATTTTATTTGGTGGGCTCTTTGGCCTCTTTTTTTGTGTGGGCTTCTTTGGCCTCTTTTATTTCCTCACATGGGACAATGCTCCATTAATGATGATCATCACACTTCCAACTCAAAACTTAGAGTAACGATGACTCTATATGGAATGCCTTCGGTAGTGTACCGTGGCAATGATCTAGCATGGCATAGACATCAATGGAAACATCATGCTAGCTATCTTACGATCGTGCAAAGTCAAAGTAGACGTGGTGGCACATGTCATGGTGGTAGTTACATGGCAATATATCTCGGAATGACCTTGAAAAAGCCATAGTAGGTAGGTATGGTGGCTGTTTTGAGGGAGGCTAGTGGTGGGTTTTGTGCACCGGCGAAAGTTGCACGGCACTAAGAAGATAGTGATGGTGGAAGGTGAAAGTGCATCTAAACCATGGACTCAACATTAGTCATGAAGAACTCATATACTTGTTGCAAAAGTTTTATTAGTAATCGAAACAAAGCATTCAACGCATACTCCTAGGGGAAGGGTTGGTAGGTATAAACCATCGCGCGATCCCGACCGCCACGGAAAGGATGACAATCAATATACTAATCATGCTCAGATTTCATCACATAGCGGTTCACCATACGTGCATGCTACGAGAATCACTAACTTCGACACAAGTATTTCTAGATCCACAACACCTTACTAGCATGACTTCAATATTACCATAACCACAACCCAAAACTAATTGAGATGAATCAAACTTCTCTAACTATTCAATGCACATGAAGGTGGAAGTTTTCGTATCCCTTTGGATAACTACCCCTTTTGAGACTACTTTCAAAGCATAGATCAACTACCAAGCCACGCACCGTTGTGCTCTAAAAGATATAAGTGAAGTAGATAGAGCAAAAGTATCTAGGTCAAAAGATATAAGTGAAGCACATGTGAGCTGAATTGTCTACCAAAGGATATAAGTGAAGCTCAACAAAATCAAGGTGTGTGCATGTCTCTCTCTCTAGGTGTGCAGCAAGGATGATTGTGACACAACAAAAATAAAAGACTCCTACGATACAAGACGCTCCAAGCAAAAACACATAACATGTGGTGAATAAAAATATAGCCCCAAGTAACGTTACCGATGGATTGAAGACGAGAGAGGGGATGCCTTCCCGGGGCATCCCCAAGCTTAGGCTTTTACGGAATCATTGAATCTCTTGGGGTGCCTTGGGCATCCCCAAGCTTGAGCTCTTGCCACTCTTTTATCTCTTTTTCCATAAGAACTTCACCCAAAACTTGAAAACTTCACAACACGAAACTTAAACAGAAACTCGTGATAACATTAGTACAAGAGAGCAAACCACCACTTCCTTAGGTACTGTAGCAAACTTAAATTCTACTTGTGCTGATGTCGGGTTACTGTACTTTCAATCTTCCATGGCTAATACCCCCCGATACTATCCATAGTTTCATCAAAACAAGCAACCAACACAACAAAAAGAGAATCTTTTAATAGCAGACCAGTCTGTAGCAATCTGTATTTTTCGTATACCTCTGGTACTTCAACAATTCTGAAAAATTACGACAGTCTGAAGAATTTGTGTAGCAATCAGCAGCAAAAAGAATCAACTCAAAATCTCTTACAGAAAAAATGAAAATTCTTTTCGTGAGCAGAAAGTTTCTGTCTTTTCCAGCATGACCAAACGATCATCCCCAAGACTAATCATAACGGTTTTGCTTGGCACAAACGCAAAAAGAAACACAAAAAACACAATCATAACAGAATTATGAAAGTGTGTAAAACACAAAACAGAAAGAAAAAGGATAGATTCGTTGGGTTGCCTCCCAACAAGCGCTTTTGTTTAACGCCCTTAGCTAGGCGAAAGTGATGGAATCACGTATAGTCATCTTTGGTGCTCAAACCATAGGTAGCCCTCATCATAGATTCATAAGGCAATCTTATTTTCTTTCTAGAAAAGTGCTCCATGCCCTTCTTTAAAGGAAATTGAAATCTAATATTCCCTTCCTTCATATCGATGATAGCACCAATAGTCCTTAGGAAAGGTCTACCAAGAATAAATGGGACATGAAGGATTGCAATCTATGTCAAGTACAATGAAATCCACGGGTACATAGTTCTTATTTGCAACAATAAGAACATCATCGATCCTCCCCATGGGTTTCTTGACAGTAGAATCCGCAAGATGCAAATTCAGAGAACACTCTTCAATCTCATGAAAACCAAGAATATCACATCAAGACTTTGGAATTGCGAAAACACTAGCGCCCAAATCACATAAAGCATTGCACTCATAGTTTTTGATCTTGATTTTGATAGTAGGTTCCCACTCATCATGAATTTTTCTAGGTATAGAGACTTCTAGTTCAAGCTTCTCTTCAAGAGATTTCATCATAGCATCTACGATATGTGCGGTAAAGGCCTTACTTTGGCTATAAGCATGTGGAGAGTTTGCAATGGATTGCATCAAATAAATGCATTCAAACAAGGAGCAATTATCATAACTGAATTTCTTGAAATCCAAGGTGGGAGTTTCATTACTACCCAAAAATTTGACTTCTTCTACTCCACTCTCCACACATTTATCATCAATATAGGTGGACTCCGAATCATTGGGGCGTTTTTCAACCAAAGTGGATTCATATCCATCCCCTCCATAAGTAGGTTTGACACGCGAAAACAAAGACTCAAGAGGAGACACACCAAGCACTTTAAGATCTTCGTGATTTGCATCACTAGAACGCACCCTTTTAAACCATTCTTGTCTAGCGCGAATTTGGGCGGTTCTTTCTTTGCTCTCATTCATGGAGATACGCATAGCTTTCAAAGTTTCATCCAAGTTGATCTTGGGAGGAGCGCATCTAACTTTCAAAGCATCAATATCACAAGACATCCTATCAACGCTCTTAGCCAAATCGTCTATTTTGAGTAGTTTTTCCTCTATGGACGCATTGAAAATCTTTTGAGAGTTGATGAACTCTTTGATATTACTCTCTAGATCATAGGGTAATTTGTTGTGATTTCTATAAGTGTTGGCATAGGAATTGCCATAATTGTCAGAGGAGTTACTAGGAAAAGGCCTAGGAACATAGTTTCCTCTAAAAGCATTGTTGTTGCCAAAATTGTTCCTACCAGCAAAATTCACGTCCAAACTAGCGTTGCTACTCTCAATCAAAGAAGATAGTGGCATGTCATTAGGATCTACGGTAGTGTTTCTACTAGCAACCAAATTCATCAACTCGTCCATCTTAGCACTAAGCGAGTTAATCTCTTCTATAGCGTGCACCTTTTTGCTAGCAGGCGACCTTTCAGTGTGCCACTGAGAGTAGTTGGTCATGATATTGTCTAGGAGTTTTGTAGCGTCTCCTAACGTGATTTCCATGAACGTTCCACCTGAGGTGGAGTCCAAGATATTGCGAGAAGCAAAATTCAAGCCAGCGTAAAAGATTTGTATAATCGTCCACAAACTCAAGCCATGAGCGGGACAATTTCTAATCATAAGCTTCATCCTCTCCCAAGATTGTGCAACGTGCTCATGATCAAGTTGCTTGAAATTCATGATATCGTTACGTAAGGAGATGATCTTAGCCGGCGGAAAATACTTGGATATGTAAGCATCTTTGCACCTATCCCAAGAATCGATACTATTTTTAGGCAAAGAAGAAAACCAAGTTTTTGCACGATCTCGCAACGAGAAAGGAAAAAGTTTCAACTTAATCACGTCATTATCCACATCTCTTTTCTTTTTCATATCGCAAAGCTCAGTGAAGGTATTGAGATGGGATGCGGCATCTTCACTAGGAAGGCCAGAGAATTGCTCTTTCATAACAAGATTCAACAAAGCTGCGTTGATTTCATACGATTACGCACTAGTGGCGGAAGCAATCGGAGTACTAATAAACTCATTATTATTAGTGCTCGAGAAGTCGCAAAGTTTGGTGTTTTCGGACATGATGTCTTCAACAAACAAACAAGCACACAAGCAAGCAAGAAACCGGCAAAGGCAAACAGCAAGGGCAAAAGAAAATGACAAAGGAGAAAGGCGAATGAAAACGGCAAATGTGAAGTGGGGGAGAGGAAAACGAGAGGCAACTGGCAACAAAAGTAAATGCAAGAGAAGAGTTTGTGAGACCTACTTGGATAGATCTTGATTTCTCCTCCCCGGCAACGGCGCCAGAAATACTTCTGATGTTTGCTGTGTATCCCTTGCAACGGCGCCAGGAAATAGTAGTGTCAACGGCACCAGGAATCCTTCAGCTACGGCTACGCCTTAAGGGACTTCCTAGGCAAGTATGCAAAGGATTTCCCCCGTGGCCTTGGAGCCTTGCGTTGGTGTTCCCTCGAAGTGGAAAGGGTGATGTAGCATAGCGACGGTAAGTATTTCCCTCAGTTTGAGAACCAAGGTATCAATCCAGCGGAAGAGTATCTCAAGATCCTGCACAAACACAAAAGCTTGCACCCAACGCTATGAAGGGGTTGTCAATCCCTTATAGATTGTTTGCCAAGTGAGAACTGAAAGCAACAAAGTAACAAAGCAAAGTAAAAGCGGAGGTGTAAACAATGGATGTGAATAGACCCGGGGGCCGTAGTGTTTACTAGTGGCTTCTCTCATGAAAGCAAGTAGACGGTGGGTGAACAAATTACTGTCGAGCAACTGATAGAACCGCGCAAAGTCGTGATGATATCTATGCAATGATTATTTCTATAGGCATCACGTCCGAAACAAGTAGACCGATACTTTCTGGAACTACTACTATTACTCCACACGTCGACCGCTATCCAACATGCATCTAGTGTATTAAGTCCATAAGAACAGAGTAACGCCTTAAGCAAGATGACATGATGTAGAGGGATAATCTCAAACCAATGATAAAAACCCCATCTTTTTACCCTTGATGGCAACTACTTGATTTGTGCCTTGTTGCCCCTACTGTCACTGAGAAAGGTCACCACATGGCAGAACCCAAAACCAAGCACTTCTCCCATTGCAAGAATCATAGATCTAGTTGGCCAAACAAAACCCAAGACTCGGAGAGACTTACAAGGATATCAAATCATGCATATAAGAAATCAGCAAAGACTCAAATATATATCATAGATAATCTGATCACAAATCCACAATTCATCGGATCTCGACAAACACACCGCCAAAGAAGATTACATCGGATAGATCTCCATGAAGATCATGGAGAACTTTGTATTGAAGATCTAAGAGAGAGAAGAAGCCATCTAGCTACTAACTACGGACCCGTAGGTCTGAAGTGAACTACTCACGAGTCATTGGAGGGGCGATGATGATGATGAAGAAGCCCTCCAACTCCAAAGTCCCCTCCGGCAGGGCGCCGGGAAGGATCTCCAGATGAGATATCGTGGAAACGGAAGCTTGCGGCGGCGGGAAAGTATTTTCGAGGCTCCCCTAATTTTTTGCGGAATATTTGGGAATTTATAGGCCAAAGACCTAGGTCAGGGGGCGGCCAGGGAGGCCACAAGCCTGCCCACCGCCGCCTCCCCCTGGTGGCGGAGTGGGGGCTTGTGGGCTCCCTGGAGCCCACCTGGCTTGGCCCAAAAGCCCCCTGGTCTTCTTCCGTTCGGGAAAAAATCATTTCGGGGTTTTTCTTCCGTTTGGACTCCATTCCAAAATCAGATCAGAAAAGAGTCAAAAACAAGGAAAAAACAGGAACTGGCACTTGGCACTGAATTAATAAGTTAGTGCCAAAAAAGATATAAAAGGTACATAAAACAACCAAAGAAGACAAGATAACAGCATGAAACCATCAAAAATTATAGATACGTTTGAGACGTATCAGTACCAATCTTCAAGAACAAGGGGATGTTCACAGTTTTACTAATTACCATGGAATTATACTGACGAGCCATACAATTAAGCTATGGGGAGAGAGCCATTGAGCACCTCTTAAGAAGATTGATAAGCGTGACTAAAAACCAGTTTGGTTTCATGCTGGAGGTCAGCCATGGAAGCCATTTTCTTGGTACGACAACCAATGGAGAGATACATGGAGCAATAGGTCCTGCATATGGTGTTCATTGACTTGGAGAAGGCCTATGATAAGATACCCGAGAATGTCATGTGGTGGGCCTTGGAGAAATACAAAGTCCCAACAAAGAAAATTACCCTCATCAAGGACATGTACAATAATGTTGTGACAAGTGTTCGAAAAAGTGATGGCTACAGTGATGACTTTCCAATTAAAATAGGACTGCTCCAGGGGTCACCTTTGAGCCCTTATCTTTTTTCTTTTTGCTTTGATGATGGATGAGGTCACATGAAATATACAAGGAGATACCCCATGGTGTATGCTCCTTGTGGATGACGTGGTACTAGTCGATGATAATCGAACGGGGGCCATAGGAAGTTAGAGCTATGGAGAAAAATCTTGGAATTGAAAGATATTAGACTTAGTAGAACTGAAACTAGTATATGAGGTGTCATTTCAGTACTACTAGGCACAAGGAGGAAAGGTTAGCCTTGATGGGCACGTGATGCCTTTCTATATTGGGATCAATGTTGCAAAAGAAATGGGGATATCAATGAAGATGTGAACCGTCGAATGAGAGCCATGTGGATGAAGTGGCGCCAAGCTTCTGGCATTCTCTATGACAAGGGAGTACCACACTGACTAAAGGGCAAGTTGTATTGGACGGCGATTCTACCTACAATGTTGTATGACGCTGAGAGTTGGTCCACTAAACGGTGATGTGTCCAACAGTTAGATGCGGCGGAGATGCACATATTTAGATGGACGTGTGGCCGCACAAGGAAGCACCGGGTCTGAAATGATGATATATGAGATAAAATTGAGGTAGCACCGGTTGAAAGGAAGTTTGTCCAACATCGTGTGAGATGGTTTGGGCATATTCAGCGCAAGCCTCCAAAAGGTCTAGTTCATAGCGGACGGCTAAACCGTGTTGATGGAAGGAGTCTTTAAAGATAGATTTGAAGGAGCAGAGTATCACAAAGAACTAGTCATGGACAAAGGTGCGCAAAACTTGCTATCCGTGTATTAGAATCATGAGTTGGTTGTGAGCTCTTATGAGTTTCTTCTCTAGTTTGTTCTAACTTGTTTGGAGCTAAAGGCTTTGTTGTTGTGCTCTAATTTGTCCTAAGTTGTGTTGTTGTTGTTATTGTTCTCATAAAAAGAGTTGATAGGGAGTCCAAGTTCTTTTTTTCTCAGATTGAGTTGATTAGACATCTTTTATTGAAATGTCATTTTCAAAGAAGAATTCGTTCATGCCATTTTACACACGTACTACGTCCTACTAGGAAATATACGCGAGAACTAAAGTTGAGTCGACCTAAGGAACGTTCATTGCCAGAATTCATGCGTTCCCTCCTCTTGGCTCTCGTCTGCCCAAGAATAGAAAACCAAATATTGGCAAAACAATTCGTCTTCTCCGGGGAGCGTGGCTCGCCTCAGCCCTCTGTGCTAATAATACCACCTCGACGGCCATCCTCCTACGTATATAAGGCTTGTCCTCCCTTCCACGCGAGCGATAGGGTTGTCCCCTCTCTATCTATCTCGAGCTACCCAAACAAATCAATCATACCACAAGATAGAGAGTTAGTTGTCCATGGATCGGGGCCTCCAATGGAGCAGGCCGGCGTCGCTGCTCCTCTTGGGGGCGGCGTTCCTGGCGACGGCGGCCGTAGCGAGCGCCAACCCGGCGTACAACCCCGACCCCTACAGCGTCGTCGACAACTTCAACCGCGCCGTCCACAGGCATGCATGAATGCATTATATATATAGCATAAACTTGTAGCGACTAGCGATCGAGTGAGTTGTGGCATGGCATGGCATTGGCATGAACATGCGGTGAGCGTGCGTGCAGGTCGACTAGCCCGCGTCGTGCGCTGTCGTCGGAGAAGAAAGAGAAGAAGCAAAAGTACAATGGCCCGTGCCTGGCGACGAACCCGATCGACCGGTGCTGGCGCTGCCGCAAGGACTGGGCGACGGACCGGCAGCGGCTGGCCCGCTGCGCCAAGGGCTTCGGCCGCGGGGCCACCGGCGGCCTCCACGGCAAGATCTACATCGTGACGGACCCAAGCGACGAGGACTTCACCAACCCGCGTCCCGGCACGCTCCGGTGGGGCGTGGTCCAGCTGGAGCCTCTGTGGATCATCTTCGCCAGGGACATGATCATCAACCCGACCCAGGAGATCATAATCCAGAGCAACAAGACCCTCGACGGGCGCGGCGCGCAGGTGCACATCGCCAACGGCGGCGGCCTCACCATCCAGCACCAGAACAACGTCATCATCCACAACCTCCACGTCCACGACATCAAGCACACGGACGGCGGCAACGTGTCGCTGGCGGCAAACCACGCCACCATCCGCACACGCGCCGACGGCGACGGCGTCTCCATCTTCAACGCCACAAACGTGTGGGTCGACCACCTCTCCATGGCGCTCTGCGAGGACGGCATGATCGACGTGGTGGCCGCCTCCACCGCCATCACCATCTCCAACTGCCACCTCACCAACCACAACGACGTGATGCTCTTCGGCGCCGACGACAACAAGCCCGAGGACAAGGTGATGCAGGTCACCGTCGCCTTCAATCACTTCGGGAGAGGCCTCGTGCAGAGGATGCCCCGATGCCGCTACGGCTTCTTCCACGTCGTCAACAACGACTACACACACTGGCTCATGTACGCCATTGGAGGCAGCAGCGAGCCCACCATCATCAGCCAGGGGAACCGCTACATCGCACCACCAAACATGGCTGCCAAGCAGGTACGTACTACGTACATCCTCACTCAGTCCATGCATGGGTCGATCGAGGAATCATGCATGCATGTTCAAATCATGCATCAACCAAACGTGAATGGGTGGAGCAGGTGACCAAGCGCGACTACGCGCCGGAAGCGGTGTGGAAGAACTGGGTGTGGAGATCGGAGGGCGACCTGATGATGAACAACGCCTTCTTCCAGACGTCCGGCGGACAAATAAGCCAGAAGCTCAACGGGAAGGACCTCATCAAGCCCAAGCCAGGGGAGTACGTCACGAGGCTCACCCGCTTCTCCGGCACGTTGGCGTGCAAGCCGGGCTGTGCCTGCTGACCGTCGCCAGCCATACCTCACCTGCGAGGCGGAGTAGCCGGAGCCGCACGCACGCCTATATGTCGTCGCCGGCCGGCCGCACGCCCAAGGGAAGGACGCAGTTATTAACGTTCCATGCCAGAGGAAGAAGAACCCATCTTTGATGCTAGACAACAAACCCGCAAGCATGCATAGAGGAATGGAGGAGGGTGGTCGCATTCATCAGTCTGCTACTCTCTGTTTGTGTAATCAATGTACGTATCACTACTTGCTTTTCTTTTTTTTTTGGTCTTCTTCAGAGGAAGTAGGAATTGTGTACCTATATATATACATATACGCATCCATGTTGTACGACATGGATGTACTTGTAACCGCTGTTGTTTATGAATTGTATACCGTATCGACCATGTTCAGAAAGATATGTTGCAAATACAGCTTGTTTTGTACTACTTCTTTCAAGTTCTGTCAACAGGCATTTCACAAAATTCCTTCATCAGCATTTCAATGTTCTCCGATCTCACGTAGACAAAATGAACACTGAACTGAAGGAGTCATCATTTCACAAACTTTCAGATGAATTTAGTACTGTAGTAGGGACGTGTCAAGAACGCTGTTGCGATGCCATACCATAGAAGAAAGGTTTTGGGTAAAAAATACAGAAACTTTGTTCGTTCAGATGGTAGAAGGGAGGTTAATGGCTATCTCAGCCTAATTTCAGATGCCCTCTTTCAACGCATAGACTCTGCTTAGGAACGACGGCGGCAATCTACTTATCCCTGCATCAATTTCCTGAAAAAAGCAGCTGTAGTATTAAGATTTGGACATTCAAACCATCCCTGCATCAATTTCCTGAAAAAAGCAGCTGTAGTATTGAGATTTGGACATTCTTCTTCTTTCATACAAAGATAGTTCTGTACGTTTGATGATGGTGCCAAGAGATACAACTCATTTACTTTCAAACCATCTAGAGTCAAATAGAGGGGGGTTTCACAGAGCAAGGGAAATGCAGTAAGATAAGATAATTGATAATTGGTGAAGTTGATCAACATAAAAGCTAAAACTAGCATGTGGAGCCAAAGCACTCCTTAACATGAGCAAAATTGGGATAAATCAGCCATTAAAGGGGGTAAAATAGACTTCAACCAATACGTCAAATTTGATTAGAAGCCATATTATTTCAACAGAGAGAACTGAAATGATAGATAGTAACCCACCTCTGTCGTATAACGAGCCGAAAAGTGAATTAGTAGAATGGCTCTGTTTTCAAACTTATCAGAGAGATTCGCAATCTGGAAATATCATCAGACATAAATGGAAGCATAAGCACTATTATGGATGCTAGGTGATCTTTCTTTCCTATGACATATACAAATAATCAAAGTAACTGCTGAATAACCTCAAACAAGTGTATGTGCCCATATTCTCTTGCATGCTCAATCGAGACAGAGTCATCAAGGAAGGTACTCTGAAATTTTTAAGAAGAAGTCAGCAGATCAATAATAGGAATGAACAAAAACTCGTGAGGGGAAAATAACAGCAAAAAAAATCATCAAAAGAAATGAAATATGCTTCTAACCATCAGGATTCGATTAATTGCTGCTAACTGGTGGTACAGTGAGTTTTTCCTAGATGTGATAAGTTCTGTTTCCAGAATAACATCAGCTAGCTTGCATGCAGTGAAATTTGAATATACTTGGGAGACAAAAACTGCTTGCTATTGTTAATAAAATGGAAGTTGGTTTTATGCTGATAAATCGGCAAGATGCAATACCTCCATCACAAGAATTTTCGCCTTCAATACGTCCGCATTATCAGGGTCAAGAATGAAATCTGACATCGTATCCCCAGTGAAAGCAACCTCGGGTGTTGTCACTGTATTAGTAATCTGCAAGGAATGGAAAATTGCAAGCACATGATCACATCAACAACTCTTAGTAGATTCTGATTTTCTTATCCCTATGATGAAATAGTGACATCCACCAAGACATACAGACCTCCACACCTGATAACTTCAACCTTTTGATCTCGCTCCCCGGGAGGCCAAGATAATCCTGCTTGAGCTTTTGCTTCACCGAGTATATCACGTACCCCTAAACCATATCAGGCATCACTTTCAAGTTTCAACCAAGTCATTGCAAAATTCCTCACAAATCGACCAGGGGATGCACAATTCCAAGAACTGAAGCAAGTTCCCTCACCTGGCTGGGTATGGTATGGTAGGTCTTGAAGGCCCTGACCTTGAGATCCCTCCTGAGCTCATACTCCTCGCCAACGTCGAGCGGGATGAGGGTGTGGTTGAGCTCGGACTGGTCCATGGCGCGGTGCACGTCGAACAGCCGCTCCACGAGCTCGCTGAGGTACTTGGGGACGAAGATGGTGGGCGGGCGCAGCCTGTAGAGCCCCCGCGTGGCCACGTACATGGGGAGGCCCCCGATGTGGTCGAGGTGGGCGTGGGAGATGAAGAGGAAGTCCTGCGACACGGCGCGCTGTGGGCACCGGCCTATGTCGAAGGCGAGGCTCAGCGTCGGGAAGATGACGCACGTCTCGTGCCCGCCGATGGAGATGCCCTCCACGGGGTACCCCTCGATTTCCAGCCGGGGCTTCGCCTTGGGCTTTACGGCTGGGGAGGGGCCTGGAGGAGGAGGGGCCGTGGAGGTCGCCGCCTCGGCCAACTTGCCGCTCTTCGCCATGCCGCCGCCGCCGCCGCCGCCGCCGGGTGGAGGTTCGATTTTGGTGAACAACGGAGTTACAGAAAGGTACTGTACCTGCGAAGGGGAAATGAACCCCTGTGCTCTCGGGTTCACACGCACCTGATATGGACAAAACATTTTAGCAATTGAGAAAAAAAAAACTCAAACCACCCGGGAACGCGCCCACACGTATTGGCGTTAAGAGCTCTTGCCACACATTTCGTGTGGTGTGCAAAAGAAACAACCCGTATGTCTATGTGTGGGTAAAATAGTTAACACCTACATGTCCGTACTTCTGCCTCACGTCACCACATGCATGCATGTGGGAATTTTTTTTGAATTTCAGATTTAAAAACGTTTTATCTTGTAAATGAAAAATCCGATTGATGATCCGTTTACATCATTAAATCCATCGTGACGAGATCTTCGAAACTAGATTTCATATCAATATATTTCGATAATGTTTTTTTGTTAAAAGGTGTCATGTCTATTGCACATGAATTATCATGGTGTTTCAACTATTCTTTCTTCTACCTTTAAAACTAAATTTTGGCATCTTATAAAACGGGGAATTAAGAAACTAAACTTGTCATGAAACATAAACTAAAATTATCATGATCAATTAATAAAAAATACCGTAAAAAGTAGTTGAAAAATATAGCTGTGGCTTTAAATCTAAAGAAAAAAAATAGGTAGAGCATGTCATGGCAACTTTAGTGTAAACATTTTGACAACTACGGTGTAAGCATTATGACAACTTTTGATAAAAAATCATCCATCATGCTCAAAAATCAAAAATTGCCATGATCTATAAAGTAAATTTGCCATGATGGATTACTAAACAATTTCATGATCCATGCATTAAATTTGTCGTGATTAATTACTAAAAATTATCATGGTCAATTAATAAAAATTGCCGTAAAAATTAGTCGAAAATATAACAATTGCTTTAAATCTAATAAAATAGATAGAACATGTCATGGCAACTCTAATGTAAACACTATGGCGATTAGAGTGTAGCATGAGAGCAACTTTTGCCCAAAAAAATTCATCGAAACATATTAACATGGGATCTAGTTTTGAAGATCTCGTCGAGGCGGATTTAATGATGAAAATGGATTTTTAATCAGGAGAGAATAAAATTTAAGCCGAAAACCAAAAAAAATCCGCTGCGAGAGAAACGGGCGTGCGGGTGAAGTGGTTAAATGCCCACACACCATCCATTCCTACGTGACATAGAAAATCTGACAAAACTTGTCTAGATTAGTGCAACCACCAAAGGGACGCCGATCCATGCGTGTGGGCGAGATGCAAACGCCTACATATGTGGGCGTCATATTTTCTCTAAAATTAATCTTCTTTTGTACTCGCATACAAAATTTAGTCAAGAAAAAAAACGTTGACTTGAGGCAAAAAAAGGTCGCGATAACGCCCAGACGTGTGATGGAGCAATAAGAGCCCATACGTTTAATGATCATAGGTTCTGTCACGTCATCGCATGCATGCATAAGTTATGAAAATAATGATGTTAACAAAAAATCTTTTATCTTTTTAGTTTTTAAAATATTTTATCTCTTAAATAAAAAATCGATTGAAGAATTGATTTCATCATTAAATCTGTTGCGACAAGATCTTTGAAACTAGATCTCATATTGACATGTTTGATGAATTTTTTTGATTAAAAGTTATCATATCTATTACACATAAATTATCATCATAATTACACTCTCCCAGTTGCGAGTTTAGGATGGACTTGCAACTAGGATGAAAAAAGATCGAGCCTGAGTTGCGAGTTGAAGGTGGACTTGCAACTCGGAAAAAAATGTTGGGCTCATTTTGCCAGACTTGTCATTGAGAAAAGGTAGGACGAGTCAAGGAACTAGCAACCGGGACCAAAAAAGAATATGCCTTAATTGCGAGTCATATGTGGACTTACAACCGGGACAAAAAAGGTAGAGCTTGAGTTGTGAGTCGAGGATAGAGTTCCAACTCACACAAAAAAGATGTGACCTCAGTTACTAGTTGAGGATGGGCTTGCAACTAAGACAAAAAAAGTGACATGCCCCACTTGCGAGTCGAGGATGGACTTGCAACTGGGACAAAACAGGTCGGACCCTAATTGCTAGTCAAGGGTGAACTTACAATTGGAACAAAAAAATAGACCTTGGTTGAGAGTCGAAAGTGGATTTGCAACTGAAAAAAGGGTCGGACCTTAATTATGATTTGAGGATGATCTTGCAACTGAGACAAAAAGATCGAACGCTAATTATGAGTCAAGGGTAGACGTGTAACTGGGACAAAAAAGACGAGACCAAGTTGCGAGTTGAGGGTCGCCTTGCAATTGGGACAAAATAAAGGCCGGACTTTAGTTGCAAGTCAAGGGTGGCTTTGTAATTGGGAAAAGGACTTCCCTTGAAAGTTAAGGGTAATTACAAGAGAAAATGTTTTCTTAATTGTGAGTTGAGGATGGACCCTGCTACTGGATAAAAAATATAGGTTCGAATTGCAAGTTGAGTGTGGAATTCCAAATGGAACAAAACAGATTAAGCACTAGTTACGAGCAATGGACTTGCAACTCCGAATTAAGGGTGTTAAACGTGTACACATACATATATATATAATTGTTGTTCACTATGATAAATACAACATATTAGGAGGTTTTATTTTTTAACAAACAACATGATATTATTTCTATGTAGTACAATAAAAAAAGAAAAAATAAAATGAAAACTAACTAGACTAATCAAGACTCCCCATATACAATAAATCAATAATCTAAATTTCCATATACAAAACTAGTAAAATAAAACAGTAAACAAGACTTCTCATCGATGCTCGGTCACCCTTTCCTTCTAACAACGGATAACACAAATCAACAATCTAAACTTCTCATATACATAACCAGTAAACAATAATCAATACTTTCCATATACAAAATCAATCAACCATGCTCCCCTTTCCTCTTAACGATGGAAAACACAAATCAACAACCGTTCGTTCGTTCTAGCCCCACTCCCCTAGATTTTGTTTCTATTCCCTCATAGAACCGATGGACAAAAAAAACAAAAATATATGCATTGATACCTAAGCATGTTCTCCCTCCTCGATCCCTAGCTAGTCATCTCTGGTTTCTTCTTCCACGCCGAGCGTCACTACCGCTTCATTTGTTATCTCTCCCTGATTTGGTCCAACACCTCATCTCCTCGCATGTCTCTCCCCAACATCATGGTGTAGATGGTGGTTTCCCTAATGGATTGTGAGTTCATGACTTTTACATCCAGATCCCATCGTTTTCTTCGCAGGCCCATCCACGCCATCGTCTTGATTGATGTTGTTATCTTATAACACAAGAATGATTCCATGATCGATACGTCCTACCCATGATTATTTTCTATTCCCTCATAGTACCGATGGACCAAAAAATTAGAAAGAACCCACGCATTAATACCTAAGCATGTTCTCCCTCCTCGATCCCAAGCTACCCATCTCCCGTTTCTTCTTCCGTGTCGACCATCGCTACCGCTCCATTTCTTATCTCTCCTCGATCTGGTCCAAGCCTCATATCCTCTCATGTCTCTCCTCAACATCATGGTGTAGATGGTGGTTGCTGTGATGGATTATGAGTTCATGATGTTTGCATCTGGATCCCGTTGTTTTCTTCGTATGCCCATCCACGCCATTGCCTTGATTAACGTTGTCGTCTTATACCACACGACTGATGCGACCTCCATCTACCATGCCACCTTTGGATTGTGGTCGTCCATACTAGGGATCCTCCGCCGTGCCCTATCTTACAAGAAGCCGCCATCTATGAGGCCACGAAATCTTCTACTCGGATGCTAGCATGCATTTTTTTGCACCATCGCAACCATCTATCCGAACTCCAAAAATGTGTGTGTACAAGATTCATTGGGGTTTCTCTTTTCCCCATAGTTTTATTCTTCTCATACAAGGTCAATCTATGATCCATCTCACTCGCATACGTGCAAGCTAGAGCCGAGTCATGGCCGTTCACATGTTGGGTATTATTTCTCATGTGTATGTGAGAGGACGAGGATGAAGATTTGGAGGAACGTACCCACAATGGCAAGGGGAGCAACATCGTCGGTTTTGCTTATTGATGAATACATTTTTGCTCTAAAATACTACTAGTTCAGTTGTATGATTGATAACTATGCATTTGGATGTTTAGCATCAAGCAAACCTTGTCGGCTGAGCAGTGAGCCTTGAGTTTCCTTTTATCTAGATGATGTATAGCACGGATTCTTATAGTTGGAAGAGAAGTGAATGCAATAGAAATTATCATTTAATTTTAAATGGGTGTATATCTATTAATTTTAAGTTACAAATATTGAGATTCATTGGATGCTTTTCTTACTATTATTCTTCAAAGATATCCAGCAGATAAAGACCAAAGTTTGTTGGTTTTGCTAAACTTAGTCTTGCTTGATCGGTAATCTATCAAGATGAAGTGAGACCATGATAGCGGGTGTTGAGCACTAAACTTTTAGTTGTGCCCAAATTAATATATTAGTATATTTCTAATTGTTGCTACCATATTTCAGAGAATGCCATGATCAAAAGGAATCTCATTATCTAGCCATGTGTAGTCTAAGTTTTTTACAATGCAAACTATGATAGGTGTAATCCCAAATAAATGTGGATCCATTTTCTCCTTCAATTGATCTATGACAAAGGGGATGTGCTGGACCGAGTGCCGATTGCTGTTGAAACAATCAAGTGGAACTGGGAATATTTCAGTCATAGAGGTTATCTTTCCTATCGATTTTTTATTAGATACATACAAAAGTGTCACTTTCTTAGATCATATTTGGTTCTTAAAATTTTAGATGTTTCATATAAACATCAATTTTCTTATTCGTAGTCCTTGTACATGTTTCTTAGATCATATTTGTACCTCGTGTCGGCCGTCTTGGCCACTATGCTCTGCACTGACCAGTTCCTTAGGGCCACCAACCATGCGTGGACCCATACTCCCTACCATATACAAGATCCAATGATGAGGCACCCCCTCCTATATCTATGAACTTTCCGTTGTCTCCTTGTTGCACATTCGTGACTAGAAGTTAGGACTCTCACGTGTGCCTATCATTGAGCGTTGACCTACATCACCTCCTGCAGATGAACCTACACAACACCGCCGTGGTTTGCCCCCATATATACTTATAGAAAAAAGAAAACTACAACGCAGAGGTACACATGTACTAGGAACATCTTGGATTCACTTCCA
Organism: Hordeum vulgare subsp. vulgare; assembly: GCF_904849725.1. Taxonomy (NCBI): domain Eukaryota; kingdom Viridiplantae; phylum Streptophyta; class Magnoliopsida; order Poales; family Poaceae; genus Hordeum; species Hordeum vulgare. Next base: position 192,250,679 of record NC_058523.1, on the reverse strand, counting down.
AAACTTGTCCTTATGGTATGACAATATGTGGATTCTATGTTGTTGTGCAGGTATCTAACTACTCCCAGTAGAGGCTCCATGTCATCTTGAGCAAAGCATTGAAAAAAATCCATTAAGGATATGGGGAAATGAACGATGTGGATACCAAGAAGCATTGGGCTGTGATTTTCAGCAGTAAATGGTTCCGGAGACTAGATGACACACGAGGTCCAATAGCGAGCAAGCAATCGCATTGATGGGATTCCCACAAAGTATGTTGCCTTGTTGGGGTTGTTGTGATTGTGTAGTCATCTCATGATGCACTGTCCAACTATGGAAGCATGTGCCTCTCTCAAGTCTCAACTAATCAGAAGGTAAATAAAGTTTTTTGAGTGGAATTATTGAGTAGAGAATTGATTACCTAATAGAATATATTAGCAGCTGCATGGCGTGAGATGCAAAATAAATATATGCATGTTATATTGATAGTCTTTTAGATATTAGAAATTCATAATTTTTGAATTCACTTGAAAGATGCATGGTATGTATTATTTTGGTGCAAGTACTCATGTAGAAGCATTCCTTGAAAGATGCATGATCAAGAATATCAAACACACGATAGCACTCCACTTTTTTGTGTACATTGTTAACATATAGTTTCATGTGCTCCATGCAAGTTACGAGACTCTCAAAGGTAAAAGTTGGTATGTAATATAGTATAACAAATATTTAAAGGTTCTTTGAATATCACGATGTAAGCAGAGCAATACTGTATTTAGCAATTTTTGAACTTGACGTCTAGTATTATGGAGAAAAGAAATACTAATGATCAAAATAAAACATGAAAGGAGGAATTAGCATGAGAAACGTATGGTCCACTCAAAATAATTACCAATGAGAAAACATACAACACACAAGGATTTAGTTCATCAACTTAAGTAGTAATAGAGTTCTACAAGTTAAGAAGCATCAGACACAGATGGTTCTCTTGTCCCTGATTTTGCGTGTATATTAGATAAGGATGTAGTGAACTTAAGCACTAATGGAGTTCTATGTGATTCAAATTATGTCTCTAGACATGCTTTAGAACCTTCTATAACTTTTCTTTTGTAATTAGTCAAAAGTCCAATAAGCATGTGGGCACCTTTCAGAAAAATTAATGATGTCAACAGTGCAATACACTTGTATTAGAGTTCCTAAACTTGCATTAAACACTCATGGTAAAACTATTTTTTCATGTGACTATATTATTTCTACAAATACTTTGACAAATATACTACTTGTCATGCAGATCTATCTTTGTGCTTATTACCAATTCTACCTCCTAAACTAAAACCTAAAAATTATCCAGACATGACATTGAACTTTTACTATTTCATCCACATTATTAACCATTTTATGAATATATCTTTATAAGAGAAATATTATTTGTCAAAGGCGACTCCCCGAATAATAAAACTCTAATTTGTTGGTAGGAGTTGGAGATCTTGTACACCTCCACATTTGGTTACTCTCCTTATTTGAAATTGGTGTAAAGTTTCTTGGGTAGTAAACACGATTTATGGTACAAATTTTCATGAAGTGAGCTTCCATGTAAATGAGGAGACTAATTGTGGTGTCCCCTTTTTCAAGCAACATGAACCAAGAGTAATATTTCACACTGGGTGTTGGAATGTGTTAAGGATCATGTGGAGAGTCTTGTATCCATGTGGTGTCATACTATCATCACTCACCGACAACTAACTATGCCACCCTCCTCAGAGCGGAAGCTACCACCACCGTCGTCGAGGACATCTTATTATGTGATGGGCGTTATATTCCTCACCACACAATAGTTGCCAAGATGCGGTGTTAAATTTATCCACATGCTTTCGCACAAAAATAGAACATATATATGCTGTGAGGTTAGTCTTGTTTAGCATGATCTTAGCACAAATTCTTATGCTTGATAGCTGTGCATTTTGATGATGTAATGCCCACATTCTTTGATAGGTCCATTATGATGTTGGCGCTCAAGATTTTTGAGACATGAATGTTGCCTGCACTACTCCTTCATACCCTTTTGATTTTGTTTTCACACTATTTTTTGTTCAAGGTATATTCAATTCCTTGATGTTCATGGTCGGAAGGTTTGTGGTGTTGGTTATCATAATTTGTGGAAATTATTATAGGAAAGTGTTCTCTTGAATATTAAAATTATACATGGGAATTTACCAGACTAGAAAAATGATGTATTGTTGGACAACTGTCGATGTATGTACCTATTAGTTTTATCAATCCATCAACAAAACATTCTATTATCTTCACTACTTATCATTAAGGATAACTCGACATATGATAATTGAATGAACCAAGTGTGTTGCATTATGTGTTGTTCCCCTTCGTGAGAAGCGTTTTTCTGTTTCTTATTTGGATGATATGCAGAAGTATTTAACCCTACAATTTTTTACCCGTAACTTGGTTGTGTTAATTAATATGGAATTTCATGAAACTTATATGTGGATTCAATTTGGACTTTGTGTGCATATCCAAATTCAGATCATAGTGAGTTAAAATGTATTACTTTTAATCATGAGTAACTTCATAAATTTTCAAATCAAAACACATATTAATGTAGTTAACTAAAGTTATGATTTTTCATTTATATAACCTTACAACTTGGATACACATAGTTCTTGTGGCACCAGCGGCCAACTTGGATAACAAACTAACAAGTGCATGAAAATCTGAAGAGGTACTAGGGATGAGTCACCCATCATATATGCACAACAGCCCTAGCCTGAGGCAGAAAAATCCCCGCCCCCCGCCCCCCCGACTTTTGTAGGGAAAGGGAAGTTTTTATACTGGATACTAGTGGTCAGCTGAACTAATTATCTTATATACTGCTCGAAATTCATAGGGAAGCTCATGCTAAAAGACTTTAGACCGTCTGTGTACACGGTCAACAAGCCACCTATGGGACCATCATTTTCATGTGGCATTATATTTTTTTTGTATTAGTATGAACTTGTAGGATCAAAAGTATGTCTAGAGGGGGTTGAATAGACTACCTGACAAGATAATTTTTTTGCCTTTCCCCAATTTTAGTTGAGAGGCAGCTTTGGCAGTTATAGAAAGTAAAGTACACCCTACACATGCAGTTCTAAGAGTATAGCAGCGGAAAGTAAAACATGCAAGTGTAAAGTAAAGGAGTAAGGTAGGGAGATCAAATGCATGAGGTTGACACGACGATTTTTGGCATGGTTCCGATAGGTGGTGCTATAGTACGTCCATGTTGGTGTAGACTTCAAACCACAGAGGGTAACGGCTACGATAGTCCACGGAGGGCTCCACCCACAAGGGGTCCATGAAGAAGCGGCCGTTGTCTATTCCACCATGGCTTCCGCCCATGAAGGACTAGCCTTACTCATGGTAGATCTTCACGAAGTAGGCGATCTCCTTACCCTTACAAACATCTTGGTTCCACTCCACAACATGAAGTAGGAGGTTCCCAAGCGACATCTAACCAATCTAGGAGGCACCGCCCTCTAAAAGGTAATAGATGTGGTAGATCAATGAACTCCTTGCTCTTGTGCTTCTAAAGATAGTCTCTTCAACACAAAATCACTCATGGTTAGGAGAGATTGATTAGGTGGAAAGCAGTTTTGGGGAGGCTAGAGATAAAGTTTCAAATGGTTGGATTGGAATATCTTGGTCTCAACACATGAGTAGGTGATTCTCTCTCAGAAAATGGATCCGGCAATGAAGTGTGTGTTCTGAGTGCTTCTCCCACGAGTGAGAGGTGGGTGAAGGGGTATATATTCAAACTAGCAAAATTAGTGCCATCGAAATATGGACCTCTACGATGATAATTTCCCTCACTAGACACCATACTCTCCTAGGTTGTGAAACCAATGCAATGGAGACCAAAGCTCTAATACCACTTGTAGGATCGAAAGTATGTCTAGAGGGGGGTGAATAGACTACTTGACAAGATATTTTTTTGCCTTTTTCCAATTTCAGTTGAGAGGTAGCTTTGGCAGTTATAGCAAGTCAAGTACACCCTACACATGCAGTTCTAAGAGTATATAAGCGGAAAGTAAAACATGCAAGTGTAAAGTAAAGGAGTAAGGAAGGGAGATCAAACGCATGAGGTTGACATGGCGATTTTTGGCATGGTTCTGATAGGTGGTTGTGACAGCCCGAGACCGACGCTCCAGAAGATTCCCCTTTTATTCCGTCTTCGTCGTGTGATTATTTTATTTGTTGCATCATCATTGCATCATGCGCATCATCTGCATTGCATCAGCATCCCGTTGCCGCCAGTTTTCAAAAGTTGCATCCGTTATTAGTTGCCGGTTCTCTGTGTGTTCGTCGTTGACCGTGTTGAGCCCGACCACACACGCACGCGCCCACGACATCGTCAAATCCTTGTTTTAAAAGTGTGTATAAAACTTTCTGTGATTGGGTTGAAACTTTACGCGCGGTCTTATTTAGTTATAGGTAGGCCGTCTGGTACCCGAACGGTCGACCGTAGCGGCACCGTCTTCGGTTATTCGTCGGGCGTTTTTTGGTGTTTTAAATCGCGTTGTCGGGTGCCCGTTCTCCCTCTCATCTCTGGCTAGCCTACTCTACACAGCTATCCCTAACCCGCCTCTCCGATCGGACCGTCTGATCATGATCGGAGGGTCGAAAAAACCCCCAAAACCCTCTAACCTAGCCCCTTTCTATAAATAGATGCCCTCCATGTCATTTTTAGGCAAACCCTACCTGTCTAGGGATCCGTGCCGCCGCCAGCCGCCTCCCACCTCTCTCCCGCAGCCACCTGGCGCCCTGCCTCCTCTCTCCTCCCGCTTAGGGCCCGCCGAAGCCCATCGCCGGCCTGCCCGGGCCCGAGCGCGCCGCTGCCCCTGATCCCCGCTCCCTGCACCCCGCGCCTCCCGCTCCAGGCCGCGTCGCCTGCGTTGCCACGCGCAGCCTCCCTCGACCACGCTGGATCCCGCCGCCGGCGTGCCACCAGAGCGCCGCCCCCTTGCAGGTCATTGGACCGCCTCCTCTCTCTTCTCCTCTCCTTCATCTCCCCTCTCCCTCTCACCTCTTTCCATGCAGGTAGAGCCGCCCAGGGCACCACCCCAATCTCCATCCCTGCTGCCTCCCAGCGCCAGGAATGGGCAGATCTAGGCATCCCCGTCGCGAATCCGCTAGCAGCTCCCGTCGAAGCCACCCGTCCTCACCGGTCCGACGAGCCGCCGCCATGGGCGTCGGGGACCCTGTTGCCTGCACCCTGTTCGAGAGGATGAACCCCCAGCGCCCACCGCGAGCGCCTGGGCTAGGAGCGCCCCAGGGCCCATCGACCTACCCCGCGGGGCGCCCTCCCCGCGGCCCAGGTCCGCGCGCCGGCCCAGCGCCACACCGCCCCAGGCCTGCCTTGCCCCAGCTCCTCCTCTCCCGGGCCGAGCCCAAGGTGACCAACCCCGAAACCCCTCTATCCCCCGCCTAAGCGTCTCTTAGCTATCTTGCGCCCTCAGATTAGGCCCGATAGTTTTCTTAGGGATTTTCGGAATTATTAATTACAGAAAATTGTCGGATATTAAAACGCCCGTAACTTTTATCTCGTGTATCGGATCGGAAGTATTATATATGAAACTTGTGTAGTTTTTCGCGTAGATTCATAATTTGCAACTCGCATGCATGTTTGAAGTGATTTGACTTGACATATGCCTAGAAACGCGTGTTGTCCTAATAGGTTGCTTATCCCGTATTTATTTTCGTGCGTGTCCGGATTGCTCGAATCCCGTAGTTCAAATGCTCATATTTTTAGGGACCTTTTGCCATGTATTTTAGAGTAGTTATTTGTATTTTTGCATGTAGGATTCCGTCGCTAGTTTGCTATATCATGTTTAGGACATATTCCCGCATATTTGTGTGGCCTTATTTTTATTTTGCAACCCCTCATGTTATATATATTTTCTGGGTAGAAAAATCCATAGAATTTAACTGCGCATTTAGTTTTAGCTTTTGAGCAAGTTATTGCGCGTGATATTTTGCCATGATGCCCTTTTGTTTATTTTGTGGGATTTATTCCGTGCATGATTTGAAGGAGTTGTCAACTAGAGATATGCCCTTGGATGTGTAGGCTAAGCTCTGGTAATTTTGATTCCAATAGAAATCCATGTTTAGGTGTGGTTTGCTTGTTCTCAACATGCTAGAAAATAATGCTGTTTGGAGATGCTGAAATATTTCTAAGTCTGAAATCTGTTATATTTTGCTGTTGTCTTGTCATTATTTTATCTGGTGATTTGTAGCTCTTTTGAGATTGGTGCAATGGAGTTATTTGTAGTCCTTAAGATTCTCTAGCATGATGTGAAGTTTCATGTCATTTGGAGTGATGTAGCTTATAGTTTTGCTGCTGTCAATATGCCTTCAGATCGAAAACTGCACTGTCATAAACTGATATTTTCACTAAGTCTGAAACTGTGTGTGACATGCCATTTTGTGAGTTCTTTTCTTAGTGATCCATGATTCCATGCTAAATGTTGTTAGTAGTATGTTGTAGGGCATCTTGCCCTCTACTGTCTCATGCCTTGGTTGAGCATTTTGGATTTGTGTAGCTAGTTCTTCGAGGGTGTAGAAAATGCCATGTGGCTGATTTTGGTAGATTGTAGTCATTTCTTGTTTAGCTCCGATTTGATCGTGTCCTATATGAAACTTTCTTAGTATCTCGTGTAGTTTTATATTATCTTTCTGGTTGTATGTTTTGGAATGCCTGTGACTGTCGTTGCACACATATTTCATTCATGCCATCATATCTTGCGGTGTTCGTATCTTTTGAACCGTAGCTCTGTTGGAGTTGTTCTTTATATGTAAATTGATTGAAACGACGCGTAGAATCACATGAACCTATTTATTTTTCTGTTTAACAAATATTTAAATGTGTTAATTCAGATCTGGACAGAATTATAAATTAACGCACGAGGTCATCTCGGAGATGCTATATATCATTTTCGACCTCATTTAAAATGCCTAGATAGGTAGATTAATTACGCTTCACCTCTTGCCTTGTTTAACCACATTTAATATTGTCGAGTAAATAATCGGTATGGAACTAAATAATTCGTATATGGAATTTCGTCAATATGCAACTCGTTGCATATTGAACTTCACTTAATGTGTAGTGTTTGAGTGTTGTGATTTGGCATGCCATGTCTTGCATATATTCAACTGATCATGCATCATATGTGTTGTGCATTGTGTGGTGTATATCGTGTGTTGATTCTTGTTTCCGGTTTACTTCGTCTCGATATAGTTCCGCAAGCGTGTCGGAATGTGAGGACCCGTTCGACTACATCGGTTCGTCTGCTTCACGGAGTTGTTCTTCTTCCAAGCGGGATCTCAGGCAAGATGACCATTTCCCCAGATACCATTACTATCATTGCCATGCTAGTTTTACCATTTCTATCATTATGTCTCGCTGCCTACCACCTGTTAAATATCAGCCTCTCAACATTGCCATGAAAACCCTCAGCCTGTTCACAACCTAGCAAACCACTGATTGGCTATGTTACCGCTTGCTTATCCATGTGTTAGAATTGCTAGTTGCAGGTGCAGTTGCTTCCATGTGATAACATGGGTTCATTGTTATATCACCCTATAAAATGATATTTAATTTAATGCACCTATATACTTGGTACAAGGTGAAAGGCTCGGTCTTTCTAGCCTGGTGTTTTGTTCCACCTTTGCCCCCTTAGTTTTGGCTACCGGTGTTATGTTCCATAATTGAGTGCTCCTAACATGATCGGGGTTGTTATGGGGACCTCCTTGATAATTCGTTTTAGATTAAAACTGGTCTGGCAAGGCCCAACATTGGTACTATATTTGCCCAACATAATAATTCTGTTAATACTGAAAGCATATGGCGTCATGAACCCGAGGAGTAATTCTACATATTAAAGGGAGGGCCAGTGCTGATGGTGCTGGTCCAAAATAGAGCCGTTTGCGGGGCCAACCCGGGGCAACTCGGGAGATTTCTATCAGGCCACTGTATGCTGCGCTCATCCGATTGTGTCCTGAGAACGAGATACGCGGCTCCTATCGGGATAGTCGACACATCGGGCGGCCTTGCTGGATTGGTTTTACCTTGACGAATGTCTTGTGCATCGGGATTCCGGTGATGCTTTGGGTAATCTCAGAGTTGAGGTTTTCCACTAAGGAGTCCGTCGAGATCGCGAGTTTCGTGATCGAGGATTTCTATGCGGCTTGTGGTAATTTGTGATAAACTAGTTGGAGCACCCCTGCAGGGCTAAATCTTTCGGAAAGCCGTGCCCGCGGTTATGTGGCAACGTGGAAACTTTGTTTAACACTGGTTCTAGATAACTTGAAGTAAACTTAATTAAAAATTGCCAACCGAGCGCGTAACCGTGACTCTCTCTTTCGCGAGATCCTTCTCCGATCGAGGACACGGTGGGGTTATGTCTGACGTAAGTAGGTGTTTAGGATCATTCATTTGATCATCAGTAGTTCTCATCCGTTATGCGTAGATCTTCCCCCTCTTATTTCTTGTACTCGTAAGTTAGCCACCTCACATATGCTTAGTCGCTTGCTGCAGCCTCACCACTTAACCTTACCTCACCCATTAAGCTTTGCTAGTCTTGATACCTTTAGAAATGAGATTGCTGAGTCCCCTGTGGCTCACAGATTACTACCACACCAGTTGCAGGTACAGGTAAGGTGATTAAGATGCGAGCGCGTTGATTGTTCATTTGGACTTGCTTCTTCTTCTTCATCATCATCGATCTAGGATGGGTTCCAGGCCGGCAGCCTGGGATAGCAAGGACGGACGTCGTCTTCTTTTCTCGTTTGTTTTCGTCCGTGGTCGGACCCTGCTCTTCTTCGTGATGTTTATGTATTGTACTGATGATACTCTGATGTAGCTTGTGGCGAGTGTAAGCCAATTCCATATACCTCTTCCTTTCAGTACATGTACTTGTAACGATATCCATTCTTGCGAAACGACGAGATGCGCTTCTATCCCTGACGAGGCCCTCGTGCCAAATTAAGGATAGGGTCACATCTTGGGCGTTACAGTGGTGCTATCGTCCATGTTAGTGTATACTTCAACCCACGGAGGGTAACAGCCGCGAGAGTCCACGGAGTGTTCCACCCACAAGCGGTCCACGAAGAAGCGACCTTGTCTATTCCACCACGGCTTCCATGCACGAAGGACTAGCCTTACTCACGGTAGATCTTCACGAAGTAGGCGATCTCCTTGCCCTTACAAACATCTTGGTTCCACTCCACAACACGAAGTAGGAGGCTGCCAAGCGACACCTAACCAATCTAGGAGGCACCACCCTCCAAAAGGTAATAGATGTGGTAGATCAATGAACTCCTTGCTCTTGTGCTTCTAAAGATAGTCTCCTCAGCACGAAATCACTCTCTCACAGAATATGCATGGGTAGGAGAGATTGATTTGGTGGAAAGGAGTTTTCGGGAGGCTGGAGATCAAGTTTCAAATGGTTGAATTGGAATATCTTGGTCTCAACACATGAGTAGGTGATTCTCTCTCACAAAATGGATCTAGCAATGAAGTGTGTGTTCTGAGTGCTTCTTCCACGAGTGAGAGGTGGGTGAAGGGGTATATATAGGCATCTCACAAAATCCAACCATTAAACCTAAAGTGGCAAACTCGGTGACACCGAAGTCATAAACTCGATGGTACGGATTAGCATAGAAGGCAACACCTTTTTAATCTCGGTGGGACCGATATACACAACTCGGTGGCACCGAAAAGGTGGCTAACGGTCAGATGCTCAAACTCGGTAGCACCGATACTCAAACTCGAAAATTCTGATTTTGTGTACCGAGGCAACAGAATGTTGGTCACACTAAACTCGGTAGCACCGATATGGATTCGGTTGCACCAATTTGGTGGGAATGGCTAGGGTTTGTGTCTGAGGTCAAACTCGGTGGGTCCAAAATGTGGAAGTTGGTGACACCGAATTTGAGCATGTGGAATTTTACAGAATGGATATGTGGGAAATTGACTTAGTATTTTGTTGGCTAATTTTGAGCACTTTGAGCAATCAGTTCATTTTACTACCTCACCCCTTTTAATACTATTGGCTTTCCTATGGACTCAAAAGTGATTTCTCACATATATAAAATGAAGAGTCTTCTAGCTTGAAGCTTGTGCCAATATTATTTCTTTCTTGTATCAAAGGGCATCTCCACATAAGCCTTTAGCCATAGCATCTTTTGAACATTTCTGAAATATACTTGGAAAACATATTAGTCCAATGATGCATATGTTGTGATCAATTATCAAAACCACCGTAAGGAGCAACTGTGCTTTCAGAACTGCAGATCTATTTTTTGTTGGATATCTTCATTGGTGTAATGCACCTAATCTGTAAGCATTAGGGTTCATTCATTGTGTTCCTTTTTCTGGTTTTTAGGGAATGTGTATTCATGTGAGTCGATCGAATACCTTCCTTTTCTTGTCTTTAGTTGTCTGACGCATGTTGCATATTATATTCCCAGGTACATCAAGGTGATCAATTTTGTTTATGTTGTGATTGGGGTAAATATTCCTTTCTGTTGGTCATATATCTCATCTGTGTTGGTCCCCTAGAGTATGTTAATGTTTAGTTTCCAAATTTTCATCTATCAGTGGACTTTACATGGTATTTCGGAAAATGAAAATAAAATAGACTTATATGGCTCGAGTTGGTTTGCTTGAGCAGATTCACTCAAATATTATAATAGCACGTGGCTTAAAATTATTGTCACTACTACAAACATGACAACTGATGAAAGAAGAACATAGTTGTACCTTGTTGCTGACTCACTATAAACAAAATAACCCTAAAAAACTCGTTATTGTGCTATATATTCAGATATAGTAGTATTTGATTTTCAATGAAGAAATATGATTATTGTTTCTTCATTCGGTTTCATGTGCCAATGAGGCATGGAGGTCGAGGGCCACGAGTGCATCGCTGCAAGCTCATGGTAAGGAGACACACATCTCATCTAGTGGAAAAGCACGCTCCAAACAATCCCTAACCCTTCATGGATTCATTGCGAGGGAGACAAGATCAACGTCACCCACCACCACCACCGAGTTGTAGAAGGTGTGTCCTGGTACTTCCCCGAAATGTTTCCCGCCTCTTGAGAGGCGACATGGTGTTCTAGCAGTGGTTTTTGGCCAAACATGGAAGATAAGAACACTTCTTAATCTTGATCACGAACGTGAGACTGTGGTCATATCAATTCCTATTCAACATGAGCCAATGCGGTAGCCTCTTCTTAGTCTCAAGTCTCAAAGGGGACCATGAGAACTATTCAGAATAGCAACAACAAAATTGTGACAAGGGTGGTCAGTGGGAGAATGGACCTGACACCGTAGTCGATTCTGGTACCAAGGCGGTGTGTAGAAGATTGTTGTAGCAAGCATATAAGTCAATCTGCAAAAAATATTATGTTCTGCAGATATTGTTGTACTATAGATCCGTTCCTATATTTTACTATATGCGTGGTTGAATAGTGTACGTGTAATATGTGAAGAGTAATGTAAGGTGAAATGATACATGGTCGATAGGGCTGCGTGACTAAGTTGGTAGAGAAGATGTCAGTGGTGGCATCATACATGTTATAGAAGATGTTGAGGGCGGCACCGGGGAGACTAGGAGGCTGATGGGTCCCGTGGAGCAATCTGATGCTCTAGAGCACGTATTGGGTTCCATTTCCAGTCAAAGAAGAACTTATGAATGGTATTTGCGTTATCCATTTATTTTTTCATTTGATCCTTCTTTACTCCATTGAACTCATATTTGGTTTCTTTTGCACATACACATGGTTTTGATGGAACGATAAATTTGGTGACACTGATTGCAATGATGAATATCATATATCCGTAAACTTCACATGTTGTTTTTCATCAGAACATGATGTTCGCCCTCCTTTTCTTATGGACTTTAGTATGGTCGATCGTAACTTGTTGAATAGGTTAAGAAATACCAAGACATAATTTCATGCATAGAGTTTGGCTTATTTAATTTAGTATGGAAATAATATTTTTTGCTAACAATATTTTTTTTATTTGTAAATGCAATATTACCTTTCATCTATATAGACTAAACAAAATATAAGCCAAAGTGAAATGTCAAATCTTAATTTATTCTAAAAAGTGACAGGTTTTCTGTAGGTGTAGAATAGCATATGTTTTTCCTTGCAGGATCTCTTAGCTAGGTGGGAAACAGTTGAAATATTTTATGTTGCCATGGTTCTTAAATGGCTGGAGGTAAGTGTTTTGTTGCAGTAGTTCCTAAATGGTGTACTAACCTGTACGGTTTTGAGTGCCTAATTTTATGTGTAATAGTTTGCTAGGGAATTGGGTAATGCAATCAAGTGTGGTTGTAGTATCTTGGAATAAGGTAACAAAATCCTATATGTGTTAAAATTAATTAATGGATAATAACAATAGACATATTTTCATGAGATGATTGGTCTTAAGCATAAAAGGGCATCCATGTGCCACCTTACTTTTGTAATGCAATGCACAATAGAGAATTTTATGTTTTTGTACCACTTTCTTTATTTTGTGCATTAAATCTCATAATATATGTTACCAAAATACATTGCAAGTGAAGCAAATTTTAATTACTTTTTGTATGTTATCGGTTATCTTTTTTATACGTTCGAAATTTGATATGCAATTAGTAACAACCAACCTACAATAAAGAGGAAGGTATGAATAACCCGATATCAAATACTCGTAAGAGTATCAACAAAAGGAATGTTCTCAATTTTTAAGTCTCATAGCAACGTACTAACACTCTACTAGTATATGTAGTGTAATACTAGTATGCTCAAACATTGAATCTTTTGGTATTTGCTTCGCAATCAATTTTCAAAAGAAGTAAAAAAACTGAGCACCAGAGGCCAACATTCGTAAAAAAACTGCAGCCCAAAAGTGACAACAGCCCAAACAAACAACCTAGAAAATGGGCGACCGGAAATAAGGAGCGAGCCAACACACAAAGGAACATTAATGTTAGCCCACACGTGTGGCACGAAGCGACATGACTCAAATGCCTCCATTACCATTCATTTTACCACGTCAAAACAGATGACATTACCGGGAATCTTTTTGGTTTTCGTCTTAAAAATGTTTTATCTCCTAATTAAAAATCTATTTTCACCATTAAATCCGTCTCGGCGAGATCTTCAAAACTAGATGCCATGTCGATATGTTTTCATGAATTTGTTTTGCCAAAAGTTGCCATGATGTTTACACTGTAGTTGCCATAGTGTTAACACTAAAGTTGCCATGACATGTTCTATCTAATTTGTGTTCTAGATTTAAAGCTACCATTATATTTTCAAGTACTTCTGACGGCAGTTTTTATTAATTGACCATGACAATTTTTAGCAATTAACCACGGCAAATTTAATGTATGGATGATGGCAATTTTTCGTAACCCATCATGGCAAATTTAGTTTATAGATCATGGCATTTTAGTATTTTGACCATGACAATTTCGGTACTTTGATCATACAAATTATTTTTTATATGAACCATGGCAAATTTAAGTGTATGTATGAGCGTTTACGTCTGTACTGTGTTATAAAAAGGTACTTCGTCATGTCAATTTTAGCTTATGCTTGATGACAAGTCTAGTTTCTTAATTCCCCATCTTATAATATGTTACAATTTACTTTTAAAGGTAGAAAAAAATAGTTGAAACGTATCATGGCAACTTCAATATAAATACCATGTCAATTCATGTACAATAAACATGGTAACTTTTAAACCAAAAAGAAATCGTCGAAACATATTGATATAAAATCTAGTTTCGAAGATCTCGTCACGATGGATTTAATGATGAAAACGGATCTTCAATTAGATTTTTTATTTAAAAGATAAAATATTTTAAAAACTGAAACTCTAAAAAGATTTTTAGATGTGACTGTAATCTGTATGTTATAGGTGTGTGGGTGTATGTGGATCACATTACATGGGTAAGCGTTATCAGCTCCCCAAAGGAAAGCATAAAAGTTTGCACGAATTTTAAGATCAATATAAGGATCCAATGATTCAGGACTTACATAGTTAGATGTGAGATAGCTAGATGAGCAAAACCGAAAAATAAATACTACAATTAGTCCAAATAATTAGCATATGATACTGACATGGCTGCAATCAGGCAGTATTTGATTGCTTACCATATCCTACCAACCATATAGAGTAGTATTAACTTACTTCCATACTTACATTTCGCGGCCTGATCCCCTCGACATGATCTACATCCTCTGCTGCCCTCTATAAATCGCATAATACACAAGGATGAGATCCATCGAGAAGATCAATTGTTCTGGTGACGGACCGAACGCCACCATTTGTTCAAGCGCCGCAGGGTCGGTCTGAAGATGAATGTCAATGCAGCCGCGCCCATCTTGCTCCTCCTGCTCGTTGTTCGATGCCACGCATTCTCCGCACACGGTACTAAATACCTTCCGTTTTCCTTCAGAAAAGGGTTTTTTTATTGATCTACTGGTAAGGGAAAAAAAGTTTTTGATCGCATATATAATCTGAATATCTGACGATACGATGAAGGCGATGACGCCGAGGGATCGGGCGGCGGTCTCCGTGAGCTGGGCGAGGGCGGCGGCAGCAGCAGCAAGGCTAAGGTCGCCGGGTTGTGCGTTAACAGCCCGTGCGACGCGGACCCGAACCGGATGTGCTTCTGCTGCACGAGGCTGGCCAACGAGCCCTGCTACGACACGCTGAGGCAGTGCGTCAGCGTCTGCCCCAACTGCAACTTCCCCGTCTGTCCGCCGCCGGCGGCCTCGGCGGGCCGGCGTACTCGGTTCGTGTTAGCTCCGGCGTCGGCGTGATCTGTATGCAGGCGATGCTTAGCTAATACAGTTGATTTTTTTTTTTTGCGGGAAGCTAATACAGTTGATTAATGTAACGAGGCATCCAGATTGCAGAGAATGGGAAATCATATCATGTCTAACTGTGTAAGCGTGGTGTTAATTATAAATCGACTGCGTCTTCATTTCGACCAACGACTGAATTTATTCTGGTATATATCTCAAAACGGCCTTCCCTTCAGTTATATATATATAAATAAAACAACAATCATACAAATATACAGTCGAACGATACAAAATGATAAGATAACTCTCTTACAAAACCAATTTTAAGATTACCGGCACCCATAAAATGCACGCGACAACCCTATTGGTAACATGCATCGGGCGAGCTAAACACCACCATGCTACGACCTAGCATACTTACCCTCCACGGCAACGCCCTCAAGAGGAAAAACGACGCAGAGTGGCACCGTCGAGTCCACCGGACAAAGGTCTTCACTCGGAGCCCTGACATGAGGAGAAGAAGCACAACGACGTCTTGAGGAAGAGCACAACACCCACGGATGTCACCGTCGTTGGCACCAAGGCATGGAATTTTTGTTCGGCAACTCACTCGTGCCACTATGAGGCCGTCAAGAGGAGCGTGACGATGTTAGATCCCCACATCCGGATCAGGATGCCACCTCACCGGGAGAGAGAGCACGTACGAGCTACCCGCCACCCCACCTCCCGTTGCCCTCACAACCCGGGAAGGGAGCCACCATCATCGCAATGCTCCCCGCCGGAGAGTAAGCATGCGACCCGCCATCCGGGGCCGTCGCCCTAGCATCCCTGTCGCGGGATACCATTGATCACGCACCTCACGTTGCACACAACCACGGTAGGAAGAGCGATGCGAGTCCATCATCTCCTAGCCCGACATCAGTCCCCAAGACTAGGTAGACGCCTCCATCGTAGGACGCATCCACACCTGCGTACCCAGCCAATACCAAGTGGACTGGAGGGGACACGACTCTGAGACTGTCGTCGGTCGCCGGCGAGCTAGCCCCAAGCCCATGGCCACGCGAGCTCACCCGACGCCATGCCCACGGTTGCTGCCTCTTCAGCTTGCGTTGGTTTTTCCCTTGAAGGGGAAAGGGTGATGCAGCACAGGAGCAGTAAGTATTTCCCTCAGTTTTGAGAACCAAGGTATCAATCCAGTAGGAGAATCAAAGCCAGGTGTCCAGAGTACCTGCACAAACACAAACGACCTTGCACCAAACGCTATAAAGGGGTTGTCAATCCCTTCAAGATTGATTGCAAAGTGAGATCTGAAGGCGAAAAGTGCAACGAAGTAAAAGTGTAAGGCTAAAAATATGATGTGAAGTAGACCCGGGGGCCATAGTGTTCACTAGAGGCTTCTCTCAAAATAGCAAATATTACGGTGGGTGAACAAATTACTGTCGAGCAATTGATAGAACCACACAAAGTCATGACGATATCTAAGGCAATGATCATACATATAGGCATCACGTTCGAGACAAGTAGACCGATACTTTCTGCATCTACTACTATTACTCCACACATTGACCGCTATCCAGCATACATCTATTGTATTGAGTTCATGACGAACAGAGTAACGCCTTAAGCAAGATGACATGATGTAGAGGGATAAACTCAAACCAATGATGAAAACCCCATCTTTTTACCCTTGATGGCAACACCAGATGCGTGCCTCGCTACCCCTTCTGTCATTGGGTGAGGTCACCGCACGGTATGAACCCAAAACCAAGCACTTCTCCCATTGCAAGAATTATAGATCAAGTTGGCCAAACAAAACCCACAACTCGAAGAGAATTACAAGGATATGAAATCATGCATATAAGAGATCAGAAGAAACTCAAATAAGATTCATAGATAATCTGATCATAAATCCACAATTCATAGGATCTCGACAAACACACCGCAAAGAAGATTACATTGGATAGATCTCCATGAAGATCATGGAGAACTTTGTATTGAAGATCCAAGAGAGAGAAGAAGCCATCTAGCTACTAGCTATGGACCCGAAGGTCTATGGTGAACTACTCACGCATCATCGGAGAGGTCATGGTGTTGATGAAAAGCCCTCGTATCCAAATCCCCTCTCCGACAGGGCACCAGAACGTGCCCCAGATGGGATCTTGCGGAGACAGAAGCTTGCGGCGGCAGAAAAGTATTTTCGTGGATCTCTCGCGCAGTTTTGGATTTTTCAGGAATTTATAGGCGGAAGAGGTAGGGCATACGAGCCACAGGGGGTCCACAAGCCTGCTAGGCGCGCCCCCCTGGCCGGGCCTAGGGGGCTTGTGGGGTCCCCTGGTGGCCCCTGCCTTGGTTCTCAAATCTCGTGCGTATCTTCTGTTTCGGAAAAAATCTTTTTCGGAAGTTTTATTCCGTTTGGACACCGTTTAAAATTCTCCTTTGAAAAGGGTCAAAAACACGGAAAAAATATGAACTAGCACTTGGCACTGAGTTAATAATTTAGTCCCAAAAAAGATATAAAAGGCATACAAAACATCCAAAGTTTGACAAGATAATAGCATGGAACCATCAAAAATTATAGATACGTTGGAGACGTATCAAGCATCCCCAAGCTTAACTCCCGCTCGTCCTCGAGTAGGGAAGTGATAAAGACATAATTTTTGATGTGGAATGCTACCTAGCATAGTTATCCTTTGTAACTTCTTTCATGTGATATGAATGTTCAGATCCGTAAGATTCAAAACAATAGTTCGCTATTGACATGAAAACAATAATACTTGAAGCAAACTAGCAAGGTAATCATGAACTTTCAAAATAACAAGGCCAAAGAAAGTTATCCCTACAAAATCATATAGTCTGGCAATGCTCCATCATCCCCACACAACTAATTTAAATCATGCACAACCCCGGTATTGGCCAAGTAATTGTTTTCGCACTCTTACTTTCTCAAACCTTTTTCAACTCTCACGAAATACATGAGCGTGAGCCATGCACATAGCACTATGGTAGAATAGAGTGTGGTGGTGGTTGTGAGACAAAAAGAAGGAGATGGTCATATTGACTCGGCGTATCAAAGGACTATGGATATGCCCATTAATAGATATCAATGTGAATGAGTAGGGATTGCCATACAAAGGATGCATTAGAGCTATAAGTATGTGAAAGCTCAAAAGGAGAATTAGTGTCTGTGCATCCAACCTGCTTGCTCACGAAGACCTAGGGCAATTTTGAGGAAGCCCATCATTGGAATATACAAGACAAGTTATACAATAAAGATTCCCACTAGTATATGGTGGTGACAAAACGAGAGGCTCTCAATCATGAAGAACATGGTGCTAATATGAAGCACAAGTGTGGAAAAAGATAGTAGATTTGTCCCTTCTCTCTTTTTCTCTTTTTTTGTTTGGGCTCTTTGGCCTCTTTCCATATCTCTCTTTTTTTGTGTGTGGGCAACTTTGGCCTTTTTTTTATTTCCTCACATGGGACAATGCTCTAATAATGATGATCATCACACTTTTATTTACTCGCAGCTCAAAGCTTAGAACGATGATGACTCTATAGGAAATGCCTCCGACAGTGTACCGGGATGTGGAACGATCTAGCTTGGCATATGACGTTGAAACATCTCGCTAGCTATCTTACGATCATGCAATGGCAATATGAGAGTGACGACACAAGTCATGAGATGTAACGGTGGGAATTGCATGGCAATATATCTCGGAATGGCTATGAAAATGCCATAGTAGGTAGGTATGGTGGCTGTTTTGAGGAAGGCATATGGTGAGTTTGTGCACCGGCGAAAATTGCGCGGTACTAGAGAGGCTAGCAATGGTGGAAGGTGAAAGTGCATATATACCATGGACTCACATTAGTCATGAAGAACTCACATACTTATTGCGAAAGTTTTTATTAGTAATCAAAACAAAGTGCTAAACGCATACTCCTAGGGGAAGGGTTGGTAGGTGTTAACCATCGCGCGATCCCGACCGCAACACAAAGGATGACAATCAATAGATCAATTATGCTCCGACTTCCTAACATAGCGGTTCACCATACGTGCATGTTACGGGAATCACTAACTTCAACACAAGTATTTCTAGATTCACAACACCCTACTAACATAACTCTTAATATTACCAAATCCACGTCTCAAAACTAATTGAGAGGAATCAAACTTCTCTTTCTACTCAATGCACATGAAGGTGGAAGTTTTATTGTATCCTCTTTGAGTACCTATCACCTTTGGGACTACTTTCATAGCATAAGCCAACTACCAAGTTACGCACCGCCGTGTTCTAAAAGATATAAGTGAAGCACATAGAGCAAAATTGCCTAGCTCAAAAGATATAAGTGAAGCACAAAGAGTACTCTAGCAAATTCACGATGAGTGCATGTCTCTCTCAAAAGTTGTGCAGCAAGGATGATTGTGACACAACAAAAAGAAAAGACTCCTACGATACAAGACGCTCCAAGCAAAACACATATCATGTGGTAAATAAAAATATAGCTCCAAGTAATGTTACCGATGGATTGAAGACGAAAGAGGGGATGCCTTCCCGGGGCATCCCCAAGCTTAGGATTTTTGGTGTCCTTGAATTTGGCTTGGGATGCCTTGGGAATCCCAAAGATTGAGCTCTTTCCACTCTTTATCCCTTTGTCCATGAGAACATTACTCAAAACTTAAAAACTTCACAACACAAAACTTAAACAGAAACTCGTGATATCATTAGCACAAGAAAACAAACTACCACCTCTTAGGTACTGTAGAAATCTTGATTTCTATTTATATTGGTGTTAGATTACTGTATTCTCACTTTTCCATGGCTAGTACCTCCCGATACTATCCATAGTTTCATCAAAACAAGCAACCAACACAACAAAAACAGAATCTGTCAAAAACAGACCAGTCTGTAGCAATCTGTATACTTTGTATACTTCTGGTACCTCAAAAATTCTGAAAACTTACGACAACCTGGGCAAAAGGCATATAAACCAGTAGCAAAAAGAATCAACTCAAAATCTCTTTCTGAATAAAATTTAAAAATTATTTCGTGAGCAAAACGTTTCTGTCTTTTTCCAGCAGGATCAAACAACCATCACCAAGACTAGTCATAAAGGTTTTGCTTGGCTCAAACACAAAAAGAAACACAAAAAACACAATCATAACAGAATTATGATGATGTGGACGCAACAAAACAGAAAGAAAAAAGATAAATTCATTGGGTTGCCTTCCAACAAGCGCTATTGTTTAACGCCCTTAGCTAGGCATAAGGCGATAGAATCACGTATCGTCGTCTTTGGTGCTCAAACCATAAGTAGCCCTCATCATGGATTCATAAGGAAATCTTATTTTCTTTCTAGGACAATGCTCCATGCCTCTCTTTAAAGGAAATTGAAACATAATATTCCCTTCCTTCATATCGATGATAGCACCAATAGTCCTTAGGAAAGGTCTACCAAGAATGATAGGGCATGTAGGATTGCAATCAATGTCAAGCACAATGAAATCCATGGGTACATAGTTCCTATTTGCAATAATAAGAACATCATTGATCCTTCCCATGGGTTTCTTGACAGTAGAATCCGCAAGATGCAAGTTAAGAGAACACTCCTCAATCTGATTAAAACCCAGAACATCACATAAAGACTTTGGAATCGCGGAAACACTAGCACCCAAATCACACAAAGAATTGCATTCATAGTTTTTGATTTTGATTTTGATAGTAGGTTCCCACTTATCATGAAGCTTTGTAGGAATAGAAACTTCCAACTCAAGTTTCTCTTCAAGAAATTTTATCGTAGCTTCGACGATATGATCTGTAAAGGCCTTGTTTTGGTTGTAAGCGTGTGGAGAGTTGATGTCCCACAAGCGTATGGGATCACAACAGTTTTCGAGGGTAGAGTATTCAACCTAAATTTGTTGGTTCGCATGACGGGAAGCGAAAGAATATTCTCAAGTATTAGCAGCTGAATGTGTCAGATTCAACCACACCTGAAAGATTAGTGTCTGCAAGCAAAGTATTAGTCGCAAAGTAGTATGATAGCAATGGTGCCAGAAACGATCTGTTGACGGCAGACTATTCCTAACTGTTGTATCAATGGCGCCAACACGTTGACGGGGGATTATTCTTAAGAAGAATGCTTCCCCGGCTACGGCTCTAGAAAAGTCTTGCAACAAGTAGCAGCGAAGTAGCAAGGAACAACAATAGCAGCAGCAAAGTAACAAGTAACAGCAGCATCAAAGTGGCCCAATCCCTTTTGTAGCAAGGGACAAGCCTAGGAAAAGTAACGTAGCGAGGACCAGTAGTAAAAGACTCAAAGGCAATGGATCGGTGATGGATGAGTATGACAGATGTGATTCATCATGTAACAACTATAACACGGAGAGATATGTAACTAGCTCCCGTTCGTCAATCTAATGTAGGCATGTATTCCGTATGTAGTCATACGTGCTTAGGGAAAAGAACTTGCATGACATCTATTGTCCATCCCTCTCGTGGAAGCGGGGTCCTAATGGAAAATACGGGATATTAAGGTTCTCCTTTTAATAAAGAACTGGACCAACGCATTAACACTTGGTGAATACATGAACTCCTCATACTATGGTCATCTCCGGGAGTGGTTCCGGCTATTGTCACTCCGGGGTTGCCGGGTCATAACACATAGTAGGTGACTACAACTTGCAAGATAGGATCTAAAACACACATATATTGGCAACAAAATAATAGGTTCAGATCTAAAATCATGGCACTCAGGCCCTAGTGACAAGCATTAAGCATAGCCAAGTAGTAGCAACATCAATCTAGAACATAGTGGATACTAGGGATCATTCCCCGTCAAGAACTAACTCGATTAGATGATAGATCTCATCCAACTCATCACTGTCTAGCAAGCCTACGATGAGATTACTCATGAACGATGAAGAGCATCATGGAATTGTTGATGGAGAAAGGTTGATGATGACGATGGCGACGATTTCCCCTCTCCGGAGCACGAAACGGACTCCAGATCTGCCCTCCAGATGAAGATCAGGATGTGGCGGCGCCTCCGTATCACAAAACGCGATGAAACCTTCTCTCTCATTTTTTTCCAGGCGAAACGGAAGATATAGAGCTGAGTTTGGGGGCGGTGGTGCCACGTGGGCCCCACAAGCCTACACGGCGCGACCATAGGGGTTGGCCGCGGCCTGTGGGCTTGTGGCCCACTGGCACGCCCCCTTCGGTGGATCTTTGCGCAGGTATTTTTCTTTTATTCCAGAAAAAATCTCCGTAAATTTTCAGGACATTCCGAGAACTTATATTTCTGCACAAAAACAACACCATGACAATTCTGCTGAAAACAGCGTCTGTCCGGGTTAGTTCCATTCAAATCATGCAAATTAGAGTCCAAAACAAGGGCAAAAGAGTTAGGAAAAGTAGATACGACGGAGACGTATCAACTCCCCCAAGCTTAAAGCCTTGCTTGTCCTCAAGCAACTCAGTTGACAAACTGAGAGAGACAAAAGAAAAACTTTGACGAACTCTGTTTGATCTTGTTGTTGCAACTATGTCTAACTCATAACCAGAATTTCAACAAGATCACAAGCAAACCACATAAGCAAATGACATCTAGGTCTCACAGTAAACTCATATCAATGGCATAATCAACTAGCGAGCAAATAATAATAAGCCTCAAACGTCAACACTTCAATCACAACAACATGAAGCAGTACGAATAGATGGTATCTCGCTAGCTCTTTCTGAGACCGGAAAACATAAATGCAGAGCACCTTCAAAGACTAAGGGCTGACTAAACATTGTAATTCAAGGCAATGAAGATCCAGCCACAGTCATACTCAACACAGTTAAAAGCAAAGCATAAAAATGACAGAGGTTCTCTCTAATTGGTGCTTTTGTAAGAGGAGGATGACTCAACAGGAACATAAATAGACAGGCCGTTCGCAGAGGGAAGCACTGATTTGCAGAGGTGACAGAACTCAAGCTTTGAAAACAGAGATAATAATTTTGGGTGGCATGCTTTCATTGTCAACGCAATGACTAAGAGTTCTCAACATCTTCCACGCTACACATGCTATAGTCGGTTCCCAAACATAAAAGTAAAGTTTTGACTCCCCCACCACCAATCAATCACACTCCACGGCTAGCCGAATCCTCGGGTACCGTCCATACCAACAACAATCCTGGGGGAGTTTTGTTTGCAATTATCTTTTCGATTTGAGCATGGAATTGGGAATTCCAATTACCGGACCCTTTCTCGTGAATGATAGTGAATAAACACATATCGAGGATAACATGCCTAGCATGGAAGATACCAATAGCCCCCTGTCACCACATGAGCGGTTCGGGCATGCAAAACAGATTATTTCTTGAAGATTTAGAGAGTGGCACATGGAAATTTACTTGGAACGGCAGGTAGATACCGCACATAGGTAGGTATGGTGGACTCATATGGCACAACTTTGGGTTTATGGAGGTGGATGCACAAGCAGTATTCCCGCTTAGTACAAGTGAAGGCTAGCAAAAGACTGGGAAGCGACCAACTAGAGAGCGACAACAGTCATCAATATGCATTGAGATTAACTAACATTGAGTGCACGCATGAGTAGGACATAAATTACCATGAACATGAACATCATAGAGGCTATGTTGATTTTGTTTCAACTACATGCGTGAACATGCGCCAAGTCAAGCCACTTGAATCATTCAAAGGAGGATACCATCCTATCATACTACATCATAGTCATCTCAACATTCATGTTGGCAAACAAGACAACCCATTATAAGATCCTAGCTAAGTAAGCATGGCATAAGCAACTATGATCTCTAAATTTTCATTGCAAACATGTTTCTTTCACAACAAAGCTGAATCAGGCATGATGAGCTAGTCATATTTACAAAAGCAAAATAGATCCAGTTCATACCAGCTTTTCCAGGCTCAGTCACTTCATCATATATCGTCATTATTGCCTTTCACTTGCACGACCGAATGATGTGAACAATAATAAGAGTGCTCGTGCATTGGACTAAAGCTGGAATCTGTAGGCAAACACAAAGGAGAAGACAAAGTAATATGGCTCTTTGAAAGCTAAACAGGTATGCATGCAAGAGCCACTAAACATTGTAACCATTATCTTCTACCTGTTGGGGAACGTCGCACGGGAAACAAAAATTTTCCTACGCGCACGAAGACCTATCATGGTGATGTCCATCTACGAGAGGGGATGAGTGATCTACGTACCCTTGTAGATCGTACAACAGAAGCGTTAGAGAACGCGGTTGATGTAGTGGAACGTCCTCATGTCCCTCGATCCGCCCCGCGAACAATCCCGCGATCAGTCCCACGATCTAGTACCGAACGGACGGCACCTCCACGTTCAGCACACGTACATCTCGACGATGATCTCGGCCTTCTTGATCCAGCAAGAGAGACGGAGAGGTAGAAGAGTTCTTCGGCAGCGTGACGGCACTCCGGAGGTTGGTGATGACCTTGTCTCAGCAGGGCTCCGCCCGAGCTCCGCAGAAACGCGATCTAGAGGAAAAACCGTGGAGGTATGTGGTCGGGCTGCCGTGGAAAAGTCATCTCAAATCAGCCCTAAAACCTCCGTATATATAGATGGGAGGGAGGGGACCTTGCCTTGGGGCTCAAGGAGCCCCAACGGGGTCGGCCGAGTCCAAGGGGGGAGGACTCCCCCCCCAAACCGAGTTGGACTTGGTTTGGTGGGAGGGAGTCCCCCTTCCTTCCCACCTCCTCCTTTTTTTTCTTTCTCTTTGATTTTTATCTCTATGGCGCATAGGGCACTTGTGGGCTGTCCCACCAGCCCACTAAGGGCTGGTGTGCCTCCCTCAAGGCCTATGGGCTTCCCCGGGGTGGGTTGCCCCCCGGTGAACTCCCGGAACCCATTCGTCATTCCCGGTACATTCCCGGTAACTCCGAAAACCTTCCGGTAATCAAATGAGGTCATCCTATATATCAATCTTCGTTTCCGGACCATTCCGGAAACCCTCGTGACGTCCGTTATCTCATCTGGGACTCCGAGCAACATTCGGTAACCAACCATATAACTCAAATACGCATAAAACAACGTCGAACCTTAAGTGTGCAGACCCTGCGGGTTCGAGAACTATGTAGACATGACCCGAGAGACTCCTCGGTCAATATCCAATAGCGGACCTGGATGCCCACATTGGATCCTACATATTCTACGAAGATCTTATCGTTTGAACCTCAGTGCCGAGGATTCATATAATCCCGTATGTCATTCCCTTTGTCCTTCGGTATGTTACTTGCCCGAGATTCGATCGTCAGTATCCGCATACCTATTTCAATCTCGTTTACCGGCAAGTCTCTTTACTCGTTCCGTAATACAAGATCCCGCAACTTACACTAAGTTACATTTTCTTGCAAGGCTTGTGTGTGATGTTGTATTACCGAGAGGGCCCCGAGATACCTCTCCGTCACACGGAGTGACAAATCCCAGTCTTGATCCATACTAACTCAACTAACACCTTCGGAGATACCTGTAGAGCATCTTTATAGTCACCCAGTTACGTTGCGACGTTTGATACACACAAAGCATTCCTCCGGTGTCAGTGAGTTATATGATCTCATGGTCATAGGAATAAATACTTGACACGCAGAAAACAGTAGCAACAAAATGACACGATCAACATGTTACGTCTATTAGTTTGGGTCTGGTCCATCACGTGATTCTCCTAATGTCGTGATCCAGTTATCAAGCAACAACACCTTGTTCATAATCAGAAGACACTGACTATCTTTGATCAACTGGCTAGCCAACTAGAGGCTTGCTAGGGACGGTGTTTTGTCTATGTATCCACACATGTAAATGAGTCTTCATTCAATACAATTATAGCATGGATAATAAACGATTATCTTGATACAGGAATTATAATAATAACTATATTTATTATTGCCTCTAGGGCATAATTCCAACAGTCTCCCACTTGCACTAGAGTCAATAATCTAGCCCTCACATCACTATGTGAATTACATTGTAATAAATCTAACACCCATACAGTTCTGGTGTTGATCATGTTTTGACCGTGGAAGAGGTTTAGTCAGCGGGTCTGCTACATTCAGATCCGTGTGCACTTTGCATATATTCACGTCCTCTCCCTCGACGTAGTCGCGGATGAGGTTGAAGCGTCGTTTGATGTGTCTGGTCTTCTTGTGAAACCGTGGTTCCTTTGCTAAGGCAATGGCACCAGTGTTGTCACAGAATAAGGTTATTGGATTCAGTGCGCTTGGCACCACTCCAAGATCCGTCATGAACTGCTTCATCCAGACACCCTCCTTAGCCGCCTCCGAGGCAGCCATGTACTCCGCTTCACATGTAGAATCTGCTACGACGCCTTGCTTGGAACTGCACCAGCTTACTGCACCCCCATTAAGAATAAATACGTATCCGGTTTGCGACTCAGAGTCATCCGGATCTGTATCAAAGCTTGCATCGACATAACCTTTTACGGCGAGCTCTTCGTCACCTCCATACACGAGAAACATCTCCTTAGTCCTTTTCAAGTACTTCAGGATATTCTTGACCGCTGTCCAGTGATCCACTCCTGGATTACTCTGGAACCTACCTGTCATACTTATGGCCAGGCTAACATCCGGTCTAGTGCACAACATTGCATACATGATAGAACCTATAGCTGAAGCATAGGGGACGGAGCGCATATGCTCTCTATCTTCATCAGTTGCTGGGCACTGAGTCTTACTCAATCTCGTACCTTGTAGAACTGGCAAGAACCCTTTCTTGAACTGTTCCATTTTGAACCTTTTCAAAACTTTATCAAGGTATGTGCTTTGTGAAAGTCCTATCAGGCGTTTTGATCTATCCCTATAGATCTTAATGCCTAGAATGTAAGCAGCTTCTCCTAGGTCCTTCATAGAGAAACTTTTATTCAAGTAATCCTTTATGCTCTCTAAAAACTCCACGTTGTTTCCAATCAGCAATATGTCATCCACATATAATATTAGAAACGCCACAGAGCTCCCACTCACTTTCTTGTAAATACAAGATTCTCCAACCACTTGTATAAACCCAAATGCTTTGATCACCTCATCAAAGCGTTTGTTCCAACTCCGAGATGCTTGCACCAGTTAATAAATGGATCGCTGGAGCTTGCACACCTTGTTAGCATTCTTAGGATCGACAAAACCTTCGGGTTGCATCATATACAACTCTTCCTTAAGGAAACCGTTAAGGAACGCCGTTTTGACATCCATCTGCCATATTTCATAATCGAAAAATGCAGCTATTGCTAACATGATTCTGACGGACTTAAGCATCGCTACGGGTGAGAAAGTCTCATCGTAGTCAACTCCTGGAACTTGTGAAAAACCCTTTGCCACAAGTCGAGCTTTATAAACGGTCACATTACCGTCAGCGTCCGTCTTCCTCTTAAAGATCCATTTGTTCTGAATGGCCTTGCGGCCCTCAGGCAGTACCTCCAAAGTCCACACTTTGTTCTCATACATGGATCCTATCTCGGACTTCATGGCTTCCAGCCATTTGTTGGAATCTGGGCCCACCATTGCTTCTTCATAATTTGCAGGTTCATTGTTGTCTAACAACAAGATTGATAAGACAGGATTACCGTACCACTCTGGAGCAGCACGTGATCTCGTCGACCTGCGTGGTTCAACAGAAACTTGAACTGGAGTTTCATGATCATCATCATTAACTTCCTCCTCAACCGACGTCGCAATGACAGAGGTTTCCCCTTGCCCTGCGCCACCATCCAGAGGGATGAGAGGTTCGACAACCTCGTCAAGTTCTATCTTCCTCCCACTCAATTCTCTCGAGAGAAACTCCTTCTCAAGAAAAGCTCCGTTTTTAGCAACAAACACTTTTCCCTCGGATTTGAGATAGAAGGTGTACCCAACTGTCTCTTTTGGGTAACCTATGAAGACGCACTTTTCCGCTTTGGGTTCCAGTTTTTCAGGCTGAAGCTTTTTGACATAAGCATCACATCCCCAAACTTTAAGAAACGACAACTTTGGCCTCTTGCCATACCACAGTTCGTATGGTGTCGTCTCAACGGATTTTGATGGTGCCCTATTTAAAGTGAATGCAGCTGTTTCTCATGCATAGCCCCAAAATGATAACGGCAAATCAGTAAGAGACATCATAGATCGCACCATCACCAATAGAGTACGATTACGACGTTCGGACACACCATTACGCTGTGGTGTTCCTGGCGGTGTTAACTGTGAAACAATTCCACATTGTCTTAAGTGAGCACCAAACTAGAAACTCAGATATTCACCCCCACGATCAGACCGTAGGAACTTGATCTTCTTGTTACGATGATTTTCCACTTCACTCTGAAATTGCTTGAACTTTTCAAATGTTTCAGACTTGTGCTTCATCAAGTAGACATAACCATATCTACTTAAATCGTCAGTGAAGGTGAGAAAATAATGATATCCGCCGCGTGCCTCCACGCTCATCGGACCACACACATCGGTATGTATGATTTCCAACAAGTCACTTGCACGCTCCATTGTTCCTGAGAACGGAGTCTTAGTCATTTTGCCCATGAGTCATGGTTCGCACGTGTCAAGTGAATCAAAGTCAAGTGACTCCAAAAGCCCATCAGCATGGAGTTTCTTCATGCGCTTTACACCAATATGACCTAAGCGGCAGTGCCACAAAAATATGGCGCTATCATTGTTAACTCTAACTCTTTTGGTCTCAATGTTATGTATATGCGTATCGTCATCAAGATTCAATATGAACAATCCTCTCACATTCGGTGCATGACCATAAGAGATGTTACTCATAGAAATAGAACAACCATTATTCTCTGACTTAAAAGAGTAACCGTCTCGCAATAAACAAGATCCAGATATAATGTTCATGCTCAACGCAGGCACTAAATAACAATGATTTAAGTTCATCACTAATCCTGACGGTAGTTGAAGTGACACTGTGCTGACGGCGATTGCATCAACCTTGGAACCATTTCCTACGCGCATCGTCACTTCATCTTTTGCCAGCCTTCGTCTATTCCGCAGTTCCTGTTTCGAGTTGCAAATATGAGCAACAGAACCGGTATCGAATACCCAGGCACTACTACGAGAGCTGGTTAAGTACACATCAATAACATGTATATCAAATATACCTGATTTTTCTTTGCCCGCCTTCTTATCTGCCAGATACTTGGGGCAATTGCGCTTCCAGTGACCCATACCCTTGCAATAGTAACACTCCGTTTCCGGCTTAGGTCCAGCTTTGGGTTTCTTCGTCGGATTGGCAACAAGCTTGCCGCTCTTCTTTGAATTGCCCTTCTTGCCTTTGCCGTTTCTCTTGAAACTAGTGGTCTTATTCACCATCAACACTTGATGCTCTTTACGGAGTTCAGACTCTGCGACTTTCAACATCGCAAACAACTCGCCGGGAGACTTGTTCATCCCTTGCATGTTGTAGTTCAACACAAAGCCTTTATAGCTTGGCGGCAGTGATTGAAGGATTCTGTCAGTGATAGCTTCTTGCGGGAGTTCAATCCCCAGCTCAGCTAGACGGTTTGAGTACCCAGACATTTTGAGCACATGTTCAATGACAGACGAGTTTTCCTCCATCTTGCAAGCATAGAATTTATCGGAGGTCTCATACCTCTCGATCCGGGCGTTCTTCTGAAAGATAAACTCCAACTCCTGGAACATCTCAAATGCTCCATGACGCTCAAAGCGACGTTGAAGTCCCGGTTCTAAGCCATACAAAACTGCACATTGAACTATTGAGTAGTCCTCCTTACGTGCTAACCAAGCGTTCTTAACATCCTGATCAGCCGTAGCGGGTGGTTCATCTCCTAGCGCAGAATTAAGGACATAATCCTTCTTTCTAGCTTGTAAGATTAGCTTAAGATTACGAGCCCAGTCTTCAAAGTTGCTTCCATCATCTTTCAACTTAGCTTTCTCTAGGAACGTATTAAAATTCAGGATGACTGTCGCGTGAGCCATGAACTACAACACAAATATATTCAAAGTGGACTTAGACTATGTTCAAGATAATTAGAGTTTAACTTAATCAAATTAATCGCTAAACTCCCACTCAAAAAGTACATCTCTCTAGTCATTTGAGTGGTTCATGATCCACTTACACTAGCTCAAGTCCGATCATCACGTGAGTTGAGTATAGTTTCAGTGGTAAGCATCCCTATGCTAATCATATCATCTATATGATTCATGATCGACCTTTCGGTCTCATGTGTTCCGAGGCCATGTCTGCACATGCTAGGCTCGTCAAGCTTAACCCGAGTGTTCCGCGTGCACAACTGTTTTGCACCCGTTGTATGTGAACGTTGAGTCTATCACACCCGATCATCACGTGGTGTCTCGAAATGACGAACTGTAGCAATGGTGCACAGTCGGGGAGAACACAATTTCGTCTTGAAATTTCAGTGAGAGATCACCTCATAATGCTACCGTCGTTCTAAGCAAAATAAGGTGCAAAAAAAGGATTAACATCACATGCAATTCATAAGTGACATGATATGGCCATCATCACGTGCTTCTTGATCTCCATCACCAAAGCACCGGCACGATCTTCTTGTCACCGGCGCCACACCATGATCATCCATCAACGTGTTGCCATCGGGATTGTCGTGCTACTCATGTTATTACTACTAAAGCTACATCCTAGCAAAACAGTAAACGCATCTGCAAGCACAAACGTTAGTATAAAGACAACCCTATGGCTCCTGCCGGTTGCCGTACCATCGACGTGCAAGTCGATATTTCTATTACAACATGATCATCTCATACATCCAATATATCACATCACATCATTGGACATATCACATCACAAGCATACCCTGCAAAAACAAGTTAGACGTCCTCTAATTTTGTTGTTGCATGTTTTACGTGGTGACCAAGGGTATCTAGTAGGATCGCATCTTACTTACGCAAACACCACAACGGAGATATATGAGTTGCTATTTAACCTCATCCAAGGACCTCCTCGGTCAAATCCGATTCAACTAAAGTTGGAGAAACCGACACTTGCCAGTCATCTTTGAGCAAAGGGGGTTACTCGTAACGATGAAACCAGTCTCTCGTAAGCGTACGAGTAATGTCGGTCCAAGCCGCTTCAATCCAACAATACCGCGGAATCAAGAAAAGACTAAGGAGGGCAGCAAAACGCACATCACCGCCCACAAAAACTTTTGTGTTCTACTCGAGAAGACATCTACGCATGAACCTAGCTCATGATGCCACTGTTGGGGAACGTCGCACGGGAAACAAAAATTTTCCTACGCGCACGAAGACCTATCATGGTGATGTCCATCTACGAGAGGGGATGAGTGATCTACGTACCCTTGTAGACCGTACAGGAGAAGCGTTAGAGAACGCGGTTGATGTAGTGGAACGTCCTCGCGTCCCTCGATCCGCCCCGCGAACAATCCCGCGATCAGTCCCACGATCCAGTACCGAACGGACGACACCTCCGCGTTCAGCACACGTACAACTCGACGATGATCTCGGCCTTCTTGATCCAGCAAGAGAGACAGAGAGGTAGAAGAGTTCTTCGGCAGCGTGACGGCGCTCCGGAGGTTGGTGATGACCTTGTCTCAGCAGGGCTCCGCCCGAGCTCCGCAGAAACGCGATCTAGAGGAAAAACCGTGGAGGTATGTGGTCGGGCTGCCGTGGAAAAGTCGTCTCAAATCAGCCATAAAACCTCCGTATATATAGGTGGGAGGGAGGGGACCTTGCCTTGGGTCTCAAGGAGCCCCAAGGGGGTTGGCCGAGTCCAAGGGGGGAGGACTCCCCCCCCAAACCGAGTTGGACTTGGTTTGGTGGGAGGGAGTCCCCCTTCCTTCCCACCTCCTCCTTTTTTTTCTTTCTCTTTGATTTTTATCTCTATGGCGCATAGGGCACTTGTGGGCTGTCCCACCAGCCCACTAAGGGCTGGTGTGCCTCCCTCAAGGCCTATGGGCTTCCCCGG
Source organism: Hordeum vulgare subsp. vulgare (assembly GCF_904849725.1). Classification (NCBI taxonomy): domain Eukaryota; kingdom Viridiplantae; phylum Streptophyta; class Magnoliopsida; order Poales; family Poaceae; genus Hordeum; species Hordeum vulgare. The sequence continues at coordinate 192,218,869 of NC_058523.1, read as the reverse complement.
GGTGGGTTGCCCCCCCGGTGAACTCCCGGAACGCATTCGTCATTCCCGGTACATTCCACGTAACTCCGAAAACCTTCCGGTAATCAAATGAGGTCATCCTATATATCAATCTTCATTTCCGGACCATTCCGGAAACCCTCGTGACGTCCGTTATCTCATCTGGGACTCCGAACAACATTCGGTAACCAACCATATAACTCAAATACGCATAAAACAACGTCGAACCTTAAGTGTGCAGACCCTGCGGGTTCGAGAACTATGTAGACATGACCCGAGAGACTCCTCGGTCAATATCCAATAGCGGGACCTGGATGCCCATATTGGATCCTACATATTCTATGAAGATCTTATCGTTTGAACCTCAGTGCCAAGGATTCATATAATCCCGTATGTCATTCCCTTTGTCCTTCGGTATGTTACTTGCCCGAGATTCGATCATCAGTATCCGCATACCTATTTCAATCTCGTTTACCGGCAAGTCCCTTTACTCGTTCCGTAATACAAGATCCCGCAACTTACACTAAGTTACATTTGCTTGCAAGGCTTGTGTGTGATGTTGTATTACCGAGTGGGCCCCGAGATACCTCTCCGTCACACGGAGTGACAAATCCAGTCTTGATCCATACTAACTCAACTAACACCTTCGGAGATACCTGTAGAGCATCTTTATAGTCACCTAGTTACGTTGCGACGTTTGATACACACAAAGCATTCCTCCGGTGTCAGTGAGTTATATGATCTCATGGTCATAGGAATAAATACTTGACACGCAGAAAACAGTAGCAACAAAATGACACGATCAACATGCTACGTCTATTAGTTTGGGTCTGGTCCATCACGTGATTCTCCTAATGACGTGATCCAGTTATCAAGCAACAACACCTTGTTCATAATCAGAAGACACTGATATCTTTGATCAACTGGCTAGCCAACTAGAGGCTTGCTAGGGACGGTGTTTTGTCTATGTATCCACACATGTAAATGAGTCTTCATTCAATACAATTATAGCATGGATAATAAACGATTATCTTGATACAGGAATTATAATAATAACTATATTTATTATTGCCTCTAGGGCATAATTCCAACACTACCTTGACCCAAAGAAAAAAAAACTATCTAGACGGGAAAGCTCCCAACAAGCAAAAGAAGAAAAAGGAAATCTTTTATGTTTTTTTCTCAAACTAGACAGACACACGAAAAGAAAACGAGAAAGAAAATAAACTAGCATGGATGATACAGTGGCAAAGTGTGAACACCGGCTAAGAAAGTGAAAGCATAAGCAAGAATGTAAAGTCGATGAGAACACGTACTCCCCCAAGCTTAGGCTTTTGGCCTAACTTGGTCTACTCCCAAGGATGGTCCTGGCAAAACCCAAAATCATAATCGGGGTTATACGGGAGCGCTGCAGCCACTGCCTGAATAGCTGCCTCACGGAGATGAGCATCCTTTGCCTCCATCTCATACTCCTGTGCCTCTCCTCTGGTTATGTAATATCTCTGTTTTACCTGAAAGTCAAAGAGAGCAGGAGCAGGAAGGGTAATATGGAAAACACGCCACCGGTTAAATATCAATCGGTATAAGAGGGATTCATCATCCCTCTCAAGGAACTGGTAGCATGTCAAAGCGACGCGGTGAAGGAAAGCTGTATGGAGCGGGGAATCTCCTTCGCGGATGGGTACTCCAAGAAAATTTGCTATGCGAGTGGCATAGATCCCACCAAAGAAATCCCCTTCAATAGCATTCTTATTCAACCTCCTTGCTATAATAGCTCCCATGTTGAAGCTTTTGTCACCCGTCACTGCGCTCTTAAGGATACTAAGGTCGGGTGCACAGAGGTGACAATGCTCAATCTTGGCATTAATGCATCTGCCTATGAAGAGGGAAAAGCAATGCAAGGCAGGAAAATGAATACTCCCCATGGTAGCTTGCGTAATGTCTCTAGTTTCTCCAACCGTAATACCAGCGCAAAAATCTCTAACCGAAGATTTAGGAGGATCATTGAGGTTCCTCCAAATAGGTATTTTGCAAATTCTACCGAAATCCTTTAAATCCATGGTATACGATTTATCATAGAGATCAAACAGTACCGATGGCTCACGACCAGCTGAAAATTTGAATCTACGAACAAAAGAGGCAGTGAGAGCAACATACTGTTCACATTTATCGGAGATGAATTCTTCGAGTCCGACGTTGCGAACAAGTGCATGAAACTCATATTTGAAACCTGCCTCAATCATAAATTCATCACAAGGCCATTCACAAGGTTGTACTTGCATGTCCCTAGGTTGGTAAGGATCATGCTCCCGAGTTGCAAGACGGGGACCTCTCTTGCTTGAGGAACCACCATGAAAGTTTCTCCTGAACATCTTCCTTTTATGAAATTTTCAGTGACCCAAAGGAAAGATGAACACGGTTCAACTAAACTAGTAGCAACTACTCCAACGAGTGCCTAGAGACCATATTACACATCAAAACTACTTGGGACCAACTAAAATCAGCATGCAAAGCTCAAGAACATGGTCACCAAGGCAGCAAAAATACGCGGAGTATAAAGCACTAGAGAAAAAACTAATTGGACCAATGGAGGAGTCACTTACCATGGAGTTATTTCCCCAAAACAGTTCGGAGAACGGTGATTTGAGCAAAGAGATCGAAAATCCCAGCAAGAGGAGCAAGAAAACGGGTTTGAGCTACGAAACGATTTTTTCTGGAGGTAGGAGAAGCGGATGAGAGAAAGAATGAGTAGAGGGGGTGCCTGTGGGCCCCACAAGCCTAGGTGGCGCGGCCAACAGGGGTGACCGCGCCCCTAGGGCTTGTGGCCCACTGGTGTGGCCCCGAGACAGACTCTTTGTCCCAGTATTTTTCGAAAATTCTAGAAAAAATCATACTAGATTTTCACGGCGTTCGGAGAACTTTTATTTTCGGGGTACTTTTCCACCGAACGCTAAGACAGGAAACAGGGAAATCTAAACTAAACCTATCATTTTTCTTCTAAGCAACCTAAAGTGAAAGCTTGGAACAGAGGTTTGTGACTCCTCGATTCATCCATCTCATGGTCATCGAAAGAAATCCGTCAATGGGGTTGATCAAGTCCCCTCAACAAAACTTTCTCGAATCGCAAAACAAGACGGAGAATTTTCGAATAGTCAGGTCACCTCAATGGGGATATCTATCTCCCCAACAAGCAAATCATACTTCATCTTGACACGAGGAATAGGGCATTCAAAGCTCCCAATAAGAATCGATGAAGTTTTTTCGATAGCATTGATGTAATGTACTCGATATTGTTTCTTCGGAAAGTGCACCGTATGCTTATTACCGTTGACATGGAAATTTACATTGCCTTTGTTGCAATCTATAACAGCCCCTACAGTGTTTAAAAAGGGTCTTCCGAGGATGACCGCCATGGCATCGTCCTCGGGAATATCCAAGATAACAAAGTCTGTTAAGATAGTGGTGTTAGCAACCACAACAGGCACATCCTCGCAAATGTCGATAGGGAAAGCTGTTGATTTGTCGGCCATTTGCAGAGAGATTTCAGTGGGTCTCAACTTACCCAGTTCAAGTCTACGATAAAGAGAGAGAGAGTCATAACACTAACACCGGCTCCAAGGTCGCACAATGCAGTTCTAATGTAGTTGCCTTTAATGGAGCAAGGTATAGTGGGCACACCGGGATCACCTAGTTTCTTTGGAGTTCCACCCTTGAAAGTGTAAATGGAAGCATGACGGAGATCTCAAGATCAGGTATTCTCCTCTTATTAGTCACAATATCTTTCATGTACTTAGCATACGGAGACATCTTGAGCATATCTGTCAGACGCATTTGCAGAAAGACAGGTCTGATCATTTCAACAAATCGCTCAAAATCCTCATCATCCTTTTTCTTGGATGGTTTGGGAGGAAAAGGCATGGGTTTCTGAACCCAGGGTTCCCTTTCTTTACCATGCTTCCTAGCAGCAAAGTCATTCTTATCGTATTTCTTAGGCTGTGGGTTATCACTATCAACAGGTTCAATCTCCACATCCTTTTCATTGCTAGGTTGAGCATCTTCATGAACATCACTATTGATATTATCATTAGGCTCATGTTCATCACCAGATTGTGTTTCAGCATCAGAGATAAAGGCATCGTTTGGACTCTTAGGGGTAGTAGCAACAGGGTTGCTAGCATGCAGGTTCCTATCATATTTCTTCTTCTTTCTAGGATGACTAGGTGCATCAGTGCTAACTCCTTGAGAATCTTGTTCAATTATCTTCGGATGACCCTCGGGATACAGAGGTTACTGGGTCATTGTACCGCCTCTAGTGACGACTCTACCGGAATTGTCATTCAATACATTGATCAAGTCATTTTGAGATTTAAGTACTTGTTCTACTTGAGTAGTAACCATAGAGGCATGTTTACTTAGAAGTTTGAGATCATTGACATTTCTGTCCACACAAGCACTTAAATGACTAAGCATACGAGCATTCTGTTCCAATTGTCTGCTAACATAATCATTGAAACTTTGTTGTTTGACAACGAAGTTATCAAATTCATCCATGCATAAGCTAGTAGGTTTATCAAAAGGAATATCACTCTCATCAAATATACGTAGACAATTTACTTCTTCTACCTGTATCGGGTTATCGAGACCATTTACTTCTTCTTCTTTTTGACATCTTTAGATTTAATGCCTTTCTCTCGCATAGATTTCTTGGCTTCTTGCATATCTTCAGGACTGAGGAATAGAATACCTCTTTTCTTTGGAGTTGGCTTAGGAGGTGGTTCGGGAATAGTCCAAGCATTCTCATTGCATAAGATGTTATTCAGTAGAATCTCAGCTTGTTCTACGGTTCGATCCCTGAAAACACTACCGGCACAACTATCTAGGTGGTCTTTAGAAGCATCGGTAAGTCCATTATAGAATATATCAAGTATTTCATTCTTCTCAAGAGGGTGATCAGGCAAAGCATCCAACAGCTGGATGAGCCTCCCCCAAGCTTGTGGGAGGCTCTCTTCTTCAGCTTGAGCAAAGTTGTATATTTCCTGCAAGGCAGCTTGCTTCTTATGGGCAGGGAAATAAACTTTAGAGAAGTAGTAGACCATATCCTGGGGGCTACGCACACAACCAGGAGCAAGAGAAGTGAACCAGGTCTTAGCATCATCCTTTAGCGAGAAAGGAAACAACTTGAGGATATAGTAGTGGCGGATCTTTTCCTCACTAGTGAATAGGGTGGCTATATCGTGCAGTTTGGTAAGATGGGCTACAACGGTTTCAGACTCATAACCGTGAAAAGGATCAGATTCGACTAGAGTGATTAACTCAAGGTCGACAGAGAATTCATAATCCTTATCGGTCACAAAGATAGGCGAAGTAGCAAACTTCCGGTCGTATTTCATCCTAGCGTTCAGAGATTTTTCTTTCCACTTGCGCAGAAGTTTCTCAACATCATAGATATCCTTACACGCAAGAAAATCCTCAGCTATCTCTCCCTCCATAACATAGCGCGTATCAGGCATGACAGGCATAGTAGCAGGTTCTACTTCAATAGTATCAGCAGTTTCATAAGTATCATCACATCTAGGAGCAACTCTAGCAATTTGTGCATCAAGGAATGCACCTAGTGGCAAAGCAGTATCAAGCATAGCAGGCATAGTATCAAGCATAGCATCATCAGGCATAGTATCAAGCATAGCATCATCAGGCATAGTATCAAGCATAGCATCATCATAAGCATCACGGGCATCAGAAGTAGCATCATCAAGCACAGGCGACATATCAAGATTTCTAGCAGGGGGTGATGTCGCAAACTTACTCAAAACTGAAGGTGAATCAAGTGCAAAGCTAGATGGCAATTCCTTACCTCTCCTCGTAGTGGAAGGCAGGATTTTAGTTCTTGGATCTTTCGGATTCCTCATAGTGACCAGGAGACGAAAATCCCAAGTGACTCAGAGAATATAACTGTGCTTCCCCGACAACGGCGCCAGAAAAAGCCTTGATGTCCCACAAGCATATGGAATCGTAGCAGTTTTCGAGGGTAGAGTATTCAACCCAAATTTGTTGGTTCGCACGACGGGAAGCGAAAGAATATTCTCAAGTATTAGCAGTTGAATGTGTCAGATTCAACCACACCTGAAAGATTAGTGTCTGCAAGCAAAGTATTAGTAGCAAAGTAGTATGATAACAACAGTGCCAGAAACGATCTGTTGACGCAGACTATTCCTAACTGTTGTATCAATGGCGCCAACACGTTGACGGGGGATTATTCTTAAGAAGAATGCTTCCCCGGCTATGGCTCCAGAAAAGTCTTGCAACAAGTAGCAGCAAAGTAGCAAGGAACAGCAGTAGCAGCAGCAAAGTGGCCCAATCCCTTTTGCAGCAAGGGACAAGCCTAGGCGATGTAACATAGCGAGGACCAGTAGTAAAAGACTCGTAGGCAGTGGATCGGTGATGGATGAGTATGACGGATGTGATTCATCATGTAACAGCTATAACACAGAGAGATATGTAACTAGCTCCCGTTCGTCAATCTAATGTATGCATGTATTCCGTATGTAGTCATACATGCTTAGGGAAAAGAACTTGCATGACATCTATTGTCCATCCCTCCCGTGGCAGCGGGGTCCTAATGGAAACTACGGGATATTAAGGTCCTCATTTTAATAAAGAACCGGACCAACGCATTAACACTTGGTGAATACATGAACTTCTCATACTATGGTCATCTTCGGGAGTGGTTCCGGCTATTGTCACTCCGGGGTTGCGTGGTCATAACATATAGTAGGTGACTACAACTTGCAAGATAGGATCTAAAACACACATATATTGGCGACAACATAATAGGTTCAGATCTGAAATCATGGCACTCGGGCCCTAGTGACAAGCATTAAGCATAGCCAAGTAGTAGCAACATCAATCTAGAACATAGTGGATACTAGGGATAAATCCTCGTCAAGAACTAACTCGATTACATGATAGATCTCATCCAACTCATCACCGTCCAGCAAGCCTACGATGAGATTACTCACGAACGATGAATAGCATCACGGAATTGTCGATGGAGAAAGGTTGATGATGACGATGGCGACGATTTCCCCTCTCCGGAGCCCGAAACGGACTCCAGATCTGTCCTCCGGATGAAGAACAGGATGTGACGGCGCCTCCGTATCGCCAAACGCGATGGAACCTTCTCTCTGATTTTTTTCCATGCGAAACGGAAGATATAGAGCTGAGTTTGGGGGCGGTGGTGCCACATGGGCCCCACAAGCCTGCACGGTGCGACCATAGGGGGTGGCCGCGGCCTGTGGGCTTGTGGCCCACTGGCACGCCCCCTCCGGTGGATCTTTGCGCATGTATTTTTCTTTTATTCCAGAAAAAATCTCCGTAAATTTTCAGGACATTCCGAGAACTTTTATTTCTGCACAAAAACGACACCATGACAATTCTGCTGAAAACAGCGTCAGTTCGGGTTAGTTCCATTCAAATCATGCAAATTAGAGTCCAAAACAAGGGCAAAAGAGTTTGGAAAAGTAGATACGATGGAGACGTATCAAGAGTTTAGCATGGATTGCGTCAAGGAAATGCATTCAATCAAGGAGCAACTATCATAATTGAATTCCTTGAAATCCAAAGTAATAGTTTCATTACTACTCAAAGTTTTGATTTCTTATACTCCACTTTCAATGCTTTTAGCATCAAGATAGATGGACTCCAAATCATTGGGGCGTTTTTCAACCAAAGTGTATTCATATCCATCCCCATCATCATTAGGTTTGACACTAGAAAACAAAGATTCAACGGGAGTCACACCAAGCACTTTAAGATCTTCGTGATTCTTATCACGAGAACACACCTTTTTAAGCCATTCATGTCTAGCACGAATTTGGGTGGTTCTTTCTTTGCTCTCACTCATGGAAACACACATAGCTTTCAAAGTTTCATCCATATTGATCTTGGGAGGAGCAAATCTAACTTTCAAAGCATCAATATCAATAGACATTCTATCAACGCTCCTAGCCAAATCGTCAATTTTGAGTTGTTTTTCCTCTATGGACGCACTGAAAGTCTTTTGCGAGTTGATAAACTCTTTGATATTACTCTCTAGATCAGAGGGTAATTTATTTTAATTTCCATGAGTATTGTTGTAGGAGTTGCCAAAGTTATTAGAGGGGTTACTAGGAAAAGGCCTAGGAACATAGTTTCCTCTAAAAGCATTGTTGTTGCCAAAATTATTCCTACCAACAAAATTAACATCCAAGCTAGCGTTGCTACTCTCAATCAAGGAAGACAAGGGCATGTCATTAGGATCTAAAGGAGCACTTCTACTAGCAACCAAATTCATTAACTCATCCATCTTAGCACTCAACGAGTTAATTTCTTCTATAGCGTGTACCTTCTTACTAGTAGGTGACCTTTCAGTGTCCCACTGAGAGTAGTTTGTCATGATGTTGTCTAGGAGTTTTGTGGATTATCCTAACCTGATTTCCATGAACGTTCCATCTGAGGCGGAGTCCAAGATATTTCTAGAAGCGAAATTCAAGCCAGGGTAGAAGATTTGTATAATCATCCAAAGACTCAAGCCATGAGCGGGAGAATTTCTAATCATCAATTTCATTCTCTCCCAAGATTGTGCAACATGTTCATGATCAAGTTGCTTAAAATTCATGATATCATTATAGAGAGAGATAATCTTAGCCGACGGAAAATACTTGGATATATAAGCATCTTTGCACTTGTTCCAAGAATCAATACTATTTTTGGGCAAACACGAAAACCAAGTTTTTGCTCATGCTCGCAACGAGAACGGAAAAAGCTTCAATTTAATCACATCATTAGCCACATCTTTCTTCTTTTGCATATCGCAAAGTTCAATGAAGGTATTAATATGGGATGCGGCATCTTCACTAGGAAGGCCGGAGAATTGCTCTTTCGTAACAAGATTCAGCAAAGCAGCATTGATTTCGTATGATTCCGCACTAGTAGCGAGAGCAATTCGACTACTAATAAAATCATTATTATTAGTATTCGAGAAGTCACAAAGTTTGGTGTTTTCAGTCATGGCGACTTCAGCAAGCAAACAAGCACACAAGCGAACAGAAAGCAAGCGAGAGAAAAGGGCGAACGAAAAAGGCAAATATTTTTGTAAATTTTTGTTTTTCAGAAGTGGGGGAGAGGAAAACGAGATGCAAAAAAGTAAATGCAAGAGATGAGTTTGCGACACTTACTTGGATGAGCTTCACCTAGAAATTGATCCTCCCCGGCAATGGCGTCAGAAATCCTTCTGCTCCCTCTTGAGCTTGCGTTGGTTTTTCCCTTGAAGATGAAAGGGTGATGCAGCACAGGAGCAGTAAGTATTTACCTCAGTTTTGAGAACCAAGGTATCAATCTGGTAGGAGAATCAAAGCCAGGTGTCCAGAGTACCTGCGCAAACACAAACGAGCTTGCACCCAATGCTATAAAGCGGTTGTCAATCCCTTCAAGATTGATTGCAAAGTGAGATCTGAAGGCGGAAAGTGCAACGAAGTAAAAGTGCAAGGCTGAAAATATGATGTGAAGTAGACCCGGGGGCCATAGTATTCACTAGAGGCTTCTCTCAAAATAGAAAATATTACGGTGGGTGAACAAATTACTGTCGAGCAATTGATAGAACCGTGCAAAGTCATGACGATATCTAAGGCAATGATCATACATATAGGCATCACGTCCGAGACAAGTAGACCGATACTTTCTGCATCTACTAGTATTACTCCACACATCGACCGGTATCCAGCATGCATCTAGTGTATTGAGTTCATGACGAACAGAGTAACGCCTTAAGCAAGATGACATGATGTAGAGGGATAAACTCAAACCAATGATGAAAACCCCATCTTTTTACACTTGATGGCAACAACACGATGCGTGCGTCGCTACCCCTTCTGTCAATGGGTGAGGTCACCGCACGGTATGAACCGAAAACCAAGCACTTCTCCCGTTGCAAGAATCATAGATCAAGTTGGCCAAATAAAACCCACAACTCGAAGCGAATTACAAGGATATGAAATCATGCATATAAGAGATCAGAAGAAACTCAAATAAGATTCATAGATAATATGATCATAAATCCACAATTCATCGGATCTCGACAAACACACCACAAAGAAGATTACATCGGATAGATCTCCATGAAGATCATGGAGAACTTTGTATTGAAGATCCAAGAGAGAGAAGAAGCCATCTAGCTACTAGCTATGGACCCGAAGGTCTATGGTGAACAAGTCACGCATCATCAGAGAGGTCATGGTGTTGATGAAGAAGCCCTCCGTATCCGAACCCCCCCTCCGGCAGGGCACCAGAACGTGCCCCAGATGGGATCTTGCGGAGACAGAAGCTGGCGGCGGCGAAAAAGTATTTTCGTGGATCTCTCGCGCAGTTTTGGATTTTTCAGGAATTTATAGGCGGAAGAGGTATGGCAGACGAGCCACAGGGGGCCCACAAGCCTGGTAGGCGCGGGCCCCCTGGCCGCGCCTAGGGGGCTTGTGGGGTCCCCTGGTGGCCCCTGCCTTGGTTCTCAAGTCTCGTGCGTATCTTCTGTTCCGTAAAAAAAATCTTTTCGGAAGTTTTATTCTGTTTGGACACCGTTTAAAATCCTCCTCTGAAAAGGGTCAAAAACATGGAAAAAAAATAGGAACTGGCACTTGGCAGTTGGCACTGAGTTAATAAGTTAGTCCCAAAAAAGATATAAAAGGCATACAAAACATCCAAAGTTTGACAAGATAATAGCATGGAACCATCAAAAATTATAGATACGTTGGAGACATATCAACGGTCACCATCACCGATCTATGGACTAGCACACCGGTATCATGACCACCACCAACGAGCACCGTACCCGTGAAGGAAGCCCGAGCAACCCTGCGAGCACATCCCGGGTCAATCCTGATACGTCTCAAACGTATCTATAATTTTTGATGGTTTCATGTTGTTATCTTGTCATCTTTGGATGTTTTTTGTACCTTTTATATCTTTTTTGGGACTAACTTATTAATTCAGTGACAAGTGCCAGTTCCTGTTTTTCTATGTTTTTGGCTCTTTTCAGATCTGATTTTGGAACGGAGTCCAAACGGAATAAAATCCCCGAAATGATTTTTTCCTGAATGGAAGAAGATCAGGGGGCTTGTGGGCCAAGCCAGGAGGGCTACAGGGAGCCCACAAGCCCCCACTCCGCCACCAGGGGGTGGTGGTGGGCAGGCTTGTGGCCTCCCTGGTGCCCCCTGACCTAGATCCTTGGCCTATATATTCCGTAAAATATAGCAAAAAATCAGGGGATCCATGAAAATACTTTTCCGCCGCCGCAAGCTTCCGTTTCCGCGAGATCTCATCTGGAGACCCTTCCCGATGCCCTACCGGAGGGGACTTTGGAGTTGGAGGGCTTCTTCTTCATCATGATCGCCCCTCCAATGACTCGTGATTAGTTCACTTCACACCTAAGGGTCCGTAGTTAGTAGCTAGATGGCTTCTTCTCCCTCTTGGATCTTCAATACAAAGTTCTCCATGATCTTCATGGAGATCTATCCGATGTAATCTTCTTTGGCGGTGTGTTTGTCGAGATCCGATGAATTGTGGATTTGTGATCAGATTATCTATGATATATATTTGAGTCTTTGCTAATTTATTATATGCATGATTTGATATCCTTGTAAGTCTCTCCGAGTCTTGGGTTTTATTTAGCTAACTAGATCTATGATTCTTGCAATGGGAGAAGTGCTTTTTGGGTTCTTACCATGTGGTGACCTTTCCAGTGACAGTAGGGGTAGCAAGGCACACATTGAGTGGCTGCCATCAAGGGTAACAAGGTGGGCTCTGTCGTAGATATGAGATTGTCCATCTACATCATGTCATCTTGCTTAAGGCGTTACTTTGTTCTTATGGACTTAATACACTAGATGCATGCTGGATAGCGGTCGACGTGTGGAGTAATAGTAGTAGATGCAGAAAGTATCGGTCTACTTGTTTTGGACGTGATGCCTATAGATATAATCATTGACATAAATGACGTCACGACTTTGCGTGGTTCTATCAATTGCTCGACAGTAATTTGTTCACCCACCGTCTACTTGCTTTCATGAGAGAAGCCACTAGTAAACAATATGGCCCCCGGGTCTATTCACATCTATCGTTTCCACATTCGCTTTTACTTTGCTTTGTTACTTTGTTGCTTTCAGTTCTCAATTGGCAAACAATCTATAAGGGATTGACAACCCCTTCATAGCGTTGGGAGCAAGCTTTTTGTGTTTGTGAAGACTCTTGTGATACTCCTTCACTGGATCGATACCTTGGTTCTCAAACTGAGGAAAATACTTACCACCGCTGCGCTACACCACCCTTTCCGCTTCGAGGGAACAACAACGCAAGGCTCCAAGGCCACGCGGGAAATCCTTTGCATATTTGCCTAGGAAGTCCCTTAAGGCGTAGCCGTAGTAGAATGATTCCTGGTGCCGCCGACACGACTATTTCTTGCGCCGTTGGAAGGTCTTTTGTTGCAGTAGCAGAAGTATTTCTGGCGTCGTTGCCAGGGAAGGAGAGATCTATCCAAGTAGGTCTCACAAACTCATCTCTTGCATTTACCTTTTTTGCGAGTTGCCTCTCGTTTTCCTCTCCCCCACTTCACATTTGCCGTTTCCATTTGCCTTTTTCTGTTCGCCCTTCTTCCGCTCGCTTTCTGTTCGCTTGTGTGGCATGTGCCTTCAATATGCTTGCATCTTCGCTTGCTGAAAATCTAGTGATATGGATCCTCATCCACTTGCTAATCTCCTTAAGAGATCCAATATGGTTGATCGAATTGCTAGTGAGTTGAGTGCACTTGACTACCTTTATGGAGTTTTGCTTGAGATGCCTGAATCTTAAAACTGTGAGGAAGAAATTTATGAAGTGATTCACGAGGTCTCCTTGGATGAAAAGCCTGATTGCAATGGTTTCACTATAAATTCTATTAGTGATAATCATGCTAAAATTATGCAAAACCCTAAGCTTGGGGATGCTAGTTTTGCTTTCTCCACTACTTGTTGCAATAATCATGATTGGGGTGATGATCTTTCTTATGTTCTTGAAAATTTGTTCAAACCTCAAGATGAATATGATATTTGCAATATTATTGAAAGTGGGTTTGGAGAAGTCATGACTTTAGATGATAATCCCACTATTTTTGAAGAGCGTCAACTTTGCATGCATGTGGATCATGAATAGAATATCCTATGGGATAGCTATATTGTTGAATTTGAATATGATCCCACATGTAATTGCTATGAGAGAGGAAAATATTGTGGTAGAAACTTTCATGTTACCCAATTACCTCTCGTCATGTTGAGATTGATATTGTCTCTTTCTTCTTCCTTGCATATGGTAACTATTGATTGTCTTGCCAATTTGTTTTCCTATAAAATGCCTATGCATAGGAAGTATGTTAGACTTAGATGTGATTTTCACATGCTTTATGATGCTCTCGTTGTGCTTGAATTCTTGTCTTTTGTGAGAGCATCATTCAATGCCTAGCTAGGGGCGTTAAACAATAGCGCTTGTTGGGAGGCAACCCAACGAATCTAACCTTTTTTATTTCTGTTTTGTGTTTTCCACACTTTCATAATTCTGTTATGATTGTTTTTTGTGTTTCTTTTTGCGCTTGTGCCAATCAAAACCGTTATGATTAGTCTTGGGGATGATCGTTTGGTCATGTTGGAAAAGACAGAAACTTTCCGCTCACGAAAATAATTTTCATTTTTTTTCTGTAAGAGATTTTGAGTTGATTCTTTTTTCTTCTGATTGCTACGCAAATTCTTCAGACTTTCGTAAATTGTCAGAATTTTTGAAGTACCAGAAGTATACAAAATATATAGATTACTACAGACTAGTCTGCTATTAACAGATTCTGTTTTTGTTGTGTTGGTTGCTTATTTTGATGAAACTACGGATAGCATCGGGGGTATTAGCCATGGAAGATTGAAAATACAGTAACCCAACATCAGCATAAGTAGAATTTAAGTTTGCTAAAGTACCTAAGGAAGTGATGGTTTGCTTTCTCATACTAATGTTATCACGAGTTTGTGTTTAAGTTTCGTGTTGTGAAGTTTTCAAGTTTTGGGTGAAGTTCTTATGGACAAAGAGATAAAGAGTGGAAAGAGCTCAAGCTTGGGGATGCCCAAGGCACCCCAAGAATTTCAAGGATTCCATAAAAGCCTAAGCTTGGGGATGCCCCGGGAAGGCATCCCCTCTCTCGTCTTCAATCCATCGGTAACGTTACTTGGGGCTATATTTTTATTCACCACATGTTATGTGTTTTTGCTTGCAGCGTCTTGTATCGTAGGAGTCTTTTATTTTTGTTGTGTCACAATCATCCTTGCTGCACACCTTGAGAGAGAGACATGCACTCACCGTGATTTTGTCGAGCTTCACTTATATCATTTGGTAGACAATTCAGCTCACATGCGCTTCACTTATATCTTTTGAGCTAGATACTTTTGCTCTATGTGCTTCACTTATATATTTTAGAGCATAGCGGTGTGTGGCTTGGTAGTTGATCTATGTGTTGAAAGTAGTCTCAAAATGGGTAGTTATCCAAAGGGATACGAAAACTACCACCTTCATGTGCATTGAATAGTTAGAGAAGTTTGATTCATCTCAATTAGTTTTGAGTTGTGGTTTTGGTAATATTGAAGTCATGCTAGTAAGGTGTTGTGGATCTAGAAATACTTGTTTTGAAGTTAGTGATTCCCGTAGCATGCACGGATGGTGAACCGCTATGTGATGAAATCTGAGCATGATTAGTCTTTTGATTGTCATCCTTTGCGCGGCGGTCGGGATCGCGCGATGGTTTATACCTACCAACCCTTCCCCTAGGAGTATGCGTTGAATGCTTTGTTTCGATTACTAATAAAACTTTTGCAACAAGTATATGAGTTCTTCATGACTAATGTTGAGTCCATGGTTTAGATGCACTTTCACCTTCCACCATCACTATCTTCTTAGTGCCGTGCAACTTTCGCCGGTGCACAAAACCCACCACTAGCCTCCCTCAAAACAGCCACCATACCTACCTACTATGGATTTTTTCAAAGTCATTCCGAGATATATTGCCATGCAACTACCACCATGACATGTGCCACCACGTCTACATCGCCATTGCATGATCGTAAGATAGCTAGCATGATGTTTCCATTAATGTCTATGCCATGCTAGATCATTTCCATGGTACACTACCGAAGGCATTCCATATAGAGTCATCGTTGCTCAAAGTTTTGAGTTGAAAGTGTGATGATCATCATTAATGGAGCATTCTCCCATGTGAGGAAATAAAAGAGGCCAAAGATGCCCACCAAAATAATAAATAATAATAATAATAAAAGAGGCCAAAGAGCCCACCAAAAAAAGAGAGAAAAAGAGAGAAGGGACAATCTTACCACTTTTCCACACTTGTGCATATTAAGCACCATGATCTTCATGATTGAGAGTCTCTCATTTTGTCACCACCCTATAGCTAGTGGGAAATTTTCATTATATAACTTGGCTTGTATATTCCAATGACAGGCTTCCTCAAAATTGCCTTAGGTCTTCGTGAGCAAGCAAGTTGGATGCACACCCACTAGTTTTCTTTAAGAGCTTTCACTTACTCATAGCTCCAGTGCATCATTTGTATGGCAATCCCTACTCATTCACATTGATATCTATTAATGAGAATCTCCACAGCTCATTGATATGCTGTTGGGGCATAGTTTATGCCTAAGTAATTTGGGTGATTGATGACAGTACCGCAAAGGACTAACCGTGTGTATTAAGATTTAAGATAACACACGTCAACGACACAAGATGACTCGCCCCCTCTTTCGTGGAACAGAAGCATGGTGTTCTCTACGATTCTCTTTATTTGAGTCATAGGAAAGCCGTACTATTAAGAGGGGAACCGTATTGGAAAGGTTTGGGTGGAATCAATCTTGCACGCGCACACTTCACATATTTTCCCCCTTGCCGGCAAGTTTGGAGTGGCTCCCGCCTTAGTGTTTCCTTCTTCTTTGCAAAGGGTCCCCCAGCGGTAGTACCGCTGGAGTGCTAGCGGTAGTACCGCTGCAGCCAGCGGTAGTACCGCTGCAGCGGGCGGTAGTACCGCTAGCGGGCGGTAGTACCGCTAGCGGGCGGTAGTACCGCCCCTGGTCAGCGGTAGTACCGCTCCAGGAGCTTAGTACCGCGTGCCTAGCGGTTGTACGTGGACGGACCTTTTTGCGAAGACTTTCCTGGCGGTGGTAGTGCGTATGCACTACCAGGGGCCTAGCGGTAGTACCGCTGGAGTGCCAGCGGTAGTACTACTGCATCCAGCGGTAGTACCGCTAGACACGGGCTGTGAGTGGGAAAATGGTTGGATCCCCCCCACTATATAAAGGGTTCTTCTAGATGTGGAACCCTATCTCTTACCCTCCCAAGCTCCATTGTTGCCTCCTAAGCTCAAAAGTGCACGATCTCTCTCCCTAGCCAATCAAACTTGTTGATTCTTTAAGGATTGGTTGAGAAGGCCTCGATCCACACTTCCACCAAGAGAAAGTTGATTCCCCTCCCAATCCCTTGCGGATCTTGTTACTCTTGGGTGTTTGAGCATCCTAGACGGTTGAGGTCACCTCGAAGCCACATTCCATTGTGGTGAAGCTTCGTGGTCTTGTTGGGAGCCTCCAAGCTTTGTGTGGAGTTTGCCCCAACCTCGTTTGTAAAGGTTCGGTCGCCGCCTTCAAGGGAACCTATAGTGGAATCATGGTACCTTGCATCGTGAGAGGGCGTGAGGAGAATACGGTGGCCTTAGTGGCTTATTGGGGAGCATTGTGCCTCCACACCGCTCCAACGGAGACGTACTTCCTGTCAAAGGGAAGGAACTTCGGTAACACATCCTCATCTCTATCGGTTCCACTTGTGGTTATCTCTAACCTTTACTTTGTGCATGCTTATGTTGTCGTCTATCTCATACTTGTCTTAGTAGCTCTCGTTGTTAGCTTCATTAGGGTTCACCCCATAGTTGTAATATTTGTGAACCCGTATGTTGTTTACCCTAACTTGCTAAGATTAATTAAAAAGTGGTCGTTGCCTATTCACCGCCCCTCTAGTCAACCATATCGATCCTTTCAATTGGTATCAGAGCCACGTCTCTTTATTAAGGGTTTAACCACCCGAAGAGTATGGAAGACGAAGAGGGAATTAACCATGGGCAACCCGAGGCCATGGACTTGACTTCGGTCACAAGGGACGGCTTGAATACGGCTATGGCCGCCCTCAAGACGTCCTTGACGAACGAAGTCAAGACCATGCTTAAAGAGTTAATTGAGGGATTTAAAAGTCCACCCGAACCGGCGATAGTGGTTAAACCCACCGTCAACGATTCGGAGGCCAATTCCTCTAAGGAAGCGGCTAAAGGTATGCGATCTTCCTCATCTCACGAAAAGGATGGGACTGGAACATATGCCTCAGTTCCACCCCCCATGGTCTATGGAGGATCCGTTCCCGCACCGCGTCTTAATCCTGTTGGTCCTCCTCCTAAGCTTGTGAAAGGTGACTTTGCTAACTGGGTATTTTCTATTAAGTCTCATTTGAATCACAGCTCAACAAACTTGTGGAGAATCATCGAGCAAGGATATTATCCCCATGATCCAAGCAACCTCACTCCAAGAGAAGATGCAGACAATCAATACAATCACTCCGCTTTGTTTATTCTCCAGTCCGCAGTGCCACCTGAAGATCTTCCTCACTTGCGTCCCTTCACTTTGGCCAAGGATTGTTGGGAGCATATTATGGTGTTGTACAAGGGAAGCTCAAGCATTCAACGATCCAACTATGAAGTGATACTTGATAAGGCCGATGAGTTTGTGATGAAGGAAGACGAGGACCCTCGTGATCTCTATCGGAGGGTGACTGGTATTGTTGTGGCACTCAAGGATCATGGGAGCAAGGATGTGGATGATACATGGGTCAAGCGCAAGTTTCTCAAAGCCATCATGCCTTTCAACAAAGCCATGTCATCTGTCATTCGTCAGCGGCCAGACTTCCACTCCTTGTCTTCCAGTGAGGTGTTGGATGAATTCATTGCAATGTCAATCATGAACGAAACAGCTGACAATGCACTTGCTCGTGTTCGCTCAAAGACAACTTCACCCAACCTTGCGTTGAATGCAAAAGCAATGTTTGAAGAAGAAGAAGAGGATGAGGAAGAGGAGAGCTGCCGTGAAGACACAAAGTATGCCTATCATGAGCACATGGCTCTTGCATCAAGGCAATTCTGGGGCAACAAGAGGAACTCAAGACCCACCTTCACCAAGAACAACTTGAGTGGATTCAAACCCAAACAACGAGTAAGGACATGTTATAACTATGGTAACGTGAGTCACTTCGTGGCCGAATGTCCCTATGAGAAAAGGGAAGACAATGGGGGCAAGCTCATTCGCAAAGACAAAACCAAATCATTTCCAATCAAGAACAACTTTGTGAAGAAACCCCACCCAAAAGGGATGGTGGCCCTTGAAGAGTACCCTTCCAATGATGATGATGATGATAAAGTGGAACGGCAACTGTTGCTATTGCCACTACCTCTCCCCAGAAGGTGTCCCTCTTCAACGCCCCAACGAGAACCACATCACCAAGTGCCTCATGGCAAAAGGTATCAATTAGGTAACCCCCATCATTAAGACCAACATCGCTACTGCTCCTTCATTGTTAAATTGTGTTGATGATAGTGATGTTGGGGAACTTAATGAGCATGATCTTGACAAGTTTCTGTGCACTATTAAGGGAGAATCCAAGAAGCACTTTGTTGCTCTCTTGGAACAACTGGGTGAGGCCACTGACCTCATTGAGTCTCATGAGGAGACCATCTCCGAGCTTCAGGGACACAGTCGTGACTATGCCGATGAAATTGCTGAATTATCTACTGCTCTAGAAAAGGAGCACACTCTTTGTTTGGCTCTTGAGGAGTCATATAACGATGACTCCACTAAAATGCAAAAGAAACTAGATCATGATGTTGTTCTGACTCGTATGCTTAAGTCTGAAAAGTATGCTCTTGGGGTTGGCCATGACAGACTCAAAGAGGAGTTTGACACACTTGACAAGGCCCACAAGGTCTTGAAAGGTGTTCATTAGTCTCTGAAAGAGTCTCATGATCAACTCCAAGCAAAGCTTACCAAGGAGATCTCTACTTGTCCTCCCTTTGTGTTAATTGATAATGCTTGTGCAACTAATCCCTATTGTGAGCATGTACATCTTGTGGAGGAAAATGCCAAGTTAAAGGAGAAACTTGAGAAGGGCCTTGTGGCATGCATACAAGGTGAGAAGAGCCTGAACGACCTTTTGAGCACTCAAAAAGGTGTTGTAGGAAAGGAGGGACTTGGACTTACCTCCAAGTCAAAAGGTAAAAGGAGGAACAAGAACAAACGATCTCCTACTCTCATGGACATCTTTGTCAAAGAGGGTGAGGGGACTCAGAAGGTGAACAGGAACAAGGTGGACTATGGAAACCTCAAGAAGGGCAAAACCATTCCTACTAACACAGCCGACAAACTCAATTCTTCTTATGTCTTATGTCGTGCTAGTGATGGGCATGTTTATGCGAGATTTGTCGGTTCCTATGATGAGTATATTGAATGGGATATCTGGGTTACTAAGACCCTTGTCTCTAACATGAAAGGACCCATTAAAAAATGGGTACCTAAAACCAAGCCTTGATCTATTGCAGGAGTTTGCTTCCGGTGGGGTGTCATGGTTGCTCGATAGTGGAGCAACAAATCATATGACCGGAAGCAATGACTTAGTGGTGGATGTGCATCCTTCTCCATCTATGCCCACCCATGTCCAATTCGCCGATGCATCCTCATCAAAGGTATTGGGATTTGGTAAGGTGGTCGTCTCTCAAGAGTTATCTATTGAGAAGGTCATGCTTGTTGAGTCACTTGCCTACAATTTACTTTCGGTTCGTCAACTTGCAATTATGGGTTTTTCCACATTCTTTAATCTTGATACTGTGGTCCTCCTGAGGAGCAAGACTCTTAAAGTAGCCTATGTTGGATATGTCGAAAATGGTCTTTATGTGGTGAACTTAAAGCGACCCACTAAGACCGCGACGTGTTTAATGGCTAAAGTTGATGTGGGCTGGCTTTGGCATCGCCGTTTAGCTCTTGTCAATATGAGATCTTTGCAAAGTGTTCTGACAGGGGACCATATTCGTGGACTAAGAAATGTGAGTTTTGCTAAAGATCGTGTTTGCAGTGCCTGCATTGAAGGAAAGATTCATGAAACTGCTCATCGTCCAACGACTCTTATCTACACTAAGAGGTCATTGGAGCTTCTCCATATGGATCTGTTTGGCCCTCCATCATTTGATAGTCTTGGAGGCAGAAAGTATTGCTTGGTGATCATTGACGACTACTCAAGATATACTTGGGTATAGTTCTTCAAAAAGAAGAGTGAAACTCAACAAACTGTCATCAACTTTGCTAATGAAGCCCAACATCAACATGAAGCAAAGATCTTGATGATTAGAAGTGACAACGGCACCGAGTTCAAAAACTACACCTTGGATGAGTTTCTAGGTGATGATGGAATAAAACACCAATATTCAGCACCATATACCCCTCAACAAAACGGCGTGGCAGAAAGGAAGAACCGGACCTTGATAGACGCTGCAAGGACAATGATGGCAAAATTCAAATCTCCATATAACTTCTGGGCAGAGGCCATCAACACAGCATGTCATGCATCCAATCGGCTCTATATCCGCAAAGGCTTGAACAAGACTCCGTATGAGATTCTAACTGGAAACAAACCCAATCTGAAGTACTTTCGGGTATTCGGTTGTAAGTGTTTCATTCTCAAGAAAGGTGCACGTTTAGCTAAATTTGATTCTAGAGCACATGAGGGCATCTTTGTTGGTTATGCTACAAACTCTCATGCTTACCGTGTCCTCAACAAGTTCACCGGACTCATTAAGGAGACGTGTAACGTGGAGTTTGATGAAAATAATGGCTCCCAAGTGGAGCAAAGTGGTCTTTGTGATGTAGATGATGAAATTCCTCCCCAAGCCATAAGAAGAATGGGGATTGGTCAAATACTCCCCATTGAGGAACCCCTTGTGGCCGAAGGAGAAGGACAATGCTCCACTCAAGTGGAGCCATCACCTCCACAAGCCCCACACGCTTCCGATGAACAAAGAGAAGACTCTCAACAAAATGAACAAGCTCAAGGCTAAGATAAATTGCCCAACAATGATGATGTGTCTCATGATATTCAAGCACTCTCCCAAGACTCTGAACCTGCTTATGATCAAGATCAAGTGCAACCACGAGATCCAGACCAAGTAGAAGCACAAGATCAAGATCAAGAGCGACCACAAATACAAGAAAAAACTAGTGAACCTTCTCAAGTCGAAGGACAAGATGTTCAGGATACTGTCTCACAATTCCCTTCTGCAGCACCAACAGCCGGTGCCAAGGGAGGCTCAAGACGCAAGGGCAAGAAAAGTAAACAAGTCGATGCTCCCCCGTTATCCAATGAAGAACTCTTGGAGCGTCGAGCAGCCAAGATTGCGAACAAGCTGAGAGTCAAGTCACATCTTATGAAGAATGTACTTGGCAGTTTAAAAAGGGGAGTATCCACCCGTCAACAGATTTGGAATTATTGTGAGCATCACGCGTTTGTTTCGTATTGTGAACCTCAACAGGTCAGGAAGCGCTCGATGATGAGGATTGGCTTATGGCCATGCATGAAGAACTTAACAACTTCGAGCGCAACCAAGTCTGGGATTTAGTGCCAAGGCCAACGGAGGAACATAATGTCATCGGGACCAAATGGATATTCAAGAACAAGCAAGATGCCAATGGGATTGTGATTCGAAACAAGGCAAGATTGGTGGCTCAAGGCTACTCCCAAGTCGAGGGTATCGACTACGGTGAAACCTTTGCCCCTGTTGCTCGTCTAGAATCTATTCGCATGTTGCTTGCATTTGCTTCTCATCATAACTTAAAATTACAACAAATGGATGTGAAAAGTGCCTTTCTTAATGGTCCTTTAAATGAGTTGGTCTATGTCAAACAACCCCCAGGATTCGAACATCCCAAGCTCCCCAATCATGTGTGCAAACTTAATAAGGCACTCTATGGCCTTAAACAAGCCCCACGTGCGTGGTATGAGTATCTTACTGAGCTGTTACAAGATCGTGTGTTTGAAATTGGGAAGATAGATCCCACTCTTTTTACTAAGAGGGTTAAAGGGGATTTGTTCATATGCCAACTATATGTTGATGATATTATCTTTGGCTCTCCTAACATTTCCTTCAATGAAGAATTTGCTGCACTAATGACTGAGAAATTTGAGATGTCCATGATGGGAGAGTTGAAGTTATTCCTCGGGTTTGAGATTAAACAAGGCCTAGAAGGGACCTTCGTCAAACAAGCCAAGTACACTCCAGACATGCTCAAACGGTCCGAGCTTGAAGATGTCAAACCGTTCAAGTTCCCCATGCCAACAAGATGCAAGCTTGACAGTGATCCCAATGGTAAAGCAGTGGATCAAAAGGTATATCGCTCCATGATTGGATCCCTCCTTTATCTTTGTGCATCTAGACCGGATATTATGTTGAGTGTAGGGATATGTGCACGGTTTCAATCCGCACCAAAAGAAAGTCATTATATGGCTGTTAAGCGAATCTTTCGGTATTTGGCTCATACCCCAAACTTTGGCCTCTGGTATCCCAAAGGAGCAAACTTCAATCTAGTTGGCTATTCTGAATCAGATTGGGCAGGAGATTGTGTGGAGAGGAAGTCAACTTCTGGAGGATGCCAATTCCTTGATCGCTCATTGGTAAGTTGGTCTTCAAAGAAGCAGAATTGTGTCTCTCTATCATCCACCGAAGCTGAGTATGTGGCAGCTGCAAGTTGTTGTGCACAATTGCTATGGATGAGGCAAACTTTAAAGTATTACGGTGTCACTTGTGACAAAGTGCCTCTTCTATGTGACAATCAAAGTGCTATCAAGATTTCCCTCAACCCAGTGCAACATAGCAAAACCAAGCATATTGATATTCGCCATCACTTCATTCGTGAACATATCAAGCTAGGTGATATTGAGGTTCACTTCATCCACACTGAAGAGCAACTTGCAGACATTTTCACTAAGCCCCTAGATGAAGCAAGGTTCCGGGAGTTAAGGCATGAGCTAAATATCATTGATTCAAGTAATGTGGATTGAAGCTAGGCACGTTGCACCTCACTATGCATTCTATCTTGTTCTAGATGTAGGCATGGACATAGGGGGAGTGTTGTTCTCTCAATGAACTTTTCCTCCCCCCATTATGCATAAATCGATCTAGTCTTTCACTTTAGCCATTGTCAAATGGCACTTGTGCTTCAAAGATGAGCATTGGTCATGAACCCAAGGATAATTCTTCGTGGTGTCATACCTTTGTCTCAAACATAGGTGGCCTCGGCCACTGCCCCCCCACGTTTCTCTCATATAGAAGAAAGGATATAAAATGACAAGTCAGTATATCTTTCGGGTGCTCACTTCTTTTTCCACTAACTTGTCATTTGCCCATGTTCTTCTCTTCTCCTAGGCCCCGTTGTGACATTTGGAGCGGTACTACCGCCAGGGGTAGCGGTACTACCGCCAGGACCCCAGCGGTACTACTGCTAGGGATAGCGGTACTACCGCCAGGATCCCAATCTACCACGACCTAACTAAGAAATTTTTAGGGCTGTCTCAAGGGGAGCGGTACTACTGCCAGGGGGAGCGGTACTACCGCCAGGACCCCAGCGGTACTACCACTACAGCCAGCGGTACTACCGCCAAGTAGCGGTACTACCACCAGGACCACAGTGGTACTACCGCTGGCTCGTACCCCTTGGGCTATATAAAGGAGGGGGAGCCCGTTTTTTCCTGCCTCTTTCTTCTTCCTCGCGGCTCCTCCCTCCCCAACCCCGAACTCCCCCTATTTCAATCTCTACTCGTGGAGCCCCTTCTCTCCGTTGAGTTGGAGGGTTTGCTCCACTTCTCCTTCCTCCTCCAAGTGCCATGGTTCCCGGTAAAGCTCCTCCCCTTCTTCTCTTGGTTGATGTTCTTGTTCTAGGGTTAGGAGCATTGGTGGTTTGGATCCATGTCTTTGATATTGTGCCTTGTTCTTGGATGGCCAAAGGGGGAGAGAGTCTAGGAGCTGGATTTGCTTTGAGAGTCGAACTTTGCTTTGCTTTACTTATCTTTCGTGTTTTGCTTCGAACTTGGTTTGCTTCTATTTTGCTATCTATTGTGAGACACGAACTCGTGTGAGATTTATTTCCATCATATGCTGTGAGTCATATGCTCCTTATTTTCATATATCTCTATCTTTTTGTTCTCACATTATTCTCTGTGCAAATCCGGTATTGTCATCAATCCACCAAAAAGAGAGAGATTGTTGGGGCATAGTTTATGCCTAAGTAATTTTGGTGATTGATGACAGTACCGCAAAGGACTAACCGTGTGTATTAAGATTTCAGATAACACACGTCAACGGCACAAGACGACTCGCCCCCTCTTTCGTGGAACAGAAGCACGGTGTTCTCTATGATTCTCTTTATTTGAGTCATAGGAAATCCGTACTATTAAGAGGGGAACCGTAGTGGAAAGGTTTGGGTGGAATCAATCTTGCACGCGCACACTTCACATATTTTCCCCCTTGCCAGCAACTTTGGAGTGGCTCCCGCCTTAGTGTTTCCTTCTTCTTTGCAAAGGGTCCCCTAACGGTAGTACCGCCAGCCCTAGCGGTAGTACCGCTGCAGCCAGCGGTAGTACCGCTCCAGGAGCTTAGTACCGCCTGCCTAGTGGTTGTACGTGCACAGACCTTTTTGCGAAGACTTTCTTGGCGGTGGTAGTGCGTATGCACTACCAGGGGCCCAGTGGTAGTACCGCTGCAGCCAGCGGTAGTACCGCTGGAGTGCCAGCGGTAGTACCGCTGCAGCTAGCGGTAGTACCGCTGGAGTGCCAGCGGTAGTACCGCTGCATCCACCGGTAGTACCGCTAGACACGGGCTGTGAGTGGAAAAACGGTTGGATTCCCCCCCACTATATAAAGGGTTCTTCTAGCTGTGGAACCCTATCTCTTACCCTCCCAAGCTCCATTGTTGCTCCCTAAGCTCAAAAGTGCCCGATCTCTCTCCCTAGCCAATCAAACTTGTTAATTCTTTAGGGATTGGTTGAGAAGGCCTAGATCCACACTTCCACCAAGAGAAAAGTTGATTCCCTCACCATTCCCTTGCGGATCTTGTTACTCTTGGGTGTTTGAGCATCCTAGACGGTTGAGGTCACCTCGAAGCCACATTCCATTGTGGTGAAGCTTCGTGGTCTTGTTGGGAGCCTCCAAGCTTTGTGTGGAGTTTGCCCCAACCTCGTTTGTAAAGGTTCGGTCGCCGCCTTGAAGGGCACCTATAGTGGAATCACGGTACCTTGCATCGTGCGAGGGCGTGAGGAGAATATGGTGGCCTTAGTGGCTTATTGGGGGAGCATTGTGCCTCCACACCGCTCCAACGGAGACGTACTTCCTATCAAAGGGAAGGAACTTCGGTAACACATCCTCGTCTCCATCGGTTCCACTTGTGGTTATCTCTAACCTTTACTTTGTGTATGCTTATGTTGTCGTCTATCTCATACTTGTCTTAGTAGCTCTCGTTGTTAGCTTCATTAAGGTTCACCCCATAGTTGTAATATTTGTGAACCCGTATGTTGTTTACCCTAACTTGCTAAGATTAATTAAAAAGTGGTCGTTGCCTATTCACCCCCCTCTAGTCAACCATATCGATCCTTTCATATGCCTAGTTAATGTGACCATCTTCTCTTTGTTTTGTCTTGCAACCTCCACCACACTCCACACCATCTATAGTGCTATAACCATGCCTCACGCTCATGTGTTGCGTGAGAGTTGAAAAGGTTTGAGAAAGTAAAGGTGTGAAACAATTACTTGGCCAATACCGGGGTTGTGCATGATTCAAATTCGTTGTGTAATGATGATAGAGCATAGCCATACTATATGCCTTTGTAGGGATAACTTTCTCTTGGCCTTGTTGTTTTGAAAGTTCATGATTACCTTGCTAGTTTGCCTGAATTATTATTGTTTCCACGTCAATAGAAAACTATTGTTTTGAATCTAATGGATCTGAACATTCACGTCACATAAGAGGAGTTACAAAGGACATCTATGCTAGGTAGCATGAAAGCATCAAAAATTCATTCTTTATCACTTCCCTACTCGAGGACGAGCAGGAGTTAAGCTTGGGGATGCTTGATACGTCTCAAACGTATCTATAATTTTTGATGGTTTCTTGCTGTTATCTTGTCATCTTTGGATGTTTTATGGACCTTTTATATCTTTTTTGGGACTAACTTATTAATTCAGTGCCAAGTGCCAGTTCCTGTTTTTTCTGTGTTTTTGGCTCTTTTCAGATCTGATTTTGGAATGGTGTCCAAACGAAATAAAATCCCCGAAATGATTTTTTCCCGAACGGAAGAAGATCAGGGGGCTTGTGGGCCAAGCCAGGAGGGCTACAGGGAGCCCACAAGCCCCCACTCCACCATTAGGGGGTGGTGGTGGGCAGGCTTGTGGCCTCCCTGGCGCCCCCTGACCTAGCTACTTGGCCTATATATTCCCTAAAATACAGCAAAAAATCAGGGGATCCACGAAAATACTTTTCCGTCGCTGCAAGCTTCAGTTTCCGCGAGATCTCATCTGGAGACCCTTCCCGGTGCCCTATCGGAGGGGACTTTGGAGTTGGATGGCTTCTTCATCATCATCATCGCCCCTCCAATGACTCATGAGTAGTTCACTTCAGACCTAAGGGTCCGTAGTTAGTAGCTAGATGGCTTCTTCTCTCTCTTGGATCTTCAATACAAAGTTCTCCATGATCTTCATGGAGATCTATCCGATGTAATCTTCTTTGGCGGTGTGTTTGTCGAGATCCGATGAATTGTGGATTTGTGATTAGATTATCTATGATATATATTTGAGTCTTTCCTTATTTCTTATATGCATGATTTGATATCCTTGTAAGTATCTCTGAGTCTTGGGTTTTGTTTGGCCAACTAGATCTATGATTCTTGCAATGGGAGAAGTGCTTGGTTTTGGGTTCTTATCGTGTGGTGACCTTTCCCAGTGACAATAGGGGCAGCAAGGCACACATTGAGTGGCTGCCATCAAGGGTAACTAGGTGGGCTCTGTCGTAGATCTGAGATTGTCCATCTACATCATGTCATCTTGCTTAAGGCGTTACTCTCTTCTTTTGGACTTAATACACTAGATGCATGCTGGATAGCGGTACACGTGTGGAGTAATAGTAATAGATGCAGAAAGTATCGGTCTACTTATTTTGGACGTGATACCTATAGATATAATCATTGCCATAGATGACGTCACGACTTTGCGTGGTTCTATCAATTGCTCGATAGTAATTTGTTCACCCATCGTCTACTTGCTTTCATGAGAGAAGCCACTAGTAAACACTACGGCCCCCGGGTCTATTCCTATCTATCTTTCCACTTTCGCTTTTACTTTTCTTTGTTACTTTGTTGCTTTCAGTTCTCAATTGGCAAACAATCTATAAGGGATTGACAACCCGTTCATAGCGTTGGGAGGAAGCTTTTTGTGTCTGTGCAGGCTCTTGTGATACTCCTTCACTGGATCAATACCTTGGTTCTCAAACTGAGGGAAATACCTACCACCGTTGTGCTACATCACCCTTTCCGCTTCGAGGGAACACCAACTCATGGCTCCAAGGCCACGGGGGAAATCCTTTGCATATTTGCCTAGGAAGTCCCTTAAGGCGTAGCCGTAGCAGAAGGATTCCTGGTGCCGTCGACACGACTATTTCTGGCGCCGTTGGAAGGTCTTCTGTTGCAGTAGCAAATCCCAACCTCTCCTATCGGAAGGAAAGCTGTGATCCGCCCTGGGCCCGATCTAGACCGCTCGAGCACGAACCCTAGATCTGGCCCATCCTTGGAATGCGTGCAGCCGACACCAACGGCACCTGGCCAGGGCCACACATCGTTGGACCAGATCCAGGAGAACGAGGCCGACACCGCTGCCCCGTGCCACGTGAAGGAGCCTGGCCGCCACACCACCACAGCCCCGCCCGACACACTCTACTGCCGAACCCCTTTGCTTCCCTGGACGAGCCCACACCCATGGTAGAGCACCACCGCAACCCCTGTCATCGGAGGGGAAACACAGTCCACCAGCTCGAGCCCTTGCGGCTCTCGTCGCTTGTCGGCCAGATCCGGACGCCGCATTGAGGCCCGCACCTCCGCCCACAGCCATCCACATAACGCGCGCCCGCCGAAATCTGCACGCCGCCACACCATGGTGCCCCGCGCCTCCACCCGACGGGAGGTCCCACGCCATCCCATTGTGCCAAGGAGAAAGCGAGCCCCGCCGCCACCGACATTGATTGGGCTTCGCCTGGCCACCCCCTCGGTGGCAGCGAGGGAGGAGGGGAGGGAGCTCGTCGTGGTGGTGGTGGTGGTGGGGGGGGGGCTGGATGCCCTCCCCGACTACCTGACGGGTGGCGGCGCGGAGAGGGTCGGGTTCGGCCCGAGGGCAGGAGGGGGGATTTGAAGAAGCCAGAGGGACAACCTCTGACGAGCACCCTTATTCTCATATTTTGAGGGCCTCTTTGATTCACAGGAATTTAAAAACACAAGAATAGAAAAATATAGGATTGGAGTAATATGTCCATTTAAATTCTATATAATGGTCTAATTTTTTTAAAACCCTATAGTATTAGTAATGAATGTTTGATGTAACATGAAAAACAAAAAATATATAAAAATATAAATTGAAGTGGATGTTAGATTTTCTATGAAATGTAGTAAATTCTTATGGGATCCAATCTTAAGAATTAAAGGATCAATGTAAAAAAAGCGATTCAAAAAATTTCAATCCTTTAAAAATCCTATGAAATTTCTTAGAATCAAAGGCCCAGAACAGGTACATATTCGACAAACTTTCTACTTAGGCTTCATTTGTTAAAAAGGTAACTTAAGGAGTTTGGGCACGGATTGAGGGAATTAGATCCCTACAAGTCAAAATTCCCCAAGTCCCCTCCAATCCCATAGGAAAGGGGTGTAACAGAACAATGTCTTAGGGCATCCCTATCAGATCATGTATAATGTCCCAACCCAGAAAATAACCGCCAAAATATGGGCCTGCTCAGAAAAAGTTGCTCGATGAGACCCTGCAAATGCGTCGGACCCCTAAATATTTTTGCGGGGCGCGGCAAAATGCCCACCGCAACCCGTGGAAATGCAGGTTCTCCCCCTCGCCCTGTCGGTGCCCTGTATATATCGGGAGCGGTTGGTGGGTGGGACATTTCAGCCTGCGCTTTCCCCCTACCCACCACCGCTGGGCTGTCGCCTACGATTCCGACCATACCAGTTGTCGGGATCACGCTGGCTGGCCACCACACGCCCGGTATTGACCTCTAACCCTTCCAGCTGCCTCGACTGGCCAAAAAGTTGCAGATCAGCGAATGTTTGTGGTGCCTGTCGGATTTGGCATTTCTGGCCACCAGCGGTTGCGCCAAGCCACGGATTAGTCAGGGAACACCCCGCATAGCCCCGGCAAAGTGCTAGTGCCGCATGCAGGTACTGGTTCGTCCTCTAGTAGCCGTCGTCGATTTGTCGACAAAGATCCGGTCGACCGTCGCCTGAGCTCGGTGCTCGCGGAGCGGCTGGTCGGCTTGCCAATGCCGCTCATAGAGCGCTGCAATTGCACAGAGACAGTGATGCGGCTCACATCTAGCACGCAGCAACACCTCGGATGGGTATTCTTCAAATGCAATAACGACGGGGTATGTTCTTCTTTCCGTTTGTCATTGTCATCTTATTTGGTTAAATTTCGGTAGCTTATTGAGATGTTCATGTGTGTACGAAGTTGGATACTCATTTTGGTATTGGTAAGAAGAATACATCAATTTATTGATAGGAAGAAACTTAATAGATGTTCGTGCACTCCTTAGTATGATTGAGGCTAATGATGCGACTTCATGTGTAATTTGAAAAGAAATTAGAGGGAAAGCAACATCTAATTCTGTAGAATCAAAGCCGAAGAATGAAGAATGTAAGATCCAGAATCCGCATATCAGCAATGAATGCATGGAGAAGATGTTGGTCCAACTAGTGGGAGTAGTTATGGAAGTTGGATATCTTCTAAAATGCCTAATTATGATTCTTGTTATCTTTGGTCTTGGTATTTTAGAAAAGATTTGATGAATTATTATGTATCCAATGTCTTTGTTAGAAAATAAAGAAGCAAAAAAATGTGTTTTCATGCTCGAAACTGAAATGCAAATAACTGATTTACGGGTCGGCGGCGGACGACGGCCGAGCGGACCCCGAAAAATTGACCCTTCAAAAAGGATATTCGCGGAATATCCTTTTTACGGGTCCTCTTTGCGGGGTCTGCTTGGTCGCCGCCCACGCTGGCCTGCAAAAACGTTTTTCCACGAATTGTAAACGAATTTTGTGGATCGGCGATATGCGGGGTCTGCTAGAGATGCTCTTAGGGCATCTCAAACACGAACCACAAACCCCTCGTAAGTGTGCAATCGTTTGGACCATGTTGTCCGGACCGCCGAAGCCATCCAACACGGTCTTGTATCGGTCCATGGCGGGCCGTATGTAGTTTCTCGCGCAAACTGGAAACAAACATGAGGGGCTTTGCGGAAGCCCGGACACGTGACCACGCCCGCTTCTGACCGCCCTCACCCACCAAAACCACCCGCTCTCACTGCGCATGTTTTTGCCTGATGCCAGCTACCCGCATTACGCTGTAGAGCGCGCTGATCCACATTGAAAAGTGCTCGGGACAGATCTGATCTCTCACTGCCTCCGCTACTAAAGTGACGACCAACTCAGGGCAGCGTTGACTGCACGACCGGATGAACACGCCTCCTCGTCGCATTTAAACGCATTCAATAAAACCAGCATGGAATCAAGCAATGGCGGACGTAAAAAAATCAAGGTGTGATGAACCGTACACTGACAACCACAGCATGCAACGCCACCTGGCATGGGCCACCAGCAATGCCGCTACTACCTACCTGCCACCTACACATATCCCTATGCCTAGGACTGAGGCATGTGTGGCCTCTACTACTCTCGTTGTCCGCCTCCTTGCTGCCCGACCATCACCGTCCACAGTGGGCAAAATAAACAAATTTCATCCCTGAACACAAAAAATTCACAAACTGGACTGCGTTTGAAAAAAATTCAGTCTAACCCTTTTGTGTGATCTCCGACACTTAGACGCCACACTATACTGTGTGACGCCTTAGCCATAGGTGTCACATCTCCGGCCACGCTGACGCATCCCACCCCTGCAGTGTGGCACCTTAATCTCTGCCACACTGCCACATTTGCCGAGGCCCTCCTCCTTTATTCTCCTCTGGCTTGCATGTAATCATCACTGCAGTACTGGTTACCAACGCCGCTGGTCTTGGTCTCACTAAGTCCTTTGCTTCCTTGCATGCCTTTGTGCACGGCCACTGTCCCCGTCGTCCTGGCCATGTGTCGTGTTTTTCATAGACCCCGGAGGAAAAGGTGCTCTCTTGTCAAGATTAGGCACCCAAAAAGCTTTGTCTTGGAGGTGGTTAGTTGCCAAGTGTGATAAATATCAAATACCGAATGAGTTGCCTCACGCAAACCTTGAGGCAATCTATTCTCATGTTTAACTAAAATAATGAACACTACAAGTAGAACTATCTGTTGAAAGTGGAGTTATATTCTACAGGACTAGTATTTTTTTGGAGCTGAACTTTGTTTCTGAAGATTTTAAAAAGGACAATGGAACTAAGATAAAAAAAGCGTTGACAAACTAGTTTATAACAAGAATATACAGGGACTCATCTCTTATCCCCAGGAAATAAGGAGGCAAACCTATGACTTGTGAGCTTGATTAAGTACACACAAAAAGTAAAAAAAGATGCATGGAAATCAAAATGGCAGTGCTTCATCTCTCACCTTTCTTCTCGTTGCAACTTGCAAGTGCTCGGACCTCTGTACATCTATATTCAGTACAAATAACAAACGGGGAGAATTCAGTCTTGTACTCTGGACGAAAGAATGAGATTCACACAATATAATTGCAAACAAGAGTGATGGGTGCATGCCGACTGAAGAAAATGACCTGCAGATGGCTCTTGACTTGGGATATGATAAGCTCCTTCACACCAATGACCTGAAGAACCCGCTTAGGGGTAGCATCTGAAATTAATAAGGACCAGGACATGATTAGGATTCTGAAGAGATTAACAGGAGACAAACAACCCATGAGGCAGCAAGTACAACGGCCTGGCTACACAATAAGTAGCAGCAGACATGGCAAGAAACTAGATTCATCATTCATGTACAAACACAGCAGACAACCGGTGCAAAACAAGAAGTAAAAATGGATGCGGGAAGGACAAACAAAAGAAGTGGCGGTGTGGCGCCTGCGACTAAGGCGCCACACTGCGGGGGGTGGGGTGGAGTCAGATGCCAGCGTGGCCAGGGGTGTGGCGCCTACAGCTAAGGCGTCACACAGTATAGTGTGACGCCTAAGTGTCGGGCGTCACACAGAAGGGTCAACTGAATGAAATTTTTTCAAACGCAGTCCAGTTTGTGAATTTTTTGTGTCCAGGGGTCAAATTTGTCGATTTTGCCTCCGGAGTGGCCTATAACGCTAGCCGCTAGGGTTGGTCGGTCGGTGCTCGCATGGTGCAGACAGTCCTATGGTGTGCGTGGTGACTACTGATACTTGTGATGTGCACTGGGTTTTCCTGAAGAGGAACGGGTAATTGCAACACAATACGAGTAAGTATTTCCCTCAGTTATGAAACCAAGGTTTGTCGAACCAATAGGAATTCAATCCACAACCGTCTTCAGTGGCTGCACACAAAAGAGCAAACAACTTGCATCCAAGACGGGCAAGAGAGTTGTTAATCCCCTCGATCTCGTTATTTGCAAGAACTGAAGTGTGTAGATAGAAGTAGATACCTGTAAATTGCAAATTAGAATAAAAGAAAAAGAAGAACAATAAGGTATTATCACGTGTGTAAATATATATGTGAATAGACCCGGGGCCATAGTTTTTCCTAGCAGCATCTCTCATGAAAATAAGCATACAATGGGTAAACAAATTACTATTGGACAATTGATAGAAAAGCGGATAGGTATGTGATTTTCACGGCAATAATCATGTGTATATATGCATCACATCCAAAACAAATAGGATGGCTCCTACCTTCACCTATTACTATTAGTCCACTACAAGAGCGCTTATATACTTGTCTCTCTATTTATTAAGTTCATGACAAACAAAGTAATGCATGGAGAACGATGACAAGATGTAGAAAAAGTAAACTCAATCAATATGAATAAACCCCATCGTTTTATCCTTAGTGCCAACAACACAGAGACGTATATTGTCCCCTTCTATCACTGGGATATAGAAACCCGTTAGGTTGAACCCACTATAACGCACCTATCTCAGTAAACAAAGTTCAATCTACTTGGCCAAAGCAAATCAATGAATCAGAGAGAATTACGAAGCTATAATGATCATGCAAATAAGAATCATAATAATTTGAGAGAATACTCAAATACTTTTCATGAATAATCTGAACATAAACCCATAATTCATCGGATCCCAACAAACACACCGCACAAAAGAGTTACATCAGATGGTTCAAAGCGAAGATGCGATGATCATTGTATTGAAGATCAAAAGAGAGAGAGAGATAGCCATCTAGGTACTAACTATAGACCCATAGGTCTATGGTGAACTACTACACATCATCATGAGGGAATGAAGGTTGATGAAGAGGCCCTCCGTCATCGATCCCCCCTCCGACAGGGAGCTACAGATGAGAACGGTAGAATAGAGACCTGCAGCAGGGGAAAAGTGTCTTGGGCCTGACTCTAGGGTTTTTGGAATATATGTCAATTTATAGGCCAGAGAACGGGGTGAGGAGGGCCACCAGGGAGGGAGAAGCCATCAGGGCACGATCAGCCCCCCTGAGCATGCCCTGTTGGCTTGTGCCTCTATCGTGCAACTTCTAGTCTTCTCCCGAAGCTTCCAGGTCTTCTTTTGGTAAAAAAGAATCATAAAAAAGTTTCGTGTTAATTGGGCTTCGTTTGGTACTATAAACCTGAAAAGAAAAAAACACACCCAAAAACAGAACTTGCACTAGACACTGTGTCAACAGGTTAGTGTTCAAAAATAATATAAATTGGTAAATTATTACTCAAAGAGTGTCCTAGAATGATAACATAATAGCATGCACCAATCAAAACTTATAGATACGTTGGAGACGTATCAGCATCCCCAAGCTTAATTTCGGTTCGTCCTCGAGTATGTAAATGATAAGAACATAATTTTTGATGTGACATGCTACTCAATATGTAATCTTTTGCATGTATGCTCACCGAGAAATGACGAATTAACAAACATCAACATAGTAATATTCATAAGCACAAGCAACAAAATCATTAATCTTTCAAAGTATAGAATCCTAAAATAATGTTTACCCCCATTCAACTTATCATATAATTAAGGCATGGCTCCATCTTCACCACATTAATAAAAATGTCAATCACCACGGTGTCCTAGTCAGGAAATTTGATCGTACCTTTTCAAAGTGCATCAACTTTTTATTCTTCATGCAATACATGAGCGTGAACTGTGGACATAGCATAAGGGTGGAATATAATATGGTGGTAGATATCAAAAGGTTAAAAAGTGGAGAAGATAGTCTCACATGAACTATGTGTATCGGCAAGCTATGGAGATGCCCACCGATAGATGTCAATATAACGAGTATGGATTGCCATGCAAATGATGCACTTGAGCTATAAGTGTTTGAAAGTTCAACTAAAGCTAAGTGGGGGTACATCCAATTTGCTTGCTCATCAAGACCTCGGGCATTTGAGGAAGTCCATCATCGGAATATATAAGCCAAGTTTATAATAATGAAAAAGTGATTCCCACTATCATATGAAAATTACATGACATGAGACTCTCTATATGAAGAACAAGGTGCCACTTTGAGACACAAGTGTGGTAAAGGATAGTAGCAAAGTCCCTTCTCTCTTTTTCTCTCATTCATTTTTTATGGTGGGCTCATTTGGCCTCCCCCATTTTTTATTTCCTCACCGGGACAATTCTCTAATAATGATGATCATCGCACTTTTATTTACTTACAACTCAATATGAAGAACTATGAAACAATATGACTCAATATGAATGCCTCTCGCAGTGTACGAGGATGTGCAATGATCTAGCATGACAACTAAAAATATGATGAACGGTGGCTTTGCCACAAATACTATGTGAGCTCTATATGATCATGCAAAGCAATATGATGATGAACAAACTAGTCATATGATGTGACAATGCAATTGGCATGGCAATATATCTCATAATGGCTATGGAAATGCCATAATAGGTAGGTATGGTGGTTGTTTTTAGGAAGATGTAATGAGGCTTATGTGTGACACATTCTATCATGTCATGGGGTTTGGATGCACCGGCGAAGTTTGCACCAATCCTCGAGGTGAGAATGGGCGAGGCATGGTACCGAAGAGGCTAGCAAAATATGAGGAGGTGAGATTGCGTATGTCCATGGTTTCACATTAGTCACGAAGAACTCATATACTTATTGCAAGATTTTATTAGTTTTTATCACAAAGCAAAGCACTACTTGCATGCCCCGAGGGAGGAGGTTGGGAGAGTTAACCATCGCGCGCCTCCGACCCAAAATGACACTAGGATTTTAACAAGGAATAGAAATGATCACACATCCCCACCATGCTTTTTAATATTTAGACAAAAAATAAATTAACAC
This sequence comes from Hordeum vulgare subsp. vulgare, assembly GCF_904849725.1. Classification (NCBI taxonomy): domain Eukaryota; kingdom Viridiplantae; phylum Streptophyta; class Magnoliopsida; order Poales; family Poaceae; genus Hordeum; species Hordeum vulgare. The sequence continues at coordinate 192,182,991 of NC_058523.1, read as the reverse complement.
CTCTTCATAACTATACTTCTACGAATCAACAATGATGCACTCACACCCTTTTTATATTACACATCAGTATCATTAACCCACAATTTCTCTATATGCGCTACATGATGGTTTTGATTATCACTCATTGAATACCTATTATTTTTGGACTAGTCCTATGACCCATGAAAATTGCCAGCACTATTTATCAACTCTCAAATAAATATAAGTGAAGAACGAGAGTGCAATTATTTCTATAAAATCTATATGACACCGTGCTCACAAAGATATAAGTGAAGTACTAGAGCAACTGCTAAGCACAAAAAATATAAGTGAAGCACATAGAGTATTCTAACAAATTATGTTGAAGGTGTGTATCTCCCAAATAGTTGTGTCTAGCAAACGATGATTGTGACAAAGTAAAAATAAAAGGAAAACAAAAGGAAATGACGCTCCAAGAAAAATTCATATCATGTGATGAATAAAAATGTAGCTTCAAGTGACATACCGTTGGATTGAAAAGAAAGAGGGGATGCCTTCCGGGGCATCCCCAAGGTAAGATGCTTGAGTATTCCTAGAATATTACCTTGGGGTGACTTGGGCAACCCCAAGCTTTGGCTCTTGCTGCTCCTTATTCCATTGTCCATCGCGATAACGACCAAAACATGAAAACTTCAATCACACAAAACTCAAGAAAACTTCGTGAGCTCCGTTAGTACAAACAACATATCAAATACTCACATACTGTTGTAAATTGATTCTTATTTAATTATTGCATAATAGGTAATGTATTCTAACTTGTCTCTCGCTTATACCCCCCGATACAATCCATAGCATCATCAAAACAAGCAAACTATGTAAAAAAACATAATCTATCTAAAAAAGAATAGACTGTAGTAATCTATAATGAACCTATACCTCTGTAATTCTAAAAAATAGGATGACCTGAAGAAGTTTTACAGAAATACCGTGTAAAACATTCAGCTTCAAAATATATTACAGTAAAATCAGAAAAATTCTACACTAGACATTAAAGTTTCCGTTTTTGCACCATATCAATTCTAATTATCATACAAGTCATCCCAAAGGCTTTACTTGGCACAAATACTAATTCAAACATAAAAACACAATCATTACAGTGGAAATAATCATCTTATAAAAACAAAAAGTAAAAAAGCAAAATTAAAGATAACTATTGGGTTGCCTCCCAACAAGCGCTATTGTTTTTATTACCCTAGCTAGGCATAATGCATAGTTTTAAGTGTTGGACCCCTTCATGTCCTTCAAAACTAGCTCTTCTAGAATCTTACTTAATAAATCAACCTTCTCAACTAGTTGAAGATCTCAAGTGTTCAAAAGGATTTATAAAATCATTACTAACATCATCTTCATCATAAGGATCCTCGTTGAGAACATGGATTTTGTCACTAACATGTTCCCTAATAGTATTTTCATGCCAATATTTACTAAACCCATCAATAATTAATTCATAAATCCATTCAAATTTATCACAAGTGTGGGGGAATAGGGATTGTGTTAATTCTTCGAGAAGGACATTCCTTCTCATATTCTCATCAAATCCTTGATAGTCATTAGATTCCAACCTATGCAAAGCTTATCTATTATGAAGGACCACTTCTATAGGGGGGTATTCGGATGTTATTCCATAGAAAGAAAAAATGTCTTTAGCTTCACACACAATATAATAAAATTCATGCATAAGGATATGGGTAGCGATTTTCTTAATCTCAGGATTGTGTATGCTAGGAAGTCCCAAAATTATCTTTTGAAGCATAGCATGTAAATGCACAAACTTTATTTCTAAATTCAATATAAGCATGGTAATAGCATCCACATAATAATTTGTTTCATCAAGTATGGACCCTTTAATAAGCAGGGAAGCTACCGAATATTCAAAGAATTTTTGAATAACATGCTTTCCAATAATGTTCCCACTGCCCACATGATAAATTTTGGAATTTAAGACGGTGTGAGTGTTGCTAGTAGGGACTTGACTTTTAGGAGGATCATGAGTAGAATCAATATTTTTTTGTATTTCTTTATCCAAGTCACTGGTACTATCTTCAATAGCACTTTAAACAATGATTTTCTCAAACTCGGACATGATAGCAACTTTCAAGCAAGCAAAACAAGCAAACTAATGACAAGCGAAGATATTTTTTATATTTTTTATTTTATTGAGACAAACTAAATAAAACAACGAATAAAAATAAGAACAAGTGAATGATAATTTTTGTGAAGTTACTTGATAGTTGGTGATGATATTTCTGGGCAACGGTGCTAGAAATCATTCATGATACTTGAGATTTGCGTTGGGTTTTTCGTGAAGAGGAATGGGTAATTGCATCACAATACGGGTAAGTATTTATCTCAGTTATTAAACTAAGGTTTATAGAACCAATAGGAATATCAATCCACAACCGTCTTCAGCGTCCGCACACAAAAGAGTAAACAACTTGCACCCAACGCGGGCATGAGGGTTGTCAATCCCCTTGATCTTGTTATTTGTATGCAAGTGAAGTGTGTAGACAAAAGTAGATAATTGTAAATTGCGAAATAAAATAAAAGGTAAATAAGAATAACAATGTATTGTCGTGTGTGTAAATATATAAGTGAATAGACCCAGGGGCCATAGTTTTCCCTAGCGGCATCTCTCATAAAAATAAGCATACGGTTGATACTTCTCCAATGTATTTATAATTTTTGATTGTTCCATGATGTTATATTATCATTGTAGGATGTTTTATAATCATTTTATAGCAACTTTATATCATTTTTTTGGACTAACCTATTTACAATAGTGCCTAGTGCCAGTTGCTGTTTTTTGCTTGTTTGTTCCTTCACAGAAAATCAATATCAGCTCGAGTCCAAATGCCAAGAAACTTTTTGGAGATTTTTTGGTCCACAATGAAACTTGAGGACCAAGGATGCCAACCCCGGGAGGTCCAGGCGGCCCACTAGGCACTAGGGCACCTCTTGGTGGGTAGTGGGGGCCTCGGGCACCTCCTCCACCGCCTCTGTGCTCTATAAATACCCTAATATTCCAGAAACCCTAGAAGATAAGACGAAAATTGTTTCATCCGCCGCAAGTTCCTGAAGCCATGGGATCCAACCTAGAGCCCTTTCTGGAGGGGAACACGATCGTGGAGGGGTTCATCATCCTCATTGGTGCTCCTCCGGTGAAGAGTGAGTAGTTCATATCAGACCTACAGGTCCGTAGGCAGTAGCAAGATGGCTTTCTCTCTCGTTTTTATTCTCAATACAATGGCCTCTTGGATATCTATTTGATGTAACTCTTTCTTTTGACGAGTGTTTGTTGGGATTAGATGAATTGTGAGTTTATGATCAGATCTACGAAATTATACCCATGCTTGATTATTATAGCCTAGTATTTGTTCTCCGATATTTGGGTTTTGTTTGGCCAACTTGATCTTTTTATCTTGCAATGGGAAGAGGTGCTTTGTGATGGGTTCGATCTTGTGGTGCTCAATCTCAGTGACAGAAAGAGACATGACACGCATGTATCGTTGCTATTAAGGATAAAACGACGGGGTCTATTCCTTCATGAATAGATCTTCTCTACATCATGTCATCATTCTTAAAGCATTACTCCGTTTCTCCATGAATGTAATACACTAGATGCATGCTAGATAGCGGTCGATGTGTGGAGTAATAGTAGTAGATGCGGGCAGGAGTGGGTCTACTTGTATTGGACGTGATACCTATATAGATGATCATTGTCTTGGATATCGTCATAATTATTTGCTCTTGTATCAATTGCCCAAGAGTAATTTGTCTACCCACCGTTTGCTATTTTCTCGAGAGAAGCCACTAGTTAAACCTACGCCCCCCGGGTCTATTTTACATCATCTATTTGCAAGATCTATTTTGCTATTCCCATTTCAAATTTATTTGCTCTCTTATTTTCAGATCTAAATTATCAAAAACACAAAAATACCTTGCTGCGTTTTATTTACCATTACTTTATTTGCATCTATCAATATATCCTTTTACCATCTTATTTTACCCTAGAGGGATTGATGACACCTACACGCGTTGGGTTGCAAGAATTTGGTATTTGTGTGCAGGTACCGCTTACATAGCCTTCTCGTCGCTGTGCTACATCGCCCTTTAAGCTTGGAGGGAAACCTACACAACCAGCGAGGAGTCAAGATTTCTAGCACCGTTGCTGGGGAAGATCAAGTCGAGATCTATCAGGTTCCCACACAGAAACTCTCATCTCCTTACAATTACATTATTTTTCATTTCCCTCTCATTTTCCTCTCCCCACTTCACAAAAAAAATCCTTTCTATTTTCCTTATTTCCATTTGTTCTTTTCTTGCCGGAACTCTTGTTTGTATGGTCATTATGTCTTGCAATACTACTCCTCCTTTGTTACGAGATTTGGAAGTCTTGTACTTCAAATAGAGACAAGGAGAAAATTTGAAAGATGCTTGGTATAGGTTGATGGAATCTTATCGTGTTTGCAATTTAAAAGGAGATGCAAATATTTTGCTTCGCAATTTTTATATAGGATAAACCGTGCATCACAAACAACTTCCAGATTTTGCCGCCAAAGGAAATTTTATTGAGATTGATGCTAATGTTGGTTATGAAATAATAGAGGGAATATTTGGGGTTCCACCACCCAAAAGGGGATTTACTTTTACAGAACAAGGAGTTCAAATATTAGATAAACTGAGTGATCTACAGAAATTGTTTGTTGAATTGCAAAAATCTTATGAACCTCTTACACATATCAATGGAAATCTCAATCACATGAATACTTTGATTACCTTATGTAATAAGTTGTTGGATATTTTGGATCTTAATATGGTCTCTTTTCCTTAGAATATAGGAAAACTTAAAGAGCCACCCGGGTTTGAGATGACTCTGACAAAGATAGCAAAAACTAAGGATGACAACACTTGAATTTACGCTTTATGCCTAGCTAGGGGCGTAAAACGATCGCGCTAAAATTTATGTTTCAGTTTTGATTTATATTCTTGAGTGTTTGCACAATTATGATACTGTTATGATTGTGTTTTCCATGTTTTAATTAGTGTTTTCACCAAGGAAAGCCTTTAGGATCACGTAGGGTAATAGTTGCTTTGATCTTGTTGGAAAACAGAAACTTTTGGTAGTTGAAATTCTAAAAATCATAGAAGATACTAAATTGTCTAATTTTTTTTACAAAATATTTATATACAAATTACCTATGTTGTCCTAATGTGTCAGAATTTTTGGATTTACACAAGTATGAGTAAAATTTGAGTCTTTACAAACTATTATGTTTTTCACAAATTTTGTTTTCTTTGCGTTGTGTGCTTATTTTGATGGTTCTATGGATTGCATCGGGGGGTATAAGACATGGTAAAGTTATAATACCGTAGGTATAATGCAAAACCAAATTTGTAATGGGTTGTAAATAGTACCTAAAGTAAATATTGGTTTTCTTATACTAACGGATCTCACAAAAGTTTTGTTGAGTTTTGTGTGATTGAAGTTTTCAGGTTTTGGGTGAGATCACGATGGATGAAGGAGTAAGGAGTGATACAAGCCTAAGCTTGGGGATGCCCCATGGCAACCCAAGGTAATAACCAAGGAGTACCAAGTAACTAAGCTTGGGGATGCCCCAGAATGCATCCCCTCTTTCTTCTAACAACCATCGGTAATTTTACTTGAGCTATATTTTTATTCGTCACATATCATGATTTTTACTTGGAGCGTCTTGTATAATATGAGATTTTTCTTGCTTTGCTGGTAAGTTTGTCATAATAAACCTTGCTGGACACACATATTTGAGAGATCCATATTATACTGTGATTTGTTATAATTGCTCTTTATGCTTCACTTAAATTTTTTAGAACCATTGAATTGCTATAGTGCTTCACTTATATCTTTTTGAACACGGTGGTGCTGTTATTTTGAAGAAAATTTCTCTCATGATTCACTTAGATTATTTTGGGAGTTAGTATAAATTCTAAAGAAATCCTCTCTTGCTTCAAATTATTTTGAGAGTTGAAAATTTTAAAGACACCTGTGCTCTCATTCTTCACTGATATTTGTTTGAGAGCTTGTTATTTGCAATGGAAACTTGCTTTAAATAGTCCCAAAATGATAGATATTCAGGGGAGATATGATAAAAAAAATTCAAGAAGATCATTGGATATTGATCTTAATTATTTGCAATAGTTTTGCGATATGAAGATAGTGATATGTGAGTTATGTTGATGACTAATTATGCTTTCGTAAGAATATTGGTGTTAAGGTTTGTGATTCCCTATGAATGCACATGAAGTCAATAATTATGCTATGAGATTACATCCTACGTGTGTTGCAGTATTCGGTGTTAGTTATGTTCAATGTTCACTTACGATGGTTTTCCTTTCTGGGTTGGGCGCTTCTCAATCTATTTGCTAAGCGAGAATACTGCTTGTGCATCCAAATACTAAACCCAAAGTTGTACCACATATAACATTCTTTAGCGTTGATATTTTGAAAGACTTGGTTGCTTGTTGATATGCTTGAGTATTGAAGTTTTCATGTCAAATTATAGACCATTGCTTTGAATCATCTACAAGTCCATATGTCCATGATAAAAAGGAAAGAATATGATGAACATGTTAGGCAACATTGCACATCAAAAATTCTGTTTTTATCATTTACCGACTCGAGGACGACCAGGAATTAAGCTTGGGGATGCTAGTATGTCTCCAACATATGTATAATTTTTTATTCTTCCATGTTTTTATATTGTCATTTTTGGATGCTTTATAATCAGTTTATAGCAACTTTATATCATTTTTTGGGACTAACCTATTAACATAGTGTCGAGTGCCAGTTGCAACTTTTTTCTTGTTTTTTCCTTGGCAGGAAATCAATATCGTATAAAGTACAAATGCCACAAAACTTTTTGGAGATTTTTTTATACCAAAAGGAAAATTTAGGACCAAGGATGCCAACTATGGGCACTCCAGGCGGCCCACTAGGCACCAGGGCACACCCTGGCCCCCTGGCACACTGTGGTGGGTAGTGGGGGCCTCAGGCACCTCCTCCACTGCCTCTCAGCGTTATAAATACCCCAATATTCTAGAAACCCTAGAATAGATGACAAAAAATCATTTCAACCACTGCACATTCCAGAAGCCAAAAGGTCCAATCTAGAGCCCTTTCCGGAGGGTAACACGGTCACGGAGGGGCTCATCATCCTCATTGGCCCTCCTTCAATGATGCGTGAGTAGTTCATATCACACCTACTGGTCCGTACGCAGTAGCTAGATGGCTTTCTCTCTCGTTTTGCTTCTCAATACAATGGTCTCTTGGAGATCTATTTGATGTAACTCTTTCTTTTGTGGTGTGTTTGTTGGGATCCGATGAACTATGAGTTTATGATTAGATCTATGAAATTATATCATTGTCTGATTATTATAGCCTCGTATTACTACAAGAATGTGCTTATTTGTCGTCCGCCATAGTGGACGGCAAAGGACCACTCCACGTACATTAAAGACCTTTGACGTCCGCTGGATGATGGCAAATTTTTCGGCACTAAAAGTCACGGTAAATACTTGCTTTGCCGTCTATCGGGTGGCAGCGGACGACAAAGATCTTTGTCGTCGGTCTATCGAGACCAGCATACGCCAAAGGTGCTAGACGACATCGGATAGTTGTCAGCCCTGTTAGGTGGCTAACAGTAGCCTTTGCCGTTCGCCAGCTGACGGCAGCCTTTGTCATCTGCCAGCTCACATCACGACTATCTACACGAGCCATCCGCCTGCCATGTTCTTTGTTGTGTGCCTGGGTGGTCCTTTTCTGTATGCCTTGGCGGTCCTTTGTCGTTTGCCTGACTCTAGGTGACGACAAAGTGAGCATATTGGTCAGACCTGCTGCACCCAGGTTGCACATTAAGCCGCCACGTGGCACCTTTGCCATCAGCTGGCAGACGACAAAGTCCTTTGTCATCGGTTCACACACGGCAAAATGCCTGTATAGCCACTTTTTTGTTTGTTTTCAGTTATTTCCCTGCATTTTCAGAATACATCTATGATTATATAATTTCAAACATCATATATAGTTTCAAACATCATATAAGAAGCATAGGACATGTATCCAACATCATCGTGAAAATATTGAGCATCAAAACAAATAGGCTAGCTTCACATTGTTCATCCATATATACACATAGTTTCAAACATCACACTGTTCATCCATACAAATCGAAACAAAAAGAAACTAGTAGTACTCCATCAATGCCAGCTTCCATGAAGTGAATAAAATCTACAAAATGAGAATAGGAAAGTTAGACAAAGAAGAAGAAGAAAACTGGAAGAAGAAGAAAAGTATGACTAGAAGAAGAAGAAGAAGAAGAAAGAGAAGGAAAATAAGAAGAAGAAAGAAAGAAGAAGCTCATTCTTCTTATATTCTTTCTTTTATTCTCTTTCCTCTTCCATTCGTTATTTTTCTTTTTATGCCATTTTTGAGCTTATTATGTAATTTTGGAGGAAAATAAGCTAAGTATATGACATTTATAAGCTAACCAAGGTTATTATGCGATTTTGACCTAACTAAGCTAATTATGTCATAAATGAACTAAATAAGCTAATTATGTCATTTTGGAGTATAATTAGCTAAGTTTGTCTTTCTTAGGGAAAACCAGCTAAGTATGTGGTATAATAGGGCCAACTAGCATGTACAAAACTAAGTATGCATTTGTTAAGCAGAACACTAGATAAAACTTACCATCGTCGTCATCGCGGATGTGAAGTAGCGGAGTTGCTCGAGGCGGTTTCACTTGGAGAAGGTTTCCCTCGAGAAGGGTTGTATGATGCGGCTCGGTAGTTATTCTGCACCAAAGATCAATTGCAATGTCTCGTTAGCATGATGACACTAAAATGTTAATACTAGTAACTAATGACCATTCAAATGAAACTCGCCGTTGCAACTGCAAAAATGACTAGCATCGGCGGAGGGGTCTGACCAGTCTTCTCGCACATAGACTACACATTTAGTTTTGATGAGTCAGTCATATTAGTTAGTAATGAAACGGACATTACATGCATGATTTGGCTATTATGAAAAACAAACTTACCACAAGGAGCTCGTACATGGCCCGGTTAGCTGCGTCATTCCGTGTCCTCTCCTCCAATAACCGAGCCTCTTCTCCTCCGTGGCCTGAGCCTTCTCTACCACCACCTGACCCCTCTCCTGCAGAAGCTCCTGAAGAGCATCCTGGGTTCTCTCTCTCTCTCTCTGAAGAGTAGCCTGCAACACCACTCCTCGTTAGCATTGTAATCATCGATGGCCACACACAAAATGTAATGGAGGACAGCTTTCTGATTCTGTATAACTAACCTCGATGGTGAGATCGACTGGCCGTGGACGAGGCCTTATCTCAGGACAGGAGCTTGTTTGGCGCGCCTTGATCTCCGAGAGAGTGATAGGACAACGTATAAGCCCATCTCCAATGGATATCGAGCCATGGGGCCTACCGCCACGAGATATCATCACCAGCTTTTGATCCAAAGGTTGTGTCTCACGTTAAAGTCCTCCCCTTTCCTCGCCTTCCCCACCCCCTTGTAATTCACCAGCTTGTGGTGAGAGGAGATGTTGGTGAACTTCTCTGGATGATCGAGGCCAGACTCAGAGAATGCCTTGGCCTTCTTGTAGGAGGCAGTATGGGCCATGTCATAGAGGTTGTACACCTCTGGCACCTCTGTGTTATTGTGATGCACCTAAAAGATATCAACAAAGTATTAGTAAAGGAATCAAGCTAGCATGAAGAATGAATTGCAAGAATCATGAAACAAACCACATACCCAGTTCCGCCGAACTAAAATAAGTTGTCGCTGCCTTGATGGTGTGGCACACCAACCATTTGGGCACGCCGATCCTTCGCATTGTCGTGGACGGCTCGCCACTGACCCGTGCACCACTGATCCACCAACGCCTCCCAATAATCCATTTTATCCGCACACCATCTCGGGGCACCTCTAAGTTAGTAAAGAGAAATTTGAGCACTACGCCTATGAATCAAATCAAGGTAACTAAGTACAAGGCCTTAAGAATAGGCAATTACCTTCATGTACTGCTCCTTCCTCAGAAACTTTTCGCGGCACGACAACTTGTCCTTCTTAATACTACGTGATGCGTAGTAGTCTCGAATAGCCTGCACCCGAGCATCGTGGCGTAAGTTCTGTAATAGGCGCTTGCACTCGGTCTCGATAACCTTTGCCGCCGCCTCCTCGTATCCCTCCTCACACCTATAGAAGGTGTGGAATCAAACAAGACAACAATGATTATTACAATAACTAGCTATATTGTTAATTTTAGATTGTGTAAAAGGAGAAATTATCCAAAAGCTGTTAATCACCATCTCGGCCCTCGTGTGGCACCAGACACCATCGATCATCTCCTCGAGCGGGGCCTAGGAAGCCTAGTAGTGCTCCCAGCTAAATCCTAGTTGAGGAACCTGACCATCACCGGGCAACATGACAAACCCGGGATTTTTTTTCCGGCAAAGCACAACAAGCACAATGTTCGGCTTACGGACTCCACGGGAGTGATCCCAACCCCTATAGAATGACAAGGTCAATGCATTAGATATTTGAAGAAACGTGAAGGCAAAAGGTACAAAAAGAGTAAATGCACTTACTTCTCCCCATTAGGCCTAATCATCGGCCTGTGCATGTGGGTTGCCGGCACGGGCATGAGACGTGTACCACCATGTTGGTACATGGTGACACCCTCAACCACCTTGCCCTCACTATCAGTAGGCTCATCCCCATCACCATCAGCATGGCCACCCGACCCCTCGGTCCGATCCGGCCAACTACCCCATCTGGACGTCTCTTGGGACGTAGCCCCTGGATCCTGAGTCTCGTTGGCCAAAGCGTGTGGGACCGGAGTCTCATGGGACATAGCCCCTGGTATAGGAGTCTCGTGGGGGGAAGCCTGTGGTACCGGAGTCTCCGTAGCCTCCACCTCAAACAAGTCTGCCCTAGTAGTCCTGTGTTCGGGTGAATGAGCCGGGGGTGGAAACGAGGACGGCGTAGCAGTCTGCCTACCTCGCCCGCGGCCAAGTCTTGTACCCTTCGCCTTCTTCTCTACCCTACCTCCTCTCCCGGTGGGCAACAACGCCGATGAAGAATCGCTTGTGAGTGTCCCCAGACTGTCTACCAACACTCTACAGAGAGATTGGGGTGGAATGTAAGTACCCCTCATGTGGGCCGCCGACAAAGTACCCATGGAGCGATCTGGACCCATGCCCACCATCTTTCAACACGTGCCATGACAAAGAGTAAAAGAGATTAGTACAACATAAAAAGTTTAATACATGACATGAATAATAATATGTACATATATAATATAAGTTGGGATTCATACAAACTAATAATAGTCTGGATCGTCTATATATTCTCCGGGATCAATAAATGCATCATCATCATCACTATCATGCATGTCATCATGAATGACTTGCTCATCGGGTTCAGTGACATCAACATGTGGAAGACCTTTCTATAACCGGTCAAGCATTGAAAGGTCATCCGCGGCAGTAACCACTTCTAGTTCTGGCTCTGCTGGTTCCGGCTTAGGGGTGAAGTCAGATTCACTTTTCCTGTCTACTTCCATGTTCTTGGGTGAAGTAGAGCGGTTCTTGAAAGGTTTTTTGGAAATACGTGTTTCTTGGAAGAACTCTCTGTCATATGTGTCTGGGTTAATCTGAGGTTCATAATCCTCTTCATTGGGGGGAGGTGGTCTAGCATGTGGCGGCACTTCATAAACAACACGCCAACCATTCAGATTCTCATCAGTTTGGTAGGCCCACGGTAGATAGAAAACTTGGGTCGACTCATGAGACATAATATAGACATTGGGAACATCTAAATGGTGCTTTGTTTGATTTCGACTAGCCCTATATGTTCATGAGTCCTTCTAGTCTCCTTCGGTTGGAACAAATAACATTTGAAGACTACGAGGTTCGATTGGTTTTCACCATAGAATTTAAGTTCATAAATTGCTTCAACTCTTTCGTAATACTCGGTACCTCCTTCACCGATAGCACAAACACCATAATTTGTAGATTTTCGGTCAACGATAGATAGCTCTTTACCAAAGGTACGAAAGCGATACCCGTTGATTTAGTATTTCTCAAATGAACGGACCTTATAGTCAAAACCATTAGCGGCTTGTCTCAACACGGTGTCCATAGACTCTGAATTAGCCTAGAAGTTTAATACAAAAGGATTGTTGCATTAGCCACAAATTAGATCAAGAAATGAAATGGTCGATTAATGATAATTTCCATTTGTCTGAACCAAGAGATGAAACCGGGATAGCGGCCTCCATGGTTTGCGAGAAGCTCATACCCTTTGAAGAAATTCTTTTGGATCACCGCTCCATCCGAAAATTTGGCAATGTATCCACTATATAAAATATCCGAGAATAAGAGTAGTTTAAAGGAATTAGAAGTTGCAGAAAAATGTATTGAGAACATACTCGATGCATGGCCGCACTTATGTTAGGTTGTTGAAGATATACAATGAAATGGTCCGCCATTCTTCGACATCCAATGATATTCGTTTCGAAACACAGGCTGGTGCGAGCTTCCCTTTCAATAGGCGGAGGTTGGATCCATGTTTTTTAGAGTCGCTAGCATTGTACCAATGCTTGACATTATGCAATTGACGATTTTTGGCTTCGTAGTGTGCTGTCATGAAGTTTTCCACCTCCTTAGTAATGAATGCCTCGGCCATCAATGCTTCAATTCTACATTTATTTTTACATTTTGGTCGAAGCGTCTTCTGCATCCTCTAAGTTGCGAAGCAACAACGATTTTGCACAGCCCCCCCAATCTTGCCTTGGTTGGGAGATGTAAAATTAAACAGTGGATTGGATTAAAGAAGCCCGGTGGAAAGATCTTCTCTAACTTAGAGAGCAACTCCGGCGCCAACTCCTCCATGTCATCTACCACACCAGGCGATAGTTCTTTCGCACAAAGAACATGGAAGAAATAGCTCAGCTCTGCCAGTACTAGCCATTCATCCTCAGGAATAAAGCCACACAACGGCACCGACATTACCCGGTCAAGCCATATGTGCCAATCATGATTCTTGAGACCAAATATTTTCAATTTTTCAAGACTTGCTCTCCTCTTTAGATTTGCTGCATACCCATCGGGGAACATCAACTACATTTTGACCCACAAGATAATTTCCCTCATAGCTCCCCCTTTTAGATTGAAACACGCCTTTGGCTTCGACCAGTTGTACTTTCCTTTCAATTGTCGCATGTTTTGTAACAGTCTATCACATAGAGTGTGCTGATCGACTCTAGCCTTAGGATTATCCTTTGAATTCCTTCTATGCCGAACAATGTAGCAAAAATGTCCTCTCCGATATTATTTTCAATGTGCATCATCTCGATGTTGTGTGGAAGAAGGAGGTCTCTGAAGTAAGGAGGATCCTACAAGCATGTCTTATGAGTCCAGGCGTGTTCTAATACGTCTCCAACATACCTATAATTTTTCATTGTTCTATGCTATTATGTTATCATTCTTGGATGTTCTATAATCATTTTATAGCAATTTATATCATTTTTGGGACTAACCTATTGACATAGTGCCTAGTGCGAGTTGCTGTTTTTTGCTTTTTTGCTTTCACGGAAAATCCATATCAGATGAGGTCCAATTGCCACGAAATTTTATGGAGAATTTTTGGACTAGAAGGAAACTTGGGGGAAAATATTGAGCATCAGCCAAGGCCGAGGGGGGCCACTAGACACCATGACATGCTAGAGGATCCTCGTTTGGCCTGGTGCCTAGTGGGGCCCTCTGGAAGCTTCTCCACCGCCTGTGAGCTCTATAAATACCACAATATTCCAGAAACTCTAGAGGAGTCGATAATTTTTTTCAGCCAACGCATATTCCAGAGCCACCAAAACCAATACTAACGGATCTCATGAAATTTTGTTGTGTTTTGTGTAATTAAGATTTTCAAGTTTTGAGTAAGATCACGATGGATGATGGAATAAGGAGTGATAAAATCCTAAGGTTGGGTATTCCCATGCCACCCCAAGGAAATATATAAGGAGTACCAAGCATCTAAGCTTGGGGATGCCCCGGAAAGCATCCCCTCTTTCTTCTAGAAACCATCGGTAATTTTATTTGGAGCTATATTTTTATTCGTCACATATCATGAGTTTTGCTTGGAGCGTCTTGTATCATTTGTGTATTTTCTTTCTTTCCTGGTTAGTTTGTTATAATAAACTTTACTGGACAAACCCATCTGGGAGAGCTAAATTATGCTATGATTTGTTAGAATTTCTCTTTATATTTCACTTAAATCTTTTGAGCTGTGGAATTTCTCAAGTACTACACTTATATATTTTCGAGCACGGTGGTGGGGTTATTTTGAAGAAATTTACTATCATGCTTCACTTAGATAATTTTGAGAGTTGAAATTTTTAAAGAAACTAGTGCTCTCGTGCTTCACTTATACTTGTTTGAGAGCTTCTTATTTGCATTGGAAATTTGCTTTAAATGAAAATTAGTTCCAAAGTGATGAATATCCAGGAAAGATATAATAAAAACTTTCATGAAGATCATTGGATATTAAGCTTGATTCTTTGCACTAGTTTTGCGTTATGAAGATAGTAATATGTGAGTTATGCTGATGAGTAATTATGCTTCAGTAAGAATATTGGTGTTATGGTTTGTGATTCCGTATGCATGCACATGAAGTCAATAATTATGTTATGAAATTACATACTACTTGTGTTGCATTATTCGGTGTTAGTTATGTTTAATGTTCGCCTATGATGATTTTTGTTCCTTGATTGGGCGCTTCTCAATCTATTTTCTAGACTTTAGTTGTACTAAGCGACAATACTGGTTGTGCATCCAAATCCTAAATCCAAAGTTGTGCCAAATCAGTCCACCATACCTACCTATATGCGGTATTTCAACGCCGTTCCAAGTAAATTTGCAAGTGCCAACTCTAATATTCAAAATAAAATTATGTTTTGTGTGCTTGTACCGCTCATGAAGCGGCGAGGGGTGGCCGATATCTTCCATGTTAAATAGATTAGAGGGTGTTTGTTTTCAGGGACTTATTGGTTTTGGGACTTAAAAAAGTCCCTATAAGTCCCACCTAAACCAAACACTAGGGACTTATTGGGACTTATTATGGTTAATTGGGACTTATGAAATAAGACTCTCTAATAGGAGCTTATTGGGACTTATTCTGGTCCCATTACGCTCGCACCGCCCTGCCCCGATCGCTCAGGACTCCAGGACGCTCGCACCGCCCAGTCGCCGCCCCGCCGCCCGCCCGCCCAGTCGTCGCCGCCCCTCCGCCCGCCCGCCCAGTCGCCGCCCGCCCCGTCGCCGCCCGCCCGCCCAGTCGTCGCCGCCCCGCCGCCCGCCCGCCCAGTCGCCGCCCGCCCCGTCGCCGCCCGGCCGTCGCCTCGTCTCCCTCGGTTGCCGCCTCGTCGCCGCTGCAGTTCATCTTTTCTGCAGGTTCAACATGGACTTATAAGTCCCTGTAAACAAACAGGTAGGAACTCGGGACTTATAAGTCCCTGTAAACAAACATGTAGGGACTTATAACTTATAAGTTGGGACTTAAAAAAGTCCTAGGACTTATGAAACAAACAGGGCCTTAGTCTCAAGATGAGTGTTTATTCACTTGTCATTGCACGAGAGTATGGAAGTAATAGGGAGGCCCAGTCCCAAAAAGAAAACAAATTATTTTATGTTGTCAAATAATAAATTCCTTGGGAAGTGTTGGTATGGACGACAACCGTGGATACAACTAGCCGTGCAATGTGAAAGAATAGTGGAAAAGGAATAAACTTTATTTTCATTTTGGGAACCGCCTATAATTTGTTTAGCATGGAGGATATTGGAAACTCTTAGTCGTTCTAGTTGACAAGAAAAGCATGCCACCCTAAAAACATTTATCTCTAAGATTTTGACTTTGAGCTATGGCACCTCTACAAATCCCCGCTTCCCTCTGTGAAGGGCCTATCTATTTACCTTATGCAATTTTTATTTTTAAATTTGAGTGTCCATCTTCTCTTATAAAGCCCCAACTAAGGAACACCAATATCACACTTGAGCATTGGATGTAGTTAAGATTTTAGTGTGTTGCATGAATGGATCAATAATAGAGCATGATAGGTTAGGGATAATGTTCTTTAGCATTGATATTTTGAAAGCCTTAGTTGCTTGTTGGTATGCTTGAGTATTGAGATCTTCATGTCAAATTATAGAGTATTGCTTTGCATCATCTAGAAGTCCATATGTCCATGCTGAAAAATAATATGATGAACATGTGAGGAAGCATTTCACAATGAAAAATTCTGTTTTTACCATTTACCTACTCGAGGACGAGAAGGAATTAAGCTTGGGGATGCTGATACGTCTCCAACGTATATATAATTTTTGATTGTTCTATGACGTTATGTTATCATTCTTGGATGTTTTATAATCATTTTATTGAAATTTTATACAATTATTTAGGGCTAACCTATTGACATACTGCCTACTGCTAGTTGCTGTTTTTTTCTATTTTGCCTTCACAGAAAATCCATATGAGATGAGTTCCAATTGCCATAAAACTTTACGGAGATTTTTTGGACCAGAAGGAAACTTGGGTGCCAAGATTGAGCAGCAGCCAAGGTCGAGGGGTGCCAATAGACACCACGGCACGCTAGAGGCCCCTGACGCGACCTGGTGTCTAGTGGGGCCCTCTAGAAGTTTCTACACCGCCTTTGAGCTCTATAAATACCAAAGTATTACAAAAATCCTAGAGGAGTCAATGAAAAATCATTTCAGCCGCCGCAAGTTCGTGAGCCATGAAAATCAATCTAGATTGTGTTTCGTAGAGGAACACGGTCACACAGGGGTTCACCATCCTCGTTGGTGCGCCTCCAATGATGCGTGAGTAGTTCATATCAGACCTATGGGTCCATAGGCAGTAGCTAGATGGCTTTCTCTCTCGTTTTTTTCTCAATACAATGGTCTCTTGGAGATCCATATGATGTAACTCTTTCTTTTGCGGTGTGTTTTTCCGGATCCGATGAATTGTGAGTTTATAATCAGATCTATGAAAACATGTTCATACTTGATTATTATATCCTCGTATTTATTCTCCAATATTTGGTTTTTGTCTGGGCAACTTGATCTTTTATCTTGCAATGGGTAGAGGTGCTTTGTGATTGGTTCGATCCCGCGATTCTCAATCCAAGTGACAGAAAGACACATGACACGCATGTATCGTTGCTATCAAGGATAAAACAATGGGGTCTATTCCTACATGAATAGATCATGTATACATCATGTCATCGTTCTTAAGGCGTTACTCCATTTCTCCATGAACTCAATACACTAGATGCATGCTGGATAGCGGTCGATGTGTGGAGTAATAGAAGTAGATGCAGGCATAAGTTGGTGTACTTTTTTGTACGTGATGCCTATATACATGATCGTTGTCATGAATATCGTCATAATTATTTGTTTTTCCATCAATTGCCCAACAGTAATTTGTCTACCCACCGACTTCTATTTTCTCGAGAGAAGCCACTAGTGAAAGCTACGGCCCCCGGGTCTACTTCACATCATCTATTTGCAATCTCTACTTTGCTATTTGATTTTCTACTTTATTTGCTCTTTTGTTTCCACATCTATATTATCAAAAAACCCAAAAATACCTTGATGTGTTCTATTTGCTATCACTCTTATTTGCATCTATCAATCTATCCTTACTTTTCCTATGAGGGATTGATAATCCCTCTACGTGTTGGGTTGTGAGGATTTGCTATTTGTGTGCAGGGGCTGCTTACATAGTCTTGTGGATCTTCCTACTCGATTGATACCTTGGTTACTTAACCGAGGGAAATACTTGTTGTCGTTGTGTTACATCACCCTTTAAGCTTGGAGGGATACCAACGCACTCGTGAGGAGTCATGTTCGAATTATACCCCTTGAAATACCCTATACGCTTTGCATCAGGCTCGAGAGCGTTTAACTGATCCATGATCTATTGGCCTGTCAACACATGTGGTGCCGAGTTTTTGACAACTATACCTTTGATAAAGTTCTTCTTGTCTTTTCTGAACTGACGACGAGGATCCAGGAACTACCTATGCAATTCAAAGCAAGAATACTTCTGACCCGCCTGCACCCAATGAAAATGAAGAGCGGCCTTGCATGTGGGGCACGGGAACCTTTGATGCACACCCCAGTCTGTGGATAGCGCATATGCCAGCAAGTCATGCATCGAGTACATGTACCAGACATGCATTTTGAAGTTTTCTTTTCTAGTGGCATCGTATGTCTTGAACAAATTATCCCAAGCTTCTTGCAATTCATCCTTAAGCGAATGCATGTACACATTCATATTCTTCCCTGGATAGTTGGGCCCTGAAATTATCAATGTTAGTAATATGTTCTTTCTTTGGATAATGTGTTTGGAGGGGGGATTTAGTGGAATGAAAAATACAAGCCAACAATTGTATTGGGTTGTCGTCATACCAAAGGGATTGAACCCATCTGTGGCGACGCGACCTCGAGGATGCCTTGGATATGCCGCTTTATCCGGATGTAATGCATCGAAGTGCTTCCACACAAAATCATCCGATGTGTGTACCAACATCTTTTTCCCATCTGCATCTAGTTCGGTTCTTTTGCCCAATTTGTGTCATGTCATATGTTTGGTCAAATCTTCGACCATGAAAAGACGCTGAAGTCTTTGTATGATTGGCATATACTGAAGAACATTAGCGGGGATTTTGGTTTGCCTCCTCTCACCCATACCGTTGTCTACCACAACATACCGGGAAGACTTGCAAATGGGACAACAGTTCAAGTCCGCATACTCAAGCCTAAATAAGGCACATCCTTTCTCACAGGCATCTATCTTCTCATAGGGCATCTTAAGTACTTGGAGTATTTTGTATGACTGGTACAGGTTTGGACGCATGACATGGCCTTTGGGTAGAAAGCGTCCAAATAGTGTCGTAGCATTCTCTATCCAAGTTGAATTGAGCCTTTAGATATATTACTTGTGTGATGGCATCCAACTGACAAAACTTAGTGTGCTCGTGGATAGGATGTTTTTATGACTCCAACATTTCATAGATGGCCTTTGCAGATTCCTCCATCTCATTGTCTGATTCTTGAGCATCATCAAAGTCTTGCACCATGTATTCGATCCCGGAACCATGCTCGTCAGTGCGGCGATGAACCACCTCAACTCTCGTACGTTGCCAGACTCACCATGAAATGTCCACACTGTATAATCAGACGTAAAACCCTTCTAATGTAGGTGTTTACCCATTTCATCATCTATCATATTTTTAAAGTTGTAGCACCTAGGATAGAGGCACCGGGTTTTTCTCTGGCCATTTGCAAATGCGGCTTTCACAAACCCCTTGGTTTTTCATTAACCATTCGTTGGGCATCTCTTTCTGACTAGTGTGACGGTGTACATCCACGCACGATCACTCATCTTGCCTAGCTACTAAACATATAAGAAATATATATATATATATATATATATATATATATATATATATATATATATATATATGTAATTCAATAGTTAATCAAGTTTGTCAGTTTTATTGCGTCCATGCAACCTACACACTAATAGGTAGAGATAGGTCCTAATCCGTCCAGAGTATGTGTAGATTCGGTTCGTCTTCCCATGCTCTGCTCCGGATCCGATGAAAAATTTCGGCAGTACATCCCCACTATTCTCCTGACACACGTCTCGGCAATAAACAAAGAGGATGTGTACCTGGAGAAAAATAGGGAGGCAATGACGAAATTATGCATCGGATCCGGATCAAAGCATATGGGAAATCGAATCCAATCTACACATACTCGGGCTGTCCATGGATAACGTTGGACAATTCAAAAGAATCATATTTATAAATATATGCAAATGCATGCATATTTATAACAATAACCCTTTCTAATGGGAGACGCATACTGGTCACGCATACTGATGATTTAATCTACCTATAGCTAGCAAGTTTATCGACAGGAAGACCGAAACAAAGAAAATGAAGGGGCGAGGAGGAGATGTCATTTGTGCTCACTAACGAACGCAAGGACGGATCTCGTTGAACGCACGGGGCGGTCATCGAACACTAGACCCTCGCAGCGACAAAACAACTGCACATTTAAATCCACCCGATCAACACGAATATTTAATCCCGATAGAAAAATCCATATATATATATATAACTACTTTTCCACTTCTATTTTCTTATCTTGTTCTTGTTCTTGTTATTCTTGTTCTTGTTATTCTTCTTCTTCTTTTCTTCTCCTCTTCTTCTTATCCCCTTCTTCTTCTCATATTTTTCTTCTTATTTCTCCTCTTCTTCTGTTTTTCCTCTTCTTCTCCCCCTTTTCTTCTTCTTTCTCCTCTTCTTCTAATTTTCCTCTTCTCCTTGTTTCCTCTTCTTCTATTTTTCCTCTTCTCCTTGTTTCCTCCTTCTTCTTCTTCTTATTCTTCTTCTTCTTCTTCTTCTTCTTCTTCTTCTTCTTCCCCTTCTCCTCTTCTTCTTCTTCTCCTCCTCCTCCTCCTCCTCCTCTTCTTCTTCTTCTCCTCTTCTTATTCATCTTCATCTTTTTTGCACTAACCTAATTAACATAAACTAACAGTAACCTAATTAACACTAACAACAACCTAAACTAGCAGTAACCAAAACTAACACATGCAATGAAATGAAAAAATACGATGAACAACTTACCAGAGGAGGGTCGATGGAGGAGGGCCGCCGCATGGATGGGGGTCTCGCCGTGGTGAGAGGGAGGAGGTGGGACACCGTGGGGAGGGGGGCTCTCTGCGGGGGAGGGGCTGGCTCTAGCGATGGGGCGCCACCGCAGTGGGAGGGAGGAGGTGGGGCGCCGTGGGGAGGTGGGGCGACGCATGAGAGTGAGGGAGAGAGAGGTGCTCGCCATGGGGAGGCGGGGCGGCCGGTAGGTCGGGGCGGCGGCCAATTGGTGGGCGCGACGGGCGGTGGGCGTCGGGAGCAACAGGAGGGAGGGAGAGGGAGAGATGGGAGTGGGGGTTACTTATAGCCGTGGTCTTTGCCGTCTACTAGAAGGTGACAAAGAAAGTTTGTCGTGTGCTAGCAGACAGCAAAGAAGGCACCCGTTTGACCTAACCAGGTCCAGGGCCCAGTGGGCCCATCTGGGTCCATTGCCATCTGCTTTTGAGCTTTTTGCAGTCAGCTAGCGCACAGCAAAGAAAGGCCTGATGGCAAATACCTTATTTGCCAACAGTCCCTTCTTTGCCATCTGTTTTTTGGAAGGTCACGATAAAGACCACCTTTGTCGTCTGCTGCCAGATGACAAAGAACTGACACATGGCAAATTTTCTGTTTCGAGTAGTGTATTTCTTCTCCGATATTTGGGTTTTGTTCTGCCAACTTGATCTTTTTATCTTGTAATGGGAAGAGGTGCTTCGTGATGGGTTCGATCTTGCAGTACTCAATCTTAGTGACAGAAAGAGACATGACACGCTTGTATCGTTGCTAATAAGGATAAACCGATGGGGTATTCCTACACGAATAGATCTTGTCAACATCATGTGAGCGCGCTTAAAGCATTACTCCATTTCTCCGTGAACTTAATACACTAGATTCATGCTGGATAGCGGCCGATGTGTGGAGTAATAGTAGTAGATGCAGGCATGAGACGGTCTACTTGTCTTGGAGGTGATGCCTATATACATGATAATTGTCTTGGATATCGTCATAATTATTCGCTCTTCTATCAATTTCCCAACACTAATTTTTCTACCCGTTGTTTGTAATTTTCTTGAGAGAAGCCACTAGTGAAACCTACGACCCGTGGATCTATTTTACATCATCTATTTGCAAGATCTATTTTGCTATCCGCATTTCCAATTTATTTGCTCTTTTATTTTGACATATAAATTATCAAAAAGCCGAAATTACCTTGCTACATATTTTTACCATTACTTTATTTGCATATATGAATCTATCCTTTTACCGTCTTATTTTTTCCACGATGGATTGACAACACCTACACGCGCTGGGTTGCGAGGATTTTTTTATTTGTGTGTAGGTACCGTTTACTTAGTTTTGTGGATCTTCCTACTAAATTGATACCTTGATTTCGTAACCGAGGGAAATACTTGACGCCGCTGTGCTACTTCACCCTTTAATCCTGGAGGGAAACCAACAGAATCAGGGAGGAGTCAACGATGGGTAAATAAATTACTGTTGGGCAATTGATATAAATGCAGACAGTTATGCAATTTTCACGACGATGATCATGTGTATATAGGCATCACGTCCAAAACAAATATGCTGACTCCTTCCTGCACATATTACTATTACTCCACTTCGAGAGCGCTTCTATGCTTGTATCTCTTCGTATTAAGTTAATGACAAACATAGGAACCCATTCGGTTGAACCCACTACAACGCACCTCTCTCATTGAAGAAAGATCAATCTACTTGGCTAAAGAAAATCAATAGATCGAAGAGAATTAAGAAGCTATAATGATCATGCAGGGTCAAAAGTAGTCAAACAGGTTGTGATCTATCCGCCGACCCTCGCGCCGCCTCCATCGGGCTACACAAGGGAGCCCACTAGCATCGGATTCTCCCCCACAATGCTCTGCCCTAGCTCCTCGCCGCTGCCTGAGGAGCTCGCTGGCAAAAAACGGCCAGGCTCTAGGGAGGGTCTCGGTGGTGCTCCTCTCAAGGCGATGCACGGTGGATTTGGCGTTTGAGTTTGGCAGGCTCCATCGGGCATGCGGAGCTGGCTCCTACAATGGCTGGCACAGTTCGTGGGTCCGACAGTAGGGCAACACCGCAGTGACCTCCGCTTCCGGGCGTGGGTGCAGCGACTGAGTGGATTTGGCGTGGGAAGGTCGCGCAGCAGTGCGTAGTGGATGTGTCCAACGGTCGGTGAGTTGGTATCGGGTGGTGCAGGGTGGCACAAGGTGCGGCCCAGAGGCCTTCGTGCAACGCAGATCTGCTGCTGGGAGTGGATGCGGTGGCGCCTATGCGCTCGTGGCGTGGTGGCGGGTGGAGCCGGTGGACGTCGAGCATGGGGATTGCGTTGTGCAGTGCTTCGGATCTGTTTGGATTCGGAGGTGCGGTGGAGCTCCAGGTGAAAGCCGAGCCCTGACTTTTGGTAGGTGCACACAATGGTGGTGCCATGGCATTGTTCCCCTTCTTGAAGGCATTGTTGTGGAGCTTCATTGCACGATTCTCCAGGAGAAATATATAGCTTTAGATGGTTAAAGCGAGCGATGTCGGCGGCTACGTCGTTTCCTTCTTTGAGGCATCGCCTTGGAGAGTCAGCATACTACTGTTTGCACGGATCTCTTTGACGTTGGGGATAGTGGATGTCGGGGCGGCGGCTCTGGGTGGTTTCTGTTTGTGCATCGAGATGGTGATCTCGACAACAATGTGAGTGGCAGCTTTATGAGGTGGCATCCGTGTCCCACTTGGGCGATAGGGGTGTCGTCCCAGTCGATGCGCCCCAGAGGGGGCGGTCTGACTTTACGTCAGGGCGGTGGCCCCAGATGTGGTGCGATGTTCGTAGTCTCGGAGAGGTTGCCCTAAGCAGCGTGGGCTGCGGGTAGCTCGGTTGTGCGGCGTTGTTGCTCAAAGGGAGATGTGGTATGTCAGGGTGGAGGCCTTGGAAGCCAGTGCTCGTTGTTTGTTCTAGGTGCGGCGAAGTGGTGGATATCGCGACAGTGGCCCTGAGAGTATCACTATGGCGTCCGGACTTCTGTGGCAACAATGATGGTTGGAGCAAGGTCGTCGACGCGATAATGGTTGCGGTTGTCGGCTCTTCTCCGACATGTCCATGGTATTGCCCCGGATTGTTTTTTGTTGTGGAGTCGAAGCTATGGTGCCCGGGCCTTGTTGTCTACGATGACTAGCTGTAGGTAGACCGTTTGCCGATCTTCCGTGGCGCTAGACGTGTCTGGTTTTTTTTTTTGAGTTCTCCGTCAGAGTCAGAGTTGCGTTGTTTGGCTGCAGGTCCACATGTCCCGGAGTGGACTTGTCCCTTGTTGTTCTGAGTTTTTCCCATTTTTCCGTAATTAGCTGGGAAAATATCTTCTGCTAAATTAATACATGAGGCAAACTTTGCCTTCATTTCGAAAAAATGACCATGCAAATAAGAATCATAATAGTTTTAGAGAATACTCAAATACTTTTCATGAATAATATGAACATAAACCCACAATTCATCGGATCCCAACGAACGCATCACACAAAAGAGTTACGTCAGATGGATCAAAGCAAAGATGTGATGGTCATTGTATTGAAGATCAAAAAAGAGAGAGATAGCCATCTAGGTACTAACTACAGACCCATAGGTCTTTGATGAACTACTCACACATCCTCATGTGGGAAGCAAGGTTGATGAACATGCCCTCCATGATCGACCCCCCTCCGGCAGGGTGCTGGAATAGAGCTCGAGATGAGGTTGCGACGAAACAAAGACTTGCGATGCAGGAAAAAAGTGTGTTGGTAATGACTCTAGGTTTTTTTGGAATATATGTGAATTTATTGTCTAGAGAACAAGGTCATGAGGGCCACTAGGAAGGGACAAGCCATCAGGGAGCGACCAGCCCCTTGGTCGCGCCATGTTGGCTTGTGCCTCCCTCGTGCATCCTCCGGTCTTCTCGTGAAGCTTCCAGCTCTTCTGTTGGTCCACAGAAAATCATAAAAAAGTTTCATGGCAATTGGACTTCATTTGGTACTATAAACCTGAAAAACAAAAAACACACAGAAAACACGAACCGGCACTGTGCATTGTGTCAATAGGTTAGTGCTCAAAAATAATAATAATTGGTAAATTATTACTCCAAAAGTATCCTAGAATGATAATATAATAACGAGGAACAAGAAAAATTTATAGATACGTTGGAGACGTATCAGCTATGTGACATCCTTAGTTGTTGCTACAGTAACCTCTGTAATTAAACTAAGTAAACCTATGCAAAGGATGCCACGTCACCGGGTTTCCTATCGTTCTTTTTCGATAGTTCAAAACAATTCGGATTTGAATTTAAAATTGAAGTCAAGCGATAAAAGTTTCGAATGCAAAAATAATATGGTTGGATGAATTATAGAAGTCCCCTAATAAGTTATGAAAGTGAATCGGGCATTTTTCAAATTATTATAATCCCTATATATTTACAACAGAAACTATATAAAAATAATAATATCTAAAAGAAAGTAAAAAAAAGAACAAAAAAAAAACAAAGCCCGTGGCCCAACTGGGCCAAAGGGGCCGAGCCGGTCACACCCACCGAGCCCCCCACGGGAAACCCTAATCGCGCCGCGCCCAGCACGCGTGGTTCCCATCTCCCACCGCTGCCACTCCCTCCCCTAGTCTCGTCGCTCACCCCCACCTAACGCCAGCTCCCATGTGGGGATCGGGCCCCACGTCGCCCTCTATCTCTCTCTCTCTCTCCAGTCGCTACCTCCCCACCCTCACGAGCGCACCCCCGCGTCGCTACGGCCCCACCCCTCTCTCCTCATTGCCCTGTGGCTCGCCCCATCTCCCGTCGCCCGCTACCCTCCCCTCGCCAGATCGGGACCGAAGCCCCTGCCGCCCCTCATTTCTTCCTCCCTCTACCCTTGTCACCCGTGTTGCGCCCGTCTCCCAGCCACCCACCGCGCCGGCGGCCGAGCCCCCCCTCACCATTCGGCTCCCAACCCGACAGCCCTCGCACGGGCCCTCCTCCCCTACTGCCCCACCGTCGCTGGCTCCCTTCTCCTCCCTCGTGCCTCTCCCCCGCAACCCCCACTCTCCCTGTCCTCTCCCAGCGTCGCCTAACCACCGGCCGCAGCCACCAGGGCCCCCCTCCGCCGGTCGGGCCCCTCCGCCGCGCGCCACCGACCCCGGCGGCCCCCCTCACCGTATCCACCTCGACGGCCAGCCCCGACGTCGAGCTACCACCTCGGCCTCCTCCTTGCTGGAACCGCGCCACCACCACCGCATCGGCCTCCTCCACCGTCTTCCCCGTCATCCTCCTCAACGGCTCCACTGGGCCTCGCCGCCCTGTTCCCCGGCAACACCGGTGAGTTCCGGGCCTCGGCCACCCTCCCGTCCTTACCCCCGTTCCGGTTTCGTTCAGGCGAACACCGCCGCGTTCCGATGCCGTTGAGGTCTCGTAGGTGGAGGTGGAGGTCGAGGTTGCCTCCTCTCTCTCTCTCTGTTGAGAGAGATGTGAGCACACAGATGTGCACACAGGTGTGAGAGAGAAAAGAAAATAAGAAGAAAAAGATAATGTATATGAGTATGTATGTATTAATGTATGTATATATATATATGTATTGCGTATGTATGCATGTTTGTAGGAAAAAAGGCATAAAATAAATAAATAAATAAATGTTTTTATCAATAAATAGATAAATAGATATATTATTTAATTAATTAGTTAATTAAGTAAATAGATAATTAAGATAATATGTTAATCAGGATAATTAAATCATCCTATTAGAGTATGACACATGGGTCCCCCACTAAGTTAACTTAATTAATTAATATTTAACCTTAATTAATAAATTGTGTCAATGACACGTAGGACCCACTGGTCAGATGACCAGTCAACTGCTGATGTCAGGATGACATCATGCGGATGTCATAATAGTATTTTAAATAATTAATTAAATCTGTTTTTAATTCCTAATTATTTAATAAAACTTTGAAAATTAATATAAAATAAACCGTAAGTGAGATCAAAATATTTTCAACATGAAAGTTGATCAGCAGAACGAGACGAACCCAGATACGCGGTCCATTCGTGTGTTACGCGTCCCTAGCATAACAAATGTGGAACTTTTCCATCGTTTTCAGTCTCACCGGTAGTAGCCACACACCCGGGAAATATCATCTGATATTTTCCCGACCCGTCTATGACGGATGTTACTGCGTTAGCTCATGCCTAGCCTGCATATTGCCATGTCATGCTTAGTGTACCTATTTTTGTTATTTATTGTTTCTACCCCCTCTTCTTATCGGTAGACCCCGAGACTGACGCTGCTGCCGGGTACGCCTACCCTCCCGACGACCAACCCTTTGTTGGAGAGAAACAAGGCAAGCAAACCTCCCTTGATCATCCCTATATCGCCTATGTCTTTCTTCCTCCTGCTTGCATTAGAATTTTGCTACTCTTGTAGTTAGCTGCTATATGTGATGCATAGCCTATTTTTGATGAACTGCTACTTTCAGTACTGCATTTTAAACTGTTTAGTATAGGTGGAGCAGTCATCCCCTCTGACCCCGTAGTCCAGTTGCCCTGCTTTGTTTTCAAGTCTCGATCCCTGATCGATGAGCCAGACCCGACACAACACTTAGACCCCCTTAGTTGTGCGACGCTACAGAGATACTATCGGGTAACGAGGGTGACACCTCACGAAGTATTCCTGATGATATCTATGTAGTACAACTAGTCGGTCGTATATATCGAGGGCGATTCCTCATTCACCATTCCCGACGATGCCTCCGTCGTGCAACCCTCAAGTGTGGGACCCTCGAGGGTGATTCCTCTAGGTCCACCTTGACGGATACATCATTCGGAATCCAACGAGGGTGATACCTCGGATTCCCCCTGATGTTTCTACCACACAGTTACTTGACCATGTTACTGGGATCGTTGATGAATAGTTGTTAGGCGGGTGGATTCCCGCGTGTCTGTGTTGATGGCTTAATTAAAATGATAATGGATTTGGGTACTTGATCTGGGTTGGTCGGAAGGCCTTATTACGCACTAACCGTCTGCGTGGAAAGAATTATGGGTACTCGACATTGCCGTATCTGCCGAAGCTCTTCAGACGTCAGCGATGGAGCGGCGTGCGCCCGAGTTTTCCCGAGATGCATCACTCTTGCATTAAAGGTTGCTAGGACTGACATCGGCCGCCCACGCATCATGGAGGAGCACGAAGGACAGGTGGGCCCACAAATCCTTTGTGCTTAGGAGTTAGACCGGTGGGTTGTCCTCTCTGTTGAGCTTAGGTGGGGCTGCGACGTGTCGATATTCCGAGGCCAGGCATGACCCAGAAAAGTGTGTCCGGCCAGAGCGTTATCGAGCGTGTTGGGGAATATGTTGTGCACCCGTGCAGGGAAGAACTTATCTATTCGAATAGTCATGTCCACGGTTACATGACGACTTGGAGTTGTGCCCTGATCTTATACAACTACAATTGTTACTTAACTGGAATTAGTTGCCCCGGGATTGCTTCCTCGCAGGGAGTCGAGGGAGGATCTCTGGCGTGACCTCATATAAGTATTGCTACAACAATATGACTATAATATTTGTGTTACCTTGCTCTACTCTCGTCTATTGCTACAAGACCCTGAAGATGCTAGTCTTCGATAGGACTAGGCCTTCTCTCTCTTCTTGCATTGCTACAGTCAGTCCACATATAAACCCCATTTTTTTGATACTGATGAATAATTAGCATAGTTCTGATGTAAGTCTTTCCAGTACTTTGGATGAGTACTCACCGCTGCTTTTCTCCCCCTTTGCCCCCTTGATCCGTTGCTACAACCAGATGATGGAGCCCAGGAGATGGAGTTTCATGCCTACGTCTGCCCCCTGATGATGTCTTCTTCGTGGAGGCCGATGAAGACTAGGAATAGCTTAGGAGGTTCCCAGGCAGGAGGCCTCGCCTCGTTCGATCGTGTTTCTGTTGTGCCAGCCTTCTCTAAGGCACCCCATGTTTAATGTCTGTACCCAGATATTGTTGCTTCCGCTGAGTCTTGTGTTTATCGAGCTTCTGTATTCTAGCCCTCGAGGCCCCTGGCTTGTAATATGAAGCTTGTATGTCTTTATGTGTGTTGTGATATCTTCCCGTGAGTCCTTGAGTTTGATCGTAAGCATTTGTGTGTATGATTAGCATACGATTAAATCGAGGGCGTCACAAGTTGGTATCAGAGCCGACTACCTGTAGGTAGCCCCCTTTCCAACTCCGTGGCCGAAGTTGAGTCTAGTGTTTGAATTTTTTACTAACATTGATGTTGTGGCTTATGGGCCCACATCTCAATTGGGTGGTATTAGTATCTTTTACTCCTTTCCTATACTCTGGTCTCTACTCTCTCTTCTCTTTCGGGTTAAAGGTTTTGCTAACTCTAACTCTCGGTTCTCGTAAATACTTCCTACCGGAGAGCCCCGTATTCCAGACGATGGCTTGATCCGTCAGAAGTCTTCGATGATACTCTCCGATGTTCTCTCGAGAACTGTTGCTCATCGCTTCTGCGATTGTCCTTCCTCCGTCAACCCTATGGTTGACGACATACAAATGTCGACCATATTTCTTTTCCAATTGCTCTTGTTTTACGAGATGCAACGAATTATCTTATCGGGGATTCGTCCATCATCAGTTGGCATGGGTTTCGAAAGTTCTTCGAACTGCTATTCGATCTTCCGGAATCCTCGGTAGCCTATTGCTCTTGACGTTCTCACCTGCTTGCATTATGGGTAAATCCATATGTCTAGCCGCATTCATTAAAATCCTTTGTGATTTTCCTATGATCTTATTGATTCTACCTTGGTGTGAATTCACACAATCATCTGTTGTGACTCATAAATTGTCTTCCGGCTTAGACGTCCTTCCAGACAGAGCTGGTTCTCGACAAATCAACTTTGGTTGGTTGTCCATCTAAGTTCATTCAACTTACTGGAATTTGATCGGAGCATCTGATTATGATACACCAACCTGGGAATCCTAATTCCTTTGAAAATTAAGTATCGATATTTTTCAGATGTTTCTTTAATCCGATGCCATGTGTTTTACCCCCCTCTGAGTGAGTACCGATACTCACATAAGATCTTTTGTGGACTTCCACACTCATTCTGGGTTATTATCCAACGACATCCTTTGCTTTCAAAAAATTCTTGTGATTGCTTCCCGTGACACATGATGCCATTGGTAAATTGTGTCTTCTCCCTCTGATAAGTTCTACCCTACGCTTTTGTC
Source organism: Hordeum vulgare subsp. vulgare (assembly GCF_904849725.1). Lineage (NCBI taxonomy): Eukaryota > Viridiplantae > Streptophyta > Magnoliopsida > Poales > Poaceae > Hordeum > Hordeum vulgare. The sequence goes on along the minus strand of NC_058523.1, from coordinate 192,152,996 downwards.
AGCCATGCCCTTCAAGCATGTGTTAATTACTCTTGGAGTGTATGGTATATGTTCCTAATGATACCCCGATGGGTTGAACCCATGCCTTCATGTGGGAACCCCGACTTATGAGTCAAGATCGCCGTGCTTAGTGATCCCAGATATCAATGCTCACCGAACACAGATATCGAATAAAAGAGTCTTACATCCAAGTACCGATTATTACAACACATGATCGAATGGTCAAGTTCACAAACATGGCCTAAGGCCAAATCATACAGATACATCTAATGGCGGAAATCATAGGGGCTAAGCGGGTGCCCATGCCATCAAGCCTACACCGACACGCATTCTGACTCAGAAGCGTCCTAGTTCGAAGGGGCGTCTCCGAAGACGTACTCATCTCCAAACTCCGGTCCCTCCATGTCTGGTCAATAACATAACAAGTGGCCAGCCAATGAGTACTTTGAATGTACTCGCAAATATCCCATGACATGAACAATGAAAGTGAAGGATAACAATAGCATGCATCTTTGCTGGAATTCATCTTAGTGGAATGATCATGAATATGCACCAAGTTAAAGAATTACTTTTGAAGAACAGGTTACAAATGTCAATATATCTGTCGAGGGCTGAACCATCTGGGCTCACCCCATATGCCAAGTCACCAAACTAGGTCATATCATTACTCTCATAACAACTCCTTTTTCAACACAACCCACACACACACTTGGTTTATGCGAAAATGACTCGACGTAGTTTAACCAGGATTAACCAACAGTCCTTGACCATGGACACGGCTATTCGAATAATTTTACACTCTGCAGAGGCAGTACGCTGGACCCACGATATTTAGGAAACTTCAGTGTCATCCATGACTCGCGGTATATAACATACCCGAGGTAACTACCCGATCAATGCCTTTCCCCTGACGATACTAGACAAAGAGGTCACCTCGATTGGTACCCAACCCACATATTGTACGTCTTACGAGCACCGACTCTGGACAGTATCAACCATGCGGGGACCAACGGTGTGCCTGGAACTCATAAAAATAGCATAGTCGTCCTACCTGGCACGACCCCATCACGAGAGTGACCACACATCACTCCCGCCACTAGTAATGTGGCTCTTTGCTAGCATTGACTAGAGTAATCAACATACCCCGTCCCATAAGGGGTAACATGGTCGTACTGTTAAGGTTGGGATGGTCGACACATCATAAATCTATTCCCATTTCCGAAACCATACTCACTAAAAATACCCGGTGCACCACTTCACCAAAAGTGGCCACCTAACTCATCATCACCCTCGGGCATTAGTGGCACCCGACGGGGGTTTTCATAAACTCTTGAATTATACCAACAACATGCTCATGCTAATATTCTAGTATTACTTATCAACATGATAATAGCATGATCCTCAAGGGTAGGATCAAACTCAATGCATGTGCTCCGGAGGAGCCATCGGTAACATCACATCAAATGATTTACCGACACTTATGATCATATGCAACGGAAATACTTGCTATCTTAACATGCAATATAACATATGCTCCGTCATGGTCAAAGGGATGCTTGCCTTGGTCAGCTAGGTATCCGGGGTCTTCGAGGTCTTCCGCTCCGATTCCCTCGTCACACGGGTTTGCTATCGCCGATAAAAGAATAATAAGAAATAGCTCACACAGAAACAGATCACAAAGCTATTTTAAAAATGTTCTTTATTAATGATAAATCTAGGTTATATTTTTGAAAAATATTTGCCTCAATTTTTCAAGAAGGAACATTTTTAAAATTAACCAAACAGAAGCAAAACTATTCCAATTTAGTCCTTTTTAATATTGCAAATAGAATAGTTGCTTGAAAAATTCAACCAATCATCTCATTAAATACTACATATTTTTAGAAGAATAATCATGGAAAAATTATATTTTTACACTTGCTAAATATTTTTATAAAAATCTTGGAAATCAGATTTTTAAAAATAAAGAAAAACGGACCAAGTCCCTGGCCTGGCTCGGCCTGGAACTGGGCTGGCCCATGGCCAGCCGACATCCTGCCGAGGAGCGCGCACCGTCAGGTTTGAACCTGACGTGCGGGGCCCTGTGGTCAGTGGTTGCAGGCTGTGTCGGGGAGAAGACTGGGCCACCGATAGGTGGGGCACACATGTCGGGGTCATCTCCTACCTCTAGACAGAGAGGAGGAGGAGCACGCCCGCGAGGCTGCCGACGTTCTCAAGCCCCAAAAAGGACAATAATGGATTCAGCATGGCGCCGCCTACCTGCTGGTGGTCGGAACAACGAAGGAGAGGCAGGGGGTTCGCCGGGGACAAGAAGGCCGCGGCGGAGGAGTTTCGGGAGGTGGTTGAGGAGGTAGCTAGGGGCATGGAAATGGTCAGGAAAGTTGGGGGAAAGCTTCCTGGGGTTGAGGGGATCAATTTGGTGGGTCGAGGAACGCAGGAGCCGACGTGTAGCCAGAGATTGACCGAAGCTCCGAGGCGGAGGGGCCTCGGTCGATCTCGAGCATCGGGGCTCTACTAGCTTGCTGGGGTGGCTAGGGAGGTGCTAGTGGTCGTGGTGAAGCTGTCTGAGGGGTGCTGGAGCGAGGGGGAGGGCTATAAATAGGCCCGCGATGGTGAGCCAATTCGGAAGCGCCGGTGACTACCGTGGCGCACATGGGGATGCAGAGAGGGGCTGGGGTCGAAACCACGATCTGAGGACATGGTTTTGGACTGCCAGAACCATTTGCTACGCAAGGAGAGAGGGAGGAGTCGAGCATCCGTGGCCGCGCAACCTTGGCCGGTTCTGGTGCACGCGGGCACGCGTCGAACAAGCTCTAGCGCGGGAGAGGAGGGGCCCTGATGGTTGCTCGACATAGAGGGGTTGTCAGGGAAGAGGTTGGACACCTTGGGGGAGGCTGGAACTGGCCGAGAGCGTCGCTCCACCTCGGTGGCTTCCTGTAGCGCGCCCAGAGCGCAGTTTTGGCATGCCACGACATGCTGGTGCGCTCTGAGGCACTTTGAACGTGTCTAGCATGTCCTGGCACTGGCTGGAAGTGTGCCTAGCCATTTGGGTCTCGTGGGAGCTTCAGCTGGTCAAGGGAGAAAAGAAATACTGGTGCTGTGAGCCTTGAACTGAAGCTCAAATTGGGGTTTTTGTCCTTTCCACTTTGAACCAGTGAGAGGCGAGTTGACTCGGGTTAGTCATAGATACTGGCCACCTAATCTATGAGTCTGAAGTAAAGGGGTTGGGTTTAGCTGTGGCTAAGAGGGCTTTTTCCCATCAGTTAGAAGGTGCTCGACAATGGTTTGAGGGGGTTGCACCCCACCACTGGTGCTGCAACTTAACAGGTTTGGGTTTGGTGCTAAAACATGGGGTTTCACCAAGTTTGAGCTCCATTGGACAAGTTTAGCTTTGTAAACTTGAAAACACCACTATATGACCAGATATGTCCCTTCCAAAGAGAGTGTGGGCAAACTAAGTCCCACAAATCTCATTTTTGGTGTGGAACCCTCATTTGAGGTATTAGGCACTCGTGCAAAGTTTCAGCATCATTGGACAAACTTAGCTATGTAGAGTTTCTCTAAGTTCAATCTGGACAAAAGGGGTTTTAGGGTTATTTGGGGTCCTTAATCACCTTGGATCAAGGTGAAACTTTATGTGGACACCAATTATGGCTTAGGGATACCACTGGAATTTGGAAATATTTCAAATGGTTAAAACAGACAGAAATGGTTTTCAGGGTTTTATTCAAATAATAATAATATAAAATAGGGTTAAAAATCTTATGTATGGAAAATATATGTCCTTCTAATCATCTCCAAATTTAATCAGATTTTTCTAAGGCACAAAAGTATTTTTCCATGTAGGAATACCAATTCTGGCCTCGGGAATGGACATGCAATTTAATTAGGAAAACAATTATGAAAATAATTATTTTTGTGGTTTTGGAATATAAATGTAAGTTAAAATTAGATCACCAACTTTGGGTAGAAACACCGCTTGCCACCAAAGGCATGTAATGCGACCTAAAGTAGGTTTTTTATCTTGATCAGAAACAAGTAAGGGTTTGTAGAAATAGTTCAATATTGTGAAATGGGGTTTTTATCATCACATGATCACACATACAAGCATACAATGACAATCATGGCACTCACATCATTAGTTTTGAAAAAGTTTTAACAAGCTCAGATTTTTGCATTACACAGAATGTGGTAGTAAAAACAGGGTGTGACACACCTATCCCCCTTACAAGAATATCGTCCCCGAGATTCCTAAGGTAGGTGCTAAAAAGGTCCGGAAACTCAGATCCGAGATAGTCTTCACGCTCCCATGTTGCTTCAGCTTCGGTGTGGTTGCTCCACTGAACCTTGAAATACTTGATGGTGCGGCTTCCGGTGCAATGCTCAGCATCATCTAGAATGCGGATCGGCTTCTCGGGTAGGTGAGATCAGGCTGAAGGTCAATGGCCTGATGGTCAATGTCCTTGTAAGGATCGGTATGATTTGGCGTTGACGGCACTTCCGAAGTTGTGACACGTGGAAGACGTTGTGCACACCCGAAAGTTCCGGAGGTAGCTCTAACTAATAAGCAACTTCTCCACGCCTTGTCGTGATCTTAAAAGGTCCAACGAACCTTGGAGCGAGTTTCTCTTTAACATGGAAACGCTTGGTTCCCTTGAGAGATGTGACTCGGAGGTACACCTCGTCTTCAAGGTTAAACTCCAATTCCCTGCGGCGAGAATCTACATAGCTCTTTTGTCGCGATTTGGCCACCTTCAGATTTTCTCGGACAAGTTGCACCTTCTCTTCTGCCTTGTGCAAAACTTTAGGCCCAAAAATCATCCCTTCACCTGTTTCGGAGCAGTTGAGTGGGATGCGGCACTTTCGTCTGTACAACACTTCAAATGGGGCAAATTGGAGACTGGACTGGTAGCTGTTGTTGTATGAAAACTCAGCGAATGGCAGACAGTCCTCCCATTTGGCACCATGTGCCAAGACACAAGCACGGAGCATATCTTCAAGTATCTGATTTACTCTTTCCGTTTGTCCGCCCGTCTACAGGTGGAAAGCGGTGTTGAAAGAGGGCTTGGTACCGAGGGCTTCTTGGAACTTCTTCCAAAATCTTGAGGTGAACTGCGTGCCTCGGTCAGATACAATCTCCTTGGGAACTCCATGGAGGCTTACAATACGCTCAATATAGTGACTAGCTAACTTGTTCCCATCATAAGTGGTGTTGACAGGGATGAAATGGGCCACCTTGATCAGATGGTCTACAATGACCCATATAGAGTCATGGCCTCTGCTAGACCTTGGTAAGTCGCTAACAAAGTCCATACCTATCTTGTCCCACTTCCATTCTGGCACCTGGAGAGGTTGTAGCAGTCCTGCGGGTCGCTGATGCTCAGCCTTGACTCGCTGGCACACGTCGCACTTGGCAACATAAGATGCAATTTATCTCTTCATGCCATGCCACCAGAATCTTTCTCGGAGATCTTGATACATTTTGGTACCACCAGGGTGAATAGGGTAGGGTGTATCATGTGCTTCATGTAGGATCAAGTCCTTGAGTTCACCCTTGTTGGGTACGCATAAACGTTTCCCAAACCACACTACTCCTTGTTCATCCATCGAGAATCCTGGGGCCTTGCCTTCTTGAATCTTCTTCTTGATGCCTTCAATGCTCTTATGACCCTTCTAGGCTTCCTTGATATCATCCTCCAGCGTTGGTTTGACTTCGAGGTTAGCTAGGAATCCTGATTCTACTAGCTCCAACCCGAAGTTCTCCACTTCTTCATACAAGGCAGGTTGCCTTTCCTTGAGCATGACGTTCAAGGTGTTGGTCTTCCGGCTTAAGGCATCAGACACTACATTGGCCTTACCGGGGTGATATTGAATGCTGAGGTCATAGTCTTTGATTAACTCCAACCATCTTCGTTGCCTTATATTCAATTCCCTTTGGGTGAAAATATATTTCAGACTTTTGTGGTCAGTGTGTATTTCACATCGCTTTCCCAGAAGGTAATGTCTCCACGTCTTCAAGGCATGCACTACCGTTGCCAACTCGAGATCATGGGTGGCATAGTTCTCCTCATGCAGGCACAGTTGTCGTGACAGATACGCCACTACTCTGCCATCCTGCATTAGAACCCCACCGAGCCCGGTCCTGGAGGCATCACAATATATCACAAACTCCTTGCTGATATCTGGAGTGGCCAATACCGGTGCGGTAGTTAATCTCTTCTTCAATTCTTGGAGGCTCGCTTCACATTCTGGCGTCCATTCGACCTTCTTGCCTTTCTTCAAGAGCTGAGTCATAGGTTAAGCGATGCGGAAGAATCCTTCTACGAACTTGTGGTAATATCCCATGAGTCCGAGGAAGCTCCTGACTTCCTTCACATCAATTGGCGATTCCCAGTTGGTTACCGTAGTGATCTTCGAGGGATCAACTCCAATCCACTGGTCGTCCGTCATGGTATGACCCAAGAATCCAACTTCGTTCAGCCAGAATTGGCACTTGCTGAACTTGGCATAAATTTTGTGCTCTCGAAGCTTCTCCAACACTAACCTCAAGTGTTGCTCATGCTCTTCTTCGGACTTGGAAAAGATTAATATGTCATCGATGAATACGACGACAAACTTTTCCACGTATTCCATGAAGACCTTTTTCATGAGGTACATGAAGTAAGCTGGGGCATAAGTCAATCCAAAAGACATGACAGTGCATTCATACAGACCATACCTGGTCACGAACGCAGTCTTGGTTATGTCTTTGGGTCAGATCTTCAATTGGTAGTATCCAGTCCGGAGGTCGATCTTGGAGACTACCTTAGCTCCATTTCGCTAATCTAACAAGTCTTCAATCTTGGGAAGTGGATACTTGTTCTTAATCATGACCTTATTTAGAGAACGGTAATCGACGCAGAGTATGATAGTCCCATCCTTCTTGGAAACAAAGAGAACAGGTGATCCCCAATGGGGCGCACTCGGACGAATAAACCCTTTCCCGAGTTGCTCATCCAGCTGCTTCTTCGATTCTGCCAGCTCTTTGTATCCCATCCTGTAAGGCTTCTTATAGATAGGCCTTGATCTGGGCATGAGCTCAATGATGAACTCGATGTCTTGGTTAGGAGGCATTCCTAGTAGCTCATCAGGAAAGACATCTGGGTACTCACAGACTATTGGCACTCGTTCGAGTCCTTCCTCTAACAGGTTGTTAACCCGTGGTGCTCGAGCGGGTACTGGCTCAGAGACATACTTGACTTTCACCCCTTGGTTGCTTGTCATGGTAATGGCCCTGTTGACATAGTCCAAGATGCTTCGATTCTTGGCCAACCAATCCATGCCGAGAATTACTTCTAGGCCTTGCGACTTAAGCACAATGAGATCCGCTGAGAAGCTCGTCCCATTGATAACTACTGTGACCATTCTACACCCTAGGTTGGTCTTCAATACTGCTCCCGGGGTTTGAATTGCCATTTGCCCGCGAAGCAGGGTAGGTGTTAAACCAAATTTTTCCGCAAACCTTTGTATAACAAAAGAATGCGATGCACCACAATCAAACAATATTGTTGCTGGGGTGGAGTTGACGAGGAACGTACCCAGAATGCAGTACGGGTCTTCATGTGCCTCTTCTGCGGAGATGTGATTAATCCGCCCCCTGTTGTGATACTGCTGATTGCGGGGAGCCTGATTCTTGCCTGGTGCTCCTTGACCTTGATTTGACGCATTGGGGCGCGATGCGTCGGGCTTCTTATTGGGGCACTGCCTTGAATAGTGCCATGTTTGTCCACATCCAAAACAGGTAACTTGCGCTGGAAGATTGGTCTTGACTCCAGTGTTGTTTGGCGGATTGATTGCTGGCTTGGTGTTGACTTGGTGTTGACTTGCTGCTGAGGTTGGTAGTTCTGGTGAAATGTTGGACACTTGTACTGTTGCTACTGATAGTTGGGTCTTGTAGGAGCTGACTGCCATGGGCGTGGCTTCGGGTTACTTGGTCCTCCACTACCCATTAGCTTGCGCTTACGGGTGTCGTCCATAGCACGACGCTTGTCTTCCAACATAAGGGCCTTATTAACCAGATCGCCGAAGGTCCGGCATTCACAAACAACCAGCTGATACTGGAGTGACTACCGCAGTCCTTCCATGAAGACATCCTCACGTGCGTATCTTGATAGGAGGTTGAACTTCTGCAAATACTCCTTAATGGATCCACTGCCTTGCCTTAAGGCTCGGAATTCTCGCTTCTTAATAGTCATCATTCCTGGATGAATGCGAGCAGCGCGGAATCCATCTTTGAACATAGGCCAAGTGATGACTTGTCCTGCTCGCATGACCTAAAATCCATCCCACCAAGCTCTGGTTGTGCCACCGAGACAGTGAGAAGCATAGATGACCTTCTCATTATCATCAGTGCATTTGACCAGCGCGAGGAGGTCTTCGATAGTATGGATCCAGTCATCGGCATCCAATGGTTCAGTCATCTCCATGAATATGGGTGGCGTAGTTTGCATGGACTCACAGAGAGTAGAGCAACCATTGCCATTCCCGTTCTATGGCGGGTTGTTCACCAAGGTTTGGGCCAGCTGCTGAATAGCAACATTGTTGGCTTGACGTTCCTCTCGAAGAGCTTGAAGGAACTGAGCCATAGTCAAGCTCTTGGGAGGAGGCGGTGGCGGTGGAACATCGTCTTGCTGCCCGTGGTGATATCCAGCTTGAGCTTCCCCTCCGTTTCCCTGTTGCTGACCTAAAGAGGCAGAGCAAGGGTTGCCGATGGTGCTGTTGCGAGTAGCATTCACCATCCTGTCACGGGAGTAGACAGGTCAATTTTTGCCGACTGGCGGAATCATAAGGGATGATGCTCTAGTAAATAGGGGGTCTGGTGTTGTGCTAGTGTGGAAATTTTTAAGCCAATGGTTTTAGAAGAACTAATGCATTAGATTAAAACAGGCGATGTAGTCTCTCCCAAGCTGCCTAAGGCAGAATGCGACTTGCATCCAACATGCTTACACAACACTAGTGGTTCACTGAACCTATACATGAACTCCTACGCTTGGGGAGTAATTCCTAATTGCCTACGCCACTAATGCTAAGCGGTAGACTGCGCGGTCTCATAAGCGGGTTCTGTGGGATCTTCGTTTTCATCTTCATCTCCACCTTCATCAGTGCTTCCCTTCTTTGAAGGAGTAGGGGAAGGAACCAGACCATCACGGCGTCTCTTGGTTGGCGAGGTAGCGAAAAGTTCGGTGTACTATTCCGCACTCAGGCGATGACTCTGAAGAGGAGTGGCCTAAAGCGGTGGTATTCCTCCTCAGAAGGCAAAGCCGGATGGTCCTACAGGTGCTCTTCCTTCTTCACCTTGCGGTTCTTCATCTTCTCCGTGCAGAGTAGATCCTTGACTTGGTGCAACTCTTGGCGAATCCTTGTTGACTCTTTGATCAGAAGGTGCGTCAAAGTGTCGGAGGAGAGACTGAAGTTGGTCTGAAACCTCAGTGGTGTTCCGTCCTCGGAAGATGGATTGAGTGTCCAACTCCCGTCTACCCCATCCTTAACAAAGGGTAGGTGATGAGTACCTGGCTCGTCAGCCATCTCGGGAAGGATGTCGCGGAGTCACACGAGCACTTCTCGTGCTGCGGTCTCGACTGCCAACATCAGATCCTCCATCTGTGGTCCCTCAAAGAACCAGCTAATCGGGGTGTCGTTAGCCTTCACTATCACATCCACGTGATATTCCTTGGTGTCGGCGTTGACCCAGTGCTCGTGATAGAGGAAGATGGGCGTGTGGTGTACATGACACTTCTCGAGGCTATCGCTCAAAAGTAGAGGAAAGCCCGTCTCCAGAAGCATCTCAGGTACGGCGGCCATCTACAAGATGTAGAGGGGAGGGTTAGAATGTTTTGAGTGGGTGCAGAATCTCAGGTTAAGGTCTATGTGCGCTAATCATTTCAGCTATCGTCCATGCTACCTAAGGCTTCCTATAGTCAACTTGGCTCTGATACCACCTCTGTGGGGACCCCGACTTATGAGTCGCGATCGCCATGCTCACTGATCCCAGATATCAATGCTCTCCGAACACATATACCGAATAAAAGAGTCTTACATCCAAGTACCGATTATTACAACACATGACCGAATGGTCAAGTTCACAAACAGGGCCTAAGGCCAAATCATACTAATACATCTAATGGCGGAAAGCATAGGGGCTAAGCGGGTGCCCATGCCATCAAGCCTACACCGACAGGCATTCTGATTCGGAAGCGTCCTAGTTCGCAGGGGCGTCTTTGAAGACGTACTCATCTCCAAACTCCGGTCCCTCCATGTCTGGTCAATAACATAACCAGTGGCAAGCAAATGAGTACTTTGAATGTACTCGCAAACAGCCCATGACATGAAAAATAAAAGTGAAGGATAACAATAACATGCATATTTGGTGGAATTCATCTTGGTGGAATGATCATGAATATGCACCAAGTTAAAGAATTACTTTTGAAGAACATGTTACATATGTCAATATATCTGCCGAGGGCTGAACCATCTGGGCTCACCCTATATGCCAAGTCACCAAACTTGGTCATATCATTACTCTCATAACAACTCCTTTTTTAACACAACTCACACACACACTTGGTTTATGCGGAAATGACTGTTTATATTTTTAGCAGGATCACCCAACTGTCCTTGACCGTGGACACGGCTATTCGAATAATTTTACACTCTGCAGAGGTAGTACACTGTACCCACGAAATCCGGGAAACTTCCGTGTCATCCACGACTCGCGGTATATAACATACCCGAGGTAAGTACCCGATCAATGCCTTTCTCCTGACCATACTAGACAAAGAGGTCCACTCGATTGGTACCCAACCCTCATGTTGTACGTCTTACGAGAACCAACTCTGGAAAGTATCAACCATGCGGGACCAACGGTGTGCCTGGAACTCATAAAAATGGCATAGTCGTCCTACCTCGCACGACCCCAACACGAGAGTGACCACACATCACTCCCGCCACTAGTAATGTGGCTCTTTGCTAGCACCGACCATAGTAATCAACTTAGCCTCATCCCATAAGGGGTAACGTAGTCGTACTGGTAAGGTTGGGACGGTTGACACATCATAAATCTATTCCCATTTTCGAAACCATACTCACTAAAAATACCCGGTGCACCAATTCACCAAAAGTGGCCACCTAACTCATCATCACCCTCGGGCATTAGTGGCACCCGATGGGGGTTTTCATAAACTCTTGAATTATACCAACAACATGCTCATGCTAATATTCTAGTATTACTTGTCAACATAATAATAGCATGATCCTCAAGGGTAGGATCAAACTCAATGCATGTGCTCCGGAGGAGCCATCGATAACATCACATCAAATGATTTACCGGCACTTATGATCTTATGCAACGGAAATACTTGCTATCTTAACATGCAATATAACATATGCTCAGTCATGGTCAAAGGGCTGCTTGCCTTGGTCAGCTAGGTATCCGAGGTCTTCGAGGTCTTTCGCTCTGATTCCCTCGTCACACGGGTTTTCTATCGCTGATAAAAGAATAATAAGAAATATCTCACACAGAAACAGATCACAAAGCTATTATAAAATTTTCTTTATTACTGATAAATCTAACTTATATTTTTGAAAAATATTTACCTCAATTTTTCATGAAGGAACATTTTTAAAATAAACCAAACAGAAGCAAAACTATTCCAATTTAGTCCTTTTTAATATTGCAAACATAATAGTTGTTTGAAAAATTCAACCAATCATCTCATTAAATACTACATATTTTTAGAGGCACTTTGGACGTGTCTAGCATGTCCAGGCACTGGCTGGGAGTGTGGCTAGCCGTTTGGGTCTCGTGGGAGCTTCGGCTGGTCAAGGGAGACAAGAAATACTGGTGCTGTCAGCCTTGAACTAAACCTCAAATTGGGGTTTTTGGCCTTTCCACTTGGAACCAGCAAGGGGCGAGTTGACTAGGGTTAGGCATAGATACTAGCCACCTAATCTATGAGTTCGGAGTAAAGGGGTTGGGTTTAGCTGTGGCTAAGAGGCTTTTTCCCATCTGTTAGAAGGTGCTCGACAGTGGTTTGAGGGGGTTGCACCCCACCACTGGTGCTGCAACTTAAAAGGTTTGAGTTTGGTGCTAAAACATGGGGTTTCACCAAGTTTGAGCTCCATTGGACAAGTTTAGCTTTGTAAACTTGAAAACACCACTATATGACCAGATCTATCCCTTCCAAAGAGAGTGTGGGCAAACTAAGTCCCACAAATCTCATTTTTGGTGTGGAACCCTCATTTGAGGTATTAGGCACTCCTGCAAAGTTTGAGCATCATTGGAAAAACTTTGCTATGCAGAGTTGCTCTAACTTCAATCTGCACAAAAGGGGTTTTACGGTTATTTGGGATCCTTAATCACCTTGGATCAAGGTTATACTTTATGTGGTCACCAAATATGGCTTCGGGATACCACTTGAATTTTTTAGGATTTTATTGAGAATATTTCCTTTGTAAATATTTCAAAAGGTCAAAATAGACAAAATGGTTTTCAGGGTTTTATTCAAATAATAATAATATAAAATAGGGTTAAAAATCTTATGTATGGAAAATATATGTCCTTCTGATCATCTCCAAATGTAATCAGATTTTTCTAAGGCAGGAAAGTATTTTTCCATGTAGGAATACCAATTCTGGCCTGAGGAATGGACATGTAATTTAATTAGGAAAACAGTTATAAAAATAATTATTTTTGTGGTTTTGGAATATAAATGTAAGTTAAAATTAGATCACCAACTTTGGGTAGAAACACTGCTTGCCGCCAAAGGCATGTAGTGCAACCCAAAGTAGGTTTTTATCTTGATCAGAAACAAGTAAGGGTTTTTAGAAATAATTAAATATTGTGAAATGGGGTTTTTATCATCACATGATCACACATACAAGCATACAATGACAATCATGACACTCACATCATTAGTTTTGAAAAAGATTTTACAAGCTCAGATTTTTGCATTACACAGAATGTGGTAGTAAAACCAAGGTGTGACACTTCATAAAACAATATGATCCGACAAGTTTTCACGAGTCTTGCTCTTCTGGTATTTTGCCAGATAATCTTCCCAAGCTACATCCTCATCAAAGGCGAGGGGTATATGGCACGTGATGCATTGATGAAGTGGGAGTCGACCTTGAACCTTGTGTTCATGCCCATGGAAATGGCGTTGATCTTACCATAGAAACTTCTCGTATCAATAATCATTCATTATGTGGTTTAAATCTGGTATCTGTGATCTTATCCTTTGCAATCGTGGTTCCGACCATGTTTTTCTACCTTGATTTCATTCTTAGACGAGTTAAAGTACTTGTCTTCTTCAGATCAATACATCGGTCAAAGTCTTAATGTTGGTCTACCTCCGAGTATTATTCCTTGTAGTTCGAGGATATCACGGAGCTATATAACTTCCCGTGAGCTCCTCATAAACTATGATATTTTCATTAATTCCAGTTTCCTCGTGTTTGAGTTGTTGGACACGCGAGTACATCGATAACTGAATCAAGTACGCATTGCGATTCAACAACTTTTAGTAATCTTCCTTGTTTACGAGTTTGTACTCGATCATGTCATGACAAGGTGTTAAGCTACATCATCATAATCATGTTGGAGCTTGACCATGCTATATGTGTCCTCCATCTCTGGAACACAATTCCAACTGTGCAATAAGCTTGCATGGAGCTTTCCACATCATTTTGGTTGTCCAGAAAGGCAATCTCAATTCTAAGCTAGCAGTCTTATCTGTGATTCCAACAACCTCTTGCTTCATCATTCCCTTGCTTGATGTTGTCGCTGAACGATTACATCTTCGTGAAGCTTCTCGACAAATGTGTCGTGATCATCATCAGCATTCTGAGCTCTTGCAGGGTATTGACCGAATGCATGATGAGAAATGCCATCCTTGCCCCTCGTTGATTTGTGTTTTCATCGACAACCCTTTTTGCCTTCCCTCCAACACAAACTTGATCATGTTTTGTGTTGTCCTTTGAGTTCCTTGCTAATTCCGCTTATGTTATCTTCTACCTTGGAGTACTACCATCTTTATGTCAAGAATGTTGTGAGCATTATTTGCACCTCTTAAGAATTCTTGATACACTAATACTTCTCGCCATCACCATTCATTTCTTGGTCCCGTGTTATTTCAAACCATAAAACCAACAAGTGGACTCTGATGTGTGATCCCAATACTTCTCGCAACCCTATTGCCTTGAGGTTAACAACTGATTGTTTCATTGTTAATGTGTTGGGTGTTGAATCATCATTTTGACATTGGTCGTGCCACTCTGTTTGTATTTCCGAGCGCACCATTCAACCAGTTTCTAATTGTTGTTGTTCCCTCGAGCATACGACATTATGGCATTTGACTTGACAAATGCTATCTCCTTGATGTTATAATTTTGGAAATTCATCCCTGTCAAAATCTTGAGGGATTGTTGTTGAGCCCATTGGCCGCACCCTCAACTTCTTCATGTTCCACTATGAAGCTCTTGAAAGCATTATCCTTGTGCCTAGCTCATGAAGAATATGTTGGATAGAAGAAGTGTATTTCTCAAAGTTCATATGTACTCTTTCTGTCGTGAATATGTGAAAGTTTTGTTTCGCTTCATCTTGGGAAATACCAAACCATTCACGCATGTGCGAAGTGTTATATGTTTTGAACATTTGTTATCTTCACTTCATATAACTTCTCTTAGCACGCCAAGACACTGACTGATTTGATCAAGTAAAAGAAGTTTCTTCATAAGAGCTAATCCAGACTTACACATGGGACCTTGTTATCCTTGATGATGGCTCTCAAATCAGAACTCGGTTCCATTATGTTGTAAGAATTCCATGTGGGCACGAATGTCTTGACATTGTGTTCATATGTGTTACAATCCAACTCATAATTCAATACGTGCTTCCGAAGTTCATATCCCGAGGATCTTGCATCACCATCTTGTCGATTTTGTCGCCCCCTTTTCTCCTCAGGCATCCCGAGCCTGAGGTACCCTGACACCAATCATATCTGAATCTCGGGCAGATATGATGGTTGGAACATTTCCCAATAATTATAACTTTGTTCTTTAGGTAAACTGGTACGGTGCTGTCTTTCCAACACACCGGGCCGAAGGACCTATTGTTATAAATTCTTCCATACATAAGATTCCCCATTCTTCCATGCGGAAACTATATGACTTAGTTTTATAAGTTGTTCCTCATGGTTCCTCTTTTGTATACCCATAAGTCCGACCTTTATCTGATGGCCATGTCGTTGCTACCCCGAAGCACGGATGTGGTACTTCAGATTTCAACACGGACATTGGAAGCAAAATGCTAAATTGTTCCTGATCAATTATCCATACCGCATGGTATGGGTAAACATCATGATTCTTCTTGCCTCTTTATCAAAATGGTTATGTACTGGATGACCTATCATGTATACCATACTCTATGTTTTCCTCGGGAATGGTATACTCTAATACTTGTGTGTGTGAACACATTCTCATTCCCATTGGTCTGTTTGACCTTTCTTGTGGCATAACTTATCTAAGCAGTGTTAATTCCTTGCTTAGGTAGAAATCTCGGTATACAACTCTGTCAGTAAAACCCTGTTACTATTGTGGATAACATTCCGGTAGCCGCTAGTGGACGAGAACTTTGCCTATTGGTCCGCCTCATTTTAGCGAGCAGGAAAATGGTTCTATTCGTCCCCCGCCCTTGGTACCGACGTTGTTGCCAACATAACTGACATGTTATCCCGTGACATGTCTTGCTACCAAGACCGTATAAGATGTCGCCGCTCTGCCTATTCTTGGCCCACATGGTGGACCCATAACCCAAAGTTCCACAAGATTGAAACCTGACTCTCCTATACATCTTTGACTCCAAAGTATCCTTTACACTTGGCTTCGTATGAACTTTCTGAGGCACCATCCACTCGAATGATCATTCTTCGGTCCGGATGTTATCCAACATGTCGAAGATCAAGTCCGCATTATTCTTGAGAATCTGAAGACTTCTCAGTCTCGTCAGAAGGGTTAGTATGATCATCGTCATTAAGCTATGGTCTATCAACATGGCGAAAAGGCTTATCTTTGTGTCACACCAATGAGAAGCGCACACCGTTTTGGGATCAAGGGCAAGTTAGCTCCTCGCTATATTGGTCCTTTCACTTTTCTCGAAAGGCATGGAAGAGTGTCTTATCAATTGGAGCTGTCGGCGAACCTTTCTCACGTACACGATGTCTTCCATGTGTATCAGCTCCGTCGCTTCTTCAAGGATCCTATTCAAGAACTGGATCATGATATGCTTGAGCTGCAACAATACCTCTCTTATAAAGAGCATCCGGTCTGCATTCTCGACCTGGCTGAACGTCAGACTCGTCGCAAAGTCACCAAGTTCCTGAAAGTGCAATGGTCAAATCATTCTGAAGATAAAGCCACTTAGGAACGCGAGGATCATCTTCGTGATGAATACCCCGATCTCTTTCCTTCTACCTCTAAATTATCGGGACGAGAATTCTTGTTAGTAGGGGAGAGTTGTGACATCCTCAGTTGTTGCTACAGTAACCTCTGTAATTAAGCTAAGTAAACCTATGCAAAGGATGCCACGTTGATATGTCCATTTTGCATCATGCTTTCATGTTGACATTTCTCGCTTTATGGGTTGTTATTATACTTTGTGGAACCTTACTTATGCCTTTTCTCTCTTATTTTGCAAGGTTTATGTAAAGAGGGAGAATACCGGCAGCTGGAATTCTGGACTGGAAAAGGAGCAAGTCTGAGTCCTCTATTCTGCGCAACTCCAAATGCCCTAAAAATCAACGTGGATTTTTTTTTGGATTTTATAAAAAATACTGGGCGAAAGAAGTGTCAGAGGGGAGCAACCAGGGGCCCACAAGCCTGGTTGCCGCGGTCTACCCCCCTGGCCGCGGCAACAGGGCTTGTGGGCACCCTGGCAGCCCACTAGCCCCCTATTTTGCTATATGAAGGGTTTCGTTCCACAAAAAATCAATCGGGAGCTTTTTCGTGGTTTCGCCGCCGCCACGAGGCAGAACTTGAGCAGATCCAATCTAGAGCTCCGGCAGGACGATCCTGCCGGGGAAACTTCCCTCCCGGAGGGGGAAATCGTCGCCTTCGTCATCACCAACACTCCTCTCGTCGGAGGAGAGGCATCTTCATCAACATCATCATCAGCACCATCTCCTCTCCAATCCCTAGTTCATCTCTTGTAACCAATCTCCGTCTCGTGACTCCCATTGGTACTTGTAAGGTTGCTAGTAGTGTTGATTACTCTTTGTAGTTGATGCTAGTTGGATTACTTGGTGGAAGAGTTTATGTTCAGATCCTTGATGCTATTCATTACACCTCTGATCATGATTATGATTATGCTTTGTGAGTAGTTACTTTTGTTCCTGAGGACATGGGATAAGTCATGCTAATAATAGTCGTGTGAGTTTGGTATTCGTTCGGTATTTTGATATGTTGTATGTTGTCTTTTCCTCTAGTGGTGTTATGTGGACGTCGACTACATAACACTTCACCATATTTGGGCCTAGAGGAAGGCATTGAGGAGTAGTAAGTGGATGATGGGTTGCTGGAGTGACAGAAGCTTAAACCCCAGTCTATGCGTTGCTTCGTAAGGGGCTGGTTTCGGTCCACTAGTTTAATGCTATGGTTATACGTTTTCTTAATTCTTCTTTCGTAGTCGTGGATGCTTGCGAGAGGGGTTAATCATAAGTGGGATGCTTGTCCAAGTAAGTTCAGTACCCAAGCGCCGGTCCACCCACATAACAAACTATCAAAGTAACGAACGCGAATCATATGAACATGATGAAAATAGCATGACAGAAATTCCCGTGTGTCCTCGGCGGCGTTTTTCCTCTTATAAGACTTTGCTCAGGCTTGTCCCTTGCTACAAAAGGGATTGGGCCACTTGTTGTACCGTTTCTACTACTTGTTACTTGTTACTTTTCGCTCTTTGCGTTTCACCACACTACACCATCACTTGTTACCGCTACTTTCAGTGCTTGCAGTTATTACCTTGCTAAAAACCGTTTATCAGAGCCTTCTCCTCCTCGTTGGGTTCAACACTCTTACTTATCGAAAAGACTATGATTGATCCCCTATACTTGTGGGTCATCAAGACTCTTTTCTGGCGCCGTTGCCGGGGAGGAAAGCGCCTTTAGTAAGTGGAATTTGGTAAGGAAACATTTATATACTGTGCTGAAATTTATTGTCACTTGTCACTATGGAAACTGTTCCTTTGAGGAGTTTGTTCGGGGTATCTTCACCATGAACGGAAGCACGAGGAGTTGTTCCTCAACCTGAGGTACCTACTGAAAATGTCTTTTATGAGATTCCTTCGGGTATGCTTGAGAAACTGCTGGCTAATCCTTTTACAGGAGATGGATCTTCACATCCAGACTTGCATCTAATCTATGTAGATGAAATTTGTGGTTTACTTAAGCTTGAAGGTTTGCCCGAGGATGAGGTAAAGAAGAAAGTCTTTCCTTTATCTTTGAATGATAAGGCGTTGAGATGGTATAGGCTATGTGATGATACTGGATCATGGGACTACAATCGGTTGAAATTGGAATTTCATCAAAAGTTTTACCCTATGCATTTAGTACATCGTGATCGGAATTATATTTATAACTTTTGGCCTCGTGACAGGGAAAGCATAGCTCAAGCTTGGGGGAGGCTTAAATCAATGCTATATTCATGCCCCAATCATGAGCTCTCGAGAGAAATTATCACTCAAAACTTTTATGCTCGGCTTTCCCATGAAGATCATACCATGCTTGACACTTCGTGTATCGGTTCTTTTATGAAGAAGGATATTGACCACAAGTGGAATTTATTGGAAAGAATCAAACGTAACTCTGAAGATTGGGAGCTGGAAGAAGGTAAGGAGTGAGGTATGAATTTCGAGTTTGATTGCGTTAAATCTTTTGTTGAAACAAACACTTCTAGAGATTTTAGCGCTAAGTATGGACTTGACTCTGAAATAATAGATTCTCTATGTGAGTATTTTGATGCTCATGTTAATCTTCCCAAAGAGAAGTGGTTTAAATATCATCCCCCTGTAGAAGTCAACATAGCCAAAACCAATCTAGTTGAGGAGAAAGTCATTTCTTTTAGTGATCCTGTTGTTCCTTGTGCCTACGCTGAGAAACCACCTTACCTTTCTAGGAAAAAGGATTATTCTAAAGCTCCAACTGTGATACGTAGGGGTTACATTAGACCACTTGCACCCCCTGAGGAAATTAGAGTTGAACCTAGTGTTGCTATTATCAATGATCTCTTAGTCGAAGACATAGATGGGCATGTTATCAAATTCTGTGAGGACTCTGCTAGAATTGCTAAACCTCACGCGAAAGACAAATACAGACCTGTAGTTGGCCTGCCCGTTGTTTCTATCAAGATAGGAGATCACTGTTACCATGGTTTATGTGATATGGGTGCTAGTGTTAGTGCAATACCCCGTTCCCTATATGACGAAATCAAAGATGAGATTGCACCTGCTGAGTTAGAACCCATTGATGTCACTATTACGCTAGCTAATAGAGACACTATTTTCCCTGTGGGAATTGTGAGAGACGTAGAAGTCCTGTGTGGTAAGACGAAGTATCCTACTGATTTCCTCGTCCTTGGTACTGCACAATATAGCTTTTGTCCCATCATACTTGGTAGACCCTTTCTCAACATTGTCAATGCTCACATTGATTGCATTAAGTAGACTGTCACTGTTAGTTTCGAGGGTGTGTCTCATGAATTTAACTTCTCCAAGTTTGGAAAATAACCCCATGAAAAAGAGTCATCTGGTAGGGATGAAATCATTGCTCTTGCCTCTATTGCCGTGCCTCCTAAGGATCCTTTAGAGCAATATCTGCTTGAGCATGAAAATGATATGCATATGGAGGAAAGAGATGAGATAGATAAAATTGTCTTAGAACAATATCCTATTCTCAAGAATAATCTGCCTGTTGAACTGCTTGGGGATCCTCCCCCACCAAAGGGTGATCCTTTGTTTGAGCTAAAACAGTTACCAGATACTCTTAAGTATGCTTATCTTGATGAGAAGGAGATATATCATGTTATTATTAGTGCTCACCTCTAGATTCACGAAGAGAAGAAGTTATTAAAAACTTTGAGGAAGCACCGTGCTGCTATTGGATATACTCTTGATGATCTTAAGGGTATTAGTCCCACTCTATGTCAGCACAAGATTAACACTGATCCTGATTCTATGCCAGTTGTTGATCATCAACGGAGACTAAATCCGAGGATGAAAGAGGTCGTGAGAAAAGAAATATTAAAGCTTCTGGAAGCAGGAATCATCTATCTTGTTGCTCATAGTGATTGGGTAAGTCCAGTACATTGCGTACCTAAGAAGGGAGGTATCAACGTCATTCCTAATGATAAGAATGAATTAATACCACAAAGGATTATTACAGGCTATAGGAAACTGAACAAGGCAACTAGGAAAGACCATTATCCTTTGCCGTTTATTGACCAGATGCTAGAAAGGCTATCTAAACACACACACTTCTGCTTTCTAGACGGTTATTCAGGTTTCTCGCAAATACCTGTTGCACAATCTGATCAAGAGGAAACCACCTTCACATGCCCCTTCGGTACCTTTGCTTATAGACGCATGCCTTTTGGCTTGTGCAATGCACCAGCCACCTTTCAAAGATGTATGATGGCTATATTCTCTAACTTTTGTGAAAAGATTGTTGAGGTTTTCATGGATGATTTCTCCGTCTACGGTTCTTCCTTTGACGATTGCCTCAGCAACCTTGATCGAGTCTTACAGAGATGCAAAGATACCAACCTCGTCTTGAACTGAGAGAAGTGCCACTTCATGGTTAATGAAGGCATCGTCTTAGGACACAAAATCTGTGAGAAAGGCATTGAAATTGATAAGGCTAAGGTTGATGCAATTGATAAAATGCCTTGCCCCACAGATATCAGAGGTATACAAAGTTTCCTAGGTGACACTGGTTTCTATAGGAGGTTCATTAAAGACTTCTCTAAGATTTCTAGGCCTCTTACCAACCTCTTGCAGAAGGATGTTCCTTTTGTTTTTTATGAGGAAGGAAGCTTTCGAAATAATTAAGAAGGCCTTAATAACCGCACCTATTGTACAACCACCTGATTGGAACCTGCCCTTTGAAATCATGTGTGATGCTAGTGATTATGTTGTTGGTGCTGTTCTAGGACAAAGAGTTGACAAGAAGTTGAATGTCATTCACTACGCTAGTAAAACTCTAGACAGTGCCCAAAGAAACTATGCCACTACGGAGAAGGAGTTTCTAGCAGTCGTGTTTGCATGTGAAAAGTTCAGATCTTATATAGTTGACTCCAAAGTCACTATTCACTCTGATCATGCTGCTATTAACTACCTTATGGAGAAGAAGGACGCTAAGCCTAGGCTAATCAGATGGGTTCTCCTACTACAGGAATTTGATTTGCACGTCGTTGACTACAAGGGTGCTGATAACCCTGTAGCAGATAACTTGTCTAGGCTGGAGAATGTCCTTGATGACCCACGACCTATTGATGGCAGCTTTCCTGATGAGCAACTGAATGTCATCCGCACTTCACATAGTGCACCGTGGTATGCTGATTACGCAAACTATATCGTAGCCAAATACATACCACCCAGTTTCACCTACCAGCAAAAGAAGAAATTCTTCTTTGATTTGAGACACTACTTTTGGGATGATCCTCACCTTTATAAGGAAGGAGTAGATGGTGTTATTAGACGTTGTGTGCCTGAACATGAACAGGGACAGATCATCTAGAAGTGTCATTCCGAGGCCTACGGAGGGCACCATGCTGGAGACAGAACTGCTCATAAGGTATTGCAATCAGGTTTCTATTGGCCCAATCTCTTCAAGGATGCCCGTAAGTTTGTTTTGTCTTGTGACGAATGTCAAAGAATAGGGAACATCAGTAAGCGTCAGGAAATGCCTATGAACTATTCACTTGTCATTGAACCATTTGATGTCTGGGGCTTTGATTATATGGGACCCTTCCCGAGATCCAATGGGTACACTCACATCTTAGTTGTTGTGGACTACGTCACTAAGTGGGTAGAAGCTATCCCCACTAAAAATGCTGATCACCACACCTCTATTAAGATGCTTAAAGAAGTCATTTTCCCAAGATTTAGAGTCCCTAGACATCTGATGACTGATGGCGGTTCACACTTCATTCATGGTGTTTTGCGCAAGATGCTCGCTAACTACGATGTCAACCATAGAGTTGCATCTCCTTATCATCCTCAGTCTAGTGGTCAAGTGGAGTTGAGTAATAGGGAGATCAAATTGATCTTACAAAAGACCGTCAATAGATCTCGAAAGAATTGGTCTAGCAAAGTTGATGATGCACTATGGGCTTATAGGACTGCTTATAAGAATCCCATGGGCATGTCGCCGTATAAAATGGTTTACGGTAAGGCGTGTCATTTACCTCTTGAGCTGGAACACAGAGCTTATTGGGCAATCAAAGAGCTCAACTTTGATTTCAAACATGCCGGTGAGAAGCGGTTGTTTGATATCATCTCATTAGATGAATGGAGGGCCCAGACATATGAGAATGCCAAGTTGTTCAAGGAAAAGGTTAAGAGATGGCACGACAAAAGAATACAAAAACGAGAGTTCAATGTAGGTGATTATGTCCTGCTATACAATTCTCATTTAAGATTCTTCGCAGGCAAGCTTCTCTCTAAATGGGAAGGTCCCTACGTTGTGGAGGAAGTATATCGTTCCGGTGCCATCAAAATCAATAACACGGAAGGTAATTTTCCTAGAGTGGTAAACGGGCAAAGAATCAAGCATTACATCTCTGGTACTCCCATAAATGTTGAGACCAATATCATCAATATCATAACTCTAGAGGAGTACATAAGGGATGTTTATTAGCCTGTTTCAGACCCTGAAAACCAAGAGGTATCTGTTTTGGTAAGTAATTGGACTCTGAAACTTTTACAATAGGAAATTTTCTCCGTTTTGGAATTTATGGAAAAATTAGAAAAATAAAAAGCAGTCAGGAGAGAGCACGAGGCGGCCACAAGCTTGGTTGCCGCGGCCTCCCCCCTGGCCGCGGCAACAGGGCTTGTGGGCAGCTCGTGTGCCTCCCGGACTCTGTTTTCTTGTGGAGCACTCCTTCTGGTCCAAAAAAACATTATATATACACCCGAGGGATTTGATCTCCGTATCGCGTAGTTTTCCTCTGTTTTCGTTTCAAGCCTGTTGTCTGCCGTAGATTTAGAGCAAATATGTCTCAGGAATATGTTGGGGAGAATAATATTCCTCAAGTTCATGAACAAGAAGATGCTGATCTGAAAAGAGTAGAAGTCACGGAAGCCAGGGACAAAACTAAGGAGAAAACCCAAGCTAGGGAGGAAGCTCAACCTAGGTTCAACGTTGAAGACATTGAAGGAGTAGATTTTCTCCAACCCTTCCTCCACGTGCTGTCTCCATCCTTGATTGAACTCTTGAGGTTTTTTGAAACAACTCGTGCTCGCAATATTTCCCTTTCTAGTGAAGTTGTTTTGCTGGAAAACCATGTCCCAGATCTCAAAGGTATAAATCAAAGATTGATATCTCTCTTGGAATTAAAGACGGAGGATCAAACTCATGTTGCAACACCACCACCATCACCACCAAAGGAAGACAACTAAGCATTGGTATGGGCAATCCCTTTGGCTTTTTCCAAGCTTGGGGGAGTTGCCCTGGTATCGTATCACCGTTATATCTTTTTCTTTTACCTTTGTTTTAGTTCTTTCCTTTTTAGTTTTTATTTTTTCTCTTAGTGGAATAAGTCTTTAGTGTTTTAGTTTGAGTCTTTTGCTTTGTGTCTCCCCCGATGTATTCGAGCTTGCGAGCTATATAATAAAGGGTATCTTAGTCAAGGGCTTTGTTTTGTGCCGTGATCAAAAGTATGAAAAGAACGATAGCATGAAAGATCATGAGATGATCCTATGGAAAGTGATAGCTTCACTTATAACAAGTATGATGATTGAAACTTGTTGAGAGTAGACCAACATAGACCTCGGTCATTGTCGCAATTAATAAAAAGTAATAAGGAAAGAGAGGTTCACATATAAATATATCATCTTAGACACTTTCTATAATTGTGAGCACTCACCAAACTATTACATGCTTAGAAGTAGATGTTGGACAAGGAAGACAACATAATGAATTGTGTTTGCTTGGTTCCAAACAATGTTATATGATTAGAGATCCCTTAGCATGTGATGATTGCTTCCACCTCATATTAGCCAAAACTCCCGCACCAAGTAGAGATACTACTTGTGCATCCATAAACCTTCAACCCAGTTTTGCCATGAGTGTTCACCATACCTACCTATGGATTGAATAAGATCCCTCAAGTAAGTTGTCATCGGTGCAAGCAATAAAAATTGCTCTCTGATATGTATGATCTATTAGTGTGTGGAAAATAAGCTTTGTACGAACCTGTAATAGCTGTGGCAAGGAACAGAAGTAGTGACAGCAGTAGCAAGTAGCAACAGTAGTAAGCGACAATAGCAGTAGAGCAAGACAAGTAATAGCAGTAGCAACAGAGCAAGACAAGTAACAGCAGTAGTAGGACAAACTCGTAGGCAATGGGTCGGTGATTTGTTTGGATGATATTCATCATGCAACAGTTATAACACGGAGAGATATATGGCTAGCTCCCGTTCGTCAATGTGATGTAGGCATGCTTTCCGTGTGTCGTCATACGTGCTTAGGGAAAAGAACTTGCATGACATCTATTGTCCATCCCTCCCATGGCAGCGGGGTCCAAAAGGAAACTACGGGATATTAAGGTTCTCCTTTTAATAAAGAACCGGACCAACGCATTAGCACTTGGTGAACACATGAACTCCTCAAACTATGGTCATCACCGGGAGTGGTTCCGGTTATTGTCACTCCGTGGTTGCCGGATCATAACACATAGTAGGTAACTACAACTTGCAAGATCGGATCTAAAACACACATATATTGGTGACAACAGAATAATTTCAGATCTGAAATCATGGCACTCGGGCCCTAGTGACAAGCATTAAGCATGGAAAAGTAGTAGCAACATCAATCTCAGAACATAGTGGATACTAAGGATCAATCCCCGTCAAAACTAACTCGATTACATGATAGATCTCATCCTACTCATCACCACCCAACGAGCCTACGAATAGATTACTCACGAATGATGAAGAGTTTCACGGAATTGGAGAGGGAAGAAGGTTGATGATGACGATGGCGACGATTTCCCCTCTCCAGAGCCCAAAACGGACTCCAGATCTGCCCTCCAGATGAAGAACAGGTTGTGGCGGCGCCTCCATATCGCAAAAACGACGAAATGTTCTCTTTTTATTTTTTCTGGGACAAAAGTGAACTTATAGAGCTGAGATTGGGGGCGGCAGAGCTACGTGGGCCCCACAAGCTTGCCATCCGCCACCAGGGGGGTGGCGGCTACAAGGCTTGTGGCCCACTGGCCCACCCCCTTAGGTGGATCTTTGCGGAGGTATTTTTCATATTTTCCAAAAATAATCTTCGTAAATTTTCAGGACATTTGGAGAACTTTCAGTTCTGCACAAAAACAACACCAAGGCAATTCTGCTGAAAACAGCGTCAGTCCAGGTTAGTTCCATTCAAATCATGCAAATTAGAGTCCAAAACGAGGGCAAAAGAGTTTGGAGAAGTAGATACGATGGAGACGTATCAACTCCCCCAAGCTTAAAACCTTGCTTGTCCTCAAGCAACTCAGTTGACAAACTGAAAGAGAAAGAAAAACTTTGACAAACTCTGTTTGATCTTGTTGTTGCAACTATGTCTAACTCATAACCAGAATTTTAGCAAGATCACAAGTTAACCACATAAGCATGTGACACAAAGGTCTCACGGTAAACTAATATCAATGGCATAATCAGCTAACGAGCAAATAATAATGAGTTTCAAATACCAACACTTCAATCAAAACAAGCATGAAGCAATATGAGTAGGTGGTATCTCGCTAGCTCTTTCTGAGACTGCAAAATATAAATGCAGAGCACTTTCAAAGATCAAGGGCTGACTAAAAATTGTAATTCATAGCAACGAAGATCTAGTCATAGTCATACTCAATATCAATCAAAAGCAAGCATAAAAATGACACAGGTGCTCTCTAATTGGTGCTTATAAAAGAGGAGGACGACTTGACAGGAAAATAAATAGGCAGGCCCTTCGCAGAGGGAAGCATTGATTTGCAGAGGTGCCAGAGCTCAAGCTTTGAAAACACAGATAATAATTTTGGGTGGCATGCTTTTATTGTCAACGCAATGACCAAGAGTTCTCAATATCTTCCATGCTACTCATGCTATAGGCGGTTCCCAAACAGAAAAGTAAAGTTTTAACTCCCCCACCACCAATCAATCACACTCCACGGCTAGCCGAATCCTCGGGTACCGTCCATACTAACGTCAGTCCGGGGGGAGTCTTGTTTTACAGTTATGTTTTTGATTTAAGCGTGGAACTGGGCATTCCAATTATCGGCCCCTTTCTCGTGAATGACAGTGAATAAACACATGTCGAGGATAACGCTCCTAGCATGGAAGATACCAATAGCCCCCTGTCACCACATGAGCGGTTCGGGCATGCAAAACAGATTATTTCTTGAAGATTTAGAGAGTGGCACATGCAAATTTACATGGAACGGCAGGTAGATACCGCAAATAGGTAGGTATGGTGGACTCTCATGGAAAAACTTTTGGGTTTATGGAAGTGGATGCACAAGCAGTATTCCGCTTAGTACAAGTGAAGGCCAGCAAAAGACTGGGAAGCCACCAACTAGAGAGCGATAACAGTCATCAAGATGCAATGAGTTTGACTAACATTAAATGCAAGCATGAACATGATATAAATCACCATGAACACGAACATCATAAAGGCTATGTTGATTTTGTTTGAACTACATGCATGAACATGCGCCAAGTCAAGCCACTTGAATCATTCAAAGGAGAATACCATCCTATCATACTACATCATAGTCATCTCAAAATCTATGTTGGCATTCAAGAAAAACCATTATAGGCTCTGAGCTAATTAAGCATGGCATCAGAAACTATAATCTCTAAGTTGTCATTTCAATCATGGTTCTCTCTCAAGAAAGCTGAATCTGGTTTGAAAAGCTAGTCATATTTACAAAAACAAAATAGATAGAGTTCATACCAGCTTTTCCAGTCTCAGTCACTTCATCATATATCATCATTATTGCCTTTCATTTGCACGATCGAACGATGTGAACAATAATAAGAGCATTGGACTAAGCTGAATTTGCAGGCAAACACAAAGGAGAAGACAAAGTAATGTGGCTCTTTGAAAGCTAAACAGGTATGCATGCAAGAATCACTAAACATTGTAACCAATATCTTCTACTTTGACCCGAAGAAAAAGAAAACTATTTACACGGGAAAGCTCCCAACAAGCAAAAGAAGAAAGAAAAATCTTTTTGGGTTTTCTCAAAAGGACACAAAACAAGAAAACAAGAAAATGAAAATAAACTAGCATGGATAATACCGTCACAAAGTGTAATCACCGGCTAACAAAGTGAAAGCATAAGCATGAATGTAAAGTCGGTGAGAACACGTACTCCCCCAAGCTTAGGATTTTGGCCTAGCTTGGTCTACTCCCAAGGTGGGAAATAACCAGCTCCGGGATACTCTGGAGCAGACTGTGGATGCCACTGCTGTGTGAGCTCCTCTGGCTCGCACTGATAAACTGGCGTATGGTACTCGACTGGCGGCTCGGGCACGGGCACCTGTGGTTGGGCCAGGCCCCAATATGCGTAGATGTCCGAGGGCATAATAGTGTACTTGCCTACATGAAGATCGAACAAAGAAGGAGCAGGCAAAGTGATAGTCTCTCGAGTACCCTGACTAAATACTAGGTTATAAATCATCCGTCTACTAGCATCTCTATCGAGAAAATCATGGCGAACCATGCTGTCATAATCCAGATATTTCTCAGGGAGGAGCATCTCTCCTTCCTCTCCCAGTCTAATGGGTATCTCAAAGTGTGTGGCAAGACGGGTAGCATAGATACCTCCATAGATGACACCCTTGGAACGGTTGGTGTTCAACCGCTAGGCCACTATAGCACCTAGGCTATAAGTCTTATCGTTATAAAGGCCTTCGCGCAAAACCGCAAGGTCTAGAGAACTAAGTGATCCAGCCTCCCCACGGCCAATCAAACATTTTCCCACAAATAATGAGAAGTATCGAAGCACAGGAAAATGTATGCTAGCAATTCTAGCGCGAGACACTCCTCTCTCCTCTCCAACGGCAATAGAACCAATGAAATCCTCCAAGTCCCGTGGACGAGGGTCACGGATATCCCCAACATAAGGTAATTTGCATACATTGCAAAAATCCTGTAGCGTCATGCACATGGGGACATCGTATATCATGAACTCAACCATGGGAGGATTCTTCCTCGGATAAAAGTTGAAGCTTTGAACGAAAATATTGGTGAGGAGGAGGTATTGTGAGCACTTATCTGCAACAAACGCAGTAAGACCTGTGTTCTCCACCAAGTAATAAAATTCTTCATAAAGTCTGGCGACGCACAAAAATTCATCACTTGGCCACTCGCACGCTCAAACTTCTGTGACTCGAGGGACTACGTACTTGGGGTGGTTCTTCTCATCCTCCTTGTGGTCACGGCTTGAAGAGCCTCTCAAGAACCTCCTCATCTTTTCCTTTTTCTAGCTCTGAAAAATTCTGAAATTTTTAGAGACTTCGAAAGAAAAGTGAATAAAGATTAACCCAACTTGTAGCAACTACTCCTACTAGTGCCTAGAGACCGTATCACGCGCTAAAACTACTTGGGACCAGCTGAAATCAGCATTTCTAGCTCAAGAACAGGGTCACCAAGGTAGCAAGAATACGCGAAGGATAAAGCACCAGAGCAAAAACTAATTGGACCAATGGAGGAGTCACTTACCAAGGAGTAATTTCCCAAAACGATTCAGAAAATGGTGCTTTGAGCAAGGAGACCGAAAATCACAGCCAAAAGAGCAAGAACACGGGTTTGAGCTGCAAAACAAATTTTTCTGGAGGTGGAAGAAGAGGATAGGAGCTGGAATGAGTGGAGGGGGTCCCTGTGGGCCCCACAAGCTTGCTAGCCGCCACCAGGGGGTGGCGGTGGTAGGGCTTGTGTCCCACTGGTCAGGCCCCCAGGCCAGCTCTCAGGCCCAGTAATTTTCGAATATTCCAGAAAAAATCATACTAAATTTTCAGGACAATCGGATTACTTTTATTTTCGGGGTATTTTTCTGCGGGACACTAAAACAGAAAACAGGAAAACTAAACTAAATCTATCATTTTTCTTCTAAGCAACAGAAAATAAAAGCTCAAAACAGAGGTATGTGACTCCTTGATTCATCCGTTTCATGGTCATCGAAAGAAATCCGTCAATGGGGTTGATCAAGTCCTCATGACAAAACCTTCTCAAATCGCAAGAGAGAACGGAGAATTTTCGAATAGCCACTAAGTCACCTCAATGGGGATACGTATCTCCCCGACAAGCAAATCATACTTCATCTTGACACGAGGAATAGGGCATTCAAAGCTCCCAATAAGAATCGATGAAGTCTTTTCGATAACATTGATGCAATGTACTTGATATCATTTCTTCGGAAAGTGCACTGTGTGCTCATTACCGTTGACATGGAAAGTGACATTGCCTTTGTTGCAATCTATAACAGCCCATGCAGTGTTTAAAAAGGGTCTTCCGAGGATGACAGCCATGGCATCGTCCTCGGGAATATCCAAGATAACAAAGTCTGTTAAGATAGTGGTGTTAGCAACCACAACAGGCACATCCTCGCAAATGCCGATAGGGAAAGCAGTTGATTTGACGGCCATTTGCAGAGAAATTTTAGTGGGTGTCAACTTATCCAATTCAAGTCTACGATAAAGAGAGAGCGGCATAACACTAACACCGGCTCCAAGGTCACATAAGGCACTTCTTACGTAGTTTCCTTTAATGGAGCAAGGTATAGTTGGCACTCCGGGATCACCAAGTTTCTTAGGAGTTCCACCTTTGAAAGTGTAATTGGCAAGCATGGTGGAGATCTCAAGATCTGGTATCTTCCATTTATTAGTCACGATATCTTTGATGTACTTGGCATACGGAGACATCTTGAGCATATCAGTTAATCGCATCTGCAGAAAGATGGGTCTTATCATCTCAACAAAGCGCTCAAAATCCTCATCATCCTTTTTCTTGGATGGCTTAGGAGGAAAGGGCATAAATCTCTGAACCCATGGCTCCCTTCCTTTACCATGCTTCCTAGCAGTGAAGTCATTCTTATCATATCTCTTAGGTTGTGGGTTATCAGGATTAACCATAGGTTCAATCTCCACATCCTCATCATTGCTAGGTTGAGCATTATTATGAACATCACTGTCCATATTGTCACCAGGTTCATGTTCATCACCAGATTGTGTTTCTGCATCAGACTCAGAAATATCATTAGGTTCTTCAGGTGTGACAATATTTGGTGAACTAGCATGTAGGTTTCTATGATCCTTCTTCTTCTCCTTAGGATGACTGGGTGTATCAGCATTAATTCCTTGAGAATCCTGATCAATTCTCTTAGGGTGACCTTCAGGATACAAAGGTTCCTGAGTCATTTTGCCTCCTCTAGTAATGACTCTGACAGAGTTGTCATTTAATTCATTGAGCAAGTCATTTTGAGCTTTAAGTACTTGTTCTACCTGAGTAATAATCATAGAGGCATGTTTACTCAGAAGCTTCAGATCATTGACATTTCTGTCTACACAAGCACTTAAATGGCTAAGCATACGAGTACTTCGTTCCAAATGTCTGCTAACATAATCATTGAAACTCTGTTGTTTGGCGACAAAGTTGTCAAATTCATCAAAACATAGGCTAGCAGGTTTGTCAAAAGGAGTATCACTCTCATCAAACCTACGCAAAGAATTCACTTCTACTACGTGTATCGGGTTATCGAGACCATGGATCTCTTTGATAGGTGGTAGATTTTTGACATCTTCAGATCTAATGCCTTTCTCTTGCATAGATTTCTTGGCTTCTTGCATATCTTCGGGACTGAGGAATAGAATACCTCTTTTCTTCGGAGTTTGCTTAGGAGGTGGTTCGGGAATAGTCCAAGCATTAGCGTTGATCAAGATGTTATTCAGTAGGGCCTCAGCTTGTTCTACAGTTCGTTCCCTAAAAACACAACCGGCACAACTATCTAGGTGGTCTCTAGAGGCATCGGTGAGTCCGTTATAGAAGATATCAAGTATCTCGTTCTTCTTAAGAGGGTGATCGGGCAAAGCATTTTGTAGCTAGACGAGCCTCCCCCAAGCTTGTGGGAGGCTCTCTTCTTGGAGTTGAGCAAAGTTGTATATTTCCTGCAAGGCAGCTTGCTTCTTATGGGTAGGGAAATATTTCTCACAGAAGTAATAGACCATATCCTCGGGACTACTCACACATCCAGGAGCAAGAGAGGTGCACCAGGCTTTAGCGTCATCCTTTAGAGAGAAAGGAAACAGCTTAAGGATGTAGTAGTGGCGGATCTTCTCCTCACTAGTGAAAAGGGTGGCTATATCGTGTAGTTTGGTAAGATGGGCTATGACCGTCTCACACTCATAACCGTGAAAAGGATTAGATTCGACTAGAGAGATTATCTGAGGGTCGACAGAGAATTCATAATCCTTATCGGTGATAAAGATAGGTGAAGTGGCAAACTTCGGGTCGTATTTCATCCTAGCTTTCAGAGATTTTTCCTTCCACTTGAGAAGTAATTTCTCAGCGTCATAGGCATCCTTACACGCAAGAAAATCCTCAGCTATCTCTCCCTCCATAACGTAACCCTCAGGTATATCAGGAAATTCATATCTACGAGAGCTAGATCTAACAGAAGCAAAAGTAGGTTCTATCTCAATAGAATCGGCAGTATCAGAAGCATCACGAGCATTGGCAGTAACTCTAGCAATATGAGCATCAAGGAACACCCCTAATGGAACATTAGGCAAAGTAGTATCTCTAGTAGTATCAAGCATAGCATCATCAGGCAAAATAGCGTCTCTAGCAATATCAGGCATAGCATCTCTAGCATCATCAAGCAAAGCAGTATCAGGCATAGCATCTCTAGCGGTATCAAGCATAGCATCATCAGGCATAGTATCAAGCATAGCATCATCAGGCATAGTATCAAGCATAGGATCTCTAGCAGTAGCATCATAAGCATCATCAAGCACATGCGACATATCAAGATTTCTAGCAGGAGGTGATGTCGCAAACTTACTCATAACTGAAGGTGAGTCAAGTGCAAAGCTAGATGGCAATTACTTACCTCCCCTCGTAGTTGAGGGCAAGACTTTGTTTTTTGGATCCTTCAGATTCTTCATAGTGATCACCAGATATAAATCCCAAGTGACTCAAAGAATATAGCAATACCTCCCCGACAATGGCGCCAGAAAAATGCTGACTCCATGACAGCATACCTTCCCCTACAACGGCACCAGAAGAATGCTGCTAGCACTCTCCGGCAATCGAAACTAGAAGAATGTTGTTGACGGTCCACCAGCGCGCGGGATGGCAGCAATTTTCGAGTGTAGAGTATTTGACCCAAATTTGTTGATACGCCTATAGGAGGTGAGAGGATACTCTCAAGTATTAGCAGCTGAATGTGTCAGATTCAACCACACCTGAAAGATTAGTATCTGCAAGCAAGGTATCAGCAGCAAAGTGGTATGATAACAACGGTGTCAGAAACGATCTGTTGATGGCAGACTATTCCTAACTGTCGTATCAATGGCGCCAGAAGTTGCCCGTGGACGGAAAATATTCTTTCCCATCAATGGCGCGAGAAAAAGTATGGTAGCAGGTAGCACCAGTGTAATGAGTAATAGCAGTGGCAAGGAACAGCAGTAGCAAGTAACAACAGTAGCAAGCGACAGTAGCAGCAGAGCAAGACAAGTAACAGTAGTAGCAACAGAGCAAGACAAGTAACAACAGTAGTAGGACAAACTCATAGGCAATGGGTCGGTGATTTGTTTGGATGATATTTATCATGCAACAGTTATAACACGGAGAGATATGAGGCTAGCTCCCGTTTGTCAATGTGATGTAGGCATGCATTCCGTGTGTCGTCATACGTGCTTAGGGAAAAGAACTAGCATGACATCTATTGTCCATCCCTCCCATGGCAGCAGGGTCCAAAAGGAAACTACGGGATATTAAGGTTCTCCTTTTAATAAAGAACCGGAGCAACGCATTAGCACTTGGTGAACACATGAACTCCTCAAACTATGGTCATCACCGGGACTGGTTCCGGTTATTGTCACTCCGGGGTTGCCGGATCATAACACATAGTAGGTAACTACAACTTTCATGATCGGATCTAAAACACACATACATTGGTGACAACATAATAATTTCAGATCTGAAATCATGGCACTCGGGCCCTAGTGACAAGCATTAAGCATGGCAAAGTAGTAGCAACATCAATCTCAGAACATAGTGGATACTAGGGATCAATCCCCGTCAAAACTAACTCGATTACATGATAGATCTCGTCCTACTCATCACCGCCTAGCTAGCCTACGAATAGATTACTCACGAATGACGAAGAGCTTCATGGAATTGGAGAGGGAAGAAGGTTGATGATGACGATGGCGACGATTTCCCCTCTTCGGAGCCCAAAACGGACTCCAGATCTGCCCTCTAGATGAAGAACAGGTTGTGGTGGCACCTCCGTATCGCAAACGCGACGAAATCTTCTCTTTTTATTCTTTGTGGGACGAAAGTGAACTTATAGAGCTGAGATTGGGGGCGGCAGAGCTACATGGGGGTGGCGGCTATAGGGCTTGTGGCCCACTGGCCCACCCCCTCAGATGGATCTTTGCGCAGGTAGTTTTCATATTTTCCAAAAATAATCTCCGTAAATTTTCAAGACGTTTGGAGAATTTTCATTTCTGCACAAAAACAACACCAAGGCAATTCTGCTAAAAACAGCGTTAGTCCAGGTTAGTTCCATTCAAATCATGCAAATTAGAGTCCAAAACAAGGGCAAAAGAGTTTGGAAAAGTAGATACGATGGAGAAGTATCACCCCCCACTCTCCGTGTCCTCTCCGAGCGTCGCCCAACCGCCGGCCGCCGCCACCAAGGGCCCCCTCCGTCGACCGGGCCCCTCCGCCGCACGCCATCGACCCCGGCGCCCCCCTCACCTGATCCACCTCGACGGACAGCCCCGACGCCGAGCTACCACATCGGCCTCCTCCTCGTTGGAACCACGCCGCCACTACCGCATCGGCCTCCTCCCCCGGCTTCCCTGTCCTCCTCCTCAACGGCTTCACCGAGCCTCGGCGATGCGTTCCACGGCAACGCCGGTGAGCTCCGGGCCCCGGCCACCCTCTCCTCCTTACCCCCGTTTCGGTTCCGTTCCGGCGAACACCGCCGCATTCCGGCGTCGTTGAGGTCTCGTAGGTGGAGGTGGAGGTTGCCTCCTCTCTCTCTCTCTCTCTCTCTCTTGAGAGAGATGTGAGCAGAGAGATGTATAGAGAGGTGTGAGAGAGAAAAGAAAATAAGAAGAAAAAGATAATGTATATGAGTATGTATGTATTAATGTATGTATATATGTATGTACTGCGTATGTATGCATGTTTGTAGAAAAAGAAAAAGGCATAAAATAATAAATAAATAAATAAATATATGTTTTTATTAATAAATAGATAAATAGATATATTATTTAATTAATTAGTTAATGAAGTAAATAGATAATTAAGATAACATTTTAATCAAGATAACTAAATTATCCTATTAGAGTATGACACGTGGGTCCCCCACTAAATTAACTTAATTAATTAATATTTGACCTTAATTAATAAATTGTGTCAATGACACGTAGGACCCACTGGTGAGTTGACCAGTCAACTGCTGATGTCAGCATGACAGCATGCTGATGTCATAATAGTATTTAAATAATTAATTAAATCTGTTTTTAATTCCTAATTATTGAATAAAACTTTCAAAAATAATATAAACTAAACCGTATGCCAGATCAAAATATTTTCAACATGAAAGTTGATCACCAGAACGAGACGAACCCGGATACGCGGTCCATTCGTGTGTCACGCGTCCCTAGTATAGCAAATGTGGAACTTCTCCATCGTTTTCAGTCTGACCGGTAGTAGCTAGAGACCCGGGAAATGTCATTTGATATTTTCCCGACCCTTCTATGACGGATGTTACTGCGTTAGCTCATGCCTAGCCTGCATATTGCCATATCATGCTTACTGTTGCACCTGTTGTTGTTATTTATTTTTTCTCCCCACTCTTCTTACCGATAGACCTCGTGACTGACGCTGATGTCGGGTACGCCTACCCTTCCGACGACCAGCCCTTCGCCGTAGAGCAACAAGGCAAGCAGACCTCCCTTGATCATCCCTATATCGCATATGTCTTTCTTCCACCTGCTTGCATTATAATTTTGCTACTGTTGTAATTAGCTCCTATATCTGATGCATAGCCTATTTTTGATGAACTACTACTTTCAGTACTGCACTTTAAACTGTTTAGTATAGGTGGAGCAGGCATCCCCTCTAACCCCGTAGTCCAGTTGCCCCGCTTTGTTTTCAAGTCTCGATCCCTGATCGACGAGCCAGACCCGACACAACACTTACACCCCCTTAGTTGTCCGACGCTACACACATACTATCGGGTACCGAGGGTGACACCTCGTGAAGTACTCCTGATGATATCTCTGTAGTATAGCTAGTCGGTTGTGGTTATCGAGGGTGATTCCTCTTCCACCATTCCCGACGATGCCTCTGTCGTGCAACCCCTCAAGTGTGGGACCCTTGAGGGTGATTCCTCTAGGTCCACCTTGACGGATACGTCGTTCGGCATCCAACGAGGCTGATACCTCGGATTCCCCCCTGATGTTTCTACCACACAGTTACTTGACCATGTTACTAGGATCGTTGATGAATAGATGTTAGGCGGGTGGATTCCCGCGTGTCTGTGTCGATGGCTTAATTAAAATGAGAATGGATTTGGGTATTTGATCTGGGTTGGTCGGAAGGCCTTATTACGCACTAACCATCTGCGTGGGAAGAATTATGGGTACTCGACGTCGCGGTATCAGCCGAAGCTCCTAAGACGTCAGCGATGGAGCGGTGCACGCCCGAGTGGTCCCGAGATGCATCGCTCTTGTATTAAGGGGTGCTAGGACTGACATCGGTCGCCCACGCATCGTGTAGGAGCGCGGAGGGCAAGTGGGCCCGGGAACCCTTTGTGCTTAGGAGTTAGACCGTCGGGCTGGCCTCTCTGTTGAGCTTAGGTGGGGCTGCGACGTGTCGATATTCCGAGGCCGGGCATGACCCAGAAAAGTGTGTCCGTCCAGAGTGTTATCGAACGCGTAGGGGAATATGTTGTGCACCCCTGCAGGGAAGAACTTATCTATTCAAATAGTCGTGTCCACGGTTACAGGACGACTTGGAGTTGTGCCCTCATCTTATACAACTACAATTGTTACTTAAGTGGAATTAGTTGCCCCGGGATTGCTTCCTCGCAGGGAGTCGAGGGAGGATCTCTGGGCGTGACCTCATATAAGTATTGCTACAACAATATGACTATAATATTTGTGTTACCTTGCTCTACTCTCGTCTATTGCTGCAAGACCCGGAAGATGCTAGTCTTCGATAGGACTAGTCCTTCTCTCTAGTCTTGCACTGCTGCAGTCAGTCCACATATAAACCCCATTTCTTTGATACTGATGCATAATTAGCATAGTTCTGATGTAAGTCTTGCGAGTACTTTGGATGAGTACTCACCGCTGCTTTGCTCCCCCTTTGCCCCCTTGATCCGTTGCTGCAACCAGATGATTGAGCCCAGGAGATGGAGTTTCATGCCGACGTCTGCCCCCTGATGGTGTCTTCTTCGTGGAGGCCGATGAAGACCAGGAGTAGCTTAGGAGTTCCCAGGCAGGAGGCCTCGCCTTGTTCGATCGTGTTTCTGGTGTGCTAGCCTTCTCTATGGCACCCCATGTTTAATGTTTGTACCCAGATATTGTTGCTTTCGCTGACTCGTGTGTTTATCGAGCTTCTGTATTCTAGCCCTCGAGGCCCCTGGCTTGTAATATGAAGCTTGTATGTTTTTATTTGTGTCTTTAGTTGTGTTTTGATATCTTCCCGTGAGTCCTTGAGTTTGATCGTACGCATTTGCGTGTATGATTAGCGTACGATTATATCGCGGGCGTCACAAACTATGTACAATGTCTCTTTGTTTCATTCAACGAACAACAGTTCTGTATCACTTTTTTGAGCAAAATAGAATCAAAGTCGCTCACATACATGAGCATACACTCACCCCTATGAACGTACGCATGCACACCCTACCCTTATGAGCACCTCCGAGAGACTAAGCCAACACGTCATCTTGAGATTGACGAAGTCACCACAAACGCCTTTGTTGTCGATGGTAACATCTCCTACAACTAAAAGAACATCACGGGAAGACCTAGAATAAATCCAAGAAAATGCAAGCACCAATGTCAAATCTGAGACTTTAACTCTGGTGGGAAGGTATACCGATGTCCTCCTAACCATCCAATCACAGGTTGGTTAGCATCACTTCTTCTTTTTGAAATGCTAGTTCTGTATCACTGCCTCGTCGTCAATGGACTGCAATTCTATATCACTGCCTGGTTGGTCATTTAATGAACGAGGCCCAAGAATAGCAAGAGTAGGACCAAGTCCCGACTAGCCCAAGCAAGTCCCATACAGTACCAGGACTAGGCCCTAGTAAGAGCATCTATAGCCGGACTGGGCAAATCCGGCCCCATATACGCCCGCGAACGCATCCGGACGACCCCTCATATTTCGCTTTGTGCATCCACATACCTTGTATCCAAACTCTCAAATCCATACAAACCCATGCACGTCGATCATCCGATACTAAATTTCGCACGTAAAACAAATGTTGGTACCGAACATAAAAAGTGTTTAATTACGTGAATTTTATTTGAAGTGCATAATCAATCATCTTATCTTTGATTTCCATTATGTGTCCACATATGGGCCACTAGATCATTGAGTAGTCGTGTGTGCACGTGATAATCTTGGATATTTTGTTGCATGTGCATATAATTCATAAGCTGCATTGCATCTTGATCTTCAAGGATTTCAACTTGTTCTCCAGATGCTTCAAAATCATTGGTTTGGGCTACACCATCACCCTCATCCTCGAGGATGATATTGTGCAAAATAACACAACATGTCATTAGTTGCCAAAAAGTTTCTTGTTCCCACATCATTGTAGCCCCATGAACAATTCCCCAATGCACTTGCAGCACTCCAAAAGCCCTCTCCACAACCTTCCTAGTTGCTTCCTGCATTGTTGTGAAGTTCTTTTGTTTTTTTGCCATGTGGTTCGGATATGGTCTCCATAAATGCAGCACACTGAAGATATATGCCATCGACAAGATAGTATCCCATGTTGTAGTCTCGACCGTTGAAGGTGTAGTTTCATGGAGGTGATTCCCCGTTGCAAAACCTCCTCAACACCGGAGATCGTTACAACACGCTGATGTCATTGTTAGAACCTCGCATTCCAAAAAAGCATGCCAAATCCATAAGTCATGTGATGCCACCACCTCTAGTATGATGGTGGCCTCTTTTGTGTGACCTTGGTACATTCCTTACAAACCTTTAGGGCAGTTCTTCCATTGCCAATGCATGCAATCAATTGATCCGAGCATTCGTGGAAACCCTATGGTCTCTCCAATAGCCAACAACTTCTCCGTGTCCCATGCATTTTCCTTTCTCAGATACTCTGCTCCAAACACCGCCACCACAACACGGGCAAACTTGACAGTAGTTTTTAGGTATGTGCGCTCTCCCATCCTAACCATCTGCTTATTTTATATAGTTTACAACTTTCTGGTGCCGAAACAACAGACACAGAATTCAGCGGAGAAAATAGCATGAAGAGTTGCCATATTAGAACATCTCCAACTGAGCTGAAATTTACGGGGAAGCAGTTTCCGAACAAATCATGAAGACATGCTGAAGAAGCACTAGAGGGGGGCCACCAAGAACCCAGGCGACCTGGTGGCGCGGGTCACCCCTAGGTCGCGCCAGGTGGCCGCCTGGGTGGTGGGTCCTGATACGTCTCCAACATATCTATAATTTTTTATCGTTTCATCCTATTATCTTGTCAAACTTTGGATGTTTTGTATGCCATTTATATCTTTTTTGGGACAAACTTATTAACTCAGTGCCAAGTGCCAGTTCCTGGTTTTTTTCGTGTTTCTGACCCTTTTTCAGACGGAGACCAAATGGAATAAAACTTTACGATGATTTTTTTGGACCAAAAGAGACCCCCGAAGGTTTGGAAGAAGGCGAGAAGAGCCATGAGGGAGTTACAAGCCGGTGAGGCGCGACCCCCTAGGCCGCACCTACTAGGCTTGTGACCTCCTCGTGGGCCCAACCGACGTAATTCCACCGCCATAAATCCTATAAATTCAGAAACCCCTAGAAAGAAACCTAGATCGGGAGTTCCGCCGCTGCAAGCCTGTGTAGCCACCAAAAACCAATCTCGAACAATTCCCCAACGCACTTGCAGCACTCCAAAAGCCCTCTCCACAACCTTCCTAGCTGCTTCCTGCATTGCTGTGAAGTTCTTTTGTTTTTTTGCCATGTGGTTCGGATATGGTCTCCATAAATGCAGCACACTGAAGATATATGCCATCGGCAAGATAGTATCCCATGGTGTAGTCTCGACTGTTGAAGGTGTAGTTGCATGGAGGTGATTCCCCGTTGCAAACCCTCCTGAACACCAGAGATCGTTACAGCACGTTGATGTCGTTGTCAGAACCTCGCATTCCAAAAAAAGCATGCCAAATCCATAAGTCATGTGATGCCACCACCTCTAGTATGATGGTGGCCTCTTTTGTGTGACCTTGGTACATTCCTCGCAAACCTTTAGGGCAGTTCTTCCATTGCCAATGCATGCAATCAATTGATCCAAGCATTCGTGGAAACCCTATGGTCTCTCCAATAGCCAACAACTTCTCTGTGTCCCGTGCATTTTCCTTTCTCAGATACTCTGCTCCAAACACCGCCACCACAACACGGGCAAACTTGACAGTAGTTTTTAGGTATGTGCGCTCCCCCATCCTAACCATCTGATACATCCAAAAGGCATCACTATTTTCTATCATAATTTGTCTCTATTCATTGATATATTTCACAATATGATGTTGTTCTTATAGTGTTTTGGCTTATTTTATAGAGTTTACAACTTTCCGGTGCCGAAACAGCAGACACAGAATTCGCGGAGAAAATAGCATGAAGAGTTGCCATATTAGAACATCTCCAACTGAGCTGAAATTTACGGGGAAGGAGTTTCCAAACAAATCATGAAGACATGGTGAAGAAGCGCCGGAGGGGGGCCACCAAGAACCCAGGCGAGCTGGTGGTGCGGGTCACCCCTAGGCCGCGCCAGGTGGCCGCCTGGGTGGTGGGTCTTGATACGTCTCCAACGTATCCATAATTTTTGATGGTTTCATGCTATTATCTTGTCAAACTTTGGATGTTTTGTATGCCATTTATATCTCTTTTGGGACTAACTTATTAACTCGGTGCCAAGTGACAGTTCCTGTTTTTTTCATGTTTTTGACCCTTTTTCAGACGGAGACCAAATGGAATAAAACTTTACGATGATTTTTTTGGACCGAAAGAAACCCCCGAAGGTTTGGAAGAAGGCCAGAAGAGCCACGAGGGAGTTACAAGCCCGTGAGGCGCGACCCCCCTAGGCCGCACCTACCAGGCTTGTGACCTCCTCGTGGGCTCAACCGACATAACTCCACCACCATAAATTTCTTTAAATTCAGAAAGCCCCAGAAAGAAACCTAGATCGCGAGTTCCGCCGCTGCAAGCCTGTGTAGCCACCAAAAACAAATCTGGAGCCCATTCTGGTGGCCTGCCGGAGGGAGATACAGATACGGAGGGCTTCTTCATACGGATACCCACTGAGAGAAGGGGTAGCGAGGCACGCATCATGTTCCTGTCATCAAGGGTAAAAATATGGGGTTTTCATCATTTGTTTGAGTTTATCCCTCTAAATCATGTCATCTTGCTTAAGGCGTTACTCTGTTCGTCATGAACACAATACACTAGATGCATGCTGGATAGCGGTCGATGTGTGGAGTAATAGTAGTAGATGCATAAAGTATCGGTCTACTTGTCTCGGACGTGATGCCTATATGTATGATCATTGCCTTAGATATCGTCATGACTTTGCGCGGTTCTATCAATTGCTCGACAGTAATTTGTTCACCCACCGTAATATTTGCTATTTTGAGAGAAGCCTCTAGTGAACACTATGGCCCTCGGGTCTACTTCACACCATATTTTCAGCGTTACTCTTTTACTTCATTGCACTTTCCGCCTTCACATCTCACTTTGCAATCAATCTTGAAGGGATTGACAACCCCTTTATAGTGTTGGGTGCAAGCTCTTTTGCATTTGCGCAGGTACTCTGGACTTGATGAGATTCTCCTACTGGATTGATACCTTGGTTCTCAAACTGAGGGAAATACTTACTGCTCTTGTGCTGCATCACCCTTTCCTCTTCAAGGGAAAAAGGCCAACGCAAGCCCAGTCTCCGTCAACGTGTCAATCTCCGGCACTGTTGTCTATTGCCGCAGCTGAAGAATTTCTGGTGCCGTTGCCGGGAAGGATCAAGTCAAGAACTCATCCAAGTAAGTGTCGCAAACTCATCTCTTGCATTTACTTTTTTGCCTCTCGTTTTTCTCTCCCCCACTTCTGAAAAAAAAATTACAAAAACTTTTGCCTTTTTCGTTTGCCCTTTTCTTTCGCTTTCTTTCTGTTTGCTTGTGTGCTATGTGCCTTCAATATGCTTGCATCTTCGCTTGCTGAAAATCTAGTGATATAGATGCTCACTCACTTGCTAATCTCTTTAAGAGATCCACTTATGTGGAACCAATTGCTAGTGAGTTGAGTGCACTTGACTTTCTCTATGGAGTTTTGCTTGAGATGCGTGAATCTGAAAATCGTGATGAAGAAATTTATGAAATGATTCACGAGGGCTCCTTGAATGAAAAGCATGACTGCAATGATTTCATTATAAATTCTATTAATGACAATCATGCTAAAAATATGCAAAACCCTAAGCTTGGGGATGGTAGTTTTTCTATGTCCACTACTTGTTGCAATGATCATGATTGGGGTGATGATTTTTCTTATGATCTTGAAAATTTGTTAAGCCTCATGATGAATATGATATTTTCAATATTACTAAAATTGGGTTTGGAGAAGTCATGACTTTAGTTAATGATAATCCCACTATTTTTTAAGAGCGTCAACTTTGCATGCATGTGGATCATGAAAAGAATATCCTATGTGATAGTTACATTGTTGAATTTGATTATGATCCCACATGTAATTTCTATGAGACACGAAAATATGGTGGTAGAAACTTTCATATCACGAAGTCACCTCTCGTTACGTTGAAATTGCACTTGTCTCTTTATTCTTCCTTGCATTTGGCAGTTATTGCTTATCTTGATAATTTGTTTTCCTATAAAATGCCTATGCATAGGAAGTATGATTCTCTTGTTGTGCTTCAACTCTTGTCTTTTGTGTGAGCATCATTGAAATCCTTATGCCTAGCTAAGGGCGTTAAACAATAGCGCTTGTTGGGAGGCAACCCAATGAATTTATATTTTTCTTTCTGTTTTGTCGTGTCCACACCATCATAGTTCTGTTATGAGAGTGTATTTTGTGTTTCTTTCTGTGTTTGAGCCAAGCAAAACCTTTATGACTAGTCTTGGTGATGGTTGTTTGATCCTGCTGGAAAAAGACAGAAATTGTTCGCTTACGAGATTATTTTTAGTTTTTATTAACAAAGAGCTTTTGAGTTGATTATTTTTTATGCTGGTTTATATGCCTTTTGCACAGGCAATCGTATTTTTTCAGAATTTTTGAGGTACCAGAAGTATACGAAATATATAGATTTCTACAGACTGGTGTGTTTTTGACAGATTCTGTTTTTGTTGAGTTGGTTGCTTGTTTTGATGAAACTATGGATAGTATCGAGGGGTACTAGCCATGGAAAAGTGAGAATACAGTAACCCAACACCAATATAAATAGAAATCCTTACTCCTCCTGTGCTGCATTACCCTTTCCTCTTCAAGGGAAAAATGCCAACGCAAGCCCAGTCTCCGTCAACGTGTCAATCTCTGGCACTGTTGTCTGTTGCCGCAGCAGGTCCCGCCTCCGGTGCTATCCTTTGTCCTATATGACCCTCGTAACCTAAAAATCCCGAATACAGAAGAGTTTTTGTAGTTCCGCAGCCGCTCCACGGTGGAAACCTACAGAGAAGAAAAGAACTTTCTAGCGTGCACATTCTGCCGGGGAGAACTCCTCCTGGAAGGGAAAGCATCCTCATCGTCATCACCA
The DNA here is from genome assembly GCF_904849725.1 of Hordeum vulgare subsp. vulgare. NCBI lineage: Eukaryota > Viridiplantae > Streptophyta > Magnoliopsida > Poales > Poaceae > Hordeum > Hordeum vulgare. The sequence goes on along the minus strand of NC_058523.1, from coordinate 192,109,469 downwards.
TCATCACTGGCATCATCAAGATCATCATCACCATCACCCTCAACGCCAGCACCATCTCCATCTTCACCCCATCTCACTTTACCATTGCAATTGGAGTTGTACCTTGCACTATTGATCCCCTTTACTCTATCGGTGTTGATTACTCTTTTATGGTGAATGCTATTGAGTATTGTTGGAGAATTATTGTTATGAATAGATTGTTCATCTTATATTCATCCCCCCTGATCATGATCTCTTTTATGTCTTGTGAGTAGTTACTTTAGTTCTTGAGGACATGGGAGAAGTCTAGTTGCTAGTAGTCATATGATGTTGAAGTAATATGTGTTGATTGATATTTAAGTTATGGCGTTATTCTTCTAGTGGTGTTATGTGAACATCGACTACATAACACTTCGACTTTTTAAGGACCTAGGGCAATGCATCATGTATAAAGAATGCTTATGGTGGGTTGCCAAAGTGACAGAAACCTGAACCCCAGTTCGGATGCTTTTGCACGAGGGAGTGTTGGATCCTAAAGTTTATTGCTATGGTTAGTCTTTGCCTAAATTTCACTCTTGTATTTGCGGATGCTTTCAAGGGGTTTAACCATAAGAGTGTAATTGTCTTAGCCTAGAGGATGCACTAACAAAAATCCACCCACATAACACTTATCAATACAAAACATAGTACTAGACAGAATATGGGGAAAGCACTTGACTATCTTTCCCGTGTGTCCTCAGGAACGCCTTAGTCTTTATAAGTATAGTGCCCCGACTTATCCTTTGTGTCCAAAAGGATTGGGCCACTTGCTGCACCTCGGCACCATTTACTTTCCTTGCATTTATTTCCTTGTTGCTTATACTAAAAAACCCATAAAAAGTTACCTTTCAGTGCTTGCAGTTATTCCTTCCTCAAGATCACTTGTCAATACCTTCTGCTCCTCGTGGGGTTCTACACTCTTACTTATCAAAAAGGCTACGATAGACCCCCCCTACACTTGTGGGTCAACAAGACCATTTTCTGGTGCCGTTGTCGGGGAGTGTAGCGCTATTGGTAAGTGAAATTGGTAAGGAAACCTTTACGCTGTACGTGTTGTTTTTAATTTCCTATTTCCGCTTTTTGTTCCTATGGACATCTCTGCTCTTGGTTTGTTACTTGTGGGGAACCGCCCCACCACTATTGTGGTGGAGCAGCCTCCACCACCTACTGAAATTGTGCCCATTAAAATACCAGCTGGTATTATTGATTGTGTCTTGGCTAATCGATATGCAGGAGATAGACATCCAGGCGAACACTTGCTATATCTTTCACAACTATGCTCCTTATTTATTTTGCAGGTATATCGATGGATTTTGTTATGAGAAAGTTATTCTATCTATCATTAAAAGATAAGGCTTTCGATTGGTATAGGATTATTGATAACTCTCATTTGCTAAACTCGCAAGATCTTATGCCTCTCTTTTATGCAAAGTTTTATCCTCTTCATGAAATACATCGAGACAGGAACTATATTTATAACTTTTGGTCTCGTGACGGAGAAAGCATCGCTCAAGCTTGGGGGAGATTGAAGTCCCTAATGCTCAAATGTCCCATCATGATCTCCCCAAGGAAATTATTCTTGCAAATTTTTATGCAAGGCTTTCTCGTCAAGATAAAGAGATGCTTGATGCCTCCTCTAGTGGGGCATTCTCAACAAAAGCACAGAAGCTAGGTGGGATCTTATTGAAAGGATCCAAAAGAACACTGAAGATTGGGAGATTGATAAAGGTATTGAACCCGTTACAAATTATGAGCATGATTACATTGAGAGCTATGTGAAAACTGATTACCTCAATACCATTTATGCTAAGATTGGTCTTCATTCCTAGCTTCTAATTGATTTTGGCAAAGACTTTGCTTCTCATATTTATTCCTCTAAGAAGAAGGAGGATCAGCACCATAAACCTTTTAAGGAATTACTTGTTGATATCAATGTTGCTGACCCTATCTTGCCTGTATTTTTATATGAAAAGCCCCCTTTTCCCACAAGGATGAGGGAGCATTCTTTTGTCACACGCATACTGAATAAAATTGAAAGAACGACCGATGAGTATGAGGACCTGATTAAGGTCAATCCTCAAGTTGCATTAGTTAAGGATCTTGTTACTAGTAATATTGATGATTCCAATAATTTTTTTAGTGATGTTTCTACTAACTTTGTTACAGCTAAGAATAAAGGCCCAATTTCAGGTACTCTAGTTGTATCTGTTAAAATAGGAGATCATAATTATTACGGGCTATGTGATATGGGATCTAGTGCTAGTGCTATTACTTTTTCACTTTATCAAGTGATCATGAATGAGATTCTACCATGTGAAATTGAAGACGTTGATGTTACTATTCATCTTGCAAACAAAGAAACTATCTCTCCTATTGGAATTGTGCGAGATGTTGAAGTCCTATGTGGAAAGGTAAAATATCCTACGGACTTTCTAGTACTCGATTCAGTGCAAGATAGTTTTTGCCCTATTATCTTTGGTAGGCCTTTTCTCAAAACTTGTGGAGCTATTATAGATTGCATGAAAGGAAAAGTATCTCTTGAATTTAATGGTGATCCATATGAATTTAACTTTTCTAAATTCTTAAAGCAAACTCGTGGTACTGATTTGCCTAGTAATGATAAAATTATTGAAGAGATTGCTTCTATTGCTATTCCTCCTAATGATTCTTTGCAGCAATTTATGGAGGACCACAAGAATGATATGCATATGCAGGAAAGGAATGAGCTAGACGACATATTCTTGAGACAACCTGTTATCCTGAAGCACAACCTTCCGGTTGAGCCTCTGGGAATTCTAACGAAACCAAAAGAAGACCCGATGTTTGATCTTAAACCTCTTCCCAATACGCTCAAGTATGATTATTTAGACGAAAAGAAAGTATATCCAGTTATTATCAATGCTAACCTTTCAGGATATGAAGAAGAGCGGCTATTGGCTATACCCTTGATGATCTTAAGGGGATTAGTCCATCTATTTGTCAGCATACTATCAATCTTGAGCCTGATGCTGAACCGGTTGTTGATCATCAACGACGGTTGAACCCGAAGATGAAGGATGTTGTAAGCACCGAAATCCTCAAGCTTCTAGTCGCAGGTATTATCTACCCTATAGCTGATAGTAAGCGGGTAAGTCTTGTGCATTGTGTTCCCAAGAAAGGAGGTACGACTGTGGTTCCTAATGATAAGAATGAACTAATATCTCAAAGAATTATTATTGTATATAGAATGTGTATTGATTACAAGAAGCTGAACAAAGCAACCAGGAAGGACCACTACCCGTTGCCATTCATTGACCAAATGCTTCAAAGGTTATCCAAAAACACTCAATTTTGCTATCTTGATGGGTATTCTTGCTTCTCTCAAATTCATGTCAACACTGTCGATCAAGAGAATACCACTTTCACTTGTTCCTTTGGTACTTATGCTTATAGATGTATGCCTTTTGGTTTATGCAATGCTCCTTCTACTTTTCAAAGGTGTATGTTTGCTATCGTTCATGGTTTTTGTGAGGAAATTGTGGAGGTCTTCATGGACGATTTCTCCGTCTATGGAACCTCTTTTGACGATTAATAATGTTTTGCGGAGATGTGAGGAGACGAACTTGGTACTCAACTGGGAGAAGTGCCACTTCATGGTCAATGAGGGAATTTTTCTTGGCCACAAGAATTCTAAAAAGGGAATCGAGGTGGACAGGGCAAAGGTTGAAGAAATCGAGAGGATGCCTTATCCAAAGGACATCAGAGGTATTCGTAGGTTCCTCGGTCATGCTGGTTTCTATAGAAGATTTATTAAACACTATTCTTAGACTTCGAAACCCCTCACTAATCTTCTCCAGAAGGATATTCCTTTTGTGTTTGATGAAGATTGTAAGGAAGCCTTCGAAGTTCTTAAGAAAGCTTTGATAACCGCCCCTATAGTCCAACCACCTGATTGGAATTTGCCTTTTGAAATCATGTGTGGTGCTCGTGATTTTGCTGTTGGAGCTGTGTTAGGACAAAGGGTTGATAAGAAATTGAATGTTATACATTATACTAGCAAAACCCTTGATAGTGCTCAAAAGAATTACGCTACTACTGAGAAAGAGTTTTTAGCGGTAGTGTTTACTTGTGATAAGTTTAGGCCTGATATTATTGATTAGAAAGTCATCATTCATATTGATCATGCTGCTATGAAGTATCTTATGGAAAAGAAGGATGTGAAACCAAGGCTTATCAGATGGGTCCTTCTTCTTCAAGAATTTGATTTGCAGATTGTTGATAGGAAGGGAGCAGACAACCGTGTAGCAGACAACCTTTCCAGGATGCAGGACATACCACATGATCCTATTCCGGTCAATGATAGTTTTTCTAATGAACAGTTAACTGTTTTGAGGGTACAATCCAATTCCGATCCATGGTTTGCAGATTATGCTAACTTTATTGTTGCAAAGTTTTTGCCTCTACATTTAACATTCCAGCAAAGGAAAAAATTCTTCCAAGACTTGAGGTATTACTTTTCGGATGACCCACATCTTTTTAGAGAAGGTGCGGATGGGATCGTGAGGAGATGTGTACCGGAGCATGAGCAGAAGGATATCTTGAGACAATGTCATAGCAGTCCTTATGGAGGGCATCATGCGAGTGAGAGGACCGCACACAAGGTTCTCCAGTCAGTTTTTTATTGGCCTACTCTCTTTAAAGACGCTAGAAATTATGTTTTATCTTGTGATAAGTGTTAGAGAGTTGGTAATATTAGTAGGAGAAATGAGATGCATATGAATTATTATCTAGTCATTGAGCCTTTTCATTGCTGGGGTTTTGATTTTATGGGTCCTTTTCATCCTTCACACAAGTACACTCACATCTTAGTGGTTGTTGATTATGTGACCAAGTGGGTTGAAGCAATCCCCACTGGAAGTGCTGATCACAAGACATCCTTGAAAATGCTCAAGGATGTAATCTTCCCTAGGTTTGGTGTACCTAGGTACCTCATGACCGACGGAGGATCACATTTTACACATGGTGCCTTTAGAAAAGCTCTAGCCAAATATGATGTTAATCATAGAATTGCTTCACCTTACCACCCTCAAACAAGTGGGCAAGTTGAGCTCACAAATAGAGAGATCAAGTTGATCTTGAAAAAGACAGTGAACAGTTCTAGAAAGGACTGGTCCAAAAATTTCGGAGATGCCTTGTGGGCGTATAGAACTGCTTACAAAAATCCCATGGGAATGTCTCCGTATAAGATGGTCTATGGCAAGGCATGCCATTTACCTTTAGAGTTAGAGCACAAAGCTTTCTGGGCTGTTAGAGAGCTTAATGCTGACCCAAAGCTTGTTGGTGAAAAGCGTCTCATGAACTTGACTTCTGTAGATGAGTGGAGAACTGACGCTTAAGAGAGTGCAAAAATGTTCAAACAAAAGGTAAATAAGTGGCATGACAAGAGAATTTTGAAACATGAATTTAATGTTGGTGATAAAGTTTTGTTGTATAGATCTCGTTTCAGGTTTTCTCCAGATAAATTACTTTCCAAGTGGGAAGGACCGTACCATATCGAAGAAGTCTACCGCTCCGGTGCAATCCAGATAAACAATTTTGAAGGCACCAAACCACATGTTGTGAATGGGCAAAGACTCAAGCATTACATGGTAGGAGACCCCATCAATGTAGAGATGGATGTGATGCAGGTAGCTACTCATGAAGAACATATTGCAATACCGTGTCAGACACCAGCAGAAGCAGAACAAGAATAGGTATGAAATACGGTAAGGAAACATCACGAACATCAATAAAAGTTCTGTATTATGTGTTTTTGCAAAATTAGAAAAATTCCAAGCCGAAGTGGAGCCGGAGAGGAGCTCCAGGGGCTCAAGGCACCCTGGTGGTGCGGGCTAACTCCTGGCCGCGCTAGGAGGCTGCCTGGGCCATCCAGAGTCCGTCTCCGACCCCACTTTGGCTTGTTACCTTCCTTTAGATGCAGAATTTTTTTCTATATACTTTCCCGGATCGTCCCGGTTTTGTATCTTGCGATTCTGTGCATTTTCTCTTTTGATCTTTTTCTACCAGGATAAGAAGCTATTGTTTGAGATGTCTTCTTGCGACTCAAGCGGGGAAGACTACATGGGTCGTCGTCTCCGCCATGTCCAGCAAGATATCAACCAAGGGAAGGTCACGGAATGGGCTAATAATGAAGAAATTGCCGCAAGAAAAGCAGAGATGGAGCGCTCCATGAGAGAAGAAGTCAAGATGGTCACCATCCAACAAGAAGGAGATCCTTCATCACGAGGATCGAGCTCCAACAACCCTATCCTCGTGGGGTTTATTAAACCCCAACATGATCTTTCTCTGAACCTTTCAGGAACTGTCCCTCGAATGGAAGCTCCACACGTGTCATCTGCTATATCAGAAGCTCACAGAATCACTGACCAATTTTGTGAAGACTTCCGTGTGCTTAAAGTACAGGTGGCCATACTGGAAGCTGAAAACCAAACCCTTCGGCGCATAATAGCGGACTTGAAGAACAACAAGTAGGATGAAGAGTGAAATCTTCATGGGTAATGGCATCCCCTTAGCTTGTTCCAAGCTTGGGGGAGTGCCCGGTATTTTTATCTTTATCCTTTATCTTTTATGGTCAAGTCTAGTGTTGTATCATATCTAGGGAAGTTATCTTATGAAATAGGTGTTTGCATTGATGTCTATCACTCCTTTGTGGAGAGTCTTGTATCCGTGAGTGTGCATTTGTCTATGATGGAATATTAATGAGAAGTCTATTGGTTTCTTCGCTGCACCTCGTATTCTCTTCATGCAATCGACCTTATATGCTGATTCTTATGGGAGTATGAAAGTGCGTTATATCGACTAGAGGGGGGTGAATAGGAGATTTTTAGAATTTCATCACTGAGGAAATTCCTTTTGAGGAAATTCCTCACTGATGACTAACTTACAATGGAAACAGTAAAGAATCAGGAGTGCAAAGTTTCACTACAACAGTTTTTCAGGATGAAGAATATGAAAACAGTTTGCACAGTATGCAGGCACGCAGAAAACAGATGAGGATTAACTTGCGTGAAGAATTTGGGGTTGAGGAATTTCAGAGAAAGTCTTCAGCAAATTCTTCAAACAGTGACAGTGAAAATCATCAACACACAATCTAAGGAATATAAAGAGTTGAGGAAATAGAATCCATTTCACAGTGAAGACAGTGGTTGATGACCCAGTTCCAACTGCTGTGACAGTTGTACATCTGGTTTGGAGCAGCTTGGTATTGAAACCAAAAGACACACAGTCCCAGGACACACAGTCCCTACCGTATTCTCCTTGGGCTAAGAACACATAGTCCTCACCCAACACTCGTGGTAAGTCTTCAGGGCAGACTTCCAAACCCTCACAAACTTGGTCACGTGGCGATCCATAATTGACTGCTGGATTGCTCTAGACCATGACGCCTAACCGTCTGGAGGATGCACAGTCCTCAAAGGTAAAAGGCTTCAGTCCCACACAGGAACAACTTCTCCAGTGATGCTCAATCACTTGGTTCTCAGTTTGTGGTTTGGTGTTTTGGGGTATTTCCTCACTGATGAATTACTCTCAAAGACTCTGAGGAATTTGGGTTGCTCTTATGACAAGTGGCAGTTTCTAACGGAGCAGACAACCAGCTAATGGTTGTATGGGCGGCTATTTATAGCCTGGGAGCATCCCGACATGATTTGACATTAATGCCCTTAAATAATCTGACCGTTGCTGTGGATAAGACCAATGATGTGGCGTGGCTATCGATAACGGTCGGGACCCTCAACTGTGAGAGTGCTCATGTCTCTCATATTCCTCACTTGAGGCTTTTGGTAGGATTAGCCTTGGGTTGATCATCATGAGGAAATTCATTCCATTGTGTTACCTTGACCCCCTTTAACAGTACGGTGTTCCTATTACTCAAGTGTGAAGAAAACAAAACAGAAAGAATAAATCTTCATGCTTCAAAGTCTTCAGATTGATTTTCTTCAGGACACACCAAATTCCTCAATTTCAATATTTCATGAGGAATATCAATTTCATCGCAAATTCTCCGCGATTCAAATCTTCAGCTTCAGACCAATTTCTTCAACCGAAGATATACATTTTTAGGGGTCGATATTCATCAAATATTTCAAACTCCTCATCGACTTATAGGTCATGTGTACACTCAAGAACAAATTAGATACTTAACCTATAAGTCTTCAAACCACTAAAATCACTAAGGGGCACTAGATGCACTTACAATCTCCCCCTTTTTGGTGGTTGATGACAATTAGGTTAAGTCTTCAACACGGATAAAAATATGAAGTGTAGATACTCATTTGAGGAATTTGAAATCAAGATTCACACAGACTCCCCCTGAAGATGTGCATATCTTGAGGATTTTGCTTTTCACAGCAAATGAACATTGATGATCTATATCATGGAGATCTCCCCCTGAGTCTTGTAAATCATGCATACATACGACATATAGTATGAAGAAATTGAGGATGCATGGTGACAAATGGTATCTGATGAATTCCAGCATGCGTGCATTAAAATTTTGAGGAATAAGCATGCGAAGAAAAACGTTCAAAAGCGTTAGAGTACCATCGGGCTTAAGTTACAACTCATTACATAAAACACTTCAGAAGAGCCAAGAGTTTGTAACTTAAATAAAGTTTATAAGCCCCCAAAATATCCCGCGTGAAGACTAACTCTCAAGTTTCTCCCCCTTTGTCATCAAGTGACAAAAAGGGACAAACTGAGGACTAATGCCCGTGAAGACTTTCACTCCTTGGTAGTTGAGGAAGACGCGTGAGGATTCTTGGGAGCAGACTCCATCCTTGGACCGGTGGCAGTGTCTTGTTGTTCTTCATCCGATTCAGCAGTGCGGAATGAAGAAAAAGAACTGTCCTCAATGTCTGGAACTGGGATTGGCCTGAATTTCTTCTTTGGTGGCCACGACCAGTCGAAGTCCCGCACAAACTCCAATTCTTCAAGTTCTGCTGGAGTCTTCAGATGAGCCAGTGTAGCCCAGGTGCGATCAAAAACCTCATGAAGATAATGATGGTTAAGCTTCATAGCATTCTGCGTATCATTGAGGGTTTTCACAATGGTGCCGAACTGGCGTTTGACCCACTTATGATTCCGATCCACCTTCTGGTGAAGACTGAGAAGAAGCTCTCTGGTATTCAGCACCCTAGGAGCAACAGGACTTGGAGGATGGGTTTCAGTGTCATCCCATGAGGAATAAGCTTCGGGCTCTCTGAACTGGCCATCAAGGGGCCGACTGCCTTCATCAATGACAGACTTGCCTTTTCCTTCAACAGGCTCGAAAGTCTTCTTGTTGACCCTTATAGAAGGCATATAACCGACATGGTTGTTGAAATCAGCGTGATAATTGATGCCTGACCTTGTTCTGATGAATCTCATGATCCATGGAGCATATATCTTGTGGTAAAAAGGAGCCATAGCATTTTTTGCCAAAGTCCTCAAGAAGAAATCATGAATGTTGATGGGAATACCATGTGTGACGTTGAAGAGGATATTCTTCATGATGCCTACGACATCTCTTCATCATCATGGCCCTTGATTGGCGCAAGAACGCTGCAAAAGATTCTGTAAACCGTCCTGGGTTCATATTTTAGCTCATGGACCAGGAAGGTTGTTCTTGGTGGTTGCCCCTTAGCCAAAGGCTTCATGAGGACATCCATCAGCTTGTTAGCCAGCTCACGTTCATCATAAAGCTTCACGGCCTGCTCTGAGGGAATTGATACTGGTAGTTCACACAGTAGCTCATTGGCAGGAGCCTTGAAGTGTGTGGTTTGCGTCATCCAGTCTAGTATCCATGTGTTGATGTCAGTTTGATCTCTTGATATGTGAAGAGTTGCATAAAATTGAAGAATAAGCTCACTGTTCCAATCACAGATATCCGAGCACATTGGGAGGAGTCCAACTTCAAAAAGGACGTTGAGGACTGGAGCAAAGCATGGTATTTCTTCAAGCTCAACATGAGGAATATGCCTATGTTGGAAAATTTTGTTTCTTCCACACAACACAGAGGCATAGTAGTTGAGCTGAGTCCTTGTCCAAAACTTCAGATGCCTGATGCGAGGCTTGTCATAGGGATTTTCTCCGATGAAGAACATGTGTTCTTCAAAGAAGGACTCCTTTTGAAACTTTGGCCGCTTGGAGAACGGCTGATGCTGCGTTGGCTAAAGATTTTGCGGCTGGGCTTGAGGGGAGACAACTATTGCAGATTCTGGGTTGAGGACGACAAAGGCATTGTCTAGGTCTGGTGCATTTTCCTCAGCATGGTCCTCAGGGTGAGGAATTTCATCAGCTTGAGCTTCATGCTGAGGAACATGCTCTGGTTGAGCTTCAGGCCGAGGAATGTCGTCAACTGGAGCTTCCTGTTGGGGGTTTTGCTTTGGAGGAGGAATTGGTTCATCCTGAGCCTCAGCTTCAGGGTTTTGCTCAGGAGGAGGAGGAGTTGGGCCAGCCTGATCCTCAGGTTGAGGATTTTGCTCAGGATTGTGACTTTCATCAGGCTGAGGATTTTCACTTTCTTTTTCCTCAGCTTGCTTGGTGACAGAGCCAGATTCATCGGTTGGTGCAGCTGATCCTTGTGCAGTTTCTTCATGAGGAATGGAGGGCTGAGGACTGTCATCAATGCGAATTTCCTCATCAGTATGTTCCTCAGATTCAACATTCTTCATTTCCTCATCTGCCCCTTGCTCCTGGTCTTCGCTTGCGAAGGGAATCATCTCATATGATGGAGCGCTGTTAAGAGGCACATGATCCAGAGGAGCATTTTCTTCAAGTGCTTTGAGGCGCTTGGCCTCAGTGGTTTCTTCTGCTGATGAAGCTTTTCTTGTCGTCGCTTCCTTTTCAGCAGCCCTAGTCTTTTTCACGTCTCATGCACACGGAGTCATTTTCTTCACCTTTGAAGCTTTTGGTGAAGTTGTTTTCTCAGCAGAGACAATTTCATCAGCTGGTGCAGAGGTATTAGCTAGCTTAGAAGCACCAGCTGGAGCAGAGTCATCAGCTAGCTTAGAAGCAGCAGCTGGAGCAGGGTCAGTCTCACTAGCTGTGGCAGAGTCATCAGCTGGATTTTCCTTGGTGATTTTCTCAATAGCCGGTTCATCAACATGGCTTCCTTGAGGGATTTCCTCAGCTTGAGCAATTTCATCAACTGGTTCCTCAATCAGAGGCTGAGGAGTTGGTACTGTAGGGACAGCCTTCTTGTTGGAGTTATCAACACCTTAAGTGGCAAATTTGATGAAATTGCTTTTGAGACTTTGACGTTCAGAGAGCTTAGAGTACTTATCTGTCAATGTCTTCAATTCAGCCTGTGTTGACACAAGTGCATCAGGCGTCAGGTTGAGGAGATTCTGCCCGAGGAATTTCTCCTTTTTGAGCTTGGCAACCTTGGCCTGTTTGGCTTGCTGCTCCTTCCACTTGGCCTCGTTGATGAATGTGGCCACCATGTGGCTGATGCCTGGGGGAAGCTTCAAATCATCAAGTGGAGTGTTGGGGTCCTCATACCAGATGTTGATGTAATCGAGGAGGACTTTTGGGTCCATGGCCATAGGAATGGAGCTGCAAGAAGCTTGAGCTACCCTCTCTTGATTGTTTCTGATGATGGCTTCCAGAGTGTCATCATCAAATTCATCACTACCTTCTGATGTAGAAGGGACCTTGATGATTTTTCTTGGGCTTGGTCTTGTCCCTCTCCCAGCAGTCACTTTAGACTTCAGAGGAGTTGGTGAAGACTTTTTCTCCGAGCTTGTTGCAGATGGGACTGAGGAGCTCGAGACAGCGGGCAGTTGCTTCACTATCGGCTTCTGTTCAGGCTTTGAAGCCTTTGGAGCTGAGGGTTTTGGTGCTAAAGGTTTTGGTGCTGATGATGGTGCAGTTTTCTCTTGAGGCTTTGAAGCCTTTGGTTTTGGAGGCACAGACTTCAGTTGAGGAATTGCCGTACCAGAAGTCTCAGCTGCAGAGGAAGTAGCGGCAGTTGCATCAGCAGGAGATTCTTCATTGAATTTCCTCACAACAGCCTCTGCTTGCTTCTGAAGCTTTGACAAGTGTTTTGACTTTTCCTCAGGATAGTCATCAATTGTCTTGAGGCTTGAGGGGTCTGCTTCATGATAATCCTCAAGTGGAGCCCGTTTGCCAGGAGGCTTCAGAGCGAATTTCTTCGCGTATTTGGGAGTGACGAATCTGTACTCCTTCCACTCCTTAGCCCATCGGCGTTCTATCTTTCGAAGCGTGATCTTTCTCTTGGGCATAGATTCATGTTCATCAGGAGTGCAGTAATCCAGGTATATATCCTCAGGGATATCTATGGTAGTGTTTTGCTCGAGTTTCTTGCCTCCCTTTTGCTTCCTTTCATCCTCCATTTTCTTCAGTTGAGGCTTTTGCTGATGAGATTGAACACTTGAGGATTCTGATGAGACTTGCAGATTTTCTTCAAGAAACGCTGCAAATGAGTTAATTTGCTGAGAACCGAGAGATTCATCAGCTGACATGTTTGTACCTGTGAACAGAGTATAGTTGCGAGGAATTTGGAGAGGTCATATGCGTTCTCAGATTTGATGAAATGAAAATTATTGACAGTTGAGGAATTTGACTAGTGGTTGAGGAATTCGTCTAAGCATACTGTTCTTGGGTTCCAGAGTTGTACAGATCCACAAATTTGCACAACTGAGGAATCTCGTGAAAATCTTAGATGCTTAGTGAAGTTCATCAATAGTTGGGTGATAGGCAGTGTTTGAGGAAAAGAAACTGATGGATTCGTGAGGAAAAACAGATTTCACATCTCTTAGGTAAAATAGTAGATCAAACTGGCTGTAAAAATAGGGTTTTTATTTACCCTAGATGGCGTGCATGAAGAATAGAGAAGAGGTAGCAGTAGGTGCTCTTTCGGTGCGAGTCCAATGCGCCCTAACTCGGCAGCAGAGGACGGCTACGGCGGCGGGGACGAAGATGGTCCGGTTCCGGCGTGGTTTCGGCGACCGAGAGGTCGAGGTAGTCAAGCTCTTCTTCGCCGGCGTCGAGACTTCTAGCGGTGGCGCTAGGGCTTGGAGCTTTGCTGTAGCAGGAGGGCGATGGGACGAAGAATATTTTACCGAGGGAGATGGGGACATATTTATAGCTAGCCGGTAACTGTTGGCGCGAAAATATTGGACCAAATAGCCCCTGTTTGTACGTCTCCGCAGGACAACTGTAGCCCACGACCGAAGCAGTGGAGATCATGGAGATCGTGGTTATCCGAACGAGGAAAGTGGGGTTCAGTTACTGTGTATTAAAAAAATTGAAGATTTGAGGATTTTGTTACAAAATCATCAGCTGACAAGCACGCAGTAAGGATTTCGAACAAAGTTTCAAGTAGAACGCATATGAAGAATTGAATAGACTGTGTGAGAGTAGCAGAGAGGGAAAGTAGGGTCCGGTCACATTCACTTAGATGAAATATCAAATTGAAGAAATAGCTATAAGTGAATGCTGTTGAGGACTTGAAATCACAGTCTATCTAGATAAACAAAAATCATCAAGTGTTTTTGAAGATTTTGAATAACTTGAGGATTTTGTGACACAGCGTCATGATGATGAATTTCAGTTTTGAAGAAAAACGATTTTGAAGAGCAACTGTTTTGAAGAAAATCAACTTTTGAAGAAATTCAGCTTTGAAGAAATTCAACTTGAGGAATTTCAAGTTGGGTGGTGGCGTGACCCACCATATAAGAATGTTGATTAGAGACGCCACGTACAATTGTCGTAGGGCCCTGAGAATCAATTTCTTCTTTGATTTCTTCTCATTCAGAGTGATATTCTTCATTAGTTGAATAAAATTGATTCATCATGTGTTGCACATCTAAGTCGTCAATTTTGCATAAGTGTTAGGATGTGTGCATGTTTTCACAAAACATTTGAAGATTCTAAGATATTTAGCTCACACCGCAACTTGAAAAACCTTTTCTCATCCAAGGGCTTAGTGAAGATATCTCCCGGTTGATCATCAGTCTTCACATGGTCGATGAGGATATTGCCCTTGAGGACATGGTCCCGAAGAAAATGATGACGAATCTGGATGTGCTTGGTCTTCGAGTGTTGTATTGGGTTGTATGCAATCTTGGTTGCACTCTCATTGTCGCAGTAGAGAGGCACATTCTTCATGTTGATGTCGTAGTCCTTGAGGGTTTGCTTCATCCATAGCAATTGAGCACAGCATGAACCAGCAGCAATGTACTCAGCTTCAACAGTGGAGAGTGAAACGCAGTTCTGCTTCTTTGAGGACCAGCAAACTAGTGATCTTCCAAGGAAATGACATGTGCCAGAGGTTGACTTGCGATCCACACGGTCACCAGCATAGTCAGAATCAGAATATCCCACAAGATGAAGATTTGAGCCCTTGGGGTACCATAATCCTAGTGTTGGTGTGTGAGCTAAGTATCAAAGAATATGCTTCACAGCCTTATGGTGTGACTCCTTCGGTTTTGCTTGAAAACGTGCACACATGCAAACACTAAGCATTATATCTGGCCTAGATGCACATAAATAAAGTAAAGAGCCAATCATAGAGCGACATACCTGCTGATCGAATTCTTTACCATTTCCGTCAGTGCAGAGGTGGCCGTTGGTAGGCATTGGAGTCTTGGCACCTTTGCATTCATGCATGTCGAATTTCCTTAGAACATCCTTGAGGTATTTCTCCTGTGATATGAAGATTCCATTGCGTTGTTGACGAATTTGAAGACCTAAGAAGAATTTCAGCTCCCCCATCATAGACATCTGACATTATTCACTCATCATGTAAGCAAATTCATCATTATATCGTTTATCAGTACACCCAAATATGATGTCATTGACATATATCTGGCACATAAATAGCTCATTATCATAGGATTTAGTGAAAAGACTTGGATCGAGTGAACTAGGTTTGAAGCCTTTCTTCATGAGGAATTCCTTCAATGTATCATACCATGCCCGAGGGGCTTGCTTGAGACCATAGAGCGCCTTTTTGAGTCTGAAGACTTCTTCTGGATTCTTTGGATCCTCAAAACCTGGGGGCTGAGCAACATATACTTCTTCCTCAAGCTTACCATTGAGGAATGCATTTTTCACATCCATTTGATATAAGATTATGTTATGATGATTAGCATAAGCAAGTAGTATTCGAATAGCTTCAAGTCTAGCAACAGGTGCAAAAGTTTCATCGAAATCTATTGCTTCAACCTGTGTGTAGACTTGGGCTACAAGTCGTGCCTTATTCCTCACCACTTGACCATCCTCATCTTGCTTGTTTTGGAAAATCCACTTGGTTCCGATGATATTGTGCTTGTGAGGATCTGGTCGTTCGACGAGCTCCCATACGTCATTCAGCTTGAATTGAAGAAGTTCGTCTTGCATAGCTTGGATCCACTCCGGTTCCAGGAAAGCCTCAGCAACTTCTCAAGGTTCTATGATAGACACAAAGGAGAAATGCCCACAAAAGTTAACTAAGTGTGAAGCTTTTGAGCGAGTGAGAGGACCTGGTGCGTTGATGTCATTGAGGATTTTGTCAAGTTCCACTTCATTTGCAATCCTCGGATGAGCTGGTTGAGGATTTCGTCTGGGCTGAGGAATTGGTTCTGGAGCAATTTCCTCGGGAGCATCTTCTTGATTTTCATCAGTGATGGGAATGATTTCTTCATCAATTTCCCCAGTGGGAACAATGTCTTCAGTAGCGTTGAGCTTTATTGCTTCCTCAGCAGACAGCTTATCTGGATCAGAAGGCAATTGCTCTCTTTGTGAGCCATTAGTTTCATCGAACCGCACATCTAGAGTCTCGACAACCTTGTTGTGATAGTTGTTGAAGACTCTGTAGGTGTGCGACTCCTTTCCATAACCGAGCATAAAACCCTCATGTGCCTTAGGTGCAAATTTTGATCTATGGTGAGGATCTCTAATCCAACATTTTGCACCGAAGACTTTGAAATAACTTACATTGGGTTTCTTGTGTGTGAGGAGTTCATATGAGGTTTTCTTGAGGAATTTGTGAAGATATACCCTGTTGATGATATGGCATGCAGTGTTGATTGCTTCAGGCCAAAAGCGACGAGGAGTCTGATATTCTTCAAGCATGGTTCTTGCCATCTCAACCAGAGTCATGTTCTTCCTTTCAACGACACCATTCTGTTGAGGAGTATAAGGAGCAGACAATTCGTGAGTAATACCAAGTTCATCAAGATAATTATCAAGACCAGTGTTTTTGAACTCTGTTCCATTATCACTCCTGATGTGTTTGATCTTGATGCCGAAGTTCGTCGAGGCCCTTGAAGAAAATCGTTTGAAGACTTCCTGCACTTCAGTTTTATATAAGATGATATGCACCCATGTATATCTGGAATAATCATCAACTATGACGAAGCCATATAAAGATGCTGCATTTGTTAGTGTGGCATAATGAGTAGGTCCAAATAGATCCATGTGAAGCAATTCAAATGGACGATTAGTGGTCATGATAGTCTTCGAGGGATGCTTGGATCTGGTCATTTTCCTAGATTCACATGCACCGCAGAGGTGATCCTTGAGGAATTTGACTGTTTCGATGCCGATGACATGCTTCTTCTCCGCGAGCGTGTGCAAATTCCTCCGAGTCTTCGATGCCACAGCCATCCTTCTGAGGTTTTTGGTAGTAAGCAAGTGGCTGGTTGAGGACCTGTAGAGAAATCAACAATGTACAAATCCCCTCTTCTAACACCTTCGAAGACTTTGGATCTGTCAGATTCCATGATGACAACACATCTATATCTACCAAAGATAACAATCATATCAAGATCACAAAGCATCGAGACTGGCATGAGGTTAAATCCAAGGGATTCAACTAGCATCATTTTGTCCATGTGCCTATCCTTGGAAATATCCACTTTGCCAAGTCCCAATACATTGCTTTTACCTTTGTCAGCATATGTGATTTGCTTCAGGGGTGATGGAGTTAGTGGCATATTCATCAGCAAGCTTTTATCACTAGTCATGTGATGTGTGTAGCCACTATCAAGAACCCACTCAGTACTCTTGGGTTTGTCATCCTGCAGATGAATTAGTACAGCTTACCATCTCATATGCTTTAGACTTGAAGAATATGATATCAATTTCATCAGATAGGAATTTCATCATAACAGAATTATAAGGATGTGTGAAATATTTCTATTTCATCAATATTAGCTTGCGTCCTATCAAGCATTTCCTTGGGTCTCCAGCAAATTCTATAGATGATGATTTTCATCTGGAGACCTCACCTGCAGAAGTGATTAGTTCAATTTCTTCACCACCCACATCCGAAGGGGTGGTAAAGCATTCATCATCCTGCGAGCACCATATGAGAAAGGGGGCATTGAAGCTAATGCACTTCTCTTAACAGTAGGGCGGTTAAAGTACTCATATGAATATGCAGAGAACTTGTTTGAGGATTTATGAACATAATGATTTGAAGAATAACGCTCATATTCATATTCCTTGTAGTTTCCCTGCATGTTAGAAGCATTACTGGAATCCGAGAATTTGCCATCTGTTGCTTCTTTCTCGTCTGCTGGCTGATGGCAAAGACACTCTTTGCCATCAGCTACCCAAAACCAGACGACAAAGAGCAGGCTGATGGAAAACATCCTCTTTGCCATAAGTGTACTCTTTGCCGTCTGCCAGCTGACGGCAAAGCACATGCAGGCAGACGGCAAAGAACCCACTCCACACCGCCCTCTAACCCATAACGGTCCAACACTTTGTCGTCAGCCTATTACCACTTTGTCGTCGGGGGCAGACGGCAAAGAGGCAACTAGACCTAACATCGTCAACCCCCACCCCACACCCTCTCTCTCTCCCCCATAACGGTTCACCACGGCCCCCTTCTCTCTCCCCGCGCCGCCGCTGGAGCTCGCCCCCTCCTCCCCTTGACCCGCTGTCGGAGCTCGCCCTTCTCCCCGTGACCCGCCGCCGGAGCTCGCCCCTCCTCCTCCTTGCGACCCCCTCCTCCACCACCGTGCCCCTGCTCCACCACCGCCCCCTCCTCTCCGTGCCACTGCTCCACCACCGCCCCCGTGCCCTCCTCCCCGCACCCCCTCTCATCCACCATTGCGCCACCCCTCGCCCTGGTGCCCTCTCCTCCCCGCGACCCCCTCCTCCACCAGCTCCGGCCAGGTCACCCACCGCCCCTGCTGTCACCGCCCTGGCTGCCCACTACTAACCAAGGTGATTTTCTTTTTCTTTTTTTGCTAATTAATAGATTTAGTGGTACATATAGTTTAGTTGGTAGGTTAGTTAATTAGTAGATTTAGTGGTAGTTTAGTTAGTTGGTAGATTATCTTTAGTTAGTTGGTAGTTTAGTTAGTTGGTAGATTTAGTTAGTTAATTAGTAGATTTAGTAGGTAGTTTAGTGGTAGATTTTGTTTTGTTAATTAGTGGTAGCTAGATTCTTTTTTAGTTACTTAGTGGTACATTATGTTTTTGTTATTTCTTTGCTGTTTAGTGTTGTATAGGTTTAGCAATAGGTTTAGTTAGCTTGGTTAGTTAGGTTAGTTAGTTAGTTATCTTAATAGAAAGAAGAGGAATAAGTAGAAGAAGAGGAGGAGGAGAAGAGGAGAGGAGGAGAAGGAGGAGGAGGAGAAGAAGAAGAAGAAGAAGAATAAGAAGCGAAGACGAAGAAAAAAACAAGAAGGAGAAGAAGAGAAGAAGAAGAGAAGAAGAGAAGAAGACATAATTAGCCCATTTAGCTCCAAAATGCCATAATAAGTCCAAAATGGCATAAGAACCTTGGTTAGCTCATGAATATTATATTCTTAGCTTTTTTCCTCTAAAATGACATAATTAGCATATAGCTCCAAAAAGACATAATTAGATAATTTAGCTCCAACAAGAGGAGAAGAGGATAAGAAATAGGAAAAATGAAAAGAAAGAAGAACAAGAACAAGAACAAGAAGAAGAAGAGAAGAAAAATACCTTCTCCTTCTTCTCCTCCTTCTTCTCCTCCTCCTCCTTCTCCTTCTTCTTGATTTCTTCTTCTCCTCCTCCTCCTCCTCTTTCTTCTCCTCTTTCTTATTCTCCTTACCTTATTTTCCCCAACAATGAGATAATTAGCCCATTTAGCTACAAAATGGCATAAAAACCTTGGTTAGCTCATGAATATTATATACTTAACTTGTTTTACTCTAAAATGACATAATTAGCATATTTGTGTTGATCGGGTGGATTTACATGTGATAGTTGTCTCGTCGCTGTGAGGTATGTTGTGTGAAGACCTCGTCGTGCGTTTTACGAGCTCCGCCCTTGCATTCGTGGGTCAGTACAAATTTCATCTCCTCCTCGCCCCTTCATTTACTGTGGCTCGGTTTCCGGATGAAACTTTCTAGATTTAGGTAATTAAATTAATTTATCAGTATGCGTGACCAGTATGCGTCTCCCGTTCGAAAGGGCGACATCTATAAATATGCATGTATTTGCATATTTATAACCGCCATCCTTTCGAATTATCCAACATTATCCATGGACAGCCCGAGTATGTGTAGATTGGGTTCGTTTTCCCGTATGCTGTGCTCTGGATCCGATGCGGAATTTCGTCAGTGCCTCCCTGTTGTTCTCCGGATGCACATTCTCTCTGTTTATTGCGGAGACGTGTATCAGGAGAATAGCGGGGAGGTGCTGCCAAAATTTTGCGTTGGATCCGGAGCAGAGCATGGGAAAACGAACCCAATCTACACATACTCGGGTGGGATTAGGACCTATCTTTACCTATTAGCGTGTAGGTTGCCTGGACGTAATAAAAATGGCGAACCTGATTAACCGATGAATATAAATGCTAAATTATATATAAATATATTTCTTCTGTCTTTAGTAGCTAGGCAAGATGAGTGATCGTGCGTGGATGTATACCGGTCACCCTAGTCAGAAAGAGATGACGAAAGAATGGTTTGTAAAAACAAAGGAATTTGTGAAAGCTGCATTCGCAAATGGCCAGGAAAGAAACTATTGCCCGTGTCCTGGATGCGACAACTATAAAAAGGCGACAGAGGCTGTAATGATTAAACACCTACAGAGGAGGGGTTTTAAGCCTAATTATACGGTGTGGACATTTCATGGTGAGTCTATACAACGCACGGACGAGCATGGTACCGGGATCGAAGACATGGTGCAAGACTTTGATGATGCTCGGGATTCGGAAGATGAGATGGAGGAATCTGCAAAGGCCTTTTATGAAATGTTGGAGTCTTCAAAACGTCCTCTCCATGAGCACACTGAGCTCTGTCAGCTGGATGCAATTGCACAAGTAATGGCTTTGAAGGCTCAGTTCAACTTGGGAAGAGAATGCTACACGCGATGATGACACTATTTGGACGCTTCCTACCCAAAGGCCATGTCATGCCTGCAAACCGGTACCAGTCGGAAAAAATATTCCGTGTACTTAAGATGCCCTATGAGAAGATAGATGCATGTGAGAAAGGATGTGTTTTATTTAGGAAGGACTATGCACACTTGGACTATTGTCCCAATTGCGAGTCTTGCAGGTATCTCGTGGTAGACAACGGTATGGGTGAGAAGAGGCAGACCAAAATCGCAGTTAGTGTTCTTCGGTATATGCCAATCGTACCAAGACTTCAACGTCTTTTCATGGTCGAAGAGACAGCCAGACAGATGACATGGCACAAATTGGGCAAAAGAACCGAACTACATGCGGATGGGAATAAGATGGTGGTACACACATCGGATGGGGAAGCGTGGAAACATTTTGATGGATTGCATTAGAATAAAGCGGCAGATCCAAGGAATCCTTGACTCTACGTCGCCACGGATGGTTTTAATCCCTTCGGCATGACGGTAACCCAATACAGTTGTTGGCCTGTATTTGTCATTCCACTCAATCTCCCCCCCGGGAAGATTATGCAAAGAAAGAACATATTTCTGACGTTGATAATTCCAGGGCCCAATTATCCGGTGAAGAATATGAATGTGTACCTGCAACCGCTTAAGGATGAATTGGAAGAAGCTTGGGATAATGGGGTCAAGACATATGATGTCGCTAGAAAAGAAAACTTCAAAATGCATGTGTGGTACATGTACTCTATGCATGACTTGCTAGCGTATGCGCTATTCTCTGGATGGTGTGTGCATGGAAGGTTCCCGTGCCCCCAATGCAAGGCAGCTCTTCAGTTTCATTGGTTGCAGGAGGGTCGGAAGTATTCTTGCTTTGACTTGCATAGACAGTTCCTGGATCCTGACCATCAGTTCAGAAAAGACAAGAAGAACTTTACCAAAGGTAAAGTTGTCAAAAACTTGGCACCACCTGCGTTCATAGGCCAATAGATCCTGGATCAGTTAAACGCCCTCGAGCCTGATCTAGAGCGTCCAGGGTATTTCAAGGGGTATAATTCAAAACACGCCTGGACTCACAAGCCATGCTTCTGGGATCTGCCTTACTTCAAAGACCTCCTTCTTCCACACAATATCGACATGATGCACACTGAAAAGAATATCGGAGAGGCTATTTTTGGTACATTGTTCGACATAGATGGGAAGACAAAGGATAATACTAAGGCTAGAGTCGATCAAGAGACACTATGTGATAGACCGTTACAAAACATGCGAGAAGGCAAAGGAAAGCAGAAGTGGTCGAAGCCAAAGGCCTGGTTCAATCTTGGAAGGCCAGCTATGAGGGAAATTATCTTGTGGGTCAAAATGCACTTGATGTTCCCCAATGGGTATGCAGCGAATCTAAAGAGGGGAACGAGTCTTGAAAAATTAAAAATCTTTGGTCTCAAGAGTCATGATTGGCACATATGGCTAGAGCGGGTAATGTCGGTGATGTTACGTGGCTTTATTCCTGAGGATGAATGGCTAGTAGTGGCGGAGCTGAGCTATTTCTTCTGTGTTCTTTGTGCGAAAGAATTGTCGCCTGGCGTGGTAGAAGACATGGAGGAGTTTGCACCGGAGTTGTTGTGCAAGTTAGAGAAGATCTTTCCACCGAGCTTCTTTAATCCAATGCATCATTTGATTTTACATCTACCGACCGAGGCAAGATGGTTGGGCCCGTGCAAGATCGTTGGTGCTATGCAACTGAGAGGATGCAGAAGACCCTTCGAGCTAAATGTAAAAATAAGCGTAGAATTGAAGCATCGATGGCTGAGGCATTCATTACTCAGGAGGTGGCAAACTTTGTGACAGCACACTACGCAGCCAAAAATCATCATTTGCATAATCCGAAGCCTCGGCACAATGATGCAGACCCTAAAAAAGGTGGGTCCAACCTCAGCCTATTCAAAGGGAAGCTCGCACCAGCCGGTGCTTCGAAACCAATAACGTTGGATGTCGAAGAATGGCGGAACATTTCGTTGTATATCTTCAACAAACTAACCGAAGTGCGGCCGTACATCGAGTGAGTTCTCGGCACATTTTCCCGTAACTTCTAATTCATTTGAACTGCTCTTATTCCCGGATATTTCAAACAGCCGTTACGTCGCCAAATTCTTGGATGGAGCGGTGATCGAAAATGATTCCGTCGAAGAGTATGAGCTTCTGTCAAAGACAGGAGGCGGCTATCCCGGTTTCATCTCATGGTTCAAACAAACGGTAATTATCAATAATGGACCATTTCATTTCTTGGTCTAACTTGCGGCTAATGCAACAATCGTTTCGTATTAAACTTGTAGGCTAATTCAGAGTCTATGGACGTCGAATTGAGACAAGTCGCTAATGGTTTTGACTATAAGGTCCGTTCGTTTGAGAAATACAACATCAACGGGTATCTCTTTCGTACCTTTGGCAAAGAGCTATCTATGCCCGATCGGAAATCTACAAATTGTGGTGTATCTGTTATCGGCGAAGGTATTATCGAGTATTATGGAAGAGTTGAAGCAATTTATATACTTCAATTCTATGGTGAAAACCCACCGAACGTCGTAGTCTTCAAATGTTATTGGTTCCAGCTGAAGAAGACTATAAGGACTCATGAACATATAGGACTAGTCGAAATCAGTCCAAACACCCATTTAGATGTTCCTGATGTCTATATTACGGCTCAACAGGCGACCCAAATTTTCTATCTATCGTGGGCATGCCAAACGGATAAAAATCTGGAAGGTTGGTATGTTGTTTATGAAGTGCCGCCACATGTCAGACCACCTCTCCCAAATGAACAGGATTATGTACCTCACATTAACCCAGACACATATGATGGAGAATTCTTCCAAGAAACACGTCTTTCCAAGAAACGTTTCAAGAACCGCCGTGCTTCACCCAAGAACATGGAAGTAGACAACGACAATGAATCCGACTCCAGCCCTGAGCCGGAACAAGAAGACCTGGAACTCGTAGAGGTTACTGATGCGGATGACCTGTCAATGCTTCAACGATTAAAGGAAGGCCTTTCACAACTTCACGCCGTTGAACCCGACGAGCACGTCATTCATGAAGACATGCGTGATAGTGATGATGATGATGCATTTATTGATGATGATTATTAGTTTGTAAGATTCATAACTTAAATTATATATATATTAATCTTTATTATTCATGTACATATTATTATTCATGTCAGTTATTCAATTTTTTTATGTTGTACTAATTTCTTTTAATATTTATCATGGCAGGTCACCAGGTGTGGAAAGATGGTGGGCGCTGGTCCAGATCGCTCGACGGGTTCTTCCCAGGCGCCCCGCGCGAGGGGTGGTAATTCCCTTCCACCCCTATCTCTCCGTAGAGCCTTGGCAGACAGTCTTTCGACACCACCCGTGGGATCTTCTTCGTCGGCGGCATTGCCCACTGGGAGAGGTGTTGGTCGGGTAGGGAAGAAGGGGAAGGGTACAGGGAGAGGTGGTGGCCGCGGAAGATCCAGGAGGACTGTTGAGCCGTCCTCGCCACCACCACCAACTCATTCACCCGAGCATAGGACTACTATGGTCGACCCGTTTGCGGAGGAGGCTACGGGGACTCCGTTCCAGGAGCCTGGTGTTGACGGGCATTCGTCCCATGAGACTCCGGTCCAGGAGCAGCCTCGGCTCGAGGTGCATTCGGCCCACGAGACTACGGTTCCGGAGGCTTCACCCGACGTGGAGAGGCCCGGATGGGAGACCTGTCCGGATCGGACCGAGTTGCCGGATTGGACCGAGGGTCTGGGTGGCTCAGGGGGCGGGGATGGCGGGGATGAGCTTACGGATAGTGAGGGCAATGTGCAGGTGGACGGGGCCATCGTGTACAAGCGTGGTAGTACACGTCTCCCGGTCGTGCGGGCTACCCGCGAGCAGAGGCCGGTGATTAAACCTGAAGGAGATAGGTAAGTACATTTACTCTTTTTTTAGCTTTTTCCTTCAAGTTTGTTCAAATATCTAATGTGTTGACCTTATCATACTGCAGGGGATGGGTACACCCTCTTAGAGTCCGCAGGACGAACTCCATCCTTAGTGTGCTTTGCCGGACAAATTTCCCGGGGTTTGTCACGTTGCCTCGTGAGGGTCAGGCTCCTACACTAGGATTTTCCTGGGAGCACTACCAGGCTGCGCAGGCCCCGCCGGAGGAGATTATAGATGGTGCCTTGTGCCACACGAGGGCCGAGATGGTGATCAAGAGCTTTTGGGTAAATTATCCTTTTATAGAATCTAAAATTAACAATATAGCTAATTATTGTACTAATCGGTGTTTTCACGTTTGATTGCAGACCTTCTATAGGTGTGAGGATGGATATAAGGAGGAGGCGGCCAGGATTCTAGAGGCCGAGTGTAGGCGGTTACTACAGAACTTACGGCACGAGGCTCGGCCGCAGGCTATTCGAGATTACTACGCCACGCGTGGTATTAAGAAGCAGAAGAAGGATTGCTGCGGAGAGTTTCTGAAGAAGGAGCAATACATACCTATTCTTAAGTCCTTCTACGTAGTTTTCTTGATTTCATTCATAGGCGTAGCGCTCAAAATTCTTTCTAATAACTTACAGGTGCCCCCGAGATGGTGTGCGGATAAGATGGATTGTTGGGAGGCATTGGTTGATGAGTGGTGCACAGCCAGCTGGCGAGCCGTCCACGAGAATGCGAAGGATCGGCATAGCCAAATGGTTGGTGTGCCACACCATCAAGGCAGCGCCAACTTACTTCAGTTCGGACGAAACTGGGTATGTGATTTGCTTTATGATTCATGCAATCCATTCTTCATGCTAATATTTTGTTCCTCTCTTTTAGGCGCATCACAATAAGACGGAGAGGCCACACTTGTATGACCTTTATGGCATGGCCCCATACTGCCTCGTACAAGAAGGTGAAGGCATTCTCTGAGTCTAACCTGGATGATCCCAATAACTTCACCAACATATCATCTCACCAGAAGCTTGTGGCATACACGGACGCGGGGAAGGCTATGAAAGGGGATGACTTTAACCCTAGCCAGGAACCTTTGGATCCAGAGTTGGTGATGATATCTGGTGGCGGGAGGCCCCATGGCTCGATAGCCATTGGAGATGGGATAATACGTTGTCCACTCACTCTCCCGGAGATCAAGGCACGCCAGTCGAGCAGCTGTCCTGAGATAATGCGTCGTCCACGACGAGTCGATCTTGCCAACGAGGTTAGTTGTACGGACTAAGAACACTTTCATCCATTTCATTATGTGTGTCACCATAGATCATTAGTGTGGTAACGAGGAATGGTGTTTCAGGCTTCTCTTCAGAAAGAGAGATTGGCAAACCAGGCTGCTCTTGAGAAAGAGAGATTGGCAAGCCAGGCTGTTCTTGAGGCTGCTCTTGAGAAAGAGAGATTGGCAAGTCAGGCTGCTCTTGATGAGAGGGACCAGACCACGACACGATTGATTGAGGAGGAGAGGTCCCGGAATGAGGCGGGTCAACGGGCCCTGTACGAGCTTTTTGTGGTAAGTTTTTTTTCACATTAGCCAAATCATGTGTGTAATGTTTGTTTCATTACTAACTAATACGACCCACTCTTCAGGGTCTGTGCGAGAAGAGCGGTCAAGTCCCTCCGCCGATGCCCGTCTTCTCTTCGATTGTCACGGTGAGTTTCATTATAAACTAGTATTAATAATTGAGTGTCATCATGCTAACTCAGACATTGAAAAATATCTATTCTGTAGAATAACTCCCGAGCGGCATCGCATGACCCTTCTCCAGGTGTTTCTCCTCCTTGATGACCACTACGGTAAGTTTCTCTTCTCCTCTTTCATATTCTCCTTGCCTTAATTTCCCCAACAATGACATAATTAGCCCATTTAGCTCCAAAAAGACATAGTTAGCTAATTTAGCTCCAAGAAGAGGAGAAGAGGAGAATAAATAGGAAAAATGAAAAGAAAGAAGAAGAAGGAGAAGAAAAAGAGAAGAAGTAGGAGGAGGAGAAGGAGGAGAAGGCCAAGGACCTTCTAGTCCTTCTCCTCCTCCTCCTCCTTCTCCTCCTTCTTCTTTATTTCTTCTTCTTCTCCTCCTCCTCCTCTTTCTTATCCTCTTTCATATTCCCCTTGCCTTAATTTCCACAACAATGACATAATTAGCCCATTTAGCTCCAAAATGCCATAATAAGCTCAAAATGGCATAAGAACCTTGGTTAGCTCATTAATATTATATACTTAGCTTGTTTTCCTCTAAAATGAGATAATTAGCCCATTTAGCTACAAATAGACATAGTTAGCTAATTTAGCTCCAAGAAGAGGAGAAGAGGAGAAGAAATAGGAAAAATGAAAAGAAAGAAGAAGAAGAAGAAGAAGAAGAGAAGAAGGAGGAGGAGGAGGAGGAGGAGGAGGAGGAGGGGGAGGAGAAGGCCAAGGACCTTCTAGTCCTTCTCCTCCTCCTCCTCCTCCTTCTCCTCCTTCTTCTTTATTTCTTCTTCTTCTCCTCCTCCTCTTTCTTCTCCTATTTCATATTCTCCTTGCCTTAATTTCCCCAACAATGACATAATTAGCCCATTTAGCTCCAAAATGCCATAATAACCTCAAAATGGCATAAGAACCTTGGTTAGCTCATTAATAATATATACTTAGCTTGTTTTCCTCTAAAATGGGATAATTAGCCCATTTAGCTCCAAAAAGACATAGTTAGATAATTTAGCTCCAAGAAGAGGAGAAGAGGAGAAATGAAAAAGGAAGAACAAAAAGAAGATGAGAAAGAGAAGAGAAGGAGAAAGAGAAGAAGGAGGAGGAGAAGAAGGAGAAGGAGGAGGAGGAGGAGGAGAAGGAGGAGAAGGCCAAGCACCTTCTAGTCCTTCTCCTCCTTCTTCTTTATTTCTTCTTCTTCTCCTACTCCTCCTCTTTCTTCTCCTATTTCATATTCTCCTTGCCTTAATTTCCCCAACAATGACATAATTAGCCCATTTAGCTCCAGAATGCCATAATAAGCTCAAAATGGCATAAGAACCTTGGTTAGCTCATTAATATTATATACTTAGCTTGTTTTCCTCTAAAATGAGATAATTAGCCCATTTAGATCCAAAAAGACATAGTTAGCTAATTTAGCTCCAAGAAGAGGAGAAGAGGAGAAGAGGAGAAGAAATAGGAAAAATGAAAAGAAAGAAGAAGAAGAAGAAGAGAAGAAGGAGAAGGAGGAGGAGGAGGAGGAGGAGAAGGAGGAGAAGGCCAAGGACCTTCTAGTCCTTCTCCTCCTCCTCCTCCTTCTCCTCCTTCTTCTTTATTTCTTCTTCTTCTCCTCCTCCTCCTCTTTATTATCCTATTTCATATTCTCCTTGCCTTAATTTCCCCAACAATGATATAATTAGCCCATTTAGCTCCAAATGCCATAATAACCTCAAAATGGAATAAGAACCTTGGTTAGCTCATTAATATTATATACTTAGCTTGTTTTCCTCTAAAATGGGATAATTAGCCCATTTAGCTCCAAAAAGACATAGTTAGCTAATTTCGCTCCAAGAAGAGGATAAGAGGAGAAATGAAAAGGAAGAACACAAAGAAGAAGAGAAAGAGAAGAGAAGGAGAAGGAGAAGGAGAAGAAGGAGGAGGAGAAGAAGGAGGAGGAGGAGGAGGAGAAGGACGAGAAGGCCAAGGACCTTCTAGTCCTTCTCCTCCTCCTCCTCCTTCTCCTCCTTCTTCTTTATTTCTTCTTCTTCTCCTCCTCCTCCTCCTCTTTCTTCTCCTCTTTCATATTCTCCTTGCCTTAATTTCCCCAATAATGACATAATTAGCCCATTTAGCTCCAAAATGCCATAATAAGCTCAAAATGGCATAAGAACCTTGGTTAGCTCATTAATATTATATACTTAGCTTGTTCTCCTCTAAAATTGGATAATTAGCCGATTTAGCTCCAAAAAGACATAGTTAGCTAATTTAGCTCCAAGAAGAGGAGAAGAAATAGGAAAAATGAAAAGAAAGAAGAAGAAGAAGAAGAAGAAGAAGAGAAGGAGGAGGAGGAGGAGGAGGAGGAGAAGGAGGAGAAGGCCAAGGACCTTCTAGTCCTTCTCCTCCTTCTTCTTTATTTATTCTTCTTCTCCTCCTCCTCCTCTTTCTTCTCCTCTTTCATATTCTCCTTGCCTTAATTTCCCCAACAATGATATAATTAGCCAATTTAGCTCCTAAAAGACCTTATAAGCTCAAAATGGCATAAGAACCTTGGTTAGGTCATTAATATTATATACTTAGCTTATTTTCCTCTATAATGACATAATTAGCCCATTTAGCTCCAAAAAGACATAGTTAGCTAATTTAGCTCCAAGAAGAGGAGAAGAGGAGAAATGAAAAGAAGGAAGAAGAAGAAGAAGAAGAGAAGAAGAAGAGAAGGAGAAGGAGAAGGAGAAGAAGAAGAAGGAGGAGGAGA
The DNA here is from genome assembly GCF_904849725.1 of Hordeum vulgare subsp. vulgare. Classification (NCBI taxonomy): domain Eukaryota; kingdom Viridiplantae; phylum Streptophyta; class Magnoliopsida; order Poales; family Poaceae; genus Hordeum; species Hordeum vulgare. Next base: position 192,080,704 of record NC_058523.1, on the reverse strand, counting down.
AGAAGAGAAGAAGAAGGAGAAGGCGGAGAAGAAGGAGGGCCCTCCTTCTTCTCCTTCTTCTTCTCTCCTCCTTCTTCTCATTCTCCTTATCTTCTTTTTTATTCTTCTCCTCCTCCTTCTCCTTCTCCTTCCCCTTCCCCTCCTCCTCCTCCTCCTCCTCCTTCTTGTTTTTCTTCTCCTTGTTCTCTTCTTCCTTCTTCTCTTTCTTCTTCAATTTAGCTTATTTGTCATATATATGTTCTTCTTCTTCTTCTTCTGACTTTCTTATTCCCATTTTGCAGATTGGATGTACTACATGCGTGGAAGCTGGCATTGGAGTGCTTTAGTTTCCGTTTTTATTTGAGTTGATGAACAATGTGGAACTATATGTATATGTATATATGGATGAACAATATATGTGCAACTATACGTATGTATATATGGATGAAACTTTGTATGTGTTGGTTCTTTTGATATATGGGATGTACGTTGATGAACAAATGGCATTGATGAGCTTTATATGTATATCATATATGTGTTGTGACCTATTTATCATATATGTGCTATGAATTATATGTATATGTGTTGTGAAATAGAAAAAATAAATAAAAATGTGACAATATAGGCTCTTTGCCGTTAGCTGGCCGACGGCAAAGGTGCCACGTGGCGCCCAGCTGTGCAACCTGGGCAGTAGCAGCTGGTCATATAGTATCTTTGTCGTCTGCTTCCAGGGGGCAGACGGCAAAGAAGAGGGCACAACGGAGGGGTGGAGGAGGTGGAGGCTGACGGTAAAGAAGAGGAGAGGGGAGGCAGACGGCACAGAAGAGGGGGGAGGCAGACGGCAAAGAAGAGGGGGGAGGCAGACGGCAAAGCCTCCGTTAGCCCCTAACGGAGGCAATGCATGTCGGCTGCCGTCTCGACCACTTTGCCGACTGCTCCTATGAAAATTTGACGGCAAAGCTCTTTGCCGTCCGCTTTGGGGAGACAGACGGCAAAGAAGCTACGATGTCGTCGTAGGCTGACGCAGAAATTTTGCCGATCGTGAGATTCTTTGCCGTCTGTGATATTCTCTTTGCCGTCCGGGATTTACTCTTTGCCGTCTGTGATGGCAGACGGCAAAGAAGCTAATTCATGTAGTGAAGCATTAGGACGGGTACGAGCATAGTTTTGACCAGTTGAGGATTTTGATCCTCTTGAAGACTTTGGTCCTCCTGAGGAATTTGATCGGGGGTTCAAATTCTTCATCGATGGTGTCATGAGGATATTCACCTGAAGATTTTCAAAACAACTTTTGGGAACCCAGATTTTCCTCAGGGGAGGCCCATTCCTGCAGTTAATTCCAACATATCGAGCAAATACTTCACCAGATTGATTTTTGAACAGTTTATAGTTGGAGTCCAATGACTCATTTGAGGAATAGGATAATTCACATGAAAAGCCTGCTAGATTGGATGGATCAAAAGGAGGCCCAGTAGCAGCAACCCATGAGGTTTTGGGATATTGCTCAGGTTTCCAATAAGATCCATCAACATTCAATTTCCTCTCAAAGGCAATTCCTTCTTTCCTCGGGTTCTTGTTCAAGATCTGCTTTTTGAGCACATCACAAAGGGTTTGATGTCCTTTGAGACTTTTGTATATGCCTGTCACATACAATTCGTTCAGCCCTGCATTTTCATCAGTGACAATTGTGTTTTTCTCAAGTGAGGAATTTGACACTACAGGAGCAGTTGAAGAATTTGTAGCAATTGAAGCATTTGATGATTCTGGTGAAGAATTAGCAGTTTCACGTTCAATGCATTTAAGACATGGAGGAATGAATTCAGCTTGAGCAACACTGATCTATTGAGCTAGTGATGAATCATTTTCCATTCGAAGATCATCATGATAAATCCTCAACTTATCTAGATCAAGCTTCCTTTGAAGAAATTCATAGGAAAGTTTCTCATGATAAGCGAGGAGTGTAACATGACGATCTTGAAGATTATCAAATCTAGACTGAAGACTTTTCATATCATGAGTGAGGATTTGGGTAAGATTCATTTCATCATTCAACAGATCATCGCTTCTATCTAGCAGTTTCTGAAGCTTTTCCAGGGTAGTTTGTTGTTTAGTGGCAATGAGAGCAAGTTTATTGTAACTGGGTTTTTTATAATCATCAGGTTCACACTCACTTGAATCAGAGGAGGAAGCATCATTCGGTACCTTTGAACCTTTTGCCATGAAGCAATAGGTTGGAGCAAAGTCATCAGCATAGTCATCAGTGTGGATGGTGTTATCATTTTCTTCAAGGTTGAAGATTGACTTGCTGACGAATGTGGTTCCAAGTGCAAGACTAGCGTGTCCGTATTCTGAGTCTTCATCAGAACCCTCCTCTTCATCACATTCCTTGGATTATGCTTCTGAATACATTTCCTTGCCAATAAGTGCCCGAGCCTTTCTGAAACTAGTCTTATTGTGCGATGAGGACTTTGAAGATGAGGATTTTGAAGGTTTCTTCTTTTTCTTCGAGTCATCAGAACTTTCATCCTTGTATTTCTTCTTCTTTGATTCCTTTCTCCAAGGAGGACAATCAAAAATGTAATGACCTGATTTCTTGCATTTGTGGCAGGTTCTTTTCTTGTAGTCCTTAGATGAAGATTCTGATTTCCTCATATCTCTTCTTGAAGATTTACCGAACTGACCACGTCGTGTAAACCTCTGGAATTTCCTCACGAGCATTGCAACCTCCTGTCCAAATTCTTCAGGATCACCAATGCTACCATCCGAGTCTTCTTCTTCATATGAGGAAATTGCTTTGGCCTTCAGTGCACGTGGTCTAGAATAGCTTGGTCCATATAGATCTCTCTTTTCTTCTTGTTGGAATTCATGAGTATTGAGTCTTTCGAGTATATCAGCTAGATCAAGCATCTTGTAGTTTGGTCTTTCTCGAATCATCAGAACTAAAGTCCTCATGTCTCTCATATTCCTCACTTGAGGCTTTTGGTAGGATTAGGCTTGGGTTGAGCATCATGAGGAAATTCATTCCAATGTGTTACCTTGACCCCCTTTAACAGTACGGTGTTCCTATTACTCAAGTGTGAAGAAAACAAAACAGAAAGAATAAATCTTCATGCTTCAAAGTCTTCAGATTGATTTTCTTCAGGACACACCGAATTCCTAAATTTCAACATCTTCATGAGGAATATCAATTTCATCGCAAATTCTCCGCGATTCAAATCTTCAGCTTCAGACCAATTTCTTCAACAGAAGATATACATTTTTAGGGCTCGATATTCATCAAATATTTCAAACTCCTCAGCGACTTATAGGTCATGTGTACACTCAAGAACACATTAGATACTTAACCTATAAGTCTTCAAACCACCAAAATCACTAAGGGGCACTAGATGCACTTACACAGTATTGATCTTATATATCAGGTATGGCTTTGAAAACTTTATTTAATCTTGGCAAACATAGCATTGGTCATAACAACAAGCATGAGTTTTTCTAGTAGCGACATAGCCAAAACCTTTATGTTCTTAGGCTTGAAGTGATATGCTGACAAGGAAGACAACTTGATGTTTCATGCCAATTCTTTATGTTAAACTTTATATTGTTTTGCATCCAAGTCAACATCATTTGTCTGCTTTCAAAAGTCTTTGCTAGCCAACCCTTGTACTAAGCGGGAATACTGCTTGTGCACCCATACCTTGAAACCACAACCTTCCCAAGAGTCCACCATATCTTCCCTATATGTGGTATTTCACCGCCACTCCTAAAGTATATTACTCATGTGCTATCTTTAAACCTTCAAAATGTTATTTCCTGTTTTGTGCCTCTGTTTTAGCTCATGAGGAAGTAGTAGATAATTCATGATCTTCTCATACTGGACAAGCTTTATCCTGGGTTTGCATGTCTAATCTGCGAACCCCTAATACAAGGAGGGACTGGCATGAGTGCGCCCAGCTCGTAAAAGATAATAACAACAAACAAAACCCCCTTCACGCTTTGTTTATGAGAAATCAAAAAACTTTGGTAGTGATAAACAAAGGAGACTAAGGGGATGTGATCGTCCCCAATTTGGGAGCCGTTCCTCAAAACTTGTCCAACATGAGAAGTATTGGGCTATCTTGTAGCATTCGTTGAAAAATTATGCACCTCCCAAAAGCTTGTTTTACAATCTTATTGATTTCAAAATTTCTAAAAGCTCTAGTACATGAGTTTTCCCTACTTCCCTCTACGAAGGGCTAATCCTATACTTTTATGTTAAGTCAGTAAACCTACTTCTTTCTATCCTATAAAAAAAGCAGACACCTTATGTTGACAAAGATGCATGTATTTATATTGTTTCATTGAGAATTCCATATCACAACTTTGTTGACATTATCATTAAGATGAGTAAGTTGTTTGTTAAGCCTAGCTAAAGAAAACATCTTCCTTTGTGTTAGCATTTTCACTTCTTGACTAGTAACATGTTCTTTCAAAAAGCTTCAATTGATCCCATCAAAATATAAGAGGAAGAGAAAAAGTTAAAAGTTATTAGTTGTTCTTTGACCAGGGACATGTTTGCCATGGTTTGATGAGTTTCCTTAGCCCTACTTTTGATTGTAATTGATATTACTCTTTCATATGGGCCTTATGAGTTGAGATTGCTGTTGAGGATGGTTGATTTTAGTAGAGAAATTATGATGCTTCTTGTCCATATTCTTATTTATCAACACTTCACTCTCTAAACTTGTGGACAGTTTTATCGAGCTCAGTATTCGCTTGGGGACAAGCGAGGTCTAAGCTTGGGGGAGTTCATACGTCCAGAATGCATCACTGTTTTCTATCATAATTTGTCTCTATTCATTGATATATTTCAAAATATGATGCTCTTCTTATAGTGTTTTGCTTATTTTACACAATTTACAACTTTCCGGCGCCGAAACAGCAGACGCTGGATTCAGCGGAGAAAATAGCATGAAGAGTTGACATATCAGAACATCTCCAACTGAGCTAAAATTTACGGGGAAGGAGTTTTCGAACAAATCACGAAGACAGGCCGAAGAAGGGCCGGAGGGGGCCACCAAGCACCCAAGCGACCTGGTGGCGCGGGTCACCCCTAGGCCGCGCCAGGTGGCCGCCTGGGTGGTGGGTCCCGCCTCCGGTGCTCTCCTTTAGTCTATATAACCCCCGAGACCTAAAAATCCCGAAGACACTAGAGTTTTCGCAGTTCCGCTGCCGCTCCGCGGCGAAAACCTACAGAGAAGAAAAGACCTTTCCGATGGGCAGATTCCGCTGGGGAGGACTCCTCCCGGAAGGGGAGATCGTCCTCATCGTCATCACCATCGTCGCGGCCATCATCGAGATCATCATCACCATCACCCTCAACATCAGCACCATCTCCATCTTCACCCCGTCTCAGTTTACCATTGCAATCGGAGTTGTACCTTGCACTATTCATCCCCTTTACTCTACCGGTGTTGATTACTCTTTTGTGGTGAATGTTATTGAGTATTGTTGGAGAGTTATTGTTATGACCAGATTGTTCATCATATTTTCATCCCCTCTGATCATGATCTATTTTGTGTCTTGTGAGTAGTTACTTTAGTTCTTGAGGACATGGGAGAAGTTCGCCGCGGAGTAGTTGCTAGTAGTCATATGATGTTGAAGTAATATGTGTTGATTGATATTTAAGTTATGGTGTTATTCTTTTAGTGGTGTTATGTGAACATCGACTACATAACACTTCGCATTTTTAAGGACCTAGGGGAATGCATCGTGTATAAAGAATGCTTATGGTGGGTTGTCGAAGATAGATCCTAAAGTTTATTGCTATGGTTAGGCTTTGCCTTAATGTCTCTCTTGTACTTGCGGATGCTTGCAAGGGGTTTAACCATAAGAGTGTACTTGTCTTAGACTAGACGGTGCACTAACAAAGATCCACCCAGATAACACTTATCAATACAAAACAGAGTACTAGACGGAATATGGCGAAAGCACTTGACTATCTTTCCCGTGTATCCTCAGGAACGCCTTAGTCTTTATAAGTATAGTCTCCCGGCTTATCCTTTGTGTTCAAAAGGATTGGGCCACTTGTTGCACCTCGGCACCATTTACTTTTCTTGCATTTATTTCCTTGTTGCTTATACTAGAAACCCCATAAAAAGTTACCTTTTAGTGCTTGCGGTCATTCATTGCTCAAGATCGCTTGTCAGTACCTTCTGCTCCTCGTTGGGTTCGACACTCTTACTTATCGAAAAGGCTATGATAGATCCTCTACACTTGTGGGTCATCACCATCTCGCCAACGACATCTGCTGCAGTAACAAGTGCAAACATCCTCATAGCAGTTGTGCATTTCCGCTTAGCAGAGAAAGAGAGTTGACTGCAACAATCCCTTGTGAGCTTGAAGTAGTCATCGTGTGCCTCCAGTCCCTCCACAACGCGCAAAAACAATGGTTTTCGCATGCGGAAACGACGATGGAAAAATGTATCATCCGGGAAAGTTGGTTCTGGATCAAAGTAATCCTCCCGCAGTGGCTTTGCTTTGGATACCCTACCCCGATTCATGTCTCTTCTTCCTTTGATTGAGCCGTTGAAATTGATAATGTGCTCCACTTCCCGGTCCATTTCTTCTTGCATGCTCATGAGCATCATCATGTCCACTTCTTCATTCCAATCTGATGAATTGAAGAACTCATCTTGAATCAGATGATCAAGCTCCGTTGGTCCATACTCCTCGCCGGACGAAGCATCATAATCCATCGTTTCCCCTAAAAATTTGACCAACAAATCCGGTCAGACATTTTTTCAAAGACATCCGGTGCAAGGCACGGCCACACAGTTGTTGGATGTACCATGGTGGCTTCCAGGCCGGCGACGACGTCCTGCGTGAAGACGTCGGGAGAGATGATCCCTTTAACCTAGCGGCCGGTGTGGCAGAGGCTACTAGGCGATGGAGCGCGCGTGATGGTGGAGCTGCAAGACAGACGGCGAGGGAGGAAGAAGAGAGGAAAACATGAAATGGATCCGACAGTTGTGCAGGGTGGATTTGGTGCAATTTATGATAGGGTTCGGGCTGTCAGGTCCGACGAGGTGGGCGTGCCGGCTTCCTCCATATCCGACCTATATTTGGGCTGGAAATGAGGGCTGCCGGTAAGCCCACACATTTGAAGCCGGTTTAGGAGACCCCTCTGAGTCAAATTTTTGTGACCGATCAGTGACCGGACAATCTGTCTAAACATTTAAAAAACATGTGAGAGGTCCGGTTGTAAATGCTCTTAAGTGACCAGCGGTCTAGACTTGTCTAAAAAAACAACGGACTAGACGCTCTTTTTCTTTTCTTTCATTCAAGCCTTCCCAGACACCAAGAAATGAAAGCCGGAGTTGATGCATGCTTACGCAGAGACACAATGTTTCGGTTACCGATATAAATAGGTTTGTGCTAAATTAAGGTGGGGCGGACGCTCGACCTAGGACACAACTTATATCGGTCACAACTCCGTTCATAAACGGGACGGCATTTTTTTAGATGTAAGGACGGGCATGTTTCTTTCATCCGTCTTTTATTTAAACGAGGTTAGACGTCGGACAAAAATTACATAATCAAGTTTTCTTCATATATCCTCCTTTTTCATCCTTTTAATGCAATCCAATAAATAGAACAAACAGTTCTCCAACATAAAAGTCAGTTGACTGATCCGACGAAGCAAGGTGCCGTCCCAAACCAACGCGTGTTTCAGCAACGGCCCCTTCAAAACATCCCACATAGCAATGAATAGTTGCTTCACGAAAACACGTGGAGTGGCCGTAGTAGATGGCATGCCGTCTGGAAAGCCGTGGGGAAGGGATGGCTGAGCTCCTCCAAAAATACGTATCTTTGCGTGCCATGTTCTGACAAATTCACTAGCTAGTCGTGAAAATAAGTAGAGCAAAAGCTTGAGAAAGCTAACATTTGTGCCTTGTGCGACGCGAGGATACTTTCCACGCTCTCTGCTTCTTCTTCTACTACTTCTTTTCCTTTTTCTTTTTTTCTTCTTCTTCCTGCTATAAAAACATCAATTGCTCTCTTCTTCTTATCTCTTTCCCACTTCTTCCCGACTTTATTTCTTTTCTCTCTTCTTATCCTTTTACACAGACAGCAAGAGAGAGGACTGAGGGACATAAAGCTAATTCCTACGCACGATCCATTTCATATCTGTGAGTGTTCGTTTTGGTTTAAACGGACATACCAGACCGTCCAACACGTGACCTTATTTATAATTTTTGTATGTTTGGCATTAGCCTGGCTCATTTTTGGTGTAAACTTGCGATCAGTTTGCATCTAGACGGACACCGAGCGAACGCTCATGCATTTGCTTCTCGTCCGCCTTGGGCCCACCCGTCGGCCTCCCACCTACCTTCCACACCACACATTTACTGTAGTCTAACCAATCTGTCAGCCACCCATTGACAACGGTCCTCGTCCTTCTTAATGTGGAGCCCCGACACTTCCACTCATGTCCCCGCATGCTTCCTCGAACCCCGACACCCAACCCTAGCTCCTCCTCACGTTGCTCCTCCTCCTTCTCTCCTTCACCTTCTCGCCGGCTAGCATGGTCTGGTGGAACTCCGGCCGCAAGGGAGGCACGACCATGAGGTTGGTTCCTCCTTCGGCCGCCGCCACTCCAACAACCCTACACCACAACGTTTAGCCTCTCTCCGTTAACGTATCTGATGAATGCTCAACTGTACGTCCATGCAGACATATGCCACCAGTATTGGAAGACGGTAAGGCCACTCCCTTGGAGCGAAGTTCAGCTACCCAACAACTGGCATCTCTCTGCGGATCGCGTGCCCATCTCGCCGGTCCTGGTGAGCTGTCGTGCCCACCGTGAGGAGATCGACCTTCGCCACACCCGCCCGCCATCGGATCTGCTCCATCTCTGTAGGTATGTCATCTATTCCCCGTTGTGGGATACGTTGCTCCGCAACGAGCATGACCTACGATGACAATCTTTTTCTACCGATCATCCTCCGTGCCCACCACGCGCTTGCGCGGCCACACGCCGATGTCATCTCCTTCCCCGTCACCATTGCCACCACCTCCCATGATCAATGAGGAGGTGGACCTCATGAGGTGGGTGATGGAGGACTCTGTCCGCAGCCACGACAAGGCCCAATGGGAGGGCCTTGAAACGACGATGACCCTCTCTGTGGCCAGCGACGTCGACATCGTAGAGCTGGACATGGCCGTCAAGTACGAGGTGTTGGAGGAGCCCCCATCACCGTGTGGATCCCGTGCTTGGTGGACTAGAGGTGGACGTGGTCGTTGACGACGTAGAAGATGGCTGACTGGGTGGGTGCCTAGCCATGGGCACCCACGCTGTCATCGTTTCCAGAGTCGTCCCCGCCACGGGAAGAGGTGGTGCAGGCGCCTCCGGCCAGGCAACCAGCGGAGATGCCACCAACCCACCTTTCGCAACCACCGCCGTATTCCGGCCTCAGCATGGACGACGAGGAGGACGACGACGCGTGAAGATGGTCGTGTCATTGAAGATGACCACAATGCTGGTGGCATCAAAGCTTTTTTTATGTTTTTAATGCTAGGTAAAGTTTCATGAGCAGCTAGGACTTTTGTGGACCATTTTTTATTTTAGTAATGTTTAATTGAGTTTACCTTATGCTTTTATGTGACCAGTGTTTTCTTACCTCTTAGACGGATAGTTTGAGATGCGACCGCCTAGTTGGATGCACAAATTGGCAGATACTAAAAGCCGAACATAATTGTCCATTTTGCCGATCCAAAGAGACAAAATCCAAAGATATTGAACGTGTGTTTGGGATCGACGGGTGGAGTTGGTCTATATGGCATGCACGGCCTCCATAATGCTAATGTTGCACATCTACTGTTTGCATGCACTGTTATGAGTTGTACTACCTCCGTTTTGGTTTATGCCCCTTTTATTATAGTGCAGGACAAATATATTCACACTTATTACACCGAAATTGCTTTTGGATCTCGGTCTTCATGATGACCTTTAAATTTGAAATCCAAAGTTATAAAATTCTTATTTTTACATTTCAAAAAAATCTGAAAACAAATACATAAATAAGTGAGGGCGTAACACACATGTGTGTAAGTTTTCAGAAAAAAATACATTGAAATGAAGACTATACAAAACAGACAAATTAGAGGTTTTTTAACACATGATACTATTAATCGTCCGAGGACATGAATTTGTCTTTTTATGCAGATCGTATTTCAAGTCATTTCATCCTAAAAAATTACACGCATACACATAACATCCTTCTTTACTTGCTTTTTTTTTCAGATTTTTCTAAAACCCAAAATTTTGAATTTTGATTTTTTCAAAAATTTAGAGCTCCATGGAGCTCGGCCTCAAAACTTCTGTTCTTCATATTGTAGACATATTATTAAAAAGGAGGATGGAATCCTCAGCCTTTATGAAATACCATCATTACACATACAAGTTGTAGTATATACCAACACTAAAATCGTGCGACGGGGGAAGATGTGTTTCGAAAGTTGCAAGCCGTTGGAGGTGCGTGCAGGCGATGCGTGCCGCGCCTCGCCCCAACCTCCAGATCTCGTCACGGTCGGCACGTGGATGCAGGTTCGGCGGGGCCCCTGCGGCTCGCCCTTGCTGGTGTCTCCGTCGGCGGCCGGGGGGCGTCGCGGGGTGCGGGCGGCAGCCGGTTCCGGGCGCTCGTCGGGGCGGATTCAGAAGGGGAGGAGGAGCCTTCCTCATCGTGCTCTGCTGTCCCACCGGCGAGGGCTACGTTGGGAGAGTTTGTGCTGATCGCTGCGGCGGGCGGCGCTGGCTAGAGAGGCCGGCGTAGGCGCTTTGCACCGGGCGATGGTGACTCGTGGGCGACTGTCGCGCGCATCTGGAAGTCGTCGTCACCTAGGGGCTCGGATCCGCGGGGTGCGTGACTGGCACCTCCTGCCCCGGCGGGGTTTGCGGTATCCATCGGGGTGTCGGCTCAGGAGTGGACGACGCTCCCCTCGCGACCCACCCTGGAGCAGCGGGCGGGCGTGGCGATGGACGTGTCGTCATCGGGGCTAGGGTTGGCCATGGTGCTCGAGAAGCTTCCCGTACTGCTGTGCCGGGTCTGGGCTTGTCTGACGGGACTGGGCCGGCCTCGGGCCCTTTGCCAGGTTCGGTGTCGTCTCGGGGCTGCGGTCTGGCTTCGCTGATGGACGGGGTGAGGCCCACGTCAGCCCATCAGCCCAGACCTGTCGCTCGGCCTTTGCGGGGGGCCAGGGGACGTGCTTTATATGATTGCGAAATGGCCTGCACGACCCCTCACTAGGGTTTCTGCCTTCACATAGTGAGGTGCGACGCTTTGCCAGTTTTGCCCGAGCTCTCTTTCCCACCCCACTTCCCCCACCACTCTCCCTCTCCTTCACGATGGTGATGGCCATGGGAGACCGCAGGGCTGAGAAGAGGCCCTTGGAGCCCCAGCTTCTGGAGGCGGAGCAGCGCCGAGAGCAGAACCTATGCGAGAAAGCAAAGTGCGACCAGAGCGCACGGTCGGCTGGGCGCGGCGCTGGCGGAGACTACGGGTAGGCTCAGGGTGCCTACGGGCATGAGGCGGATTGGGGTCCCTCTCCGCCTTGGTGGTTGCAATAGTAGGAGCGCAAGAATAAGAAGAAGCAAAGCCAGCGGCGCCGGCAGCTTGAGTGCAAGTCTCGAGAGCAACCCCTCTGGGATGATGGTCATGGCGACCCGGAAGCAAAGAAGCCGCGTGCATCGGCTGAGGCTCTCGCGATGGCACTACCTGATGCTCCCAGGGGCTCGGCGGCGGAGCCCGTTATTGTGGAGGATCAGAATGGGTCTGAGTGCTTCAAGTGTGGGCAGACGGGACATTTCCAAGCTCAGTGCAAGTCCCCCTCGGTGTGATCTGCAAGCAGGAGGGCCATGCTTGTGGCTACTGCCCGACCAGGGGCAAGCATATCCACCTCCACATTATGGGTAGCGCTATTCCCGGTGAAGGGTTTTTCTGCTTGAGTTTGAAGAAGAAGACTATGAGAAGGACTCTGATCTGAAGTCGGTCAACGGGGCGATCCTATCTGCTGACCCGGGCAAGCTCACCCTCCGCACGCTCAAGCATGAGCTGCAGCATATCATGGCGGGCGACTGGGATTGGCAGATCTCGCAGATGGGCGACGTCGACTTTTCTTTGGTCTTCCCTTCGGTAGATCTGCTTAACTTGGCCAAGTCTAGGGCAAGCTTTTCCCGCCTCTCAATGACATCACTGTCAAGGTGCGCGACACCTTTCATGAGGAGGTGGTGCCGCTCTCAATGCCGGAGGATTGGGTCCGCCTCCACGGCATCCCCAAGAAACACTGACGCGCTGAGCGGCTGATGGAGGGCTTGAAGCTGCTGGGCATGCCAATAGTGGTGGACGAGCTCTCCCTCATTTGGTTGGGGCCGGTGAGGATGAAATTAGGTTGCAAGGTGCCGGACAAGTTAAATGGTTTTGTGCAAGTCTGGTTCCATCATGATGGCTACGACATCAAGGTGGAGGTGGAGCGGCTGCTGAAGCGCCCGAGGGACAGGCCGGCGGCGCCAGGCCCCAACAACGGTCCTCTGAGAAGCGTGGCCCACTTCCCCCTAGGGACGCGGCTGGATCGGGGCCTCGGGGCCGGTCGGCGACAAGTAAAGATGGCCAAGGAGACCAGGGAGGCTAGCCAATGGTCAATGCAAGGACGTGGAGATAGCGTGTCAGGATGAGAAATGCGATGACAACATGCCACACACCTCGATTGATACTGAGACCTAGGACATGCGGGGAAACAAGGCGGGAGACATGCAGGCAGACAAGGATGCACTAGAGCCGGGAGTGCTCGTGATCTCAGATACTACTGGGATCAGTCCACCCACAGCTCGTTGCCTAGAGGTGTCCTTCGACCAGTACGGCTCCAACCCCAAGGTTGCTCTTGAGCCCACTCTTCCCAAGGGGCGGTGCTGCAAGAAGGGACTGCGGTGTCTTCGATCTCGGCTACGATGGGCTTCGGGTCTCCTATGAGGGTTGTGTGCTCAATGAGCCACCCCTTCGCTCCCCCAGTCGAGACGGCGTAGCTCTAGTGGCTCCGGGCACCCCCCCCCCCAAGAAGGCGGCAGGAACGAAGCATGCAACCAACCCCGCAGTGCTACCCCTTCCGTCTCTGGTGGCTCTGGCAGTGGGCGACGTGCAAGCGGTCGTCGCTTCGGCCGGGGCGGTTGCCAAGGCGCGACGCTCCAAGGCGACCTCGGTAGCGCAGCGTGCTCCAAGTACAAGATCCAAGATGGCGTTGGGCAACCTCTCGTCTGTGGAGAGCGCACAACTTCGTCTCGCGGACAAGAATCTGGAAACCTCAGGTAATGCCCCCTTCCTACAAAATCCTTAATTCGTTCATGGACCCGCTGTTAGTATCGATTCTTAATGATAGTGGTATCGAGTTAGGGACGGAGGGTGGTGAGATTATCTCAATGATCCATGCTCCAGAGGATCCCCAAGCCGCACTTGTTGAGGCTGCAGTAGCGGCCAAGGCCAGTGCGGTCGTTTCTGGGGCCGATTCATCACATGTTGCAGTTGGGGCTGCACCTAGCGGTTTGGTCACCCCTTCTTCAGGTGGAGTCACAGAAGCGAGGGAGGCAGATGTAGCTCCCTCCACCAGCCGTGCCCCGTCCAAGAAAAGAGTGGCAAAACTGGTGACCTCCAGGGGAGTTCGCCTTAGAAACTGTATTATCTAGATGATATACCTTTTCTGGAATATTAGGGGACGCGGGTACGCTGGTCGGCGGTCTCAGCTCAGCTAGTATATTGCTCGCGAACACATCGACATGGTTGCACTTCAGGAGACGACCAAAATCGATTTTCCGTTTAGAGACCTTGCGGCATTCGACCCCCTCTAGCGCTTCTCCTGGGGCTGGGTCCCTTCTAGCGGCCACTCTAGTGGTCTCTTTTTAGGGTGCAATTGTGATGTATGTGATGTTGTATCGTGGGAATCGGGCACCTTCTTCATCTCATCTATGACTAAGCATCGGGTTTCTCTTGTTGTTTGGTCGATTGTCTGTGTGTATGGACCAACAGATCATTCATGGGCGATCGATTTCTTGGGGGAAATCCAAGCTTTGGTTGGGGCCAAGCAAGCCATCGATATGCTCATTATCTTAGGGGGTGATTTTAACCTTATCAGATCCGGGGCTGATAAAAACAAAAACAATATTGACTGGCCTCGGGTCACGGTGTTCAATAATGTCATTGCTGTGTATGCCCTTCCGTAAATTGCTCGGACCGGAGTTAGATACACTTGGACTAACAAACAGTTAGCTCCGGTGCATAATGTGTTAGATCGGGTCTTTATCTCAGTGGATTGGGAAGTCCTCTTTCCCATTTGTACGCTTATAGCTAAAACACGCATTGGTTCGGACCATGTCCCTCTCATCTTATCCTCATGGGAGGATAGCATCAAGCGCAACCCTCCTTTCTACTTCGAAACAGGTTGGCTTGAGATTGAGGGTTTTATGCCTCTGGTCATCGCATGCTGGGAGCTTGCGATCACTTGTCTGGTTCTCAGCGAGGTCCCATGGACCTTTGGATCACGGCGGCGGGTATGCTGCGATCCTTTCTCCGTGGATGGGGTGCCAACCATGGTAGCGAGGCGAAACGGGCTAGGGAAGCCCTCATCGAGGAAATCAAAACTCACGATGCCCAAGATGACACCAGTGTTTTTTCACAGGTTGAGTGGGCCAACCTCTACGCCCTTGAAAATCAGTTGCTCTCCATCCTTAGGGAAGAAGAGGAGTATTGGTTCCGCAGAGGCGGTGCCACGAGTATGCCAATGGTCGCAAGCGCAAGTGCTCAATTCTTAGGCTTCAAGCTGACCACGCGGTGTTAGTTCGCCAAGATGACATTTTGTACCACATCTACCATTTCTTCCTTGGCCTGTTGGGAATGGCTGAGGAGAAGACACAATGACTACGACCTGACTTGTGGGGACATGACGCTTGTGTTTCACAGGAAGAAAACGATCTCCTAGCCCTTTCCTTTTCCACAAAGGAAATTGACTCGGGTGTGGGTTCGATGAAGGTTCACATTGCCCCTGGCCACGATGGCTGGCTGGTGGCCTTCTTCACACGGTTTTGGCCATCATTAAAAGGGTTGTTTTATTATATAATCAATGGGTTTGCGTTAGGTACAGTAGACATCTCATGCCTCAACTTCTGGGGCATCAGCTTGATCCCAAAGGTTAAGGGGGCCGATTCGATTAAGCGGTACCGATCGATAACCCTCATAATTGTTCCTTTCAAAATCTGCACTAAGGCTTATACGACGAGACTTGCCCCTATCACGTAGCGGGTGATCAATAGGAGCCAGTCGACCTTTCTCAAAGGTCGTAACATCCTTGAGGGCCCGGTTGTGCTTCAAGAAATTGTCCATGAGCTCAAACAAACCAAGCAGCAGGCTGTGCTCCTCAAGCTGGACTTCGAGAAATCCTACAATCGAGTGAACTGGGAGTTCATTCGTGAGGCTCTGATTCGGAAGGGCTTCAAGTCAGGCTTCGTTCACAACATCATGCATGTGGTCTCGAGGGGTCACACTACACTGTCAATTAACGGAGAAGTTGGGAACTTCTTCTGCAACAAGCGTGTCCTAAGACAAGGATACCCTAGATCCCCCTTGATCTTTAACCTAGTTGCGGACGCCCTCTCAGCCATGATCGACAAGGCGAAGGGTGCCAGGCATATCCGCGACGTGGTCACTCATCTCATTCCAGGGGGATTCACGCATCTCCAATACGCAGACTGGACGATGCTATTATTTGAGCCCGGCGACCATAGTATCGCTTCTATCAAGCTCATCCTTTTAGCTTTCGTGGTGATCTCAGGCCTGAAGGTCAACTTCCTTAAGAGCGAGGTGATTGCCATTGGGATGCCAGTATTCGAGGCGATCCAGGTCACCAATTTGCCTAACTGTAAGCTAGGAAGCTTCCCGATTAAGTACTTGGGCCTCCCGATCACGGACAATCATATCTCCATTCACGATTGGGAGCCCCTGTATGGCAAGGTAGCAAACAGGGCCAACCCTTGGCGTGGTAGGTTTGTGTCCTCAGCCTCTAGGCTTATCCTGACTAACACTAGTCTTTCCTCCCTACCCATGTTTACTATGGGCATGTTTCTTCTTGCTGGCGGAGTTCACGCCAAGCTTGACTCTCCTAGGTCCAAGTTCTTTTGGGAAGGAATCGGGACCGGAAGGAAATACCACTTAGTCAAGTGGGCTACGGTTTGCCGACCCAAGAAGTTTGGAGGGTTGGGGATCCTAAACTCCAAACTCATGAACGTGGCCCTCCTTTATAAATGGTTGTGGAAGCTCTAGCAAAATGAGCAGGGGCTCTGGGCGAAGATCCTTCGGGCGAAATATTTCCCTGACAGTAACTTCCTTACTTCCAAGGCCAAATGTCCGACCTTCTGGAATGGCATCCAGCCAGTCAAACCGGCTTTTGCGCTAGGAGCCGAGTTTCGAGTTAACAACGGTAGATCAACACATTTCTGGCTTGATTCCTGGTGTGGTGTTGAGCCGCTCTGTCGAAGCCACCAGTCTCTCTACCGCCTTGCTACGAACACCAAACTTTTAGTGGCAAACGCGCTTAGATCAATCCCTCCAACAATCTCTTTCATGCGACTCCTCACTGACCCAGAACGAGTGTGCTGGGACGGGCTATGCACCATGCTATCCGATTCTATGCTGAACACCGAGCAAGACGTGGTGTTCTGGTCTCTCCCAAATTCCAGGATGTTTTTGGCTAAATCGCTTTGCGCCAAGTTATCAGAGGGCCCTACACTTTACATAGCTAGGGGTTTGTGGAAAGTGGCTCTAACCCTCAAAATCAAGGTGTTCCTTTGGCAAATGTTCCATGACCGCCTTCCGTCATCTAATAACATTGTCAAGAGAAATGAACATTCAGACGGTAACTGTGCGGTCTATGGGGCTCATGAGGATGCTAAACACATTTTCTTCAATTGTCACCTCGCCCGTTTTGCTTGGATTGCGGTCCGGGAATCCTTTGGGCAAAACTGGAACCCTCACTCCGGTGGGGAGTTGCGCGCCATTCTCAGCATCCATAGGGCTGGTTTTGCTAGGATTCTTTGGCGTCGCGTAGGGGCGCTATTGTAGCCTCTTTGGACCACCCGTAACAAGATTACTATCGAGCATAAGTTTCCTTCACATCCTACTGACATCATTTTGAAATGCCATTTGTTCCTTCAGACCTGGATGCCGTTGGGGAAACGGCAGGACGCTGAGCGGATGGAGGGGCCATGGAGCGGACCCGCGCTATTCAGGTCGCAGCTCGTCATTGATCCCTATGGTGTTTTGCTAGTTTTGAACTCCTCCCGGTCGACGGTTTTAGGCTGCTCCTAGTTTTTGATCAGGCTATGGTCGGTTGCATGTTCTAAGATTTTTCGTTTCTGTCGTGTGTATTGTTTTCTATGTATCGTTCTGAACTTGGATGTTGTCTGCTGGTGGTTTTTATTAATTTAAAGCCGGACACATCTTGCGCCTCCGTTCTAAAAAAAACACCGTCACTAAAACAGCTTATAGATAACTACCAATCCACGTTCTGATCTTATCTGTAGTGCTTGGTTTTGCTCTAATTGTAGCCGCGGTGATGCATTCCTTGAAGTAGTATGTTTAGTTGTGAATGGGGTGTGAAAATTTTATCATTTCCAATAGAATACCCAACAACCAACAGTAAGAATGGACACACCAATGTCTCCTAAGAGTTGTTGGAGTGAGATACAGATTTCATCATAGCTATAGGTGCCTCTAGGTTTGTGTGGAATGATACGGTCCCAACAATAGAGTGAGAATGGGCAATCCCAGCACACACAACACAATTGTAGCATTTTATATTTTGGATAAAACTTTGATCTTTGATTTAAATATTAAAAAGTAAGTTATATACCACAAACATAGTATAATTGTAGACATATTTAAAATATGAATCCAACAACAAAAGTTTTGTGACATACAAATTATATTTTGTTAGTCAACCCGCAAGTTTTATGAATATACTCCAAAATATGGAGGGGACTAAGAGCATCTCTAATGATAACCCGTAGATTTCCTTCCGTATCCGTCCGCAGACAAGGAGGCCAATCAACGGATACGAATGTGAGAGGACGACATCCAACGCTAGTCTGTATATATCTAACGCTAGCATGTATATATCCGACATCCAATGCTAGCCTGTATATATCCGCCGACGCTAACCTGTATATATCCGCTAGCCTGTATATATCCTGCATGTTGAAGCTTTCTCCTCTTCCCTTCTTTGGATCCCGGGCTATACCATCCGAATCATCGTTGTCGTTGTTGACCTCCTACTTCTCCCCATCGGGCTCCTGCTCTCCGGCTTCCCAATGTTGTTGTTGCCGTGTGCCATCGCCGATCTTGGTGTATGTATGTTGCGTGACCGTCTGGGTGTCGGACTATTGCTGATAGTTGCTGAACTAGGTGGGATCCGAGTCTTCCACCTGCCCGTCCTCATAACCCCATTCCCCTCTCCCGCCTCCGTCGTGGATGATGTCGAGCATCTCCTTGTCCATGTAGTACACCCGCTCCCCCGCTCTAGGCATTGCAACGAACAGCGTGCGGGCACCCTTCCTCGGCCACAAGCCGCGCCCTGATGAGCTGCGGCGAAGAATACTTCGAGAAGAGCGGTGCCCCGTTAATGTTGACAATGTAAGGCCCTGTACCGGCTAGGGTGCCGAGCTGCTTGGCGGTGTAGTAAGGCTCCGACCATGGCGCCGTCTCTACTGTGCATGTGCCTACCCGACGGCTTCCTCCACGGCCGTGCTGACTACCACGACCTCTACACCCATCGCCACCAGTAGGCCCACCAGCGGCCAACCGCTTCTTGAGCTTCTCCTCCTTTACGGCTTTCGCTTTGATGCAACGAGTTATCCGCGTCGCAGAGTTGACCTTTCGGGTGAGCGTGATTCACGGATCCTTCGGCACCTCCACTAGCTCCATCTCAAATGGCTCCATGTGTTGGCGGCGAAAGGAGGAAGAGGGTGGGAGAAAAGAGCGAGAGGGAGTGGAAGAAGAGAAGTGAGGCGCGAAAATAGTGCGGGCTCCGCCTTCCTTTTATGTGGGTCAGGGGTAGATAACAACTTTTGTCAGAACTTCTGTAAAGCTTTTCGTATTTGTCTTTGGTTTGCGAGAGGAATCGTGTTTGGATTACTTCAGGAACAGATACACAACTATATTGAATGGCTTCTGTGGTCCGAACATATGCATGTGATTTGACACGTCGGTTTTGGAGATGCCCTAATAAGCCGAGACTGAGGTAGTAGATGCGTAGCTTCTGCCTATAAAGCTTGATGTGTAACAACGAGGTACATTGCTAATTGAGTTTTATAGTCAGCCGTTGGATGATGGATAGCCATTGTACGGTGGATCCAGGGATGTGGCAGTATCACGGTGGCTACCGGATGTTTATTGATGTCCTAGCCTAGATGGGGCGTTCTCTGCCTAGAACAGCCGTTTGGCTCCGGTGCGTTCATGCTGAGATTGATGTGTTACGTCACCAGGATTGTAATGACCAAGCATGAGTAATAATTGTTTTGCCATTCGCAAAGAGAAAGGAGAACGAATTATTAACTAACTAATACTCCCTTGGTAGAAAAATACAGTAGTACTAATTAATAGGAATAATTGTTTTGGCATTTTAAATCTTGTCTATTTTTAAAACGCATGTAAATTTACCTGATACTAATTAATAGGAATAATTATCTTTGCATTTTAAACCTTGTCTATTTTAAAAACATACGCAAATTTGACTTTGACTTCTAAACCACGACGGAGAAAGTAAGAGCATTCAAATCATTTTAATGATCTAAACACTTTTATAGTATTTCATTATAGAAAAAGTATAATTTTATGAGGAGCAAATCATTTTTTCTTAATAAATGGAGGAAAAACCGTTCGCGCCTGCGTCGGTTGATGCAAGAAAGTACCTTAGATCATCTTTAACACATCCCGTATAATGTCGACCCCTAAAATACGTTTACAATTCACGAAAAAACAGTTTTGAGGGTCAACGCAGACGACGATCGAGCAGACCTCGTAAACCGGACCTAAAAAACGAATATTCTCTACTCGGCCGCCGGCCGTGCAGTTGACACATTGTATGAGCGGCATTGGCGAGGCGGTGAGCCGCTGCGCAAGCGCCGAGCCCGGGCGACGGTCGGCCGAGTCCTTGCCGGCGAACCGACGATGACAGCTAGAGGATGAACCAGTGCCTGCATGCAGTGTTGGGCCTTTGCCGGGGCTGTGCGGGATGCTTCCCGACCAACCCATGGCTTGGAGCAACCACCGGTGACCGGAAATGCCAAATCCGACGGCCGCGACAAGCAACCACCAATCTGCAACTTTCCGTCGCCCGAGATAGGAGGAAGTGATGGAGGTCAATCTCGGGCATGCGATGACCGGCCGACGTGATCCCGACGGCTGGTATGGCTAGAATCGTAGACGGCGATGTGTGAAGAAAAGCGCGGGCTAAAACATCCCCCTCCCCCTCCCCCCCCCCCCCCCCCCCCCCCCAATCGCTCTCGTTATATACAAGGCACCGACGGGACGAGGGGGAAACCTGCGTTTACGCTGGTTGGATAGAAATTTTGCCACGTTCCACAAAATATTTACGGATCCGACGCGTTAACGAATCTGATCAGGCATTTTCCTTCACACGGAACCGTATTTTAATAATTATTTTACGGATCGGGGCATTATACGGGAAGATGATCTTACTGCTGCAAATTCGACATGTCTCTAAACTCGATCTGTTTGTAAACCGGCATGAACGCTAGTACTTGTCATCATGACGTACTGATGCATACTGTGCAAGTTTAGCGGATGCACAGTGCATTCGTGATGCCGAAGTTTTCGTGCTCTTCATCCGTCACCTAGGAAGTTGAAACGTGCGTCTTGGCAGCCCATGGTCAATAAACAAATGCAATGCATCCACTACTACCAGCTACACGTACGCGCCTAACCTAACCTGCTGCATAGTCCTACAGTTCCACGCATGGTCAATATAGCATGCATGGTTTGATACGTGTACACCTAATCACCTAGCGATCGTGGTCTATAAATACCCGGTGCAACAAAAAGAGGAGGCATACATCGATCGATCGCCACCCATTCATCCATCCGTCAATCGAATTAAGAGACTTGAAAAACAGTTTAGCTCGATCGACATGGAGAAGATGGCGCCAGAAACCCCTGCTCGTTCCAGCACTGAAGGAGCACGAAAGGCTTCGCTACCACCTCCTACGTTCCACCCTAGCCTGTGGGGTGGTTTCTTCCTCACTTACAAACCGCCCACTGCCCCTCAGGTAATTTCACTGACCACAAGTAAAGCATTTCGTATTCCTTTTTTTTCTTCTTGTTTTGGGAGGCAACGAGATTTTCATAATTCTTTTCCTCGGAAAGGGAAGTACCCCGGCCTCTACAAGATTTTCATCATTTATGAATATCATGATTACAATCAGCTCATAACAACACGGAAACACACTTTGGCAAAGTATCCAGTGATCCTTCTATATTTCACTAAGTATTCATTATATGCAATTCCTGCTTAAACTGTACATTTTAACTGGAGTAGTAGTAAGATCAAGAAACATACTATATGACTAAATGATACGGCGCGCATTGCTATAGTAATCTCGTTAAAAGAGATGCATTACTAGGTGCTACATAAAGAACTATAACCAATTAAAGAAATTAAGGAGTATTTCTTAATATACACTTCAAAAACATTAAAACACATGAAAATATAAAGGCATGTACAATGCGTTGCCCTAGACCAGCTACCCGAGTGTCTAGCTAGGTTCGGATGCCAACGTGGTTTTAAAGCAGGTGCCTCGCATGGGTTCTGCAACAGATGTGTTCTTGAAGGTGAGAGACTGTGTTACATTGAGAAAATGAGAGGGAGCAGGGTGAAGGGGAATGGTAGAAGAGAGAGAAGTGGAATTGGTAGAAAGAGAATGTTGAGGCTACTAAAATTCATATGTGGTGGTCTCATTACTTTTTGCATAGTTGGAGAGCTGAGGCACTAGGAAGGTGATGCCTCCATAATTCATGCCCTAACAACAGCATGTATAAAAAAGGAAAAAAATGACTAGTTAAAAAAGTGCCATCATAAATAAAAATTGAAAATCAACCATATATGTATGCTTCAAGCGTCCAACACATAGATCTTTTCCACGTGAGCACAAAAAGTAGTGAGAAAATTAATGTAACATGACAATGCTACATGGATATACAAAAATATAACATATAACTACATGCATGGCTTAGTAACGTGGCATGGTTGTATGGTTAGGACAAATAGGTAGTCGGTTATATGTATTTAGCAATAGAGAAGAAGAGTGTCGTTTCTAAAAGAGCAAAGGATAATTTATTTAGTTACGCTCTAAGCGCCCAACACATATACCATGTCTATAAGATCACAAAATGTTATGAATAAAACTTAATTAGTGACTTCCATGCATGAACTGATGATGTGACAGTTTTGCATGGATACACTAATGTAAAAATTGAAACTTATAACTTTACATGCATGACATGGTTGCATGGCCTGAAAAAAATAGGTAGTGGGTTATTTCATAATTAAATCCAATGTGATTTAAACCCATTTAAAATTTAGTGATGCATTTTGCATGGTAGATGATTATCATGCTTAGATCGGACGGATGCTAGTGTCTCTATCTAGGTAGTAAATCTAAAGACTACAATAGTTTTAATGGTGTGGTAACATACATCTTAAGGTAATTAGAAGTAATGGGGTCACTCTTTTAGGTATTATAGGATTTGCAAAATAAATATGTTATCCATCCATCCTCTCATTACATGCATGTCGGTATAATTGACATGTTCCATCCACTAATCATAAACCCCTTAAATTGCAGTGTGCATGCATGGAAGAAAAGGCTGAAGTGCTGAAAGAAGAAGTTAGGAAGATAGTAAAGAACACACATGAATTATCAAAATTATTGGATCTTATAATGACATTACAACGGCTCGGGCTGGATATCTACTATGAGAACGACATCAACGAGCTGCTCCACAGTGTCTACAAGTCTGATTACAATGAGGAAGATCTACATTTAGTTTCACTCCGATTTTATCTTCTGCGGACGAATGGATATGATGTATCAGCTGGTAAGGCTAAGTTGCTCGTAATTTTGGTGCACATATGCAATTCGTATGACTCCTTCAGGTGTAACCATGATTCAAATTTTGTATTTTATTTTGTTGCTTGGCTAATCCTTCACTTGTATAGCAAATATATGCTCACTCCTTGATAACCAAAGCACCTTCTTTTTGAATAATCGGAACATTCAGATGCCACGGTTGATTCTGAGAGCAAATTTAGTGAAATTAGTTAATTTACAGATTATAAATAGTTAATATGGTGCAGATATGAGATGTAGATGTGTAATAAAGACCCAAAAAACATTTGTGCTATCTATATTTTCTTGCTAAAAATGAAAATCAGCTTTAAAACATAAATCTATATAGTATGTCAAGTGGACACGCACTAGTACTACATACAATCTAGGACACAAAAAATGTGCATACAACTTTTCTTTTTGCGGAAGTTTTAATATCCATCACTATATAATCGAAGTATTGTGGCAAAATATGAATATGATGGAAATTGTAATTCACTATGTATATGTGGCAGATATATTTTAGAAATAATAGCTATGTGTATTAACCTCTAGACCAACTCCATATGCAGATGTATTCCTTCGTTTCAAAGATGATGAAGGGAATTTTATGTTCGACGATACAAGAAGTATTCTGAGCTTATATAATGCAGCATACCTTAGGACACATGGAGAAAGGGTGCTCGATGAGGCCATAATATTCACAACAAGCCACCTAGAAGGTGTATTACAACAATCATCACCACTAGCAAATGAAATATCTTTAGCCCTTGAAACACCTCTTTTCCGAAGGGCTCGCATAGTAGAAATGAGAAGCTGCATCCATATTTATGATAATGATGCTACCAAAAATGATGCCATGTTGGAGTTCGCAAAATTGAATTTCAATCTTCTGCAACTTCTATATTGTGAGGAGTTAAACAAAATCACACTGTAAGTTAATCATATTTTTGTTTGTTTTCCTTGCAAATAAAAGGTTCATTAGGGCCCAAAGAAGTGATCCGAGCTCACTTGGTTAGGAAACTATACGTACAAGCCAGCCACGTGACTTTCACGGGCCTAGGGTTCCTTGTTTTCATTTGATTCTCACGAAGTATTAACTGAAAATTTATTACTTGTGTGCCATTGCAGTTGGTGGAAGGAGCTCCATGACGAATCAAAGTTAGGATTTTCTAGAGATAGAATAGTGGAAATGTATTTTTGGATGAATGGAGCATGTTATGAACCTCAATATTCTAACTCCCGGATAATACTTACAAAGATTACAGCATTTATGACCATACTAGATGATATCTTTGACACATATGGTACCACCGAAGAGAGCATGCAACTTGCCGAAGCAATCAACAGGTCACGATCTCTTAGTTATCACTAGTTGGTTTTTAATCCTCTTAAAAGCTATCATTACGTTCAAATTTTCTTTTTTGGCAACAATAAACATTTGAAGGACATGCACATGCATCATAATTACTCCCTCCGTTCCTAAATATAAGTCTTTTAAGATATTTCACTAGGAGTCTATATACGGAGCAAAATGAATGAATCTACACTCTAAATTATGTCTATATACATACGTATGTAGTACATTAATGAAACCTCTTTAAAGACTTATATTTAAAAACAGAGGGAGTATTATTTTTTGATATAATAGAAGATGGATTTCGGTGGACCAAGATGTAACCTACACTTACAAATCATCTTACGAAAACCAAATAATTCCAAAACACTTAGGCACGGTGCATTAACTTTTATCTTGTTTTTTTGTTTTTTGACATGAATAAAAGAATCAACCAATAAAAGATGTGGGGCGTGTATGTTTTTAATGACTTAAGACTAACTAGCAATCAATGGTATTAATTAGCAAAATCACATTAATTTTCTTATTTTTCACTCCGTCTTGGTCACGGTGCACAACCTAAGGCTACTCTCAATGCTCCACCTTGTACAGGTGCTAAGGCTGCCACATAGACAAAAAATCTGATGTGGCATGCTAATTAATAGGAGAGAGATTAGTGTGGTGATCCGAGAAAGAAACAATGCTAAGCGTGTGAACCTAGGTAAAACAATTAAATGAAGGAAATGCATCAATGCATGCACAACTTTAGTTACAAAAGCATTAAATAAGGAGGCTTAGCTACAATAAGGCTGGTTGTAATGGGGAGTATCATATACTAGTATCATGCATATGATACTAGTCTATGATACCACACCCGTAATGCATAGTATCATATGTTAGTATCATAGAACAGGTAATTTATTGGCATGCAAAACACAAAGTAGCACAACATTTAATATGATACGGTATCATGATATGATACTTAACCCTCTCTTTCTTCATTTAATTCTATGCCACATCATCAAAGTTGTCTAGTTGGCATGCATGATACTAGCTATGATACTCCCATTACGACCAGCCTAAGCTAAGCAACTATGCATTGAAAACTTTAGTTGCTAAACTATTTAATATGCTTAGCACCTCATCTTAGCACCGATGCATTAGAAGTGACCTAAGATGACCTATACACCGAGACGGAGGGAGTAATTACCAACTTTTCATAAACTGAATCTTTAGGTCTGTATACACCATTTGGTATACCAAGTATAACATTACTTGAATATATCAATTATAATTAACTATAAGGCATTCATCTAGCTAGTAGATATTAATGGAATACTCATTGCGCGTATTTATATAAAGATTTCCCTGTCACGTGAAATGTTTTTAACATAAGCAAGAAGATCCATGGTTGTCGTGCCGCATTGTGGAATGTAGTTTAATTAGGCAACGAAATATTTACTGCTAAGCCGAGTAGAACTTTTTTGTAACACCCAATTAATTTATAATAACGTAAGTTCTAAAATGGTGCTACAACTGCACAAATAATAGTGATGGGCAAGTCCTTTTGAAAAGTCAGCTCCAATGTGTCTAGTGAAGTATAATTAAGTTGGTGCTTTTTATTAGAAAAGGAGGATATATCCCCGGTCTCTCTATCTGGACGATGCATGCAGTTATTTTATTAATTATTTATAAAGACCATACAATGTAACACACGAGTCAGTCTGAAGCCACCGTCTAGGCAACACCTGTTGCTACTCATATCCCTTGATGAAGGTGTGTCGAATATCTGGACCAAATATCAAACAGACATCGCACTAAATCCTAACATCTATACGCGGATGCCCTAGCCCAGCCACACACCGGGACTAGGTCCCATACCGGTTCGGCGCACTCTCAGAGACTGCCGCCACCATCTTCCACCGGTCCATTTTCAAAGCCAGAATAGACGCAATGACCTTGCGAGGCATGTCGTCGCCGCCTCCACGGCGCCACACAACGCCACCATCCTACACATATCCATCCACACGCGCCCGTCGCCGAACCTCCGCATCGCCATGCCGCCGGGATCCACCGTCTGGCTTGCGGTAGAACTAACACCGCTCCTCCTCTTGTCCCGCCCAACCAACACGTACTCCAAAATGATGCCCTCGGGAGGGAAATGACATCGAAGATGCCATCATCGTGCAATCCGGATCTAGGGTTTCCCCCAGAGCATCACAAGTGGGATGCCACGACGTACAACAACGAATCCTCAAGATGGTAATGACATACTATCGTCTGCCATGACCGAAGTCAGCGTGGTTTTCATCGAAAGTCCCCCCCCCCCCCCGATCTCGCAGCTGGGTGGAACCAAGGGGGATCGCCGACTAGGTGAGGACCGCCGTCGGCACGACAGCAAGGGGCCTCCAGCTGCCCTTCACCGATCCTCCTCGCGCCACCGTTCGACCGAGGTCAACCCATGATGGATATGGGCAGGATGCCAGATCTGTAGCCCTAGAAGACATCCAATGCGCACAACCTCGACCGACGCTGGATGGAGCACCGCCACCGCCACCATCCAACCTCATATCACAATGGGCGATGGAGGCATCGATCGTCGCCACGCAACAGGGACGTTGCTCCGCGTCTACCACCCACCCTCGATCTATGGCGCAGGGTCCCCTTGGCATCGACCGAGGGGAGGCGACGCGAGGGGTACCTAAAGTAAATAAATGTCCTTAAAATGGGAGAGATTTTCACGTTCCGGCCTTTGTACCAAGTTGCATATGTCCATATTAGTATGAGTACCAAGATAAACATGGTCCTTAGAATTTTTCTAAATGAGTATCAAGATATTTTTTGATGAGTGCTTTCACCACACACCAAACTTGATCCTTCAATAAATGGAAGAAAACCCCCTATGCATCATCTGTCAATTCTAGGAATTGAACTCGGGTTGTTGGGCCGCACAAACGCAACCCCAACCATTGAGCCAAGGCTCTCTTTGCTAGCGATTCTAACAAATACATCGTATATTGTATAATGCAGGTGGAATGGAAGTGCAACAGAACTGCTTCCATCATACATCAAGGGATTCTACTTATATTTATTGAAGACATTTGATTCATTTGAGTATGAACTAGGCCCTGGTAAAAGCCACCATGTGCATTATCTAAAAGAAGCGGTAAGTGTCCCGCTAAAATTTTGCACGCTCATAAATTTTACAATTGTGTTCTAAGACATCAAGGGATTATAGCAGCACACCCCAGCTAGCTAGATTCTAAAATGGGGCCTTTAAATTCACAATTGTTCATCTTCAACTCGACCTACCATGTAGTTGATGCGATTAGTCCAAGCATACACGGAGGAGCTAAAATGGCGTGACGGAAATTATGTGCCAAAAACACTGGATGAACATCTCGGGGTTTCGGCGAGAAGCAGCGGAGGCTTCACACTAGCGTCTGCTTCATTATTTGCTGGAGTAGGTGGCATAGCTACAACAGACACGTTCGAGTGGATTCTGAACTATCCACAACTCTTCAAGACATTTGATATGTTTGTGCGGTTCTCCAATGACATCGTATCAAGCCAGGTCCTTGTCTACCTTGGCACTTTTCTTCTTATTGGCTGGATAGATAAGCAGCTGACACTAAATCTTGTTGCAGCGTGAGCAAGTCGGGGACCACTACGCCTCTACGATCCAGTGCTACATGGAAGAGCACGGTGCGACGCTGAAGGATGCCCTCAAGAAGATAAAAGACCACGTCGAGGACTCATGGAAGGACATGGTGCGACATTGTGTCACGTCGACAGAGCAGCAGCAGCCGCTGGCCGTGCCGTGGACAGTCGTCAACTTCGCGAGGACGGTGAATAACATGTACAAGCGCGGTGACGCCTTCACTTCCTCGCACGAGATCAAGGAGATGATCACGTTGCTCTACGTGGAACCAATTTATTAACCGCAACGTGAAGTGTGAAACCACATCCCCGCTGACAAGGCGGGGGCACGATTACTTATTAATTCATTCATGCATGTATGTTGTGGTTTTGAAATAAGAACCTTGATTCGTGTGTGTGTGTCCGACTGTGAGGATTTTCCTTTTTTGCGAAGGTGATGGAGAGGAAATTAATGGTGAACATAAATTAAAATGGCAAACGGTGTAATAGATGCTTTGCTTGTCAAGAGTCTTGTTCGTTGTTTGAAGTGTGCCAACTTTTCTACTCATCTTACTACCTCCTGGTCTTTTGTTGAATATTTGTATTTCCACTATGTTGAGTAATAAGGATTTAGCCCAGTTCAAAAATATACATTCTTATGTTACTCATGTATTATTTTGAGGAAAATGGAAGCTTCATTACTACCAGCATCTGCACGAGGGATGCTTACATCAAAACTATTTACAAAAATCGATAACTCTATATCAACAACATCAAAGTATATGCAATGGTAGATTGTAAAAAAATACAACGTATAGACGAGTCCTTAGTAAACCATACGCCGTAGGCTAAAAAGATTGTACATGCAACTCTGATGTGTATAGTAGAGCCTAGTATTAAATGTGCGCCTCCAATGAGTAATACGGCTCACATTGTCGTAGTCGGATCCAACCAATAATGCGAGGTTCCAGATTTTTGTGAAGGCATCGAGTATCACTGCACCACAACAACACCGTGTGGAAGGAAATCTTGTAAAACATCATTGTTGTCGTGTCCAGATAGCGAGACTTAGGATGTGTTTGGTTTAAGGGATAGTCTAGGGTGGTTGTGGGTATCCCCAACCAGGTGGCTGGGGATAGCCTTTTTTTTGTTTGGTTGAGAGGGTGGGGTTATCCCATGTTTTGTTTGGTTGAAAGGATGAAAAGTGGTTGATGATAGCCATTGGAGTGTTTGGTTCAAGGGATAAATGAATAATAAGGGTTGTGGTCACCTTTTTTATTGAGGTGAGATTACCCTCATAATTTCCATTTTTTCAATGGAATGAAGGAGAATACAATATGTACAGTCATAATTTCAAAAATCTCACCGTTTTCATAGTAGAAATTTTGAACTTCCATCACACATAATAGTTCAACATTACATACATAAGTCAACTGCATAGAGCTCATAGTACAACCCATTGTTATTGTCTTGGTTGTCAAAATAGCTACTACATACAACCATAGTTATAGTTTAGGTTGCATCAAAAGTATAAGGCAGTCATCAGTTCAACACATATGCACTTACCATCCTTATGCTTCTGGAAAGGTATTCTTGACATACCTAGAAACCCAAACCTTCTTCTCCTCTTCCAACACCTTGAATGCCATAGCAACACGAGGATTGTCAACCAAATATGCATAGTAATGAGCAAGGTAATCCAAACTGAACCCAGGGAGTACTTTCATGCTCTCCCAAAGACCATCTATGGCATTGTTCTTGGTGTTAGAACTCTTCTCTATGGCAATAGCAATTCTTTAACTAGATGCAAGTATGGTGGCATGCAACTTGTCTTCCACACAAGGATTTGGTTTGGCTTTCTTTGGTTTGGGACCGGATGAACCTGCATTGGTTGATTGTTCAACCTCTTCATGTGGGGTAGTGTGTTTCTTGGATGTCTCTTCTTCAATATCAACCACTTCTGTAGCAAGAGCGTCACTTGAGCCTTTTGCATATTGCTCTGTAGCCATGCTCCCTCCAGCTATGTTCATCATCTCCTTATAATGAATAATAATCTTGTTAAGGTATTGTTCGTTGCTACCTCTTGAGCTTGCGTTGGTTTTTCCCTTGAAGAGGAAAGGGTGATGCAGCACAGTAGCAGTAAGTATTTCCCTCAGTTTGAGAACCAAGGTATAAATCCAGTATGAGTATCAAGACAAGTCACCAATGTACCTGCGCAAAAACAAACAAACTTGAACCCAACGCTATAAAGGGGTTGTCAATCCCTTCACGATTAATTGCAAGGTGAGATCTGAAGGTGGAAAGTGCAACAAAGTAAAAGTGTAGAGCTGAAAATATGATGTGAAGTAGACCCCGGGGCCATAGTGTTTACTAGAGGCTTCTCTCATGATAGCAAGTATTATGGCGGGTGAACGAATTACTGTCGAGCAATATATAGAACCGCGCAAAGGCATGATGATATCTAAGGCAATGATCATACATATAGGCATCACATCCGAGACAAGTAGACCAATACTGTCTGCATCTACTACTATTACTCCACACATCGATCTCTATCTAGCATGCATCTAGTGTATTGAGTTCATAACAAACAGAGTAACGCCTTAAGCAAGATGACATGATGTAGAGGGATAAATTCATGCGATAGATATAAACCCCATCTTTTTACCCTTGATGGCAACAACACGATGCGTGCCTCGCTACCCCTTCTGTCACTAGGTGAGGACACCACACGGTATGAACCCAAAACCAAGCACCTCTCCCATTGCAAGAATTATAGATCAAGTTGGCCAAACGAAACCCAGAACTCGAAGAGAATTAGAAGGATACGAAATCATGCATATAAGAGATCAGAGGAGACTCAAATAATATTCATAGATAATTTGATCATAAATCCACAATTCATCAGATCTCGACAAACACACCGGAAAAGAAGATTACATCGGATAGATTTCCATGAAGATCATCGAGAACTTTGTATTGAAGATCCAAGAGAGAGAATAAGCCATCTACCTACAAGCTATGGACCCGAAGGTTTGTGGTGAACTACTCACGCATCATTGGAGAGGCAATGGTGTTGATGAAGAAGCCCTCCGTGTCCGAATCCCCCCTCCGGCAGGGCACCAGAACGTGCCCCAGAAGGGATCTTGCGGAGACAGAAGCTTGCGGCGGTGGAAAAGTATTTTCGTGGCTCTCTGTGGAAGTTTTGGACTTTTAGAGAATTAATAGGCGGAAGAAGTAGGGCAAAGGAGCCACGGGGGGGGCCACAAGCCTGCTAGGCTCCCCCCAGGCCGCGGCTAGGGGGCTTGTGACCTCCCCCGGGGTCCTTTGCCTTGGTTCTCAAGTCCCCTGCGTATCTTCTGTTATGAAAAAAATCATTTCGCAGGTTTTATTCTGTTTGGACTCCGTTTAATATTCTCCTCTGAAAATGGTCAAAAACACGGAAAAACAGAAACTGGCACTTGGCACTGAGTTAATAGGTTACTCCCAAAAAAGATATAAAATAGCATATTCATGCATACGGAACATCCAAAGTTGACAAGATAATAGCATGGAACCATAAAAAATTATAGATACGTTGGAGACGTATCAAGCATCCCCAACCTTAACTCCTGCTCGTCCTCGAGTAGGGAAGTGATAAAGACTGAATTTTTGATGTGGAATGCTACCTAACATATTTGTCCTTTGTCACTTCTTTCTTGTGACAAGAATGTTCAGATCCGTAAGATTCAAAACAATAGTTTACTATTGACATGAAAACAATAATACTTCAAGCAAACTAGCAAGGCAATCATGAACTTTTGAAATAACAAGGCCAAAGAAAGTTATCCCTACAAAATCATATAGTCTGGCTATACTCCATCATCCCCACACAACGTATTTAAATCATGCACAACCCCGGTATTGGCCAAGTAATTCTTTTCGCACTCTTACTTTCTCAAACTTTTTTCAACTCTCACGCAATACATGAGCGTGAGCCAATGATATAGCACTATAGGTGAAATAGAGTGTGGTGGAGGTTGTGAGGCAAAAAGGAGGAGATGGTCACATCGACTCGGCGTATCAACGGGCTATGGAGATGCCCATCAATAGATATCAATGTGAATTAGTAGGGATTACCATCCAACGGATGCACTTAGAGCTATAAGTGTGTGAAAGCTCAAAAGGAGAACTAGTGGGTGTGCACCCGACTTGCTTGCTCACGAAGACCTAGGGCAATTTTGAGGAAGCCCATCATTGGAATATACAAGCCAAGTTATATAATGAAAATTCCCACTAGTAAATGGAAGTGTCAAAACAAGAGACTCTCAATCATGAAGAACATGGTGCTATTGTGAAGCACAAGTGTGGAAAAAGATAGTAGCATTGTCCCTTCTCTCTTTTTCTCTCATTTTTTTTTGTTTGGGCTCTTTGGCCTCTTTTTTCATATTTTTTTGGGTGGGCATCTTTGGCCTATTTTCATTTTTCCTCACATGGGACAATGCTCTAATAATGATGATCATCACACTTTTATTTACTCACAGCTCAATACTTAGAGCAATGATGACTCTATAGGAAATGCTTCCAGCAGTGTACCGGGATGTGCAACGATCTAGCTTAGCGTATGACGTTGAAACATCTCGCTAGCTATCTTACGATCATGCAATGGCAATATGTTAGTGACGACACAAGTCATGAGATGGAACGGTGGGAGTTGCATGGCAATATATCTCGGAATGGCTATGAAAATGCCATAATAGGTAGGTATGGTGGCTGTTTTGAGAAAGGTATATGGTGGGTTTGTGTACCGGGGAAAGTTGCGCGGCACTAGAGAGGCTAGCAACGGTGGAAGGTGAAAGTGCATCTATACCATGGACTCACATTAGTCATGAAGAACTCATATACTTATTGCGAAAGTTTTATTAGTAATCAAAACAAAGTGCTAAATGCACACTCCTAGGGGAAGGGTTGGTAGGTGTTAACCATCTCACGATCCCGACCGACACACAAAGGATGACAATCAATAAATCAATTATGCTCCGACTTCCTAACATAGCGGTTCACCATACGTGCATGCTACGGGAATCACTAACTTCAACACAAGTATTTCTAGATTCACAACACCCTACTAACATAACTCTAATATTACCAAATCCATATCTCAAAACTTAACTGTTAGGAATCAAACTTCTCTGACTAATCAATGCACTTGAATATGGAAGTTTTTATTATATCCTCTTTGGATGCCTATCATCTTTAGGACTACTTTCATAGCACAAGCCAATTACCAAGTTACTGAGGGAGAGCACTCTAAAAAAGATATAAGTGAAGATCAAGAGTTTTTATTTCTTAAAAATATGACACCGTCGTGCTCTAAAAAGATCTAAGTGAAGCACTAGAGCAAAGTTATCTAGCTCAAAAGATATAAGTGAGGCACACACGAGCTAAATTGCCTAACTCAAAAGATATAAGTGAAGCTCAATGAGTATTCTAGCAAATTCACGATGAGTGCATGTCTCTCTCAAAAAGGTGTGCAGCAAGGATGATTGTGACACAACAAAAAATAAAAGACTCCTATAATACACGACTCTCCAAGCAAAACACATATCATGTGGTGAATAAAAATATAGCTCCAAGTAACGTTACCGATGGATTGAAGACGAAAGAGGGGATGCCTTCCCGGGGCATCCCCAAGCTTAGGATTTTTGGTGTCCTTGAATTTGGCTTGGGATGCCTTGGGCATCCCCAAGCTTGAGCTCTTTCCACTCTTTATCCCATTGTCCATGAGAACATCACCCAAAATTTGAAAACTTCACAACACAAAACTTAAACAGAAACTCATGATATCATTAGCATAAGAAAACAAACTACCAACTCTTTAGGTACTATAGTACACTTGATTTCTATTTAGATTGATGTTAGATTACTGTATTCTCACTTTTCCATGGCTAGTACCCCCCGATACTATCCACGGTTTCATCAAAATAAGCAACTAACACAATAAAAACAGAATCTGTCAAAAACAGAACAGTCTGTAGCAATCTGTATATTTCGTATACCTCTGCTATCCCAAAAATTCTGAACAATTATGAAAATTAGGTAAATTTGCATATCAACCAGCAGCAAAAAGAATCAACTCAAAATATCTTTCTGGATAGGAATTAAAAATAACTCCGTGAGCACAAAGTTTATATCTGTTTCAGCATGATCAAACAACCATCACCAAAACTGATCATAAAGGTTCTACTTGGCACAAACACTAAAAGAAACATAAAAACACAATCATAACAGAATTATGATGGTGTGGACACAACAAAACAGAAAGCAAAAAAGCAAAGATAAATTCATTGGGTTGCCTCCCAACAAGCGCTATTGTTTAACTCCCTTAGCTAGGCATTGATAATTCAATGATGCTCACATAAAAGATAGCGATCGGACACGAAGAGAGCATCATGAAACATGTGACAAACATATCTAAGTCTAACATACTTCCTATGCATAGGCATTTTATAGGAAAACAGATTGTCAAGACAACCAATAGTTACCATATGCAAGGAAGAAGAAAGAGACAATAGCAATCTCAACATAACGAGAGGTGATTTAGTGATATGAAAGTTTCTACCACGACATTTTCCTCTCTCATAACAATTACATGTGGGATCATATTCAAATTCAAAAATATAGCTATCACATAGGATATTCTTTTCATGATCCACATGCATGCAAAATTGACGCTCTTCAAAAATAGTGGGATTATCATCAACTAAAGTCATGACTTCTCCAAACCCACTTTCAATATTATTGCAAATATCATATTCATCATGAGGCTTAAACAAATTTTCAATATCATAAGAAAAATCATTACCCCAATCATGATCATTGCAACAAGTAGTGGACATAGCAAAACTAGCATCCCCAAGCTTAGGGTTTTCCGTATTTTTAACATGATTGACATTCATAGAATTCATAGTGAAACCATTGCAATCATGATTTTCATTCAAGGAGCCCTCATGAATCACTTCATAAATTTCTTCATCACAATTTTCAGATTCACGCATCTCAAGTAAAACTTCATAAAGATAATCTAGTGCACAAAACTCACTAGCAATTGGATCAACATAATTGGATCTCTTAAAGAGATTAGCAAGTGGATGAGGATCCATATCAATAGATTTTCAGCAAGCGAAGATGCAAGCATATTGATGGCACATAGCACACAAACAAAGGAAAGTCAAACGAAAAAGGCAAAAAAAGTAAATGCAAGAGATGAGTTTGCGATAGTTACTTCAATATGCTTCACTTAGAATAGTCCCCGGCGCCAGAAATTGACACGTTGAAGGGAGACTATTCTTGACTTGATACTCCTCAGCAAAGGTGCTAGAAATTATTCTTGCTACCTCTTGAGATTGCGTTGGTTTTTCCATTGAAGAGGAAAGGGTGATGCAGCACAGTAGCAGTAAGTATTTCCCTCAGTTTGAGAACCAAGGTATCAATCCAGTAGGACTATCAAGACAAGTCACCAATGTACCTGCGCAAAAACAAACAAACTTGCACCCAACGCTATAAAGGGGTTCTCAATCCCTTCACGATTAATTGCAAGGTGAGATCTGAAGGTGGAAAGTGCAACAAAGTAAAAGTGTAGAGCTGAAAATATGATGTGAAGTAGACCCGGGGGCCATAGTGTTCACTAGAGGCTTTTCTCATGATAGCAAGTATTACGATGGGTGAACGAATTACTGTCGAGCAATTGATAGAACCGTGCAAAGTCATGATGATATCTAAGGCAATGATAA
This sequence comes from Hordeum vulgare subsp. vulgare, assembly GCF_904849725.1. Classification (NCBI taxonomy): domain Eukaryota; kingdom Viridiplantae; phylum Streptophyta; class Magnoliopsida; order Poales; family Poaceae; genus Hordeum; species Hordeum vulgare. Next base: position 192,044,784 of record NC_058523.1, on the reverse strand, counting down.
TACCTATAGGCATCACGTCTGAGACAAGTAGACCGATACTCTCTGCATCTACTACTATTACTCCACACATCGACCTCCATCCAGCATGCATGCATCTAGTGTATTGAGTTCATAACAAACAGAGTAATGCCTTAATCAAGATGACATGATGTAGAGGGATAAATTCATGCAACAGATATAAACCCCATCTTTTTACCCTTGATGGCAACAACGCGATGCGTGCCTCGCTACCCCTTCTGTCACTAGGTGAGGACACCGCACGGTATGAACCCAAAACCAAGCACTTCTCCCATTACAAGAATTATAGATCAAGTTGGCCAAACGAAACCCACAACTCGAAGAGAATTACAAGGATACGAAATCATGCATATAAGAGATCAAAGGAGACTCAAATAATATTCATAGATAATCTGATCATAAATCCACAGTTCATCGGATCTCGACAAACACACCGCAAAAGAAGATTACATCGGATAGATCTCCATGAAGATCATGGAGAACTTTGTATTGAAGATCCAAGAGAGAGAAGAAGCCATCTAGCTACTAGCTATGGACCCGGAGGTATGTGGTGAACTACTCACGCATCATCGGAGAGGCAATGGTGTTGATGAAGAAGCCCTCCATGTCCGAATCCCCCCTCCGGCAGGGCACCAGAACGTGCCCCAGATGGGATCTTGCGGAGACAGAAGCTTGTGGCGGTGGAAAAGTATTTTCGTGGCTCTCTTTTGCAGTTTTGAATTTTTAGATAATTTATAGGCAGAAGAAGTAGGGCAAAGGAGCCACTGGGGCCCACAAGCGTGCTAGGCGCCCCCCAGGCCACGACTAGGGGGCTTGTGACCTCCCTTGGGGGTCCTTTGCCTTGGTTCTCAAGTCCCCTGCGTATCTTCTGTTATGGAAAAAATCATTTCGCCGGTTTTATTCCATTTGGACTCCGTTTAATATTTCCTCTGAAAAAGGTCAAAAACACGAAAAAAAACAGAAACTGGCACTTGGCACTGAGTTAATAGGTTAGTCCCAAAAAAGATATAAAATAGCATATTCATGCATACAAAACATCCAAAGTTGACAAGATAATAACATGGAACCATAAAAAATTATAGATATGTTGGAGACGTATCATTCGTCCTCTGGATGAGCCTTGTAGAAACAGAGGAGAGAGGGAAGAAGTAGAGAAGGAACTCACGTGCAGCCGGTCCTCTATGCTGGATGCGTCGCCACCGCGCAAGGAAAGAGAGGGGGAGTAATGGGGAAAGTGAGGGTTTCGTGGGGGTAAGCGGGAGCATATATGGCTGAAAAAACGTTTCGCGCGCGACGAGAACGAAGCGCGCGCGGGGTGGTTGCCGCCACCCGCTCGTTTTTTCGCGGGTCACCACATCCCAGTTTTTGAGGAATATTCGGGGTATCTGGCTGACTCTATCCTTCTTTGCCCCAGATCCAAACGGGTGGCAGCCACCGAAAAAAGGGCTATCCCTGTCCCAAGGAGGATATCCCTCAAACCAAACACACCCTCATAACGGTTGTGGAAATCTAATGATGATGTGGAACATGATCAAATATTTTTATTGGTTCAAGAATTATCCCGAAGGTTGGTTGTACCACCCGGATACGTCTTATTTATTTATATGACCTTTCTGCGGTGTTGCCAAGATGCCCGACGGTGGCTGATACGTCTGCAACGTATCTATAATTTTTGATTGTTCCATGGTATTATATTATCAACTTGGGATGTCTTATATGCATTTATATGCCATTTTATATCATTTTTTGGACTAACCTATTAACTCACTGACTAGTGCCAGTTTTTGTTTTTTCTGTGTTTTTGACCCTTTTCAGAAAAGAATATTAAACAGAGTCCAAACGGAATAAAACCTGCGGGATTATTTTTTCCATAACAGAAGATACCCAGAAGACTTGAGAACCAAGGCAGGAGGTCTCATGGGAGGTCACGAGCCCCCTAGGCGCGCCCAAGGGGGGCGCGCCTAGCAGGCTCGTGGGCCCCCCTCGCCTCCTTTGCCCTACCTCTTTCGCCTATAAATTCCCTACCTCTTTCGCCACAAAAATACTCTTCCGCCGCCGCAAGCTTCTGTCTCCGCGAGATCCCATATGGGGACCATTCTGGTGCCCTGCCGAAGGGGGATTCGGACATGGAGGGCTTCTTCATCAACACCATTGCCTCTTCGATGATGCGTGAGTAGTTCACCATAGACCTTCGGGTGCATAGCTAGTAGCTAGATGCTTCTTCTCTCTCTTGGATCTTCAATACAAAGTTCTCCATGATCTTCATGGAGATCTATCCATTGTAACTTTCTTTTGTGGTGTGTTTGTCGATATCCGATGAATTGTGGATTTATGATCAGATTATCTATGAATATTATTTGAGTCTCATCTGATTTCTTCTATGCATGATTTCGGATCCTTGTAATTCTCTTCGAGTTATGGGTTTCGTTTGGCCAACTTGATCTATAATTCTTGCAATGGGAGAAGTGCTTGGTTTTGGGTTCATACCATGCGGTGTCCTCACCTAGGGACAGAAGGGCTAGCGAGGAACGCATCGTGTTGTTGCCATCAAGGGTAAAAAGATGGGGTTTATGTCATATTGCATGAAATTTTCCATCTACATCATGTCATCTTGCTTAAGGCGTTACTCTGTTTGTTATGAACTTAATACACTAGATGCATGCTGGATAGTGGTCGATGTGTGGAGTAATAGTAGTAGATGCAGAAATTATCGGTCTACTTGTCTCGGACGTGATGCCTATATGTATGATCGTTGCCTTAGATATCGTCATGACTTTGCTCGATTCTATCAATTGCCCGACAGTAATTCGTTCACCCACCGTAGTACTTGCTATCATGGGAGAAGCCTCCAGTGAACACTATGGCCCCGGGGTCTATTTTACACATCATATATTGAGATCTTCAAAAACACCAAAAATACTTGGCTGCACTTTTATTTCTTTTTATCTTTTATCACCTTCAGATCTCACCTTGCAAATAATCGTGAAGGGATTGCCAACCCCTTTATCGTGTTGGGTGCAAGTTTGTTTGTTTTTGCGCAGGTTCATTGGTGCCTCATCTTGAAACTCCTAGTGGATTGATAACTTGGTTCTCAAACTGAGGGAAATACTTATTTCTACTTTGCTGCATCACCCTTTCCTCTTCAAGGGAAAAACCAACGCAAACTCAAGAAGTAGCAGTGGCATGTTATTTATTTATATGCCCTTTCTGCGGTCGCCAAGATGCCCGACTATGGCCTGTTATTTATTGATATGCCCTTTCTGCGGTGTCGCCAAGACGCCCGACTGTGGTCTATTATTTATTTATATGCCCTTTCTGTGGTGTTGCTAAGACGCCCGTTTGTGGCTTGCTATTTATCTTTATACCGTGTATGTGGTGTCGCTCACACGCCCGACGGTGGTTTACTAACCCTTGTTAACATTTCGAGGCGTCACTCCAGACACCCGATCGGTGCATTTTTACATTTCTGTTAGGATACCTGAGGAAGCCTACCGCATGATTTATTCACTAACTTAATTTATTTCTAACGCTTACATTTTTAATATATCATGATCTGAACCATGCATATTAATAATCAACTGCATACATCTCATCTTTTCTGCAAACTGTTTGCGAGTACTTTTTCGAAGTACTCACTCGCTTGTTGATGTGGTCAGATATGGATGAAGGAGACCTCATGGATGAAGAGTTCGATAGCGAGTCCGATGTATAGATGAGTCTCAGTCGGTCTTGCCATCCTGGAGTCTGTCGTTGTATTATTTCACCGCTTCTGCCACCTCGAATAATCGTCAAGCTTCACTGTGATGCTTGGCGCGTAGTAGTACTCGTCATGTCACATTACTCTGATGTGCCATGCCCCTTTTAATTACGAGCAGTAGAGTCACCCTAAGACCACTGTAATATTCCATCTGCTTGAGACTTGGATATGTTGTAATAATCATAGAGCAACCTCTGATCTACCTATTTAATATTAAGTACTACTGGATTTCTGTATCAAGATGAGTCTGCCAGTGAGAAATATTTTTCTTCACTAGGACGCACATGGCTGATTTCCAATTAATTCATTTATTTGGAAACTGGTTGTGACACATTCTAGACAAGACCAAGGCAGTCGGCCATATTCCGGGTGTTGTTCCACATCTCGTAGGAGGGGAGGGGTCTCCCTCCTGCAATATGTTGATGATACTATTATCATGGTGGAGGTATCGGAGGATGATATTATCAACCTTAAATTCCTCCTCCTCTAGTTCCAGCAGATGTCGGGGCTCAAGATCAACTTCGACAAAAGTGAAGTGATGATCCTTGGCTACCCGCCTAATGAGGACCAACTCATCGCCGACCGCCTTAACTGCTAGCTTGGGCACTCATACGTCTCCAACGTATCTATATTTTTTGATGGTTTTATGCTATTATCTTGTCAAACTTTGGATGTTTTGTATGCCTTTTATATATTTTTTGGGACTAACTTATTAACTCAGTGCCAAGTGCTAGTTCCTTTTTTCATGTTTTGACCCTTTTCAGAGGAGGATTTTAAACGGAGTCCAAACGGAACGAAACTTCCAAAAATATTTTTTCCGAAACAGAAGACGATCGGGGAACTTGAGAACCAAGGCAGGGGGGCACCAGGGACCCCACAAGCCCCCTAGCCGCGGCCAGGGGGTCGCGCCTCCCAGGCTTGTGGGCTCCCTGGGCCTCCTCTGCCCTAGGTCTTTCACCTATATATTCCCAAAAATTCCAGAAAAAATCAGGAGGTCATCGAAAGTACTTTTCCGCCACCGCAAGCTTCTGCCTCCGCAAGATCCCATCTGGGGCACGTTCTGGTGCCCTGCCGGAGGGGGGATTCGGGTATGGAGGGCTTCTTCATCAACACCATGACCTCTCCGATGATGCGTGAGTAGTTCACCATAGACCTACGGGTCCATAGCTAGTAGCTAGATGGCTTCTTCTCTCTCTTCGATCTTCAATACAAAGTTCTCCATGATCTTCATGGAGATCTATCCGATGTAATCTTATTTTGCGGTGTGTTTGTTGAGATCCGATGAATTGTGGATTTATGATCAGATTATCTATGAATCTTATTTGGGTTTCTTCTGATCTCTTATATGCATGATTTCATATCCTTGTAATTCTCTTCGAACTGTGGGTTTTGTTTGGCCAACTTGCTCTATGATTCTTGAAATTGGAGAAGTGCTTGGTTTTGGGTTCATACCGTGCGGTGACCTCACCCAGTGACAGAAGGGGTAGTGAGGCACGCATCATGTTGTTGCCATCAAGGGTAAAGAGATGGGGTTTTCATCATTGGTTTGAGTTTATCCCTCTATATCATGTCATCTTGCTTAAGGTGTTACTCTGTTCGTCATGAACTCAATACACTAGATGCATGCTGGATAGCAGTCGATGTGTGGAGTAATAGTAGTAGATGCAGAAAGTATCGATCTACTTGTCTCGGACGTGATGCCTATATGTATGATCATTGCCTTAGATATCGTCATGACTTTGCGCGGTTCTATCAATTACTCGACAGTAATTTGTTCACCCGCCGTAATATTTGCTATTTTGAGAGAAGCCTCTAGTGAACACTATGGCCCCCGGGTCTACTTCACACCATATTTTCAGCCTTACTCTTTTACTTCGTTGCACTTTCCGCCTTCATATCTCACTTTGCAGTCAATCTTGAAGGGATTGACAACCCCTTTATAGCGTTGGGTGCAAGCTCTTTTGTGTTTCGGCAGGTACTCTGGACTTGACGAGATTATCCTACTGGATTGATACCTTGGTTCTCAAACTGAGGGAAATACTTACTTCTCATGTGCTGCATCACCCTTTCCTCTTCAAGGGAAAAACCCACGCAAGCAAGTCTCCGTCAAAGTGTCAATTTCTGGCGTTGTTGTTTGAGAAGTAGCACAAGGATTTCTGGCGCCATTGCCGGGGAGGATCAAAGCAAGAACTCATCCAAGTAAGTGTCGCAAACTCATCTCTTGCATTTACTTTTTTGCCTCTTGTTTTCCTCTCCCCCACTTCTAAAAAACAAAAATTTACAAAAATATTTGCCATTTTCTTCGTTTGCCTTTTTCGTTTTCCTTTTTCGTTCGCCGTTTTCGTTCGCTTGCTCTCTGTTCGTTTGTGTGGGATAGCCTATCTGTCCTCATGGCTAGATCCACCACTTAGAACGATACTGCTGAGAACGAAGTTCTCAATTTCAAACAAATTGAGGAAGAAAACCTAAAGGACACTTGGTATAGTATTTGCGATGCTCAGAGTAGATCTACTCATAAGCAATCTACTACCGTCCTGCTTCGTAGTTTTTATGTGGGTATTTCTCCTTGGAATAGGTATATTCTTGACACCATCGTAGGTGGAAATTTCTTGGGTAGCCATACCGTTGATTCTTACGGAGCTGTAATAAATTTGGTAGGCTCACCCCCACTCATGGTTAATGGAACTACCTTAACTCTGGAACATGTGATGCGTAGGCTGGATGTCATTGAAAATAAAGTTGCTACTATCGAGCTTATTGAGAATTTGGATAAAAAGATCCGCAATCAAATCACTCAGTACGGATCCAAGGTGGGAATGGTTTTGAAAATTTTAAAGGAGAAGGAACCCAGAGTTAACGAAAAACTAGGTCATGATTCCGCTAGGATTGGCAAACTAGAGGATGTTATAACCAACTTGGGTTCCGCTTTTGCCGCTGTGCACAATACTCCAAACTTTGCCCACAATAAGGTCACCAAGTCTGTTTTTGTTCCTAAAAATAGTGGTGAATCATCTAGTAAGAAAGATGAATACCTTAAGATGATAAGTGATCACGCTACTTATATTTTGAGCACCAAAGACGACGATACGTGATTCTATCGCTTTATGCCTAGCTAAGGGCGTTAAACAATAGCGCTTGTTGGCAGGCAACCCAATGAATTTATATTTTTTGTTCTGTTTGGTTGCGTCCATACCATCATAATTCTGTTATGATAGTGTCTTTTGTGTTTCTTTTTGTGTTTGAGCCAAGTAAAACCTTTATGACTAGTCTTGGTGATGGTTGTTTGATCATGCTGGAAAAAGACAGAAACTTTTCTCTCACGAGATTATATTTCATTTTTATTAAGAAAGAGATTTTCAGTTGATTCTTTTTTCTGCTGGTTTATATGCCTTTTTCCAAGGCAGTCGTAATTTTTCAGAATTTTTGAGGTACCATAAGTATACGAAGTATACAGATTGCTTCAGACTGGTCTGTTTTTGACAGATTCTGTTTTTGTTGAGTTGGTTGCTTGTTTTGATGAAACTATGGATAGTATCGAGGGGTACTAGCCATGGAAAAGTGAGAATACAGTAATCTAACACCAATATAAATAGAAATCAAGATTGCTACAGTACCTAAAGAGGTGGTACTCCCTCCGTCACGGTTTAGAAGGCATAGTTAAACTTGCGTGCGTTTTCCATAATAGACAAGGTTTAAGGCGCGAAAGCAATTACTCCTATTAATTAGTACTAGTACTACTCATGCATGCGCCCTTCCAATTTGCTGATCACACATTAGTACTAGTATTTTCTCAGTTGATTAGGCGCATTAGCATTTACACCTGCTACATCTCACAACCAATCGATGACTACCTTGGTCCCAGAGATTTTCCAAGCATGTCTTCTAAACCGTGACGGAGGGAGTAGTTTGTTTTCTTGTGCTAATGTTATCACAAGTTTCTGTTTAAGTTTTGTGTTGTGAAGTTTTCAAGTTTTGGGTGATGTTCTCATGGACAAAGAGATAAGGAGTGGAAAGAGCTCAAACTTGGGCATGCCCAAGGCATCCCAAGCCAAATTCAAGGACACCAAAAAGCCTAAGCTTGGGGATGCCCCGGTAAGGCATCCCCTCTTTCGCCTTCAATCCATAGGTAACATTACTTGGAGCTATATTTTTATTCACCACATGATATGTGTTTTGCTTGGACCGTCTTGTATCGTAGGAGTCTTTTCTTTTTGTTGTGTCACAATCATCCTTGCTGCACACCTTTTGAGAGAGACATGCACTCATCGTGATTTTGCTAGAATGCTCATCGTGCTTCACTTATATATTTTGAGCTAGATAACTTTGCTCTATGTGCTTAACTTAGATCTTTTAGAGCATGACGGTGCGTGACTTGTTAGTTGGCTTGTGCTATGAAAGTAGTCCCAAAGGTGATAGGTACCCAAAGAGGATACAAAAACCTCCATCTTCATGTGCATTGAGTAGAAAGAGAAGTTTTGATTCCTCTCAATTAGTTCTGAGACGTGGATTTGGTAATATTAAGAGTTACGTTAGTAGGGTGTTGTGAACCTAGAAATACTTGTGTTGAAGTTAGTGATTCCCGTAGCATGCACGTATGTTGAACCGCTATGTTAGGAAGTCGGAGCATAATTGATTTATTGATTGTCATCCTTTGTGTTGAGGTCGGGATCGCGCGATGGTTAACACCTACCAACCCTTCCCCTAGGAGTATGCGTTTAGCACTTTGTTTCGATTACTAATAAAAACTTTCGCAACGAGTATGTGAGTTCTTCATGACTAATGTGAGTCCATGGTATAGATGCACTTTCACCTTCCACCATTGCTAGCCTCTTGAGTACCGCGCAACTTTCGTCGGTACACAAACCCACCATATGCCTTCCTCAAAACAGCCACCATACCTACCTACTATGGCATTTTCATAGCCATTCCGAGATATATTGCTATGCAACTCCCACCGTTCTGTCTCATGACTTGTTCCGTCACTCTCATATTGCCATTGCATGATCATAAGATAGCTAGCGAGATGTTCCAACGTCATACGCCAAGCCAGATCGTTGCACATCCCAGTACACTGCCGGAGGCATTTCCTATAGAGTCATCATCGTTCTGAGCTTTGAGCTGTGAGTAAATAAAAGTGTGATGATCATCATTATTAGAGCATTGTCCCATGCGAGGAAATAAAAAAAAGAGGCCAAAGAGCCCAAATAAAAAAAAGAGAAAAAAAGAGGACCAAGAGCCCAAATAAAAAAAAAAGAGAAAAAGAGAGAAGGGACAATGCTACTATCTTTTTCCACACTTGTGCTTCATAATAGCACCATGTTCTTCATGATTGAGAGCCTCTCGTTTCGTCACCACCATATGCTAGTGGGAATCTTTATTATATAACTTGGCTTGTATATTTCAATGTTGGGCTTCCTCAAATTGCCCTAGGTCTTCGTGAGCAAGCAAGTTGGATGCACACCCACTAGTTCTCCTTTTGAGCTTTCACATACTTATAGCTCTAGTGCATCCTTTGTATGGCAATCCCTACTCATTCACATTGATATCTATTAATGGGCATCTCCATAGCCCTTTGATACGCCGAGTCAATGTGACCATCTCCTCCTTTTTTGTCTCACAACCACCACCACACTCTATTCCACCTACAATGCTATATCCATGGCTCATGATCATGTATTGCGTGATAGTTATAAAAAGTTTGAGGAAGTAAGAGTGCGAAAACAATTACTTGGCCAATACCGAGGTTGTGCATGATTTAAATTAGTTGTGTGAGGATGATGGAGCATAGCCAGACTATATGATTTTGTAGGGATAACTTTCCTTGGCCTTGTTATTTTGAAAGTTCATGATTACCTTGCTAGTTTGCTTGAAGTATTATTGTTTTCATGTCAATAGCAAACTATTGTTTTGAATCTTACGGATCTGAACATTCATGTCACATGAAATAAGTTACAATGGACAACTATGCTAGGTAGCATTCCACATCAAGAATTTAGTCTTTATCACTTCCCTACTCGAGGACGAGCATGAGTTAAGCTTGGGGATGCTTGATACGTCTCCAACGTATCTATAATTTTTGATGGTTTCATGCTATTATCTTGTCAAACTTTGGATGTTTTGTATGCCTTTTATATCTTTTTTGGGACTAACTTATTAACTCAGCGCCAAGTGCCAGTTCCAGTTTTTTCCATGTTTTTGACCCTTTTCAGAGGAGGATTTTAAACGGAGTCCAAACGGAACGAAACTTCCAAAAATATTTTTTCCGAAACAGAAGACAATCGGGGAACTAGAGAACCAAGGCAGGGGCCACCAGGGACCCCACAAGCCCCCTAACCGCAGCCAGGGGGCGCGCCTCCCAGGCTTGTGGGCTCCCTGGGCCTCCTCTGCCCTAGGTCTTTCGCCAATATATTCCCAAAAATTCCAGAAAAAATCAGGAGATCATCGAAAGTACTTTTCCGCCGTCACAAGCTTCTGTCTCCGCAAGATCCCATCTGGGGCATGTTCTGGTGCCCTGCCAGAGGGGGGATTCGGATACAGAGGGCTTCTTCATCAACACCATGACCTCTCCGATGATGCGTGAGTAGTTCACCATAGACCTATGGGTCCATAGCTAGTAGCTAGATGGATTCTTCTCTCTCTTGGATCTTCAATGCAAAGTTCTCCATGATCTTCATGGAGATCTATCAATGTAATCTTGTCCTGCATCACCCTTTCCTCTTCAAGGGAAAAACCAACGCAAGCAAGTCTCCGTCAACGTGTCAATTTCTGGTGCTATTGCTTGAGAAGTAGCAGGCACTTCCCATCATCCTACCTGGGGATTCCCATTAGTGATGCGTGCCTCTTCGTCACTGACGTGAGGCCAACGATGTCTAGGATCCAACACCATATTAAACCTTTGCAAGGTCGGTGGCTGTCCAAGGCGACCAGAACCGTGCTCATCAACTCGTCCCTGTCCAGACTTCTCATTTTTGTGATGAGCTTCTACAGTCTCCATGAGACCTTGCACCATGACACTGCCAAGTACGAGTCTAGTTTTTACTGGGATGGCGAGGACGATAAGCAGAAATACCACATGGTGAGCTGGCCCGACATCTGCAAGCCTCGCGACTAGGGTGATCTAAGGATCATGCCGTCCAAGCGCATGAACATCGCCGTGCTGACTAAGTGGTTTGGAGAATCGCAAACGGTGACGGTGGCCTCTGGCTTGACATCAGTAGGAACAAGTATCTTCGAGGCTAGTCGCTTGCATTCTGCTAGCGCTCCGGAAGCTCACGGTTCTGGCAATCAGTCATCCAGTTGCTCCCGGTCCTTCGCATTGGTTCTTCCATCTCGATTGGTTCCGGGTCCACTATGTTGTTCTAGCTTGATCACTGGGCTGGTGAGTCGCCATTTGCCACTCGTTTCCCGGGTTTATTCACCATTGTCGTGGAGGCTAGGACCTCGGTTGAGGTCGCGCTCCAGGATCTTGGGCGCCTCGCGTTCCACCGCCCTTTCGGGCCACCCGAGCTCGCGGTTTGGGATGAGATGCTCCAATGCATCGCCCTCAGCTCTCCCGACATTGATTCTTCCATGGACCACATGTCTTGGTGCCTTGAGCCCTCGGGCCGCTTCTCCACCCGATCCTTGTACCGGGCCATCATCCCCTCATCTGCCCCGGTGGCCCTCACCAGCGTGTGGGACATTAGGCTTCCTCTAAAAATCGGGATATTCTTGTGGCAATGAATCCGCGGAAGGGTTCCTTCTGGGGTGAAGGTGCTCAAACGTAACGGTCCAGGTGATGGGATATGCCCTCTATGTGACGTATTGGAGGACTCCAATCACATCTTCTTCTCCTGCACCACTGCTCAATTCCTTTGGAGTTGCTTTCGCGAAACATTCGACGGTCAGTGGTGCCGTACCAATGTGCCTGACTTGTTCATGGAAATTCAGTCCACCCCCTCATCGGCCCACCACATTAGGTGGCTGGCCATCGGGGTGCTCACGTGGACCCTCTGGACTATTCTCCACAAGCTTGTGATCCAACATGTGCCCCTCCGATGTGCCATTGACGCAATGTTTAAAATGTGTGGTTTCCTGCAGCTCTGGCGGCCACTTAGCTGCTCCTCCGATGGAGACGCCATCACCAACATCATCTCCAAGCTTCATCTGATGGATCTCCGCTTGGCGCCCCCGCTTCCTCCTCTGATTCCCTAGCCTGATTAGCCTGTTGTGGCATTTCCTCACATGCCACCAGCTGGGTGTGGGTCTGTGTGTTTTTGTCTCTTAGGGTTTGTTGAGTTGTGTCCTCAGCAGAACCCTTTGGTGTTGTCATGTGCTACTTTTGTGCGTTCGTGTTTGTGGGTGTTGGACTCGGGTGTGTGGGACGTGCGTTTGTGTGTTTGTGTGTGTTGGACCTGTTTGTGTTGCTATCACGGTTTGCTTTATTTATAAAGCGGGGTGAAATCCTTTTTCGACAAAAAGAAGTGAGTATTTGATTTTCCCTAATCTCTATGAATAATTTAGTTGTGCTTATTACAAAAACTTGCCCGATGGCTAGCACCAATATTTAAATATAGAATAGATTTTTCAAGACACTTAATATTATTTTAGTGATAATATGTCATTTTAGTATTATTATTTTTAATTGAACATGTCCACTATGGCTGAAAAGGCCATCACAGGAAAACGTCCTATAAGTGATGAGTTTCCTACCCGTCACATGGGCTATGTCAATGATGTTTCGGGGCATCACTAATGTTCAAGGGACCCTCACTCAGGCCTACCCTTTGAGTAGCGGGTAACTACGGAGGACATGTCACTTATGAAGTATAGGACATGAGTGAGTTATGCTTAGTGCATCAATAGTCAAACGCTTCAAACAAGCCCGTCACTCACCTTAGCAACCATTTATAACTGGGGATGCTGCAGGAACCGTCACTTCTTTTACAAAATGATGTCACGTATCTTTTCTTAGAGCCCGTAACATATAGCTCATGTCCCAAAAAAATCCGATGTTTTTTTATCACGGCGCAGTAGACATTTATACAAATTGAGATAACGCGTCGGCATGTCCACATTGCATAACACATTATCGATCACATGCAAATTAAAAATTACACATCATCATTCGATGACAATGAAGTCATAGTGTTTACAAGCATTTACACATAAATGAAGTCTAAGGTCTAGGCGGGTTGTTGACTGGATCGCTACCAGGCGCAGTTCGAGGCCAACAACACGACGAGCTTCAAATCCACCATATGGAAGGTGTGGGTTGAGGGGAAGACGAATATGTCTTAATGGTTTCTCCATCAAAATCATCTCTTGTGATCCTACTGGTGATCCTACAACACGACATCGCTCAGGAGAGCCGCCTGCTCTCCAGCGAGGAAGGCGACCTCGGGACACGACTGGAAAGAAGATTCATTAGTTTGGTTGTGCTTGAGAGAGCACAGAAGAAACAAAGTGCAGGGATTGAAAACCTTAGGGAGGGGGACGCCAACACCAAGTTTTTCACCGTCGTATCAATGCTAGGCGACGGAAGAAACATATACAGAGGATCAAGCACGATCAAGGTTGGGTTACTAAGCATGACGACAAGGAGAAGCTCATCCTGGGACACTTCTCCAGCGTGATGAAAAAGGGGCAACAAGCGTTAAGGATTTCAATTGGGAAGAACTAAATGTCGAGATGCTTGACTTGCACGGGCTAGATGCAACCATCTCAGAAGAGGAGGCCCGCGAGGCAATAAATGACCTACCGAGCGACAAGGCGCCAGGCCCTGACGGCTTCACTGGAATTTTCTTCAAGAAATGTTGGGAAATTATCAAATTCGACATGATGAGGGTCATTCGCCAATTTGACACCCTGCACACAACCGACCTCCATTGGCTCAACTTCGCCAATGTGGTGTTGCTGCCCAAGAAAGAGGGTGCCGAGGGGATTGGCGACTACAGGCCCATCAGCCTCATCCATGTCGTCTCCAAAATCATTGCCAAAATCCTTGGGTTGCAACTTGCTCCGCACATGAAAAAACTGATATTCAATGCCCAAAGTGCTTTTATCAAAAGGAGAAGCATTCAGGACAACTTCATGTGCATGAAAAACATGGCACGAAGGCTGCACAAATGCAAGACCCCGGCCCTTATGTTCAAGCTGGACATTCGCAAAGCATTCAACTCTATCAAACGGGAATACATCCTCGACCTCCTTCGGCGGAGGGTTTTCCCGCCAAAATTTCAGGATTGGGCTGCGGCTCTCCTTTCCACTTCTTCATCGAGGATCCTGCTCAATGGTGTGGCAAGCCGGCCTATCAAGCACGGGCGTGGTCTCAGGCAAGGGGATCCCGTCTCCCCGCTCCTCTTTGTCATTGCCATTGACGTCCTGCAACATCTGCTTGACCTTGCAACAAGAAAGGGTTTTTTTGTAAGGTTCGAGGAAGAGAGGCTATGTTTCACACCTCATTATGTGTGGATGATGCAGCTATCTTCATGACCCCTTTCAAAAGGGATATCGATTATCTCTCGGCCATCTTGCACAATTTCAGGGAGATCATCGGGCTGTGCACCAACTTCAACAAGAGCTCGGTTGTTCCCATCAGATGTAATCACCTAAAACTTGACTGCATTTTTCATAGCCTTGCGGCAAAGAAGACAGCCTTCCCCTCAGATACCTGGGCTTCCCTCTGTTGGTTAGGAAGCTAAAGACACTGGACTTCCAGTTCCTCGAGGATAAGGTTGTGAGCAACATGTTGACCAATGAGGGCCAAAACATTACCACCATTGGATGCACAACACTGGTTAAGTCCGCCATTTCATCACTTTTTGTCTAGTTCGACACCTCTTTGGTCATTTCGCCTGCCGTACTGCACAACGTCAACAAGCTTGAGCAGGAATTCCTTTGGTCGGGGTCGGACAAGACGACAGGTGCCAAGTGCAAAGTAAACTGGAACATTGTCTGCCGCTCGCTGGAATATGGAAGCCTTGAAGTGCTAAACATAGACAAATTCACGCGGGGCCTACGTTTGAGGTGGCCTTAGTTCGAGTGGACCGCCCCACACAAGTTGTGGGTCGGTTTGGGAAACCCATGCTATCAAAAAGATCTAGATTTCTTCTATGCATCAACGACAATCACGATGGGTAATGGCACCAAGACGCCATTCTAGGACTCGCCTTGGCTGCACGGGTGCAAGCCTAGAGATTTGGCACCGGTCGTCTTCATGACCTGTGCCAAGAAGAACTGGAAGGTGTGTGAGGTCCTAAAAGGCAACACGTGGATTCTCAACACCAAAACCACCACCTTTGTCTCCGTCGAGCACATGTGTCAGTTCTTCACCTTATGGACGATGTTGAATGATGTCCACCTCGAAGACCTCACCAAAGATACCATTGTTTGGAAACACACAACGAGGGGACACTACTCCACTGCCTCTGCCTAAAAGGCCCAATACCTTGGCTTGGTCTTCTCCCCCATGGATAATATGATCTAGGGGGTTTGGGCGCCACCGAAGGCCAAGTTCTTTGCGTGGATGGCTATCCAAGATCGAATTTGAACTACTAATAGGCTGGAGAAAAGGGGTTGGCCAAATTGTTGACTCTACACCCTTTCAAATGTTGTTACACGCTCAGGCTTTGGAGCTTGATTAGGGATAAATATGGGCTCCATCACCTTGACACCTTGACTTGGCATCTCGAGGATTTATTGTTGAACTGGTGGGCTGGCAGGACCGTCTCAGGGGTCCCCAATAGGAAGGCAATGGCTTCTCTCATCATTCTTGTCTCATGGACGGTGTGGAATGAGAGAAATGCTTGGGTCTTCTGTCACAGGAGCGCTCCACCGCCCATCCTCTTAAACATCATTGATCAAGAGGCAAACCTATGGACCACCGCTGGGGCAAAGAGACTAGGCATCATTATTACGTGTGAGTAATCCCACATGTCATGTATGAGTTCACCGTTTGTAACAAAAAAAGTATCTTCTCTTATTTAATATATGAGGCAAATCTTTTGCCTTCGTTTAAAAAAAACTCTTGTGTTATAATAGATTACAGCACACGGGCTGGCCAAAATGGCTATTCTTGCTCTCTCTGCATACGAAGCCTCGAGTGCTCTGCTCATCTCTTATGAGAATGCAAGTTTGCATGTTCCATATCGGATCATGCCGAGCTGCGAAAGGGCTGCAATGATATGCGATCGGAAACCTGGGGAGCTGTCCACACAACTACGACCATTGTCACAGCGGTCATTCACCAATCGGATCAAGTCGCCAGAAAGCGCATTCTGATCTGCTGGAGGCTATGGCAGAAACTTAACAAGTGGACGATCAGGGGCAAAATTCAGTCTAAGAGTGGTGTTACCGAAGCTATCAGAAGGAGTGTGGAGCAATGGCGCTTAGCTGGAGCCAAGAACATCGGGAGCCCCTTAGGGGACAATGGGACATGACATGAAAATGTATCATGATTTAACACAAGAAGGGCCCCAAAGGATCCAGACTTATATTAGACAAGCATGCAACATCTTACATAAAGACCCAACAGAAAGATAAAAATGCAACCCAGCCCATAACCAATGCTCCAGAAGATTCCCCTTTTATTTCGCTATCGTCATGTATTGTATTTGTTTGTGGCATCGATCATCGCATCATTCGCATCATGTGCATTTCATCAGCACTCAGTTGTCGTCATTTTTCAAAACTTTCATCCATTATTAGTTGTCGGTTCTCCCCGTTTTGTTGCTGACCATTTTGAGACCAACCAAACACGCACACGCCGCGTCATTGTTAAAATATTATTTTAAAGTATGTATAAAACTTTCTCGGATTGGGTTGAAAGTTGGCGTGCAGTCTTATTTTAATGTAGGTAGACCACATGCCAAATTTCATCACATTCTGAGTCCGTTTGGTATCCGAACCGTTAAACCTATAGCGGCACTATA
Organism: Hordeum vulgare subsp. vulgare; assembly: GCF_904849725.1. Classification (NCBI taxonomy): domain Eukaryota; kingdom Viridiplantae; phylum Streptophyta; class Magnoliopsida; order Poales; family Poaceae; genus Hordeum; species Hordeum vulgare. Next base: position 192,028,098 of record NC_058523.1, on the reverse strand, counting down.
GCCGGTCAAATGCCAGACTTTTTTGGTGTATAAAAATCTGGTGCCGGGCTGCCTGTTTTCCCTCTCTTCAATCCCTTGCCCCTCTACAAAGTGCACAAACCCTAGGCGCAACGTAGCCCGAAAAACTCATGGAACCCGAAACATACGATCGTGACTGTTGGGTCCCGATCAACCCCGTAATACCGCAAACCATCACGAGTTTCTCAAATGGACTCCCTAACCTATTTTTTCGACAATCCAATCGAGATCGGAATGTCCAAATGTAACCGAACCTGCTATTTATATACGAATGTAGACCTACCCTAACCCTAGTCCAACTGGACACAGATCAGGTGGCATGCAAACGACATGCCACCGTGTGCCTCGCAGCCTCCCATCCACCGTCCAGCCTGCATCCAAAGCACCACAGCTTCCCAAGGCAAAAACAAAGACACGGACCAAATCGGACACGGAAGGCAGGGAAAAATCTAGCAGGGAAGACAGGGAAAAGGCGGGCTTTGGCGCGGCGATTCACTGGCGTCTCCTCGTCTCGCGTCCTTCACTGGCCGCCGCCCGCCGCCGCCACTGAGGAGAGGCAGGGACGAGCGCCGTCCGCCATGGGAACCAAGGCCAAACCCCGCCGCGGGTCGGGGACAAGCGCCGTCCGCTGCAGGATCCGGGGACGAGCGCCGCCGCGAGCCGTCGGTGGAGCCAATCTCAGGTCCCCTTTCTCTCTCTTATCCCATTAGTGCCAGAGGCTTAGTAGCTTAGTAGTGATTTTGCTGGGGGGGGGGGGCAAAGCTAGCTCACATCGCTATGAACGAGATTTGCCCACGCTCCTCGTGCTGTCTGGCTCCGCCACTGATTAATGCACTCGATCAAATGTATGCAGCAAAATTGTGTGTTGTGCGGTGGGATCGATTGGCAACAGGATACCCGAAGTTGGTATAAGGTTCAGAAATTCGGATGAGGCTTTGGAGTTCTAGGTGTAATATGGAGGTCACATAGGCTTTGATGTGAGGTAAAGAAATACCATCAAAAGCAGAACTGATGGAACAACCACTTCATGTAGGTTTGTTTGTTCCAATGAAGCCATTCAAAGGAAAAGTCAAATAGATCATGACCCGAAGTGCATTAGATCTGAAACAAGAACCAATTGTAAAGTTCGGATGATTGTTTCATTTGATCGAGTGGCCAAATTTTTTGAAGTCACCGAAGTTGATTTGGAACACAATCACCTCCTTCAATTGCCAAAAAACCTGTCACTTGTTGGCATCATAAAGGAAGATTTCAGATGTGCAAGCTTTAGAGATAGAAACAACCGATAATTCTGGAATTATGCCAAAAGCTTCACATTAATTCGCATGTCGTCGATCTGGTGGGAATTTCAACGTTGGTTACACTTTGACTGACCAAAAGAATCATTTGTGGACCAAGCAACAGCGGGAGATGGATATAGGCAGGCCGGTAGTATGTTGAAGTTCTTTCGTGACAAGATAGCTAAGAATCCATCATTCCAATATCATTTGCAGTTGGATTGTGAGGAGCATATAGCCAACATATTCTGGGTTGATGCTAAAATGCTACTTGACTATGCACACTTTGGTGATGTTGTCACTTTTGACACTACATTTGGCACGAACAAAGAGTATATGCCATTTGGTATTTTTCTTGGGCTCAATCACTTTAGAGGAACAACCATTTTTGGTGTTGCATTGATGTTTGATGAAACACGCGACTCATTTATATGGCTCTTTGAGACATTCTAGCCACACACAATGGAAGGCAGCCTAGAACTATCTATACCGATCAAGATGCAGCAATGGGAGGATCCATAGAGAAGGTCTTCATAGAATCATATCATGGACTGTGTACATTTCATATCATGCAAAATGCTGTCAAACACTTAACTCAAGTGGGAGTGGAGGATGAAGAAAAAGAGCCTCATATTCTCACAGATTTTGGTGCTTGTATGTATGGATATGAGGACAAGGCAGCATTTGAAGAAGCGTTTGACAATATGAGGCTCAAAGTGCATAAGCAAACTTGGTTAGGTAGCATCTACGGGGTGAAAGAAAAATGGGTTGGATGTTATATGAGAGATGTATTTATCTTGGGAGTGAGAATTACACAATTAAGTGAGAGCTTCAACAATGCGTTGAAAAATCATTTGAAATCAGATTTTCATATTCTTCGTTGTTGATGCATTTTGAGAGGGCGGTTGAAGTAAAAAGAACAAAAGAATTGCAATCTGAATTCAATGCAAGAAAATATATACCAAGAATTAAGATGTTCACTCCTATGTTGGTGGAAGCAAGCAAAGTGTACACTTCAGTTATATTTGAAGCTTTCCAAGGTGAGTATGAAAGATCAACAGTTGCATGTTGTAGAGTATTGGATGGAAATAACAGATTTGCCGTTGCTATTACGAGTTTGCATGGTGATTTAGAGTTTGAGGAGGAGCGCATAGTTATAGGTGATCCTTTGACTAAAACGGTTTCATGTAGTTGTGTAATGTTCAATAGGACTGGGATATTGTGTGGACATGGTCTAAAAGTTCTTGATTTTATGAATATAAAGACATTGCCGACACATTATGTCTTGAAGAGATGGACTAGAGAAGCTCGCAATGGAAGTATACAAGATAAGGAAGGAAGGGAAGTGGTAGAAAATCCAAAACTTGAAGCTCAACTTCCGTATAGGGATTTGTATCATCAATTTCACAATGCGGCACATGGAGCAGCCAGCTCCCCACAATGTTGTTTCCTATTGGCCAATGCACTTGCCTCTGTTGCACCTAGCATACAGGAAATACTCAATGCCACTAGTGCTATGGATGAACCATATAAAGACAAAGAGAATGTTGACCCAAATGTGCAGCAAATAGATGAATTGCTTAGAGCAGCACGACTGAAGAAAAAAGAGGTTCCGACAACAAAATTAAGGAGAAAGAAAACTTGGCTTGTAAGTTACTCAAGGGGAAGAGTATACCATATAAATCCACCGCGCCAACCAAAACGGGAGAAAATGTATGCTGCAATTGATACATGATATGTTTTTATTCTTCATTTGTAAACTAATTACTATACTTTTCATTGGCAAAGAAAAAAGAGGAAGGATAGTGTGCAAAAAAAAGAAGGATGGTGTGCCAAAAAAGAAGAAGGATGGTGTGAAACAAAAGAAGAAGGATGATGTACAACCCCAAGAGTGCAATGCTATCATGAGTTTCACCCAGCTTTTGACAGCTTCGCCTTGTGGTGAGGATGATTGTTCTAGCGTGCAAGCTCGCTAGAAGTATTTTGGACATAGTTAAGTATAGTATTTGGGCTAACTATAGTCGTCTTTTGGGGCCTAAGTGTACAAATCAAATGGCACTAAATGGCTATTAAGAGCTCACTGAATTCACTGTAAAGTGGTGCTGAAACTTCAAATCATGTACTTCTGAATTACTTGTGATGAAGTGGGTTGTCTGAATCTAAATAGTGATGAATGGCATGTTTGAATTTCTTATGAATATGAATGTAAACAGTATAATTGACTGTTGTTTGTACTATTTCCGGACTAAATGGCTGATGTTTATATTTTGTATTGTTCAAAACTGAATTTCTTGTGAATCTAAGTGCAAAAGATTTGTATCTGTATCATATAAAGTTCCAAGTTGTGAAGTTTCAGAGTGTCTGGACTAAAAAGTGTGAAGTCTGGATGTTTTGCCTTGAAAAGCTGTGGTGCGTTGGATGCAGGCTGGACGGTGGATGGAAGCCAGCGAGGCACATGGTGACATGCCGTTTGCATGTCACCTGATCTATGCCTAGTTCAACCAGTCCCATCCGCGCGCAGCCACCCACCTCGGGTTCCCCATTCCACCAACCCACGACCAGCCGCTGCCACCACTCGTCCAGTGCAGCTTCGATCCCCATGCCGGACTGCACGGACGCGTCCATCGCCGCCAGCACCATGCACCCGCAACGCCGTTCGCCCAACCACCTTGCTCCGAGCCTCGCCTACCCCGTTGTCGGACCAGGCCGACCCTGTGCAGCCTGCGACCTCACGAGCCGCCCGAGATTCCTTCCACATGAGCGCCCTGTTGTGCATCCGAGGACCTCCTCGTCGGAGCTCCACCAAGGCCAAGTGACCCAGGCCACGACCCCCCCACCAGCTCATTGTGACGTCGGTGACACAACAGATGTCCTTGCTCCCTCGCTGGCCCCTACGCACCACCGAAGCGGACAACTCCGTCGGCCCCACATCCTCGTCGCAGTCGTGCCGCAGTTCGTCTGAGCCAACCCAGGAAGTAGATCACAGCCGAAGCCAGCAACGCTGCTGGGAGCTCCTCGTTTGTGTATTCTCCGCCACCCGTCTTCCCCAACCCCACACCGTTGCCATGCCCCTTCGGCGAGTAGCAACTGTCGGATTTGCTGCTCCTCACCACTATCGCTACGCCCCGGGCGCTTCCAGCACCGCCCGTGGCGCTGCTGTCTCTGCATTAGCCCGACAGTTATGTAGATGTTCCCTCATGTGAGAATCGTAGCTCAACCTTGTTTTTTCTAGATCTGTTCGGCGTGTAAGAGCATCTCCAACAGGCGCGCTTCGCCCGGCGCCCAAAAAACTGATTTACAGCGTGCCCATCACCAGGTTTGGCGCGGCACACAGCGCTGGCTCCAGGAACCGCGCGGAAATGCAGCGCACGCGTGCAACTCCAGCAGCGCGCTACAATGCAGCGCGTGCGCAACTGACGCCTCACATTTCTTCATTTTGGACACAAATTTCACACATTTCATTCAACACAAAACACATGGCATATAATTTGAATCAAAAACATAATTCAATCAAGTTCGTGCCCAAAAGTTCATGCCCACAAGTTCAAATACGCAGTAGAAAACCATGGGCACCGAGTCTGAAGTACTACACGTCCTGGCAGGCGCACGACACTAGCCCCGTCTTGAAAGCCAACGAGGGGCGGAAGAACACGCCGTCGCCGCCCTCCGCCTCGAGCTCTCCTCATCTTGATCCTCCCATTTCTCACGACAGGGAGATATCTCTGCTCCATGTTGTTAGAACCGTGGACTAATCAGAACTGGGATTTACAAATATGGAATAATTAATTTCACTGTCCAAATATGATGTTGTAGGAAATTCATCAAGCTGGTGTTGATCTACTGATCAATTTTAGTGTCAAATGCTAAAACTAATACAACTCAAACAAATAGTATCATGAAATACAACAAATAGTTCAACAATACAACAATACAACAATACAAGTCTCTTGATCGGCCACCGCTTCAAGGATTATAGTGCAACCCTTTTTTTGTTCGTGGAATTGGCCATGCCATGCCTTCGGGCAATTCTTCCAACTACAATGCATGCAATCTATTGAGCCAAGCATACCTGGGAACCGCGAGCTTTGTTCATCTCCAATGGCCTTGCGACGTCTTCAACATTGGGAGATCTCAGGTACTCCGGGCCAAACACTTGCACAATTCCGACTGCGAAGCGCTTGACACACATGATGGCTTGGCTCTCACCCATGGCCAAGTGATCATCAACTAGATCAGCGGGAATACCGTATGCCAACATACGCAAAGCGGCTGTCACCTTCTGAAAGGTGCTATGCCCGAGCTCTCCGGCAGCTTTCCTCCTGTGCTGAAAAAACTAGTCATGGCTCGCTAGTTTCTCTGCAATGTGCCTGAACAACTCGGTGCTCATCCTAAACCGGCAACGAAAGTACGACTCGGGGTATGTGGGATTCTCCACAAAATAGTGCATCATCAATCTGTTGTGGGCATCAATCCTATCCCTCCAAATTTTTTGCCGACCCATAACCGAACCCCCTTGCTTCGTTTTTTTATTGATGTGCATAGCTAGGATCATTGCAAGATCCTCCTCCTCTTACATATAAAATTCTTCTTCAGAAGAATCATATGTCGAAATCATCTAAAATGTTCCAAACTAGGCTATAAACAACATGCACCAAAATTCATGTAAAAATATGAAGTTGGAAGCAATACATACCTTGCGGGCGCCAAGCAACAGTGGGCGGCCCGACGCTGCTCGCCGGAGGACTGCCGCGCGCGACGGGCGGCGCTGACGAGAGAGAGAGGGAGGAAGTCACGGTCGCGTGGGGAGAGAATAGGGAAGCGCCGGAACGGTCGCCGGAAAAACGGGGTGGCGAGGGCGGCGACGACGACGCGGCTGGATGGGTAGGTGGAGTTTCGCGCGAGTGCTCGAGAGTTCAGCGCGCGGGAGTGGGTGCAACAAATAAGCGGCGCGCGATGGCGTTTCCTCCCGCGCGCTGAATTACATATGCCGCGCGCGTAGTTTTTGCGCGTCCGCTAGAGCGCGCGGAATGGTAGTGCGCGTGCTAAAATGACTACTTTTTCAGCGCGGCGTCTATATAGCGCAGCTGTTGGAGATGCTCTAAAAGGTTATGTAGATTTGGCACCGTAATTTATCACCAGCATATCAGTAGCAAGTCAACTTCCAAGCAATGGGTCTGGGGTTCGAGTCCGAAGCATCCCAATATTTTTTGGAGCTCCTAATCGGCGCTTTATGCATCGGTTAGGGCAAGTGGTGCCTACAACATCTGTTGTTGGGCTATTTCTGTCTCGGCCCATACTCGTTCGTTTGATACGGAAAAAAAAGACTGTTTTGATCTTTCCAAGTACCAGGACTCGAACTTCTTTGGCAATCAACAGCAGCAAGACGCACAAACCACTAGCCCAAGCTCCTCTTTATGACTACTAGTAAGCTGCACGTGCAGCACACGTTTCAACTAATATTACTGGTTGCTGTGAGAATTAACATGTTCAGAAAGATACTTCAATGGTACTATTATTTTAGAAATAAACTGTAATTTAAATGAGCTTTAAGATATGCTACAGTTTAACCCGCACACTATTGTGAAGACACAACTAATTATCCTAGTATTTCTTATGTGTTTACGCAATTCTTAACGTGGCAAAAGCTTACAAGGTGCAATGCATGTCTAGAATGTTATAAATTATATTTGCAGGTGCAGGAAATTTTTTAGAAACATAACGGAAATTTAGGAAACCTCAAGACACCATATAAAAACTACAAGATAGAAATCTTTCCAATGATGTAATGGGTCATTAATTAGATGTAGCTTTTCATAGTTCATGTAACACATATAAATCACAAATGTCGACAGGAAAAAAATCTCTAAGTCCGCATTTTTTCTCAGATAGAGAAAACATAGTTGTTATGAGACATTTGCTCTCCTATTCTACACGATGAGAAAACCATGAGCTCATGAGTAACCAAAAATAATAGTGGGAAAATATGTACTCACGCTACTCAAATATTTTTGATCACGCATACAGTTGAATTAGTACTCAAGGTAAATATCACTCTAAGGTGCCAAATTCGCTATACGGAAAAATGTTGCAATGGCCAACGGGAAGTATTTGTTAAGTTTCTTCAAGACACGGCAAAAAATAAAAGCTTAATTCCAAGAGTGGTAGCAGGATCATCTAAGGCAGGTGATATAGGTTCATTGCACATTTCTTATGATAATTTTCAAGTTCGGTGACCGAATATCTTCATCCTAGAGTCTTTTGAAGGTTGTACACTATTGCACACTATAGCATGATACTACTTCAGCCATTTTTTGCTTTTGCTTAAAACCAAGCCCCTAACTTCTTCATATCTCTGTTCAAGGATGTATCATAGCACCCCATTTTCATATTAGCTTTGGTAACAATATAAATGAACTGAATATACCAACAATTAAACAAGAATTTAGTAATATTGCATCATTCAAATAGTGTTTGCACCACTTTTTATTAACAATTATATAAAAAGAATAGTACATGGGACAAGAAAAAAGAATGAGAATCAATCAGCACTGGTATGCAAATGGAATGATCTCTCACCACTGGACTATGCAACACAGGAACACTTGAATTGGGCACTCTTGCTCAGTAATCTGGATGGTGGCGACCTTCCTTCGCTTCAAAGGCGTTCACCCTCTGTGTCGTTATTTTGGTGGCCTTCCCATTGTGAAAAAAGCACCAGCTCTTGTGCTTGGTACCAAAATATGTTGCTCTTGCCTCCAGCCATGAAGGCGATGACCGGCTCGCAAGCCAAAGAATGGTCGTTCCGCAATAAAATAAAGCCGTGATAGTTCAAGTTGCCGGTAATGTGTATTACCGAAGTCAAATCCCAATAACATTGAAGTGAAAATAAGACAGGTGGTTGATACTTGATACTTATTACCAAGATTATTTATAATCCACATGTTGTACAAAAGATTGGAATGGTGAAATACAGAAAAATTCTTTCTGTTATCCTGGATGTCAACGAAAATAAGGTCATTGTCAACACAGCCCAAATAATCCAATGTACAAATGTGAAACCATACTCCAAAGGAGGTGGAACAAAAAAAGTAGTTTCAACTTTTAGACCAAAGTTTCTTAGTTTCACTCCATTCAGAATTAGGAATGTCTATCAAATGTTAAGTACTCAATGTAATGCTACAAACTATCTCTATCAAATGTTTCTTAGTTGCACGTTAGTAAGAATGATTCCTCTATCTTGCTTTGCTTGCGTCACAGCAGTCCATAGATCGTCTAGACTCTTCCTTGAAGCTGGATCTAGTCTAGTACTGGGCTCGTCCATGTACACTGCCTCAGACGCATTTATAAAAATATGAGCATGGATCACCTGGTGACTGAAGAAAATAAAGATGACGTGAAAAGCTATACTTCTGCATCTCCAATCAGCAAGATGGCGATGCTAAGACGCCTCTTCATGCCACCGTTGTACTTCCGGACTTGCTTGTCAGCAGCACTACCAAGAAGTAAATTTACATTTCCTAAGGATTCTTAGATGGCCTAGAAATCATTGCCATCAGATGTCAAATCAGAAATCATTTTCATTTCAGTAAATCTTTTTCAGGTTTCTTTGTAACTCCACAGAACAAAAAGGTATTTTTACATATCTTACATGGTAAATCTAAGGTAAGTAGAGAAATTTAAGTCTCAAAAGAGCATACACCGCTTTTTCATCTAGAACATATATTGGATTCACCTTAGAGATTATGCTAATGCACTATGTAATTAGTGAACTATTATAACTTACAAGGTCCAAAGCAGAGCCACTCAGAATCTTCAGTCGACCATAAAACTGGAGATGTTCTCTGCAGTCAGCATCTCCCATAGCATACTGCATCCCAAAATAGAGACAACGTAATGTGAGAATCAGAAGGAATTTATCATGAACTTGACAAAAATTACTAAGAAATTATTTTGAAATAAAGAAGTGCATATCCTATTGATTCTGCGGGCAAACCCCCATGTTGTTGTATATGTTTTCCATGTCAGTATGTATGCTGAAATCCTGTACAAAAGCATTCCCTCATGTTGGCTTTGAAAACCCAATCATCTGTCACACATCAGCAAGAAGGATGAATGTCACAATAGGATTAAGACACCACAACTAACCAATGATAGTACGCAACTCAGAACTTTGAAAAGGAGTTAGTAATTTAATCATGAAGAAAGATGGTTAAACTGAACCGCGGTACAGATGAATAATAAAGAATATTGCAAATGAAAGAATCAACATGGACAAGATAATAAAATTAGAATTAATGTGTTCAAAAAATGAAAGTTTGGACAGAAATGACTTGATGTCTTCCACATGTACATTGTAACACAGTTAGGATATATCAAGTCAATTAAGGGTGACGAACCATGCTAAAAAAGAGCTCTTGCCAGCTCCATTAGGACCAAGAATACCCAAACACTCTCCATACAGTAAAGAAAGTGATAGACCTCGAACAACATACTTATTAGGGTTACCATCCTTTCCATGATATACTTTCTTGAGATCATCACAGACAACAACGTAGTCACAAATATCAGGTGAAAATTTGAATTGTATGCAGGAGTGATGAACTGTAATATAATAACTTACTTCTTTGATAATGTCTAGCTTGTCCATTTCTACATGGACATCATTATCGACAACTTCGTTAACAGTTATCCTTCTCCAAGTGGGGTTCTTCCTTAGGAGACGTTTGATGATGGAAATGAGACCAGAGCTGTTTCCGACTGAAGCAACATAGTCAAAATAATATGCAACGTGAAGCAAAACTAACCACTTAACAATAATAATGATCATCACATCCCTCATTCCATTTGTACGGTCCTTTAGATCACTCCATCGCATGTCAGGATTTCCTGTTTCTGAAGCCCTAATAGCATACTAGCTAAGCTCATATAATCCTCGGTATAAACAAAATGCAGGTATTATTTCCAAAACTGTAATCCTGTGTCTTGCAGTAACACAATAGGAAAAATGGTGAGACTGGAATAGGCAAGGGTGCAAGATTGGTCTCAAAATGGATGGTATATGTTCATCAGAAAGAAAGATATTTACTTGCTATGGCATTGTTAAAAATAAAAAATACATACATCAAAAACTTCCACACCAACTTCTACCAGAACACACTTCTCGTAGATGAAAAGTTATGTGATAATGCACTTAGAGTAATCTATTCTTCTGGAAAATATACCACAACATCATCTTATATAATCAAGTAATTACTGTACCTTCTACTCTAGCGATTCTGAGAAAATAACAATCATAAGGAAAGGTTCTATGCGCTAAACTGGAGTAAAATGAACACTATGCAGGGGGCATTTGAATACTTCGGTAAAATGACAATTAGTGTTCTCTAAATGATAATAAGTTTGATGCCATCTGTGCAAGTCACTAATTATTATTTTTGAACCAAATAAGGTAGATTTATCATGATAACCAAACATGGTACTGTACAAAAACAAGTTTGACTAAACTGAAGAACTGAACTGAAATCAGGAAAAAAAATATGGCGCAAAATAGGTTGGTTTGGGGTTTCTAACACACCTGCAGAAGCTAGCGTTCTGGTTCAATATTTACAAAACATGCATGATGCACGTGTATTTCTTTGAGTTGGATATTTTTGGTGCCCAATGTTGAGTTGTCTGTTTTGAATATTTCAGGGGATTCTGCGACATGATTTGCCCTCGAACTCTCAGAAGTTGCTAGCAATGAAGAATAAGGTACAATAGCTAGCATACAGAAATGTTATGTTCTTTTCAGGCAAGCTTAAAGTAAGCATAACATTTATGGGTTGTTATATTTCAGGCAACAGGCAATGTTTCATGTACAAGGCAAAATAGTGTTTTTTCTACAGAAGTGTTTGTTTGTCTTAGTGCAATCTCAGTTTATTTATCAACTCCATTATTAAGTTGCTACTAAGACGTGCCGAATTAAGTTGGCGTATGCCGACGAACATTTTGAAATAGTGAATGACACGAGCTGCTCTTGCCGGTTAAAGACGGGAACCACTTCCTCAAAAAAAAGACTGGAACCACGAAGGGACAAGACAAACGTAGCAAGCACCAGCTCTTACCCGGCGTACAACCGAGACGAAACAATACACCTAGGCTGTTAAACGACCGCGAAACGGCTACAACAACACAAGTGATTGATTGAGGTGTGGAACACGAGACATAAAAACAAATCTGGCAACTCATACAAAAATATAAAGCATCTCGCTTACTCTTCAATAACAGCTAACTGCGCAGAAGACCATCATCAAATCAAATCATGAACATGTGATTTATTTCAGAGACGGTACACTGTCGGCTGTTCTTGGTACAAAATTCATGTACCTATGTGTAGTTTGGTGAGGCCTCCGCTGGGACACGGCAACAGTACAACATTAGAAATGGGCGACCCAGTTGCTGTGCCTCAGGAAACTTCGGTGTTCGTCAGGCGTCTGCCTATCGATATAGGGCCACCATAGCACCACTCGAAGAGGCTCTAGGTGAGTACCAAAACCGGAGGAAGGAGCAGAGTGGCCGCTACAGGCAAAAGGGCCGGCATCGAAGCTGAAAAGGAATAGCGCCATCGCTGATCTGACTCCCTATGGCTAAATCAGGGCACATTTGGTACTACAAGTGATACAGTGGCAAAATAATTACCGGCATCATGTTAGGTGCCGAACCCGAACGACGACTTGCTCCTGATGCTGCCTTTGCCGTACTGTTCGTTCCATTTTCTTAGCTCGTTCATGCTCGTGGCGTCGAAAGCAACGGACGGGCTCACCTGCACGGTGGGAGAGAAAACAATAAAACATGAAACATAAAGTCATCCAACTTTAAGGGCGCAGTCAACAGACGGTTTGTTTCTAATTACCTTGGCTTTCGCTTGGACAAAGTCATCCAGCTTTAAGGACCTTAAATAAATTTTCGTACTGCCCGCAGACCCCTAAGAGAAAGTGATAACCAGGTGATCAAAGACATGACGAGAAAGATCCACGGTGAATAAACTTGGAATGCAACAAGTAATACTGGAAGCAAGGAAATTCCACCTTCTTTTCTTCTTCTAGCAGTTCATGAACTGGCCTGTACGCTGCAGCTACACATAGGTTCTGCAGAAAATGTGCCAAGCAAGTTACAAATAGGTGAAATAGGTGGACAACAGATAATCTGGCACGCAAGGAAGAAGAATATAACATCTGTGGATGACTTGAGCATGATACCTTCAAATCACTCCCAGAGTAACCTTCTGTTGAATTGGCTATTTCGTCGAATCCAAATTCAGATTCTAGGTTTTCTTTGGCAAGTAAAATCTTGAGAATTTTCATCCTATTCTGCGCATCTGGAAGGTCGACGTATATCCTGTGGGTCATCTTGACATATCATCACATTTAAGTCACTCGAGCCAAAACAATACTTTCCCAGCCACAACACAAGCACATCTATGCAGATTTTACCTCCTAGGCAAACGTCGTATTACAGCGTCATCTAGATTGAACGGACGATTTGTTGCACCAAGAATAAGGATCCTTTGACTATATTTGGACCTTAGACCATCCCAAGCTGCCATAAATTCATTGCGCATCCTTCTCGTTGCTTCATGTTCCATTGCACCACCCCTTGCACCAAGTAAGCTGTCAACCTGCCATTAGCAAACCAAAATTGCATGAGTCAGGAGATTACGCATGACCTGTCAAAATGATAAGGATGCCGTCCTAAATATAAAACACCTACTTCAGTATGTTTGATAAATGAAAACTCACCTCATCCACAAATATGATAACAGGAGCTAGCCGACTTGCAAACGAGAAAAGGGCTTTGGTGAGCACTGTTGAGAGAAAAATGATGGTAGTGAATTAAAGTTGTGAAATAATGGATGCATTTCAGGAAAAGAAAAATCACACAAGAGATGAGCTTCGATATTTGGCTTCATTCATGTAAAGCAGCAGCCCGCACTCAAGCAGCAGGGAGAAACTGTAGATCAATGGAGTGCTGAAATTAGTCTAGGAACTAAGAGAGATTGTGTTGCCTTTCTTAATTATTTTGTGGCTTACTGGTTTCTTCTTTTGAAAATTATTAAACTACTTTTAGCTCAGTCTTCTCATGTTATATTATCCTGCACTTATTATATCTATTTTGTACTTATTTGGTATATCTATTTTGTACTTATTTGGTAAGCTCATCCTTATGCCCACTAATAGACCTAAATTTATCATCTCTAACCTATGTTTATTTCTCCATTTTCTTATTGCAGGATCTTGCTATCGCTTGCCATACAAAGAACCATGATAGACCGAGATATCTCTCCAAGTATAGTAACCCATTTCTATTTCTCAAGTTTCTAATTTTTTGATGTGCAACAAGTCATCAGGTCCTTATAGAAATTCGGATTACTCTATTTGCTGGCTCAAAATTGTATTGTTACCTCTAACCTTTATCTGCCTAACCTACTTCATGCATGATATGATACCAGGAGACAAGGGTGTCAAAGTCCACATGTTTGGGCTCATGAGATATAATAAAGCTCCATTTGTGTGCAGTTATTCTCTGGAGGTGTTGGTCATATGTGTTATTTAGATTTTATTGTGGCCTTTGTCATCAGAGTTATATTTTATATGCCCTAATTTTCTAATAACTGGCATTCATTTTGTTTTCTATCATTTAGATCACTCATTTTTTATTTATTGATTGCTTTTTTCATGAATCGTATAAACATTTTAAGGATTTCTACCTTATTTGGTAGGTAAGAGTTGGGGCTGGGGTAATTATCAGTTAGCTTTCTTATTGTGTTGTTCTCTAACTTATTGCAAGTCACATTTTAGCCTACTTCAAAACAGCTGCCCTCACTCGATGTCACAGACAATGTTTTAAATAGTCGGCTATACCACCTACATAGTTGTTCCCATTCTAGGCCCTATTTATCCCCCTTCCCGCGTTAAGCCATGGTGGCCGCGGTGTCTACCTGATCACAATGACCTATGCCTAGTCAATTACAAAGCAAGCTCGGCGTGAGGTAGGCAACGACCATTGACGCACTCTTAGGCCCGGCTTTGAGTGAAACAGACGTGTATCAGAGGGCAACAACAAGGCCAATCTGGTGCCCATACGGCGAGGTTTCTTTGACTCACTATTAAGGAGTTTCCATGAACCACTTGCCATTAACTAGGTGACAATGCGGCTAAATCAATCAAACATATGATTAAGTGATACACGGTATACATAAGTTAGGAATATGATATTTTTCATTCACGGTTTCTACAGGTTTAATTGCTTCCTCTCTTGAATAGTATATCAAGACATGATCTAATATATGCTTTCTGCTCTTAATGTTTTATGAGATTTTGCTATCTTTTATACATGATCAAATAAATAGACCATATGATTATACATACCATCTTTGAATGTCGTTGCATGTATATGCAGGTATGGATCACTAATCCTCTCTTCGCTCAGTCCCCTGCATATAATCATATGATCTTGATGATCTCCAAATACCTGAGCACATCATCCATGCATGATGCATCATACAAAAAGTAGTAAATTAGATATAAGACTTCATCCTAATAAACAAACTTGTGGTTTCAGTACTTATCTTTATGAAAAAATCGAACTGCATACGAAGCTAATGGTGTTCTATAATGTATTACCATACTAAATTGCTTATGATGGGTTAATACTCCACGAGATAGATAACAAGATTCAAATGGAAAGCCAAAAAGGAGCATAAATCTTTTTCATTCAGGCATTGATACAAACAAAAATACATGTCTGTGAAATTACTCTAGCATGGTTTTCATACAAGTCCAGAACAGGTATAAGAAACTAATAGCTTACTAATACAAAATATTTTCACTACACCCAATCCTAACAGAACAGCAACTTAAATTCTTGCTGAAGTTATATAAAAATGCGTTCTCAGAAAACCATTATACACTATCCAAGATTAATTTCCCAATGAGTGTTCCAATCCTACGAGGAAAAGGAGAAAGTACTTGTAATTCCTTGCTCCGACACAATTTACTACCCAAACACAGTGATGATCATGTCTGTGAAATCACTTTAGCATGGTTTTCATACAAGTCCAAAACAGGTATAAGAAACTAATAGCTTACTAATACAAAATATTTTCACTACACCCAATCCTAACAGAATAACAACTTAAAATCTTGCTGAAGTTATATAAAAATGCGTTCTCAGAAAACCATTATACACTATCTGAGATTAATTTCCCAATGAGTGTTCCAATCCTACCAGGAAAAGGAGAAAGTACTTGTAATTCCTTGCTCCGACACAATTTACTACCCAAACACAGTGATGATCCATTTTCAGTACGCATCTGTCACCTACATAGTCAAATACACAAGTCACAATAAGAATTTAATAGAAGGGATAGATGACTTTCATGCATTTATCGGTAACTATAAAAGAAAACCACACAAGTTGCACACAAACTATGCAAGAACTTTCTTGTGCTTTTCACCATGCATTTCTGTAGCAACTTTACAGATCACCCTTTCGTGGGCTGCTTTTGGCATTGGAGTGGATTAATGATAATCCACCTTACCTTTCGAGCTTTTCTCTATTTTACCTTTTGTTTAAATTAATGATAATCCACCTTACACGACTATTTTTCCATAGCAGATTATAAATTAAGTTCGGCGCAATACAATTCAGCAACCGTAAACTGACCATTATTCATTGAAAGTAACATTGATACTAAAGCCACATTCAATCCAGTTCACTGACCATAATCCGGCACTTGCAAGATCATTCGCATCATAACCAACCAATATATATTTGATGACAAAAATCATTTTTCCTGAAGTATGAAGGTTGGTTTGAAACAGTGGCATATTATAAATTAATTGACACCATGAAGAAGGCTGGCTTACAGACAGAACAGTGATGGCAACGTGGAGGTTTTCCATTTTGACAACGAGAGCAATATCTAGGCGCATGTCCTTGCTCCTCTGAAGTGGATGGACGATTCGCACAGTCTGTAGCAACATTATCTGATATGGTGCTACTTTTGTTCGGATACATACCATCCTCTTCAGCAGCATGTCTCCAGTTTCCTCGTACAGCTCCAGGATTCGTAAAAACAACCATAAAGTAGCACCATAGCATCATTATAAGCTGCAGAAGAAAGAAGAACCCTAAAGAAATTTAAACAAAACAGAAACACACATAATCATGGTCTGATTTTCTCATTTAAAAAAAAGAGAAGTCCATGATAGCAAATAATGTAAGGCGCTTCATCCATATGGTGAATAATTCACTCTAATTGGAAGAAACCAACACATCCTTTGTCATACTCAATGTTTTAGAACGAAAATCTAAAATCTAATAAATATAGTTTGGTGAATAACAAGATAGCGGCTCAAAATATCACGTCTAGGAATTATCATCAAATATGGTTCAATTTATATGCTACGGCTTGAAGCATGAAAAATTAGTTAAACAAGAGTATAACCATAGCATCTGATGATGTTCTCAATGCTCAAAGTCAAGAATAAGAAAGGGCCCTCAAAAGGTAATTTCAAAGGATATACAGTATTTCTTGAGATATAATTAGTTCAATAAATATATGATGCTGGAGCATACGCATCTATCATGTGTTAATCTGGAAGACATCAATTATTCTTAACCTGAATTAAGATTCATATTGCACAATTAGCTCCTCTTGAAAATGACTAAGCTTCCTTGCAGTTCAAAATTGCAATGTTGGTCTCAAGGATATAGACAGGCCTCAAAGGAGAGGTCACAGTGGGATCCTCGTTTACATAATGTGGAACGCCTGGAAGGAGAGAAACCGACGTATCTTCAACGGCACGAGATTGTCATATATAGAGGTGGCCCATCTCACCTTCAAGGAGATTGCACGGTGTGATTTGACTTTTCGGCCAAAAGATATACAAATTCATGAGTAGTTACCATGTGGTTTTATGTATGCTCAATATTGATGTGTTTTTAGGGAAAAGGGAGCGATCCTGACAGTTGCTATTTTATATATATATTTTGCAATGTTGATGTGCTTGGTCATGGAAACTGAACGAGAATTGTACTGTCTAACTGCACACCTGTAATCCGCAGTTCATAAGCACAAATAACAAGCCCACGAAAATTGTAAGCACAAATCGGTTACGACGCGGGAACGCTCGATTTGACATAAAAAAATTCGAGATCAAGAAAAAAACAGAGCCTACTACCTAGCACCACACGACTAATTCCTCGAGGCATACCTACTGAAATTAGATGGTAAGAGAGAGACGGGGTGGCAGCGCTTACAAGGAGGTGGAAGGCGGCGAGGACGAGAGAGGCGGCGGCTACGGAGCCTCTGCTGCCACCGCGTAGGAGCAGTGGGCCTGTGACAGCCCGATGTCGACATTCCAGAAGATTCCCCTTTTCTTTCCATTTTCGTCGTGTGTCTATTTTTATTTGTCGCATCATCATCGCACCATTCGCATCATCTGCATTGCATCAGCGTCTCCGTTGCCGCCAGTTTTCAAGCTTGCAGCCGTTGATCGTTCCCGGTTCTCGTCGTTGTTCGTTCTGAGCCCGACCACACACGCACGCGCCTGCGGCATAATCAAAACCCTGTTTTAAAAGTGTGCGTAAAACTTTCTCTAATCGGGATGAAACTTGGCATGCGGTCATGATTAGTTATAGCTAGGCCGCCTGTCGAATTTCGTCGCGATCGGAGTCCGTCTGGTACCCGAACGGTCGACCGTAGCGGCACCGTCTTCGGTTATTCGTTGGACGTTTGTCGGTGTTTTAAAATTCGTTGCCGCGCTGCCCGTTCAGCCTCTCGTCTCCGGATATCCACTCTACACGGCCTCGTAACCGTTCACGCGTTCGGAATCGTCCGAATCCGACCGCACGGTTGGATCCGGAACGAAATTCCGGTTAACCTAGCCCCCCTTTCTTATTTAAACACACCTTCCCTTCCATTTTAGGTCTCCCCTAACCCTGCCTCGAAAAGCGTACAATTCCCGAAACCCTAGCAACCATCTCTCTTCCCCAGATCTGATCCAGCCTAGCTCACCCGATCTGGACCGTCGGATCTCGGATCCAACGGCCTAGGGCGCCTCCCTCCTCCTGCCCCTGAGCTCTGTGCCCGAGCGAGCACCTCCCGTGCGCTGCAGCGGTCCCGAGCCTCTCTCCCGAGCGCTAGCCGCCGGCTGCAGCTCGCCGGCAAGCCGCCGCAGCCCCTCGCGTCGTTCGCTCCTCCCTGCCCCGACCTGCACCACACCCGCGCCACCTCTGACTGCAGCACCGGCCACCTCCGCTCCATGGCCTCCAAGATCCCGTGCTCTGCAGTCCCACTCGCCGGGAACGGATCCCCGAGGTCCGGATCCGCCCCTAGGCCGCCGGGATCCGGCCTCCCCTTGCCCCCACCGCCGGGATCTGGCCTCCTCTACCCCGCCATTGGTGCATGTTGCTGCGCCGCCAGGGGCGCGTGTCCGCGAGGAGGACGCCGAGCAGTTCCCGCTCGGGCTGCCCCTCTGCCCCGCCTGGGCCTCCTCCGCCTGGGCCTCCCCAGCGCCGGCACGTGGGCCGCAGCGCCCCGGCCTGCCAGGAGCAGCGCACCCTGGCCAGCGCCCGGTCCAGCAGCTCCTCCCTTCGGCCCAACGTCCCGCGGCCCAAGCTCCCCACCGACCTGGCCCGTGTGGCCCTCAGGTGAGCTGATTCCCCCTGATCCCTCTATTTGACGCTCGTGCACGTTTTAGCTAATCTGCGTCCATGCCTCTGTAGCCCATTAGTAAATAGTTTAGGCCCGATAGTTATTTTTCTTTTTAGGGATTTTTTCGGAATTATAATTAATTCCAGAAAAATATACGTATATTAGATCGACCGTATCTTTTATTCCGTAAGTCGGAACGAGGCGTGTAGTATATGGATTTTGTGTAGAATTTCGCGCAGAATCCGAATTTATAACTTGCGTATTTGTTTGACGTGGTTTGTCGTGCCAAATGCATAGATTAGCGTGCTGTTCGAATAGGATAGTGCCCGTAATTATTTTTCGCGCAAGACCGGGTTGCTCGTATGCCATAGATAAAATGCCCATGTTTTAGGAACCTATTTTCCATGTATTTTAAAGCGGTCACTCGTATTTTTACGTGTAGGGATTGCCGCTAGTTTATTTTTCCGTGTATGTGTTATTATCTCGCATTTACGTGTGGCATTATTTTTATGTTGCAACCCCACATATTTTATATGTTTTCGGGATTTTTCTGTGCAATTAGTTTTAGCTTTTGAGCAAATTAGTTCGCGCGATATTTGGCCATGTTGCCCTTTTGTTTAATTCATAGGATTTATTCCGCGCTTCGTTTGAAGGAGTTGTCAACTAGAGAGTTGATCTTGGATGTTTTGTCTAGCCCCTGGTATTTTTGGTTGCAATAGATATGCATGTTTAGGTGAGGTTTTCTTGCTCTCAAGTTGCTAGAAATAGTGCTGATTTGGAGGAGCTGAAATATTTCTAAGTCTGGAATCTGTTATATTTTTTTTGTTGTCTTGTCTTCCTTGTATCTTTTGATCTGTAGCTCTTTTGAGGTTGGTCCAATGGAGTTAGTTGTAAACCTCTTGTTTCTCTAGCATGCTGTGAATTTTCATGCCATTTGGAGTCTTGTAGATTTTGGTTTTGCTGCTGTCAATATGGCTTTAGATAGAAAAATGCACTTTCGTGAAGTGTAATTTTCACTAAGTCTGAAATAGTGTGTGGGAAGCCATTTTGTGACTTCTTTTCCTAGTGTTCCTTGCTGCCATGCTAGTTGTTGCTAGTTGTCTGTTGTAGTGCTTCTTGCCCTCTTTCGTGTCGTGCCTTGGTTGATTATATTTGAGTTGAGTAGCTCGTAGTTGTATGGTGTAGAAAATGCTATGTGGCTGAATTTGGCAGATTGTAGTGATTTCTTGTTTTGCTCGTAGTTGTTGAACCGTAGATCCGATTTGATCGTGTCCTACATGGAACTTGCTTAGAATCTCGTGTAGTTTCATTTTCTCTTGCTGGTTGTATGTTTTGAAGTGCTCGTGACCGTCGTTGCACACATATTGCATTCATGCCATCATATCTTGCGGTGCTTGTATCTTTTGAGCCGTAGCTCCGTTGGAGATGTTCTCTATGTGTAAATTTCTTGAAATGACGCGTAGAATCACGTGAACCCATTTGTTTTGATGGTTAACAACTAACTAAATGTGTTAGTTCAGATCTGGGTAGAATTGTAAATTAACATGTGAGGTCGTCTCGGGGGTGCTATATGTCATTTCCGACCTCATTTAAAATGCCTAGATAGGAAGATTAATTACGCTTCACCTCTTGCCATGTTTAACCACATTTAATATTGTCGTGTATCTAATCGGGATAGAACTAAATAAATAAACGTGGAGTTTCGTCAGTATGCAACTCGTTGCATATATAACTTCACTTAATGTGTAGTGTGTGTATGCGTGAATTGTCATGTCGTGACTTGCATGTATTCAGCTGCTCATGTATCATATGTGTTGTGCATCGTGTGGTGAATTCCGTGTGTTGATTTGTGTATCCGGTTTGCTTCGTTTCGATAGAGTTCCACAAGCGTGTCGGATGTGAGGACCTGTTCGACTACGTCGGTTCGTCTGCTTCACGGAGGCATTCTCCTTCCAAGCGGGATCTTAGGCAAGATGATCATTTCCCCAGATACCATTACTATCATTGCCATGCTAGTTTTATCGCTTCTATCGATTATGTCTCGTTGCCTACCACATGTTAAATATCAGCCTCTCAACAATGCCATGAAAACCTTCAACATGTTCAACCTAGCAAACCTCTGATTGGCTATGTTACTGCTTGCTTAACCCTGTGTTAGAGTTGCTAGTTGTAGGTGCAGTTGCTTCCATGTGAAAACATGGGTTCCTTGTCATATCACCATGTTAAATGCTATTTAATTTAATGCACCTATATACTTGGTAAAAGGTGGAAGGCTCGGCCTTTCTAGCCTCGTGTTTTGTTCCACCTTTGCCCCCTTAGTTTCGGCTACCGGTGTTATGTTCCATAATTGAGCGCTCCTAACACGATCGGGGTTGTTATGGGGACCCCCTTGATAATTCGTTTTAGATTAAAGCTGGTCTGGCAAGGTCCAACATTGGTTCTACATTTGCCCAACATAATAATTTTGTTAACACTGAAATGCATAGGGAGTTAGTGCTACCCGAGGAGTAATTTTACATAAACAGGGGGGCAGTGCTGATGGTGTTGGTCCCAAACGGTTTGCCTGCGGGGCCACCGCGAGGTAACTCGAGGTTTGGCACCCGTAGCTAGTTCCATTCGTCGTGTCCTGAGAACGAGATATGCGGCTCCTATCGGGTTCGTCGACACGTCGGGCGGCCTTGCTGGATTAGTTTTACCTTTGATGAGATATCTTGTGCATCGAGATTCCGGTGATGCTTTGAGTAATCTCAGAGTTGAGGTTTTCCACTAAGGAATCCGACGAGATCGCGAGCTTCGTGATTGAGGATTTCTATGCGGCTTGTGGTAATTTGTGATGGACTAGTTGGAGCACCCCTGTAGGGTTAAATCTTACGGAAAGTCGTGCCCGCGATTATGTTGCAACGTGGAAACTTTGTTTAACACTGGTTCTAGATAACTTGAAGTTAACTTAACTAAAATATGCCAACTGTGTGCGTAACCGTAACTGTCTCTTTCGTGAGTTCCTTCTCCGATCGAGGACACGGTGGGGTTATGTCTGACGTAGGTAGGTGTTCAGGATCATTCATTTGATCAACCGTAGTTCCCGTCCATTATGCGTAGATCTTCCCCCTCTTATTTCTTGTACTCGTAAGTTTAGCCATCAAATATATGCTTAGCCGCTGCTGCAACCTCACCACTAAACCATGCCTCACCCATTAAGCTTTGCTAGTCTTGATACCTTTGGAAATGAGATTGCTGAGTCCCCTGTGGCTCACAGATTACTCCAACACCTGTTGCAGGTACATGTAAAGGTTACTTGACGCGAGCGCGTTGATTGTTCATTTGGAGTTGCTTCTTCTTCTTCTTCTTCTTCATCGATCTAGGTTGGGTTCCAGGCCGGCAGCCTCGGATAGCAAGGATGGACGTCATTCTTCTTTTCTCGTTTGTCTTCATCCGTAGTCGTACCCTGCTCTTCTTCATGATGTTTATGTACTGTACTGTTGTGACTCTGATGTAGCTTCTGGCGAGTGTAATCCAACTCTCTATAAATATATCTCTTCTTTTCAGTACATGTACTTGTAACGATATCCATTCTTGCGACACGACGATATGCGCTTCTATCCCTGACGAGGCCTTCATGCCAAATTGAGGATAGGGTCGTATCTTGGGCGTGACAAGTTGGTATCAGAGCAGTACCGACCTAGGAGCCCCCTTGATTGATCGAACTTGGTCAAGTCGAGTCTAGTGAAAAACTGCTTTGAGTCTAGTTATATATCGGAGAGTAGGATTCTTTTTTCTCCTCTTCTATGCTCTTGTGAGGAATCTTGACGTAATAATTTAATTCTACTCCTGTTCTCACTTAAAAAAATTAGGTTCACGCGGACATTTTTGGAATCTATATGACGCCGATGTGACGGAGTTCTGTCTTGGTGCCTCCTATCTGCTTTGAGTTTCAGGGGAGTTGAGCTCTAGGGGATTCTTGAGCACGTCGTTATCATTCAGATTTCTTAGTATCTCAAAACGAAGGATGTCTGTAATTGCTTCAATACTGGTAGTGGCGAGATAACCCCGATGTCCCCAGTACTAGTGCAGATTGTTCGGGAGTACTGCCATACTTTGTATCGTTGTGATCACGAGGGTCTGTTGTAGATGAAGGTCCGAGATTCTGGTTGTGTGTTGACGGATGTGATACAGGTGACGGGTTAGTATAGGAGTTGTGTGATATTACTCCTTGTATCCGTGTACCAGATTGCATGACCAGATATTTCAGGAATTCATAGGTGGGTATTCAAGTAGTTACTTATAGGACGATCTTCCAACAAATTTGTGTTGCTTCGATGTCAAGTGGTGATTTCAGATCTTTTCTAAGAGGCGTTCTCATATTTTTATGAGAGTATTAATTCTTTTGCTCTATCAATTGTCTTATCAATTCCTTTCAACTGGAGTCATCGTATCAATTCCATTCAACCGGTGTGCTTCTCTTCAACTGAATTCAATCTTATCTAATTTTGCAAGATCATTCTCTCTTTTATGCCGGAGTTCATCTCATCTGTTCCAAGTCGTCTTTGTTTTTCCCCGCCCTCCCACCCTTTTCTTCAGTGATTGGATTTCCATCCAAGACTTTTCTTTTCATGGTGCTTTCCGTTGTGTGTTCTTTTCTCTCTTACCTGGTGATTCATTGTGAAGATTCTCAAGAGATTCGTGTCATATTTATTCATTCTTGTCATCTTTTCCGGTGAATTCAGTACAAGCTATCCGTGTTCACTATATCCTATTCATCCTTGTAATTCTTTCCGACGTTGGAAATTCTTTCAGCCTATCTTGTTTATTAATTCCTCTCTCTTTCTATTTGGAGTGTTAAAGATATTTCAGAAGTTCTGGTTTTCAATCCTTCAGTTATTTCGAGGTTTTCAACCTCATCAAGTTTTCTTTATACCGGTGCAGTATCTATCATTTTGAGCAATCTTTTCAACGGTTGTTTCTTTGAGTGGGCCCATAACCCACAGGTTTTTCCCAGGATCTTTTAGCCTTGTAATCTTTTCCGGAGATCTTTAATTATTTTCAACTATGACGTAAGTATGAATTTCATTAGTCATATTCTTTCTCCAAGATCTATTCGAATTAATTCTCATATTTGGCTCAACCTTTCATTCTTCATTATTCCGTAGTGTCGCAGTTATTCTTGGTGGTGTTCTCCTCATCATTTCAGCTTTGAAGACAGAAGGGTTGTTTCTCTCAAATCTTGGTTCATTCTCTTGGAGATTCAGCATTTCAGCTTGGTGCCATCATCTTAATTGTTCCAATCATGAGTAATCCCTTTCGTGCTATCCGGTGCATTTCTGAGTTGTTTTCATTCTCGATCCTCCGAAGGCCATGATTTTAGAAGATTCTTCGTTCTCAGCTTTCAGCTTCATCCTCAATTCTTCTTAATTGTGGTCTCTTCGTTCGTCTCTCGATTTTCCGGTGCTTCGTTCAAGTTTTCCTTCAGGTGGATCATGATCTCTTCATTCTCATGTATCTCCAATAATTCTTGGTTTTCCCATTCAATTGTGAATTCTTACCGGTGCTTCCTTCAATTATGCTTCAAGTGGTGCTTATCTCTCTGTCTCTTCAAGATCATTTCAAGAAGAATAAGTGGTATGCTAAATTTGTTGCTTGTCATCAATTTAACTTGATGAAGGATAAGCATAACATAATTCTTATTCTTGTTCATAGTAATCTGAATTCTTCTTCCGGGGTGGCTCATGATATCAATTCTTTTCTCAAGTGCTTATCTTTCTTTTCCGAAGTTCCAAGTCTATCAGTATCTCTTTGTGAAGCTTCATCTAAATCATTGCAAGGCCTTTAATCTTATTCATTTCTACCTTGATATCTTTGCATCATTCTTTTGTATACGGAGGTCCTTCATGGTGGTTCATCAAGGTTTCAATTCATTCTCAAGTGTTCTTCAAGATTCCTGTTGGAGTACCTCAAGTATCCTTTCTCTTGCATTTATATGTGCAATTGTTCTTCCTTTATCTTTTGAGGTGGTATTATAGCATTCTTGTTAGTGTAGGAGCCTCGAAGAGATTTCCTTTCAAGAATGAGGTAATTAAACCCACCAATCCTATGATCATGAGATATTTGCAACCCATGATTTCTTCATTGAGCTATCTTGGTTTGGATTTCACCTAAAGCTTTTCCATGGATTGTTGCTATCATGGTACTTGTCATTAATCCAAGTTCTCAATGTTTCCTCTTGGTGTAAGAAATAGTTCATATCTTCTTTCTCCCAATCAATCCTTGTTTCTGTTAGTGGCTGGTTGTCACTTCATTAGTTTGAAAAGGTTTCCATAACCCACTACTTTCTTGTTCTTTTGTTGTTTGTTTTTCCAACAACTCCGTTCAATTCTTCTTGCAAGGATGCTTGCAAAGTTCATTTGAGTTAGTAGTTGTCATTCTCTCTTCATTTTCTTCTTCCGTATGAGCTAGTTCCTATTCTATTGTTCCGGAGGCATTGTGATATTGCTCTTTTGGGTCTATTATGTTGTTCTACCAAGATCATGGTGTTCCCTTGTTTTATTTAGTTGTTTGTTATGAATCTTGTCTATTTCTTCCATCTTATCGAGTTTTTTGTCCCATTTTCCTACCGAAGTGCTCCGAAATTTTCCGTGAATTCTTGCTTCTTTCTCATATCATTCCTCATCTCTTTGCATTTTTCAAGGATCGTTGGTTTCACTCGTTTGTCAAAGAAGCGACTAAGTTTTTACCTCTTGTTCTTTCTCATCCTCTTCCCCCTTTCATTCTTGGATCTCGGGGCGAGATCCTCTTGTAGTGTAGGAGACTTGTGACAGCCCGATGCCGACGTTCCAGAAGATTCCCCTTTTCTTTCCGTTTTCGTCGTGTGTCTATTTTTATTTGTCGCATCATCATCGCATCATTCGCATCATCTGCATTGCATCGGCGTCTCCGTTGCCGCTAGTTTTCAAGCTTGCAGCCATTGTTAGTTCCCGGTTCTCGTCGTTGTTCGTTCTGAGCCCGACCACACACGCACGCGCATGTGGCATCGTAAAAACCCTGTTTTAAAAGTGTGCGCAAAACTTTCTCTGATCGGGATGAAACTTGGCATGCG
Source organism: Hordeum vulgare subsp. vulgare (assembly GCF_904849725.1). Taxonomy (NCBI): domain Eukaryota; kingdom Viridiplantae; phylum Streptophyta; class Magnoliopsida; order Poales; family Poaceae; genus Hordeum; species Hordeum vulgare. The sequence goes on along the minus strand of NC_058523.1, from coordinate 192,002,015 downwards.
GTCAAGATTAGTTATAGCTAGGCCGCCTGTCAAATTTCGTCGCGATCGGACTCCGTCTGGTACCCGAACGGTCGACCGTAGCGGCACCGTCTTCGGTTATTCGTCGGATGTGTGTCGGTGTTTTAAAATTCGTTGTCGCGCCGCCCGTTCTCCCTCTCGTCTTCGGATATCCACTCTACACGGCCTCGTAACCGTTCCCACGTTCGGAATCGTCCGAATCCGACCGCACGGTTGGATCCGGAACGAAATTCCGGTTAACCTAGCCCCCCTTTCTTATTTAAACACACCTTCCTTCCATTTTAGGTCTCCCCTAACCCTGCCTCGAAAAGCGTGCAATTCCCGAAACCCTAGCAACCATCTCTCTTCCCCAGATCTGATCCAGCCTAGCTCACCCGATCTGGACCGTCGGATCTCGAATCCAACGGCCCAAGGCGCCTCCCTCCTCCTACCCATGAGCTCTCTGCCCGAGCGAACACCTCCCGTGCGCTGCAGCGGTCCCGAGCCTCTCTCCCGAGCGCCAGCCGCCGGCTGCAGCTCGTCGGCGAGCCGCCGCAGCCCCTCGCGTCGTTCGCTCCTCCCTGCCCCGACCTGCACCGCAGCCGCGCCGCCTCTGACTGCAGCACCGGCCACCTCCGCGCCATGGCCTCCAAGATCCCGTGCTCCGCCGTCCCTCTCGCCGGGAACGGATCCCCGAGGTCCGGATCCGCCCCTAGGCCGCCGGGATCCGGCATCCCCTTGCCCCCACCGCTGGGATCTGGCCTCCTCTACCCCGCCGTTGGTGCATGTTGCTGCGCCGCCAGGGGCGCGTGCCGGCGAGGAGGACGCCGAGCAGTTCCCGCTCGGGCTGCCCCTCCGCCCCGCCTGGGCCTCCTCCGCCTGGGCCTCCCTAGCGCCGACACGTGGGCCGCAGCGCCCCGGCCTGCCAGGAGCAGCGCACCCTGGCCAGCGCCCGGTCCAGCAGCTCCTCCCTTCGGCCCAACGTCCCGCGGCCCAAGCTCCCCACCGACCTGGCCCGTGTGGCCCTCAGGTGAGCTGATTCCCCCTGATCCCTCTATTTGACGCTCGTGCGCGTTTTAGCTAATCTGCGTCCATGCCTCTGTAGCCCATTAGTAAATAGTTTAGGCCCGATAGTTATTTTTCTTTTTAGGGATTTTTTCGGAATTATAATTAATTCCAGAAAAATATACGTATATTAGATCGACCGTATCTTTTATTCCGTAAGTCGAAACGAGGCGTGTAGTATATGGATTTGGTGTAGAATTTCGCGTAGAATCCAAATTAATAACTTGCATATTTGTTTGACGTGGTTTGCTGTGCCAAATGCATATATTAGCGTGCTGTTCCAATAGGATAGTGCCCATAATTATTTTTCACGCAAGACCGGGTTGCTCGTATGCCATAGATAAAATGCCCATCTTTTAGAAACCTATTTTCCATGTATTTCAGAGCGGTCACTCGTATTTTTGCATGTAGGGATTGCCGCTAGTTTATTTTTCCGTGTATGGGTTATTATCTCGCATTTACGTGTGGCATTATTTTGTGTTGCAACCCCACATATTTTATATATTTTCGGGGTAGAAAAATTCATGGGATTTGGATTTTTCTGTGCAATTAGTTTTAGCTTTTGAGCAAATTAGTTCGCGCGATATTTGGCCATGTTGCCCTTTTGTTTAATTTGTAGGATTTATTCCGCGCTTCGTTTGAAGGAGTTGTCAACTAGAGAGTTGATCTTGGATGTTTTGTCTAGCCCCTGGTATTTTTGGTTGCAATAGATATGCATGTTTAGGTCTGGTTTGCTTGCTCTCAAGTTGCTAGAAATAGTGCTGATTTGGAGGAGCTGAAATATTTCTAAGTCTGGAATTTGTTATATTTTTTTTGCTGTCTTGTCTTGCTTGTATCTTTTGATATGTAGCTCTTTTAAGGTTGGTCCAATGGAGTTAGTTGTAAACCTTGTGTTTCTCTAGCATGCTGTGAATTTTCATGTCATTTGGAGTCCTGTAGCTTTTGGTTTTTATGCTGTCAATATGGCTTCAGATCGAAAACTGCACTTTCGTAAAGTGTAATTTTCACTAAGTCTGAAATAGTGTGTGGGAAGCCATTTTGTGACTTCTTTTCCTAGTGTTCCTTGCTGCCATGCTAGTTGTTGTTAGTTGTGTGTTGCAGTGCTTCTTGCCCTCTTTCGTGTCGTGCCTTGGTTGATTATATTTGAGTTGAGTAGCTCGTAGTTGTATGGTGTAGAAAATGCTATGTGGCTGATTTTGGCAGATTTTAGTGATTTCTTGTTTTGCTCGTAGTTGTTGAACCGTAGCTCCGATTTGATCGTGTCCTACATGGAACTTTCTTAGAATCTCGTGTAGTTTCATTTTCTCTTGCTGGTTGTATGTTTTGAAGTGCTCGTGACCTTCGTTGCACACATATTGCATTCATGCCATCATATCTTGCGGTGCTTGTATTTTTTGAGCCGTAGCTCCGTTGGAGATGTTCTCTATGTGTAAATTGCTTGAAATGACACGTAGAATCACGTGAACCTATTTGTTTTGCTGTTTAACAACTAATTAAATGTGTAAGTTCAGATCTGGGAAGAATTGTAAATTAACATGTGAGGTCGTCTCGGGGGTGCTATATGTCATTTCCGACCTCATTTAAAATGCCTACATAGGAAGATTAATTACGCTTCACCGCTTGCCATGTTTAAACACATTTAATATTGCTGTGTATCTAATCGGGATAGAACTAAATAAATAAACGTGGAGTTTCGTCAATATGCAACTCGTTGCATATTGAACTTCACTTAATGTGTAGTGTCTGTATGCATGAATTGTCATGTCATGACTTGCATGCATTCAGCTGCTCATGCATCATATGTGTTGTGCATCGTGTGGTGAATTCCGTGCGTTGATTTGTGTTTTCGGTTTGCTTCGTCTCGATAGAGTTCCGCAAGCGTGTCGGATGTGAGGACCCGTCCGACTACGTCGGTTCGTCTGCTTCACGGAGGCATTCTTCTTCCAAGCGGGATTTCAGTCAAGATGACCATTTCCCTAGATACCATTACTATCATTGCCATGCTAGTTTTATCGCTTCTATCGATTATGTCTCGTTGCCTACCATATGTTAAATATCAGCCTCACAACAATGCCATGAAAACCTTCAACATGTTCAACTTAGCAAACCTCTGATTGGCTATGTTACTGCTTGCTTAACCCTGTGTTAGCATTGCTAGTTGCAGGTGCAGTTGCTTCCATGTGAAAACATGGGTTCCTTGTCATATCACCATGTTAAACGCTATTTATTTTAATGCACCTATATACTTGGTAAAAGGTGGAAGGCTCGGCCTTTCTAGCCTGGTGTTTTGTTCCACCTTTGCCCCCTTAGTTTCAGCTACCGATGTTATGTTTCATAATTAAGCGCTCCTAACACGATCAGGGTTGTTATGGGGACCCCCTTGATAAGTCGTGTTAGATTAAAGCTGGTCTGGCAAGGCCCAACATTGGTTCTACATTTGCCCAACATAATAATTTTGTTAACACTGAACGCATAGGGAGTTAGCGCTACCCGAGGAGTAATTTTACATAAACAGGGGGGCCAGTGCTGATGGTGTTGGTCCCAAACGGTCCGCCTGCGGGACCACCGCGAGGTAACTCGAGGTTTGGCACCCGTAGCTAGTTCCATCCGTCGTGTCCCGAGAACGAGATATGCGGCTCCTATCGGGTTCGTCGACACGTCGGGCGGCCTTGCTGGATTAGTTTTACCTTTGACGAGATATCTTGTGCATCGAGATTCCGGTGATGCTTTGAGTAATCTCAGAGTTGAGGTTTTCCACTAAGGAATCCGACGAGATCGCGAGCTTCGTGATTGAGGATTTCCATGCGGCTTTTGGTAATTTGTGATGGACTAGTTGGAGCACCCCTGTAGGGTTAAATCTTTCGGAAAGCCGTGCCCGCGGTTATGTGGCAACGTGGAAACTTTGTTCAACACTGGTTCTAGATAACTTGAAGTTAACTTAACTAAAATATGCCATCTGAGTGTGTAACCGTGGCTGTCTCTTTCGTGAGTTCCTTCTCCGATCGAGGACACGGTGGGGTTATGTCTGACGTAGGTAGGTGTTCAGGATCATTCATTTGATCAATCGTAGTTCCCGTCCGTTATGCGTAGATCTTCCCCCTCTTATTTATTGTACTCGTAAGTTTAGCCATCAAATATATGCTTAGCCGTTGCTACAACCTCACCACTAAACCATGCCTCACCCATTAAGCTTTGCTAGTCTTGATACCTTTGGAATGAGATTGCTGAGTCCCCTGTGGCTCACAGATAACTCCAACACCAGTTGCGGGTACAGGTAAAGGTTACTTGACGCGAGCGCGTTGATTGTTCATTTGGAGTTGCTTCTTCTTCTTCTTCATCATCGATCTAGGGTGCGTTCCAGGCCGGTAGCCTGGGATAGCAAGGATGGACGTCGTTCTTCTTTTCTCGTTTGTCTTCATCTGTAGTCGGACCCTCCTCTACTTCATGATATTTATGTACTGTACTGTTGTGACTCTGATGTAGCTTGTGGCGAGTGTAAGCCAACTCTCTATAAATATATCTTTTTTTTTTCAGTACATGTACTTGTAACGATATCCATTCTTGCGACACGACGAGATGCGCTTCTATCCCTGACGAGGCCTTCGTGCCAAATTGAGGATAGGATCGCATCTTGGGCATGACAGGGCCCCAGGCGTAGACGACGACGGCGTAGTAGGAGGCGGCGACGATGGCAGCGACGAGCGCCAGCATGACGTACCCCAGAACCCGCAGCCCAGCGCACGCGCGGAACGGGTTCGCCCGCCTCAGGCAATCCATGCCGTCTGCGTCTGGCCCGCCGGGCGGCGGGCGACGGGGCGGGGGAGGTGCCGGTGGCGCCGTGGCGGCGAGCGTGCGAGCCGGGGTATGTTTGTGTCTCGCTGCTTCGCGGGGCCCGGAGGCGGTGTCCTCGTTCCGGTCCTTCCAGACAGCCCGCCACGAGGCGAGCACGGAGGGGGACGTGGCGGCGCGGACCTCGTCGGCGATGGCGGGACGGCCGGCGAGGTTGCAGCGCAGCATGAGCGCGTGCGAGGCGGCGGTGAAGGTGTAGAACTGCGAGGAGATGTGCGATGTCGGGTCGACGGGCGGCAGCGTGAGCGAGGAGCCGACCGCGCCCCCCGGGCTAGGGTTTGTGCCGCCGGGGGTTTGGATCAGGGCCTCGTCGTCGACGTCGACATGGAGGAGGTAGCTGCAGGGGCTGGGGTTCGGGGAACCGGGGTCCGGGTGCGGCGGGTGGTGGGATTTGAGGTAGGAGGAGGAAGGGGGAGGAGGGGATTCAAGAGGGAGACGGTGGGGGAAGGTGGCGCAAGTGGAGGGGGTTGGCGGAGGGGCCGAGCGGAGCGTCCGATAGAGGGGCGGGGGCGGCTCCGAGCAGCGACGGTGGAGGGGGTTGGCGGAGGGGCGAGCGTCGTGGGCGTGGGCAGCGTGGGCGGTTGAGACGAAGCGGGATTATTAGACGAAGCTGCATTTCGTTAGCGAACCTGTTTCGTTAACGATGGTTTATGACCATTAGATTACTAATCCAACGACTAATATGCCTAGTTGGATCTGCCCTCTCGTGCTTTTAATAGTACAGATTAACACAAAAGGGGACTACATGACCCCTGCTGGTATAACATTAAGATATAGTATTATATATCTTATATAAAATATATGAAAAGAAACATAAACTTTGGACAAAAATTCAATAAAAAATTTAAAACGACGAATTTTTTGTGTGTGGAAAAGTTCATAAATTTGAGAAAACTCCACGAAATTAAATTGTTTTCATGAAATTTCAAAATAACTTCACGAATTTGAAAAAAGTTTATCAAATATGAAAAACGTTCGTCCAATTAGAAAAGTTTACCTTAATTTAAAAAAATCATCAGATTTAAAAATAGTTCATAGCAATTGAAAAAACGTTCACTAAATTTTTAAAAAAGTTCACCGGATTTTAAAGAAATTCATCAAATTTTAAAATATTTCAACGCAATACAAAAAGTTCACCGAATTTTAAAGAAGTTAATCAAATTTGAAAAATAGTACAACACAATAGAATAAGAGTTCACCGAATTTTAAAGAAATTCATCAAGTTTGGAGTTAGTTCAACGCAATAGAAAAAAAGTTCACCGAATTTTATTTTTTTATCAAATTTATACATAAATCATTAATTTAAAAAAGAAATGTTCACGTATTTTCAAACAATTAAACGAACCCGGATGAATAAAAAAATAAAAACAGAAAACCAAAGTAAGACAAAAAACGGAAAATGAAAAAAATAAAATAGGAAAAGAGAGAATAAAAGAAAGAGAAAATTGATCCTTACTAAATCACCGGGTTGGTGGGATGGTTGCAGCAGCAAAAAATTCCATGTTGGTCACGGGTTCAATTCAGGTTTCAGCACAGTTTATTTTCGTCGGATTAAACAGAAAGAAAAAAAGAAGGCTAAATGCGCCGGCGCTTGAAAAGCAGCTGCAGGCGCCGGTTTGCAGAAAACCGAATAAACCGGCGCTTGCAGCCCTAAATAGGGTGTGCCGTTGCCGTCTTCTTAAATTTCGCACGCACACACAACCCCATTTGGGCTGATCCGTGCCTGGGCTTGCCCAGTGCGCTTCATTCGGCCTACATATTTTTCCTTCTTCCGTGCGATTTAGCGTTTATCCAAGTCTTTGTAAATTACAGAAAATATGCATGATTTTAAAATAGCAATGACTAATTAACCATGCGTCATATTTATAAACATTAGACATGTAAAATTCTTACAATTCTGTATAGTTTCAGAATATCCAACCTTCAACCATGTTTAAAATATTTAACTTGTTGTTTCATTTAATTTGCATAATGCACTGTTAAAACGATTTAATTCATCGATAAATAACCGTAGCTCCGAATTAAATAAATAATATATGATTTTAAAATAGCAATGACTAATTAATTGAGCGACGGATTTATAAACTTCAGACATGTAAAAATTTTAGAATTCTATGTAGTTTCACAATATCCAACCTTCAATCATGTTTAAATTATTTAACTTGTTGTTTTTATTTAATTTGCAAAATGCCATGTTAAAATGAGTTAATTCATAGATAAATAACCATAGCTCTGAATTAAATAAAAGATATATGTAATGGAACCCAATTTTTTTGTCTGCCTCGTCCTCTTTAATTTGGCACGCACACACAACCCCGTTTGGGCCTGAGCCACTTCTGGGCTTGCCCAGTGCGCTGCATTTTGCCCACATGTTTTTCCTTCTTCCGTGTGATTTAGCTTTTATCCAAGTCTTTGTAAATTATAGAAAATATGCATGATTTTAAAATAGCAATGACTAATTAATCGTGCTTTGGATTTATAAACTTCAGACATCTAAAATTCTTAGAATTCTGTGTAGTTTTACAATATCTAACCTTCAACCATGTTTAAAATATTTAACTTGTTGTTTGCATTTAATTTTCATAAATTCCATATTAAAATGATTTAATTTGGCACGCACACACAACCCCGTTTGGGCCTGAGCCACGTCTGGGCTTGCCCAGTGGGCTGCATTTGGCCCACATGTTTTTCCTTCTTCCGTGTGATTTAGCTTTTATCCAAGTCTTTGTAAATTATAGAAAATATGCATGATTTTAAAATAGCAATGACTAATTAATCGTGCATCGGATTTATAAACTTCAGACATCTAAAATTCTTAGGATTCTGTGTAGTTTCACAATATCCAACCTTCAACCATGTTTAAAATATTTACCTTGTTGTTTTCATTTAATTTTCATAAATGCCATATTAAAATGATTTAATTTATAGATAAATAACCATAGCTCTGAATTAAATAAATGATATATGTAACGCAACCCAATTTTTTTGCCTGCCTTGTCTTCTTTAATTTGGCACGCACACATAACCCTGTTTGGGCCTGATCCGCGCCTGGGCTTGCCCAGTGCGCTGCATTTGGCCCACATGTTTTTCCTTCTTCCGCGCGATTTGGGATTTATCCAAGTGTTTGTAAATTACAGAAAATATGCATGATTTTAAAATAACAATGACTAATTAATCATGCGTCGGATTTATAAACTTCAGACATGTAAAATTCCTAGAATTATGTCTAGTTTGACAATATCGAACCTTCAACCATGTTTAAAATATTTAGCTTGCTGTCTTCTTTTAATTTGTATAAATTTCATGTTAAAATTATTTTATTCATAGACAAATAACGTAGCTCTGAATTAAATAAATGATATATGTAACGCAACCTAATTTTTTTGCCTGCCTTGTCTTCTTTAATTTGGCACGCACATACAACCCCGTTTGGGCCTGATCTGCGCTTGGGCTTGCCCAGTTCTCTGCATTTGGCCCACATGTTTTTCCTTCTTCTGTGCGATTTAGCGTTTATCCAAGTCTTTGTAAATTACAGAAAATATGCATGATTTTAAAATAGCAATGCCTAATTAATTGTGCGTCGGATTTATAAACTGCAGACATGTAAAATTCTTAAAATTCTGTGTAGTTTCACAATATCCAAGCTTCAACCATGTTTAAAATATTTAATTTGTTGTCTTCATTTAATTTGCATAAATGCCATGTTAAAATGATTTAATTTATAGATGAATAACCGTAGCTCAGAATGAAATAAATGATATATATATAACGTAACCCAATTTTTTTGCTGCCTTGTCTTCTTTAATTTGGCACGCACACACAACCCCGTTTGTGCCTGATCCGCGCTAGGGCTTGCCCAGTGCGCTGCATTTGGCCCACATGTTTTTCATTCTTCCCTGCGATTTGGCGGTTATCCAAGTCTTTGTAAATTACATAAAATATGCATGATTTTAAAATAGCAATGACTAATTAATCATGTGTCGGATTTATAAACTTCAGACATGTAAAATTCATAGAATTCTATTTAGTTTCACAATATCGAACCTTCAACCATGTTTAAAATATTTAACTTGTTGTCTTCATTTAATTTGCATGAATGCTATGTTACAATGGTTTAATTCATAGATAAATAACTGTAGCTCCGAAATAAATAAATGATGTATGTAACTTAACCAGAAAATGTGTAGTATAACATGGTGTCATTTGTTTTGCTGTTTAACAACTATAAAATTTTGTTATAGGCAAGAACAGTATTAAATCTTAATTTGCATATGGGGCTTTTCGAGAATTGTTATTTGTTGTTCCGCGCTCACTTAAACTTGCATACAATTTCGTGTAGTTTTATATATCTTATTGCTCCCCTTTTAACATGTTTGTGGCTGTCATTTGCATACATTTCGCATTCATGCCATATCATCTTGTGTCGCTCATATTCTTAAGACCGTAGCTCCGTTTTAAATGATATATATGCGCAAATCAACTAGAATAACGTGTACAATCACATGGTCCACTTTATTTTGTTTTTAACAAATATAAAACATGTTTAGTTCAGATTTGGACCAATTTTGAAATTAACATATGGGGTCATTTCGGAAATGTTGTATGTTGTTTTCGGCCTCATTTAAAATGCCTAGATAGTGTAGTTTATTTATGCTTCACCTCTTGCCATATTTAAACAACATTTAATATTGACGAGTATCTAAACGAGAGTGAACTAAGTAATTCAAATATGGATTTTCCTTAATATGCAACTCGTTTCATATTGAACTTCATTCAATGTGTACTAATAAATTGTTGTGCTTGTCATGCTGTGCATAATTAAATGGACATGCATCATAATTGCTTGCACATCATGTCTTGCATATGTTATAGTATTTATCGTGTGTTGATTGTTGTTTTCGGATTGCTTCTTCTTGATAGAGTTTCGCAAGTGTGTCGGAGTATGAGGATTCGTTCGACTACGTGATTCGTCTATTTCACGGGTTCGTTCTGCTTCCAAGCGGGATCACGGGCAAGATGATCATTTCTCTAGATATCATTACTATCATTGCGATGCTAGTTGTATCGTTTCTTTTGTTATCTCTCGCTGCCTAACACCTAATTGTCAGCCTCCCAGCATTGCCATGAAAAGCCTCTGACCTTTCCACAACCCAGCAAACCACTGTTTGGCTATGTTACCGCTTGCTCAGCCTTCTGATAGCATTGCTAGTTGCAGGAGCGGATGCTTTCCATGTACCAACATGGATTCCTGGTTATATCACCATATTATACCTAATTAATTTAATGCACCTATGTACTTGGTAAAAGATGGAAGGCTTGGCCTTGTAGCCTCGTGTTTTGTTCCATCTTTGTCGCCCTAGTTACTTATGTACCGGTGTTATGTTATATAATTGAGCGCTCCTAACATGTTTGGTGTTGTTATGGGTACCCCTGGATCTTCGTTTTGGAAAAAACTCTTCTGTCAAGGCCCAACATTGGTACTACATTTTCCTAATAACTAATAAAAAAAGCATAGGGACCCGCCAACACCCGCACATATTTAATCAACACCCGGGCCAGTGCTCCTCATGAGTGTTGGTCCAACCCAGAGCAGCTTATTAACGCTACCCGGGGAAACTCGGTGTTTGGCGTGGTAACCATAGCTCAACCGACGTGCCCTAAGAACAAGATACACGGCTCCTATCGGGATTGTCGGCACGTCGGGCGACCTTGTTGGATTTTTTACCTTTCTTGAACGTCTTGTGCGAGGGATTCCAAGGATACTTTGGGATATCTCGAGGTTGAGGTTTTCCACCAGGAATCCAAGGAGATCACGAGTTTTCCGTAGTCGAGGTTTCCGACGTAGCTTGTGGTAGTTTGTGATGGACTAGTTGGAGCACCCCTGTGGCAACTTGGAAACTTTGTTTAACACCCAGTCATAGCAAACTTTAAGTAAACTTAATTAAAATATGCCAACTGTGTGCGTAACCGTGATTGTATCTTCTCGTGAGTTCTGCATCCGGAAGAGGACACAGAGGGCTTATGTTTCATGTAAGTAGGTGTTCAGGATCACTTCGAGATCATTATTAGTTCACAACTGTTATGCGTAGATCACCCCCTCTTATTCTTGTACTCGTAAGTTAGCCACTCATATAAATGCTCAGTTGCTTGCTCCAGCCTCGCCACTTAACTATACCTCACTCATTAAGCTTTGCTAGTCTTGATACCATTGGAAATGAGATTGTTAAGTCCCTATGGCTCACAGATTACTACAACAACGGTTGCACGTACAGGTAAAGCAATACTTTGACATGAGCGCGTTGATTGTTCTATTTGGAGTTCTTTCCTCTTCTTCTTCATCAATCTAGGATGGGTTCCAGGCCGTCAGCCCGGGATAGCAAGGATGGACGTCCTTCTTTTATCGTTTAATTTCGTCCATAGTCGGACTCTCCTCTTCTATATGGTGATTGAATATATTGTTGTATTGTGTTTTTCATGTTGTAGCTTGCGGCGAGTGTAAGCCAATTCCATATACCCATCTCTTCTCTACATGTATTTGTAACAATATCCATTTTTGCGGAACAATGAGATGCGCTTCTATACCCGTCGAGACCTTCATGTCAAAATAAGGATAGGATCGCATTTTGGGCGTTACAAGTTGGTATCAAAGCAGTACCGACCTAGGAGCCCCCTTGATTGATCGAGCTTGACCGAGTCAAGTCTAGTGAAAAACTACTGTGAGTCTAGCTATATATCGGAGAGCAGGATTCTTTTTACTCCTCTTCTATGCTTTGGTGAGCAATTACGACTTAGGAATTTTAATTTTACTCCTCTTCTCACTCAAAAATTTTAGGATCACGAGGGTATTCTGGAACCTCTACGATGTCGTTGTGACCGGGATTTTGTTCTTGGTGCCTCCCGTTATCGAGGAGTTGAGCTCCAGGGGAGTCTTGTCACACTCGTTATCGTTCAATTTCCTTAGTATCTCAAGACGGAGGATGTTTGAAATTGCTTCAATACTCTTTGTGGCGAGAGGAGTTTGGCATCATCTAGTACTGGGGAGGGTGTCCAGATGTACTGCCATAATTGGTATCATTGTGATTATGAGGGTCTGAGGTAGATGAGTTTCTGGGGTCTCTGGTTATTTATTGACCGATGTGATACACTGGACGGGTAGTGTTATTGCTAGGAGTTGAGTGATGCATTTTACTCCTTGTATCCGTGGACCCGATTGCATAACCGGAAAAATTTCGGGAGTTCTCAGGTGGGAATTCAAGTAGTTATGTAGGATTATCTTCCAGAAGATGCATGATGTGAGGTTGGGGTTCGACATCTAGTGGATTCGTTTGTTCACAGTCTTTCTTACAACAGTTCTCGTTGTGTCTTAAAGAATCATTGTAGCTTGCTACGACCCAGGGACACTTCGTGTGTCCCGTGCACTTCCTTGTACATAATGTCTATTGTAGAATAGATCCTATGTGAACCTTATTCTATTGTAGAATATGTCTATGCTAAACCTCTGTCATATATTTGTTTCCCGCTTGTTTAGTAAGCCTCATTCTATGTTTCGTTGGAGTATGGTAATTCGAGTTGCTTCGATGTTTAGTGGTGATCTCATATCTTTTCTAACTGGTGCTCTCATATTTCTATGAGAGTGCTAATTATTTTGCCCAGTCAAATTGTATTATCAATTCTTTTCAAATCAGACTTGTTATGTCAATTCTTTCCAACCAGTGTGCTTCTCTTCAAGTTAATTCAATCCTTCTCAATATTTGCAAGATCAATCCCTCATTTCTTTCTGGGGTGCATCTCATCTGTCCCAAGTTGCCTTTGTTTCTTTATCCCACCCTCCCTGTGATGTTCTCGATTTAATTGTATGCTAATCATACACGCAAATGCGTACGATCAAACCCAAGGACTCACGGGAAGATAACACAGCACAACTCTAGACACAAATAAAATAATACAAGCTTCATCTTACAAGCCAGGGGCCTCGAGGGCTAGAATACAGAAGCTCGAAAAACACACGAGTCAGCGGAAGCAACAAATATCTGAGTACAGACATAACATGGGGTGCCTTAGAGAAGGCTAGCACAAAAGAAACACGATCGAACGAGGCGAGGCCTCCTGCCTTGGAACCTCCTAAACTACTCCTGGTCTTCAGCGGCCTCCACGAAGAAGACACCATCGGAATGGAAGACATCGGCAGGAAACTCCATCTCTTGGGCTCCCTCATCTGGTCGCAGCAACGGATCAAGGGGACAAAGGGGGAGCAAAGCAACGTGAGTACTCATCCAAAGTACTCGCAAGACTTACATCAGAACTATGCTAAGTATGCATCAGTATCAAAGGAGGGGGTTTATATGTGGACTGACTGCAGCAATGCGAGAAATAGAGAGAGAAGGCCTAGTCCTATCGAAGACTAGCATCTTCACGGTCTTGCAGCAATAGACGAGAGTAGAACAGGTGTAACACAAATTAATAGTCATATTGTTGCAGCAATATTAAAGTGAGGTCACACCCAGAGATCCTCCCTCGACTCCCTGCGAGGAAGCAATCCCGAGGCAACTAGTTCCAGTTAAGTAACAATTGTAGTTGTATAAGATCAGGGCACAACTCCAAGTCGTCGTGTAACCGTGGACACGGCTATTCGAATAGTTAATTTTCATCCCTGCAGGGGTGCACCACATGTCCCGATGCGCTCGATAACACTCTGGCCGGACACACTTTTCTGGGTCCTGCCCGGCCTCGGAATATCGACACGTCTCATCCCCACCTAAGACTAATCAGAGAGGCCAGCCCGTCGGTCTAAATCCTAAGCACAAAGGGTTCATGGTCCCAGTTCCCCTTCACGCTCCTGCACGATGCGTGGGCGGCCGATGTCAGTCCTAGCATCCCTTAATCACAAGCGCGATGCATCTCGGGACCACTCGGGCGCACGCCGCTATGTTGCTGACATCTGAAAAGCTTCGGCTAATACCGCGACGTCGAGTAACCATAATTCTTCCCACGCAGACGGTTAGTGCGAAAAGGTCTCCGACCAACCCAGATCAAATACCCAAATCCATTAACATTTTAATTAGGCCATCAACACAATCTCGCGCGAATCCACCCGTCTTAACAACTATTCACCAATGATCCCAGTAACATGGTCGAGTAACTGTGTGGTTGTGACATCGGGGGGAATCTAAGGTATCACCCTCGTTGGATTCCGAACGATGTATCCGTCAAGGTGGGCTTAGAGGAATCACCCTCGGGGGTCTCACACTTGAGGGGTTGCATGACAGAGGCATCGTCAGGAATGGTGAAAGAGGAACCACCCTCGATAACCACGACCAACTAGCTATACTACAGAGATATCATGAGGAGTACTTAGCGAGGTGTCACCCTCGGTACCCGATAGTATCTCTGTAGCATCGTAAAACTAAGGGGGTGTATGTGCTGTGTCGGGTCTGACTCATCGATCAGGGATCGAGAATTGAAAACAAGCGGGGCAACTGGACTACGCGGTCAGAGGGGATAACTGCTCCACCTATTGTCGTGGGTATAAGCCTGACAGCAGATGTGTAGGGTACGGATGAGATGGGAAGAGTCCTAGCTACGGCAAGGTTGTATGAGTTCAGGCCCCTCTGCGGTGGAGGTAACAGCCCTACGTCTCAGTTCTCTCAAAGCTTGTTGTCGAGTGGAATATGGAACACAATGATTTTCTAACCCCTCTACCAGTGGGGGAGGGCGGCTTATATAGAGTGCGCTACCCTCCACAACGGTTCCGGTACAGGGGTGGAATAGTGGGGATTGAATGCGTATGTTACAGGTAACGTATGCTCTAAATACTAATAAATGCACCCGGAAACGTACGGCCGTTTCCCTCCACAGAGGTTACGATGTACTGAGTGTATCCAGTCGGTTAGCTTGGTATCCTCCGAATGCTAGTCTCCGACTGGATGATTGAGGACCTGTTACCGACTGGATGATGGGGACTCCTTAATTCAGTCAGGACTGACTAAGGGCCCTGTCCTTTGTGAGGGGTAGTCCTTGGGTAGGACCTGCATGGCAGGCCTATGACCCTACCCTAGGACTATGACCCCATCATTAGTCCCCGAATGGATTGGGGTTGGAACGACGAAGCGATGCTTGAAGTTTGGATCCGATTGGATTAGATTTGGCTTGGGCGTTGCTTGCCTCGATCCATTTTATCTTTTCTGACCAACGATCCGAGTGGAAGCGCCCGCGAAACAGACTGTCGGAAGCCGAGTGCTTCCGCGGCATCTTTTGACGCGACTGGTCAACTGACAGCGGCGGATTTTCCGGGATCTCAAATTTCGGATTCCGCGCGCTCAGCGGGGATGACGCCAGCGCACTCGAGTAGCGCCTGACGCCTCGATTCTCGCGCCTTCAACTCCTCCACTGATATCGCCGCGGCCGGTCGAGCGGATAAGGTTTCGGGGCCACCCGCCAGTGACCCAGTCGGAACCCTATTTAAATCTGGGCGGCGAGGCTTCTTCGTTACGCTCGCCGAATCTTTCGCTCTCGCGTGCTCCGTCTTCCTCGCCACCTCCAGCGCTCCTACACTCCTTCCTTCTCCTTCCTCCCGAGGGTTCGGCGTCGCCTCCCTGACCAAGGGTCAGACCAGCAAGATGGAGGCGAGGAAGAAGAAGGGCAAGGTGGCGGCACCTGCTCAGCGGCGGCAGCGGCCGCTGCCGGCGGGGTGGATTCAAGGTGATTTCCTCCCCTCCACGGTGACGGAGGGGGGTCTGTTGCAGCTGGTGGAGCATGGAATGATCGTGCATAAGTCCTGGAGGCTGCCGGCGGAGAATGAGGTCGAGCCGGCGCCCCGGGAGGGGGAGCGCGTCTTGCTTCTCAGCCACGTCCATCGAGGTTTTTCTTTACCCCCGCATCCTTTCTTCAAGGGTATCATGAATCACTTCGGTGCCCAACTTCACCATTTCCCTCCGAATGCCATCGCCCACCTTTCTGCCTTTATAGTCTTGTGCGAGTGTTTCATTGGCTGTCCCCCCCATTGGGGGGCTGTTCAAGCACATATTTTCTGCTAGATCCCAGACCATCAAACGACTTAGCCAGTCGGATGATAAAACACATCTTCTCCAGCTCTGTGGGGATCTAGGTTTCCAGAAAAAGAGTCAGAGCAGTTATCCTGCTCTCCAGTTATGTGAGTCGGTCAGGAACTGGTAGTCGACGTGGTTCTACTGCCAGGATATCGCCTGTCCGAATGCTTCGACAGGGCTGCCTCCCTTCAGTCTGGATCGGCCTGCCCCACCTAAGCAACTCGCGCTCACGAGGGCGGAGAAGAACGACGTCCAGCCCTTGGTTGAGGCACTCGTGGACGTCGTCAGGAGGGGGGTCACCGGCATAGACTTGCTGGAGGTCTTTCTTGGTCGACGGATCCAGCCTCTGCAGGCTCGCGACCATGCCATGTGGCATTACACAGGCCCCGAGGACTCCACTCGGACCAACGTGGTGGCCGTGACTGAGGAGAGGGTGACCTCGTGGGTGCTCCAAATCACGGGCCCCTGCGAGAATCCCAAAGGATCTCGGCGAGTGAGGCCTTACAGCGCGGATCATCCTCCATCGAATCAGGTGAGTGACATTGCCGAGTGCACTGAACTGTCCCAATTCTTGTCGTTTGTCTATATCTCTGTGTGATGTCTGATATTGCCGACTGAAATTTATGCAGGAGTGGACCAACTGGTTCTCCCCCGTCTCGAACGGGAATCCGGCGGAGGAAGAGGAGGAAGGCAGCCAAGAGGGCAGCGTGGAGAGCGCCGAATACGTCTCCGACGGCGGGGAATCGGAGGAGGAGACCAGCGAGGAGGAGGAAGAAGACGAAGAGGAGGAAGAAAACGAAGAGCAAGACTCGCCACCTCCGAACCCAGAGCATCAGACCAAGCGCCGACACGAGCCCGCCGTCCCCTCGGCTCCTCCCGCGTCTTCGAGTGCTCCGCCTGCTGCTCCGGCGGTCCCGAGTGTTTGAAGCACTAAGAGGACCAGGGATGCCGCCACTGAGCCTGCAGGTCAGTCTTCTAAGGTGGCCAAGCCGAGTGGGCCTAAGCCTCGGAAGGCTGTGCCGCGAATGAGGGTTGCTGTCCCCGTCACCTCTACGTAAGTGTACACAGTTTTCAATTCTTTCTGATATCCGAGTGAACTTCTGTTTACTGGCCGAATGGGTCTCACTCGACAGGGTCGCTACTTCTGCCACCTCTCCGGCGCGTCAGGAAGACGACCCCATGGACACGGACCACGTCGTCTCATCCCAGCCAGGTGCCTTGTAGGGACGTCGAATGTTTTATACTATCGTGTCCCAGTCAGGTGCTTCTTTCTTTTTCTGAGACCTCGTGTCATTCGGTCTGTCAGGGGCGATTTGTCTGGGTGAGGGCGACCAGGGGAGAGCCGACCCAGCTATGGAGCCTGTTCTCGAGGCTGCTCCTCCTGCCGCCGCTCTCGCCGCCGACGTGCTGCCGACTGAGGCGCTGCCACAGACTGAACCAGTGCTGGTGGGTGAGGAGCCGACTGGGGCGGACCTTGGGATGCCTCAGGAACTTCCGACGATTCCAGGTTCGTCGAATGCTGAATTCAGCATCCAGCGTCTTCCGGAGGAGCAGGTGGGAGCGGCCAAGGGGGCTATGGTGCAGGCGGAGTTGATGGCTGGAGAAGCCAAGAGGGCCTACGACTCCATTGCGGCCTTGTACCAGCGGAGCTTGGAGCTGCGTGATGATATCCGAGTAAGTGGTCTAGTAAGTATTTACTTTTCTCCTGTAACCCACTGGGTGTTCTTGAATAGCAGTTGTTGTTTGCAATGGGTTCACTCTTAGTGAACCCAGTGGGTGTAGTCCTCGAGACTTCTGTCGAGTGCTTGCACCGACAATTGTCTTTATACATATTGTCTTTGCTTTGGTCGTGTCTGTAAATAATATGACCGACTGCTAGCAGTTGTGGCACTCGGAGTGCACTTACTGTAAGAGTCTCCGAGAGTAAGTTGTACTCAGGTCGGGTAACATTTGCCTCGTAGGCGTAGGTGATAACATGCATCTCAATAGGGCAGGCCTGCTTGAGCTGCATGCCAGTGGGGTCACTATCAGTGAACCCACTGGGTGTAGTCCCCGAGACCGCTGTCGACTGCTTGTGTCGGCAGGGGTCTGAAGAACTTAGACTTTTAACTGTTGAACTTTCTGATTGTCTCTTGGTGTTTGGTGGCAGAAAACCTGTGAAATGGGATCAACCTATGAGACTCTCAAGGCGGAGAGGAATCAGTTCGCTGGTGAACTTGATGCGTCCATGCTTGCAATGGCCGGCATGAAGGATGCTCTGGCGGAACGGAAGAAGTCATTGGAGCAGGCGCTTGAAGTGAACAAGGTGTTGACTGAGGAAGTGGAAAAGATGGGGAAACAGAGGACTGCGCTGATGAGTCAGATGGATGTGCTGAACAAATGATGCAGGGCGCAAGAGAAATATGTCAGCGACTGGGCTCGACAGAGGATGACGCATCTGGCTGGTAAGTCCTGCTTTTTCCGAGTGGTTGTGCTATGCGCGTAACACTCGGCGCTTATTGTCTGTTTGTCCTATTGTCGCAGATTTTTGCTTTGACGCCGAAGCTGAAGCAGCTGACGTGGAGCGTTCGATTCTTGAGAACGTTCCACTCGGCGACGACGCCAATCGGGATCTGCTTCGTGCGCACATCCGCGTGGGCAAAGTTGGTCCTTTCATCGGTCGACTGAGAGAAGTCGTCGGCCGAATCGACAAGGAGCTTTGGCCAGAAGATGAGTCACGGCAGGAGATGGAGAACTTGATGACCCGACTGGAGGAGATTCCCAACAGAGTGCAGTCGGGAAGAAATCTGCAGCTCGTTGCGGTGCAGATTTTGCTCTGTCCTTGGTCCGAGTCCATTGCAAGGAGGTGCGTGAGGAAAAGCTGAAGACACTGAAGGTCGCCAACACGAAGAAGCTTCGATTCGAAGACTTCATGGAGACGTTCCTTGAGAGTGCTACCCGCATCGCCGATGGAATCGACTTGGACACCTTCGTTGAGCCCTCTAGTCCTGGCGCTGACCCTGCTGACGCGTAAGAAAACTTTATCCTCGGTATGCCGAGTGTGTTATCTGTAAGGTACTTTGGCCACTTCTGTTGGCTGTCACACTTTTAAATCGGTGCGGGTAAGCTTGATCCGCACCGAGTTAGCTATCTTTGCGAGAATTTTGGAATCCGTTTTTTGGCTCTTCTGTTGCAATGTTGATTCGAGTTTTTGTTTGGCGTTTCTTGGTGAAGCCAAAGGCAAACAGTCAATGCTGGATCGCGGCTAAGCCCCCGAGTGTGACGTGAAGTGCACACTCGGAGAAGGTTAATACTTAGGCTATGCTGGATCGCAGCTAAGCCCCCGAGTGTGACGTGTAGTGCACACTCGGAGAAGGTTAGTACGTGGGCGATTCTGGATCGCAGCTAAGCCCCCGAGTGTGACGTGTAGTGCACACTCGGAGAAGGTTAGTACGTGGGCGATTCTGGATCGCAGCTAAGCCCCCGAGTGTGACGTGAAGTGCACACTCGAAGAAAGTTAACACTTAGGCGATGCTGGATCGCAGCTAAGCCCCCGAGTGTGATGTTAAGTGCACACTCGAAGAAAGTTAATACTTAGGCAATGCTGGATCGCAGCTAAGCCCCCGAGTGTGACGTTAAGTGCACACTCGGAGAAAGTTAATACTTAGGCGATGCTGGATGGCAGCTAAGCCCCCGAGTGTGACGTTAAGTGCACACTCGGAGAAAGTTAATACTTAGGCGATGCTGGATCGCAGCTAAGCCCCCGAGTGTGACGTTAAGTGCACACTCGAAGAAAGTTAATACTTAGGCGATGCTGGATCGCAGCTAAGCCCCCGAGTGTGACGTTAAGTGCACACTCGGAGAAAGTTAATACTTAGGCGATGCTGGATCGCAGCTAAGCCCCCGAGTGTGACGTTAAGTGCGCACTCGGAGAAAGTTAATACTTAGGCGATGCTGGATCGCAGCTAAGCCCCCGAGTGTGACGTTAAGTGCCCACTCGGAGAAAGTTAATACTTAGGCGATGCTGGATCGCAGCTAAGCCCCCGAGTGTGACGTTAAGTGCACACTCGAAGAAAGTTAATACTTAGGCGATGCTCGATCGCAGCTAAGCCCCCGAGTGTGACGTTAAGTGCGCACTCGGAGAAAGTTAATACTTAGGCGATGCTGGATCACAGCTAAGCCCCCGAGTGTGCGTTAAGTGCACACTCGGAGAAAGTTAATACTTAGGCGATGCTGGATCGCAGCTAAGTCCCCAAGTGTGACGTTAAGTGCACACTCGAAGAAAGTTAATACTTAGGCGATGCTGGATCGCAGCTAAGCCCCCGAGTGTGACGTTAAGTGCACACTCGGAGAAAGTTAATACTTAGGCGATGCTGGATCGCAGCTAAGCCCCCGAGTGTGACGTTAAGTGCGCACTTGGAGAAAGTTAGTACTTAGGCGATTCTGGATCGCAGCTAAGTTTTTCTTTTTGAGACCGGAGTCTGCGACTGCAGAAGAACTTTGAACCTGCAAAAAACTCAATCTGCTTTATATTATTTCGCCAATACTTGTTCTTTACATCGCTTCAGTCGACGGTCACGTGTAGAAGCGCTTCAGGAGATCTCCGTTCCATGCGCGCGGCTCGTCTGTCTCCCTCTCGATGTTATAGAGTCTGTATGCCCCGTTGTTCAGCACCTTGGAGATGATGAAGGGTCCTTCCCAGGCCGGAGCCAACTTGTGAGGTCTTTGTTGATCCACTCGGAGCACCAGGTCGCCTGCTTGGAACGTCCGACTTCTGACGTGGCGTGTATGAAAACGCCGCAGATTTTGTTGATAAATGGTCGAGTGAGTTAATGCCATCTCGCGCTCCTCTTCCAGAAGATCCACTCCGTCTTGCCTTGCTTGTTCTGCTTCGGCTTCGGAGAAGAGTTCGACTCGTGGCGCATTGTGAAGCAAGTCACTCGGAAGGACCGCTTCTGCTCCATAAACGAGGAAGAACGGTGACCGCCCTGTAGATCTGTTCGGGGTTGTGCGATGTCCCCAAAGCACTGAAGGTAGCTCGGTAACCCAAGCGCCAGCGGCATGTCCTATCCCTCGCAGGAGTCGGGGCTTCAATCCTTGCAAAATAAGCCCGTTTGCCCGCTCTGCTTGTCCATTGGACTGAGGATGTGCTACGGAAGGAAAATCCACTCGGATGCCTTGGCTTGTACAGAAACCTTTGAATCTGTCCGAGTCAAAGTTTGTCCCGTTGTCCGTAATTATGCTGTGAGGTACACCGAATCTGAAGATGATGTCCCTGACAAACTTGACGGCTGTCGAAGCGTCGAGCTTCTTGATGGGCTTCGCTTCGATCCATTTCGTGAACTTGTCGACTGCCACCAAAAAATGTGTGTATCCACCTTGGCCTGTCTTGAATGGGCCGACTGTATCTAATCCCCACACTGCAAACGGCCACACCAGAGGGATCGTCTTTAACGCAGACGTTGGCTTGTGGGACTTGTTGGAGTAGAACTGGCAGCCCTCACATCGATCAACCATATCCTTAGCCATCTCGTTAGCCTACAGCCAAAAGAAGCCAGCCCTGAATGCCTTGGCGACGATTGCTCTCGAAGAAGCGTGATGACCGAGGTCCCCGAGTGAATATCCTCTAGAATCAGCTGCCCCTCCTCTGGGGAGATGCATCGTTGAAGAACGCCTGAGATACTTTCCTTGTAAAATTGGCCATCAATGACAGTGAATGACTTTGACCTGTGGACTATCTGCCTGGCTTGTACTTCGTCTTCTCGAAGTTCTTGCCTCAAGATATATGCCATGATCGGCACAGTCCAATCGGGAATGACAGCCAGAATCTCCATGACCAGATCAACCACAGCAGGTACATTGACTTCAGTCGGATCTGTTGTGCTCTTGGGTTGTACTGGTTCCTCTGTGAAAGGATCTTCTTTGACTGAGGGGAGGTGGAGGTGCTCGAGGTAGACGTCACTCGGGAGTGGTCTCCGAGTGGATCCGAGTTTCGCTAACTCGTCAGCCGCTTGGTTCTTCAGTCTTGGAACATGGTGAAGTTCTAGACCTTCAAACTTCTTCTCAAGCTTCCTCACTGCATTGCAATATGTAGTCATGGTGGGGTTTCTGACGTCCCACTCTTTCATCACTTGATTGACCACCAGATCTGAATCGCCGTAGACCATCAGGCGACGGACGCCGAGTGAGATGGCCATACGCAACCCGTAGAGGAGAGCTTCATACTCCGCCTCGTTGTTGGAGGAATCGAAGTGTATCTGTAGCGTGTACTTGAGCTTGTCGCCCTTTGGTGATATGATCACAACGCCAGCGCCAGAGCCATTCAATATCTTGGACCCATCGAAGAACATTGTCCAATGGGCCGAGCAGATGTGGGTCGGTTGCTGTTGTTCTACCCATTCTGCTATGAAGTCAGCCAGAGCTTGGGACTTAATAGCTTTCTTGGCCTCGAACTTGATGTCACAGTACAGCATCTCCATCGCCCACTTCGCCACTCGGCCTGACGCATCTCGATTGTGGAGAATTTCCGACAATGGAGCATCAGAAACGACAGACACCGAGTGGTCTTGGAAATAGTGAGCCACCTTCTTCGTAGTCATGTAAATCCCGTAGATAAGTTTTTGATAGTGGGGATACCTCTGCTTGGAAGGAGTCAGGACTTCAGAGATGTAGTACACTGGCCGCTAAACTTTGTATGCTTTGCCTTCTTCTTCTTGTTCGACTGTAAGAACAGTACTGACGACTTGATTTGTAGCCGCGATATACAGAAGAAGGGGCTCTTTACTGAGCGGAGCAGTAAGAACCGGCTGGGTGGAAAGTAGGACTTTGAGGTCGTCGAATGCGACTTGGGCTTCATCTGTCCACTCGAAAGTATCTAATTTCTTCATGAGTCGGTACAGAGGAAGTGCTTTTTTGCCGAGTCGACTGATGAACCTGCTCAAAGCCGCTAGGCAACCTGTGAGCCGTTGAACATCGTGTATTCTGACCGGCCTCTCCATTCGGACGACGGTCCTGATCTTTTCGGGGTTGACATCGATCCCTCGTTCGGAAACGAAGAAACCGAGTAACTTTCCGCTGGGAACGCCGAACGAACATTTGGCGGGGTTGAGCTTGATATCGTACCTACGAAGGTTGGCGAATGTTTCTGCCAAGTCAGTCAGCAGGTCGGAACCTTTGCGTGACTTGACTATGATATCATCCATATATGCCTCCACATTCCGACCGATCTGATCGAGGAGACATTTTTTGATCATGCGCATAAAGGTAGCTCCTGCATTCTTCAGACCGAATGGCATAGTGATGTAGCAGAAGCACCTGAATGGGGTGATGAAGGCTGTTTTTAATTCATCGGGACCATACAGACGGATCTGATGATAGCCCGAGTAGGCATCGAGAAATGACAGACGCTCGCAGCCCGCAGTCGAATCGACAATTTGATGTATGCGGGGGAGCGGAAAATGGTCTTTCGGGCAGACCTTATTGAGATGCTTGAAGTCGATGCACATTCAGAGCGACTTGTCCTTCTTGGGCACCATGACAACATTGGCGAGCCACTCGGAGTGGTGAACCTCGCGAATGAAGTTGGCTGCCAGCAGCTTGGCCACCTCTTCCCCGATTGCCTTCCTCTTGTGCGCGGCAGACCGGCGCAGGCGCTCTCGGACAGGCCGAGCCGTGGAATCCACGTGTAGTCGGTGCTCAGCCAACTCCCTGGGTACACCTGCATGTCAGAGGGTTTCCATGCGAAGATGTCCCAGTTCTCACAGAGGAATTGGGTGAGCTCGGCTTCCTATTTAGGATCGAGGGTGGTGGAGATGTTCGTCGGGGCAGCAGTGGCGTCCGTCGGGTGGATGCTGACCTTCTTCGTCTCTTCCGCCGACTGAAATGCAGACTTTGAAGCTGGCTTCTTCGAGCGCGTCAGGTCGGCGGGGTCGACTATTTTCTTGTACTCATCCAGCTCGAGGACGGCCATTTGCTGGTCGGCAATCTTTGATCCCTGCTGCAGACACTCTTCAGCCCGCTGCCGATTGCCTGTGATGGTGATCACACCTTTCGGGCCCGGCATCTTCAACTTCAGGTACACGTAACATGGACGGGCCATGAAGTGCGCATACGCTGGGCGACCCAGAATTGCGTGATAAGCGCTCTGGAAGTCAACCACTTCGAACGTCAGCTTTTCCTTGCGGAAGTTCTTGTCGGAGCCGAAAACGACGTCCAACGCGATCTGGCCGAGTGACTTGTCCTTCCGTCCAGGGACGACTCCGTGGAACTGCATGCTACTCTCGCAGAGTTTGGACATCGGGATGCCCATCCCCTTGAGGGTGTCGGCGTACATGATGTTCAAGCCGCTGCCGCCATCCATGAGGACTTTGCGCAGTCGGACTCCTTCTACCACCGGGTCGACGACCAGGGCCTGTCTCCCCGGGGTGGGTACATGTGCCGGATGATCCGACTGGTCGAAGGTGATCGCAGTTTGAGACCTTTTTAGGAACTTGGGGTTGGAAGGGGTGGCCATGTTCACCTCTCTGTTAACCAGCTTCAGTCGGCTCTTGCTCTCGACGTCAGCAAAGATCATCAGGGTTGCATGGACTTGGGGGAACGGATCCTCCTTATCCTCCTCATCTTGTTCATGGTCCTTCTCACTCGGTTGCCCTTCGCTGAACCCCTGGATCAGGAGGCGACACTGTTGAGTGGTATGCTTCGCATATCTGGGGTTGCCTTCTTCGTCCATCTTCGTATGAACCGGACATGGGTGGTCCAGGATGGGGTTATTGAACTGCTTCTTCTTGGGGGTGAACTGAGCCTTCCCTTTACCCTTGAACTTGGCATTGGTTACGGCTGCAGCCTCCGCTTGCGGAGTGGTAGGAACTTTCTGCTTCTGCTTCCGAGTGCTGCCCCCATCGCCATCAGCGACTGTTTTGTGCTTGCCGCTCCGGATGCGGTCCTGTTCTTCGCCATTTGCGTAGCGTGTTGCTATCTCCATCATCTTGCTCATGGAAATGTCGCCTGTTCGGCCGAACTTCAGGTACAGATCCCTGTACCGCACGCCTGCCTTGAAAGCGCAGACTACTTGATGCTCGGTGACGTTCTCCACCATGTGATAGAGAGTTGTCCAGCGCTGGATGAAGTCACGCAGGGGCTCATTCTACTTCTGGACGCAGTGCTGGAGCTCCACAAGGCCAGCAGGGCGCTTGCACGTCCCTTCGAAGGTCCTGATGAACACTCGGGCCAGATCTGCCCAACTGTAGATGCTTGAGGGAGCCAACTGGTTTAGCCACGCTCGCGCCGAGCCATCGAGCATCAGAGGGAGGTGCTTCATGGCGACATGGCCGTCCCCTCCTCCGATCTGGACCGCCACTCGGTAGTCATCTAGCCACGTTTCTGGCTTGGACTCTCGTGTGAACTTGCTAATTCCCGTTGCCAATCGGAAGTTGGGAGGGATGTCAGCCGAACGGATGGCTCGACTGAAACACTCGGGCCCAGACATGGTGGCCCTGCTTCCACTCGGACGGTCGGTATCGCAACCATCGCGGTGGGCTCGACCTCTGTCAACTCTTCGCTGGGTGATTTGTCCTCTTGCGTCGGGTCTTGGGTCGTAAGTGTCGCCGACTGAACGCCGATCATCATGATGTCGGGACCCATATGGCCCACCCCGCGGAGGGGTGCGTGAGCGGCGGCAATCTTCATGAATCATGGAACGACTGCCTCCCCTGTGGTGCTGATGGGAACCAGGGCTGTGAACCGACCGATGCGTATTCGCGTGGACAGAACTGTTATAGATCCGGTTGTGCGACTGGGAGACTGCCGAATTCTGCTGCTGCGCCGTGTGCAACAGGGCTCGGATCTGCTCGATCCCTCTACCAGCCTCTGAATCAGTCGGCTTGAGGGAATCGGCTATCTTGGCAGCTGCAGCCAAGTTGAGGAGGGGTGTGCGAAACAGCTCCACGTTGCTCCGCCGAGTGTGCCGACTAGCAGAACGGCGAGGTGGACGACGTGCGCCGGACGCTTCGCCGATCTTGTGCTCGTTCTGGCCAGCCTGACGGGGATCTTCATGGGAGTTGGCCATGTGTACTTCTGCTATGGGCCCGTGACCCGCATACTCGGAAGGAAACTCAGTCGGAACCGAGTCCGAGTGCTGGGCCGACGGGGCAACCACAACGGACTCAAGAACCGCCACTTGTGAAGATGCGTTCTGGCGCGCCTGGGTGTGTTGCACCCAACGCTGGAACCGCGGACGGCGGGACCGCTTGACGCGGCGTGTGACGGCGGTGTAGGTCGACACGGGAGCCGACCGCTGGAGAAGAAGAATGCCGCGGGCGCCGGCACGGAAGTGCGTAGCCCCGCGACGGGGAAGCTCCTCGATGTCGAGGGGCGCATCCCGAAGGCACGCCGAGTCGTCGACGATGAAGGAGAGAGCGCCGAAGATGATCTGGTGACCCATGCTCGAATCTCCACCGGACGACATGACGAAAAGAAGTAGTCGCAAACTCGCCGGAAGTCGCTTAGACGCCTGCCCCACGGTGGGCGCCAACTGTCGTGGGTATAAGCCTGACAGTAGATGTGTAGGGTACGGATGAGATGGGGAGAGTCCTAGCTACGGCAAGGTTGTATGAGTTCAGGCCCCTCTGCGGTGGAGGTAACAGCCCTACGTCTGAGTGCTCTCGGAGCTTGTTGCCGAGTGGAATATGGAACACAATGATTTTCTAACCCCTCTACCAGTGGGGGAGGGCGGCTTATATAGAGTGCGCTGCCCTCCACAATGGTTCCGGTACAGGGGTGGAATAGTGGGGATTGAATGCGTACGCTACAGGTAACGTATGCTCTAAATACTAATAAATGCACCCGGAAACGTACGGCCGTTTCCCTCCACAGAGGTTACAATGTACCGAGTGTATCCAGTCGGTTAGCTTGGTATCCTCCAAATGCTAGTCTCCGATGGGATGATTGAGGACCTGTTACCGACTGGATGATGGGGACTCCTTAATTCAGTCAGGACTGACTAAGGGCCTTGTCCTTTGTGAGGGGTAGTCCTTGGGTTGGACCTGCATGGCAGGCCAATGACCCTACCCTAGTACTATGACCCCATCACCTATACTAAGCAGATTAAAGGTACAGTGCGGAAAGTAGCAGTTCATGAAAAACAGGCTATGCATCAGATATAGGAGCTAACTACAACAGTAGCAAAATACTAATGCAAGCAGTAGGAAGAAAGACATAGGCAATATAGGAATGATCAAGGAGGGGTTTGCTTGCCTTGTTGCTGTGCGCTAAAGGACTGATCGGCAGGGTCGTAGATGTACCCGGCAGCAGCGTGAGTCTCGGGGTCTACCGGTAAGAAGAGGGGAAGAAACAATAAATAACAGCAACCGTGCAACACTAAGCACGACATGGCAAAAAACAGGCTAGGCATGAGCTAATGCAGTAACATCCATCGCAGACGGGTCGGAAGAATATCTGACGATATTTTCCGGGTCTCGGGCTACTAGTGGTCAGAGTGGAAATGATGAACAAATTCCACGTTAGCTATGCTAGAGACGCGTGGTAGACGAATGGACCGTGTATCCGGGTTCGTCTCGTTCTGCAGATCAACTTTCATGTTGAAAGTATTTTGATCTGACTTACGGATTATTTTCTATTGATTTTTAAAGTTTTATTCAATAATAAGGAATTAAAAACAGATTTAATTAATTTAAATAAAAGCTAATATGACATCAGCATGATGTCATGCCGACATCAGCAGTTGACTGGTCAACTAACTAGTGGGTCCCGAACGCCATAGACACAAGTTTTTAAATTAAGATTAAATAGTAATTAATCAATTTAATTTAGTGGGGGACCCACGTGTCATACTCTAATTATTCTAATTACTTAATTATCCATTTAATTAATTAACCAATTAATATATCTAATCATTTATTTATTATTATATATATATATATATATATATTTCTTTTTCTTTTCTTTCCTCTACAAACATGTATACATACATAATATAACATACATACACAAATATAACCTTTTCATTTTTATCTCCCTCTAACACATCTCTATGCTAACCCTCAAACTTTGTGTTCATCTGTGCCATCTCTCTCAACAGAGAGGAAGGAGGCCACCTCCAACTACACCTACAGGAAACCATCAGTGCTGGAATGAGGAACTAATTTCCGGAACGGAATCGGGGCTGGAAACGGAAGGAGAGGGGGGCCGGAGCCGCGGTGCCTCACCACTGTTGACGGGGAAGCACAGGCTCGACGTAGAGGTAGACCGTCGGGGAGGAGGTTGGGGAGGAGGATGCTGACGAATCCGGCGTGGCGGAGCCCAGGACGGGGCCGATCCGGCGTGGTGGAGTGGTTCCGGTAAGCTTGTTGACGAGGAGGCCGGTCGTGTGACGAGGAGGGGCCGGCCGGTGGCACCGGTAGCGGAGGGCCGGCTGGTGCGGAAGTCGTCGGGGTGGTGCTGTTTGAGGGAAGGCGAGCCGTGGGGGCCGCCGCAGTGGAGAAGGGCACGCCGAGGAGGGGGGGCGACAAGATGGGAAGGTAGAGGTGGGGGCCGCCGGAGTGGAGAAGGGTGGCGGGTGTCGACGGGCGAGGCGCCAAGGGGCCTGGCGCAGGGGAGGTACTGATGGTGGCTGTCCGAGGAGGAGGCGGGGAGGGGCCTCGGCGGCGGCGGTCGGTGGGTGAGGGTTCCTCGCGAGGGGAGGGGGCTCGCGACGGGAAGGAGATGGGGGGGGCAAGGGGGGCCAATCCCCTCGTGGGTTCAGTGAGTGGGGGGGACGAGGGAGACCGAGGGGCGAGCGGGGGGGGGGGGGGGGTAGGATCTTGTGGGGGGGGGGGTGGGGAGCTGGCGAGCGGTAGGTTGCCTCGCGGGGGCTCGCATGGGGGGGGGGGGGGGTTGGTGCGGGAGAGGGCGGGGCTGTCATGGGGGGTAGGTGGGACTGGTCGTGCGTGAGGGGCTCAGTGGGGAGGGATCGAGGGGTAGGTGGGTGTCGGTGGGGGGTAGAGACCGAGCGATAGGTTTCGGTAGTGGGGGGGGGGGGGGGTGGTGCGGTTGGTCGGTGAGGGGCTGGGTGGCGGCGGCGGCCAAGGGATGGGGAGGGAGCCGGATCGCTAGGGTTGCCCTGGCGCTGGGGGTTATAGCCCAGGGGCTGTAGTGGGCCGCGGGAAGGTGACCAGCTAGGCCACTTGGCCCAGTTGGTCGGGGGGGGTTGTTATTTTTTTTTCTTTTTTTGATATTTCATTTTCAGTTTTATTTTACCCTTTTGCTTATTTCTTTATTTTTATATTTTTCTGCATTCTAGTTTAGAAAATATATTAACCATTATTTATCTGCTACAACTCAAACATTTTTTTTTACATTTGAAAATTGTATTCGTTTGTCTTTACATTAAACATGATAACTACTTTGATTTTTATTAACTGACAAATCTAGCTCAGTTAAATATGATGACCTAGCATCATTAGGGTGCGGTTACTGTAGCTTAACTACCGGGGTGTCACAACTCTCCCCTACTAACAAGAATTCTCGTCCCGAGAATTAAGAGGTAGAAGGAAAGAGCTCGGGGTATTCATCACGAAGATGATCCTCGCGTTCCCAAGTGGCAGCATCTTCAGAATGATTTGACCACTTCACTTTAAGGAACTTGGTGACTTTGCAACGAATCTTACGTTCAGTTTGGTCGAGAATACGGACCGGATGCTCTTTATAAGAGAGGTCTTGTTGCAGCTCAAGCATATCATGATCCACTGCTCGAATAGGATCCTTGAAACAACGGTGGCGCTGAGACACGTGGAAGACATCGTGAACCTGAGAAAGGTTCACCGATAGTTCCAATTGATAAGCTACTTTTCCACGCCTTTCGAGAACAGTGAAAGGACCGACATAGTGAGGAGCTAACTTGCACCTTGATCCCAAATCGATGTGCACCTCTCATTGGTGTGACACGAAGATAAGCCTTTTCGCCAGGTTGATAGACCATATCTTGATGATGATGGTCATACTAACTCTTCTGACGAGACTAAGCAGCCTTCAGATTCTCATGAATAATGCAGACTTGTTCTTCGACATGTTGCAAATCATACGGACCTAAGAGCGATCGGTCCATTGAATGGTGGCTCGAGAATTTCGTACGAAGCCAAGTGTAAAGGATACTTTGGAGTCAAAGATGTACATGAGAGTCAGGTTTCAATCCTGTGGAACTTTGAGTTATGGGTCCACCATGTGGGCCTAGAGTAGGCAGAGGGGTGACATATTATACAGTCTTGGTAACAAGACATGTCAGAGGATAACCTGTCAGTTATGTTGGCAACCACGTCGGTACCAAGGGCGGGGGACGACTAGAACCATTTTCCCGCTCGTTGAAACGAGGCGGACCAAAAGGCAAAGTTCTCGTCCACCGGCGGCTACCGGAATGTTATCTGCAATAGCAACATGGTCTTATTGACAGAGTTGTATACCGAGATTTTTACGTAAGCAGGGAATTAACACTGCTTAGATAAGTAATGCCATAAGAAAGGTCAAGCAGACCAATAGGGAGGCAAATGTGTTCACACACGCACAGTTATTAAAGTATACCATTCCCGGGGAAATCATAGGGTATGGTATGCATGATAGGTCATCCAGTGCATAACCATATTGATAAAAAGACAAGAAGAACCATGATGTTTACCCATACCATACGTTTTGGATAATTGATCAGGAACAATTTAGCATTGCGCTTCCAATGTTCCTTTTGAAATCTAAAGTACCACATCCATGCTTCGGGGTAGCATCGACATGGTCATCAGATAGAGGTTGGACTTATGGCTATACAAAGAGGAACGAGGAGGAACAACTAACAAAGCTAATTAAGTCATACAATTTCCTCATGGTAGAATGGCGAACCTTACATATGGAAGGATTTATAACAATAGGTCCTGCGGCCCGGTGTGCCAAACAAGACATCACCATACCGGGTTACATAATACCAAAGTTATAATTATTGAAAAAATGTTCCAGCCATCATATCTGCCCGAGATTCAGACCTGGTTGGTATTAGCATTCCTCAGACTCAAGATACCTGAGACGAAAAGATGATGATGCCGAATTCTCAGGATATGAACTACGGAAGCAAGTATTGGATCATGAGTTGGATTGTAAGACACATGAACACAATGTCAAGACATTTGTGCTGACGTGGAATTCTTACAACAAAATGCAAGTGAGTTGTGATATGAGAACCATCATCGAGGATATCAAGGCCCTTGTGTAAGCCTCGGTTAGCTCTTATGAAGTAACTTCTTTTCCTTGATCAAATCAGTTAGTGGCTTGGCGTGCTAAGAGAAATTATATGAAGTGAAGATAACAATTCTTCAAAACATATAACACTTCGCACATGCGTGAATGATTTGGTATTTCCCGAGAAGAAGTGAAACAAAACTTTCACATATTCACGGCGGAAAGAGTGCACGTGAACTTTGGGAAAATATTTAGGCTAATGCTTTCAAGAGCTTCACCGTGGAACATGAAGAAGCCGAGGGTGTGTCTGATGGGCTCAACAACAATC
Source organism: Hordeum vulgare subsp. vulgare (assembly GCF_904849725.1). Lineage (NCBI taxonomy): Eukaryota > Viridiplantae > Streptophyta > Magnoliopsida > Poales > Poaceae > Hordeum > Hordeum vulgare. Next base: position 191,970,542 of record NC_058523.1, on the reverse strand, counting down.
CCTCAAGGTTTTGACAGGGTTGAATTCCCAAAATTTATAATATCGAGGAGATAGCATTCGTCAAAACAAAGGGTATAATGTCGTATGCTCGAGGGAAGAACAACAATAAAACATTGGTCGAAGGGTGCACTCGGAAATACGGATGGAGTAGCACAACCAATGTCAAAAAGGATGAGTCAAGACCCCACTCACTAAGAATGAAACAATCAATTGTTAACCTCAAGTCAACAGGGTTGCCAGAAGTATTGGAATCACACATCACAGTTCACTTGTTGGTATTCCGGTTTGAAACAACACGGGACCAAGAAATGAATGGTGATGTCGAGAAGTATCACTATATCAACAATTCTTAAGAGGTGCAATGATGCTCACAACATTCTTGACAGAAAAGATAGTAATACTCCAAGGTAGAAGATAACATAAGCTGAATAGCAAGGAACTTAAGGGACAACACAAAACATGAACATGTTTGTGTTGGAGGGAAGGTAAACAATGATGTCGATGATAATACAATCATCGAGGGGCAAGGATGGTATTTGTCAACATGCATTCGATTGATACCAAGCAAGAGCTCAGAATGCTATTGGTGATGACGACACATTTGTCGAGAAGCTTCACGAAGATGTATTCGTTCAGCGTCGACATCAAGCAAGGGAATGATGAAGCAAGAGGTTGTCGGAATCACAGACAAGACTGCTTGCTTAGAATTGAGATTGCCTTTCAGGACAACCAACATGATGTGGAAAGCTCGATGCAAGCTTAACGCACAGCTGGGATTGTGTTCCAAGGATGAAGGGTACAGATAGCACGGTCGAGATCCAACACGACGATGATGGTGTAGCTTAACAACTTGGAATGACATGGTCGAGTGCAAACTCGTAAACAAGGGAGATTACTAAAGGTTGTTGAATCGCAATGTGTACTCGATTCAGTTATGGATGTGCTCGCGTGTCCAACAACTCAAACACGAGGAAACTAGAACAAATGAAAATAGCATAGTTGATGAGGAGCTCATAAGAAGTTATATAGCTCCGTGATATTCTCGATCTACAAGGGATAATACTCGGAGGTAGATCAACATTAAGGCTTGGACCGGTGTATTGATCTGAAGAAGGCAAGTACTTTAACTCGTCTGAGAATGAATCATATAGGACAACATGGTCGAACCACGATTGCAAAGGACAAGACCACAAATACCAGATTAAACGACAGAAGGAATGATTATTGATACGAGAAGCTTCTATGGTAAGATCAACGTCGTTTCCATGGGCATGAACACAAAGTTCAAAGTCGAATCTCACTTCATCAATGCATCACCTGCCATTTACTTCTCGCCTTTGATCAGGTTGTAGCTTTGAAAGGATATTCGGTAAAGCACCAGAAGAGTAAGACTCATGAAAACTTTTCGAGTCATATTGATTTTAGGAAGGCATAGGTTCAACCTATCGGGGCATCTTAGGAACATATACCATAAACTCCAAGAGTAATTAACACATGCATTGCCAACGGAGCATGGTCGATAAAAGCACAGGATACAGTCTATCGGAGGGAGAAAACACAATTTAACAATGGCATCATGTATCAAGGGAACAATATCACACGAATTTTCTGGATGTAAAGGGATGCCGTCGGATAATAACTCAGGATGAGTCTGGCAATCCACAAATGATCTGATGTGAGTATCGATACTCAATCAGAGGGAGATAGGATGCAATGCATCGGGTTATAGAACATCTGAAAAATATGGATACTTAGTTACCAAAGGAATTAAGATTTCCAGATTGGTGTATCATAAACAGATGCTCTGGTCAAATACCAGTAAGTTGAATGGACTTGGATGGACAGACAACCAAAGTTGATTCATCGAGAACCAGCTCTGTCTGGAAGGACGTCTGAGCCAGAAGATAATTTATGAATATCAACAGATGATTGTGCGTATTCACACAAAGGTTGAATTAATAAGATCATAGGAAATTCACAAAGGAATTTAATGAATGCGGTAGACATATGGATTTAACCATAACACAAGCAGGTGAAAAAGGTCAAAAGCCATAGGTTACTCGGGATTCTGAAAGATCGAATAGTAATTCGAAGAACTTTCGAAACCCATGACAACTAACGACGGTCGGATCCTCGATAATATAATTCGTTGCATCTCATAAAAACAAGAGCATTTGGAAAGAAAATATGAATGACATTTGTATGCAGTCATCCACAGGGGTTGAAGGAGGAAGGGAACTCGCAAGAGCGATGGGCACAAGTTCTCGAGAGACACATCAGAGAGTACTATCGAAGTCTTCTGACGGATTAAGCCATCATCTGGAATTACGGGGCTCTCCGGGAGGAATTATTTACGAGAACCTAATGTTAGAGTTAGTAAAAAATTTAACCTGAAAGAGAAGAGTGAGTAGAGCCCAGAGTATAGGAAAGGAGTAAAAGATACTAATACCACCCAATTGAGATGTGGGCCCATAAGCCACAACATGAGTGTTAGTAACGTTTTTGAAACACTAGACTCAACTTCAGCCAAGGAGTTGGAAAGGGGGCTACCTACACGCAGTCGGCTCTGATAACAACTTGTGACGCCCTCGATTTAATCGTACGCTAATCATACACGCAAATGCGTACGATCAAACCCAAGGACTCACGGGAAGATATCACAACACAACTCTAGACACAAATAAAATAATACAAGCTTCATATTACAAGCGAGGGGCCTCGAGGGCTAGAATACAGAAGCTCGAAAAACACACGAGTCAGCGGAAGCAACAAATATCTGAGTACAGACATAACATGGGGTGCCTTAGAGAAGGCTAGCAAAAAAGAAACACGATCAAACGAGGCGAGCCTCCTACCTGGGAGCCTCCTAAACTACTCCTGGTCTTCAGCGGCCTCCACGAAGAAGACACCATCGGGATGGCAGACGTCGGCAGGAAACTCCATCTCCTGGGCTCCCTCATTTGGTCGCAGCAACGGATCAAGGGGACAAAGGGGGAGCAAAGCAACGGTGAGTACTCATCCAAAGTACCCGCAAGACTTACATCAGAACTATGCTAAGTATGCATCAGTATCAAAGGATGGGGTTTATATGTGTACTGACTGCAGCAATGCGAGAAATAGAGAGAGAAGGCCTAGTCCTATCGAAGACTAGCATCTTCAGGGTCTTGCAGCAATAGACGAGAGTAGAACAGGTGTAACACAAATTAATAGTCATATTGTTGCAGCAATATTAAAGTGAGGTCACGCCCAGAGATCCTCCCTCGACTCCCTGCGAGGAAGAAATCCCGAGGCAACTAGTTCCAGTTAAGTAACAATTGTAGTTGTATAAGATCAGGGCACAACTCCAAGTCATCGTGTAACCATGGACACGACTATTCGAATAGTTAATTTTCATCCCTGCAGGGGTGCACCACATGTCCCGACGCGCTCGATAACACTCTGGCCGGACACACTTTTCTGGGTCCTGCCCGGCCTCGGAATATCGACACGTCGCATCCCCACCTAAGACTAATCAGAGAGGCCAGCCCGTCGGTCTAAATCCTAAGCACAAAGGGTTCATGGTCCCAGTTCCCCTTCACGCTCCTGCACGATGCGTGGGCGGTCGATGTCAGTCCTAGCATCCCTTAATCACAAGCGCGATGCATCTCGGGACCACTCCCACGTGTCATACTCTAATTATTCTAATCAAATTAAGATCCTAAAAATATAAGATGAAATAGTAATTAATCAAATTAATTTAGTGGGGGACCCACGTGTCATACTCTAATTATTCTAATTACTTAATTATCCATTTAATTAATTAACCAATTAATATATCTAATCATTTATTTATTATTTCATAAATAAATAAATAAATAAATATATATATATATATATTTCTTTTTCTTTTTCTTTCCTCTACAAACATGTATACATACATAATATAACATACATACACAAATACAACCTTTTCATTTTTATCTCCCTCTAACACATCTCTTTGCTAACCCTCAAACTCTGTGTTCATCTGTGCCATCTCTCTCAACAGAGAGGAAGGAGGCCACCTCCAACTACACCTACAGGAAACCATCGGTGCCGGAGCGAGGAACTAATTTCTGGAACGGAACTGGGGCGGGAAATGGAAGGAGAGGGGGGCCGGAGCCGCGGTGCCTCACCACCGTTGACGGGGAAGCAGAGGCTCGACGTAGAGGTAGACCGGTGGGGAGGAGGTTGGGGAGGAGGATGCCGGCGAATCCGGCGTGGCGGAGCCCGGGACGGGGCCGATCCGGCGCGGTGGAGCGGTTCCGGTGAACTTGTTGACGAGGAGGCCGGTCGTGTGACGAGGAGGGCCCGACCGGTGCGGAGGTCGTCAGGGCGGTGCTGTTTGAGGGAAGGGCGAGTTGTGGGGGCCGCCGGAGTGGAGAAGGGCTCGCCGAGGAGGGGGGGGGGCGGCAAGATGGGAAGGTAGAGGTGGGGGCCGCCAGAGTGGAGAAGGGTGGCGGGTGTCGACGGGCGAGGCGCTGATGACCCACAAGTATAGGGGATCAATCGTAGTCCTTTCGATAAGTAAGAGTGTCGAAGCCAACGAGGAGCAGAAGGATCTGACAAGTGGTTTTCAGCAAGGAAAAATCTACACGCAGTGAAATTGTCGGTAACAAGTGATTGTGTGGTGAGATGATTCGTAGCAAGCAACAAGTAACAAAAGTAGAAACGGTGCAACAAAGTGGCCCAATCCCTTTTTTAGCAAGGGACAAGCCTGGACAAAGTCTTATAGGAGGAAAACACTCCCGAGGACACACGGGAATTTCTGTCATGCTAGTTTCATCATGTTCATATGATTCGCGTTCGTTACTTTGATAGTTTGATATGTGGGTGGACCGGCGCTTGGGTACTGCCCTTACTTGGACAAGCATCCCAGTTATGATTAACACCTCTCGCAAGCATCCGCAACTACGAAAGAAGAATTAAGACAAAGTCTAACCATAGCATTAAACTAGTGGATCCAAATCAGCCCCTTATGAAGTAACGCATAAACTAGGGTTTAAGCTTCTGTCACTCTAGCAACCCATCATCTACTTACTACTTCCCAATGCCTTCCTCTAGGCCCAAATAATGGTGAAGTGTTATGTAGTCGACGTTCACATAACACCACTAGAGGAAAAACAACATACAACATATCAAATTACCGAACGAATACCAAATTCACATGACTACTATTAGCATGACTTATCCCATGTCCTCAGGAACAAAAGTAACTACTCACAAAGTATAATCATAACCATGATCAGAGAGGTAATGAGTAGCATCAAGGATCTGAACATAAACTCTTCCACCAAGTAATCCAACTAGCATCAACTACAAAGAGTAATCAACACTACTAGCAACCTTACAAGTACCAATCGGAGTCGCGATACGGAGATTGGTTACAAGTGATGAACTAGGGTTTGGAGATGAGATGGTGATGATGAAGATGTTGATGGTGACGAGTCCCCTCCAATGAGAGTAGTGTTGGTGATGACGATGGCGATGATTTCCCCCTCCGGGAGGGACGTTTCCCCGACAGGATCGTCCTGCCAGAGCTCTAGATTGGTTCTGCACAAGGTACGCCTCGTGGCGGCGGCGAAACCACAAAAAAGCTCCTCCCTGATTTTTTCCTGGATGAAACCCTTCATATAGCAAAAGAGGGGGCCAGTGGGCCAGTGGGCTGCCCACAAGCCCCCATGGCGCGGCCTGGGGGGTGGCCGCGCCGTGCATGCTTGTGGGCACCCCCTGGTGCCCCTCTGGCACTTCTTCGGCCCAGTATTTTTGATAAATCGGGGAAAAAATCCCCGTTGATTTTACGGCGTTTGGAGTTGTGCAGAATAGGTATCTCAACTTTGCTCCACTTTCAGGCCAGAATTCCAGTTGCCGGTATTCTCCCTCTTCATGTAAACCTTGCAAAATAAGAGATAAAGGCATACAAATTGTACCGTGAAGTGAAATAACAGCCAAAGAAGCGATAAATATCAACATGAAAACATGATGCAAAATGGACGTATCAACTCCCCCAAGCTTAGACCTCGCTTGTCCTCAAGCGAAAGCTTAGCTCAATAAATATGTCCACATGTTTAGGGAGAGAGGTGTCAACAAAACAAGATACGAACATGCATGCATCATGATCAAGATCAGAACAACAATACGCACATATAATCTCTCATGCTAAAGTGATAATTTCTTCACAAAGTAAAGCATGGATCAAGAACCTTACCGAGAAGTAACAACCGATAGCCTTTAGTCATTGAAGCAATTGCAATTTATCACAACATCAAAAAGAGTCAAATAAGAGCTTGTAAAGCAAATCCACATACTCAATCATTCTTTCGTTCTCTACAATTGCTACAACTCACGTGGTACTCATGAGATCAAAGTTTCAGCTGGACACAGAGAAAGATAGGGGCTTATAGTTTTGCCTCCCAACTGCTTACCTCAAGGCTAATGTCAAAAAATAATAATTCATGAATGCCTACCTCCAAGTTGACATATGAATATAGATCTTTCCCAAGCATATGACGATAGCCAAGATAAAGGCGAGATAGGGAATTGGTGAAGATCACCATGACTCTTTCAAGGGCAAAAAGTAAAGGTACAAGATAGGCCCTTTGCAGAGGGAAGCAGAGGTTGTCATGCGCTTTTGAGGTTTGGATGCATGTCCTGTTAGTGCGGAGGAACGTCACTTTATATTGCCCCTGTGATAAAGAACTTTATTATGCAGTCTGTCGCTTTTATGTCTTCCTCATCACAGGTTTGTATAAAGCTTATTTTCCACACACTAATAGATCATACATATTAGAGAGCAATTTTTATTACTTGCACCGATGACAACTTACTTGAGGGATCTTATTCAATCCATAGGTAGGTATGGTGGACAGTCATGGCAAAACTGGGTTGAAGGTTTATGGCTGCACAAGTAGTATCTCTACTTGGTGTGGGGTTTTTTGGCTAATATGAGGTGGAAGCAATCGTCACATGCTAAGGGATATCTAATCATATAACATTGTTTGGAACCAAGCACACAACATTCATTATGTTGTCTTCCTTGTCCAACATCTACTTCTAGGCATGCAATAGTTTAGTGAGTGTTTACAATCATAGATGGTGCCAGAGATGATATATTTATATGTGAACCTCTCCTTCTTTATCACTTCCTATTAATTGCAACAATGACCAAGGTCTACGTTTGCCTACCCTCAACAAGTTTCAATGCTCATTCTTTTTATATGGGAAGCCATCACTTCCCATAAGATCATTACATGATCTTTCATGCTTTTGTTCTATTCTCACTCTTTTGATCATGGCAAGAGCCAAAGCCCTTCAACTAAGACACTCTTTATTATATGGCTCACGAGCAAGAGTATATCGGGGGTGACACAAAGCAAAACTCAAGACTAAAACACTAAGACTTTTAAACTACTAGATAAAGAGAAACTGAAAAGGAAAACTAGAACAAAGGCAAAGGAAAAAGATGTGACGGTGATACGATATCGGGGCAACTCCCCCAAGCTTGGCACAAGCCAAGGGGATTTCCCATACCAATGTTCAGTTATTTCCCTTTGGTGGTGATGGTGGTGGAGTTGTTGCAATCTTTGACTCCAAGAGGGCCATTAATCTTTGATTTATACCTTGGAGATCTGCGATATGTTTTCCAGCAAAACAACTTCACGAGTGAGACAAGTATTGCGAGCACGAGTTGTTTCACAAAACCTCAAGAGTTCAATCAAAGATGGAGACAATAGGTGGAGGTAGGGTTGGAGGAAATCCACTTCCTCAACTTCTTCCTTGTTGAGCACAGATTGCACTTCGTCCCATGCCTGATCCTTCTCCTTAGCTTTGCCCTTGGTTTCTTTAGGTAGCCTTTCCTTAGCCTCCATGACCTCCATCCTTTTCAGATCAGCATGAACTTCTCCATAGATTTGACGGAGGTTGTTCTCCCACACAGATTCCTGGGACAACATCTTGACCTAGATCTGCGACAGTAAACAGGCTCGAAACGAAAAACAGAGGAGATCTGCATGATGCAGGGGTCAGACCAAACGGGAGTATATATAATGATTTTTTTCAGACCAGAAGGAGTACCCTGCATGAAAACAGAGTCCGGGAGGCGCACAAGATGGCCACAGCCCTCACGGCGCGACCAGGGGGTGGGCCCGCGCCGTGCAGGCTTGTCGCCTCCTCGCGCACTTTCCGTACTACTTCCAATTTTTCTATTTTTTCAAATATTCCAAAACGGAGAAAATTTCCTAGTGGAAAAGTTTTGGACTCCGTTTTCTTACGGAATCACATACCTCTTCGTTTTCGGAGTCTGAAACAGGATGATAAATGTCCCTTAGGTATTCTTCCGGAGTTATGGTATTGATGATATTGCTTTCAACATTTATGGGAGTACCTGAGATATATTGCTTGATTCTCTGCCCATTTACCACTCTTGGACAATTACCTTTCGTGTTGTTGATCTTGATAGCACCGGAACGATATACTTCCTCAACAACATAGGGACCTTCGAATTTAGAGAGAAGCTTGCGTGCAAAGAATCCTAAACGAGAGTTATATAGCAAGACATAATCACCTACATTGAACTCACGCTTTTGTATCCTCTTATCATGTCACCTCTTAACCTTCTCTTTGAACAACTTGACATTCTCATATGCCTGAGTTCTCCACTCATCAAGCGAGCTAATATCAAATAACCTCTTCTCACTGGCAAGTTTGAAATCAAAGTTGAGCTCTTTGATTGCCCAATAAGCTTTATGCTCTAGCTCAAGAGGTAAATGACATGCTTTACCGTACACCATTTTGTACGGAGACATGCCCATGGGATTCTTATAGGCAGTTCTATAAGCCCACAGTGCATCATCAAGCTTCTTAGACCAATTCTTTCTAGACCTGTTGACAGTGTTTTGCAGAATCAGTTTAATCTCTCTATTACTTAGCTCTACTTGACCACTGGACTGAGGGTGATAGGGAGACGCAATTCTATGGTTGACATCGTACTTAGCAAGCGTTTTATGGAAAGCACCATGAATGAAGTGTGAACCACCGTCGGTCATCAGATATCTAGGGATTGAAAATCTAGGGAAGATAACTTCTTTCAGCATCTTGATAGAGGTGTTGTGATCAGCACTACTAGTGGGGACAGCTTCTACCCACTTAGTGACATAATCAACAACAACCAAGATGTGAGTATACCCATTGGATTTTGGAAAAGGCCCCATATAATCAAAGCCCCAGACATCAAATGGTTCAATGACAAGTGAATAGTTGATAGGCATTTCCTGACGTTTGCTAATATTACCTATTCTTTGACATTCATCACACGACAAGACAAACTTACGGGCATCCTTGAAGAGAGTGGGCCAATAGAAACCTGATTGCAATACCTTGTGTGCAGTTCTATCTCCCGCATGGTGTCCTCCGTAGGCCTCGGAGTGACACTTCTGTAGGATCTATCCCTGTTCATGTTCACGTACACAACGTCTAATAACACCATCTACTCCTTCCTTATAAAGGTGAGGATCATCCCAAAAGTAGTGTCTCAAGTCAAAGAAGAATTTCTTCTTTTGCTGGTACGTGAAACTAGGTGGTATATATTTGGCAACAATATAGTTTGCATAATCAGCATACCACGATGCACTACGTGAAGCATTGACGACATTCAATTGCTCATCGAGAAAGCTATCATCAATAGGTTGTGGGTCATCAAGAACGTTCTCCAACCTAGACAAGTTATCTGCTACTGGGTTCTCAGCACCCTTTTTGTCGACAATGTGCAAATCAAATTCTTGTAGCAAGAGAACCCATCTAATAAGTCTAGGTTTAGCGTCCTTCTTCTCCATGAGGTACTTAATAGCAGCATGATCAGTATGAATAGTGACTTTGGAATCAACTATGTAAGACCTGAAATTTTCACATGCAAACACGATTGCTAAAAATTCCTTGTCCGTAGTGGCAGAGTTTCTCTGGGCACTGTCTAGAGTTTTACTAGCATAGTGAATAACATTCAACTTCTTATCAACTCTTTGCCCTAGGACAACACCAACAACATAATCGGTAGCATCACACATGATTTCAAAAGGTAAGTTCCAATCAGGTGGTTGAACAATAGGCGCAGTTATCAAAGCCCTCTTAAGTATTTCGAAGGCTTCCTCACAATCATTGTCAAAGACAAAAGGAATATCCTTTTGTAAGAGATTAGTAAGAGGCCTAGAAATCTTAGAGAAGTCTCTGATGAACCTTCTATAGAAACCAGCATGACCGAGGAAACTTCTTATACCTTTGATATCTGTGGGGTATGGCATTTTCTCGATTGCATCAACCTTAGCCTTATCAACTTCAATACCTTCTTCAGAAATTTTATGTCCTAAAACGATGCCTTCATTGACCATAAAGTGGCACTTCTCCCAATTCAAGACAAGATTGATGTCTTTACATCTCTGCAAGACTCGATCAAGGTTGCTGAGGCAATCATCAAAGGAAGACCCGTAAACGAAGAAGTCATCCATGAAAACCTCAACAATCTTTTCACAAAAGTCAGAGAATATAGCCATCATACATCTTTGAAAGGTGGCAGGTGCATTACATAAGCCAAAAGGCATACGTCTATAAGCAAAGGTACCGAAAGGGCAGGTGAAAGTGGTTTTCTCCTGATCAGATTGTGCAACTGGTATTTGGGAGAAACCAGAAAAACCGTCTAGAAACCAGAAGTGTGTGTGTTTGGATAGTCTTTCTAGCATTTGGTCGATAAAAGGCAGAGGGTAATGATCTTTCCTAGTGGCCTTATTCAACTTCCTAAAATCAGTCACCATCCTATAGCTAGTAATAATCCTCTATGGGATCAACTCATTCTTATCATTAGGGACAACGGTAATGCCTCCCTTCTTAGGGACGCAATGCACCGGACTCACCCAATCGCTATGAGCAACAAGATAAATGATACCTACTTCCAGGAGCTTTAGTATTTCTTTTCTTACTACTTCTTTCATCTTAGGATTTAATCTCCTTCGATGATCAACAACTGGTTTGAAATCAGGATCGGTTTTAATCTTGTGCTGGCATAGAGTGGGACTAATGCCCTTAAGATCGTCAAGAGTATATCCAATAGCAGCACGGTGCTTCTTCAGAGTTTTTAGTAACTTCTTTTCTTCATGCTCTGAGAGGCTAGCACTAATAATGACAGGATATATCTCCTTTTCATCAAGATAAGCATACTTAAGAGTATCAGGCAACTGTTTAAGCTCGAACACAGGATCACCCTTTGGTGGAGGTGGATCCCCAAGCAGTTCAACAGGCAAGTTATTCTAAAGGATAGGATATTGTTCTAAGACAACTCTATCTATCTCATCCCTTTCATCCATATGCATATCATTTTCATGCTCAAGCAAGTATTGCTCTAAGGGATCAGTAGGAGGCACGACAATAGAAGCTAAGGCAATAGTTTCATCCCTACTAGGCAACTCCTTTTCATGAGGTTGTCTACCAAACTTAGAGAAATTGAACTCATGTGACACACCTTCAAAGCCAACAGTGACAGTTTGCTTCTCACAGTCAATATGAGCATTGAAGGTATTGAGGAAGGGTCTGCCAAATATGATGGGACAAAAGCTATCTTGTGCGGTAGCAAGAATGAGGAAATCAGCAGGATACTTTGTTTTACCACACAAGACTTCAACATCCCTAACAATTCCCATAGGGCAGATAGTATCTCTATTGGCAAGCTGAATAGTGACATCAATAGGCTCTATCTCAACAGGTGCAATCTCATATTTGATTTCATCATATAAGGATTGAGGTATTGCACTAACACTAGCACCCACGTCACATAAACCATGGTAACAATGATCTCCTATCTTAACAGAAACCACAGGCATGCCAACAACAGGCCTATGTTTGTCTCTAACGTGAGGTTTAGCAATTCTAGCAACATCTTCACAGAAGTGAATATTATGTCCCTCAACTTCTTCAGACAGAAGATCCTTGATAATAGCAATGCTAGGTTCAACTCTAATTTTCTCAGGGGGTGTAGGTGTTCTAATGTAGCCTCTACGTATCACAGTTGAAGCTTTAGAATGATCCTTTATCCTAACAGGGAAAGGTGGTTTCTCAATGTAAGCACTGAGAGCAACATGATCATTATAGGCAATGACTTTCTCTTCAACTGGAGTGGGTTTAACTACATTGACTTCTAAAGGAGGATGATATTTAAACCACTTCTCTTTGGGGAGATCAATATGAGCAGCAAAGGATTCACACAATGAAGCTACTATCTGAGAGTGAAGTCCATACTTAGCGCTAAAATCACTAAAGGTATTTGTCTCAACAAAGGATTTAACGCAATCAAACATGAAATTCATACCTGACTCCTTACCTTCTTCAAGCTCCCAATCTTCAGAGTTGCATTTAATTCTCTCCAATAAATTCCATTTGAAGTCAATATCTCTCTTCATAAAAGAACCGGTACAAGAAGTGTCAAGCATGGTGCGATCATCATGAGAAAGCCGAGCATAGAAGTTCTGAATGATAATTTCTCTCGAGAGCTCATGATTAGGGCACGAATATAGCATTGATTTAAGCCTCCCCAAGCTTGAGTGATGCTTTCTCTGTCACGAGGCCAAAAATTATAAATATAATCCCAATCACGATGTACTAAATGCATAGGATAAAACTTTTGATGAAATTCCAATTTCAACCGATTGTAGTCCCATGATCCAGTATCATCACATAGCCTATACCATGTCAACGCCTTATCCTTCAAAGATAAATGAAAGACCTTCTTCTTGACCTCATCCTCGGGCACACCTGCAAGCTTAAATAAACCACAAACTTCATCTACATAGATCAGATGCAAGTTTGGATGTGATGTTCCATCTCCTGTAAAAGGATTAGCCAGCAGTTTCTCAAGCATACCCGAAGGAAATTCAAAGAAAATATTTTCAGTAGGTGCAGCAGGTTGAGGAGCAACTATTTGTGCTTCCGTTCCAGGTGAAGATACCCCGAAACAGCCCCTCAAAGGATTAGTATCCATAGTGACAAGTGACAATAAATTTCAGCACACTATATGAATGTTTCCTTACCAAGTTCCACTTACCAAAGCCGCTTCACTCCCTGGCAACGGCGCCAGAAAAGAGTCTTGATGAGCCACAAGTATAGGGGATCAACCGTAGTCCTTTCGATAAGTAAGAGTGTCAAACTCAATGAGGAGCAGAAGGATCTGACAAGTGGTTTTCAGCAAGGAAAAATCTGCACGCATTGAAATTGTCGGCAACAAGTGATTGTGTGGTGAGATGATTCGTAGCAAGCAACAAGTAACAAAAGTAGCAACGATGCAGCAAAGTGGCCCAATCCATTTTGTACAAAGGGAAAAGCCTGGACAAAGTCTTATAGGAGGAAAAACGCTCCCGAGGACACACGGGAATTTCTGTCATGCTAGTTTCATCATCTTCATATGATTCGTGTTCGTTACTTTGATAGTTTGATGTCTGGGTGGACCGACGCTTGGGTATTGCCCTTACATGGACAAGCATCCCACTTATGATTAACCCCTCTCGCAAGCATCCACAACTACGAAAGAAGAATTAAGACAAAGTCTAACCATAGCATTAAACTAGTGGATCCAAATCAGCCCCTTACGAAGTAACACATAAACTAGGGTTTAAGCTTCTGTCACTCTAGCAACCCATCATCTACTTACTACTTCCCAATGCCTTCCTCTAGGCCCAAATAATGGTGAAGTGTTATGTAGTCGACGTTCACATAACACCACTAGAGGAAAAACAACGTACAACATATCAAATTACCGAACGAATACCAAATTCACATGACTACTATTAGCATGACTTATCCCTTGTCCTCAGGAACAAAAGTAACTACTCACAAAGCATAATCTTAATCATGATCAGAGAGGTAATGAGTAGCATCAAGGATCGGAACATAAACTCTTCCACCAAGTAATCTAACTAGCATCAACTACAAAGAGTAATCAACACTACTAGCAACCTTACAAGTACCAATCGGAGTCGCGAGATGGAGATTGGTTACAAGTGATGAACTAGGGTTTGGAGATGAGATGGTGCTGATGAAGATGTTGATGGTGACGAGTCCCCTCCAATGAGAGGAGTGTTGATGATGAGGATGGCAACGATTTCCCCCTCTGGGAGGGAAGTTTCCCCCGCAGGATCGTCCTGCCGGAGCTCTAGATTGTTTCTGCTCAAGTTCCGCCTTGTGGCGGCGGCGAAACCACGAAAAAGCTCCTCTCTGATTTTTCCTGGACGAAACCCTTCATATAGCAAAAGAGGGGGGGGGCAGTGGGCCAGTGGGCTGCCCACAAGACCCCATGGCGCATCCTGGGGGGTGGGGGTGTCCGCACCGTGTAGGCTTGTGGGCACCCCCTGGTGCCCCTCTGGCACTTCTTCGACCCAGTATTTTTGATAAATCGAGAAAAAAATCCCCGTTGATTTTTACGGCGTTTGGAGTTGCGCAGAATAGGTATCTCAACTTTGCTCCACTTTCAGGCCAGAATTCCAGTTGTCGGCATTCTCCCTCTTCATGTAAACCTTGCAAAATAAGAGAGAAAGGCATAAGAATTGTACCGTGAAGTGAAATAACAGCCAAAGAAGCGATAAATATCAACATGAAAACATGATGCAAAATGGACGTATCAGGCGCGAGGGGGCCTGGCGCAGGGGAGGCACTGGTGGTGGCGGTCCGAGGAGGAGGCGGGGAGGGGCCTCGGCGGCGGCAGTCGGTGGGTGAGGGTTTCTCGCGAGGGGAGGGGGCTCAGGACGGGAAGGAGATGGGGGGCGAGGGGGGCCGATCCCATCATGGGTTTGGTGAGTGGGGGGGGAGGGAGACCGAGGGGTGAGCAGGGGGGGTGGGGAGCTGGCGAGCGGTAGGTTGCCTCGCGGGGGCTCGCGTGGGGGGGTTGGTGCAGGAGAGGGAGGGCTGTCGTGGGGGGTAGGTGGGAGGGGTCATGCGTGAGGGGCTCGGTGGGGAGGGATCGAGGGGTAGGTGGGTGTCGGTGGGGGGCAGAGACTGAGCGGTAGGTCTCGGTAGTGGGGGTGGAGGGGGTGGTGTGGTTGGTCGGAGAGGGGCTGGGTGGTAGCTGCGGCCATGGGATGGGGAGGGAGCCGAATCACTAGGGTTGCCCGTGGCGCTGGGGGTTATACCCCAGGGGCTGTAGTGGGCCGCGGGAAGGTGGCCAGCTGGGCCACTTGGCCCAGTTGGTCAGGGGGGGTTTGTTATTTTTTTCTTTTTTTATATATTTCATTTTCAGTTTTATTTTACCCTTTTGCTTATTTCTTTATTTTTATATTTTTCTGCATTCTAGTTTAGAAAATATATTAACCATTATTTATCTGCTACAACTCAAACATTTTTTTTTTACATTTGAAAATTTTATTCATTTGTCTTTACATTAAATATGATAACTGCTTTGATTTTTATTAACTGACAAATCTAGCTCAGTTAAATATGATGACCTAGCATCATTAGGGTGCGAGTACTGTAGCTTAACTACCGGGGTGTCACACTCCCACCCTTTGTCTTCAATGCTTTACTTATCGTCCAAGTGCTTATCTTTTTATTAATGCTTCCGCTATCATTCTTCCATATTGTATCTAGTGATTCATTGTGAAGATTCTCACGAGTTTTAAGTTCATCAGTTCTGTTGGAAATATGCCCTAGAGGCAATAATAAATTAGTTATTATTATATTTCCTTGTTCATGATAATTGTTTATTATCCATGCTATAATTGTATTGATTGGAAACTCAAATGCATGTGTGGATACATAGACAAAACACTGTCCCTAGTAAGCCTCTAGTTGACTAGCTCGTTGATCAATGATGGTTAAAGTTTCCTAGCCATAAACAAGTGTTGTCACTTGATAACGGGATCACATCATTAGGAGAATGATGTGATGGACAAGACCCAAACTATGAACATAGCATATGATCTAGTAAGTCTATTGCTACTGTTTTCTGAATGTCAATTTATCTGTTCCTAAGACCATGAGATCATGCAACTCCCGGACACTAGAGGAATACCTTGTGTTGATCGGTGATGGATGAGTGTGACGGATGTGATTCATCATGTAACAGCTATAACACTGAGAGATATGTGGCTAGCTCCCGTTCATCGACCTAATGTAGGCATGTATTCCGTATGTAGTCATACATGCTTAGGGAAAAGAACTTGCATGACATCTATTGTCCATCCCTCCCGTGGCAGCGGGGTCCTAATGGAAACTATGGGATATTAAGGTTCTCCTTTTAATAAAGAACCGGACCAACGCATTAACACGCAGTGAATACATGAACTCCTCATACTATGGTCATCTCCGGGAGTGGTTCCGGCTATTGTCACTCCGGGGTTGCCGGGTCATAACACATAGTAGGTGACTACAACTTGCAAGATAGGATCTAAAACACACATATATTGGCGACAACATAATAGGTTCAGATCTGAAATCATGGCACTCAGGCCCTAGTGACAAGCATTAAGCATAGCCAAGTAGTAGCAACATCAATCTGGAACATAGTGAATACTAGGGATCAATCCCCATCAAAAACTAACTCGATTACATTATAGATCTCATCCAACTCATCACCGTTCAGCAAGCCTACAATGAGATTACTCACGAACGATGAAGAGCATCGTGGAATTGTCGATGGACAAAGGTTGATGATGACGATGGCGACGATTTCCCCTCTCCGGAGCCCGAAACGGACTCCAGATCCGCCCTCCATTTGAAGAACAGGATGTGGCGGCACCTCCGTATCGCAAAACGCGATGAAACCTTCTCTCTGTTTTTTTGCAGGCGAAACAGAAGATATAGGACTGAGATTGGGGGCGGCGGTGCCATGTGGGCCCCACAAGCCCTCATGGCGCGACCATAGGGGGTGGGCGCGGCCCAAGGGTTTGTGGCCCACTGGCACGCCCCCTCACGTGGATCTTTGTGCATGTATTTTTCTTTTATTCCAGAAAGAATCTCCGTAAATTTTCAGGACATTCCGAGAACTTTCATTTCTGCACAAAAACAACACCATGGCAATTCTGCTGAAAACAGCGTCAGTCCGGGTTAATTCCCTTCAAATCATGAAAATTAGAGTCCAAAACAAGGGCAAAAGAGTTTGGAAAAGTAGATACGACGGAGACGTATCAACTCCCCCAAGCTTAAAGCCTTGCTTGTCCTCAAGCAACTCAGTTGACAAACTGAGAGAGACAAAATAAAAACTTTGACGAACTCTGTTTGATCTTGTTGTTGCAACTATGTCTAACTCACAACCAGAATTTCAGCAACATCACAAGCAAACCACATAAGCAAATGACATCTAGGTCTCACGGTAAACTCATATCAATGGCACAATCAACTAGCGAGCAAATAATAATAAGCATCAAGTGTCAACAGTTCAATCAAAACAACATGAAGCAGTACGACTAGATGGTATCTCACTAGCTCTTTCTGAGACCGCAAAACATAAATGCACAACACCTTAAAATACCAAGGGCTGACTAAACATTGTAATTCATGGCAATATAGATCCAGTCATAGTCATACTCAACACAGTTAAAAGCAAAGCATAAAAATGACAGAGGTGCTCTCTAATTGATGCTTTTATAAGAGGAGGATGACTCAACAGGAACATAAATAGACAGTCCCTTCGCAGAGGGAAGCATTGATTTGCAGAGGTGCCAGAGCTCAAGCTTTTAAAATAGAGATAATAATTTTGGGTGGCATGCTTTCATTGTCAACGCAATGACTAAGAGTTCTCAATATCTTCCACGCTACACATGCTATAGGCGGTTCCCAAACAGAAAAGTAAAGTTTTGACTCCCCCACCACCAATCAATCACACTCCACGGCTAGCCGAATCCTCGGGTACCGTCCAAACCAACAACAATCCCGGGGGAGTTTTGTTTGCAATTATCTTTTCGATTTGAGCATGGAACTGGGAATTCCAATTACCGGACCCTTTCTCGTGAATGATAGTGAATAAACACATATCAAGGATAACACGCCTAGCATGGAAGATACCAATAGCCCTGTCACCCCATGAGCGGTTCGAGCATGCAAAACAGATTATTTCTTGAAGATTTAGAGAGTGGCACATGCAAATTTACTTGGAACGGCAGGTAGATACCACACATAGGTAGGTATGGTGGACTCATATGCCACAACTTTGGGTTTATGGAGGTGGATGCACAAGCAGTATTCCCACTTAGTACAAGTGAAGGCTAGCAAAAGACTGGGAAGCGACCAACTAGAGAGCGACAACAGTCATCAAAATGCATTGAGATTAACTAACATTGAGTGCAAGCATGAGTAGGACATAAATCACCATGAACATGAACATCATAGAGGCTATGTTGATTTTGTTTCAACTACATGCGTGAACATGTGCCAAGTCAAGCCACTTGAAATGTTCAAAGGAGGATACCATCCTATCATACTACATCCTAGTCATCTCAACATTCATGTGGGTAACCAAGACAGACCATTATAAGATCCTAGCTAAATAAGCATGGCATAAGCAACTATGATCTCTAAGTTGTCATTGCAAACATGTTTCTCTCACAACAAAGCTGAATTAGGCATGATGAGCAAGTCATATTTACAAAAACAAAATAGATCGAGTTCATACCAGCTTTTCCAGGCTCAGTCACTTCACCATATATCGTCATTATTTCCTTTCACTTGCACGACCGAACGATGTGAACAATAATAAGCGTGCTCGTGCATTGGACTACGCTGGAATCTGCAGGCAAACACAAAGGAGAAGACAAAGTTATATGGCTCTTGAAAGCTAAACTGGTATGCATGCGAGAGCCACTAAACATTGTAACCAATATCTTCTACCTTGATCCAAAGAAAAAGAAAACTATCTACACGGGAAAGCTCCCAACAACAAAAGAAGAAAAATAAAATCTTTTTGGTTTTTTTCTCAAACTAGACAGACACACGAAAAGAAAACGAGAAAAAGAAAAATAAACTAGCATGGATGATACAGTGGCAAAGTGTGAACACCGGCTAACAAAGTGAAAGCATAAGCAAGAATGTGAAGTCGGTGAGAACACGTACTCCCCCAAGCTTAGGCTTTTGGCCTAACTTGGTCTACTTGCAAGGAGGGAAATAACCAGCTCCTGGGTACTCCGGAGTGGACTGTGGATGCCACTGCTGTGTGAGCTCCTCCGGCTCCCACTGATAAACTAGTGTCTAGTACTCGACTGGCGGCTCGGGCGCGGGCACCTGTGGTTGGGCTACGCCCCAATATGCATAGATGTCCGAGGGCATAATAGCGTACCTGCCTGCATGAAGATTGAACAAAGAAGGAGCAGGCAAAGTAATAGTCTCACGAGTACCCTGACTAAATACTAGGTTATAAATCATCCTACCACCTATATCTCTATCAAGAAAGTTATGACGAACCATGCTATCATGATCTAGATATCTCTCGGGAAGAAGCATCTCTTCTTCCTCCTCCAGTCTAATGGGTATCTCAAAGTGTCTGGCAAGACGGGTAGCGTTGATACCTCCATAGACAACACCTTTAGAACGGTTAAGGTTCAACCGTTGAGCTACTATAGCGCCCAAGCTATAAGTTTTGTCGTTATAAAGGGCTTCATGCAAGACCGCAAGATCTGGGGAACTAAGTGACCCAGCTTTCCCACGACCAATCAAACATTTTCCCACAAATAGTGAGAAGTACCGAAGCACGGGAAAATGAATGCTAGCAGCTCTAGCGCAAGACACTCCTCTCTCCTCTCCTACAACAATTGTACTGATAAAAGCTTCCAAGTCCCGTGGACGAGGTTCATGAATATCCCCAACATAACGTAATTTGCAAACATTGCAAAAATCCTGGAGTGACATACGCTGGGGGACATTATAAAGTTTAAACTCAACCATAGGAGGATTCTTCCTCGGATAGAAGTTAAAGCTTTGTACGAAGATATTAGTGAGGAGGAGGTATTGCGAACACTTATCTTCAATGAAGGTGGTAAGGCCTGCGTTCTCCACCAAGTGGTAAAAGTCCTCATAAATTCCAGCGGCGCGTAAGAACACGTCGCTTGGCCGCTCGCACGCTCGAACTTCCGCGACTCGAGGGACCGGATGCTTGGGCTTCTTCTCACTCCCATCATCCTTGGGGTCATGGCTTGAAGAGCCTCTCAAGAACCTCCTCATCTTTTCCCTTTTCTATCTCTGAAAATTTCTGAAATTTTTAGTGACTCTTAGGAAAAGTGAATAAGGTTCAACTAAACTTGTAGCAACTACTCCAACAAGTGCCTAGAGACCGTATTACGCATCAAAACTACTTGGGACCAGCTAGAATTAGCATGCAAAGCTCAAGAACATGGGCACCAAGGCAGCAAAAATACGCGGAGCATAAGGCACTAGAGGAAAAACTAATTGGACCAATGGAGGAGTCACTTACCAAGCAGTAATTTCCCCAAAACAGTTCGGAGAACGGTGATTTGAGCAAAGAGATCGAAAATCCCAGCAAGAGGAGCAAGAACACGGGTTTGAGCTGTGAAATGATTTTTTCTGGAGGTAGGAGAACTGGATGGGAGCAAGAATGAGTGGAGGGGGTGCCTGTGGGCCCCACAAGCCTGGGTGGCGTGGCCAGGGGGTGCCTGCGCCCCTAGGGCTTGTGGCCCACTGGTGTGGCCTCCAGACAGACTCTTTGTCCCAGTATTTTTCAAATATTCCAGAAAAAATCATACTAGATTTTCACAGCGTTCGGAGAACTTTTATTTTTGGGGTACTTTTCCACCGGACGCTAAAACAGAAAACAGGGAAAACTAAACTAAACCTATCATTTTTCTTCTAAGCAACCTAAAATGAAAGCTTGGAACACAGGTTTGTGACTCCTCGATTCATCCATCTCATGGTCATCAAAAGAAATCCGTCAATGGGGTTGATCAAATCCCCTCGACAAACCTTTCTCGAATCGCAAAAGAGAATGGAGAATTTTTGAATAGTCACTAGGTCACCTCAATGGGGATGTGTATCTCCCCAACAAGCAAATCATACTTCATCTTGACGCGAGGAATGCGGCATTGAAAGTTCCCAATAAGAATCGATGAAGTTTTTCAATAACATTGATGCAATGTACTCGATATTGTTTCTTCGGAAAGTGCACCGTATGCTCATTACCGTTGACATGGAAAGTGACATTGCCTTTGTTGCAATCTATAACAGCCCCTGCAGTGTTTAAAAAGGGTCTTCCGAGGATGACAGCTATGACATCGTCCTCTGGAATATCCAAGATAACAAAGTCTGTTAAGATAGTGGTGTTAGCAACCACAACAGGCACATCCTCGCAAATGCCGACAGGGAAAGCAGTTGATTTGTCGGCCATTTGCAGAGAGAGAGATTTCAGTGGGTGTCAAATTATCCAGTTCAAGCCTACGATAAAGAGAGAGAGGCATAACACTAACACCGGCTCCAAGGTCGCACAACACAGTTCTAACGTAGTTGCCTTTAATGGAGCAAGGTATAGTGGGCACACCGGGATCACCTAGTTTCTTAGGAGTTCCACCCTTGAAGGTGTAGTTGGCAAGCATGGCGGAGATCTCAAGATCAGGTATCCTTCTGTTATTAGTCACAATATCTTTCATGTACTTAGCATACACAGACATTTTGAGCATATCTGTCAAACGCATTTGCAGAAAGATAGGTCTGATCATTTCAACGAAGCGCTCAAAATCCTCATCATCCTTTTTCTTGGATGGTTTGGGAGGAAAGGGCATAGGTTTCTGAACCCAAGGTTCCCTTACTTTACCGTGCTTCCTAGCAACAAAGTCATTCTTATCGTATCTTCTAGTCTTAGGCTGTGGGTTATCAAGATCAATAGGTTCAATCTCCACATCCTTTTCATTGCTAGGTTGAGCATCTTCATGAACATCACCATTGATATTATCATTAGGCTCATGTTCATCACCAAATTGTGTTTCAGCATCAGAGACAGAGACATCGTTTGGATTCTCAGGGGTAGCAGCAACAGGGTTGCTCGCGTGGAGGTTCCTATCATCTTCCTTCTTCTTTCCAGGATGACTAGGTGCATCAGCGCTAACTCCTTGAGACTCTTGTTCAACTCTCTTCGGATGACCCTCAGGATACAGAGGTTCCTGGGTCATTCTACCGCCTCTAGTAACGACTCTGACGGCATTGTCATTCAACTCATTAAGCAAGTCATTCTGAGCTTAAAGTACTTGTTCTACCTGAGTAGTAACCATAGAGGCATGTTTACTCAGAAGCTTAAGATCATTGCATTTTTGTCCACACAAGCACTTAAATGACTAAGCATGAGAGCATTCTGTTCCAATTGTCTGCTAACATAATCATTGAAACTTTGTTGTTTCACAACAAAGTTATCAAATTCATCCAAGCAGAAGCTAGCAGGTTTATCAAAAGGAATATCACTCTCATCAAACCTATGTAGAGAATTTACTTCTACTACCTATATCGGGTTATCGAGACCATAGATCTCTTTGATAGGTGGTAGATTTTTGACATCTTCATATTTAATACCTTTCTCTCGCATAGATTTCTTGGCTTCTTGCATATCTTCGGGACTGAGGAGTAGAATACCTCTTTTCTTCGGAGTTGGATTAGGAGGTGGTTCGGGAATAGTCCAAGCATTCTCATTGCACAAGATGTTATTCAACAGAATCTCAACTTGTTCTACAGTTTGTTCCCTAAAAACACTACCGACACAACTATCTAGGTGGTCTTTGGAAGTATCGGGAAGTCCATTATAGAAGATATCAAGTATCTCATTCTTCTCAAGAGGGTGATCAGGCAAAGCATTCAGTAGCTGGATGAGCCTCCCCCAAGCTTGTGGGAGACTCTCTTCTTCAGCTTGAGGAAAGTTGTATATTTCCTGCAAGGCAACTTGCTTCTTATGGGCAGGGAAATATTTCTCACATAAGTAGCAGACCATATCCTGGGGGCTACGCACACAACCAGGAGCAAGAGAAGTGAACCAGGTCTTAGCATCATCCTTTAGTGAGAAAGGAAACAGCTTGAGCATATAGTAGTGGCGGATCTTTTCCTCACTAGTGAATAGGGTGTCTATATCGTGCAGTTTGGTAAGATGGGCTACAACCGTTTCAGACTCGTAACCGTGAAAAGGATCAAATTCGACCAGAGTGATTAACTGAGGGTCGACAGAGAATTCATAATCCTTGTCGGTCACAAAGGTAGGTGAAGTGGCAAACTTCGGGTCGTATTTCATCCTAGCGTTCAGAGATTTTTCTTTCCACTTGCGCAGAAGTTTCTCAACATCATAGCTATCCTTACACGCAAGAAAATCCTCAGCTATCTTTCCCTCCATAACATAGCGCGTATCAGGCATAACAGGCATAGTAGCAGGTTCTACTTCAATAGTATCAACAGTTTCAGAAGTATCATCACATCTAGGAGCAACTCTAGCAATATGTGCATCAAGGGCACCAAGTGGCAAAGCAGTATTAGACATAGCATCATCAGGCATAGTATCAAGCATAGCATCATCACGCATAGTATCAAGCATAGCATCATCAGGCATAGTGTCTAGCATAGCATCATAAGCATCATGGGCAGCAGAAGTAGCATCATCAAGCACATGCGACATATCAAGACTAGCAGGAGGCGATGCCGCAAACTTACTCAAAACTTAAGGTGAATCAAGTGCAGAGCTAGATGGCAGTTACTTACATGTCCTCGTAGTGGAAGGTAGGATTTTAGTTCTTGGATCTTTCGGATTTCCTCATAGTGATCAGCAGACGTCAATCCCAAGTGACTCAGAGAATATAGTTGTGCTTCCCCGGCAACGGCGCCAGAAAAAGCCTTGATGTCCCACAAGCGTATGGGATCGCAACAGTTTTCGAGGGTAGAGTATTCAACCCAAATTTATTGATTCGACTCAAGGGGAAGCGAAAGAATATTCTCAAGTATTAGCAGTTGAGTTGTCAATTCAACCACACCTAAAAGATTAGTGTCTGCAAGCAAAGTATCGGTAGCAAGGTAGTATGATAGCAACGGTGCCAGAAAAAGCCTTGGTTGACGGGATTGTCAGTACCGCTTACCTAGCTTCGGCAACGGCGCTAGCAAAGTCTCGGAACAAGTAACAGCAAGGTAGCAAGGAACAGTAGTAGCAGCAACAACAAAGTAGCAAGTAACAGCAGTAGCAACAGTAGTAGCAAAGTAACAGCAACAAAGTGGCCCAATCCCTCTTGTAGCAAGGGACAAGCCTATGCAAAGTAACGTAGCAAGAACCAGTAGTAAAAGACTCGTAGGCAGTGGATCGGTGATGGATGAGTGTGACAGATATGATTCATCATGTAACAGCTATAACACGGAGAGATATGTGGCTAGCTCCCGTTCATCGATCTAATGTAGGCATGTATTCCGTATGTAGTCATACGTGCTTAGGGAAAAGAACTTGCATGACATCTATTGTCCATCCCTCCCATGGCAGCGGGGTCCTAATGGAAACTACGGGATATTAAGGTTCTCCTTTTAATAAAGAACCGGACCAATGCATTAACATGCGGTGAATACATGAACTCCTCATACTATGGTCATCTCCGGGAGTGGTTCCGGCTATTGTCACTCCGGGGTTGTCGGGTCATAACACATAGTAGGTGACTAAAACTTGCAAGATAGGATCTCAAACACACATATATTGGCGACAACATAATAGGTTCAGATCTGAAATCACGGCACTCGGGCCCTAGTGACAAGCATTAAGCATAGCCAAGTAGTAGCAACATCAATCTAGAACATAGTGGATACTACGGATCAATCCCTGTCAAGAACTAACTCGATTACATGATAGATCTCATCCAACTCATCACCGTCCAGCAAGCCTACGATGAGATTACTCACGAACGATGAAGAGCATCATGGAATTGTCGATGGAGAAAGGTTGATGATGACGATGGCGACGATTTCCCCTCTCTGGAGCCCGAAACGAACTCCACATCTGCCCTCCAGATGAAGAACAGGATGTGGCGGCGCCTTCGTATCGCAAAACGCGATGAAACCTTCTCTCTGATTTTTTTTCTAGGCGAAACGGAAGATATAGGACTCAGATTGGGGGCGATGGTGCCACGTGGGCCCCACAAGCCCTCATGGCGCGACCATAGGGGGTGGCCGCGGCCCAGGGGCTTGTGGCCCACTGGCACGCCCTCTCACGTGGATCTTTGCGCACGTATTTTGCTTTTATTCCAGAAAAAATCTCTGTAAATTTTTAGGACGTTCCGAGAACATTCATTTCTGCACAAAAACAACACCATGACAATTCTGCTGAAAACAATGTCAGTCCGGGTTAGTTCCATTCAAATCATGCAAATTAGAGTACAAAACAAGGGCAATAGAGTTCGGAAAAGTAGATACGACGGAGACATATCAAGGTGCTCTATAGGTATCTCGAAAGGTGTCTTTTGGGTTGGCGTGAATCAGGACTGGGATTTGTCACTCCGTATGGCGGAGAGGTATCTCGGGGCCCACTCGGTAATACAACATCACAATATGCCTTGCAAGTAATGTGACTCAGGAGTTAGCCACGGGATCTTGTATTATGAAGCGAGTAAAGGGACTTGCGGATAATGAGATTGAATTAGGTATGGAGATACCGACGATCAAATCTCGGGCAAGTAACATACGGAAGGACAATGGGAATAGCATACATGATTAACTGAATCCTTGACATAGAGGTTCAACCGATAAAGATCTTCGTACAATATGTAGGAGCCAATATGGGCATCGAGGTTCCGCTATTGGTTATTGACCGTAGAGGTGTCTCGGTCATGTCTCCATAGTTCTCGAACCCGCACGGTCTGCACACTTAAGGTTCGGTGACGTTTCAATATAGTTGAGTTATAGGTGTTGGTAACCGAAAGTTGTTCGTAGTCCATGATGAGATCCTGGACGTCACGACGAGCTCTGGAATGGTCCGGAGGAAAAGATTGATATATATGAAGTCTTGTTTTGGTCACCGAAAAAGTTTCAGGCTCATCGATAGTGTATCGGGAGTGTCGGGAGGGTACCGGGGACCATCGGGAGGGTTGTCACGCTCCGAGGGGCCTTATGGGGTGTGGGAGGATACAAACCAGCCCCTAGTGAGCTGCCATAAGCTCCCACTAAGGCCCATGAGGTTTGAGAAGGAAAAAACACAAGGTAGAAAGAGTTTCCAAGTGGGAAGGAGGAGTCCTAATCCTACTAGGATTGGAGGAGGACACCTCCTCTCCTCCTTGCGCTAAGGAAAGGGGCCAGCCCTAGGGCACAGCTTCCTCCCTCCCTCCTCCTTTATATACTAGATGTTTTTGAGGGTTTTGAGACACAGAAAAACAGCCACGTGCTACCCTCTCTCTCTAGATATGTTTCTCCTCTAGTCTAGCTTCAACGGTGCTTAGGCGAAGCCCTGCTGGAATAGTTCCACCACCACCACCACCATGCCATCATGCTAGAGAACTCGTCTACCTCTCCGCTCCTCTTGATGGATCAAGAAGGTGGGGATCGTCATCGAGTTGTATGTGTGCTGAACGCGGAGGTGCCATTCGTTCGGCACTAGATCGGGATGGATCGTGACGGGATCGCGGGACGGATCATGATGAGATCGCGAGACGGTCTACGATTTGGATCTCGAATATGTACCACTACATCAACCACGTTATATACGGTTCCGCTTAGCAATCTACAAGGGTATGTAGATGCACTCTCCCCTCTCGTAGATGATCATCACCATGGATAGGTATTGCGTGTGCGTATATGTTTTTTTGTTTCCCATGCGACGTTCCCCAACAGTGGCATCATGAGCTAGGTTCATGCATAGATGATATCTCGAGTAGAACACAAAAGAGTTTGTGTGCGTTGATGTTCAATTTTCTGCCCTCCTTAATCTTTTCTTAATTCAATTGTATATTGTTGGATTGAAGCGGATTGGACCAACTTTACTCGTACGCTTACGAGAGACCGGTTTCATCGACTGACATGCAACTTGTTGCATAAAGATGACTGGCGTGTGTTGTTTCTTCAACTCTAGTTGAATTGTATTTGACCCAGGCGGTCCTTGGAGAAGGTTAAATAGCAATTTGCATATCACCGTTGTGGCTTTGCGTAAGTAAGATGCGATCATACTAGATACCCATAGCAACCACGTAAAAATTGCAACAACAAATTAGAGGACGTCTAACTTGTTTTTGCAGGGTATGCATGTGATGTGATATGGCCAAAGACATGATATGATATATTGGATGTATGAGATGATCATGTTGTAATAGTTAAATATCAACTTGCACGTCGTTGCTACGGCAACCGGTAGGAGCCATAGGGTTGTCTTTAAACTAACGTTTGTGCTTGCAGATGCCCTTACTATATCGCTAGGCAGTAGCTTTATTAGTAATATCATAGATAGCGCAACAACCTCGATCTTGCTTATGAAGATCATGGTGCGGCGCCGGTGACGATGGGGATCATGTCGGTGCTTTGATGATGGAGATCAAGAAGCACAAGTTCATGGCCATATCATGTCACTTATGATTTGCATGTGATGTTAGTCCTTTTATGCACCTTATTTTGCTGAGGACGACGATAGCATTATAAGGTGATCCCTCACTAAAATTTCAAGATGAAATTGTGTTCTCCCCGACTGTGCACCGTTGCGACAGTTCTTCGTTTCGAGACACCACGGGATGATTGGGTGTGATAGACTCAATGTTCACATACAACGAGTGCAAAATAGTTGCACACACGGAACACTCGGGTTAAACTTGACGAGCCTAGCATGTACATGCATGGCCTTGGAACACAAGAGACCGAAAGGTCCAGCATGAATCATATAGTTGATATGATCAACATGGAGATGTTCACCACTGAAACTATACTCAACTCACGTGATGATCGGACTTGAGTTAGTGGATTTGGATCATGCGCCACTCAAATGACTAGAGGGATGTCTATTTGAGTGGGAGTTTATTAGTAATATGTTTAATTGAACTCATTATCATGAATATAGTCAAAATGTCTTTACAAATTATGTTGTAGCTTGCGCTGTAGCTCTACTATTTTGATATGTTCCTAAAGAAAATTTAGTTGAAAGATGATAGTAGAAATTATGCGGACTCGGTCCGTAATCTGAGGATTGTCCTCATTGCTTCACAGAAGGCTTATCTACTTAATGTGCCACTCAGCATGCTAAACCCCGAGCGTCATCTGTAGATGTTGCGAACATCTGACATACACGTTTTTGATGACTACATGATAGTTCAGTGTGTAATGCTTAAACAGCTTAGAAGAAAGGCGCCGAAGTCGGTATGAACGTCACAAGACATATGAGATGTTCCAAGAGATGAAATTAGGATTTCAGGCTCGTGTCCGTGTTGAGAGGTATGAGACCTTCGGCATGATTTGTTTCCTACACAGTAAGGGAGAAAAGCTCAATCGTTGAGCATGTGCTCAGATTGTCTGGGTGCTACAATCGGTTGAATCGAGTGGGAGTTGATCTTCCAGATAAGATAATGATTGACATAGTGCTCCAAAGTCACTGCCACCAAGCTACAAAACTTTGTGATGAACTATAACATATCAGGGATAGAGTTGATGATCCTTGAGCTATTTGCTATGTTAGACACCGCAAAGGTAGAAATCAAGAAGGAGGATCAAGTGTTGATGGTTAGTTGAACCACTAGTTTCGAGAAGGGTAAGGGTTAAAGGGGATGCTTTATGAAATGGCAAACTAGTTGCCACTCTAGTAAAGAAACCCAAGGTTGAACCCGAATCCGAGACTAAGTGCTTCTATTATGAGGGGAACGGTCACTGAAGCAGAACAACCCTAGTTACTTGGTAGATGAGAAGGATGGCAAAGTCGACAAAAAGTATATTAGATGTACATGATTTTGATGTGTACTTTACTAGTACTCCTAGTAGCACCGGGGTATTAGATACCGGTTCAGGTTTCTAAGTGTTAGTAACTTGAAATAAAAGCTGCGGAATAAATGGATACTAGCTAAAGGCGAGGTGACGATGTGTTGTAAGTGTTTGCAAGGTTGATGTGATCAACATCGCACGCTCCCTCTACCATCGGGATTAGTGTTGAACCTAAATAAATGTTATTTGGTGTTTGTGTTGAGCATGAACATGATTGGATCGTGTTTATTGCAATACGGTTATTCATTTAAGTCACATAACAAAAGTTATTCTGTTTACATGAATAATACCTTCAATGGTCATGCACCAATGTGAATGGTTCATTGAATCTTGATCGTAGTGATACACATGTTCATAATATTTGTGCCAAAAGATGCAAAGTAGTAATGATAGTACCACTTACTTGTGGCACTGACACTCGAGTCATATTGGTGTAAAACGTATGAAGAAGCTCCATACGGATGGATCTTTGGACTCACTCATTTTTGGATCATTTGAGACATGTGAACCATGCCTATTGGTGTAAACGCATGAAGAAACTCCATGTAGATGGATCGTTTGGACTCACTTAATTTCGAATCACTTGAGACATGCAAATCATGCCACATGGGCAAAGATGAATGAAGGCCTCGTTTTCCCTTGAGATGGGACAAGAGAGTAACTTATTGGAAGTAATACATTATGATGTATGCTGTCCAATGAGTGCCGAGGCACGAAGTGGATATCGTTATGTTCTTACTTCAGAGATGATTTGTGTAGATATTGGTATATTTACTTGATGAAACACAAGTCTGAATTATTGAAAGGTTCAAGTAATTTCAGAGTGAATTTGAAGATCGTTGTGACAAGAGGATAATATGTCTACAATGTGATCGTGGAGGTAAATATTCGAGTTGCGAGTTTGGTATACATTTTAGACAATGTGAAAATTGTTTCACACCTAATGTCATCTAGGACACCATAGTGTGATGGTGTGTCCGAACATCATAGCCGCACCCTATTAGATATGGTGCATATTATGATGTGTCTTATCGAATTACCACTATCATTTTGGGGTTATGCATTGGACACAACAACATTCACTTTTATAGGGCACCACATAGTTCCATTGAGATGACACTGTATGAACTATGGTTTGGATAAACCTAAGCTGTCGTTTCTCAAAAGTTTGGGGCTACGATGCTTATGTCCAAAGGCTTCGGCCTGATAAGATCGAACCCAAAGCGGATAAATGCATCTTCATAGGATACCTAAAATAGTTGGGATACCTCCTTTCTCAGATCCGAAAGAAAAGTGTTTGTTTCAGAAAATGGGTCCTTTCTCGAGAAAGAGTTTCCCTCGAAAGAATTGAGTGGGAGGATGGTGGAACTTGATGAGGTTACTGAACCAACACTTCAACCAGAGAGTAGAAGGGCGCATGAAGCTGTTCATGTGCGCCTACACTAGTTGAAGTGGAAGCCAATGATGGTGATCATGAAGCTTCGGATCAAGTTACTACCAAACCTCGTAGGTTGACAAGGATACGCGCTACTACAGGATGGTGCGGTAATCATGTCTTGGAGGTCATGTTGCTGGACAACAATGAACCTACGAGCTATGGAGAAGCGATGGTGGGCCCGGATTCTGACAAATGGCTGGAGGCCATGAAATTCGAGAGAAGATACATGTATGAAAACAAAGTGTGGACTTTGGAAGAACTACTTGATGGTCATGAGACTATTGAGTATAGATGGACCTTTATAAGGAAGACACACGATGATGGTGAAAGTCACCATTTAAGAAAGCTCGACTTGTTGCAAAGAGGTGTCCGACAAGTTCAAGGAGTTGACTATGATGAGACTTTCTCACTCATAGCGATGCTAAAAGTCTGTTGGAATTATGTTAGCAGTTGTTGCATCTTGCAGATGGATGTCAAAATATTGTTTCCTCGATGGTTTCCTTGAGGAAAGGTTGTATGTGATACAACCAGAAGGTCTTGTCAATCCTAAGGTTGCTAACAAGTATGCAAGCTCTAGCAATCCTTCTAAGGACAGGAGTAAGCATCTCGGAGTTGGAATATGTGCTTTGATGAGATGATCAGAGCTTTTGGGTTTATACAAAGTTTGTGAGAAACTTGTATTTCCAAGGAAGTGAGTGGGAGCACTACAGAATTTCTGATGAGTATATGTGGCTGACATATTGTTGATTGGAAATGATGTAGAATTTCTGGAAAGCATATAGGGTTTTTTGAAAAGGTGTTTTTAGAGGAAAACCTGGATTGAGCTACTTGAACATTGAGCATCAAGATCTATAGAGATAGATCAAGACGCTTGAGAAAAATTTCAATGAAATGCATGCCTCTACAAGTTTTTGAAGGAGTTCAAAATAGATCGGCAAAGAAGGAGTTCTTGGCTGTGTTGTAAGGTATGAATTTGAGTAGGACACAAAGACCGACCACGGTAGAAGAACGAGAAAGGACGAAGGTCGTCCCCTATGCATTAGCCATAGGCTCTATAATATGCTATGTTGTGTACCACACCTGATGTGTGCCTTGCCATGAATCTGTCAAGGGGTATGAAAGTGATCCGGGAGTGGACTACTGGACATCTGTCAAAAGTTATCCTTGGTAACTAGTGGACTAAGGAATCTTCTCGATTATAGAGATGATAAACGAGTTCATCGTAAAGGGTTACGTCGATGCAAGCTTTGACACTAATCTGGATGACTTTGAGAAGTAAACTGGATTCGTATAGTAGAGCAGTCATTTGGAATAGTTCCAAATCACACGTTGGTAGCAACACCTCCAGGATAACATACAGATTTGTAAAGCACACACAGATCTAAATGGTTCAGACCCGTTGACTAAAAACCTCTTTCGCAAGCAAACATGATCAAACCCCATAATTGTATGGGTGTTAGAATCATTACAATCACATAGTGATGTGAACTAGATTATTGATTCTAGTGCAAGTGGGAGAATGTTAGAAATATGCCCTAGAGGCAATATTAAATTGGTTATTATTATATTTCCTTGTTCATGATAATCGTTTATTATCCATGCTATAATTGTAGTGATTGGAAATACATAGATAAAACACTGTCCCTAGTAAGCCTCTAGTTGACTAGCTCGTTGATCAAAGATGGTTAAGGTTTCCTAGCCATAGACAAGTGTTGTCACTTGATAAAGGGATCACATCATTAGGAGAATTATATGATGGACAAGACCTAAACTATGAACATAGCATATGATCATGTCAGTTTATTGCTAGTGTTTTCTGAATGTCAATGTATCTGTTCCAATGACCATGAGATCATGCAACTCCCGGACACCGGAGGAATACCTTGTGTGTATCAAATGTCACAACGTAACTGGGTGACTATAAAGGTGCTTTACAGGTATCTCCGAAGGTGTCTGTTGGATTGGCGTGAATCGAGACTTGGATTTGTCACTTCGTATGACGGAGAGGTATCTCGAGGCCCACTCGGTAATACAACATCACAATAAGGCTCGCAAGCACTGTGACTAAGGATTTATCCACGGGATCTTGTATTACAAAACGTGTAAAGAGACTTGCGGGTAACGATATTGAACTAGGTATGGAGATACCGACGATCGAATGCCGGGCAAGTAAGATACTGAAGGACAAAGGGAATAGCATACGGGATTAACTGAATCCTTGACATAGAGGTTCAACCGATAAAGATCTTCGTAGAATATGTAGGAACCAATATGGGCATCCAGGTCCCGCTATTTGTTATTGACCGTAGAGGTGTCTCGGTCATGTCTCCATAGTTCTCGAACCCGCACGGTCTGGACACTTAAGGTTCGGTGACGTTTCGGTATAGTTGAGTTATAGGTGTTGGTAACCGAAATTTGTTCGGAGTGCCAGATGAGATCTCGGAACGTCACGAGGAGCTGCGAAATGGTCCGCATGTAAAGATTGATATATAAGAAGTCCTGTTTTGGTCACCGGAAAAGTTTCGGGCTCATCGGTAGTGTACCGGGAGTGTCGGGAGGGTACCGAGGACCATCGGGAGGGGTGTCACGCCCCGAGAGGCCTTATGGGCTGTGGGAGGATACAAACCAGCCCCTAGTGGGTTGGAATAAGCTCCCACTAAGGCCCATGAGGTTTGAGAAGGAAAAACAAAAGGTGGAAAGAGTTTCCAAGTGGAAAGGAGGAGTCCTAATCCTACTAGGATTGGAGGAGGACACCTCCTCTCCACCTTGCGCTAAGGAAAGGGGCCATCCCTAGGGCGCAACTTCCTCCCTCCCTCCTCCTTTATATACTAGATGTTTTTGAGGGTTTTGAGACACAGAAAAACAGCCACGTGCTGCCCTCTCTCTCTAGATCTGTTTCTCCTCTAGTCTAGCTTCAGCGGTGCTTAGGCGAAGCCCTGCTGGAATAGTTCCACCACCACCACCACCATGCCATCATGGTAGAGAACTCGTCTACCTCTCCTCTCCTCTTGATGGATCAAGAAGGCGGGGATCGTCATCGAGTTGTATGTGTGCTGAACGCGGAGGTGCCATCCGTTCGGCACTAGATCGGGATGGATCGTGATGGGATCGGGGGACGGATCGTGATGAGATCGCGGGACGGGCTGCAATTTGGATCGCAAAGATGTTCCACTATATCAACTGTATTATATACGCTTTCGCTTAGCGATCTACAAGGGTATGTAGATGCACTGTCCCCTCTCTTTGATGATCATTACCATGGATAGGTATTGCGTGTGCGTAGGAAAATTTTTGTTTCCCATGCGACGTTCCCCAACAATTTTTCGTTTTCTTTTCTTCTCCGGTGGATTCAATTCAATCTTTCCGTGTTCATCATATCCTTTTCATTCATTCAAAGCTTTCCATGTTGGAAATTCTTATCCAAGCCTTTCTTCCTTATGCAAACCTCTCTATATTCTATCTGGGGTGTTGAAGATTCTCAGAAGTTTCTTTCTTTTAATCCTTTCAATTATTTCGAGGGTCTCACCTCATCAAGTTTTTAGTTTTGTACCCGTGCAATCTCTCTTCTAATCAGTTCTTTCAACGATTGTTTCTTTTGAGTGAGCCCATAACCACAGGTTCTTCTCGAGGATCATACCTGGCTCTTCTAATCTTTTCCAGAGATCCCTAATTCTTGCAAGTGTGATGTAAGTAAGGATTCCATCAGACATATTCCTTCTACAAGATAGCTTTGCATAAATTTTATTTGTTAGCTAAACCTTTTCTCATTCATTGTTCCAGAGTGTCTCAGTAATTTGTGGTGTTGTTTGTCGTCATCATTCTCAGCTTGGAAGACCGAAGAAGTGGTTTTCTTAAATCTTTCTCCATTCTTTGAAGATTTTCATCTCAGCTTCGTGCTCTCTCTCAAATTGTTTCCATTCATAAGAAATTCCTTCCATATCTATCTAGTGCATTTGAGAGTTGTTTTCTTTCTTGATCCTCCGAAGGCCTTCATTTCACAAGATTTCTCGTCCTCAGCTTCCAACTTTCATTCTTAAATTATTCTCAATTGTCGTCTCTTCGTTCGACCTCAATTATTATGGTGCCTCATTCAAGTTTTTTATTAGGCGGATCATAGTCTCTTCATTCTTATGTATCTCTATTCGTTCTTGGTATCCTCATTCATTTGTGAATTCTCAGTGGTGGCTTGTTCGAGCATTCTCTAACTGAATCATGCTCTATTGTCCTCATGTAGCCCAGTTCATTTGTATTATCCTCTTTCATTCCAAATTCTTACTGGTGTTTCTTACATGACTTCTTCAAGTTTATGCTCATATCTCTCCTCAATATTTTCAAGTAGAATAAGTGGTATGCTAAATCCTTTCCTTGTCATCAATTTAACTTGATGAAGGATAAAAATAACATAATTTTTATTCTTGTTCCCTCAAGGTGATTTCAACTCTTCTTCTAGAGTTTGCTCATGATATCAATTCTTGATTCTAAGTTCTACTTTCATTTTGGAGTGCCAAGCTTTTCTCAAGTATATCTTTGCGAAATTCCATCTAAATCATTGCAAAGCCATAATCTTATTGTAACGACTAAGATGCGGTCCTTTCCGATTTAGGGAACGAGACCCCAAAATGGAAAGAAGCGCATCTAAGCGTTTCGCAAGCACGATAACATAGCACATACATAATAATAGAATGACAAATAGGGATTCATCTGCCATCTCATAGATAATATCAGAGTTTACATCGCACATTTATTCAAACTAGGTAGTTTCGCTACGGACTACATAACATGAGAAAAGGCTATGCTACCCTGCATGCTTGCCCACGATCACGACCATGCCTCAGTCTTCTGGATAGTTCACGTACATGCGGTCGTTCTTCTCATCGTACTGCCACGCCAGCTACGTGCCATCAGGATCACCTGTGTCGGGCGTACCTGTACCTATTGGTGTGTTGAAGTAATCTGTGAGCCACGGGGACTCAACAATCTATGACCTTGGTGCCAGAACTAGTCAAGTTATTAGGTAAGGAAGGTTCAGTGTTTAGGTTGCAGCATTCTAAGAATTTTTGGTGGCTAACTTACGTAGAACAGATATAGATGGTGGTCTATGCTAGCGGGCGGAGTCTAGATGATCAATAAGTGACCCTGAACACCTACTTACATCAATCATAACCCCACCGCGTTCCCGAACAAAGAGAGGTTTTTGAAGGGGACAATCACGGTTACGCACACAGTTGGCAATTTTATTAGATTAGGTTCAAGTTATCTATAACCGGATGTTAACAAATATTCCAAGTTGCCACATAACCGTGGGCACAACTTTCCAAAAGATTAAACCCTGAAGGGGTGCTCCAACTAGGCCATCACAAACGGTCACGGGCCGCAAAGTAATCCTCTATCACGAATCTCGTGATCTCGTCGGATTCCTTAGAGGAAAACCTCAAAGTACCAAAACTTCACCGGGATTCCTATACGGAAGCTATATCGCTAAGGTAACACAAGACTAGCAGGACCCCCGTCGTGTCGATGACCCCGATAAGAGCCGCGTATCTCAGTCTTAGGACACGACAGATGGAACTAGCTACGAGAACCAAACCTCAAGTTTCCTTGTGGTGGCCCTGCAGGCAGACCAGGTTGGACCAACACTCATGAGGAGCACTGGCCCGGGTTGTTGATTATATTCCTCGGGGTAGCTATTCCCTATGCATATTATTGTTAAGTGATTAGCAAATTAACACCAATGTTGGGTCCTGCCGGACAAGTCTTAACACTACACGATTTATCAAGGGGGTCCCCATAACAACCCCGAACGTGTTAGGAGCGATCAGTTATGGAATCAAACACCGGTAGCCGGTAACTATGGCGGAAATAACGGAACAAAACACCCGGCAAAAGGCTAGGCCTTCCATTATTTACCAAGTATATAGGTGCATTAATTAAATAACAGATTTAACATAATGATATCAAACTCATGTTATCACATGAGACAAGGCACCTGCAACTAGCAACGCTAACATTAGAAGTTGAGCAAGCCTACTTAGCCATTCAATATTTTCTTGGAGGGGAAAGTGTTTGGGTTTCATGGCAATATCAGGAGGCAAATATTTCAGTGGTAGGCAGCGATCATATGACGAAGGAAACGTGAATCTAGCATAACAAGTCTAGAGATGGAATCAAGGTCATATCATCTTGCCTGTGATGTCCTCAGCTTGGAACTGCTCTTGTTTGTCCTGCACGTACTCTCCGGATCCACGTACTCGTTCTCCGGTCCCGGTCCTACCCAACATAAAAATAGCATCCAATGAACAACAACACAACAAGATGCAAAAACACATGATGCATGAGATGAAATTGAACATGCATCTCTATTCTAGTCACTTGCACATGCATGAGAAGTAAAAACAAACTTCTGGACAGAACTTCACTCTAATATATCTTGACATGCATGACGATGACATGAACAGATGCATCACGCCAAAATGATGCAAAAACATATAAAGAATGGTACGAACGGAGCTACGGATCAACGAGAAACAACGAAACAAGAAATGGAGTCCTACGGATCAAATCCATCACAACACACTCCAATGGCATACTTCTGGTATTTCCAGGTTGCCAAAACACAAAACAACCAAGTATGGATGGGGTGGTGCAAGGAATATCACCACACCATCAACTGTGCACTCACAAGCATCAAAACATCAAAACTATACAATCTGTCCTAAACAACATCATAGCAGTTTGAGAGCTACATGCAAAGCACCTACAACCACCCAAATGTGCCAAATAGGAAATGTGGCAGAATCTATTCAAAAGCTCTACAAGCATGAGCAAAAAGAAAATGCAAAGGGGTTTCACACAGAAAGATCTACAGCTGCTAACTTGGACAAAAATATCTGTTTTCAGGGACTTAGTGAAAATCTCAGATTCTCACTAGCTGTTTATGCTCTGAAGCATTTTGACAGCACCCAAAACAATATCTACAGGAAGCCAAAAGGAATAAAAATTGACAGAGAGCTAGACAAACACAAAAGCTACAACTTCTCAATTGATTGCAGGGGCTGAATCCCAACACATGAACTTCTGCAAGCACAACTACAAGGGAAGAAAATAACAACAGTTCTCAGACTTTGTGAAAATCACAGATTTTCACTAAACTAGAATTTTCAGCCACATGCCTACTTTGACTAAGAACAACTTGCACATATGAACTACTAAGCATAAAACAACACCAACATGCCATAGAGGGGTTCACCCTCTACTGCCACAACAAGGATTCATCCTCCTAGGCTCATCACATCACATGGAACCAAGCTCTAAACATTGAACAAAACAGAAATATGACATTCCCAGAAAGTGTTCCAAAGTGGAATCTGATCCCACCATTGGATTCCTGAGAAGATTCTACCACAAAAACATATATAATACCTAGGTACTTGCATATAACAAATGGGCACAAAGCTAAGAAGAAAATACACATGGAATCACATAGAAGTAAATAATGCTTTATCACATGTGTTTCCACTAGCTCAACACCTACACATGCACTTGCACACTCTCACAAGTCCAATGGTGACATGAGGGTTTAGACCTCATGTATGTGTGCCATAGCACATCACCATTCACACACACATCCTCAAGCAAACACCACTCACATACATACACTTCATCATGCATACCTACACCTACACATACAATCTTGCACATAAGTCCTCACTAAGGCTATGCCATGCCTTGGGCATGTGTGTGACACACACACACACACTCCACATCATCACCTACACTACACACAAAGCATGTGGAGGGGGAAACCCACACACCACACAAGATCATGGGCACTTGCACCACACAAGCACTCTCCACATACAACACTACACACCCTTGGGTGATGCTCCACACACATGCACATCATGAAGCTTGCACATACACAAATGCATCACTACCCTAGTGTATATACACATGCTAACACACTCACATACATGAGCTAGCTCAACGTACACTAGCATTCCAATACCTACACATGCACCACACATAGATATATCTACACATGCTCTCTAGCATCATAAACAAGGACAACCTGCTGCTTGGGAGGCAACAAAAATACCTCACATGGTGATCTAGCACCCATTGCAACTATGCAAGAAAACAAATGCAAAACAGAAAAGAAATGGCAAAAAAAAGGAATGGGGGGGGGGATTCGAACCCAAGACCCCTTGGTTAAAACTCTCCACTACAACCACTAGGCTAGACCGCTCTGCTCGACAGAACCAAGGCAGGAAGCAGGGTAAAGTTGCCCCTCCTGCTGCTGATGCTACTGTGCCAAATAAAAATACGAAAGGGATGGCGCGCTGCAGGACTCGAACCCGGCACCACCTTAACAACACACACACGACACCTACCACTACGCTGCGCTAAAAATCTTGTTCTAACAGAGGTAACATACTAGGTAACACAAACAGGGACGTACTGGTCTACTCTGCACAGAGACGCCGACAACTACACTCACCGGAACATGGCCTCCACCGCTACTGCTACGCCAGCGGTGATCATCTATGCTACCACTCCTACTCTGTTGGAAGGCCCTGCCCTGAGCATCGAACGAGCCCAGGCACACACTAGTGCAACACACATCACAACACAAGTACTGCCGTTCTCCTCTCCGATCAGAGAGGCACGGCCACGAGCCCTTGGACACATCTACAGAGGGGGAAGGGAGGAAGAGAGCAGGATCACCGAGAGAAAGGGGAAGAGGGGTTCTCGATCGAGGAGAGACGCCTGCAGACGAGCTGACGATAACCTGAAGATGACTGAAGCAGATCCGACGTAGGGGAACGGGAACTCCGGGAACACGCCGGAGAAGAGCTCCTGCCCGTCGATGTGGTCGCTGATACATCCATTTTGCATCATGCTTTCATGTTGATATTTATTGCTTTGTGGGCTGTTATATTACTTTGTGGTACCATATTCATGCCTTTTCTCTGTTATTTTGCAAAGTTTATTTGAAGAGGGAGAATTCAGGCAGCTGGAATTCTGGACTGGAAAATAAGCAAATCTTAGTCCACTATTCTGCACATCTCCAAATGCCCTGAAAATTTACGTGGATTTTTTTGGGATTATATAAAAAATACTGGGCGAATGAAGTACCGGAGGGGGCCACCAGGGCGCCACAAGCCATGCCACCGCCACCCCCCTGGTGGCGGAGGGCAAGATTGTGGCCTCCTTGACGGCCCACTAGCCCCCCTCTTTTGCTATATGAAGGGTTTTGTTAAAGAAATAATCAATCGGGAGCTTTTTCATGGTTTCGCTGCCGCCATGAGGCGGAACTTGAGAGATCCAATCTAGAGCTCCGGCAGGACGATCCTGCCGGGGAAACTTCCCTTCCGGAGGGGGAAATCGTCGCCATCGTCATCACCAACACTCCTCTCATCGGAAGGGAGGCATCTTCATCAACATCTTCATCACCACCATCTCCTCTCCAATCCCTAGTTCATCTCTTGTAACCAATGTCCGTCTCACGACTCCGATTGGTACTTGTAAGGTTACTAGTAGTGTTGATTACTCTTTTTAGTTGATGCTACTTGGATTACTTGGTGGAAGAGTTTATGTTCAGATCCTTGATGCTATTCATTACACCTCTGATCATGATTATGATTATGCTTTGTGAGTAGTTACTTTTGTTCCTGAGGAGATGGGATAAGTCATGCTGATAATAGTCATGTGAATTTGATATTCGTTCGGTATTTTGATATGATGTATGTTGTCTGTTCCTCTTGTGGTGTTATGTGAACATCGACTACATAACACTTCACCATATTTGGGCCTAGAGGAAGGCACTGGGTAGTAGTAAGTAGATGATGGGTTGCTAGAGTGACAGAAGCTTAAACCCCAGTCAATGCGTTGCTTCGTAAGGGGCTGATTTGGATCCACTAGTTTAATGCTATGGTTAGACGTTGTCTTAATTCTTATTTCGTAGTTGCGGATGCTTGCAAGAGGGGTTAATCATAAGTGGGATGCTTGTCCAAGTAAGGGAAGTACCCAAGCGCGGTTCCACCCACATATCAAACTATCAAAGTAACGAACGCGAATCATATGAACATGATGAAACTAGCATGCCAGAAATTCCCGTGTGTCCTCGGGAGCGTTTTTCCTCCTTTAAGACTTGGTTCAGGCTTGTCCCTTGCTACAAAAGGGATTGGGCCACTTGCTGCACCATTGCTACTACTTGTTACTTGTTACTTTTCGCTTGCTACGTTTCACCTCGCTACACCATCACTTGTTACCGCTACTTTCAGTGCTTGCAATTATTACCTTGCTGAAAACCGTTTATCAGAGCCTTCTGCTCCTCGTTGGGTTCGACACTCTTACTTATCGAAAGGACTACGATTGATCCCCTATACTTGTGGGTCATCAAGACTCTTTTCTGGCGCCGTTGCCGGGGAGTGAAGCGCCTTTGGTAAGTGGAAATTGGTAAGGAAACATTTATATACTATGCTGAAATTTATTGTCACTTGTCACTATGGAAATTGTTCCTTTGAGGAGTTTGTTCGGGGTATCTTCACCACGAACGGAAGCACGAGGAGTTGTTCCTCAACCTGAGGTACCTACTGAAAATATCTTTTATGAAATTCCTTCGGGTATGCTTGAGAAACTGTTGGCTAATCCTTTTACAAGAGATGGATCTTCACATCCAGACTTGCATCTAATCTATGTAGATGAAGTTTGTGGTTTATTTAAGCTTGCAAGTTTGCCCGAGGATGAGGTAAATAATAAAGTCTTTCCTTTTATCTTTTAAGGATAAGGCGTTGACATGGTATAGGCTATGTGCTGATACTGGATCATGGGACTATAATCGGTTGAAATTGGAATTTCATCAGAAGTTCTATCGTATCCATTTAGTACATCGTGATCGGAACTTTATTTATAACTTTTGGTCTCGTGACAGGGAAAGCATAGCTCAAGCTTGGGGAGGCTTAAATCAATGCTATATTCATGGCCCAATCATGAGCTCTCGAGAGAAATCATCACTCAAAACTTTTATGCTCGGCTTTCTCATGAAGATCGTACCATGCTAGACACTTCTTGTACCGGTTCTTTTATGAAGAAGGATATTGACCACAAGTGGAATTTATTGGAGAGAATCAAATGTAACTCTTAAGATTGGGAGCTGAAGGAAGGTAAGGAGTCAGGTATGAATTTCCAGTTTGATTGCGTTAAATGTTTTGTTGAGACAAACACTTCTAGAGATTTTAGCGCTAAGTATGGACTTGACTTTGAGATAGTAGCTTCTCTTTGTGAATCTTTTGCTGCGGATGTTGATCTTCCCAAAGAGAATTGGTTTAAGTATCATCCTCCTGTAGAAAGCAACATAGTCAAAACCAATCTAGTTGAGGAGAAAGTCATTGCTTTTAGTGATCCTGTTGTTCCTTGTGCTTACACTGAGAAACCACCATACCGTGCTAGGATAAAGGATTATTCTAAAGCTCCAACTGTGATACGTAGGGGTTACATTAGACCACTTGCACCCCCTGAGGAGATTAGAGTTGAACCTAGTGTTGCTATTATCAAAGATCTCTTAGCCGAAGACATAGATGGGCATGTTATCAAATTCTGTGAGGATTCCGCTAGAATTGCTAAACCTCACGCGAAAGACAAACACAGACCTATAGTTGGCCTGCCCGTTGTTTTTGTCAAGATAGGAGATCACTGTTACCATGGTTTATGTGATATGGGAGCTAGTGTTAGTGCAATACCCCGTTATCTATATGATGAAATCAAAGACGACATTGCACCTGCTGAGTTAGAACCCATTGATGTCACTATTACGCTAGCTAATAGAGACACTATTTGCCCTCTAGGAATTGTGAGAGACGTAGAAGTCCTGTGTGGTAAGACGAAGTATCCTACTGATTTCCTTGTCCTTGG
Organism: Hordeum vulgare subsp. vulgare; assembly: GCF_904849725.1. NCBI lineage: Eukaryota > Viridiplantae > Streptophyta > Magnoliopsida > Poales > Poaceae > Hordeum > Hordeum vulgare. Next base: position 191,928,271 of record NC_058523.1, on the reverse strand, counting down.
TACTGCACAAGATAGCTTTTGCCCCAACATATTTGGTAGACCCTTTCTCAACACCGTCAATGCTCACATAGATTGCATTAAGCAGACTGTCACAGTAAGTTTCGAGGGTGTGTCTCATGAATTTAACTTCTCCAAGTTTGGAAGACAACCCCATGAAAAAGAGTCATCTGGAAGGGATGAAATTATTGCTCTTTCCTCTATTGCCGTACCTCCTACGGATCCTTTAGAACAATATCTGCTTGAACGTGAAAATGATATGCATATGGAGGAGAGAGATGAGATAGATAAAATTGTCTTAGAACAATAACCTATTCTCAAGAATAATCTGCCTGTTGAACTGCTTGGGGATCCTCCCCCACAAAAGGGTGATCCTGTGTTTGAGCTTAAACAGTTGCCTGATACACTTAAGTATGCCTATCTTGATGAGAAGGAGATATATCCTGTTATTATTAGTGCTCTCCTCTCAGAGCACGAAGAGAAGAAGTTACTAAGAACTCTGAGGAAGCACCGTGCTGCTATTGGATATACTCTTGATGATCTTAAGGGTATTAGTCCCACTCTATGTTAGCACAAGATTAAGACCAATCCTGACTTTAAACCAGTTGCTCATCATCAAAGGAGATTAAATCCTAAGATGAAAGAGGTCGTTAGAAAAGAAATATTAAAGCTTCTGGAAGCATGAATCATTTATCCTGTTGCTCATAGTGATTGGGTAAGTCCAGTACATTGCGTACCTAAGAAGGGAGGTATCACCGTCGTTCCTAATGATAAGGATGAACTAATCCCACAAAGGATTATTACCGGCTATAGGATGGTGATAGACTTCCGGAAACTGAACAAGGCAACCAGGAAAGATCATTATCTTTTGCCGTTTATGGACAAAATGCTAGAAAGGCTATCAAAGCACACACACTTCTGCTTTCTAGATGGTTATTCAGGTTTCTCGCAAATACCTGTTGCACAATCTGATTAAGAGAAAACCACTTTCACCTGCCCCTTCGGTACCTTTGCTCATAGACGTATGCCTTTTGGCTTATGCAATGCACCTGCCACCTTTCAGAGATGTATGATGGCTATATTCTCTGACTTTTGTGAAAAGATTGTCGAGGTTTTCATGGATGACTTCTCTGTTTACGGGTCTTCCTTTGATGATTGCCTCAGCAACCTTGATCGAGTCTTACAGAGATGCGAAGATACCAACCTCGTCTTGAATTGGGAGAAGTGCCACTTTATGGTTAATGAAGGTATCGTCTTAGGACATAAAATTTCTGAAAGAGGCATTGAAGTTGATAAGGCTAAGGTTGATGCAATTGATAAAATGCCTTGCCCCACAGATATCAGAGGTATATGAAGTTTCCTAGGTCATGCTGGTTTCTGTAGAAGGTTCATTAAAGACTTCTCTAAGATTTCTAGGGGTCTTACCAACCTCTAGCAGAAGGATGTTCCTTTTGTTTTTGATGAGGATTGTGAGGAAGCCTTTGAAATACTTAAGAAGGCTTTGATAACCGCACCTATTGTTCAACCACCTGACTGGAACTTGCCCTTTGAAATCATGTGTGACGCTAGTGATTATGCTGTTGGTGCTGTTCTAGGACAAAGAGTTGACAAGAAGTTGAATGTTATTCACTATGCTAGTAAAACTCTAGACACTGCCCAAAGAAACTATGCCACTAGAGAGAAGGAATTTTTAGCAGTCGTGTTTGCATGTGAAAAGTTCAGATCTTATATAGTTGACTCAAAAGTCACTATTCACTCTGATCATGCTGCTATTAATTAAGTACCTTATGGAGAAGAAGGACGCTAAGCCTAGGCTGATCAGATGGGCTCTCCTGCTACAGGAATTTGATTTGCACGTCGTTGACCGAAAGGGTGCTGATAACCCCGTAGCAGATAACTTGTCTAGGCTAGAGAATGTCCTTGATGACCCACTACCTATTGATGACAGCTTTCCCGATGAGAAATTAAATGTCATCCGCACTTCACAAAGTGCATCGTGGTATGCCGATTATGCAAATTATATCGTAGCCAAATACATACCACCCAGTTTCACCTATCAGCAAAAGAAGAAATTCTTCTTTGATTTGAGACACTACTTTTGGGATGATCCTCACCTTTATAAGGAAGGAGTAGATGGTGTTATTAGATGTTGTGTGCCTGAACATGAACAGGGACAGATCTTGCAGAAGTGTCATTCCGAAGCCTACGGAGGACACCATGGTGGAGATAGAACTGCCCATAAGGTATTGCAATCAGGTTTCTATTGGCCCACTCTCTTCAAGGATGCCCGTAAGTTTGTCTTGTCTTGTGACGAATGCCAAAGAATAGGGAATATCAGTAAGCGTCAGGAAAGGCCTATGAACTATACACTTGTCATTGAACCATTTGATGTCTGGGGCTTTGATTATATGGGACCCTTCCCGAGTTCCAATGGGTACACTCACATCTTAGTTGTTGTGGATTACATCACTAAGTGGGTAGAAGCTATCCCCACTAAAAATGCTAATCACCACACCTCTATTGAGATGCTTAAAGAAGTCATTTTCCCAAGATTTGGAGTCCCTAAATATCTGATGACTGATGGCGGTTCACGCTTCATTCATGGTGTTTTCCGCAAGATGCTCGCTAAGTATGATGTCAACCATAGAGTTGCATCTCCTTATCATCCTTAGTCTAGTGGTCAAGTGGAGTTGAGTAATAGGGAGATCAAATTTATCCTACAAAAGACCGTCAATAGATCTCGAAATAATTGGTCTAGCAAACTTGACGATGCACTATGGGCTTATAGGACCGCTTATAAGAATTCCATGGGCATGTCATCGTATAAAATGGTTTACGGTAAGGCCTGTCATTTACCTCTTGAGCTGGAACACAAAGCTTATTGGGCAATCAAAGGGCTCAACTTTGATTTCAAACTTGCCGGTCAGAAGCGGTTGTTTGATATCAGCTCGTTAGATGAATGGAGGCCCCAGGCATATGAGAATGCCAAGTTGTTCAAGGAAAAGGTTAAGAGATGGCACGACAAACGAATACAGAAACGAGAGTTCAATGTAGGTGATTATGTCTTGTTATAAACTCTCGTTTGAGATTCTTTGCAGGCAAGCTTCTCTCTAAATGGGAAGGTCCCTATGTTATCGAGGAAGTATATCGTTTCGATGCCATCAAAATCAATAACACGGAAGGAAAATTTCCTAGAGTGGTAAATGGGGCAAAGAATCAAGCATTACATCTCTGGTACTCCCATAAATGTTGAGACCAATATCATCAATGTCATAACTCCAGAGGAGTACATAAGGGATGTTTATGAGCCTGTTTCAGACCCTGAAAACGAAGAGGTATATATCTGTTTCGGTAAGAAATTGGACTCCGATGCTTTTCCAATAGGAAATTTCCTCCGTTTTGGAATTTTTGGAAAATTAGAAAAATAAAAAGCAGTTCGGAGAGTGCACGAGGCGGCCACAAGGCCTGCCACCGCACCTACCCCCTAGTGGCAGAGGGCAAGCTTGTGGGCACCTCGTGTGCCTCCCGGACTCTGTTTTCTTGCGGAGCACTCCTTCTGGTCGAGAAAAAATCAATATATACTCGCCCGAAGGTTTTGATCTCCGTATCGCGCAATTTTCCTCTGTTTTCATTTCGAGCCTGTTTCTACCGCAGGTTTAGGTCAAGATGTCTTCTCAAGATTCAGAAGAAGAGATCTATGTGGCCGATGATCGTGCTAACTCTAGGATTAATGGGGACTTGGAACCATATGGCTGGACCACTCATGAGGAAGAGGACTATGAGCCCAAGGGGAAGGAACAAACGAGTTCTGATGAAGAGGAGGCTCCTCTACCTCAACCTGCAAACACCCATGTGGAGTTCAAGAAGTCAAGCCTCCCCAACTCCAGGAGGAAGCCTAAGACCATATTTAGTGTAGCGACCCGACTCAAGACGAGTCAAGCCTCTGTGTTTCTGTGCCATCCCTGGATCAGTATGCTGGCACACACAGTACATCAATGTATATATCAAAGTGCAATCACATGTAAATAGCGTAAAACTGATATATACCTTAAATATCTCAGCGGAAGCAGTCAAGGGAGTGGAGTCCCAATAAACACCAACGGCAAGTTGGGTGTAGACCGTAACCCTGAATCGTACTCTTACTCGTTGAAGAAAAATATCTGCAACATAAGACGTTGCAGCCGTGTAGGTCAGCATATTGAATATGCTGGCAAGTCACATAGGAGAGGGGTAAAAAGTAATCATCTATACTATATGCATATATGGCAGGCGGGGCTATAAGTTTTTAGCGAAAAGCAAGTTTTCTCCTACATCAAGAGAGGGCTAAAAGCAAAATATTACTACATTGTTGGTTGTTAACGAGATGGTTCCGCCAACCAATTCTCGTACCCGAGTTGTCAATAATTACCCTCATCAAATATATATAATGGTGTTGAGAAATCCAGATAACTTCAGTTCCTTTGGCTCAAGTTGTCCATGACCGTGGACACGGCTAATCGATTAGGTTTGAGTACTCTGCAGAGTTTTGCACACGTTCCCCACAAGCTTTGATCGCCTCCGAGTATGTCCTCGCACTTCAGGGTGTTTGAAGACCGGATGATCAAAACATGGTCTTTCAACGGGTCCCTCTGAATCCCTGTCGGTGCCCATCCAATCCTACCGTTCTTCTACATCTGCTAGCAGCGCCTGTCCAGAGTCGCCGCGTTGTCCAACCAAGCCAGAGCCCATAATGACTTGTGGCTGTGCAGGTAAGCCTTGGGTCTTGAAAATATCCATCCGTCTCTTTGAGCCTGGGTGAAGCTTTCCGTAGGATGTCATGGCCTCTCCAGCATCCCGGGTCATCCACTGGGTTCTCCAGGGAGCCGATCAACCGTCCTTCACCCAGAGTTGCATTGTGTCCGAGGTATTGAAAATCTTGTCTTAACCGGTCTTGATTATTTAATCAACCTCGCATCACTCGTGTTATGCACTCAACCGAAATCCCGTCTACTCAAGCATAACAATATGAAATTTGTCGTCCCGGGGCCAAGTATCGGGGTTGTTGTGTGCCTACCACATGATACTACAATCTATACTAAAATTTCCAAGTACCTACTCAGCATGCAAATTGGGCATAGGATGGTAGAACTACGATGCATAAAAACATAGGTGATACATGATCAAATGACTTGCCTGGTATTACTTGATGAAGATAGTCACTCTCAAAATCCTGATAATTCTACTCGCCACACTCCGAGCAATCTATCGTAAACAAATAGCATTCAATAAACATTCATGCCAAAAAGGAAGAACCAAGAGAACATAAGAACACAACATGTCTTGGTACAAAATAACGACGTACTAAGGTTTAATAAAAAGGTCCTAAGTGTGTTGTAAAGTGAAGGTGCATGAATGAGATCAAAAGAGGTAATGGACGATGAACTATTGCTATATAAGCTCGACTTGCATACACTATGGGAGATGATAAAAAATATTGGGAGAACAACATGAATGTTGTTTGCCAAATAGTATAAGACATAATAATTTATTTGTAGAAACAATTTCTTGAAATGGAGCACTACAACGCAAGTTATAGCGAATTGAAGTATGAATTGAATTTGCATTCAAAAGGTCAAGAGAAGTTGAACTGAAGTACGATGGTTACGTACAAAAATATATGACATGAGTGTTTAGGGGTAAAAGGAATCAATTGAAAAGGTGGTACGATTTGCAAGATAAGATCAAATGAATGTTCTAATACAAATTTGAATCGCTCAAATTTGTAAGGTTCAAAGGTCGAAACTAATGATGCTACTAGATATAGGAGATCAATATGAGCGTGTAGAAAAAGAATTACTAGATTTGAACTAGCGGATCAAAAGATACAAATACGTCAATATAACATTGAATCGGCTTAAAACGATGTGAACACTTTTGGGCACTAATAGATAAATCTGATTTGATCAAAATTATAAGTTGAAAAGTTAAAACTAATGATACAAACGGAAAGATTACTTTGATACGAATCCGACGCAATTGAATTCATCTAAAACGGAGCTACGGATAAAAAGATATGATCAAAAGAAGTTTGAATGTGAATATGAACAAATTTCGAAATTTGAAAATTTCAAAAAAGTTGATATGATAGGTTCATCGGATAGGTGGGATCAAGACGAAACTCTAGGCGTTGGTTTCATCTAATTCGGATAAACGAGTAAAAAGTTATGGCTATTTGAAAAATCAGGGCCAAGCTGTTTTACGGAAGAAAAGTGCTATGTCTAAAAGAATTCTAGTACTAATGTGTAAATATGAAGACTAAATAATATATCTAATTACTCTACCGTATACTAGTGTAGGAATACTAGTCTAGAAATAATAAACTACGGGAGTATAAAAAAAAATATGAAGAGAAATATCTTTAAAATGCAGAGTAAGAATTAATTCCAATGAGGAGACGACTTCGAGAAATCCCGCCGAAGAGAAGAAAAAAATATTTTTATTTAATAAATCTAGTTAAACCAAAAGATCGATTTAACCCGAAATAGGTGATTTTTGGATGCTCCTGTGGATCTATATTTATAGGTGGAAGGGAGGTCTAATGGTCCATAGATAGGCAATGTGGGACTAAACATATACGTAAAGAGGAGAAAATAGAAAAAAGAGAGAAGAAGTGCCGCATGGGCTGAAAGACTTTGGCCGGCCACATGAGCCGTTACGGCCAGCAGTGGCCTTTGTTTTTTTTTTTGCGAACGAACAAATTTTTTTTAAAACAAAGAAGAAAAACGTATAAATAAAAAAGAGAGAACATTTTATATAGACATATTATATATCAAAATTTTCAGAATAAAATTTTCTAAAACATGAACATATTTTCAAAACCAAAAAAATAATTTTTTTAAATTTTTTTATTTTTTTGCAATAACTTTAAAATGAAAAGGAATTTGAATTTCAAATAAATTGCAAATACTTAAAATTTGAATCAAGACATAGTCTCTGATTTTGGAGGGTCATTTTCCTCCTCTCGTTTGATTTTTTTTTAATCAAAGGGTTTTGAAAATATTCAAACTCAAAATTGAAAAGGGATTCAAAATAGAAATTTTTGGGAAGTCATTTTATTCCCTCTCATTTTTTTGAGAAGTTTCAAATTCCACTCAAGTTTCAATCACTCAAACAAACAAACAATCAATCTAATAATTATATTAACATTCCAAAATTTATAATTTTGGGATGTTACATTTATCCCCTCTCGTTTCTTGCAGGAGAGTAAGGAGGAGCTTTGCCATAGAGTGTTGAAGCTTGAGGAGGAAAATGACGATTTAAGGGAGCAGAACTTTTTGTTCAAGTGGAAATTAGACAAGATCAAGACTGCTTCGACAACTCCACCACCATCACCACCGAAGGAAGATAACTAAGCATTGGTATGGGCAATCCCCTTGGCTTCTGCCAAGCTTGGGGGAGTTGCCCTGGCATCGTATCACCTTTATATCTTTTGCTTTTATGTTTGTTTTAGTTCTTTCCTTTTTAGTTTTTATTTCCTCTCTTAGAGGAATAAGTCTTTAGTTTTTAGTTTGAGTCTTTTTCTTTTGCCTCTCCCCCGATGTATTCGAGCTCGCAAGCTATATAATAAAGAGTATCTTAGTCAAGGGCTTTGCTTTGTGCCATGATCAAAAGTATGAAAAGAACGATAGCATGAAAGATCATGAGACGATCTTATGGAAAGTGATAACTTCACTTATGACACGTATGATGATTGAAACTTGTTGAGAATAAATCAACATAGACCTCAGTCATTGTTGCAACTAATAAGAAGTAATAAGGAAAGAGAGGTTCACATATAAATATATCATCTTAGACACTTTTTACAATTGTGAGCACTCACCAAACTATTACATGCTTAGGAGTAGATGTTGGACAAGGAAGACAACATAATGAATTGTGTTTGCTTGGTTCCAAACAATGTTATATGATTAGAGATCCCGTAGCATGTGACGATTGCTTCCACCTCATATTAGCCAAAACTCCCGCACCAAGTAGAGATACTACTTGTGCATCCATAAACCTCCAACCCAGTTTTGCCATGAGAGTCCACCATACCTACCTATGGATTGAATAAGATCCTTCAAGTAAGTTGTCATCGGTGCAAGCAATAAAAATTGCTCTCTAATATGTATGATCTATTAGTGTGTGGAAAATAAGCTTTGTACGAACCTGTGATGAGGAAGACATAAAAGCGACAGACTGCATAATAAAGTTCTTTATCACAGGAGCCAATATAAAGTGATGTTCCTCCGCACTAAGAGGACACGCATTCAAACCTCAAAAGGGCATGACAACCTCCGCTTCCCTCTGCGAAGGGCCTATCTTGTACCTTTACTTTTGTTCCCTTGTAAGAGTCATGGTGATCTTCACCAATTCCCTATTTTTGCCTTTGTCTTGGATACCGTCACATGCTTGGGAAAGATCTATATTCATATATCAACTTGGAGTTGAGTACTTATGCTTTATTATTGTTGACTTTACCCTTGAGGTAAATAGTTGGGAGGCAAAACTATAAGCCCCTATCTTCCTCTGTGTCCAGCTGAAACTTCGACACCATAAATACCACGTGAGTTGTAACAATTGTGGAAAACAAAAGAGATGATTGAGTATGTGGATTTGCCTTACAAGCTCTTACTTGACTGTTTCTGATGTTGTGATAAATTGCAATTGCTTGAATGACTTTGGACTGTTGTTGGTTTCTTCTCGGTAAGGGTTTTTGCTTCATGCTTTGCTTTGTGAAGGAATTGTTACTTTCCCATAAGAATATTTATGATGTATTGCTGTCCTATGTGTGATCATGATGCCCTCATGTCCGTATTATGTTTTGTCGACACCTTCGTCCCTCAACATGTGGACATGTTTTTGGAACCTGGTTTTCGCTTGAGGACAAGCGAGGTCTAAGCTTGGGGGAGTTGATACGTCCATTTTGCATCATGCTTTCATGTTGATATTTATTGCTTTGTGGGCTGTTATATTACTTTGTGGTACCATATTCATGCCTTTTCTCTCTTATTTTGCAAGGTTTATTTGAATAGGGAGAATTCAGGCAGCTGGAATTCTGGACTGGAAAAGGAGCAAATCTTAGTCCACTATTCTGCACATCTCCAAATGCCCTGAAAAGTTACTGGATTTTTTTGGGATTATATAAAAAATACTGGGCGAAAGAAGTACCGGAGGGGGGCCACCAGGGCGCCACAAGCACTACCACCACCACCCCATGGTGGCGGAGGGCAAGCTTGTGGGCTCCCTGACGGCCCACTAGCCCCCCTCTTTTGCTATATGAAGGGTTTCGTTCCAGAAAAAATCAATCGGGAGGTTTTTCGTGGTTTCGTCACCGCCACGAGGCGGAACTTGAGAAGATCCAATCTAGAGCTCCGGCAGGACGATCCTGCTGGGGAAACTTCCCTCCTAGAGGGGGAAATCATCGCCATCGTCATCACCAACACTCCTCTCGTCGGAGGGGAGGCATCTTCATCAACATCTTCATCAGCACCATCTCCTCTCCACTCCCTAGTTCGTCTCTTGTAACCAATCTCCGTCTCACGACTCCGATTGGTACTTGTAAGGTTACTAGTAGTGTTGATTACTCTTTGTAGTTGATGCTAGTTGGATTACTTGGTGGAAGAGTTTATGTTCAGATCCTTGAAGCTATTCATTACACCGCTGATCATGATTATGATTATGCTTTGTGAGTAGTTACTGTTGTTCCCGAGGACATGGGATAACTCATGCTGATAATAGTCATGTGAATTTGATATTCGTTCGGTATTTTGATATGTTGTATGTTGTCTTTTCCTCTATTTGTGTTATGTGAATGTCGACTACATAACACTTCACCATATTTGGGCCTAGAGGAAGGCATTGGGGAGTAGTAAGTAGATGATGGGTTGCTGGAGTGACAGAAGCTTAAACCCCGGTCTATGTGTTGCTTTGTGAGGGGCTGATTTGGATCCACTAGTTTAATGCTATGGTTAGACGTTGTCTTAATTCTTCTTTCGTAGTTGCGGATGCTTGCGAGAGGGGTTAATCATAAGTGGGATGCGTGTCCAAGTAAGGGCAGTACCCAAGCGCGGGTCCACCCACATATCAAACTATCAAAGTAACGAACGCGAATCATATGAACATGATGAAACTAGCATGACAGAAATTCCCGTGTGTCCTCGGGAGCGTTTTTCCTCGTTTAAGACTTGGTTCAGGCTTGTCCCTTGCTACAAAAGGGATTGGGCCACTTGCTGCACCGTTGCTACTACTTGTTACTTGTTACTTTGCGCTTGCTACCTTTCACCTCGCTACACCATCACTTGTTACCGCTACCTTCAGTGCTTGCAGTTATTACCTTGCTAAAAACCGTTTATCAGAGCCTTCTGCTCCTCGTTGGGTTCGACACTCTTACTTATCGAAAGGACTACGATTGATCCCCTATACTTGTGGGTCATCAGTCTCGCCCCGACCTCAACGACGACGGGAATGGAACGCGGGGGCTTCCCCTGAGCTCCGGACATGCTGGCCGGTGCCGGAGGCGATGGTCGCGCGGTGGACGATGGTGGCGCACTACTCTACTCCTCTGCTACCCTCTACAGATCTTACCTTGGGGAAGGGAGGAAGAGATGGAGGGAGAGTGGTGGCGCAAGGAGGGGGGACATGGAACCCTAGGCTACTGGGCACACACGTCTAGGATATAAGGTCGCGGATGGGATGCACGCCATCAACTCCCTCGCTCTCTCTCTGATGCTTCTGAAGGAAAGCAAGCGCGGGGACGACACCGTCAGGAGGAAGGAGGTGGAGCGCGCTTGGGCTCTCGCTGGGGAAACAGAGAGGGATTGATGGGCCTCGGGAGGGGGAAGTAGGCCCATGTTGGCGACAGGTACGAGAAAAGAAACCCACTCGGGTTTCTTATTTAAAACCAACACCAGTAAAACAAATAAGCTCCCAGGGAAACCTATGGCACCAAAAATAAAAATAAAAATGCCCGTGGTCATAAGAAATTATGACCTATTTGAATAAAATAGAAAAGGAATTTTTGGAGCATATAAATATTTACAAAACAGAATTTAATCCACTGTTTTGTGAATATTTTGCACCTCTCAAACAAAGTTCAGAATCACTGAAACCAAGCATCACATCCACCACAATTCACTTAGAAATATGGACAATTTTGAATCAAGGATGGAGCAAGAGAAACTAGAGCTTGAGAAAATAGAGAAGGGAAGTTTTATAAAACCTATTGCAACTAACGTAGATGCTTCCTACTTACAAACAACACCCACCTCACTTCACATATCAACATCACATCATCACATGACACACCACAACATGGATCACAAGAATAACTATACAAAGAGGCATGGATGAATGGATGCATGAATGCAAAGGGAAAACAAGACAAGGTGACATCACATGAAATAACCTATGCATTGAGCTCTCATGGCAATGACAAGATGGACCCACATACAGAAGGTTCCAAATAAGGCAAGTTACACTCTTGGGGCATTACAAACTCTCCCATGCTACAAAAAGATCTCGACCCAAGATCTAAGACTAAAAGAACTCTAGGAATTCAGAACGGAGGTGATCCTCGCGTTCCCAAGTGGCCTCTTTATCGGAATGGTGTGACCACTCCACTTTGAGACATTTGACAGTCTTGTTGCGGGTCTTGCGCTCAGTCGCCTCGAGAATCGCAATTGGATGCTGACGATAGATAGGTGGGGTTCAAGGTCGATGTCTTGAAGATGAACAGTGCGCTCGGGAATCTTGAAGCATCTCCGGAGCTGAGAGACATGGAACACGTCATGCACATTTGCAAAGTTTGATGGGAGCTCGAGCTGGTACGCAAGGTCGCCTCTCTTGCCAACAACTCTGAAAGGACCAATGAAACGAGGCGCAAGCTTGCCTTTGATGCCAAAGCGTTGTGTACCCTTCATAGGGGACACCTTGAGATAGACAACGTCATCGAGCTCATAAGACATGTCACGATGCTTGCTATCATAATAGCTCTTCTGACGGGACTGCGCTGCTCTGAGATTATCCCGAATGACCCGACACATCTCTTCAGCTTCTTCTATCAAGTCATTCCCAAGAATCTGACGCTCGCCGGTCTCAGACCAGTCGAGTGGGGTACGGGGCATCCTGCCATAGAGAATCTCAAACGGAGCTTTGCGTGAACTAGCTTGATAACTATTGTTATACGAGAACTCAGTGAACGGCAGGCAGTCTTCCCACTTCATGCCAAAAGAGATAACACAGGCTCTCAGCATATCCTCAAGAAATTAATTGACTCGCTCCACTTGACCACTAGTCTGAGGATTAAAAGCTGTGCTAAAGCGTATCTTCGTGCCCATCGCAGACTGAAAAGAGTCCTAGAACTTAGAAGTGAAGATACTTCCGCGATCCGAAGAAATCATCATAGGCACGTCGTGCAAAGACACTATCCTAGAAGTGTACAATTTTGCAAGCTCAGCTGCAGAGATGAATTCCTTGACTGGAAGAAAATGAGCCACTTTACTCAACTTGTCAATGACGACGAAGATGGCATCATTACCCTTCTTAGACTTCGGAAACCCGGTGACGAAATCCATCTCAATATGGTCGAACTTCCACTCGGGAATGGGCAAAGGATGCAAATGACCTATTGGACATTGATGCTCTGCTTTCACCCTTCGACATACATCACATTCATTTATGAACTGAGCAATCTCACGCTTCATGCGAGTCCACCAGAAGGTCTGTTTCAAGTCCTGATACATGTTGGAGCTTCCTGGATGTATAGAGAGTAGAGAGTCATGAGCTTCTTCCATGATTAACTTTCTGAGATCACCTTTTGGAACGACAAGACGATCCTCAAAAAACAACATGTCTCTGGCATCAACACTGAAGCACTTATATTTGGGAAGTCCCTTTGCCAAGCTAATCTTGACTTTCTTCACCATTGCATCAAGAAGTTGTGCTACTCGGACCTGATCTTCCAAGGTAGGAGAGATCTGAAGATTTGCAAGAAATCCCTGAGGTACTAACTGAAGGTTGAGCTTTCTGAAAGATTCACAAAGGTCAGGCTGGAGAGGCTTCAGAATGAGACTGTTGCAGTAAGCCTTCTTGCTCAAAGCATCTGCCACGACATTAGCTTTGCGTGGCGTGTACTCAACGCTCAGATTAAAATCTTGGAGCATTTCCACCCAACGAGTTTGCCAGAGATTCAGGTTAGGCTGGGTGAATATGTACTTGAGACTCTTGTGATCGGTGAACACTTCAACCTTTCGTTCCAACAAGAGGTTTCTCCAAGTCATCAGAGCATGTACCACTCCTGCCAGCTCAAGATCATGCACAGGATAATTCTTCTCCGCTGGCTTCAACTGCCTGGAGGTATAAGCAACCCCTTTCTTCTCTTGCATCAGAACTGCACCAAGACCTTGAAGAGAGGCGTCGCAGAACACTTGGTAAGGTTTGGAGTCATCAGGAGGAACCAAGACTGGAGTAGAGGTGAGCTTCTCTTTGAGGCCAACTGACACTCTAGAGAACAAGCATTCTTCACATCCTTCTGAAGAAGATTTGATAGAGGCTTAGCAATCTTGGAGAAGTTCTCAACGAACCTTCTACAATAGCTTGCAAGCCCGAGAAAGCTTCGAAGCTGCTTCACATTCTACGGAGGTTCCCACTCAACAATGGCCTGCACCTTCGACAGATCAACTTTGATGCCCTCGGCAGATATGATGTGACCAAGATAGACGACTTCTTTCAACCAGAACTCACACTTGGAAAACTTGGTATAGAATTTGTGCTCTCTCAGCTTATCAAGCACCAGCCTGAGATGTTCTTCATGTTCTTCCTCAGTTTCTGAAAAGACCAGAATATCATCGAGATACATCAAGACGAACTCATTCTTGAACAAAGAGAATATGTAGTTCATCATTCGACAAAATGTCGGAGGAGAATTTGCCAGACCAAAAGACATGACCGTATACTCATACGAGCCAAAACTAGTCGTGAAAGCAGTCTTCGGAATATCCTCTCCGCGAATGCGAATTTGATGATAGCCCATTCTGAGATCGAGCTTAGAGAAGATCTTAGCCCCTTTCAACTGTTCAAACAACTCATTTATGTTCGGAAGTGGATACTTGTTTCTGATTGTCTTCTTGTTCAATGGATGGTAATCGACACACAACCGGTCCGTGCCATCCTTCTTCTTGACAAACAGAACTCCACAGCCCCGAGGAGACGAGCTCGGTCTGATCAGACCTAAACGCTCCTGCTCATCGAGTTGCATCTTAAGTTCCTTCAACTCTTCTGGACCCAATTTGCACAGCCGTTTGCACACAGGCTCAGTACGTGGTTCAAGCTCAATAAAAAATTCAACTTCTCGGTGTGGAGGCATTCCTGGCAGTTCTTCTAGAAACACATCTTCATATTTGCAGACCACTGGGACTTGCGAAATAGGATTAATCTCACCCTTTTCATTCAAAGAGAACAGACGGATTGTATCATCGCACGCCGCGAATATAATCACGTCCTCTGAAGAGTGAGTAAGCTTCACTTCTTTAGCTTCACAATCAATGGATGCCTTGTTCATGGCCAGCCAGTCCATCCCAAGGATCAAATCAATGTCGGAATTGCCCAAGACATACGAAGAAGCCCGAAAAAAGTAACTTCCTATCTTGACAGAGACATCAGTAACTATAGAATTTGACCTCATCTGTGCACCCGGAGAAACAACACCCAAAGGTCTATGCAAACTTGTCCAGGGAAAATCATGCTTGATGAAAAGTGACTTTGACATAAAGCAATGCAAAGCACCAGAATCGAACAAGACTTTAGCAAGAAAATCATTGACTGAAAGGTTACCCATAATCACATCTGAGGAGTTGTCTGCTTCAGCTGCATTCACCATATTGACTCGAGCAGACCTGGGGTTGAACTTGACGATAACATTGCTTGGAGGTTTGCCTTGAGGAGGAGGCGGAAGACGGAGCTGAGAAGTGCACTTGTTGGCATAGTGACCCTTCTTCCCACACTTGTGACAAGTAACATCTGCTGGCTGACGGTACTGTGTCTGAGGAGGCCCTTGCTTCTGCTGCTGGAATCTCTTTTGGAAAGCTGGGTTGGGTGGGTGGGAAGAACCACGACCACCAGAATGCTTAAACTGCTGCGTGTGCCGAGGAGGAGGAGGAGACACCCAATACTTCTGTTTCTTCTGAACCACCTGAGTAGAGGAAGACGAGCTGGAATCTCTGAAGCGCTTCTTAGAATTTTCCACCCTGAGCAAGGCTGCCTCAGCCCTGAGAGCTAAGTTGTAGAACTTATTGAACTCCTCAGGATTGTGCACAGCGAGAGCTAACTGCAAATCTTCTTTCAAGCCACCTTTGAACTGATAAATCTTGCTCTTCTGGTCAGTGATATCCTGCAAGGCGTATCGGGCTAGATCGTGGAATTCGACGTTGTACTTGTACATGGAGTTACCACCTTGCTTCAAGCGCCTGAGCTTCTCACGCATCTCCTCCACAAAGCTGGACGGAATGTAGTGGGATCTGAAGTCACGGCAGAACTCATCCCAAGTGATCACTCTAGCACCCCCGGAATCCTTCAACTGCTGCCACCAGATAGATGCTTGCCCCTTCAGCTAGAATGTTGCAAACTTGACGAAATCCTAAGGATGAACATTGTTGCATTCAAAGTGCTTGTTCATGTCGCGGATCCAATCCTCAGCATAAAATGGCTGGTCACAGGAAGTGAAAGTCTTCGGCTGATTTGACAGGAACTGATTCAGATTAGCAAACTGATTGCCACCATGCTGGAAATTGCCTTGCTGCTGATTAGTCCTCTCTTGCAATAACTGTATCAGCATCTGAGTGTTTGCATTTGTAGCAGCCATCACCGCTTGCCAAGCCTCTGCAGGAGGAGACGGTGGCGGAGGAGGATTCTCCGGAAGAGGAGGTGGTGGAGGCACATCCTCACGACATGGATTCTGACGAGTTGGTGGAGCCATCCTAAAGACGGACAACACATTAGCCCACAGAATAAATTGAAGGTATAGCTGAATCAAAATGGCAGGAATATCTGAACAGGAATATAGCAATTGCACTCGAACAAAATAGTAAGAATGCTTCCTCAAAGTGACTATCGTCAAAATTCTGATTAAGACCACTTGCAAACAAGTATGAGCTACAACTGCTCGGAACAAACGTATGATCGAGATTTCATCAGATATCTTCGTGGATAAGATCGCACGGGCTCGAATTAACAGTAGCCATCCTGTGCAAGGTAGTGCACACGACTTACGAAGTATCCCCGAGTCGTAGCGAGCTACAAGGACTCTTTAAGACACAACGAGAACCGCAGTAAGACGACCGTGAACAAACATACCCACTGAATGTCGAAACCCAACCTCACATCATGGATCTGTAGGAAGATTGCCCTATAAGTTACTACTTGATATCCCACCTATGAATTCCTGAAATATGGGGTCATGCAATCTGGTACACGGATACAGGGAGTAATATTCACACAACTCCTATACTAACCCATCCACTGTATCACATTCGTCAACACATAACCAGAAATTTGAATGATGGCAATGTGCACAAGTATCCCCTGGAGCTCAACTCCCCGGAAGAAATCAAGGAAGATAGGAGGCACCAAGACAGAAGTCCGTCACATCGATATCATATTGATTTCAAAAATACCCGCGTGATCCTAATTTCTTTTAGCGAGAAGAGGAGTAGAATTAAGATTTCCTAAGTCGGGAACCTCACCAGAGCATGGAAGAGGAGAAAAAAGAATCCTACTCTCCGATATAACTAAGACTCAAAACATTTTACTAGACTCGACTCGGCCAAGTACGATCACAAAAAGGCTCCTATGGTCGTAAGGCTCTGATTACCAACTTGTAACGACTTAGATGCGACCCTTTCCGATTTAGGGAACGAGGCCCCAAAATGGAAAGAAGCGCATCTAAGCGTTTCACAAGCACGATAACATAGCACATACATAATAATAGAATGACAAATAGGGATTCATCTGCCATCTCATAGATAATATCAGAGTTTACATCACACATTTATTCAAACAAGTTAGTTCCACTACGGACTACATAACATGAGAAAAGGCTATGCTACCCTGCATGCTTGCCCACGATCATGACCATGCCTCGGTGTTCTGGATAGTTCACATATAGGCGGTCGTTCTCCTAATCATACTGCCACGCCAGCTGCGTGCCATCGGGATCACCTGTGTCGGGCGTACATGTACCTGTTGGTGTGTTGAAGTAATCTGTGAGTCACGGGGACTCATCAATCTATGACCTCGGTGCTAGAACTAGTCGAGTTATTAGGTAAGGAAGGTTCAGTGTTTACGTTGCAACATCCTAAGCATTTATGGTGGCTAACTTACGTAGAACAGATATAGATGGTGGTCTATGCTAGCGGGCGGAGTCTAGCTGATCAATAAGTGACCCTGAACACCTACTTACGTCAATCATAACCCCACCATGTTCCCGAACGAAGAGAGGTCTTCGAAGGGGACAGTCATGGTTACGCACACAGTTGGCAATTTTTATTAGATTAGGTTCAACTTATCTCTAACCGGATGTTAACAAATATTCCAAGTTTCCACATAACCGCGGGCACGACTTTCCGAAAGATTAAACCCTGCAGGGGTGCTCCAACTAGTCCATCACAAGTGGTCACGAGCCGCAAAGTAATCCTCTAGCACGAATCTCGTGATCTCATCGGATTCCTTAGAGGAAAACCTCAACTCTGGGAATAACCAAAGCTTTACCGGGATTTCTATACGCAAGATATATTGCTAAGGTAAGACAAGACTAGCAGGACCTCCCATCGTGTCGATGACCCCGATAAGAGCCGCCTATCTCATTCTCAGGACACGACAGATGGAACTAGCTACGAGAACCAAACCTCAAGTTTCCTTGTGGTGGCCCTGCAGGCAGACCAGGTTGGACCAACACTCATGAGGAGCACTGGCCCGGGTTGTTGATTAAATTCCTCAGGGTAGCTATTCCCTATGCATATTTTTATTAAGTGATTAGCAAATTAACACCAATGTTGGGTCATGTCGGACAAGTCTTAACACTACACGATTTATCAAGGGAGTCCCCATAACAACCCCAAACGTGTTAGGAGCGATCAGTTATGGAATCAAACACCAGTAGCCGGTAACTATGGCGGCAATAACGGAACAAAACACCCGACAAAAGGCTAGGCCTTCCGTTCTTTACCAAGTATATAGGTGCATTAATTAAATAACAAATTTAACATAATGATATCAAACTCATGTTATCACATGAGAGAAGGCACCTGCAACTAGCAACTCTAACATTAGAAGCTGAGCAAGCCTACTTAGCCATTCAATATTTGCTTGGAGGGGAAAGTGTTTGGGTTTCTGTACCGACCCGACCTGAAACAGCCAAGTCCCTAGTGTTTCTGTACCATCCCAAGATCATGCTGGTACACACAAAGTACATCAATGTATATATCGAGATTTCAATCACATAGCTTTATTAATCGAAATCCAATATCAAGTACTTTATTACAATAATGAATTACAATAAAGTTGCTGAAGGCCATCTCATGAGATAACTAACGAAGAGTAGCAGAAGCTTCAAAGGTAGACGAGTCCATCCGACTTCAGGGCATATGACCGAGCGTAGATCGTAGCCTCACTCTTGGTCGAAAAAATACTCTGCAACATGATACGTTGCAGCCGTGTAGGTCAGCATATGGAATATGCCGGCAAGTCATCAAGGAGAGGGGGTGAAATAATAATCATCTATTCTACATGCATATATGGCAGGTGGGGCTATAAGTTTTTAGCAAAAAACAAGTTTTCTCCTACATCAAGAGAGGGCTAAAAGCAAAATGTTACTACATTGTTGGTTGTTAACGACATGGTTCCGCCAACCAATTCTCATACCCGAGTTGTCGATAATTCCCACATTATTTTTAAATTGTGTTGAGAGTTCAGGAAAATTTCAATGCCTTCGGCTCAAGTTGTCCATGACCGTGGACACGGCTAATCGATTAGGTTTGGGTACTCTCCAGAGTTTTGCACACGTTCCCCACAAGATTTGACTGCCTCCGAGTTTGTCCTCGCACTTCAGGGTGTTTGAAGACCGAATGATCAAAACATGGTCTTTCAACGGGTCCCTCTGATCCCCTGTCGGTGCCTATCCAATCCTACCGTTCTTCTACATCTGCTAGCACCGCCTGTCCAGAGTCGCCGCTTTGTCCAACCAAGCCAGAGCCCATAATGACTTGTGGCTGTGCAGGTAAGCCTTGGGTCTTGAAGCCTCCGTCCATCTCTTCGAGCCTGGGTGAAGCTTTCCGCAAGATGTCATGGCACTTCCCCATGCATCCCGGGTCGTCCACTGGTTTCTCCAGGGAGCCCATCTAAACCGTCCTTCACCTAGAGTTGCATTGCACCACGAGGTCTTGAAAAGTCTTGTCTTAACCGGTCTTGGTTATTAAATTATTCTCGCATCACTCGTGATAAACTCTCAACCAGAACCCCGTCTACACAAGCATAGCAAAATAGAATTTGTCGTCCCGGGCCAAGTAACGGGGTTGTTGGGTGCCTACCACATGATGCTACAACAAGTAACCAATATTTCCAAGTACCTACTCAGCATGCAATAGGGTGTTTGAAGGGTAGAACAACAATTCATAAAACATAGGTAATACATTATCAAATGAATTGCCTTGTTGATAGTTGTCGTGATCAAGCGCTTCTAAGTAGCACGCTTCGCACTCCAGGTGAAATATCGATACAAAAAAAATACACACAATAAGTACTACAATCACTAACAAACAAAATAGCATCACTAGCATATAATCACCATTGCACAAAGTGAAGAAAAACACTTAACATAAGCAAAACATAATCTGTTTTTGATAAAACCCCAACTAAAAATATTTTGAAAAAATTGAAACTTAAACTAGTAAAATATATGATCACTAGGAAGCAGCAGCAAAATGAATAAATTAAAAGTTATTTTTAAACTCCTGTAATAAGCAAAACAAGGTTTAAACTAAATCTGATCTAATTAAAATTTTGAAATTTCAAACATAGGCAAATAATATGTTTTCGAAAACTACAAGAAAATTTTGATCTACTTGAAAAAGAATTAACCTCATTGGACCTCTAGATCAAAAGTTATACGGAAAAAAAAATGGAAACACTCTGTGTTTTCTAACTAAAACAGGAAAAAGGAAAAAAATTAGATCTAGTAAACAGGGGGGTAGGTGGCAGGTCCTGATTGGCTCAGGTGGTGTGTGGTGTGGGGCTAACTAGCAAACGGCCGATAACTAAACAAACCGCGTCGGCTAGTGTTAAGTGGGGAAGAAAACCAGTCGGCTTTTAACTAAAAAACCGAAGGGGTATGTGGGTTATAATCTCGGGCGTTGATCTTTGATCTAACGGCTACAGGAGGTGGGGGGTGCTCACCGTGGGTTGGAGGGGGTTGGGGTTGAGTCCGGCGAGGAAGGAAGTGGTGGTCTACGGGGATGGGCCTCCGGCGAGCTCCGGCGGCGTTCGAGGTGTCGGGGAGGTTGCGGCGGGGCTCCGACGTCGAGTGGCGGCGTCGGGGAGTCGAGGGAGCATCGGGGGCGAGCAGCAGGGAGGCTCCTGGCTTCGGTTTCCAGGCCGAACTCCGGCGAGGAGTGGGGTGAGGCATGGGGCGGCGAGGGGCGATCTAGGGGAACGGGGTGCGGAGGAGAGGGGGAGCATTTATAGGGGAGAGAGGGGCTCTCGGGAGGGAAAGGAATCGGGGTCCGAGGGGGAACGAGATCGGGTCCGATCGGCCCCGTGGTGCTGTAGACGAGGAAGGAAAGAGAAGGGCTCGGGAGGAAGAAGATGGCCGAGGGAGGGAAAGAGATCGGGCGTGGGGCCCACGGCTAGAGAGAGAGAGAGGCGAGGGGGCAAGGTGCGGGCGGCCGATCCGTAATCCCTGCGGATCTGGCGATGGGGTGATTAGGCCCAGACACTAAAAGGCGCCCCGGGCGCTTTCCTATTAAAACAATTTCCTATTTTATATTTAAAAAAACACAGAAAGTAAATCAAAGAAAAAGGCAAGTAAATAAAATCTAAAAATAGTGATGTTATATATCAAAATTTCAGAAAAAAAATCTCTATCCGTTTAACATTTTTCCAAGGCAAAAATAAAAACTTAAAAAAATGTTTTTTCACTAAAACCCTAAAAGCTTTGTTTTCTTTTTGCAATTATTTTCTCCATAAAACTTTTTTTTTTGTCTCAAATATTTTCAAAAATGCCCCTGATTTTAGGAGGGTCATATTCCTCCTCTCTTTCTTGCTTGCAAGAATTATTTTCTGACATTTCTCGTGTGAAAAAAAGAAATGCAAAAGCAAAATTTGAAAGAATTCAAATGCAAATCTTTATTTCATTCAATATGCATAGATGCTTAGCTACATTTGTAAAACATTCCAAATTAGGAAATTTGGGATGTTACAAACAACCCACCTTAAGATGAATCTCGCCCTTGAGATTCGGGTTGGCTAGAAAATAGGTGCGGGTGGTCTCGACGAAGATCCTGTTCTCGTTCCCAGGTGGCTTCTTCCTCGGTGTGGGGACTCCACAAAACCTTACAGAATTTGATGATCTTGCTGCGGGTAACTCTGTTGGCAGTCTCGAGAATCCTGACGGGTTTCTCCTCATATGTCAGATCACTGTCGAGCTGTATGGCCTCTAGGTGCACTGTATCTCTCAACGGAACATCAGCCATCTCAGCATGGCATTTCTTCAACTCGGAAACATGGAAGACATCATGAACTCCGGACAATCCTTTCGACAATTCCAGTTTATATGTAACTTCGCCTCTACGTTCAAGAATTTTGTAGGAACCAATGAATCGGGGTGCTAACTTTCCTTTTACACCAAATCTCTTGATTCCTCGAAGTGGAGACACCCTAAGGTATGCTCGATCTCCCACTTCGTATGTACTTCCTTGCGTTTGCTATCAGCATAACTTTTCTGCCTGGACTGAGCTATCTTGAGTCGGTCACGGATCAGCTTGACCTTCTCTTCAGAATCTCGGATAAGATCGGGACCAAAAAGTTGTCGGTCTCCAACACCATCCCACATGAACGGTGTTCTGCACCTCCTTCGTATAGACCTTCGAAAGGGGCCATCTTTAGACTGGTCTGATAGCTGTTGTTGTATGAGAACTCGGCATAAGGTAAATTGTCATCCCAGCTAGACCCGTAGTCTAGTGCGCAAGCTCTCAACATGTCCTCCAAAATTTGATTGACTCTCTCGGTCTGTCCGTCGGTCTGAGGGTGAAAAGCTGTACTGAAGTCCAATCTTGTTCCGAAGGTTTCATGTAGTTGGTGCCAGAATTTTGATGTGAATTGAGTCCCTCTATCTTACACAATACTCTTCGGTACTCCATGTAGAAATATGATCCTGGTCATATAGATCTTGGCCAGCTTAGCACTCGTGTAGGTAGTCTTCATGGGAATGTAGTGAGCTACCTTGGTCAAACGATCGACCACAACCCACATAGAATCATAACCAGAACGGGTCCTGGGTAACCATGTGATGAAGTCCATACGAAGCTTCTCCCATTTCGACTCAGGTATCGGCAGAGGTTGAAGCAATCCTGCTGGCTTCTGATGCTCGTCCTTTACTCGCTGACAAACATCGCATATTGCTACAAACTCGGCAATGTCCTTCTTCACTCCTGTCCACCAGAAACTCTCTTTCAAGTTCAGATACATCTTGGTGTTGCCTAGATGTATCGAGTACGGGGAATTGTGGGCCTCCTGAAGTATCAACTTCCTGAGTTCGGGATCATTGGGCACATAGATGCGATCCTCAAACCATAAAGTTCCGTGTTCATCCTCACGAAAACCTTTAGCCTTCCCGTCATTCATTCTCTGCTTTATCTCAGCTATCTCCTTGTCTGATTTCTGTGTTTCGCGGATCTTTTCGGTCAAGGTGGACTGAATTTCCAGCGTTGCTACAAATCCTCTTGGAACTATCTCCAATTTGAGCTCCCTGAGATCATCGACTAACTCCTGGGGTAATCCTCCCGCTATGAGTGTGTTCACATAACTCTTACGGCTCAAGGCGTGTGCTACAACATTCGCCTTCCCTGGGTGATAATGCAATCTCATGTCATAGTCTTTGATCAACTCTAGCCATCTCCTCTGTCTGAGGTTCATCTCCTTCTGTGTGAAGATATATTTCAGGCTCTTGTGATCAGTGTAAACATCACAACTATTTCCGATCAGGAAATGTCTCCAGGTCTTGAGAGCGTGCACTACGGCTGCTAGTTCCAAGTTATGTGTGGCATAATTCAACTCATGGGGCCTGAGCTGTCTGGATGCATAGGCTACAACTTTACCTTCTTGCATGAGCACTCCTCCAAGTCCTTGACGAGAAGCGTCACAATAAACCTGGAAATCCTTTCAAATGTTCGGCAATATCAGCACTGGGGCTGTAACCAGACGTTTCTTCAACTCTTGGAAGCTGGCTTCACATTCCTCGGTCCAAACATACATGGGCTCCTTCTTCAACAACTCTGTCATGGGCTTGGCGATCTTTGAGAAATTCTCAATGAACCTCCGGTAATATCCGGCAAGTCCGAGGAAACTGCGGATCTCCTTAACTGAAGTGGGTGCTACCCATTCGGTGACTGCTGCGACCTTGGCAGGGTCCACTGCTATTCCTTCTCCTGAAATGACGTGTCCGAGGAATCCGACTTCCTTCAACCAAAATTCACATTTGCCGAACTTCGCATACAGCTGATGCTCTCGAAGTTTCTCCAAAACCAGACGTAAGTGTTCCTTGTGTTCCTCCTCATTCTTGGAGAATATCAGTATGTCATCGATGAACACCACGAGAAACTTGTCCAAGTATTCCATAAATACCTTGTTCATCAGATTCATAAAATATGCCGGAGCATTAGTCAGTCCAAATGACATGACCGTGTACTCATAAAGACCATACCGGGTGGTGAAGGCCGTCTTGGGTATATCTTGTTCGTGAATGTTTAGCTGATGATAACCGGATCGAAGATCGATCTTGGAGAACACTCGGGCTCCAACTAACTGGTCAAACAAGTCATTGATTATCGGGAGGGGATACTTGTTCTTGATGGTCGCCTCGTTCAATGCACGATAATCAACTACCATTCTCAAGGACTTATCCTTCTTTTCAACCAAGAGCACTAGGGCTCCCCAAGGTGAAGAACTTGGGCGAATATACCCTTTGTCCAACAACTCCTTAATTTGCTTCTTGATTTCTACTAAATCATTTGCGGGCATCTGATAGGGTCTGTTGGATATCGGGGCTGTTCCGGGTAATAGCTCAATCAGGAACTCAATTTCTCTATTCGGTGGCATGCCCGACAATTCTTCCGGAAATACATCTGGGTATTCTTGCGCAATCGGTACTTCCTCCTGGACTACTCTGGGCGGGTGATTCGGCCCAGACACTAAAAGGCGCCCCGGACGCTTTCCTATTAATTTTTTTTCCTATTTTCTATTTTTTTTAAAAACAGAAAGTAAATCAAAGAAAAAGGCAAGTAAATAAAATCTAAAAATAGTGATGTTATATATCAAAATTTTCAGAAAAAAAATCTCTATCCGTTTAACATTTTTCCAAGGCAAAAATAAAAACTTAAAAAAAATATTTTTTTGAGAAAAAACCTAAAAGCTTTGTTTTCTTGTTGCAATTATTTTCTCCATAAAACTTTGGTATTTTTTGGCTCAAATATTTTCAAAAATGCCCCTGATTTTGGGAGGGTCATATTCCTCCTTTCTTTCTTGCTTGCAAGAATTATTTTCCGGCATTTCTTGTGTGAAAAAAAATAGAAATTCAAAAGCAAAATTTGAAAGAATTCAAATGCAAATCTTTATTTCATTCAATATGCATAGATGCTTAGCTACAATTGTGAAACATTCCAAATTAGGGAATTTGGGATGTTACAGTTTCGTGGAAATATCAGGAGGCAAATATTTCAGTGGTAGGCAGTGAGCATATGACAAAGGAAACGTGAATCTAGCATAACAAGTCTAGAGATGGAATCAAGGTCATATCATCTTGCCTGTGATGTCCTCAGCTTAGAACTGCTCTTGTTCGTCCTGCACGTACTCTCCCGGATCCACGTACTCGTTCTCCGATCCCGGTGCTACCCAACATAAAAATAGCATCCAATGAACAACAACACAACAAGATGCAACAAGCACATGATGCATGAGATGAAATTGAACATGCATCTCTATTCTAGTCACTTGCACATGCATGAAAGTAAAAACAAACTTCTGGACAGAACTGCACTTTAAGCTATCTTGACATGCATGAGGATGACATGAACAGATGCATCACACGAAAACAATGCAAAAACATATAAAGAACGTTACGAACGGAGCTATGGATCAACCGGAAACAACGAAACAAGAAATGGAGTCCTACGGATCCAATCCATCACAACACACTCCAATGGCATACTTCTGGTATTTCCATGTTGCCAAAACACAAAACAACCAAGTATGGATGGGGTGGTGCAAGGAATATCACCACACCATCAACTATGCACTCACAAATATCAAAACTATACAACCTGTCCTAAACATCATCATAGCCGTTTGAGAGCTACATGCAAAGCACCTACAGGCACCCAAATGTGCCAAATAGGAAATGTGGGAGAAACTATTCAAAAGCTCTTCAAGCATGAGCAAAAAGAAAATGCAAAGGGGTTTCACACAGAAAGATTTATAGCTGCTAACTTGGATAAAAATATCAGTTTTCAAGGACTTAGTGAAAATCTCAGATTCTCACTAGCTGTTTATGCTCTGAAGCATTTTGACAGCACCCAAAACAATATCTATAGGAAGCCAAAATGAATGAAAATTGACAAAGAGCTAGACAAACACAAAAGTACAACTTCTCAATTCATTGCAGGGGCTGAATCCCAATACATGAACTTCTGCAAGCACAACTACAAGGGAAGAAAATAACAACAGTTCTCAGACTTAGTGAAAATCACAGATTTTCACTAAACTGGAATTTTCAGCCACATGCCTACTTTGAATAAGAACAACTTGCACATATGAACTCCTAAGCATCAAACAACACCAACATGCTATAGCGGGGTTCACCCTCTACTGCCACAACAAGGATTCATCCTCTTGGGCTCATCACATCACATGGAACCAAGCTCTAAACATTGAACAAAACAGAAATGTGACATTCCCAGAAAGTGTTCCAAAATGGAATCTGATCCCACCATTGGATTCCTGGGATGATTCCACCCCAAAAACATATATAATACCTAGGTACTTGCATATAACAAATGGGCACAAAGCTAAGAAGAAAATACACATGGAATCACATAGAAGTAAATAGTGCTTTTATCACATGTGTTCCCACTAGCTCAACACCTACACATGCACTTTCACACTCTCACAAGTCCAATGGTGACATGAGGGTTTAGACCTAATGTATCTGTGCCATAGCACATCACCTACACATACAAGCTTGCACATAAGTCCTTACTAAAGCTATGCCATGCCTTGGGCATGTGTGTGACACACACACACAAGCACACACACACACTCCACATCATCACCTACACTACACACAAAGCATGTGGAGGGGGAAACCCACACACCACAGAAGATCATGGGCACTTGCACCACACAAGCACTCTCCACATACAACACTACACACCCTTGGGTGATGCTCCACACACATGCACATCATGAAGCTTGCACATACACAAATGCATCACTATCCTAGTGTATATACACATTCTAACACACTCACATACATGAGCTAGCTCAACATACACTAGCATTCAAATACCTACACATGCACCACACATAGATATATCTACACATGCTCTCTAGCATCATAAACAAGGACAACCTGCTGCTTGGGAGGCAACAAAAATACCTCACATGGTGATCTAGCACCCACAGCAACTATGCAAGCAAAAAAATGCAAAACAAAAAATAAATGGCAAAAAAAATAAAAGGAAAGGGGGGGATTTGAATCCAAGACCCCCTGGTTTAAACTCTCCACTACAACCACTAGGCTAGACTGCTCAGCTCGACAGAACCAAGGCAGGAAGCAGGGTAAAGTTGCCCCTGCTGCTGCTGATGCTACTATGCCAAATAAAAATACAAAAGGGATGGCACGCTGCGGGACTCGAACCAGGCACCACCTAAACAACACACACACGGCACCTACCACTATGCTGCGCTACGAATCTTGTTCTAACAGAGGTAACATACTAGGTAACACAAACACAGACCTATTGGTCTACTCTGCATAGAGATGCCGACAAATACACTCACCGGAACGTGGCCTCCACAGCTACTGTTGCGCCAACGGTGATCATCTACACTACCACTCCTACTCTGTTGGAAGGCCCTGCCCTGAGCATCGAACGAGCCCAGGAACACACTACTGCAACACGCATCACAACACAAGTACTGCCGTTCTCCTCTCCAATTAGAGAGGCACGACCACAAGCCCTTGGCCGCATCTACAGAGGGGGAACGGAGGAAGAGAGCAGGCTCACCGATAGAAAGGGGAAGAGGGGTTCCCGATCGAGGAGAGACGCCTGTAGACGAGCTGACGACGTCCTGGAGATGACTGAAGAAGATCCGACGCAGGGGAACAGGAACGCCGGGAACACGCCAGAGAAGAGCTCCTGCCCGTCGATGTGGTCACGCCCTGAGCTCAACGACGATGGGAATGGAACGCGGGGGCATCCCCCGAGCTCCTGGACATGTGTTGGGGAACGTACCCTTGTATATCGCACAACAGGAAGCGTTAAGAAACACGGTTGATGTAGTGGAATGTCTTCACGTCCCTCGAACAGCCCCGCGAACCGTCCCACGAACTGTCCCACGATCCGCTCCGATCTAGTGCCGAACGGACGGCACTTCCGCATTTAGCACACGTACAACTCGACGATGATCTCGGCCTTCTTGATCCAGCAAGAGAGACAGAGAGGTAGATGATTTCTCCGGCAGCGTGACGGTGCTCCGGAGGTTGGTGATGATCTATCTCAGCAGGGCTCCGCCCGAGCTCCGCAGAAATACGATCTAGAGGAAAAACCGTGGAGGTATGTGGTCGGGCTGCCGTGGCAAAGTTGTGTCTCAAAAACCCTCAATACCTCTAGTATATATAGGAGGGAGGGAGTGGAGGAGGCAGCCTCAAACCCTCAAGGTTTGGCCGAAATTGGAGGTGGAGGAGTCCTACTCCAATCCTACTTGGAGTAGGATTCCACCTTCCCACTTGGAAACTCTTTCCACCTTGTGTTTTTTCCTTCTCAAACCTTATGGGCCTTAGTGGGAACTTAGTCCAACCCACTAGGGGCTGGTTTATCTCTTCCCATAGCCCATGATACCCTTTGGGGCGTCACACCCCTCCCGATGGTCCCCGGCACCCCTCCCGGCACTCCGGGTACACTACCAATGAGCCCAACACTTTTCCGGTGACCAAAACAGGACATCCTATATATCAATCTTAACCTCCGGACCATTCCAAAGCTCCTTGTGACGTCCTGGATCTCATCTGGGACTCCGAACAACTTTCGATTACCAACACCTATAACTCAACTATACTGAAACGTCATTGAACCTTAAGTGTGCAGACCCTACGGGTTCGAGAACTATGCAGACATGACCCGAGACACACCTCGGTCAATATCCAACAGCGGACCTGGATGCCCATATTGGATCCTACATATTCTCCGAAAATCTTATCGGTTGAACCTCAGTGCCAAGGGTTCATATAATCCCGTATGTCATTCCCTTTGTCCTTCGGTATGTTACTTTCCCGAGATTCGATCGTTGGTATCCGCATACCTATTTCAATCTCATTACCGGCAAGTCTCTTTACTCATTCTGTAATACAAGATCCTGTGACTTAGACTTAGTCACATTGCTTGCAAGGCTTTTGTGTGATGTTGAATTACCGAGTGGGCCCCGAGATACCTCTCCGTCACATGGAGTGACAAATCCCAGTCTTGATCCATACTAACTCAACGGACACCTTCGGAGATACCTGTAGAGCACCTTTATAGTCACCCAGTTACGTTGCGACGTTTGATGCACACAAGGTATTCCTCCGGTCGCACTGAGTTATATGATCTCATGGTCATAGGAACAAATACTTGACACGCAGAAAACAGTAGCAACAAAATGACACGATCAACATGCTACGTCTATTAGTTTGGGTCTAGTCCATCACATGATTCTCCTAATGATGTGATCCCGTTATCAAGTGACAACACTTGCCTATGGCCAGGAAACCTTGACCATCTTTGATCAACGAGCTAGTCAACTAGAGGCTTACTAGGGACAGTGTTTTGTCTATGTATCCACACAAGTATTGTGTTTCCAATCAATACAATTATAGCATGGATAATAAACGATTATCATGAACTAAGAAATATAATAATAACTAATTTATTATTGCCTCTAGGGCATATTTCCAACAGTCTCCCACTTGCACTAGAGTCAATAATATAGTGCACATCACCATGTGATTCTAACGAATCCAACACCCATATAGTTTTGGGGTGTGATCACGTCTTGTTCGTGAGAGAGGTTTTAGTCAATGATTCTGAAACTTTTAGATCCGTGTGTTCTTTACAAATCTTTATGTCATCTTATAGATGCTGCTACTATGTGCTACTCAGAAATACTCCAAATATCTACTCTACTATACGAATCCATTTCACTACTCATAGTTATTCGGATTGGTGTCAAAGCTTGCATCGACGTAACCCTTTACGACGAACTCTTTAACCACCTCCATAATCGAGAAAAATTCCTTAGTCCATGAGTGACTAAGGATAACTTTGACCGTTGTTCAGTGATTCAATCCTGGATCACTCCGTGTACCTGTAAACAGACTTGTGGCAAGGCACATATCAGGTGCGGTACACAACATGGCATACTGTAGAGTGTACGGCTAAGGCACTGGGGACGACCTTCGTCCTTTCTCTTTCTTCTACCGTGGTCGGGCTTTTGAGTCTTACTCATACTCACACCTTACAATACAACCAAGAACTCCTTCTTTGCTGATCTATTTTGAACTCCTTCGAAAACTTGTCAAGGCATGCATTTCATTTGAAAGTTCTATTAAGAGTATTGATCCATCTCTATAGATCTTGATGCTGAATGTTCAAATAGCTCTATCCAGGTCTTCCTTTGAAACGCTCCTTTCAAACAACCTTTTATGCTTCACAG
Organism: Hordeum vulgare subsp. vulgare; assembly: GCF_904849725.1. Classification (NCBI taxonomy): domain Eukaryota; kingdom Viridiplantae; phylum Streptophyta; class Magnoliopsida; order Poales; family Poaceae; genus Hordeum; species Hordeum vulgare. Next base: position 191,898,025 of record NC_058523.1, on the reverse strand, counting down.
AAATTCTACATTACTTCTGATCAACAATATGTCAACCACATATACTTATTAGAAATTCTATAGTGCTCCCACTCACTTCTTTGGAAATACAAGTTTCTCACAAACTTTGTATAAACCCAAAAGCTTCGATCAACTCATCAAAGCATATATTCCAACACCGAGATGCTTGCACCAGTCCATAGAAGGATCGCTGGAGCTTGCATACTTGTTAGCATCCTTAGGATCAACAAAACTTTCCGGTTGTATCACATACAACCTTTCCGTCGTGGAAAACAATGTTTTGACATCCTATGTGCAATATTTCATAAATAATGCAGCAACTGCTAACATAATTCCAACAGACTTTTAGCATCGCTATGAGTGAGAAACTCTCATCATACTTAACTCTTTGAACTTGTCGGAAAAACATCCTTGCGACAAGTCGAGCTTTTCTTAATGGTGACGATTCACCATCATCGTCCGTCTTCCTTATAAAGATCCATCTTTACTTAATAGTCCTACGACCATCAAGTAGTTCTTCCAAAGTCTACACTTCGTTCTCACACATGGATTCTTTCTCGGATTTCATGGCCTCCAGCCATTTATCGGAATCCGGGCCCACCATTGCTTCTCCATAACTCGTAGGTTCATTGTTGCTCAACAACATGACCTCCAAGACAGGGTTACCGTACCACTCTGTAGTAGTACGCGACCTTTGTCGACCTACGAGGTTTGTAGTAACTTGATCCGAAGCTCTAATGATCACTATCATCAGCTTCCACTTCAATTGGTGTAGGCGCCACAGGAACAACTTCCTGCGCCCTGCTATACACTGGTTGACGTGATGATTCAATAACCTCATCAAGTTCCACCACTCTCCCACTCAATTCTATCGAGAGAAAATTTTCCTTGAGTAAGGATCCGTTTCTAGAAACAAACACTTTGCTTCCGGATCTCTGATAGGAGATGTATCCAACTGTTTTGGATATCCTATGAAGATGCATTTTATCCGCTTTGGGTTTGAGCTTATCAGACTGAAACTTTTTCACATAAGCATCGCAGCCCCAAACTTTTAAGAAACGACAGCTTAAGTTTCTCCAAACCATAGTCTTTACTGTGTCATCTCAACGGAAATATGTGGTGCCCTATTTAAAGTGAATGCGGTTGTCTTTAATGCATAACCCATAAACGATAGTGGTAATTCGATAAGAGATATCATAGTATGTGCCATATCAAAATAGGGCGTAGCTATGATGTTCGGACACATCATCACACTATGGTGTTCCAGGTGGCATGAACTGCGAAACAGTTTTCACATTGTCTTAACTGTGTACCAAAAACTCGCAACTCAGATATTCATATCTATGATCATATCATAGACAGTTTGTCCTCTTGTGACGATGATCTTCACTCTAAATAACTTTGAACTTTTCAATATTCCAGAGTTGTGATTCATCAAGTAAATACTCCTGTATCTACTCAAATCGTCAGTGATGTGAGAACATAACGATATCCACTGTGTGCCTCAGCACTCACTGGACTGCACACATCAAAAATGTATTACTCCCAACAAGTTACTATCTTGTTTCATGTGGCATGATTTGCATGTCTGAAGTGATTCAAAATCCAGTGAGTCCAAATGATCCATCTCTATGGAGCTTCTTCATGCATTTATACACCAACATGACTCAAGTGACAGTGCCACAACTAAGTGGTACTATCATTATTACTTTGTATCTTTTGGCACCAATATTATGAACATGTGTAACACTACGATCGAGATTCAATAAACCATTGAGGGTAATTATTCAAGCAAATAGAATAACAATTATTCTCTTTAAATGAATAATCGTATTGCAATAAACACGATCAAATCATGTTCATGCTCAACGCAAACACTAAATAACAATCATTTATGTTTACCACCAATCCCGATGATAGAGGGAGCTTGCAATGTTTTGATCACATAAACCTTGGAAACACTTCCAACACATATCGTCACCTCGCCTTTAGCTAGTCTCCATTTATACCGTAGCTCTCATTTCGAGTTAATAATCACTTAGCAACCGAACCGGTATTCAATACCCTTATGCTACTAGGAGTACTAGTAAAGTATACATCAATATCATGTATATCAAATATACTTCTGTCGACTTTGCCAGCCTTCTTATCTACCAAGTATCTAGGGTAGCTCCGCCTCAGTGACCGTTTCCGTCATAACAGAAGCACTTAGTCTCGGGTTTGGGTTCAATTTTGGGTTTCTTCAATAGAGCAGCAACTTGTTTGCCGTTTCATGAAGTATCCCTTCTAGCCCTTGCCCTTCTTGAAACTAGTGGTTTTACTAACCATAAACAATTGATGCTCCTTCTTGATTTCTACTTTCGCAGTGTCAAACATTGCGAATCACTTAAGGATCATCATATCTATCCTTGATTTGTTTATAGTTCATCATGAAGCTCTAGCAGCTTAGTGGCAGTGACTTTGGAGAACCATCACTATCTCATCTGGAAGATTAACTCCCACTTGATTCAAGCGATTGTTGTACTCACACAATCTGAGAACATGCTCAACGATTTGAGCTTTTCTCCTTTACTTTGTAGGCAAAGAATCTCGTCGAATGTCTTATATCTCTCAACAAGGGCACGAGCATGAAATATCAATTTCATCTCTTTGAACATCTCTTATGTTCTGCGACGTTTTCAAAATGTCTTCGGCGCCTTGCTTCTAAGCCATTAAGTATTGCACACTGAACTATCATGTAGTCATCAAAGACGTGTATGTCAGATGTTCGCAACATCCACAGACGATGCCCGAGGTGCAGCACACCGAGTGGTGCATTGAGGACATAAGCCTTGTGCGCACCAATGAGGACAATCCTCAGTTTTACGGACTCACTCCGCAAAATTGCTACCATTAACTTTCAACTAAATTTTCTCTAGGAACATATAAAACAGTAGAGCTATAGTGCAAGCTACATCGTAATTCGCAAAGACCATTAGACTATGTTCATGATAATTAGTTCAATTAATCATATTACTTAAGAACTCCAACTCAAAAAGTACATCTCTCTAGTCATTTGAGTGGTACATGATCCAAATCCACTATCTCAAGTCCGATCATCACGTGAGTCGAGAATAGTTTCAGTGGTAAGCATCACTATGCTAATCATATCAACTATACGATTCATGCTCGACCTTTCGGTCTCTTGTGTTCCGAGGCCATGTCTGCACATGCTAGGCTCGTCAAGTTTAACCCGAGTGTTTCACGTGTGCAACTGTTCTATACCCGTTGTATGTGAACGTTGAGTCTATCACACCCGATCATCACGTGGTGTCTCGAAACGACGAACTATAGCAACGGTGCACAGTTGGGGAGAACACAATCTCATCTTGAAATTTTAGTGACAGGTCACCTCATAATGCTACCGTCGTTCTAAGGAAAATAAGGTGCATAAAAGGATTAACATCACATGCAATTCATAAGTGACATGATATGGCCATCATCATGTGCTTCTTGATCTCCATCACCAAAGCACCGGCACGATCTTCTTGTCTCCGGCGCCACACCATGATCTCCATCAACGTGTCGCCATCAGGGTTGTCGTGCTACTCATGATATTACTACTAAAGCTACATCCTAGCAATATAGTAAATGCATCTGCAAGCACAAACATTAGTTTAAAGACAACCCTATGGCTCCTGCCGGTTGTCGTACCATCGTCGTGCAAGTCGATATTAACTATTACAACATCATCATCTCATACATCCAATATATCACATCACGTCATTGGCCATATCATATCACAAGCATACCCTCCAAAAACAAGTTAGACGTCCTCTAATTGTTGTTGCATGTTTTACGTGGCTGCTATGGGTATCTAGTAGATCGCATCTTACTTATGCAAATACCACAACAGAGATGTGCAAATTGCTATTTAACCTCTCCAAGAACCTCCTCGGTCAAAACCAATTCAACTAAAGTTGAAGAAACCGACACCCGCCAGTCATCTTTATGCAACGAGGTTGCATGTCAATCGATGAAACCAGTCTTTCGTAAGCGTACGAATAATGTCGGTCCGGGCCGCTTCAATCCAACAATACCGTCGAATCGAGAAAAGACTAAGGAGGGCAGCAAATCGAACATCACCATCCACAAACCCTTTGTGTTCTACTCGAGATAACATCTACGCATGAACCTGGCTCATGATGCCACTGTTGGGGAACGTCGCATGGGAAACAAAAATTTTCCTACGCGCACGAAGACCTATCATGGTGATGTCCATCTACGAGAGGAGATTTGGCTCTACATACCCTTGTAGATCGCACAGCAGGAAGCGTTAAGAAACGCGGTTGATGTAGTGGAACGTCTTCAAGTCCCTCGAAAAGCACCGCGAACCGTCCCACGATCCGCTCCGATCTAGTGCCGAACGGACGGCACCTCCGTGTTCAGCACACGTACAGCTCGACGATGATCTCGGCCTTCTTGATCCAGCAAGAGAGACAGAGAGGTAGATGAGTTCTACGGTAGCGTGACGGCGCTCCGGAGGTTGGTGATGATCTATCTCAGCAGGGCTCCGCCCGAGCTCCGCAGAAATACGATCTAGAGGAAAAACCGTGGAGGTATGTGGTCGGGCTGCCGTGGCAAAGTTGTGTCTCAAAAACCCTCGATACCTCTAGTATATATAGGAGGGAGGGAGGGGAGGAGGCAGTCTCAAACCTTTAAGGTTTGGCCGAAATTGGAGGTGGAGGAGTCCTACTCCAATCCTACTCGGAGTAGGATTCCACCTTCCCACTTGGAAACTCTTTCCACCTTGTGTTTTTTCCTTCTCAAACCTTATGGGCCTTAGTGGGAACTCATGCCAGACCACTAGGGGCTGGTTTATCTCTTCCCATAGCCCATGAGACCCCTTGGGGCGTGACACCCCTCCCGATGGTCCCCGGTACCCCTCCCGGCACTCCCGGTACACTATCGATGAGCCCCAAACTTTTCCGGTGACCAAAACAGGACTTCGTATATATCAATCTTTACCTCCGGACCATTCCGGAGCTCCTCGTGACATCCTGGATCTCATCCGAGACTCCGAACAACTTTCGGTTACCAACACCTATAACTCAACTATACCGAAACGTCACTGAACCTTAAGTGTGCAGACCCTACGGGTTCAAGAACTATGCATATATGACCGGAGACACTCCTCAGTCAATGTCCAACAGTGGGACCTGGATGCCCATATTGGATCCTACATATTCTCCGAAGATCTTATCGGTTGAACCTCAGTGCCAAGGATTCATATAATCCCGTATGTCATTCCCTTTGTCCTTCGGTATGTTACTTGCCCGAGATTCGATCGTCGGTATCCGCATACCTATTTCAATCTCGTTACCGGCAAGTCTATTTACTCGTTCCGTAATACAAGATCCCATGACTTACACTTAGTCACATTGCTTGCAAGGCTTGTGTGTTATGTTGTATTACCGAGTGGGCCCCAAGATACCTCTCCGTCACACAGAGTGACAAATCCCAGTCTTGATCCATTCTAACTCAACGGACACCTTCGGAGATACCTATAGAGCACCTTTATAGTCACCCAGTTACGTTGCGACGTTTGATGCACACAAGGTATTCCTCCGGTGCCAGTGAGTTATATGATCTCATGGTCATAGGAAGAAATACTTGACATGCAGAAAACAATAGCAATAAAACGACACGATCAATATGCTACGTTCATGGTTTGGGTCTTGTCCATCACATGATTCTCCTAATGATGTGATCCCGTTATCTAGTAACAACACCATCCTATGGTCAGGAAACCTTGACCATCTTTGATCAACGAGCTAGTCAACTAGAGGCTTACTAGGGATAGTGTTTTGTCTATGTATCCACACAAGTATTGTGTTTCCAATCAATACAATTATAGCATGGGTAATAAACGATTATCATGAACAAAGAAATATAATAATAACTAATTTATTATTGCCTCTAGGGCATATTTCCAACAACATGCTGGCCGGCGCCGGAGGTGATGGACGCGCGGTGGACGACGGCGGCGCACTGCTCTACTCCTGTGCTACCCTCTACAGATCTTACCTTGGGGAAGGGACGAAGAGATGGAGGGAAAGTGGCGGTGCAAGGAGGGGGGACGCGGAACCCTAGGCTACTGGGCACGCAGGCCGAGGATATAAGGTCGCGGATGGGACGCACGCCGTCAACTCCCTCGCTCTCTCTCTGATGCTTCTGACGGAAAGCAAGCGCATGGATGACGCCGTCAAAAGGAAAAAGGTGGAGCACGCTTGGGCTCTCGCTGGGGAAACAGAGAGGGAGTGATGGGCCTTGGGAGGGGGAAGTAGGCCCATGTTGGCGATAGGTAAAAGAAAAGAAACCCACTGGGGTTTCTTATTTAAAACCAACACCAGTAAAACAAATAAGCTCCTAGGGAAACCTATGGCACCAAAAATAAAAATAAAAATGCCCCTGGTCATAAGAAATTATGACCTATTTGAATAAAATAGAAAATAAACTTTTGGAGCATATAAATATTGACAAAACAGAATTTAATCCACTGTTTTGTGAATATTTTGCACCTCTCAAACAAAGTTCCAAATCACTGAAACCAAGCATCACATCCACCACAATTCACTTAGAAATATGGACAATTTTGAATCAAGGATGGAGCAAGAGAAACTAGAGCTTGAGAAAATAGGGAAGGGAAGTTTTATAAAACCTATTACAACTAACCTAGATGCTTCCTACTTACAAACAACACCCACCTCACTTCACATATCAACATCACATCATCACATGACACACCACAACATGGATCACAAGAACAACAATACAAAGAGGCATGGATGAATGGATGCATGAATGCAAAGGGAAAACAAGACAAGGTGACATCACATGAAATAACATATGCATTGAGCTCTCATGGCAATGACAAGATGGACCCACATACGGAAATTCATTCAGGATTAGGCTTCGAAGTCTTCAGGTTATTTTCTTCAGGACACACCGAATTCCTCATCGTCAATATCTTCATGAGGAATATCAATTTCATCGCAATTTCTTCGCGATCGAAGTCTTCAAGCTTAGGCCAATTTCTTCAGCCGAAGACATACATTTTGATGGGTCGATATTCATCGTATAACTCAAACTCCTCAGTTACTTATAGAGCCTGTGTACACTTATAGACACATTAGTCTCTTAACCTATAAGTCTTCAAACCACCAAAATCACTAAGGGCACTAGATGCACTTAAAATCTCCCCCTTTTTGGTGGTTGATGACAATTAGGTTAAATTTTCAACGGGGATAAAAATATGATGTGTAAATACTGAGTTTGAGGAATTTGAAATGAAGATACAGAGAGACTCCCCTTGAAGACTTGCATATTTTGAGGAATTTGCTTTGCACATCAGATGCACATTGATGATTTATATCACGGAGATCTCCCCCTATCTCTTGTAAATCATGCATAGATTTGACAAATAATATGAGGAATTAAAAATGCATGATGAAAAATGGTGTCTCGCGAATTTCAGCATGCTTGCATTAATAGACTTTGAGGAATAAGCATGCGAAGAAAAACGTTTAAAAGAGTCAGAGCACCATCGGGCTTAAGTTACAACTCATTACATCAAAACACTTCAGAAGAACCAAGAGTTTGTAACTTAATAATGTTTATAAGCCCCAAAATAGATCCCGCTTGAAGAGGAACTCAGATTTCTCCCCCTTTGTCATCAAGTGACAAAAAGGAACAAAACTGAAGACTAACGCCCTATGAAAAAATTCACTTCTTGGCTGATGAAGAGGCATGAGGATTCTTGGCGACAGGCTTCTTCCTTGGACTCAGCAGTGCAGAATGAAGAAAAAAACTGTCCTCAAGGTCAGGAACTAGAATTGGCTTTAATTTCTTCTTGGGAGGCCATGACCAGTCGAAGTGTTGAGTAAACTCCAATTCCTCAAGTTCCTCTTGAGTCTTCAAATGAGCTAAGGTGGCCCAGGTTCGATCAAACACCTCATGAAGATAATAGTGATTTTTCTCACTAAGTTCTGAGTCTCGTTGAGGGTTTTCAAAATGACACTGAATTGACGTTTGACCCTTTTGTGATTGCGATCGACCTTCTGATGAAGACTGTGGAGTAGCTCTATGTTATTCATCACTCTGGGGGCAGTTGGGCTTGGTGGATCTTGGGTAGCAGTGTTATCATATGAAGAATATGACTGTGCTTGATGAAACTGGCCATCAAGGGGCCGATTTCCTTCATCAATCACAGATTTGCCTTTGCCTTCAACAGGCTCGAATGATTTCTTGATGACTCTAATTGGCGGCAGATATCTGACGTGATTAGGAAACTTTTTGTTCATAAGGCAACATTGCGTTATCCAATGTGATTGGCGGAAGATATCCAATGATGCATGACATGCTTCTGATGAATCTCATGATCCATGGTGCATAAATCTTCATTACAAAAGGCGACACTGCATTATCAGCCAAAGTCCCCAGGAAGAAATCATGAAGATTCATTGGTATGCCATGGATGACATTGAAAAGGATATTATTCATGATGCCTATGACATCTTCTTCATCATCGTGCCCTTTGATAGGAGCAATGACATTGGCCAGGATTCTGTAGACTGTTCGTTGTTCATACCTCAAGTCTTATACCAGAAAGCGAGTCCGTGGAGGTTGGTCCTTGGCCAAAGGCTTCATGAGGACTTCCATCAGTCTGTTGGGCAGTTCACGTTCATCATACATCAGCACTGCATCCTCCGAGGGAAATGATATTAGAAGAGCTCGAAGCAATTCAGTGGTAGGCGCTTTGTAGTGCGTGTGCTGAGTCATCCAATCCAAAACCCAAGTGTTGACATCTTTTGGGTCGCCAGAGATGTGCAGAGTGGCGTAGAACTGAAGAATGATGTCGCAATTCCAGTCGCCAATGTCAGTGCATAGAGGCAGTAATCCAACTTCGTGAAGAACGTTGAGGACTGGAGTGAAGCAAGGTATTTCCTCCATATCATAGTGAGGAATATGTTTGTGCTAAATTATCTTGTTCCTCCCACACAGCACGGAAGCATAGTAGTTGAGTTGGTTCCTTGTCCAAAACTTCCTATGCGTGATGTGAAGCTTATCATATGGATTCTCGCCAGTAAAGTACATGCGTTCTTCATAGAATGCCTCATTTTGAAACTTTGGCCTTTTGGAGAAAAGTTGATTTTGCTGTGGTTGAAGATTATGCTGATGTTCTTGAGGAGGAGCCACTATCATTGTTGTTTCTATGTTTACCACAACAATGGCAGTTTCAGTGTTTGGGGCAGGAGCATTTTCTTCATTCTGAGCATTTTCATCAGGTTGAGGATTTTCCTCAGCTTGAAGAATTTGCTTGTCGGAGGAGGCAGTTGTAGTATTCATTGCGGCATTTTCTTCAGCTGGTGCACCTGATTCTTGAGAAGATTCATCACGAAAGGTTTTCTCGTCAGAGCCTGTGAAGATCTCTGTTGCAGCAGGAGTTGGAGGAAATTGAGTTGACCTTGGTGAGCAATGAGTTTCTTCCCAGAAGTCATCATGAATCACTGGAGTGCTGCACCCAGTTTCACCATCACCCACACGTTCTTCAGTGGTCTTTTGAGGAAAGGTGGACTAAAGAATATCATCAATCAGTATTTCCTCATCCATGATTTCTTCATCTTTCGCATCCTTCATTTCCTCATCATCTTCAGGAATGACATATTCAACTCCGAGGGGGACGATAAAGTAAGATGGAGATACAATCAGATGAGTAGCATCCACCGGGAAGTTGAAGACTCTGACTGAGTGACGTTTTGGTGCTTGGCCTATGAGGTTTCTGAGGTCATTGAAGCTTTTCTCTTCTTTGCTTCTTTCTCAGCAGATTTGGTATTCTTCACTTCTAATGCACACGGAATCATCTTCTTCACCTTTGAGGGTTGAGGTGAAGGAATAGTTTCATCAGGAGCTGGTGCAGATTCAGTCCTAGCAGTTTCCTCAGCTGGAGCAGTGTCTTCAGCTGGAGCAGTTTCTTCAGCTGGAGTATCTTGAGGAATTTCCTCAGCAGCATGTTCATCAGTTTCATCTTCCTCTATCAGCTGAACAGTGTAGCTAGACTGAGGTGGCTTTTGCTGCATAGGAGGAGCAGCTTTCTTGTTGTATTCATCAACTGCAGCTATTGCAGCCTTGATGAAATTCACCTTGACACCTTAACGATGAGATAGACTTGTGTACTTATCTGTCAATGTTTTAAGTTCAGCCTGAGTTGATACAATAGCTTCACGCGTCAACTTGAGGAGATTCTGCTTGAGGAATTTCTCCTTCTTGAGTTTAGCAGCCTTTGCTTGCTTGGCTTGCTGTTCTTTCCATTTTGCCTCATTGATGAAAGTTGCTATCGTGTGGATAACACTAGGGGGAAGCTTCAAGTCATCAATGGGAGTGTTTGGATCTTCGTACCAGAGGCCGATGAAGTCCAGCAGAACCTTTGGGTCCATGGCAAGAGGAATAGAGCTACCTGAGGCTTGAGCAACTCGTTCCTGCTTGGTTCTGATGATAGCTTGAAGATTCTCCTCATCAAATTCCTCACTTCCTTCTAATGAAGAAGGAACATTGATGACTTTGCTAGGACTAGGCCTGATGCCTCTTCCAGTAGTCATTTTAGTCTTCAATAGAGGTGGTGAAGACTTTGTAGCAGAGCTCGTGGCAGACGACACTGAAGAACTTGATTGAGCAGGTTGATGCTTAATGAGCTGCTTCTGTTGAGGCTGTGAGGACTGTGGTGATGTTTTGTCACTGGTATAGCCTTCTGAGGCAATTGATCTTTTGGCACTGAGGCCTTTGGTTTCTTCGGCACAACCTTCTTCTCAGGAATTGCTGTAGCACAGGCCTCAGCAGCTGAAGAGGTGGCAGCAGTGGCAGCAGCAGTAGGGTCGTCATTGAATTTCTTCACGGCCACTTCTGCCTTCTTCTGTAACTTAGACAAATATTTTCAACGCTTGAGTGATAACTAGCTTGTTGATCACCCTGAGGAGGCCTCTTGAAAGGTGGCTTGAGGGCGAATTTCTTCGCATACTTAGAAGCAACATATCTGTACTCCTTCCACTCCTTAGCCCACCTGCGCTCAATCTTCTGAAGCCTTATCTTGCGCTTCACCATGGTTTCTTTGCCATGAATTTCCTCATCAGGAGTGCAGTAGTCAGCGTATATGTCTTTAGGAATCTCAAAAGTTGTGTTCTATTCAAGCTTCTTTCCTCCCTTCTGCTTCCTGTCATCTTCCATTTTCTTCAACTGAGGATTTTGCTAAGGAATATGCACTCTTGAAGATTCTGATGACACCGGTAAAGTTTCTTCGAGGAACGCTGCAAATGAGTTAAGTTGATGAGAACCTAGTGATTCATCAACTGACATTTTTGTACGTATGAACAGAGTATGGGTGCGAAGAATTTGGAGAGATCATATGCGTTCTCAGGTTTGAAGAAATTGAAAATTTTAGTAGTTGAGGAATTTGACCAGTGGGTTGAGAAATTTGACTAAGCATTCTGATCTTGGGTTCCAGAGTTGTGCAGATTCAATAATTTACACAATTGAGGAATCTCAAGGAGAATTTGAGTGGCTTAGTGAAATTCATCAATTGTTTGAGGAATGAGTGTGCGTGGCTGACAGACACTCAGAGGAAAAACAGATTTTGCGAGTATAAAGTGAAATAATAGATCAACAGAGGCAGTAAAATAAGATTTTAATTACCCCGAGCGAATAACACAAAGAACAGGAGCAGTAAAAGAGAGAAGCTCTTTAGTTCAGATCTTCCACGCCCTAACTTGGTGATAGAGATCAGATACGGCGGTGGTGGAGGGAGAGATTCCGCTTCCGGTGTGAGTTTGGCGACAGCGAGGGCGAGGCAGTGAAGCATTTCCTCATCGGCGATGAGACTGCTAGCGGTGGCGCTAGGGTTGAGCTCGAGCGGAGAGGACAAGAAGACGAAGAGTTTTGACTGAGGGGGGTAAGGGCCTATTTATAGGTCAGGTGAAAAACTGTTCGGCCAAAACTTTCGGTCCGAACTGCCCTTGCCCATTCATCTACGCACGACACGTGGAGCCCACGATTGAAGCAGTGGAGTTCGTGGTTATCCGATCGTGAGAAATGGGTCCAGTTATTGTGTAACGTTATAAAATTGATTTTTCAAGTTTTGAAGATTTTGTTGCAAAGTCCTCAGCTGACAAGGACACAGTGAGGATTTTGAACAAGTGTCAAGTAGAATGCATATGAAGAAATGAATACACTAGGTTGAGCGGAGCATAGAGGGAGTCGGGTCCGATCACATTCACTTAGATGAAATATCAAATTGAAGACTGAGCTATAAGTGAATGCTGCTGAGGACTTTGAAATCTCAGTCTCTCGCTCTCTCTCTCTCTCTCGCTCTCTCTCTCTCTCTCTATATATATATATATATATATATGTGCGTGTGTGTGTGTGTGTGCAAATGAGAATCATCAAACGTTTTTGAAGAATTTGAAGATTCTAATGATTTCGAAAAACTTGAGGATTTTGTGACAAAGTGTGAGATTGATGAATTTCAGCTTTGAAGAAAAACAACTTGAATAATTTCAAAGTTGGGTGGTGGAGTGACCCACCATATAAGAATGATGATTTCAGGCGCCGCATACAATTGTCGTAGGGCCCTGAGAATCAAATTCTTCATTAATTTCCTCACACTAAGAGTGATATTCTTCATTGATTGAAAAAAATCGATTCTTTGTGTGTTGCACATCTAAGTCATCAATTTTGTATAAGTGTTAGGATGATTGCATGTTTGCACAAAACATTTGAAGACTAAGATATTTAGCTCACACCACAACTTGCAAAACCTTCGCTCATTGTCGTGGGTATAAGTCTGACAGTAGAAGTATGGGGTACGAAAGTATATGGGAAGAGCCTTAGCTATGGCGAGGATGTATGAGTTCAGGCCCCTCTATGGTGGAGGTAAAAGCCCTACGTCTCAGTGCTCTTGGGAGCTTTGTGTCGAGTGTATTGTGGATTACAGCAAGTGCCAACCCTAGTTCCAGTGGTGAAGGGCGACTTATATAGAGTGCGCTGCCCTTCATAATGGCCCGATGGACAAGGGTGGAGTAGTGGCGAGTAAACGCTTACGTTACCAGTAACGTAAGCTTTAAATGCTAATAATGGTGTATGAAAACGTATGACCGTTGCCCTCCTAGGAGGTTACGGTGTACAGAGTGGATTCCAGTTGGTATGTTAGATATGATCCGAGTGGATCGTCACCGACTGGATTATGGGAGCGCCCTTAGTTTAGTCAGAACTGTCTAAGGGCCTTGTCTTCTATGAAGGGTAGTCCTTGGGTAGGACCTATAGGGAAGACCTATGACCCTACCCTGGGACTATAACCCCATCATTAGTCCCCGAATGGATCGGGGTTGGAACGATGAAGTGATGTCTGGAGTTTGGAACCGACTGGTATTGAGGTGACTTTAGCGTTGTTTGCCTCGATCCATTTTATCCTTTCAGCTAGTGATCCGAGTGAATATGCCAGTGAAACGAACCGTCAGGGGGCGAATGCTTCCGCGGAATCTTTCGACGTGACTGGTCATACTGACAGCGTCGGATTTTCCGGGATCCTCAAATTTCGGTTGCCGCGCGCTCAACGGGGATGACGACATCGCCATCAAGTAGGTTTCGCCTCCTCGATTACCATGCCGTTATCTTCTCCACTAATTTTGCAGCGGCCGGTTGGGGGATAAGATCCTGGGCCCACCTGCAGGTGACTCAGTCGGAGGCCTATTAAAGCTTCGCCGGCGGACCTTCCTTTTGCGCTGCTCATCCTCCTCCCGTTAATCTCGCCCTCTCCCCCAACTCCTTGCGCACCTCTAGCCACCTCCTTCCTCTCCTCCTCTGCGGATCCGTTGTCCTCGCCATGACGAAGGGACAGACTAGCAAGCTCGAGGCGAAGAAGAAGAAGAAGGGGGCGGCCTCCACTCAATAGCGGCAGCGGGCGTTGCCGGCGGGCTGGATCCAGGGGGACTTCCTCCCCTCCTCGGTGACGGAGAATGACGTGCTGGAGCTGGTGGAGCACGGCATGGTCGTCAACAAGACCTGGAGGCTGCCGGAAGGCGAGACGGAGCCGGCGCCGAAGGAGGGGGAGCGCATTCTGCTGCTCAGCCACGTGGCCAGAGGTTTCTCCTTGCCTCCCCATCCTTTCTTCCGAGGTATCATGAATTACTTCGGGGCGCAGCTCCATCACTTCCCTCCGAATGCGATAGCTCATCTTTCCGCATTCATCACCCTCTGCGAGTGCTTCATAGGGTGTCTTCCCCACTGGGGGCTCTTCAAGTATGTTTTCTCTGCTAGATCTCAGACTGTTAAGAAGCTTAGCCAGTCTGACGATAAGACACACATCCTCCAGCTTTGCGGGGGATTAGGATTTCAAAAGAAAACGAAGAGTAGCTATCCCTCCCTCCAACTATCCAGTTAGTTAGGAACTAGCAATCGTCCTGGTTCTATTGCCAGGACATTCCTTGCCCGAATGCTTCGAGTGGGTTGCCACCTTTAGGTTTAGACCGTCCGGGCCTTCCCAGGAAGCTAGCGCTCTCTAAGGGAGAAAGAACCCAGATCCAGCCTTTGGTCGATGCGCTGAGAGCCGTCGTCTGGAGGGGAGTCACCGGCATGAACCTGCTGGAGACTTTTCTGGGTCGGCGCATCCAGCCGCTGCAGGCCCGAGACCACGCTATGTGGCATTACACGGGGCCTTCGGATACCACTCGGTCTCATCCAGAGGACGTGAGCGGGGAGACTGTGAGTGCTTGGGTCCGCAGCATCACACGCACATGTGATAACCCCGTGGGAGCTCGGCGGGTGAAGGCCTTCGGCGCCGAAAATCCTTCTCCGAATGAGGTGAGTACATGTTGTCGAGTGCTTTTAACCTTCTCAGTTTTATTGCTTTTCTTGTCTCGCTGACTGACGTTGCCGACTGTGTTTTGTGCAAGAGTGGACGAACTGGCATTCTGCAGTCTCGAATGGGAATCCAATCGAGGAAGAGGAAGGCAGCAAGGAGGGCAGCGCGGATAGCGCCGAGTACGTCTCTGACAGTGGGGAGACGGAGGAGGAGACAGAAGAGGAGGAGGAGGAGAGTGGAGAGCAGAGCTCCTCACCCTAAACACCAGAACACCGAACCAAGCGCCATCACGACCCCGCTGCTCCACCGGCTCCACCCGTGGCCCCGAGTGCTCGGAGTGTGAAGAGAACCAGGGGCGCTTCTGCCGAGCCCGTGAATTAGCCGTCCAAGGTGGCTAAACCCAGCGGGTCTATGCCTCGGAAAGCTTTGCCTCAGATGAGGATCGTTGTTCCGGTCGCCTCAGCATAAGTGTCTTGTTCTTCCATCTTCCTTCAGTATCCGATTGGACTCTTCTTTTTGGGAATTCATGTTTACCCGTCGAGTGGATTTCACTCAACAGAGCTGCTACCTCCGCCACCTCTCTGCCGCGTCAGGATGATGATCCCATGGACACCGATAACGCCGCCACGTCCCAACAAGGTATGGTGTGACGACTCCGAGGGCTGTATTACCATTTCGCGAGTGCTGTCTTTGATCTTGACCATTTTCTGTGTTTTTATTTTGTTCAGTCGGGCTTCCTTCGGAGGTGATCCATCTGGACGATGACGACCCAAGGAGGTCGGAACCAGCTTTGGCACCTGCTTCTGGGATTATCCAACCTGCTGCCAATCCCGCCATGAGCGTTCCGCCAACTGAGACGGTGGCCCTCACGGCGGAACCGACTGGAGTGGAGCTCAGGATGCCCAGGGAGCCTTCTGCCACGCCGGGTCCGTCGGGTGTTCAGTATGATGCCCGACACCTCCCGGAGGATCAGGTAGGAGCCGCCAAGGATGCCATGGTGCAAGTGGAGCTGATGGTGGGCGACGCCAAGGGAGCATATGACTCCATCGCGTCTCTGTACCAGAAGAGCTTGGAGCTTCGGGATGATATCCGAGTAAGTGCGCCAGTAAGTGTTTACATTCCTCTTGTTACCCACTGGGGGTTTCAGCGAGATACTCGGATACAGTATGTTGATTTTTCAGTGGGTTCACTCCGAGTGAACCTAGTGGGTGTAGTACCCGAGACTTCTGTCGAGTGCTTGCACCGGCAGTTGTCTTTATATGTATTTTCCATCAGAGCTGATCTGCCCGAATGGTACCAGTGGGGGTACGCAAAGTGCACCCACTTGGTGTAGTCTCCGAGAGTAGTGTTACTCATAGTGTTGTTGGTTTTCTATGGAGCTCAATGGGACCGACCTGTTCGAGCTTCATATCAGTGGGGTCACTCTCAGTGAACCCACTGGGTGTAGTCCTCGAGACCGCTGTCGATTGCTTGCATCGGCAGGGGTCTGAAGAATTTTGAGTTTTGATTGTTTGGTCATATCTGTCGAGACTTTTTCCTTGTTGAATGTGGCTGATCCTCCCTTTGTGTCTCTTTGACAGAAGACTTGTGAAATGGGATCGACGTATAATGCTCTGAAGGCTGAGAAGACTCAACTTGCTGCGGACTTGGAGGTGGCTATGAATGATCTGACTGGCATGAAGAAAGCTCTCGCTGAACGAGAGAAATCTTTGGAGGAATCTCGGGAGACTAACAAGGCACTGGTGGCTGAGGTAGAAAAAATGAAGAAGGAGAGATCTGACTGGATGGCCCAGCTGAAGTTAATGAACACTCGTTGCAGAGCGCAGGAGAACTACGTAGGCGACTGGGCGAAGAAGATGGTCGCACTGCTTGGTGGTAAGTTGCTTGCCGAGTGCTCTTTGTCTTTGGAGTTCACTCCGCGCTTATTTTCTCCCTGTCCTTTCTTTGCAGATTTCTGTCGGGACGTTGAAGCCGAAACTGCCGAAATTGAACGGTCGCTTGGGCAACCGAATGTTCCAATCGGTGATGAAGCTAACCGGGACATGTTCGGAGTGAATTCCCGCCTTAACAAGGTGGGTCCTTTCATTGGTCGCCTGAGAGGAGTTGTCGGCCGAATTGACAAGGAGCTGTGGCCTGAAGATGACTCCCGGAACGAGATAGAGGGGTTGATGACCCGACTGGAGGACGTCCCAAGCAGAGTGCAGGCATGGAAGAAGTCTGCCGATCGGTGTGGCGCGGACGTGGCGCTCTCTCTGGTCCGAGTGCACTGCAAGGAAGCCCGTCAAGACAAGCTGAAGACATTGCAGGTCGCCAACACCAAGAAGCTTCAATTTGAAGATTTCATGGAGACCTTCCTCGGCACGGCCACTCGGATTGCAGATGGAATCGACCTCGACACCTTTGTGGAGCCTGTCAGCCCCGGCGATGCTTGATAAACTTTATGCCGAACGCGTATTTGCCTCGGTATGCCGAGTGTAGTCTGTATTAAACTTTGGCCACTGCTGTTGGCCGGCACATTTGTGGCTCGGTGTGGATAAACTTGATTCGCACCGAGCCGACTGATCGTAGAACCAATTCGAATTCGAACCGGATCTTTTGCTCTTCTTTTGCTGAGTTTTTTTTGACATGATTTTGGCTCGTGGTTTTTGTTTGGGCGTCTCCTGGTGAAGCCAATGCAAACATGCGGAGCATGTAGTTGTCAGTTGTCTTCACATCCACATGAGCCTCAATGAGGGTCTGCTAAGCCTCCGAGTGTATCTCGAGTGCTCACTCGGAGGAGGCTTTTTACTTAGGCGACTCTTGTTCGCAGCTAAGTCTCCGAGTGTGACTTGAAATGCACACTCGGAGCGAGTTGTTTACTTAGGCAACTCTGAGTCAAAGCTAAGTCTCCGAGTGTGACTTTTGGTGCACACTCAGAGCGAGTTGTTACTTAGGCGACTCTGGGTCGCAGCTAAGTCCCCGGGTGTGACTTTTGGTGCACAATCGGAGCGAGTTGTTACTTAGGCGACTCTGGGTCGCAGCTAAGTCCCCGAGTGTGACTTTTAGTGCACACTCGGAGTGAGTCTTTACTTAGGCGACTCTGGGTCGCAGCTAAGTCTCCAAGTGTGAATTTTCGTGCACACTCGGAGCGAGATGTTTACTTAGGCGACTCTGGGTCGCAGCTAAGCCCCTGAGTGTGACTTTTAGTGCACACTCGGAGCGAGTTTTTACCTAGGCGACTCTGGGTCGCAGCTAAGTCTCCGAGTGTGACTTTTCGTGCACACTCGGAGCGAGATGTTTACTTAGGCGACTCTGGGTCGTAGCTAAGCCCCCGAGTGTGACTTTTAGTGCACACTCGGAGTGAGTTTTTTACTTAGGCGACTCTGGGTCGTAGCTAAGTCTCCGAGTGTGACTTTTCGTGCACAGTCGGAGCGAGATGTGTACTTAGGCGACTCTGGGTCATAGCTAAGTCTCCAAGTGTGACTTTTAGTGCACACTCGGAGCGAGTTTTTACTTAGGCGACTCTGGGTCGCAGCTAAGTCTCCGAGTGTGACATTTCGTGCACACTTGAAGCGAGTTGTTTACTTAGGCGACTCTGGGTCGCAGCTAAGTCCCCGAGTGTGACTTTTATTGCACACTCGGAGTTAGTTTTTCAGACCGGAGTCTCCAAACGCGGAAAATTTTGAATCGGCAAGAAATTAATCCGCTTTGTATTACTTCGATGATACTTGTTCTTTACATTGTCTCTGTCGGCGGTTATGTGTAGAAGCGCTTCAGTAGATGTCCATTCCATGCTCGCGGCTCGTCCGTTTCCCTGTCGAGGTTGTAGAGTCGATATGCTCCGTTGTTCAACACCTTAGAAATGATGAACGGTCCTTCCCAGGCGGGAGCCAACTTGTGTGGTCTCTGTTGATCGACTCGGAGCACCAGGTCTCCTGCTTGGAACGTGCGGCTCCTGACGTGTCGCGCATGAAACCGCCACAGATATTGTTGATAAATTGTTGAACGGATCAGTGCCATCTCGCGCTCCTCTTCTAAAAGGTCCACTCCGTCTTGCCTGGTTTGCTCTGCTTCGGCTTCGGAGAAGAGTTCAACTCGTGGAGAGTTGTGAAGCAAGTCACTCGGAAGGACTGCCTCTGCTCCATAAACGTGGAAAAACGGGGATCGCCCTGTTGATCTGTTCGGAGTTGTTCGGAGGCCCCACAGCACCGAAGGCAGCTCGGTGACCCATGCGCCAGCTGCATGTCAAACTTCCCGCAGGAGTCGAGGTTTCAACCCTTGAAGAATGAGTCCATTCGCCCGCTCCGCTTTTCCATTTGTTTGGGGGTGCGTGACGGATGCAAAACCCACTCGGATACCTTGGCCTGCGCAAAAACCTTTGAACCTATCTGAGTCAAAGTTTGTGCCATTGTCGGTGATTATGCTGTGCGGAACCCCGTATCTGGCGATGATGTCTGTGATAAATTTGATGGTCGTAAGGGCATCAAGCTTCTTGATAGGCTTGGCTTCAATCCACTTGGTAAACTTGTCGACTGCTACGAGTAGATGGGTGAATCCTCCTTGGCCTATTCTGAATGGTCTGACTGTATCTAATCCCCACATGGCGAATGGCCAAGCAAGAGGAATTGTCTTTAGCGTAGACGTTGGCTTGTGGGACTTGTTTGAATAGATCTGACAACCTTCACAACGGTCGACTATATCTTTTGCCATTTCATTCGCCTGCAACTAGAAGAAACCAGCTCTGAATGCTTTGGCGACGATTGCTCTTGAGGAGGCATGATGGCCGCAGGTTCCCGAGTGAATTTCTTCCAAGATTAACTGCCCCTCCTCAGGAGAGATACACCACTGAAGGACGCCTGAAACACTTTCCCTGTATAACTGGTCATCAATGACGGTGAAGGACTTCGACCTGCGAACGATCTGCCTAGCTCGGACTTCGTCTTCTGGTAACTCTTGCCTCATGATGTACGCAATGAATGGCACAGTCCATTCGGGAATGACAGCTAGAATCTCCATGATCAAATCAACCACAGCGGGGACCTTGACTTCACTCTGATCTGTTGAGCTCTTCGGTTGTACTGGTTCCTCTGTAAAAGGATCTTCTTTTACCGAGGGGAGGTGTAGGTGCTCGAGGCAGACATCACTCGGGGCCGGTCTCCGTGTGGATCCAAATTTTGCCAATTCATCTGCTGCTTGGTTTTTCAGTCGGGGAACATGGTGAAGTTCCAGACCTTCGAACTTCTTCTCGAGCTTCCTTATTGCGTTGCAGTATGCAGTCATGGTGGGGTTCCTTACATCCCATTCCTTCATTACTTGATTAACCACTAGATCTGAGTCTCCATAGACCATCAGGCGACGGACGCCGAGTGTGATGGCCACACGCAACCCGTAAAGGAGAGCTTTGTACTCTGATTCGTTGTTGGAAGAATCAAAATGGATCTACAACACATACTTGAGTTTATCACCTTTTGGGGATATGAGCACTACGCCGGTGCCGGAGCCATTCAACATCTTGGACCCATCGAAGAACATGGTCCAATGAGACGAGTAGATGTGAGTCGGTTGCTGTTGTTCTACCCATTCTGCTATGAAGTCAGCAAGAGCTTGAGACTTTATAGCTTTCTTGGCTTCGAACTTGATGTCGCAGTATAGCATCTCCATTTCCCACTTTGCCACTCGCCCTGATGCGTCCCGATTGTGGAGAATTTCCGACAACGGAGCATCACATATGACAGATACCGAGTGGTCTTGGAAATAATGAGCCACCTTCTTTGCAGTAATGTAGATCCCATAAATAAGCTTCTGATAATGGGGATACCTCTACTTGGAAGGAGTCAGGACTTCGGAAACATAATATACTGGCCGCTGAACCTTGTACGCTTTGCCTTCTTCTTCGCGTTCGACTGTCAGAACGGTGCTAACGACTTGATTTGTAGCCGCGATGTACAGAAGAAGGGGTTCTTTACTGAGTGGGGCAGTAAGAACCGACTGGGTGGAAAGCAGGGCTTTGAGGTCGTCGAATGTGATTTGGGCTTCGTCTGTCCACTCGAAGGTATCTGACTTCTTCATGAGTCGGTACAAAGGTAACGCCTTCTCGCAGAGTCGAGCGATAAACCTGCTGAAAGCCGCTAGGCAACCAGTGAGCTTATGAACATCATGTACTCTTACCAGCCGCTCCATTCGAACAATTGTCCCGATCTTTTTGGGGTTGACATCGATCCCTCGTTCGGAAACAAAGAAACTGAGTAACTTCCCACGGGGAACGCCGAATGAACACTTGGCTAGGTTGAGCTTGATATCGTACCTACGTAGGTTGGCGAATGTTTCTCCCAAGTCAGTCAGCAGGTCAGAACATTTGCGTGACTTGACTATGATATCGTCCATATATGCCTCCACATTTCGACCGATCTGGTCTCGGAGACATTTTTTGATCATTCGCACAAAAGTTGCTCCTGCATTCTTCAAACCGAATGGCATAGTGATGTAACAGAAACACCCGAATGGGGTGATGAAGGCTGTTTTTAATTCATCTGGACCATACAGACGGATCTGATGATAGCCTGAATAGGCATCAAGGAAGGATAAGCGCTCGCAACCCGCAGTCGAATCAACGATTTGATCAATGCGGGGGAGCGGGAAGTGGTCTTTCAGACAGACCTTATTAAGATGCTTGAAATCGATGCACATACGGAGAGACTTGTCCTTCTTAGGTAGCATGACATAATTAGCAAGCCACTCGGAGTGGTGTACCTCGCGAATGAAGTTGGCTGCCAAAAGTTTAGCCACCTCCTCTCCGATTGCTTTCCTCTTGTGCGCGGTGGACAAATGCAGGCGTTCTCGGACGGGCCGAGCGGCAGGATCCACATGCAGTCGGTGCTCAGCCAACTCCCTGGGTACACCTCGCATGTCAGCAGGCTTCGATGCCAAAATGTCCGAGTTCTCACGGAGGAATTGGGTGAGCTCGGCTTCCTATTTTGGATCAAGGGTGGTGGAGATGTTTGTCGGGGCGGCGGTGTCGTCCGTCGGGTGGATGCTGACTTTCTTCGTGTCTCCCGCCGAATGGAATGCGGACTCGGAAGCTGGCTTCTTTGAACGCATCAGGTTAGCGGGGTCGGCGGTCTTCTTGTACTCATCCAGCTCGAGGATAGCCATCTGATGACCAACAATTCTCGACCCCAACTACAGACACTGCTCGGCCCGCTGCCGATTGCATGTGACAGTAATCACACCTTTGGGACCAGGCATCTTCAGCTTCAAATAGACGTAACATGGACGGGCCATGAAACGCGCATATGCCGGACGGCCCAGAATCGCATGGTATGCACTCTGGAAGTCTACCACCTCAAATGTTAACTTCTCTTTGCGGAAGTTCTTGTCGGAGCCGAAAACGACATCCAATGCGATCTAGCCGAGTGATTTGGCCTTTCTTCCCGGGACGACTCCGTGGAACTGCATACTGCTCTCGCTAAGTCTGGACATCAGAATGCCCATTCCCTTGAGAGTATCGGCGTACATGATATTCAAGCCGCTGCCGCTGTCCATGAGGACTTTGCGCAGCCTAACTCGTTCCACCACCGGGTCGACGTCCAGAGCTTGCCTCCCTGGGGTGGGTATGTGTGCTGGGTGGTCTGACTGATCAAAGGTGATTGCAGTCTGTGACCACTTGAGGAACGTGGGAGTGGATGGGGTTGCCATGTTTACCTCCCTGTTGACCAACTTCAGTTGACTTTTGCTTTCCACATCAGCAAAAATCATCAACGTTGCATGGACTTGGGGGAATGGATCCTCCTTGTCCTCACCATCTTGCTCGGTGTCCTTTTCACTCGGCTGCCCTTCACCGAATCCTTGGATCAGGAGGCAACACTGACGAGTGGTATGCTTCGGCAATATGACATTGCCTTCATCATCCGTCTTCGTGTGGATTGGACACGGTTGGTCTAGGATGGAATTTCCTGACTATCTCTTCTTGGGGGTGTACTATGCTTCCCCCTTGCCTTTGAACTTGGCATTTGTAACGGCTGCTGCCTCTGCGTGCGGAGTGGATTGAGCTTTCTGCTTCTGCTTCCTACTGCTGTTCCCATCTCCATCAGCGACTGACTTATGCTTGCCACTACGTATGCGGTCCTCCTCTTCGCCATTTCCATAGCGCACGCCTATCTCCATCATCTTGCTCATGGAGATGTCGCCTATCCGACCAAACTTCAGGTACAGATCTCTGTACCGAACGCCTGCCTTGAAGGCGTAGACTGCTTGGTGCTCTGTGACGTTCTCCACCATGTGGTAGAGGGTCGTCCAGCGCTAGATGAAATCGCGCAAAGGCTCATTTTGCTTCTGGACACAGTCCTGAAGCTCTACGAGACCAGCATGGCATTTGCAGGTACCCTCGAAGGTCCCGATGAAGACTCGGGACAGATCTGCCCAGCTGTAAATGCTTGAAGGGGCTAACTGGTTTAGCCAAGCTGGAGCCGAACCGTCGAGCATTAGTGGGAGATGTTTCATGGCGACATGGTCATCTCTGCCACCGATCTGGACCGCCACTCTGTAGTCGTCCAACCAAGTTTCTGGTTTGGACTCTCCATGAATTTGTTGATTCCCGTCGCCAATCGGAAGTTGGGAGGTATGTCAGCCGAGCGGATGGCCCGACTGAAGCACTCGGGACCAGAAACAACGGTCCTGCTTCCACTCGGACGGTCTCTATCGTGACCATCACGGTGGGCTCGACTTCTGTCGACCTTCTTCTGGGCGATGTACCCTCTTGAATCAGGCCTTGGATCGTGCGCGCCACCACTCGAACGACGATCATCGTAATGCCGGGGCCCGTAAGGCCCACTCCACGGAGGAGTACGCGAACGGCGACGATATTCGGGATGAGACTGAATGGGAAGCGGATTCCGACTCGGGTCCCTGGAAGGGCTGCCCCCTCTGCGTCGCTGGTGAGAGTCGGGACTGAAAACCGACCGATGCGTGTTCGCTTGAACAGAACTGTTGTGGATCATGTTGTGCGACTGGGAGACCACCGAATTTTGCTGCTGCGCCGTATGCAACAAGGCACGGATCTGCTCGATTCCTCTACCAGCCTCTGAATCAGTCGGCTGGAGAGAATCGGCTATCCTGGTGGCTGCAACCAAGTTGAGGATGGGTGTGCGGAACACCTCGACGTTGCTCTGGCGAGTGCGCCGACTGGACTTTCGTGGGAATCGGCCATGAGTACTTCGGCTGCAGGCCCGTGACCCGGATACTCGGAAGGTAGTTTAGTCGGAACTGACTCCAAGCACTGGGATGACGGCGGGACCACAACCGATTCGAGCACCGCCACTTGAGAGGACGCGTTTTGTCGCGCTATGGCGTGTCGCAACCAACGCTGGAGCCGCGGATGATGGGATCGCTTGTTTCGGTGCTTGACGGGGGTGGAGATCGACACCGCGGTCGATGGCTGGAGAAGAAGAACGCCGCAGGAAATGGCATGGAAGTGCGTAGCCCCGCGACGCGGAAGCGCCTCGACGTCGAGGGGCGCATCCCGAAGCCATGCCGAATCGTCAGCAATGAAGGAGAGTGCACCGAAGAGGATCTCATGACCCATGCACAGATCTCCAATGGACGACATGACTAAAAGATGAAATCGCAAACTCGCCGGAAGTCGCTTAGATGCCTGCCCCACGGTGGGCGCCAACTGTCGTGGATATAAGTCTGACAGTAGAAGTATGGGGTACGAAAGTATATGGGCAGAGCCTTAGCTACGGCGAGGATGTATGAGTTCAGGCCCCTGTACGGTGGAGGTGAAAGCCCTACGTCTCAGTGCTCTTGGGAGCTTTGTGTCGAGTGTATTGTGGATTACAGCAAGTGCCAACCCTAGTACCAGTGGTGAAGGGCGGATTATATAGAGTGCGCTGCCCTTCATAATGGCCCGGTGGACAAGGGTGGAGTAGTGGCGAGTAAACGCTTATGTTACCAGTAATGTAAGCTTTAAATGCTAACAATGGTGTATGAAACGTATGACCGTTGCCCTCCTGGGAGGTTACGATGTACAGAGTGGATTCCAGTTGGTACGTTAGATATGCTCTGAGTGGATCGTCGCCGACTGGATGATGGGGGCGCCCTTAGTTCAGTCGGAACTGTCTAAGGGCCTTGTCTTCTATGAAGGGTAGTCCTTGGGTAGGACCTATAGGGCAGACCTATGACCCTACCCTGGGACTATAACCCCATCACTCATCCAAGGGCTTAGTGAAAATATCTACTAGTTGATTGTCAGTCTTCACATGATCAATGATGATATTGCCCTTGAGGACATGGTCCCGAAGAAAATGATGACGAATATGGATGTGCTTAGTCTTTGAGTGTTGTACTGGGTTGTAGGTGATCTTGATTGCACTCTCGTTGTCGCAGTACAGAGGCACATTCTTCGTGTTGATGTCGTAGTCTTTGAGGGTTTGCTTCATCCATAGTAGTTGAGCACAGCAGAATCCAGCAGCAATGTACAAAGCTTTGTCAATGGAGAGAGAAACACGGTTCTACTTCTTTGAGGACCAGCACACCAGAAGTTGACTTGCCATCCACATGGTCACCAGCATAATCAGAATCAGAATATCCAACGAGATGAAGATTTGAGCCCTTGGGGTACCATAATCCTAGTGTTGGTGTGTGAGCTAAGTATCGAAGAATATGCTTCACACACTTATGGTGTGATTCCTTAGGTTTTTCTTGAAAACGAGCACACATGCAAACTGTAAGCATTATATCTGGCCTAGATGCTAATAGATACAATAAAGCGCCAATCATCGAGCAATATACTTGCTGATCGAAATCTTTACCATTTTCGTCACTGCAGAGGTGGATGTTTGTAGGCATAGGAGCGTTGATGCCTTTGCATTCATGCATGTTGAATTTCCTCAGAACATCCTTGAGGTATTTCTCCTGTGATATGAAGATGCCATTGTGTTGTTGACGAATTTGAAGACCTAAGAAGAATTTCAGCTCCCCCATAATAGACATCTGATATTCTTCACTCATCATGTAAGCAAATTCATCACTGTAACATTTGTTAGTACAACCAAAGATAATGTCGTCGACATATATTTGGCACACAAATAGTTCATTATCATAGGATTTTGTGAAAACAGTTGGATCGAGTGAACCAGGTTTGAAGCCTTTCTTCATGAGAAATTCCTTCAATGTATCATACCATGCCCGAGGGGCTTGCTTTAGGCCATAGAGTGCCTTTTTGAGTCTGAAGACTTTGTCTAGATGCTTTGCATCCTCAAAACCTGGGGGCTGAGCAACATATACTTCTTCCTCAAGCTTACCACTGAGGAATGCACTTTTCACATCCATTTGATATAGAGTAATATTATCATGATTAGCACAAGCAAGTAGTATTCGAGTAGCTTCAAGTCTACCAACAAGTGCAAAAGTTTCATCAAAATCCATTCCTTCAACCTGTGTATAGCCTTGGGCTACAAGTCGTGCCTTATTCCTCACCACTTGGCCATCCTCATCTTGCTTGTTTCGGAAAATCCACTTGGTGCCGATGACATTGTTCTTGCGAGGATCTGGTCGTTTGACGAGTTCCCACACGTCATTTAGCTTGAATTGAAGAAGTACATCTTGCATGGCTTGAATCCACTCAGGTTCCATGAAAGATTCAGCAACTTTTGAGGGTTCTATGATAGACACAAAAGAGGAATGCCCACAAAAGTTAACTAAATGTGAAACTTTTGAGCGAGTGAGAGGACCTGAGGCGTTGATACGTCTCCATCGTATCAACTTTTCCAAACTCTGTTGCCCTTGTTTTGGACTCTAATTTGCATGGTTTGAATGGAACTAACCCGGACGAACGTTGTTTTCAGAAGAATTCCCATGGTGTTGTTTTTGCGCAGAAATAAAAGTTCTCGGAATGACTTGGAAATTTACGGGGATTTTTTGTGGAATATATAAAAAATATTCGAGCAAGAATCAACCGGAGGGGTGGAGCTGAGAGCCCACAAGCCCACCAGGCGCGGCCCCCCTGGTCGCGCCTGGCAGGCTTGTGGGCCCCATGTTGCTCCACGCCTCCAATCTCAGATCTATTTAGTCCCTTTCATCCGGAAAAAAAATCAGGGAGAAGAGTTCATCGTGTTTTATGATACGGAGGAGCCACCACCTCCTGTTCTTCCTCTGGAGGGCAGATATGGAGTCCGTTCTGGGCTCCGGAGAGGGGAGATCGTCGCCATCATCATCACCAACCTTCCTTCATTGCCAATTCCATGATGCTCTTCACCATTCGTGAGTAATCTTATCGTAGGCTTGCTGGACGGTGATGGGTTGGATGAGATCTATCATGTAATCAAGTTAGTTTTGACAGGGATTGATCCCTAGTATCCACTATGTTCTGAGATTGATGTTGCTACTACTTTACCATGCTTAATGCTTGTCACTAGGGCCCGAGTGCCATGATTTCAGATCTGAACCTATTATGTTGTCGCCAATATATGTGTGTTCTTGATCCTATATTGCAAGTTCTAGTCACCTACTATGTGTTATGACTGGGCAACCCCGGAGTGGCAATAGCCGGAACCACTCCCGGAGATGACCATAGTATGAGGAGTTCATGTATTCACCAAGTGTTAATGCATTGGTCCGGTTCTTTATTAAAAGGAGAACCTTAATATCCCGTAGTTTCCATTAGGACCCCGCTGCCACGGGAGGGATGGACAATAGATGTCATGCAAGTTCTTTTCCCTAAGCATGTATGACTACATACGGAATACATGCCTACATTACATTGACGAACTGGAGCTAGTTACTTATCTCTCCGTGTTATAACTGTTACATGATGAATAGCATCCGGCATAATCATCCATCACCGATCGAATGCCTACGAGTTTTTCCTACTGGTCCTTGCTATGTTACTTTGCCGCTGCTGCTATCACTACTGCTACTGTTACTCTGTTGCTACTGCTGTTACTCTGTTGCTACTGTTGTTACTTTGCTGCTACTGGTTACCGTTGCTACTGTTGCTATCACACTACCTTGCTACTGATACTTTGCTGCAGATACTAAATCTTTCAGGTGTGGTTGAATTGACAACTCAACTTCTAATACTTGAGAATATTCTTTGGCTTCCCCTTGTGTCGAATCAATAAATTTGGGTTGAATACTCTACCCTCGAAAACTGTTGCGATCCCCTATACTTGTGGGTTATCAAGACCATTTTCTGGCGCCGTTGTCGGGGAGGCATAGCTATATTCTCTGAATCACTTGGGATTTACGTCTGCTGGTCACTATGAGGAATCCGGAAGATCCAAGAGCTAAAGTCTTGCCCTCAACTACGAGGACAGGTAAGGAACTGCCATCTAGCTCTGCACTTGATTCACCTTCAGTTTTGAGTAAGTTTGTGACACCACGTCCTGCTAGAAATCTTGATATGCCGCATGTGCTTGATGATGCTACTTCTTCTGCCCATGATGCTTATGATGATGCTATGCTTGATACTGCTTTGCCACTAGGTGCATTCCTTGATGCAAAAATTGCAAGAGTTGCTGCTAGATGTGATGATACTTCTGAAACAGTTGATACTATTGAAGTAGAACCTGCTATTTTGCCTGCTAGAACTAGCTCTCCTAGATATGAATTGCCTGATATGCCTGAGTGTTATGTTATGGAGGGAGAGATAGCTGAGGATTTTCTTTCGTGTAAGGATATCTATGATGTTCAGAATTTACTGCCCAAGTGGAAAGAAAAATCTTTGAACGCTAGGATGAAATACGAACCGAAGTTTGCTACTTCGCCTATCTTTGTGACCGATAAGGATTATGAATTTTCTATCGACCTTGAGTTAATCACTCTGGTCGAATCTGATCCTTTTCACGGTTATGAGTCTGAAACGGTTGTAGCCCATCTTACCAAACTGCACGATATAGCCACCCTATTCATGAGTGAGGAAAAGATCCGCCACTACTATATCCTTAAGTTGTTTCCTTTCTCGCTAAAGGATGATGCTAATACTTGGTTCACTTCTCTCGCTCCTGGTTGTGTGCGTAGCCCCCAGGATATGATCTACTACTTCTCTGAGAAATATTTCCCTGCCCATAAGAAGCAAGCAGCCTTGAAGGAAATATACAACTTTGCGCAAGTTAAAGAAGAGAGTCTCCCACAAGCTTGGGGGAGGCTCGTCCAGCTACTGAATGCTTTTCGTGATCACCCTCTTGAGAAGAATGAAATACTTGATATCTTCTATAATGGACTTACCGATGCTTCTAGAGACCACCTAGATAGTTGTGCTGGTTGCGTTTTTAGGGAACGAACTGTAGAACAAGCTGAGATCCTATTGAATAACATCTTGTGCAAAGAGAATGCTTGGGCTATTCCCGAACCACCTCCAAAGCCAACTCTGAAGAAAAGAGGTATTCTATTCCTCAGTCCCGAAGATATGCAAGAAGCTAATAAATCTATGAAAGAGAAAGGAATTAAATCTGAAGATGTCAAAAATCTACCACCTATCGAAGAGTTCCATGGTCTTGGTAACCCGATACAGGTAGTAGAAGTAAATTCTCTTCGTAGATTCAATGAGAGTGATATTCATTTTGATAAACCTGCTAGCTTATGCCTGGATGAATTTGATAACTTTATTGCCAAACAACAGAGTTTCAATGATTATGTTAGCAGACAATTGGAACAGAATGCCCGTATGCTTAGTCATTTAAGTGCTTGTGTGGACAGAAATGTCAATGATCTTAAGCGGCTGACTAAACATGCCTCTATGGTTACTACTCAAGTAGAGCAAGTACTTAAGGATCAAAATGACTTGCTCAATGGGTTGAGTGACAATTCCGTTAGAGTCGTCACTAGAGGCGGTAGAATGGCCCAGGAACCTTTGTATCATGAGGGTCATCCTAAGAGAATTGAACAGGATTCTCAAGGAGTTAGCACTGATGCACCTAGTCATCCTAGAAAGAAGAAGAAAGATGATAGGAACTTGCACGCTAGCAACCCTTTTGCTGCTACACCTGAGAGTCCAAACGATGACTCTGTCTCTGATGCCGAAACACAATCTGGCGATGAACATGAGATTAATGATAATATCAATAGTGATGTTCATGATGATGCTCAACCTAGCAATGATAAGGATGTGGAGATTGAACCTGTTGATCTTGATAATCCACAGCCTAAGAACAAGAGATACGATAAGAACGAGTTCGCTGCTAGGAAGCATGGTAAAGAAAGGGAACCATGGGTTCAGAAACCCATGCCCTTTCGTCCCAAACCATCCAAGAAAAAGGATGATGAGGATTTTGAGCGCTTTGTTGAAATGATTAGACCTGTCTTTCTGCAAATGCATTTGATAGATATGCTCAAAATGTCTCCGTATGCTAAGTACATAGGTTGGAACTCCTATGCTCGTTAATTACACCATGCTCTCTAATTACACCTTCAAGGGTGGAACTCCTAAGAAACTAGGTGATCCAGGAGTGCCCACTATACCTTGCTCCATTAAAGGCAACTACGTTAGAACTGCTTTATGCGACCTTGGAGCCGGTGTTAGTGTTATGCCTCTCTCTCTTTATCGTAGGCTTGAACTGGATAAGTTGACACCCACTGAAATCTCTCTGCAAATGGCCGACAAATCAACTGCTTTCCCTATCGGCATTTCGAGGATGTGCCTATTGTGGTTGCTAACGTCACAATCTTAACAGACTTTGTTATGTTGGATATTCTCGAGGACGATGCCATGGCGGTCATCCTTGGAAGACCCTTTTTGAACACTGCGGGGGCTGTTATAGATAGCAACAAAGGCAATGTCACTTTCCATGTCAACGGTAATGAGCATAAGGTGCACTTTTCGAAGAAACAATATCGAGTACATTGCATCAATGCTATCGAAAAGACTTCATCGATCCTTATTGGGAGCTTTGAATGCCCTATACCTACTGTTAAGATGAAGTATGATTTGCTTGTTGGGGAGATGCACATCCCCATTGAGGTAACCTAGTGACTATTCGAAAATTCTCCGTCTTCTTTTGTGATTCGAAAAAGTTTGTCAAGGAGACTTGATCAACCTCATTGACGGATTTCTTTCGATGACCATGAGACGGATGAATCAAGGAGTCACAAACCTCTGTTCCAAGCTTTCACCTTTGGTTGCTTAGAAGAAAAATGATAGATTTAGTTTAGTTGTCCCTATTTTCTGTTTTTGCATCCCGTAGAAAAGTACCCTGAAAATAAAAGTTCTGCGAATGTCCTGAAAATCAAGTATGATTTTTTCTGGAATTTTTGAAAAATACTGAGACGAAGAGCTAGTCAGGGGGCTGCACCAGTGGGCCACAAGCCCTGGAGGCGCGGGCACCCCCCTGGACGCGCCTACCAGGCTTGTGGGGCCCACGTGCACCCCCTCCACTCATTCTAGCTCCCTTCTGCTTCTCCTACCTCCAGAAAAAATTGTTTCGTAGCTCAAACCCGTGTTCTTCCTCTTATTGCTGGGATTTTCGATCTCCTTGTGCAAAGTACCATTCACCAAACTGTTTTGGCAAAACTGCTCCTTGGTAAGTGACTCATCCATTGGTCCAATTAGTTTTTGCTCTAGTGCCTTATACTTCGCGTATTTTTGCTGCCTTGGTGACCCTGTTCTTGAGATTTGCATGCTAATTTTAGCTGGCCCCAAGTAGTTTTGATGCGTGATATGGCCTCTAGGCACTTGTGGGAGTCGTTGTTTCGTTGGGCCTTATTCACTTTTCCTTAGAGTCACTAAAAATTTCAGAAATTTTCAAAGATAGAAAAAGGAAAAGATGAGGAGGTTCTTAAGAGGCTCTTCAAGCCGTGACCCCAAGGATGATGGGAATGAGAAGAAGAAACTCAAGTATCCGGTCCCCCGAGTTGTAGAAGTTCGAGCGTGCGAGTGGCCAAGCGATGTGTTCTTACGCGCCATCGGACTTTATGAGGACTTATATTACTTGGTGGAGAATGCAGGCCTTACCGCCTTCGTTGAAGATAAGTGTCCGCAATACCTCCTCCTCACTAATATTTTCATGCAAAGCTTTAATTTCTATCCAAGGAATAATCATCCTATGGTTGAGTTCAAGTTATATGATATCCCCCAGCGCATGTCACTTCAGGATTTTTGCAATGTTTGCAAATTACCTTATGTTGGGGATATTCATGAACCTCGTCCACGGGACTTGGAGGCTTTCATAGATACTATTGTTGTAGGAGAGGAGAAAGGAGTGTCTTGCGTCAGAGTTGTTAGCATACATTTTCCCGTGCTTCGGCACTTTTCACTATTCGTGGGAAAATGTTTGATTGGTCGTGGGAAAGCTGGGTCCCTTAGCTCCCCAGATCTTGCGGTCTTGCGCGAAGCCCTTTATAATGATAAAAATTATAGCTTGGGCGCTATAGTAGCTCAACGGTTGAGCAGGAACCGTTCTAAAGGCGTTGTCTATGGAGGTATCTATGTTACCCGTCTTGCCAGACACTTTGAGATACCTATTAAACTGGATGAGGAAGAAGAGATTCTTCTTCCTGAGAGATATCTATATTTTGATAGCATGGTTCGCCATCACTTTCTTGATAGAGATATAAATAGAAGGATGATTTATAACCTGGTATTTAGTCAGGGTACTCGTGAGACTTTTACTTTGCCTGCTCCTTCTTTGTTCAATCTTCATACAGGCAGGTACATTATTATTCCCTCAGACATCTACGCATATTGGGGCATAGCCCAACCACAGGTGCCCGTGCCCGAGCCACCAGTCGAGAACCAGACGCCAGTTTATCAGTGGGAGCCTGAGGATCTCACACAGCAGTGGCACCCTCAGTACACTCCGGAGTACCCCGGAGTCGGTTATTTCCCTCCTTGGGAGTAGACCAACTTAGGCCAAAAGCCTAAGCTTCGGGGACTATGTGTTTCTCACCGACTTTATATTCTTGCTTACGCTTTCAATTTGTTAGTCGGTGTTCACACTTTGCCACTGAATCATCCATGCTAGTTTATTTCTTTTCTCGTTTTCTTTTCGTGTGTTTGTCTAGTTTGAGAAAACCCAAAATGATTTTCTTGTTCTTCTTTTGCTTGTTGGGAGCCTTCCCGTGTAAATAGTTTTCTTTTTCTTTGGGTCAAGCTAGAAGACCAAGGTTACAATGTTTAGTGGCTCTCGCATGCATATCTGTTTATTTGTTATAGAGCCATATTACTTTGTCTTCTCCTTTGTGTTTGCTTGCAAATTCCTGCTTAGTCCAATGCACGAGCACTCTTATTATTGTTCACATCATTCGGTCGTCCAAGTGAAAGGCAATAATGATGATATATGATGAAGTGACCAAGCCTGGAAAAGCTGGTATGAACTTGATCTATTTTGTTTTTGTAAATATGACTAGCTCATCGTTCCTGATTCTCCTTTGTTGTGAGAGAAACATGTTTGCAATGACAACTTAGAGATCATTGTTTCTGATTCCATGCTTAATTAGCTAGGAGCTTATAATGGTTTGTCTTGGATGCCAACATGAATCTTGAGATGACTATGATGTAGTATGATAGGATGGTATCCTCCTTTGAATGATTCAAGTGGCTTGACTTGGCGCATCTTTACGCATGTAGTTGAAACAAAATCAACGTAGCCTCTATGATATTCATGTTCATGGTGATTTATGTCCTACTCATGCTTGCACTCAATGTTAGTTAATCTCAATGCATTTTGATGACTGTTGTCGCTCTCTAGTTGGTCGCTTCCCAGTCTTTTGCTAGCCTTCACTTGTACTAAGCGGGAATACTGCTTGTGCATCCACTTCCATAAACACAAAGTTGTTCCATATGAGTCCACCATACCTACCTATACGCGGTATCTACCTACCGTTCCAAGTAAATTTGCATGTGCCACTCTCTAAACCTTCAAGAAATAATCTGTTTCCATGCTCGAAACGCTCATGTGGTGACAGGGGGCTATCAGTATCTTCCATGCTAGGCGTGTTATCCTCGATATGTGTTTATTCACTATCATTCACGAGAAAGGGGTCGGTAATTGGAATGCCCAGTTCCATGCTCAAATCAAAAATATAATTGCAAACAAAACTCCCCTGGATTGATGTTGGTATGGACGACACCCGAGTATTCGGCTAGTCGTGGACTGTGATTGATTTGTGGTGGGGGAGTCAAAACTTTACTTTTCTGTTTGGGAACCGCCTATAGCATGTGTAGCATGGAAGATGGTGAGAACTCTTGGTCATTGAGTTGACAATGAAAGCATGCCACCCAAAATTATTATCTCTATTTTCAAAGCTTGAGCTCTGGCACCTGTGCAAATCAATGCTTCCCTCTGCGAAGGGCATGTCTATTTATGTTCTTGTTGAGTCATCCTCTTCTTATAAAAGCACCAATTAGAGAGCACCTCTGTCATCTTTATGCTTTGCTTTTGACTGATATTGAGTATGACTCTCACTGGATCTTCTTTGCCATGAATTACAATGTTTAGTCAGCCCTTGGTCTTCGAAGGTGCTCTACATTTATGTTTTGCAGTCTCAGAAAGAGCTAGCGAGATACCATCTGTTCGTACTGCTTCATGATTGTTTTGATTGAAGTGTTGACGTTTGAAATTTATTATTATTTGCTCGCTAGTTGATTATGCCATTGATATAAGTTTACCGTGAGACCTAGATGTCATTTTCTTATGTGGTTAGGTTGTGATCTTGCTGAAATTCTGGATATGAGTTAGACATAGTTGCAACAAAAAGATCAAACAGAGTTCGTAAAAGTTTTTCTTTTGTCTCTTTGAGTTTGTCAGCTGAATTGCTTGAGGACAAGCAAGGTTTAAGCTTGTGGGAGTTGATACGTCTCAATCGTATCTACTTTTCCAAACTCTTTTGCCCTTGTTTTGGACTATAACTCCAAGATTTGAATGGAACTAACCCGGACTAACGTTGTTTTCACCAGAATTGCCATGGTGTTGTTTTTGCGCAGAAATAAAAGTTCTCGGAATGATCTGGAAATTTACGGGGATTTTTTGTGGAATATGTAAAAAATACCGGCGCAAGAATCCACCGGAGGGGTGGAGCTGAGAGCCCACAAGCCCACCAGGCACGGGCCCCCTTGTCACGCCTGGCACGCTTGTGGGGCCCACGTTGCACCACTGCCTCCAATCTCAGCTCTATTTAGCCCCTTTCGTCCGGAAAAAAAATCAGGGAGAAGAGTGCATCGCGTTTTACGATACGGAGGCGCCGCTACCTCCTGTTCTTCCTCTCGAGGGTAGATCTGGAGTCCGTTCTGGGCTCCGGAGAGGGGAGATCGTCGCCATCGTCATCACCAACCTTCCTTCATCGCCAATTCAATGATGCTCTTCACACTTCGTGAGTAATCTCATCGTAGGCTTGCTGGACGGTGATGGGTTGGACGAGATATATCATGTAATCAAGTTAGTTTTAACGGGGATTGATCCCTAGTATCCACTATGGTCTGAGATTGATGTTGCTACTACTTTGCCATGCTTAATGCTTGTCACTAGGGCCTGAGTGCCATGATTTCAGATCTGAACCTATTATGTTGTCGCTAATATATGTGTGTTCTTGATCCTATCTTGCAAGTTGTAGTCACCTACTATGTGTTATGACCCGGCAACTCCGGAGTGACAATAGACGGAACCACTCCCGGAGATGACCATAGTATGAGGAGTTCATGTATTCACCAAGTATTAATGTGTTGGTCTGATTCTTTATTAAAAGGAGAACCTTAATATACCGTAGTTTCCATTAGGACTCTGCTGCCACGGGAGGGATGGACAATAGATGCCATGCAAGTTCTTTTCCCTAAGCACGTATGACTACATACGGAATACATGCCTACATTACATTGACGAACTGGAGCTAGTTACTTATCTCTCCGTGTTATAACTGTTACATGATGAATAGTATCAGGCATAATCATCCATCACAGATCCAATGCCTATGAGTTTTTCCTACTGGTCCTTGCTATGTTACTTTGCCACTACTGCTGTCACTGCTGCTACTGTTACTCTGTTGCTACTGTTGTTACTCTACTGCTACTGCTGTTACTTTGCTGCTACTGGTTACTGTTGCTACTGTTGCTATCACACTACCTTGCTACTGATACTTTGCTGCAGATACTAAATCTTTCAGGTGTGGTCGAATTGACAACTCAACTGCGAATACTTGAGAATATTCTTTGGCTTCCCCTTGTGTCGAATCAATAAATTTGGGTTGAATACTCTACCCTCGAAAACTATTGCGATCCCCTATACTTGTGGGTTATCACACGTTGATGTCATCGAGGATTTTGTCAAGGTCTACTTCATTTGCAATCCTTGGATGAGCTGGTTAAGGATTTGTCTGGGCTGAGGAATTTGATCTGGAGCAATTTCCTCAAGAACACCTTCTTGAATTTCATCAGTGTTGGGGACGATTTCTTCAGCAATTTCCTCAGTAGGAACAAGGGCTTTAGTAGCTTTGAACTTGATTGCTTCCTCAGGAGATAATTTATGTGGCACATGAGGCAATTGCTCTCTTTGCGAGGCATTAGTTTCATCGATCCATACATCTACAGTTTCAACAACCTTGTTGTGATAGGTGTTGAAGACTTTGTAGGTGTGCTAGTCCTTTCTATAACCAAGCATAAAACCCTCATGTGCTTTAGGTGCAAATTTTGAGCTATGGTGAGGATCTCTAATCCAACATTTTGCACCGAAGACTTTGAAATAACTTACATTGGGTTTCTTATCATTGAGGAGTTCATATGAGGTTTTCTTGAGGAATTTGTGAAGATATACCCTGTTGATGATGTGGCAAGCAGTGTTGATTGCTTCAGGGTAGACACGACGAGGAGTCAGATATTCTTCAAGCATAGTCCGTGCCATTTCCACCAGAGTCCTGTTCTTGTGTTCAACGATGCCATTTTGTTGAGGAGTATAAGGAGCAGATAATTTGTGAGTAATACCAAGTTCATCAAGATAATCATCAAGGCAAGTGTTTTTGAATTCTGTCCCATTATCACTCCTGATGTGTTTGATCTTGACGCCGAACTTCGTCGAGGCCCTTGAGGAAAATTGTTTGAAGACTTCTTGCACTTCAGTTTTATACAGAATGATATGTACCCAAGTATATCGAGAATTGTCATCAACGATGACAAAGCCATATAAGGATGCTGCATTGGTTAGAGTAGCATAATTAGTAGTTCAAAACAAATCCATGTGAAGCAATTCAAACGGACGAGTAGTAGTCATGATAGGCTTAGAGGGGTGTTTGGATCTGGTCATTTTTCCAGACTCACAAGCACCGCAAAGGTGATCCTTGAGGAATTTGACTGATTCTATGCCAATGACATGCTTCTTCTTCACCAGTGTGTGCAAATTCCTCATGCCTGCATGACCAAGTCTTCGATGCCATAACCAACCTTTTGAGGTTTTTTCTAGTAAGCATGTGGCTGGTTGAGGACCTGTGGAAAAATCAACAATGTATAAATCTCCTCTCCTAAAGCCTTCGAAGACTTTGGATCTGTCAGATTCCATGATGACTACACATCTATATTTTCCAAAGATAACAACCATATCAAGATCACAAAACATTGAGACTGACATGAGGTTGAACCCAAGGTATTTGACTAGCGTCGCTTTGTCCATGTGCCTCTCCTTGGAAATAGGCACTTTGCCAAGTCCCAATACTTTTCTTTTACCTTTCTCGGTGATTTGCTTCAGAGTTCATGGAGTCAGTGGCATGTTCATCAGCAAGCTTTTATCACCAGTCATGTGCAACCACTATCAAGAACCCACTCAATACTCTTGGGTTTGTCATCCTGCGGATGAATTACTACATCTTACCATCTCATATGCTTCAGACTTGAAGAATATGAATTCATTTTCATGAGATAGGAATTTCATCATAAATAGTAAATTTGAGGACGCGTGAAATGCTATCATTTCATCAGTTTTAGCTTGCATCCAATCAAGCATTTTCCTCAGGTCCCCAATAAATTCTTCAGATGATGATTTTCATCCGGAGACCAGACGTGCAGAAGTGATTAGTTCAATTTCTTCACCACCTACATTTGAAGGGGTGGAAAAGAGTTCATCATCCTGCGAGCATCAAATGAGAAAGGGGGCATTGAAGCTAATGCACTTCTCTTCACCGTAGGGGAGTTAGAGTACTCAAATGAAAAGGTAGAGAAATTATTTGAGGATTTATGAACATAATGATTTGAGTTATAATGCTCATATTCATATCCCTTGTAATTTCCCTGTATATCAAAATCATTAGCATGAGTACGAGCATAGTTTTGACGAGTTGAGGATTTTGATCCTCTTGAAGACTTTGGTCCACCTGAGGAATTTGATCTGGGGTTCAGGTTCTTCACGGGTGGTGTCATGAGGACATTCACCTGAAGATTTTCCAAGCAACTTTTGGGGACCCAGATTTTCCTCAGGGGTGGTTCATTCCTGCAGTTAGTTCCAACATATAGAGCAAATACTTCACCAGATTGATTTTTGAACAATTTATAGTTCGAGTCAAATGACTCGTCTGAGGAATAGGATAATTCACATGCAAAGCCTGTTAGATTGGATGAATCAACAGGAGGTCCTTTAGCAGCAACCCATGAGGTTTTGCGATACTTCTCAGGTTTCAGTATGATCCATCAGCATTCAGTTTCCTTTCAAAAGCAATTCCTTCTTTCCTCGGATTCCTGTTCAAAATCTTCTTTTTGAGCACATCGCAAAGGGTTTGATGCCCTTTGAGACTTTTGTACATGCCTGTCACATACAATTCCTTCAGCCATGCATTTTCGTCAGTAACATTTGTGGTTTCCTCAAGTGAGGAAATTGTTACCATGTGAGTAGTTGAAGAATTTGTAGAAATAGAAGCATTTGATGATTTTGGTGAAGAATTGGCAGTTTCACACTCGATGCATTTGAGACATGGTGGAGTGAATTCAACCTGAGCGACACTGATCTGTTGAGCAAGCAATGAATCGTTTTCCATTCGAAGATCGTCATGAGACATCTTCAACTTCTCAAGATCAAGTTTCCTTTGAAGAAATTCATGGGAAAGTTTCTGATGATCAACCAAGAGTGTGCCATAACGATCTTGAAGACTATCAAATATGGACTGAAGACTTTTCACATCTTTAGTGAGGATTTGAGTATGATTCATTTCATCACTCAACAGGTCATCACTTCTGTCTAGCAGTTTTTGAAGCTTTTCAATGACACTTTGTTGTTTAGTTGCAATGTTGGCAAGTTTACTATAACTGGGTTTTTGTAATCATCAGGTTCACAGTCACTTGAGTCAAAGGAGTAAGTTTCATTTGTTACCTTTGAACCTTTTGCCATGAAACAATAGGTTGGAGCGAAGTCCAGTGTAAATAGCGTTGTCATTTTCTTCAAGGTAAAAGATTGACATGCTGATGAATGTGGTAGCCAGTGCAAGACTTGCCACACGAAACTCTGAGTCTTCTTCAGAACCTTCCTCTTGCATTTGTGGCAGGTTCTTTTCTTGTAGTCCTTAGATGAAGATTCGGATTTCCTCATATCTCTTCTTGAATATTTACCAAAATGGCCACGACTTGTAAACTTCTGGAATTTCCTCACGAGCATTGCAAGCTCATGTCCAAGTTCTTCAGGATCACCAATGTTGCAATCTGAGTCTTCTTCTTCAGATGAGGAAATTGCTTTGGCCTTCAGCGCACGAGGTCTAGAGTAGCTTGGTCCATACAGATCTCTCTTTTCTTCCTTCTGGAATTCATGAGTATTGAATCTTTCGAGTATATCAGCAAGATCAAGCATCTTATTGTCTGCTCTTTCTTGAATCATCTGAACCAGTGTATCAAATGCTGGATCCAGAGATCTTTGCAGTTTCTTCACAACTTCATGGTGAGTGATGTCTCGAGCTCCCAGTGCTTGCAGTTCATTTGAGATGTCAGTGAGGTGATCAAAGGTATCTTGGCATCTTTCATTGTCAAGGCTCTTGAAGTGATTGAAGAGATTGCGAACAACATCAACACGAGAGTCATGCTGAGTTGACATTCCTTCATTGACTTTGGACAACCTATCCCAGATAAGCTTAGCTGTGCCCAAAGCACTCACTCTGCCATACTGACCTTTGCTCAGATGGCCACAGATGATATTCTTTGCTTGAGAATCAAGTTGCTTGAATTTCTTCACATCAGCGGCAGAGACAATAGCAGCAATGGAGGGAATACCAGGTTCCACAATGTACCAGAGATCATTGTCAATAGCCTGAAGATGCATCTGCATCTTGGTCTTCCA
Organism: Hordeum vulgare subsp. vulgare; assembly: GCF_904849725.1. NCBI lineage: Eukaryota > Viridiplantae > Streptophyta > Magnoliopsida > Poales > Poaceae > Hordeum > Hordeum vulgare. Next base: position 191,857,936 of record NC_058523.1, on the reverse strand, counting down.
GTAGGGAAAGTCCTTCCCTTCGAAGGTAGTACATCCTGCTGTAACCTTGATCATACCTGCAGTCGGCATAACTAAAACTCCAGGTGGTTCAACCAAAATAACACAAAACAAGGGAGTACCTTGCTCTTATACCAATTGAAAGTGCGTTATATCGACTAGAGGGGGTGAATAGGCGAGTTTTAGAATTTCATAGCTGAGGAAATTAATTTTGAGGAAATTCCTCACTGATAAACTACGTGCAACGGAAATATCATAGGATCAGAGGTGCAAAGATTACAACAGCAGATTACTTGGTGAAGATTATGAGAATTGGTTTGCGCAGTACACAAGTACACAGAACGCAGGTGAAGATTAACTAGACTGAAGAATTTTAGGGTAAGGAAATTCAGACAAATTCTTCAGACAAATTCTTCAAACAGTACAAATGAAAGTCATCAACATACAATTCTAAGGAAATGGAAGAGTTGAAGAAATAGAACCCGTATCACGAAGAAGACAATTGTTAATAACCCAGTTCCAATTGTTGCGACAGTCGTACGTCTGGTTTGGAGCAGCTTGGTATTGAAACCAAAGGACACATAGTCCCGGCACACACAGTCCCTATCATATTCTCCTTGAGCTAAACACACGCAGTCCTCGCCCAACACTCGTGGTAAGTCTTCAGGGCAGACTTCCAAACCCTCACAAACTCGGTCACCCGGCGATCCACAATTGACTGCTGGATGCTCTAGACCATGACGCCTAACCGTCTGTAGGATGCATGGTCCTCAAAGGTAAAAGACTTCAGTTCCACACATGAACAAATTCTTGAGTGATGCTCAATCACTTGGTTTCTGGTTTGTGGTTTGGTGTTTGGGGTATTTCCTCACTTGATGATTTACTCTCGAAGATTTTGAGGAATTTCGGTTGCTCTAAATGACAAGTGTCAATTTCTCGCAGAGAAGCAACCCGCTAGTGGTTGTGCGGGGCGGCTATTTATAGCTTGGGAGCATCCCGACATGATTTTACATAAATGCCCTTAAATAATGTGATCGTTGGTGTGGATAGATCGTTGAGGTGGCGCGTGTCGCGGCAACGGTCGGACCTTTCAACTGTGAAAGTCCTCATGTCTCTCATATTCCTCATTTGAGGCTTCTGTAGGATTAGTCTTGAGTTTAGCATCATGAGGAAATTCATTCTGTAGTATTACCTTGACCCCCTTTACCAGTACGGTGTTCCTAATAATCAAGAGTAAAGAAAATGAAACAGAAAGAGTAAGTCTTTACGCTTCAAAGTCTTCAGGCTGTTTTCTTCAGGACACACCGAATTCCTCATCTTCAATATCTTCATGAGGAATATCAATTTCATCGCAATTTCTTCACGATCAAAGTCTTCAAGCTTAGGACAATTTCTTCAGCCGAAGACATACATTTTTAGGGGTCGATATTCATCGTATAACTCAAACTCCTCAGCGACTTATAGAGCGTGTGTACACTTATAAACACATTAGTTACTTAACCTATAAGTCTTCAAACCACCAAAATCACTAAGGGCACTAGATGCACTTACACAACCCCTATAGAGCATGTGTACACTTATAAACACATTAGTTACTTAACCTATAAGTGTTCAAACCACCAAAATCACTAAGGGCACTAGATGCACTTACACAACCCCTATTCATAGACTGTTGGGGAACGTAGCATAGAAACAAAAAAAATCCTACGCACACGCGATACCTATCCATGGTGATGATCATCTACGAGAGGGTATGGTGCATCTACATACCCTTGTAGATCGCTAAGCGGAAGCGTATATAACGCGGTTGATGTAGTGGAACATCTTCACGATCCAAGTCGCAACCCATCCCGCGATCTCATCATGATCCGTCCCGCGATCCCGTCACGATCCATCCCGATCTAGTGCCGAACAGACGGCACCTCCGCGTTCAGCACACGTACAGCTTAGGGACGATCTCTGCCTTCTTGATCTAGCAAGAGGGGCGGAGAGGTAGATGAGTTATCCAGCACGACGGCATGGTGGTGGTGGTGGAACTATTCTAGCAGGGCTTCGCCTAAGCGGTGCTGAAACTAGACTAGAGGAGAAACAGATCTAGAGAGAGAGGGCGGCACGTGGTTGATTTGTTGTTTTTCAAAAACCCTCAATACTTCTAGTATATATATATGAGGGAGGGAGGGGAGGAGGCAGCCTCAAACCCGGTTTTGCCGAAATTGGAGGTGGAGGAGTCCTACTCCAATCCTACTAGGAGTAGGATTCCTCCTCTTCACTTGGAAACCTTTTCCACCTTTGGGTTTTTTGCCTTATCCCTCCACTCCAGCCGCATGGGCCCTTAGGGGAGGCTTCGGCCAGCCCACGAAGGGTTGGTGCACATCCTCTCACAGCCCATGAAGCCCTTGGGTCGTCACACTCCTCCCGGTGGTCCGCCGGTACCCTCCCGGCAATGTAAGTGCATCTAGTGCCCTTACTGATTTTGATGGTTTGAAGACTTATAGGTTAAGTGACTAATATGTTTGTGAGTGTACACAGGCTCTATAAGTCGCTGAGGAGTTTGAGTTATACGATGAATATCGACCCCTAAAAATGTATGTCTTTGGCTGAAGAAATTGGTATAAACTTCAAGACTTTGATCGCGAAGAAATTGCGATGAAATTGATATTCCTCATGAAGATATAGAAGATGAGGAATTCGGTGTGTCCTGAAGAAAAACAGTCTGAAGACTTTGAAGCGTGAAGATTTACTCTTTCTATTTCATTTTCTTTACTCTTGAGTCATAGTAACACCGTACTGTTAAAGGGGGTCGAAGTAATACTATGGAATGAATTTCCTCATGACGCTCAACCCAAGCCTAAACTTACAAAAGCCTCAAGTGAGGAATATGAGAGACATGAGGACTTCCACAGTGGAAAGTTCGGACCGTTGCCGCGACACGCGCCACCTCACTGATCTTATCCACCCAACGGTCACAATAGTTAAAGGCATTTATGTCAAATCATGTCGGGATGCTCCCAGGCTATAAATAGCCGCCCCCACAACCACTAGTTGGTTGGCTGCTCCGAGAGAAACTGACACTTGTCATTTAGAGCAACCCAAATTCCTCAGAGTCTTCGAGAGAAAATCAACAAGTGAGGAAATACCCCAAACCAGAAACCAAGTGATTGAGCATCACTCAAGAGTTTGCTTTTGTGTGGAACTGTAGCCTTTTACCATTGAGGACTGTGCATCCTCTAGACGGCTGGGCGTCATGGTCTACAGCATCCAGCAGTCAATTGTGAATCGCCGGGTGACCGAGTTTGTGAGGGTTTGGAAGTCTGCCCTGAAGACTTACCACGAGTGTTGGGCAAGGAGTGTATGTCCTTAGCTCAAGGAGAATACTGTAGGGACTGTGTGTCCTTTGGTTTCAATACCAAGCCGCTCCAAACCAGACGCATGACTGTCACAACAGTTGGAACTGGGTCATCAACAACTGTCTTCATCGTGATATGGGTTCTATTTCTTCAACTCTTTCATTTCCTCATAATTGTATGTTGAAGACTTTCACTTGTACTGTTTGAAGAATTAGTGTGAAGACTTTGTCTGAATTTCCTCAACCTCAAATTCTTCAGTCAATTTAATCTTCACCGGTGTTCTGTGTGCCTGCGTACTGTGCAAACCGATTCTTATAATCTTCACCAAGTAAACTGTTGTTGTAATCTTTACACCTCTGATCCTACGCTATTTCTGCTACACGTAATTCATCAGTGAGGAATTTCCTCAAAAGGATTTTCCTCAGTGATGAGATTCTAAAAATCGCCTATTCACCCCCTCTAGTCGATATAACGCACTTTCAATTGGTAACAGAGCAAGGTACTCCCTTGTTCTATGCGATTTTGGTTTAACCACCTGGAGTTTTAGTTATGTCGACCGCAGGTATGATCAAGGTTACTGTAGGATGTCCTACCTTCAAAGGGAAGGACTTCCCCTACTGGAAGACCAAGATGCAGATGCATCTTCAGGCTATTGACAATGATCTCTGGTACATTGTGGAACATGGTATTCCCTCCATCACTGCTACTATGTCTGCCTTTGATGTGAAGAAATTCAACCAACTTGATTCTGAAGCAAAGAATTTCATCTGTGGCTGATAACGCACAAGTATAGGGGATCGCAACAATTTTCGAGGGTAGATTATTCAACCCAAATTTATTGATTCGACTCAAGGGGAAGCGAAAGAATATTCTCAAGTATTAGCAGCTGAGTTGTCAATTCAACCACACCTAAAAGATTTAGTGTCTGCAGCAAAGTATCAGTAGCAAAGTAGGGTGATAGCAGCAGTAGCAACAGTAACCAGTAGCAGCAGAGTAACAGCAGTAGCAACAAAGAAACAGTAGCAGCAACAATAGTAGTAGCACGAAAGTAACATAGCAAGGACCAGTAGTAAAAGACTCGTAGGCATTGGATCGGTGATGGATGATTATGTCGGATGTGATTCATCATGCAACAGTTATAACACGGAGAGATAAGTAACTAGCTCTAGTTCGTCAATCTAATGTTGGCATGTATTCCGTATGTAGTCATACGTGCTTAGGGAAAAGAACTTGCATGACATCTATTGTCCATCCCTCCCGTGGCAGCGGGGTCCTACTGGAAACTACGGGATATTAAGGTTCTCCTTTTAATAAAGAACCGGACCAACGCATTAACACTTGGTGAATACATGAACTCCTCATACTATGGTCATCTCCGGGAGTGGTTTCGGCTATTGTCACTCCGGGGTTGCCGGGTCATAACACATAGTAGGTGACTACAACTTGCAAGATAGGATCTAATACACACATATATTGGCGACAACATAATAGGTTCAGATCTGAAATCATGGCACTCGGGCCCTAGTGACAAGCATTAAGCATGGCAAAGTAGTAGCAACATCAATCTCAGAACATAGTGGATACTAGGGATCAATCCCCGTCAAAACTAACTCGATTACATGATAGTTCTCATCCAACTCACCACCGTCCAGCAAGCCTACAATGAGTTTACGCACGAATGGTGAAGAGCATCATGGAATTGGCAATGAAGGAAGGTTGATGATGACGATGGCGACGATTTCCCCTCTCCGGAGCCCAGAACGGACTCGAGATCTATCCTCTAGATGAAGAACAGGAGGTGGCGGCACCTCCGTATCGTAAAACGCGATGAATCCTTCTCCTTGATTTTTTTATCAGAAGAAATGGACTATATAGAGCTGGATTGAGAGGCGGTGGAGCTTCGTGGGCCCCACAAGCCTGCCAAGCGCGGCCAGGGGGGCCCGCACCTGGTGGGCTTGTGGGCTCACGGCTCCACTCCCTCCGCTGATTCTTGCGCCAGTATTTTTCATAAATCCCAGAAAAATTCTCCATAAATTTTCAGGTCATTCCGAGAACTTTTATTTCTGCGCAAAAAAACACCATGGTAATTCTGCTGAAAACAACGTTAGTCCGGGTTAGTTCCATTCAAATCATGCAAATTAGAGTCCAAAACAAGGGAAAAAGAGTTCGGAAAACTAGATACGACGGAGACGTATCAACTCCCCCAAGCTTAAAGCCTTGCTTGTCCTCAAGCAATTCAGTTGACAAATTGAAAGAGACAAAAGAAAAACTTTGATGAACTCTGTTTGATCTTGTTGTTGCAAATACGTCTACCTCATAACCATAATTTCAGCAAGATCACAAGCAAACCACATAAGCAAATGACATCTAGATCTCACGGTAAACTCATATCAATGGCATAATCAACTAGCGAGCAAATAATAATAAGTCTCAAACATCAACACTTCAATCATAACAATCATGATGCAGTACAAACAGATGGTATCTCGCTAGCTCTTTCTGAGATCGCAAAACATAAATGCAGAGCACCTTCAAAGACCAAGGGCTGACTAAATATTGTAATTCAAGGAAAGGAAGATCCAGTCATAGTCATACTCAACACAGTTAAAAGAAAAGCATAAAAATGACAGAGGTGCTCTCTAATTGGTGCTTTTATAAGAGGAGGATGACTCAACAGGAACATAAATAGACAGGCCGTTCGCAGAGGGAAGCATTGATTTGCACAGGTGCCAGAGCTCAAGCTTTGAAAACAGTGATAATAATTTTGGGTGGCATGCTTTCATTGTCAACGCAATGACTAAGAGTTCTCACCATCTTCCATGCTACACATGCTATAGGCGGTTCCCAAACAGAAAAGTAAAGTTTTGACTCCCCCACCACCAATCAATCACACTCCACGACTAGCCGAATCCTCGGGTGCCGTCCATACCGACATCAATCCTGGGGGAGTTTTGTTTGGAATTATCTTTTCGATTTGAGCATGGAACTGGGAATTCCAATTACCGGCCCCTTTCTCAAGAATGATAGTGAATAAACACATATAGAGGATAACACGCCTAGCATGGAAGATACTGATAGCCCCCTGTCACCACATGAGCGGTTCGGGCATGCAAAACAGATTATTTGTTGAAGGTTTAGAGAGTGGCACATGCAAATTTACTTGGAACGGCGGTAGATACCGCATATAGGTAGGTATGGTGGACTCATATGGAACAACTTTGGGTTTATGGAAGTGGATGCACAAGCAGTATTCCCGCTTAGTACAAGTGAAGCCTAGCAAAAGACTGGGAAGCGACCAACTAGAGAGCGATAAAAGTCATCAAAATGCATTGAGATTAACTAACATTGAGTGCAAGCATGAGTAGGACATAAATCACCATAAACATGAATATCATACACTACTAGGAAAAGGGCTATAGATGATATAGACACTAACGGCGCACCAGACAAGTAGTGCGCCACTACTATATAGAAGTGGCGCATCATGTGCAGGTGTGCCATTAGTGTGATGGACACTAATGGCGCACCACACACTCGGTGCGCCATTACTATATTTTTTTTGCAAAACTACTAATGGCGCACCACCAGCTGGTGCGCCATTAGTAACCAGGGTTACTAATTGCGCATCTCTAGGTGGTGCGCCACTACTATAATTTTTTTTTGCAAAACTACTAATGGCGCAGCACCACCTGGTGCGTCATTAGTAACCAGGGTTACTAATGGCGCATTTGTAGGTGGTGCACCACTACTCTAAAAAAATTATTTTTTTTGCACCCCCACGCCCTCCCCGGCCACTCTCTCTCCCGTACCTACTCTCTCTCTCCACCCCCACCCCCTCCCCCGTGCCGCCACTCCCACGCTCTGCACCACGCGCAGGGCTCCCTCCTTCCCTCCCTCCCGCCGCCGCGCCCTTCCAATACCCGCCGCCACTCCCACGCAGGGCTCGAGATCCGGTCCCGCTTCGCCTCCGGCCGCCACAGGCGCGTCTACTCTGGCCACTACAACGACCACGAGGTCGCCATCAACGGGAAGGGACCCCGAGGCCCAGAGCCACGCACCCAACCACCAGAGCGGAGCCGGAGCCGGAGCACCTCCGCGCGCAGCGGCGCCACCTCCCCGCCGGAGGATTCCGCATCGACGGGCACGGCCCCCAACGAGGTGAGCCCCCGCTCCCTCCCTCTCGCCTTCGTCCGGTTCCAGCTCGGCTGGCTCTGATTCTTCACGGCCGGCGTCTCGCAGAAGCGGCAGCTCAAGGGCGAGGTCGGCGTTGTCTCCACGGCCGATGGCTCGGCGCTCTTCGAGATGGGCAACACCAGGGTCATCGCCGCCGTCTACGGGCCCTGAGAGGTATGCCCATGTCCCTCATCTTGTTCGCGCACGCCAACTGTTTGATGCAGTGATTGTCAAGGATTAGCGTGAGTTCTGTAGTTGATGATTGGTATTAAGCTGATTTGGGGCAGGTTTTCTGGGGAAGATTACTTCCAACTGGCCATATAATCTACACTTGAGTTATTTTTTACCATCTTGGGTGTTCATCTGGAGGAAGATATCATTGACAAATAGTAAAATTTGATATCTGTGTCTGTATGATTCTCGCCAAGGAAAATTAAGGATTTGAACCATGTCTGATCCAAAAACACAAAGAACTCCAGTACTTTCTTTAACCTCCAAAGTAACTGCCAAAGCATTCTAAAATTAGTTTAAATTTTAATTGTCAAGCAGATAGGTTGTAGTTGTCACGATCTGTTTTTTGTAACAATGTAAGCATTTCAGAGCTGGCCGTACTTCAACCTATCATACATCAGTTATTGCTACATATAATTTTGCCGTGTTGTCAATGCTCTACTTATTTTACTTGTCAATGCAGGGTTATGGAAAGGCTCCCGGGGGTAATAATTGATTTTGTTGGAGATGGACCTTAAAGATGCACCATTGTTCAACTGCCAACTATCTGTTGTTTTCAGTAAGACACAACCCTATATTTTGTCGCAGTCCATGCAGTAAATATATATGACGCATCATACACTGGAGTATTTTTATGTTTCATCGGGTTTTTCTGAACTATGATCCTATTGAAGCTCAACTGTACATTGACCTTGACTTGTTCTGCCCAGCGTAACACGGTAACTGGTTGCAGAGTCCAGTGAGGAGCACTAGTGTTTTCCGCCAGTTAATTAAGATGCGTGCACTCAGGAGCAAGAACATATATTTGATATGCATAGTCTTCTCTCTCTCTCACTCTCTGCATATTAGTACTTATGTTCTTCATATACGTGCATGATGGCCGCCTGCTACCCATAAAGAAAACTACTTTTGTAATTGTAGACAAGTGAAGCTACACCTGGAACAGTAGCTATCACTGGACAAACCTTGCTTTCTTACCCATAGGATTGGATGCAAACGAGTCTGGGGTTTACCAGAATAGTAGTTATCACTGGAGCAGTGAGAATTAGACTCAAACAAATCAATTTGTTAGTAGGATGTTCTTACTGGGCTACTAGATAACATGTCTGACGAAGTCTTGTGCTTAAAGTCGAATTGAAGGAAGCCAGCATTGATTTGTTTTGCTCTCTGGATTTATTTTCTTAATGTAATATGTGTTGTTGCCTGATCTTAATTAACAGGAATGTATGTGGCAAACCGTGCTTCGGACAAGATTAGTTAGCTCACAGATAATGTATATGTCTGCCGCTCTGGATCTGTAAGTGCTTATGTTTATGCACAAGATTGGGCACATTCTCATGTTGTTAGCACGTGTTACTGTGACATTCAGTTGTTTGAGTAGGCACCATTCAGTTAGTCTATTTCATAAGTTAGTCTTACTTTCACTTCTTAATTATTCCCTGAATCAATGAGCAGGGTATGTCTGATTGCTAGTGTTGATAATAAACAAAACAAACAAAATATAACAAGACAAGATTTTGTGTTTTTATTTTGCATGCCGCCATTTTGTCGTCGCCTTATCATTGCTTGTCTCGTGGAAGAGTGGAATTCTTGAGTTGTGACAGACCATCATTTCTTTTCATGGGCTGCTTTAATTTTTGGTAGTCACACATCCCATTTTCTGCTTATAAGTTCTATGTCTCACATGTAACATGCTTCTCATTATCTTGTATCTGGGTGGGACGCCGGTCAATGATGTCAATGACTATGCTTTGATCACCTTACTCTTTCTGCATTTGTTAAGGTTCAGTCCATCATTTTAATCATACTAAAAGCATGTGTTCGCTGTATAGAATTGCCTAACTAGTGTCGGTTGCTTGCTGCCTACATGTGCTTGAGCTGCCTGCATTATGCCGAATGCATGGATGCTTATTATCTATTAGCCAATAATAGGATGTATGCCTGTCTTGCCCTAACCCAACAATCAATATGCTGTAGACTTTCTATAATGGCCTTCATTTGTTTTAGATCTTAAAAGTGCCACTTCTAACTGAACAACCAGTGTCAAAGTTTTTATTTTTTTGTGCCACTTCTAACCGAACCACTTCCAAATTAACCTCTCATGTTTTGCAACCTGGCATTTCTGCCATTTATTTTTCATTCATAATCTGAGAGCTGAGTTCATTCTTGTCCAAATTATCAAAATTACTTTGACGTTGTAAGCCACTCAAAATTCCGGTTCTGGGTTGTTAACTTCCTTAGGTCGTCATCTGGAGAGGAGTGCTATATTAATTAATGTTTTCATCACTTCTGTTTCTTTTTCAGGGCTAGCAGGTCTAGAGGCCAATTCACTCAAGGAAAATGGTAATGGGACTCTTAAAATTTGTTACTTTGTTCACTTTTGCTGTGTTCCTCTTTGACTGCTATGCTTACTTGGTTCGTCTTCCTTGCCAATGCAGGTGAAAATTGAACATTGTGATGAGGGTGATGCCACTAGTGTCGGCGCCAGCGCTCCCAGGAGTGGTACCATTGACCCGCAACAACTTGATCCCACACTTGCTGTTGTCAAGGTAGAGGAGGTGATTTTTTGCCATCAAACCTATTACTTCCTGTGTCCCAAAATAACTAGAGTTACAGCTAGCACATTTGCTCAGACTTGGGTATTTCCCGCCTCTGGTCTTCATATCATCAGCTTTAATTTTATTGTGTGGTTGGCAATTGCATTTTCAGTATCAATCGAGTATATTTAAGAACTTAAAATAATGAATGATTAGTTTCTGAATACTAACATGCTAGGTTTATACTAGCAGGCCTGTAGCTTTGTCTGTTCTTTGGGTGAGACCCCTGATTTTGCTTATCGTTGTCAAGATATTTAGCAAGTGAAGTGTCGTATGTCGTGGCTTCCCAAGGTTTTTCTCACCTTTGTTTTTGCTCGAAAAAATTTAGGTGTAACTGAAGTGGTTGTTCCTCTCCTTCCCATGCATTATCCGTTGGTCCTGTGGCCGCGTACATAGAAATAATACATGAATTCAACACAGTCAAGTGTACTTCTCACTTTGGATAGAAAATTCATGAATCCTGGTTATTCTTTACGTAGAAATAATCCATTTGCTTCCAATGATATTCTACATTAACTTATATAGAAATAATCCATTTGCTTCCAATGATACTCCACATGAACTTATATGCAGAGAGATACAGAAAAAAGGTGTAAGAAGTTGTTGTTAAATGACCAATCCCATATACTGTATGCTTATTTTAGATAAAGAAAACAATAACGGTGATGGGTTTGAGCTTAATTTTGTTGTATGTACCATGGTGAATTTTAAATTACTCTCCTTTTCAGTTGGATGTGCTTTTTCCCCTTGATTTAAGAAATTTGAATAGCGTCTACCTCAACCTCTATATTACTACCACCCCTTCTCTTACTCTAAAAAAATACAGATGTATAACCACGGGCGCGGCGTGCCGCCGCGGCTACTCGGCCACAACATAGGTAGCGGCATTTATACTAGACTAGAAGTATGGAACCTTCTCTTCAGTATGACATATATATCTAGAAGTGCAATATATTCTGTTTTGGAAATGTGATGAAAAAAAAGGCTGTCCCAGATGATCGCGACATTTACGAATAAATGGGGAGGCTGAAACAGCTAGCTAAAATCATAAAATGCTTTTGGATTCATCGATGCAGTTATTAAATTGTTTGATATATTTATAAGAATAATATGTATCTTGGTAATAATAATATAACATGGAATACACCAATACGTTCATCTCTTAGTTTACCATTGCTAGTTATAAAATAAAGAATGCACTCACCTAACCCTTTAAAACATTTTTAAAAAGAGGCTGCATGATATGAACAAAGGAATTTGGACACATTCATGAAGGTATACTGGTCTGATTATTAATTTTATGTTAAATTTTCTCCAGGTACTTGTACAGTCAAGAAAGATTGAAGTTCCAATTGGAATTCTACAAAAGGAGGCCTCTCAGCCTCGAGCAGATTAGAATTTGCATGTTAAACTGACTGATGCCCATCATGGCATTGTTTTGTTCATGTGTATCTAGAGAGAGATGATTGTGCTTGTACTATAGCTCAGTTTATGTGTGGTAGAGTTGCTACATGTCGAGTGGAGTTTATGCAGGGGATCATTTGCAGCTGAGCACCTCATGTTAAAAGGAGATGCTACAGGTGTTTGCCCTTTCTCCTGTATTTATGGGAGTAATTGTTTGTCTTCTGGCCACTACAGTATAGATGAAATGTCACAATATTCATTGAAGATGATATTGTTTTGTTGTTGGGAGCACCTTAGCATGCACATTGTCTCCTGTAGCTTTGCACTGTCCATCTAATACACCATCATATTTACTGTTTAGGTTATATATGGATTTGCAAACCTGTATATTGAGATCCTTGGCTTGTGTCACTTCTATAACTGTATGTATTAGCATAGCTCGAAAATTCCATCTGTATCATGATACAGGATAAGCAATGTCACATAGACCTCTCGTAATCTGGTTGTCTTCGATACTAATGGCGCACCATGAGTAGTGCGCCATTAGTATACCACATACTAATGGCGCACTATGAGCAGTGCGCCATTAGTATACCAGATACTAATGGCGCACCATGAGCTATACTAATGGCGCACTGCCTGGTGCGCCATTAGTATACCAGATACTAATGGCGCACCATGAGCAATACTAATGGCGCACTGCCTGGTGCGGCATTAGTATACCAGATACTAATGGCGCACTTGTGGTGCGCCATTAGTAAAAAAATCTAATGGCGTGATGCTAGTGGCGCACCTATAGTGCGCCATTAGTAGCCAAAATAGTTGCGCCACTAGCAGGCCTTTTCCTAGTAGTGATAGAGGCTATGTTGATTTTGTTTCAACTACATGCGTAAACATGCGCCAAGTCAAGCCACTTGAATCATTCAAAGGAGGATGCCATCCTATCACACTACAGCATAGTCATCTCAAAATTCATGTCGGCATCCAAGACAAACCATTATAAGCTCCTAGCTAAGTAAGCATGGCATCAACAACTATGATCTCTAAGTTGTCATTGCAAACATGTTTGTCTCACAACAAAGCTGAATCAAGCATGATGAGCTAGTCATATTTACAAAAACAAAATAGATCGAGTTCATACCAGCTTTTCCAGGCTCAGTCACTTCATCATATATCGTCATTATTGCCTTTCACTTGCATGACCGAACAATGTGAACAATAATAAGAGTGCTCGTGCATTGGACTACGCTGGAATCTGCAGGCAAACACAAAGGAGAAAACAAAGTAATATGGCTCTTTAACAGATAAACAGATATGCATGCGAGAGCCACTAAACATCGATAAGTAAGAGTGTCGAACCCAACGAGGAGGGGAAGGCTCTAATAAACAGTTTTCAGCAAGGCAATAACTGCAAGCACTGAAAGTAGCGGTAACAAGTGATGGTGTAGTGAGGTGAATCGTAGCAAGCGAAAAGTAACAAGTGACAAGTAGTAGCAATGGTGCAGCCAATGGCCCAATCCCTTTTGTAGCAAGGGACAAGCCTGAACAAAGTCTTATAAGAGGAAAAGCGCTTCCGAGGTCACACGGGAATTTCTGTCATACTAGTTTCATCATGTTCATATGATTCGCGTTTGTTACTTTGATAGTTTGATATGTAGGTGGACCGGCGCTTGGGTACTGCCCTTACTTGGACAAGCATCCCACTTATTATTAACCCCTCTCGCAAGCATCCGCAACTACGAAAGAAGAATTAAGACAACGTCTAACCATAGCATTAAACTAGTGGATCCAAATCAGCCCCTTACGAAGCAACGCATAGACTAGGGTTTAAGCTTCTGTCACTCCAGCAACCCATCATCTACTTACTACTCCCCAATGCTTTCCTCTAGGCCCAAATATGGTGAAGTGTTATGTAGTCAACGTTCACATAAAACCACTGGAGGAAAAGACAACATACGTTATATCAAAATACCAAACGAATACCAAACTCACATGACTATTATTAGCATGACTTATCCCATGTCCTCAGGAACAAAAGTAACTACTCACAAAGCATAATAATAATCATGATCAGAGGTGTAATGAATAGCATCAAGTATCTGAACATAAACTCTTCCACCAAGTAATCCAACTAGCATCAACTACAAATAGTAATCAACACTACTAGCAACCTTACAAGTACCAATCGGAGTCGCGAGACGGAGATTGGTTACAAGAGATGAACTAGGGATTGGAGAGGATATGGTGCTGATGAAGATTTTGATGAAGATGCCTCCCCTCTGACGAGAGGAGTGTTGGTGATGAGGATGGCGACGATTTCCCCCTCCGGAAGGGAAGTTTCCCCGGCAAGATCGTCCTGCCGGAGCTCTAGATTGGATCTGCTCAAGTTCCTCCTCGTGGCGGCGGCGAAACCACGAAAAAGCTCCCGAATGATTTTTTTTCTAGAACGAAACCCTTCATATAGCAAAAGAGGGGGGCCAGTGGGCCGCCACGGTGCCCACAAGCCCTGTTGCCGTGGCCAGGGGGTAGGCCACGGCAACCAGGCTTGTGGGCCCCTGGTTGCTCCCCTCTGACACTTCTTTCGCCCAGTATTTTTTATAAAATCCAAAAAAAATCCACGTTGATTTTCAGCACATTTGGAGTTGCGCAGAATAGCGCACTCAGACTTGCTCCTTTTCCAGTCCAGAATTCCAGCTACCGGTATTCTCCCTCTTTAAATAAACCTTGCAAAATAAGAGAGAAAAGGCATAAGTAAGGTTCGACAAAGTATAATAACAGTCCATAAAGCGATAAATATCAACATGAACGCATGATGCAAAATGGATGTATCAACTCCCCTAAGCGTAGACCTCGCTTGTCCTCAAGCGAAAACCAAGACCCAAAACATGTCCACATGTTTAGGGATGAAGGTGTCGATATAACAAAATACAGACATGAGGGCATCATGATCACACATAGAACTACTATACATCATAGAGATTCTTATGGGAAAGTAACAATTCCTTCACAAAGCAAAGTTTGAAACAAAAAACTTACCGAGAAGTAGCCAACAACAGTCCATAGTCATTGAAGCAATTGCAATTTATCACATTATCAGAAAGAGTCCACTAAGAGCTTGTAAGGCAAATCCACATACTCAATCATTTTTTTTTGTTTTCCACAATTGTTACTACTCATGTGGTACTCATGGTATCGAAGTTTCAGTTGGACACAGAGAAAGATAGGGGCTTATAGTTTGCCTCCCAACCACTTACCTCAAGGGTAAAGTCAACAATAATAAAGCATAAGTACTCAACTCCAAGTTGATATATGAATATAGATCTTTCCCAAGCATATGACGTTCACCAAGAAAAAGGCTAAATAAGGAATTGGTGACGATCACCATGACTCTTACAAGGGAAAAAAGTAAAGGTACAAGATAGGATCTTCGCAGAGGGAAGCAGAGGTTGTCATGCGCTTTTGAGGTTTGGATGCGTGTCCTCTTAGTGTGGAGGAACGTCACTTTATATTGCCTCCTGTGATAAAGAACTTTATTACGCAGTCTGTCACTTTTATGTCTTCCTCAACACAGGTTCGTACAAAGCTTATTTTCCACACACTAATAAATCATACATATTAGAGAGCAATTCTTATTGCTTGCACCGATGACAACTTACTTGAGGGATCTTATTCAATCCATAGGTAGGTATGGTGGACACTCATGGCAAAACTGGGTTGAAGGTTTATGGATGCACAAGTAGTATCTCTACTTAGTGCGGGAGTTTTGGCTAATATGAGGTGGAAGCAATCGTCACATGCTAAGGGATCTCTAATCATATAACATTGTTTGGAACCAAGCAAACACAATTCATTATGTTGTCTTCCTTGTCCAACATCTACTTCTAAGCATGTAATAGTTTCGTGAGTGCTCACAATTATAGAAAGTGTCTAAGATGATATATTTATATGTGAGCCTCTCTTTCCTTATTACTTCTTATTAATTGAAACAATGACTGAGGTCTATGTTGGTCTACTCTCAACAAGTTTCAATCATCATACTTGTTATAAGTGAAGCTATCACTTTCCATACGATCATCTCATGATCTTTCATGCAATCGTTCTTTTCATACTTTTGATCACGGCACAAAACAAAGCCCTTGACTAAGATACTCTTTATTATATAGCTCGCAAGCTCGAATACAACGGGGGAGGCACAAGGCAAAAGACTCAAACTAATACACTAAAGACTTACTCCACTAAGAGAACAAATAAAAACTGAAAAGGGAAGAACTAAAACAAAGGTAAAAGCAAAAGATATAATGGTGATACGATACCAGGGCAACTCCCCCAAGCTTGGCAAAAGCCAAGGGGATTGCCCATACCAATGCTTAGTTGTCTTCCTTTGGTGGTGGTGGTGGTGGTGTTGTTGAAGTAGTCTAATCCTCCGTCTTCCAATGCATAGGTGCTCCATCATGGCAGGATGAACGAGTCGCCGGAATCCTCAAATCTGCAGCCAACCATATTGATTTAAATCTATACTCATACTCACAGTTTTGGTTCTGCGGGTCATAGATCTGGCCCTGGAGTTGATCAACCCTGTCATAGAGCCTGGAGAGGTGCTTCCCAATGTCAATGGCATCCATCTTGTGATTGCTGGTGAACTCCGTGATCATCATGTGGTTGGCGTTGAGACCACGCTCCACCATCCCTTGGCACTTGAAGACTTGTTGCTCCATTGCTTCGAGCCTCGTCTCCACGCTTCCGGTCTTCTTAGGCCCCTCAACATCACGGATGTGCAACATCCCCTCGCTCATCTTGATAGATTGGGGGTGCTGCAACACTTCCGTGAGGTAAGGATTGATGACCTTCTCGAAGATCTTGTCCTTAGGAACTTTTGGGGAAGACATGACGATCTAGATCTGCAGCAGAAACAGGCCCGAAACAATAACAGAGGAAAACTGCGTGATACGGAGATCAAAACCCTCAGGCGTATATATAATGATTTTTTCTGGACCAGAAGGAGTGCTCCGCAAGAAAACGGAGTCCGGGAGGCACAGGAGCTGCCCACAAGCCCTGTTGCCACGACCAGGGGGGAGGCCGCGGCAACCAAGCTTGTGGCCGCCTCGTGCGCTCTCCGGACTGCTTTTTATTTTTCTAATTTTCCAAAAATTCCAAAACAGAGAAAATTTCCTATTGGAAAAGTTTCGGAGTCCAATTACTTACCGAAACAGATGCCTCTTGGTTTTCAGGGTCTGAAACAGGCTGATAAACATCCCTTATGTACTCCTCTGGAGTTATGATATTGATGATATTGGTCTCAACATTTATGGGAGTACCAGAGATATAATGCTTGATTCTTTGCCCGTTTACCACTCTAGGAAAATTGCCTTCCGTGTTATTAATTTTGATGGCACCGGAACGGTATACTTCCTCGACAACGTAGGGACCTTCCCATTTAGAGAGGAGCTTGCCTGCGAAGAATCTCAAACGAGAATTGTATAGTAGGACATAGTCACCTACATTGAACTCTCATTTTTGTATTCTTTTATCGTGCCATCTCTTAATCTTTTCCTTGAACAACTTGGCATTCTCATATGCCTGGTCCCTCCATTCATCTAATGAGCTGATATCAAACAACCGCTTCTCACCAGCAAGTTTGAAATTGAAGTTGAGCTCTTTGATTGCCCAATAAGCTTTGTGTTCAAGCTCAAGAGGTAAATGACAGGCCTTATCGTAAACCATTTTATACCGCGACATGCCCATGGGATTCTTATAAGCAGTCCTATAAGCCCATAGCGCATCGTCAAGTTTGCTAGACCAATTCTTCCGAGATCTATTGACAGTCTTTTGTAAGATCAATTTGATGTCCCTATTACTCAACTCCACTTGACCACTAGACCGAGGATGATAAGGAGATGCAACTATATGGTTGACATCGTACTTAGCGAGCATCTTGCGGAAAACACCATGAATGAAGTGTGAACCGCCATCAGTCATCAGATATCTAGGGACTCCAAATCTTGGGAAAATGACTTCTTTAAGCATCTTAATAGAGGTGTGGTGATCAGCATTTTTAGTGGGGATAGCTTCTACCCACTTAGTGTCGTAGTACACATCAACTAAGATGTGAGTGTATCCATTGGAGCTCGGGAAGGGTCCCATATAATCAAAGCCCCAGACATCAAATGGTTCAATGCCAAGTGAATAGTTCATAGGCATTTCCTGACGCTTACTGATGTTCCCTATTCTTTGACATTCGTCACAAGACAAAACAAACTTACATGCATCCTTGAAGAGAGTGGGTCAATAGAAACCTGATTGCAATACCTTATGAGCAGTTCTGTCTCCAGCATGGTGTCCTCCATAGGCCTCGGAATGACACTTCTGCAGGATCTGTCCTTGTTCATGTTCAGGCACACAACATCTAATGACACCATCTACTCCTTCCTTATAAAGGTGAGGATCATCCCAAAAGTAGTGTCTCAAATCAAAGAAGAATTTCTTCTTTTGCTGGTAGGTGAAACTGGGTGGTATGTATTTGGCTACGATATAGTTTGCATAATCAGCATACCACGGTGCACTATGTAAAGTGCGGATGACATTCAATTGCTCATCAGGAAAGCTGTCATCAATAGGTCTTGGGTCAACAAGGACATTCTGCAGCCTAGACAAGTTATCTGCTACAGGGTTATGAGCATCCTTTCGGTGAACGACGTGCAAATCAAATTCCTGTAGTAGGAGAACCCATCTCATTAGCCTAGGCTTAGCGTCCTTCTTCTCCATAAGGTACTTAATAGCAGCATGATCAGAGTGAATAGTGACTTTGGACTCAACTATATAAGATCTGAACTTTGCATATGCAAACACGACTGCTAGAAACTCCTTCTCTGTAGTGGCATAGTTTCTTTGGGCACTGTCTAGAGTTTTACTAGTGTAGTGAATAACATTCAACTTCTTGTCAACTCTTTGTCCTAGAACAGCACCAACAGCATAATCACTAGCATCGCACATGATTTCAAAGGGCAAGTTCCAGTCTGGTGGTTGAACAATAGGTGCGGTTATTAAGGCCTTCTTAAGTATTTCGAAAGCTTCCTCACAATCCTCATCAAAAACAAAAGGAACATCCTTCTGCAAGAGATTGGTAAGAGGCCTAGAAATCTGAGAAAAGTCTTTAATGAACCTTCTGTAGAAACCAGCATGACCTAGGAAACTTCGTATACCTCTAATATCTGTGGGGCAAGGCATTTTCTCAATTGCATCAACCTTAGCCTTATCAACTTCAATGCCTCTCTCAGAGATTTTGTGTCCTAAGACGATGCCTTCATTAACCATGAAGTGGCACTTCTCCGAGTTCAAGACAAGGTTAGTATATTTGCATCTCTGTAAGACTCGATCAAGGTTGCTAAGGCAATCGTCAAAGGAAGAACCATAGACGGAGAAATCATCGATGAAAACCTCAACAATTTTTTCACAAAAGTCAGAGAATATAGCCATCATACATCTTTGAAAGGTGGCAGGTGCATTGCACAAGCCAAAAGGCATACGTCTATAAGCGAAGGTACCGAAGGGGCATGTGAAGGTGTTTTTCTCTTGATCAGATTGTGCAACAGGTATTTGCGAGAAACCTGAATAACCGTCTAGAAAGCAGAAGTGTGTGTGTTTAGATAGCCTTTCTAGCATCTGGTCAATAAACGGCAAAGGATAATGGTCCTTCCTGGTTGCCTTGTTCAGTTTCCGGAAGTCTATCACCATCCTATAGCCAGTAATAATCCTTTGTGGGATTAGTTCATCCTTATCACTGGGGACGACGGTGATACCTCCCTTCTTAGGTACGCAATGTACTGGACTTACCCAATCACTATGAGCAACAGGATAGATGATTCCTGCTTCCAGAAGCTTCAATATTTCTTTTCTCATGACCTCTTTCATCCTCGGATTTAATCTTCGTTGATGATCAGCAACTCGCTTAGAATCAGGATCGGTTTTAATCTTGTGCTGACATAGAGTGGGACTGATACCCTTAAGATCATCAAGAGTATATCCAATAGCCTCACGGTGCTTCCTCAAAGTTTTTAATAACTTCTTCTCTTCGTGATTCGAGAGGTGAGCACTAATAATAACAGGATATATCTCCTTCTCATCAAGATAAGCATACTTAAGAGTATCTGGTAACTGTTTCAGCTCGAACACAGGATCACGCTTTGGTGGGGGAGGATCCCAAGCAGTTCAACAGGAAGATTATTCTTGAGAATAGGATATTGTTCTAAGACAATTTTATCTATCTCATCTCTTTCCTCCATATGCATATCATTTTCATGCTCAAGCAGATATTGCTCTAAAGAATCCGTAGGAGGTACAGCAATAGAGGCAAGAGTGTAACGACCAAACCTCGAAGGATTTGAGTCTCTGTGCTTTACTGTGCTAGTCCCTGGATCGACTCGCTAGCACACACAGTATAGATGAAAACCAGATATAGCAAGTGCATCAGTTATAATAACGTATGATCCAGAATTTATAAAATATAACAATCTGCATAGCACTTAGCTAGCTTTATTCTAATAAACAGCGGAAAAGTAGCAGAATAATAACGATGAGTCCCATCATAGCCCACTGGCGATGTTGAGTGAAGACTCGCGACCCTAACGGTACCTTACTCCGCGTCTGAATATCCTGCAACATGATACGTTGCAGCCATATAGGTCAATACTTTGAATGTATTGGCAAGTTACACAGGAAAAAAATAATATAACAGACCTACATGTATATGCATAGTATAACAAGAGAAAGGCTGATGGTTATTTTGCAGAAAGCTGATTTTATCCTCATAGCTACCTAATAGTCAAGTTTTAGTTTGTTTGCTACAATAATTCACATATGGTTGAATTGGCATCTCCAACTCCAACCTATTACCATTATTAAGTTTCCCACCAAGTTTTATTAAGTGTGTCATCTGTCAAGATCATCCAACAACTGTAATGGCCTAGCTGCTCAAAATTGTCCATAACCGGGGACACGGCTAATCATGATTAGTTTATACACTCTGCAGAGGTTTGCACACTGTACCCACTAGACCCAACCCGAAGATTGAGACGAAGTCTTTCAGAAGTAGTCACCTCCACCCAACGGCAAGCCGGTACACCTATTTATATCTACATCTGCTAGCTTTGCCCAGGCAAGGTTCCCACAACCTACTCAACTAAGCTAGAGCCCATATAGCTAGTGGTTGCGCACGAAAGCTACTAGTCACTAAGTCTGTCTGATCTTTTTGAACCTGGGCGGCATTCCACTTACATTCAGAGGGTAGAAACCATGATGTTCTTGAAACCACCCAGCAATACCATATCCGCCCAGAGGTGTATTATATCCTGAATTACTACTCAATTTATTTTGTAGTAATCCTCACATAAACTCAATGAATACAGAAACCAATCCCCGTCTACATAGCATAGCAAAATATATCTAACACGATCTTCAATGACGAGGGGATATAACTCAATAGCATAGCAATAATAATCTTCCTATACATGCATAATTCTCATAGGGTGGTATAATACTACATGCATAGAAGACAATAGGTAAAGGATGATCAACATGTAACTTGCCTTGATTCTGGTTCAGAAGGTCACACTCCTGACAATAGTTTGCGTCGCACTCCGCACAATCTACACGTTGCAAACAATCACACCAATCAATCACCACAATCACATAACACCAAATAAGATCATCGGCAATAAAACAACTTGTTTAAAACCAAAGCATAAATAGCATGGCAGCATGTATAAAATCATCTACATGCTGATACGATGACAACGCAAAAAGAATCAACTAAACCGAATGATCGGTTTGCAAAATATGGCCTCCGGTAGGCTTAAAATAATCTGTTTTAACAAAAAAAATAATTTTCGTAAAACTGAAAACTACTGGTTCTAACATGTTCTCCTCATCGATACGAGATCACAGGAAAAAGAATTTCCTGAATCGGAGTTGTGAGTAAAAAGATAAACGCGTTTCAAAATTATACCGAGAATCTGACAAAGCCAAAAACAGATTAAAACAGATTGAATTTCGTCCTGAAGCTGTTCATCGGGGTTTGATGAATCGCTCGCGCGTGCGTTCTCACCACGAACAGCGGGGAAAAACGGAACCGTCTCGGTGTGGCTCCTCCGATGATGCTTCGGTGATGGTCAAACGGACTCCGGTGACGGCGGCTCCGCGAGCTCCGACGAACACGGACGAACTCCGATGGTGCTCCGCCGGACGGGGCTCCGTCGTCGGCGCGGTGAGGGGCGGCTCCTCTGCGATCTAGGCGAGATGGGGTGACAGAAGGAAATCGGGACGGGGAAATCGGGACAAGGCTATGGTGATTTATCCTAGCGTTGGGAGTCTGTTCCTGATAGCACTTGGTCTGGGGTTGGGACTCCTGTGTCCGGCTCGGAACAGGGACGAGGCGCTCGGTCGCTGGGAGTCCTGGCCGCTCACGGCAACAGGAGCCGGCCGATCGGTCAAAGAAGCTGGCTGGCTCGGTTCCTGGTTCGTGCTGGGGTGGCTTGGCCCTTGCCAGTTGACTCGGTCAACGGGCTGGCTAGCTTGTGCATGCTAACCTGGCTCGCTGGAGCACGTTAGCAAGTGCACATGCGGGCAGGAGCTGGCTCGGTGGAGCCTGGCCGGGCTGGCTGGCTTAGCCAGCTGGTCTTTGGCCAGCTAGCTATTTTTTTTTTAAAGAAAAAAAATAATTAAAAAAAATATAAAAAGTATTAAAGTAATATATATATATATATATTTTAAAAAAACAAACAGAGAAAATAATAACGGTAATATACGTATAAAAAAATACATACGCATATAGTAATATATAATTATATATATACCATATATATATATAGATATATACGCATATAGTAATATATATATATATATATTAAAATGCTAATCTAGATATAAAGTAAATCCACCTAATAAATAATAAAGGAACCCTAGTTCCTCCTAATGAAATTTTAAAATAAGTTTTATGCAATAGGCCACACAAAAAGCATTTAAAAACTTAACTAAAAATAATTTCAGAGATTATAAAATTCGTAAAACCAAATCGGACAACTTCAAATAACATTTTAACATCATGAACTTTTTATTTCACACGGGAGAAGTCATATTATCTCCACTCCAATAAATTTCTCGAAGTTGCCAACTGAATAAAATTTACAAAAGAACAAATAATGCATAAAAATATGAGATGCATATGAATGATCTATTAACATCCGAATTTAAGAAAATTGGGATGTTACAAACCTACCCCCCTTAAGATGAATCTCGCCCTCGAGATTCGGGTTGGCTAGCAAATAGGTGTGGGTGTTCCTGCTTGAGATCCTCCTCTCGTTCCCAAGTAGCCTCTTCTTCGGTATGATGATCCCACTGAACTTTGCATAACCTGATTGTCTTGGTGCGAGTAACTCTCTCTGCTGTCTCCAGAATCTTAACAGGCTTCTCCTCATATGTCAAGTCAGTCTCCAACTGAATTGCCTCAAGTGGCACTGTATCTCTCAAAGGAACATCTGCCATCTCGGCATGACACTTCTTTAGCTGGGATACGTGAAACACATTATGAACTCGTGACAAAGCTTCTGGCAACTCCAGCTGATAAGCTACTTCTCCTCGACGCTCCAAGATCCTGTAAGGCCCCACAAACTGTGGTGCTAACTTACCTTTGATCCCAAACCTCTTAATTCCACGAAGTGGTGAAACTCTAAGGTATGCACGGTCTCCTACCTCATATGTCACCTCCTTACGCTTTGCATCTGCATAACTCTTCTGTCTGGACTGTGCTATCTTTAGCCTGTCACGAACCAACCTGACTTTCTCCTCAGCATCTCTAATCAAGTCTGGTCCAAAGAACTGACGCTCTCCAACCTCATCCCACATCAATGGCGTCCTGCACTTCCTGCCATACAGAAACTCAAACGGTGCCATCTGCAGACTAGCCTGATAACTGTTATTATATGAGAACTCTGCATATGGTAAATTATCATCCCAACTGGACCCGTAGTCCAAAGCACAACCTCTCAACATATCCTCCAATATCTGATTCACCCTCTCAGTCTGCCCATCTATCTGTGGATGGAATGTTGTACTGAACTCCAGCCTAGTACCCAATGATTCATGCAACTGACGCCAAAATTTAGAAGTGAACTGAGTACCTCTATCAGACACTACCTTCTTTGGAACTCCATGCAGACAGACAATTCTGGACATATAAATCTTAGCTAGCTTAGCACTGGTATAGGTAGTCTTTACCGGGATGAAGTGAGCGACTTTAGTCAAATGATCAACAACTACCCAAATAGAATCATAACCTGATCGAGTCCTGGGTAATCCAGTGATGAAATCCATACCAATCTGATCCCACTTCCAATCAGGTATAGGCAATGGTTGTAACAAACCTGCTGGTTTCTGATGCTCTGCTTTAACTCTCAGGCACACATCACATACTGCAATATACTCAGCAATTTCCCTCTTCAGGCTAGGCCACCAAAATCTCTCCCTCAAATCCAAATACATATTAGTATTACCTGGGTGGATAGAATAAGGTGAATCATGCGCCTCCTGAAGAATCAATTTCCTTATATCTGCATCCTGAGGTACACAAATACGCTTCTCAAACCATATGGTTCCATGTTCATCCTCATGGAAATCCTTTGCTTTCCCTTTTAGCATATTCTCCTTTATCTCAGCAATATACTTATCATCCTTTTGAGCTTCTCTAATTCTGTCAAGCAAAGTAGGCCTTACCTCAAGTGTAGCCAAATAGCCTCTAGGGACCATATCCAATCTCAGATTTCTGAACTGCTCACATAACTCCGGTGGCATATCCTCAATATCAATTGCA
This sequence comes from Hordeum vulgare subsp. vulgare, assembly GCF_904849725.1. NCBI lineage: Eukaryota > Viridiplantae > Streptophyta > Magnoliopsida > Poales > Poaceae > Hordeum > Hordeum vulgare. Next base: position 191,833,328 of record NC_058523.1, on the reverse strand, counting down.
TTAGCATGGCTCCTACGACTCAATGCATCAGCAACAACATTAGCCTTACCAGGATGATACTGTACATTCAAATCATAATCCTTAATAAGCTCCAACCATCTCCTCTGTCTAAGGTTCAACTCCCTCTGAGTAAATATGTACTTCAGGCTCTTATGATCAGTAAATATATCACAATGATTACCAACAAGATAATGCCTCCAAGTTTTCAATGCATGCACAACTGAGGCTAACTCCAAATCATGTGTAGGATAATTATGCTCATGATTCTTAAGCTGACGTGAAGCATAAGAAACAACTTTACCTTCCTGCATCAAAACACTCCCAAGTCCCTGACGAGAAGCATCACAATATACCTGGAAGTCTTTATGTATGTCTGGCAGAGTTAAAACTGGTGCTGTGACTAAACGTTGCTTCAACTCCTGAAAGCTAGCTTCACAATCATCAGTCCAAACAAACTTACTTCCCTTCTTCAACAATTCAGTCATAGGCTTTGCAATCTTTGAGAAATTCTCAATAAACCTCCTATCATAACCTGCTAAGCCCAAGAAACTGCGAATCTCACCAACTGACGTGGGTGTCTCCCACTCTGTAACAGCAGCAACCTTGGATGGATCAACTGCAACTCCATTACCTGATATAACATGGCCAAGGAATGCTACCTCATCCAGCCAAAACTCACACTTGCTGAACTTGGCATACAACTGGTGCTCCCTCAGTTTCTCCAACACCAAACGCAAATGCACTTCATGCTCTTGCTTATTCTTGGAAAACACCAATATATCATCAATGAAAACAACCACAAATTTATCCAAGAACTCCATAAACACCTTGTTCATCATATTCATGAAGTATGCTGGGGCATTAGTCAATCCAAATGACATAACAGTATACTCATACAGCCCATACCTCGTAGTGAAAGCAGTCTTTGGAATATCTTGTTCACGAATCTTTAATTGATGATAACCAGAACGAAGATCAATCTTAGAAAACACAGTAGCTCCCTCCAACTGGTCAAACAGATCATTTATCATAGGCAAAGGATACTTATTCTTAATGGTTACCTCATTCAGAGAACGATAATCAACACACATCCTCAAGGTTCCATCCTTCTTCTCCACAAACAAAACAGGGGCTCCCCAAGGTGATGAACTTGGGCGAATAAATCCTTGTGCCTGTAACTCCCTCAACTGCTTCTTCAATTCCTCCAACTCTTGAGGAGGCATTCTGTATGGTCTCTTTGCAATAGGTCCAGTACCAGGGATCAAATCAATGAGAAACTCAATATCTCTATCTGGTGGCATACCTGGCAACTCCTCCGGAAACACATCTGGATAATCCTTCACAACTGGCACCTCTTCCAGGCTACCCCCCTTAAGAGAGTTCACCTGCATCCTCTTATGCTGGTACTTACATACATATTTGATTCTCTTCCCTCCTGGTGCACTGAGAGAAATAGATCGACTAGCACAATCGATAACTCCTTCATATTTGGCCATCCAATCCATACCCAAAATAATATCAAGACCTTGTGACTTCAATATGATCAAATCTGTCGGGAAAACATGCTTCCCAATAGACAAGGGCATCTGAAAACATCCCAAACTTGCTGCCATCTCAGCCCCAGGAGAACTTACTAGAATAGGTGACTTAAGGACTACGGTAGGCAGCTTATGTTTATCCACAAATACCCGTGATATGAATGAATGCGATGCACCAGTATCAAAAAGAACAAGAGCGGGTACTGAATTGATCAAGAACTTACCAATCACTGCATCAGGCTCATTATAGACCTCCTCCACATTAACGTGGTTAACATGACCCTTCTGAAAGGGGTTTGGCTTGATGACTCCAGAATTCCCATTACCATTATTGCTCTCTGGACAAGCATTGGAGTAGTGGCCCATCTTTCTGCACTTGAAGCACTGGACCTGATTAAGGTCTCTCTGCACTGGCACATTCTGGCGGTTCTGGTTATTGTTACCTCCATTACCATTACCACTACCGTTACCATTGTTGCCCTTGTGTCCATTATGATGATGGTGGCCATTATGATTGTGGCCATTACCTCCATGATGATGATGTCCATTACCTCCATGATGATGATATGAAGTGCGTGGCTTCTGCTGCGGTCCTGAATTAAACTTGTTGTTGCTATACTTCCTCTTGCGGTTCTCTATTGCCTGATGCTTTCCCTCAAGCACAATAGCCTTATCAACAAGCTCCTGATAATTATCAAAAGTGGCCACAGTCAACTGAACTCCCAAATCATCATTCAGGCCCTCCAAGAACTTCTCTTGTCTAGCTGCATCAGTATTAACATCATTAGGAGCATAACGTGCAAGTTTGTTGAACTCCTCCACATACTCATTAACTGAGCGACCTCCCTGATGCAAGCTGCGAAACTCCTTCTTCTTTAGACTCATGGCGCCAGCAGACACATGTGCGGCGCGGAAAGCTGCCTCAAACTGCGCCCATGTGATAGTATCAATGGGATAGGTGACCAAGTAGTTGTCCCACCAAGCTGCGGCAGGACCCTCCAATAGATGTGAGGCAAACCTCACCCTCTCTGCATCTGTGCATCCAACGGTCTGCAGGTTCCTACCAATAGAACGAAGCCAATCATCCGCCATAATAGGTTCAGGGCTGCTGGAGAACCTTTGAGGATTCAACCTCAAGAACCTAGTGAGCATATCCATAGGTGGCGGAGGCGGTGGGTTGTTGTTGTTATTGTTGGCCAAACTCTGGGCAAGCAACTGGATCAACCGGCCTTGTCCCTCAAGTATCTGCCGCACATATTGCGGTGCATCATTGCCATTGCCATCATTGTTGCCTGCTCCTGCATTCCCGTCCCTAGGCTCACGTCTCGGCCGCATCTGGTGGCAAGAATAGATAAGAAAATAGATAGAATAGGTCTAAAGGAATATAGATATTCTACCCATATGCATATTATGATCAAGGTAATATATATGAGGCAACAAAACATCATAACAAATAACACAAACAAGCATAACAATAATCAAACATATCTATATATATAGTCGAATAATCCCGACAAGATCATAATTTAACAAACAAGCAAAATAACAATCAAGCAAGCAACCTAGTATCGTCATGCCACAAGGCAGGCATAAACAGATACGCTAACACGTTAATAGCACAAATAAAACAAAATAAGTGGTGGTCTCAACACTAGTTCCTACTTAAGCTGGTCAAGATACTAGAGTGGTTGTCTAATGAAAGAGCAAGATGTAGACAAAGTGTATAGAATAAATTTAGACTCCTATGGCTTTTCTAATCCATTTTCTAGGGTCACGACCTACAGTCAACGCATTGCTCTGATGCCATCTGTAACGACCAAACCTCGAAGGATTTGAGTCTCTGTGCTTTACTGTGCTAGTCCCTGGATCGACTCGCTAGCACACACAGTATAGATGAAAACCAGATATAGCAAGTGCATCAGTTATAATAACGTATGATCCAGAATTTATAAAATATAACAATCTGCATAGCACTTAGCTAGCTTTATTCTAATAAACAGCGGAAAAGTAGCAGAATAATAACGATGAGTCCCATCATAGCCCACTGGCGATGTTGAGTGAAGACTCGCGACCCTAACGGTACCTTACTCCGCGTCTGAATATCCTGCAACATGATACGTTGCAGCCATATAGGTCAATACTTTGAATGTATTGGCAAGTTACACAGGAAAAAAATAATATAACAGACCTACATGTATATGCATAGTATAACAAGAGAAAGGCTGATGGTTATTTTGCAGAAAGCTGATTTTATCCTCATAGCTACCTAATAGTCAAGTTTTAGTTTGTTTGCTACAATAATTCACATATGGTTGAATTGGCATCTCCAACTCCAACCTATTACCATTATTAAGTTTCCCACCAAGTTTTATTAAGTGTGTCATCTGTCAAGATCATCCAACAACTGTAATGGCCTAGCTGCTCAAAATTGTCCATAACCGGGGACACGGCTAATCATGATTAGTTTATACACTCTGCAGAGGTTTGCACACTGTACCCACTAGACCCAACCCGAAGATTGAGACGAAGTCTTTCAGAAGTAGTCACCTCCACCCAACGGCAAGCCGGTACACCTATTTATATCTACATCTGCTAGCTTTGCCCAGGCAAGGTTCCCACAACCTACTCAACTAAGCTAGAGCCCATATAGCTAGTGGTTGCGCACGAAAGCTACTAGTCACTAAGTCTGTCTGATCTTTTTGAACCTGGGCGGCATTCCACTTACATTCAGAGGGTAGAAACCATGATGTTCTTGAAACCACCCAGCAATACCATATCCGCCCAGAGGTGTATTATATCCTGAATTACTACTCAATTTATTTTGTAGTAATCCTCACATAAACTCAATGAATACAGAAACCAATCCCCGTCTACATAGCATAGCAAAATATATCTAACACGATCTTCAATGACGAGGGGATATAACTCAATAGCATAGCAATAATAATCTTCCTATACATGCATAATTCTCATAGGGTGGTATAATACTACATGCATAGAAGACAATAGGTAAAGGATGATCAACATGTAACTTGCCTTGATTCTGGTTCAGAAGGTCACACTCCTGACAATAGTTTGCGTCGCACTCCGCACAATCTACACGTTGCAAACAATCACACCAATCAATCACCACAATCACATAACACCAAATAAGATCATCGGCAATAAAACAACTTGTTTAAAACCAAAGCATAAATAGCATGGCAGCATGTATAAAATCATCTACATGCTGATACGATGACAACGCAAAAAGAATCAACTAAACCGAATGATCGGTTTGCAAAATATGGCCTCCGGTAGGCTTAAAATAATCTGTTTTAACAAAAAAAATAATTTTCGTAAAACTGAAAACTACTGGTTCTAACATGTTCTCCTCATCGATACGAGATCACAGGAAAAAGAATTTCCTGAATCGGAGTTGTGAGTAAAAAGATAAACGCGTTTCAAAATTATACCGAGAATCTGACAAAGCCAAAAACAGATTAAAACAGATTGAATTTCGTCCTGAAGCTGTTCATCGGGGTTTGATGAATCGCTCGCGCGTGCGTTCTCACCACGAACAGCGGGGAAAAACGGAACCGTCTCGGTGTGGCTCCTCCGATGATGCTTCGGTGATGGTCAAACGGACTCCGGTGACGGCGGCTCCGCGAGCTCCGACGAACACGGACGAACTCCGATGGTGCTCCGCCGGACGGGGCTCCGTCGTCGGCGCGGTGAGGGGCGGCTCCTCTGCGATCTAGGCGAGATGGGGTGACAGAAGGAAATCGGGACGGGGAAATCGGGACAAGGCTATGGTGATTTATCCTAGCGTTGGGAGTCTGTTCCTGATAGCACTTGGTCTGGGGTTGGGACTCCTGTGTCCGGCTCGGAACAGGGACGAGGCGCTCGGTCGCTGGGAGTCCTGGCCGCTCACGGCAACAGGAGCCGGCCGATCGGTCAAAGAAGCTGGCTGGCTCGGTTCCTGGTTCGTGCTGGGGTGGCTTGGCCCTTGCCAGTTGACTCGGTCAACGGGCTGGCTAGCTTGTGCATGCTAACCTGGCTCGCTGGAGCACGTTAGCAAGTGCACATGCGGGCAGGAGCTGGCTCGGTGGAGCCTGGCCGGGCTGGCTGGCTTAGCCAGCTGGTCTTTGGCCAGCTAGCTATTTTTTTTTAAAGAAAAAAAATAATTAAAAAAATATATAAAAAGTATTAAAGTAATATATATATATATATATTTTAAAAAAACAAACATAGAAAATAATAACGGTAATATACGTATAAAAAAATACATACGCATATAGTAATATATAATTATATATATACCATATATATATATAGATATATACGCATATAGTAATATATATATATATATATATATTAAAATGCTAATCTAGATATAAAGTAAATCCACCTAATAAATAATAAAGGAACCCTAGTTCCTCCTAATGAAATTTTAAAATAAGTTTTATGCAATAGGCCACACAAAAAGCATTTAAAAACTTAACTAAAAATAATTTCAGAGATTATAAAATTCGTAAAACCAAATCGGACAACTTCAAATAACATTTTAACATCATGAACTTTTTATTTCACACGGGAGAAGTCATATTATCTCCACTCCAATAAATTTCTCGAAGTTGCCAACTGAATAAAATTTACAAAAGAACAAATAATGCATAAAAATATGAGATGCATATGAATGATCTATTAACATCCGAATTTAAGAAAATTGGGATGTTACAAAGAGCAATCATTTCATCCCTACCAGACGACTCTTTTTCATGGGGTTGTCTTCCAAACTTGGAGAAGTTAAATTCATGGGACACACCCTCGAAACTAACAGTGCTAGTCTGTTTAATGTAATCAATGTGAGCATTGACAGTGTTGAGAAAGGGTCTACCAAATATGATGGGACAAAAGCTATCTTCTGCAGTACCAAGGACGAGGAAATCAGTAGGATACTTTGTCTTACCACACATGACTTCTACGTCTCTCACAATTCCCAGAGGGCAAATAGTGTCTCTATTAGCTAGCATAATAGTGAAATCAATGGGTTCTAACTCAGCAGGTGCAATCTCATCTTTGATTTCATCATAGAGGGAATAGGGTATTGCACTAACACTAGCTCCCATATCACATAAACCATGGTAACAGTGGTCTCCTATCTTGACAGAAACAACGGGCAGGCCAACTACAGGTCCGTGTTTGTCTTTCACGTGAGGTTTAGCAATTCTAGCGGAGTCCTCACAGAATTTGATAACATTCCCATCTATGTCTTCGGCTAAGAGATCTTTGATAATAGCAACACTAGGTTCGACTCTAATTTCCTCAGGGGGTGCAAGTGGTCTAATGTAACCCCTACGTATCACAGTTGGAGCTTTAGAATAATCCTTTATCCTAGCAGGGTAAGGTGGTTTCTCAGTGTAGGCACAAGGAACAACAGGATCACTAAAAGCAATGACTTTCTGCTCAACTAGATTGGTTTTGGCTATGTTTCTTTCTACAGGAGGATGATATTTAAACCACTTATCTTTGGGAAGATTAACATGAGCAGCAAAAGATTCACATAGAGAAGCTACTATCTCAGAGTCAAGTCCATACTTAGCGCTAAAATCTCTAGAAGTGTTTGTCTCAACAAAAGATTTAACGCAATCAAACTGGAAATTCATACCTGACTCCTTACCTTCCTCCAGCTGCCAATCTTCAGAATTACATTTGATTCTTTCCAATAAATTCCACTTGTGGTCAATATCCTTCTTCATAAAAGAACCGGTACAAGAAGTGTCAAGCATGGTACGATCTTCATGAGAAAGCCGAGCATAAAAGTTTTGAGTGATAATTTCTCTCGAGAGCTCATGATTGGGGCATGAATATAGCATTGATTTAAGCCTGCCCCAAGCTTGAGCTATGCTTTCCCTGTCACGAGGCCAAAAGTTATAAATATAATTCCGATCACGATGTACTAAATGCATAGGATATAACTTTTGATGAAATTCCAATTTCAACCGATTGTAGTCCCATGATCCAATATCATCACATAGCCTATACCATGTCAACGCCTTATCCTTCAAAGATAAAGGAAAGACTTTCTTCTTTACCTCATCCTCGGGCAAACCTGCAAGCTTAAATAAACCACAAACTTCATCTACATAGATTAGATGCAAGTCTGGATGTGAATATCCATCTCGTGTAAAAGGATTAGCCAGCAGTTTCTCAAGCATACCCGAAGGAATTTCGTAAAAGATATTTTCAGTAGGTACCTCAGGTTGAGGAGCAACTCCTCGTGCTTTCGTTGGTGGTGAAGATACCCCGAACAAACTCCTCAAAGGAACAGTTTCCATAGTGACAAGTGACAATAAATTTCAGCACAGTAAATAAATGTTTCCTTACCAAATTCCACTTACCAAAGGCGCTTCACTCCCCGGCAACGGCGCCAGAAAAGAGTCTTGATGACCCACAAGTATAGGGGATCAATTGTAGTCCTTTCGATAAGTAAGAGTGTCGAACCCAACGAGGAGGGGAAGGCTCTGATAAACGGTTTTCAGCAAGGTAATAACTGCAAGCCCTGAAAGTAGCGGTAACAAGTGATGGTGTAGTGAGGTGAATCGTAGCAAGCGAAAAGTAACAAGTGACAAGTAGTAGCAACGGTGCAGCAAGTGGCCCAATCCCTTTTGTAGCAAGGGACAAGCCTAAACAAAGTCTTATAAGAGGAAAAGCGCTCCCGAGGACACACGGGAATTTCTGTCATACTAGTTTGATCATGTTCATATGATTCGCGTTTGTTACTTTGATAGTTTGATATGTGGGTGGACCGGCGCTTGGGTGCTGCCCTTACTTGGACAAGCGTCCCACTTATGATTAACCCCTCTCGCAAGCATCCGCAACTACGAAAGAAGAATTAAGACAACGTCTAACCATAGCATTAAACTAGTGGATCCAAATCAGCCCCTTACGAAGCAATGCATAGACTGGGTTTAAGCATCTGTCACTCCAGCAACCCATCATCTACTTACTACAACCCAATGCCTTCCTCTAGGCCCAAATATGGTGAAATGTTATGTAGTCGACGTTCACATAACACCACTAGAGGAAAAGACAACATACAACATATCAAAATACCGAACGAATACCAAACTCACATGACTATTATTAGCATGACTTATCCCATGTCCTCAGGCACAAAAGTAACTACTCACAAAGCATAATCATAATCATGATAAGAGGTGTAATGAATAGCATCAAGGATCTGAACATAAACTCTTCCACCAAGTAATCCAACTAGCATCAACTACAAAGAGTAATCAACACTACTAGCAACCTTACAAGTACCAATTAGAGTCGCGAGACGGAGATTGGTTACAAGTGATGAACTAGGGATTGGAGAGGAGATGGTGCTGATGAAGATGTTGATGAAGATGCCTCCCCTCCGACGAGAGGAGTGTTGGTGATGACGATGGCGACAAATTCCCCCTTCGGGAGGGAAGTTTCCTCGGCAGGATCGTCCTGGCGGAGCTCTAGATTGGATTTGCTCAAGTTCCGCCTCGTGGCAGCAGCGAAACCACGAAAAAGCTCCCGAATGATTTTTTTTTCTGGAACGAAACCCTTCATATAGGAAAAGAGGGGGGCCAGTGGGCCGCCAGGGTGCCCACAAGCCCTGTTGCCGCGGCCAGGGGGTAGGCCGCGACAACAATGCTTGTGGGCCCCTGGTTGCTCCCCTCTGACACTTCTTTCGCCCAATATTTTTTATAAAATCCAAAAAAATCCATGTTGATTTTCAGGACATTTGGAGTTGCACAGAATAGAGCACTCTGACTTGCTCCGTTTCCAGTCCAGAATTCCAGCTGCCGGTATTCTCCCTCTTCAAATAAACGTTGCAAAATAAGAGAGAAAAGGCATAAGTATGGTTCCACAAAGTATAATAACAGTCCATAAAGCGATAAATATCAACATGAAAGCATGATGCAAAATGGACGTATCAGTCTTCTACCTTGACCCAAAGAAAAAGAAAACTATTTACACGGGAAAGCTCCCAACAAGAAAAAGAAGAAAAATAAAATCTTTTTGGTTTTTTTCAAACTAGACAGACACACGAAACGAAAACGAGAAAAAGAAAATAAACTATCATGGATGATACAGTGTCAAAGTGTGAACACCGACGAACAAAGTGAAAGCATAAGCAAGAATGTAAAGTCGGTGAGAAACACGTACTCCCCCAAGCTTAGGCTTTTGGCCTAAGTTGGTCTACTCCCAAGGATGGTCCTGGCGACACCCAAAATCATAATGGGGGTTGTACGGGATCGCTACAGCCACTGCCTGAATAGCTGCCTCACGGAGACGAGCAGCCTTTGCCTCCCTCTCATACTCCTCTGCCTCTCCTCTGGTTATTTAATATCTCCGTTTTACCTGAAAGTCAAAGAAGGCAGGAGCAGGAAGGGTAATATGGAAAACACGCTGCCGGTTAAATATCAAACGATATAGGAGGGATTCATCATCCCTCTCAAGGAACTGGTAGCGTGTCAAAGCGACGCGGTCAACGAAAGCTGTATGGAGCGGTGTATCTCCTTCGCGGATGGGTACTCTAAGAAAATTTGCTATGCGAGTGTCATAGATCCCACCAAAGAAATCCCCTTCATTAGCATTATTATTGAGCCTCCTTGCTATAATAGCTCCCATGTTGAAACTTTTATCACCCGTTACTGCGCTCTTAAGGATACTAAGGTCGGGTGCGCAGAGGTGACAATGCTCAATCTTGCCATTAATGCATCTGCCTATCAAGAGGGCAAAATAATGCAAGGCAGGAAAATGAATGCTCCCCATGGTAGCCTGCGTAATATCTCTAGTGTCTCCAATAGTTATACCAGAGAAAACAAATCTCTAACCGAAGATTTAGGAGGATCGTTGAGACTACCCCAAATAGATATCTTGCAAATCCTATTGAAATCCTCTAAATCCATGGTATACGATTTTTCATAGAGATCAAACACTACAAATGTATCACGGCCAACTGAAAATTTGAATCTACGAACAAAATAGGCAGTGAGAGCAACATACTGTTCACATTTATCGGAGATGAATTTTTCGAGTCCGACGTTGTGAACAAGTGCATCAAACTCATCTTTGAAACCTGCCTCAATCATAAATTCATCAAAAGGCCATTCACATGGTTGTACCTGCGCGTCCCTTGGTTGGTAAGGACCGGGCTCCCGAATCTCAAGACGGGGACCTCTCTTGCTTGAGGAACCACCATGATAGTTTCTCCTAAACATGTTTCTTTTCTGAAATTTTCAGTGACCCAAAGGAAAGGTGAACAAGGCTCAACTAAACTAGTAGCAACTACTCCAACAAGTGTCTAGAGGCCATATTACGCATCAAAACTACTTGGGACCAACTAAAATTAGCATGCGAAGCTCAAGAACATGGTCACCAAGGCAACAAAAATACGCGAAGTATAACGCACTAGAGCAAAAACTAATTGGACCAATGGAGGAGTCACTTACCAAGGAGTAATTTCCCCAAAATAGTTCGTAGAATGGTGATTTGAGCAAAGAGATCGAAAATCCCGGCAAGAGGAGCAAGAACACGGGTTTGAGCTGCGAAACAATTTTTTCTGGAGGTAGGAGAACCAGATGAGAGCTAGAATGAGTGGAGGGGGTGCACGTGGGCCCCACAAGCCTGGTAGGCGCGGCCAAGGGGGTGCCCGCGCCTCCAGGGTTTGTGACCCACTGGTGCAGCCCCTAGACAAACTCTTTGTCTTAGTATTTTTCAAAAACTCCAGAAAAAATCATACTTGATTTTCAGGACGTTCAGAGAACTTTTATTTTCGGGGTACTTTTCTACCGGACGCTAAAACAGAAAACAGGGAAAACTAAACTAAATCTATCATTTTTCTTCTAAGCAACCTAAAGTGAAAGCTTGGAACAAAGGTTTGTGACTCCTCGATTCATCCATCTCATGGTCATCGAAAGAAATCCGTCAATGAGGTTGATCAAGTCTCCTCGACAAACTTTTTCGAATCGCAAAAGAAGACAGAATTTTCGAATAGTCACTAGGTCACCTCAATGGGGATGTGTATCTCCCCAACAAGCAAATCATACTTCATCTTAACAGGAGGAATAGGGCATTCAAAGCTCCCAATAAGAATCGATGAAGTTTTTTCGATAGCATTGATGCAATTTACTCGATATTGTTTCTTCGGAAAGTGCATCGTATGCTCATTACCGTTGACATGGAAAGTGACATTGCCTTTGTTGCAATCTATAACAGTCCCTGCAGTGTTTAAAAAGGATCTTCCGAGGATGACTGCCATGGCATCGTCCTCGGGAATATCCAAGATAACAAAGTCTCTTAAGATAGTGACATTAGCAACCACAACAGGCACATCCTCGCAAATGCCGATAGGGAAAGCAGTTGATTTACCGGCCATTTGCAAAGAGATTTCAGTGGGTGTCAACTTATCCAATTCAAGTCTATGATAAAGAGAGAGAGGCATAACACTAACACCGGCTCCAAGGTCGCATAAAGCAGTTCTAACGTAGTTGCCTTTAATGGAGCAAGGTATAGTGGGCACACCGGGATCACCTAGTTTTTTAGCAGTTCCACCCTTAAAGGTATAATTAGCAAGCATGGTGGAAATCTCAACCTCAGGTATCCTCCTCTTATTAGTCAGAATATCCGTCATGTACTTAGCATACGGAGACATTTTGAGCATATCTGTCAAACGCATTTGCAGAAAGACATGTCTGATCATTTCAACAAATCGCTCAAAATCCTCATCATCCTTTTTCTTGGATGGTTTGGGAGGAAAGGGCATGGGTTTCTAAACCCATGGTTCCCTTTCTTTACCATGCTTCCTAGCAGCAAAGTCATTCTTATCGTATCTTCTATTCTTAGGCTATGGGTTATCAAGATCAACAGGTTCAATCTCCACATCCTTATCATTGCTAGGTTGAGCATCATCATGAACATCACTATTGATATTATCATTAGGCTCATGTTCATCACCAGATTGTGTTTCAGCATGAGAAGCAGAGACATCGTTTGGACTCTCAGGTGTAGCAGCAACAGGGTTGCTAGCGTGCAAATCCCTATCATCTTTCTTCTTCTTTCTAGGATGACTAGGTGCATCAGTGCTAACTCCTTGAGAATCATGTTCAATTCTCTTCGGATGACCCTCAGGATACAAATGTTCCTGGGTCATTCTACCGCCTCTAGTGATGACACTGACAGAATTGTCATTCAACTCATTGAGCAAGTCGTTCTGAGCTTTAAGTACTTGTTCTACTTGAGTAGTAACCATAGAGGCATGTTTACTCAGAAGCTTAAGATCATTGACATTTCTGTCCACACAAACACTTAAATGACTAAGCATACGAGCATTCTGTTCCAATTGTCTCCTAACATAATCATTGAAGCTCTCTTATTTGGCAACAAAGTTATCAAATTCATCCAAGCATAAGCTAGCAGGTTTATCAAAAGGAATATCACTCTCATCAAACCTACGAAGAGAATTTACTTCTACTACCTGTATCGGGTTATCAAGACCATGGATCTCTTCAATAGGTGGTAGATTTTTGACATCTTCAGATTTAATGCCTTTTTCTCGCATAGATTTCTTAGCTTCTTGCATATCTTCGGGACTGAGGAATAGAATACCTCTTTTCTTCGGAGTTGGCTTAGGAGGTGGTTCGGGAATTGTCCAAGCGTTCTCATTGCACAAGATGTTATTCAACAGGATCTCAGCTTGTTCTACAGTTCGTTCCCTAAAAACATAACCGGCACAACTATCTAGGTGGTCTCTAGAAGCATCGGTAAGTCCATTATAGAAGATATCAAGTATTTCATTCTTCTCAAGAGGGTGATCAGGCAAAGCATTCAGCAGCTGAACGAGCCTCCCCCAAGCTTGTGGGAGACTCTTCTTCAGCTTGAGCAAAGTTGTATATTTCCTGCAAGGCGGCTTGCTTCTTATGGGCAGGGAAATATTTTTCTGAGAAGTAGTAGACCATATCCTGGGGACTACGCACACAACCAGGAACAAGAGAATTGAACCAGGTCTTAGCATCATCCTTTAGCGAGAAAGGAAACAGCTTGAGGATATACTAGTGGTGGATCTTTTCCTCATTAGTGAATAGGGTGGCTATATCATGCAGTTTGGTAAGATGGGCTACAACCATTTCAGACTCATAACCGTTAAAAGGATCAGATTCGACCAGAGTGATTAACTCAGGGTCGACAGAGAATTCGTAATCCTTATCGGTCACAAAGATAGGCGAAGTAGCAAACTTCGGGTCGTATTTCATCCTAGCGTTTAGAGATTTTTCTTTCCACTTGCGCAGTAATTTCTCAACATCATAGCTATCCTTACACGCAAGAAAATCCTCAGCTATGTCTTGCTCCATAACATAATGCTCAGGCATATCAGGCAATTCAGGCATAATAGCAGGTTCTACTTCAATAGTATCCGCAGTTTCAGAAGTATCATCACATCTAGCAGCAACTCGAGCAATTTGTGCATCAAGGAATGCACCTAGTGGCAAAGCAGTATCAAGCATAGTATCATCAGGCAAAGCAGTATCAAGCATAGCATCATCATAAGCATCACGGGCAGCAGAAGTAGCATCATCAAGCACAGGCAACATATCAAGATTTCTAGCAGGAGGTGATGTCGCAAACTTACTCATAACTGAAGGTGAATCAAGTGCAGAGCTAGACGGCAGTTCCTTATTTGTCCTCATAGTTGAGGGCAAGACTTTAGTTCTTGGATCTATCGGGTTCCTCATAATGACCAGCAGACGTAAATCCCAAGTGACTCAGAGAATATAGCAGTGCTTCCCTGACAACGGCGCCAGAAAAAGGTCTTGATAACCCACAAGTATAGGGGATTGCAACATTTTTCGAGGGTAGATTATTCAACCCAAATTTATTGATTCGACTCAAGGGCAAGCGAAAGAATATTCTCAAGTATTAGCAGCTGAGTTGTCAATTCAACCACACCTGAAAGATTTAGTGTCTGCAGCAAAGTATCAGTAGCAAAGTAGGGTGATAGCAGCAGTAGCAACAGTAACCAGTAGCAGCAGAGTAACAACAGTAGCAGCAAAGTAATGGTAGCAGCAGCAATAGTAGTAGCGGCAAAGTAACGTGGCAAGGACCAGTAGTAAAAGACTCGTAGGCATTGGACCGGTGATGGATGATTATGTCGGATATGATTCATCATGGAACAGTTATAACACGGAGAGATAAGTAACTAGCTGCAGTTCGTCAATCTAATGTAGGCATGTATTCCATATGTAGCCATACGTGCTTAGGGAAAAGAACTTGCATGACATATATTGTCCATCCCTACCGTGGCAGCGGGGTCCTAATGGAAACTACGGGATATTAAGGTTCTCCTTCTAATAAAGAACCGGACCAACGCATTAACACTTGGTGAATACATGAACTCCTCATACTATGGTCATCTCCGGGAGTGGTTCCGGCTATTGTCACTCCGGGGTTGCCAGGTCATAACACATACTAGGTGACTACAACTTGCAAGATAGGATCTAAAACACACATATATTGGCGACAACATAATAGGTTCAGATCTGAAATCATGGCACTCGGGCCCTAGTGACAAGCATTAAGCATGGCAAAGTAGTAACAACATCAATCTCAGAACATAGTGGATACTAGGGATCAATCCCCGTCAAAACTACCTTGATTACATGATAGATCTCATCCAACTGATCACCGTCCAGCGATCCTACGATGAGATTACTCATGAATGGTGAAGAGCATCACGGAATTGGCGATGAAGGAAGGTTGATGATGATGATGGCAACGATTTCCGCTCTCCGGAGCCCAGAACGGACTCCAGATCTGTCCTCTAGATGAAGAACAGGAGGTGGCGGCGCCTCCGTATCGTAAAAGCGATGAATCCTTCTCCTTGATTTTTTTTTCCGGACGAAACAGACTATATAGAGCTGGATTGAGAGGCGGTGGAGCTTTGTGGGGCCCACAAGCCTGCCAGGCGCGGCCAGGGGGCGCACCTAGTGGGCTTTTGGGCTCACAGCTCCACTCCCTCCGCTGATTCTTGCGCCAGTATTTTTCATAAATCCAAGAAAAATTCTCCATAAATTTTCAGGTCATTCCGAGAACTTTTATTTCTGCGCAAAAACAACACCATGGCAATTCTGCTGAAAACAGCGTTAGTCCGGGTTAGTTCCATTCAAATCATGCAAATTAGAGTCCAAAACAAGGGCAAAAGTGTTCGGAAAAGTAGATACGACATAGACGTATCAGTGGCCATCTCAGCAAAGGTCAGTATGGCAGAGTGAGTGCTTTGGGTACATCTAAGCTTATCTGGGATTGGCTGTCCAAAGTCAATGAAGGAATCTCAACTCAGCGTGACTCTCGTGTTGATGTTCTTTGCAATCTCTTCAATTGCTTCAAGAGGCTTGACAATGAAAGCTGCCAAGATACCTTTGATCGCCTCACTGACATCTCAAATGAACTGCAAACATTGGGAGCTCGAGACATCACTGACCATGAAGTTGTGAAGAAACTGCTAAGATCTCTGGATCCATCATTTGGTACATTTGTTGTGATGATTCAAGAAAGAGGAGACTATAAGATGCTTGATCCTGTTGATATACTTGAAAGACTCAATAATCATGAATTCCAACAGGAAGAAAAGAGAGATCTGTATGGACCAAGCTACTCAAGACCTCGTGCGTTGAAGGCCAAAGCAATTTCCTCATCTTAAGAAGAAGACTCAGACTACATCATTGGTTATCCTGAAGAACTTGGACAGGATCTTGCAATGCTCGTGAGGAAATTCCGTAAGTTTACAAGGCGTGGCCAGTTTGGTAAATCTTGAAGAAGAGACATGAGGAAATCAGAATCTTCATCTGAGGACTACAAGAAAAGAACCTTCCACAAATGCAAGAAATCTGGTCACTATATTGTTGATTGTTCTCGCAGGGTGAAGGAATCAAATAATAAGAATTACAAGGACGAAAGTTCTGATGGCTCGAAGAAAAAGAAGAAATCTTCAAAATCCTCATCGCACAAGAAGACTAGTTTCAGAAAGGCTCGGGCACTCATTGGCAAGGAAATGGATTCTGAGGACGAATCTTAGGAATGTGATGAAGAGGATGGTTCTGAAGAAGACTCGGAGTCTGGTGTGGCAAGTCTTGTACTGGCTACCACATTCGTGAGCAAGTCAATCTTCAACCTTGAAGAAAATGACAACACTATCTACACTAATGACTATGTTGATGACTTCACCCCAACCTATTGCTTCATGGCAAAAGGTTCAAAGGTACTGAATGACACTTCCTCCTCTGATTCAAGTGACTATTGACCTGATGATTATAAAAATCCCAGTTACAGTAAACTTTCCAGCATTGCAACTAAACAACAAAGTGCCATTGAAAAGCTTCAAAAACTTCTAGACTGAAGCGATGATCTGTTGAATGATGAAATGAATCATACCCAAATCCTCAGTGAAGATATGAAAAGACTTCAGTCTAGATTTGGTAGTCTTCAAGATCGTTATGGCACACTCTTGGCTGATCATGAGAAACTTTCCTATGAATTTCTTCAAAGGAAACTTGATCTTGAGAAGTTGAAGACGTCTCATGATGATGTTCGAATGGAAAACGATTCATTACTTGCTCAACAGATCAGTGCCGCTCAGGTTGAATTTATTCCACCATGTCTGAAAGGCATCGAATGTGAAACTTCTAATTCTTCACCAGAATCATCAAATGCTTCTATCGCTACAAATTCTTCAACTGATCCTGTGGTATCAAATTCTTCACTTGAGGAAACCACAAATGCTACTAACGAAAATGCAGGGCTGAAGGAATTGTATGTGAGAGGCATGTACAAAAGTCTCAAAGGGCATCAAACACTTTGCGATGTGCTCAAAAAGCATATTTTGAACAGGAACCCGAGGAAAGAAGGAATTGCCTTTGAGAGGAAATTGAATGCCGATGGATCATACTGGAAACTTGAGCCGTACCCCAAAAGCTCATGTGTTGCTTCTAAAGGACCTCCTGTTGATCCATCTACTCTAACAGGCTTTGCATGTGAATTATCCTATTCCTCAAATGAGTCATTTGATTCCAAGTATAAACTGTTCAAAAATCAATCTGGTGAAGTATTTGCTCGATATGTTGGAACTAACTCCAGGAATGGACCACCCCTGAGGAAAATCTTGGTCCCCAAAAGTTGCTTGGAAAACCTTCAGGTGAATGTCCTCATGACACCACCTGTGAAGAACCTGAACCCCAGATCAAATTCCTCAGGTGGACCAAAGTCTTCAAGAGGATCAAAATCCTCAACTAGTCAAAACTATGCTCGTACTCGTACTAATGCCTCTGATATGCAGGGAAATTGCAAGGGATATGAATATGAGCATTATTCCTCAAATCTATGTTCATAAATCCTCAAAGAACTTCTCTGCCTATTCATTTGAGTACTCTAACCCTCCCCCCTAATGTTAAAAGAAGTGCATTAGCTTCAATGCCCCCTTTCTCATATGGTGCTCGCAGGATGATGAACTCTTTGCCACCCCTTCAGATGTGGGTGGTGATGAAATTGAACTAATCACTTCTGCAGGTCAGGTCTCTAGATGAGAATCATCATCTGAAGAATTTGCTGGAGACCTGAGGAAAATGCTTGATTGGTTGCAAGCTAAAATTGATGATATGATAACATTTCACACGTCCTCAAATTTACTGTTTATGATGAAATTCCTATCTAATGAAAATGAAACAATATTCTTCAAGTCTAAAGCATATGAGATGGTAAGCTGTACTAATTCATCTGCAGGATGACAAACCCAAGAGTACTGAGTGGGTTCTTGACAGTGGTTGCACAAACCACGTGACTGGTGATAAAAGCCTGCTGATGAATATGCCACTGACTCCATCACCTCTTAAGCAAATCACTTATGCCGACAAAGGTAAAAGCAACGTATTGGGACTTGGAAAAGTGGCTATTTCCAAGGAAAGGCACATGGACAAAGTCATGCTTGTCGAATCCCTTGGGTTTAACCTCATGTCAGTCTCAATGCTTTGTGATCTTGATATGGTTGTTATCTTCGGAAAATATAGATGTGTAGTCATCATAGAATCTGATAGATCCAGAGTCTTTGAAGGCTTTAGGAGAGGAGATTTGTACATTGTTGATTTTTCCACAGGTCCTCAACCAGCCACATCCTTACTAGCAAAAACCTCAGAAGGATGGCTATGGCATCGAAGACTTGGTCATGCAGGCATGAGGAATTTGGACACACTGGCAAAGAAGAAGCATGTCATTGGCATCGTATTAGTCAAATTCCTCAAGGATCACTTCTACGGTGCTTGTGAGTCTGGAAAAATGACCAGAGCCAAACACCCCTCAAAGACTATCATGACCACTACTCGTCCGTTTGAATTACTTCACATGAATCTATTTGGACCTACTCACTATGCTACTTTAACCAATGCAGTATCCTTATATGGCTTTGTCATTGTTGATGACTATTCTCGATATACTTGGGTACATATCATTCTGTATAAAAGTGAAGTGCGGGAAGTATTCAAACGGTTTTACTCAAGGGCCTCGACGAACTTTGACGTCAAGATCAAACACATTAGGACTGACAATGGGACAGAATTCAAAAACACTGGTCTTGATGATTATCTTGATGAACTTGGTATTACTCACGAATTGCCTGCTCCTTATACTCCTCAACAGAATGGCGTTGTTGAACATAAGAACAGGACTTTGGTTGAAATGGCATGGACTATGCTTGAAAAATAGCAGACTCCTCATCGCTTCTGGCCTGAAGCAATCAACACTGCTTGCCACATCATCAACAGGGTATATCTTCACAAATTCCTCAAGAAAACCTCATATGAACTCCTCACTGATGAGAAACCAAATGTAAGTTATTTCAAAGTCTTCGGAGTAAAATGCTGGATTAGAGATCCTCACCATAGCTCAAAATTTGCACCTAAAGCACATGAGGGTTTTATGCTTGGTTACGGAAAGGACTCGCACACCTACAGAGTCTTCAACACCTATCACAACAAAGTTGTTGAAACTGTAGATGTCCGCTTCGATGAAACTAATGGCTCACAAAGAGAGCAATTGCCTCCTGTGCGAGACAAATTATCTCCTGAGGAAGCTATCAAGTTCGAAGCTACTGAAGACATCGTTCCTATTAAGGAAATTGCTGAAGAAATCGTCCCCAGCACAGATGAAATTCAAGATGGTGCACCTGGGGAAATCGCTCCAGATCAAATTCCTCATCCCAGACAAAATCCTCAACCAGCTCATCCAAGGATAGCAAATGAAGTAGAACTTGACAAAATCCTCGATGATATCAATGCGCCAGGTCCTCTCACTCGCTCAAAAGCTTCACATTTAGTTAACTTTTGTGGGCATTTCTCTTTTGTGTCTATCACAGAACCCTCAGAAGTTGTTGTAAGTTGTTGTAGAGTGGATTCAAGCCATGCAAGATGAACTTCTTCAATTCAAGCTAAATGTTGTATGGGAACTCGTCAAATGACCAGATCCTCGCAAGCACAATATCATCGACACCAAGTGGATTTTCCGAAACAAGCAAGATGAGGATGGTCAAGTGGTGAGGAATAAGGCACGACTTGTAGCCCAAGTCTACACACAGGTTGAAGGAATTGATTTTGATGAAACTTTTGCACCTGTTGCTAGACTTGAATCTATTCGAATACTGGTTGCTTATGCTAATCATCATAACATTAATTTATATCAAATGGATGTGAAAAGTGCATTCCTCAATGGTAAGCTTAAGGAAGAAGTATATGTTGCTCAGCCCCCAGGTTTTGAGGATCCTAAGCATCCAGACAAAGTCTTCAGACTCAAAAGGGCACTCTGTGGCCTCAAGCAAGCCCCTTGGGCGTGGTATGATACATTGAAGGAATTCCTCATGAAGAAAGGCTTCAAACCTGGTTCACTCGATCCAACTCTGTTCACAAAATTCTATGATAATGAACTATTTGTGTGCCAAATATATCCCAAGGACATTATCCTTGGTTGTACTGACAAACGTTACAGTGATGAATTTGCTTACATGATGAGTGAAGAATATCATATGTCTATGATGGGGGAGCTGAAATTCTTCTGAGGTCTTCAAATTCGCCAACAACGCAATGGCATCTTCATATCACACGAGAAATACCTCAAGGATGTTCTGAGGAAATTCGACATGCATGAATGCAAAGGCGTCAAGACTCCTATGCCTACCAACGGCCACCTCTGCACTGCCGAAAATGGTAAAGATTTCGATCAGCAGGTATATCGCTCGATGATTGGATATTTATTGTATCTATGTGCATCTAGGACAGATATAATGCTTAGTGTTTGCATGTGTGCTCGTTTTCAAGAAAAACCGAAGGAATCGCACCATAAGGCTGTGAAGCATATTCTTCGATACTTAGCTCACACACCAACACTAGGATTATGGTACCCCAAGGGCTCAACTCTTCATCTCGTTGGATATTCTGCTTCTGATTATGATGGTGACCATGTGGATCGCAAGTTAACATCTGGCACTTGCCATTTCGTCGGAAGATCATTAGTCTACTGGTCCTCAAAGAAGTAGAACTGTGTTTCTCTCTCCATGGTCGTAGGTGAGTATATTGCTGCTGGGTCCTGCTGTGCTCAACTGCTATGGATGAAGCAAACCCTTAGAGACTACGGCATCAACATGAAGAATGTGCCCCTCTACTGCGACAATGACAGTGCAATCAAGATCGCTTACAACCCAGTACAACACTCGAAGACTAAGCACATCCAGATTCGTCATCATTTTCTTCAGGGCCATGTCCTCAAGGGCAATATCATCATCGATCATGTGCAGACTGACAATCATCTAGCAGATATTTTCACTAAGCCCTTGGATGAGAAAAGGTTTTGCAAGTTGTGGTGTGAGCTAAATATCCTAGAGTCTTCAAATGTTTTGTGAAAACATGCTCACATCCTAACACTTGTGCAAAATTGATGACTTAGATGTGCAACACACGAAGAATCGATTTTCTTCAATCAATGAAGAATATCACTCTTAGTGTGAGGAAATTAATGAAGAATTTGGTTCTCAGGGCCCTACTATAATTGTATGCGGCGCCTGAAATCATCATTCTTATACGGTGGGTCACGCCACCACCCAACTTTTAAATTATTCAAGCTATTTTTCTTCAAAGTTGAAATTCATCAATCTCACACTTTGTCATAAAATCCTCAAGTTTTTTAAAATCTTCAAATTCTTCAAAACGTTCGATGATTTTCATTTTGCATATATATATATATATATATATATATACTTAGATTTCAAAGTCCTCAACAACATTCACTTATAGCTCAGTCTTAAATTTGATATTTCATCTAAGTGAATGTGATCGGACCCGACTCCCCTCTATGCTAAGATCAACCCACTCTATTCATTTCTTCATATGCGTTCTACTTGACACTTGATCAAAATCCTTATTGTGTCCTTGTCAACTGAGGACTTTGTAAAAAAATCCTCAAATATTTAAAAATCATTTTTATAACATTACACAGTAACTGGACCCACTTCTCACGATCGGATAACCACGAACTCCACCGCTTCAGTCATTGGTTCCACGTGTCATGCAGAGACGAATGGGCAAGGGCAGTTCAGTCTGAAAGTTTCGACCGAACCATTTTTCACCTGAGCTATAAATAGGACCTTACCCTCCCCCCAGTCAAAACTCTTCATCCTCTCGTCTTCTCCGCTTGAGCTCAACCCTAGCGTCACCGCTAGCAATCTCGTCGCCGGTGAGGAAAAGCTTCGCTGCCTTGCCCTCGCCGTTGCCGAACTCACGCCGGACGCGGATCTCTTCCTCCGCCGCCACCGTAGTTTATCTCTATTGCCGAGTTAGAGCGTAGAAGATCTGAACCGAAGAGCTTCGCTCTTTTACTGCTTCAATTCTTCGTGTTCTTCACTCAGGGTAATTAAAATCTTATTTTACTGCCTTTGTTGATCTATTATTTCTCTTTAGACTCGCGAAATCTGTTTCTCCTCAGTGTGTCTATGAGCCTTGTACACTCATTTCTCAAACACTTGATGAATTTCACTAAGACACTCAAATTCTTCATGAGATTTCTCAATTGTGTAAATTCTCGAATCTGCACAACTCTGGAACCCAAGATGAGAATGCTTAGTCAAATTCCTCAACCCACTGGTAAAATTCCTCAAATACTATTTTTTTCAATTTCTTCAAATCTGAGAACGCATATGACCTCTCCAAATTTTGCGCACCTATACTATGCTCACAAGTACAAAAATGTCAGCCGATGAATCACTAGGTTCTCATCAACTTAACTCATTTGCAGCATTCTTCGAAGAAACTTTACCTATCTCATCAAAATCTTCAAGAGTTCCTATTCCTCAGCAAAAGCCTTAGTTGAAGAAAATGGAAGATGTCCGGAAGCAGAAGGGAGGAAAGAATCTTGAACAGAACACAACTTTTGAAATACCAGAAGATATATATGCTGACTACTGCACTCCTGATGAGGAAATTCATGGCAAAGAAAACATGGCGAAGCGCAAGATAAGGCTTCAGAAAATCGAACGCAGGTGGGCTAAGGAGTGGACGGAGTACAGATATGTTACTCCTAAGTATGCAAAGAAATTCGCCCTCAAGCCACCGTGCAAAAGCCTCCTCGGGGTGATCAACAAGAAGCTCATCCCTCAAGTGTTGAAACCATTGAGGATTATCCAGATGAGAAGAGAAAATATTTGTCTAAGCTATAGAAGAAAGCAGAAGCAGCTACGAAGAAATTCAATGATGACTCTACTGCTGCAGGCACTACCACCACCTCTTCAGATGATGCGGCCTCTGCTATAGCAATTCCTCAAAAGAATACTATGCTGAAGAAGCCCAAAGCCTCAGTGCCAAACGAGAAAATGCCTCAAAAGGCTGCGACCGTAGCAAAATCTTCAACATTACCTCAGTCTTCACAGCCTCAACAGAAGCAACTCATCAAGCATCAGCCTGCTCAATAAAGTTACTCAGTGTCGTCTTTCACAAATTCTGCTGGAAAGTCTTCACCACCTTTATTGAAGACTAAAATGACTATTGGAAGAGGGATCAGGCCAAGTCCTAGCAAAGTCATCAACGTTCCTTCTGCATCAGAAGGAAGTGAAGAATTTGATGAGGAGACACTTCAAGCTATCATTAGAAACAAGTAGGAACGAGTTGCTCAAGGCTCAGGCAGCTCCATTCCTCTAGCCATGGACCCGAAGGTTTTGGTGGACTTCATTGACCTCTGGTATGAAGATCCAAACACTCATGTTGATGACTTGAAGCTTCCCCCTGGTGTAATGCACATGGTAGCCACTTTCATCAATGAGGCAAAGTGGAAAGAGCAGCAAGCCAAGCAAGCAAAGGCTGCTAAAATCAAGAAGGAGAAATTCCTCAGACAAAATCTCCTCAAACTGACGCCTGAAGCACTTGTATCAACTCAGGCTGAACTCAAAACTCTAACAGACAAGTATACAAGTCTTCACACTAATCGTGAAGGCGTCAAGGTGAATTTCATCAAGGTTGCATCAGCTGTTGTTGATGAATACAACAAGAGAACGATTCCTCCAAAGAAGCAAACATCACCTCAGGCAAGCTACACTGTTCAGCTGACTGAGGAAGATGAAACTGATGAACCAGCTGCTGAGGAAATTCCTTCGAATATTCCAGCTAATGAAACTGCCAGGCCTCACACTGCACCAGTGCCTGATGAAACTACTCCTTCACCTCAACCCTCAAAGGTGAACAAAGTGACTCCGTATGCATCAGACGTGAAGAAGACCAAAGCTGCTTAGAAAGAAGCAAAGAAGAGAAAAGCTTCAATGACCTCAGAAACCTCACGGGCTAAACGTCTGAAGGTCACTCACTGAGAGTCTTCAACTACCCCGGTGGATGCTACTCCTCTGAATGTAGCTCCTGTTGGAAGTATGCACTAGAGGCAATAATAAATTAGTTATTATTATATTTCCTTGTTCATAATAATCTTTTATTATCCATGCTAGAATTGTATTGATTGGAAATTCGAATACATGTGTGGATACATAGACAACACACTGTCCCTAGTGAGCCTCTAGTTGACTAGTTCGTTGATCCTAGATGGTCAAGGTTTGCTGACCATAGGCAAGTGTTGTCACTTGATAATGGGATCACATCATTAGGAGAATCATGTGATGGACAAGACCCAAACTATGAACGTAGCATATTGATCGTGTCGTTTTATTGCTATTGTTTTCTAGGTGTCAAGTATTTGTTCCTATGACCATGAGATCATATAACTCACTAGCACCGGAGGAATACCTCGTGTGCATCAAACGTCACAACGTAACTGGGTGACTATAAAGGTGTTCTACAGGTATCTCCGAAGGTGTCCATTGAGTTAGTATGGATCAAGATTGGGATTTGTCACTCCATGTGACGGAGAGGTATCTAGGGGCCCACTCGGTAATACAACATCACACACAAGCCTTGCATGCAATGTGAGTAAGTGTAAGTCACGAGATCTTGTATTATAGAACGAGTAAAGAGACTTGCCGGTAACGAGATTGAAATAGGTATGCGGATACCGATGATCGAATCTCGGGCAAGTAACATACAGAAGGACAAAGGGAATGACATAAGGGATTATATGAATCATTGACACTTAGGTTCAACCGATAAGATCTTCGGAGAATAGGTAGGATCCAATATGGGCATCCAGGTCCCGCTATTGGATATTGACCGAGGAGTACCTCAGGGCATGTCTACGTAGTTCTCAAACCCGCAGGGTCTGCACACTTAAGGTTCGTTGATGTTTTAATATAGTTGAGTTATATATGTGTGGTTACCTAATGTTGTCCGGAGTCCCGGATGATATCACGGACGTCACAAGGGTTTCCTGAATGGTCCGGAGACGAAGATTGATATATAGGATGAATTCATTTGGTTACCGGAAAGTTTTTGGGCATTACCGGGAATGTACCGGGAGTGACGAATGGGTTCCGGAAGTTCACCGGAGGGGGGCAACCCTCACGGGGGAAGCCCAAAGGACTTATGGGTGGCGCGCCAGACCTTAGTGGGCTGGTGGGACAGCCCAATAAGGCCTATGCGCCATAAGAGAAAACCCAAAGAAAAAAAAAGGTGGGAAGGAAGCGAAGGACTCCACTTTCCAATCCTAGTTTGACTAGGATTGGAGTAGGACTCCTCCTCTCCCTCTTGGCCAGCGCACCTTGAGGACTTGGTCCTCAAGGCAAGTATCCTCCCCCTCCCTCCTCTATATAGTGGTAATTTAGGGCTGATTTGAGACAACTTTTGCCACGTGCAACTCAGATCTAGACAGCATAGTTTTACCTCTAGATCGTATTCCTGTGGAGCTCGGGTGGAGCCCTACAGGAGTAGATCCTTCACCACCACCGGAGCGCCGTCATGTTGCCACAGAACTTATCTACTTCTCCGTCTTGCTTGCTGGATCAAGAAGGGCGAGATCATTGTCGAGCTGCACGTGTGCTGAACGCGGAGGTGCCGTCCGTTCGGCACTAGATCGGAACGGATCGTGAGACGGATCGCAAGACGATTCGTGCAACGGCTCGCGAGACGGTTCGTGGGACGGATCGTGGGACGGTTCGTGGGACGGTTCGTGGAGCGGATCGAGGGACGGTTCGCGGAGCGGATCGAGGGACGTGAGGAAGTTCCACTACATCAACCGTGTTTCGTAACGCTTCCTGCTGTGCGATCCAAATCTCCTCTCATAGATGGACATCACCATGATAGGTCTTCGTGCGTGTAGGAAAATTTTGGTTTCCCATGCGACATTCCCCAACAGTGGCATCATGAGCTAGGTTCATGCGTAGATGTAATCTCGAGTAGAACACAAAGGGTTTGTGGACGGTGATGTTCGATCTGCTGCCCTCCTTAGTATTTTCTCGATTCGGCGGTATTGTTGGATTGAAGCGGCCTGGACCGACATTATTCGTACGCTTATGAATGACTGGTTTCATCGCTTGACATGCAACCTCGTTGCATAAAGATGACTGGCGGGTGTCGATTTCTTCAACTTTAATTGAATTGGTTTTGACCGAGGCGGTCCTTGGAGAGGTTAAATAGCAATTTGCACATCTCCGTTGTGGTTTTTGCGTAAGTAAGATACGATCTACTAGATACCCATAGCAGCCACGTAAAACATGCAACAACAATTAGAGGACGCCTAACTTGTTTTTGCAGGGTATGCTTGTGATATGATATGGCCAATGACGTGATGTGATATATTGGATGTATTTGATGATCATGTTGTAATAGTTAATATCGACTTGCACGTCGATGGTGCGGCAACCGGCAGGAGCCATAGGGTTGTCTTCAAACTAACGTTTGTGTTTGCAGATGCGGTTACCATATTGCTAGGATGTAGCTTTAGTAGTAATAGCACAAGTAGCACGACAACCCCGATGGCGACACGTTGATGGAGATCATGATGATGGAGATCATGGTGTAGCGTCGGTGACAAGAAGATCGTGCCGGTGCTTTGGTGATGGAGATGAAGAAGCACATGATGATGTCCATATCATGTCACTTATGAATTGCATGTGACGTTAATCCTTTTATGCACCTTATTGTGCTTAGAACGATGGTAGCATTATGAGGTGATCTCTCACTAAAATTTCAAGACGAAATTGTGTTCTCCCCGACTGTGCACCGTTGCGACGGTTCGTCGTTTCGAGACACCACGTGATGATCGGGTGTGATAGACTCAACATTCACATACAGCGGGTGCAAAACAGTTGCACACACAGAACACTCAGGTTAAACTTGACGAGCCTAGCATGTGCAGACATGGCCTCAGAACACAAGAGACCAAAAGGTCGACAATGAATCGTATAGTTGATATGATTAGCATAGAGATGCTTACCACTGAAGCTATACTCAACTCACGTGATGATCGGACTTGAGTTAGTGTATTTGGATCGTGTACCACTCAAATGACTAGAGAGATGTAATTTTTGAGTGGGAGTTCTTAAGTAATATGATTAATTGAACTAATTATCATGAACATAGTCTAATGGTCTTTGCGAATTATGTGTAGCTTGCGCTATAGTTGTACTATTTTTATATGTTCCTAGAGAAAGTTTAGTTGAAAGTTGATAGTAGCAACTTTGCAGACTGAGTTCGTAAAACTGAGGATTGTCCTCATTGCTGCGCAGAAGGCTTATGTCCTTAATGCACCACTCGGTACGCTGCACCTCGAGCATCGTCTGTGGATGTTGTGAACATCTGACATAAATGTTTTTGATGACTACATGATAGTTCAGTGTGTAATACTTAATAGCTTAGAAGCAAGGCCCCAAATACGTTTTGAAACGTCGCGGAACATAAGAGATGTTCTAAGAGATGAAATTGAGATTTCATGCTCGTGCCCTTGTTGAGAGGAAAGAGACCTCCGACAAGATTCTTTGCCTGCAAAGTAAAGGAGAAAAGCTCAAATCGTTGAGCATGTTCTCAGATTGTGTGAGTACAACAATCACTTGAATCAAGTGGGAGTTAATCTTCCAGATGAGATAGTGATGGTTCTCCAAACTCACTGCCACTAAGCTGCTAGAGCTTCGTGATGAACTACAACATATCAAGGACAAATATGATGATCCTTGAGCGATTCGCAATGTTTGACAATGCGAAAGCAGAAATCAATAAGGAGCATCAATTGTTGATGGTTAGTAAAACCACTAGTTTCAAGAAGGGCATGGGCTAGAAGGGATACTTCATGAAACGGCAAACGAGTTGCTGCTCTAGTGATTAAACCCAAGATTGAACCCAAACCCGAGACTAAGTGCTTCTGTATGAGGGGAACGGTCACTGAGGCGGAGCTGCCCTAGATACTTGGTAGATAAGAAGGCTGGCAAAGTCGACAGAAGTATATTGATGTGTACTTTACTAGTACTCCTAGTAGCACGAGGGTATTGGATACCAGTTCGGTTGCTAAGTGATTAGTAACTCAAAATGAAAGCTACGGTATAAACGGAGACTAGCTAAAGGCGAGGTGACGATATGTGTTGGAAGTGTTTCCAAGGTTGATGTGATCAATCATCGCAAGCTCCCTCTATCATCAGGATTGGTGGTAAAACCTAAATAATAATTATTTGGTGTTTGTGTTGAGCATGAACATGATTGGATCGTGTTTATTGCAATACGATTATTCATTTAAAGAGAATAATAGTTATTCTATTTACTTGAATAATTACCCACAATGGTTTATTGAATCTCGATCGTAGTGTTACACATGTTCATAAAATTGGTGCCAAAATATACAAATTAATAATGATAGTACCACTTAGTTGTGGCACTGCCACTTGAGTTATGTTGGTGTAAAATGCATGAAGAAGCTCCATGCTGATGGATCTTTGTACTCACTCATTTTCGAAATGTTTCACACATGCAAACCATACCTGTTGGTATAAACGCATGAAGAAACTCCATGTGGATGGATCGTTTGGATTCACTTGATTTTGAATCACTTGATACATGCAAATCATCCCACATGAAACAAGAGAGTAACTTGTTAGGAGTAATACATTTTTGATGTGTGCAGTCCAATAAGTGCTGAGGCACGTAGTGAATATCGATATGTTCTTACTTCACTGACGATTTGAGTAGATACAGGAGCATTTACTTGATGAATCACAAGTCTGAAATATTGAAAAGTTCAAAGCTATTTAAGAGTGAAGATCGTCGTGACAAGAGGATAAACTGTCTATGATATGATCATAGAGATGAATATCTGAGTTACGAGTTTTTGTTACGCAGTTAAGACAATGTGAAAATTGTTTCGCATTTCATGCCACCTGGAACACCATAATGTGATGATGTGTCTGAACGCCATAGAGACGCCTTATTTGATATGGTGCATACTATGATGTCTCTTATCAAATTACCACTATCGTTTATGGGTTATGCATTAGAGACAACTGCATTCACTTTAAATAGGGCACCGCATATTTCCATTGAGATGACATAGTATAGACTATGGTTTGGAGAAACGTAAATTGTCGTTTCTTGAAAGTTTGGGGCTGTGATGCTTATGTGAAAAAGTTTCTGTCTGATAAGCTCGAACCCAAAGCAGATAAATGCATCTTCATAGGATATCCAAAACAGTTGGATATATCTCCTATCTCAGATCCGGAAGCAAAGTGTTTATTTCTAGAAACGGGTCCTTTCTCGAGGAAAGGTTTATCTCAAAAGAATTGAGTGGGATGGTGGTGGAACTTGATGAGGTTAGTGAACCGTCACTTCAACCAGTGTGTAGCAGGGCGCAGGAAGATGTTCCTGTGGCGCCTACACCAATTGAAGTGGAAATTGATGATGGTGATCATTTAGCTTCGGATCAAGTTACAACAAACCTCGTAGGTCGACAAGGCCGCGTACTACTGCAGAGTGGTACGGTAACCCTGTCTTGGAGGTCATGTTGTTGTAAAACAATGAACCTACGAGCTATGGAGAAGCGTTAGTGGGCTCGGATTCCAAAAAATGGCTGGAGGCCATGAAATCCGAGAGAGGATCCATGTATGAAAACAAAGTGTAGACTTTGGAAGAACTACTTGATGGTCGTAGGATGTGACAGCCCGATGCCGACGTTCCAGAAGATTCCCCTTTCCTTTCCGTTTCCATCGTGTGGGTATTTTTATTTGTTGCATCATCATCGCATCATTCGTATCATCAGCATTGCATCGGCATCCCGTTGCCGCCCGTTTTCAAAACTTGCATCCGTTGTTAGTTGCCGGTTCACGTCGTTGTCCGTTCTGAGCCCGACCGCACTCGCACGCGCCCGCGGCACCGTCGAAACCCTGTTTTAAAAGTGTGCGTTAAACTTTCTCTGATCGGGGTGAAACTTGGCATGCGGTCATAATTAGGTATAGCTAGGCTGCCTGTCGAATTTCGTCGCGATCAGAGTCCGTCTGGTACCCGAACGGTCGACCATAGCGGCACCGTCTTCGGTTATTCGTCGGACGTTTGTCGGTGTTTGAAAAATCATTGCCACGCCGCACCACTCCCCTCTCATCTTAGCCAATGCCACTCTACACACCTAATCCTAACCCGCCTCTCCGATCAGACCGCACGATCGCGATCGGAGGGTAGAAAAACCCCCACATACACTCCATCCTAGCCCCCTTCCTATAAAAGAAGCCATCCCTGCCATTTTAGGGAAAACCCTACCCTACATCCATTTCTGCGCCCACCAACCCAGCGCAGCCACCTCTCTCCAGCCCCCTCTCTCCCTCATCCGCCGCCGAGGCCCGCTCGGGACCGAGGTAGGCCCGCCAAGCCCATCTGGCCGGCCGCCGTCGAGCAGCAGCAGATCCGCCGCCACCGGCCTTCTCCCGCCCGGTTCCCGCCGCTTGCGCCGGTGCACGATGCCTCCAGCCGCCGCCAGCAGATCCGCCACCTGCTCTGCTCGCCGTCGTCGGCGTGCCCTGGCTGGAGCCCCTCGCCACAAAGCCCCGCCGGCAGCAGCCTCATCGCTGGCCACTGCCATGGAACCCCGCCGCCAAGTCCCGTCTCCTGCGCCGGAGCTGGTAAGTTTAGCCGCCTCCCCGCCGGATCCATCCCCGCCGCCGGCTGCCTTCGAGGTCGTCGTGGAGCCCCACCTCGCCGGGGTCCTCGCCGCCGCCGCCCTGATCCCCACTCGGGAGGAGCCCGACGGGAACCTCCCAGCTCCCGCACTGCGCGTGGTCGCTCGGCTCGGCCCCGAGCCGGCCCAGCTACGCGTCGCCAGCGCCGAGGCCCGTCGCCCCCTCGGCCTCGGTGGCCCAGTTCCCGAGCGCTTCGGCCTGCCCCGGCCTCCTTCGGCCCATCTGCGCTAGCCTTCCTCACCAGGCCGGCCCAAGAGGCCTCAGGTGAGCAGTCCCCAGCCTTTTTATTTACACCCTAGGTGTTGTTAGTTAATTTGCGCCCCAACTCAGCCCGTTAGTGTATTAGGTTATTTTCGGATTTTTATTTAAATCCAGAAAAATAGACGATTTTCAAACGAGCGTATCTTTTATTCCGTTAGTCGGATCGAGACGTGTAATATATGGTTTTCATGTAGAATTCCGCGTAGATTTCGAATTTCTAACTTGCATAATTATTTGAGGCAGTTTGAAGTGCCTAATGCATCATTTTGCGTGTTGTTTCAATAGGATCCGTTCCGTAGTTATTTTTCACGCGTGTCCGGTTTGCCCGAATGCCGTAGATTAAATGTCCATGTTTTAGGGACACCTTTGTCGTGTAATGTAGAGCGGTCATTGGTATTTTTGCGTGTAGGGATTTGCGCTAGTTTATTTTTCCGTGTCTAGGTTATTTTTCTCGCATTTTCGTGTGGCATTATTTTGTTGTGCAACCCCACATACTTTATATGTTTTCGGGGTAGAAAATTCCCATGGATTTTTCTGTGCAATTAGTTTTAGCTTTCGAGTAAGTTAGTTCGCGCGATATTTTGCCATGTTGCCCTTTTGTTTAATTCGTAGGATTTATTCCGAGCTCCGTTTGATTAAGTTGTCAACTAGGGATTTGTTCTTGGGTGTTTTCTCTAGCCCCTGGTAATTTTGGTTGCAATAGAAATGCATGTTTAGGTGTGGTTTGATTGCCCTCAAGTTGCTAGAAATAGTGCTGATTTGGAGGTGCTGAAATATTTCCAAGTCTGGAATCTGTTATATTTTGTTGTTGTCTTGTCTTGCTTGCATCTTGTGATCTGTAGCTCTTTTGAGGTTGGTCCAATGGAGTTAGTTGTACCCCTTGTGTTTCTCTAGCATGTTGTACATTTTCATGCCATTTGGAGTCTCATAGCTATAGGTTTTTCTGCTGTCAATATGGCTTTAGATCGAAAACTGCACTTTCATGAAGTGCTATTTTCACTAAGTCTGAAATAGTGTGTGCGATGCCATGTTGTGTCTTCTTTCTCTAGTGATACTTGGTGCCATGCTAGTTGTTGTTAGTTGTTTGTAGAAGTGCTTCTTGCCCTCTTCCGTGCCATGCCTTGCTTGACTTTATCGGAGTTGTGTAGCCCGTAGTTGCGGGGTGTAGAAGACGCTATGTGGTTGATTTTGGCAGATTGTAGTGTTTTCTTGTTTTGCTCGTAGTTTTTGAACCGTAGCTCCGTTTTGAACATGTCCTACATAAAACCTGCTTAGAATCTCGTGTAGTTTCATTTTGTCTTGCTGGCCGTATGTTTTGAAGTGCTCGTGACCGCCGTTGCACACATATTGCACTCATGCCATCATATCTTGCGATGCTTGTATCTTTTGATCCGTAGCTCCGTTGGAGATGTTCTTTATGTGTAGATTGCTTGTCTCGACGCGTAAAATCACGTGAATCTATTTGTTTTTCTGTTTAACAACCAATTAAATGTGTTAGTTCAGATCTGGACAGAATTGTAAATTAACATGTGAGGTCATCTCGGAGGTGCTATATGTCATTTCCGACCTCAGTTAAAATGCCTAGATAGGTAGTTCAATTGCGCTTCACCTCTTGCCATGTTTAAGCACCTTTAATAATGTTGTGTATCTAATCGGGATAGAACTAAATAGTTAAACGTGGAGTTTCGTAAATATGCAACTCGTTGCATATTGAACTTCACTTAATGTGTAGTGTTTGATTGTGTGAATTGTCATGCCGTGACTTGCATGTATTCACCTGCTCATGCATCATATGTGTTGTGCATCGTGTGGTGACTATCGTGTGTTGATTCTTGTTTCCGGTTTCCTTCGTCTCAATGGAGTTCCGCAAGCGTGTCGGATTGGGAGGACCCGTTCGACTACGTCGGTCTGTCTGCTTCACGGAGGCATTCTTCTTCCAAGCGGGATCTCAGGCAAGATGATCATTTCCCCAGATACCATTACTATCATTGCCATGCTAGTTTTACCGCTTCTATCGATTATGTCTCGTTGCCTACCACATGTTAAATATCAGCCTCTCAACGGTGCCATGAAACCTTCAACCTGTTCGACCTAGCAAATCACTGATTGGCTATGTTACCGCTTGCTTAACCTTGTGTTAGCGTTGCTAGTTGCAGGTGCATTGCTTCCATGTGAAAGCATGGGTTCCTTGTTATATCACCATATTAAATGTTATTTAATTTAATGCACCTATATACTTGGTAAAAGGTGGAAGGCTCGGCCTTTCTAGCCTGGTGTTTTGTTCCACCTTTGCCCCCTTAGTTTCGGTTACCGGTGTTATGTTCCATAAATGAGCACTCCTAACACGATCGGGGTTGTTATGGGGACCCCCATGATAATTCGTTTTAGATTAAAGCTGGTCTGGCAAGGCCCAACATTGGTACTACATTTGCCCAACATAATAATTTTGTTAATACTGAAAGCATAGGGCGTCATGAACCCGAGGAGTAATTTCACATAATACAGGGAGGGCCAGTGCTGATGGTGCTGGTCCAAAACAAAGCAGCTTACTAACGCTACCCGGGGCAACTCGGCGTTTGGCGTGGTAACCATCGCTCATCCGTCGTGTCCTGAGAACGAGATATGCGGCTCCTATCGGGATCGTCGACACGCCGGGTGGCCTTGCTGGATTAGTTTTACCTTTGACGAGATATCTTGTGCATCAGGATTCCGGTGATGCTTTGGGTAATCTCGGAGTTGAGGTTTTCCACTAGGGAATCCGACGAGATCGCGAGCTTCGTGATTGAGGATTTCTATGCGGCTTGTGGTAATTTGTGATGGACTAGTTGGAGCACCCCTGCAGGGTTAAATCTTTTCGGGAAGCCGTGCCCGCGGTTATGTGGCAACGTGGAAAGTTTGTTTAACACTGGTTCTAGATAACTTGAAGTTAATTAATTAAAACTTGTCAACTGTGTGCGTAACCGTGACTGTCTCTTTCGTGAGTTCCTTCTCCGATCGAGGACACGGTGGGGTTATGTCTGACATAGGTAGGTGTTCAGGATCATTCATTTGATCATCAGTAGTCACGTCCGTTATGCGTAGATTCTTCCCCCTCTTATTTCTTGTACTCGTAAGTTTAGCCACCAAATATATGCTTAGCCGCTGCTGCAACCTCACCACTTAACCATGCCTCACCCATTAAGCTTTGCTAGTCTTGATACCTTTGGAAATGAGATTGCTGAGTCCCCTATGGCTCACAGATTACTACAACACCAGTTGCAGGTACAGGTAAAGGTTGCTTGACGCGAGCGCGTTGATTGTCCATTTGGAGTTGCTTCTTCTTCTTCTTCTTCATCGATCTAGGATGGGTTCCAGGCCGGCAGCCTGGGATAACAAGGATGTACGTCGTTCTTATTTTCTCGTTTGTCTTCGTCCGTAGGCGGACCCTGCTCTTACTCTTGATGTTTATGTAATGTACTTATGTGACTCTGATGTAGCTTGTGGCGAGTGTAAGCCAATTCTATATATATCTCTCCATTTCAGTACATGTACTTGTAACGATATCCATTCTTGCGACACGATGAGATACGCTTCTATCCTTGACGAGGCCTTCGTGCCAAATTGGAGATAGGGTCGCATCTTGGGCGTGACATAGGACTATTGAGTAAAGATGGATCTTTAAAAGGAAGATAGACGATGATGGTGATAAGTCACTATTAAGAAAAGCTCGACTTGTCGCAAAGATGTTTCCGACAAAGATCAAATACTTGACTATGATGAGACTTCCTCACTCGTAGTGATGCTAAAAGTCTGTTAGAATTATGTTAGTAGTTGTTGCATTCTTTATAAAATATTGCACATAGGATGTCAAAACATTGTTTCCTCGACGGTTTCCTTGAGGAAAGATTGTATGTTATACAACCAGAAGGTTTTGTCGATCCGTACTAACAAGTATGCAAGTTCCAGCGATCCTTTTATGGACTGGTGCAAGCATCTCGGAGTTGGAATATACACATTTATGAGATGATCAAAGCTTTTGGGTTTGTACAAGGTTTATGAGAAAACTGGTATTTCCAAAGAAGTGAGTGGGAGCACTATAGTATTTCTGATAAAGTATATGTGGTTGACATGTTGTTGATCGGAAGTAATGTAGAATTTCTGTGAAGCATAAATGTTGTTTAAAAGGGGTTTTTTCAAAGGAAGACCCGGATAGATCTACTTGAACATTGAGCATCAAGATCTATAAATATAGATCAAAATGCTAAACATAATTTTCAAATGAAATGCATGCCTTGACAAGTTTTTGAAGGAGATCAAAATAGATCAGCAAAGAAGGAGTTCTTGGCAGTGTTGTAAGGTGCGAATTTGAGTGAGACTCAAAAGACCGACCACGGTAGAAGAAAGAG
This sequence comes from Hordeum vulgare subsp. vulgare, assembly GCF_904849725.1. NCBI lineage: Eukaryota > Viridiplantae > Streptophyta > Magnoliopsida > Poales > Poaceae > Hordeum > Hordeum vulgare. The sequence goes on along the minus strand of NC_058523.1, from coordinate 191,797,521 downwards.
AAAGGACGAAGGTCGTCCCCTTTGCCTTAGCCGTAGACTCTACAATATGCCATGCTGTGTACCGCACCTGATGTGTGCCTTGCCACAAGTCTATTAAGAGGTACAGAGAGTGATCCAGGATTGAATCACTGAACAGCGGTCAAAGTTATCCTTAGTAACTAATGGACTAAGGATTTTTTTCTCGATTATGGAGGTGGTTGAAGAGTTCGTCGTAAAGGGTTACGTCGATGCAAGCTTTGACACTAATCCGACTAACTATGAGTAGTAAAACGGATTCTTATAGTAGAGTACATATTTGGAGTATTTCCGAATAGCACGTAGTAGCAGCATCTATAAGATAACATAAAGATTTGTAAAGCACACACGGACCTGAAAGCTTTAGAACCATTGACTAAAACCTCTCTCACGAGCAAGACGTGTCAGACCCGAGAACAATATGGGTGTTGGATTCGTTAAAATCACATGGTGATGTGAACTAGATTATTTACTCTAGTGCAAGTGGGAGACTGTTGGAAATATGCCCTAGAGGCAATAATAAATTAGTTATTATCATATTTCCTTGTTCATAATAATCGTTTATTATCCATGCTAGAATTGTATTGATTGGAAACTCGAATATATGTGTGGATACATAGACAACACACTGTCCCTAGTGAGCCTCTAGTTGACTAGTTCGTTGATCAAAGATGGTCAAGGTTTCCTGACCATAGGCAAGTGTTGTCACTTGATAACAGGATCACATCATTAGGAGAATCATGTGATGGACAAGACCCAAACTATGAACGTAGCATATTGATCGTGTCGTTTTATTGCTATTGTTTTCTGCATGTCAAGTATTTGTTCCTATGACATGGAGATCATATAACTCACTAGCATCGGAGTAATACCTTGTGTGCATCCAATGTCACAACGTAACTAGGTGACTATAAATGTGTTCTACAATTATCTTCGAGGGTGTCCGTTGAGTTAGTATGGATCAAGACTGGGATTTGTCACTCCGTGTGACGGAGAGGTATCTCGGGGCCCACTCGGTAATACAACATCACACACAAGCCTTGCATGCAATGTGAGTAAGTGTAAGTCACGAGATCTTGTATTACAGAATGAGTAAAGAGACTTGCCGGTAACGAGATTGAAATAGGTATGCAGATACCGATGACCGAATCTCGGGCAAGTAACATACCGAAGGACAAAGGGAATGACATACGGGATTATATGAATCCTTGACACTGAGGTTCAACCGATAAGATCTTCGGAGAATATGTAGGATCCAATATGGGCATCCAGGTCCCGCTATAGGATATTGACTGAGGAGTACCTCGGGGCATGTCTACATAGTTCTCGAACCCGCGGGGTCTGCACACTTAAGGTTCGGCGATGTTTTAATATAGTTGAGTTATATATTTGTGGTTACCAAATGTTGTTCGGAATCCCGGATGAGATCACGGACATCACGAGGGTTTCTGGAATGGTCCGGAGACGAAGATTGATATATAGGATGAATTCATTTGGTTACCGGAAAGTTTTCGGGCATTACCGGGAATGTACCGGGAGTGACGAATGGGTTCTGGAAGTTCACCGGGAGGGGGGCTACCCTCCCAGGAGAATCCCAATGGACTTATAGGTGGCACGCCAGACCTTAGTGGGCTGGTGGGATAGCCCAATAAGGCCTATGCGCCATAAGAGAAAAACCAAAGAAAGAAAAAAAATGAAAAGGTGGGAAGGAAGAGAAGGACTCGAGTTTCCAATCCTAGTTGGACTAGGATTGGAGTAGGACTCCTTCTCTCCCTCTTGGCCAGCGCACCTTGAGGACTTGGTCCTCAAGGAAAGTCTCCTCCCCCTCCCTCCTATATATAGTGGTAATTAAGGGCTGAAATGAGACAACTTTTGCCACGTGCAACTCAGATCTAGACACCATAGTTTTACCTCTAGATCGTATTCCTGCGGAGCTCGGGCGGAGCCCTGCAGGAGTAGATCCTTCACCACCACCGGAGCGCCGTCACGCTGCCGGAGAACTCATCTACTTCTCCGTCTTGCTTGCTGGATCAAGAAGGCCGAGATCATCGTCGAGCCGTACGTGTGCTGAACGCGGAGGTGTCGTCTGTTCGGCACTAGATCGGAATGGATCGTGAAACAGATCGCAAGACGGTTCGTGCAACAGATCGCCAGACGGTTCGTGGGACAGATCGCGGGACGGTTCGTCGTACGGTTCGCGGGGCGGATCGAGGGACGTGAGGACGTTCCACTACATCAACCGCGTTTCTTAACGCTTCCTGCTGTGAGATCTAAAGGGTACGTAGATCCAAATCTCCTCTTGTAGATGGACATCACCATGATAGGTCTTCGTGCGCATAGGAAAACTTTTGTTTCCCATGCAACGTTCCCCAACATCTCCATCTTACTTGATCGTTCCCTTCAGAGTTGACTATGAAGAAATAGAGGATGCTGAAGATGAAGAAATCATGGATGAAGAAATACTGATTGACGATATTCCTCAGTCCACCATTCCTCCAAAGACCTCTGAAGAATGAGTGGATGATGATGAAACTAGGTGCGGCACTCCAGTGATTCATGATGATTTCTACGAAGTGACTCATCCTCGCTCATCGAGGTGAACTCAAATTCCTCCGACTCCTGCTGCAACAGTAATCCTCACAGGTTCTGATGGAAAACCTTTCATGAGGAATCTGCTCAAGAATCAGCTGCATCAGCTGAAGACAATGCGGCAACAAATACTGCAACTTCCTCCTCCAACAAGCAAATTCCTCAAGCTGAGGAAAATCCTCAAACTGAAGAAAATGTTGAGAATGAAGAAAATGCTACTGCGCCAAACACTGAAACTACTATTGTTGTGGTAAACACAATAACAACAATGATAGTGGATCCTCCTCAAGAACAACAGCATAATCTTCAACCACAGCACAATCAGCCTTTCTCCAAAAGGCCAAAGTTTCAAAAGGAGGCATTCTATGAAGAACGCGTGTACTTTACTAGCGAGAATCCATATGATAAGCTTCGCATCAAGCACAAGAAGTTTTGTACAAGGAATCAACTCAACTACTATGCTTCAGTGCTCTATGGGAGGAACAAGATATTTCAGCATAAACATATTCCTCACTATGATATGGAGGAAATACCTTGCTTTGCTCCAGTCCTCAACATTCTTCACGAAGCTGGATTACTGCCTTTCTGCACTGACATCGGCGATTGGAACAACACTGACAACATTCTTCAGTTCTATGCCACTCTGCACATCTCTGGCGACCCAAAGGATGTCAACACTTGGGTTTTGGACTGGATGACTCAGCACACGCACTACAAAGCGCCTGCAACTGAATTGCTTCGAGCTCTTCCTATCTCAATTCCCTCAGAGGATGCAGTGCTGATGTATGATGAACGTGAACTGCCCAACGGACTGATGGAAGTCCTCATGAAGCCTTTGGCCAAGGACCAACCTCCAAGGACTCGCTTTCTGGTACAAGACTTGAAGTATGAGCCAAGAACAGTCTACAGAATCTTGTCTTATGCCATTGCTCCTATCAAAGGGCATGATGATGAAGAAGATGTCATAGGCATCACGAATAATATCCTGTTCAATGTCATCCATGGCATACCGATGAACCTTCATGATTTCTTCTTGAGGACTTTGGCTGACAATGTCCTGTCGCCATTTGAATTGAAGATTTATGCGCCATGGATTATGAGATTCATCAGAAACAGGTCAGGCATCAACTACCAAGCTGATTTTCAGAATCACCTCAGTTATCTGGCTCCAATCAAAGTCATCAAGAAATCATTTGAGCCTGTTGAAGGAAAAGGTAAGTCCGTTATTGATGAAGGAAATCGGCCCGTCGATGGCTAATTTCGCAAGGCAAATTCATATTCTTCATATGATGACACTGCTACCCAAGATCCTCCAAGCCCAAATGCCCCAGAGTGATGAATAACAAAGAGCTACTCCTCAGTCTTCATCAAAAGGTCGATCGCAATCACAGGTGGGTTAAACGTCAATTCAGTGCCTTTATGAAAACCCTCCACGAAACTCAGAATGCAGTGAAGAAAAATCACTATTATCTTCATGAGGTGTTTGATCGAACCTGGGCCACCTTGGCTCATCTGAAGACTCAATGGGAACTTGAGGAATTGGAGTTTACTCAAGACTTCGACTGGTCGTGGCCTCCCAAGAAGAAATTCAAGCCAATTCCAGTTCCTGACTTGGAGGACAGTCCTTTTTCTTCATTCCGCACTGTTGACTCAGATGAAGAACCAAAAGACACTGTAACTGGTCCAAGAAAGAAGCGTGTCTCCAAGAATCCTCACGCCTCTTCATCATCCAAGAAGTGAATATCTTCAAAAAGCGTTAGTCCTCAGTTTTGTCCCTTTTCGTCCCTTGATGACAAAGGGGGAGAAATCTGAGTTAATCTTCAAACGGGATCTATTTTGGGGATTATAAACATTATTAAGTTACAAACTCTTGTTTCTTCTGAAGTGTTTTGATGTAATGAATTGTAACTTAAGCCCGATGGTGCTCTGACTCTTTTGAACGTTTTTCTTCGCATGCTTATTCCTCAAAGTCCATTAATGCAGGCATGCTGAAATTCTTCACGCACCATTTCTCATCATGCATTTTCAATTCCTCATATTATATGTCAAATGTATGCATGATTTACAAGAAACAAGGGGAGATCTCCATGATATAAATCATCAATGTCCATCTGCTGTGCAAAGCAAATTCCTCAAAATAAGCACATCTTCAGGGGGAGTCTCTCAGTACCTTGACTTCAAATTCCTCAAACTCAGTACTTACATTTCATATATTTATCCCCGTTGAAAACCTAACCTAATTGTCATCAACCACCAAAAAGGGGGAGATTATAAGTGCATCTAGTGCCCTTAGTGAATTTGGTGGTTTGAAGACTTATAGGTTAAGTGACTAATATGTTTGTGAGTGTACATAGGCTCTATAAGTCGCTGAGGAGTTTGAGTTATACGATGAATATCCACCCCTAAAAATGTATGTCTTCGGCTGAAGAAATTGGTATAAACTTGAAGACTTTGATCGCGAAGAAATTGCGATGAAATTGATATTCCTTGTGAATATATTGAAGATGCGGAATTCGGTGTGTCCTGAAGAAAACAGTGTGAAGACTTCGAAGCGTGAAGATTTAATCTTTCTATTTCATTTTCTTTACTCTTGAGTCATAGGAACACCGTACTATTAAAGGGCGTCGATGTAATACTATGGAATGAATTTCCTCATGATACTCAACCCAAGCCTAAACTTACAAAAGCCTCAAGTGAGGAATATGAGAGACATGAGGACTTTCACAGTTGAAAGTTACGACCATTGCCGCGACACACGCCACCTCACTAATCTTATCCACCCAACGGTCACAATAGTTAAGGGCATTTATGTCAAATCATGTCAGGATGCTCCTGGGCTATAAATAGTCACCCCCCACAACCACTAGCTGGTTGGATGCTCCGAGAGAAACTGACACTTGTCATTTAGAGCAACCCAAATTCCTCAGCGTCTTCGAGATAAAATCACCAAGTGAGCAAATACCCCAAACACCAAACACCAAACCAAAAACCAAGTGATTGAGCATCACTGAAGAGTTTGTTCTTGTGTGGGACTGAAGCCTTTTACCTTTGAGGATTGTGCATACTATAGATGGTTAGGCGTCATGGTCTAGAGCATCCAGCAGTCAATTGTGGATCGCCGGGTGATCGAGTTTGTGAGGGTATGGAAGTCTGCCCTGAAGACTTACCACGAGTGTTGGGCGAGGACTGTGTGTCCTGCTACCTCTTGAGCTTGCGTTGGTTTTTCCCTTGAAGAGGAAAGGGTGATGCAGCACAGTAGCAGTAAGTATTTCCCTCAGTTTGAGAACCAAGGTATCAATCCAGTAGGAGTATCAAGGCAAGTCTCCAAAGTAACTGCGCAAAAACAGCAAACTCGCACCCAACGCTACAAAGGGGTTGTCAATCCCTTCACGATTGATTGCAAGGTGAGATCTTAAGGCGGAAAGTGCAACAAAGTAAAAGTGTAGGGCTGAAAATATGATGTGAAGTAGACCCGGGGGCCATAGTGTTCACTAGAGGCTTCTCTCAAGATAGCAAATATTACGGTGGGTGAACGAATTACTGCCGAGCAATTGATAGAATCGCACAAAGTCATGACGATATGTAAGGCAATGATCACACATATAGGCATCACCTCCGAGACAAGTAGACCGATACTTTCTGCATCTACTACTTTTACTCCACACATCGACCGCTATCCAGTATGCTTCTAGTGTATTGAATTCATGACAAACAGAGTAACGCCTTAAGCAAGATGACATGATGTAGAGGGATACATTCATGCAATAGATATAAACCCCATCTTTTTACCCTTGATGGCAACAACACGATGCATGCCTCGCTGCCCCTTCTGTCACTGGGTGAGGTCACCGCACGGTATCATAAGAAAAATCATCACCCCAATCATGATCATTGCAACCAGTAGTGGACATAGAAAAACTAGCATCCCCAAGCTTAGGGTTTTGCATATTTTTAGCATGATTGTCACTAATAGAATTTATAGTGAAACCATTGCAATCATGCTTTTCATCCAAGGAGCCCTCGTGAATCACTTCATAAATTTCTTCCTCGCAATTTTCAGATTCACGCATCTCAAGCAAAACTCCATAGAGAAAGTCAAGTGCACTCAACTCACTAGCAAATGGTTCAACATAATTGGATCTCTTAAAGAGATTAGCAAGTGGATGAGGATCCATATCAATAGATTTTCAGCAAGCGAAGATGCAAGCATATTGTTGGGACCCCGATCCTAAGTCATAAGAACCCAGCCTGTAACACATCACATCACTTTGCGGCCTCACACACGGTAAACTCCACGGCTTCCACCTTACCTTGGCCGGGACCGTTTGCGTCTTTTGGCTCACGTATATGAATATGTTGCTAGCGTTCAAACGACAAAGAACCTGGGTCAACATGACTAGTTATAAACCCAAGCGGTACATCCGTACACGGACATGCATACATAACCCAGCAAAGCAGGTGTCGATCAACAGCGTGTGTAGACGAGTCGTAGCAAGCTACAAGGACCCCATTACACCACGTGACATTTCCCCGAGGGGACAGACACAGCAGCAAAGAAGGATACACGCCGGTCAATCAATGTGTCTAGAGCAGTAGCAAGTTACCAATGCTCGATAGAAGCACAAAGAGGCATTTCCATGTAAAGAGTACTACTAAAGGCACACAACTAGGTGTCGAATCCCACACATAAAATGCATTTCATAACATACACACAATATGCACGATATCTGTAGATACAACATGGCATCAAAACATAGCTCTATGACTCAAGCTTTTATTAAGGACTCATAAGAAACAACATAGTGTGTTATTACAAACAGGGGTCCCGTGACCCAACACTCAAGTCATACAAACAACAAGCGGAAGCAAATCATGTCTGGGTACAGACATCTACTAAAAATGGCTCGAAGAGCCTGAAAAGCTACTACAACCCTACCAAAGGAGCTAGACCTCTGTCTAGGATTCCCAAGCTATTCCGGTCAACATCGAACACATCGCGTAGAACCTTTTAATGAGTCTAAGTCTTCTCTGCAAAAACATAAATAAAAACAACCGTGAGTACAAAGGTACTCAACAAGTCTTACATCAGAAGTATCTACATATGCATCATGTTTCAATGAAACGATTGTGGGGTTTGATTGCAGCAAGCCAGCTTTGACTCTTGGCTAACCTCTACTACGACTACAAGTTCTTTCTTTGAGGTTGGATAGCGCACACGAGTCCACATATTCAGCAATGCAATACACCACTATGGATCCACTCTCATCTCCCTACGAGAAAGCCTTCCATAGCACTCACACTTACCTTGCATATTTTAGAGTAACCGTTTAAATTGTCTATGTACCATGTAATGTTTCCAAGTAGTCCATATCCGAGGACGCGGCTATTCGAACAGATTAAATCACCCTGCAGGGGTATACTTCTTCACACACGCTCCCACCACTTATCACCATGTGCACGTCATGCATCTCGGCAACCTTCAAGCGGAAGCACTGGCGTGGGTGTCGGCCACGACCGTTAACCACACAAGACCCTAGTCCAGGTTTATCGCCTATTTGAGACTGAACCCGCAAGGAAGTCCGGCCGAGGTTTCCTCTACGGCCCAAACGATGTGCGCAGGGTTCCCAAGCCCACCATCCGGGTGCCACTTGGTACACCGTGCCACTGTGTATCTACCGCAGAGAAGCCTACCCCGTCGGGCAGAGCTAAATACGGCCGCCAACACTTTTCCTACAAACACCAGAAACTAATTGCAACTCCTGGACAGGAATCTAGGCAATTAATAAGCCGAGCGGGGTCATATTTCAGGGCCCAATGCATGGTAGTATCTTGTCTTGGATAACATACACAGAACTCAGTTCTTAAGGACGGTCCCAATGAGACAACCCACCATGTACTCCTACATGGCCTCTCATCGCTACCTTTACCAAATCAGATTCACACCTTTACTCTCACACTGTAGGACATGAACACAACCATTCCGATTCATCATCCAGATAGATCAGACCCGACACAACTCTAGGCATAGTAGGCATTGTAATCAAGCATGGATGAGTAAGCACAACAAAGGCTCAAACAGTTGCTACTCGTCCTAAGTGGTTTCAACTATTTACTGTGGCAAAATTAGGTCATGCAGAGGAATGGTTCAATTACCGAGAATAAGTAACATTTGAATCGATGTTGTCCTAATGCAGTAAAAGAGAGCAGGAGCGAGAGAATGGGATTGTATCGGGATGTTCAAGGGGGTTTTGCTTGCCTGACACGTCTGAAGATAGCATTGAGTCTTCATCAGTGTCAACGATCACATTGTCGGAAACATCGTCTACCGAGAGGGAACAACACCGGCAAACAAGAAAGAACAAAATTTACTTCACAAAAATGCAACACTATGATGCATGCTCAAGACATGAAATGAAAGGTGGCAGGGATAATGTGGCTATCATTACTTGAGTTGAAGTTGGTTTGAATTAGGATTCAAACATCACTTCAAGCCGGGTATTTTTTCCAAGTGCCCTTATAATTGATTCGACCTGATGCTCATAACAAATTGTTCCAACATGCATGGGGTTAGTATTTTGAGGTACTGATTTGTATTGACCAATGTTTGGTCATAACAATTGAAGGGGAATTCAAATAAGTATCAAGTTCCATCTCCAAACTAAATATGAAATTTATCCTATTCATCATTTGGCCTATTTGGTGATGTTAACTTTTTCAAACCAACATGAAAATGGCATAATCAGGTTCCTTACATTTTTCTGATCATTTTTCATATATAAATTATTTTCATGAGACTTATATTTTATTTTCTATGATTTTTCAAAGAGTTCAACATTTTCTGGAATTTCCTGAGTTTTATTAATCCAGAAAAGCTTTATTACGTCATCATGATGTCATGGTGAGGTCAGCAGGTCAACTGACCTGGTCAAAGTCCAATCTGACATGTGGGGTCCACACGTCAGTGTCACATCTAATTAACACGGTTAGATTAATCCTAATTTTTAATTTATACGCATTGGGGCCCATTGTTAGTGGCCTTGGGGTTAATGAATAGCGTCATTAGGGGCTAATCTAACCCCTGACCGGTCGGGCCCACATGGCAGTTGCTCGGGCCGGTGGAGCTCGTCGCCGATGGCCTCTGACCACGGCGGAATCCACCTAACACGCACGGGGGCGGCAGCTGAGGCCATTGGGGCGTACCCCCGGCTCAGCCGCGTCGAGTGGAGGGGGGGTTGGGTGGCTGAGGGGTGGCCGGAGCTCGCCGGGGTGAGCCCGTGGCGGCGGCCGGAGCTCGGCCATGGAGGAGTAGCGGCTACGGCTTGCGAGAGGAAAGGGGAGCATGCGGAATCGACCGAGAAGCTCACGGGGAGGCTGATGGTAGGCTCAGAAGGCTTGGAGGTGCACTAGACATCGCGAATCAGGGCCGGCAGCCTTCGGTGGCCAGAGGTGGAGACGGCAACGGTGGCAGCGCCAGGGAGGCTCCGACTTTGATTCCGATGGCGAGAAGGAGCAGGGCGACGAGGCCGTTCTGTTGGGCGCGAAAGGGAGGTGTGGGGTGGCCGGAGGTGAGGGGGACGATGGCGACAAGCTCGAGCAGAGCTCGGCCATGGCGAGGGCGGGGTAGAGGGTGAAGGGGAGAGATAACGGGGAGGAGTGGAGGGGTGGCTTCGATCTAGACGGCTCTGGCGAGTCCATCCAGGTCGCCAGCGTGATGGGAGGGAAGTAGGAGGTGGCCGGGGACGTGGCACGCTCGTCGGCGCGTCGGGCACGCACCTGCTTCTCCTCCTGGCAGGAGGAAGAAAACAACGGTGCCCCTGGTGGGTTGGCCTCTTCTGGGCTAGGTGAGTGCAGGTTAGTTCTTCCTTCTCTTATTTTTGTTCTATTTTCTTTCCAATTTATTATTTCCGTTATTATGTGTTTGTGAAAAAAATACTAAAGGGGGAAATCCTAGTATTAGTATGGGATCTGAATATATTATCTCCAAGCTCCATAATAAGTTTCAGCATTTTTGAAAAGACTAAAAACATTTATAGCAATTTAGTTATCATTTTCAGATGCATTTATGATTAAATTCAAATGACAAAAGAGTTGTTAAAAAGTTCATCACCTCTGGTATGTTGTTTCCAACATTTACCAGAAAGGGTGAACATTTTTTAAAACCATTTGGGTTCATTGAAAATAATTTTTGTTGAACTATTTGAGTTTCATTTAGTGCTAGGGTTTGATCATCCCCATTTCAAATTAAACTGAAAATAACATGATGCAAGGTGATGATGCAAATGATTGCAACAAATTATTCTAGGGTTGTGACAACTCACCCCCACTAAACAAGAATCTTGTCCCGAGATTCAAGCATAGTCCAGAAGAGGAAGAGGGGACACTAAACTATCACAACTTTCATGATCCATTTGCTCCTCTCTAGGATATTGAGTCATCGCATCATGTTGATCTTGACATCTTTGTCTTTGAGGTCTTCATTTAGCTCGACGACAAAAGAACAGGAAGACTCTACAAGATTCGATCTCCTCAAAGATCGAGCAACTCAAGATCAACTCATAGAATGAGACATAGGAACGTCCCTTGAGCTGAGACACAACACTCATGATGGAAACAAGGAAGTGAGGCATAACACAAAGGTTCAATTGGTAGTCAGCAAATCCACACTTAAAACAGATGATGACGAGGTTTCCAAAGTAGCGAGGATTAAGTTGCCCTTCATACCACATCGGGGCACGTAGGAGGGTGACTCATAGAGTTATTCCCTTAAGTGGCAAAAAGAATTACTTTTGATCCAAAGATCATTGAAACTCTTCATACCAGAGTAAGGCAATTCACAAATGATTATTTGAAGGAATTTGAAAGATTGGCATACTCAGGTTAGAAAGAAACTAGGGTTATAGAACAACTCGACGAACGGAAGGCACATTCTAAGTATTACCGAGGATATAACCTAGTGTGTGAGCGTGCTCTCAAGAACTTGAGCATTTCCATATTCATCAAAGTTTTACCAATATCTGTGCCAAGATCTTGGTGACACAACATACTACTATGATGAATAGTGATGGAGGATGCAGATGCAAAGGAAGACAACACTTCCTCAGATTTCACCTTAGCTGTGCCAAGGGAACGAAATCTCGTTGATTGACCGAGAGACATTTAGCACTCCGCTTCTAATGTTCTCCTTGATGTACTAGCACAACCCAATTATAGGTCATGCTCTATATCTAGAACATCAAATATAGGTCGGACTTCGGGCTCAAAGGGAATCCATGAGGAACAACTTATAAAATAGGTCATACAAAAACCTCACGGAAGATGGCTAAGATTGCTGATACAAGATATAATATCAAATCTTCCGGCTAGGTGTGTTAGCCATTACATCACTTTACCTGGTTACATAGAGACCAATATTATAATTCTTGGGGAAAGTTCCAACCATTATAACTGCCTGAGATTCAGCTCCGGTTGGTGACACGATGCTTCAGACTCAACATGTCTGAAAAGAAAGTTTGCAACACAAATCGACGAGATAACGTTGCGTGATTCTCAGGAAATGAACTACGGATGACAGCTCCAAAACATGAGCTGGATTGCAAGACCCACGTGAACACATTGCCCAAGGCAATGATGACCACATGAAAAAGTCTTACAACAAACACTACCAAGTTCTGGGTGGGAACCATTATTGCGGATAACGAAGCCATGTGCAAGTCCGTCTGGTACCTTCAGGAATGGCACTTAACTTCTTTTCCTTGAACAAATCAATCAGTGGCTTGGTGTGCTAGGAGATTCATATGGAATGGAGGTAGCTAATCTCTAAGACCATGGAATACTTCGCACGTGCATGACTGACTTGAGATGATTCCGAAGAAAACAAATTAACTTTTCTCGAATTCACGACGACAACTTGCATCAGATGCACATGAATTAGAGGAATTCACTTCTTACACCCAACATATACCTCGTGCACGAGACACGAAGACAATGTCTACAAAGTTTCCAGCACTAGCTTGATGTCCAACATAGATCATGGAACAAATGAGAATGGTGCCGATGGGCTCAACAACAATTCATCAAGATACCCATATAAATGGATTTCCACAACTATGTGAGCAAGATAATAGCATTGGTCAGATCAAAGAATACAATAGTGTAGGCTCAAGGAAAACCCTGAGTAAGACACTGTTACGAAAATCTTTGGTTCTGAGTTTGATTTGACAATAGCCCATCCTCAAATCAAGATTGGACAAGATAATATATGCAACAATTGATCACACGAATCAGCCGATGACAATATCATCTTCCTCAGACCCACAAATCAGGAAAATGTCCCTTTTTAAAATGAACTAAGTTTAGGCGAAGATTTCATCTTCCAACTCTCCAAGTTGTTGTTTAGCTTAACCAACTAGCTCGGGGTATCCAATACGGATTCTTGGAGAAGATGGCTTATAGAGAAACCAACTTGATCACGAGCTCTATCATAACAGTCAGGAAACAACCTGGTAATACTTCCGAGAAGATATTCGGAAAATCACGAACCACCGATATGTTATTAAGCTCGGGAACAATCTTGCTTTTCAGGGCAAGATGATGTGATCAATAGAGCGAGGGATTGACACATTCCTAACCCATCGATTGAAAAGTGCACCATGAAACATGGACTAGGTAGCACACTCAATCTTAGGATGATGATCCAATCACCATCACCATAAGAGTGAAATTATTGTCCATTAGCTACCAAGCAATAACATTGCTAGGAGTATTCATTTCACACATCATGGTTCACTTGTCAATATTCCGGTTTCAACCAACATGAAAACCGAGGAATGAACACTGATAGCAAAAAGTATCACTACATGAAGAGCTCATAAGAGATGGTGCAATTCGCACGACATTCTTGACAACAAGAGGGTAATACTCCCAGATAGGACAGAACAAAAGCTGGGTTAGCATTTCGATCTGCGGAATACAACTGCTTGACTCAATCCAAGAAATGGATGTGGTACTGGAGTTTGCTTCTCCCAGTCATTCGAGAATAGAACAACTTGACAGACCACGAAATAGAAGACATCGATGACATGAATGCACAACTACTCTTGACTATTGTTTCAATAATGAAGGTCAAAATACAACTAGATAGGATCAACTCAAGAGCACATGATTTCTTGAGTTATGGATGCATGGATTAGAATATCGAACGGGTTCAACATAATTCTTCCAGATAACCCATGCAGAAGGGGGAAATAGGCAGAATCACAATATGGAGTAGAGAACTCATCACAAGCACTCTTGTTATGATCTTTAGTTCATGGAGAACTACTGCCAAAGATGATTCATGGTGTTGGAAGAATGATATACCATGAACCTTGGGACTACAACAAGGTTACTAATCATTCTAAAGGAACTAACAACACTATCAACAGAGATGAGCAGAATGATCCTTGGATTCAAAGACCCAGAAATAGAATACCTAAAAACTAAATAACATCACGAGATGTTTTTTCGAAAATGATGGCCAGAACTATCACACTAGAAGCATAACACACATCTAGACTATTGGGTAGTTTTCGGAGTAACATGATTTCCTCATACTTCACAAAACGTCGAGGTAATAGAGTACCTCATCACAATGATTAGTGTGCTTTGTCTGGCCAAAGACATTGGAAATAAGAGGAAGGAATTTGCAATTGCATCAGATTATTTAGGAACTTTGGAAAACTCGGACAGCATAACGGCCGTGCGGGCATGAAATATGAGGCAACCTGCAAGAAAACTAACAATATAACAATTGAATTCTTATGGAGACACTGATCCAGGAAGACAACAACTTTTCTATATGTCTCCAACATAGTAACTCGTCATCCTAATGAATAGATCAGAAAGCCTAATTCTTAAACCCCGTAGAATAAAGAAGAGGGTGACTCAGAATAAGAATGACACAAGGAAAGGAGTAAAAAGAGCCTTACGTTCCCTTCCACAAACAATTCCCTTAAATAACTAAAGAGTTGCTAGACTCAACATCGACCAGTTTGGCTTGGTTATCCTACATGCAGTCAAGCTCTGATACCAAAGCTATCGGGACCCCGATCCTAAGTCATAAGAACCCAGCCTATAACACATCACATCACTTTGCGGCCTCACGCACGGTAAAATCCACGGCTGCCACCTTACCTTGGCCGGGACCGTTTACGTCTTTTGGCTCACATATATGAATATATTGCTAGCGTTCAAAAGACAAAGAACCCGGGTCGACATGACTAGTTATAAACCCAAGCGGTACATCCGTACAGGGACAAGCATACATAACCCAGCAAAGCAGGTGTCGATCAACAACATGTGTAGACGAGTCGTAGCAAGCTACAAGGACTCCATTACACCGCGTGACATTTCCCTGAGGGGACAGACACAGCAGCAAAGAAGGATACACGCCGGTCAATCAATGTGTCTAGAGCAGTAGCAAGCTACCAAGGCTCGATAGAAGCATAAAGAGGCATTTCCCTGTAAAGAGTACTACAAAAGGCACACAACTAGGTGTCGAATCCCACACATATAATGCATTTCATAACATACACACAATATGCATGATATGTGTAGATACAACATGGCATCACAACATAACTCTGTGACTCAAGCTTTTATTAAGGACTCATAAGAATCAACATAGTGTGTTATTACAAACAGGGGTCCCGTGACCCGACACTCAAGTCATACAAATAACAAGCGGAAGCAAATCATGTCTGGGTACAGACATCTACTAAAAATGGCTCGAAGAGCCTGAAAAGCTACTACAACCCTACCAAAGGAGCTAGACCTCTGTCTAGGATTCCCAAGCTATTCCGGTCAACATCGAACACATCGCGTAGAACCTTTTAATGAGTCTAACTCTTCTCTGCAAAAACATAAATAAAAACAACCGTGAGTACAAAGGTACTCAACAAGTCTTACATCAGAACTATCTACATATGCATCATGTTTCAATGAAAGGATTGTGGGGTTTGATTGCAGCAAGCCAGCTTTGACTCTTGGCTAACCTCTACTACGACTACAAGTTCTTTCTTTGAGGTGGGATAGCGCACACGAGTCCACATATTCACCAATGCAATACACCACTATGGATCCACTCTCGTCTCCCTACGAGAGAGCCTTCCATAGCTCTCACACTTACCTTGCATATTTTAGAGTAACCGTTTAAATTGTCTATGTACCATGTAATGTTTCCAAGTAGTCCATATCCGAGGACGCGGCTATTCGAACAGATTAAATCACCCTGCAGGGGTATACTTCTTCACACACGCTCCCACCACTTATCACCATGTGCACGTCATGCATCTCGGCAACCTTCAAGCGGAAGCACTGGCGTGGGTGTCGGCCACGACCGTTAACCACACAAGACCCTAGTCCAGGTTTATCACCTATTTGAGACTGAACCCGCAAGGAAGTCCGGCCGAGGTTTCCTCTACGGCCCAAACGATGTGCGCAGGGTTCCCAAGCCCACCATCCGGGTGCCACTTGGTACACCGTGCCACTGTGTATCTACCGCAGAGAAGCCTACCCCGTCGGGCAGAGCTAAATACGGCCGCCAACACTTTTCCTACAAACACCAGAAACTAATTGCAACTCCTGGACAGGAATCTAGGCAATTAATAAGCCGAGGAGGGTCATATTTCAGGAATACAAACTTCCTATTTAAGTTTCTCTTCAAGATATTTCATCATAACATCGACGATATGATCGGTAAAGGCCTTGTTTTGGCTATAAGTGTGTGGAGAGTTTAGCATGGATTGCATCAAGGAAATACATTGAATCAAAGAGCAACTATCATAATTGAATTCCTTGAAATCCAAAGTAGTAGTTTCATTACTACTCAAAGTTTTGATATCCTCTACTCCACTTTCAATGCTTTTAGCATCAAGATAGATAGACTCTGAATCATTGGGGCATTTTTCAACCAAGGTGGATTCATATCCAGCCCCATCATCATTAGGTTTGACACTATAAAACAAGGATTCAATCGGAGTCATACCAAGCACTTTAAGATCTTCGTGATACTCATCACGAGAACACGCCTTTTTAAGCTATTCATGTCTAGCACGAATTTGGGCGGTTCTTTCTTTACTCTCATTCATGGAAACACGCATAGCTTTCAAAGTTTCATCCATATTGATCTTGGGAGGAGCACATCTAACTTTCAAAGCATCAATATCAAGAGACATTCTATCAATGCTCCTAGCCAAATCATCAATTTTGAGTAGTTTTTCTTCTATGGACGCATTGAAAATCTTTTGCGAGTTGATAAACTCTTTAATATTACTCTCTAGATCAGAGGGTAATTTATTGTAATTTCCATGAGCATTGTTGTAGGAGTTGCCAAAGTTATTAGAGGGATTACTAGGAAAAGGCCTAGGAATATAGTTTCCTCTAAAAGCATTGTTGTTGCCAAAATTATTCCTACCAACAAAATTAACATCCAAGATTTCATTGCTACTCTCAATCAAGGAAGACAAGGGCATATCATTTGGATCTAAAGGAGCACCTTTACTAGAAAACAATTTCATTAACTCATCCATCTTAGCACTCAACGAGATAATTTGTTCTATAGCGTGTACTTTTTTACTAGTAGGTGACCTTTCAGTGTGCCACTGAGAATAGTTCGTCATGATATTGTGTAGGAGTTTTGTGGCTTCTCCTAATGGGATTTCCCTGAAAGTTCCACCGGAGGCGGAGTCCAAGATATTTCTTGAAGCAAAATTCAAACCAGCGTAGTAGATTTGTATAATCATCCAAAGACTCAAGCCATGAGCGGGACAATTTCTAATCATCAATTTCATTCTCTCCCAAGATTGTGCAACATTATTATGATCAACTTGCTTAAAATTCATGATATCATTACGGAGAGAGATAATCTTAGCCGGCGGAAAATACTTGGATATATAAGCATCTTTGCACTTGTTCCAAGAATCAATACTATTTTTGGGCAAAGATGAAAACCAAGTTTTTGCTCGATCTCGCAATGAGAACGGAAATAGCTTCTATTTAATCACATCATTATCCACATATTTCTTCTTTTGCATATCGCATAACTCGATGAAGGTATTAAGATGGGATACGGCATCTTCACTAGGAAGGCCGGAGAATTTCTCTTTCATAACAAGATTCGGCAAAGCAGCATTGATTTCATATGATTCCGCACTAGTGGCGGGAGCAATCGGAGTACTAATAAAATCATTATTATTAGTATTCGAGAAGTCACAAAGTTTGGTGTTTTCAGTCATGGTGACTTCAGCAAGCAGACAAGCACACAAGTGAACAGAAAGCAAGCGAAAGCAAAGGGCGAACGAAAAAGGCAAATATTTTTGTAAATTTTTGTTTTTCACAAGTGGTGGAGAGGAAAATGACAGGCAAAAAAGTAAATGCAAGAGATGAGTTTGCGACACTTACTTGGATAAGCTTCACTTGATGCTCCCCGGCAACGGCGCCAGAAATTGGCACGTTGACGGGAGACTACTCTAGACTTGATCCTCCTCCCCGGCAACGGCGCCAGAAATTATTCTTGCTACCTCTTGTGCTTGCGTTGGTTTTTCCCTTAAAGAGGAAAGGGTGATGCAGCATAGTAGCAGTAAGTATTTCCCTCAGTTTGAGAACCAAGGTATCAATCCAGTAGGAGTATCAAGGCAAGTCTCCAAAGTACCTGCGCAAAAACAGCAAACTTGCACCCAACGCTACAAAGGGGTTGTCAATCCCTTCACGATTGATTGCAAGATGAGATATGAAGGCGGAAAGTGCAACAAAGTAAAAGTGTAGGGCTGAAAATATGATGTGAAGTAGACCGGCGGCCATAGTGTTCACTAGAGGCTTCTCTCAAGATAGAAAATATTACGGTGGGTGAACGAATTACTGTTGAGAAATTGATAGAACCACGCAAAGTCATGACGATATCTAAGGCAATGATCATACATATAGGCATCACGTCCGAGACAAGTAGACCGATACTTTCTTCATCTACTACTATTACTCCACACATCGACCGCTATCCAGCATGCATCTAGTGTATTGAGTTCATGACAAACAGAGTAACGCCTTAAGCAAGATGACATGATGTAGAGGGATAAATTCATGCAATATATATACACCCCATCTTTTTACCCTTGGTGGCAACAACACGATGCGTGCCTCGCTACCCCTTCTGTCACTGGGTCAGGTCACCGCACGGTATGAACCCAAAACCAAGCACTTCTCCCATTGCAAGAATCATAGATCAAGTTGGCCAAACAAAACCCACAACTCGAAGAGAATTACAAGGATATGAAATCATGCATATAAGAGATCAGAAGAAACTCAAATAAGATTCATAGATAATCTGATCATAAATCCACAATTCATAGGATCTCGACAAACACACCGCAAAAGAAGATTACATCAAATAGATCTCCATGAAGATCATGGAGAACTTTGTATTGAAGGTCCAAGAGAGAGAACAGGCCATCTAGATACTAGCTATGGACCCGAAGGTCTATGGTGAACTACTCACGCATCATCGGAGAGGCAATGGTGTTGATAAAGAATCCCTCCTTATCCGAATCCCCCCTCCGGTAGGGCACCAGAACGTGCCCCAAATGGGATCTTGCGGAGACAGAAGCTTGCGGCGGCGGAAAAGTATTTTCGTGGATCTCGCTCGTGGTTTTGGATTTTTTGAAGATTTATAGGCGGAAGAAGTAGGGCAGAGGAGCCACAGGGGGGCCACAAGCCTGCTAGGCGTGCCCCCCACAGGCCGCGCCTAGGGGGCTTGTGGCCTCCCCTGGTGCTCTCTGCCATGGTTCTCAAGCTCCATGCGTATCTTTTGTTCCGGAAAAAATCTTTTCGGAGGTTTTATTTCGTTTGGACTCCGTTTAATATTCTCCTCTGAAAAGGGTCAAAAACACGGAAAAAACTGGAACTGGCACTGGGCACTGAGTTAATAAGTTAGTCCCAAAAAAGATATAAAAGGCATACAAAACATCCAAAGTTTGACAAGATAATAGCATGGAACCATCAAAAATTATAGATACGTTGGAGACGTATCATGTCTTTAGCTCAAGGAGAATACGGTAGGGACTGTGTGCCCCGGGACTGCACATCCTTTGGTTTCAATACCAAGCCGCTCCAAACCAGACGTATGACTGTCACAGCAGTTGGAACTGGGTCATCAACAAATGTCTTCATCGTGATACGGGTTTTATTTCTTCAACTCTTTCATTTCCTACGAATTGTATGTTGAAGACTTTCACTTGTACTGTTTGAAGAAATAGTCTGAAGACTTTCCCTGAATTTCCTCAACCTCAAATTCTTCAGTCAAGTTAATCTTCAGCTGTGTTCTGTGTGCCTGCGTACTGTACAAACCGATTCTCATAATCTTCACCAAATAAACTAATGTTGTAATCTTCGCACCTCTGATCCTGCGCTATTTCCACTACACGTAATTCATCAGTGAGGAATTTCCTCAAAAGGAATTTCCTCAGCGATGAAATTCCAAAAATCGCCTATTCACCCCCGTCTAGTCAATATAACGCACTTTCACGTACACTACCGATGAGTCCGAAACTTTTCTGGTGACCAAAAAAGGACTTCCTATATATCGATCTTTACCTCCGGACCATTCTGAAGCTCCTGGTGATGTCCTGGATCTCATCTGGGATTCCGGACAACCTTCAATCACAAGCACCTATAACTCAACTATACCGAGATGTCATCAAACCTTAAGTGTGCAGACCCTACGGGTTCGAGAACTATGTAGACATGACCTGAGAAATTCTTCGGTGATTAACCAATAGCGGAACCTGGATGCCCATATTGGCTCCTACATATTCTATGAAGATCTTTATCGGTTGAACCTCTATGTCAAGGATTCAGCTAATCCTGAATGTTGTTCCCTTTGTGCTTCGGTATGTTACTTGCCCGAGATTCGATCGTCGGTATCTCCATACCTAGTTCAATCTCGTTACCGACAAGTCTATTTACTCGTTTCGTAATACAAGATCCCGTGGCTAACTCCTTAGTCACATTGCTTCCAAGGCTTATTGTGATGTTTTATTACAGAGTGGGCCCGAGATACCCCTCCGTCATACGAAGTGACAAATCCCAGTCTCCATTCACGCCAACCCAACAAACACCTTTGGAGATACCTGTAGAGCACCTTTATAGTCACCCAGTTATGTCACGACATATGATACACACAAGGTATTCCTCCGGTGTGTGGGAGTTGCATGATCTCATGGTCATAGGAACAAATAAATTGACATGCAGAAAACAGTAGCAATAAACTGACACGATCATGTGCTATGTTCATAGTTTGGGTCTTGTCCATCACATCATTCTCCTAATGATGTGATCCCGTTATCAAGTGACAATGCTTGTCTATGGCTAGGAAACCTTAACCATCTTTGATCAACAAGCTAGTCAACTAGAGGCTCACTAGGGACAGTATTTTGTCTATGTATCCACACATGTATTTGAGTTTCCAATCAATACAATTATAGCATGGATAATAAATGATTATCATGAACAAGGAAATATAATAATAACTAATCTATTATTGCCTCTAGGGCATATTTCCAATACGGATTCCCAAGGTAACGGAACCCGCAAGTTGATCACCAAAACATACATCAAGTAAATCAATAGAACATCCCATTGTCACCACAGATATCCCATCACAAGACATACATCAAGTGTTTTCAAATCCTTCAAGACTCAATCCGATATGTAAACTTCAAAGGGAAAACTCAATTCATCACAAGAAGATTGAGAGGGGAAGACTCCATATGATTCATCTATATTAATAAAGCTCGCGATACATCAAGATCGTCCCATCTCAAGAACACGAGAGAGAGAGAGAGATCAGACACATAGCTACTAGTACATACCCTCAGCCACGGGTGTGAACTACTCCCTCCTCATCATGTAGACCGCCGGGATGATGAAGATGGCCTCCCATGATGGTTCCCCCCTCCGGCATTATGCCGGAACGGGCTCCCGATTGGTTTTTCATGGCTCTGGAGGCTTGTGGCGACGGAACTCCTGATCTAGGTTTCTTTCTGGGGGTTTTGTGAAAGTGCATTATATCGACTAGAGGGGGGTGAATAGGTGATTTTTATAATTTCATCGCTGAGGAAATTCCTTGTGAGGAAAATCCTCAATGATGAATTAAGTGCAGCGGAAATAGCGCAGGATCAGAAGTGCAACGAATACTACAGCAGATTACTTGGTGAAGATTATGAGAATCGGTTTGCACAGCACACAGGTACAAAGAACGCAGGTGAAGATTAACTCGAGTGAAGAATTTGAGGTTGAGGAAATTCAGAGAAAGACTTCACACAAATTCTTCAAACAGCACAGATGAAAGTCTTCAACATACAACTTTGAGGAAATGAAAGAGTTGAAGAAATAGAACCCGTATCACGATGAAGAGTTTTGTTGATGACCCAATTCAAACTATTTTCTAAGTTGTACATCTGGTTTGGAGCGTCTTGGTATTGAAACCAAAGGACACACAGTCCCGGGACACACAGTCCCTACCGTATTCTCCTTGAGGTGAGGACACACGGTCCTCGCCAAACACTCATGGTAAGTCTTCAGGGCAGACTTCCAAACCCTCACAAACTCGGTCACCCGGCGATCCACAATTGACTGATTGATGCCCTAGACCATGACGCCTAACCGTCTGGAGGATGCACAGTCCTCAAAGGTAAAAGGCTTCAGTTCAACAGAGGCACAAATTCTTTAGTGATGCTCAATCACTTGGTTTCTGGTTTGGGGTTTGGTGTTTGGGGTATTTCCTCACTTGATGATTTTCTCTCGAAGACTCTAAGGAATTTGGGTTGCTCTAAATGACAAGTGTCAGTTTCTCTCGGATCAGCCAACCAGCAAGTGGTTGTGGGGGCGGCTATTTATAGCCTGGGAGCATGCCGACATGATTTGACATAAATGCCCTTAAATATTGTGACCATTGGGTGGATAAGATCAGTGAGGTGGTGCGTGTAACGGTCGGAACATTCAACTATGAAAGTCCTCATGTCTCTCATATTCCTCACTTTGAGGATTTGGTAGGTTTAGGCTTTGGTTGAGCATCATGAGGAAATTCATTCCGTAGTATTACTTCGACCCCCTTTAACAGTACGGTGTCCCTATGACTCAAGAGTAAAGAAAATGAAACAGAAAGAGCAAATCTTCATACTTCAAAGTCTTCAGACTGTTTTTGTTCAGGACACACCGAATTCCTCATCTTCAATATCTTCATGAGGAATGTCAATTTCATCACAATTTCTTCGCAATCAAATTCTTCCAGGTAAGACCAAAGTCTTCAGCTGAAAACATACATTTTTAGGGGTGGATATTTGATACGTCCCAAACATATCTATAACTTTTGATTGTTCCTTGCTCTTTTGGGTGACATTGTTATATGTTTTGCTACACTTTTATACCTTTTTACACATATTTGGACTAACCTAGTAACTCAGTGCACCCGGTGCCAGTTTCTGTCTGCTGATGTCTTTTAGTTGCAGGGACTTTACCCCAATTTTCAGAGCCCCAAAAATCCCGAGAAAAAAATATAAAAATCAACTTGACGGAAGCTTCACGAAGTACCAAGGTGGGCCACAGGGGAGCCAGGCCTCACCCAGGCGGCCACCTGGCACGGGCCCCCAAACACTCCTCCTTGGGGTACTTGTCTCTTTGTGAATCTCCTGACTAGATAGAGAGTTACCGATAATAAGTGCATGAGTTCTTCGGACTAATACGAGTATTCCATTGTTGGCACTTCAACCATCCATATTTTGCTAGCCTCTTCGGTACCGTGCATTGCCCTTTCTCATCTTGAGAGTTGGTGCAAACTTCGCCGGTGCATCCAAACCCTTGGCATGATACGCTCTGTCATCATAAGACTCATTATATCCTTCTTCAAAACAGCCACCATACCTACATATTAAGGCATTTCCATAGCCTTTCTGAGATACATTGCCATGCAACATCCACCATCTCATGACTTGATGTTCATGTCATCCATGCTTTTGCTTGATCGAGGAGCCGCATGCTAGTTGAGCCTTGACCTTATTATTTCTACATGACACGCTAGTTTCATTGCATATCCTGCTACACTAGCAGAGGCATACATTTGCATACATCATGATAGTTTTCATTTGTCTTTATGTTGAGTACTTCTTATAAAGTGTGAAGATCTTCTTTTTATTCTTGTAAAACATAGAGTGTTGCCCTTAAGTGAGGAAAAGATCCCAAAGAGGACAAATTAAAATATCCCAAAAGAGGACACATGAAAAGATCCCAAAGAGTACAAATGAGAGATAAATAGAAAGAGCCAAAGAGGCCACAAAAAAAGAAAAAAGAAAAAAGAAATAAAAAGAGAAAAGGGGGCAACACTACTATTCATTTTGAAAGATCCACACTCGTACTCCATTGTTATATTTGTACTCCATAGAGATTATCATTCATGCATAACTATGTAGGGACCCTTACACTATAGAACTTGGCTTGTATATTCCAATGATGAGCCTCCTCAAATGAGATCTAGGTCTTCATGAGCAAGCAAGTTGGATGAACCCCCACTAGTTCCATTGGAGAGCTTACCTTAGCTCATATGTGCATCCATTGCATGGCAATCCCTACTCCTCACATCATATCTATCATTTGTCTTTCTCTCGCCTATGGTTGTCCTCATTGATGTGAGCCTTTCAGACCTTTTTTGTCTTCCTTCCCCATCATTATTCTCTTTGCCATCCTAAGTGCCACCATATCTTGCTTGCGCTCATCCATTGCATGAGTGCTCAAAGTAGAAAGGGAGAGGATCATTTTGACTTGTGCCTGACTAGTGGTCTGGGGATGAGTCAAACTAAGATTCCGAAGGATACCAAGTGTGAAGTTTTAGTCGATTGAGTTCTCAATTAAACTATATAATATTTTTTATGCTCTAAACCCATCTCCCACTTCTTGCACGCGAACACCATTTGGAGGCATTCGAGTCACGGACAGCGAGAGCTCTTGCACCTATATGTTCTTACTTTGCTATTTTCAATACTAAATATAGACTCTTTCTTGTTATTTTCTTGACTTGAATTGCATATCTTACTTGCTTTACTTTGAAGTTCTTATATGTGTGTTAGCATGTCACCACATAAATTATTTGTGTTATCATTTACCTACTCGAGGATGAGCAGGAATTAAACATGGGGATGTTGATACGTCCCCAAACGTATCTACAATTTCCGTTTGTTCCATGCTCTTTTGGGTTACATTGTTATATGTTTTGCTACACTTTTATACCTTTTTACACATATTTGGACTAACCTACTAACTCAGTGGACCCTGTGCCAGTTTCTGTCTTTTGATTTCTTTTAGTTGCAGGGACTTTACCCCAATTTTCAAAGCCCCAAAAATCTCGAGAAAAATATATAAAAATTAGTGTGACGGAAGCTTCATGAAGCACCAAGGTGGGCCACACAGGAGCCAGACCTCACCCAGAAGTCCATCTGGCGCGGGCCCCCTCCTGGACGCGCCACCCAGTCGTCTGGGTGGAGGGTACACCCCCCGGCGCCCTCCTTTGGCCTATATTTACTCATCAGACAGAAAACCCTAAAGATATATCCATAATCGTGAATTTCTCCACCGTTCCGCCGCCGTAGTGCTTCCGACATCGGGAGCGCCAGAAGACCTCTTCATGGCACCCTGTCGGAGGGAGGATTGACCTCCGGGAGGTTCTCCACCACCATGGACGCTTCCCGGACGTGTCGTGAGTAGTCCTCCTTGGACCATGAGTCCATGACCAGTAGCTATGTGATGTCTTCTCTCCAATCTTGTGCTTCAATGCTTAGACCTTATGAGTTTGCTATGCTGAGTGTGCTGCCCTACATCATCAAGGCATCTATGTAATTTACCTGTTGTTGCTATGCTGAGTTTGCTGGGATCCGATGGATTATGAGATTATGTTCAGATTGTGATGAGTTATATATTTAGTTCTCCTTTTATATTATATTTTTGAGTAATTCATGCATGTTCTCCGTTGCTTTTTATTGCTTTGGCCAAGTAGTAGATTGTGACTCCAAGAGGGAGCGTTATGCATGATTGTGGGTTCATGCCCCCTGATGTCTATCTTGAGTGACAAAAACATGAGACTAGGGGATGTGTTGTTGCCACCAGGGAGAAAATAACGGTGCTTGTTACCACGGTTGCAAGGATTGTTTACCTTACGCAAAGTTTGTTAATGAAGTTGCCCGTTGCTTTGAGTTTACACTTTCGGTGGGGCTCACAACTTAATACCAGCGACAGGTTCTGGATAGATATCTTAAGGTGGATGATTAGTGGGTAGATGCTGATGGATAAACGGTCTACTTGTCTTGGCGTACTGCCCATTACTTTTGAGCCTCTAACTTTCTTGTAGCACGATTAGCATTGCGGTGCATTTATTATTCTGTCAATTGCCCAGCTATAATTTGTTTACCCGGCATAGTTGTTTATCGTCTTTTGGGAGAGAGACATCACTAGTGAACATCATGGGACTCTTGTCCATATTTCCACCATTGTTTACACCTCCTCTATTTACTGATTTTATTTACTTCTCCGTAGCAATCACTATCTCTATTCCTGCTTGTGTTTTGATCCTTTGCAAACTACAAGGCCGGAGAGATTGCAACCTCTCTGAACTTGTTGGGAGCAAAGTTATTTGTTGTGTGTGCAGGTCCACGTCTTCTGCTAGCGCCAGAGCAGCGGACACCTACTTGTTGATCCTCGGAGTCCCCCTGGTTCGATAAACCTTACAGTCCCCGTGTAAGGGAAATCTGTTGTTGACTACATCTCAACCTTCCACTTGGGGTAACCATAGAGGGGCGAGAACTATATCCATCAACTCGTCATCAAGCAAATTTCTGGCGCCATTGCCAGGGACTCCAATCTTCAAGATAGGGAAGTTGCACACTATATTTTACCTTTGCTTTTAGTCTTGTTAGTTTGCTTTCTAGTTTTTGCTTTAGAGTCTTATACCAAAAGTCACAAAAAAATTAGTTGATTTGCTTTTAGTTGTCCTTTCTGCTTTGTCCAGCATGTTAGGGTTTGATGCTTTGAGGGAATCTGAGGTCCTAGATTTCCATCAAAGGAATGGAGAAAATATGAAGAAGGCTTGGGATAGAATTTCTCAAGCACATAAAATAATTATGCCTTGGATGCCTATCAAAATTGTGCTTAGAAAGTTTTATCGTGGCATTTTTATATGGTGTAAACACTCTCTTGATATTATAGCTGAAGGAGATTTTTTAGAGTGTGATGAGGCTAGAGCTCTTGATATTATACATGGTCTATATAATTACCTTGTTTATGATCGTGGGTTTGACACGATTATACATAGAATTTCTACCATTGAAATAAGAATAGATGCTCTAGACTTAAGAGCAAGAGAGAAACCCATGGTGGATAAGAAAAAGATTTTGAAAATAGATGATGACTGGGAGCCTTTTGTTAGAATTAGCATCTCTAACCAAGATTTCCTGCTTATTGTGATATTGGATCCATGGTTTCTACAATGCCAAAAGTTGTTTATGATTCTCTAAGCCTCTTAAACATGGACAATTTTTCATCTTATCATGAACATGCTAATGGGGATATTTCTGAGATCCAGGGAAAGGTAAAAGATGTCCAGGTTACATTCTCTAAAAGGGATGCAACGGTTGATTTCTTCATCATGAAGCCAAACCAAGGAAACATAGTGCTTGGAAGGGACTTCCTCCGAGCCATGAATGGCTTCATTGATATAGGTAAAGGACACATACGCTTACGTGGGAAAGCAAAAGGTACATACCCGTTCCCTAGGGAAAATAAGGATGAACTTGTTGAGGATCCGTTTGAAGGTTTTGATGATTCCAATGACTTTCGTGAATTTTGATCCTTCTTTCTGCATCATGCCTAGCTCAAAGGCATAAAAGAAAGCGCTTGTTGGGAGGCAACCCAATTTGTTTTTTGACTTTCAGTTTTAGTGGTCTTGATGCTTGGTACTACTGTAGCAACATCACTGTCTCTTTATTTTCAAGCTTTGTGCCAAGTTTTAGCCTCCGATTGCAAGAAAGTTCAAAAGTTGTGACATGCTGTCCAGAAACAGATTCTGTCTGCTTGACCGAAAAATTCACCAAAAATCACCATATCATCTTTTTGATCTAAATTGTTTTGACGGTATGCTCTATATAATTGTCTTTCTTGCGTCTGTTCCGAGTTTTTTGATTTGAGTTGCAGAAGTGCCCCGAAAAAATTATTTACTACGTGTTGTTCTGTTTTTCCGAGATTCTTTCCTGTTTTGCGTTTTCGTTGTTTTACAAATCTTAAGCTTGCTTTTTCTTTGCAAAAACCTTTTTGCAATCTTGAGAAACAGTAGCTCTTCCTGAAAATCTTTATTTCAAGTAGAGAATAAATTGTTTTATTATGGGCACTAACCACTCTAATCAGCTTGTGATGAGTTTCGCATGAAGGGAGTTTTCAAGTATGTGACGGAAGATGATGAGATCCAGGAGTGTCAAGCACTCAAGCTTGGGGATGCCCCCATGCAACCCTAGTAAATATTCAAGGAGACTCGATCGTCTAAGCTTGGGGATGCCCCCGTGCATCCCCTTCTCCATCAACAATCATCAGTTCGTCCTTCTACATGCTATATTTTTATCACTTCATAAGTTATGTGTTATGCTTGGAGCATCCCGCTCTTTACTTTTTAGTTTGTTTTAGTTTTGCTTGCTGCTCATAACAAGTTGGAACCTACCCTTCTTTGTTTGGGAGAGAAACACGCTCCACTCCACCCTAGAACACAACATAGGTTTTCATGCTTATCTTTTTGTGTGTTCTTTATCTTTTCATAGCTGCTGTCATGCTTAGCTCTTAGTCTTCATGATTTATCTTTTTAAGAGCTTTTATTTAGGTTGCTTTTGGAACTCTCTAGAGTTATCAAGCTTATCTTGTTTAGATAGTTGGCTTGTTGCACTGAGTTGTGTGTCTTGCATGAGTAGGTAATTGAGGTTGCTATTTAAGTATAGTAGTAACTTGCAGTAGTTTTGAGGTATTGATTTGAGTAATGTTTGGACTATTGGTGTCAAGATCTTGAGCCTATTAGTGATAGGTGTCGTATTTTGGGAAATTCGTGTGTATTTTCAAAAACTAAAAAAAATAGTTGAGAACTCTAGCTACTAGATGGATCGCTAACCTATGGAGGGGTCTGAATATATAGAATACCCTCACGTTATCATGGGTCGAGGATGCGCAAGGATAAACAAACCCCCAAGCACTCCTCCTTGGGGTACTTGTCTCTTTGTGAATCTCCTGACTAGATAGAGAGTTACCGATAATAAGTGCATGGGTTCTTCGGACTAATGCGAGTATTCCATTGTTTTCACTTCCACCATCGATATTTTGCTAGCCTCTTGGGTACCGTGCTTAACTAGTGGTCTGGGGATGAGTCAAAATAAGATTCCGAAGGAGACCAAGTGTGAAGTTTTAGTAGATTGAGTTCTCAATTAAACTATATAATATTTTTTTGCTCTAAACCCATCTCCCACTTCTTTCATGCAAACACCATTTGGAGACATCCGAGTCACGGACGAGAGCTCTTGCACCTTTATGTTCTTACTTTGCTATTTTCAATACTAAATATAGACTCTTGCTTGTTATTGTCTTGACTTAAATTGCATATCTTACTTGCTTTACTTTGAAGTTCTTATATGTGTGTTCGCATGTCACCACAAAAATTATTTGTGTTATCATTTACCTACTCGAGGACGAGCAGGAATTAAGCTTGGGGATGTTGATACGTCCCAAACATATCTATAATTTATGTTTGTTCCATGCTCTTTTGGGTGACTGTTATATGTTTTGCTTCACTTTTATACCTTTTTACACATATTTGGACTAACCTACTAAATCAGTGCACCATGTGCCAGTTTCTGTCTCCTGATGTGTTTTAGTTGGACGGACTTTACCCGAATTTTCAGAGCCCCAAAAATCCCGATAAAAATTTATAAAAATGAGTGTGACGGGAGCTTCATGAAGCACCAAGGTGGGCCAGAGAGGATCCAGGCCTCACCCAGAAGGCCAACTCACGCGGGGCCCCTCCTGGCCGCGCCACCAGGCCGCCTGGTTGGAGGGTCCACCCCCTGGCGCCATCCTTTGGCCTATATTTACTCCTCGGATGGAAAACCCTAAAGATATATCTAGAATCACGAATTTCTCCAACGTTCCGCCATCGTAGCGCTTTTGAGATCGGGAGCGCGAGAAGACCTCTTCCCGGCACCCTGCCGGAGGGAGGATTGACCTCCGGGAGCTTCTCCACCACCATGGACGCTTCCTGGACATGTCGTGAGTAGTCCTCCTTGGACCATGAGTCCATGACCAATAGCTACGTGATGTCTTCTCTCCAATCTTGTGCTTCAATGCTAAGCCCTTGTGAGCTTCCCAGCATGATCAAGGCATCTATGTAATTTACCTGCTCTTGTTATGCTGAGTTTGCTGGGATCCGATGGATTATGAGATTATGTTCAGATTGTGATGAGTTATATATTTGGTTCTCCTTTTATATTATCTTCTTGAGTAATTCATGCATCTTCTCCATTGCTTTTTATTGCTTTGGCCAAGTAGTAGATTGTGACTCCAAGAGGGAGCGTTATGCATCATTGTGGGTTCATGCCCCCTGATGTCTAGCTTGAGTGATAGAAACATGAGACTAGGGGATGTGTTGTTGCCACCAGGGAGAAAACAACGGTGCTTGTAACCATGGTTGCAAGGATTGTTTACCTTACGCAAAGTTCGTTAATGCAGTTATTCGTTGCTTTGAGTTTACACTTTGGGTGGGGCTCACAACTTAATACTAGCAGCATGTTCTGGATAGATATCTCAAGGTGGATGATTAATGAGTAGATGTTGATGGATAAACGATCTACTTGTCTTGGCGTACTGCCCATTACTTTTGAGCCTCTAACTTTCTTGTAGCATGATTAGCATTGCGGTGCGTTTATAATTCTGTCAATTGCCCAGCTATAATTTGTTTACCCAGCATAGTTGTTTATCGTCTTTTGGGAGAGAGACATCACTAGTGAACATCATGGGACTCTGGTCCATATTTCCACCATTGTTTACACCTCCACTATTTATTGATTTTATTTACTTTTTCATTGCAATCACTATCGATATTCCCGCTTGTGTTTTGATCCTTTGCAAACTACAAGGCCGGAGAGATTGACAACCTCTCTGAACTCGTTGGGAGCAAAGTTATTTGTTGCGTGTGCAGGTCCACGTCTTTTGCTAGCACGAGAACAGCGGACACCTACTTGTTGATCCTCGGAGTCCTCCTGGTTCGATAAACCTTATAGTCCCCATGTAAGGGAAATCTGTTGCTGACTACATCTCAACCTTCCACTTGGGGTAACCAACGAGGGGCGAGAAGTATATCCATCAACTCTTCATCAATATTCATCGTATAACTCAAACTCCTCAGCGACTTGTACTGCGTGTGTACACTTACAAACACATTACTCTCTTAACCTATAAGTCTTCAAATCACCAAAATTACTAATGGCACTAGATGCACTTACAATCTCCCCCTTTTTGGTGGTTGAGGACAATTAGGTTAAGTTTTCAACGGGGATAAAAATATGAAGTGTAAATACTGAGTTTGAGGAATTTGAAATTAAGAAACCGAGAGACTCCCCCTGAAGATGTGCATATTTTGAGGAAATTGATTTGCACACCAGATGCACCTTGATGATTTATATCATGGAGATCTCCCCCTCTTTCTTGTAAATCATGCATACATTTGACATATAATATGAGGAATTTGAAAATGCATGATGAAATATGGTGTCTGATGAATTTCAGCATGCCTGCCTTAATAGAATTTGAGGAATAATCATGCGAAGAAAAATGTCTAAAAGAGTCAGAGCACCATCGGGCTTAACTTACAACTCATTACAACAAACACTTCAGAAGAGCCAAGAGTTTGTAACTTAATGAAGTTTATAAGCCCCAAAATAGATCCCGCTTGAAGACTAACTCTTAGATTTATCCCCTTTATCATCCAGTGACGAAAAGGGACAAAACTGAGGACTAACGCCATTGAAGAAATTCACTTCTTGGTTGACGTAGAGGCGTGAGGATTCTTGGAGACAGGCTTATTCCTTGGACCAGTCGTAGTGTCTTCTGGTTCTTCATCTGATTCAGCAGTGCGAAATGAAGAAAAAGAACTGTCCTCCAAGTCAGGAACTGGAATTGGCTTGAATTTCTTCTTTGGAGGCCACGACCAGTCAAAGTCTTGAATAAATTCCAATTCCTCAAGTTCCTCTTGAGTCTTCAGATGAGACAAGGTGGCCCAAGTGCGATCAAACACCTCATGAAGATAATAGTGTTTTTTCTTCACAACATTATGAGTTTTGTTGAGGGTTTTCACAATGGCACCAAACTAGCATTTCAACCACTTGTGATTGCAATCGACCTTTTGATGAAGACTGAGGAGTAGCTCTCTGTTATTCATCACTCTAGGGGCAGTTGGGCTTGGAACATCTTGAGTAGCAGTGCCATCATATGAAGAACAGGAATTTGCCTTGCGAAATTGGCTATCAAGGGGCCGATTTCCTTCATCAATTGTAGACTTTCCTTTGCCTTCAACAGGTTCAAATGATTTCTTGATGACTTTGATAGGCGGCAGATATCCGAGGTGATTCTGAAAATCAGCTTGATAGTTGATGCCTGACCTATTTCTGATGAATCTCATAATCCAAGGAGCATAAATCTTCAACTCAAATGGCGACAAGGCATTGTCAGCCAAAGTCCTCAACAAGAAATCATGAACATTCATAGGTATGCCATGGATGACATTGAACAAGATATTCTTCATGATGCCCATGACATCTTCTTCATCATCATGCCCTTTGATAGGAGCAATGGCATAAGACAGGATTCTGTACACTGTTCTGGGTTCATACTTCAAGTCCTGTACCAGAAATTGAGTCCTCGGGGGTTGGTCCTTGGCCAAAGGCTTCATGAGTACTTCCATTAGCTTGTTGGGCAGTTCTCGTTCATCATACATCAGAACTGCATCCTCTGAGGGAACTGAAATTGGAAGAGCTCGAAGCAATTCAGTGGCAGGAGCTTTGTAGTGCGTGTGTTGAGTCATCCAATCCAAAACCCAAGTGTTGACATCCTTTGGGTCGCCAAAGATGTGCAGTGTGGCGTAGAATTGAAGAATGATGCCAGTGTTCCAATCTGTGATGTCAGTATAGAAAGGCACTAAACCAGCTTTGTAAAGAACGTTGAGGATTGGAGCAAAGCAAGGTATTTCCTCCATATCATAGTGAGGAATATGGGTATGCTGAAATATCTTGTCCAGAACTTCCTGTGTCTGATGCGAAGCTTGTCATATGGATTTTAGCCAGTGAAGTACATGCGTTCTTCATATAATGCCTCTTTCTGAAATTTGGCCTTTTGGAGAAAGGCTGATTTTGCTGCGGTTGAAGATTGTGGTGCCATTCTTGAGGAGTAGCCACTACCATTGTTGTTTCTGTGTTCACCACAACAATAGCGGTTTCAGTGTTGGGCGCAGTAGCATTTTCTTCAGTTTGAGCATTTTCCTCAGTTGGAGGATTCTCTTCAGATTGAGGAATTTGCTTTTTGGAGGAGGCAGTTGCAGTATTCGTCGTTGCATTGTCTTCAGCTGATGCAGCTGATTCTTGAGCAGATTCCTCACGAATGCTTCTTCCATCAGAACCAATGAGAATCTCAGTTGCAGCAGGAGTTGGAGGGATTTAGGTTGACCTTGGTGAGCGAGGATGAGTTTCTTCCCAGAAATCATCATGGATTACTGGTGTGTTGCACCCAATGTCATCATCACCCACTTGTTCGTCAATAGTCTTTGGAGGAGTGGTGGACTGGGGAATATCATCTATTTGTATTTCCTCATCCATTACTTCATCATCTTCAGCATCATTCATTTCTTCATCTTCTTTAGGAATGACATAGTCAACTCTGAAGGGAACGGCCATATATGATGGTGCTACATTCACAGGAGTAGAATCCACCAGGGCTGATCAAGATTCTATCTGAGTGATCTTCAAATGTTTGGCCTCTGAGGATTCTCAGGTCGTGGAAGCTTTTCTCTTTTTGGCTTCTTTTTTAGCCGCTTCGGTTTTCTTCACATCTGATGCAGACGGAGTCACTTTCTTCACCTTTGAGGGTTGCACTGCAGGGACAATTTCATCAGGCACTTGTTCAGTGTTAGGCCTGGCAGTTTCTATAGCTGGAGCAGTTTCTTTAGCTGGAGTATTTTTAGGAATTTCCTGAGCAGCAGGTTCATCAATTTCATCTTCCTCAGGTAGCTGAACAGTATAGCTTGGCTGAGGTGGTGTTTGTTGCTTTGGAGGGGCGGTTCTCTTGTTGTATTCATCAACAACAGCTGTTGCGGCCTTGATGAATTTCACTTTTACGCCTTGACGATCAGAGTGATGACTTGTATACTTATCTGTGAGGGTTTTTAGTTCAGCCTGAGTTGATACAAGTGCTTCAGGAGTCAGGTTGAGGACATTCTGCGTGAGGAATTTCTCCTTTTTAATTTTGGTAGCCCTAGCTTGCTTGGCTTGCTGCTCTTTCCACTTTGCTTCATTGATAAAAGTATCCACCATATGGCTGACACCGGGGGGAAGCTTTAAGTCATCAACCGGTGTGTTTGGATCTTCATACCAGAGGTCGATGAAGTCCAGCAAAATCTTCGGATCCATAACTAGAGGAATGGAGCTGCCGGAGGCTTGTGCAACACGTTCCTGTTTGTTTCTGATGATTGCTTCGAGTGTTTCATCATCAAATTATTCACTTCCTTATGATGCGGAAGGAACGTTGATGACTTTGCTAGAACTTGGCCTGATGCCTCTACCAGCAGTCATTTTAGTCTTCAATAGAGTGGGTGAAGACTTTGCAGCAGAGCTAGTGACAGATGGCACTCATGAACTTG
This sequence comes from Hordeum vulgare subsp. vulgare, assembly GCF_904849725.1. Lineage (NCBI taxonomy): Eukaryota > Viridiplantae > Streptophyta > Magnoliopsida > Poales > Poaceae > Hordeum > Hordeum vulgare. The sequence goes on along the minus strand of NC_058523.1, from coordinate 191,762,918 downwards.
ATTGTGCAGGTTGAAACTTAATCAGCTACTTCTGTTGTGGGGGTGAAGGCTATGGTGCTATTGAAGATTTTGCTGTCGTTGCAGCATTTTGAGACAATTGCACTTTTGGCACTATAGTTGACACTTTGGGTTCCTTCAGCAAAGTCTTCTTCTGAGAAATTGTTGTAGCAGAGGCCTCAATAGCTGAAGAAGTGGCTACAGCAGCAGAATCCTCATTGAATTTCTTCACAGCTACTTCTGCCTTCTTCTGTAACTTAGACAAATATTTGCCTTTCTCATCTAGGTAATCCTCAATAGTTTATACACTTGACGGATGAGCGACTTGTTGATCACCCTATGGAGGCCTTTTGCAAGGTGGCTTGAGGTCGAATTTCTTCGCATATTTTGGAGTCGCATATCTGTACTCCTTCCACTCCTTAGCCCACCTGCGATCAATCTTCTGAAGCCTTATCTTGTGCTTCACCATGGTTTCTTTGCCATGAATTTCCTCATCAGGAGTACAATAATCAGCATATATGTCTTCGGGTATTTCAAATATTGTATTATGTTCCATCTTCTTTCCTCCTTTCTCCTTCGGATCATCCTCCATTTTCTTCAACTGAGGCTTTTGCTGAGGAATCTGAACTCTTGATGAATCTGAAGACACAGGTAAATTTTTGTTCAAGGAATGTTGCAAATGAGTTAAGTTGATTAAAACCTAGAGATTCATCAGCTGCCATTTTTGTACCTATGAAGAGAGTATAGGTGCGAAGAATTTGGGGAGGTCATATGCGTTCTCAGATTTGAAGAAATTGAAAAAAATTAGAAATTCAGGAATTTGACCACTAAGTTGAGGAATTTGACTAAGCATTCTAATCTTGGGTTCCAGAGTTGTGCAGATTCGAGAATTTACACAATTGAGGAATCTCATGAAGAATTTTAGTGGCTTAGTGAAATTCATCAAGTGTTTAAGGAATGAGTGTGCTTAGCTGACAGACTCTGTGAGGAAAAAACAAATTTCGTGAGTCTAAAGTGAATTAAAATATCAACACATGCAGTAAAATAGGATTTTATTTACCCTGTGCGAAGAATACGAAGAGCTGGAGCAGTAAAAGAGAGAAGTTCCTCGGTTCAGATCTTGAGCGCCCTAACTTGGCAACTGAAATCAGCTACGGCGGCAGCGGAGGACGATTTTCCACGGTCGGCATGAGTCGGGCGATAGCGAGGGCAAGGCAATGAAGCTTTTCCTCATCGACGAAAGGATGCTAGCGGTGGCGCTAGGGTTGAGCTCGAGCGGAGAAGACGAGAGGACGCAGAGTTTTGACTGAGGGGGGTAAGGGCCTATTTATAGCTTAGGTGAAAAATGTTCGAACGAAACTTTCGGACCGAAGTGCCCTTGCCCCTTCTTCTCCGCATGACACGTGGTGCCCACTACTGAAGCGGTGGAGTTCGTGGTTATCCGATCGTGAGAAGTGGGTCCAGTAACTGTGTAATGTTATAAAAACATTTTTTGAATTTTTGAGGATTTTGTTGCAAAGTCCTCAGCTGACAAGAACACAGTGAGCATTTTGAACAAGTGTCAAGTAGAACGCATACGAAGAACTGAGAATAGACTGGATTGAGCTTAGCATAGAGGGGATTCGGGTCCGATCACATTAATTTAGATGAAATATCAAATTGAAGACTGAGCTATAAGTGAATGCTTTTGAGCACTTTGAAATCTCAGTCTATATATATATATATATATATATATATATATATATATATATATATATATATATATATATATATATATATATATATATATGCAACTGAAAATCATCAAACGTTTTCAAGAATTTGAAGATTTTGAGAATTTGATGATTTTGTGACAAAGTGTCAGATTGATGAATTTCAACTTTGAACAAAAACAGCTTGAAGAATTTGAAAGTTGGGTTGTGGCGTGACCCACCGTATAGGAATGATGATTTCAAGCACCACGTACAATTGTCGTAGGGCCCTGAGAACAAAATTCTTCATTAATTTCTTCACACTAAGAGTGATATTCTTCATTGATTGAAGAAAATCGATTCCTTGATTGTTGCACATCTAAGTCATCAATTTTGCATAAGTGTTAGGATGTGTGCATGTTTTCACAAAACATTTGAAGAATCTAGGATATTTAGCTAATAACCGCAACTTGCAAAACCTTCTCTCATCCAAGCCTTTGTGAAGATATCAGCTAGTTGATCGTCAGTCTTCACATGGTCAATGATGATATTTCCCTTCAGGACATGGTCACAAAGAAAATGATGACGAATCTGGATGTGCTTAGTCTTCGAGTGTTGTACTGGGTTTAGGCGATCTTGATTGCACTCTCATTGTCACAGTAGAGGGGCACATTCTTCATGTTGATGTCGTAGTCTCTGAGGGTTTGCTTTATCCATAGCAGTTGAGCACAGTAGGATCCAGCAGCAATGTACTCAGCTTCCGCACTGGAGAGAGAAACACAGTTCTGCTTCTTTTAGGACCAGCAGACTAATGATCTTCCGAGTAAATGGCATGTGCCTGATGTTCACTAGCGATCCACACGGTCACCAGCATAATCAAAATCAGAATATCCAACGAGGTGAGATTTGAGCCCTTGGGGTACCATAATCCTAGTGTTAGTGTGTGGGCTAAGTATTGAAGAATATGTTTCACATCCTTATGGTGTGATTCCTTTGGTTTTGCTTGAAAACGAGCACAGATGCAAACACTAAGCATTATATCTGGCCTAGATGCACATAGATACAATAGAGAACCAATCATCGAGCGATATACCTGCTGATCGAAATCTTTTCCATTTTCGTCAGTGCAGAGGTGGCCGTTGGTAGGCATAGGAATATTGGCGCCTTTGCATTCATGTATGTTGAATTTCCTCAGAACGTCCTTGAGTTATTTCTCCTGAGATATGAAGATGTCGTTGCGTTGTTGACGAATTCGAAGACCTACGAAGAATTTCAGCTCCCCCATCATAGACATATGATATTCTTCACTCATCATGTAAGCAAATTCATCATTGTAACGTTTGTCAGTACAACCAAAGGTAATGTCGTCGAGATATATTGGGCACACAAATAGTTCATTGTCATAGGATTTTTTGAAAAGAGTTCGATCGAGTGAACCAGGTCTGAAGCCTTTCTTCATGAGGAATTCCTTCAATTTATCATACCACGCCTGAGGGGCTTGCTTGAGGCCATAGAGTGCCTTTTTGAGTCTGAAGACTTTGTCGGGATGCTTTGGATCCTCAAAACCTTAGGGTTGAGAAACATATACTTCTTCCTCAAGCTTACCATTGAGGAATGCACTTTTCGAATCCATTTGATAGAGTAATGTTATGACGATTAGCATAAGCAAGTATGAAAAGGATCGAGATGGACCTAGAGGGGGGTGAATAGGTACAAATCCAAATTTTAATAATTACTTAGCAATTTTAGGCTAAAGTGCGGAATATAAGTGTAAGCCTAATAATTGCTATGACAAAGAGTAAGCTATTGGGAGTGAAGCAAGGCAAGCGGTAAACAATAAGCAAATACAAGTATGTAATAAGGATTAACACAAGTAGAGAGTTAGGGTTAGGAATAACCGAATCTCTGAGAGAGACAAGGATGTATCCCGATGTTCACTTCCTTGGAGGGAAGCTACGTCACCGTTAGAGGGGCGGATGTTACCACGAAGGCACACCAACGCCACGAAGGCTCACCCTATTCTCCCTTTGAGATAACTCCACGAAGGCGTTTCTCAACAACTAGTGGTAAGCCTTGAGGTGGCTTCCAAACCTTCACAAACTTTCCGAGGGATATCACAATGGTTTGATTCCTCTCCGAAGACTCCTACCGCCTAGGAGTCTCCAACCTCCAAGAGTAACAAGATCACGGGGATTGCTCAAAACTTGCTCAAATCACAAATCACTTTGGTGGGAAGGAGGAGAGGGAGACGATCTATCTTTTGATTGGAACAACACTCAAAAGGACTCACAAATGCTCTTGGGATCTAGGATTTGGTGTAGACAAGAGTGAGTGAGAGGAAAGGTGTTCTTGGGTGTATCTTAGCTGTGTTCAACACCCTTTCACGAGGTGGGAGAAGAGTATTTATAGTGTGGAGTGAAATCCAGCCGTTGGAGGTGCAATAAGTCACACAGGGTCCGGACGTCCGACACTTGTCAGAAGTCCGGGCGTCCGTGAGGGGCCGGACGTCCGACGGATCTCGGATGTCCGAGACCTGTAGGCATGACTGGAACTCTTCTGAATTCATCAGCGGCCGAACGTCCGGAGAAGTCCGAAAGACCGTGTTATACAGCACAATTTCTACTGGTGGTGACTTCCGGATTTCCGATGGGTGTCGGACATCCGGCGCTCGGACGTCCGGAGGGAGCCGGATTTCCGATATATAGTGCACAAATACTACTGGTGTTGACTTCCGGATTTCCGGAGCTTGGCCGGACGTCCGGCCCTCTGACGTCCGGAGGAAGCCGAATTTCCGAGATATAGGCCTTACAAACTACTGGTGTCTGGCTGCGGATTTCGGAAGCCAGTCGGACGTCCGGCCCTAGGACGTCCGGAGGGAGCCGGATGTCCGAGGTAATTGGACATATATTGAATTGTAGACAGTGGACAGTATGTGGTGTTTGATATGGTTGTAGAGATGTGGTATGAGCAAGTTTATCGCAAAGCCTGTGATCCCCTCTTAATAGTGCGGGATCCCTATACTCAATATCAGTAAACTCAAAAGACTATTCTACAGCATCTCTTCTTAATCCCGAGTCTTCTCGAAATATAAATCATCAATCTTTCCAGGTAACCTTTGGCACATAAATCTTAATCTACTAAAGTACTTGCCATCCTGAGATACACTCAACAAATAGGATTAGTTTCCTATGTATGTGTTGTCATTAACACCAAAAGACAATTAGGGGCATAGCATGCACTTTCAATCTCCCCCTTTTTGGTAGTTGATGACAACATATACATAGGTCTCAAAAAATATTAACCATACATTATAGTCTAGGAGATATTTAGTACGGAGCTCCCCCTTAGGATATGCATGATAAAGAAATCAAAGCTCCAAATGGATCAACATGGAAGGATAATAGATCATCATAGAAATAAATGAGCAAGATATAATAGTCTATGATGATATCATAGCAAATCACAACCATTCATAAGTAGCCATACATGAGTTTTATCCATTACATTAAATCTCCAAAGACTAAAAATGACGAGAATAAAAATTTAACTACGATACATTACTCCCCCTTTGGCACCAAGTACCAAAAAGGGAGCCATCAAGAGTACCAACCAAACTGAGAGCTCATCACCATCATCATCAGCATCATCAGCCAAACCACTGCCCCCAGCCTCGTCAAAGAACTCAGACCACTCAGGACCAGAAGGGAAGCCAAAATCAATGGAAGGAGCAGCGGGAGGGGCCTCATCATCACTCACATCAAGAGCGCCCGAGGCTCTCAGACGAGCCTTGAGGGCATTCTGGGAGGAAACTAAGCGGGAAACCACATCATGGGTTTGACCACACTGAAAGGAAACGTGGTTAGTAAGTGCCTGGATGAAAGGAGCATGAGGAAAGGCTCGCTTGTACTGAAAGCTAGCAAGCCGAATCTCATGCCATAGGAAATGGGGCACATTGATTTTGCTCTTGGGGTTCTCGAACAAGTGGTACATGATGTCGATACAATAGCCACTGCAAGAACCCTTCTCACCCATCTTGGGATAGATGGTGCGGATGACACACTGAAAGATAATGAAGAAAGATGAGCGCCAGATGGATACCTGGTTAAGGTCCTTCAGGTGCTCATCCTCATCAAGCTCACGTAGTGGTTTGAGGAGGTGTCCACACACGTCAATAGTCTTAGGCGCATGATTAGGATCATCCTTATGTATTTTATAACCGGAATGGGGAAAACCCAGTGCGGCAACAAAAGTAGCATAAGTGGCTTTGAAGCGAACGTCAGAGGTGATCCAGGTGACAGTGTTGTCGGAGCCAAAATGACATGTGGCATAGAACTAGTGAATGGCAGCAGCATTATAGTCGCAATGAAAAAGCAAACGGGGCAGCAAGCCCCGATGACTCAATAAGCTCAATGGAACCCGGATATTTCGCCGGGTGCTTGCGAATATGCTCAACATCAATGTAAAGATGATTAGATAACCCCTTAGGAACTATGACGGTGGAAAAGATGTCCGCCTGGACGTTTGTGCGAAAATGTGAATCCGTAGAATCACTGCCGACCTCGTATTGATTTACGTCGCGGCGGAAAGTAAGATAGGAAGTTGCCCCGAGTGTGGTGAAGTTTGTGATATTACGACCTAACGTGGTGGGAGGCTCTAAGGAGATGCGGCGAGCTTCACCTTCAGGCTGGGCAGGAGGCGGTTGTGGCATGTAGGATGCCATGCGAGACCCGAGCTTGGACCTTCGAGCGACGGGTTGAGGAAGTTCCTCCGCGGCAAGCTCCTCCTCGAAGTCGAGGTCAGCATCATCAGACGGCGAGGGAGACGGTGAACGCCGGGGTGGAGAACGCCGGGCAGCCCGTTTGAAGGGACGGTGTGGCTCATACGATTCCAACCCCGTGTTCATAGGGGTGCGAGAGGATGAGCCGGCCACTGTCTTCCGAGCGGTGTGCTTGGTCTTGCCCATGAAGCCCTACGCGGATGAAAAATCCCCAAATGAGGAACGAACATGGAGATACATGGGAGAAATCAAATCCAACGCGAAAAGAGATGGAGGAGCGACCTGAGATGGATCCCGTGAAGAATACGGAGGGATAAGTAGGGGATCCGCGGAGGGAATCGGCTCGATCTCGAGGATGGCGGCGCTGGGGAGGAGCTCCTCGAGCAGTTCCCAAGGCTGGCGGCGGCGGCTGGGGGAAAAGGGGCGCTGGGGATTAGGGCAAAAGCCCAGCCCCGCGCCCAGCTTTATATAGGGGCCCCGAGGCGTCGGACGTCCGAGAGGCGTCGGACGTCCGGAGGTCGTTCTTGCGTCGGACGACCGACACTGGTCGGACGTCCAGAGGAGGTATTGCCGTGTCGGACGTCCGAGAAGCGTCGGACGTCCGGAGGATGTTCTGGCGCCGGACGTCCGAGATGAGCCGGACGTCCGAGAGAGAGAGGAGAGGGGAGAGGCCAGTTCTAGTAATTTTTGTTTTGGTGATGATGACTTGCATGGTATATATATATATATAACAAACTATGAGCACTGTTTTCCTAGAAGCGTTACATGCATGAAATGATCTGTGCGTACGTTGTAAGCTTAAAATCACATAGAATTACGACGCACTCCCCCTAAATATATGCGCACATCAAGACACAACCATAATGTGAGTGTATGTATGTGTGCAAGATTTCAAGATATGTTGTCAAGCTCCAAGATACCAAGTTCACGCCTAAGTTGACAGAACCTAGCTACCCTAAGTGGCTTGGTGAAAATGTCGGCAAACGTCATGCCGGTACCCACATGGGTAATATCAATGTCACCCTTTTGCACATGGTCTCTCAAGAAATGATACCTAATATCAATATGTTTTGTGCGAGGGTGATCAATGGGGTTTATGGAGATCTTTATGGCACTTTCATTATCACAGAGAAGAGGAACGTGTCGATACGTGATACCATAATCCTTCAGTGTTTGCCTCATCCATAGCAATTGAGTAGCACAGCTTGCGGCTGCAATATATTCGGCCTCGGCCGTAGAGAGAGAAACACAGTTCTTCTTCTTTGAGGACCAACTTACCAACGAGCGTCCAAGAAACTGACATGCACCGGAAGTGGATTTCCGTCCCACTTTATCACCGGCCCAATCCGCATCAGAATACCCAATAAGATCAAACTTTGCATCCTTAGGGTACCATAAGCCTAACTTTGGGGTGTGAACAAGGTATCTAAGAATGTGCTTAACCGCCGTGTGATGGCTTTCGATAGGGGAAGCTTGAAATCTAGCACATATTCCTACACTTAACAAGATGTCCGGTCTAGATGCGCAAAGGTAAAGCAGCAAACCAGTCATGGAGCGATAAGTAGATGGGTCAAAAGGAATACAGTTTGAGTCTTCATTTAGAACTACATCGGTGGCCATGGGTGTCTTCATTGGTTTAGCATTTGTCATATCAAATTTCTCAAGAATGTCCTTCAGATACTTAGTTTGAGACAAGAAAATCCCTTCTTGAAATTGTTGTATTTGAAAACCAAGAAAGAACTTCAAGTCCGTGTTGAGTGACATCTCAAAGGTCTTGGTCATGGAGGCCGCAAACTTCTTGCACAAATGGATGTTAGGGGAACCAAAAATGATGGCATCTACATAGATTTGGCATAAGATCAAATCACCATTTTCCCTCTTAGTAAAAAGAGTGGGGTCGATCACCCCCACCACAAAGCCATCATCGAGTAGGAACTTCTTAAGATGATCGTACCAAACACGGGGTGCTTGTTTAAGACCATAAAGTGCCTTGTGAAGTTTATATACATGGTCTTTGTGATGAGGGTCAACAAACCCAGGTGGTTGTGATACATATACCTCTTCTTGTAGAGGACCGTTAAGAAAAGCACTTTTCACATCCATTTGATGCAAGGTAAAACCATTGAAAGCAGCATAGGCCAATAAAATGCGAATGGACTCAAGACGAACAACACGGGCGAAAGTTTCACCAAAGTCCAAACCTTCAACTTGGGACTACCCCTGTGCTACTAACCTTGCCTTGTTGCGTAGGACAGTCCCGTTCTCATCTTCCTTGTTCTTGAAAATCCATTTAGTTCCAATGACATTATGTTCCTCAGTTGGTCGTTCTACCAATGACCATACTTCGTTGCGTGTGAAACTGTTTAGCTCCTCTTGCATAGCAAGTAGCCAGTCATTGTCACATAATGCATCCTGAACCCTGTGTGGCACGGTACTAGAGACAAACGAAAAGTGAGCACAAAAGTTTGTTAATTGTTTACGAGTCACTCTACCTTCCGATACGCCTGTGAGGATTTGATCAATATCAACACGACCGGCCACACGTGGCATGATGGAGGTCAAGGTTTCACGAGGTTCAACTTCGTTTCCATCATCAATGTCCTCAACATATGGATCCTTTATGTACGGAGGAAGGTATTCCTCTTCGTGTTGCACCTGTTGAGGTTCATCATCAAGCATACCCATACTTTGGTCTACCTCTTGAAGATCAACTTGTTCTTGAGTGTCATCAGGGTGAGAGACATGTTCTCCCACTTGATCCTCAACAACTGGCATGATGGGTGTGCTAGTATCTTGTGGAGGTACGGGCAGTGAACTGTCTTGAGGATGTGAGACGTTCTCATCATCTTCATCATCATCATGGGGTCTTTGTTCCATAGGCAGAAGTGCACCTACACCCATGTTTAAGATATCTTGTGGGGAGTCTTCTTCACCTGCAATATTTAGATCAATTTGCTCCCCATGGGAGCGGTTAAATTCATCAAACGTCACGTCACAGGTTTCTATAACACATCCATTGGATTTGTTGTAGACTCTGTAGGCGTGAGAGTTTGACCCCTAGCCAACAAAAATCCCCTCAGTTGTTTTGGATTGAAATTTCCCTAACCGTTCCCGTTTGTTGAGGATGAAGCATTTTCATCCAAACACACGAAAGTACTTAACATTGGGCTTGTTCCCAGTTAGGAGCTCATATGGAGTTTTCTCCAATATTAATCGGAGGAAGAGCCGGTTTGATGCATGACATGCTGTGTTGACGGCCTCAGCCCAAAAGCTATGTGGTGACTTGTATTCATCTAACATGGACCTTGCCATTTCCACAAGTGTCTGGTTCTTCCTTTCGGCCACACCATTTTGTTGGGGAGTGTAAGGTGCGGAGTACTGATGTTCAATCCCCTCATCACTCAGAAATTCTTCTAGGGTGTAGTTCTTGAACTCAGAGCCATTATCACTTCTTACTGCCTTAATGTCCTTGTCAAACTTCCGCTGGGCTTGTTTGGCAAAATCAATGAAAGTGACCTTCGTCTCGTCCTTGGACTTGAGAAAGAACACCCATGTATATCTTGAGTAATCATCAACAATGACTAGGCCATACTTTTTCCCTCCAAGACTTGCCCATGAAGGAGGCCCAAATAGATCCACATGAAGGAGCTCTAACGGCCTCGAAGTGGATACAACGTTCTTGGGTGGATGTCTTTATTGATGTTGCTTCCCAGCTATGCATGCACTGCACACACGATATTTCTTAAAAGATACATTTGTTAGTCCAAGAATGTGATTACCGTTTAAGAGATTTTGAAGATTTTTCATGCCAACATGGGCGAGCCGGCGATGCCACAGCCATCCCATGTCGGCCTTGTCCATTAGACAAGTTGTATGGAAAGTGCTCTCTTTCGAGAAATCAACTGTGTAAAGGTTGCCATCCAACTCTCCAACAAAAGCCACTTCAAGAGTGTCTCTCTTAAAGACTTTCACATCCGTTAGTCCAAATAGTGTGTCATAACTGACGGAAGCCAATTGGCGAACTGAAAGTAAATGATATTGAAGAGATTGGACAAGCATGACATTTGCAATAGACATGTCATTAGTGATTGCAACCTTGCCCAACCCAATTACCTGCCCTTTCGACCCTCCACCAAATACAATGCTCATGTATGGTCGAATGGCTTGCATGAAGTCATAGAGCAAGTTACTATCTCCGGTCATATGATTGGTGCATCCACTGTCGATCACCCATTTTGCTCCACCGGAGAAAATAGCCTGTAAAGAATTTAGAATTGGTTTGAGGTACCCATTTTGTCATGGGGCCTTTCACATTAGTTACAAGAGTCTTAGGGACCCAAATAGCATAGAATTTAAATGCATTACGGGGACCAACGAATTTAGCATAGACTTCTCCTTCCTTTGATTTGTGTAGTACATAGGATGGTGGCATGAATTCGGTTGTCTTGTTGTGAGTATACGGACCCCTAGTGGCCGATCCACTCACAACCTTACCTTTCTCCGTGTGTCCCTCTGGTACAAATATTTCCTTAAGAGGAGTGGTACACTTCAGAGGAGATGCACTTTTCTTGGCAGTGCTTGGGTTAAACCCAAGCCCTTCCTTGGCGACACCTCCATTGTGTCGACTTAAGATCTCATTGAGAGTCTTTTGTCCTTGTGCACATGTCATGAGACCTCTGTCTAGCTGTGCCCTTAACGAACAGTTTTCCTCAAGGATAGATGTCAGTTCACTACTAGGGTTAGTAGTGCAGGTATCAACATTGATAATAGATGAGGAGTAGGCCTTAGCTAGAGTGTCAAGATAAGTGACCTTAAGTGCCTCAAAGCTCTTTGTAAGAACAGTGAGTTTCTCTTCCTTGTCTTTGAGAGACAAGGATAGACGCTCACAGTCCTTAGAAAGAGAAGCATGAGAGTTCACAAGTCGGTCTTTATCATTTAGTAATTCTCTGCACACATTTTCAGCCTTTTTCAAGGAGGCAAGATCATTAGCATGTTTATCAAGGTTTTCACCTACTTTTGAACATAATGCATCATTTTGTGCTTCCTCATAAAGGACTTTCTGCTCAAGGAGTTCATTTCTCTCCTTCTCCTCACTGACGAGGGTTTCGAGTTCCTTGATGGTATTGGTCTGCTTACTCACCATTTCCATAAGTATGCAAAACATAGTGAGCTTCTTTCCTTTAAGAGAGCACATAAATTTGTTCATTTTAGCAAACATGGGGTGATCTAAATCATTATCCTCATAATGATCTTCCGCATCAAGATACTCATCAGAAGGGGTAGAAACTAGACTGAAAGAGTTTAACCATGGGGTTACCTTAACCTTATCATGGGAGCTTTGGTCTTCCCCATCTCCCATGGCAGTCTTTGCCATCAAACACTTGTGAGCGTTGCCCTTGTAGTCTTTCATATAGTTGTAGTGAACAACATCACCACTTTTGTTGACTAGCCTCAAGGTACTCTCTGTATCTTGAGCTACTCCGGCAACTCCACCAACATCTTCTGGATCTGATTCTTCTTGAGCAACCATTGCTCTTCCATCTGTCCTCTTGGACTTGGAGTTCATAGGGTTTGGTAACTTCTTCTTTACAAAGGTATTTGGAAACCTTGGTTTATCTTCTCTCTTCTCATAAGGGCAGTCGTTGGAGAAGTGGTTGGTTTCCTCACAGTTATAGCATTTCCTTACCTTCTTCTTTGGAAATCTTCCCTTGAACTTCCCTGCACTGAACTTCTTCACAAAGAGAGCAATGTCCTCAAACGATGGGCTTTCATCAGAGTCAACATCATCACCATCTTTACAATCATCATCACCTTCTTCCTCTTCACTTTCTTCTTTGTCATACTCATGCTTGGCTTTCAAAGCAAGATTGATCTTTGATGTTGAAGTGTCATGCATGGCTAGGTGCTTTGTTGCATTTGCCTTTGACTCTTCAAATAATTGGAAAGTGGATATGATGTCATCCGGAGTCATTTCTTTGAAAGCATGATGCTGTCTCATGTCCCATACCATTTGATGGTGATATGGAGCAAGAGCGTGAAGTAACTTGTCCACAAGAAATCTCTTGGTCAGATTGAAACCGTCTTGCGTCTTGTCACAGTCACATGACTCAATGTCTGCGGCGAGAGTCATGAGCCATTCTAGTAGTTGCTTGGGAGATTCACCCTTTTCCATACAGAAATTCTGTAATTGCCCCTTGGCAATTTCATATTGAGCAAGCCGAAGAGTGGAGGTACCATTCTTGGTCCTTATGATGTTGTCCCACAATTCCTTGGCACTTGTGATGTGAATGTAAAGTCTTCGTTGCTTGTCATTCATTCCCTTTCTTATGCACATGATCGCAGTGTCATTGAGATGCTTGTCATAAGTTTCTCTGGGCGTGAGGCATCTTGGATCAACAGGATTGTACCCATGCTCGAGGATGTCCAGCATCTCATCATTGGCGTACCTAAGATGATCCTGCATACCAACTCTCCACAAAGCAAAATCGGAATTGTCATCAAGCAAGGGAGGTTTTCCTCCAGGATTGTACTTAGGTTTCTCAATTTGAGATTTAGCATAAAGCCATGGAACACTGGTTTGGTTCCTCTTCGGAGGAGGTTGGCCAAATGAAGTACCGTGCACGTGGGGCTCTGAGGCCCTCGGGGACGTGGTTGTCCCCGTGGTTAGTGCTGCTAGTCTCATTTGAATTATGGACTCAAGAGAAGCATCATGCTCCTCTTTTTGCTTGGCAAGGGCCCGTTCCAGGTCCTCAGAGGTGAAAGACTTGACTTCCGCGGAAGTCCCATCCCTCTCCACTGGAGCTACTGCAGCTGGATCCACGTCCATCTCGCTCTAGGGCGGTTAAGCCACACAAATAGAGCACGAGGCTCGGATACCAATTCAAAAGGATAGAGATGGACCTAGAGGGGGGTGAATAGGTACAAATCCAAATTTTAATAATTACTTAGCAATTTTAGGCTAAAGTGCGGAATATAAGTGTAAGCCTAATAATTGCTATGACAAAGAGTAAGCTATTGGGAGTGAAGCAAGGCAAGCGGTAAACAATAAGCAAATACAAGTATGTAATAAGGATTAACACAAGTAGAGAGTTAGGGTTAGGAATAACCGAAACTCCGAGAGAGACAAGGATGTATCCCGATGTTCACTTCCTTGGAGGGAAGCTACGTCACCGTTAGAGGGGCGGATGTTACCACGAAGGCACACCAATGCCACGAAGTCTCACCCTATTCTCCCTTTGAGATAACTCCACGAAGGCGTTTCTCAACCACTAGTGGTAAGCCTTGAGGTGGCTTCCAAACCTTCACAAACTTTCCGGGGGATATCACAATGGTTTGATTCCTCTCCGAAGACTCCTACCGCCTAGGAGTCTCCAACCTCCAAGAGTAACAAGATCACGGGGATTGCTCAAAACTTGCTCAAATCACAAATCACTTTGGTGGGAAGGAGGAGAGGGAGACGATCTATCTTTTGATTGGAACAACACTCAAAAGGACTCACAAATGCTCTTGGGATCTAGGATTTGGTGTAGACAAGAGTGAGTGAGAGGAAAGGTGTTCTTGGGTGTATCTTAGCTGTGTTCAACACCCTTTCACGAGGTGGGAGAAGAGTATTTATAGTGTGGAGTGAAATCCAGCCGTTGGAGGTGCAATAAGTCACACAGGGTCCGGACGTCCGACACTTGTCGGAAGTCCGGGCGTCCGTGAGGGGCCGGACGTCCGACGGATCTCGGATGTCCGAGACCTGTAGGCATGACTGGAACTCTTCTGAATTCATCAGCGGCCGAACGTCCGGAGAAGTCCGAAAGACCGTGTTATACAGCACAATTTCTACTGGTGGTGACTTCCGGATTTCCGATGGGTGTCGGACATCCGGCGCTCGGACGTCCGGAGGGAGCCGGATTTCCGATATATAGTGCACAAATACTACTGGTGTTGACTTCCGGATTTCCGGAGCTTGGCCGGACGTCCGGCCCTCTGACGTCCGGAGGAAGCCGAATTTCCGAGATATAGGCCTTACAAACTACTGGTGTCTGGCTGCGGATTTCAGAAGCCAGTCGGACGTCTGGTCCTCGGACGTCCGGAGGGAGCCGGATGTCCGAGGTAATTGGACATATATTGAATTGTAGACAGTGGACAGTATGTGGTGTTTGATATGGTTGTAGAGATGTGGTATGAGCAAGTTTATCGCAAAGCCTGTGATCCCCTCTTAATAGTGTGGGATCCCTATACTCAATATTAGTAAACTCAAAAGACTATTCTACAGCATCTCTTCTTAATCCTGAGTCTTCTCGAAATATAAATCATCTATCTTTCTAGGTAACCTTTGGCACGTAAATCTTAATCTACTAAAGTACTTGTCGTCCTGAGATACACTCAACAAATAGGATTAGTTTCCTATGTATGTGTTGTCATTAACACCAAAAGACAATTAGGGGCATAGCATGCACTTTCAAAGTAGTATTCGAATAGCTTCAAGTCTAGCAACGGGTGCAAAAAGTATCATCGAAATCAATTCCTTCAACATGTGTGTAGCCTTGGGCTACAAGTCGTGCCTTATTCCTCACCACTTGACCATCCTCATCTTGCTTGTTTCGGAATATCCACTTGGTGCCGATGATAATGTGCTTGCAATGATCTGGTTGTTTGACGAGTTCCCACACGTCATTTAGCTTGAATTGAAGAAGTTCATCTTGCTTGGCTTGAATCCACTCAGGTTCCATGAAGGATTTAGCAAGTTATGAGGGTTCTGTGATAGACACAAAAGAGGAATGCCCACAAAATTTAACTAAATGTGAAGCTTTTGAGCGAGTGAGAGGACCTGGCGCATTGATGTCATCGAGAATTTTTTCAAGTTCCACTTCATTTGCAATTCTTGGATGGGTTGGTTGAAGATTTTGTCTGGGCTGAGGAATTTGATCTGGAGAAATTTCCTCAGGTGCACCTGCTTGAATTTCATCAGTGCTGGGGATGATTTCTTCAGCAATTTCCTCAGTAGGAACAATGTCTTCAGTAGCTTTGAACTTGATAGCTTCCTTAGGAGATAATTTGTCTGGCACAGGAGGCAATTGCTCTCTTTGCGAGCCATTAGTTCCATCAAACCGCACATCTACAGTTTCAACAACTTTGTTGTGATAGGTGTTAAAGACTCTATAGGTGGAAATTTCGAGCTATGGTGAGGATCTCTAATCTAGCATTTCGCACCAAAGATTTTGAAATAACTTACATTGCGTTTCTTGTCAGTGAGGAGTTCATATGAAGTTTTCTTGAGGAATTTGTGAAGATGTGGCAAGCAGTGTTTATTGCGTCAGGCCAGAAACGACGAGGAGTCTCGTATTCGTCAAGCATGGTCCGTGCCATTTCAACTAGAGTCATGTTCTTGCATTCAACGACGCCATTCTGTTGAGGAGTATAGGGAGCAGATAATTCATGAGTAATACCAAGTTCATCAACATAATCATCAAGACCACTGTTTTTGAATTCTGTCCCGTTATTACTTCTGATGTGTTTGATCTTGACGCCGAAGTTCATCAAGGCCCTTGAGGAAAACCGTTTGAAGACTTCCTGCACTTCAGTTTTATACAGAATGATGTGTACCCAAGTATATCAAGAGTAGTCATCAATGATGACAAAGCCATATAAAGATGTTGCATTGGTTAGAGTAGCATAATGAGTAGGTCCAAATAGATCCATGTGAAGCAATTCAAACGGACGAGTAGTAGTCATGATAGTTTTCGAGGGGTGTTTGGATCTGGTCATTTTTCCAGACTCACAGGCACCGCAGAGGTGGTCCTTGAGGAATTTGAGTGATTCAGTACCAATGACATGCTTCTTCTTCGCTGGCATGTGCAAAATCCTTATGCCTGCATGACCAAGTCTTCGATGCCATACCCAGCCTTTTGAGGTTTTTGCCAGTAAGCATGTGGCTGGTTGAGGACCTGTGGAAAAATCAACAATGTGCAAATCTCCTCTCCTATAGCCATCGAAGACTTTGGATCTGTCAGATTCCATGATGACTACACATCTGTATTTTCCAAAGATAACAACCATATCAAGATCACAAAGCATTGAGACCGACATGAGGTTAAACCCCAGGGATTCTACAAGCATGACTTTGTCCATGTGCCTTTCCATGGAAATAGCCACTTTGCCAAGTCCCAATACCATGCTTTTACATTTGTCAGCATAAGTGACTTGCTTCAATGGTCATGGAGTTAGTGACATAGTCATCAACAAGCTTTTATCACCAGTCATATTGTTTGTGCAACCACTGTCAAGAACCCACTCAGTGTTCTTGGGATTGTCATTCTGCAGATGAATTAGTACAGCTTACCATCTCATATGCTTCAGACTTGAAGAATATGATTTTAATTTCATCATAAACAGTAAATTTGAGGAGGAATGAAATGTTATCATTTCATCAACTTTAGCTTGCGTCCAATCAAGCATTTTCCTCAGGTCTCCAGCAAATTCTTCAGATGATGATTTTCATCTGGAGACCTGACCTGCAGAAGTGATTAGTTCAATTTCTTCACCACCCACATCTGAAGGGGTGGAAAAGAGTTCATCATCTTGCGAGCACCATATGAGAAAGGGGGCATTGAAGCTAATGCACTTTGTTTCACAGTAGGGGGATTAGAGTACTCAAATGAATAGGCAGAGAAGTTCTTTGAGGATTTATGAACATAATGATTTGAGAAATAATGCACACATTCATATCCCTTGTAATTTTCTGCATATTAGACGCATTAGCACGAGTACGAGTATAGTGTTGACCATTTGAGGATTTTGATCCTCTTGAAGACTTTGGTCCACCTGTGGAATTTGTTCTGGGGTTCAGGTTCTTCACAGGTGGTGTCATGGGGATATTCACCTAAAGGTTTTCTAAACAACTCTCGGGGACCCAGATTTTCCTCAAGGGTGGTCCATTCCTGCAGTTAGTTCCAATATATCGCGCAAATACTTCACCAGATTGATTTTTGAACAGTTTATAGTTGGAGTCAAATGACTCATCTGAGGAATAGCATAATTCACATGCAAAGCCTGTTAGAGAGGAAGGATCGATGGGAGGGCCCTTAGCAGCAACCCATGAGGTTTTGGGATACTACTTAGGTTTCCAGTATGATCCATCAGCATTTAATTTCCTCTCGAAGGCAATTCCTTCTTTCCTCGGGTTCCTGTTCAAAATCTGATTTTTGAGCACATGACAAAGGGTTTGATGTCCTTCGAGACTTTTGTATATGCCTGTCACATACAACTCCTTCAGCCCTGCATTTTCGTCAGTAGCATTTGTGGTTTTCTCAAGTGAAGAATTTGATACCACAGGAGCAGTTGAAGAATTTGTGGAGATAGAAGCATTTGATGATTCTGTTGAAGAATTGGCAGTTTTTCGTCAGTAGCCTTTGTGGTTTCCTCAAGTGAACAATTTGATACCACTAGAGCAATTAAAGAATTTGTAGCGATAGATGCATTTCATGATTCTGGTGAAGAATTGGCAGTTTCACACTCGATGCATTTGAGACATGGTGGAGTGAATTCAACCTGGGCGGCACTGATCTGTTGAGCAAGAAATGAATCGTTTTCCATTCGAAGATCATCATGAGACATCTTCAACATCTCAGGATCAAGTTTCCTTTGAAGAACTTCAGAGGAAAGTTTCTCATGATCAGCCAAGAGTGTGCCATAATGATCTTGAAGACTATCAAATCTATAAGACTTTTCATATCTTCAGTAAGGACTTGAGTGCGATTCATTTCATCATTCAACAGATCATCGCTTCTGTCTAGCAGTTTTTCAAGCTTTTCAATGGCACTTTGTTGTTTAGTTGCAATGTTGGCAAGTTTACTGTAACTGGGTTTTTATAATCATCAGTTTCATACTCACTTGAGTCAGAGGAGGTAGTGTCATTCGGTACCTTCGAACCTTTTGCCATGAAGCAATAGGTTGGACCAAAGTCATCAGCATAGTCATCACTATAGATAGCATTGTCATTTTCTTCAAGACTGGAGATTGACTTGTTGACGAATGTGGTAGCCAGTGCAAGACTTGCCACACCAGACTCTGAATCTTCTTTAGAACCTTCATCTTCATCACGTTCCGCAGATTCTTTCTCTGAATCCATTTCCTTGCCAATGAGTGCCCGAGCCTTTCTGAAACTGGTCTTCTTGTGCGATGAGGACTTTGAGGATGAGGATTTTGAAGATTTCTTCTTTTTCTTCGAGTCATCAGAACTTTCATCCTTGTATTTCTTCTTCTTTGATTCTTTCACCCAGCGAGGACAGTCAGCTATGTAGTGACCAGATTTCTTACATTTGTGACAGGTTCTTTTCTTGTAGTCCTCGAATGAAGATTCTGATTTCCTCATACCAAACTGGCTACGCTTTGTAAACTTCTGGAATTTCCTCACGAGCATTGCAAGCTCCTGACCAAGTTCTTCAGGATCACCAATGTTGCAATCTGAGTCTTCTTTTTTAGATGAGGAAATTGCTTTAGCCTTCAGCGCACGAGGTCTTGAGTAGCTTGGTCCATACAGATCTCTCTTTTCTTCCTGTTTGAATTCATGGGTATTGAATCTTTCAAGTATATCAGCAGGATCAAGCATGTTATAGTCTCCTCTTTCTGAATCATCAGAACCAGTGTATCAAATGATGGATCAAGAGATCTTAGCAGTTTCTTCACAACTTCATGGTCAGTGATGTCTCGAGCTCCTAGTGCTTGAAGTTCATTTGAGATGTCAGTGAGGCGATCAAAGCTATCTTGGCAGCTTTCATTATCAAGCCTCTTCAAGCTATTGAAGAGATTGCGAAGAACATCAACACGAGAGTCACGCTGAGTTGAGATTCCTTCATTAACTTTGGACAGCCTATCCTAGATAAGCTTGGCAATGCCCAAAGCAATCACTCTGTCATACTGACCTTTGCTCAGATGGCCATAGATGATATTCTTCGCTTGAGAATCAAGTTGCTTGAATTTCTTCACATCAGCGGCAGAGATAGTAACAGTGATGGAGGGAATACCATGTTCCACAATGTACCAGAGATCATTGTCAATAGCCTAAAGATGCATCTGCATCTTGGTCTTCCAGTAGGGAAAGTCCTTTTCTTCAAAGGTTGGACATCCTATAGTAACCTTGATCATACATGCGGTCGACATAACTAAAACTCCAGGTGGTTAAACCAAAATCACACAGAACAAGGGAGTAACTTGCTCCGATACCAATTGAAAGTGCGTTATATCGACTAGAGGGGGTGAATAGGCGATTTTTAGAATTTCATCGCTAAGGAAATTCCTTGTGAGGAAATTCCTCAATGATGAATTAAGTGGAGCAGAAATTGCACAGGATCAGAAGTGCAACGACTACTACAGCAGATTACTTGGTGAAGATTGTGAGAATTGGTTTGCACAGCACACATGGACAAAGAACCGAGGTGAAGATTAACTCAAGTGAAGAATTTGAGGTTGAGGAATTTCAGAGAAAGTCTTCACACAAATTCTTCAAACAACAAAGTTGAAACTCTTCAACATACAATTTTGAGGAAATGAACGAGTTGAAGAAATAGAACTCATATCACAATAAAGACATTTGTTGATGACCCAGT
Organism: Hordeum vulgare subsp. vulgare; assembly: GCF_904849725.1. Classification (NCBI taxonomy): domain Eukaryota; kingdom Viridiplantae; phylum Streptophyta; class Magnoliopsida; order Poales; family Poaceae; genus Hordeum; species Hordeum vulgare. The sequence continues at coordinate 191,742,858 of NC_058523.1, read as the reverse complement.
TCCAACAGTTGTGACAGTTGTACGTCTGGTTTAGAGTGGCTTGGTATTGAAACCAAAGGACACACAGTCCCTACCGTATTCTCCTTGAGCTGAGGACACACAGTCCTCGCCCAACACTCGTGGTATGTCTTCACAACAGACTTCCAAACCCTCACAAACTCGGTCACCCGGTGATCCACAATTGACTTTTGGATGCTCTAGACCATGATGCCTAACCGTCTGTAGGATGCACAGTCCTCAAAGGTAAAAGGCTTCAGTTCCACACAGGAACAAATTCTTCAGTGATGCTCAATCACTTGGTTTTTGGTTTGGAATTTGGTATTTGGGGTATTTCCTCACTTCATGATTTTCTCTCGAAGACTCTCAGGAATTTGGGTTGCTCTAAATGACAAGTGCCAGTTTCTCTCGGTCACACCCTGTTTTTCATCCCCAGTTTTCTGTGTTGCAAAAATCAGAGCTTGTTAAAACTTTTTCAAATAATGTTGTGAGTGCAATGTCAACCCTTGTTTGAGTATATGCTTGCTTGTGTGATGACTCAAACCCATGAAAAACTTATTATTTTGCTCTCATCAAAAACCCTTTTTTCTCTTGCATCAAGATCATCTTCATCATGTTGGGATACACTACTAGCTCATGAAGCCAAGTGGCACTTCCAACTAAAGTTGGTGATCCTAATATCATTTTCACTCATTAAAAACATTATTTGGTGATTTAAAATATTATTTTCCTATTTTATATCTATGTCTATTTCTAAGGCCAGTAATGATAATTCCACAAGGAAAATTTCTTTCCTGCCTTAGAAAATTCTGAGTAAATTCATGGAAGCTCAGAAGGACATATATTTTCCATACATAAGATTTTTAAAACCTATTTTATATTAATATTATTTGAGTAAAACCCTGAAAACCATTTCTATCTGTTTTAGCTTTTTGAGATGTTTCCAAAGGAAAGTATCTCAGTAAATTCCCATAAAATTACAGGAGCCCTCCCAAACCATATTAGGTGCTCACCTAAAATCTCACCTTGATCCAAGGTGGGTAAGTGCACATAGAGAACCCAAAACACCAGTAGTGTCCGAGCACTCCCCCGACCCTCCGAGAGCCCAAAACCCCAGTAGATGTCGCAAGGGGCCGACGCTCCGGCCGGTCCCAGCCTCCCCAGTAGTGTCCAAGCACTCCCCCGACAGCCCCTCAGTGCAAAGCTACCCCAGGGACCCTCGCCCCCTCGCGCAAGAGCTCAGGCGACGCGTGCCCGTGCGCGCCCGACACGGTCGAGCATGCACGGTCACTGCAGTTCGTCCCCACTCACTTTCCCTCTGCGGCCGTTGCATCAGGAGGCCCTAAACCATGTCCCGAACCCGTGGTTTCGCGGCCAGCACCTCACTGTGCTTGCACGCATGCCACGGTGAGTCACCGGCGTGCCCGAGTCGGGTCACCGTCGTTGGCCTATAAATAGACCCCCCCCCCCCGGCACTCCACCACCCTCCAAGCAGCTTCAGCACAACCAGTAGACACTCCCTAGCCACCCAATCGAACTCGCACAGCCCCGGTGCTCGAGATCGACCGAGGCCCCTCCGCCTCGGAGCTCCGGTCGATCTCCGGCTACACCTCGGCTCCTGCGCTGCCCGACCTCTCATTACACTCCCCTCGACACCAGGAACATTTCCCCTAACTCTCCCGAGCAAATCCATACCTCTAGCCCCTAGTTCAACACGAACCTGAAACCCTTCCGCCACGAGCACCTCGTCGCCGGTGACCCTGACCACCTCCGGTGACGTCCCGACCACGAGCACGTAGGCCGAGGCACGAGGAACCCGTTCCCGTTCCTAGCTAGGCCTGAGGACAACGGCAGCCTCGCCGGCGTCCATCTCCACCTCTCTGGCCAGAGGTAGGAGAAGGACCCGACAGGTGGAGCCCACCTGTCAGTGTCCTGGGGCAGCCAGCGCGCGCAGCCGCTGACGCTGACCCCAGGGGCCCGCAGGTCAGGTTTGAACCTGGCCCGCGCGCGCCTGGTGGCCAGGCCTCCTGGCTGGGCCGGCTGGATCTGTTTCCCTGGCCTTTTCCTTTTGTTTTAATCCAGCAAACTTAATGATTTTTATAAAAAGATTTAGCCAGTAGAAAAATATAATTCTTCCACCAGTATTTTTCTAAAAATGAGTAGTATTTGATTCTGTAATAGTTGACATTTATCAATAACTGAAACTGTTTTGATATAATAAAATGATATTAAAAAGCACTTGTTTGCTTCTGTTTGCTTTTAAATAAATATGCTTAGCTAATAAAATAGTAGGGAACTTTTTTCAAAATAATAACCTGAATTTATTCAAGCCTTGCAACATTTTTAAAAGCACTTTGTGAACTGTTTTAGTAAAAGCTAGTATTTATATATTCCTTTCTCGATGGTAGAATTACCGAGTGACGGAGGATCCGGAGCGGAAGACCTCGAAGACCCCGGATACCTAGCTGACCAAGGCAAGCATGCCCTTTTGCCATGACTTAAGTAAATAAAATGATGCATGCTAGAATAGCAAGTATTTACCGTTGCATGTAATCACGATGCCGGTTCATCACCGATGTGATGATACCGAAGGCTTCTTCGAAGCCCTTGCATTATAGTAGTGTTATTACATGGCTCCTCGGAGCACAAATATGATGAGCTTGATCCTACCATCTACGAGGATCTTGCTACTGTCATGTTGTCTAGTAGAGTTAATCACTCCATTGGGCTTGACCCGTGAAGGTCATAATATTATCATGTTGACAAGTAATAATAGAGCATTCTATCGTGAGCATAATGATGAGTTAAATAAAGAGTTTATGAAAACCCCGTCGGGTGCCACTAATGCCCGAGGGTGATGATGAGTTGGTGATCACTTTTGGTGAATTGATGCACCGGTGATTTTGGTGTGAGTATGGTTTCAGAAATGGATTAGATTTATGATGTGTCGACCGTCCCAACCTTACCCAGTACGACCACGATACCCCTTTATGGGATGGGGCTTTGTTGATTACTCTGGTCGGTGCTAGCAGAGAGCCACATTACTAGTGGCGGGAGTGATCGGTGTCACTCTCGTGATGGGGTCTTGCCAGGTAGGACGACTATGCCATTATTATGAGTTCCAGGCACACCGTTGGTCCCTGCATGGTTGATACAGTCCAGAGTCGGTGCTCGTAAGACGTACAACATGTGGGCTGGGTACAAATAGAGTGGATCTCTTTGTCTAGTATCGTCAGGGGAAAGATGATGATCGGATACTTACCTCGGGTATATGTGATATACCGCGAGTCGTGGATGAAACGGAAGTATTCCGTTTCTCGTGGGTCCAGCGTACTACCTCTGCAGAGTGTAAACTATTTGAATAGCTGTGTCCACGGTCAAGGATAGTTGGGTGGTGCTGCTTAATCTACGTCCTGAGTTTCCGCATAAACCAAGTGTGTGTGTGTGTGGTGTTAAAAAGGTGTTATTATAATCATGATAATCACAATAATATGATCAAGTTCGGTGACTTGACATATAGGGTAAACCCGGATGGTTTAGCCCTCATTAATACCTTGAGATTATGACAAGTCTGATGACTTTGCATATAGGGTGAACCCGGTGTGTTCAACCCTTTACAGATATGTCAATATCTGTAACCTGTTCTTCAAAACTAGTTCTTTAACTTATTGCACATACTTGATCATACCACCACATCGCATTCCACTCGAGATATCTGTTACTGTTATTCATTACCATATATATGTCATGGGCTGTTTGCGAGTATATTCAAAGTACTCATTGGCTTGCCACTGGTTATGTTATTGACCAAACATGGAAGGACCGGAGTTTGGTGATGAGTATGCCGTCGGAGACGGACCTGCGATCTAGGACGCTTCCGAGTCAGAATGCCTGTCGGTGTAGGCTTGATGGCATGGGCACCGCTTAGCCCTTACGAGTTTCCGCTACTCGATGTATCCCTTTATTTGGCTTTAGGCCTCGCTCTTGAACCCGACCTTCTAGTCGTTTGATGTAATAATTTGGTACTTGGATGTCAGACTCTATTGTTCAGTATCTGTGTTTAGTGAACATTGATCCTTGGGGTCACTGGGCACGGCGAACTCGACTTGCTAGCCGGGGTCCCAACATAACTGGTATCAGAGCCATCCTGACTATAGGAAGCCTTAGATAGCATGGACGTTAACCAAGAACGTTAGGACGCCAGCCTTGCACAAGACTCTTGCACATACAACCTCCTGACTTCTCTCCTATGCCTTGTAGATGGCTGCTATACCGGAGACGCTTCTGGAGACCGGCTTTCCACTACTTCTAGTGGATTGTCTCGAGAAGTGCCACATACGACGCACGCCCATCTTCCTCTACCACGAGCAATGGGTCAACGCCGACACCAAGGAATATCACGTGGACGTGATAGTGAAGGCTAATGACTCCCCGTCTAGTTGATTCTTTGAAGGACCACAGATGGGAGAGCTGATGTTGGCAGTGGAGACGGCTGCACGAGAGGCGCTCGTGCAACTCCACAGCATCCTCCCTGAGATGGCTAATGAGCCTGTCACTCGTCATCTACCTTTCATTAAGGAAGGAGTGGATGGGAGTTGGACACTCACCCCCGCCACGGAGGATGGGATGCCACTGAGGTTTCAGACCTACTTCAGTCTCTCGTCAGACACCCTGACACACTTCCTGGTTAAGGAGTCAGTCAAGCTTCGCCAAGAGCTGCACCTAGTCAAAGGCCTGCTCCACACTGAGAAGATGCAGAACCGCAAAGTAAAGAAGGCAAGCGCACCTGAAGGGAGGGCAGCTGTTGCCACTAGGGGTGGTGTGTTACCCATCCGGGCAGTCCCTCTTCAGAGTCGCCGCCTGACAGCGGAAGAGTACACTAAGATCTTCGCCGCCTCGCCCAAGAGACGCCGAGACATGCAGATTCTTTCTTCCACTCCTATAAAGGAAGAGGATGTTGATGAAGATGAGGATCCTGTTGAGTCCGCCTTTGAGACCGAGCAGTCCGCCGCGTAGGTTTTAGCGTAGGCAATCAGAGTACCCGGGTATAGGGTATCCTTGTATCCGTTTTAATTTGCGTAGGTGTGCTTGATGTAAGTCACCTATTGCCTTGGGCAGTCTGTAAGTGACTATGTCACCTAGTTCTCATGAATGCAATTTCCAGTTTGTCAAAAACTTTGGTTTTAAAAACTTGGCACTTGCACATATTGGACCCCCCCCCCTCTTACTAGGAGCAAATCCTTGTACTCCCGAGCAAGGTGGCATTTTGACATGTCTGTTTCTATGACAGGATGGTGAACGCAACCCGCAACAGCACCTTCGGCAACCCCGGCGCCGGCTCCTCAGGGACGCTGCAGGGAACCGAAGGAGAAGCTCACGCTGGAGGTCACCACGAGCAACCTAGAGACCTTCCGCCACCACCTCCTCCTGAGAACTTGACGATGGCTCAATTCCTTCAAGCTCTTCGAGAGGAGCGTCAAGCCAGCAATGCCGCTATCCAGCAGCTGACCCAAGTCCTGGTGGACAACCCGCCGTGGAATGAGTATGGCGGTGGTCGCTCTACTCTTTCTGAGTTCATGCGGACTACGCCCCCCATATTCACGGAATTGACTGAACCCCTGGACGTTGATGACTGGATTCGCACCATTGAAGACCTCCTTGCACTGGTCAAGTGCACCGATGATCATGAGAAGGTCCTTTATGCTTCTCACTATCTCGGAGGCACCGCCAGGGCATGGTGGGATGCATTCCAGATCATGCGGGCAGAGCAAGTCATCACGTGGGAGATGTTCAAGGAAGGATTTCATGCGGCTCACATACCGCCTGGACTGATGACCATTAAGAAGCGAGAATTCCGAGCCTTGAGGCAGGGCAGTGGAACTGTTAAGGAGTACCTGCAGAAGTTTAATCTCTTGTCAAGGTACGCACCTGAAGATGTTACCACTGAGGCCGCTAAGGTGGAACGCTTCATGGAAGGGTTACAACAGTCCCTGCAATACCAGCTGGTGGTTTGCGACTGCCAGACTTTCAGCGAGTTGGTTAACAAAGCGCTTATGCTGGAAGACAAGCGTCGTGCAACGGACGACACCCGCAAGCGCAAGCTGATAGGCAGTGGAGGACCCGGTAACGCAAGACCAAGACCGTGGCAGTCAGCACCTACAAGACCCAACTTTCAGCAGCAACAGTACAAGTACCTGGTGTTCCGCCAGAATTATCAGCCTCAGCAGCAAGACAAGCCAGTAGTCAAACCGCCGAACAACGGTGGGGTCAAGACCAACCCTCCAGGGCAAGTCATCTGCTTTGGGTGTGGTAAGATTGGGCACTATTCCAGGCAGTGCCCCAACAAGAAGCCCGACGCACCGTGTCCCAATGCACCCAACCCCGGTCAAGGTGCACCAGGGAGGAACCAGGCCCCCCGCAACCAACAGTTCAATGGTAGGGGCCGGATCAATCACATCACTTCAGAAGAAGCACAGGAAGACCCGGACTGCATTCTGGGTACGTTCCTCGTCAACTCAACTCCAGCAACAGTGTTGTTTGATTGTGGTGCTTCGCATTCTTTTGTTACTCAAGGGTTTGCGGAGAAATGCGGTTTAAAACCCACTTTACTCCGCGGACAGATGGCAATTCAAACCCCGGGAGCAGTATTAAGGACCAGCCTAGGGTGTAGAAGGGTCGAGATAGTTATCAATGGGACAAGTTTCTTGGCAGACCTTATTGTGCTTAAATCACAAGGTGTGGAAGTAATCCTCGGTATGGATTGGTTGGCCAAGCACCAGAGTCTCTTGGACTGTGCCAATAGAGCCATCACCATGATAAGCAACCAAGGGGTCAAGGTCAAGTTCGTCTCCGAACTAGTATCGGCTCACGCACCTCGAATCAACACTCTCTCCGAGGTAGAGCTTGATCGAGTGCCTATAGTCTGTGAATACCCGGACGTCTTTCCTGATGAGCTACCCGGAATGCCTCCTGACCGAGACATTGAGTTCATCATTGAGCTTATGCCCAGATCGAGGCCTATTTATAAAAATCCTTACAGGATGGGTTCCGAGGAGTTGGCAGAGCTGAAGAAACAGCTGGATGAGCAACTCAGGAAAGGTTCATTCGTCTGAGTGCGTCACCTTGGGGATCACCTGTTCTATTTGTTTCAAAGAAGGATGGTACCATTCGACTCTGCATCGACTACCGTTCCCTTAATGAAGTAACAATTAAGAACAAGTACCCGCTTCCCAAGATCGAAGATCTGTTTGACCAGTTAAACGGGGCCAGGGTATTTTCCAAGATCGATCTCCGGTCGGGATACTACCAGTTGAAGATCCGACCAGAAGATATACCCAAGACTGCATTCGTGACCCGGTACGGTCTATATGAATGCACGGTCATGCCCTTCGGTTTGACAAATGCCCCAGCCTACTTCATGTACCTCATGAACAAGGTCTTCATGGAATATTTGGACAAGTTTGTCGTCGTGTTCATCGATGACATACTAATCTTCTCCAAGTCCGAAGAAGAGCATGAGCAACACCTGAGGCTAGTTCTGGGAAAGCTTCGAGAGCACCAACTTTACGCCAAATTTAGCAAGTGTCAGTTCTGGCTGAACGAAGTTGGATTTCTGGGTCATACCCTGACGGCACGTGGGTTAGCCGTGGATCGATCCAAGATTTCTATAGTGACCAACTGGGAATCACCTAAGGACGTGAAGGATGTCAGGAGTTTCCTCGGGCTCGTGAGATACTACCGCAAGTTTGTCGAGGGATTCTCCAGCATCGCTCGACCTATGACTCAGCTCTTGAAGAAAGGCCGGAAGTTCGAGTGGACACCGGCGTGTGAAGCAAGCCTCCAGGAGTTGAAGAAGAGGCTAACTACCGCTCCGGTATTGGCTACCCCAGACATCAACAAGGAATTCGTGATATATTGTGATGCCTCGGGAACCAGGCTCGGTGGAGTCCTGATGCAAGATGGCAGGGTCGTGGCATACTTGTCACAGCAACTGCGACCGCATGAGGAGAACTACGCCACCCATGATCTCGAGCTAGCGGCAGTAGTGCATGCTCTGAAGACGTGGCGACATTACCTTCTGGGAAAGCGATGCGAGATATATACAGACCACAAAAGTTTGAAGTATATCTTCACCCAGAGAGACCTGAACATGAGACAGCGGAGATGGCTTGAGTTAATCAAGGATTACGACCTCAGCATTCAGTACCATCCCGGCAAGGCGAACGTGGTAGCCGATGCCCTGAGCCGGAAGGCAGGCTCCTTGAATGTCGCGCTCAAGGAAAGGTTACCCGCCTTGTATGAAGAGATGGAGGGCTTAGGACTTGAGATAGTCGAACCAGGGTACCTGGCCAACCTCAAAGTCAAGCCTACTCTGGCAGACGACATCAAGGAAGCCCAGAAGGGGCACAAGAGTATCGAAGGCCTCAAGAGGAAGGTGCGAGAAGGCAAAGCCCCAGGATTCTCGATTGATGAGCAAGGAGTATTGTGGTATGGGAAACGCTTATGCGTACCCAATAAGGCCGAATTTAAGGACTTGATCCTGCAAGAGGCACATGACACACCGTACTCTATACATCCAGGTGGTACCAAGATGTACCAAGACATCCGAGAACGATTCTCGTGGCATGGCATGAAGAGGGAAATTGGCTCCTATGTCGCTAAATGCGATGTATGTCAGCGAGTCAAGGCTGAACACCAACGACCCGCTGGATTGCTACAACCTCTTCAAGTGCCAGAATCGAAGTGGGATAAAGTCGGCATGGACTTCATCACCGGGTTGCCCCGGTCGAATAAGGGTCATAACTCCATTTGGGTTATAGTTGATCATTTGACCAAGGTGGCCCATTTCATCCCCGTTAACACCACTTACGACGGCAGCCAGCTGGCCAGTCTGTACATTCATCGAGTGGTGAGTCTCCATGGAGTCCCCAAAGAGATTGTGTCCGACAGCGGCATGCAGTTCACCTCAAGATTCTGGAAGAAGTTTCAAGAAGCTCTCGGAACCAAACTCTCCTTCAGTACGGCTTTCCACCCGCAGACGGGCGGACAGACCGAGAGGGTAAATCAGATACTTGAGGACATGCTCTGCGCTTGTGTTTTGGCCCATGGTATCAAGTGGGAATACTGCCTACCATTTGCTGAGTTCTCTTACAACAACAGCTACCAATCCAGTCTTCAAATGGCCCCATTCGAAGCATTATATGGGCGGAAATGCCGCACCCCGCTCAATTGGTCCGAAACCGGTGAAGGGCTAGTTTTCGGGCCAGAAGCACTGCAGGAAGCAGGGGACAAGGTTCAGCTTGTCCGAGAGAACTTGGAGGCAGCTAAGTCAAGGCAGAAGAGCTATGCAGACCCTCACCGCCGAAACGTGGAGTTTGTTCCCGGAGACCAAGTGTACTTGCGAGTCACGCCTATCAAGGGGACCAAGTGTTTCCACGTCAAGGGGAAGCTAGCTCCAAGGTTCATTGGACCCTTCAAGATCACGGCAAGGCGCGGGGAAGTAGCTTATCAGTTAGAGCTACCTCCTGAACTTTCGGGTGTGCACAACGTGTTTCACGTGTCACAGCTCAGGAAGTGTTTGCAAGTGCCGAACCATCCCGATCTTTACAAGGACATTGACCATCAAGCTATTGACCTTCAACCGGATCTTACCTACCGCGAGAGACCGATCCGCATTTTGGACGAAGCAGAGCGTTGCACCAGAAGCCGCACCATCAAGTTTTTCAAGGTTCAGTGGAGCAACCATACCGAAGCAGAAGCCACATGGGAGCGTGAAGACTATCTCCGATCAGAATTTCCCGAGCTGTTTAACGCTTAGCTTAGGAATCTCGGGGACGAGATTCTTGTAAGGGGGATAGGTCTGTCACACCCTGTTTTTCATCCCCAGTTTTCTGTGTTGCAAAAATCAGAGCTTGTTAAAACTTTTTCAAATAATGTTGTGAGTGCAATGTCAACCCTTGTTTGAGTATATGCTTGCTTGTGTGATGACTCAAACCCATGAAAAACTTATTATTTTGCTCTCATCAAAAACCCTTTTTCTCTTGCATCAAGATCATCTTCATCATGTTGGGATACACTACTAGCTCATGAAGCCAAGTGGCACTTCCAACTAAAGTTGGTGATCTGATCCTAATATCATTTTCACTCATGAAAAACATTATTTGGTGATTTAAAATATTATTTTCCTATTTTATATCTACGTCTATTTCTAAGGCCAGTAATGATAATTCCACAAGGAAAATTTCTTTCCTGCCTTAGAAAATTCTGAGTAAATTCATGGAAGCTCAGAAGGACATATATTTTCCATACATAAGATTTTCAACCCTATTTTATATTAATATTATTTGAGTAAAACCCTGAAAACCATTTCTGTCTGTTTTAGCTTTTTGAGATGTTTCCAAAGGAAAGTATCTCAGTAAATTCCTATAAAATTACAGGAGCCCTCCCAAACCATATTAGGTGCTCACCTAAAATCTCACCTTGATCCAAGGTGGGTAAGTGCACTTAGAGATCCCAAAACCCTCTTTGTCTAGAGGAGAGTTGGAACAACTCTACATTGCAAAGTTTCTCCAATGGAGCTGAAACTTTGCAGAGGTGTTTAACACCCCAAATGAGGACTCCACACCAAAAATGGGATCTGTGAGACTTTGTTTGATCACACTTCCTTTGTAAGGGACAGTACTGGTCACTTTGAGACATTTCCAAGTTTGCAAAGCCAAACTTGTTCAATGGAGCTCATATTTGGTGGAACCCCATGTTTTTACCCCAAGACCAAACCTGTTAAGTTTCATCTACATGGTGGAGTGGAAGCAATCCAAGTCACTATCGAACACCTATTGACAGGAAGGTAAAAACCTTCCTAGCCACTGTTTTACCCAATGGCAAGGCCCCAAACTTGGTGGGTTAGAGCACCAGAACACCCTGAGCACCCAGTCAACCAGCCCCTCCCCAATTCCAAGCACAAGTGACAAGAACTCCAATCTAAGCTGCAGGACAGTATTGGCTACACTAGTGTTCCTTGCTCCCTTGACCAGCTCGAGCTCCCACTAAACCACAGCAACTAGGCACACTCCCAGCGACACTCAGGACATGGAGGACACGTCCCAAGTGCCCCAGAGTGAGCCAGCATGCCGTGGCATGCCAAAACTGCGCTCTGGGCGCGCTGCAGAGAGCCACCCGCAAGGGGCCGACGCTCCGGCCGGTCCCAGCCTCCCCAGTAGTGTCCAACCACTCCCCCGACAGCCCCTCAATGCAAAGCGACCCCAGGGACCCTCTCCCCCTCACGCAAGAGCTCAGGCGACGCGTGCCCGTGCGCGCCCAACGCGGACGAGCATGCACGGTCGCTGCAGTTCGTCCCCACTCACTTTTCCGCTGCCGCCGTTGCATCGGGAGGCCCTAAACCACATCCCGAACCCGTGGTTTCGCGGCCAGCACCTCACTATGCTTGCACGCGTGCCACGGTGAGTCATCGGCGTGCCCGAGTCGGGTCACCATCGATGCCTATAAATAGGCCCCCCCCCGGCACTCCAGCACCCTCCAAGCACCTTCAGCACAACCAATAGACACTCCCTAGCCACCCAATCGAGCTCGCAGAGCCCCGGTGCTCGAGATCAACCGACGCCCCTCCGCCTCAGAGCTCCGGTCGATCTCCGGCTACACGGCAGCTCGTGCGCTGCCCGACCTCTCATTACACTCCCCTCGACACCAGGAACGTTTCCCCTAACTCTCCCGAGGAAATCCATACCTCTAGCCCCTAGTTCAACACGAACCCGAAACCCTTCCGCCACGAGCACCTAGTCGCCGGCGACCCTGACCACCTCCGGTGACGTCCCGACCACGAGCAGGTAGGCGGAGGCACGAGGAACCCGTTCCCGTTCCTAGCTAGGCCTGAGGACAACGGAAGCCTCGCCGGCGTCCATCTCCACCTCTCTGGCCAGAGGTAGGAGAAGGACCCGACAGGTGGAGCCCACCTGTCGGTGTCCTGGGGAAGCCAGCGCGCGCAGCCGCTGACGCTGACCCCAGGGGCCCGCAGGTCAGGTTTGAACCTGGCCCGCGCGCGCCTGGTGGCTAGGCCTGCTGGCTCTGTTTCCCTGGTGGCTAGGCCTGCCGGCTGGATCTGTTTCCCTGGTCTTTTCCTTTTCTTTTAATCCAGCAAACTTAATGATTTTTATAAAAAGATTTAGCCAGTAGAAAAATATAATTCTTCCACCAGTATTTTTCTAAAAATGAGTAGTATTTGATTCTGTAATAGTTGACATTTATCAATAACTGAAACTATTTTGGTATAATAAAATGATATTAAAAAGCACTTGTTTGCTTCTGTTTGCTTTTAAATAAATATGCTTAGCTAATAAAACAGTAGGGAACATTTTTCAAAATAATAACCTGAATTTATTCAAGCCTTGCAACATTTTTAAAAGCACTTTGTGAACTGTTTTTGTAAAAGCTAGTATTTATTTATTCCTTTCTCGACGGTAGAATTACCGAGTGACGGAGGATCCGGAGCGGAAGACCTCGAAGACCCCGGATACCTAGCTGACCAAGGCAAGCATGCCCTTTTGCCATGACTTAAGTAAATAAAATGATGCATGCTAGAAAAGCAAGTATATTCCGTTGCATGTAATCACGACGCCGGTTCATCACCGATGTGATGAGACCGAAGGCTTCTTCGAAGCCCGTGCATTATAGTAGTGTTATTACATGGCTCCTCGGAGCACAAATATGATGAGCTTGATCCTACCATCTACGAGGATCTTGCTACTGTCATGTTGTCTAGTAGAGTTAATCACTGCATTGAGCTTGACCCGTGAAGGTCATGATATTATCATGTTGACAAGTAATAATAGAGCGTTCTATCATGAGCATAATGATGAGTTAAATAAAGAGTTTATGAAAACCCCGTCGGGTGCCACTAATGCCCAAGGGTGATGATGAGTTGGTGATCACTTTTGGTGAAGTGATGCACCGGTGATTTTGGTGTGAGTATGGTTTCGGAAATGGATTAGATTTATGATGTGTCGACCGTCCCAACCTTACCCAGTACGACCACGATACCCCTTTATGGGACGGGGCTTTGTTGATTACTCTGGTCGGTGCTAGCAAAGAGCCACATTACTAGTGGCGGGAGTGATCGGTGTCACTCTTGTGATGGGGTCATGCCAGGTAGGACGACTATGCCATTATTATGAGTTCCAGGCACACCGTTGGTCCATGCATGGTTGATACAGTCCAGGGTCGGTGCTCGTAAGACGTACAACATGTGGGCTGGGTACCAATCGAGTGGATCTCTTTGTCTAGTATCGTCAGGGGAAAGATGATGATCGGATACTTACCTCGGGTATATGTGATATACCGCGAGTCATGGATGACACGGATGTATTCCGTTTCTCGTGGGTCCAGCGTACTACCTCTGCAGAGTGTAAACTATTCGAATAGCCGTGTCCACGGTCAAGGACAGCTGGGTGGTGCTGCTTAAACTACGTCCTGAGTTTCCGCATAAACCAAGTGTGTGTGTGTGTGTGTGGGTGTGTGTGTGTGTGTGGTGTTAAAAAGCTGTTATTATAATCATGATAATCACAATAATATGATCAAGTTCGGTGACTTGACATATAGGGTAAACCCGGATGGTTTAGCCCTCATTAATACCTTGAGATTATGACAAGTCTGATGACTTTGCATATAGGGTGAACCCGGTGTGTTCAACCCTTTACAGATATGTCAATATCTGTAACCTGTTCTTCAAAACTAGTTCTTTAACTTGTTGCGCATACTTGATCATACCACCACATCGCATTCCACTCGAGATATTTGTTACTGTTATTCATTACCATATATATGTCATGGGCTGTTTGCGAGTACATTCAAAGTACTCATTGGCTTGCCACTGGTTATGTTATTGACCAGACATGGAAGGACCGGAGTTTGGCGATGAGTACGTCGTCGGAGACGGACCTGCGATCTAGGAAGCTTCCGAGTCAGAATGCCTGTCGGTGTAGGCTTGATGGCATGGGCACCGCTTAGCCCTTACGAGTTTCCGCTACTCGATGTATCCCTTTATTTGGCTTTAGGCCTCGCTCTTGAACCCGACCTTCTGGTCGTTTGATGTAATAATTTGGTACTTGGATGTAAGACTCTATTATTCGGTATTTGTGTTCAGTGAACATTGATCCTTGGGGTCACTGGGCACGGCGAACTCGACTTGCTAGTCGGGGTCCCCACACTCTCGAAGCATCCAACCAGCTAGTGGTGGTGGGGCGGCTATTTCTAGCCTGGGAGCATCCCCGCATGATTTGACAAAAATGCCCTTAAATACTGTGACCGTTGGGTGGATAAGATCAGTGAGGTGGCGCATGTCGCGGCAACGGTCGGAACTTTTAACTGTGAAAGTCCTCATGTCTCTCATATTCCTCAGTTTGAGGCTTTGGTAGGTTTAGGCTTGGGTTGAGCATCATGAGGAAATTCATTCCATAGTATTACTTCGACCCCTTTTAACAGTACGGTGATCCTATGACTCAAGAGTAAAGAAAATGAAACAGAAAGAGTAAATCTTCACGCTTCAAAGTCTTCAGACTGTTTTTCTTCGAGACACACTGAATTCCTCATATTCAATACCTTCATGAGGAATATCAATTTCATCGCAATTTCTTCGTGATGAAATTCTTCAAGTTAAGAACAAAGTCTTCAGCCAAAGACATATATTTTTAGGGGTCGATATTCATCGTATAACTCAAACTCCTCAGCGACTTATAGAGCATGTGTACACTTACAAACACATTAATCTCTTAACCTATAAGTCTTCAAACCACCAAAATCATCAAGGACATGAGATACACTAACATTTTGGTCTTTATAGGAATTTTTGGCATCGGTGTCATGTCCAGAAGGTTCCCGAGCAAGTCACAAGTCAGGGGGTGTGGCCTAGGGGGCACGCCCTGCAGGCTTATGGCCTCCTTGGTCACTTCGTGGCCCAGCTCCAGTGCTTTGGGGGTCTCTTTTTGTCCATAAAAAATCATCGTAAATTTTCATCCCATTCTGAGAACTTTTATTTCTGCACAAAAAACAACACCATGGTAGCTGTGCTGAAAACAGTTTCAGTCCGGGTTAGTTCTAATAAAATCATCCCAAAATCATATAGAATTATTGTAAACATGGGATGAATACTATATAAATTATAGTGATGAGGATATCAACACCATTTTTAGACCCACAGCCCCAGCTGTTATACATACTAGACCAGTTACTAGAGCTCGTGCACGCCAATTGAATTACCAGGTACTTACATTTTTTGGGAATACTTCTAATGTTCATGAACATATGATGCTGCCTAAGTTAGATACTTTTATTGTGCTCATGAATGAAGGACCTAGCATGGACAAGTAGGATATCCGTTGGAGCGGGATCAAGCATGGAGAAGAAGGTGCACGCGCGGGAGAGAACAATGGAGCTTCCACTGGTGATTTTCGCACTTCAAAGCCACCATAAGGAGAGCGCGAACGCTTTGGACGAAATATTCAAGACGTCACTTTATAAATTTCATTCATAGGCTATTATAGGTATTGTGCCACCTTATTTTTGGGCCAGGCCCATGTAATTTCGAAATACCATAATATAGGCTATTTTTAGAGTCTGTATGTGTGGGGAAACCGAGTTTAGGGCTGTTTTCATACCCCTCCTCCAAGGGTCACGAAATTGCCTCTCTATTCCCTCATATATACAGCCCTTAGAGCACCGCTTAGACTTGGGTTTTGTTTAGATTACAAGTTATCCATAGCTGCAACTTCGCGTTCTTCGTTTGTGTTCTACGACCAGACAAAGGCGTCACAGAACCCCACCTTCATCAATAAAGCTTTCATCTTATATTTGCAATATCTTGATGTATCTTAGTTTCTTGCTTGTTCTTCGTTTGCGTACACGAAACAGACCTTCGTGGTCAGGTTGATCATGCTCCGGCATGGTCAATAACCTCTCGGAGTTGGTTGAGCGATTGCTAAGGCGCGACGTCCTCACACGTTCGTAGTCGGATTGTCAAAGTCGATTCTACCAAAATGTTACCCACGATCTCATCGAAAGACAGGAACAACTTCGCCTCTATCAAGTGGTATCAGATTTCCAGGTTGCTCGGTGAGATTTTACTAGTTTTTCATAGTTAGATCGCATGTGTTCTTCATACCTATAGTCCACGAAAAAGCCATAAAAAATTTAGGGTTAGATCATCATATCTGAACCAATCTGAGCCTTTGCATAGTCTTTTCAGTAGTTTGCTTTGTTGAAATTGCGGTTACATCGTCGTGTCGAGTGGCTGGTCTTAGTGTCTAGTTCTTTAGAGTTTCAAGTTCTGTTCACAGGTTGTCATGCCGCCACCGCACCATCTTTCATCGCTGCCATATACCACCTCCACGCTACCATCATCGCTACTGCCATATACCACCACCACGCCACCATTATCCTTGCTTCCATATACCACCATATATCCACCACAATCCTTTCCGCTTTAGGTTAACTTCGAGATCCTTTTGCTTTCGGTTTCGCGTTTCCTTACCTGAGTAGGTTTCGGAAAAAAATGAGTCTGGCACGCTTTCCAGAGCACTTTTTAGGCCAAAATTTCAAGGGGTGAAAGAAAATCCCTATCGTTTTGTTAGCCTTTTTAGAGAGTTTTGAGACACTCGCCATCATAGTGATTTTGTCGCAATTTTTGGTCGTTGCAGCCCTGAATTGCTCCAAAAATATATTAAACAATTGTCACATTTTGTCGTGCATGTCCTGTTTTTGGTGCTTGGGAATAGTTTTGAGACACTCGCCATTATAGTGATTTTCTGAAGAAAAAAAGCGCAGAAAAAAAGAGCGCAAAAAAAGAGAAAAAAACCAGAGTGGATCTTCCCTTGATTAGTACGTGTCGTCGTTGACTTCGTTGGTGTTCAAGGCTCGCGTCTCTAGTACGGTCTAGCCAAGGACCAGCACGGTACCGTCGTTGAGCGTCTTTTCAATTTTGCATCTCTGAACTGATTATTGCTGACCCTTCTTGCTACCATATTATAAGCCTTCGCAGCTCGACATACATCTACATCGTGTGTTTGACACCACCTGGCAATCGCTTTATCCAAGCTTTGAGAGTTTTGACTACACCGGTTGCCGATCGCCACCTGCTGCTAGGTAAGAATTGGTAAGAATTTGAGATTTGCTTGACGGATTTATGACACACTGATACGTCCATTTTGCACCATGCTTTCATGTTGATATTTATCGCTTCTTGGGCTGTTATTTCACTTCACGGTACAATACTTATGCCTTTTCTCTCTTATTTTGCAAGGTTTACATGAAGAGGGAGAATGCCGGCAGCAGGAATTCTGGCCTGAAAAAGGGGCAAGTTTGAGATGCCTATTCTGTGCAACTCCAAAAGCTGTGAAAATCAACGTGGATTTTTTTGGGAATATATAAAAAATACTAGGCCGAACAAGTGCCAGAGGAGCGCAACCAGGGGGCACAAGCCTAGTAGGCGCGGCCACCCCCCTGGCCGCGCCTAGGGGGCTTGTGGGCTCCCTGCTGGCCCACTAGCTCCCCTCTTCTGCTATATGAAGGGTTTCGTTCCGAAAAAATTCAAGAGGAGGCTTTTCGGAGGATTCGCCGCCGCCACAAGGCGGAACTTGAGCAGAACCAATCTAGAGCTCCGGCAGGACGATCTTGTCGGGGAAATTTCCCTCCTGGAGGGAAAATCGTCACCATCGTCATCACCAACACTCCTCTCATCGAAGGGTACTCATCACCATCAACATCTTCATCAGCACCATCTCATCTCCAGACCCTAGTTCATCACTTGTAACCAATCTCCGTCTCGCGACTCCGATTGATACTTGTAAGGTTGCTAGTAGTGTTAATTACTCTTTGTAGTTGATGCTAGTTGGATTACTTGGTGGAAGAATTTATTTTCAGATCCTTGATGCTACTCATTACCTCTCTGGTCATGAATATGATTATGCTTTGTGAGTAGTTACTTTTGTTCCTGAGAACATGGGATCATGTGAATTTGGTATTCGTTCGATATTTTGATGTGTTGTATGTTATTTTTCCTCTAGTGGTGTTATGTGAACGTCGACTACTTAACACTTCACCATTATTTGGGCCTAGAGGAAGGCATTGGGAAGTAGTAAGTAGATAATGGGTTGCTAGCGTGACAGAAGCTTAAACCCTAGTTTATGCGTTGCTTCGTAAGGGGCTGATTTGGATCCACTAGTTTAATGCTATGGTTAGACTTTGTCTTAATTATTCTTTCGTAGTTGCGGATGCTTGCGAGAGGGGTTAATCATAAGTGGGATGCTTGTCCAAGTAAGGGCAGTACCCAAGCGCTGGTCCACCCACATATCAAACTATCAAAGTAACGAACGTGAATCATATGAACATGATGAAAACTAGCATGACAGAAATTCTCGTGTGTCCTCGGGAGCGTTTTTCCTCCTATAAGACTTTGTCCAGGCTTGTCCCTTGCTACAAAAGGGATTGGGCCATTTTTCTGCACCGTTGCTACTTTTGTTACTTGTTGCTTGCTACGAATCATCTCACCACACAATCACTTGTTACCGATAATTTCAGTGCTTGCAGATATTACCTTGCTGAAAACCACTTGTCAGATCCTTCTGCTCCTCGTTGGGTTCGACACTCTTACTTATCAAAAGGACTATGATAGATCCCCTATACTTGTGGGTCATCAAGACTCTTTTCTGGCGCCATTGCCGGGGAGTGAAGCGCCTTTGGTAAGTGGAAATTGGTAAGGAAACATTCATATAGTGTGCTAAAATTTATTGTCACTTGTCACTATGGAAACTAATCCTTTGAGGAGCTTGTTCGGGGTATCTTCACCTCGAACGGAAGCACAAAGAGTTTCTCCTCAACCTGCTGCACCTACTGAAAATATTTGCTTTGAATTTCCTTCGGGTATGCTTGAGAAACTGCTGTCTAATCCTTTTACAGGAGATGGAACATCACATCCAGACTTGCATCTAATCTATGTAGATGAAGTTTGTGGTTTATTTAAGCTTGCAGGTTTGCCCGAGGATGAGGCCAAGAAGAAGGTATTTCCCTTATCTTTGAGGGATAAGGCGTTGACATGGTATAGGCTCTGTGATGATACTGGATCATGGGACTACAATCGGTTGAAGTTGGATTTTCATCAAAAGTTTTATCCTATGCATTTAGTACATCGTGATCGGAATTATATTTATAATTGTTGGCCTCATGACAGAGAAAGCATCGCTCAAGCTTAGGGGAGGCTTAAATCAATGTTATATTCATGCCCCCAACCATGAGCTCTCGAGAGAAATTATCATTCAGAACTTCTATGCTCGGCTTTCTCATGATGATCGCACCATGCTTGACACTTCTTGTACCGATTCTTTTATGAAGAGAGATATTGACTTCGAATGGAATTTATTGGAGAGAATTAAACGCAACTCTGAAGATTGGGAGCTTCATGAAGGTAAGGAGTTAGGTATGAATTTCAAGTTTGATTGTGTTAAATCCTTTGTTGAAACAAACACTTTTTTTGACTTTAGCGCTAAGTATGGACTTGACTCTGAGATAATAGCTTCACTGTGTGAATCATTTGCTGCTCATATTGATCTCCCCAAAGAGAACTGGTTTAAATATCATCCTCCTTTAGAAGTCAATGTAGTTAAACCCAATCCAGTTGAAGAGAGAGTCATTGCCTATAATGATCCTATTGTTCCCAGTGCTTACATTGAGAAACCACCTTTCCATGTTAGGATGAAGGATCATTCTAAAGCTTCAACTGTGATGCGTAGAGGTTACATTAGAACACCTACACCCCCTGAGAAAACTAGAGTTGAACCTAGCATTGCCATTATCAAAGATCTCCTGTCCGATGATGTTGAGGGACATAATATTCACTTCTATGAAGATGTTGCTACAATTGCTAAACCTCACGCTAGAGACAAACATAGGCCTGTTGTTGGCACGCCTGTTGTTTCTGTTAAGATAGGAGATCATTGCTACCATGGTTTATGTGACGTCGGTGCTAGTGTTAGTGCAATACCTCAATCCTTATATGATGAAATCAAAGACAAGATTGCACCTGTTGAGATAGAACCCATTGATGTCACTGTTCAGCTTGCCAATAGAGAAACAATCTGCCATGTGGGAATTGTTAGGGATGTTGAAGTCTTGTGTGGTAAAATGAAGTATCCTGCTAATTTCCTTGTTCTCGCTACCACTCAAGATAGCTTTTGTCCCATCATATTTGGCGGACCCTTCCTCAATACTGTCAATGCTCATATTGACTATGAGAAGCAAACTGTCACTGTGGCTTTGAAGGTGTGTCACATGAGTTCAATTTCTCCAAGTTTGGTAGACAACCTCATGAAAAAGAGTTGCCCAGTAAAGATGAAACTATTGCCTTGGCTTCTATTGTCGTGCCTCCTACTGATCCTTTAGAGCAATACTTGCTTGAGCATGAAAATGATATGCATATGGATGAAAGGGATGAGATAGATAGAGTTGTCTTAGAACAATATCCTATCCTTAAGAATAATTTGCCTGTTGAACTACTTGGGGATCCACCCCCACCAAAGGGTGATCATGTGTTCGAGCTTAAACAGTTGCCTGATACTCTTAAGTATGCTTATCTTGATGAAAAAGAGATATATCCTGTTATAATTAGTGCTAGCCTCTCAGAGCATGAAGAAAAGAAGTTACTAAAAACTCTAAGGAAGCATCGTGCTGCTATTGGATATACTCTAGATGATCTTAAGGGCATTAGTCCCACTCTATGCTAGCACAAGATTAAAACTGATCCTGATTCTAAACCATTTGCTGATCATCAACGGAGATTAAATCCTAAGATGAAAGAGGTAGTAAGAAAAGAAATACTAAAGCTCCTGGAAGCAGGTATTATTTATGTTATTGCTCATAGTGATTGGGTGAGTCCGGTGCATTGCGTCCCTAAGAAGGGAGGTATTAGCGTTGTCCCTAATGATAAGGATGAATTGATCCCACAGAGGATTATTACTGGCTATAGGATGGTGATCGATTTTACGAAATTGAATAAAGCCACTAGGAAAGATCATTACCCTTTGCCTTTTATCGACCAAATGCTAGAAATACTGTCTAAACACACACACTTCTGCTTTCTAGAAGGTTATTCTAGTTTCTCCCAAATACCAGTTGCACAATCTGATCAGGAGAAAACCATGTTCACCTACCCTTTCGGTACCTTTGCTTATAGACGTATGCCTTTTGGCTTATGTAATGCACCATCTATCTTTCAAAGATACATGATGGCTATATTCTCTGACTTTTGTTGAGGTTTTCATGGATGACTTCTTCGTTTATGGGTCTTCCTTTGATGATTGTCTCAGCAACCTTGATCGATTTTTGCAGAGATGTAAATACACCAACCTTGTCTTGAATTGGGAGAAATGCCACTTTATGGTTAATGAAGGCATCGTCTTAGGATATAAAATTTATGAAAGAGGTATAGAAGTAGATAATGCTAAGGTTAATGCAATCGAGAAAATGCCATACCCCACAAATTTCAAAGGTATAAGAAGTTTCCTTGGTCATGCTGGTTTTTATAGAAGGTTCATTAAATACTTCTCTAAGATTTCTAGGCCTCTTACCAATCTCTTGCAAAAGGATATTCCTTTTGTCTTTGACGATGATTGTGAGGAAGCCTTCAAAATACTTAAGAAGGCCTTGATAACTGCACCTATTGTTCAACCACCTGATTGGAACTTACCTTTTGAAATCATGTGTGATGGTAGTGATTATGATGTTGGTGTTGTTCTAGAGCAAAGAGTTGAAAAGAAGTTGAATGTTATCCATTGTGCTAGTAAAACTCTAGACGGTGCCCAAAGAAACTATGCTACTACGGAAAAGGAATTTTTAGCAGTCGTGTTTGCATGTGAAAAGTTCAAGTCTTACATAGTTGATTCCAAAGTCACTATTCACACTTCACACTGATCATGCTGCTATTAAGTACCTCATGGAGAAGAAAGACGCTAAACCTAGACTTGTCAGATGGGTTCTCTTGCTACAAGAATTTGATTTACATGTGGTCGACAGGAAGGGTGCTGATAACCTTGTAGCAGCTAACTTGTCTAGGTTGGAGAATGTTCTTGATGACCCACAACCTATTGATGATAGCTTTCCTGAAGAGCAATTGAATGTCGTCAATACTTCACGTAGTACACAGTGGTATGCTGATTACGCGAACTATATCGTTGCCAAATATATACCACCTAGTTTCATATACCAGCAAAAGAAGAAATTATTCTTTGACTTGAGACATTACTTCTGGGATGATCCTCACCTTTATAAGGAAGGAGTAGATAGTGTTATTAGACGTTGTGTACCTGAACATGAATAGGGACAGATCCTACAGAAATGTCACTCCGAGGCCTACGGAGGACACCATGCGGGAGATAGAACTGCACACAAGGTATTGCAATCAGGTTTCTATTGGCCCACTCTCTTCAAGGATGCCCGTAAGTTTGTCTTGTCTTGTGACGAATGTCAAAGAATAGGTAATAATGGTAAACGTTAGGAAATGCCTATGAACTATTCACTTGTCATTGAACCATTTGATGTCTGGGGCTTTGATTATATGGGACCTTTCCCAAAATCCAACGGGTATACTCATATCCTAGTTGTTGTTGATTACGTCATTAAGTGGGTAGAAGCTATCCCCACTAGTAGTGTTGAACACAACACCTCTACCAGGATGCTTAAAGAAGTTATTTTCCCTAGATTTGGAGTCCCTAGATATCTAATGACCAATGGTGGTTCACATTTTATTCATGGTGCTTTCCATAAAACGCTTGCTAAGTACGATGTCAACCATAGAATTGTGTATCCCTATCACCCTCAGTCCAGTGGTCAAGTAGATCTAAGCAACAGTGAGATTAAACTAATTCTGCAAAAGACTGTCAACAGGTCTAGAAAGAATTGGTCTAAGAAGCTCGATGATGCACTGTGGGCTTATAGAACTGCCTATAAGAATCCCATGGGCATGTCTCCGTACAAAATGTTGTACGGTAAAGCATGTCATTTACCTCTTGAGCTAGAGCATAAAGCTTATTGGGCAATCAAAGAGCTCAACTTTGATTTCAAACTTGCTGGTGAGAAGAGGTTATTTGACATTCGCTTGATGAATGGAGAACTCAGGCATATGAGAATGCCAAGTTGTTCAAAGAAAAGGTTAAGAGGTGGCATGATAAGAGGACACAAAAGCGTGAGTTCAATGTAGGTGATTATGTCTTGCTATATAATTCCCGTTTAAGATTTCTTGCAGGCAAGCTTGTCTATAAATGGGAAGGTCCCTATATTGTTAAGGAAGTATATCGTTCCGGTGCTATCAAGATCAACAACACGGAAGGTAATGGTCCGAGAGTGGTAAATGGGCAGAGAATCAAGCATTATATCTCACGTACTCCCATAAATGTTGAAAGCAATATTATCAATACCATAACTCTGGAGGAATACCTAAGGGATATTTATCAGCCTTTTTCGAACTCCGAAAACGAAGAGGTATGTGATTCAGTAAGAAAACAACATGATGATCACGGAGTTCACCAGCAAGCACAAGATCAATGACAATGACATTGGGAAGCACCTCTCCAGGCTCTATGACAGGATTAATCACCTCCAAGCCCAGATCTATGACCTGCAGAACCAAAACTATGAGTATGAGTATAGATTTAAATCAATACGGTTGGCTACAGATTTGAGGATTCCGGAGACTCGTTCATCTTTCCATGATGGAGCACCTATGCCTTGGAAGACGGAGGACCAAACCCATGTTGCAACAACTCCACCACCATCACCTCCAAAGGAAGAAAACTAAGCATGGGTATGGGCAATCCCCTTGGCTTGTGCCAAGCTTGGGGGAGTTGCCCTGGTATCGTATCACCATCACATCTTTTGTCCTTACCTTTGTTTTAGTTTGTTCCTTTTCAGTTTTCTCTTTCTCTAGTAGAATAAAGGTCTTAGTGTTTTAGGCTTGAGTTTTGCTTTGTGTCACCCCTGATGTATTCGAGCTCGTGAGCCATATAATAAAGAGTGTCTTATTTAAGGGCTTTGTCTCTTGTCATGATCAAAAGAGTGAGAAAAGAACAAAAGCATGAAAGATCATGTAATGATCTTATGGGAAGTGATGGCTTCACATATAAAAAGAATGATGATTGAAACTTGTTGAGGGTAGACAAACGTAGACCTTGGTCATTGTTGCAATTAATAGGAAGTGATAAAGAAGGAGAGGTTCACATATAAATATATCATCTTTGACACCATCTATGATTGTGAACACTCACTAAACTATTGCATGCCTAGAAGTAGATGTTGGACAAGGAAGACAACATAATGAATTGTGTTTGCTTGGTTCCGAACAATGTTATATGATTAGAGATCCCTTAGCATGTGACGCTTGCTTCCACCTCATATTAGCCAAAACTCCCGCACCAAGTAGAGATACTACTTGTGCATCCATAAACCTTCAACCCAATTTTTCCATGAGAGTCCACCATACCTACCTATGGATTGAATAAGATCCCTCAAGTAAGTTGTCATCGGTGCAAGTAATAAAAATTGCTCCCTAATATGTATGATCTATTAGTGTGTGGAAAATAAGCTTTGTACGAACCTGTGATGAGGAAGACATAAAAGCGACAGACTGCATAATAAAGTTCTTTATCACAGGAGGCAATATAAAGTGACGTTCCTCCACACTAAGAGGACACGCATCCAAACCTCAAAAGCGCATGATAAGCTCTGCTTCCCTGTGCGAAGGGCCTATCTTGTACCTTTACTTTTTTCCCTTGAAAGAGTCATGATGATCTTCACCAATTCCTTGTTTCGCCTTTATCTTGGCTAACGTCATATGCTTGGGAAAGATCTATATTCATATGTCAACTTGGAGGTAAGTATTCATGAATTATTATTGTTGACATTACCCTTGAGGTAAATGGTTGGGAGGCGAAATTATAAGCCCCTATCTTTCTCTGTGTCCAGCTGAAACTTTGATCTCATGAGTACCACGTGAGTTGTAGCAATTGTAGAGAACGAAAAGATGATTGAGTATGTGGATTTGCTTTACAAGCTCTTACTTGACTCTTTCTGATGTTGGGATAAATTGCAATTGCTTCAATGACTAAAGGCTATCGGTTGTTGATTCTTGGTAAGCTTCTTGATCCATGCTTTACTTTGTGAAGGAATTGTCACTTTAGCATGAGAGATTATATGTTGATATTGCTGTTCTGATCATGATCATGATGACTGCATGTTCGTATCTTGTTTTGTCGACACCTCTCTCCCTAAACATGTGGGCATGTTTATTGATCTAGGCTTTCGCTTGAGGACAAGCGAGGTCTAAGCTTGGGGGAGTTGATACGTCCATTTTGCATCATGCTTTCATGTTGATATTTATCGCTTCTTGGGCTGTTATTTCACTTCACGGTACAATACTTATGCCTTTTCTCTCTTATTTTGCAAGGTTTACATGAAGAGGGAGAATGCCGGCAGCTGGAATTCTGGCCTGAAAAAGGAGCAAGTTTGAGATGCCTATTCTGCGCAACTCCAAAAGCCGTGAAAATCAACATGGATTTTTTTGGGAATATATAAAAAATACTGGGCCAAAGAAGTGCGAGAGGAGCGCAACCAGGGGGCCACAAGCCTGGTAGGCGCGGCCACCCCCCTGGCCGCGCCTAGGGGGCTTGTGGGCTTCTTGCTGGCCCACTGGCTCCCCTCTTCTACTATATGAAGGGTTTCGTTTTGAAAAAATTCAGGAGGAGGCTTTTTGGAGGATTCGCCGCCGCCATGAGGCGGAACTTGAGCAGAACCAATCTAGAGCTCCGGCAGGACGATCTTGCCAGGGAAACTTCCCTCCCGGAGGGGGAAATCGTCGCCATCGTCATCACCAACACTCCTCTCATCGGAGGGGACTCATCACCATGAACATCTTCATCAGCACCATCTCATCTCAAAACCCTAGTTCATCACTTGTAACCAATCTCCGTCTCGCGACTCCGATTGGTACTTGTAAGGTTGCTAGTAGTGTTAATTACTCTTTGTAGTTGATGCTAGTTGGATTACTTGGTGGAAGAATTTATGTTCAGATCTTTGATGCTACTCATTACCTCTCTGATCATGAATATGATTATGCTTTGTGAGTAGTTACTTTTGTTCCTGACGACATGGGATAAGTCATGCTATAAATAGTCATGTGAATTTGGTATTCGTTCGATATTTTGATGTGTTGTATGTTGTTTTTCCTCTAGTGGTGTTATGTGAACGTCGACTACATAACACTTCACCATTATTTGGGCATAGAGGAAGTCATTGGGAAGTAGTAAGTAGATGATGGGTTGCTAGAGTGACAGAAGCTTAAACCCTGGTGTATGCGTTGCTTCGGAAGGGGCTGATTTGGATCCACTAGTTTAATGCTATGGTTAGACTTTGTCTTAATTATTCTTTCGTAGTTGCGGATGCTTGCGAGAGGGGTTAATCATAAGTGGGATGCTTGTCCAAGTAAGGGCAGTACCCAAGCGCTGGTCCACCCACATATCAAACTATCAAAGTAACGAACGTGATCATATGAACATGATGAAAACTAGCATGACAGAAATTCTCGTGTGTCCTCGGGAGCGTTTTCCCTCCTATAAGTCTTTGTCCAGGCTTGTCCCTTGCTACAAAAGGGATTGGGCCACTTTGCTGCACCGTTTCTACTTTTGTTACTTGTTGCTTGCTACGAATAATCTCACCACACAATCACTTGTTACCAATAATTTCAGTGCTTGCAGATATTACCTTGCTGAAAACCACTTTTCAGATCCTTTTGCTCCTCGTTGGGTTCGACACTCTTACTTATCGAAAGGACTACGATAGATCCCTTATACTTGTGGGTCATCACACACCACCACCACCACCACCACCTCCTAGTAGTCTGTAGGTTCATATTCTTCTGTGTTCCTATTGCTGCTAACCATGCCAGGATCACATGACGAGGAGATCGACTGGGAGAACCTGACCAAGCAGGAGCTCCATGATAAATTTCAGCAAATGATGTTTGACCAGGTACAGTATTTCGTGACCACCTTTGGAGAGGCCATGGACAAGCTCGAAGGCATGGAGAAGAAATTCGACACCAAGATGAATGCCAAGTTCGTTGAGGTGCTTTCCCGTTTACCACTACCAGTTGTAGTTGTTGTCCCTCTTCAACCACAACAACGGCTACGAGCGCAACGCATGCCTGTCGGCCAAGTGCAGAATTTTGGTGTTGTTGCTCCTACTGCTGCTGCTGGTCCTGATGCTCCTCCTGCTGCTACTACCGAGGTTTCTGTGGGTGAGCGGAATGAGGAGTATGATGATGATTATGATGGTGATTACGATGATGAGGGAGAGGTTGCTCCAGTTCAACACCAGGAACAACAACCATCCCGACAAGTCGTCGGTCATCCACATGAGGGAGAGGTTTCTGCAAGTCGCACTTCCTCATGGACGCCACGAACCACATCTACTTCCACACGTCCTCCTGCATCAGCATCTCCCCCTTCAGCCACCAATTCCACCAGAGATACCAGGAATCAGGCCCGTGCATCACCCTTCGCCAAGAGCACACCTTACGGGCCTGCATAGAGCTCTTCTTCATCCATGGCATCCACAGGTCAAACGCATGAGGTTATTTGTCGTCGTTGCAAGGGTGGAGGTCATTATGCGAGAGAATGCCCATCCAAGTGTGTGATGATTATTACTGAGGATGGTGGATATGATTCCGCCAGTGATTATGATGAGGAGACCCTGGCTCTTATTGCAAGTGAAGAACGGGTGTTGATGATACTGAACAAGAGACACAATACATGGCTGTTGACTACGCTGACAGGTATGAAAGCTTAGTTGCTCAACGTGTTTTAGGTGTGCAGGTAACACAGGCTGAGCAAAATCAAAGGCACAACTTGTTCCATACTAAGGGAGTGGTAAAGGAACGTTTTGTTCGCGTAATCATCGATGGAGGGAGTTGCAACAACTTAGCTAGCATGGAGATGGTGGGGAAGCTGTCTCTCACCACCAGACCACATCCTCATCCTTATTATATCCAGTGGTTCAACAACAGTGGCAAGGTTAAGGTAACACGTATTGTTCGTGTGCATTTTAGCATTGCTACATATTCTGATTTTGTTGATTGTGATGTAGTACCCATGCAAGCATGCTCCGTTTTACTTGGTAGACCATGGCAATTTGATAAAAATTCCGTACACCATGGTAGAACCAATCAGTATACTCTTGTTCATAAGGATAAAAATATAACTTTGCTTCCTATGTCTCCTGAACATATTATGAAAGATGACATTGCTAGACCTAGTAAAGCAAAACAAGACCTACATAAGAGTGAAAATCAGATTGTAGCAAAGTAATTTGAGCAACACAATAAGCCTACTAAATCATCATCTAGTGTTGCCTCTAAAATAAAACTGAAGAGTGGTTGTTTACTTGCCACTAAATCTGATATTACTAATTTGGATATCACTACATCTGTTTGCTATGCTTTTGTATGCAAAGAGGTATTATTTTCATTCGAGGACATGCCACCCTCTTTGCCTTGAGCTTTCATTAACATTTTGCAGGAGTTCGCTGACGTCTTTCCAAAAGATGTGCCACCGGGATTACCACCTATTAGAGGGATTGAGCATTAGATTGACTTAATTCCTGGTGCATCGCTACCCAACCTTGCACCATACCATACCAATCCAGAGGAGACGAAAGAGATTATGCCTCAAGTACAAGAGCTGCTCGACAAAGGTTGTATATGTGAATCTCTTAGTCCTTGTGTCGTTCCTATTATTCTAGTGCCGAAAAAGGATGGTACATCGTGTATGTGTGTTGATTGTAGAGGCATTAATAATATTACTATTCGTTATCGTCATCCTATTCCTACGCTAGATGATATGCTTGATGAATTAAGTGGCTCTATAATTTTCCCCAAAGTTGATTTGCATAGTGGATACCATCAAATTTGCATGAAATTGGGAGATGAATGGAAAACGGCATTTAAAACTAAGTTTGGCTTATATGAGTGGTTAGTTATGCCTTTTGGATTCACTAATGCACCTAGCACTTTCATGGGATTAATGAATGAGGTTTTACGTACTTTCATTGTATTATTTGTGGTAGTCTGCTTTGATGATATACTGATTTATAGTAGATCCTTGGAGGAACACTTGGATCATTTGCATGTTGTTTTTACTGCTCTACGTGATGCACGTTTGTTTGGTAACCTTGAGAAGTGCACCTTTTGCACAAACTGAGTATATTTTCTTGTCTATGTTGTTACTCCACAGGGAATTGAAGTTGATAAAGCCAAGATTGAAGCTATTGAGAGTTGGCCGCAGCCCAAAACGGTCACACAAGTGAGGAGTTTCCTTCGACTCGCCAGGTTTTATAGGCGTTTTGTGAGAGATTTCAGCACCATTGATGCACCTCTCAATGAGCTTACAAAGAAGGATGTGCCTTATTCTTGGGGTACCGCACAGGAAGAAGCCTTCACGGTTTTGAAAGATAAGTTAACACATGCTCCTTTACTCCAACTTCCTGATTTTAATAAGACTTTTGAGCTTGAATATGATGCTAGTGGAATTGGATTAGGACGTGTGTTATTACAAGATGGTAAACCCGTTGCATACTTTTCTGAAAAATTAAGTGGGCCTAGTCTGAATTATTCTACTTATGATAAGGAATTACATTCTCTTGTTCGTACTTTGGAAACATGGCAACATTATTTATGGCCCAAAGAATTTGTCATACATTCTGATCGTGAATCTTTGAAACATATTAAAAGTCAAGCAAAACTAAACCATAGACATGCTAAATGGGTTGAATTCATTGTGAATTTCCCGTACGTCATTAAACACAAGAAGGGTAAAGAAAATGTTATTGTTGATGCTTTGTCTCGTCGTTATACTATGCTTTCACAACTTGACTTTAAAATATTTGGTTTGGAGACCATCAAACATCAATATGTGCATGATGCTGATTTCAAAGATGTGTTGGAGAATTGTAAAGAAGGGGGAACATGGAACAAGTTCATCATTAATAATGGATTTGCGTTTCGTGCTAACAAGCTATGCATTCCATCTAGCTCCATTCGTCTTTTGTTGTTACAGGAGGCGCATGGAGGAGGATTGATGGGACACTTTGGCGTAAAGAAGACGGAGGATGTACTTGCTACACATTTCTTTTGGCCAAGGATGCGACAGGATGTTGAGAGTTTTGTTGCTCGCTGCATGACATGTCAAAAAGCTAAGTCACGACTCAATCCTCATGGTTTATATATGCCTTTGCTTGTACCTAGTGTTCCTTGGGAGGATATATCTATGGACTTTGTTTTAGGTTTACCTCGAACAAAAAGGGGAGGGGTAGCATATTTGTTGTCGTGGACAGATTTTCAAAAATGGCACACTTTATACCATGTCATAAAAGTGATGATGCCGCTAATGTGGCTAATTTGTTCTTTCGTGAAATTATTCGCTTGCATGGTGTGCCAAATACGGTTCTTTCATATCGTGATGCTAAATTCTTAGCCACTTTTGGCGATGTTTATGGGCTAAGTTGGGGACAAAATTGCTTTTTAGTACTACATGTCACCCCCAAACTGATGGACAAAGTGAAGTAGTCAATAGATCTTTGTCTACTATGCTTAGGGTTGTTTTGAAGAACAATCTAAAACTGCTTTTGGCGATGTTTATGGGCTAAGTTGGGGACAAAATTGCTTTTTAGTACTACATGTCACCCCCAAACTGATGGACAAAGTGAAATAGTCAATAGATCTTTGTCTACTATGCTTAGGGCTGTTTTGAAGAACAATCTAAAACTGTGGGAAGAATGCTTGCCTCTATTGAATTTGCTTATAATCGTTTGCTGCATTTTACTACAAAGATGTGTCCTTTTGAAGTTGTGTATGGTTTCCTACCTCGTGCACCTATTGATTTGTTACCTCTTCCATCTTCGGAGAAGGTTAATTTTGATGCTAAAGAACGTGCTGATTTGATATTAAAGATGCATGAGTTAACTAAGGAAAACATTGAGAGCATGAATGCTAAATATAAACTTGCTGGAGATAAGGGTAGAAAACATATTGTCTTTGCACCCGGAGATCTTGTTTGGTTGCATTTGCGAAAGGATAGGTTTCCTGATTTGTGCAAGTCAAACCTAATGTCGCGTGCTAATGGTCCTTTCAAAGTGTTAGAGAAAATAAATGATAATGCATATAGACTTGAGCTATCTGTGGATTTTGGGGTTAGTCCCACTTTTAACATTGCAGATTTGAAGCCATATTTGGGTGAGGAATATGAGCTTCCGTCGAGGACGACTTCAGTTCAAGAAGGGGAGGATGATGAGGACATCAACACCATTGTTACACCCATAGCCCGAGCTGCTATACATACTGGACCAGTTACTAGAGCTCGTGCACGATAATTGAATTACCAGGTACTTTCGTTTTTTGGGAATACTTCTAATGTTCATGAACATATGATGTTGCCTAAGTTAGATACTTTTGTTGTGCTCATGAATGAAGGACCTAGCATGGACAAGAAGGATATCCGTTGGAGCGGGATCAAGCATGGAGAAGAAGGTGCACGCGCGGGAGAGAACAATGGAGCTTCCACTCGTGATTTTCACACTTTAAAGCCACCATAAGGAGAGCATGAAGGCTTTGGACGAAATATTCAAGACGTCACTTTATAACTTTCGTCCATAGCCTATTATAGGTGTTGCGCCACCTTATTTTTGGGCCAGTACCATGTAATTTCGAAATACCATAATATAGGCTATTTTTAGAGTCCGTATGTGTGGGGAAACCGAGTTTAGGGCTGTTTTCGGACCCCTCCTCCACGGGTCACGAAATTGCCTCTCTATTCCCTCGTATATACAGCCCTTAGGGCACCGTTTAGACTTCGGTTTTGTTTAGATTACAAGTTCTCCATAGCTGCAACTTCAAGTTCTTAGTTTGTGTTCTATGACCAGACAAAGGCGTCAAAGAACCCCACCTTCATAAATAAAGCTTTCCTCTTATATTTGCAATATCTTGATTGCATCTTAGTTTCTTGCTTGTTCTTCGTTTGCGTGCAGGAAACAAACCTTTGTGGTCAGGTTGATCGTGCTCCGGCGTGGTCAATAACCTCTCGGAGTTGGTTTAGCGATTGCTAAGGCGCGACATCCTCACACGTTCGTAGTCGGATCGTCAAAGTCGACTCTACCAAAACGATACCCACAATCTCATCAAAAGAGAGGAACAACTTTGCCTCTATCAAGTGGTATCAGATTCTCCTCACACCCTCACACAATGCGAGGTGACGTGATTCCACTAAGTGGTTCCCTTGAAGTCGGTGACCGAACCTCTACAAACAAGGTAGGGGCAATCTCCACAACTTAATTGGAGGGTCCCAACGAGACCATGAAGCTTCACCACAATGGAATATGGCTTCGAGGTGACCTCAACCATCTTGGGTGCTCAAACACCCAAGAGTAACAAGATCTGCAAGGGATTAGTGGGGGGAATCAAATTTCACTTGGTGGAAGTGTAGATCAAGGCCCTCTCAACCAGACCCTAGAATATCAACAAGTTTTGTTGTCTAGGGAGAGAGATCAGGCTAAAATGGAGCTTGGAGCAACAATGGAGCTTAGGGGGCAAAAGGTGGGGTTCTGAGGGAAGAAGAACCCAATTATATAGTGGGGGAAGGAATCTGCCCGTTACCCACCCCCTGTGCACGAGCCAGAGCGGTACTGCCACTCCTCGGAGCGGTAATACCGATGATAAGCGGTAGTACCGCTCAGGGGAGCGCTACTACCACTCAGGCAAAGGGGGCCAGGCCAGAACCAAGGCAGAGCACCTAGTACCGCCCTGAGCGGTAGTAACAAGCGGTAGTACCGCACTGCGGGTGGTACTACCACCTAGTACTACTGCAAAACTCATCCACAAAAGTGTTCGCACTTTTGGAGAGCGGTACAAGCTAGAGGCACCAGCAGAGCACTACCGCTCAGAGCGGTACTACCGCCGGCCGGGCGGTACTACTGGTGATAAGCCATAGTACCGCTCCTTGGAGCTGTACTACAACTTGGCAACTGCCAGGCATGGCAAGGCAAGGTAGAAAGCTCCATCAATGCAGAAAAGGGGTGAGGAAGAAAGTGTACGTGATGATTCCACCCAGACTTTTCCAAAGTGAATCCCCTCTTAATAGTACGACTTTTCCTATGACCCAAGTCCACCGACAATGAAGCGTAAGAGCGAAAACCGTTTTCACATCAAAACACCGAGGGGCAAGAATCATCTTTGTGCAAACCTAGGAAATACTTGAAAGGCTTATTGCACACGATTAGTCCGCAAAAGTATCGTCATCAATCACCAAAATTACTGGGGTAGAAATATGCCCTTACAATCTCCCCCTTTTTATGGATTGATAACAACACAGGATTTGCATAGAGGATAAAAATTGAGATAAAATGCAACCCCATAGTCTACAAAATATAGGCACGCTCCCCTCTAAGTGTGTGCACTATTTAAGTATGCTTTTGGAATGCAAAGTGCACACACTAGGATCAACACTCCCCCTATGTTTTATAGACAAGCACTACTTGCATATATGAAACAACTAAGAGTAATATAGCTACAAGAAGAGAAGTGAGCATGATCATAAGGGCACAATTTAAGCATTCATGAAATTAAAGACATATGATAAAGCTAAGCTAGCATATGCCTCACACCATATGACATAGTCTGAGGAGTCTCACACACATTAAAAACGCAAACCGACATAAGTTCCACACCACACAACTTAGACTTCTAAGCAAAGCAAACGACAAAAGAGATCACGAGTGAAAATATGAGCCATAAAAGAACACTCGTGACACGCAAATCCCAACACTCTCCCCCTTTGGCGGCAAGACGCCAAAAAAGGGAAGAGAAGACACATCAGTACTCAGCAGACTCGGAGTTGTGCGAAACGGTGCCAAGAGCAGCATGAGAGCAAGGTAACTGAGCATCAGAATCCCAGGGGCAGTGGCGAGCAATCTAGGTGTCCTCACAAGTGAGCATATGCTCAAAACCTCTCTCAATAGTTAAGCCAACATGCCTCCCAAGAGCATTGTCATGACTGATAGCTGCCTTATCAGTTGCGTGAGCCCGGTAGTGATCCTTAGCCGGCATACAGATGAGCTTCTTCATCTTCTCCTGGAGCTTCTAAGCCCAAGAAGGTTCGCGAGTGGTGGGCGCGGCAGGGGAAGCAGTGTCCTCGTCAACCGTATAGTCGTCATCAACCGCGTCATAAATAGAATCTTCATCCATGTCTTCAGGCACATCTTGTTGAGTGGCACTGTGACTATCCCACTTGTCCTTCTGCCTAAGTTACACAACCTTATGAGAAACCAAGTCCCCGTCTTCAAACAAGTCATGTGGAAAGGTTGCTTCCCAAGTCTTCTCAATCAGATGCAAATAGAAAGGGGCCATACATGGGGCACTTACGCTTAGATACCGCAGAACGGAGCTCACACCACATAACATGAGAGGTATCTAGAATCTACACTTGACTCTTGAACTTGTGTTGCTTACAGAACAGAAGCATGTCGACCAAATAGGAGTGGACCTGATCTAGATTTCCACCACGGGGGAATAAGGTGGCACGAAAGATGCAGTGCATGATATCTAAGAAGGGTTCTAGCACCCAAGTAGACTTGCGTGTAGTAGAGGATATCTTCTTAGTGTTGAACTTGTACAGGGCTTGCTTGTGGGTAGCACCATACTCATGGTGAGGACGGAATCCCAGAGGGGTCTCAAGACCCTTGTCCTCAATGTGAAGAATATCCATAAAGGATTTCCATGGAGTAGAAAATGGCCTACCATTGGTCATCCATTGAAGAGTTCGGGCCTCGTCCGTTCCCAGGTGAACCGTGGCAAAGAACACCGCAATAAGCTCATTATCAAAGTCTTTGTTGAACTGCATAATACCAAGGATGCCCATATTCTCACAGAGGGAGAGAGAAGTCCTGAAATACCTTTCATTGTGTTGCATATGTTCAACATCAATAGACTTGACATGAGGAACATACAGGTTCTCCCTTGGCTTCAGAATGACATTGTAGATGGACACTTGCTTCCGGGTCCAGAAGGGACGGATGAGCATTGAAGGTCCTGAGGATCCACATATGGATTAAGCTTGCGGGACATCCAGAATTCCTTAGCCTTTAGAGAATCCATGGATTGGGACTTCAAGGGCCGGACATCAAGGCACTTACCCTTGGGTTTGGAAGTGGACTGACTGACTTTCTTGGCAGGAGCAGCCTCCTGTGGTTGGCTTGAACTATCAGCCTCAGAAGAACGGTACCTCTTCGTGTTGCCACGCTTATGATTTGTCCTACGCTCCTGAGAAGCCGAGTTGCCACCTTCTGAGATCAAAAACACAACCAGATGAAAGCACGAGAGAACAAAGATGAGTACACAATAGCAAAACACAACGATGGTCGATACAGAAATGTTGAACAAGAAGAAAAGGTTGGAGAAGGCCAGACCAGGGCGGTAGTACCGCTGACACGGCAGTACTCCCGCTAATGAGCGATAGTACCGCTCGTATGAGTGGTAGTACCACTTAGGGCTGAAACCGTGGGGTGCAACGACCATAGGTCATATCCGGTACTACTGGTATGCCTTGACCACAAAATTTCTAAAATATCAACATAGATAAACTCAAGCTATCATCCACACCCCTCACATGCCGCAGATTGGAACCAAAAGGACCTAGATACATCACATATTGTCCAAGACCTAGATCTGAAAAAGAGACCAAAGGGGAAGAAGAACGGGGATAATAGCGGTATCCATGGCAAGAGGAGAGGGTGGAGAATGATTCCTCCGGTTGAGATCACGAATGGGTGGCCAAAAACGGAGATCGGGGATGGCCACCAAAGCCTTGGGGTTTCTTGGAGAGAGACACCACGAGGAGGAGTGGGGATGAATGGTTATGGGGAGAGAAAACTGCCCCTGCCCGGCCTCATAACCCCCTCGTGGAAAACTCTAAGTTGTAGTACCGCCCAGCAATAGTACCACTGCTATGGGTGGTACTACCTCTTATCATCGGTAGTACCGCTGGGGCAGGGGTAGTACCGCTCTAGAAGGCCCCAAAACGTCCAAAAATCAAGAAAATCAAACTTTTATGAAGAAAAAGATAGAAAGTCATGCCAACTAGGTGAGTTCACTCCAAATTGTAAAAGGAAAACAAAGAGAGAACAACTTGGAGTGAAAGAAACAAACGTGAGAAGTTCCCGTGAGACAAATGCCATAAGGAATGGGAGGATGGCCGGAGCCACCTATGTTTGAGTTGGTAGGTATAGCACCGCGAAGATTTTAACCTTGGGCCCAAGACCATAACTCGTCGTTGAAGCACATTAGTCATCGAAGATGACTAAAGTGAACGACCAATCGTTTTATGCATAATAGGGGAAGGTAGGTTCATTGAGAAAACAACACTCCCCCTAAATCCATGCCTACACCTAAACAAGATAAAATGATGAGAGTGCTGGGGTGTGCCTAGTTTCAATCCACATTGCTCAAATCAATGATATTTAGCTCATGCCTTAACTCGTGAAATCTTGCTTCATTCAACGGCTTTGTGAATATATGTGCAAGATGTTCATTCGTGTTGAGGTAAATGAGATCAATCTCCCCACGCTTGATATGCTCCCGGATGAAGTGGTGACGAATAATGATGTTCTTCGTCTTGCAATGTTGAACCGGGTTGTTGGACATTGAGATGGCACTAATATTATCACATTAAAGAGGCACTTTGTCCCAGGTGACACCGTAATCCTTTAAAGTTTGCCTCATCCATAGCAACTGAGCACAACAACTTGCAGCAACTACATATTCAGCCTCGATGGACGAGAGAGAAACACAATTTTGTTTCTTGGAAGACCAACGTACTAGAGAGCGGCCAAGGAATTGGCAACCTCCGGAAGTTGACTTCCTATCCACAAAATCTCCCGCCCAATCTGAATCGGGATATCATGTGAGATCAAATGAAGCCCCTTTGGGATACCATAAGCCAAAGTTTGGGGTATGATCCAAATATCGAAAGATTCACTTTACTGCCACATAGTGACTTTCCTTAGGTGAGGATTGAAATCGTGCACAAATTCGCACACTCAACATAATATCCGGTCTAGATGCACATAGGTAAAGCAGAGATCCGATCATAGAGCAATATACCTTTTGATCCATAGCTTTACCATTGGGATCGAGGTCAAGATGGCAGTTGAGAGGCATGGGAGTGTTGGCCTTGGGTGGTTTGAGATCATCCATCTTGAACCTTTTGAGCATGTCTTGAGTGTATTTTGCTTGATTGATGAAGGTTCCTTGACTTCGTTGCTTGACTTCGAATCTAAGGAAAAAAATTCAACTCTCCCATCATAGACATCTCAAACTTTTTAGTCATTAGTGTAGAAAATTATTCATTAAAAGCTTTGTTAGGAAAACCAAAGATAATATCATCAACATATAGTTGGCATACAAACAAGTTCCCTTTGACCTTCTTAGTAAAAAGAGTGGGGTCAATTTTCCCAAATTCAAATCCACGGTCATGTAACATCTTGGTAAGGTGCTCATACCACACACATCGGGCTTCTTTAAGGCCATAGAGTGCCTTATCGAGAACATACACATGATTAGGGAACTTGGGATCCTCGAACCCCAGGGGTTGCTTGACATAAACCAACTCCTTAAGGGGACCATTAAGAAATGCACTCTTCACATCCATTTGGTATAATTTGAAGTTATGATGAGAAGCAAATGCA
This sequence comes from Hordeum vulgare subsp. vulgare, assembly GCF_904849725.1. Taxonomy (NCBI): domain Eukaryota; kingdom Viridiplantae; phylum Streptophyta; class Magnoliopsida; order Poales; family Poaceae; genus Hordeum; species Hordeum vulgare. The sequence continues at coordinate 191,705,031 of NC_058523.1, read as the reverse complement.
AGCAGCATGCGAATAGAATCAAGGCGAGTGACAGGAGGAAAGGTTTCACCATAGTAGATAACCTCGACTTCGGAGTAGCCTTGTGCTACCAATCTTGCCTTGTTCCGAGTAATGACACATCTCGCATCTTGCTTGTTCTTAAAGATCCAATTTGTCCCAATGATATTGAAGTTCTCCTTTGGTCTTAGTACCAGTCGCCACACTTTATTGCGCTCGAAGTTGTTGAGTTCTTCATGCATGGCTTCAACCTAATCCATGTCTTCGAGAGCGTCTTGTACCTTTAGTGGTTCAATGCAAGAAACAAACGCATGATGGGCACTAAAGTTTGATAATTGATGACGTGTGGTTATGTAACGACTAAGATGCGGCCCTTTCCTTATTTGGGGGCGAGGCCTCAAAAGGGGAAAGGGGCGCATCTATGCGTTTCACAAATGGGATAATCATCACAATACATAATTAAGATCAACAAGTAGGGCATACACTTGCCATCTGTTACGAATATATCATATAGCTTACACACACACATTATTCAGAGTAGCAGCAGGTCCAGCTATGGACTAAAATAGAAAACAGATGATCTAACACATCCCGTGTGCTAGCCCACGATCACGACCACGGCCTCAGTCTTCCGGATAGTTCACATACAGACGGCCACAGTCCTCATCGAACTCCAGATTCAACTGGTTATCATCAGGATCTCCTCCGTCGGGCGTACCTGTACCTGTTGGGGTTTGTAGTAATCTGTGAGCCATGGGGACTCACCAATCTAATGACCTTGGTACTGAATCTAGTCAAGTTATTAGGTGAGGAAGGTTTAGTGTATGGGTTTGCAGCAACCTAAGCATATATGGTGGCTAATTTACGTTGATCACAGTATCATATGGTAGTCTATGCAAGCAATCGAAGACTAAATTGATCACTAGGTGATCCTGAACACCTACTTACGTCAAACATAACCCCCACCGTGTTCTCGATCGAACAGCGATCTCCGAACGAGACAGTCACGGTTACGCACACAGTTGGCAGTTTTATTAGAGTTAATTCAAGTTGTCTAGAACCGAATGTTAACAAAATATTCACATTTGCCACATAACCGCGAGCATGGCTTTCCGAAAGATTTAACCCTGCAGGGGTGCTCCAACTAGTCCATCACAAACTGCCACGGCCCAAAAGTCATCCTCTATCACGAAACTCGTGATCTCATCGGATTCCTTAGAGGAAAACCTCAACTTTGAGGAGACCCAAAGTTTCACCGGGATTCCTATACGCAAGATATATCGCTAAGGTAAGACAAATCTAGCAGGACCTCCCGACGTGTCGACGAACCTGATAGGAGCCGCGTATCTCGTTCTCGGGACACGACTGATGGGAAAGCCTACAGGAAACCAAACCTCAAGTTTCCATGTGGTGGCCCCGCAGTCTGCCCAATTTGGACCAACACTCGTGAGGAGCACTGGCCTGGGTTGTTGATTAAATCCTCGGGGTAGCTATTCCCTATGCAAATTATTATTAGGTGATAAGCATATTAAAACCAATGTTGGGTCCTGCCAGACAAGCCTTAACACTACACGATTTATCAAGGGGGTCCCCATAACAACCCCGACCGTGTTAGGAGCGATCAGTTATGGAGTCAAACACCGGTAACCGAAACTAAGGCGGCAACGACGGAACAAATGATCCGGCAAAAGGCTAGGCCTTCGTCATTTACCAAGTATATAGGTGCATTAATTAAATAGCAGTTTAAACATAATGATATCAATATACTCATGTTATCACATGAGACAGCTGGCACCTGCAACTAGCAAAGCTACTCATTAGAGGTTTAGCAAGCCTACTTAGCCAAACAACATTTGCTAGGAGAGGGAGGTGTTTGGGGTTCATGGCAAAGATAGGTGGAATTTATATCAAGTGGTAGGCAACGAGCATGTATCGAAGGAAACGTGATTCTAAGCATAACAAAGCTAGATACGGTATCAAGGTCACGGTCATCTTGCCTGTGATGTCTTCATCTTGGAACTGCTCTTGATCTTCCTGCACGTACTCTCCAGAATCCACGTACTCGCTCTCCGATCCTGATGCTAACCAAGATAATATAACAGCCAATGAACACCAACGCAACATAATGCAACAAGCAATATGATGCATGTGTGAACAAGGAAACATGCATCACTATTCTAGTCACTTCCATATGCATTAGTTGAGTTAATTGAATTCTGGAAAGAACCTCATATTAAGTTATCTTGACATTCATGAATATGGCATGAACATGTGCATCACGAGAAAATGATGCAAAAACATATAAAGAACATAGATAACGGAGTTACAGATCAACCGGAAACTATGAAACAAGTTATGGAGACCTACGATTCAAATCAGCCACAAACACACTCCAATGGCACTCCCCTGGTGTTACCAGGTTGCCCCATGATCAAGAAACAAAGTATAAATGGGGTGGTGCATGGGAACAAACCACACCATCAACAACGCCCACACAAACTTCAAATCACCATAAACATACAATTTGTTTTCAACCGCAACATAGCAGTTTGTTTACAAAATTTAAAGTAGCTACAATCTTCAAAAAGATTCAAACAAGACATTAGGGAAAAGCCATCCAAAAGCTCTACAACCCTGAACAAGAAGTTAATACAAAGGAGAAACCCATGAGCAGATCTATGGACACAAACTTAGACAAAATATCACAGATTCTGGGACTTCGTGATAATCACAGATTTTCACCAGCTGCTTATGCTCTGAAGCATTTTGTCAGCCTCCAAAATGATATCTACAGGAAGTGCATAAGCATGAAATTTAACAGGGACCTAAACAAACATAAAAGCTCACAAACTTTAGTTTCTTGCATGGGCTTATTCCCAACACAGGAGCTAATTCATCCAAGACAACAGGGGAAGAAAATAACATCAGATTCCCAGACTTAGTGAAATCACAACGTTTCACAAATCTGTCAGTTCAGCCAAGTGTCCACTTTGACAAGGCACAATAGGTGCATAAAAATTCCTAAGAACAAAACAAAGACCCCATGCTGTAGAGAGGTTCACCCACTACCACTACATCAAGGATTCATCCTCAAAGGGTCAAGACACCACCTAATACAAAGCACTAAACATGGCATCATGACAGAAAATAACAGTTTCTATGAAGTGCTCCAAAGTGAAATATGATTGCACCAATGGATTCCTGGGACAATTCTACCCCAAATCCGTATGTCATACATGGGTACTTGCATGTAACAACATTGCACAAAGCTAGCTCAAAAATATCACCAAGAATCACATGAGCTACAATTGTCTATTAGTCACATGTAAAAGTTGTCCTATGCATCACCTACACATGCATTTGCACTAGGACAAGATCACCCTAACTAGGAATAGCATCCAAACACAATAACCACAGGTAGGGATGTGTTCAACCACACACACCCATGATCACACACACACATGAGCACATGAGCACACACACACATGCACACCAACCTACACCTACACACACACACATAGAAGAATCACCCACTACATGTGGAGATGCACACTTTCATGTGTTTGTGCATACTTTCACAAGTGTGTGTGTGTAACACATACACACATACACACACATCTCCAACATACACACACAACCTCATCCACATATACACACATACACACTTAGACACCCACACTACAATCTCCTAAGCATAGGAAAAATACCAAACAACAACCTTGACAGGTTTTTAAAAGAAAAAATGCACAAGGCAAAAGAAATTAAAACAGTAAAAGGAAAAAAAAAGGGGAGATGTTGGGATCGAACCCAGGACCTCCCTGGTGCAACAACACACCATCACCACTGGGCCAGGCGTGGGCGTGCACTCTGTAACAGGGAGCAACCTAGATCTACTAGCCTAACGTCATGCCGAAAGCTAACGGAAAAACAAATAACAAAAGGGGCCGCACCTGGGATTCGAACCCCCGACATGATGGTTCTGTGCGCGGGCCTAGACCAGTCGACCTAGTGATGTGCTACTGACCGAGAGGGGAACCCACACCAGGTAAGCATGAAAAGGCGGGGCCTTGCTCTGCTTTCGTAGAGAGGCGCCGGCGATGAAGTTGATCGGTGCACAAGCACGCCGGAAGCACGCTACGCGTGGAGAGGGGAAGAGAGGGGAAGAGAGGGAAGTTGCGCCTCACCTAGGGTGCAGAGGAGAGGGAGCTCGCGCGTGGAGTGTAGATGAGCTCAATGACGAGGCGCAGAAGGAGACCGCGGGAGTGGAGGAAGAAGGTGTCGTCGGTGCCGTCGACATAGCCGCTCCCATCGCGTGATCTCTTCGGGAATGGAACTCCCGCGACTTTCGCTTGCTCCTGGTCCGGTCGGGGAAGAAGACGAGGCGTAGATCCGCCGGCGACGACCTCGACAGTAGCCCGCCATGAAGGTGGAGAGGTCGGGAGCGTCCCTGACGGTGCGAGGGAGAGAGAGGAGGGGGGAAATGGAGCTAGGGTTGCGAGGAGGGGCGTCTAGCTGCTTAAATGCCTCGGGGTTCACGCTTGGAGCCGCTGGATCGGAGAGGGAAAGGGATCGGTGGTGGTGGTGGATTCATACAGTGGTGACGATAGAGAGGAGGAAGAAGGAGAGAGTTGCGGGCCACGTGCGAGAGGAGGGAGGTGAGGCGGTCGAGGAAAGAAAAGAGGCAGCCGGCCCACTGCTTATCCAGCGCCCGCCTAAGAGAGGAAAATGGAGGTTTTTCCCTCTTTAAAATACACAAAACACAAACATAAATGCCCACTGCCACAGAGGGATTGAAAAAGAAAATAAAAAATACATAGGGCATAAGGGAATTATGCCCTATTTAACAAAAATATAACTCAGATTTTTAGAGCAATTAAATTATACACCAAAACAGGAATTTAGTAATGATGTTTTAATAAATACCACATGTTGCAAGGTGATATTCCACAATGAGAGTTACCCCTCAATCATAATTAACCTCCTCTAATTAACTAACTGTTTTAAAACAGGTTTAATCGAAGTTAATTCATAAGTTCAATTATTAATGGAGAAGGGGGTTTTGAAACCTTGTTTGAAACACCCCTCTTTTGAAAACACCACAACAACACAAGCACACTAGCATTCATAATCACATTGGCACTCATGATGATCAAGCAACATCAACACAATGGGACTGCCATGAATGCAATGAATGCCATGATGCAACATGAAGACACAAAATGAAGCCACATGAAATGATAACTCTTATAACATCCACAACATGCTTCTCCAAAATAGGAAAGGTCCAAATATGGCAAGGATTACATCTGGGGTGTTACAAACTCTCCCACACTACAAGAAGATCTCGACCGGAGATCTAGGACTGAAAGAACTCTGGAAATTCGGAACGGAGATGGTCCTCGTGCTCCCAAGTGCCTTCTTTATCGTAATGATGTGACCATTGCACCTTGAGAAACTTGATAGACTTGTTGCGGGTCTTGCGCTCAGTCGCTTCAAGAATTGCAACTGGATGGTCGTGATAGGATAAGTCGGGCTAGAGATCAATGTCCTGGATATCAACTATGCACTCGGGAGTCTTGAAGCATCTCCGGAGCTGAGAGACATGGAACACGTCATGCACATTTGCGAAGTTTGAAGGGAGCTCTAATTAATATGCAAGGTCGCCTCTCTTGCCAACAATTCTAAAAGGCCCAACAAAACAAGGAGCAAGCTTTCTTTTGATGCCAAAGTGTTGAGTGCCCTTCATAGGCCACACTTTAAGATAGATGAAGTCATCGAGGTGACAAGCCATGTCATGATGCTTGCTATAGTAGTAGTTCTTCTGACGGGACTGCGCTGCTTTGAGATTATCCCGAATGACACGACACATTTCTTCAGCTTCTTCAATCATGTCATTCCCAAGAATCTGACGCTCACCAGTCTCTGACCAATTGAGCGGGGTACGGCACTACCTGCCATAGAGAATCTCAAATGGAGCTTTGCCTGAACTTGCCTGATAGCTGTTGTTATATGAAAACTCAACAAAAGGTAGGCAGTCTTCCCACTTCATGCCAAAGGAAATGACACATGATCTTAGCATATCCTCGAGGACCTGATTGACTCTCTCAACTTGCCCACTAGTCTGAGGATGAAAGGTTGTGCTGAATCGAATCTTAGTACCCATCGCAGACTGAAATGAGTCCCAGAACTTGGAAGTAAAGATGCTTCCGCGATCCGAAGAAATTAGCATTGGGACGCCATGCAATGAGACTATCCTCGAAGTGTACAACTGTACAAGCTGAGCTGCCGAGATAGACTCCTTGACTCGAAGGAAATGAGCGACTTTGCTCAACTTGTCGATGAAGATGAAGATGGCATCGTTACCCTTCTTGGACTTTGGAAACCCGGTGACGAAATCCATCTCAATATGGTCGAACTTCCACTCGGGAATGGGCAATGGATGCAAAAGACCTGCTAGATGTTGATGCTCTTCTTTCACCCTTCTACATACATCACATTCATTTACGAACTGAGCAATCTCACGCTCCATGCGAGTCCACCAGAAGGTTTGTTTCAAATCCTGATACATCTTGGAACTTCTTGGATGTATCGAGAGAAGAGAGTTATGAGCTTCCTCCATGATAACCTTTCTGAGATCCCCTTTTGGAATGACAAGACGATCCTCAAAGAACAATGTATCTTTGGCATCAACACTGAAGAACTTATATTTGGGAACTCCCTTTGCCAAGCCAATCTTAACTTTCTTCACCATTGCATCAAGAAGTTGAGCTTGTCGGACCCGGTCTTCCAAGGTAGGAGAAATCCGAAGATTAGCAAGAAATCCCTGAGGTACTAACTGAAGGTTGAGCTTTCTGAAAGATTCACAAAGATCAGGCTGGAGAGGCTTCAGAATGAGACTGTTGCAGTAAGCCTTCCTGCTCAAAGCATCTTCCACGACATTAGCTTTGCCTGGAGTGTACTCAACGCTTGGATTAAAATCTTGGAGCATTTCCACCCAACGAGTTTGCCGAAGATTGAGGTTAGGCTGGGTGAAGATGTACTTGAGACTCTTGTGATCGGTGAACACTTCAACCTTTCTCTCCAACAAGAGGTGTCTCCAAGTCATCATAGCATGTACCACTGCCGCCAACTCAAGATCATGAGTGGGCTAATTCTTCTCACTTGGCTTCAACTGCCTCGAGGTATAAGCTACCACTTTCTTGTCTTGCATCAACACTACACCAAGACCTTGAAGAGAGGCATCGCAGAACACTTGATAAGGTTTGGAGTCATCACGAGGAACCAAGACTGGAGTAGAAGTGAGCTTCTCTTTGAGTGTGTCGAAAGCCAACTGACACTGTGGAGACCAGACATACTTCACACCTTTCTGAAGAAGACTTGAGATAGGCTTAGCAATCTTGGAGAAATTCTCAACGAATCTTCTGCAATAACTTGCAAGCCCGAGAAAGCTTCGAAGCTGCTTCACATTTTGTGGAGGTTCCCACTCAACAATGGCCTGCACCTTCAAAGGATCAACTTTGATGCCCTCGGTAGAAATGATGTGCCCAAGGTAGACAACTTCCTTCAACCATAAATCACATTTGGAAAACTTAGCATAGAACTTATGCTCTCTTAGCTTATCAAGTACAAGCCTGAGATGTTCTTCATGCTCTTCCTTAGTTTCCGAAAAGACCAGAATATCATAAAGATACAACAAGACGAATTCATTCTTGAATGGGGAGAAGATATAATTCATCATCCGACAGAAGGTCGGTGGAGCATTGGCCAGACCGAAAGACATCACCGTGTACTCATACGAGCCAAAACTTGTTCTGAAAGCAGTCTTTGAAATGTCCTCTTCGCGAATGCGAATCTGATGATAACCCATCCTGAGATCAAGCTTCGAGAAGATCTTAGCCCCTTTCAATTACTCAAACAACTCATTGATCTTAGGAAGTGGATACTTGTTTTTGATCGTCTTCTTATTCAATGGACGGTAATCGACACAGAGTCGTTCCGTACCATCCTTCTTCTTGACGAAAAGAACTCCACAGCCCCAAGGAGATGAGCTTGGTCTCATCAGACCCAGACGCTCTTGCTCATCAAGTTGTTTTTTCAGCTCCTTCAGCTCTTCTGGACCCAGTTTGTACGGTCGTTTGGACACACACTCAGTACCCGGTTCAAGCTCAATTATGAACTCAACTGCTCGGTGCGGAGGCATTCCTGGCAGTTCTTCCGGAAAAACATCTTCATATTCGCACACCACTGGGACTTGCGAAATTGGAGAGATCTCACCCTTCTCATTCAAGGAAAACAAACGGACCGTGTCATCATGCGCTGCGAAGATAATCACGTCCTCCGAAGAATGAGTTAGCTTCACAATCAATAGACGCCTTGTTCATAGCCAACCAATCCATTCCAAGGATCAAATCAATATCAGAGTTGCGAAGGACAATAGAAGAAGCCAGAAAAGCATAATCACCCATCTTGACAGTGACATCCGGAACTACCAAACTAGAACGCATATGCTTCCCAGGGGAAACAACTGCTAACGGCTTAGACAACTGCTCCTGGCGCAGATTATGCCTGCATGCAAATGGATATGATAAGAAGCAATGCGAAGCACGAGAATCAAATAAAACCTTAGCAGGAATATCATTAACTGAAAGATTACCCATAATCACGTCTGAGGAGTTGTCTGGTTCAGCTGCATTCACCATATTGACTCTCGCAGACCTGGGGTTGAACTTCACTATAGCATTGCTTGGAGGCTTCCCTGGAGGAGGAGGCGGAAGACGCACCTGAGAGGTGCACTTGTTGGCATAGTGACCCTTCTGCCCACACTTGTGACAAGTAACATCTGCCGGCTGACGGAACTACACCTGAGGATTCCCTTGCTTGTGTTGCTGAAACCTCTGCTGGAAAGCTGGATTGGGTGGGTGGGAAGAACCATGACCACCTGATTGCTTGAACTGCTGAGTCTGCTGAGGAGGAGGAGGAGACACCCAGTATTTTTGCTGCTTCGGAACCACCTGAGTTGAGGGCGACGAACTGGACTCTCTGAAACGCTTCCTCGAATTCTCCACCTTGAGCAAAGCTGCCTCAGCCCTGAGAGCCAAGTTATAGAACTTATCAAACTCATCGGGATCGTGCAAGGCAAGGGCCAGCTGCAAGTCCTCTCTCAGACCACCTCTGAACTGATAGATCTTGCTCTTTTGATCTGGAATGTCTTGCAAGGCATATCGAGCGAGATCATGGAACTCGATGTTGTACTTGTACACAGAGGAACCACCTAGCTTCAAGCGTCTGAACTTCTCACGCATCTCTTCCACAAAGCTAGACGGGATATAGTGAGACCTGAAATCTCTGCAAAACTCATCCCAACTGATCAATCTGCCACCCCTGGAGTCCTTCAACTGCTGCCACCAAACTACTGCTTGCCCCTTGAGCTGAAACATTGCAAACTTGACGAAGTCCTATGGACGGACATTGCTGCACTCAAAATGCTTGTTCATGTTCCGAATCCAGTCCTCACCGTCAAACGGCTGATCACACGACGTAAAGGTCTTCGGCTGGTTTGCGAGGAATTGATTCAGAGATGCAAACTGATTACCACCATGGTTGAAATTGCCCTGCTGCTGATTGGTCCTCTCTTGTAAGAGTTGGATTAACATCTGGGTCTTAGCATTTGTTGCAACCATCACCGCTTGCCAGGCCTCTGTAGGAGGAGGAGGCAGGGGAGGTGGCGGAACATCAGTACCCTCGTGACACGGATTCTGGCGAGTTGGTGGAGCCATCCTGAATACGGACAACACATTAGACCAGAGAATAACATTCATGGTAAAGCTGAATCAAAAGACAGGAATATCTGAACAAGAATATTTAGCAATTGCACTCGAACAAAATAGTAAGAATGCTTCCTCAAAGTGACTGTCGACAAAATCTGATTAAAGACCACTTGCAAACCAAGTATGAGCTAGAACTGCTCGGAACAAACATATGATAGAGATTCCATCCGATATCTTTGTGGATATGATCGCACGGGCTCGAATTTACAGTAGCCATCCTGTGAAGGCAGTGCACAAGACTTACGAAGCATCCCCGAGTCGTAGCAAGCTACAAGGACTCTTTAAAACACAACGAGAACCGTTGTAAGACGACTGTGGACAAACATACCCACTGAATGTCGAATCCCAACCTCACATCATGCATCTGTAGGAAGATTGTCCTATAAATCACTACTTGATATCCCACCTATGAATTCCCGAAATATCTGGTCATGCAATCTGGTACACGGATACAAGGAGCAATATGTCACACAACTCCTATACTAACCCGTCCACTGTGTCACATCCGTCAACACATAACCAGAATCTCGGACCTTCATCTACTACAGACACTCATAATCACAACGATACAAAGTGTGGCGATACATCCGGAACTCTCTCCACCAGTACTGCGGAAGCTGGACTCCTCTCGCCACTACTAGTATTGAAGCAATTTCGAACATCCTCCGACCTGAGATACTAAGAAATCTGAATGATGGCGATGTGCACAAGAATCCCCTGGAGCTCAACTCCCCGGAAGAAATCAAGTCACACAGGACGCACCAAGACAGAACTCCGTCACATTGATATCATATAGATTTCAAAATACCCGCATGATCCTAAAAAAATTTGAGCGAGAAGAAGAGTAGAATTAAGATTTCCTAAGTCGAGAACCTCACCAGAGCATAGAAGAGGAGAAAAAAGAAACCTACTCTCCGATATAACTAAGACTCAAAACATTTACTAGACTCGACTCGGCCAAGTTCGATCCCACAAAGGCTCCTATGGTCGTAAGGCTCTGATACCAACTTGTAACGACTAAGATGCGGCCCTTTCCTTATTTGGGGGTGAGGCCTCAAAAGGGGAAAGGGGCGCATCTATGCATTTCGCAAACGGGATAATCATCACAATACATAATTAAGATCAACAAGTAGGGCATACACTTGCCATCTGTTAAGAATATATCATATAGCTTACACACACATTATTCAGAGTAGCAGCAGGTCCAGCTACGGACTGAAACAGAAAACAGATGATCTAACACATCCCGTATGCTAGCCCACGATCAGGACCACAGCCTCAATCTTCCGGATAGTTCACATACAGACGGCCAGAGTCCTCATCAAACTCCCACTTCAACTGGTTGTTATCAGGATCTCCTGCGTCGGGCGTACCTGTACCTATTGGGGTTTGTAGTAATCTGTGAGCCATGGGGACTCGGCAATCTAATGACCTTGGTACTGAATCTAGTCAAGTTATTAGGTGAGGAAGGTTTAGTGTATGGGTTTGCAGCAACCTAAGCATATATGGTGGCTAACTTACATTGATCAGAGTATCATATGGTGTTCTACGCAAGCGATCGAAGACTAAATTTATCACTAGGTGATCCTGAACACCTACTTACGTCAAACATAACCCCACCGTGTTCTCGATCAAAGAGCGATCTCTGAAGGAGACAGTCACGGTTACGCACACAGTTGGCAGTTTTATTAGAGTTAATTCAAGTTGTCTAGAACCGGATGTTAACAAAATATCCACATTTGCCACATAACCGCGGGCACGGCTTTCCAAAAGATTTAACCCTACAGGGGTGCTCCAACTAGTCCATCACAAACTGCCACGGGCCACAAAGTCATCCTCTATCACGAAACTCGTGATCTCGTCAGATTCCTTAGAGGAAAACCTCAACTTTGAGGACACCCAAAGTTTCACTGGGATTCCTATACGCAAGATATATCGCTAAGGTAAGACAAATCTAGCAGGACCTCCCGACGTGTCGACGAACCCGATAGGAGCCGCGTATCTCGTTCTCAGGACACGACGGATGGGAAAGCCTACACGAAACCAAACTTCAAGTTTCCATGTGGTGGCTGATACGTCTCCGTCGTATCTACTTTTCCGAACTCTTTCGCCCATATTTTGGACTCTAATTTGCATGATTTGAATGGAACTAACCCGGACTGACGCTGTTTTCAGCAGAATTGCCATGGTATTGTTTTTGTGCAGAAATAAAAGTTCTCGAAATGTCCTAAAAATTTACGAAGATTTTTTCTTGAATAAACAAAAAATACCTGCGCAAAGATCCACCAGAGGGGGCGTGCCAGTGGGCCACAAGCCCACAAGCCGCGGCCACCCCCCTAGGCTGCGCCGTGCAGGCTTGTGGGGCCCACGTGGCACCACCGCCTCCAAAATAAGCTCTATGTCTTCCGTCTCGCCCGGAAAAAAATCAGAGAGAAGGTTTCATCGCGTTTTGCGATACGGAGGCGCCACCACATCCTGTTCTTCATCTGGAGGGCAGATCTGGAGTCCGTTTTAGGCTCCGGAGAGGGGAAATCGTCGCCATCGTCATCATCAACCTTTCTCCATCGACAATTCCATGATGCTCTTCATCGTTCGTGAGTAATCTCATCGTAGGCTTGTTGGAAGGTTGTGAGTTGGATGAGATCTATCATGTAATAGAGTTAGTTCTTGACGGGGATTGATCCCTAGTATCCACTATGTTCTAGATTGATGTTGCTACTACTTGGCTATGCTTAATAATTGTCACTAGGGCCCGAGTGCCATGATTTTAGATCTGAACCTATTATGTTGTCGCCAATATATGTGTGTTTTAGATCCTATCTTGCAAGTTGTACTCACCTACTATGTGTTATGACCCGCCAACCCCGGAGTGACAATAGCCGGAACCACTCCTAGAGATGACCATAGTATGAGGAGTTCATGTATTCACCACGTGTTAATGCGTTAGTCCGGTTCTTTATTAAAAGGAGAACCTTAATATCCCATAGTTTCCATTAGGACCCCGCTGCCACGGGAGGGATGGACAATAGAAGTCATGCAAGTTCTTTCCCCTAATCATGTGTGACTACATACGGAATACATGCCTACATTAGATTGATGAACGGGAGCTAGTTACATATCTCTCCATGTTATAGTTGTTACATGATGAATCACATCTGTCACACTCATCCATCATCGATCCACTACCTACGAGTCTTTTACTACTGATCCTCGCTACGTTACTTTGCCTAGGCTTGTCCCTTGCTACAAGAGGGATTGGGCCACTTTGTTGCTGATGTCACTTTGTTGCTGTTACTTGTCACTTTGCTGCTGCTGTCACTTTGCTGCTGTTACTTGCTACTTTGCTGATGTTGCTACTACTGTTCCTTGCTACTCTGCTGTTACTTGTTGCAAGACTTTGTTGGCGCTAACATCCCGTCAACAAGGCTTTTTCTAGCGCCGTTGTCGGGGATTGTCAAAGATTTTTCTGGTGTCGTTGCTATCATACTACCTTGCTACTTATACTTTGCTTGCACACACTACTCTTTCAGGTGTGGTTGAATTGACAACTCAGCTCCTAATACTTGAGAATATTCTTTAGCTTCCCCTTGTGAGCGAATCAATAAATTTGGGTTGAATACTCTACCCTCGAAAACTGTTGCGATCCCATACGCTTGTGGGACATCAAGGCTTTTTCTGGCGCCGTTGCCGGGGAGGCACAGCTATATTCTCTGAGTCACTTGGGATTGACGTCTGCTGATGACTATGAGGAATCCCAAAGATCCAAGAACTAAAATCCTGCCTTCCACTAAGAGGAGAGGTAAGGAACTGCCATCTAGCTCTGCACTTGATTCACCTTCAGTTCTGAGTAAGTTTGCGACTTCGCCTCGTGCTAGAAATCTTGATATGTCGCCTGTGCTTGATGATGCTACTTCTGCTTCCCATGATGCTTGTGATGCTATGCTTGATACTATGCCTGATGATGCTATGCCTGATACTGCTTTGCCCCTTGGTGCATTCCTTGATGCACATATTGCTAGAGTTGCTGCTAGATGTGATGAGACTTCTGAAACTGCTCATACTATTGAAGTAGAACCTACTGTTTTGCCTGCTAGAACTAGCTCTCCTATGCCTCAATTGCCTGATATGCCTGATACGCGCTATGTTATGGAGGGAGAGATAGGTGAGGACTTTCTTGCATGTAAGGATAGCTATGATGTTGAGAAACTTCTGTGCAAGTGGAAAGAAAAATCTTTGAACGCTAGGATGAAATACGACCCGAAGTTTGCCACTTCGCCTATCTTTGTGACCGATAAGGATTATGAATTCTCTGTCGACCCTGAGTTAATCACTCTGGTCGAATCTGATCCTTTTCACGGTTACGAGTCTGAGACGGTTGTAGCCCATCTTACCAAACTGCACGATATAGCCACCCTATTCACTAGTGAGGAAAAGATCCGCCACTACTACATGCTCAAGTTGTTTCCTTTCTCGCTAAAGGATGATGCTAAGACCTGGTTCACTTCTCTTGCTGCTGGTTGTGTGCGTAGCCCCCAGGACATGGTCTACTACTTCTTTGAGAAATATTTCCCTGCCCATAAGAAGCAAGCTGCCTTGCAGGAAATATACAACTTTGCTCAAGCTGAAGAAGAGAGTCTCCCACAAGCTTGGGGGAGGCTTATCCAGCTACTGAATGCTTTGCCTGATCACCCTCTTGAGAAGAATGAGATACTTGATATCTTGTATAATGGACTTACCGATGCTTCCAAAGACCATCTAGATAGTTGTGCCGGTAGTGTTTTTAGGGAACGAACTGTAGAACAAGCTGAGATTCTGTTGAACAACATCATGTGCAATGAGAATGCTTGGACTATTCCCGAACCACCTCCTAAGCCAATTCTGAAGAAAAGAGGTATTCTATTCCTCAGTCCTGAAGATATCCAAGAAGCCAAGAAATCTATGCGAGAGAAAGGCATTAAATCTAAAGATGTCAAAAATCTACCACCTATCGAAGAGATCCATGGTCTCGATAACCCGATACACGTAGTAAAAGTAAATTCTCTGCGTAGGTTTGATGAGAGTGATATTCCTTTTGATAAACCTGCTAGCTTATGCATGGATGAATTTGATAACTTTGTTGCCAAACAACAGAGTTTCAATGATTATGTTAGCAGACAATTGGAAAAGAATGCTCGTATGCTTAGTCATTTAAGTGCTTATGTGGACAGAAATGTCAATGATCTTAAGCTTCTGAGTAAACATGCTTCTATGGTTACTACTCAGGTAGAACAAGTACTTAAAGCTCAGAATGACTTGCTCAATGAGTTGAATGACAATTCTGTCAGAGTCGTTACTAGAGGCGGTAGAATGACCCAGGAACCTCTGCATCTTGAGGGTCATCCGAAGAGAGTTGAACAAGATTCTCAAGGAGTTAGCACGGATGCACCTAGTCATCCTAGAAAGAAGAATAAAGATGATAGGAACCTCCATGCTAGCAACCATGTTGCTGCTACCCCTGAGAGTCCAAACGATGCCTCTATCTTTGATGTTGAAACACAATCTGGTGAAGCACATGAGCCTAATGATAATATCAATAGTGATGTTCCTGACGATGCTCAACCTAGCAATGATAAGGATGTGGAGATTGAACCTAGTGTTGATCTTGATAACCCACAGCCTAAGAATAGAAGATACGATAAGAATGACTTCGCTGCTAGGAAGCACGGTAAAGAAAGGGAGACATGGGTTCTGAAACCTATGCCCTTTCCTCCCAAACCATCCAAGAAAAAGGATGATGAATATTTTGAGCGATTCGTTGAAATGATCAGACCTGTCTTTCTGCAGATATGTTTGACTGATATGCTCAAAATTTCTGTGTATGCTAAGTACATGAAAGATATTGTGACTAATAGGAGGAGGATACCTGATCTTGAGATCTCCGCCATGCTTGCCAATTACACTTTCAAAGTTGGAACTCCGAAGAAACTAGTTGATCCCGGTGTGCCCACTATACCTTGCTCCATTAAAGGCAACTATGTTAGAACTGCGTTATGCGACCTTGGAGCCTGTGTTAGTGTTATGCCTCTCTCTCTTTATTGTAGACTTGAATTGGATAAGTTGACACCCACTGAAATCTCTCTATAGATGGCCGACAAATCAACTGTTTTCCCTATCGGCATTTGCGAAGATGTGCCTGTTGTGGTTGCTAACACCACTATCTTAACAGACTTTGTTATCTTGGATATTCCCGAGGACGATGCCATGGTTTTCATCCTCGGAAGACCCTTTTTGAACACTGCAGGGGCTGTTATAGATTGCAACAAAGGCAATGTCACTTTCCATGTCAACGGTAATGAGCATACGGTGCACTTTCCGAAGAAACAATATCGAGTACATTGCATCAATGTTATCGAAAAAACTTCATCGATTCTTATTGGGAGCTTTGAATGACCTATTCCTCGTGTCAAGATGAAGTATGATTTGCTTGTTGGGGAAATACACATCCCCATTGACGTGACCTAGTGATTGTAAGAAATTCTCCGTTCTCTTTTGCGATTCGAGAAAGTTTTGTCGAGGGGATTTGATCAACCCCATTGACGGATTTCTTTCGATGACCATGAGATGGATGAATCAAGGAGACACAAACCTCTGTTCCAAGCTTTCACTTTAGGTTGCTTAGAAGAAAAATGATAGGTTTAGTTTAGTTTTCCTTGTTTTCTGTTTTACCGTCCGGTAGAAAAATACCCCAAAAATAAAAGTTCTCCGAAAGCTGTGAAAATCTAGTATGATTTTTTCTAGAATATTTGAAAAATACTAGGACAAAGAGTTTGTCTGGGGGCCACAAGCCCTAGGGGTGCGGGCACCCCCCTGGCCGCACCACCCACGCTTGTGGGGCCCACAGGCACCCCCTCCACTCATTCTTGCTCCCATCCACTTCTCCTACCTCCAGAAAAAATCGTTTCGCAGCTCAAACCCGTGTTCTTGCTCCTCTTGCTCGGATTTTCGATCTCTTTGCTCAAATCACCGTTCTCCGAACTTTTTTGGGGAAATTACTCCTTCGTAAGTGACTCCTCCATTGGTCCAATTAGTTTTTGCTCTAGTGCCTTATACTCCGCGTATTTTTGCTGCCTTGGTGACCATGTTCTTGAGCTTTGTATGCTGATTCTAGCTGGTCCCAAGTAGTTTTGATGTGTAATGTGGTCTCTAGGCACTTGTGGGAGTAGTTGCTACAAGTTTAGTTGAACCTTGTTCACCTTTCCTTTGGGTCACTGAAAATTTCACAAAAGGAAGATGTTCACGAGAAACTTTCATGGTGGTTCTTCAAGCAAGAGAGGTCCCCGTCTTGCGATTCGGGAGCCTGATCCTTACCAACCTAGGGACGCGCAGGTACAACCATGTGAATGGCCTTCTGATGAATTTATGATTGAGGCAGGTTTCAAAGATGAGTTTGATGCATTTGTTCGCAAAGTCAGACTCGAAGAATTCATCTCCGATAAATGTGAACAGTATGTTGCTCTCAATGCCTCTTTTTTCATAGATTCAAATTCTCAGCTGGCCGTGAGCCATCTGTACTGTTTGATCTCTATGATAAATTGTATACCATGGATTTAGAGGATTTCAGTAGAATTTGCAAAATACCTATTTGGGATAACCTCAGTGATCCTCCTAAATCTTCGGTTAGAGATTTTTGCGTGGGTATTACGGTTGGAGAAACTAGAGACATTACGCAAGCTACCATGGGGAGTATTCATTTTCCTGCCTTGCATTACTTTGCCCTCTTCATAGGCAGATGCATTAATGGCAAGATTGAGCATTGTCACCTCTCCGCACCCGACCTTAGTATCCTTAAGAGCGCAGTGAAAGGTGACAAAAGCTTCAACATGGGAGCTATTATAGCAAGGAGGCTGAATAAGAATGCTATTGATGGGGATTTCTTTGGTGGAATCTATGCCACTCGCATAGCAAATTCTCTCGGAGTACCCATCCGCGCAGGCGATCCCCCGCTCCATACAGCTTTCGTTGACCGCGTCGCTATGACACGCTACCAGTTCCTTGAGAGGGATGATGAATCCCTCCTATACCGATTGATATTTAACCGGCAGCGTGTTTTCCATATTACCCTTCCTGCTCCTGCTTTCTTTGACTTTCAGGTAAAACGGAGATACTACATAACCAGAGAAGAGGCAGAGGAGTATGAGAGGGAGGCGACGGCTGCTCGTCTCCGTGAGGCAGCTATTCAGGCAGTGGCTGCAGCGCTCCCGTATAACCCCGATTATGATTTTGGGTTTTGCCAGGACCATCCATGGGAGTAGACCAAGTTAGGCCAAAATCCTAAGCTTGGGGGAGTACGTGTTCTCACCGACTTCACATTCTTGCTTATGCTTTCACTTTGTTAGTCGGTGTTCACACTTTGCCACTGTATCATCCATGCTAGTTTATTTTCTTTTACTCGTTTTCTTTTCGTGTGTCTGTCTAGTTTGAGAAAACCCAAAAAGATTTTATTTTATTCTTTTGCTTGTTGGGAGCGTTCCTGTGTAGATAGTTTTCTTTTTCTTTGGGTCAAGGTAGAAGATATTGGTTACAATGTTTAGTGGCTCTTGCATGCATACCTGTTTAGCTTTCAAAGAGCCATATTACTTTGTCTTCTCATTTGTGTTTACCTGCAGATTCCAGCGTAGTCCAATGCACGAGCACGCTTATTATTGTTCACATCGTTCGGTCGTGCAAGTGAAAGGCAATAATGATGATATATGATGAAGTGACTGAGCCTGGAAAAGCTGGTATGAACTCGATCTATTTTGTTTTTGTAAATATGACTAGCTCATCATGCCTGATTCAGCTTTGTTGTGAGAGAAACATGTTTGCAATGACAACTTAGAGATCATAGTTGCTTATGCCATGCTTACTTAGCTAGGAGCTTATAATGGTCTGTCTTGGTTGCCAACATGAATGTTGAGATGACTATGATGTAGTATGATAGGATGGTATCCTCCTTTGAATGTTTCAAGTGGCTTAACTTGGCGCATGTTCACGCATGTAGTTAAAACAAAATCAACATGGCCTCTATGATGTTCATGTTCATGGTGATTTATGTCCTACTCATGCTTGCACTCAATGTTAGTTACTCTCAATGCGTTTTGATGACTGTTGTCGCTCTCTAGTTGGTCGCTTCCCAGTCTTTTGCTAGCCTTCACTTGTACTAAGCGGGAATACTGCTTGTGCATCCACCTCCATAAACCCAAAGTTGTGCCATATGAGTCCACCATACCTACCTATGTGCGGTATCTACCTGCCGTTCCAAGTAAATTTGCACGTGCCACTATCTAAATCTTCAAGAAATAATCTGTTTTGCATGCCCGAACCGCTCATGTGGTTACACGGGGCTATTGGTATCTTCCATGCTAGGCGTGTTATCCTCGATATGTGTTTATTCACTATCATTCACGAGAAAGGGGCCAGTAATTGGAATACCCAGTTCCATACTCAAATCGAAAAGAGAATTGCAAACAAAACTCCCCCAGGATTGATGTTGGTTTGGACGGTACCCGAGGATTCGGCTAGCCGTGGAGTGTGATTGATTGGTGGTGGGGGAGTCAAAACTTTACTTTTCTGTTTGGGAACCGCCTATAGCATGTGTAGCGTGGAAGATATTGAAAACTCTTAGTCATTGCGTTGACAATGAAAGCATGCCACCCAAAATTATTATCTCTGTTTTCAAAGCTCGAGCTCTAGCACCTCTGCAAATCAATGCTTCCCTCTGCGAAGGGCCTGTCTACTTTTGTTCCTGTTGAGTCATCCTCCTCTTACAAAAGCACCAATTAGAGAGCACCTCTGCCATTTTTATGCTTTGCTTTTAACTGTGTTGAGTATGACTATGACTGGATCTTCATTGCCATGAATTACAATGTTTAGTCAGCCCTTGGTTTTTGAAGGTGCTCTGCATTTATGTTTTGTGGTCTCAGAAAGAGCTAGCGAGATACCATCTATTCGTAATGCTTCATGTTGTTTTGATTGAAGTGTTGACACTTGAGGCTTATTATTATTTGCTCGCTAGTTGATTATGCCATTGATATGAGTTTACCATGAGACCTAGATGTCATTTGCTTTTGTGGTTTGCTTGTGATCTTGCTGAAATTCTGGTTGTGAATTAGACATAGTTGCAACAACAAGATCAAACAGAGTTTGTCAAAGTTTTTCTTTTGTCTCTCTTAGTTTGTCAACTGAGTTGCTTGAGGACAAGCAAGGCTTTAAGCTTGGGGGAGTTGATACGTCTCCGTCGTATCTACTTTTTCGAACTCTTTTGCCCTTGTTTTGGACTCTAATTTAAATAATTTGAATGGAACTAACTCGGACTGACGCTGTTTTCAGCACAATTGCCATGGTGTTGTTTTTGTGCAAAAATAAAAGTTCTCGGAATGTCCTAAAAATTTACGGAGATTTTTTCTGGAATAAAAGAAAAATACGTGCGCAAAGATCCACCGGAAGGGGCGTGCCAGTGAGCCACAAGCCCACAGGCTGCGGCCACCCCCCTAGGTCGCGCCGTGCAGGCTTGTGGGGCCCACGTGGCACCACCGCCCCCAAACTCAGCTCTATATCTTCCGTCTCGCCCGGAAAAAATCAGAGAGAAGGTTTCATCGCGTTTTGGGATACGGAGGCGCCGCCACATCCTGTTCTTCATCTGGAGGGCAGATCTGGAGTCCGTTTCGAGCTCCGGAGAGGGGAAATCGTCGCCATCGTCATCATCAACCTTTCTCCATCGACAATTCCATGATGCTCTTCATCGCTCGTGAGTAATCTCATCGTAGGCTTGCTGGACGGTGATGAGTTGGATGAGATCTATCATGTAATCGAGTTAGTTCTTGACGGGGATTGATCCCTAGTATCCACTATGTTCTAGATTGATGTTGCTACTACTTGGCTATGCTTAATGATTGTCACTAGGGCCCGAGTGCCATGATTTCAGATCTGAACCTATTATGTTGTCGCCAATATATGTGTGTTTTAGATCCTATCTTGCAAGTTGTAGTCACCTAATATGTGTTATGACCCGCCAACCCCGGAGTGACAATAGCCGGAACCACTCCCGGAGATGACCATAGTATGAGGAGTTCATGTATTCACCACGTGTTAATGCGTTAGTCCGGTTCTTTATTAAAAGGAGAACCTTAATATCCCATAGTTTCCATTAGGACCCCGCTGCCACGGGAGGGATGGACAATAGATGTCATGCAAGTTCTTTTCCCTAAGCACGTATGACTATATACGGAATACATGCCTACATTAGATTGATGAACGGGATCTAGTTACATATCTCTCCGTGTTATAGCTGTTACATGATGAATCACATCCGTCACACTCATCCATCACTGATTCACTGCCTACGAGTCTTTTACTACTGATCCTCGCTATGTTACTTTGCCTAGGCTTGTCCCTTGCTACAAGAGGGATTGGGCCACTTTGCTGCTGATGTCACTTTGCTGCTGTTACTTGTCACTTTGCTGCTGCTGTCACTTTGTTGTTGTTACTTGTTACTTTGCTGCTGCTGCTACTACTGTTCCTTGCTACTCCGCTGTTACTTGTTGCAAGACTTTGTTGGTGCTAACATCCCGTCAACAAGGATTTTTCTAGCGCCGTTGCCGGGGATTGTCAAAGTTTTTTCTGGTGTCGTTGTTATCATACTACCTTGCTACTGATACTTTGCTTGCACACACTAATCTTTCAGGTGTGGTTGAATTGACAGCTCAGCTGCTAATACTTGAGAATATTGTTTAGCTTCCCCTTGTGAGCGAATCAATAAATTTGGGTTGAATACTCTACCTTCAAAAACTACTGCGATCCCATACGCTTATGGGACATCAGTGGCCCCGCAGTCTGCCCAATTTGGACCAACACTCATGAGGAGCACTGCCCCGGGTTGTTGATTAAATCCTCGGGGTATCTATTCCCTATGAAAATTATTATTAGGTGATAAGCAGATTAAAACCAATGTTGGGTCCTGCCAGACAAGCCTTAACACTACACGATTTATCAAGGGGGTCCCCATAAGAACCCCGACCATGTTAGGAGCAATCAGTTATGGAATCAAACACCGGTAACTGAAACTAAGGAGGCAACAACGGAACAAATCACCCGGCCAAAGACTAGGCCTTCCGTCACTTACCAAGTATATAGGTGCATTAATTAAATAGCAGTTTAAACATAATGATATCAATATACTCATGTTATCACATGAGACAGCTGGCATCTGCTACTAGCAAAGCTACTCATTAGAGGTTTAGCAAGCCTACTTAGCCAAACAACATTTGCTAGGAGAGGGAGGTGTTTGGGGTTCATGGCAAAGACAGGTGGCATTTATATCAAGTGGTAGGCAGCGAACATGTATCGAAGGAAACGTGATTCTAAGCATAACAAAGCTAGATACGGTATCAAGGTCACGGTCATCTTGCCTGTGATGTCTTCGGCTTGGAAATGCTCTTGATCTTCCTGCACGTACTCTCCAGAATCCACGTACTTGCTCTCCGATCCCGATGCTACCTAAGATAACAGCCAATGAACACCAACGCAACATAATGCAACAAGCAATATGATGCATGTGTGAAGAAGGAAGCATGCATCACTATTCTGGTCACTTTCATATGCATTAGTTGACTCAATTGAATTCTGGACAGAACCTCATATTAAGTTATCTTGACATGCATGAATATGGCATGAACATGTGCATCACAAGAAAACGATGCAAGAACATATAAAGAACGTAGAGAACGGAGTTACGGATCAGCCGAAAACTACGAAACAAATTATGGAGACCTACGGTTCAAATCAGCCACAAACACACTCCAATGGCACTCCCCTGGTGTTACCAGGTTGCCACATGATCAAGCAACAAAATATAAGTGGGGTGGTGCATGGAAACACACCACACCATCAACAACGCCCACACAAGCTTCAAATCACCATAAACATACAATATGTTTTCAATAGCAACATAGCAGTTTGTTTACAAAATTTAAAGTAGCTACACACATCTAAAAGATTCAAACAAGACATGAGGCAAAAGCCATCCAAAAGCTCTAGAACCGTGAACAAGAAGTTAATACAAAGGAGTCACCCATGAGCAGATCTATGGACACAAACTTAGACAAAATATCACAGATGCGAGGGTTGCGAGGAGAAGCATCTAGCTGCTTAAATGCCTCGGGGTGCGCGCTTGGAGCCGCTGGATCAGAGAGGGAAAGGGATCGGTGGTGGTGGTGGAGTCGTATAGTGGTGACGGCAGCGAGGAGGAAGAAGGATAGAGTTGCAGGCCGCGTGCGAGAGGAGGGAGGTGAGGCGGCCCACGAAAGAAAAGAGGGAGCCGGCCCACTGCTTATCCAACTCCCGGCTAAGAGAGGAAAAGGGAGGTTTTTCCCTCTTTAAAATACATAAAACACAAACTTAAATGCCCACTACCACACAGGGATTGAAAAAGAAAATAAAAAATACATAGGGCATAAGGGAATTATGCCCTATTTAACACAAATATAACTCAGACTTTTAGAGCAATTAAATTATACACCAAAACAGGAATTTAATAATAATGTTTAAATAAATACCACATGTTCCAAAGTGATATTCCACAATGAGAGTTACCCCTCAATCACAATTAATCTCATGTAATTAACTAACTATTTTAAAACAGGTTTAATCAAAGTTAATTCATAAGTTCAATTATTAATGGAGAAGGGGTTCTTGAAACCTTGTTTGAAACACCCCTGTTTTGAAAACACCACAACATCAACACAAGCACACTAGCATTCATAATCACATTGGCACTCATGATTATCAAGCAACATCAACACAATGGGATTGCCATGAATGCAATGAATGCCATGATGCAAGATGAAGGCACAAAATGAAGCCACATGAAATGATAACTCTTATAACATCCACAACATGGTTCTCCAAAATAGGAAAGGTCCAAATATGGCAAGGATTACATCTGGGGTGTTACAGGTTACCCCTCTCTGTAAGCCGCCGTAGACATTCTCCAGCACATGAGAAAGATTTTTGAGCGTTTTGGCAGTCTTGGCAGCACGTCTTTCTTGAATCTCCTGAGGGGTGACCTAAGAAGCCTATTTGAGACTTTTACCGCCTTTTTGAGTTTTCCCTTGATCTTAAGTTTGATTTTGTTCTTGCGCTTGCTCTTGATCTTGCGCTTGCTCTTCATCTTGAGCATCCTCAGAGGGTTGAGCAGGATCAAGGACATCATTTGGTGCAGGACCATATTGAGGTTCATCTTCTCCTTGATCGGGATCACGGGGATGAGGGCTTTTAGAGCGTTCTTCGGAAGCGTGTGGGTCTTGCGTTGGTGATGGCTCCACATGAGTGGAACATTGTCCTTCTCCTTCATCCACAAGGTTTTCCTCAATGGGCAAGAAGTATCCCACGCCCATTCTTCTTATGGCTTGGGGAGGAATTTCATCACCTACATCACAAAGACCACTTTGCTCCACTTGGGAGCCATTATTCTCGTCAAACTCCTTGTTACACGTATCCTCAACGAGTCATGAGGACTTTTTGAGGACACGGTAAGCGCGAGAGTTTGTATCATAACCAACAAATATGCCCTCTTGAGCTCTAGGTTCGAATTTAGACAAACGAGCACCTTTCTTAAGAATGAAACACTTACAGCCAAACTCCCGGAAGTACTTGAGGTTGGGCTTGTTGCCGGTAAGAACTTCATATGGAGTCTTGTTCAAGCCTTTGCAAAGGTAGAGCCGATTGGATGCATGGCATGCGGTGTTGATGGCTTCGGCCCAAAAGTTATACGGAGATTTAAACTCCGCCATCATGGTTCTTGCCGCATCCATCAACGTCTGGTTCTTCCTTTCCGCCACACCATTTTGTTGAGGAGTGTAAGGAGAAGAGTATTGATTCTTGTTTCCTTCATCACTCATAAATTCATTTAGGGTGTAGTTCTTGAACTCGGTGCCATTCTCACTTCTGATCATCAATATCTTTGCATTATGTTGGCATTGAGCTTCATTAGCAAAGTCGATGATGGTTTGTTGAGTCTCACTCTTTCTCTTGAAAATGTATACTCAGGTATATCTTGAGTAATCATCCACTATCTCCAAGCAATACTTTCCTCCCCCAAGACTATCATAAGATGAAGGACCAAAGAGATCCATGTGAAGGAGTTCCAAGGTCCTTTTTGTGTAGATGATAGTCGTGGGCGGTGAGCTGTCTCATGAATCTTTAATTCAATACATGCACTGCAAGTACGATCTCTGGAGAAACTCACATTGGTTAGTCCGAGAATGTGATCCCCTTTGGGGAGACTTTGTGTTAGAGCATATTTCTCCATATGTAGTTTTGGTAATTGATGACAATCCCTATGGACTAATGGTTGCCTTAAGTTATATTTATAGGAGTTGTCCATAGGCACTTCTTGAAGTTCATCTGTTGGGTTCAAGGAGTTTATATGATGACCAAGGTGGTATTCAAGGTATTATCCAAAGAATGGTCATAGAGACACAAGGTTGATCAAGATCGTCACACAAAGAGTAAATCAATATGATCAACACACAAAGCATACAAGATGTACCAAGAGGGATCAAGTGATCCCATGGTATGGTAAGCATTGTCCATTACATGTTTGTGTACTAACCCATGGTCTTCATGAGAGTTCTATGTGGGGTTAGGTGTGTTTCCATGGGCTTGCATCAATAGGAATATCTCATACAACCCATGGAGGATGACGTCAAGTGGAGATCGTCATCAAGATTGCGGTGTGCAAGTTCAAGTGGATCATCACGAAGATATCATGCTTGAAGCTTGCCATCCATTGTGGTGGCAATGTACTTGTGAAGATATGCTGAAGAGCGTCTCACCCATAGTGTGTATGGGGGAGCAATCAACTAGTACTCATCAAGCCAATGCAATCAAGAAAGGTGGTCCATCTTGAGGAAGCCAAGATCATCGTCATCTAGCTCAAGAGGACGATGTGCAAGGTATAGGTTTGCCCTTGATAGGTCTTCTGTTGTAGGATAGATTGCCATACTATCAAGGGGGGCTCTCAAGTGAGTAGCTTGATCGTATCGCTCGTTGAGAGCTCAAACCAATTGCATCCTTGCATCATACTTCTTGGTTCTTATTTTGTGTTTCTCTTTGTGAGTTTTAGAGCTTATGGTCATCTTCATGACAAGCTCGAGTTCATCGAAAACGGAGTCCATATGCATCTTCTATGATGTTTTCGATGCTGGAGTTTTTGCCGGTTCTTCATTCATAGAGGTCTCACATCTCTATATCATTGGCATTTTCATATATGCTTGTTCTTAAGATTGGGTTTGCTCGATCCGGAGCTCGGATGCGAAAGTTATGGCTGTTTCAGTGGCGAGCGGTAGTACCACTTTCAGAGCGGTAGTACCCTCTCTCGACAGTAGTAGCCTTTTCACTGCCGCTCCGTCGGACTTTTTGCGCATCTTTTCCCAGCGGTGGTAGGCCCGGTAGTAAGTTTTTACTACCGTTGTTGGTGTTCCTACCAAGCGGTAGTACCGCTCCCTGCCAAGCGGTAGTACCGCTAGGGGTAGCTCTAGTACCGCTCCTCGCCAGCGGTAGTACCGCTAGGGGCAACGGTACTACCGCTCCTCGCCAACGGTTAAATTTGCACACAAGTTGCAGCGGTGGTTTGAATGGGTTTGGACACTGATTAAATTTGCAGCAGGAAACTAGGGGCTGGCAAAAGTGGTTTTCACAGGAAGGAAATTGAGGTTAAACCTTGTCTACCAGTCTTATACATGGAAGGACCACAACAATGCCAAGTTTGAGATCAGGCAGAGGTGTGTAGCTAGTACTTGTTGTACAAAGCTACATTTCTGCCATAAATCAGCTTGTAGATGTGCTGCTCATTTTTCCTACATGAGCATGTCACCTATTGGTTTGAAATGATGTCTTGGGATGCTAGGGGTCCTTCGGAAAGAGATGGGGGCTTTGGCTTAAGCAGAAGTGGGGCAAGAGGGGTGAAGATGGTGATTCCAAGGGTAAAATGAGGAATAGTTACATGGAGCCTCTCTCCAATAATTGAACAGTGGCCATGGAAATGTTACTCGAGGTAAAATGTAACTATATGAAGTTGTGGTAGAAAGTTGAGCACAACGGTTAAAGTGGAAGGGGGCAAAGTAGCCAATAAAGTGAATGCACACAAGGTGTTTGATGAGTGGCAGAGCAACCAGATGGACTTCAATGGATATGAAACTTAACAAGATCAAATAATATATAAAAATAAGCTTGGACAACAAATTTGGGATTTGGTGGAGAAGGTTTCCAATGTAGACTTGGAAAACCCATGAAATCGGCAGAAATGGCTTTCTGCTTACAAAACTATCCAAATCAATTCCCACAAATCCAATATTTTGTGTGGGGGAATTATTTGAGCATTAAAGCATGCCCAAAAAGTTTGGGGTCAATTGGAGAAACTTTATAATGTAAAGTTTTCCAAAGTCAGAAATCAACATAGTGGGTTTTGAGGAGCTTGGGACAAGTTGTTCTATCCTCCTTGATGCACCACTTGGTGTGGATGCATTATTGGAGTATAAGAACATGTCTACCAAATTTGAGAACAATTGAAGACACTTGACAATGTAGAGTTGCTCAAATTTGGATCTGGACAGATAGGGTTTTAGAATAATTAGGGGTGTCAAATCAACTTGGATTGAGATGAAACTTGGCAAGATCATCAAACATATCATAGGTGATATGCTAAAATTTTACAGGAATTTATGGAGAATATTTCTTATAGAAATATTTCAAAAGCTTGAAATAGGCAGAAAGGGTTTTCAAGGGGTTTGCCCAATATTTTGAACATAATCATGTGTTGAAACTCATATATATAGAATATATATGTCCACTCAGTTTTCCTAAATTTTCTTAAATATTTTGAAAGCAATAAAATAATCTTTACTTCATAAGAGACCATCTCTGGCCTCACAGGAAGGCATTTAAATAAAATAGTAAAATAACTTTTAAAATAATAATATTGTGGTTTTGGGAAGTCATTTTGATAATGGGTTTTAAATAAAATGGTTGGTGCAAAATAAATTTCCTAATTTGAGGACTTGTAATACAATTCCCATCTAGGGGTTTTGAAAGTTTAATTCAAAGAAATGTTTTTTGGTGAAAATAATATCTGGTAAAAATAGTTGTTGGTCCTAAACTCATGGCATGATCATTAGGCAGGAGTTTTGGGCTAAGGAGGTGAGTCTCGAGAATAGCAAGAATTATTGAGAATCAAAACAAGCATACCAGCAAGCAAGCAAACAACAGTCACTTCTAGCATCACAAACATTCACAAAAAAATTAAATTGGTCCTAATTTTTGAAATAAGTTAATTAGTCTGGAAAGCTAAACACGGGGTGTTACAAAACTGTGGATGGTCGTCTTTCGACCAGAAGATGCAGCGGCGCAGTGGCTAGAACCTCTTGGTGCTCTCTGCACCGAGATCCCCAACCATTTGCTGCAAAACTTGGGCTCCAAGGACACGCAGAGCAAATAGAGCAGCCAAATCCCTTCCCACCCTCTTCTTCGTGTCCACCTCCATAGCAGAAGAAGTGGGGAAGAAGAAGCTTGAGCTCCAGATCTGGGACGCCCACGAGCTTATTAAGAGGGCTTTCACCAGATCTAGTGCCTCCTCCCTCCATCATGGAGTCGAAAAAGCAGACAAGGACGACAACAACCGGCAGATGCTCGCAAGCACCGGCGGCGGAAACCCCGACGGCATCACGCCAATCCATAACAGCACGAACTGAGCAGTTATATACAAGCAACACCCGAGCACCTGTCCCTAGCCATCGTCGATCAGCATCGCCGATGGACGAGGCTCGAGATCGGGCCGGGGTGCCTGAAACGACTCTCAATGTGACGAGCGGAGAAGGAGAGGAGAGGGAGGAAGAGAAGAGGGGGTGGGGAGAGAAAAGAGTTTTGTTACTTCAGCCCAAAGTTATCCTGCTACATCATGACTTAGGGCTGACCCTTGTGTAATTTTCTCTTCGCATCCACTGATCATTTGATCGAACCCTATATTTTGAATGCTCTCTGCTAAATCAATGATAAGTCTCTGGATCTTTCGGAAAAAAAATGAGTGCCGAAGGCTTTGCACAACGGTAGTGCTGGGCGCCGGCGCCGGTTACGCAACAGCCGTCGGATCAGGGGGGCCTTGAACCGTCAGATCTCGTCTTCGTCCTCAACCTCGAGCCACGAACGTGAGCGCCTCGCGGGCCATCCTCGTCCAGCACGCAGCGGCGCTCCCCCCGCCCCTCCCCTTTCCCCCCTGCCCCCTGGCGATCGAGGGGTCCTTCTCCCGTCGCCCCCTCCCGCCGGACGTCCTCGCCGCCGGTCGTCGTCCTTCCAGAGCCAACAAATGTGAGCGCCTTGTCGGTCCTTCGTTGCAGCTTTTTTCATGAACGGTTGTAGCATTTTATGTCAACGGTTGCAGGATTCCGTCATGGCAATGACCGCTTACAGGTTCTTATATGTATGATTGCAGCTTTTTTCATCAACGGTTGTAGCATTTTATGTCAACGATTGCATCACTCTGCTATGGCAATGACCGTTTGCAGCTTTTTATATGTACGGTTGCAGCTTTTTTCATCAATGGTTGTAGCATTTTATGTCAACGGTTGCAGCATTCCGCCATGGCAAATGACCGCTTGCAGCTTATCATATGCCTCGTTGAAGCTTTTTCATTTTGGGTTTGAAGCTTTTTCAAAAAGCCGTTGCAGCAATTTTGGGTGACGTTTGTAACACTTGTATACACGCGCCCGACCATGGCGGCAGGCGACGAGGACGACGGGCGAAGGCTGGATCCGGCGATGCGGGCGGTCGATGGTGGCGGAAACTGGCGATCCGAGCGGGCCGACGGGGGCAGGGACCGGCGCAGCGGCGGCAGCAGCGCAGGGGCGCGCATATGGTGGGTCCCTTCAACCATGCGCCGCACCACACGCGAGCCATCAGGATGGGGACGAGATCGCAGGATAAAAGAGGAGATCGACGACGCGCGTGCGTCCGACCGTTGCCGAACACGGGCAGAAAACGTTTCCCTTTGCACAAAGGGCAACCTATGCCAACCATAAAAAAGACCAAAATATCATTGAAAAGAAAATGTAGAACGAATTGTTCTCAATAATCAAAAGATTCATAAAAAAATAAATGAAATATCTGAAAAGAAGTGCTGCATTCTGATAATTAGAAAAACAAAACTAGTTAAAATCAGATAATAAATAAATTTGACAAGCAATCCAGACAAGTCGTAAACAAATTTGGGAATGTTTAAAATGAACAAGTTCAACAAAACAGAACGTTAAAAAATTTACTGGAAAGCAAGGGATTAGTGAAAATAAATTTCACAAGCAATCCAGAAAAAAAATCGGGAATATTTAAAGTGAACAAGTTCAAAAAATCACAACGCTAAAATCTTTAATGAAAAGCAAGGGACTAGTGAAAACTCACACATACTTGACAAACATTCATGAAACTTAAAATCACCATATTTCTTGATTTTTCATGAATGTCAATAAACTATTTCATTTTCAAAACATTTCTAGGATCCTCAAATAGGTTTTCTGTGTCAAATTCTGATTTTGTTTCCAAGTTACATGACTTTATATATATTTCTTACCGTTTAGAATGCATTTCCTTATCCCTGAGTTCTTCTAGTGCCATATATATATATATATATATATATATATATATATATATATATAGAAACTCTATTCATCACTCAGGGTGCAGAATAAATTATTCCTCACTCGAGGTAATTTTACAACCATTTTATAAATAAATTAAATTTGAAATGCAAATAGATACATTTATATTGATTAACTACGGAAAATTTGCCATAATAAAACAAAATATAGATCATAAGACCAGAAAAATCGCATTTTATGTATAATTTACACTTTGTTTTTATGTTTGTAATTTTACGTGACATAAAATATTTTTTACGGTGACTATGTATTTTTTTACGGTCTCTTTTTACGTATGAGATAAGATTAAAATTTAAGAAACGTAAAATTACGATGTATTAATGTGAAAATAGAGGGGGTGAAGAATAACTGTTCCTCACTCAGGGTGACGAATATATATATACTAGCAAAAGGCCCGTGCGTTGCAACGGGAGACAGAAAAAATTATAGCCGTAGAAAAATATCCAATGGGCTATATTAAAATCTGTTGAATATCTCTAGTAATCACCGCCCTAAAGTATCACAAAAGGTACATCTTACTAGGTAAGCATCCATAAGATATCCTTGTGTCTTTCATGTGACTCTGCTTTCTAGCTTGTCGGCATATTCAAGATGCAAGAGAAGTGAGTAGAGTCGACCTGGGTGAGACATCTTGATCCCTTACTCACGTGATTTCACCAGGAAATAATTCAATTCCCAATGTTGTGCCCAACTTCAGCGAGATGAATAAGGTCAAGAACAGGACTACACAAATGCATCCGGCTTTCAGTGGTAAGGATCTGCAATCCATGAAAAATAGCGGACGTGTATTAGAAATCATCTTCAACTTTTACAGAGATAAGGATGACCATCACTACCTACAGCTTATGAATCAGGCGCACTTCCTTGAGGATGCACGACTCCCATGATATTATTCCCTTTGTCTCCTCATTTCTTGGAGCAAAACCAATGTAAGAGCTTTGTTGCAAAACAAGCAGCCATGAACTATCACTTGGACTTATACACGGATAACTTGCACAGACCTCCTGCTAAAAGAACACAAAGCCACATCCAATTGTCGTAGTGAGAGATTTTTCTTTGATGACATGCTGAATATTCAGATTGGGGCATGGAGCTCATGGAGCAGGAGCTTCTTGCCTACTACCAATTGCTTTGAGACCACGTTCGAGCGAACCTTCTGATTCCTCTCACTCATTCTCATGTGTAAGACGAGAAGACATCAGTTGATCCAAAGAGAAAAAATGTTATTTCCAGAGCATTTGTTGCCCAATTCTGAATTTTCTTTTCCCCAAAGACAGGATCAGAGATCCATCTCCTACTCCTGGAAAGCAAACCGCAGGCTCTAATTGTACAAACAGATTCTGCTCCTGGATCCCCACAACACATCAATTTGTCTGCATCAATTGACCAAACTTGTGTACTTATATCTGATGCGGGGATGGATGGAGGTGGCAGGAAAAGAGAAGGTGAGGTGTAGGGGTGGCGGATCCCAGCCAAGAAGGAAGGAGGGACTAACCTAGGGCCGCTGGAGATGCGCCGGCGCAGCCTTCCCGAAACCCTAGCCACGGAGTGGTTCCGAGCTGGCGATAGAGGACGGGAGCGAAGAATCTGGCCGAAGGGGAGGGACGCGCGGACTGTGGGGAGCTCGGGAGCGTGCTGCGCGGCGCCGTAGGTCGTCGGAAGCGGCCAGCGTGGGTGGTGACGGCGGCGGTGACTTCGTGGGCAAGGAGAGAGGCGAGCCCGTGCTCCTGGTGTGGTCATGTTTTTTTGCTGGGGGCCTGCGGGTTGATTACTCCTACGAAATGTTTTTTGTAGATCCACTTAAAGGGGGAACTGCGGGTTGAATAACAGAAAATACAGGGATGTTTTTGCAAAACGACCGCGACGGGTTTTCCGACAAAAACGATAGCCTCTTTATTATTAGGTAAATATATATATATGTAATAATCTGAAGCTACACCTTCCATAGTCCAAAGTACAAACTCATTTGAAGCCTTAAAGCTACGTGCACTGCCAATTTGCCACACAACGATATCTCTGAAGCTGCAACTGTGATGAACTGCAAACAGCGACTCTTCTTGGTCGGATTATCTTGCCGATCAGGTGACAGAGGATGCCTCGCTCTCCTTGGCAACTCTGATGAACACATCCTCCAGTGTCGTATCAGCAAGGCCCCACGCAAGAATGGTCATCCTGCTCTTCGCGCTCTCCATGGCATGGAACACCGCCGATATCCTCACCTCCTGCTTTGGCATCTCGAACTTCTGCGTCCCAGAGATGCGGTACACCCTGCTCACCGCCGGCGAGATGGACCGGACTAGCTTTGCCACCTCCTCCTCCGCCTCCTCACTCGCCACGGTCGTTATCGTTAGGACATATGAGCCTCCGTACTTGGTTTTCAGCTGGAAAAGGCGGATTGGGTGGGGCTGCGTTAGCATCTGAAATCAATGATCTTGCGTGAAGATATGATCAATTTACTGGCGTACGTTAATTGTACCTCTCTTGAGTTTCCGATGCACTGCAAGGTACCATCCGCGATTATTCCTATCCGATCGCATAGAACTTCGGCTTCTTCCATTGAATGTGCTGCGAGATTGATGGAAGTATGTTTTGAACTTTGGTCATGTGATGTCAACCTCAAGATGCACACACACGAAAATGCAATGATGAGCTGAATATACTGCTGTAGGAGAACTGAAGGTAAAGTACTGTACTCGTGAGAATTATGGCCCTGTCCTGTTTGGCAGACTTGACGGCTTTCCATAGGTCTTTCCTTGATGCCGGATCTAAGCCAGAACTTGGTTCATCCATATAAACAACCTACAAATTTCTCCAAGCACGAACGTTCAGAAGCTCATCAAATCATGAATGAATTCAGTTGATAAATACAAGTACCTTAGGGTCACCAATTAGAGAGATGGCGACGCTGAGACGACGTTTCATGCCACCGCTGTATTTTTGTACAAGCTTATCGGGAACACCACCATCAAACAAACGCACACTTCTCAGAGATTGTTCAATAGCCTGGAAAGAATTTATGTGAGGTTTTTATTAGTTTTTTCTGTACAGCATGATAATTTGGTTTTTATCCAAAAAAACTGGCAATATGTGATGATAAAACAGCGAGTTCTATGCATAATATGTGAAAATAAATCGAGTTCCAGGAAAATGTGCATGAGTTGAATATGATAATTCTTGCCTGGAAATCATGGCTGCATCTGTACACTAAAATCTTAATCAGTTATTTTGGCTTCCACTTTTATATTGAGCCTAGGTATATACTGACTCCTAATTTTCCAACAAAAGAGTTTATATCTTACATTTTGTATTGGCGAATTTGTACAAGTGTACAGGTTGGCTCAGAACATATCAGCCCTATAGGAAAATGATGTGTTCAGCTTTAATCAGCTGGTCAGAGAAATGACATTATGGTGCTTCAATGTTAAGTGGTAAATGGTGACGAGTTCATCATATCCATGCATGGAAAATATCACTATATTAGACATACTGTAACACATTACCTGAGCTAATTTTGCACCCTTCAGTTTCTTGAGCCTGCCGTAGAACATCAAATGCTCTCGTCCAGTCAGATTTTCCCAAAGCAAGCTGCATGGTGACATTCGGAGGAGGAGAAAGCAATCAATCACAATTTCAAAACTACATGGTCTTACACTAACCTAGAACAAACTCGAAACAATCTGAGTGAGAGAGATAAGAAAATACTCATGCTGGGGACAAACACCAATTCCTGTATAAATTGTGTCCATGTGCAACCTTATGTCCATTCCTTCGATGTACGCGGTGCCAGACGTAGGTTTAGTAAATCCAGTGAGCTGTTGTCAGGTTAGAAGTCCTTAGTGCCGTTTGGGATAGACAGCAAATTCCTCAGTGCAGTCCTACTAGTTCATGAACCCCTAAACGTGTTCTTTGTTGCTGTAAAGAAATGTATGGCTGCACTTTTGAATGGTCATATTTCCTGGAAGGGATGTGCCAGGAATGATTTACGTTCTACTCCATCCGCTTCACTATATCTGCCCAGTTCATATTTCTAGGAGGCACAGTATATATAATGACACATAATAAAATCAGACTATGCTTTGCCCCATTTAGATTTTGATCAAGGTAGACCTATAGTAAATTATGGTATCTATAAAGTTCATGCTTACCATGTTGATGAGAGTGGTTTTTCCAGCACCATTTGGACCAAGAACACCAAAGCACTGCCCACGTGCCATTGAAAGGGACAACTCTCTGACAGCAATTTTCTTTGAATTGCCATCTTTTCCAGGGTACACTTTCTTAAGGTTGTCACATATGACTGAATAATTACTATTTGGTTCTTGTAAGAGCTGTCCAACCATCTCTCTCTGCAAGGAAATATGTAAAGCTACGTTAGTATGCCATTGCGATTCGGCAAACACATACACACACACACTCACACATTCAAGCAGGACTAGAATGTCAACCTATATGATTACACTCTAGGTTAAGCAGTTATAACACTGTATACAGCAAGGATCATGAGGCTAACAACATGGAGTTTGCTACGATGTAAAAAAGGAGAAAGAAATTCAACACGACAATGATCATAAGGTTAACAAAATCAATCAGAGAACCAAGAGCTATTTTTTGTAAGGAACAAAGATAACACACCTCTTTGATAACATCTGTCCTCTCCATTTCAACAGAAGCTTTGAACTCTTGAATCTGTGTGGTCTGCTGTTCAACAGATTGAGAACGGTTCCCAGCCCGGCGAGAGTGAAGAAGTAATACTGCTTTTCTAATTCCACTTTGAAAGGAACCAAAGTGATCCAGATAGAATGATAATAAAAGGAATAGGATCCATTCGAGTACCATTATGGTTAAAACACTCGCCATTCCATTTTTGGGATCATTCAGGTCACTCCACTGCATCCCCGTGCGGTCAATCTGACTTACGAGGAATGCAGATTGAGAAAATTCATAGACAATTCGGTACAAAGAAAATGGAGGGAAAAGTTCCAAAAGTATAATCCAGCTTCCTTGAAATGAACAAATATAAAATTCAACACAAATTATTTGAGTGATGGGACAAAAGCTTACGTCAAAGAAGCCATAGAATCATAATGTCAACTGCATAATGAACTTCTACAAAGATAAACTTGCATACATACTTGAGATGAAAATGTCTTCGATATAGGGCTTGAAAAAAAAATCTGCTATAAGGCCGGACCCAAATACGTAGAAATATCCTGTCACTGCAGCGTGATTTGTCAACTAATCAGTGTAGATAATTTCATACCATCTGATGCAATGGATGTAGCAATACTCTTTATGGAAGCATACCAGCAGCTGTTCTCACATTTGAGAAGCATGTTGCCATAAGAAATGCAAATGAAATTTGCAAGCTCATATAAGCAAAGTAGAACACAAACTGTACGCCATAGCTATTCAGTCGAAAGAATGTAAAACCTGAAAAATAGACATGAAACTATCAGAAATGTCCTTGAAATTTATAACCGTTCGACGACATTCCTTTATACAAATAAAATTAGCATATTGATCAACCTAACCAAGAACAACAAAAATTGGTCCGATACCAATTCCCAGATTATCAAAGAGAAGTAATCCTTATATTTTATTGCACAAAGAATACATCCATAGTAATAGAAGTATTATCTTACCAAACACAGTACCAAATACCATGAAGGACAGCAAGTATAGCATGGACAGAAGAATAAAATAGCAATAGGATATAGTCCAATATGGCAAATCACCAAGACCATGCATCTTCATCATAATCCTAAGCTTCTTTTGCTTCTCGTATACAATGTTGGTCAAAATTACCTGTAGCATCAATTCATTCTTCTATAAGCTAAAAGTTGCTACCATATTTATTTGCTTGTACAACTGTCAGAAAATAACATTCCAAAATATTCAAATGGACTCATGTTGAAAATAAATTCATAAAGACCTGCCATACCGGGAAAAGGAGCTGGATAGTCAATACATAAGGCAGCGGTCCTATTGTTGAAGTTAGATCGAACATACCCAATGATCGGCCTGCTCTAGGCATTTCTTTAACAAAATCGAATGATATCTTGAGACCATTGCCTATTAAACGAAGGTATGCATTTGAGGCCTGCAAAATGAAACTCTGTGAAGTGGTCTAAAAAATAATTTAACAATAAAGAAAATAGTACATGAACTGAGTCTGTGACATGAAGAACCAGGAACACATGTATGTTAGTATGACACTAAAATAATTTGTAGAGAACTGAAAGGTTGCAATACACAATTAAGCAATCAAAAAGGTTATCGCAAGAGATAGCGTGTACTAGTCTTCTCTATACTGAGAAAAATTGTACCATATTTGTTAACCGTGGAACTCCGAGCAGTCTAGGTGTATTCCATCTAGAAAATTGGACGAAAGGGATTGGAAAGCCATAATAAGCACCATACTCATACGTCGAGTTATATGAAATGATCAAGTTGAAGTTGCCCTGATCAGAGCTTAAGAAGTCGTATGCTGCAGACAGTGTAACTTAATGTCAGCGACTAGTAGAGTAGAAGAACTGATTCATGTACGCAATCTGAGGTGGAAATTTTTGACCTGCAGCAATTTCATTGCTCCTGTTCGTGTAGCCACTATATAGGTCATCTCTGACGAGCCACGAACTGTCGCGCCAGAGCATTAACCCATCCGTGCAATCCACATCTATTCATGGTTTTAGCAAACATCAGGAATAACTAGAATGCACCCCAAATGGGCGAAATTGCCAGATGCCACGACAGGACGCTAATAATCCAATCATAGTTTGCTAATATCAAGAACAGCTAAAGCCATTGTTCGGTAAGTGGTACAACGTTTGACCTTCGACGAGAAGATTTGTTTTTTTTTTACCTTGGGTCTCAGTTTCATTGCCGTTTACAAATGAGTACGAAAGCGTCAGGTTTGGAGTGCATTTGTTCTGAAGAAAGGAGTCCGGTAGAGGACTGCCCGAATACCAGAAATAGCCTGCCTGCAGTTTTCGACACGTCACGGAATTGCCTGAACATCAAGTAAGGATCATTAAGAACGCATGGCTCAGGAAACCGAAATTACCAGCACGAAATCGGCTAACGCGGTCATGTCGTCGGCCGACACGTTCACCGATGCGTCGTGAACCGGGATCATGTCATCCATCGCACCTGCGATGAGCAAAAATCATGTCAAGAAACCACTCACCACGTAACTCTGCAACCACACACACACACGGACAGAAAGAGAGTTGCGGTATACTTCCGACGAAGGACTGGTTGGCGCCGGTGACGAGGAACGTTGCGGCGCACGACCCCTGCGCCCCGCACGACGCGCCGGGGGGACCGCCGCCGAACCGGCTCGTGGACGACGGCGGGATCTGCACCACGGGTGGCCATTTGGGCGCGCGAGGCTGCGGGCAGTCCTCCGAGCACGCTGCGCCTCCAGTGGTGTTCTCCGGCACGACGGCGTCGCTGCAGGAGCAGTCGAGAGGGGTGGTGTCTCCTTTGACTGCGCGGTTGATGGCGATCTGCAGGCCTCCGACGCCCGCGCAGAGGATCAGCGGGAAGAGGATGAGGCAGCAGTTGGTCTTGCAGGCGCGCCTCTGCCGATTCGATTGAGTAATCAGAGGAGAAAAAATATCCCAAAGAAAACATAGGACGAGTAGAATAAACACCGAGGCCTGCCCGCACGAGTATGTTTGGGCGTCTCAACCCGCACGTTTGATGGCTGGGCCGGTCACCCGCATGACCTGCCTTGTCACAGTGCTGCCTCCATGCAACACTAGTAAGTAGAAAATACTCCCTCGTTTCTAAATATAAGTCTTTTTAAGATATTTCACTAAGAGTCTACATAGAAGCAAAATGAGTGAATCTACACTCTAAAGTATGTCTATATACATCTATATATAGTCCACAAATAAAACATCTTTAAAGACTTATATTTAGGAACGGAGGGAGTACATGGTAACTGGCACACATGTGGACGAACTGATAAATGCTCACACATTAACCCCTTTCTATGTGGCACAAAAAATCTGTTAAAAAATGCCAAGATTCATACAATCACATGCCAAAAATTGTCAAGATTCGTGCAACCACAAACGGTTTTGCAAACGCCCACGCGTGTGGCCGTTATCTTTTTGAAATAAAAATAGGGTTGTGATGACGTCCACACGTGTGGGCGTTAAGGGGTCTTGTCACACGTCTCGCGTGGTATCTAAGAAAATCAGCCCACACGCCTACGCATGGGCCCAACAGATAATGTCCGCACATCCGGCCTCGTGTCTCATGGTCCCGCCCAGACGCCTACGTGTGGGCAAAACAGGTAACGCCCGCACGCCCGGTCTCCTACCCCACAGCCCCGCACGCCTGCGTGACATTCAGCACACGCCCCTCACCCCCGAACCTGTTCGGCCCCTCTTCCATGTTTGTTTAACTGCAGTTGTCATGGTTGCTGAACTGCAGATGTCATGTCTGGACAACTACAGTTGCCATGGTTGTTTAGCTGTAGTCTCCATGTCTGAACAAACTGCAGTTGTCATCTCAGATCAAGTGCAGTTGTCATTTATGGACAACTGCACCTGTTGCCATGTATGGCCTGGTCTACTGCAGGTGACATGATTTGAAAACTTTAGGAGTTGCCACCTACTAACACTAGGCCGTTGCCATATAACACTTGAAAGACAAGGCCAAAATGATATCTTAGAGTTGCCATATGCTTCTAAGCACACTAGGCAGTTGCCACAGAAACACTACAAAAAAACATAGCAAAAATAACATATTTGGGTAAGAGAGAGTTGCCATCTGCTTACAAACACACTAGACGGTTATCATGTACCACTACAAAAAAAACATGGCAAGTGACAGTTTGGGGTGTGGGAGAGGAGATAGGTGGCGATCGTGCGGGCATGTGAACGTGAAACAGGTGTGTGGGCGAACTAATAAACGCCCACACACCAGCTCATTTGCGTGTATGAAAACAGGCATGTGGGTGAACTGATAAACATCCACACACCAGCCACTCTACGTGCGTGAACGAACGTGTGGACTACCGGATGAAATGCCCACACACGAGCCCAGTCCTACATGTCATAAAAAATCTGGTAAAACTTGCTAGGATTCGTGCAACCACAAACGGACGACAATTCATGCATGTGGGTGATTTGCAAATGCCCACATGTGTGGATGTTATCTTTTCGATAAAAAATGGTTTAAAGAAAAATTGAACTTATCCTTGTTAATAAGTGTAGAGAGCATAACCTCACGCTAAAGTAGCAAGATAATGGATGAGGAGTCCCTTCCGGCCCCTCTTCCCTTCCGTGGCGCCCCGCGGACGCCTCCGAGAGGCACCCCTAGATTACCTGTCTCCCCCTCCCCTCCCCCGTCGCTGGCGACGGCGGGCCCCTTTGTCTCCTCGCTTGGGGGTGCGCGCGCGGGCCGTCCCTCGCGGTCGGGATGCAACGCTGGTGGTCGGGGCGCAATAGCACATCGATGCTCCGCCACAGGCCGGCGACGGGGGTGTGGCGGTGGTGCGACATGTGGCTTGGTGGTCTTGCAAACCAGCTCGCGATGATGACGATGATGGCTCCGTGCGTCTGGATCCGCCTCTAACGCTGCGGGTCATAGATGGCTTGGGCCACGGGTGGCTTCTCTCGTCGTGGTGTGATGGTGTGGGGGCGGGTGACCCCGTCCAGTCGGGCCCTTACGGCTGGACGGCAGCGCTCGGCGCGGGAGGGCCTTCCTGGTGAGTTACCTCGGATGCGGTGGCAGGTCGATCTGGTCTCCCTCATAGGTGGGCACACATTTGCGAATGGCCTCGGGGAGATCTGTGCCAGCTACATTGATGGGGCGAAGCGAGGGTGCTCCTCCCCCTTTTCCTTGTGCTCGGCGGGGAGCTTGGTTGCGGCAGAAGGTCGATCTGCTCTCCCTCGTTGGCGGGCGCATGTTTGCGGATGACCTCGCGGAGTGCTGTGCCAGCTATCATGATGGAGCGACGCAAGGGTGCTCCTCGCCCTTTTCCTCGTGCTCGGCCGGGAGCTCGGTTGGAGGGATGGTGGCCTCGACACGGCCGCGTCACCTGTCGTCGGCGCGGTGTCGGTCCGGATTCATCCGCTCCCCTTTCTCCCTCATTCCTCGGCCACGGGTGGGTTGGCGTAGCTCTACGAGCGGAGCGTTTGCGGGTGGCTTTGCCGGTCGAGGGTCGTTGGTTGATCCAAAGGCACGACCTGTGTGTAGGTCTCGGGGATGTCTGTTTGTAGGGCGACGGCTCTAACGGTAGGAGGCATGGCGTTTGTGGGCGGTGCGTGCGTCTCAGGTGCGGGCGGTCAACCATGGCCTCGTGGGTGACGTGGTTGCGGGTAGTTGACGGAGTTAGGGTACAATGATGGGGTGTGAGTGTCGGGGGTACACCACTTGCCCTGTCCTTTGATTGGCCGACGGTGGCGGTGGCCGTTGCCGCCGTACCCTTCCTGAAGGCTCCGTCGCGACGCTCCCCCTCATGTCGTCTTGCTCCGGATGAAAACTTGATCTTTATGGATTGGACGGTGGCGGCTATCTTGGTCGTATCCTTTTTGAAGGCATGGTTTTGTTGTTGTCTGACTCACTTCTCTCTTGTTGTCAATGGGGTGATGTGTCGATGTCCGGTATTTTTGTATCTTGTCATAGATGTGTGTGTTATGTACGTTGTTTGGTCTTTGGTTGTATTAGATGATAATTGATTTATAATATAAAACGAAAAAACCCTTTTTCGACAATAACCATAGAATTCTACAGTACAATCTGTAGTACTATAGATTCCCGGAATTCTACAGTACAATCTACAGTAGTGTAGATTCATGGAATCCTACGGGAGTTTAAAGAAAAAAATATGTTTTTAAATGTATCCTTGTTTGTTCTTTTTTGAAACGTGTATCCTTGTTAACTGATAGAGCATCTCCAGCCGCTCAGCCCCTCACGGACGTGAAATAGCGTCATCTGAGGACGCGCCGGCAAAAAAATCGTCCCGGGGGCTCGGGATCCTAGTCACCCCCCCAAGGATGCCCGAAATGTTAAAAAAAATTAAAGATGGCCCAAATTCGGCCAAAAACGAGCCAAATTCAGACGAAATTCAAAGTTGCATTAAATTTTGTACAAAAACATAATTAAACATAAAACTAAACTAAAACTAGACTACACCGCCGTCGCTCGCCATTGCCGCCCGAAGCCGTCACCTTTTACATGCCGAGGAGCTTGTAGAAGGTTGTGTAGTCGCCGTCGTTGTCATCGCCATCATCGCCGTCGTCATCGTTGTCGCTCGCTCCGCCGCCGTCCTTGCTGCACCCCTGCCCAGGGTCGCCATGGCGAACGGGGTTCGAAGGCCCCGCCTCCTCGTCGCCCTCGTCGAGGATGACGATGACGCCCTCCTTGCGGCCGCGACGACGGGTGGCGATCTCCTCCAGGGCGCGGCGCTGGCTCTCCATTTCCTCCCAGACGTAGTCATCCCGCGCTCATTTTGAGGCGGCCTCGTCGTCGATGGCCATGGCGAGGTGCTCCTGCTTAACGGGGAGGAGCCCCGGCTCTCTCTTCGGCTTGACGAGGCGGGAGGAAGCGTCGGGCTCGTTGATGATGATGTCGGTGTTGTGCGTGCGCCGCCCCAACGGCGTCTCGTGTGGCTCTGGCTTGACAGGGAGGAATGTCAGTGATCCGGAGGAGCGAGAGCGGGAGCCGGACGATGAGGACGTCGCCGTCTCCATCCGCCTTGGCGTCTAGGAGCTACCGCGGCGGCGGGAGAAGGCTGGCGACGTTGGATACTCAAACCTCGGGGTGTTGCCGCTCTCGATGTGCTCGAGGACGACCTCCAAGGTGCGGCCGGGGACGCCCCACCATTGGCGACACCCCTCGGAGTTGTGGTAGCTGCGGGGCTCGACCCCGTTGGTGGTGGTGAGCTGGTCGGCGTGACGGTGATCGAAGTACGCCGTCCACATCGCATTGTTGTCGGGAGCGTACCGTGGTAGATTGCGCGAGCTCTCCGGCAGCCCCAACCGGATGCGCGATCTCCACCCGCCGTCAGCTTCATTAGGCGGTGATGGCACCGGGATGCCGCCGGCGCTCAGCCTCTAGGACCCCGGCATCCGCATGTTCGGCGGCGTCGGGTAGTCCGCCTCGTAGAGGAGGCGGGCCTCATCCTCGCGGAGGTGCCGGCGGCCGAAGCCATTCGTGGCCGATCCGTCGTTGCGGTAGCGTTCGGCCATCTTTTTCGAGGAGAAGAGGGAGCGGAGTGCGCCGGTGGCAAAGAAGAAGAGAAGAGAGCGTCGGCAGGATAGGTGTGTGGCCACCGGCGGGGGGGGGGGGGAGGGGGAGGTCGTCCTATATAGCCACGGGCGAGTGGGCACGCGGAGCAGCGCCGTGTGAACGCGTGGCAGGAAACGACGGGACGTATGTTGCCGGGACACGCGTCGCCGTGCCTTCATTGTGTCGCCCGTGAATCAATGGAAGGTTGACCGACGGCGCATCCTTCGCACTGAGTCCCGCAGGGAACGAGGCGATGAGGACGACGACCGCACGCCCAATCTCTGACTCGACGAGCCCATTGTTTTTTCGCGCAAAAAACTTTCCGCCGGCGCCCCCGGGTGACCCAGCACGATGAGTTCGGCCTGGGACCACCGCGGCCAATTTTGGCCCGAGACGATGAAAAACGGGCTCCCGAGGACGCGACTCGGCCTTTTTTTCGGAAAAAAAGGCCGAGAGGGTCCTGTTGGGGGCATGGCTGGAGATGCTTTTTAGGCTCTTGACATAGAAATTAGACAACTGTAGTTGTATGATCCATAGTTCCTAAACGACGGTTATAGCACAATTTCTACTAATTCTCTATATAAAATATATGAAAATTGTAGGTGTGAAACAGTGAAAGAGGCTTAATCATCTAGCTCGGTGATTTGTGGTTTGAAAGCAAGATTTATCTGATTGCAGCAAAACTGAAACCTTAAACCAAAACGATACAGTATGTATTTACTGGAGTAAAGTTTTTCCGTTGGCAGAATTAGTTACATGATACGTAGTAGACACAACTAGGATTGATGCTCGGCTGAACATTTGCGTGCTTTTCAGTTTTCACGAAAAAAAAAGAAGGAAATATCTGCGAAGACTGGATCACGAAAGATGCATGGCACCCTCCCGCAGTCTCATCCCACGGCCAATTGTGCATGCGACGCAAAGGGCACGAGCAGAAGCCAAGATAATTCTGCCTGAGATACAAATCGAGTTCCACCCACAAAGCTACTCCATGAGGAAAAGAAGAAGAAGAAGAGAAAGATGGCATGGCGCGCGTCACCTGGATCACGAGGTTCTTCCTGAAGAGCGCGTTGGTCTGCTGGAGGCTGCCGGAGCCCATGTCGCCTCGCCTCTTCTCGCCTCCTCGGAGAACTCGACGAGACAGGCAGAGGGGGGGAGCCACCCCCCACCTATGCTGGTTTTTAGAGTGTCCAGCCGGCCGTGTGGAATGGCGAGTCTGCCCTCTCCACGGAGTTTACCGTGGTCGTGGTCGTCACGGTCGAGGGGGAGACCGTCCTTTCTTCCCGCTGGAGGTCAAGGCCCGGTGTGTCTCGTTCGCTACCGAGTGGCGCATTTGGCACCTTGCGCTGAGTCTGCATTGGGTTCTCTGTTCGTTTTCGTCACACCTCAAAAGGAAAAATCTTCCAAAGGATGTCTCCGCATTGATTGCATAGGAGTATATGGTGTTTAATGAATGCTAACTTGTCCTGGTACAAGAACAGACATGCTGCCGGTTTAGATCACCTTCTCTGTTTG
The DNA here is from genome assembly GCF_904849725.1 of Hordeum vulgare subsp. vulgare. NCBI lineage: Eukaryota > Viridiplantae > Streptophyta > Magnoliopsida > Poales > Poaceae > Hordeum > Hordeum vulgare. The sequence goes on along the minus strand of NC_058523.1, from coordinate 191,660,723 downwards.
AGACGCTGATGTTGATCTGGCATATCAAGTAGTAGTACATGCTTTGGATTATAGCGTACTTTCATAGCTCTATGTCATAAATAGAATATATGAAACGGCCAACAAGAATCAACTCATTACAAGAATTGACAACAAAAATCCACCTATAACAGGGTCACCATTCTTCCACAATAAAATTCTTACCGACATCATCAAGTCCGGCCTAAAAACAAGGCAAGGATTTGACTAAAAAGGGTTTCCCCTCGTTTTGTATTACAAAACAACCAGCCGAAACATCTATCGATAGGTGTTGGGTCACGTCCAAAAAAAATAAAAAAGAAAATAAAAAAAAACAAATACCGACAATGGCGAATCAACAAAAACGAAGAAGCCTCGCGACCTCTGCGCTCACCAAGGATCTCCCACCAAGCTTCACGACTCTAAAACATCGGTACCAATCAACACCTTCAAGAAGGACTGCGACGATGACGACGTTGCTGCCAAGGGCTTTCCCCCGGTACACGACGAGGCGCGAGGAAGGGTAGCCCCCGACGCCCTCCAGGAGGTTCGGCAACACCCAAAGGCGCCACCGCGTCGGTGTCGGCCGGGCTGACAGGGGTTTCCCACGATCCCATCCTGCACCTCGGACGCTCCGAAGCGTGCCACCAAACCGACCTTCACCCTGCGCCAACACGGTCTTGAAGCCCCCGCGCCGTCTCACCACGACACCGCAAGGTGAGGCCTGCACAGCGATGAAAAGAAGCTGGGACTAGGAACCGCAACACTGTCGGCTCGTGGGAGGGCTCAACCTCTACCGTCAACGACTTTGACGAGCAGTGCTCGCTTATACGAGCCGCCCAACAAACGCGTGCAAGCCGCCGTCCTCAATATGCATTGGCCAATACTATCTACTTCAACATATCAAAGAAACAGGAGGGCTTGTCATGAAGGAAACATCCCTGATGAAGCTACAATTTGACCCGACCATCATTTAGTCAACAATTCAAAGCAAGCAGCAAAGGAAAAGAAAAGTGGCTCTGGAGGAACCACGAGAGCCGGACTATCTGAGGATGAAGCATGGGCCGAGAGGCATATACACTCAATTTGGCCACGATATTTGCCAAGGACGTATGGTGAGCGTCACAAAGATCATCACCTCACTACATCGTCTCCAATCTGGATAAAATCTATCATTCAACCATCAACCTTATACCGGCTTATGTCACAATCAAGTATGGAGACGCTCAAGCCGCCTCCTTGAGCCGACTTAAGACTCGGGGACTACACAAACATGGCTTAGCAGATCTGGGCTGAATAATTCAAGAACCCCGGTCATTACAGGAAAGTTAAGCCGGCCGGGGGCTGCTACCTCATTGGCGAAAAGATCTAAGGTCACCCAAGAAGACAAGTCACCATGATGCGACCACACAAACCTGCCCTGCCTCATTGTTGGGTGATTTAAAAGCCGCCCAAGAGGATGAGCCGCCGCCAAGGAGGTCATTCAACATGGACGCTATCGGTATCAAAGAGGATGAGCCGCCACGTTGCGATTATTCAAACATGGATGCTGATAAGCCAAAGAGGACCAAAGTTGCCACAATGCACAGTTCAAACATAGGCGCCAAATTTATGTTCTTGAGAATCAAGCCGACTTACTTGGGGGCTACTAGTCCCGAGGTTGTTTATCAGTAAGAGCATTGACTTCTGCAATCCTATGCTCGGCTTTTCCTTGCTCATAGGTCAATTAGGGGCTTCCAACTCACCGAGTTCAGCCTGAATACCCTCTTGGCTAGCGAAAAATTAACGCATTACAATGGTTATACTAGACTGTGTGTTTTGCGACTCACCTTATAGGCCATGTGTACTCTTGGCGAGTCAATCCAATATTGCACCCTGAACTTCCCAAAGTTAAAACATTGAGGTGCTTGCGAGAGCCAGCATATGGAAACTAGACAAACCATGGGTTCACAGAATCTGCTTCACTGAAGCTTGACTTGAGCCTGATCCGCGAGTCTAAATTATAAAGGTTATTGCACAAACCTCTTGGGTACGACTAGAGCCTTGCAAGCCCGTCTACCCATCGTGACTCACCGAGCCGGCTTATTTAAAATAGCTTGATACCATACTATGGTTTTAAATTTTCTCAGAAAACTAGCATTATTCTATCATATACATGCATCATCTTGCACTACATCATGCATCATACATACATATCGTACCGGTCTTGAAACCGGGTCAAAGCACAAACTCATGCAGGAGCAAATAAATTTTTGATAGCCAATATGGCTGGATGTTCATCATGGTTTATCATAACGAGTGTTCAATCATTGGGGTTTTTTAAGCCAACTCAGAACAATTGATTATTTTCGAAGAGCCTCCCTATCACATATAATGTCGGGTCATCTAATTGACCGACTCTTGGATTTCTCAAACATATGGATTTCTCAAGCATATATTTGTTGGCTTATATTACAACCACAGTCAAGGATTTCTTTCATCACGAAGGCATCATCAGTTCACAGAGTGGATATGATTTTATTCTACAAATGGAAGGAATAGACCCAAGTCGCTGCAGGCACACTACCCAACACTTGGGGGCTACATTATTCAAATCAAGATTACATCAAAGTATGAAAGTCCCATGTTGCTGCAAGCATGCACCATGACACTTGGGGGCTAATGCAAACTTCTCTTTCAAATCATCACATCATCAACAAACCCGACTATTTCAAGGATATAATCCGGCCCTGGGGGGCTACAGGCCGCTCTTTATTCAAGTATGGATTCAAGGAAGAATCGGCTCATCATTTTCATAATGACCCGGTCCTTGGGGGCTACACATTGCTCCTCAAGTTTACATAATCAGATCTACAAAGTCCCTGCTCATTATTGGATAATGACCCGACCCTTGGGGGCTACATCATATGATGCTTTATTTTCAAAGGAGAAGAACATGGAAGTCCCGAGTCGCGGCAAGCAATCAACCCGACACTTGGGGGCTACACTATTCAGATCAAAATTTCTAAAGTTTCAAGTTGCTGCACGCAAGACAACCCGACACTTGGGGGCTAGATCACTCAGTTGTTTTACAGATCATGAGGTCCAAATTGAAGACCCGGCCCATCACACACTGATGAGCCGACCCTTGGGGGCTACACCACCTGAAGCTTTTATAAATATAAGATGATTACAAGTCCCAGGCTGCTGCAGGAAAGATAACCCGACACTTGGGGGCTACATGGTCAAAGATATCATTGCAAACCACCAAGTCATCACAAACTAATAAACTCGGAGCTTGGGGGCTACACGTAATATGGATATGTCCAAAAAAATTTAAGAGCACTTTCAAGGTGTCAACTGTGAGCAAGACTATTCTCATTTCATCATGGAGCTGAAGCATTGAGAGACCGACTCAACATATTTTTATCTAGTTGAAACATTGAAAGACTGGTTCAACATCACATGGATTTCTTTATCCCCAATAATTTGATCAAGTCAATTTGAGTTTAGTTGTTTGACGGGGTATTACCACCAATCATAACCCACCATTATCAATCATAACCAGCCGAAGCAAGAGAAACCGGTTCAACATTGTGTGGATTTCCTATTCGCCAAATTTACATCAAGCCAAAGCATTGGAGGACGACTCAATGGCATATGTATTTTATTGCAAAAGACACGTACCTGCAAGATATGATTGTGAAGACGGTTCGTTACTATGAAGAAGAAACCCGGATTTTTGAAGGAGACACTTCATTGAAGTACGCCGACCAGGGAAGTAAGCTGGTCTCTTGGGATATTTATTTTAGGAGATTAGCATGAATAAATTCAAGCTAAACTGGGGGCTAATGTCGGGGATATACCCCGCGGCGTCACCCGGATGGAAGTATGACCCGGTCGAGCTTGGCGACTCACTGGTGACCCGGCCGAGCTTGGCGACTTACTTGTGACCCAGTAGGTGGGTCAGACGAATGACAAGACCGAAGGACCAAGGCCCGACGTTCACCCTGACATAAGGCGGCCCAGAAGGCGGCTCATGGGAAGGCCGACTTACAGAGAAGGCCCAAGGAGAAGAAAGATTCCCTCACAAAGGAAACAAGACCCGGATTAGGATTCAAGAGAGATTAGTCCTAGTCCTACTCCTAGTAGGACTCTACAGGTAAACCTACCCGTTCCACCTATATAAGGAGGGGTAAGGCGCCCCAAGAGGGACAAGTTAGATTGATCCATGACAATTTCAAGTCAATAGAGATAGACAGATTAGACACACTCAAGATTAGAGGTAGCGATTCCGAACCCTTATAATCGAGATCATCATCTTCATCAATGAAACACAAGCAAGACGTAAGCTTTTACCTCCATCGGAGGGGTCGAACCTGGGTAAACTCGCGTCTCTCGATTACGACCAACCCCTCTCAAGCCGCCACATAGTTGTGATGGCCTCATGTGACGCCCTCGATTTGATCGTACGCTAATCATACACGCAAATGCGTACGACCAAGCTCAAGGACTCACGGGAAGATATCACAACACAACTCTAGACACAAATAAAACATACAAGCTTCATATTACAAGCCATGGTCTCGAGGGCTAGAATACAAAAGCTCGATAAACACACGAGTCAGTAGAAGCAACAAATTCCTGAGTACATGTATTAAACATGAGGTGCCTTAGAGAAGGCTAGCACAAACGATACAACGATCGAATGAGGCGAGGACTCCTGCATGGGAGCCTCCTAACTACTCCTTATCTTCAGCGACCTCCACGTAGTAGTAGGCACCGTCGGGGTAGCAGTCATCGTCGGCGGGATACTCCATCTCTTGGGCTCCATCATCTGGTCACAACAATGAATCAATGGGACAAAGGGGGAGCAAAGCAACAGTGAGTACTCATCCAAAGTACTCGCAAGACTGACATCAGAACTATGCTAAGTATGCATCAGTATCAAAGGAAGGGGTTTACATGTGGACTGACTGCAGCAATGCAAGAATAGAGAGAGAAGGCCTAGTCCTACCGAAGACTAGCATATTCAGGGGTCTTGCAGCAATAGACGAGAGTAGAACAAGTAGCACAAATAATAGACATATTGTTGCAGCAATATTAATATGAGGTCACGCCCAGAGATTCTTCCTCGACTCCCTGCAAGGAAGCAATCCTGGAGCAAACATTCGAGTTAAGTAACAGTTGTAGTTGTATAAGATCGGGGCACAACTCCTAGTCGTTCTGTAACCGTGGACACGACTATTCGAATAGATTAGTTCTTCCCTGCAGGGGTGCACAACATATTCCCCGTCACGCTCGATAAACTCTGGCCGGACACACTTTCCTGGGTCATGCCCGACCTCGGAACATCGACAAGTCGCAGCCCCACCTACACTCAACAGAGACGCCAGCCCGTCGGTCTAAATCCTAAGCACGCAAGGGTCATGGGCCCATCACTCTTTGCACTCTTGCATGATGCATGGGCGGACGAGTTCAGTCCTAGCACCCGTTATTACAAGCGCGATGCATATCCGGACCACTCGGGCGCGCGCCGCTCCATTGCTGACGTCTGAAGAGGTTCGGCTGATACCACGATGTTGAGAACTCATAACTCCTCTCACGGAGAAGGTTAGTGCGAAAAGGTCTCCCGAGCAACTCACATCAAATACCCAAATCCATTAGCATTTTAATTAAACTCGAGGATGTGTGGCAAGGACCAGAATGCCCAGCCACGCCTCGTCACATTCACACGGGAATCCACCGCCAACATTGTTCATCAATGTTCCCAGTAGCACGGTCAAGTAACCGTGTGGTTGTAACATAAGAGGGGTCCGAGGTATCACCCTCCATGGATTTCGAACGATGTAACCGTCAAGGTGGCCAGGGAGGAATTACCCTCGCTGGGCCAACTTGATGGGTTGTACGACAAAGTCGTTATCGAAAGTGGTGAACAAGGAATCACCCTCCGAGAACCACCGCCGGTCAAACTGCTCTACAACGCTAACATCGGGGTACGTAACAAGGTGTCACCCTTGGTACTTGATAGTAGCTCTGCAGCCTCGTACAACTAAGGGGGGTGTAAGTGTTGTGTCGGGTCTCGGCTCGTCGATTAGTTGATCGAGACTCGATGATAAAGCGGGGGCAACTGGTCTAAGGGGGGTAATGGGGATGACTGAGCCACCAATACCAAGCAGTTTAAAGTGTGGTACTGGAAAGTATCAGTTCATCAAAAATAGGCTATGCATCAGATGTAGGAGCTAACTACAACAGTAGCAAAATTCTAATGCAAGCATGAGGGAGAAAGAAATGGGCGATATAGGAATGATCAAGGGGGGGGGGTTCTTGCCTTGTTGCTCTGCGGCAAAGGGCTGGTCGTCACGAGGGTAGATGTACCCGGAAGCAGTGTCAGTCTCGGGGTCTACCAGTAAGAAGAGGGGGAAGAAACAATAAATAGAAACACCGATGCAATCACTAAGCATGACATGTCAAAGCAGGGTTAGGCATGAGCTAACGCAGTATCACCCGTCATAGACGGGTCGGGAAAATATCAGATGATATTTCCCGGGTCTGTGGCTACTACGGATTAGATGAAAACACTGGAAAAGTTCCACGTTTGCTATGTTAGGGGCCCGAGACAAACAAACGTATAGCGTATCCGGGTTCGCCTCGTTTTGCAGTTGAACTTTCATGTTCAAAATATTTTCTCTCACTTACGGTTTATTTTATATTAATTTTTAAAGTTTTATTCGATATTAGGAATTAAACAGATTTAAATAATTCTGTAAATGCAATTATGACAACAGTGAGAGGTCAGCATGACATCATGATCCAACACATGTGTTAACCCGTCAAACTAACGAGTGGATCCCATGTGTCATAGGCACATTTAGTATTAGAGTTAAATAAATATTTAATCAAGTTAATTAGTGGGGTGGGACCGAGCTGTCATACACTGCTTAGGTTAATTAATTAACAAGATTAAATTACCAGTTTTAATTAATCGTTAATTGGGCTGGACCCACATGTCATTTTCTTATCAACTTAGCAGGTATTAAAACTATGTAATTACACCAATTGAGTTAATTAACTAATTAATTTATTTATTTATTATATATTATTATTTTTATTCATTTTAAATTCTTTTTTTGTGTTTTTCTTTTTTTAGGCGGGGCCCGCATGTCGTTGGTACAGCGAGCAAAATACACTACATCTACACACATCTATACACCATTTTATACATACCAACATACACTCTTTTTTCATACATACATACATATTACCTACATATATACATATTCATTTATTTTTCTCCTTTTTTCTTCTAAACAATTTAAAGGAGCTAATCCCCTGATCTAACAGGAAGGGTCATGGGCGCGGTGGAGGACGCCGGCCGGCAGGGGCCGTAGCGCACGCGGCGGCCGGAGTTTGCCGGAGTGCGGGAAAACGGGAGGAGGAGGGTGGTCGGAGCCACGGTGGCTCACCATCCTTGATGGGGAGAGGGGGCGATAAGGCTCGTGGGAGCCGACGAGGAGGAGGTTGAGGAGGTCCGATGGTGCGGTGGCGAGGTGATGCTCGGGTGAGGCGCGGGAGGGTCGGCCGGTGCGAGGGAGGATGCGGAGGAGAGGTCGGTCTGCGGTGTTGGAGGAGGTCGGCGGCGGGGTGGCCAGAGGAGGAGGGGTCGATGGAGGGCCGACCGGATCCGGTCGGAGGAGGACCCGGCCTCCCTGACCGAGGGAGAGGGAGATGCTAACGAGGGGCGATGGGGGTTGGGCCTCCGTGCTCAATCCCTCCTGGATCAAGCGAGAGGGAGGGAGACGTGAGGCGAGGTGGAGGCTCGATGGGAGGGAGGCCCGCTCGGTGGTGGCTGGTGGATCTGGGGAGGGAAACGACGTGTGCTGGGTGGTAGGTTCGTGGGGTTCGTGGGGGAGAACGAGCGAGGGGAGAGCGGGTTCGCTCGGTGGGGGGAGGGAACGAGCGAGTGAGGGAGGGTTTGCTCGGTGGGGATCTGGCGCTGGGGATCCCCTCGTGGGGATGGGGCTTCGGTGGAAGGGGCTCGATGGGGGGCTCTTGTGGAAGTGTGGTGGCTGGGAGGATGAAGGAGTAGCGGGTTAGGGTTTTCAGGGGTTAAATACCCCTGGGTGGGTGGGCCGGTTTGGGTAGATTAGATGGGGTGTTTTCCTTTTTTTCTTTGTTTTCTCTTTAATTTATTTTTAATTTCTGTTTTAGCTTTATTACTTTTTTGTGAACTTAAATATCTCCAGAAATATTGATTGCTAAAATATAATTATCTATGCAATATTTGACACACACCGAACATTTTTATTTTGTCACTGAAAAACTTTTATCGTTTGATTTTATTTTAAATTCGAATTTAAACGGCTTTGAACTAACGAGAGATTAACAATAGCAATCATGGTGACATGGCATCATTAACATAGGATTACTGTAGCTTGATTACAGGGGTTATTGTAGCACAAATTCGGGGGTGTCACAACTCTCCCCTACTAATAGGAATTCTCGTACCGAGAATTAAGAGGTAGAAGGAAAGAGCTCTGGGTAATCATCACGAAGATGATCCTCGCGTTCCGAGGTGGCTTCAGCTTCAAAATGATTTGACCACTGCACTTTAAGGAACTTGGTGACTTTGCGATGAGTCTGACGTTCAACCTGGTCGAGAATGCATACCGGATGCTCTTTATAAGAGAGGTCTTGTTGCAACTCGAGCATATCATGATCCACTGCGAAGCTGAGACACATGGAAGACATCGTGAACCTGAGAAAGGTTCGTCGGCAGTTCCAATTGATAATCTACTTTTCCACGCCTTTCAAGAATAGTGAAAGGACCAATATAGCGAGGAGCTAACTTGCCCTTGATCCCAAAAGTGTGTGCACCTCTCATTGGTGTGACATGAAGATAAACCTTTTCACCAGGTTGATAGACCATATCCTGATAATGACGATCGTACTGACTTTTCTGACGAGTCTGAGCAATCTTCAGATTCCCATGAATAATTCGGACTTGATCTTCAGCATGTTGGATAACATCTGGACCGAAGAGTGATCGTTCCATTGGACGGTGGATTGGGAATTTCGTACGAAGCCAAGTGCAAAGTATACTTTGGAGTCAAAAGATGTATAGGAGAGTCAGGTTTCGATCCTATGGAACTTTCGGCTATGGGTCCACCATGTGGACCGAGAGTAGGCAGATGGGTGACATCTTGTACGGTATCGGTAGCAAGACATGTCAGAGGATAACCTGTCAGTTATTTTGGCAACAATATCGGTACCAAGGGCGTGGAACGAATAGAACCATTTTCCTGCTCGCTGAAACAAGGCGGACGAATAGTCAAAGTTCTCGTCCACCAGCGGCTACCGGAATGATATCCACAATAGTATCAGGGTCTTACTGAGGGAGTTGTATACCGAGGTTGTTACCTAAGCAGGGAATTGACACTGCTTAGATAAGTTATGCCACAAGAAAAGTCAAATATACCAATGAAAAGGAAAATGTGTTCACACACACAAATTTTAGAGTATACCATCCCCGAGGAAAATATAGAGTATGGTATACATGATAGGTCATCAAGTACATAACCATTTTGATTGAAGGGCAAGGAGAATCATGATGTTTACCCATACCATACAGTTTGGATAATTGATCAAGAACAATTTAGCATTGCTCTTCCAATGTTCCTGTTGACAATTGAAGTACCACATTCGTGCTTCGAGGTAGCATCACATGGTCATCATATAAAGGTTGGACTTTGAGTACACAAAGGATTCATCAAAATTAATGTAACATCCCAAGTGCTTTTCCTTCCCCTTTTGTAATCCTTTCCATGTTTGGCAACTCTGTTGATGCAATGTTATGGCTGATAGGCTTGTGGTGTGTCATTTCATGTGCATCTCATGCATCATGCATATCTTATTTCTTTTACCTTTTGTCTGGGTTGGTTGATCTTGTGTTGGATCCCACCTTGATGATCATGTCAGTGATGTGTGTTTGTGATCTTGTGCATGAGAGTGGGTGCAACAAAGCCCATTCAAAAACCCTTGTTGCACCATGATTCTAAAACCCTCCCTATTCAAATATTTTGCTACTGTGTTTTCAACTTGTTTTAAAAGTCCAATAAAAATGTTCCACCTCTCCTCTCAATTTTTGTGAGTGGTTTAGTGGGGTTCATTTATTGTTCCCAAGCACCTGGCATTTGGTTTTATTGCAAAACAGCCTAGGTTTATTATCAAGCATATATTTTGCTTTGCCTAAAAATAGTCAAACCTATTTTGTTAAATAGGTTATATTCTTTTGTTCAACAAAGTATTTTATTTATTTTTAAAACCCTTTTATTTTGTGTGGTAATTATTTGAGTGGGGTTGGTTTATTAATAGGAGTAGAGGGTTCGTTTTGTTTTTAAGAGAGAGTCGGGGAATGGGCCATCTCCCTCTTCTCTCGAGTGGCCCATCTCCCTCAGCGGTAGCAGGCCCGCACGCGAACGTCTTCTTCCTCCCTGATGTCACCCTGTACGATCAGAGGAGCACTGTCGATTCCTCCTCCTCCTCTATCGGGCGGCTCCAAGCGCGTCCTCCTCCTCGCAACCCTAGATCCCCATTTCCCCCCTCCTCTCTCCCTCGCGCCGTCAGGTGAGTTCCCGCGAGGACAGCGCCATGGGTGGTCTCGAGTGAGCTCGACGCCAGCGACAGGTCGACGCCCTCTTCCTCTCTGACAACACCAGGAGCCTACGGAGGGTCGTGGGGTTCCATTCCCGCGGCAACCGGACGTCAAGACCTCCTTCCGTGACGTCCATGATGCCGACTCCTTTCTCTCCTCCGACGAGCACCTCCTGCACCCTCTCGTTGTGGGCTTCTCTCCATCACGTCGGATCTCCTTCTTTGAACCCTAGGTGAGCTGCGCCCCACCTCCTCTGTTATTTCCCCTCTCTGGCCGAGGCCCCGCCGTCAAACCGCCATGTTCGCCGGTGCTCTGCTCTGTCGCGGTAGTAGCTGTAGCGGCAACTTCAGAGTAGTAGTAGCAGCAGTTTCGGTAGTTGCAGCGGAGCAGATAGCAGCACCAGCTTCAAGCAGCAGTAGACGCAGCGTAGCAGCAACCCCTCCCTGTAGCAATTCATGTATGTTGTGCGTGTGTGTGCAGGTGCGTGAACGCTAGCGGCAACGTCGTTGCCGGCGCCTCTCTGTCTAACAGAGAAGGCGCTGCTTTTACCCTTGCCTGATGAGGATACCCTAGCAGAGCAAATCACCTAGCCTACTGGCAATGGATCCAGCCGCGCAGCGCTTCGGCGTGGGTTCGAGTCTCCCCGACGCCCCTTTTTGTTTTGCTTTTTTCCCTGTTGTTGTTAAGTAGCAAAGACAACACATCTGGGTTGTTGCTCCTAGTAGAACAGTACTCTGGCGTAGCCCATTGGTTAGGGGCAGTGTTGTTACGGAGAGGTAGTGGGTTGGACCCCACTACTCCTATTTTACTGTGTGATTATTTTGTGTTGTAGTGTGACACTGGGCCCACCTGTCATGCTCTAGGGAACCATGATGAGTATGACCAGTGGGACCCTCCCCTGTTGTTTACATATGAGTGTGTTTATAGAACAGTACTCTGGCGTAGCCCATTGGTTAGGGGCAGTGTTGTTACGGAGAGGTAGTGTTGTTGTTAAGTAGCAAAGACAACACATCTGGGTTGTTGCTCCTAGTAGAACAGTACTCTGGCGTAGCCCATTGGCCTGTTGTTGTTAAGTAGCAAAGACAACACATCTGGGTTGTTGCTCCTAGTAGAACAGTACTCTGGCGTAGCCCATTGGTTAGGGGCAGTGTTGTTACGGAGAGGTAGTGGGTTGGACCCCACTACTCCTATTTTACTGTGTGATTATTTTGTGTTGTAGTGTGACACTGGGCCCACCTGTCATGCTCTAGGGAACCATGATGAGTATGACCAGTGGGACCCTCCCCTGTTGTTTACATATGAGTGTGTTTATAGAACAGTACTCTGGCGTAGCCCATTGGTTAGGGGCAGTGTTGTTACGGAGAGGTAGTGTTGTTGTTAAGTAGCAAAGACAACACATCTGGGTTGTTGCTCCTAGTAGAACAGTACTCTGGCGTAGCCCATTGGTTAGGGGCAGTGTTGTTACGGAGAGGTAGTGGGTTGGACCCCACTACTCCTATTTTACTGTGTGATTATTTTGTGTTGTAGTGTGACACTGGGCCCACCTGTCATGCTCTAGGGAACCATGATGAGTATGACCAGTGGGACCCTCCCCTGTTGTTTACATATGAGTGTGTTTATAGAACAGTACTCTGGCGTAGCCCATTGGTTAGGGGCAGTGTTGTTACGGAGAGGTAGTGGGTTGGACCCCACTACTCCTATTTTACTGTGTGATTATTTTGTGTTGTAGTGTGACACTGGGCCCACCTGTCATGCTCTAGGGAACCATGATGAGTATGACCAGTGGGACCCTCCCCTGTTGTTTACATATGAGTGTGTTTATTTTATTTGTTTTGATGAATTTCCAACTCTGTAATATTCCAGAAGAGGGAATTTCCTAATCTGGCATATGCCAAATTGGGCAGGCCCAAGAACAACCCTTTTTAGAATATGTTATAGTTAGATCTGTGATAGTTTTGCTTTCATGGTTTGTGGTGTTTTTCTGAATGCAACATGGGCATTATGATATATGGATTCGGGGTAGAAAATCCCAATGAATTCAATGGTATTTTTGGTTTCTGATTTTGAGCATTTTTTGTCGAAAGTGACCTTGTGGTGAGGTGGCAATAGTTTTGTCGGTGTAGGGTGGTTCATGTGCATGGTTAGAGGTTGTGCTTGCTTGCATCATTATGTCTGTGGCATCATCTTCCTGCTGGTATTTATTTCCTTCTTGTTTTCTTTTGGGTAGCTACTGGGATCGTTTTGCTTTCATGGTTTGTGGTGTTTTTCTGAATGCAACATGGGCATTATGATATATGGATTCGGGGTAGAAAATCCCAATGAATTCAATGGTATTTTTGGTTTCTGATTTTGAGCATTTTTTGTCGAAAGTGACCTTGTGGTGAGGTGGCAATAGTTTTATCGGTGTAGGGTGGTTCATGTGCATGGTTAGAGGTTGTGCTTGCTTGCATCATTATGTCTGTGGCATCATCTTCCTACTGGTATTTATTTCCTTCTTGTTTTCTTTTGGGTAGCTACTGGGATCGGAAACGAGTTCGAAGAGTCCGGTGAGTTCGTGCAGGAAGATCAGGATCAGTTCCACTCTGAAGAAATCACATGCAAGATGATCGTGACCTTGACACCGTTTCTATCTTTGTTTTGATTAGTGCTACGTTTATTTCGTTACATATTCATTGCCTACCACATGATATATAGGCAATCAAACATTGCTATGAAACCTCAAACACATCCCCTCCTAGCAAATATTGTATGGCTAGGTTAGGCTTGCTCAACCACTAATTGTTAGCGTTGCTAGTTATAGATGCCAGCTCGTCCATGTGATAACATGGGCAATTTGATATCATCATATTTAACTGCTATTTAATTAATGCACCTATATACTTGGTAAATAACGGAAGGCCTAGCCTTTTGTCGGGTGATTTGTTCTGTTGTTACCGCCTTAGTTTCAGCTACCGGTGTTTTTATTCCGAAACTGAGCACTCCTAACACGTTCGGGGTTGTTATGGGGACCCCTCGATAAATCGTTTAGTGTTAAGTCTTGTATGACAGGACCCAACTTTGGTGTTAATTTGCTAATAACTTAATAATAAAAAGCATAGGGAATAGCTACCCCGAGGGTTTAATCAACAACCTGGGCCAGTGCTCCTCATGAGTGTTGGTCCAACCCGGAGTAGCTTATTAACGCTCCCCGGGGCAACTCGGTGTTTTGGCGTGGTAACCATTGCTCACCGTCGTGTCCTGAGAATGAGATATGCGGCTCCTATCGGGATCTTCGACACATCGGGAGGTCTTGCCGGACTTGTCTTAACTTAACGATATATCTTGCGCTTTGGGATTCCGGTGAGACTTTGGGTCTTCTCAGAGTGGAGGTTTTCCTCTAAGGAATCCGACGAGATCACGGGTTTCGTGGTAGAGGATAACTATACGGCCTGTGGTAATTTGTGATGGACTAGTTGGAGCACCCCTCCAGGGTTTAATCTTTCAGAAAGCCATGCTCGCGGTTATGTGGCAAACATGGATATTTTGTTAACATCCGGTTCTAGACAACTTAAAGTAGTTCAGATAAAACTTGCCAACTGAGCGTGTAACCGTGTTTGTTTCTTTTAGAGCTCCTTCTCTGATCGAGAGCACGGTGGGGTTATGAATGACGTAAGTACGTGTTCAGGATCACTTTAGTGATCATCCTAGTCTTCGACCGTCTTATGTAGACCACCACATGTTATTTCTGTTCTTCGTAAGTTAGACACCATATAAGCTTAGGATGCTGCAAACTCAAACACTCAACCCTACCTCACCCATTTAACTTAGTTAGACTCGACACCAAGGTCATGAGATTGTTGAGTCCTCATGGCTCACGATTTACTACAAACACCCACAGGTACAGGTACCCCTGGTGCAGATGTTCCCGAGGACAGCCAGCTGAGATGCGAGTTCGACGAAGACAGTGGCAGGCTGTATGTGACTTATCTCGAGGACTAGAGGCGCATGGTCGTGATCGTGGGACTAGCAAGATGGGATATTGCTACTTCTCAAACAACAGCTCCAGAAATTGGCACGTTGACGGAGACTTGGCTTGCGTTGTTTTTCCCTTGAAGAGGAAAGGGTGATGCAGCACAGGAGCAGTAAGTATTTTCCTCAGTTTGTGAACCAAGATATCAATCCAGTAGGAGAATCTCGTCAAGTCTAGAGTACCTGCGCAAACACAAAAGAGCTTGCACCCAACGCTATAAAGGGGTTGTCAATCCCTTCAAGATTGATTGCAAAGTGAGATCTGAAGGCGGAAAGTGCAACGAAGTAAAAGAGTAAGGCTGAAAATATGGTGTGAAGTAGACCGTGGGCCATAGTGTTCACTAGAGGCTTCTCTCAAAATAGCAAATATTACGGTGGGTGAACAAATTACTGTCGAGCAATTGATAGAACCGCGCAAAGTCATGACGTATAGGCATCACGTCCGAGACAAGTAGACCGATACTTTCTGCATCTACTACTATTACTCCACACATCGACCGCTATCCAGCATGCATCTCGTGTATTGAGTTCATGACAAACAGAGTAACGCCTTAAGCAAGATGACATGATGTAGAGGGATAAACTCAAACCAATGATGAAAACCTCATCTTTTTACCCTTGATAGGAACAACATGATGCGTGCCTCGCTACCCCTTCTGTCACTGGGTGAGGTCACCGCACGGTATGAACCCAAAACCAAGCACTTCTCCCATTGCAATAATTATAGATCAAGTTGGCCAAACAAAACCCACAACTCGAAGAGAATTACAAGGATATGAAATCATGCATAAGAGAGATTGGAAGAAACTCAAATAAGATTCATAGATAATCTGATCATAAATCCACAATTCATCGGATCTCGACAAACACACCGCAAAGAAGAATACATCGGATAGATCTCCATGAATATCATGGAGAACTTTGTATTGAAGATCCAAGAGAGAGAAGAAGCCATCTATCTACTAGCTGTGGACCCGTAGGTCTATGGTGAACTACTCACGCATCATCGGAGAGGTCATGGTGTTGATGAAGAAGCCCTCCGTATCCGAATCTCCCCTCCGTAAGGGCACCAGAACGTGCCCCAGATGGGATCTTGCGGTGACAGAAGCTTGAGGCGGCAGAAAAGTATTTTCGTGGATCTCCTGATTTTTTTAGGGATTTTAGGGAATTTATAGGCGAAGGAGCTAGGGCAGGGGAGGCCCAGGGAGCCCACAAGCCTGGGAGGCACGACCCCCGTGGCCGCGCCATGGGTGCTTGTGGCCTCCCCGGGACTCCCTGCCTTGGTTCCCAAGCTTTCTGCGTATCTTCTGTTTCGGAAAAAATCTTTTCGAAAGTTTTATTCCGTTTGGACTCGTTTAAAATCCTCTCTGAAAAGGGTAAAAAACACGGAAAAAACAGGAACTCGCACTTGGCACTGAGTTAATAAGTTAGTCCCAAAAAAGATATAAAAGGCATACAAAACATGCAAAGTTTTACAAGATAATAGCATGAAACCATAAAAAATTATAGATACATTGGAGACGTATCAAGCATCCCCAAGCTTAACTCCTGCTCGTCCTCGAGTAGGGAAGTGATAGACTGAATTTTTGATGTGGAATGCTACATAGCATAGTTGTCCTTTGTAACTTCTTTCATGTGACATGAATGTTCAGATCCGTAAGATTCAAAACAATAGTTTTCTATTGACATGAAAACAATAATACTTCAAGCAAACTAGCAAGGTAATCATGAACTTTCGAAATAACAAGGCCAAAGAAAGTTATCCCTACAAAATCATATAGTATGGCTATGCTCCATCATCCCCACACAACTAATTTAAATCATGCACAACCCCGGTATTGGCCAAGTAATTGTTTTTGCACTCTTACTTTCTCAAACCTTTTTCAACTATCACGCAATACATGAGTGTGAGCCATGGATATAGCAGTATAGGTGGAATATAGTGTGGTGGTGGTTGTGAGACAAAAAGGAGGAGATGGTCACATTGACTCGGCGTATCAAAGGGTTATGGAGATGCCCATTAATAGATATCAATGTGAATGAGTAGGGATTGCCATACAAAGGATGCACGAGAGCTATAAGTATGTGAAAGCTCAAAAGGAGAACTAGTGGGTGTACATCCAACTTGCTTGCTCACGAAGACCTAGGGCAATTTTGAGGAAGCCCATCATTGGAATATACAAGCCAAGTTATAAAACAAAGATTCCCACTAGTATATGGTGGTGACAAAGCAAGAAGCTCTCAATCATGAAGAACATGGTGCTATTATGAAGCACAAGTGTGGAAAAAGATAGTAGCATTGTCCCTTCTCTCTTTTTCTCTTTTTTTTATTTGGGCACTTTAGCCTTTTTTTATTTGGGCTCTTTGGCCTATTTTTTTATTTCCTCACATGGGACAATGCTCTAATAATGATGATCATCACACTTTTATTTACTCACAGCTCAAAGCTCAGAACGATGATGACTCTATAGGAAATGCCTCCGACAGTGTACCAGGATGTGCAACGATCTAGCTTGGCGTATGCCGTTGAAACATCTCGCTAGCTATCTTACGATCATGCAACAGCAATATGAGAGTGACGGCACAAGTCATGAGACGGAACAGTGGGAGTTGCATGGCAATATATCTCGGAATGGCTATGAAAATGCCACAGTAGGTAGGTATGGTGGCTGTTTTGAGGAAGGCATATGGTGGGTTTGTGCACCGGTGAAAATTGCGCGGCATTAGAGAGGCTAGCAATGGTGAAAGGTGAAAGTGCATCTATACCATGGACTCACATTAGTCATGAAGAACTCACATACTTGTTGCGGAAGTTTTTATTAGTAATCGAAACAAATGCTAAACGCATACTCCTAGGGGAAGGGTTGGTAGGTGTAAACCATCGCGCGATCCCGACGGCAACACAAAGGATGACAATCAATAGATCAATTATGCTCCGACTTCATAACATAGCGGTTCACCATACGTGCATGTTATGGGAATCACTAACTTCAACACAAGTATTTCTAGATTTACAACACCCTACTAACATAACTCTTAATATTACCAAATCCACGACTCAAAACTAATTGAGAGGAATCAAACTTCTCTTTCTACTCAACGCACATGAAGAGGGAAGTTTTTGTATCCTCTTTGGGTACCTATCACCTTTGGGAGTACTTTCATAGCACAAACCAACTACCAAGTCACGCACTGTCGTGCTCTAAAAGATCTAAGCGAAGCACATAGAGCAAAATTATCTAGGCTCAAAAGATATAAGTGAAGCACAATGAGCATTCTAGCAAATTCACGATGAGTGCATGTCTCTCTAAAAAGGTGTGAAGCAAGGATGATTGTGACACAACAAAAAGAAAAGACTCCTACGATACAAGACGCTCCAAGCAAAACACATATCATGTGGTGAATAAAAATATAGCTCCAAGTAATGTTACCGATGGATTGAAGACGAAAGAGGGGATGCCTTCCCGGGGCATCCCCAAGCTTAGGCTTTTTGGTGTCCTTGAATTTGGCTTGGGATGCCTTGGGCATCCCCAAGCTTGAGCTCTTTCCACTCTTTATCCATTTGTCCATGAGAATCATCACCCAAAACTTGAAAACTTCACAACACAAAAGTTAAACAGAAACTCGTGATATCGTTAGCACAAGAAAACAAACTACCACCTCTTTAGGTACTGTAGCAATCTTGATTTATATTTATATTGGTGTTATATTACTGTATTCTCACTTTTCCATGGCTAGTACCCCCGATACTATCCATAGTTTCATCAAAACAAGCAACCAACTCAACAAAAACAGAATTTGTCAAAAACAGACCAGTCTGTAGCAATCTGTATACTTCGTATACTTCTGTTAACTCAAAAATTCTGAAAATTTACGACTGCCTGGGAAAAAGGCATATCAACCAGAAGAAAAAAGAATCAACTCAAAATCTCTTTCTGAATTAAAATGAAAAATAATCTCGTGAGCTAAAAGTTTCTGTCTTTTTCCAGCAGGATCAAACAACCATCACCAAGACTAGTCATAAAGGTTTTGCTTGGCTCAAAGACAAAAAGAAACACAAAATACACTATCATAACAGAATTATGATGGTGTGGACGCAAGAAAAAACAGAAAAAAAAGATAAATTCATTGGCTTGCTGATGTCCCACAAGCGTATGGGATCGCAGCAGTTTGAGTATTCAATCCAAATTTATTGATTCGCTCACAAGGGGAAGCTAAAGAATATTCTCAAGTATTAGCAACTGAGTTGTCAATTCAACCACACCTGAAAGATTAGTGTCTGCAAGCAAAGTATCAGTAACAAGGTAGTACGATAGCAACGGTGCCAGAAAAAGCTTTGACAATCCCCGGCAATGGCGCCAGAGAAAGCCTTGTTGACGGGATGTTAGCGCCAACAATGTCTTGCAACAAGTAACAGTGGAGTAACAAGTAACAGCAGTAGTGACAACAACAGCAAAGTAACAAGTAGCAGCAGTAGTGACAACAGCAGCAAAGTGACAAGTAATAGCAGTAGTGACAGCAGCAACAAAGTGGCCCAATCCCTTTTGTAGCAAGGGACAAGCCTAGGCAAAGTAACGTAGCGAGAACCAGTAGTAAAAGACTCGTAGGCAGTGGATCGGTGATGGATGAGTGTGACGGATGTGATTCATCATGTAACAGCTATAACACGGAGAGATATGTAACTAGCTCTCGTTCGTCAATCTAATGTAGGCATGTATTCCGTATTTAGTCATACGTGCTTAGGGAAAAGAACTTGCATCATATCTATTGTCCATCCCTCCCGTGGCAGCGGGGTCCTAATGGAAACTACGGGATATTAAGGTTCTCCTTTTAATAAAGAACCGGACCAACGCATTAACACGCGGTGAATACATGAACTCCTCATACTATGGTCATCTCCGGGAGTGGTTCCGGCTATTGTCACTCCGGGTTTGCCGGGTCATAACACATAGTAGGTGACTAGAAGTTGCAAGATAGGATCTAAAACACACATATATTGGCAACAACATAATAGGTTCAGATCTGAAATCATGGCACTCGGGCCCTAGTGACAAGCATTAAGCATAGCCAAGTAGTAGCAACATCAATCTAGAACATAGTGGATACTAGGGATCAATCCCCGTCAAGAACTAACTCGATTACATGATAGATCTCATCCAACTCATCACCGTCCAGCAAGCCTACGATGAGATTACTCACGAACGATGAAGAGCATCATGGAATTGTCGATGGAGAAAGGTTGATGATGACGAAGGCGACGATATCTCCTCTCCGGAGCCCGAAACGGACTCCAGATGTGGCCTCGAGATGAAGAACATGATGTGGCGGCGCCTCCGTATCGCAAAATGCGATGAAACCTTCTCTCCGATTTTTTTCCAGGCGAAACGGAAGATATAGAGCTGAGATTGGGGGCGGTGGTGCCACATGGGCCCCACAAGCCTGCACGGCACGACCTAGGGGGATGCCGCGGCCTGTGGGCTTGTGGCCCACCCGCACGCCCCCTCCGGTAGATCTTTGCGTAGGTATTTTTCTTTTATTCCAGAAAAAATCTCCGTAAATTTTCAGGACGTTCCGAGAACTTTTATTTCGGCACAAAAACAACACCATGGCAATTCTGCTGAAAACAGCGTCAGTCCGGGTTAGTTCCATTCAAATCATGCAAATTAGAGTCCAAAAGAAGGGCAAAAGAGTTCGGAAAAGTAGATACGACGGAGACGTATCAACTCCCCCAAGCTTAAAGCCTTGCTTGTCCTCAAGCAACTCAGTTGACAAACTGAGAGAGACAAAAGAAAAACTTTGACAAACTTTGTTCGATCTTGTTGTTGCAATTATGTCTAACTCACAACCAAAATTTGAGCAACATCACAAGCAAACCACATAAGCAAATGACATCTAGGTATCACGGTAAACTCATATCAATGGCATAATCAACTAGCGAGCAAATAATAATAAGCCTCAAACGTCAACACTTCAATCAAAACAACATGAAGAAGTATGAATAGATGGTATCTCGCTAGCTCTTTCTAAGACCGCAAAACATAAATGCAGAGCACCTTAAAAGACCAAGGGCTGACTAAACATTGTAATTCATGGCAATGAAGATCCAGTCATAGTCATACTCAACACAGTTAAAAGCAAAGCATAAAAATGGCAGAGGTGCTCTCTAATTGGTGCTTTTGTAAGAGGAGGATGACTCAACAGGAACATAAATAGACGGGCCCTTCGTAGAGGGAAGCATTGATTTGCAGAGGTGCCAAAGCTCAAGCTTTGAAAACACAGATAATAATTTTGGGTGGCATGCTTTCATTGTCAACGCAATGACTAAGAGTTCTCAACATCTTCCATGCTACACATGCTATAGGCGGTTCCCAAACAAAAAAGTAAAGTTTTGACTCCCCCACCACCAATCAATCACACTCCACAGCTAGCCGAATCCTCGGGTACCGTCCATACCAACATCAATCCTGGGGGAGTTTTGTTTGCAATTATCTTTTCGATTTGAGCATGGAACTGGGAATTCCAATTACCGACCCCTTTCTCGTGAATGATAGTGAATAAACACATATCGAGGATAACACGCCTAGCATGGAAGATACCAATAGCCCCCTGTCACCACTTGAGCGGTTCGGGCATGCAAAACAGATTATTTCTTGAAGATTTAGAGAGTGGCACATGCAAATTTACTTGGAAGGACAGGTAGATGCCGCACATAGGTAGGTATAGTGGACTCATATGGCACAACTTTGGGTTTATGGAAGGTGGATGCACAAGCAGTATTCCCGCTTAGTACAAGTGAAGGCTAGCAAAAGACTGGGAAGCGACCAACTAGAGAGCGACAACAGTCATCAAAATGCATTGAGAGTAACTAACATTGAGTGCAAACATGAGTAGGACGTAAATCACCATGAACATGAACATCATAGAGGCTATGTTGATTTTTTTTCAACTACATGCGTGAACATGCGCCAAGTCAAGCCACTTGAAACATTCAAAGGAGGATACCATCCTATCATACCACATCATAGTCATCTCAACATTCATGTTGGCAACCAAGACAGACCATTATAAGATCCTAGCTAAGTAAGCATGGCATAAGCAACTATGATCTCTAAGTTGTCATTGCAAACATGTTTCTCTCACAACAAAGCTGAATCAGGCATGATGAGCTAGTCATATTTACAAAAACAAAATAGATCGAGTTCATACCAGCTTTTCCAGGCTCAATCACTTTATCATATATCA
Organism: Hordeum vulgare subsp. vulgare; assembly: GCF_904849725.1. Lineage (NCBI taxonomy): Eukaryota > Viridiplantae > Streptophyta > Magnoliopsida > Poales > Poaceae > Hordeum > Hordeum vulgare. The sequence continues at coordinate 191,638,843 of NC_058523.1, read as the reverse complement.
TCATTATTGCCTTTCACTTGCACGACCGAACGATGGGAACAATAATAAGAGTGCTCGTGCATTGGACTACGCTGGAATCTGCACGCAAACACAAAGGAGAAGACAAAGTAATATGGCTCTTTGAAAGATAAACACGTATGCATGCAAGAGCCACTAAACATTGTAACCAATATCTTCTACCTTGACCCAAAGAAAAAGAAAAACTATCTACACGGGAAAGCTCCCAACAAGCAAAAGAAGAAAAGAAAATCTTTTTTGGGTTTTCTCAAACTAGACATACACACGAAAAGAAAACGAGAAAATGAAAATAAACTAGCATGGATGATACACTGGCAAAGTGTGAACACCGGCTAACAAAGTGAAAGCATAAGCAAGAATGTAAAGTTGGTGAGAACCCGTACTCCCCCAAGCTTAGGCTTTTGGCCTAACTTGGTCTACTCCCAAGGATGTGTTGGAGAACGTAGCATAAATTCAAAAAAATTCCTACGCATATTCAGATCTTCCTATGGAGAGACCAGCAACGAGAGAGGGGTGAGTGCATCTTCATACCTTTGAAGATCGCTAAGTGGAAGCGTTGCTAGAACGCGGTTAATGGAGTCGTACTCGCGGCTATTCAGATCGCGGTGTGATTCCGATCTAGTGCCGAACCACGGCACCTCCGCGTTCAACACACGTGCAGCCCAGTGACGTCTCCCGCACCTTGATCCAGCAAGGAGGAGGGAGAGGTTGGGGAAGATCTCCAGCAGCACGACGGCGTGGTGTCGTTGGAGAGACGAGGTCTCCCGGCAGGGCTTTGCCAAGCACCGTGGGAGAGGAGGAAGAAGGGGGGCAGGGCTACGTCGAGGGAGAGGAAAAATTGTGTATCAAACAACCCCAAAACCCCCACTATATATAGGAGGAGGGGAGGGGGGGGGGTACCACCCCTAGGGTTCCCACCCTAGGTGGTGCGGCAGCCCCCCCATATGGGAGGTGCGGCGGCCAGAGCAGGGGGAGGGGGTGACACACCCCTAGGTGGGCCTTAGGCCCACCAGCGCCTAGGGTTTCCCCCCTCTCCACCTCCTGCGCCTTGGGCCTCCTTGTGGGAGGCGCACCGGCCCACTTTGGGCTGGTTGCCCTCCCTTGTTTGGCCCATGCTACCTCTTGGGGCTGGTGGCCCCTCCCGGTGGTCCCCCGGGACCATTTCCGGTGGTCCCCGTACATTACTGGTGACGCCCGAAACATTTCCGGTGTCCTAAACCATCCATCCTATATATCAATCTTTACCTCCGAACCATTTCGGAGCTCCTCGTGACGTCCAGGATCTCATACGGGACTCCGAACAACTTTCGGTAACCTCGTATAACAATTCCCTATAACCCTAACGTCATCGAACCTTAAGTGTGTAGACCCTACGGGTTCGGGAGACAGGCAGACATGACCGAGACACCTCTTCGACCAATAACCATCAGCGGGGTCTGGATACCCATGGTGGCTCCCACTTGCTCCACGATGATCTCATCGGATGAACCACGATATCAAAGATTCAATCAATCCCGTATACAATTCCCTTTGTCTGTCGGTATAGAACTTGCCCGAGATTCGATCGTCGGTATACCTATACCTTGTTCAATCTCGTTACCGGTAAGTCTCTTTACTCGTTCTGTAGCACGTCATAGTTTGACTAACTCCTTAGTCACATTGAGCTCATGATGATGTTCTACCGAGTGGGCCCAGAGATACCTCTCCGTCACGCGGAGTGACAAATCCCGATCTCGATTCGTACCAACCCAACAGACACTTTCAGCGGTACCCGTAGTGCACCTTTATAGTCGCCCAGTTACGTTGTGACGTTTGATACACCCAAAGCACTCCTACGGTATCCGGGAGTTGCACAATCTCACGACCGAAGGAAAAGACACTTGACATTAGAAAAGCTTTAACATACGGACAATACGATCTAGTGCTATGCTTAGGATTGGGTCTTGTCCATCACATCATTCTCCCAATGATGTGATCCCGTTATCAATGACATCTAATGCCCATGACCAGAAAACCATGATCATCTATTGACTAACAAGCTAGCCAACTAGAGGCTTGCTAGGGACACATTGTGATCTATTTATTCACACATGTCTTACTGTTTCCTGTTAATACAATTATAGCATGAACAATAGACGATTATCATGAACAAGGAAATATGATAATAACCATTTTATTATTGCCTCTAGGGCATATCTCCAACAGTCTCCCACTTGGACTAGAGTCAATAATCTAGTTACATTGTGATGTATCGAACACCCATATCATTATGGTGTTGATCATGTTTTTCTCGTGGAAGAGGTTTAGTCAACAGGTCTGCAACATTCAGATCCGTATGTACTTTACAAATATCTATTACTCCACTGTGGACATGGTCCTGGATGGAGTTGTAGCGGCGTTTGATGTGCTTCGTCTTCCGGTGAAACCTGGGCTCCTTGGCTATGGCTATGGCAGTGGCCCCAGTGTTATCACAAAAGAGTGTCATTGGACCCGACGTGCTTGGAACCACTCCAAGGTCGGTGATGAGCTCCTTCATCCAAATTCCTTCATGAGATGCTTCTGAAGCAGCTATGTACTCCGCTTCACATGTAGATGCTGCCACGACTTCTTGCTTGCTGCTGCACCAGCTCACTGCTCCACCATTCAAAACATATACGTATCCGGTCTGTGACTTAGAGTCATCCGGATCTGTGTCGAAGCTAGCGTCGACGTAACCCTTTACGGCGAGCTCTTCGTCACCTCCATAAACGAGAAACATTTCCTTAGTCCTCTTTAGGTACTTAAGGATATTCTTGACCGCTGTCCAGTGTTCCATACCGGGATCACTTTGGTACCTCCCTACCAAACTTATGGCAAGATTTATATCAGGTCTGGTACACAACATGGCATACATTAGAGAGCCTATAGCTGAAGCGTAGGGGACAATACTCATCTTCTCTCTATCTGCTGCCGTGGTCGGTGACTGAGTCTTACTCAATCTCATACCTTGCAAAACTGGCAAGAACCCTTTCTTTGAGTTTTCCATATTGAACTTCTTCAATTTCTTGTCAAGGTATGTACTTTGCGAAAGACCTATGAGGCGTATCGATCTATCTCTATAGATCTTGATGCCTAATATGTATGCAACTTCTCCAAGGTCCTTCATTGAAAAAGTCTTGTTCAAATAGGCCTTTATGCTCTCCAACATCTCTATATCATTCCCCATCAATAATATGTCATCCACATATAGTATGAGGAAAGCTACAGAGCTCCCACTCACTTTCTTGTATAGACAGGCTTCTCTGTAAACCTGTATGAACCCAAACGCTTTAATCACCTCATTAAAGCAAATGTTCCAACTCTGAGATGCTTGCACCAGCCCATAGATGGAGCACTGGAGGTTGCACACTTTGTTAGCACCCTTAGGGTCGACAAAACCTTCTGGTTGCATCATATACAACTCTTCCTTAAGATTCCCGTTAAGGAACGCTGTTTTGACGTCCATTTGCCAAATTTCATAATCATAAAAGGCGACAATTGGTAACATGATTCGGACTGATTTCAGCTTCCCTACAGGAGAGAAATTCTCTTAGTAGTCAATTCCTTGAATTTGTCGAAAACCCTTTGCGACAAGTCGAGCTTTATAAACGGTTACATTACCGTTTGCATCAGTCTTCTTCTTGAAGATCCATTTATTTTCTATGGCTCGCCGGTCATCGGGCAAGTCCACCAAAGTCCATACTTTGTTCTCATACATGGATCCTATCTCGGATTTCATAGCTTCAAGCCATTTGTTGGAATCCAGGTCCGCCATCGCTTCTTCATAGTTCGAAGGTTCACCACTGTCTAACAACATGATTTCCATCACAGGGTTGCCGTACCACTCTGGTGCGAAGCGTGCCCTTGTGGACCTTCGCTGTTCAGTAGTAACTTGATCCGAAGCTTCATGATCATTATCATTAACTTCCTCTTCAGTTGGTGCAGGCGCCACAGGAACAATTTCCCGCGCTGCACTACTTTCCTGTTCGAGAGGGGGTGTAATTACCTCATCAAGTTCTACCTTCCTCCCACTTACTTCTTTCAAGAGAAACTCTTTCTCTAGAAAGGATCCGTTCTTGGCAACAAACGTTTTACCTTCGGATCTAAGATAGAAGGTATACCCAATAGTTTCCTTAGGGTATCCTATGAATACACATTTCTCCGCTTTGGGTTCGAGCTTTTCTGGTTGAAGTTTCTTCACATAAGCATCGCATCCCCAAATTTTAAGAAACGACAACTTAGGCTTCTTGCCAAACCATAGTTCAAACGGTGTCGTCTCAACGGATTTAGACGGTGCCCTATTTAAAGTGAATGCTGCAGTTTCTAATGCGTATCCCCAAAATGATAGCGGTAAGTCGGTAAGAGACATCATAGATCGTACCATATCTAATAAAGTGCGATTACGACGTTCAGACACTCCATTGCGTTGCAGTGTGCCAGGCGGCGTCAGTCGTGAAACGATTCCACACTTCCTTAGGTGTGTGCCAAACTCGTGACTCAAATATTCTCCTCCACGATCAGATTGTAGACACTTAATTTTTCTGTCACGTTGATTCTCGACCTCACTCTGAAATTCCTTGAACTTTTCAAACGTCTCAGATTTGTGCTTCATCAAGTAGATATACCCATACCTACTTAAATCATCGGTGAGAGTGAGAACATAACGATAGCCACCGCGAGCTTCAACGTTCATTGGACCACACACATCAGTATGTATTATTTCCAGTAAGTCAGTTGCTCTATCCATTATTCGTGAGAATGGAGTCTTAGTCATCTTGCCCATGAGGCATGGTTCGCATGTGTCAAATGATTCAAAGTCAAGAGACTCTAATAGTCTATTAGTATGGAGCTTCTTCATGCGCTTAACACCGATATGACCAAGGCGGAAGTGCCACAAGTATGTGGGACTATCATTATCTACTTTACATCTTTTGATACTCACACTATGAATATGTGTAACATCACGATCGAGATTCATCAAGAATAAACCATTCACCAGCGGAGCATGACCATAAAACATATCACTCATATAAATAGAAAAACCATTATTCTCTGACTTAAATGAGTAGTCGTCTCGCATTAAGCAAGACCCTGATACAATATTCATGCTCAAAGCTGGTACTAAATAACAATTATTAAGGTTTAAAACTAATCCCAACGGTAGATGTAGAGGTAGCGCGCCGACGGCGATCACATCGACCTTGGAGCCATTCCCGACGCGCATCATCACCTCGTCCTTGACGAGTCTCCGTTTATTCCGCAGTTCCTGCTTTGAGTTGCAAATGTGAGCAACAACATCGGTATCAAATACCCAGGAGCTACTACGAGCGCTGGTAAGGTACACATCAATAACATGTATATCACATATACCTTTAACGTTGTCGGCCTTCTTGTCCGCTAAGTATTTGGGGCAGTTCCGCTTCCAGTGACCCTTTCCCTTGCAATAGAAGCACTGAGTCTCAGGCTTGGGTCCATTCTTTTTCTTCTTCACGGCATCTGGCTTACCGGGCGCGGCAACGACTTTGCCTTCTTTCTTGAAGTTCTTCTTACCCTTGCCCTTCTTGAAACTAGTGGTCTTGTTGACCATCAACACTTGATGCTCTTTCTTGATTTCTACGTCTGCAGACTTGAGCATCGAGTACAACTCGGGAATGGTCTTCTCCATCCCTTGCATGTTGTAATTCAGCACAAAACCTTTGTAGCTTGGTGGGAGAGACTGGAGGATTCTGTCAATTATAGCATCATCCGGAAGTTCGACTCCAAGTGAAGTCACACGACCGTGTAACCCAAAATTTTTGAGTATGTGCTCACTGACAGAATTGTTCTCCTCCATCTTACAGCTAAAGAACTTGTCGGAGACTTCATATCTCTCGACACGGGCATGAGCTTAAAAACTAGTTTTAGCTCTTGGAACATCTCATATGCACCGTGTTGCTCAAAACGCCTTTGGAGCCCCATTTCCAAACTGTATAACATGCCACACCTAACCAGAGAGTAGTCATCACTCTGCGTTTTCCAGACGGTCAGAATGTCCTGGGCTGCCGCGGGAGCGGGAGGGTCACCTAGCGGCGCATCAAGGACATAAGCCTTTTTAGCTGCTTCAAGGATGAGCTTCAAGTTGCGAACCCAGTCCGCATAGTTGCTACCATCATCTTTCAGCTTGTTTTTCTCTAGGAATGCATTGAAATTGAGGTTGACGTTGGCCATCTACAATATTTATAAAGACAACTTTTAGACTAAGTTCATGACAATTAAGTTCATTTAATCAAATTAAGTATGAACTCCCACTTAAATCGACATCCCTCTAGTCATCTAAGTGATACATGATCCATGTTGACTAACCCGTGTCCGATCATCACGTGAGACGGACTAGTCACCATGGTGAGCAACTTCATGCTGATCGTATTCAACCATACGACTCATGTTCGACCTTTCGGTCTCTTGTATTCGAGGTCATGTCTGTACATGCTAAGCTCGTCGAGTCAACCTAGGTGTTTCGCGTGTGTAAATCTGGCTTACACCCGTTGTATGCGAACGTTAGAATCTATCACACCCGATCATCACGTGGTGCTTCGAGAGAACGATCCTTCGCAACGGTGCACACTTAGGGGATTATGTTCTCGAAATTTTAAGAGGGACCATTTTATTATGCTACCGTCGTTCTAAGCAATAAGATGAAAAGCATGATAAACATCACAATGCAATCATATAGTGACATGATATGGCCATTATCATCTTTGCTCTTTCGATCTCCATCTTCAGGCATCGCATGATCATCATTGTCACCGGCGTGAAACCATGATCTCCATCATCGTGTCTCCGTGAAGTCGTCACGCCAACTACTACTATCACTACTACTATAGCTAACCGTTAGCAATGAAGTAAAAGTAGTAAGCACATGGCGTTGCATCTCATACAATAAATTAAGACAACTCCTATGGCTCCTGCCGGTTGTCATACTCATCGACATGCAAGTCGTGAAACCTATTACAATAACATGATCATCTCACACATCATACATGCAACATCACAACTTTGGCCATATCACATCACATGTCAAACCCTGCAAAAACAAGTTAGACGTCCTCTAATTGTTGTTGCAAGTTTTACGTGGCTGATTTGGGTTTCTAGCAAGAACGCTTTCTTACCTACGTGACAGCCACAACGATGATATGCCAAAGCTATTTACCCTTCATAAGGACCCTTTTCAGCAAATCCAATCCGACTAGAGTAGGAGCGACAGACACCCGCTAGCCACCTTTACGCACGGTGTGCATGTCTGTCGGTGGAACCAGTCGCACGTAAGCGTACGTGTAATGTCGGTCCAGGACGCTTCATCCCACAATACTGCCGGAAAATAATAAGACCAGTAGTGGCAAGCAATTGACAAATCATTTCCCACAACCTTTTGTGTTCTACTCGTGCATAGAATCTACGCATAGAAAACCTGGCTCGGATGCCACTGTTGGAGAACGTAGCATAAATTCAAAAATTTTCCTACGGATATTCAGATCTTCCTATGGAGAGACCAGCAACGAGAGAGGGGTGAGTGCATATTCATACCTTTGAAGATCACTAAGCGGAAGCGTTGCTAGAACGCGGTTGATGGAGTCGTACTCGCGGTGATTCAGATCGCGGTGTGATTCCGATCTAGTGCCGAACCACGACACCTCTGCGTTCAACACACGTGCAGCCCGGTGACGTATCCCGCACCTTGATCCAGCAAGGAGGAGGGAGAGGTTGGGGAAGATCTCGGGCAGCACGACGGCGTGGTGTCGATGGAGAGATGAGGTCTCCCGGCAGGGCTTCGCCAAGCACCGTGGGAGAGGAGGAAGAAGGGAGGCAGGGCTGCGCCGAGGGAGAGGGGAAACTGTGTATCAAACAGCCTCAAAACCCCCACTATATATAGGAGGAGGGGAGGGGGGGTGCCACCCCTAGGGTTCCCACCCTAGGTGGTGCGGTAGCCCCCCCAGATGGGAGGTGCGGCGGCCAGGGCAGGGGGAGGGGATGGCGCACCCCTAGGTGGGCCTTAGGCCCACCAGCGCCTAGGGTTTCCCCCCTCTCCACCTCCCGCGCCTTGGGCCTCCTTGTGGGAGGCGCTCCAGCCCACTTTGGGCTGGTTGCCCTCCCTCTTTTGGCCCATGCTACCTCTTGGGGCTGATGGCCCCTCCCGGTGGGACCCCGGGACTATTTCTGGTGGTCCCGGTACATTACCGGTGACGCCCGAAACATTTCCGGTGTCCTAAACCATCCATCCTATATATCAATATTTACCTCCGGACCATTCCGGAGCTCCTCGTGACATCCGGGATCTCATCTGGGACTCCGAAAAACTTTCGGCAACCTTGTATAACAATTCCCTATAACCCTAGCGTCATCGAACCTTAAGTGTGTAGACCCTACGGGTTGGGGAGACATGCAGACATAACCGAGACACCTCTCCGGCCAATAACCATCAGCAGGGTCTGGATACCCATGGTGGCTCCCACTTGCTCCATGATGATCTCATCGGATGAACCACGATATCAAGGATTCAATCAATCCCGTATACAATTCCCTTTGTCTGTCGGTATAGAACTTGCCCGAGATTCGATCGTCGGTATACCTATACCTTGTTCAATCTCGTTACCGGTAAGTCTCTTTACTCGTTCAGTAGCACGTCATAGTGTGACTAAGTCCTTAGTCACATTGAGCTCATGATGATGTTCTACCGAGTGGGCCCAGAGATACCTCTCCGTCACGCGGAGTGACAATTCCCGATCTCGACTCGTACCAACCCAACAGACACTTTCAGAGGTACCCATAGTGCACCTTTATAGTCACCTAGTTACGTTGTGACGTTTGATACACCCAAAGCACTCCTACGGTCTCCGGGAGTTGCACAATCTCATGGTCGAAGGAAAAGACACTTGACATTAGAAAAGCTTTAGCATACGAAAAATACGATCTAGTGCTATGCTTAGGATTGGGTCTTGTCCATCACATCATTCTCCCAATGATGTGATCCCATTATCTATGACATTAATGCCCATGACCAGGAAACCATGATCATCTATTGACTAACAAGCTAGCCAACTAGAGGCTTCCTAGGGACACATTGTGATCTATTTATTCACAGATTTATTATTGTTTCCTGTTAATTCAATTATAGCCTGAATAATAGACGATTATCATGAACAAGGAAATATGATAGTAACCATTTTATTATTGCCTCTAGGGCATATCTCCAACAGGATGGTCGTGGCGAAACCCAAAATCATAGTCGGGGTTATACGGGAGCGCTGCAGCCACTGCGTGAATAGCTGCCTCACGGAGTCGAGCAGCCTTTGCCTCCCTCTCATACTCCTCTGCCTCTCCTCTGGTTATGTAATATCTCCGTTTTACCTGAAAGTTAAAGAAGGCAGGAGCAGGAAGGGTAATATGGAAAACACGCTGCCGGTTAAATATCAATCGGTATAGGAGGGATTCGTCATCCCTCTCAAGGAACTGGTAGCGTGTCAAAGCGACGCGGTCCAGGAAAGCTGTATGGAGAGGGGGATCTCCTTCACGGATGGGTACTCCAAGAAAATTTGCTATGCGAGTGGCATAGATGCCGCCAAAGAAATCCCCTTCAATAGCATTCTTATTCAGCTTCCTTGCTATAATAGCTCCCATGTTGAAGCTTTTGTCACCCGTCACTGTGCTCTTAAGGGTACTAAGGTCGGGTGCGCAGAGGTGACAATGCTCAATCTTGCCATTAATGCATCTGCCTATGAAGAGGGCAAAGTAATGCAAGGCAGGGAAATGAATACTCCCCATGGTAGCTTGCGTAATGTCTCTAGTTTCTCCAACCATAATACCAGCGCAAAAATCTCTAACCGAAGATTTAGGAGGATCACTGAGGCTACCCCAAGTAGGTATTTTGCAAATTCTATTAAAATCCTCTAAATCCATGGTATACGATTTATCATAGAGATCAAACAGTACGATGTTTCACGGCCAGCTGAAAATTTGAATCTACGAACAAAAGAGGCACTGAGAGCAACATACTGTTCACATTTATCGGAGATGAATTCTTTAGGTCCGTTGTTGTGAACAAGTGCATCAAACTCATCTTTGAATCCTGCCTCAATCATAAATTCATTAGAAGGCCATTCACATGGTTGTACCTGCGCGTCCCTTGGTTGGTAAGGGTCATGCTCCCGAATCGCAAGACGGGGACCTCTCTTGCTTGAGGAACCACCATGAAAGTTTCTCCAAAACATCTTGCTTTTCTGAAATTTTCAGTGACCCAAAGGAAAAATGAACAAGGCTCAACTAAACTCGTAGCAACTACTCCAACAAGTGCCTAGAGACCACATTACGCGTCAAAACTACTTGGGACCAGCTAAAATCAGCATGCAAAGCTCAAGAACATGCTCACCAAGGCAGCAAGAATACGCGGAGTATAAGGCACTAGAGCAAAAACTAATTGGACCAATGGAGGAGTCACTTACCAAGGAGTAATTTCCCCAAAACAGTTCGGAGAACGGTGATTTGAGCAAAGAGATCAAAAATCCCACCAAGAGGAGCAAGAACACGGGTTTGAGCTGCGAAACGATTTTCTATGGAGGTAGGAGAACCAGATGAGAGCAATAATGAGTGGAGGGGGTGCGTGTGGGCCCCACAAGCCTGGGTGGCGCGGCCAGGGGGTGCCCGCGCCCATAGGGCTTGTCGCCCACTGGTGTGCCCCCCAGACAGACTCTTTGTCCCAGTATTTTTCAAATATTCCAGAAAAAATCATACTAGATTTTCACAGCGTTCGGAGAACTTTTATTTTCGGGGTACTTTTCCACCGGACGCTAAGACAGAAAACAGGGAAAAACTAAACTAAATCTATCATTTTTCTTCTAAGAAACCTAAAGTGAAAGCTTGGAACAGAGGTTTGTGACTCCTTGATTCATCCATCTCATGGTCATCGAAAGAAATCCGTCAATGTGGTTGATCAAATCCCCTCGACAAAACTTTCTCGAATCGCAAAAGTGAACGGAGAATTTTTTGAACAGTCACGAGGTCACCTCAATGGGGATATGTATCTCCCCAACAAGCAAGTCATACTTCATCTTGACACGAGGAATAGGGAATTCAAAGCTCCCAATGAGAATCGATGAAGTCTTTTCGATAGCATTGATGCAATGTACTCGATATTGTTTGTTCGGAAAGTGCACCGTATGCTCATTACCGTTGACATGGAAAGTGACATTGCCTTTGTTGCAATCTATAACAGCCCCTGCGGTGTTTAAAAAGGGTCTTCCGAGGATGACAATCATGGCGTCATCCTCGGGAATATCCAAGATAACAAAGTCTGTTAAGATAGTGGTGTTAGCAACCACAACACGCACATCTTCACAAATGCCGATAGGGAAAGCAGTTGATTTGTCGGCCATTTGCAGAGAGATTTTAGTGGGTGTCAACTTATCCAGTTCAAGTCTACGATAAAGAGAGAGAGGCATAACACTAACACCGGCTCCAAGGTCGCATAACGCAGTTCTAATGTAGTTGCCTTTAATGGAGCAAGGTATAGTGGGCACACCGGGATCACCTAGTTTCTTAGGAGTTCCACCCTTGAAAGTGTAATTGGCAAGCATGGCGGAGATCTCAAGATCTGGTATCCTCCTCTTATTAGTCATAATAGCTTTCATGTACTTAGCATACGGAGACATCTTGAGCATATCTGTCAAACGCATCTGCAGAAAGACAGGTCTGATCATCTCAACGAAGCGCTCAAAATCCTCATCATCCTTTTTCTTGGATGGTTTGGGAGGAAAGGGCATGGGTTTCTGAACCCTTGGCTCACTTTCTTTACCGTGCTTCCTAGCAGTGAAGTCATTCTTATCGTATCTTCTATTCTTAGGCTGTGGGTTATCAAGATCAGGTTCAATCTCCAAATCCTTTTCATTGCTAGGTTGAGCATCAACATGAACATCACTATTGATATTATCATTAGGGTCATGTTCATCACGAGATTGTGTTTCAGCATCAGAGATAGAGGCATCGTTTGGACTCTCAGGGGTAGCAGCAATAGGGTTGCTAGCGTGCAGGTTCCTATCATCTTTCTTCTTCTTTCTAGGATGACTAGGTGCATCAGTGCTAACTCCTTGAGAATCTTGTTCAATTCTCTTCGGATGACCCTCAGGATACAAAGGTTCCTGGGTCATTCTACCGCCTCTAGTAACGACTCTAACAGCATTGTCATTCAACTCATTGAGCAAGTCATTTTAGCTTTAAGTACTTGTTCTACTTGAGTAGTAACCATAGAGGCATGTTTACTCAGAAGTTTAAGATCATTGACGTTTCTGTCCACACAAGCACTTAAATTACTAAGCATACGAGCATTCTGTTCCAATTGTCTACTAACATAATCATTGAAACTCTGTTGTTTGGCAACAAAGTTATCAAATTCATCCAGGCATAAGCTAGCAGGTTTATCAAAAGGAATATCACTCTCATCAAACCTACGCAGAGAATTTACTTCTACTACCTGTATCGGGTTATCGAGACCATGGATCTCTTCGATAGGTGGTAGATTTTTGACATATTCATATTTAATGCCTGTTTCTCGCGTAGATTTCTTGGCTTCTTGCATATCTTCAGGACTGAGGAATAGAATACCTATTTTCTTTGGAGTTGGCTTAGGAGGTGGTTCGGGAATAGTCCAAGCATTCTCATTGCACAAGATGCTGTTCAACAGAATCTCAGCTTGTTCTACAGTTCGTTCCCTAAAAACACTACCGGCACAACTATCTAGGTGGTCTTTGGAAGTATCGGTAAGTCCATTATAGAAGATATCAATTATTTCGTTCTTCTCAAGAGGGTGATCAGGCAAAGCATTCAGTAGGTGGATAAGCCTCCCCAAGCTTGTGGGAGACTCTCTTCTTCAGATTGAGAAAAGTTGTATATTTCCTGCAAGGCAACTTGCTTCTTATGGGCAGGGAAATATTTTTGAGAGAAGTAGTAGACCATATCCTGGGGGCTACGCACACAACCAGGAGCAAGAGAAGTGAACCAGGTCTTAGCATCATCCTTTAGCGAGAAAGGAAACAGCTTGAGCATATAGTAGTGGCGGATCTTTTCCTCACTAGTGAATAGGGTGGCTATATCGTGCAGTTTGGTAAGATGGGCTACAACCGTTTCAGACTCATAACCGTGAAAAGGATCAGATTCGATCAGAGTGATTAACTCAGGGTCGACAGAGAATTCATAATCCTTATCGGTCACAAAGATAGGCGAAGTGGCAAACTTCGGGTCGTATTTCATTCTAGCGTTCAGAGATTTTTCTTTCCACTTGCGTAGAAGTTTCTCAACATCATAGCTATACTTACACGCAAGAAAGTCCTCAACTATCTCTCCCTCCATGACATTGCGCGTATCAGGCATAACAGGCAATTCAGGCATAGTAGCAGGTTCTACTTCAATAGTATCAACAGTTTTAGAAGCATCATCACATCTAGCAGCAACTCTAGCAATTTGTGCATCAAGGAATGCACCTAGTGGCAAGGCAATATCAGGCATAGTATCATCAGGCATACTATCAAGCATAGCATCATTAGGCATAGTATCTAGCATAGCATCATCAGGCATAGTATCAAGCATAGCATCATAAGCAGCATGGACAGGAGAAGTAGCATCATCAAGCACATGCGACATATCAAGATTTCTAGCAGGAGGCAAAGTCGCAAACTTACTCAGAACTGAAGGTGAATCAAGTGCAGAGCTAGATGGTAGTTCCTTACCTCTCCTCGTAGTGGAAGGTAGGATTTTAGTTCTTGGATCTTTCGGATTCCTCATAGTGATCAGCAGACGTCAATCCCAAGTGACTCAGAGAATATATTTGTGCTTCACCGACAACGGTGCCAGAAAAAGCCTTGATGTCCCACAAGCGTATGAGATCGCAACAGTTTTCGAGGGTAGAGTATTCAACCCAAATTTATTGATTCGCTCACAAGGGGAAGCTAAAGAATATTCTCAAGTATTAGCAGCTGAGTTGTCAATTCAACCACACCTGAAAGATTAGTGTATGCAAGCAAAGTATCAGTAGCAAGGTAGTACGATAGCAATGGTGCCAGAAAAAGCTTTGACAATCCCCAACAACGACGCTAGAAAAAGCCTTGTTGACGGGATGCTAGCGCCAACAAAGTCTTGCAACAAGTAACTGCGGAGTAACAAGTAACAGCAGTAGTGACAACAGCAGCAAAGTAACAAGTAACAACAGTAGTGACAGCAGCAATAAAGTGACAAGTAACAACAATAGTGACAGTAGCACCAAAGTGGCCCAATCCCTTTTGTAGCAAGGGACAAGCCTAGGCAAAGTAACGTAGCGAGAACCAGTAGTAAAAGACTCGTAGGCAGTGGATCGGTGATGGATGAGTGTGACGGATGTGATTCATCATGTAACAGCTATAACACGGAGAGATATGTAACTAGCTCCCGTTCGTCAATCTAATGTAGGCATGTATTCCGTATGTAGTCATACGTGCTTAGGGAAAAGAACTTGCATGACATCTATTGTCCATCCCTCCCGTGGCAGCGGGGTCCTAATGGAAACTACGGGATATTAAGGTTCTCCTTTTAATAAAGAACCGGACCAACGCATTAACACACGGTGAATACATGAACTCCTCATACTATGGTCATCTCTGGGAGTGGTTCCGCCTATTGTCACTCTGGGGTTGCCGGGTCATAACACATAGTAGGTGACTACAACTTGCAAGATAGGATCTAAAACACACATATATTGGCGACAACATAATAGGTTCAGATCTGAAATGATGGCACTCGGGCCCTAGTGACAAGCATTAAGCATAGCCAAGTAGTAGCAACATCAATCTAGAACATAGTGGATACTAGGGATCAATCCCGTCAAGAACTAACTCGATTACATGATAGATCTCATCCAACTCATCACCGTCTAGGAAACCTACGATGAGATTACTCACGAACGATGAAGAGCATCATGGAATTGTCGATGGAGAAAGGTTGATGATGACGATGGCGATGATTTCCCCTCTCCGGAGCCCGAAACGGACTCCAGATCTGCCCTCCAGATGAAGAACAGGATGTGGCGGCGCCTCGGTATCACAAAACGCGATGAAACCTTCTCTCTGATTTTTTTCCAGGCGAAACGGAAGATATAGAGCTGAGATTGGGGGCGGTGGTGCCATGTGGGCCCCACAAGCCTGCACGGCGCGACCTAGGGGGGTGGCCGCGGCCTGTGGCCTTGTGGCCCACTCGCACGCCCCCTCCGGTGGATCTTTGCGCAGGTATTTTTCTTTTATTCTAGAAAAATCTTCGTAAATTTCCAGGACGTTCCGTGAACTTCTATTTCTGCACAAAAACAATACCATGACAATTCTGCTGAAAACAGCGTCAGTCCGGGTTAGTTCCATTCAAATCATGCAAATTAGAGTCCAAAAAGGGCAAAAGAGTTCGGAAAAGTAGACGGAGACGTATCAGTTGCCTCCCAACAAGCGCTATTGTTGAACGCCCTTAGCTAGGCATTGATAATTCAATGATGCTCACATAAAAGATAGCAATCGGTCATGAAGAGAGCATCATGAAACATGTGAAAATCACAACTAATTCTTACATACTTCCTATGCATAGGCATTTTTTTTAGGAAAACAGATTGTCAAGACAACCAATAGTTACCAGATGCAAGGAAGAAGAAAGAGACAATATCAATCTCAACATAACGAGAGGTAATTTGGTAACATGAAAGTTTCTACCACAATATTTTCCTCTCTCATAGCAATTACATGTGGGATCAAAATCAAATTCAACAATGTAGCTATCACAAAGGATATTCTTTTCATGATCCACATGCATGCAAAGTTGACGCTCTGCAAAAATAGTGGGATTATCATCAACTAAAGTCATGACTTCTCCAAACCCACTTTCAATCTTATTGCAAACATCATATTCATCATGAGGCTTAAGCAAATTTTCAAGATCATAAGAAAAATCATTACCCCAATCATGATCATTGCAACAAGTAGTGGACATAGCAAAACCAGCATCCCCAAGCTTAGGGTTTTGCATATTTTTAGCATGATTGTCACTAATAGGATTTATAGTGAAACCATTGCAATCATGCTTTTCATTCAAGGAGCCCTCGTGAATCACTTCATAAATTTCTTCATCACAATTTTCAGATTCACGCATCTCAAGCAAAACTCCATAGAGAAAGTCAAGTGCACTCAACTCACTAGCAAATGGATCAACATAATTGGATCTCTTAAAGAGATTAGCAAGTGGATGAGGATCCATATCAATAGATTTTCAGCAAGCGAAGATGCAAGCATATTGAAGGCACATGGCACCACAAGCAAACAGAAAGCAAGCAAAAGAAAAGGGCGAACGAAAAAGGCAAACAAAAAAGGCATTTTTTTTTGTAAATTTTTGTTTTTCAGAAGAGGGGGAGAGGAAAACGAGAGGCAAAAACGTAAATGCAAGAGATGAGTTTGGGACACTTACTTGGATGAGTTCTTGACTTGATCCTCCCCGGCAACAGCGCCATAAATCCTTCTGCAACTTCTCAAACAACAGTTCCAGAAATTGGCACATTGACGGAGACTTGGCTTGCGTTGTTTTTCCCTTGAAGAGGAAAGGGTGATGCAGCACAGGAGCAGTAAGTATTTCCCTCAGTTTGAGAACAAAGGTATCAATCGAGTAGGAGAATCTCGTCAAGTCCAGAGTACATGCACAAACACAAAAGAGCTTGCACCGAACGCTATAAAGGGGTTGTCAATCCCTTCAAGATTGATTGCAAAGTGAGATCTGAAGGCGGAAAGTGCAACGAAGTAAAAGAGTAAGGTTCAAAATATGGTGTGAAGTAGACCCGGGGGCCATAGTGTTCACTAGAGGCTTCTCTCAAAATAGCAAATATTACAGTGGGTGAACAAATTACTGTCGAGCAATTGATAGAACCGCGCAAAGTCATGAAGATATCTATGGCAATGATCATACATATAGGCATCACGTCCGAGACAAGTAGGCCGATACTTTCTGCATCTACTACTATTACTCCATACATCGACCGCTATCCAGCATGCATCTAGTGTATTGAGTTCATGACAAACAGAGTAACGCCTTAAGCAAGATGACATGATGTAGAGGGATAAACTCAAACCAATGATGAAAACCCCATCTTTTTACCCTTGATGGCAACAACACGATGCGTGCCTTGCTACCCCTTCTGTCACTAGGTGAGGTCACCGCACGGTATGAACCCAAAACCAAGCACTTCTCCCATTGCAATAATCATAGATCAAGTTGGCCAAACAAAACCCACAACTCGAAGAGAATTACAAGGATATGAAATCATGCATAGAGAGATCAGAAGAAACTCAAATAAGATTCATAGATAATCTGATCATAAATCCACAATTCATCGAATCTCGACAAACACACTGCAAAGAAGATTACATCGGATAGATCTCCATGAAGATCATGGAGAACTTTGTATTGAAGATCCAAGAGAGAGAAGAAGCCATCTAGCTACTAGCTATGGACCCATAGGTCTATGGTGAACTACTCACGCATCATCGGAGAGGTCATGGTGTTGATGAAGAAGCCCTTCGTATCCGAATCTCCCCTCCGGCAGGGCACTAGAACGTGCCCCAGATGGGATCTTGCAGAGATAGAAGCTTGCGGCGGCGAAAAAGTATTTTCGTGGATCTCCTGATTTTTTAGGAATTTTAGGGAATTTATAGGCGAAAGAGCTAGGGCAGGGGAGGCCCAGGGAGCCCAAAAGCCTGGGAGGCGCGGCCCCCCTGGTCGCGCCATGGGGGCTTGTGGCCTCCCCCGGGACTCCGTGGCTTGGTTCCCAAGATTTCTGCGTATCTTCTGTTCCGGAAAAAAATCTTTTCGGAAGTTTTATTCCGTTTGGACTCCGTTTAAAATCCTCCTCTGAAAAGTGTCAAAAACACGGAAAAAACAGGAACTGGCACTTGGCACTGAGGTAATAAGTTAGTCCCAAAAAAGATATAAAAGGCATACAAAACATCCAAAGTTTGACAAGATAATAGCATGAAACCATCAAAAATTATAGATATATTGGAGACGTATGAGATATCATGATTTTGCCGTTTATCTTGTCCGTAGTTGGACCGTGCTTTATGTATGACTAGTACAAATGCCCGTGCGTTGCACCGGTCTAGAAAAAAATGCAGAACCTATTTATTTTGCCATTAAATATTAAATGTAAATTATAATGTTAAATGTAAGACATCTATTTTTGGACGGAAGGAGTTTCTTTTAAAGTTTTAAAATATAATGTAATGCTTACAAAAAAATTGGATTACTTTTTTAATAATAATAATTATTGAGCGGTAATAATGTTTTGTTTTTTAATGGGTAATAGCATTTTTTTGTACAACATATTTTCAAAAAATAAATTAAACAATATATATTTTAAATTGTTTTTTGCACAACTTGCTAAGCTCTTGCGAGTGAGCTGCTCTGAGCCTAGACACCAAGCCTCCACACGAGACACAAAGCGCGTCCTCCGGAGCACTTTCCTCATCTTCTTTTAAAAAAACATCTCCTCATCTTCTTCTCGAAGAAAAACAAGTTGTCCTTAAAATTGATCTAGGCAACAAATTGCTAATTTAATATGCATTCATTTTGTTCACGCCATCAAGACAAATGTGACATTATCTATACATAATTTACATATGGTTCTCATCCTAAAACTTCAACTTCATTCAATAAACATAACAACCAAATACATATGTTTATAGAAACGACCATATATAAGAGTGTTGTGCAACAAAAAGGAAAAATAAATTAATTTTGGATGTGACACATGACTAAAATGAGCCCATGTTGGCTTCTATGCTAAAGCAGCAACCATAATTAGCTTTCCCCATGGTTGGTAATGCTCCCAACACCACAAGACCCTAATCATTCAACATGCTTATTGTTTACTGCTTTAACTTCTGCTCGTTTCTCGCTCTTGTGCTTCAACAGCGCCTCATTCTCTTCCTTTTCCATTCAATTTCCTGAAAAGATAAATTTATGGCACATTAGGATTGACACATTAGAATTGAGATCCATATTTGAGCATGTTTTCATTAGTGAGATAGTTCAATTTAGTTTCCGTTGAAGGAAAGTTTTCAATTAATAATGATTAACTCAAAAGGTTTCCTTTAAGAGAAAGATAAGATAGCAAGAAGAGAGAAGCAAGAATTCGGTTAATTTTAACTAACATAAAAATGATTCAGTTAATTCAGTTAGCAAGTTTGAGAAGAGAGAATTGCGAAGAAGTGAGAAGGGAGAAACTAAAGCAGGAGTACACTACTAATTAACTCAAGAAAATCTTGAGAAACTATAGAGCAAGAAGTACTGACACGAAGTAACAAAATTTTTGCCTCAAGCAGTAACAAAAAAATTGTTCAACAACTGAGAGAAAAAGGCATGCACAAACTATTCCATTTTGACCTGTACTCCATTAATGTGTACTCCACTCCACTAACAGAGGCGAGCATATGTTCTGATTGATCTCAAATTCAGATATAAAGCACACAGGGAAGTTGAACACAAAAATATCTACTGCAAACGTAAAGAAGGTACTTTAGAGCAGTATTGATCTCAAATTTTTACAGTAATGGTCTAATCCCAATTCCAATTGGAAGCACACCATTTAATTTAATCTCAAATTTGGCCAGTCCACATGCATTGATTTGACCAACATTCAGAATTTATTAATGGAAAAGTTCCATTCAGTTTTAATTAAAGGAACAATTTTAGTTAGTTATAATTATCTTAAAAGTGTATGGTTAGATCTAGCTTGGAGATATTCAGAAGCTCGTTTACTTGGAATATCCAGCTTCGGAATACTTAGAAGCATGATAGGAGTACTTATGATCAGAATACTTATGTTTGTATGTTCAGAACATATACTCCTATACTCAGCTTAGAGAAGTGACAGAGTTACTGAATTCGGACAAGTTAAATCTTGTTAAATACTCCAAACAAATACTCTAAGAAAGATACTCCAAGCAATTACTCCATGGAAATCCTGTTAAACAAATTCAGTGGCAGTAAAGAAAACACATGAACATATATAACAGCTTTCCATTACGGAAGAGATAACTAAATTGTTCAGAAGCTTCAAGCAATAATGAATAGCAAGTAATTAGTAATACTCTGCAAGATTCAGACAATGAATTAGTGTTGAAAGTGAAAATATAAGAGAGAAATGAGTAAAAATTGTTCAAAAGCTTCATACAGTCTATAACCAAAGCGAGAACTATTGGTCCACCTTACCTCTTGGCCTTGGACTCCGCCTCCTCGACTTGGATTTAAATTGTGATCCCAGAACCATCCACTAGGGACATCTTGATATTCCGTGTTTTACAAAGTTGAACATCGCATGGAGATAAAATTAAGAATAGACATGTTTGGTACAAACTTAAAAAAATGGAATTAACATGCAGACATTTCACACTCGCAACATTAAGAACTTGAGTTGCAGCAAGAATTTTCGGTAACAGTCAGAAGGACTACAAAACTACCTTCCAAACTTTCAGAGATAAGACACAAACACCTACTGCCACAAACACCTGCATATGTAGCACAACAAAAATCATAGATAAGATGACAAAGAGCAGAGACCAGGATGATGACAGGAGATGCGTTGTTCAGCCACCAACGACAAAAATCAGAGATAATCATTCCAACGTTGACCCAAATAAAAGCATGGATGCCGCATAGTATCCGAAAAATGGTGCTAGCACGCATAGTATCCAACAACTTCCAGTCAGTAGAGCACAACACCAAGTTCATTTCATTGAAGAAAGCAAGAGCGCCACACAACCCATTGTGTGCCTCTTATCCACATCGCCATTTCTCCTCTCATCACCCAGCGCTGGTGCTCCTCCTCTTCTCTATCCAGAGCAATGCCTTAATGGCCACGTACAGGAGCAGAGAGAGGAGGGGGCGAACTCACCTCGAGACAGAAAGGAGGAAGCTCCATGGGTGATTTGTCCCGAGCGGCAGCAAGGCAAGGTCGACCCCTCCTTCCTCAAGCATCCAATCCTTGCCCTACACATCTACCATGGAGGACCAAACCAAATATTAGAGAGAGAAAGGGGGCGATATAGGGGACGGGGATGAACTCACCTTGTGACAGCCCGATGCCGATGTTCCAGAAGATTCCCCTTTCTTTCTGTTTTCATCGTGTGTCTGTTTTCTTTTGTCGCATCATCATCGCATCATGCGCATCATCAGTATTGCATCAGCATCCCGTTGCCGCCTGTTTTCAAAACTTGCATCCGTTAGTAGTTGCCGGTTCTCGACGTTGTCCGTTCTGAGTCCGACCGCACTGACACGTGCCCGCGACACCGTTGAAACCCTGTTTTAAAAGTGTGCGTAAAACTTTCTCCGATCGGGTTGAGATTTGACGTGCGGTCTTATTTTAATGTAGCTAGGCCGCCTGTCAAATTTCGTCGCGATCGGAGTCCGTCTGGTACCCGAACAGTCGACCGTAGCGGCACCGTATTCGGTCTACCGTCGGACGTCTGCCGGTGTTTTAAAATTCGTTGCCGCGCCGCCCATTCTCCCTCTCGTCTCCGGTAAACCACCCTACACGGCCACGTACCCATTTCCCCATCCGGAATCGTCCGAATCCGACCGCACGGTTGGATCCGGAACGCGATTCCGGGTAACCTAGCCTCCTTTTCTCTATAAATACCCCTCCATCATATTTTTAGATAGCCCCCTCTCTCTCTCCCTCGAAATTTGTGCCTCCCCTAACCCTAATCCTCTCTCTCTCCTCCCTGTCCCCCTCCTCCAGCCGCCGGGCCTGCCCGAGCCCGGGTCAGGCCCGCCCCAAGCCCATCTGGCCCGAGCTCCCTGCTCCCATCGCCGAGCTCCGCCTCCGGATTCGCTCGCCGTCCCCGATGCCCCGCCTCCTCGCCGTAATCTCAGAGTTGAGGTTTTCCACTAGGGAATCCGACAAGATCGCGAGCTTAGTGATTGAGGATTTCTATGCGGCTTGTGGTAATTTGTGATGGACTAGTTGGAGCACCCCTGCAGGGTTAAATCTTTTTGGAAAGCCGTGCCCGCGGTTATGTGGCAATGTGGAAACTTTGTTTAACACTGGTTCTAGATAACTTGAAGTTAACTTAATTAAAATATGCCAACTGTGTGCGTAACCGTGACTGTCTCTTTCGTGAGTTCCTTCTCCGATCGAGGACACTGTGGGGTTATGTCTGACGTAGGTAGGTGTTGAGGATCATTCATTTGATCATCAGTAGTCACGTCCGCTATGCGTAGATCTTCCCCCTCTTATTTCTTGTACTCGTAAGTTTAGCCACCAAATATATGCTTAGCCGCTACTGCAACCTCACCACTTAACCATACCTCACCCGTTAAGCTTTGCTAGTCTTGATACCTTTGGAAATGAGATTGCTGAGTCCCCTGTGGCTCACAGATTACTACAACACCAGTTGTAGGTACAGGTAAAGGTTACTTGACGCGAGCGCGTTGATTGTACATTTGGAGTTGCTTCTTCTTCTTCTTCTTCATTGATCTAGGATGGGTTCCAGGCCGGCAGCCTGGGATAGCAAGGATGGACGTCGTTCTTCTTTTGTCGTTTGTTTTCGTCCGTAGGTGGACCCTGCTCTTACTCTTGATGGTTATGTAATGTACTGATGTGACTCTGATGCAGCTTGTGGCGAGTGTAAGCCAATTATATATATATCTCTTCTTTTCAGTACATGTACTTGTAACGATATCCATTCTTGCAACACGACGAGATGCGCTTCTATCCCTGACGAGGCCTTCGTGCCAAATTGAGGATAGGGTCGCATCTTGGGCGTGACAAGTTGGATTTTTCTACCCCGAAAACATATAAAATATGTGGGATTGCAACTCAAAAATATTACCACACGAAAATGCGAGATAATTACCTATACACGGGAAAATAAACTAGCGGCAACCCTACACGCAAAAATACGAGTGACCGCTCTAAAATACATGGAAAAATGGTTCCTAAAACATGAGCTTTTTATCTACGGGGTTCGGGCTATTCGAACACACACGGAAAATAAATGCGGGCACTATCCTATTGAGACAACACGTTATTCTAGGCATCCGACACGCTAAACGATGTCAAACAATTATGCAAGTTGTGTCAACGTATTCTACGCGAGAAACTACATGAAAACCATATACAACTCGCTCCGGTCCGACATACGGATTAAAATCTACGAACGTTCTAATATACGTATATCTCTGGAATATATCTAATTTGAAAAACACCTAAATACTTAACGGGCCGAATCTACCTAATGCTACACGGGGGGGGGGGGGGGGGGGGAAGAGGCTCACCTCGGTGGGCCGGCCAGGAGTGGGAGGAGAAATCGGCCTGGAGGTGGAGCTGGGCCAACGAGGCCGAGGGGCCGACGGGCCTCGGCGCTGGCATCGTGTAGCTGGGCCGGCTCGGGGCCCAGCCAAGCGGCCATGCGCGGTGCGGGAGCGGGGCGGTTCCCGTCGGGCTCCTCCCGAGCGAGAACCAGGACGGCGTCGGCGAGGATCCCGGCGAGGAGGCGTTGCACCGGGGACGGCGAGCGGATCCGGCGGCCTCACCGGATCTGGCAACTCCTGGGGCGGTGGCCGGCCGGCGGGATTCAGACGCAGATCGGGGGGAGCGGCTGCTGGCGTCAGGTGGCGGCGCGGGCTGGCCGGCGGCCGGCGGTTGCAGCGGACGGCGGCGAGCGTCGGCCACGACGTGGAGGGATCTGGAGGCGGCGAGGACGGCTGAAGGGCAAGGCGGCGGGGGAGGCTGCAGCTGCGTGCGGGAGGCAGCTAGCGGGGCGTCGGCGAGGCGTGGGCGGCGGAGCTCGGCGACGGGAGCAGGGAGCTCGGGCCAGATGGGCTTGGGGCGGGCCTGACCCGGGCTCGGGCGGGCCCGGCGGCTGGAGGAGGGGGACAGGGAGGAGAGAGAGAGGATTAGGGTTAGGGGAGGCACGCATTTCGAGGGAGAGAGAGGGGGCTGTCTAAAAATATGATGGAGGGGTATTTGTAGAGAAAAGGAGGCTAGGTTACCCGGAATCGCGTTCCGGATCCAACCGTGCGGTCGGATTCGGACGATTCCGCACGCGGAAATGGGTACGTGGCCGTGTAGTGGTTTACCGGAGACGAGAGGGAGAACGGGCGGCGCGGCAACGAATTTTAAAACACCAACAGACGTCTGACGGTAGACCGAATATGGTGCCGCTACGGTCCACCGTTCGGGTACCAAACGGACTCCGATGGCGGCGAAATTCGACAGGCGGCCTAGCTACATTAAAATAAGACCGCACGTCAAATCTCAACCCGATCAGAGAAAGTTTTATGCACACTTTTAAAACATGGTTTCGACGGTGCCGCGGGCGTGTGCGAGTGCGGTCGGACTCAGAACGGACAACGTCGAGAACTGGCAACTACTAACGGATGCAAGTTTTGAAAACGGGCGGCAACGGGATGCCGATGCAATGCTGATGATGCGCATGATGCGACAAAAGAAAACAGACACACGACGAAAACGGAAAGAAAGGGGAACCTTCTGGAACGTCGGCATCGGGCTGTCACACACCCCACGGCCATCGGGTGGAGGAGCACATTGTGATGATGGATCTGCGTGTGCACACGCAATGGGCGTCGGAGAGGCGCCGTCGGAGGCGCCGGGGCAACGCCAGTGTGAAGGCGCCCGAAACCCTAGCCATGGTGAGGGCTTAAGTTCATCGCTGGTGGCCGGGAGCAGCGAATCCCGCTGGGGGAAGGACCGAGTGGATCGAGGCGAGCTCGGGACGGTGCTGCCACTGGCGAGAGTCGCTCAAGAACGCCGGAATCGGCGGGAGAGAGTCGAGTTGCCGGCGGCGGGCGCGTTTGGGTCGCTGGATAAGAAGGTCGTGACCGTCGGTAGGGGTGCTATTGTAAAAGTGAAAAGTTTTTTCCACTTATTTACTAGACTGCGGGTTGAATACTGAAAAACGCAGGGACTTTTCTACAAAAACGCCGACGACGGACGACTAGAAACCACATTTGCTTTATTATTAGGGAGAGAAATAATGAGTGCTTGTGTGGATTGTAATTTAGCATGTGGAGAGTGTAAGCCGAATCTTATACTCATCTCTCTATTAATGTAATGGCATTGTTATCCTACTTGCGATACGCTAAGATGTGCCCCTTTCACCTTTTGAGGCCTCATCCCCAAATAAGGAAAGTGCCGCATCTTGGTCATTACAATTAACTTATAAAATAAGTCATATAGTTTCCGCATGGAAGAATGGCGAATCTTACATATGGAAGAATTTATAACAATAGGTCCTTCGACACGGTGTGCCAGGAAAGACATCACCATACCAGGTTACATAAAGACCAAAGTTATAATTATTGGGAAATGTCCCAACCATCATATCTGCCCGAGATTCAGATCTGATTGGTGTTAGGATACTTCAGGCTCGGGATGCCTTAGAAGAAAAGGGGGCGACAAAATCGACAAGATGGTGATGCAAGATCCTAGGGATATGAACTTCGGAAGCAGGTACTGAATCATGAGTTGGATTGTAAGATACATGAACACAATGCCAAGACATTCGTGCCCACATGGAAATATTTTTTTAACACAATGCAACCGAGTTCTGATTTGAGAACCATCTTCGAGGATATCAAGGCCCTTGTGCAAGCCTCGCTTAGCTCTTATGACGGAACTTAATTTCCTTGATCAAATCAGTCAGTGGCTTGGGGTGCTAAGATAAATTATATGGAGTGAAGATAGCAAATCTTCAAAACATATAACACTTTGCACATGCGTGAATGACTTGGGATGATCCTAGAGGAAGCAAAACAAAACTTTCATATATTCACGGCGGCAAGAATGCACGTGGACCTTGGGAAAACACTTCTTCTTATCAATTATATTCTTCATGAGCTAGGCAGAAAGATAGTGCTTTCAAAAGCTTCATTACGAACCAAGGAGAAGTTGAGGGTGTGGTCGATGTTCTGAGCTACAATCCCTCAAGATTTCGATGGGGATGAATTTCCAAAAATTACAAGGTCAAGGAGATAAAATTTGTCAAGTCAAATGGTATAATGTCGTATGCTCAAGGTAACAACAACAATTTAAACATTGGTCGAAGGGTGCACTCAGAAATACAGATTGAGTAGCACGACCAATGCTGAAAATAGTGAGTCAACAACCAACAGACCAAGAATGAAACAATTAGTTGTTATCCCCAAGGCAATAGGGTTGCGAGAAGTATTGGGATCACACATCAAAGTTCACTTGTTGGTATTCCGGTTTGAAACAACACGGGGCCAAGAAATGAATGGTGATGGTGAGAAGTAGTACTATATCAAGAATTCTTAAGTCATGTGCAATTCTCATGACATTCTTGACATAAAAGATAATAATACTCCAAGGTAGAAGAAAACATAATCTGAATAGCAAGGAACTTAAGGGACAACACAAAACATGATCAAGTTTGTGTTGGAGGGAAGGCAATAAGGTTTGTCGATGATAACACAAATCATCGAGGGGAAAGGATGGTAGTTCTTATCATCAAGAATCTGATTGATACCTTGGAAGAGTTTAGAATGGTGATGATTGATCACGACACATTTGTTGAGAAGTTTCAGGAAGATGTAATCGTTCATCGACGACATCAAGGAGGGAATGATGCAGCGAAAGGTTGTCGGAATCATAGATAAGACCGCTAGATCCGAGTCGAGATTGCCTTTCAAGACAACCAACATGATATTGAAAAACCCGATGTAAGCTTAACGCACAGTCGGAAATGTGCTCCAGGCATGGAGGACATAGATGGCATGGTCAAGCTTTAGCATGATGATGATGATGTAGCTTAACAGCTTGGAATGACCTGATCAAGTACAAACTCGTAAACAAGGAGGATTACTACAAGTTGTTGAATCGCAATGCGTAATCGATTCAGTTATCGATGTACTTGCGTGTCCAACGACTCAAAACACGAGGAAACTGGAATCAGTGAAATGTCATAGTTGACGAGGAGCTCATAAGAAGTTATATAGCTCCATGGTATTTTTGAGATACCAGGGACAGTACTCAGAGGTAGATGATAGTAGAGGTTAGACTAATGTATTGATCTGTGGAAGACTAGCCCTTCAACTTATCTATACGTATGGGATCAAAGAAGAACAATCATGGTCGGAACCACGGTCGCAAAGTACCAAATCACATATACAAGATTAAATCATAGAATTAATGATTATTGATACGAGAAGTTTCAATGGTAGGATCAACGTTGTTTCTATGAGCATGAACACAAGTTCAAGGTCAACTCCCACTTCATCAATGCATCACCTGCCATTTACTCCTCGCCTTTGATGAGGTTGTAGCTTGTAAAGATTACCTGGCAAAACACCAAAAGAGTAAGATTCGTGAAAACTCTTCGGGTCATATTGATTTAGGAAGGCATAGGTTCAACCCATCGGGGCATCTTAGGAACATATACTGCAACTTCAAGAGTAATTAACACATGATTGAAGAGCATGGCTGACAAGGGCATAGGATACAACTTATCAGAAGGAGAAGACAAAATTTACCGATGGCATTATGTATCAGGGGAACAACGTCACAAGAATTTTTTGAATGTAAAGGATGTCATCAGATAATAACCCAGCAATGGGTCTGGCAGTCCAAAAAGGACCTGATGTGAGTATCGATACTCAATCAGAGGGAGATAGGATGCAATGCATCGGGTTATAGAACATCTAAAAAATATCGATACTTAATTACCGAAGGAATTAGGATTTCTAGGTTGGTGTATCATAATCAGATGCTCTGATCAAATACAAGTAAGTTGAATGGACTTAGATGGACAACCAACCAAAGTTGATTTGTCGAGAACCAACTCTATGTGGAAGGACGTCTCAGCCGGAAAGACAATTTATGAGTATCAACAGATGATTGTGTGCATTCACACAAAGGTAGAATCAGTAAGATCAGAGGAAAATCACAAAGGATTTTAATGCATGCGGCTAGACATATGGATTAAACCATAATGCAAGTAGGTGAGAAAGTTCAAGAGCAATAGGCTACTGGGGATTCTGAAAGATTGAATAGCAATTCGAAGAACTTTTGAAACCCATGACAACTGATGATGGACGAATCCCCGATAAAATAGTTCGTTGCATCTCGTAAAACAAGAGCAATTGGAAAAGAAAGTACGAACGACATTTGTATGCAGTCATCCATAAGGGTTGCGGAGGAAGGGAAATCACAGAATCGATGAGCACCAGCTCTCGAGAGAATATCAGAGAGTATCTTCGAAGTCTTCTAAGGAATCAAGCCATCGTCTGGAATTACGGGGTTCTCCGGGAGGAAGTATTTACGAGAACCTAGAGTTAGAGTTAATAAATATTTAACCCAAAAGAGGAGAGAGATCATAACCAAGAGTATAAAAAAGGAGTATAAGATCCTAATACCACCCGATTGAGATGTGGGCTCGTAAGCCACAACATCAAAGTTAGTAATTTTTTCAAGTACTAGACTCAACTTCGGCCAAGGAGTTGGAAAGGGGGCTACCTACAAGCAGTCGACTCTGATACCAACTTGTGACGCCCTCGATTTGATCTTATGCTAATCATACACACAAATGTGTTTGACCAAGCTCAAGGACTCACGAGAAGATATCACAACACAACTCTAGACACAAATAAAACATACATGCTTCATATTACAAGACAGGGGCCTCAAGGGCTAGAATACTGAAGCTCGATAAACACATGAGTCAGTGGAAGCAAAAAATATCCGAGTACATGCATTAAACGTGAGGTGCCTTAGAGAAGGCTAGCCCAAAAGATACAACGATCGAATGAGGTGAGGCCTCCTGCCTGGGATCCTCCTAACTACTCCTGATCTTCAGTGGCCTCCACGTAGTAGTAGGCACCGTCGGGGTAGCAGTCGTTGTTGACGGGATACTCCATCTCC
This sequence comes from Hordeum vulgare subsp. vulgare, assembly GCF_904849725.1. Taxonomy (NCBI): domain Eukaryota; kingdom Viridiplantae; phylum Streptophyta; class Magnoliopsida; order Poales; family Poaceae; genus Hordeum; species Hordeum vulgare. The sequence continues at coordinate 191,609,832 of NC_058523.1, read as the reverse complement.
TGGGCTCCATCATCTGGTCACAACAACGGATCAAGGGGACAAAGGGGTAGCAAAGCAACGACGAGTACTTATCCAAAGTACTCGCAAGACTGACTTCAGAACTATGCTAGGTATGCATCAGTATCAAAGGAAGGTATTTATATGTGGACTGACTGCAGCAATGCGAGAATAGAGAGAGAAGGCCTAGTCCTATCGAAGACTAGCATCTTCAGGGGTCTTGCAGCAACAGACGAGAGTAGAACAAGTAACACAAATAATAGACATATTGTTGCATCAATATTAATATGAGGTCACGCCCAGAGATTCTTCCTTGAATCCGAGCGAGGAAGCAATCCCGGAGCAAGCATTCCAGTTAAGTAACAGTTGTAGTTGTATAAGATCGGGGCACAACTCCAAGTTGTCCTGTAACCATGGACACGGCTATTCGAATAGATAAGTTCTTCCCTACAGGGGTGCACAACATATTCCCCATCACGCTCGATAAGCCCGGCCTCGGAACATCGACACGTCGCAGCCCCACCTAGACTCAACAGAGAGGCCAGCCCGCCGGTCTAATTCCTAAGCACACAAGGGTCATGGGCTCATCACCCTTTGCACTCCTGCACGATGCGTGGGCGGCCGAGTTCAGTCCTAGCACCCCTTATTACAAGCGCGATGTATATTCAGACCACTCAGGCGCGCGCCGCTCCATTGCTGACGTGTGAAGAGGTTCGGCTAATACCACGACGTCGAGAACCCATAACTCCTCTCAAGCAGAAGGTTAGTGCGAAAAGGTCTCCCGACCAACTCAGTTCAAATACCAAAATCCATCAGCATTTTAATTAAACTCGAGGATGTGTGGCAAGGACGAGAATGCCCAGCCGCGCTTCCTCACATTCACGCAGGAATCCACCCACCAACATTATTCATAAATGTTCCCAGTAGCACAGTCAAGTAACTATGTGGTTGTAACATCAGAGGGCTCCAAGGTATCACCCTCGACGGATTCCGAACGATGTAACCGTCAAGGTGGCCAGGGAGGAATCACCCTTGCTGGGCCAGCTTTACGGGTTGTATGACAGAGTCGTTATCGAAAGTGGTGAACGAGGAATCACCCTCCAAGAACCACCGCCGGTCAAACTGCACTACAATGCTAACATCGGGGTACGTAACGAGGTGTCACCCTCGGTACCCGATAGTAGCTCTGCAACGTCATACAACTAAGGGGGTGTAAGTGCCGTGTCGGGTCTCGGCTCGTCGATCAGTTGATCGGGACTCGATGATAAAGCGGGGGCAACTGGTCTAAGGAGGTAATGGGGATGACTGAGCCACCTATACCAAGCAGTTTAAAGTGTGCTAGTGGAAAGTAGCAGTTCATCAAAAACAGGCTATGGATCAGATGTAGGAGCTAACTACGATAGTAGTAAAATTCTATTGCAAGCATGAGGGAGAAATAAATGGGTGATATAGGAATGATCAAGGGGGGTTTTCTTGCCTTATTGCTCTGCGGCAAAGGGCTGGTCGTCAGGAGGGTAGACGTACACGGAAGCAACGTCAGTCTCGGGGTCTACCGATAAGAAGAAGGGAAAGAAACAATAAATATAAACACCGATGCAATCACTAAGCATGACATGTCAAAGGAGGGTTAGGCATGAGCTAACACAGTATCATCCGTCATAGACGGGTTAGGAAAATATCATATGATATTTCCCGGGTCTCTGGCTACTACCGGTCAGATGAAAATGGTGGAAAAGTTCCACGTTTGCTATGCTAGGGGCGCGAGACAGATGAATGGATAGCGTATCCTCGTTCGTCTCGTTTTGCACATGAACTTTCATGTTTAAAATATTTTCATCTGACTTACGGTTTAATTTATATTAATTTTTAAAATTTTATTTGATATTAGGAATTAAACAGATTTAAATAATTAAATAAATGCAATTATGACAACAGCGAGAGGTCAGCATGACATCATCAACCAACAGTTGTGTTGACCGGTCAAACTGACTAGTGGATCCCATGTGTCATAGGCACATCCAGTATTAGAGTTAGATAAATATTTAATCAAGTTAATTAGTGGGGTGGTACCCAGCTGTCATACACTGCTTAGGTTAATTAATTAACAAGATTAAATTAACAATTTTAATTAATAGTTAATTAGGCTCGACCCACATGTCATTTTCTTATCAACTTAACATGTATTAAAACTATCTAATTATACTAATTGAGCTAATTAACTAATTTATTTATTATATATTATTATTTTTATTCTTTTTAAATTCTTTTTTTGTGTTTTTCTCTCTTTTTTGAGGTGGGGGCCCGCATGTCATTGGAATAGCGAGCAAAATACACTACATCTACACACATTTATACATACCAATATACCCTAATTTTTTATACATACATACATATTACCTACAGATATACATATTCATTTATTTTTCTCCTTTTTTCTTCTAAACAATTTACACGGGCTAATCCCCAAATCTAACAGGAAGGGCCAAGGGCGCGGTGGAGGCCACCGGCCAGCAGCGGCCGTTCCGCGCGCGGTGTCCGGAGTTCGCCAGAGTGCGGGAAAACGGGAGGAGGAGGGTGGCTCACCATTGTTGACGAGGAGAGGGGGCGGCGAGGAGGAGGTTGAGGAGGTCCGACAGTGCGGTGGCAAGGTGATGCTCGGGGTGAGGCGCCGGAGGGTCGGCCGGTACGAGGGAGGATCCGGAGGAGAGGTTGGCCTACGGTGTTGGAGGAGGCCGGCGGCGGGGTGGCCGGAGGAGGAGGATCCAACGAAGGGCCGACCGGATCCGGCCGGAGGAGGACTCGGCCTCCCTGCCCAAGGTACAAGGAGATGCTGACGAGGGGCGATGGGGTTGGGCTTCCCTGCTCGATCCCTCCTGGATCGAGGGGGAGGGAGGGAGAGCTGAGGCGAGGTGGGGGCTCTATGGGAGGGAGTCTCTCTCGATGGTGGTTGGTGGATCTGCGGAGGGAAATGAGGGGCGTTGGGTGGGAGGCTCGTGGGGTTCGTGGGGGAGAACGAGCGAGGGGAGAAGGGGTTCGCTCAGTGGGGGAGGGAACGAGCGTGTGAGGGAGGGTTCGCTCGATGGGGATGTGGCGTTGGGGATCCCCTCGTGGGGATGGGGCTTCGATGGGAGGGGCTCGATGTGGGGCTCTCGTGGGAGTGTGGCGGCTGGGAGGATGAGGGAGTAGCGGGTTAGGGTTTTCAGGGGTTAAATACCCTTGGGTGGGTGGGCCGGTTTTGGTAGATTAGATGGGGTTTTTTCCCTTTTTTTCTTTGTTTTATTTTTTTTATTTTCTCTTTATTTTATTTTTAGTTTCTGTTTTAGCTTTATTATTTTTTGTGAACTTAAATATCTCCAGAAATATTGGTTCCTTAAAGATAATTATCTATGCAATATTTGACACACACCGAACATTTTCATTTTATCATTGAAAAACTTTTATTTTTTGGTTTTATTTTAAATTTGAATTTGAACGGCTTTGAACTAACGCAAGATTAACAATAGCAATCACCTGACGTGGCATCATTAGCATAGGGTTATTGTAGCTTGATTACGGGGGTTACTGTAGCAGAAATCCGGGGATGTCACACCTCACACCTAAGTCCTTTCATGAGGAGATATGCCGTGAAAAAACCACAACAATAGCCGACCATGTGCAATACCTGGAGCATACCAGGCTCGGCCGGGACCCTAGCCCGTAAAGCTCCCACCATCGCACTGCAACAGGCACGTCGTCGGTGATGCCGCCCCCCGTCCAATCTACTCCTCCTTCCGACCACGCAGAAGGCATCACAGTCACGTCCGGTGCCGGCCTGCTAGGACCCACATGGCCCCCGCATGGACTAGATCTAGGCAGGAGTGCGCCACCGACACCCTGCGTCACCACGCCGCCCTGCCGACAAGGAGCAGCGCCACCACATCACCCGTCGTCGGCCACCACCGCCGGGTCGCCGGACCGCTGCCAAGCCGAGCTGTACCGCCATCGCCCCTGCCTCGGGAATGGGAAACACACATGGGGAAAGGAGATCCCGCCGCCGCCGACACCACCCGGGCCAGGGCCGGGGGCGCCCACCAGCGGTGATGGTTGAGGGAGGAGAGAGGAGTGTCCAATGGCGGAAGGAGCTCGGGCCACCCCAGCCGTCTCTCGACGAGGCGGAGCTAGGGCGAGATCTCGAGAGGGGAGGGCAAAGATTTCAACATCAGCAGTATCAGTGAAAAGACAATGTCTTCAATAAGGAGATGATATAAGTCGATCATTGTTGAATCCAACTAGGTAAGAGCATCCACGTGCGATTGCCAAAAACCCGCGTGAAACGTTCACGCAGACAGTCTGGTAAGTGACCGGTCACAAAAAGTGACTCAGATGGACGTTTCAAATGAGTCTCAAATGTCCGGACTGATCGACACCTCTCATGTTCAGCCTAAATATGGGGTGGATATAGGGAGCAGCGCGTCCGCCACCTCGTACCCGATAGGCCAACCCCATCATAAATTGCACTAAATCCATCAAACCCTCCTCATCCTCCTACCCCTCCTACCTTTCCTGCATCTGAGCCATCGACGCCCACTACCCTTGCTCCTCATAGTCGTTGCAGACCGATTCATCGCCCAGATGTCGTCCAGCCTGTCCTCGACAGCCGCGATCAAGGTCGTGCTGCCTACTCCATCGGTGTCCCGTCCTCGGCTTTGTCCTGCAAGCTGGAAAGCATCACTCCCCAACCCCCACGCGCGATGTTCGGGACCCTGCACCCCATCCATCCAGCCACTAACCAGGATCATGCCGTCGGACGCGGTTGGGATAGAGGAGCATCGAACAGTCGGTTGGGGCATTCCGAAGAGTTGCATCCGACGAGTGATTCGGCCAACCAACGACATATCCATCACGCTCGAACATTTATTTCGTTTTGATATGTTCGAATTGTTGAGCTATGATTTTCTTTGCTTTGATTCGAACTGCTGAACTCAAACAACTTGTATCGTATATGATCGAAGTGCATGGATTTGAGATTCAGCATTTGAGGTATGGATGTGTAGCAGCCCATATGAAGGGCCACTTGATGCTGTTTGTAGATGTGCCCGTGGGTGCCACTTGTAAATTGCGTTGGGTTTTTCCCTGAAGAATAAGGGAGATGCAGTATAATAGAGATAAGTATTTTCTTTATCGAGATCCAAGGTTATCGAACCAATAGGATAATCACACAAACTCTCTTCGTCAGCACCTACACACACAAAACCGAACTTATGCAGCCAACACGGGCAAGAGGGTTGTCAAGCACCCTTTAACTCGTTACTTGTAAGGATTAATTTTGATAGATAATATAAATAACAAAAGTAAATAGAAAGTAAATAAATTACAACAGGATAAATGCAGTTTTTAACAATAGGATTAAGTAGACCGTGGGCCATAGTTTTCGTTGGAGGTTTCTTTCTTAAACAAAGCATACGATGGGTAAATAAATTACTGTTGGACAATTGATATAATAGCGCATAGTTATGACATGTTATTCACGACAATGATTATGTGTATATAGGCATCACATTCTTAAATAAGTAGACCGACTCGAACTTGCATCTACTACTACTACTCCACTCATCGACCGCTATCGAGCATGCATCTAGAGTATTAAATATAAAACAGAGTAATGCTTGGAGCAAGACGACATGATGTAGACAAAGTAAAAACAAACAATATGTTCAGACACCGTCATTTTATCCTTAGTATTAACAATACAAATAGGTGTATTTTTGTAATGACTAAGATGCGGCCCTTTCCTTATTTGGGGGCGAGGCCTCAAAAGGGGAAAGGGCCGCATCTATGCGTTTCGCAAACGAGATAATCATCACAATACATAATTAAGATCAACAAGTAGGGCGTACACTTGCCATCTGTTAAGAATATATCATATAGCTTACATACACACATTATTCAGAGTAGCAGCAGGTCCAACTACGGACTGAAACAGAAAACATATGTTCTAACACATCCCGTATGCTAGCCCACGATCATGACCACGGCCTCAGTCTTCCGGATAGTTCACATAGAGACGGCCAGAGTCCTCATCAAACTCCCACTTCAACTGGTTGTCATCAGGATCTCCTGCATCGGGCGTACCTGTACCTATTGGGGTTTGTAGTAATCTGTGAGCCACGGGGACTCAACAATCTAATGACCTTGGTACTGAATCTAGTCAAGTTATTAGGTGAGGAATGTTTAGTTTATGGGTTTGCAGCAACCTAAACATATATGGTGGCTAACTTACGTTGATTAGAGTATCATATGGTGGTCTACGCAAGTGATCGAAGACTAAATTGACCACTAAGTGATCCTGAACACCTACTTACGTCGAACATAACCCCACCATGTTCTCGATCGAAGAGCGATCTCCAAAGGAGACATTCACGGTTACGCACACAGTTGGCAGTTTTATTAGAGTTAATTCAAGTTGTCTAGAACCGGATGTTAACAAAATATCCACATTTGCCACATAACCGCGGGCACGGCTTTCCAAAATATTTAACCCTGCACGGGTGCTCCAACTAGTCCATCACAAACTGCCACGGGCCGCAAAGTCATCCTCTATCACGAAACTCGTGATCTCGTTGGTTTCCTTAGAGGAAAACCTCAACTTTGAGGAGACCCGAAGTTTCACCGGGAGTCCTATACGCAAGATATATCGCTAAGGTAAGACAAATCTAGCAGGACCTCCCGACGTGTCGATGAACCCGATAGGAGCCGCGTATCTCGTTCTCAGGACACGACAGTTGGGAAAGCCTACAGGAAACCAAACCTCAAGTTTCCATGTGGTGGCCCCGCAGTCTGCCCAATTTGGAGCAACACTCATGAGAAGCACTGGCCCGGGTTGTTGATTAAATCCTCGGGGTAGCTATTCCCTATGCAAATTATTATTAGGTGATAAGCAGATTAAAACCAAAGTTGGGTCCTGCCAGACAAGCCTTAACAATACACGATTTATCAAGGGGGTCCCCATAACAACCCCGACCGTGTTAGGAGCGATCAGTTATGGAATCAAACACCGGTAACCGAAACTAAGGCGACAACAACGGAACAAATCACCCGGCAAAAGGCTAGGCCTTCCGTCATTTACCAAGTATATAGGTGAATTAATTAAATAGCAGTTTAAACATAATGATATCAATATACTCATGTTATCACATGAGACAGCTGGCACCTGCAACTAGCAAAGCTACTCATTAGAGGTTTAGCAAGCCTACTTAGCCAAACAACATTTGCTAGGAGAGGGAGGTGTTTGGGGTTCATGGCAAAGACATGTGGAATTTATATCAAGTGGTAAGCAGCGAGGATGTAACGAAGGAAACGTGATTCTAAGCATAGCAAAGCTAGATACGATATCAAGGTCACGGTCTTCAACTTGGAACTGCTCTTGATCTTCCTGCACGTACTCTCCAGAATCCACGTACTCGTTCTTCAATCCCGATGCTACCCAAGATAAGATAACAGCCAATGAACACCAACGCAACATAATGCAACAAGCAATATGATGCATGTGTGAAGAAGGAAGCATGCATCACTATTTTAGTCACTTTCATATGCATTAGTTGAGTTAATTGAATTCTGGACAGAACCTCATATTAAGTTATCTTGACATGCATGAATATGGCATGAACATGTGCATCACGAGAAAACGATGCAAAACATATAAAGAACGTAGAGAACGGAGTTACGGATCAACCGAAAACTACAAAACAAGTTATGGAGACCTACGGTTTAAATCAGCCACAAAAACAGTCCAATGGCACTCCCCTGATGTTACCAGGTTGCCACATGATCAAGCAACAAAATATAAGTGGGGTGGTGCATGGGAACACACCACACCATCAACAATGCCCACACAAGCTTCAAATCACCGTAAACATACAATCCATTTTCAACAACAACATAGTAGTTTGTTTACAAAATTTAAAGTAGCTACAATCATCTAAAAGATTCAAACAAGACATGAGGCAAAAGCCATCCAAAATCTCTACAACCCTGAACAAGAAGTTAATACAAAGGAGTCACCATGAGCAGATCTATGGACACAAACTTAGACAAAATATCACACATTCTGGGTCTTAGTAAAAATCACAGATTTTCACCAGCTGCTTATGCTCTGAAGCATTTTGGCAGCCTCCAAAATGATACCTACAAGAAGTGCATAAGCATGAAATTTAACAGGGAGCTAGACAAACATAAAAGCTCACAAACTTTAGTTTGTTGCATGGGCTGATTCCCAACGCAGGAGCTAATTCATCGAAGACAACAGGGGAAGAAAATAACATCAGATTCCCAGACTTAGTGAAAATCACAAGGTTTCACAAATCTGTCAGTTTCAGCCAAGTGTCCACTTTGACAAGGCACAGTAGGTGCATATAAATTTCTAAGAGTAAAACAAAGACTCCATGCTATAGAGGGTTTCACCCACTACCAGTACATCAAGGATTCATCCTCAAAGGGTCAAGGCAACACCTAATACAAAGCACTAAACATGGCATCATGACAGAAAATAACATGTTCTATGAAGTGCTCCAAAGTGAAATATGATTGCACCAATGGATTCCTGGGACAATTCTACCCCAAATCCATATGTCATACATGGGTACTTGCATGTAAAAACATTGCACAAAGCTAGCTCGAAAATATCATCAAGAATCACATGAGCTACAATTGTCTATTAGTCACATGTAAAAGTTGTCCTATGCATGACCTACGCATGCATTTGCACTAGGACAAGATCACCCTAACTAGGCATAGCATCCAAACACAATAACCACAAGTAGGGATGTGTTCAACCACACACCCCCATGATCACACACACACACATGAGCACATGAGCACACACACACATGCACACCAACCTACACCTACACACACACATAGAAGAATCACCCACTACATGTGGAGATGCACACTTTCATGTGTTTGTGCATACTTGCACAAGTGTGTGTGTAACACATACACAGATACACACACATCTCCAACATGCACACACAACCTCATGCACACATACACACTTAGACACCCACACTACAATCTCCTAAGCATTAAGAAAAATACCAAACAACAACCCTGGCAGGTTTTTTTAAAAGAAAACAAAATGCACAAGGAAAAAGAAATTAAAACAGTAAAAGGAAAAAAGGGGGAGATGCTGGGATCAAACGCAGGACCTCCCTGGTGCAACAACACACCATCACCACTGGGCTAGGCGCGGGCGTGTGCTCTGTAACAGGGAGCAACCCAGATTTACTAGCCTAACGTGATGCCGAAAGCTAATGGAAAAACAAAAGGGGCCGCGCGTGGGATTCAAACTCCCGACCTGATGGTTCTGCGCACGGGCCTAAACCAGTCTACCTGGTGCTGTGCTACTGACCGAGAGGGTAACCCACACCAGGTAAGCACGAAAAGGCAGGGCCTTGCTCTGCTTTCCCAGAGAGGCGCCGGTGATGAAGTTCACCGGTGCACAAGCACGCCGGCAGCACGCTACACGCGGAGAGGGGAAGAGAGGGAAGCTGCGCCTCACCTAGGGTGCAAAATAGAGGGAGCTCGTGCGTGGAGTGGTATATGAGCTCGATGATGAGGCACAGAAGGAGACTGCCGGAGTGGAGGAAGAAGGTGTCGTCGGTGCCGTCGACGTAGCCGCTCCCGTCGCGTGATCTCTTTGGGAATGGAACTCCCGCAACCTCCGCTTGCTCCTGGTCCGGTCGGGGAAGAATACGAGGCGTAGATCCACCGGCGACGACCTCAACAGGAGCCCGCCATGGCGATGGAGAGCTCGGGAGCGCCCCTGACGGCGCTAGGGAGAGAGAGGAGGGGGGAAATGGAGCTAGGGTTGCGAGGAGGAGCGTCTAGCTGCTTAAATGCCTTGGAATGCGTGCTTGGAGCCGCTGGATCGGAGAGGGAAATTGATCGGTGGTGGTGGTGGAGTCGTATAGTGGTGGCGACAGCGAGAAGGAAGAAGGAGAGAGCTGCGGGCCGCGTGTGAGAGGAGGGAGGTGAGGCGGCCGAGGAAAGAAAAGAGGGAGCCGGCCCACTGCTTATCCAGCGCCCGGCTAAGAGAGGAAAAGGGAGGTTTTTCCCTTTTTAAAATACACAAAACACAAACTTAAATGCCCACTGCCACACAGGGTTTGAAAAAGAAAATTAAAAAAACATAGGGCATAAGGGAATTATGCCCTATTTAACAATAATATAACTCAGATTTTTAGAGCAATTAAATTATACACCAAAACAGGAATTTAATAATGATGTTTTAATAAATACCACATGTTCCAAAGTGCTATTCCATAATGAGAGTTACCCCTCAATCACAATTAATCTCCTCTAATTAACTAACAATTTTAAAACAGGTTTAATCAAAGTTAATTCATAAGTTCAATTATTAATGGAGAAGGGGTTTTTGAAACCTTGTTTGAAACACCACTCTTTCGAAAACACCACAACATCAACACAAGCACACTAGCATTCATAATCACATTGGCACTCATGATGATCAAGCAACATCAACACAATGGGATTGCCATGAATGCAATGAATGCCATGATGCAAGATGAAGACACAAAATGAAGCCACATGAAATGATAAATCTTATGACATCCACAACATGGTTCTCGAAAATAGGAAAGGTCCAAATATGGCAAGGATTACATCTGGGGTGTTACAATTGTCCCCTTTTGTCATTAGGATATAGAGTATCGCAAGACTGAACTCACTACAACAGACCAGTTTCACTGATGATAAATCAATCTAGTTGGAAAAACCAAACAGATAGATTGGAGAAAAATACAAAGCTATGATAATCGTGCATAATAGAATTCAGAAAAGACTCAATTACTTTTATTGAATTATCTGATCATACACCCATAATCCATCACATCCTAACAAACACACCGCAAAAGAGTATTACATCGAATACATGTCCATGGAAATCGCGACAAACATTGTATTAAATATAAAAGAGAGAAAAAGGCATCTAGGGACTACCTATGGACGTGTAGGTCTGTGGTGGAATACTCACACATCATCGTGGATGCAGCAAGGTTGATGTAGATGGCCTCCGTGATTGATGGCCCCACTGGTGGGGCGCAGAAAAGGTCTCCAGATGGGATCACGGCAAAACAGAAACTTGGAGTGGTGAAAAAAGTGTTCCGGGTGGCTCTCTGTTGGTTTCCCGTTTTTAGAGAATTTATGGAGGTGGAATTAGGTCACATGGAGCCACGAGGGTCCCACAAGGCATGAGGGTGCGCCAACCCCCCTCGGCGTGCCCTATTGCCTTGTCGTCTCCTCGTGTGCTCTCTCATCTCCTTCTGAAGCTTACAAAGTCTCTTTTTATCCAGAAAAATCATGAAAAAGTTTCGTAGCGTTTGGACTTCGTTTGGTACTCATTTCCTGGAAAACCAAAAACAAGTAGAAAACAACAACTGGCACTAGGCACTTGGTTAATAGGTTAGTTCCCAAAAATGATATAAAATGGCATATTATTGCATATAAAGTATCCAAGATTGATAATATAATAGCATGGAACAATAAAACATTATCGATACGTTCGAGACGTATCAACGGGCATATAGGGAGCCGGATTTGCCAAGTCCGGCTGTAGATGCTCTAAGACTAGAATGTGGGTTTTCACCCTAGAGTGGTACTATAACAACCAACTTGATAGTTGTTCCACCCACTATGACGTCTCCAACGTGGACCCCTACAACACATGTGGTATCCATTCGCGGACAGTGATATACAAACGAGTCATCGAACCATGAATGCATACATTTCAAATGAGATTTGAATAAACTGGATACTTTTTATTAAAACCAAACTAAAATCATTACATTTCTGACATATTTCAACTATAAAAAAGCGTATGAGACTTTTTTTTTACCTAGTGTAAACGATTGTCAATCGTGGCAGCCTTCGTGTCCCATGACGTGCTTCCCCGTGCCCGTCAAGCTCACTCGTCGTGAGCCCCTAGAAGTGAAGTTGTGGAAGGGGGCGAATAATACATGGGTTGTGAACATCCTAGGACCCATGCCATCGCGGTGTCCCATGTCCTACTATTTCTCGTTAGTGCCCATCACGTCGATGACACCGGACATGGACAAGTCCGCCTCGTGGTTGATGCAGCGGGCAGCGAACCACAGTGAGGGCACAATCGACATGGAGCTGGTGACGTCCGGAGTTGCATGTGCCTCCTCTTCATCTGCCTTTGCAAAGATCTACGCAAACGAGGTCTCTCTATGCCTGCAGAACGTGTAGCCGCCAATGCTCCCGACGGATGTAGATGGAACTATGCATGTACTGGTACAACGCTCGCTGCTCATCCAGGAAGCCCAGATCCTCCACGAACATGGTCACGACGACATTACTATTCTCGTGTTCGCTCACGATTTTCCCCTCCATGAGACGATGCTCATCGAGGAGCCGAATATTGTTGTGATGCTCCTCCTATGCCCGTCAGAATGCCAACACAAGCAGGACTGGTTGCTCTTCCACCATGATGGCGTTGAAGTGCGCCTTCGTGGGTGGGGCGCCGACTCATCGTTGAACGCATCCTTCATTGTTTAGTCCTTGTCGCTGACCATCGGTGAGCTCGCTGGTAATCCAACCTATGTATTTCACGCACGACAAGCTTGCTAGCAAGCCGCAATCTCAGCCAACTACTTCTTCTGCTCCATCGAAGGACTCTCTCACATCTCTCTAGAGCTCGCGTACGTGTTGTGGTGTTGGTCGTATCGGGTGAGGATGAGCCATTTAAATAGTGAGTGTTGGACAGACCAAGCAGTTAGCAGTGTTAAATGCCGGTGTTGGAGTAGGTTTCTCGACCGCCCCTAGGTGGATGGATGAGAGCCAGTTTGAATGTGGTATATAGTCATCTTGTCCGGTTCGGTCACACGTCTCCGGCGTTGGAATAGGCGCGGAGACTAGGTGACGCTCTCTCCGAGTGCATCGATTCAATATCGTCTCCAGTGAGAGGTCGTGTCCGCTCTAGTCTGGCATGAATACAATGTTGGCGCTCTAGACCGACAGGAATGTGCGGTAACTGTTCGCACGGGAGAGGGTGTGGGCGTGAGAGAGGTTTTTGGATGGATTCGAGGTGGGCGCGTTCGGATGCCCGTAAAGCCCCCCTGCGTTGTTTGCCTTTTTTTGAGGTATAATGGACGTTTGGTACAGTTCGCGGACTGATGGAGTGCCATGTTGGATGACAAACTGCATTGGGAGAACTAATTGCAGACATAGGCAGGCATTTTGAGGGTGCGTGTTGGAGATGCCCTTACTTTTAAAGATTCTGTTGTGATGGCCTCAATAAGTAACCATCTAAGCCCCTCAAGAACAAATCAACCAAAATTATATAAAGAAGTAAACAATATTGTTTATATTCGCCTGTTATTATTTACTACTAGCTGATTGTATGCGCGTTATAACGGGCATGTACATATGCTAGTGGCTCAACACTAACTATATTCAACACATACCTTACACCCATCATATTCTAGATTTTGGTATGATTAAATTTGATTTGAGTATGGATAGGGGGATGGAAGGCAAGTTTTTATTTAGTTCCAGTTCTCGTAAAATTTGGTTCGATTTGGGTATGCTTAGGGGAAGTAAAGAAAAGTTGTGATTTTGGTAGGATATTTTAGATGATTTGATTTGATTGAGTTAATGGAGGACATGGTCTTTCAAAAGTTTTGATTTGGTTTAGATATTCCAAGTTACTCTATCTATGTTACTCCATTTGTTCCTAAATATAAGTCTTTTTAGAGATTTCACTTCAAACTACATACGGAGCAAAATGTGTTAATCTATACTCCAAAGTATGTCTATATACATCCATATGTAGTTTGTAGTGAAATATTTAAAAAATACCTATATATTTAGGAATGGAGGGAGTAGTTTTATTTTGTGCGACATTAGTTGAGAGTACCATAAAAATCAAGAGAAATTCAAGAAAGGAGGGGTACAAGGGGAGGAAAAAACCAAGGGAGGAAAAGACAATGGAACCAAGTTGATGTAGGGTAGAACCCGAGGTGGCTTAATCTTTCACAACTTGGAGGGGAATAAGGGGAACACTCAAATCAAAGGGGGAAGTCACTCGAGACAAGTCCAACCACATCCACTAGATAAGCATACACAAGAGATCCACAAGGGTACAAATCCAATGATGGGAAACAAGCACTAGGTAAAGTTCAACTCAAATCTAAGTGGAAGTGAGGTCTTGAGGGTAGGTAATCTTGTCCAATCCACAAGATAAAGATGTCTTGGAAATCCCTTGGGATTCTTCTTCAAAGGAGGTCTTGATCACCAATGGAGAGAGGTAGATGAACAAAGCTCCTTCTAGTTTATTATATATGCTTTGGCAACCCTAGTTCGTCCAAGAGGCGAGGTATTTATAATCTAAGGGTGAGAGAGGGATACATGGGCCTAAACCCGAGTGGTTGCGAGCATGTAGTACCAGATGTCTAGTGTCTTGCGGGGTACTGTACATCCAGTAAACATGAGATGTCCATATGTTCTTCTCTAGATAGGTGGCACTGGATTTTTAATAAGAACTGAATGTTCGGTCGCTCGAACGATCTCGAATGTTTGGTGTTCACTTGGCATTTGGTAACTAAAGGACTATCTTCGATGAATTTTCCAAGCGACTTGTTCATGCGATGCACCGAATGTTCGATGGATCCACCAGATGTTAGGTGGTTGTAGCTCGTCCACCGCTCCATCTCTTGTTCCTTCGAGTTGCTTCCATGTCAGTTTTTTCTTTGCTCCATGCTTCTTCATGGCGATTTTCCTGGTATCTAAGTACATGTATAATCTCTATCTTAGGTAGAAACCATGTCTCACATATGGGAAATGGAGATTTACTAATAACCCACAAGTATATGGGATCACATCAGATTTTGAGGGTAGAGTATTCAACCCAAATTTATTGATTTGACACAAGGAGAGCCAAAGAATATTTGTAAGTATTAGTAGTTGGGTTGTCAATTCAACCACACCGCGCGACTAAATATCTACAATAAAGTGATCATTAGCACACTAGTATGATAGTTTGATAGCAATAGTAACAGTAGCGGCAACAATAGAAGATTTGTAGCAATTGTAACAGTAGAAGCAACAACAGTAACTTAGAAAATCTCAATATGTGAAAAGCTCGTAGGCATTGGATCGGTGATAACGTCAGATAATGTTCATCATGTAACTGTCATAACCTAGGGCAACACAAAACTAGCTCCAATTCATCAATATAATGTATGCATGTATTTTGTATATAGTCATACATGCTTATGGAAATGAACTTGCATGACATATTTTGCCTACCCTCCCGTGGCGACGGGGTCCATAAGGAAATTAAGAGAAATTAAGGCCTCCTTTTAATAGCGAACCAAAACAAAGCATTAACACATTGTGAATACATGAACTCCTCAAACTACGGTCATGATCGGAAAGAATCCCAATTATTGTCACCTTGGGTATGCGGATCATAACACGTAATAGGTGCATATAACTTGCATGGTAGGATCTAGAACACAAATATATTGGTGAAAACATGAAAGGTTCAGATCTGAAATCATGGCACTCGGGCCCTAGTGACAAGCATTAAATATAGCAAAGTCATAGCAACATCAATCTCACAACATAGTGGATACTATAGGGATCAAGCCCTAACAAAACTAACTCGATTACATGATGAATATCATCCAACACATATCCGTCCAGCAAGCCTACAAAGAGATTACTCACTCCAGGCGGTGAGCATCATGAAATTGGTGATGGAGGATGGTTGGGATGACGATGACGGCGAATCGATTTCTTTGGAGCCGAGAACGGTTTCTAGATCTAGCCTCCCGATGAAGAACAGGAGGTGGAGGAGGCTCCGTATTATAAAACGTGATGAAACTTCATCTCCTATTTTTTCTTGGGAAATAGGAATTTATAGTATCTAGATTAGGGTAAGTGGAGCCTCAAGGGCCCCCTACCCACCAGGGCACGCGACAGGGGGATGGTGCGCCCTCGTGCCTAGCGGGCAGCTGGGGACCTGATAACTCACAAGTATAGGGGATCGCGACAATCTTCACAGGTAGTATTTCACCCTAATTTATTGATTCGACACAAGGGGAGCCAAAGAATATTTATTGTCCTTGACAGTTGAGTTGTCAAATTCAACCGCACATGGGATATCTCTGTGCAGCAAGGATTTAGTAGCACAACAAATGGTAGTAGTAACAGTAATAATGGTAGCAACAATTTTGGTAACATCGGTAATTGTAGCAATTGAATACAAGGTGACAACAGGAGCAAGATCTATGACACAACAAGATTCAGTATATGTAAAGCGTAGGCACGTGGATCGGTGAAGGATAATGATTTAGATGACATTGATCATGTAATAGTTACACACTAGGGCGACACTGACTTAGCTCCAATTCATCAATATAATGTAGGCATGTATTTAATATATAGTTATACGTGCTTGCGATAAGAACTTGCATGACATCTTTTGTCCTACCCTCCCATGGCAATGGGGACCTATTAGAAACTAATGAATGTTAAGGCCTCCTTTTAATAGAGAACCAAAACAAAGCATTAACACATGATGAATACATGAACTCCTCAAACTATGGCAATCATCGGAAATAATTCCAATTATTGTAACCTTGTGGTATGCGGATCATGACACGTAATAGGTAATTATAACTTGCAAGATAGGATCCAAATCACTCTTCTATTCATGAAAACATAATAGGTTTTGATATGTCTCCAATGTATCTATAATTTTTTATCGTTCCATGCTATTATGTTATCATTTTAGAACACTTTTTATGTACTTATCTACCAAATTATATTAGTTTTAGCACTAACCTATTGATGCAATGCCTAGTGCGAGTTGTTGTTTTCTGCACGTGTTTCCACTTTTCAGGCTTCAGTACCAAACGGAGTCCAATTGACCTGAAACTTTTGTGGATTTTTCTAGACAAAAACAAGACCGTGGAGCATGAGAAGGAGGCACGAGGGTGCACGAGGCCCCGACAAGCCACCAGGGCGCGCCCTGGGGGGCGTCCTGATGGCTTGTGGTCCCATTGTGGCTCTCCCAACTCCGTTCTGTAGCCTACAAATTCCCATCTACTCTAAAAACATTAAGGGAGGTCCAGAAACACTTTTTATGCCGCTGCAAGTCTGTGTTCCGATAGGAGGCCATCTTGAGCTCTCATCCGCCACTCTGCTGGAGGGCTTCGTCATCAACCTTTCTACCATGATGATGATGTGTGAGTAGTTCACCACAGACCTACGGGTCCATAGCCAGTACCTAGATGGCAATCTCTCTCTTTGATCTTCAATGTAATGATCATCACATCTTTGCTTTGATCCATATGATGTAACTCTTTTGTGCGGTGCGTTTGTTGGGATCCGATGAATGGTGAGTTCATGTTCGGATTATTCATGATAAATATTTGAGTCTCCTCTGATATATAATATTATTCTTATGTGCATGATTATGATAGCTTCGTAGTTCTCTCCGATCTATTGAAATAGTTTGGCCAACTTGACTGATATTCCTTTGGTGAGAGCGGTGTGTTGTACTAGGTTCGACCTAGGGAGTTTGTATACCTCAGTGACAGAAGCGGACAAGTTGCATCTTTGTGTTGCTTATAATAATGGTAAAACGATGGTTTTTATTCATATTGGTTGAGTTTACTTTGTCTATATCATGTCATCTTACTCCAAGCATTACTTGGTTCATTAGGAACTTAATACGTAGAGAGGCAAGCATAGAAGTGTTCTAAGAAGTGAAGTAATAGAAATAGGTGTAGGCAGGAGTCGGCCTATTTGTTTATGGACGCGATGCCTATATTTACATGATCATTGTCGTGAAAATCGCATAACTATCTGCTCTTCTATCAGTTGCCCAACAATGATTTGTTTACCCACCGTGTGTTATTTTCATGAGCTATGCCATTAGGGAAAACTATGGCCCCGGGGTCTATTCACAAAATATTGCTAAAAGCTCCAATACTTTGCTGCCATTTATTTTATTTTCTTTTATTTTGCATTTCAAAATTATCAACACACCTCATTTACTTGCAAATAACAAGACCAAGGGGATTGACAACCCTCTTGCCCGCGTTGGGTGCAAGATGTTTGTTCTTTTGTGTGCAGCCACTGAAGATGGTTGTGGTTAATATTCCTATTGCTTCGATAAACCTTGGTTTCATAACTGAGGGGAATACTTACCCTCATTATGCTGCGATAATCCATTCCTCTTCATGGAAAATCCAATACATATCACAAGTATCAGGAAGGATTTCTGGCACCGTTGCCGGGAATATCATCACCAACTATCAAGTAACTTTGCATAAAATCTCATTCACTTATTCATATTTTTATTTTCCGGTATATTAAGTTTATCTCATAAAAAAATAAAAAATACAATAATATTTGTCTTTGCTTGCTTAGCTTGTCACTAGATTGCATCTTCGCCCTCTAGTTTGCTTATTACACTTGTCACTTTGCTGACGTAGTCACCATGTCTCAAGATACTACTAAGTTGTGTGACTTTTCAAATACTAATAATAATTATTTTATTAGTACTCCTATACCACCCGCCACTAGTGCGTATTCTTTTGATATTAATGTTTCATTGCTAAATCTTGTCATGAAAGATCAATTTTCGGGAAGTCCTAATGAGGATCCCGCTTCACATCTCAATACTTTTGTGGAACTTTGTGATATGCAAAATAAAAAGGCCCTATACAATGATAT
The DNA here is from genome assembly GCF_904849725.1 of Hordeum vulgare subsp. vulgare. Classification (NCBI taxonomy): domain Eukaryota; kingdom Viridiplantae; phylum Streptophyta; class Magnoliopsida; order Poales; family Poaceae; genus Hordeum; species Hordeum vulgare. The sequence goes on along the minus strand of NC_058523.1, from coordinate 191,591,067 downwards.
TGTGAAATTAAAATTATTTTCTTTTTTTCTTAGATATAAAGCAAAATCTTGATTTTCATCTTTGGCACGTAATAATATTGGATCATGGGATAAGTGTAAAGATGCTTTCAATGCCAAGTATTTTCCACCTGCTAAGATCATGTCCCTACAAAAAATCAAATAATGAATTTTAAACAGCAAGAACATGAACATATTTCTCAAGCTTGGGATATAATGAGATTTATGATAAGGAATTGTCCTACGCATGGTTTAAACTTATGGATGATTATTAAAAAATTCTATGCGGGGCTAAACTTTACATCTAGAAATCTTCTAGATTCTCCTGCAGATGGTACCTTCATGGAGGCGACCCTAGGAGAGGCCATCAAAATTTTGGACAACATCATGGTCAATTATTCTCAATGGCATAACGAACGAGCTCCAATTGGTAAGAAGGTAATTTCTGTTGAGGAAATCGCTACTTTGAGTGAAAAACCGGATGCTGTTATGAATTTGGTCGCTAATAAAAATACTCATGTTGATCCCAATGATATGCCTTTGTCTACCTTGATTTAAAAAAATAATGATGCTATTGATGTGAACTTTGTCTCTCAAAATAATTATAAAAATAATGCTTATAGAGGTAATTTCAATCCTAGGCCGTATCCGAGTAATTCTTCCAACAACTATGGAAATTCTTATGGCAATTCCTATGGAAATCCTTCTACAAATTCTGATAGGATACCTGATACGTCCATTTTGCATCATGTTTTCATGTTGATGTTTATCGCTTCTTGGGCTGTTATTTCACTTCACGGTACAATTCTTATGCCTTTTCTCTCTTATTTTGCAAGGTTTACATGAAGAGGGAGAATGCCGACAACTGGAATTCTGGCCTGAAAGTGGAGCAAAGTTGAGACACCTATTCTGTGCAACTCCAAATGCCGTCAAAATCAACGAGGATTTTTTTCCCGATTTATCAAAAATACTGGGCCGAAGAAGTGCCAGAGGGGGCGTGCAGGTGGCCACAAGCCTGCACGACGCGGCCACCCCCCAGGCCGCGCCATGATGGCTTATGGGCAGCCTGCAGGCCCACTTGCCCCCTCTTTTGCTATATGAAGAGTTTCGTCAAGGAAAAAAAATATCAAGGAGGAGCTTTTTCGTGGATTCGCCGCCGCCACGAGGCGGAACTTGAGCAGAACCAATCTAGGGCTTCGGAAGGACGATCCTGCCGGGGAAACTTCCCTCCCAGAGGGGGAAATCGCCGCCATCGTCAGCACCAACACTCCTCTCATCGGAGGGGACTCGTCACCATCAACATCTTCATCAGCACCATCTCATCTCCAAACCCTAGTTCATCACTTGTAACCAATCTCCGTCTCGCGACTCCGATTGGTACTTGTAAGGTTGCTAGTAGTGTTGATTACTCTTTGTAGTTGATGCTAGTTGGATTACTTGGTGGAAGAGTTTATGTTCAGATCCTTGATGCTACTCATTACCTCTCTGGTCATGAATATGATTATGCTTTGTGAGTAGTTACTTTTGTTCCTGAGGACATGGGATAAGTCATGCCAATAGTAGTCATGTGAATTTGGTATTCGTTCGGTAATTTGATATGTTGTATGTTGTTTTTCCTCTAGTGGTGTTATGTGAACGTCGACTATATAACACTTCACCATTATTTGGGCCTAGAGGAAGGCATTGGGAAGTAGTAAGTACATGATGGGTTGCTAGAGTGACAGAAGCTTAAACCCTAGTTTATGCGTTGCTTCGTAAGGGGCTGATTTGGATCCACTAGTTTAATGCTATGGTTAGACTTTGTCTTATTTCTTCTTTCGTAGTTGCGGATGCTTGCGAGAGGGGTTAATCATAAGTGGGATGCTTGTCCAAGTAATGGCAGTACCCAAGCGCCGGTCCACCCACATATGAAACTATCAAAGTAACAAACGCGAATCATATGAACATGATGAAAACTAGCATGACAGAAATTCCCGTGTGTCCTCGGGAGCGTTTTTCCTCCTATAAGACTTTGTCCAGGCTTGTCCCTTGCTACAAAAGGGATTGGGCCACTTTGGTGCACCGTTGCTACTTTTGTTACTTGTTGCTTGCTACGAATCATCTCACCACACAATCACTTGTTACCGACAATTTCAGTGCCTGCAGATTTTATCTTGCTGAAAACCACTTGTAAGATCCTTCTGCTCCTCGTTGGGTTCGACACTCTTACTTATCGAAAGGACTATGATTGATCCCCTATACTTGTGGGTCATCAAGACTCTTTTCTGGCGCCATTGCCGGGGAGTGAAACGCCTTTGGTAAGTGGAACTTGGTAATGAAACATTCATATAGTGTGCTGAAATTTATTGTCACTTGTCACTATGGATACTAATCCTTTGAGGGGCTTGTTTGGGGTATCTTCACCTCGAACAGAAGCAGAAAGAGTTTCTCCTCAACCTGCTGCACCTACTGAAAATATTTGCTTTGAATTTCCTTCGGGTATGCTTGAGAAACTGCTGGCTAATCCTTTTACAGGAGATGGAACATCACATCCAGACTTGCATATGATCTATGTAGATGAAGTTTATGGTTTATTTAAGCTTGCAGGTGTGCCCGAGGATGAGGTCAAGAAGAAGGTCTTTCCTTTATCTTTGAAGGATAAGGCGTTGACATGGTATAGGCTATGTGATGATACTGGATCATGGGACTACAATCGGTTGAAATTGGAATTTCATCAAAAGTTTTATCCTATGCATTTAGTACATCGTGATCGGAATTATATTTATAATTTTTGGCTTCGTGACAGAGAAAGCATCGCTCAAGCTTGGGGGAGGCTTAAATCAATGTTATATTCATGCCCCAATCATGAGCTCTCGAGAGAAATTATCATTCAGAACTTCTGTGCTCGGCTTTCTCATGATGATCGCACCATGCTTGACACTTCTTGTACCAGTTGTTTTATGAAGAGAGATATTGACTTCAAATGGAATTTATTGGAGAGAATTAAATGCAATTCTGAAGATTGGGAGCTTGAAGAAGGTAAGGAGTCAGGTATGATTTCACGTTTGATTGCGTTAAATCCTTTGTTGAGACAAATACTTTTTGTGACTTTAGCGCTAAGTATGGACTTGACTCTGAGATAGTAGCTTCATTGTGTGAATCCTTTGCTGCTCATATTGATCTCCCCAAACAGAAGTGGTTTCAATATCATCCTCCTTTAGAAGTCAATGTAGTTAAACCCACTCCAGTTGAAGATAAAGTCATTGCCTATAATGATCATGTTGTTCCCAGTGCTTACATTGAGAAACCACCTTTCCGTGTTAGGATAAAGGATCATTCTGAAGCTTCAACTGTGATACGTAGATATTATATTAGAACACCTACAACCCCTGAGCAAATTAGAGTTGAACCTAGCATTGCTATTATCAAAGATCTTCCGTCCGACGATGTTGAGGGACATAATATTCACTTCTGTGAAGATGCTGCTAGAATTGCTAAACCTCATGTTAGAGACAAACATAGGCGTGTTGTTGGCATGCCTGTGGTTTCTGTTAAGATAGGAGATCATTGTTATCATGGTTTATGTGACGTGGGTGCTAGTGTTAGTGCAATACCTCAATCCTTATATGATGAAATCAAAGATGAGATTGCACCTATTGAGATAGAGCCTATAGATGTCACTATTCAGCTTGCCAATAGAGATACTATCTGCCTTGTGGGAATTGTTAGGGATGTTGAAGTCTTGTGTGGTAAAACGAAGTATCCTGCTGATTTCCTCGTTCTTGCTGCTGCACAAGATTGCTTTTGTCCCATCATATTTGGTAGACCTTTTCTTAATACCGTCAATGCTCATATTGACTGTGAAAAGCAAACTGTCACTGTTTGCTTTGAAGGTGTGTCACATGAGTTCAATTTCTCCAAGTTTGGTAGACAACCTCATGAAAAGGAGTTGCCTAGTAAGGATGAAACTATTGCCTTAGCTTCTATTGCCGTACCTCCTACTGATCCCTTAGAGCAATACTTTCTTGAGGATGAAAATGATATGCATATGGATGAAAGGGATGAGATAGATAAAGTTGTCTTAGAACAATATCCTATCCTTAAGAATAACATGCCTGTTGAACTGCCTGGGGATCCTCCCCCACCCAAGGGTGATCCTGTGTTCGAGCTTAAACAGTTGCCTGATACTCTTAAGTATGCCTATCTTGATGAAAAGGAGATATATCCTGTCATTATTAGTGCTAGCCTCTCAGAGCATGAAGAAAATAAGTTACTAAAAACTCTGAGGAAGCACCGTGCTGCTATTGGATATACTCTTGATGTTCTTAAGGGCATTAGTCCTACTCTATGCCAGCACAAAATTAAAACTGATCCTGACTTCAAACCAGTTGCTGATCATCAAAGGAGATTAAATCCTAAGATGAAAGAAGTAGTGAGAAAAGAAATACTAAAGCTCCTGGAAGCAGGTATCATTTATCCTGTTGCTCACAACGATTGGGTGAGTCCGGTGCATTGCGTCCCTAAGAAGGGAGGCATTAACATTGTCCCTAATGATAAGGATGAATTGATCCCACTGAGGTATATTACTGGCTATAGGATGGTGATCGATTTTAGGAAATTGAATAAGGCCACTAGGAAAGATCATTACCCATTGCCTTTTATCGACCAAATGCTAGAAAGGCTGTCCAAACACACAAACTTTTGCTTTCTAGACGGTTATTCTGGTTTCTCCCAAATACCAGTTGCACAATCTGATAAGGAGAAAACCACTTTCACCTGCCCTTTCGGTACCTTTGCTTATAGACGTATGCCTTTTGGCTTGTGTAATGCACCTGCCACCTTTCAAAGATGTATGATGGCTATATTCTCTGACTTTTGTGAAAAGATTGTTGAGGTTTTCATGGATGACTTCTCTGTTTACGGGTCTTCCTTTGATGACTGCCTCAGTAACCTTGATCGAGTCTTACAGAGATGTAAAGACACCAATCTTGTCTTAAATTGGGAGAAGTGCCACTTTATGGTTAATGAAGGCATTGTCTTAGGACATAAAATTTCTGAAAGAGGTATTGAAGTCGATAAGGCTAAGGTTGATGCAATCGAGAAAATGCCATACCCCACAGATATCAAAGGTATAAGAAGTTTCCTTGGTCATGCTGGTTTCTATAGAAGGTTCATTAAAGACTTCTCTAAGATTTCTAGGCCTCTTACCAATCTCTTGCAAAAGAATATTCCTTTTGTTTTTGACGATGATTGTGAGGAAGCCTTCGAAATACTTAAGAGGGCTTTGATAACCGCACCTATTGTTCAACCGCCTGATTGGAACTTGCCGTTTGAAATCATGTGTGATGCTAGTGATTATGCTGTTGGTGTTGTTCTAGGGCAAGGAGTCGATAAGAAGTTGAATGTTATTCACTACGCTAGTAAAACCCTAGACAGTGCCCAGAGAAACTATGCCACTACGGAGAAGGAATTTTTAGCAGTCGTGTTTGCATGTGAAAAGTTCAGGTCTTACATAGTTGATTCCAAAGTCACTATTCACACTGATCATGCTGCTATTAACTACCTCATGGAGAAGAAAGAGGCTAAACCTATACTTATAGATGGGTTCTCTTGCTACAAGAATTTCATTTGCACGTTGTCGACAGAAAGGGTGCTGATAACCCAGTAGCAGATAACTTTTCTAGGTTGGAGAACGTTCTTGATGACCCACCACCTATTGATGATAGCTTTCCCGATGAGCAATTGAATGTCATCAATGCTTCACGTAGTGCACCGTGGTATGCTGATTATGCAAACTATATCGTTGCCAAATATATACCACCTAGTTTCACGTACCAGCAAAAGAAGAAATTCTTCTTTGACTTGAGACATTACTTTTGGGATGATCCTCACCTTTATAAGGATGGAGTAGATGGTGTTATTAGACGTTGTGTACCTGAACACGAAGAGGGACAGATCCTACACAAGTGTCACTCCGAGGCCTACGGAGGACACCATGCGGGAGATAGAACTGCACACAAGGTATTGCAATCAGGTTTCTATTGGCCCACTCTCTTCAAGGATGCCCGTAAGTTTGTCTTGTCTTGTGACGAATGTCAAAGAATAGGTAATATTAGCAAACGTCAGGAAATGCCTATGAACTATTCACTTGTCATTGAACCATTTGATGTTTGGGGCTTTGATTATATGGGACCTTTTCCCAAATCCAACGGGTATACTCATATCCTAGTTGCTATTGATTATGTCACTAAGTGGGTAGAAGCTATCCCCACTAGTAGTGCTGATCACAACACTTCTATCAGGATGCTTAAAGAAGTTATTTTCCCTAGATTTGGAGTCCCTAGATATCTAATGACCGACGGTGGTTCACACTTCATTCATGGTGCTTTCCGTAAAACGCTTGCTAAGTATTATGTCAACCATAGAATTGCGTCTCCCTATCACCCTTAGTCCAGTGGTCAAGTAGAACTAAGCAATAGATAAATTAAACTAATTCTGCAAAAGACTGTCAACAGGTCTAGAAAGAATTGGTCTAAGAAGCTCGATGATGCACTGTGGGCTTATAGAACTGCCTATAAAAATCCCATGGGCATGTCTCCATACAAAATGGTGTACGGTAAAGCATGTCATTTACCTCTTGAGCTAGAGCATAAAGCTTATTGGGCAATCAAAGAGCTCAACTTTGATTTCAAACTTGCCGGTGAGAAGAGGTTATTTGACATTAGCTCGCTTGATGAGTGGAGAACTTGGGCATATGAGAATGCCAAGCTGTTCAAAGAGAAGGTTAAGAGGTGGCATGATAAGAGGATACAAAAGCGTGAGTTCAATGTAGGTGATTATGTCTTGCTATATAACTCTCGTTTAAGATTCTTTGCAGGCAAGCTTCTCTCTAAATGGGAAGGTCCCTATGTTGTTGAGGAAGTATATCGTTCCGGTGCTATCAAGATCAACAACACGGAAGATAATTGTCCAAGAGTCGAAAATGGGCAGAGAATCAAGCATTATATCTCAGGTACTCCCATAAATGTTGAAAGCAATATTATCAATACCATAACTCCGGAAGAATACCTAAGGGATATTTATCAGCCTGTTTCAAACTCCGAAAACGAAGAGGTATGTGATTCGGTAAGAAAACAGAGTCCAAAACTTTTCCAGTAGGGAATTTTCTCCGTTTTGGAATATTTGAAAAATACAAAAATTGGAAGTAGTCCGGAAAGTGCGCGAGGAGGCGACAAGCCTACACGGCGCGGGGCCACCCCCTGGCCGCGCCGTGAGGGCTTGTGGCCACCTCATGCGCCTCCCGGACTCCATTTTCGTGCGGGGTACTCCTTCTGGTCTGAAAAAAATCATTATATATGCTCCTATTTGGTCTGACCCCTGCATCACACAGATTTCCTCTGTTTTTCATTTCGAGCCTGTTTTTGTTGCAGATCTAGATCGCTATGACTTCCCCAAAAGCTCCGAAGGACAAGATCTTCGAGAAGGTCATCAATCCCTACCTCACGGGAGTGCTGCAACACCCTCAATATATTGAGATGCGTGAGGGGATGTTGCACATCCGTGATGTTGAGGGGCCTAAGAAGACCGGAAGCATGGAGACGAGGCTCGAAGCAATGGAGCAACAAGTCTTCAAGTGCCAAGGGCTGGTGGAGCGTGGACTCAACGCCAACCACATGATGATCACAGAGTTCACCAACAAGCATAGGATTGATGCCAATGACATTGGGAAGCATCTCTCCAGGCTCTATGACAGGATTGATCAACTCCATGCCCAGATCTATGACCTGCAGAACCGAAACTGTGAGTATGAGTATAGATTTAAATCAATACGGTTGGCTGCAGATTTGAGGATTCCGGAGACTCATTCATCTTTCCATGATGGAGCACCTATGCCTTGGAAGACGGAGGATCAAACTCATGTTGCAACAACTCCACCACCTTCACCACCAAAGGAAGACAACTGAGCATTGGTATGGGCAATACCCTTGGCTTGTGCCAAGCTTGGGGGAGTTGCCCCGGTACCGTATCACCATCACATCTTTTGCCTTTACCTTTGTTTTCGTTTTCCTTTTCAGTTTTCTCTTTATCTAGTAGATTAAAAGTCTTAGTGTTTTAGTCTTGAGTTTTGCTTTGTGTCACCCCCCTGATGTATTCGAGCTCGTGAGCCATATAATAAAGAGTATCTTAGTTGAAGGGTTTTGCCTCTTGCCATGATCAAAAGAGTGAGAATAGAACAAAAGCATGAAGGATCATGTAAGGATCTTATGGGAAGTGATGGCTTCATATGTAAAAAGAATGAGGATTGAAACTTGTTGAGGGTAGGAAAACGTAGACCTTGGTCGTGGTTGCAATTAATAGGAAGTGATAAAGAAGGAGAGGTTCACATATAAATACATCATCTCTGACACCATCTATGATTGTGAACACTCACCAAACTATTGCATGCCTAGAAGTAGATGTTGGACAAGGAAGACAGCATAATGAATTTTGTTTGCTTGGCTCCGAACAATGTTATGTGATTAGAGATCCCTTAGCATGTGACGATTGCTTCCAGCTCATATTAGCCAAGACTCCCGCACCAAGTAGAGATACTACTTGTGCATCCATAAACCTTCAACCCAGTTTTGCCATGAGTGTCCACCATACCTACCTATGGATTGAATAAGATCCCTCAAGTAAGTTTTCATAGGTGCAAGCAATAAAAATTTCTATCTAATATGTATGATATATTAGTGTGTGGAAAATAAGCTTTGTACGAACCTGTGATGAGGAAGACATAAAAGCGACAGACTGCATAATAAATTTCTTTATCACAAGGGGCAATATAAAGTGACATTCCTCCGCACTAAGAGGACACGCATCCAAACCTCAAAAGTGCATGACAACCTCTGCTTCCCTCTGCGAAGGGCCTATCTTGTACCTTTACTTTTTGTCCCTAAAAGAGTCATGGTGATCTTCACCAATTCCCTATCTCGCCTTTATCTTGGCTAACTCATATGCTTGGGAAAGATCTATATTCATATGTCAACTTGGACGTAAGTATTCATGAATTATTATTGTTGACATTACCCTTGAGGTAAGCAGTTGGGAGGCGAAACTATAAGCCCCTATCTTTCTTTGTGTCCAGCTGAAACATTGATCTCATGAGTACCACGTGAGTTGTAGGAATTGTAGAGAACGAAAGAATGATTGAGTATGTGGATTTGCTCTTATTTGACTCTTTCTGATGTTGTGATAAATTGCAATTGCTTCCATGACTAAAGGCTATCGGTTGTTACTTCTCGGTTAGGTTCTTGATCCATGCTTTACTTTGTGAAGGAATTGTCACTTTGGCATGAGAGATTATATGTTGGTATTGTTGTTCTGATCATGATCATGATGCATGCATGTTCGTATCTTGTTTTGTCGACACCTCTCTCCCTAAACATGTGGACATATTTATTGAGCTAGGCTTTCGCTTGAGGACAAGCGAGGTCTATGCTTGGGGGAGTTGATATGTCCATTTTGCATCATGTTTTCATGTTGATATTTATCGCTTCTTGTTCTGTTATTTCACTTCACGGTACAATTCTTATGCCTTTTCTCTCTTATTTTGCAAGGTTTACATGAAGAGGGAGAATGCCGGCAACTGGAATTCTGGCCTGAAAGTGGAGCAAAGTTGAGACACCTATTCTACGCAACTCCAAACGCCGTAAAACTCAACAAGGATTTTTTCCCGATTTATCAAAAATACTGGGCCGAAGAAGTGCCAGAGGGGGGCGTGCAGGTGGCCACAAGCCTGCACGACGTGGCTACCCCCAGGCCGTGTCATGAGGGCTTGTGGGCAGCCTGCAGGCCCACTTGCCCCCCTCTTTTGCTATATGAAGGGTTTCATCCAGGAAAAAATCAAGGAGGAGCATTTTCGTGGATTCGCCGCTGCCACGAGGCGGAACTTGAGCAGAATCAATCTAGAGCTCCGGCAGGACGATCCTGCCGGGGAAACTTCCCTCCCGGAGGGGGAAATCGTCGCCATCATCATCACCAACACTCCTCTCATCGGAGGGGACTCGTCACCATCAACATCTTCATCAACACCATCTCATCTCCAAACCCTAGTTCATCACTTGTAACCAATCTCCATCTCGCGACTCCGATTGGTACTTGTAAGGTTGCTAGTAGTGTTGATTACTCTTTGTAGTTGATGCTAGTTGGATTACTTGGTGGAAGAGTTTATGTTCCGATCCTTGATGCTACTCATTACCTCTCTGGTCATGAATATGATTATTCTTTGTGAGTAGTTACTTTTGTTCTTGAGGACATGGGATAAGTCATCCTAATAGTAGTCATGTGAATTTGGTATTCATTCGGTAATTTGGTATGTTGTATGTTGTTTTTCCTCTAGTGGTGTTATGTGAACATCGACTACATAACACTTCACCAATATTTGGGCGTAGAGGAAGGCATTGGGAAGTAGTAAGTAGATGATGGGTTGCTAGAGTGACAGAAGCTTAAACCCTAGTTTATGCGTTGCTTTGTAAGGGGCTGATTTGGATCCACTAGTTTAATGCTATGGTTAGACTTTGTCTTAATTCTTCTTTCGTAGTTGCGGATGCTTGCAAGAGGGGTTAATCATAAGTGGGATGCTTGTCCAAGTAAGGGCAGTACCCAAGCGCCGGTCCACTCACACATCAAACTATCAAAGTAACGAACGCGAATCATATGAACATGATGAAAACTAGCATGACAGAAATTCCCGTGTGTCCTCGGGAGCGTTTTTCCTTCTATAAGACTTTGTCCAGTCTTGTCCCTTGCTACAAAAGGGATTGTGCCACTTTTCTACACCGTTGCTACTTTTGTTACTTGTTGCTTGCTACGAATCATGTCACCACACAATCACTTGTTACCGACAATTTTAGTGCGTGCAGATTTTACCTTGCTGAAAACCACTTGTCAGATCCTTCTGCTCCTTGTTGGGTTCGACACTCTTTCTTATCGAAAGGACTACGATTGATCCCCTATACTTGTGGGTCATCAATACCCTCTGATCTTAGAACACAACTAAGGAATTCATTAATTCTCAAAAAGTTTTCAATACTATGGTAGTGGGAAAATTGCATATTGTCGATGCTTTGGCTAAGAATGTGGATAGAATTTCTCTTGATGTAGAGACTCTTAAAAGAAATTTTTTTCCTCCTAAGCATGATTTTAATGAGACTATTAAATCAATCCAAGTTTCAATCAATGAGTGTAAGGAGAGGACCACTAAATTGAGAGCTAAGCGAGAATTCCTAGAAAAGGCTCTTCCACCCGTGTTTTTACCGTAATCATGATAAAGACCTTAAAATGATTGGTACTTCTCCTTTGAATCTTTGTCTACTTCTTTGAATACTAATTATAAAGGGACTGGATATGAGTCAACTTTAGTTAGGAATCTTCCCGTTTGCTTGGAGGTTGGTGATTCTAATGATAAAATTGAAATAAGTGGGTTTAGAGAGGTCAAAACTTTAACAAGTGATGTGCCCACTATCTTTGATTACAAGGACTTTAATTATGATAATTTCTCTTTAGTACAATGTATTTCCTTGCTGCAATCCATTATTAGCTCACCCAATGCTTATGAACAAAATAAATCTTTCACTCAACATATAGTACAAGCTATGGTAAAAGCTTATGATGAGAAACTGGAGCTTGAAGTTTCTATTCCTACAAAGGTGCATGATGAGTGGGAACTTGATATCAAAATCAAGATAAATAAATAGGAATGCAATGCTTTGTGTGATCTTGGTGCAGTGTTTCAACTATACGTAAAGTTTTATGTGATTTGCCTGGTCTCATTAATATTGAAGAATGTTCTCTTAACTTGCATCTTGCGGATTCTACCATTAAGAAACCCTTAGGTAGAATTAATGATGTTCTTATCATTGTAAACAAAATATGTGCCTCTAGATTTTATTGTACTTGTTATCGATTGCAATCCCACTTGCCCCATTATACTTGGAAGACCTTTTCTACGAACTATAGGTGTAATCATTGATATGAAAGAGGGCAACATAAGGTTCCAATTCACATTACATAAAGGGACAAAACACTTCCCTAGAAATAGAATTAAACCACCTTATGAATCTATCATTAGTGCCACTTATAGATTCAATGTCAAGGATGACAACACTTGAAACTATGCAATATGCCTAGCTAGAGGTGTAAAACAATAGTGCTTGTTGGGAGGCAACCAAATAGTTATATTTAATTTTGTTTTATACTTTATGTTTGTGATGACATAATTGTTGATGCTTTAATTATTGTGTTTATATGTTTTAATTATTTTTTGTGCCAACTAAAACCCTTGGGATGATTTGCATGATGAGTAGAATTGATAGAGTGCAAAAACAGAAACTTTGACTCCAAGTGCAGAATTTCTATGATTTTACTGGAATGTATTTTTAAGTCGATTTTTTACACTGCCTGGATATAAAAATTATTCAGGTATTCGTAATTTTTAGTAACTTTTGGAGTTACATAATTATGGCAATTAAATATATTACTACACACTATACTGTTTTAAATAAATTATGTTTTTGCATGCATAGTTTCCTTATTTTGATTATGCTATGGATTATATCGGGGGGTATAAGCCATGGAGAAGTTAGAATACAATATCTTATGATAAAATAAAAGAATAATCAATTTACAACAGTACCTAAAAGTGTTTATTATGTTGCCTATACTAACGGATCTCACGAAGTTTTGTTGAGTCTTGTGTGGTTGAAGTTTTCAAGTTTTGGGTATTATCTCAATGGACAAAGGAATGAGAAGTAGCAAGATCCTAAGCTTGGGGATGCCCAAGGCAACCCAAGGTAATATTCTAGGAATACTCAAGCATCTAAGCTTGGGGATGCCCCAGGAAGGCATACCCTCGTTTGTCTCAATCCATCGGTATGTTACTTGGAGCTACATTTTTATTCATCACATGATATGAGTTTTGCTTTGTTGGTGCACTGAAGACTGGGGTCTCTAGTACCCCAAACTTGTGCGCGGGCACTGACAGCCCCTTTGGCGGCAAGGCACGATGAAGACTGGCAGGAGGATCAACCTCAAGACTCACCAAGGCCACACCCTTGGAGGGACAAGTCCAAACCACAAGGCCCCGACAAGCCCTCCTTGCTGGGAAGACATACAAGGCCCCGACAAGCTCTTCTTGCCGGGAAGACAGACCAGGCCCCGACAAGCCCTCATTGCTGGGAAGGCAGACTTGGACACTGGCGGGGCGCCAGCCCGACAAGCCCCCCTTCGCCCGGCAGGCGTTCCCTCCTGCCACTGTGCCACCGACTGCCACAGTGCCAGCGCATCCCTCATGCGCTAGCGCAACACCCAGGTGGCGAAACACCTGGGTACGTGTCGATATCCTCGTGATACAGGCCAGGAGATTGACGAAGCATTTACTGCCCATGACGCCGTAGTAGATGGATGACGGTGAACCTTGTTCACGTATAGCTCGTGAACCCACTGTTGAGCATTGTTGGTGACCCCTTTGCCTATACAAGGAGGCCCAAGGCTTAGTTCTAAGGGGTTAGATACTCTGTGCATTGGCTCGTAGACAATCACCATAGCAGGTAATCCTATAGTAAGCACCCAATGCAATACACAAAGCAGGAGTACGGTTTTACGCCCTAAGCGGCCCGAACCTGGGAAAAAACGACTCCCGATGCCGATTGCTAGCTCTATGCTCTTGGTGCAATCCTTCTCCCCGCCAAACGATCAGGGGATCCTTGGGGTTCCCATAGGTGCCGACTGAACCAGCTGCGACATGCTTGGAGCGTCATTTGCTTTTGTTTAATTTTACTTCCAGTTTGACACAATCATTGTTTGCTGGACACACCTCTTTGATAGAGAGACACCATCATCATTATTTGTTGGAATACTCTATGTGCTTCACTTATATCTTTTGAGCTTAGCAGTTTCTCTAGTACTTCACTTATATCTTTTTGAGCACGGTGTCATGTAGATTTTATAGAAATAATTTTCTATAATTCCTCACTTATATTTGTTTGAGAGTTAATAAATAGTGACGGTAATTTTCATGGTCCATAAGACCAGATCAAAAATAATGAATGTTGACTGAGTGATAATTAAAACCATCATGTAGCACATATAGAGAAATTGGGGTTAATGTTATTGATGTGGTGATATGAAAGGGTGTGAGTGCATAATCACTAATTCATAGAGGTGTTGATATTAATAGATGCTAAAACTTCTTGAGCATGTGAAAAATTAGAAGGGCATGGTGATGATGTGTGAGCATTTCTATTATTTGTTGAAAACCTAGTGTTATTTCGAGTCGGAGTCGCGCGATGGTTAATTCCTACCAAGCCTCTCCCTCGGGGCCTGCGAGTAGTACTTTGATTTGTGATAATACTAATAAAACTTCAAAATAACTATACGTGTTCTTTATGAGTAATGTGATAACATGGATATACACAATCTCACCTCCTCATATTTGCTAGCCTCTCGAGTTCCGCGCATAGCCCATTCTCACCACAAGGATTGTTGCAACTTTCACTGGTGCATCCAAACCCCGTGACATGATACGCTTTGTTGCACATAAGCCTTATTATATCCTCCTCAAAACAGCCACCATAACTGCATATTATGGCATTTTCATAGCCATTCCGAGAAATATTGCCATGCACATTCCATCGTCACTTCACATGACTAGTTCGTTCAAAATCATATTGGTTTGCATGATCATATAGAGCCGACATAGTATTTGTGGAAAAACCACCATTCATAATAGCATTTGTGGCAAAGCCACCAATTATCATATGTTGAATACATATCATGCTAGATCATTGCACATCTTGGTACACTGCGAGAGGCATTCATATTTGAGTCATGTTGCTTCATAGTTCATCATAGTGAGTTATCCATGAGTTGTAAGTAAATAAAAGTGTGATGATCATCATTATTATAGCATTTTACCACTGAGTAAATAAATACGAGGGAGGCCTAATGACCCCACCATATATAAAAAATTAATGACAAAAAAAGAGAGAAGGGAGTTTGCTACTATCCTTTACCACACTTGTGCCTGAAAGTGGCACCATGTTCATCATATAGAGAGTCTCATGTTATACCATTCATATGACAGTGGGAATCAAAAAATATAAACTTGGCTTGTATATTCCAATGACGGGCTTCCTCGAATGCTCGAGGTATTCATGAGCAAGCAAATTGGATGCACACCCCACCTTGATTTAGTGGAGCTTTCATACACTTATAGCTCTAGTGCATCATTTGCATGGCAATCCCTACTCCCCGTGTCAATATCTATCGATGGGCATCTCCATAGCCCATTGGTACACCTAGTTGATACGAGACTATCTTCTCCTATTTCAGCCCCTTTAAAACCTACCATCTTATTCTATTCCACATTTATGCTATGTCCAATGGTTCACACTCATGTATTGCGTGAATAATAAAAAGTTGATGCATATTGAAAAGGTATGATCCAATTCCTAACTTGGGAACCATGGTCTTTGACATTTGTAGTTATGTGGTGAAGATGGAGCCATTCCTTGCTAATATAATAAAGATGGATAAGGGTGAAACAATCTATGAGGATCGTACACTTTGAAAAATTAATTGTTTTGCTGCTTATACTTATAAATATTGATGTGTTAATATTTTTTAATTCATCATTTCTTAATGAGCATACATGCATAAGATTACATCATGGATAGCATGTCACATAAAAAAATTCTATTTTTATCATTTACCTACTCGAGGACGAGCAGGAATTAAGCTTGGGGATGCTTGATATGTCTCCAACGTATCTATAATTTTTGATAGTTCCATGCTATTATGTTATCATTTTAGAACATTTTATGTACTTATCTACCAATTTATATTATTTCTGAGCACTAACCTATTGACCTAGTGCCCAGTGCTAGTTGTTGTTTTCTCCTTGTGTTTCCACTTTTCAGATTTCATTACCAAACAAAGTCCAACTGACCTGAATTTTTTTGTGAATATTTTCTAGACAAAAACAAGATCGCGGAGCATCGGAAGGACGTAGGAGGGTGCATGAGGCCCCCACAAGCCAACAGGGCGCAACCTGGGGGCATGCCCTGATGGCTGTTTGCCCCCTCGTGGCTCTCTCGACACCATTCTCTTGTCTGTAAATTCCCATATACCCTAAAAACATCAAGGGAGGTCCTAAAACACTTTTTACGCTGCAGCAAGTCTGTGTTCCGGCGGGAGGCCATCAAGAGCTCTATTTTGGCACTCTGTCGGAGGGGGAATTAATCATGGAGGGCTTCTTCATCAATCTTGTTGCCCTCATGATGATGTGTAAGTAGTTCACCATAGACCTACGGGTCCATAGCTAGTACCTAGATGTCAATCTCTCTCTTTGATCTTCAATGCAATGATCATCGCATGTTCGCTTTGATCCATATGATGTAACCCTTTTGTACGGTGCGTTTGTTGGGATCCGATGAGTTGTGCGTTTATGTTCAGATTATAAATGATAAATATTTGAGTGTCCTCTGATATATAATATTATTCTTATGTGGATGATTATGATAGCTTCATAATTATCTCTGACCTATTGGAATAGTTTGACCAACTTGACTGATATTTCTTCGGCGGGAGAGGTCATTGTAGTAGGTTCAACCTGGCGAGTTTCTATATCCCCCTGACAGAATAGAACAAGTTGCGTCTTTCTGTTGCTGCTATTAAGGTTAAAATACTGGGTTTTATTCATATTGGTTGAGTTTACTTTGTCTACATCATGTCATCTCACTCCAAGCATTACTTCGTTCATCATAAACTTAGTACTTTGAGAGGCAAGCATAGAAGCGCTCTTGAAGTGAAGTAATAGTAATAGGTGCAGGCAAGAGTCGACCTATTTATTTATGGACGTGATTCCTATATTCACATGATCATTGTTGTGAAAATCGCATAACTATATGCTCTTCTATGAGTTGTCCAACAGTAATTTCTTTACCCACCGCGTGGTATTTTCATGAGAGATGCCATTAAGGAAAACTATGGCCCCGGGGTCTATTGACATCATATTGCTAAAAACTCTAATACCTTGCTGCCATTTATTTTATTTTATTTTATTTTGCATTTTACAATTTTCTACACACCTGATTTGCTTGCAAATAACGGACCAAGTGGATTGACAACCCTCTTGCCCACGTTGGGTGCAAGCTGTTTGTTGTTTTGTGTGCCGCTGAAGACGTTGTGATTCATATTCCTATTGGTTCGATAAACCATGGTTTCATAGTTGAGGGTAATAGTTACCCGCATTATGATGTGATAACCCGTTCCTCTTCATGAAAAACCCAATGCGGATCACAAGTATCAGGTTCACATCTGAAATCATGACACTCGGGACCTAGTGACAAACATTAAGCATAGCAGAGTCATAGTAACATCAATCTCAGAACATAGTGGATACTAGGGATCAAGCCCTATCAAATTTAACTCGATTACATGGTCCATTTTATCCAAGCCCACCACCGTCCAACAAGCCTCCAAATTAATTACTCACTCACGATGGTGAGCAACATGGCGGTGTTGATGGAGAAGGGTTGGTGATGACGAATCCCCCTCTGTGGAGGCCTAAACGGACTCCAGATCATACCTCCAGAGGAAGAATAGGAAGTCACGATGTCTCCGTCCCATAAAACATGATGAAAACTTCTTTCTGATTTTTTCCTCTAAAGTGTGATTTTATAGGACTGGAATTAGGGTCGAAGGAGCCACGTGGGCCCCACAAGCCATCACGGCGCGACCTAGGGGGCGCCCTGTTGGCTTGTGGCCCCCTGGCAACCTTTCTCCGGTAGGTCTTTGCTCCGTAATTCATCATAAATCCTAGGAATAATTCACAAAAAGTTTCGTCCAATTCCGAGAATTTTTATTTCTACACAAAAATAACACCAAGGTAGTTCTACTGAAAAGAACATTAGGTCGGGTTAGTTTCATTCAAATCATGCAAACTAGAGGTCAAAACCAGAGCAAAAGTGTTTGGAAAAGTAGATACGTTGGACATGTATCAACTCCCCGAAGCTTAACTCATTGATTGTCCTCAAGCAATTCAGTTGATAAACTCAAACTGATAAAGAATTTTTTTACAAACTATTTTGTTCTTGTCGTTATGCACATCCTTAGCTAGTGTTCACATTTTTCATCATAAATCATAAATAACCACATCCATGATAACAAGTAAGCATCATATCCAATCGTGGCAATACATAACCAACTAATAAGAAATAATAGGATATCTCACCTGCCAACAATTTTTTAAAACAATCATGATATAGCATGGTGACATGGTATCTCGCTAGCCCTTTTTAGGACCACAAAACATAAATGCAGAGCACCTCTGAGATTCAAGTAGTGACTAAATATTATAATTCAGAATAGAAAGATCCTAGTCATGCCCATATCCAACATTGACTATAAAAATGACAATTGTGCTCTCTAGTGTGGTGTTGTAGGTAAGAGGGTGATGACTCAACGTGAAACGTAAATAGATAGGCCCTTCATAGAGGGAAGCATTGATTTGCAGAGGTGCTAGAGCTCAAGTTTTAAAGCAGGATTGAAAATATAGTTTTTGAGTGGTGTTCTTTACTGTCAAAGTTACGGCAAAGTTTTTCAGTATCTTCCATGCTAAACTTAGTATTGGTGGTTCCCAAACAGAATTGTAAAGTTTTACTCCTATCCACCATTCATACCCAACCATGGCTAGCTGAATTCACGGGTGCCCTCTAACATATCAACTTTCCCAAGTTGTTTTTTAACTTAATTTTGATTATGCAGGAGTGGGCATACTTTTTGCCAACCTCTCTTGTGCAATGATGGCGAATAAACACCCGTCCTTAGAATAACTTACTTAGCATGGAAGATACTCATTTCCTCGTCGCTCCATGAGTGGTACGAGCGAACAAAACAGGTGTTTGTTTGAATATTTAGAGGTGGCACATGCAAATTTACTTGGAACGGAAGGGTAATACGACAGATAGGTAGGTATGGTGGACTCATGTGGAATAACTTGGTTTTAAGGATATTGGATGCACAAGCAGCATTTCCGCTTTGTACAGGTGAAGGCTAGCAAAAGATTGAGAAGCGACCAACTAGAGAGTGAAAATGGTCATAATCATGCATTGAAATAATCAACTTTGGACAAAGCCTGGGTAGGATATAAACACTGAATTTAAATATCATGAAGGCTACATTGTTTTTGAATCAACTACATCTTTGCACATGGGCCAAGTCAAGCCGCTCGAATTACTCAAAGGGAAATACCATACTAGCATACCACATCATAACTATTATAATACATGTTGGCACACAAGGTAAATCATTATCAACCCCTAACTATTTAAGCATGGCATGAAAATTTTGATCATAAACATGTTCACTCATGATATACTAAATCAAGATCGAACGAGCCAACATATTTATAAAAAACAAAAACATGAAGAGTTCATACCAGCCTCCTTTGCCACGATCACTTCATCAAATATCATCATTATTGCCTTTCACTTGTCTAACCGAATGATGTGATAATAATAAAAGTGCAAGCAGGTCATGGACTAAGCTGGAATGTGTAGGGTAGTTTTAAACAAAGGAGAAGCTATGTAATATTGGCTCCTTATTATATTGACAATAAAGCATAGAGGAGTCACTCAACATTTTCATCGCGGTCTTCTCCTTTCATAACTCAACAAAAAGGGAAAAGAAATTCAATGAAACAAACAGAAATATTTTTGGAGATTTTATTTTTCTTAAGTAAGCAAAATAAACTAATAAGGTAATACAAGAACGAGAAAAAATATTTACAAGGGAAAGCTCCCAACGTGAAAGAGGAAATCTTTTGGGTTTAATTTTTAATACTAAAGTTAATTAAACGGGAAAAGAAAAGGAAAACCAAAAAGAAGTGAGAAATATTTTTAGGGATTTTCAAAGTTTTTCAAACACATAAGAAGAAATTAGAAAAATAAAGCTAACATGGATATACAATGAAAGAGGATGAACAGTGACAATTTGTATGAAGTGTGTGAACATGAATGAAATGTTTGTGAGGAATACGTACTCCCCCAAGCTTAAGATTTTGACTAGCTTGGTAATCACCACTGGTAGTATGGAAAGTGGTTGATATGGTAACTTGTGGGGGCATTCCTGGCTGCCTCTTCTGCCAAGCGAGCAGCCTCCATTGAAGCATTGTACTCCCGCACTTTGTTCTCAAGAACGCAGTATCTTTGGGAGCTTGAAAATTGAAGAGGTCAGGTGTAGGCAATGTGACAGGTACATGTGTATATTTCTCAAATATTAAGTTATACTCATAACCTCTAGCATGATTCACAATATATTCGTGATAACACATAGCCTCATAATTTAAATATCTATCAAGCAAAATAGGATGATTAGGTTGGGGTGACACTCCCAAGTGTGCAGCTATGTGGGAGGCATAAATTCCTCCATAAAAATCTTTGTTGCTAGAGTTGGACTGCAACCTTCGGGCAACAATTGCACCAACGTTATAGCGTTGTTCACTAGTCACAACAGTGTGAATAAGGCTCAACTCATGGCACATAACGCACCGCAATCTTGTTTCCCTACTATGCATTTCCCATTAAATAGTGCAAAGTAACGAATAGAGGGGAAATGAATGCTTTTAATTTTGGCTTGCGTCACTCCTCTATATTCTCCAATGCAGAGGCTCTCGAGGAACATATTATAATATGTTTTTGATGGCTTCTCAAGTGAACCCCGAAGTGGGATCTTGCATGCGACAGAAAATTCTTCTAGACTCATGCTAAAGGCTTTATCATAGAGATTAAATAACACCCTAGAAGTAATAGAATGATAAAAAAAATCCATGCATGAATGCACAGGTAAGGTTATAATGTTAAACACACTTATGTGCAAGGAAGTCGGTAAGGCTGGTGTTGTGAATTAAATGATCAAATTTCTCCTTGATACCAACACCCTTCATGAACTCACCGCTTGGCCATCGACATGATTTGGCATCAGCCATCACTATGTGATTGGCCTGAGGCTCAATGTAAGTTTGTCGTGTCCAATTCTCACTCGATGATTCACCCGAAGTATGCTTTCGAAGAGCTCCTCCTAAAGAAACTCATCTCCCTAAGCACAATTTTCTGAAATTTTTGAGCCACAAATTTATGTGAATAAAACTTTATGAGATTGATAGCAACTACTCATATGGATACTTAGAGGCTATATCAAGCATTCATACTACTTGGAACTCCAAGAATTTTACATGCAAGCTCATTTTCTGTAGCACCAAGTCAAGCAATTTATGCAAAATATAAAACACTATAGCAAAACTAAATGGAGGGATGGAGGAGTCATACACAAGGAACAATTTCCTCAAAACAGTTTCGGAAACGAAGTTCCTAGCAAAGAGATCGAAAATTTCAGTTTCTACAGGAAGAACACAGGACAGAGAGAGCTAAGAAATTTCTTCCGGAGGTAGAGGATGATTTGAGCTGGAGGGATAAGGCACGGGGCCTTTGGGCCCCACAAGCTATCAGGGCGCGACCTGGGGGGGGGGTGACTCCTCGCTGATTGCGTTGGTTTCCCTTCAAGCTTGAAGGGTGATGTAGCAGGGTGATGGCAAGTATTTCCCTGAGTTATGAAACCAAGGTATCAATCCAGTAGGAAGATCCACAAGACTATGTAAGCAATACCTGCACACATATAACAAATCCTCACAACCCTACTTGTGTAGGGGTTGCCAATCCCTCGTGGGTAAATAAAATGGTAAAAATATAGATTGATAGATGCAAATAAAGTAATGGTAAATAAAATACAACAAGGTATTTTTGGGTTTTTGATAATCTAGGTCTGAAAATAAAAGAGCAAATAAATTGGAAACGTGAATATCAAAACAGATCTTGCAAATAGATAATGTAAAATAGACCTGGGGGGCGTAGGTTTCACTAGTGGCTTCTCTCGAGAAAGTAGCAAATGGTAGGTAGACAAATTACTGTTGGGCAATTGATAGAAGAGAGAATAATTATGATGATATCCAAGACAATGATCATGTCTATAGGCATCACGTCCAAGACAAGTACACTGACTCGTACCCGCATCTACTACTATTACTCTACACATCGACCGCTATCGAGCATGCATATAGTGTATTAAGTTCATGGAGAGATGGAGTAATGCTTTAAGAACGATGACATGATGTAGACAAGATATATTCATGTAGGAATAGACCCCATCATTTTATCCTTAATAGCAACGATACATGCGTGTCATGTCTCTTTCTGTCACTCAGATTGAGCACCGCAAGATCGAACCCATCACAAAGCAACTCTTCCCATTGCAAGATACAAAGATAAAGTTGGCCAAACAAAACCCAAATATCAGAAAAGAAATACGAGGCTATAATAGTCAAGCATGGATATAATTTCACAGATCTGATCATAAACTCAGAGTTCATCGGATCCCAACGAGCACACTGCAAAAGAAAGAGTTACATCAAATAGATCTCCAAGAGACCATTGTATTGAGAAGCACACCGAGAGAAAAAGCCATCTAGCTACTACCTACGGACCCGTAGGTCTGATATGAACTAGTCACGCATCATCGGAGGAGCACCAATGAGGATGATGAACCCCTACGTGACCGTGTTCCCCTCAGACACGGTGCGGGAAGAGGCTCTAGATTGGATCTTGTGGCTTGTAGAACTTGCGACGTCTAAAACAATTTTTCGCCGACTCCCCTTGGGTTTCTGGAATAATTGGGTATTTATAGAGCTGAGAGGCGACGGAGGAGGTGCTCGAGGCCCACACTACCCACTAGGGCGCGTGAGGGCCCAGGGTGTGCTCTGGTGCCTAGTGGGCTGCCTCGGCCTCACCTGGTTGTCTTCCTTGGTCCTCAAGTTTCCTTATGGTTCAAAAAATCTCCAAAACGTTTCATGGCATTTGGACTTAATCTGATATTGATTTTGTACGAAGGAAAAAACAAGCAAAAAATAGCAACTGGCACTGCCACTATGTCAATAGGTTAGTCCCAAAAAATAATATTAGTTTGCTATAAAATGATAATAAAACACCCAAGAATGATAATATAATAGCATGGAACAATCACAATTGTAGATACAGTGGAGACGTACCACGGAGCACTGTTAGCTTGTGGACCATAGGTGCATCTTCCTGTTGTTATTGTTATTCCAAAAATTCTAATTTATTCCATGAAAATTCATGTTAAAATTTTGTGGCATTCTGAGACCTTTTATTTTTGGAATTTTTCTATGGTATGGAAAACTCGCAAAATAGGGTAATCATGGCATTTTAGTTTTCTTTAGCTAAGAGAAGAGAGAATAAACTTGGGATACACTAAGTTGTGAATACTCAATTCATGCATCACATGTCTTCCGAAAAGGATACATTAATAAGGTTGATCAAGTCTTATTAATAATCGTTTCCGATTAACATGAAACCGAAGAATTTTTGTATATCACTAAGTTACCTCAATGTGCATTTGCATATCCCCAACAATAAGATTATAGTATTTTTTTTCTTGGCAGTAGGTAGAGGGATTGTAAAATCTCCAATGATGACCGTGGGAATAGGCTCAATGACACTAATATTGTTAACCAAAGTTTGCTTCTTCAGAAAATGCACAGTATGTTGCTTGCCATTAACATGAAACATGACCTTACTTTTGTTGCAATTAATACAGCCCCTGCAGTATTTAGGAATGGTCTACCAAGGATGACCGACATATTGTCGTTCTCGGGCATATGAAGAATAACAAAGTATGTTAAGATAGTAACATTTGCAACCACAACGGGAACTCGTGGCAAATTCCAATAGGTAGAGAAGTGAATTTATCAACCATTTGCAAAGATATCTCTATGGGTGTAAGCTTATCCAATTCAAGTATTTTATAAAGGGATAAAGGTGTAACACGAACACCGACTCCTAAATCGCATAAAGCAGTTTCAACATAATTTCTTTTAATAGAGCATGGTATTGTGGGTATACCCGTATCTCCTAAATTCTAAGGTATTCCGCCATCAAAAGAATAATTAGCAAGCATGGTAGCAATTTTATTTTTGTGTATATTTTGTTTGTCGGTCATAATATCCTTCATATACTTAGCATAAAGAGGCATTTTCAATATATTAGTCAAGCGAGTGCACAAAAAGACGGGTCTAATCATTTCAGCAAAGCATTCAAAATCTTCATCGACCCTACTTTTGGAAGGCTTTTGAGGGAATGGCATGGGTTTTTGAACCCATGGTTATCTTTCCCTTCCATGCTTTCTAGCAACAAAATCTCTCTTATCATAATGTTTGTTTTTAGGACGTGGGTTTTCAAGACCCTTAGCAGGTTCTATCTCCAAATCGTTATTAGGTTCCTTATTACTACCTGGTGGATCTTCTACATGAACATCATTATTATCATTATCATTAAGTTCATGTTCACTACGAGATTGTATCTCAGCATCAGAAATAGAAACATCATTATGATTCTCAACATGTTTCTCAATATCGGGTTCACTATGAGCATGCTTAGTCTTATCATTTTTCTTTTTCTTTTCCTTCTTAGTAGGATTAGGTGTATCATCATTAATTCTCTGAGAATCATGTTCTCTTATTTTAGGGTGAGCTTCAGGGTAAAGAGGTTCCTGAGTCATTCTACCTCTTCTAGTCATTACTCTAACAACATTATCATTCATATTATTATTCATTTGAGCAAGCAAATCATTTTGTGACTTAGGTACTTGATCTAGTTGGGTCTGAACCATACATGCATGTTTACCTATCCCTTTCATATCATTAGAAATTCTAAACATCAAGTCACTTGAGCGGTGTATCATCATGGCATTGTTTTCAATTGATCCTTAACATAGTTATTGAAGTTTTCTTGCTTAACAATGTAATTATCAAATTCATCCATGCATTGATGAGGAGTCTTAGCATAAGGTATATCATATTCAGTAAAGGAACAGATAGAGTTTACTTCTACTACCCGTGATGGGGTATCAAGTCCATGTATTTCTTCAATTTGTGGTTATTTCTTGACATCCTCAATTTTCATACATTTCTCTTCATAGATCTTTTTTGCTTCTTGCATATCTTCAAGACTGAGGAATAGAATACCTCTCTTCTTTTGAATAGGTTCCGGTGGTGGTTTAGGAAATGTCCAATCATCAACATTTTTCAATATATTATTTAATAACTCTTTTGCTTGTACAACGGTTCTTTCCCTGAAAACACAACCAACACAACTATCTAGGAAATCCCTAGAAGCATCTGTTAGTCCATTATAAAAGACAGTAAGAATTTCATTTTCTCAAGAGGGCAATAAGGCAAATATCTAAGTAATAAGAGAAGCCTCCCCCAAGCTTGAGGGGGATTCTCTTCATTAATTTGCACAAAGTTTAGTATTTCTTGTAAAGCAGCTTGTTTCTTATGAGCTGGAAAATATTTTTCACACAAGTAATAAAGCATATCCTGGGGACTACGCCTACAACCAGGAGAAAGAGAGAGGAACCATTCCTTGGTATCACCTTTCAACGAGAAAGGAAAAACCTTAAGGATATAATAGTAGCGTATCTTTTCATCATTGGTAAACAAGGTTGCAATATCATTTAGTTTCATAAGGAGTTCGACCACAGTTTCATTTTCATAGCCATGGAAAGGATCAGACTCTACTATAGGAATTGTTTCACGGTCTATAGCAAATTCAGAGGCCTTATCAGTGATAAATATAGGAGAAGTAGCAAATTTAGGGTCATGTTTCATTTTCTCCATCATAGATTTTTCTTTTAGTTTGCATAATAATCTCTTCACATCATCTCTATTTTCACAGGCAAGAAAATCCCTAGCTACCTCACCATACATAACATAACCTTGAGGTACATAAGGCAATTCATATCTATTAGGAGGACGAGGTGTAACAAGTGATTCTAAGTCTTCATCAGTTTTAGCATTTTCAAGTTCGCTAGCTCTAGTAACATGAGCGTTGATACTTGTGATATGCGTTGTGTTTTACGTGAAGAGGAACAGGTTATCGCAGCACAATGTGGGTAAATATTTCCCACGGTAATGAAACCAAGGTTTATAAAACTAGTAGGAATATCAACCACAACCATCTTCAGTGGCTACACACAAAAGAACAAACAACTTGCACCCAACGAGGGCAAGAGGGTTGTCAATCCTCTTGTCTTGTTATCTGCAAGCAAGTAAGGTGTGTAGATAATTGTAGATAGCAAGATAAAATAAAAACAAGTAAATAACAGAAAGGTAATGAAGGTTTTATCAATATGTTGTGAATAGACCCGAGGGCTATAGCTTTCCCTAATGGCATCTTTCATGAAAAATATCGTACGGTGGGTAAACAAATTATTGTTGAGCAATTGACACAAAAGCAGATAGGTATGCGATATTCATGGCAATGATCATGTGTATATAGGCATCACGTCCATAACAAATAGGCCGACTCTTGCCTGCACCTATTACTATTACTCCACTCATCGACCGCTATCCAACATGCATCTAGAGTATTACACTACTGGAATTGATAAATTTGCCGTCTGCCTTGCCTTTGCCGTCTGCTGACGCAAGGAAAAGATGCTCTTTGCCGTTAGTTGGTACAAAGCGGGCGACAAAGAGGTTGCTGATGGCAAAGGTTTTATTTGCCGTCTGCCACCTCTTTGCCGTCTGCTGACACATGGCAAAGGCCCTACAGGCGGATGGCAAAGAGCATGCGGACGGCAAAGGGGCGCCACCCTAACGGGCAACTCGCGCCCCACCCCACGCACCCCTTTGCCGTCTGCCTCCCAGCCTTTGCAGACGGCAAAGGGGAGCTCCCCCTAACGGCGCCGAGCCCCCACCCCCCGCTCCCCTAACGGCACCTTTGACCAGCCGCTCCCCTCAACCTCTCTCGCGCGCCCCTTTCCCACTCCAGCGCCGCCGCCACCACCACCGGAGCTCGCCGCGCCCCTCCTTCCCGCGCCCCTCCTCCTCGCGCACTGCCCACCCCAGCGCCGCCGCCACCACCACCGGAGCCGCTCCGGCCCACCACCGCCGCGTGGCCGGAGCTCGCCCTCCCCTCCTCCCCGCGCAACTCCTCCCCGTGCCCGTCCTCCACGCGCCCCTCCTTCCCGCGCCCCTCCTCCCCGCGCCCTGCCCACCCGAGTGCCGCCGCCGCCACCACGGAGCCGCTCCGGCCCACCACCGCCATGCGGCCGGAGCTCGCCCTCCCCTCCTCCCCCCGCACCTCCTCCCCGCCGCCCAGGGCCGGAGCTCGCCCTCCCCTCCCCCCACTGCCCTCCGCCCCGGCCGCCCACTGCCCCTGCGCAGGTAAGGTTTTTTTTTCTTTTTCGCTTTATTTATTGTTTTTTCTTTTTCAATTAGATAATTAATTTAGATAGTTAGTTTATTTTGTGTTTTTTCTGTTAAATTGGATAGTTTGTTTTTTTCTTCTGTTTTTTATGTTAAATTAGATAGTTAGTTTATTAAGTAGAAAAAGTAGATAGAAAAGAAAAAAATAGATAGAAAAAAGAAATGATAGATGAAGAAGGGTATGGGCCCCAAAAAAGAAATGATAGATTTGCAATTGAAGTAAATGTGCATTTTTGACAGAAGTTGCATGTTAAGATTTTGGTCTGAAGATAGGAGGTGTTGACATAAACCTCATGCATGAAGCATTGATGTAGTTTTATTTGCACCTCTTAGATCTTAGCCTTTTGAGGTTCTGTTGTAATAGAAACATGTATGTTTGCGCTGAATTGTATGTTATGCTCCTACTCTACATGCTTTATCTAGTCAAACTTAGAAGAAAATAAGAGAATAATAAACTAGAAGAAGAAAGAAGAAGAAGAAGAAGAAAGAGGAGAGGAGGAGAAAGATAAAAGAAAGAAGAAGAAGAAGAAGAAGAAGAAGAAAGAGGAGAGGAGGAGAAAGATAAAAGAAAGAAGAAGAAGAAGAAGAAGAAGAAGAAGAAGAAGAAGAAGAAGAAGAAGAGGAGCAGGAGAAAAAAAGAAGAATAATAATAAGATGATCAAGAAGAAGAAGAAGAAGAAAAAGAGGAGAGAGGAGAAGAAGAAAGAAGAGGACCCCGACCCCCGACCCCCGGCCCACGACGACCGACGCCACCAACCCCTGACCCTCGACCCCCGACCTCCAACGCCACTGACACCCGACTCCCGACCCCCAATGCCCGAGACCACTGACCGTTGACCCCCGACCCCCGACTCCCAACCCCCGACTCCACTAACCCCCGACCCCCGACGCCCCACGCCATTGACCCTCGACTCCAGACGCCAGTGACCCTCGACCCCCAACCCCCGACGCCCGACTTTACTGACCCTCGACTCCTGACGCCACTGAACCTCGCCCCCCGACCCCCGACTCACGACGCCACTGACCTTCGACCCCCGACCCCCTACCCCTGACCCCCAACCCTGACCCCCGACACCTCTTCGGCCTCTTGTTGACCGAAAAGACCCCAACTCCTGATGCCAGTGACCCTCGACCTCCTCCTTCTCCTTCTTCTTCCTCCTTCTCCTTCTTCTTTTTTTCTTATTCTCCTCTTCCTTCTCCTTCTCCTCCTCCTCCTCCTCCTTCTTCTTTTACTTCTTCTTCTCTTTCTCTTCTTCTACGTAGCTTAGACTCATCCAAGAAAGGCTAAATTGGCTAATTATCCTACGAAATGACATAATTAACTTAGTTAGCTCCAAAATGACCTATTTAATAAAAAAATGACCTACAGTTAGCTAAGTTCTCTCCTAAATGACATAATATGGCTTACGTAGCTGCAAGATGACCTATTCCCCCTAACTTAGGTATTAAATGGCCTATAATTAGCCTAGCTAGATCCAAAATGGCTTAATAAGCATAATTTGCTCCGGAATGACCTATTTTACCCAAGTTAGCTCCAAAACGACCTATAGTTAGGTAGGGTTCCACCTAGATGACATAATTAGCTTAGTTAGCTCCTAAATGGTCTATTTAATAAAACATGACCTATACTTAGCTAATTATCCTCGAAATGACATAATTAGCTCCAAAAAGGCATTCTTAGCCAATTTAGCCCGAAGAAGGGGACAAGAGGAGAAGAAAGAGGAAAAATGAAAGGAAGGAAGAAGAAGAAGAAGAGAAGAAGAAGGAGAAGGAGGAGGATAAGGAGAAGGAGAAGAAGGAGGAGAAGAAGGAGAAGGAGCTCCTCCTTCTCCTTCTTCTTCCTCCTTCTTCCTCCTTCTCCTTCTCCTTCTTCTTTTCTTCTTCTTCTCCTCTTCCTTCTCCTTCTCCTCCTCCTCCTCCTCCTTCTTTTACTTCTTCTTCTCTTTCTCTTCTTCTACGTAGCTTAGACTCATCCAAGAAAGGCTAAATTGGCTAATTATCCTATGAAATGACATAATTAGATTAGTTAGCTCCAAAATGACCTATTTAATAAAAAATGACATACAGTTAGCTAAGTTCTCTCCTAAATGACATAATAAGGCTTACATAGCTGCAAGATGACCTATTCCCCCTAACTTAGGTATTAAATGGCCTATAATTAGCCTAGCTAGATCCAAAATGGCTTAATAAGCATAGTTTGCTCCGGAATGACCTATTTTACCCAAGTTAGCTCCGAAACGACCTATAGTTAGATAGGGTTCCACCTAGATGACATAATTAGCTTAGTTAGCTCCTAAATGATCTATTTAATAAAACATGACCTATACTTAGCTAATTATCCTCGAAATGACATAATTAGCTCCAAAAAGGCATTCTTAGCCAATTTAGCCCGAAGAAGGGGACAAGAGGAGAAGAAAGAGGAAAAATGAAAGGAAGGAAGAAGAAGAAGAAGAAGAGAAGAAGAAGAAGGAGAAGGAGGAGGATAAGGAGAAGGAGAAGAAGGAGGAGAAGAAGGAAAATGAGCTCCTCCTTCTGCTTCTTCTTCCTCCTTCTTCCTCCTTCTCCTTCTCCTTCTTCTTTTCTTCTTCTTCTCCTCTTCCTTCTCCTCCTCCTCCTCCTCCTTCTTTTACTTCTTCTTCTCTTTCTCTTCTTCTACGTAGCTTAGACTCATCCAAGAAAGGCTAAATTGGCTAATTATCCTACGAAATGACATAATTAGCTTAGTTAGCTCCAAAATGACCTATTTAATAAAAATGACCTATAGTTAGCTAAGTTCTCTACTAAATGACATAATAAGGCTTACATAGCTGCAAGATGACCTATTCCCCCTAACTTAGGTATTAAATGGCCTATAATTAGCCTAGCTAGATCCAAAATGGCTTAATAAGCATAGTTTGCTCCGGAATGACCTATTTTACCCAAGTTAGCTCCGAAACGACCTATAGTTAGCTAGGGTTCCACCTAAATGATATAATTAGCTTAGTTAGCTCCTAAATGGTCTATACTTAGCTAATTTCTCTCTGAAATAACCTATATATACACTTCTTAATCTAGTATTATTCTTCTAACTTTCTTATTTGTCATTTTGCAGATTACCTTCACTTCATGGGAAGCTTGGACTATATTGATGGAATGCTTGAAGATGATTTCTTGTACCATGGCTTGTATTGGAACTATTGTAGTACATGGATATATATGAAACTTTGTATGCATGTGGATGAAACTGGTGTAATATATGGTTTGGTACGGATGCAACTTGCATAATATGTATGCACTATGGATGAGAGTTATTTTAATATGGTTATGAGTATGGAAAGAAATTTATTTATGTCAAATATATATATATATATATATATATATATATATCCTGATTATTGTTAAAAATGCTGGATATAATAAAAAATAAATTAAAATGGGGCAGGTTCCCCTCTTTGCCGTCTACCCCCACATGGCAAAGGGGGGTGGGCAGATAGCAAAGGGGGAATCTTCCCCCTCCGTTTCCCCTCTTTGCTGTCTGCCCCCACATGGCAAAGGGGGGTGTGGAGACGGCAAAGGGGGGAATCTGCCCCCACTGTTTCCCCTCTTTGCCATCTGCCCCCACATGGCAGGGGGGGGGGGTGGGCAGACGGCAAAGGGGTGAATCAGCCCCCCCTCTCTCCCCTCTTTGCCGTCTCCCCCCACATGGCAAAGGGGGGACGTCAGACGGTAAAGAGAAGACGCCTGCCGTTAACACTTAACGGGGCCGTTGCAGTATATGCCGTCTGAGTTAATTTTCCGTCTGCCCCCTCATGGCAAAGATTCTTTGCCGTCCGCTTTACAAAAGCAGACGGCAAAGAACCTCTTCACCGGATTTTTTTACCGTCTAGTTTTCCGTCTGCTGACCGACGGCAAAGCCTTTGCCGTCCGTGGTTCCCCCCTTTTCCGTCCGCCATGGCAGACGGCAAATTTTTGAATTTCAGTAGTGTTAAGTAAAAAAGAGTAATGCATGGAGAACAATAACATGATGTAGACAAAGTAAACTCATACAATATGAATAAACCCCATCATTTTATACTTAGTAGCAGCAACACGAAGATGCATCTTGTCCCCTTCTGTCACCGGGATATAGAAATTCTCCAGGTTGAACCTACCACAACGCACCTCTCTCATCGAAGAAATACCGATCTAGTTGGCCAAACTATTTCAATAGATTAGAGAGAATTACGAAGCTATCATAATCATGCACATAAGAATCATATAAGTATTCATAGCAGACTCAAATATTTATCATGAATAATCTGAACATAGACCCACCGTTCATCGGATCCCACCAAATGCACCGCACAAAAGGAATTACATCATATGGATCAAAGAGAAGATGCGATGATCATTGTATTGAAGATCAAAGAGAGAGACTACCATCTAGCTACTCACTATGGACCCGTAGGTCTATGGTGAACTGATGTCTACTACGCAAGCTTCTTCTTGTAGACTTGTGTTGGGCCTCCAAGCGCAGATTTTTGTAGGACAGTAGCAAATTCCCCTCAAGTGGATGACCTAAGTTTTATAAATTCGTGGGAGGCATAGGATGAAGATGGTCTATCTAAAGCAACCCTGCAATCAAATAACAAAGAGTCTCTTGTGTCCCCAACACACCCAATACAATTGTAAATTGTATAGGTGCACTAGTTCGGCAAAGAGATGGTGATACAAGTGTAATATGGATGTTAGATATAGGATTTTGTGATCTGAAAATATAAAAAAGCAAGGTAACCAATAGTAAACACCAAGGAAAATGTTGTATAATTTCTTGGAAACAAGGCCTAGGTTTCATACTTTCACTAGTGCAAGTTCTCTCGACAATACTAACATAGTTGAATTATATATAAATCCCTCACGTGCAACAAAGAGTTCACTCCAAAGTCACAAATAGCAGAGAAAATACGAAGAAATTATTGTAGGGTACGAAACCACCTCAAAGTTGTCTTTTCCGATCAATCTTATGAGCTATCCCTATAAGTGTCACAAAAATTCCTAGAGTTCATACCAAAATAACACCTTAATATACAAATAAATCAAAACCCTAATTTCACCTAGATACTACAATATCACCACAAGTACCCATGGGCTTGATTATACGATATGCATCACACAATTTCAGATTCATCATGTTCAATCCAACACAAATAACTTCAAAGAGTGCCCCAAATTTTCTACCGAAAACTCAAGACAAAAACATGTGCCAACCCCTATGCATAGATTCCTAAGGTCACGGAACCCGCAAGTTGATCACCAAAACATACATCAAGTAACTCAATAGAACATTCCATTGTCACCACAGATATCCCATCGCAAGACATACATCAGGTGTTTTCAAATCCTTAAAGACTCAATCCGATAAGTAAACTTCAAAGGGAAAACTCAATTCATCACAAGAAGATAGAGAGGGGAAAACTCCATATGATTCATCTATATTAATAAAGCTCACGTGTAGCGACCCGACTCAATACGAGTCAAGCCTCTGGTGTTTCCGTACCATCCCAAGATCATGCTGGTACACACTCAGTACATCAATGTATATATCAAGAGTTCAATCACACAACTTTATTAATCGAGATCTCATAACGAGTACTTTATTACAATAATGGATTACAATAAAGTGGCTGAAGGCCATGTCATGAGATATCTAATGAAGACTAGCGGAAGCATCAGGTAGACGAGTCCATCCGACTCCAGGGCATGTCGTTGAGCGTAGATCGTAGCTTCACTCCTGGTCAGAAAAGTACTCTGCAACATGATACGTTGCAGCCGTGTAGGTCAGCATATGGAATATGCCGGCAAGTCATCAAAGAGAGGGGGAAATAATAATCAACTATCTCTACATGCATATTTGGCAGGTGGGGCTATAAGTTTTGCATAAAGCCAATTTTCTCCTACAACAAGAGGGGCTGAAAGCAAAATATTACTACATTGTTTGTTGTTAACGAGATGGTTCCGCCAACCAATTCTCGTACCCGAGTTGTTGTTAATACCCACATCATTATTAAGTTGTGTCGAGAGTTCAGGGAAATTTCAATGCCTTCGGCTCAAGTTGTGCATGACCGTGGACACGACTAATCGATTAGGTTTGGGCACTCTGCAGAGTTTTGCACACGTTCCCCACAAGATTTGATCGCCTCCGAGTATGTCCTCGCACTTCAGGGTGTTTGAAGACTGGATGATCAAAACATGGTCTTTCAACGGGTCCCTCTGAATCCCTGTCGGTGCCCATCCATTCCTACCGTTCTTCTACATCTGCTAGCACCGCCTGTCCAGAGTCACTGCGTTGTCCAACCAAGCCAGAGCCCATAATGACTTGTGGCTGTGCAGGTAAGCCTTGGGTCTTGAAGCCTCCGTCCGTCTCTTCGAGCCTGGGTGAAGCTTTCCGGAAGATGTCATGGCCGTCTCCAGCATCCCGGGTCATCCACTGGTTTCTCCAGGGAGCCGATCAACCGTCCTTCACCCAGAGTTGCATTGCATCATGAGGTCTTGAAAATCTTGACTTAACCGGTCTTGGTTATTTAATCATCCTCGCATCACTCGTGTTATGCACTCAACCAAAGTCCCGTCTACTCAAGCATAGCAATATGAAATTGTCGTCCCGGGCCAAGTATCAGGGTTGTTGTGTGCCTACCACATGATACTACAACCTATACTAAAATTTCCAAGTACCTACTCAGCATGCAATTGGGCAAAGAAAGGTCAAACTACCATGCATAGAAAAAAACATAGGAGATAGTATGATCAAAATGACTTGCCTTGATGATAGTTGTCTTGATCGAGCGCTTCTAAGTAACACGTTTCGCACTCCGGGTGATCTACCGATACAAACAAATACACACCATAAGCACTACAATCAATCAACAAGTAAAATAACATCACAAGTATAAAGTAGCTATGGCCTAAGTGAAAGAATTTCCGTACACGTCACTAAGGCAGAAATTGTTTCTGTTAAAACCCCAAGTAAAAATATATAATTGTTTTTGAAACTTATACCACAGTAAGATATAATCACTAGTAAGCAGTAGCAAAACGAATCAAATAAAAATCATTTTTAAACTCATGGAATAAGCAAAACAAGGTTTAAACTAAATGTGACCTAATTAAAATTGTAAAATTTCAAACATAGACAAATTATATGTTTTTAAAAACTACAATTTTTTTGATCTACTGGAAAAAGAATCAATCTCATTGGGTCTCTATATCAAAAGTTATGATCAAAACAACATTGAAACTCTCTCTGTTTTTGAATTAAAACAGAAAAAGAAGATTTGCTACTAATCGGACAGGGGTACATGTGGCAGTCTCTGGTTGGCTGCGGGGGTGTTTGCTGCGAGGGATACTAGCACATGGCCGCAATCTAATGAAAACGTTTCGGCTCAGTTTAAGTGGATAGAAAACCGGGCGGTCTTTTAACTAAAACCAAAGGGGCATCCGGGTTCTAATCTACACCGTCTACGGAAGATCTAACGATTGAGAAAAAAAAGACAGGGGCTCACCGTGGGGAGGGTCTGTAGGGGGTTCTTCGGCGAGGTGGGGAAGCAGCTCCGGCGGGGGGTGGTCACCGGCGGAGGTGGGGGTGATGGAGGAGGGGGCGGTCGGCTCCGGGGGCGTCGGGGTGGTCGGCTTCGCAGGGGAGGCGTCCGGGGCGACGGGGTGAGGCAGCAGGGGTTCCCTGCTAGCTCGAGCAGGGCCGAGCTCCGGCGAGCTTGTGCGACGCGGCGAGGTTGCTGGGCAGGGGCGGCGGGGTGTGGAACGGGGCGAGGGCGGCTTGGGGGTCTGGTTTTTATAGGGGGAGGGGGGCATAGATGGGTAGGGAATCGGGGCCGACCATGGAAGGGGCAATCTCGCTGGGAAGGAAAGTCACGGGAGAAAGAAAAAAGGAAGGAAGAAGAAGAGGGAAGGAAGAAGAAGGGGGCCGGCTCGGGCTGGGTATCGGCCAAGGGCCCACGCGGCAGTGAGGTGGGGGTAGATGGCTGGGTGCGGCGCCCCAATAGGAAAGGCAGGCCGAATCCCGGGCTGGCGGGGTGGGCTGTGCGTTATAAAGCGCCGGCTGGCGCTTGCCTTTAAAAAAATATATTCCAGATTTAGATTTTTTTTCAAAAACAGAAACTTAAAAGGGAATAAAAGGAAACAAATAAAATAATTAATATAGAGTATTATATATCGAAATGATCAGAAAAAAATTTCCTAATTGTTTATCATTTTTCCAAAACCAAAATCAAAACTTTTTTTAAAAATATTTTTTTCAAAAGAACCCCTTATGCTATATTTTCTTTTTGCAATTATTTTCACAATAAAACTTTGGTTTTCTTGGCTCAAAATATTTCAGAAATGCCTCACATTTTGGAGGGTCATTTTCCTCCGCTCTCTCTTGCGTGCAAGAAATTATTTCCCGGCATTTCTCGTGTGAAGAAAAAAAATAAAAATGCAAAAGCAAAAAATTGAAAAAAATTCAAATGCAAACTTTATTTCAATCAATATGCATAGATGCTTAGCTACAATGTAAAACATTCCAAATTAGGAAATTTGGGATGTTACAAACTTACCCACCTTAAGATGAATCTCGCCCTCGAGATTCGGGTTGGCTAGAAAATAGGTGCGGGTGGTCTCGACGAAGATCCTCTTCTCGTTCCCAGGTGGCTTCTTCCTCGGTGTGGTGGCTCCACAACACCTTGCAGAACTTGATGATCTTGCTGCGGGTAACTTTCTTGGCAGTCTCGAGAATCATGACGGGTTTCTCCTCATACGTCAGATCACTGTCGAGCTGTATGGCCTCTAGGGGCACTGTATCTCTCAACGGAAAATCAGCCATCTCAGCGTGGCATTTCTTCAATTGGGAAACATGGAAGACATCATGAACTCCGGACAATCCTTCCGGCAGTTCCAGTTTATATGCAACTTCACCTCTACGTTCAAGAATTTTGTAGGGGCCAATGAGTCGGGGTGCTAACTTTCCTTTCACACCAAATCTCTTGATTCCTCAAAGTGGAGACACCCGAAGATAGGCTCGGTCTCCCACTTCGTATGTTACTTCCTTGCGTTTGCTGTCGGCATAACTTTTCAGCCTGGACTGAGCTATCTTGAGTCGGTCACGAATCAGCTTGACCTTCTCTTCAGAATCTCGGATAAGGTCGGGACCAAAAAGTTGTCGGTCTCCAACTCCATCCCACATCAACGGTGTTCTGCACCTCCTTCCGTATAGAGCTTCGAAAGGGGTCATCTTCAGACTGGTTTGGTAGCTATTGTTGTACGAGAACTCGGCATAGGGCAAATTGTCATCCCAACTAGACCCATAGTCTAGTGCGCAAGCTCTCAACATGTCCTCCAGAATCTGATTGACTCTCTCGGTCTGTCCATCTGTCTGTGGGTGAAAAGCTGTACTGAACTCCAATCTCGTTCCCAAGGTTTCATGTAGTTGGTGCCAAAATTTTGATGTGAACTGAGTCCCTCTATCTGACACAATACTCTTCGGTACTCCATGCAGACATACGATCCTGGTCATATATATCTTGGCCAGCTTGGCACTCGTGTAAGTAGTCTTCACACGAATGAAGTGAGCTACCTTGGTCAAACGATCGACCACAACCCAAATAGAATCATAGCCAGAACGGGTCCTGGGTAATCCTGTGATGAAGTCCATACCAAGCTTTTCCCATTTCCACTCAGGTATCGGCAGAGGTTGAAGCAAACCTTCTGGCTTCTGATGCTCGGCTTTCACTCGTTGACAAACATCGCATATTACTACAAACTCGGCAATGTCTTTCTTCATTCCTCTCCACCAGAAACTTTCTTTCAGATCCAGATACATCTTGGTGTTGCCGGGGTGTATTGAGTACGGGGAATCATGGGCCTCCTGAAGTATCAACTTCCTGAGTTCGGGATCATTGGGCACATAAATGCGATCCTCAAACCATAAAGTTCCATGTTCACCCTCAC
Organism: Hordeum vulgare subsp. vulgare; assembly: GCF_904849725.1. Taxonomy (NCBI): domain Eukaryota; kingdom Viridiplantae; phylum Streptophyta; class Magnoliopsida; order Poales; family Poaceae; genus Hordeum; species Hordeum vulgare. Next base: position 191,553,752 of record NC_058523.1, on the reverse strand, counting down.
AAAAACCTTTAGCCTTCCCGTCTTTCATTTTCTGCTTAATCTCAGCTATCTCCTTGTTTGATTTCTGTGCTTCGCGGATCTTTTCCGTCAAAGTGGACTAAATCTCTAGTGTGGCAACAAATCCTCTTGGAACTATTTCCAATTTGAGCTCTCGGAGGTCATCGGCTAACTCCTGGGGTAACCCTCCTGCTATGAGTGTGTTCACATAACTCTTGCGGCTCAAAGCATCGGCTACAATATTTGCCTTGCCTGGGTGATAATGCAATCTCATGTCATAGTCCTTGATCAATTCTAGCCATCGCCTCTGTCTAAGGTTCAACTCCTTCTGTGTGAAGATATATTTCAGGCTCTTGTGGTCAGTGTAAACATCACAACTATTTCCGATCAGGAAATGTCTCCAGGTCTTGAGAGCGTGCACTACGGCTGCTAGTTCCAAGTCACGCGTGGCATAATTCAACTCATGGGGTCTGAGCTGTCTGGATGCATAGGCTACAACTTTACCTTCTTGCATGAGCACTCCTCCGAGTCCTTGACGAGAAGCGTCGCAGTAAACCTGGAAATCCTTCCGAATGTTCGGCAATATCAGCACTGGGGCTGTAACCAGACGTTTCTTCAACTCTTGAAAACTAGATTCACATTCCTCAGTCCAAACATACTTGGAATCCTTCTTCAACAACTCTGTCATGGGCTTGGCGATCTTTGAGAAGTTCTCTATGAACCTCCGGTAATATCCGGCAAGCCCGAGGAAACTGCGTATCTCCTTAACTGAAGTGGGTGCTACCCATTCAGTGACTGCTGCGACCTTGGCAGGGTCCACTGCTATTCCTTCTCCTGAAATGACGTGTCCGAGGAATCCGACTTCCTTCAACCAAAACTCACATTTGCTAAACTTTGCATACAGCTTATGCTCTCGAAGTTTCTCCAGAACTAGACGCAGATGTTCCTTGTGTTCCTCTTTGTTCTTGGAGAATATCAGTATGTCATCGATGAACACCACGACAAACTTGTCCAAGTATTCCACAAATACCTTGTTCATCAGATTCATAAAATATGCCGGAGCATTAGTCAGTCCAAATGACATGACCGTGTACTCATACAAGCCGTACCGAGTGGTGAAGGCTGTCTTGGGTATATCCTGTTCACGAATCTTCAACTGATGATACCCGGATCGAAGATCGATCTTGGAGAATATTCGGGCTCCAACTAACTGGTCAAACAGATCATTGATCATCGGCAAGGGGTACTTGTTCTTGATGGTCACCTCGTTCAATGCACGATAATCGACAACCATTCTCAAGGACTTATCCTTCTTTTCAACCAAGAGCACTGGGGCTCCCCAAGGTGAAGAACTTGGGCGAATATACCCTTTGTCCAACAACTCCTTAATTTGCTTCTTGATTTCTACCAAGTCATTTGCGGGCATCCAATAGGGTCTCTTGGATATCGGGGCTCTTCCGGGTAATAGCTCGATCAGGAACTCAATCTCTGTATCAGGTGGCATGCCCGGCAATTCCTCCGGAAATACATGTGGATATTCCTGTACAATCGATACTTCCTCTTGGACTACTCCCGTGAGAGAGTTTACTCGTTTACTCCGTGTCGGGCACTGAGACACGTACTTAATCCGCTTTTGCTCGGGGGTGGTGAGCAAAATAGACTTAAGGGCACAATCAATATTCCCTTCATACTTGGCCAACCAATCCATGCCTAGGATTACATCCAATCCGTGGGACTCTAATATGATGAGGTCGGTGGGAAAATTATGGTTCCCCATGTTGAGACTCAAAGCATGGCATCCTATCCCGGCTGTCATCATGCCTCGTGGGGAACTGACCTTAATAGGCTGGCTGAGGGTTCTAGTTGGCAAACTATACTTTTCCACAACTACCCTTGATATGAATGAACGCGTTGCACCAGAATCAAAAAGTACCAATACTGGACGTGAATTTAGCAAAAAATTACCAACCACAGTATCGGGGTGATCATAGACCTCTTCAACATCAATGTGATTCACCTAAGCTCGAGGAAAAGGATTGGGCTTCTTTGCTGCAGAGTTGTCGTTTCCATTTCCCTGCTTGTTCTGGGGACATTCAGTGGCATAGTGTCCCGTCTTCTGACACTTGAAGCAGGTGATGTGATTCAGATCCTTCTGAGCTGGATTTGAATGATGCTGAGTGCCAATACCGCCATTCTTGAAGTTGCCGTTGTTGTGGTGGTTCCCATTTCCTCCATGGTTGTGGCCTCCATGGTTGTGCACTGGGTGGTTATGCTGGACGTGTCCTCCAAACTTACCGGATCCAGTCCCGGTATTCCCTGAATAGGGGGTGTAGCGAGGCTTCTGCTGAGTGCCGGAGTTGAACTTTCCATTGCCATACTTCCGCTTACGGTTCTCCATCTGCTGGTGTTTCCCCTCCAAGATGAGGGCCTTATCTACCAGCTCCTGGTAGTTGTTGAAGTTGGCTACGGTCAGCTGAATGCTCAGCTCATCATTGAGTCCCTCCAAGAACTTTTCCTGCTTGGCCGCATCATCGGCCACATCTCCAGGTGCATAACGGGCGAGCATGCTGAATTCGTCGACATACTGAGCCACAGAGCGATTTCCCTGGCGTAAGTTGCGAAACTCACGCTTCTTCAGACTCATTGCACCAGCTGAGACATGTGCGGTGCGGAAGGCTTGCTTGAACTGCTCCCAAGTGACTCCAGCAATGGGGTATGTGGTGGTGTAGTTCTCCCACCATGCAGCTGCAGGGCCTTCAAGTTGATGCGCGGCAAAGCGCACCTTCTCAGCCTCAGTACAACCAGCAGTGATAAGTTCCCGCTCCATCTTGCGGAGCCAATCATCTGCCACAATGGGCTCAATGCTGCTGGAGAAAGTCGGAGGGTTCAACCTCAGGAAACGAGTGAGATTGTCGGCCTGGGGTGGATGATGGTTGTTGTTATTGTTCTGGTTCTGGATGATCAGCTGCATCAGGGTATTCTGTTGCTGAATCAACTGGGTGAGTTCCGGCGGAAAGTTGGAAGTAGGGGCACGTCTCGGAGGCATCTGATGTTTGTAGAGGGGTGAGATTAGCATAGAACAATGGTCTAAGAGTAATTACACTACCCATATGAAATGGAACTAACAAGTATCACACCACACATTTTATTCAATGCCATCACAAAAGGTTCACACAAGGGGATACAAAATTCGATAACCTAAACATCGGCCTAAACGTTTAACGATAAGATAAATTTGGTGGTCTAGTCTAAGTGTCCTCCTCAGAAAAGCATGGTGGTGGGTCTTTCAGTGGAGCTTTCTTCATAGTCCTCGTCATTGCTGATCAAGGGGGCTACGTCACCTTCGGGATGAAGGTTCTTGCCCATGTCCAGTTCCTCCTCCAGGTATGCAACTCGAGTCTTCAGCTTCTCGATCCTCTCTAGAAAGTCCTTCATCTCCAATTCATGCTCATAGTGGGCTTCCCGGGCTGCTTCTTCGAGTTCGAGTTCGCGGAGCGACAGTTGCTTGATCTTCCTGGTGTCCTTGATCACACGATGCTCCAGAGTCCCGCTGTGCTTCTCCAAGGTCTGGGCATAGGACAGGAGAGCGTCCTTGGTCTTGCTTGAGATGATTTCTCCATCTTCTCTTCTCCGGGATACCGTGAATAGGTCCGGTGAAATAGGGCAGCCTCTGCACACTTCCTTGATACGTCCGAGTGCACAATGGACCGCCATGTCCCTTCCGAGAATCTAGTTGGGTGCGATGAACTTGAAGTCCACAAGCTCAGTGCGCGGCTCGAATGTCCTTCCGGGAACGTGCACCTCAATCCTGTAGCGTGAATCCTCCGGGTAAGACGAAGTCGGCTTCCCTGTGATAGTCGGCAGAGCAATCCTCAAGTCCTTGGTGATCTGTATCAGCTCCTTTCCGAAAGGCATAGTGGCGTCAGGCTAGCAAAACTCCGTGAACTTAATGGGGATGAAGGTGGCCATCTAAAACATTGGAAAATCGGAGAGAAGTCAGAAATGATCAGAAGAGGAAATAGAGGATTTATAGACATAAGAAAATATTTTTCTTCCTAAGGCTTTTCCATTCCTAGGGGTCACATCCTATGGTCAGCGTGTGCTCAGAATACCATTTCTGTAGCGACCCGACTCAATACGAGTCAAGCCTCTCGTGTTTCCGTACCATCCCAAGATCATGCTGGTACACACTCAGTACATCAATGTATATATCAAGAGTTCAATCACATAGCTTTATTAATCGAAATCTCATAACGAGTACTTTATTACAATAATGGATTACAATAAAGTGGCTGAAGGCCATCTCATGAGATATCTAATGAAGAATAGCGGAAGCATCAGGTAGACGAGTCCATCCGACTCCAGGGCATGTCGTTGAGCGTAGATCGTAGCCTCACTCCTGGTCGGAAAAGTACTCTGCAACATGATACGTTGCAGCCATGTAGGTCAGCATATGGAATATGCCGGCAAGTCATCAAAGAGAGGGGGAAAATAATAATCAACTATCTCTACATGCATATTTGGTAGGTGGGGCTATAAGTTTTGCATAAAGCCAATTTTCTCCTACAACAAGAGGGGCTGAAAGCAAAATATTACTACATTGTTTGTTGTTAACGAGATGGTTCCGCCAACTAATTCTCGTACCCGAGTTGTTGTTAATACCCATGTCATTATTAAGTTGTGTCGAGAGTTCAGGGAAATTTCAATGCCTTCGGCTCAAGTTGTCCATGACCGTGGACACGGCTAATCGATTAGGTTTGGGCACTCTGCAGAGTTTTGCACACGTTCCCCACAAGATTTGATCACCTCCGAGTATGTCCTCGCACTTCAGGGTGTTTGAAGACCGGATGATCAAAACATGGTCTTTCAACGGGTCCCTCTGAATCCCTGTCGGTGCCCATCCATTCCTACCGTTCTTCTACATCTGCTAGCACCGCCTGTCCAGAGTCGCCGCGTTGTCCAACCAAGCCAGAGCCCATAATGACTTGTGGCTATGCAGGTAAGCCTTGGGCCTTGAAGCCTCCGTCCGTCTCTTCGAGCCTGGGTGAAGCTTTCCGCAAGATGTCATGGCCATCTCCAGCATCCCGGGTCATCCACTGGTTTCTCCAGGGAGCCGATCAACCGTCCTTCACCCAGAGTTGCATTGCATCACGAGGTCTTGAAAATCTTGACTTAACCGGTCTTGGTTATTTAATCATCCTCGCATCACTCGTGTTATGCACTCAACCAAAGTCCCGTCTACTCAAGCATAGCAATATGAAATTGTCGTCCCGGGCCAAGTATCGGGGTTGTTGTGTGCCTACCACATGATACTACAACCTATACTAAAATTTCCAAGTACCTACTCAGCATGCAATTGGGCAAAGAAAGGTGAAACTACCATGCATAGAAAAAAACAAAGGACATAGTATGATCAAAATGACTTGCCTTGATGATAGTTGTCTTGATCGAGCGCTTCTAAGTAACAAGCTTCGCACTCCGGGTGATATACCGATACAAAAAAATACACACCATAAGCACTACAATCAATCAACAAGTAAAATAACATCACAAGTATAAAGTAGCTATGGCCTAAGTGAAAGAATTTCCCTACACGTCACCAAGGCAGAAATTATTTCTGTTAAAACCCCAAGTAAAAATATTTAAATTTTTTTGAAACTTATACCACAGTAAGATATAATTCACTAGGAAGCAGTAGCAAAAAGAATCAAATAAAAATCATTTTTAAACTCGTGGAATAAGCAAAACAAGGTTTAAACTAAATCTGATCTAATTAAAATTTTAAAATTTCAAACATAGACAAATTATATGTTTTTGAAAAGTACAGAAAATTTGTGATCTACTGGAAAAATAATCAACCTCATTGGGTCTCTAGATAAAAAGTTATGATCAAAACAACATTGAAACTCTCTCTGTTTTTGAATTAAAATAGAAAAAGAAGATTTGCTACTAATCGGACAGGGGTACATGTGGCAGTCTCTGGTTGGCTGCGAGGGATACTAGCACACGGCCGAAATCTAATGAAAACGTTTCGGCTCAGTTTAAGTGGATAGAAAACCGGCCGGTCTTTTAACTAAAACCAAAGGGGCATCCGGGTTCTAATCTACACCGTCTACGGAAGATCTAACGGTTGAGAAAAAAAGACAGGGGCTCACCGAGGGGAGGGTCTGCAGGGGCTTCTTCGGCGAGGTGGGGAAGCAGCTCCGGCGGGGGGTGGTCACCGGCGGAGGTGGGGGTGACGGAGGAGGGGGCGGTCGGCTCCGGGGGCGTCAGGGTGGTCGGCTTCGCAGGGGAGGCGTCCGGGGCGACGGGGTGAGGCAGCAGGGGTTCCCTGATAGCTCGAGCAGGGCCGAGCTCCGGCGAGGTCGTGCGGCGGGGCGAGGTGGCTGGGCAGGGGCGGCGGGGTGCAGAACGGGGCGAGGGCGGCTCGGGGGTCTGGTTTTTATAGGGGGATGGGGGCATAGATGGGTAGGGAATCGGGGCCGGCCATCGAAGAGGCAATCTCGCTGGGAAGGAAAGTCACGGGAGAAAGAAAGAAGGAAGGAAGAAGAAGAGGGAAGGAAGAAGAAGGGGGCCGGCTCGGGCTGGGTATCGACCAGGGGCCCACGCGGCAGTGAGGTCGGGGGTAGATGGCTGAGTGCGGCGCCCCAATAGGAAAGGCAGGCCGAATCCCGGGCTGGCGGGGTGGGCTGCGCGTTATAAAGCCCCGGCTCGCGCTTGCCTTTTAAAAAAATATATTCCAGATTTAGATTTTTTTTTAAAACAGAAACTTAAAAGGGAATAAAAGGAAACAAATAAAATAATTAATATAGAGTATTATATATCGAAATGATCAGAAAAAAATTCCTAATTGTTTGTCATTTTTCCAAAACCAAAATAAAAACTTTTTTTAATTTTTTTTTTCAAAAGAACCCCTTATGCTATATTTTCTTTTTGCATTTATTTTCACAATAAAACTTTGGTTTTCTTGGCTCAAAATATTTCAGAAATGCCTCACATTTTGGAGGGTCATTTTCCTCCGCTCTCTCGTGCGTGCAAGAAATTATTTCCCGGCATTTCTCGTGTGAAGAAAAAAAATAGAAATGCAAAAGCAAAAAATCGAAAAAAATTCAAATGCAAACTTTATTTCAATCAATATGCATAGATGCTTAGCTACAATGTAAACCATTCCAAATTAGGAAATTTGGGATGTTACATCACGATACATCAAGATCGTGCCATCTCAAGAACACGAGGGAGAGAGATCAAACACATAGCTACTAGTACATACCCTCAGCCCCGAGGGTGAACTAGTCCGTTCTCATCATGGAGACCGCCGGGATGATGAAGATGGCCTCCGGTGATGGTTTCCCCCTCCGGCAGGGTGCCGGAATGGGCTCCCGATTAGTTTTTCATGTCCCTAGAGGCTTGGAGCGGCGGAAGTGTCCATTTAGGTTTCTTTTTGAGGGATTCTCTATTTATAGAAATTTTTGGCATCAGAATCACGTCAAGGTGGTTCTCGAGGGACCCACAAGCCACATGGGCGCGACCTAGGGGGGGTACCCTGCAGGCTTGTGGCCTCCTTGGTCACTTCCTGGCCCAGCTCCGGTGCTTCGGGGGTCTCTTTTGGCCCATAAAAAATCACCATAATTTTTCAGCCCATTCTGAGAACTTCTATTTCTGCACAAAAACAACACCACTGTAGCTTTGCTGAAAACAACATTAGTCCGGGTTAGTTCTAATAAAACCATACCAAAATCATATAGAATTATTGTAAACATGGCATGAATACTTCATAAATTATAGATACGTTGGAGACGTATCAGGATCCCCAAGCTTAATTACTGCTTGTCCTCGAGTAGATAAATGATAAAAGAAATAATTTATGAAGTGTGAATGCTAGCATAGTGCATAAATTTGATCAATGATAGTACCAAACACTTTTCTAGCATCATTATATATCATAAACAGTAGCTCATCTCATAAAACTACTCATCTAATAAAACTACTCGTAATATGGCTTCTCAAACTTCACTTCCACATATCACCGTGGAGAACTCAAACCGATGCAATTCATGCAATGGCAAGAACACACAAAGTGGTCAAGTCCCTCACACTCAAATCCCTCCACAACAACAAAATATATGGAGAAATATGAGAGGAATAACAAGGAGCTCACAAATAATTCCAAGATCTAGATCCAAGGGGTTCCCCTCACATAGAGGAGAAAGTGATTGGTGGAGATGTGGATCTAGATCTCCTCTCTCTTTTCCCTCAAGAACTAGCAAGAATCATTAGATGGATTGAGAGTTAGCAAGCTCTAAGAAGGTCAACAATGGGGGAAGAACACGTGCTCAACAGATAGATTAGTCCAAGGGGGAAGAAGACCCCCTTTATATAGTGGGGGAAGAAATCAGACCGTTACCCCCACTTACAGCCCGAGCACGGCGGTACCACCGCTAGCCCTGGTGGTACTACCGCTAGGCCTGACGGTACTAACGCTAGACCCTGGCGGTACTACCGCTAGCTCTGGAGGTACTACCTCTGGAGAAAGTCTTCGCAAAGAGTCCGACGAAGAACAACCGCTCAGAGAGAGGTACTACCGTCCCGAAGCGGTACTACCGCCCACCCGGAGCGGTATTACCGCTCCTAGAGCAGTACTACCGCTAGGGAGCGGTAGTAAGAAATTACTACCGCTCCGGGGGTGGTACTACTGCTACAGGAGCGGCACTACCGCTCGCACCAGGAGCGGTACTACCGCTGGATACTAAATCTGCTCTAACTTTCGCATATGGACTCCGATTTCAACTAAACCAAGTTTGTTGGAAAGCTAACGACATGGGCTAACACAATATTGATATAAATATCAATAAGAAGCAAGTGAGAAAAGGCCCATAAGAAAATGGTGAGAACCCTTCTTCGAATAAGACCGGTAAAAACTCCCAACATCGAAAACATCATAGAAGATGCATATGGACTCCGTTTTCGATGAAGTCGAGCTTGTCATGAAGATGACCATAAGCTCCAAAACTCACAAAGATAAACACCAAACAAGAACCAATAAGTATGATGTAAGGATGAAATGGTTTGAGCTCTCAACGAACGATACGATCAAGCTACTCACTTGAGAGCCCCCCTTGACAATACAAGAATCTATCCTAAAACAGAAAACCTATCAAGGGCAAACCTATATCTTGCACCTCGACCTCTTGAGCTAGATGATGATGATATTGGCTTCCACAAGATGGACCACCTTTCTTGATTGCGTTGGCTTGATGAAGACTAGTTGATTGTTCCCCCATACTCACTATGGGTGAGCCACTCTTCAGCATATCTTCACAAGTCCATTGCCACCACAGTGGATGGCAAGCTTCAAGCATGATATCTTCGTGTTGATCCACTCAAACTTGCACACCGCAATCTTGATCACGATCACCACTTGGCGTCGTCCTTCATGGGTTGTATGAGATCTTCCTCTAGACTCAAGCCCATGGAGACAGACCTAACCCACATAGAACTCTCACGAAGACCATGGGTTAGTGCACAAACACGTAACGGACAATGCTTACCATACCATGGGATCACTTGATCCCTCTCGGTACATCTTGTACGCTTTGTATGAGATCTTCCTCTAGACGAAAGCCCATGGAGACACACCTAACCCCGCATAGAATTCTCCCGAAGACCATGGGTTAGTACACAAACACGTAATGGACAATGGTTACCATACCATGGGATCACTTGATCCCTCTTGGTACATCTTGTACGATTTGTGTGTTGATCATCTTGATTTACTCTTTGTCTGAGATCTTGATCAACCTTGTGTCTCTATGACCATTCTTTGGATATTACCTTGAATACCATCTTGGTCATCATATAAACTCCTTGAACCCAATAGATGGACTTCAAGAAGTGCCTATGGACAAATCCTATAAATATAACTTAAGGCAACCATTAGTCCATAGGAATTGTCATCAATTACCAAAATCACATATGGAGATGTATGCTCTAACAATCTCCCCCATTTTGGTAATTGATGACAACCACTTCAAGAGAGTTTATGCAAGGAAATAAGCATAATCAAGAGCACACATACAAAGCAATAATGCATGCATGCAAGATGTAAATGCTTACGCAATAAAAGCAAAACCCTCTAAACATATCCAAAGTAAACTCTCTAAACTTCTCCCCCATTGGCATCGATTGCCAAAATGAACGAAAAGTTTAGAAAGACAATATAGTAGGTGGTCCTCCAAAAAGTGTGTACTTCTCAGCAAATGAGTACAAAGAAATACACAAATACAATAATAAGTAGTTGGAGGAAAACAAACTATGTTGAGGACCCAAAGATTGCAAATAAAAGGATCGTATGCCACAAAGACATACAAAAATAGAGGCAAGCAATCAAAAGATACCAGATGGAACAAACGATCATATGGTCCTTCGAACCACATGAATAAAATATATTATGATAAAGGCAACAGAGTGTTTTATCAAAACTAGACAAGCTCCCCATGATTTGTGCACTCATAAGAGATTTTTGTACTTGATACAAGTGCACAATATAGGATCGTTGCTCCCCCAAAATTAATAAAAACACACAACGAGTGCAAGAAGATAGATGAGACAGTAAGCGTATCACTTGCACAAAACAAATGGTTGAGCAACATGCAAAAGAAGCAACTTAAGAATAGGCTCAAGCAAAATAATGTGTGTAAGTCATGGCAAAGCACTTGAAAAGACTAAGATAAGGATGAGCATTACTCATCAACATAGTCTTGATGAAATGAGACACAAAGTGCAAGACATATCATTCCCACACACACATACTAGAAAATGGGTTCACAAGCTTACTAATAAACAAAATAAGAACCAACGCTTGTGACAACCCATGGTGAAGATAGGAAATAAGAACCTTGTCAAGAGGAGGGATACCAATCGAAATGGCAAAACCCTCATCAAGACAAGCATGAGAAAAAAATTATCTTCACGGCCAAAGAGTGCATCAAGATGTAGGAAAATAAGATACGCACTCAAGACAAATCCTTTCATGAAGCCACGAAAAACTGAAAAAGGAAATGCAACAGTGGACGTGAAAGAAAAGAGGATGTCAATTAGAGATGTAACTTCTCTCATGTGTAAAAGATTCTAAGTAGAAGACAATCATGATGATATATATCCACAAAGAAGGATGTACACACGAAATGGTTACACGAAGGAACAAACAAGATATCCAAAAGGAAGTCATAAATATATCAATAAGATCTTTGCATGGAAGCATAGCACATGGCCTAATATTTTCTTATTGTACAATATGAACTTCCAACATACGAACATCAAAGACATCCCAACTAGCAATAAGACATCATCGTTCGGATGCTTTGAGAAAGGAAACAAGTACTACAAGAACGAATCAAGAGATTTATGCCATGATGCAACCTGGAAAAGAAAAGATAGATTTGGGCCTTTGCAAGAAATGAATGCATGAAGTAGATACTTGTTACCGAGACAACATTGGATTGTTGTAGTAGATAGTTGTTCGTTGATCATCCTAACTTGGCTCCAATAATCACATGGTCTCAGCACCTTCCTTATACATGAGCCGAGCATCCAATGCATCTCCAATTGTTCCTGGAACAACAAAACAAACAAAATGGTGCCCAAGCTCATTGGGACCAAAGAGTTAGAAAACCAACAATAGACAGGACAAACTCCACATACATATGTGCACATAGATATGAATTTGAATTTCATGCACACTTTAGCCAATTTATGACAAGGTGGAGTTTCCCCTATATATTGGGTCAAAGAAAGAAAGCAAGCAAAAGAAGCTATATATAGTAAATATGCATGCTCAAGGCTTTCAAGAATCAACTCAACACAAAGTTGATAATACGCCAAAAGACAAGGTATCAAGTGATAATAAGATACCAAACGAAAAACTATCACTTGAAGGATATCAATGAAAAGATACCTCAAGGAATGAGATATCCATTGACACATGCCAAATAAAAGCATACAAGATACCAATTGAAGGAAAACAAACACGAGGTATCTAGTTTCCAAAAGAGAGCTAGGTTCCAACAAACCAAACCCTCGACAAATTTTCATGATGGCACAAAGCATCATAAAGAGCAAGACTTTCGTCCCTTCAACACACACTTGATGGGAATCACAAAATTTTATGATGGGCGAATAAAGAGAGTGTTCTAAAGAAAATAGGATAGCTCTCCCAAGGGATGTTCATTATATAGAATTTGCATTTAAATACAAAATGCACAAGATGGGATCATCACTTTTCTTATATCTATAAAAACACTAGACATGTGAAAATAGATCCACAAGAGGCAAGGAAGACAAACGAAACATAAATCCCAATGTAAAGACGATTAGCAATTCCTACCACATCATGGGAATACCAATTGTCAAGGACAAGAAGTATTGTGGAAATAATACTCATTGGTAGATTGCAAATATATCCAACATCATCTTTACCCATAAAACGCAAGCAAATGACACTTGTAGAGCTAACATGCCACCTAGGAACAAGATAATTCACAATATCAACACTAAGTGGCAATACCTCAAATGTACACATTTTCTAGGCTTGTAATATTCACATAGCATATTACTCCCCCATAATGTGATAACCCAACAATATTAACAAGTGGCAAATTAAAACCAACAAGAGATAATTAATGGACCATATATAATTTGAATTTCTCCTGAGTAAGACATACCACATAGAAACAAGATAATCTTGAAATATCAATACTAAGTGGTATTCCCCATGTATACACATTTATAGTATTGTGAGGTGTGCAAAGCACATCACTCCCCCACAATGGGATAATCCATTAATCTCTCACAAGAGCCAACAAAGATACAAACAAGATGCAAAAAGGCTCAATACAAGACTCACATGTACATGATGTGCAAACCAACATACACATACTCGATTACTCAAGATAAGCAAGTTGGAAGCACAACATATACAAACACATGCAAGGTACAAAACCACAACATGCAAAGGGGCAAGTAACTAACAATGTAAACAGTTTAAGTACAAGTTACCGTAAGGAGGCACATTGGATATAAGATAGAAAATCGATAATCCAAATGATTTGGCTTGAGATAATATGAATGATGAAGACCCCTTAATTATTAATTATGTATCAAAGTATCCAATTTCCTCCACGTTCACCTATTGAGAAAGTTTGAGCTTGTTGGTCCCCAACCACGTTGGGTCCTAAGAGGTTAGTCAAAATAGGCTTGGCAACCCAAATGGTACTTTTCTTGACCCACTTTGAGTACCAACAAACTTGGCAAACACATTTCCAACCTTAGCCTTCCCAAGAGAGTAGATATCATCAATAATGATTGGGTTGGATAAATTACCTCTCGTGCAAGAAGAAGCGAAGTGACCCTTCTCACGACATAAGTAGCAACATCTACCCTTTAATTTCTTCCCTATTGATTTCTCAACATGAGGAGTGTTGGCTTGGGCCTTATTGGGAAGGGGCCTTTCTTCAACTTGTAGTTGAGTATGTGATTGAACTTGTGGCCGCTTCCCTTGTTGCTTGTGACTTTGGGGCTTCTTCTTTTGTGGGTAAGATCTAACATGGTGCCCTTCAATTTTGCACTTGAAGCAATGAATATTGGCCGAATTCTTGACTTGTTCTTGGCCCTTCTTCTTGAAGCTTTTGGACTTATTCTTCTTGTTGCAGTTGAATCCAAGTCCATCTTTGTCATTTGGGAATTTTGCCACACAAGACATTGTCGAGTGTGGACATTCCTTCATGACTCTTTTCCAAGTCTTTCTTCAAGGAAGTGACTTGGGCCTTGAGATCTTTGATTTCCTCTACATGGTTAGTATCAAAACAAGTACTAGAGGAAGTATAAGCTTCATTGTTAGAGAAACAAGGTATGGAAAGTAATTCATCACAAGATGTAGCAACATTATGAGTAGATGAATTACGAGGACTAGCACATGACAATATAGCTTTTTGACTAGAAGTAGTGCTAATGTCCACATGAGGCTCACTCGATGTTACCTTGGTAGTAATAGCCTCATGAGCTAATTTTAGCACATTATGGGATACTAGAAGATCATCATGAGAGCTTGTGAGCATTACATGACTTTCTTACAATTTCCCATAGTTGCTAGATAGCAACTCAAGTTGAGCCCTTAGCTCAACATTCTCCTTTAAAATGGATGCTTCACAAGAAGTAGAGTTAGTAGCACAAGCATCATTATTAAATATAAGAGGAGAAGGAAACTTGGCAAGCTCTTTAGCATATGAAGCTTCAAGTTGAGCATGAGACTCAGTGAGTTCGATGAGCGAACTCTTAATAGCCCTTGAGCCATTTTCGAGGTGCTCATAGTCCTCAACGAGTTTAGCATGTGCAACTTCAAGATTATTGTTTTTAGTTCTAAAATCATTAGCCACCTCGAGAGCTCTATCATGGGATTCCTTTAAGCTAGATAATTCTATAGCAAAGGTTTCCTCAAGAGATTCCTTGGTGGATTGTTCATTTTCAAGAGCTTGAGATAGCTCTGCGATCTCGTTAGCGTAATCACGCTCATGACCTTCCATTGTCTCAATGGTGGCCTCATGCTCCTCGAGATGAGCTTCCAACTCCTCAATGTATTTCTTGCCCTCACTAGCAATAGACATGATTTCCAAGAAGTTTGAACAAGCAAGTTTATTTTTATAAAGAGATTGAAAAATCATTTCACCCTTAATTTTTAAGCATGCAATAATATCACTATCTTCATCATTATTCTCATCCTCATTATCATCAACATCATCATCATGAGATACATTGGGATTCAAAGTAGGAGATACCTTTGAAGCCTTAGCCATAAGGCAAAAGTGAGTAACAATAGATGATGATGTAGGATCCCTTGAAGCATCATTCAAGGCCACATCTTGTTCTATGGAGTGACGAATTCCCTCTATATTGTTAGCACAACAACTCGAGGATATGTATACATTTTTATCATGGCAACAAGATATAGGAAGCATATCATCATGAGATTTAGTCAAGGAGTTTTTACATGATATGCAAGGACTATCAACACAAGCATGTAAAACATTTACAGTACTCGAAGTGTTAATGCCCAAAGATGAAGCATTGCAATAATACAGTGATGAAGGATCATCAACAATAAGCGCACTATCATCATTGCAATGATCTCCACTACTCACCATATCATTACCTTGTGATAATCCACATGTAGGTCAAGTAAATGAAGTTGATAAGACCACACGACCGTAGGTGGAGGGAGAACAATCATTCCCACAAATCTTGGACATACCATATTTATCTTGAAGCTTTGTCCACAACTCATGAGCATCCCGGAATGGCATGAGTTGAAATATAACTACATTGCTCAAAGCATCAAAAAGCACATTAGAAGCTTGAGCATTGAGATAAGAGTTTTTCTCATCCTCTAAAGATATATTTTGAGAATGCTTTGGAGGAGAAAGACCCATATCTACAATTCGCTCTAAATTTGGATCTAAGACTTGAAAGTGATTAAGCATGCGAATTACCCAAACATCAAAATTTGTGCCATCAAAACAAAGAGTCTTAGTGAATCCTAAACCCCTAGTAGACATCCTTACTCTCTAGGCGGTTAAACCTAATAAAGAGAGACCTAGCTCTGATACCAATTTAAAGGACGTGGATGTCACCTAGAGGGGGGGGGGTGAATAGGCACTTAAAAATAATTACGGGTTAGGCTTGAACAAATGCAGAATAAAACTAACGTTTCATATGTCAAGAACAAAACCTAAAACAACTAGGCTCACCTATGTGCACCAACAACTTATGCTAAGCAAGATAAACAACTAAGTGATAGCAAGATACATGACAAGAAACAATATGGCTATCACAAAGTAAAGTGCATAATTAAAGGGTTCGGGTAAGCGATAACCGAGGCACGCAGAGACGATGATGTATCCCGAAGTTCACACCCTTGCGGATGCTAATCTCTGTTGGAGCGGTGTGGAGGCACAATGCTCCCAAAGATGCCACTAAGGCCACCGTAATATCCTCACGCCATCACACAATGCAAGATGCCGTGATTCCACTAAGGGACCCTTAAGGGCGGTCACCGAACCCGTACAAATGGCAAACCTTGGGGGCGGTCACCGGTACCCATACAAATTGCTCGGGGCAACCTCCACAACCTAATTGGAGAACCCGACGCTTGCCTGGAGCTTTACACCACAATGATTGAGCTCGAAGACACCACCAAACTTCTAGGACGCCAAAGCATCCACGAAGAACAATCTCTAGGGTACTAAGAACCAAAACGTAATATGGCTTCTCAAACTTCACTTCCACGTATCACCGTGGAGAACTCAAACTGATGCAACTCATGCAATGGCAAGGACACACAAAGTGGTCAAGTCGCTCACACTCAAATCCCTCCGCAACAACAAAAGCTATGGAGAAATATGAGAGGAAGAACAAGGAGCTCACAAAGAACTCCAAGATCTAGATCCAAGGGGTTCCCCTCACATAGAGGAGAAAGTGATTGCTGGAGATGTGGATCTAGATGTCCTCTCTCTTTTCCCTCAAGAACTAGCAAGAATCATTGGAGGGATTGTGAGTTAGCAAGCTCTAAGAAGGTCAACAATGGGGGAAGAACACGAGATCAATGGATAGATCAGTCCAAGGGGGAAGAAGACCCCCTTTATATAGTGGGGGAAGAAATTAGACCGTTACCCCCACTTACAGCCCGAGCACGGTGGTACTACCACTAGCCCCGACGGTACTACCGCTAGCCCTGGCGGTACTACCTCTAGCTCTGGCGGTACTACCTCTAGAGAAAGTCTTCGCAAAGAGTCTGACGAAGAACAATCGCTCAGAGAGAGGTACTACCGTCCCGAAGTGGTACTACCGCCCACCCAGAGCGGTACTACCGCTAGGGAGCAGTAGTAAGAAATTACTTCCGCTACGGGGGAGGTACTACAGCTCCGGGGACGGTACTACCGCTACAGGAGCGGTACTACCGCTGGCACGAGGAGCGGTACTACCGCTGGATACTGAATTTGCTCTAACTTTCGCATACGGACTCCGATTTCAACGAAACCAAGTTTGTTGGAAAGCTAACGACATGGTATAACACAATATTGATAGAAATATAAATAATAATCAAGTGAGAAAAGGCCCATAAGAAAATGGTGAGAACCCTTCTTCGAATAAGAACGGTAAAAACTCCCAACATCGAAAACATCATAGAAGATGCATATGGACTCCGTTTTCGATGAAGTCGAGCTTTTCATAAAGATGACCATAAGCTCTAAAACTCACAAAGATAAACACCAAACAAGAACCAAGAAGTATGATGCAAGGATGCAAATAGTTTGAGATCTCAACTAACGATACGATCAAGCTACTCACTTGAGACCCCCCCTTGACAGTACATCAATCTATCCTAAAACAAAAAACCTATCAAGGGCAAACCTATACCTTGCACCTCGTCCTCTTGAGCTAGATGATGATGAGCTTGGCTTCCTCAAGATGGACCACCTTCTTGATTGCATTGGCTTGATGAAGACTAGTTGATTGCTCCCCCATACTCACTATGGGTAAGCCACTATTTAGCATATCTTCACAAGTCCATTGCCACCACAATGGACGACAAGCTTCAATCATGATATCTTCGTGTTGATCCACTTGAACTTGCACACCGCAATCTTGATGATGATCACCACTTAACGTCATCCTTCATGGGTTGTATGAGATCTTCCTCTAGACGCAATCCCATGGGGACACACCTAACCCCACATAGAACTCTCACGAAGACCATGGGTTAGTACACAAACACGTAATGGACAATGCTTACCATACCATGGGATCACTTGATCCCTCTCGGTACATCTTGTGCGCTTTGTATGAGATATTCCTCTAGACGCAGGCCCATGGGGACACACCTAACCCCACATAGAACTCTCACAAAGACCATGGGTTAGTACACAAACACATAATGGACAATGCTTACCATACCATGGGATCACTTGATCCCTCTCGGTACATCTTGTACGCTTTGTGTGTTGATCATGATCAACCTTGTGTCTCTATGACCATTCTTTGGATAATACCTTGAATACCATCTTGGTCATCATATAAACTCCTTGAACCCAACAGATGGACTTCAAGAAGTGCCTATGGACAAATCCTATAAAGATAACTTAAGGAAACCATTAGTCCATAGGAATTGTCATCAATTACCAAAACCACATATGGAGATATATGCTCTAACAGAAGGTTCTAAACAAGCACCACATGTTGGAGGATCCATAACAATATAACTTCTATGCAAATATAACCGAACATAACTCATTAAGTTGTCTTCCTTGTCCTATTTCAACTAATTTGCTCAAGTTTGAAAATAATTAATGGGGCTCACAATCATATAAGATGTCCAAGATAGTATATTTATACGTGGAATCTTTCTTCCTTCAATATCTTTCATGAATTGTTCAAGTGACCATTGCGGTGTTTGCTAACTTTCAATAAATTTTACCAACTATACTTCTTATATGTGAAGGCATTACTACGCATGGGATAAGCATATAAAACATATATAATTTCAGATTTATGATAATCAATTCATTCAACTATTTACTCATAGGATATAAGTGAAGCACGAGAGTGAATGACAAAACTACTCCAAAACATATAAGTGAAGATCAATGAGTAGTCAAACAATTAAGTAGCTATGTGAGGACTTTCTCTTTCTCTCTCTTAATAAAGATTTTCAGAACTGAGTATTTTATTTAAACAACAAGCAAAATAAAAATAGCACTCCAAGAATAGGACGCATCATGTGAACGAATAAAAATTTAGGCTCAACAAAGGCTAACCGATAGTTGATGAAGAGAGTTGGGATGCGTAGCATCCCCAAGCTTAGATGCTTGAGAGTTCTTTAAATATTTACTTGGGGTGCCTTGGGCATCACCAAGATTGAGATTTTGTATCTTGTTCAATCCTCTCATATCATGGTTTCACCTATTCTCAAAAACTTCATCCACACAAAACTCGAAAAGAACTCGTGAGATAGGTTAGTACACATAATAATAAATAAACTCTTTTTGTAATGCAAAGAGAAGTTGCAAAATAATTTTCAAATATAATATACTGTTTATTATCATTTCCACAATTTATATCTACCAATATAGGCTATGGAAACTATAGGATAAGTAGACAACAAAACTATGGCAACAATCTGTCCAAACAGAACAGTCTGTAGAAATTTATGAAAAATGTCTACTTATGTAACTCCAGATATTTTGAAAATTTAGGAGATTCTATAAAATTTATATTAAAACACTGTGTAAAAATTTCAGAAACTTTCCACATTCCAGTAAAATATGAAAATTCAAGCACTACAACACCAGTTTCTATTTTTACACAACACCAATCAAAGCATGCAATGCAAGCATCCTAATGCAATTCTTGGAACTTTATATTTAAAAACAAGATTATAAATAAAACCTAACAGAGAACAAAAAAATAAAATGATGCTCCAAGAAAAACTCATATTATGTGACGAATAAAAAATATTGCTCCAAGTAAGATATACCGATAATGTTGAAGACGAAAGAGGAGATGCCTTCCGGGGCATCCCCAAGATTAGGCGCTTGAGTCTTCCTTGGATATTACCTTGCGGTGACTTGGGAATCCCCAAGATTAGGTTCTTGTCACTACTTATTCTCCTCATATCTGCGTCTCACTCAAAAACTTGAAAACTTCAATCACACAAAACTTAACGGAATTTCGTGAGAAGGGTTAGTGTAATAAAGATAGATCATTCACTTAGGTACTATCAAGAAAAGATTCATAATTGTTACCACATGATACCTAATGTATTCTATCATTCCCATAATTTATATTACTTAATATATGTTGGAAATATGCCCTAGAGGCAATGATAAATAGTTATTACTATATTTCCTGCTTAAAGATAATCGCTTACTATCCATGCTATAATTGTGTTAAATGAAAACATAGATACATGTGTGGATACATAGACAAAACAATGTCCTTAGCAAGCCTCTAGTTGGCTAGCCAGTTGATCAAGAATAGTCAAGGTTTTCTGACTATACGCAAAGTGTTGTTGCTTGATAACTGGATCACATCATTTGGAGAATCATGTGATGAACTAGACCCAAACTATGAACGTAGCATATTGATCCTGTCGTTTTATTGCTATTGTTTTCTGCGTGTCAAGTATGTATTCCTATGACCATGAGATCATATAACTCGCTGCCACCGCAGGAGTACATTGTGTGCATCAAACGTCACAACGTAACTGGGTGACTATAAAGGTGTTCTACAGGTATCTCTGAAGGTGTCCGTTGAGTTAGTATGGATCAAGACTGGGATTTTTCACTTCATGTGACAGAGAGGTATCTCGGGGCCCACTCGGTAATACAACATCACACACAAGCTATGCAAGCAATGTGACTAAGTGTAAGTCACAGGATCTTGTATTACGGAAGTAGTAAAGAGACTTGCCGGTAACTAGATTGAAATAGGTATGCGGATACCGACGATCGAATCTCGGGCAAGTAACATACCGAAGGACAAAGGGAATACCATATGGGATTATATGTATCCTTGACACCGAGGTTCAACCGATAAGATCTTCGGAGAATACTTAGGATCCAATATGGGCATCCAGGTCCCGCTATTGGATATTGACCGAGGAGTGCCTCGGGTCATGTCTACATAGTTCTCGAACCCGCAGGGTCTGCACACTTAAGGTTCGATGATGTTTTAGTATAGTTGAGTTATATGTGTGGTTACCGAGTGTTGTTCGGAGTCCCGTATGAGATCACGGTCGTCACGAGGGTTTCTAGAATGGTCCGGAAATGAAGATTTATATATAGGATGGTTTCATTTGGTCACCGGAAAGTTTTGGGAGATTCCGGTAGTGTACCGGGAGTTCACCGAGAGGGGCCCACCCACCCGGGAGTGAGCTCAAGGCCCTAGGTGGCGCCACAAGTCCTTAGTAGGCTGGTGGAGTCAGCCCAAGGAGCCCATTGTGCCACATAAGAAAAATACCAAAACGAAAAGAAAAAGAAAAGGGAAAGAGGGAGGTGGGAAGGAAGGGGAGGACTCCTACTTCCCAAACCGAATTGGAGGAGGAGTCCTCCTCCTCCTAGCGCCGGCGCACCCTTGAGGGCCTTGTCCCTCAAGGCTATTGCCTCCCCTCCCTCCTATATATAGTGGAGGTTTAGGGCTTTTTAAGACACAACTTTGCCACATGCAACTCTAGCCTAAACCACACAGTTTCACCTCTAGATCGGATTTGTGTGGAGCTCGGGCGGAGCCCTGCAGGAGTAGATCATCACCATCACCGGAGCGTCGTCACGCTGCAAGAGAACGCATCTAGTTCTCCGTCTTGCTTGCTGGATCAAGAAGGTCGAGATCATCATCGAGCTGTACGTGTGCTGAACGCGGAGGTGCCGTCCGTTCGGCGTTTGATCGGAACGGATCGTGGGACGGATCGCGGGACGGTTCGAGGGACTTGAAGATGTTCCACTACATCAACCGTGTTTCTTAACGCTTCCTGCTGTGTGATCTACAAGGGTACGCAGATCCAAATCTCCACTCGTAGATGGGCATCGCCATGATAGGTTTTCGTGTGCGTAGGAATTTTTTTTGTTTCCCATGCAACGTTCGCCAACAGTGGCATCATGAGCTACGTTCATGCATAGATGTTATCTCGAGTAGAATGCAAAAAGGTTTTGTGGACGGTGATGTTCGATTTGCTACCCTCCTTAGTCTTTTCTCGATTCAACGGTATTGTTGGATTGAAGCGGTCCGGACCGACATAACTCGTACGCTTACGAGAGATTGGTTTCATCGATTGACATGCAACCTCGTTGCATAAAGATGACTGGCGGGTGCCTGTTTCTTCAACTTTAGTTGAATTGGTTTTGACCGAGGCGGTCCTTGGAGAGGTTAAATAGCAATTAGCACATCTCCATTGTGGTTTTTGTGTAAGTAAGATGCGATCATACTAGATACCCATAGCAGCCACGTAAAACATGCAACAACAAATTAGAGGACGTCTAACTTGTTTTTGCAGGGTATGCTTGTGATATGATATGGCCAATGACGTGATGTAATATATTGGATGTATGAGATGATCATGTTGTAATAGTTAATATCGACTTGCACGTCGATGCTACGGCAACCGGCAGGAGCCATAGGGTTGTCTTTAAACTAACGTTTGTGTTTGCAGATGTGTTTACTATATTGCTAGGTCATAGCTTTAATAGTAATAGCATAGATAGCATGACAACCTCGATGGCGACACGTTGATGGAGATCATGGTGTGGCACCGGTGACAAGAAGATTATGTCGGTGCTTTGGTGATGGAGATCAAGAAGCACATGATGATGGCCATATCATGTCACTTATGAATTGCATGTGATGTTAATCCTTTTATGCACCTTATTGTTCTTAGAACGACGGTAGCATTATGAGGTGATCTATCACTAAAATTTCAAGATGAAATTGTGTTCTCCCCGACTGTGCACCATTCCGACTCTTCGTCATTTCGAGACACCACGTGATGATCGGGTGTGATAGACTCAACGTTCACATACAACGGGTGCAAAATAGTTGCACACACGGAACACTCGGGTTAAGCTTGACGAGCCTAGCATGTATAGACATGGCCTCGGAACACATGAGACCAAAAGGTCGAGCATGAATCGTATAGTTGATATGATTAGCATAGAGATGCATACCACTGAAACTATTCTCAACTCACGTGATGATCGGACTTGAGTTAGTGAAATTGGATCATGTACCACTCAAATGACTAGAGAGATGTACTTTTTGAGTGGGAGTTTAGCAAGTAATTTGATTAGTTAAACTCTAATTATCTTGAACATAGTCTAAGTCCACTTCGAAATATTTGTGTTGTAGATCAATGGCTCACGCGAGAGTCACCCTGAATTTTAATACGTTCCTAGAGAAAGCTAAGTTGAAAGATGATGGAAGCAACTTTGTAGACTGGGCTCATAATCTTAAGTTGCTCCTGCAAGTTGGGAAGAAGGATTATGTCCTTAATGCTGCGCTAGGAGACGAACTACCCGCTTCGCCTGACCAAGATGTTAAGAACGCTTGGTTAACACGTAAGGAGGACTACTCAGTAGTTCAATGTGCAGTCTTGTATGGCTTAGAGCCGGGACTTCAACGTCGCTTTGAGCGTCATGGAGCATATGAGATGTTCCAGGAGTTGAAGTTTATCTTTCAGAAGAACGCCCGGATCGAGAGGTATGAGACCTCCGATAAATTCTATGCTTGCAAGATGGAGGAGAATTCGTCTGTCAGTGAACATGTGCTCAAAATGTCTGGGTACTCAAACCGTCTAGCTGAGCTAGGGATTGAACTCCCGCAAGTGGCTATCACTGACAGAATTCTGTAATCAAGGCCACCAAGCTAGAAGAGCTTTGTGTTGAACTATAACATGCAAGGGATGAACAAGTCACCTGGCGAGTTATTCGCGATGCTGAAAATCACAGTGTCAGAACTTCGGAAAGAGCATCAAGTGTTGATGGTCAATAAGACCATTGGTTTCAAGAGAAACAGCAAAGGAAAGAAGGGTAACTCCAAAAAGAGCGGTAAGCGTGTTGCCAATCCGACGAAGAAACCCAAGGCTGGACCTAAGTCTGAAACAAAATGTTATTATTGCAAGGGACTGGGTCACTGGAAGCGCAACTGCCCCAAGTATTTGGCTGATAAGAAGGCGGCCAAGGAAAAATCAGGTATATTCTATATACATTATTGATGTGTACTTGACCAGCTCTCGTAGTACTGCCTGGGTATTCGATACTGGTTCTGTTGCTCATATTTGCAACTTGAAACAGGAACTGCGGAATAAGCGAAGGCTCGAGAAGGATGAAGTGACGATGCACGTGGGAAATGGTTCCAAGGTTGATGCAATCGCCGTCGGCACAGTTTCACTTCACTTACGATCAGGATTAGTTATGAACTTCAATAATTGTTATTTAGTGCCTGCGTTAAGCATGAACATTATATCTGATTCTTGTTTATTGCGAGATAGTTACTCGTTTAAGTCAGAGAATAATGGTTGTTCTATTTCTACGAGTAATATCTTTTATGGTCATGCACCCAATGTGAGAGGATTGTTCATATTGAATCTTGATAGCGATGATACACATATATATAACATTGAGACCAAAAGAGTTAGAGTTAACAATGATAGCGCCATGTTTTTGTGGCACTGCCACTTAGGTCATATTGGTATAAAGCGCATGAAGAAACTCCATTCCGATGGACTTTTGGAGTCACTTGACTTTGATTCACTTGACACGTGCGAACCAGGCCTCATGAGCAAGATGACTAAGACTCCGTTCTCCGGAACCATGGAGCATGCAAGTGACTTGTTGGAAATCATACATACCGATGTGTGCGGTCCAATGAGTGTGGAGGCGCGCGGCGGATATTGTTATTTTCTCACCTTCACTGACGATTTGAGTAGATATGGCTATGCCTACTTGATGAAGCATAAGTCTGAAACGTTTGAGAAGTTCAAGAAATTTCAGAGTGAAGTTGAAAATCTTCGTAACAAGAAGATCAAGTTCCTACGGTCTGATCGTGGGGGTGAATATCTGAGTTTCGATTTTGGTGCTCACTTAATACAATGTGGAATTGTTTCACAATTGACATGGCCTCCAACACCATAGCGTAATGGTGTGTCCAAATGTCGTAATCGTACTTTGTTAGAAATGGTGCGATCTATAATGTCTCTTACCGATTTGCTATTATTGTTTTGGGGTTATGCATTAGAGACAGCTGCATTCACTTTAAATAGGGCACCATCAAAATCCGTTGAGACGACACCATACGAACTGTGGTATGGCAAAAGACCAAAGTTCTCGTTTCTTGAAGTTTGGGGATGTGATGCTTATGTCAAAAAGCTTCAGCCTGAAAAGCTGGAATCCAAAGCGGAAAAGTGCGTCTTCATAGGTTACCCAAAGGAGACCATTGGGCACACCTTCTATCTCAAATCCTAGGGCAAAGTGTTTGTTGCTAAAAATGGAGCTTTTCTTGAGAAGGAGTTTCTCTCGAAAGAATTGAGTGGGAGGAAGATAGAACTTGATGAGGTTGTCGAACGTCTAAAACCTCTAGATGGTGGTGCGGGGCAAGTGGAAACCCCTGTCATTGCAACGTCGGTTGAGGAGGAAGTTGATGATGATGATCATGAAACTTCAGATCAAGTTCCTATCGGACCTCGCAGGTCGACAAGATCACGTACTGCTCCTGAGTGGTACGGCAATCCTATCTTATCAATTATGTTGTTAGACAACAATGAACCTGCGAATTATGAAGAAGCAATGGTGGGCCCGGATTCCAGCAAATGGCTGGAGGCCATGAAGTCCGAGATAGGATCTATGTAAGAGAAGAAAGTGTGGACTTTGGAAGTAATACCTGAAGGCCGCAAGGCTATTTAGAACAAATGGATCTTTAAGAAGAAGCCACACGCAGACGGTAATGTAACCGTTTATAAAGCTCGACTTGTGGCAAAGGGTTTTTCACAAGTTCAAGGAGTTGACTATGATGAGACGTTCTCATCGGTAGCGATGCTTAAGTCCGTCTCAATCATGTCAGCAATAGCTGCATTTTTCGATTACGAAATCTGGCAGATGGATGTCAAAACGAAATTCCTTAATGGTTTTCTTAAGGAAGAGTTGTATATGATGCAACCCGAAGGTTTTATTGATCCAAAGAATGCTAACAAAGTATGCAAGCTCCAGCGATCCATTTATGGACTGGTGCAAGCATCTCGGAGTTGGAATAAGCGCTTTGATGAGGTGATCGAAGCATTTGGGTTTATACAAGTGGTTGGAGAATCTTGTATTTACAAGAAAATGAGTGGGAGCTCTGTGGGGTTTCCATTATTATATGTGGATGACATATTGCTGATTGGAAACAACGTGGAGTTTTTGGAGAGCATAAAGGATTACTTGAATAAAAGTTTCTCTATGAAGGACCTAGGAGAAGCTGCTTACATTCTAGGTATTGAGATCTATAGGGATAGATCGAGATGCCTGATAGGACTTTCAGAAAGGACATACCTTGAGAAAGTTTTCAAGAAGTTCAAAATGGATCAGTACAAGAAGGGGTTCTTGCCAGTATTACAAGGTATAAAATTGAGTAAGACTCAGTGCCCAGCAACTGCGGAAGATAGAGAACAAATGAATTATGTCCCCTATGCTTTAGCCATAGGTTCTATCATGTATGCAATGTTGTGCACCAGACCAGACGTCAGCTTGGCCATAGGTATGACAGGCAGGTTGCAGAGTAATCCAGGAGTGGATCATTGGACGGCGGTCAAGAATATTCTGAAGTACCTGAAAAGGACTAAGGAAATGTTTCTCGTTTATGGAGGTGACGAAGAGCTCGTCATAAAGGGTTATGTCGACGCAAGCTTTGACACCGATCCGGATGACTCTAAGTCGCAAACCGGATACGTATTTATTTTTAATGGGGGTGCGGTAAGCTGGTGCAGTTCCAAGCAAAGCGACGTAGCAGATTCTACATGTGAAGCGGAGTACATGGCTGCCTCGGAGGCAGCAAAGGAGGGTGTCTGGATGAAGCAGTTCATGACGGATCTTGGAGTTGTGTCGAGCGCACTAAATCCAATAATTTTGTTCTGTAACAAGACTGGTGCCATTGCTCTAGAAAAGGAACCAAGGTTTCACAAGAAGACCAGACACATCTAACGACGCTTCAACCTCATCCGCGACTACGTCGAAGGAGAGGACGTGAATATCTCCAAAGTGCACACGGATCTGAATGTAGAAGACCCGCTGACTAAACCTCTTTCACGGGCAAAACATGATCAACACCAGAACTGTATGGGTGTTAGATTTATTACAATGTAAATCGCATGGCGATGTGAGGACTAGATTATTGACTCTAGTGCAAGTGGGACACTGTTGCAAATATTCCCTAGAGGCAATGATCAATAGTTATTATTATATTTATTGTTTAAAGATAATCGTTTAATATCCATGCTATAATTGTATTGAATGAAAACATAGATACATGTGTGGATACATAGACAAATCAATGTCCCTAGCAAGCCTCTAGTTGGCTAGCCAGTTGATCAAGGATAGTCAAGGTTTCTCACTATGTGCAAAGTGTTATTGCTTGATAACTGGATCACATCATTAGGAGAATCATGTGATGGACTAGATCCAAACTATGAACGTAGCATATTGATCGTGTCGTTTTATTGCTATTGTTTTCTGCGTGTCAAGTATTTATTCCTATGACCATGAGATCATATAACTCACTGGCACCGGAGGAGTACCTTGTGTGCATCAAACATCACAATGTAACTGGGTGACAATAAAGGTGTTCTATAGGTATCTCCGAAGGTGTCCGTTGAGTTAGTATGGATCAAGACTGGGATTTGTCACTCCGTGTGACGGAGAAGTATCTCGGGGCCCACTCGGTAATACAACATCACACACAAGCCTTGCAAGCAATCTAACTAAGTGTAAGTCACGGGATCTTGTATTACAGAACGAGTCAAGAGACTTGCCGGTAACGACATTGAAATAGGTATGCGGATACCAATGATCGAATCTCGGGCAAGTAACATACCGAAGGACAAAGGGAATAACATACGGGATTATATGAATCCTTGACACTGAGGTTCAACCGATAAGATCTTCGGATAATATATAGGATCCAATATGGTCTTCCAGGTCCTTCTATTGTATATTGACCGAGGAGTGTCTCGGGTCATGTCTACATAGTTCTCGAACCCGCAGGGTCTGCACACTTAAGGTTCAATGATGTTTTAGTATAGTTGAGTTATATGTGTGGTTACCGAATGTTGTTCGGAGTCCCGGATGAGATCACGGAAGTCACGAGGGTTTCCAGAATGGTCCGGAAACGAAGATTGATATATAGGATGGTTTCATTTGGTCACCGAAAAGTTTCGAGCAATTCCTACAGTGTATAGGGAGTGACGAATGGGTTCCGGGAGTTCACCGGGAGGGGCCCACCCACCCGGGGGGTGAGCCCAAGGCCCTAGGGTGGCGCTACTAGTCCTTAGTAGGCTGGTGGAGTCAGCCCAAGGAGCCCATGGCGCCACATAAGAAAATACCAAAAAGAAAATAAAAAGAAAAGGGAAAGAGGGAGGTGGGAAGGAAGGGGAGGACTCCTTTCCAAACCAAATTGGAGGAGGAGTCCTCCTCCTCCTAGCGCCGGCGCACCCTTGAGGGCCTTGTCCCTCAAGGCTAGCCTCTCCCCCTCCCTCCTATATATAGTGGAGTGATACGCCCATTTTTGCATCATGCTTTCATGTTGATATTTATTGCTTTATGGGCTGTTATATTACTTTGTGTTACCATATTTATGCCTTTTCTCTCTAATTTTGCAAGGTTTATTCGAAGAGGGAGAATTCAGATAGCTGGTAGTCTGGACTGGAAAAGGAGCAAATCTTAGTCCACTATTCTACACATCTCCAAATGCCCTGAAAAGTTACGTGGATTTTTTTGGGATTATATAAAAAATACAGGGCGAAACAAGTACCGGAGGGGGGCTGCCAGGGCGCCACAGGCCCTGCCACCGCCACCCCCCTGGTGGTGGAATGGGGGCTTGTGGGCTCCCTTACGGCTCACTAGCTCCCCCCTTTTGCTATATGAAGGGTTTTGGTCCAGAAAAAATCATTCGGGAGCTTTTTCGTGGTTTCACCGCCGCCACGAGGCGGAACTTGAGCAGATCCAATCTAGAGCTCCAACAGGACGATCCTGCCGGGGAAACTTCCCCACCGGAGGGGGAAATCGTCGCCATCATCATCACCAACACTCCTCTCGTCGGAGGGGAGGCATATTCATCAACATCTTCATCAGCACCATCTCCACTCCAATCCCTAGTTCATCTCTTGTAATCAATCTCCGTCTCACGACTCTGATTGGTACTTGTAAGGTTACTAGTAGTGTTGATTACTCTTTGTAGTTGATGCTTGTTGGATTACTTGGTGGAAGAGTTTATGTTCAGATCCTTGATGCTATTCATTACACCTCTAATCATGATTATGATTATGCTTTGTGAGTAGTTAGTTTTGGTCCTGAGGACATGTGATAAGTCATGCTGATAATAGTCATGTGAATTTGATATTCGTTCGGTATTTTGATATGTTGTATGTTGTTTTTCCTCTAGTGGTGTTATGTGAACATCGACTACATAACACTTCTCCATATTTGGGGCTAGAGGAAGGCATTGGGGAGTAGTAAGTAGATGATGGGTTGCTGGAGTGACAGAAGCTTAAACCCCAGTCTATGCGTTGCTTCGTAAGGGGCTGATTTGGATCCACTAGTTTAATGCTATGGTCAGACGTTGTCTTAATTCTTCTTTTGTAGTTGCGAATGCTTGCGAGAGAGTTTAATAATAAGTGGGATGCTTGTCCAAGTAAGGGCAGTACCCAAGCGCCGGTCCACCCACATATCAAACTATCAAAGTAAAGAAAGCAAATCATATGAACATGATGAAACTAGCATGACAGAAATTCCCGTGTGTCCTCGGGAGCATTTTTCCTCCTATAAGACTTTGTTCAGGCTTGTCCCTTGCTACAAAAGGGATTTTGCCACTTTCTGCACCGTTGCTACTACTTGTTACTTGTTACTTTTTGCTTGCTACGTTTCACCTCGCTACACAATCACTTGCTACCGCTACTTTCAGTGCTTGCAGTTATTACCTTGTTGAAATCCGTTTATCAGAGCCTTCTTCTCCTCGTTGGGTTCGACACTCTTACTTATCGAAAGGACTACGATTGATCCCCTATACTTGTGGGTCATCAAGACTCTTTTCTGGCGCCATTGCCGGGGAGTGAAGCGACTTTGGTAAGTGGAAATTGGTAAGGAAACATTTATATACTGTGCTGAAATTTATTGTCACTTGTCACTATGGAAACTGTTCCTTTGAGGAGTTTGTTTGGGGTATCTTCACCACGAGGAGTTGTTCCTCAACCTGAGGTACCTACTAAAAATATCTTTTATGAAATTCCTTCGGGTATGCTTGAGAAACTGCTGGCTAATCCTTTTACAGGAGATGGATCTTCACATTGAGACTTGCATCTAATCTATGTAGATGAAGTTTGTGGTTTATTTAAGCTTGTAGGTTTGCCCGAGGATGAGGTATAGAAGAAAGTCTTTCCTTTATCTTTGAATGATAAGGCGTTGACATGGTATAGTCTATGTGATGATACTGGATCATGGGACTACAATCAGTTGAAATTGGAATTTCATCAAAAGTTCTATCCTATGCATTTAGTACATCGTGATCTGAACTTTATTTATAACTTTTGGCCTCGTGACAGGGAAAGCATAGCTCAAGCTTGGGGGAGGCTTAAATCAATGCTATATTCATGCCCCAATCATGAGCTCTCGAGAGAAATCATCACTCAAAACTTTTATGCTCGGCTTTCTCATGAAGATCGTACCATGCTTGACACTTCTTGTACCAGTTCTTTTATGAAGAAGGATATTGATCACAAGTGGAATTTATTGGAGAGAATCAAACGCAACTCTGAAGATTGGGAGCTGGAGGAATGTAAGGAGTCAGGTATGAATTTCCAGTTTGATTGCGTTAAATCTTTTGTTGAGATAAACACTTCTAGAGATTTTAGCGCTAAGTATGGACTTGACTCTGAGATAGTAGCTTCTCTATGTGAATCTTTTGCTGCTCATGTTGATCTTCCCAAAGAAAAGTGGTTTAAATATCATCCTCCTGTAGAAAGCAACATAGCCAAAACCAATCTAGTTGAGGAGAAAGTCATTGCTTTTAGTGATCTTGTTGTTCCTTGTGCTTACACTGAGAAACCACCATACCCTGCTAGGATAAAGGATTATTCTAAAGCTCCAACTGTGATACGTAGGGGTTACATTAGACCACTTGCACCCCTGAGGAGATTAGAGTTGAACCTAGTGTTGCTATTATCAAAGATCTCTTAGCCGAAGACATAGATGGGCATGTTATCAAATTCTGTGAGGACTCCGCTAGAATTGCTAAACCTCACGCGGAAGACAAACACGGACCTGTAGTTGGCCTGCCCGTTGTTTCTGTCAAGATAGAAGATCAATGTTACCATGGTTTATGTGATATGGGAGCTAGTGTTAATGCCATACCCCATTCTCTATATGATGAAATCAAAGATGAGATTGCACCAGCTGAGTTAGAACCCATTGATGTCACTATTACGCTAGCTAATAGAGACACTATCTACCCTCTGGGAATTGTGAGAGACGTAGAAGTCTTGTGTGGTAAGACGAAGTATCCTACTGATTTCCTCGTCCTTGGTACTGCACAAGATAGCTTTTGTCCCATCATATTTGGTAGACCCTTTCTCAACACTGTCAATGCTCACATTGATTGCATTAAGCAGACCGTCATAGTTAGTTTCGAGGGTGTGTCTCATGAATTTAACTTCTCCAAGTTTGGAAGACAACCCCATGAAAGAGAGTCGTCTGGTAGAGATGAAATTATTGCTCTTGCCTCTATTGCCGTACCTCCTACGGATCCTTTAGAGCAATATCTTCTTGAGCATGAAAATGATATGCATATGGAGGAGAGAGATGAGATAGATAATATTGTCTTAGAACAATATCCTATACTCAAGAATAATCTGCGTGTTGAACTGCTTGGGGATCCTCCCCCACCAAAGGGTGATCCTGTGTTCGAGCTTAAACAGTTGCCTGATACTCTTAAGTATGCCTATGTTGATGACAAGGAGATATATCCTGTCATTATTAGTGCCCTCCTTTCAGAGCACGAAGAGAAGAAGTTACTAAGAACTCTGAGGAAGCACCGTGCTGCTATTGGATATACTCTTGATGATCTTAAGGGTATTAGTCGTACTCTATGTCAGCACAAGATTAAAACCGATCCTGACTTTAAACTAGTTGGTGATCATCAAAGGAGATTAAATCCTAAGATGAAAGAGGTCGTTAGAAAAGAAATATTAAAGCTTCTGGAAGCATGAATCATTTATCCTGTTGCTCATAGTGATTGGGTGAGTCCATTACATTGCGTACCTAAGAAGGGAGGTATCACCATCGTTCCTAATGATAAGGATGAACTAATCCCACAAACGATTATTACCGGCTATAGGATGGTGATAGACTTCCGGAAACTGAACAAGGCAACCAGGAAAGATCATTATCCTTTGCCGTTTATCGACCAAATGCTAGAAAGGCTATCAAAGCAAACACACTTCCGCTTTCTAGACGGTTATTCAGGTTTCTCGCAAATACCTGTTGCACAATCTGATCAAGAGAAAACCACTTTCACCTGCCCCTTTGGTACCTGTTCTTATAGACGTATGCCTTTTGGCTTATGCAATGCACCTGCCACCTTTCAAAGATGTATGATGGCTATATTCTCTGACTTTTGTGAAAAGATTGTCGAGGTTTTCATGGATGACTTCTCCGTTTACGGGTCTTCCTTTGATGATTTGCTCAGCAACCTTGATCGAGTCTTACAGAGATGCGAAGATACCAACCTCGTCTTGAATTGGGATAAGTGCCACTTTATGGTTAATGAAGGTATCGTCTTAGGACATAAAATTTCTGAAAGAGGCGTTGAAATTGATAAGGCTAAGGTTGATGCAATTGAGAAAATGCCTTGCCCCACAGATATCAGAGGTATACGAAGTTTCCTAGGTCATGTTGGTTTCTATACAAGGTTCATTAAAGACTTCTCTAAGATTTCTAGGCCTCTTACCAACCTATTGCAGAAGGATGTTCCTTTTGTTTTTGATGAGGATTGTGAGGAAGCATTTGAAATACTTAAGAAGGCTTTGATAACCGCACCTATTGTTCAACCACCTGACAGGAACTTGCCCTTTGAAATCATGTGTGACGCTAGTGATTATACTGTTGGTGCTGTTCTAGGACAAAGAGTTGACAAGAAGTTGAATGTTATTCACTATGCTAGTAAAACTCTAGACAGTGCCCAAAGAAACTATGCCACTACGGAAAAGGAATTTTTAGCAGCCGTGTTTGCATGTGACAAGTTCAGATCTTATATAGTTGACTCAAAAGTCACTATTCACTCTGATCATGCTGCTATTAAGTACCTTATGGAGAAGAAGGACGCTAAGCCTAGGCTGATTAGATGGGTTCTCCTGCTACAGGAATTTGATTTGCACGTCGTTGACCGAAAGGGTGCTGATAACCCCATAGCAGATAACTTGTCTAGGCTAGAGAATGTCCTTGATGACCCACTACCTATTGATAACAGCTTTCCTGATGAGCAATTAAATGTCATCCGCACTTCACATAGTGCACCGTGGTATGCCGATTATGCAAATTATATCGTAGCCAAATACATACCACCCAGTTTCACCTATCAGCAAAAGAAGAAATTCTTCTTTGATTTGAGACACTACTTTTGGGATGATCCTCACCTTTATAAGGAAGGAGTAGATGGTGTTATTAGACGTTGTGTGCCTGAACATGAACAGGGACAGATCTTGCAGAAGTGTCATTCCGAAGCCTACGGAGGACACCATCCTGGAGATAGAAGTGCCCATAAGGTATTGCAATCAGGTTTCTATTGGCCCACTCTCTTCAAGGATGCCCGTAAGTTTGTCTTGTCTTGTGACGAATGCCAAAGAATAGGGAATATCAGTAAGCGTCAGGAAATGCCTATGAACTATTCACTTGTCATTGAACCATTTGATGTCTGGGGCTTTGATTATATGGGACCCTTCCCGAGTTCCAATGGGTACACTCACATCTTAGTTGCTGTGGATTACGTCACTAAGTGGGTAGAAGCTATCCCCACTAAAAATGCTGATCACCACACCTCTATTAAGATGCTTAAAGAACTCATTTTCCCAATATTTGGAGTCCCTAGATATCTGATGACAGATGGTGGTTCACACTTCATTCATGGTGTTTTCCGCAAGATGCTCGCTAAGTATGATGTCAACCATAGAGTTGCATCTCCTTATCATCCTCAGTCTAGTGGTCAAGTGGAGTTGAGTAATAGGGAGATCAAATTGATCCTACAAAAGACCGCAATAGATCTCGAAAGAATTGGTCTAGCAAACTTGACGATGCACTATGGGCTTATAGGACTTCTTATAAGAATCCCATGGGCATGTCACCGTATAAAATGGTTTACGGTAAGGCGTGTCATTTACCTCTTGAGCTGGAACACAAAGCTTACTGGGCAATCAAAGAGATCAACTTTGATTTCAGACTTGCCGGTGAGAAGCGGTTGTTTGATATCAGCTCGTTAGATGAATGGAGGGCCCAGGCATATGAGAATGCCAAGTTGTTCAAGGAAAAGGTTAAGAGATGGCACGACAAACGAATACAGAAACGAGAGTTCAGTGTAGGTGATTATGTCTTGCTATACAATTCTCGTTTGAGATTCTTTGCAGGCAAGCTTCTCTCTAAATGGGAAGGTCCCTATGTTATCGAGGAAGTATATCATTCCGGTGCCATCAAAATTAATAAAACGGAAGGAAATATTCCTACGGTGGTAAATGGGCAAAGAATCAAGCATTACATCTCTGGTACTCCCATAAATGTTGAGACCAATATCATCAATGTCATAACTCTAGAGGAGTACATAAGGGATGTTTATCAGCCTGTTTCAGACCCTGAAAATGAAGAGGTATCTGTTTCGGTAAGAAATTGGACTCCGATGCTTTTCCAATAGGAAATTTCCTCCCTTTTGGAATTTTTGGAAAATTAGAAAAATAAAAAGCAGTCCGGAGAGCGCATGAGGCGGCCACAAGCCCTGCCACCGCCCCTACCCCCTGGTGGCGGAGGGCAAGCTTGTGGGCACCTCGTGTGCCTCCCGGACTCCGTTTTCTTGCGGAGCACTCCTTCTGGTCCAGAAAAAAAATCAATATATACTCGCCCGAATGTTTTGATCTCCGTATCGCGCAGTTTTCCTGTGTTTTCGTTTCGAGCCTGTTTCTGCCGCAGATTTAGGTCAAGATGTCTTCTCAAGATTTAGAAGAAGAGATCTATGTGGCCAATGATCGTGCTAACTCTAGGATTAATGGGGACTTGGAACAATATGGTTGGACAACTGATGAGGAAGAGGACTATGAGCCCAAGGGAAGGAACAAACGAGTTCCGATGAAGAGGAGGCTCCTCTACCTCAACCTGCAAACACCCATGTGGAGTTCAAGAAGTCAAGCCTCCCCAACTCCAGGAGGAAGCCTAAGACCATATTTACCCCCTCTCGTTTCTTGCAGGAGAGTAAGAAGGAGCTTTGCCATAGAGTGTTGAAGCTTGAGGAGGAAAATGACGATTTAAGGGAGCAGTACTTTTTGCTCAAGTGGAAATTAGACAAGCTCAAGACTGCATCAACAACTCCACCACCATCACCACCGAAGGAAGACAACTAAGCATTGGTATGCGCAATCCCCTTGGCTTCTTCCAAGCTTGGGGGACTTGCCCTGCTATCGTATCACCTTTATATCTTTTGCTTTTACCTTTGTTTTAGTTCTTTCCTTTTCAGTTTTTATTTCTTCTCTTAGAGGAATAAGTCTTTAGTTTTTAGTTTGAGTCTTTTGCTTTTGCCTCTCCCCCGATGTATTCGAGCTCACGAGCTATATAATAAAGAGTATCTTAGTCAAGGGCTTTGCTTTGTGCCATGATCAAAAGTATGAAAAGAACGATAGCATGAAAGATCATGAGACGATTTTATGGAAAGTGATAACTTCACTTATGACACGTATGATGATTGAAACTTGTTGAGAATAAATCAACACAGACCTTTGTCATTGTTGCAATTAATAAGAAGTAATAAGGAAAGAGAGGTTCACATATAAATATATCATCTTAGACACTTTTTACAATTGTGAGCACTCACCAAACTATTACATGCTTAGGAGTAGATGTTGGACAAGGAAGACAACATAATGAATTGTGTTTGCTTGGTTCCAAACAATGTTATATGATTAGAGATCCCTTAGCATGTGACGATTGCTTCCACCTCATATTAGCCAAAACTCCTGCACCAAGTATAGATACTACTTGTGCATCCATAAACCTCCAACCCAGTTTTGCCATGAGAGTCCACCATACCTACCTATGGATTCAATAAGATCCTTCAAGTAAGTTGTCATCGGTGCAAGCAATAAAAATTTCTCTCTAATATGTATGATTTATTAGTGTCTGGAAAATAAGCTTTGTACGAACCTATGATGAGGAAGACATAAAAGCGACAGACTGCATAATAAAGTTCTTTATCACATGAGGCAATATAAAGTGACTTTCCTCCGCACTAAGAGGACACACATTCAAACCTCAAAAGCGCATGACAACCTCTGCTTCCCTCTGTGAAGGGCCTATCTTGTACCTTTACTTTTTGCCCTTGTAAGAGTCATGGTGATCTTCACCAATTCCCTATTTTTGCCTTTGTCTTGGCTACCGTCACTTGTTTGGGAAAGATCTATATTCATATATCAACTTGGAGTTGAGTACTTATGCTTTATTGTTGTTGACTTTGCCCTTGAGGTAAACTGTTGGGAGGCAAAACTATAAGCCCCTATCTTCCTCTGTGTCCAGCTGAAACTTCGACACCATGAGTACCACGTGAGTTGTAACAATTGTGGAAAACAAAAGAGATGATTGAGTATGTGGATTTACCTTACAAGCTCTTATTTGACTCTTTGTGATGTTGTGATAAATTGCAATTGCTTCAGTGACTATGGATTATTGTTGGTTACTTCTCGGTAAGGTTTTTGCTTCATGGTTTGCTTTCTGAAGGAATTGTTACTTTCCCATAAGAATCTTTATGATGTATTGATGTTCTATGTGTGATCATGATGCCCTCATGTCCGTATTATGTTTATAGACACCTTCATCTCTAAACATGTGGACATGTTTATGGAACTTGGTTTTCGCTTGAGGACAAGCGAGGTCTAAGCTTGGGGGAGTTGATACGTCCATTTTGCATCATGCTTTCATGTTGATATTTATTGCTTTATGGGCTGTTATATTACTTTGTGGTACCATATTTATGCCTTTTCTCTCTTATTTTGCAAGGTTTATTTGAAGAGGGAGAATTCAGGCAGCTGGAGTTCTGGATCGGAAAAGGAGCAAATCTTAGTCCACTATTTTGCACATCTCCAAATGCCTTGAAAAGTTACGTGGATTTTTTTGGGATTATATAAAAAATACTGGGCGAAAGAAGTACCGGAGGGGGCTGCCAGGGCGCCACAAGCCCTGCCACCGCCACCCCCTGGTGGCGGAGTGGGGGCTTGTGGGCTCCCTGACGGCCCACTAGCTCCCCCCTTTTTCTATATGAAGGGTTTTGGTCCAGAAAAAAAATCATTCGGGAGCTTTTTCGTGGTTTCGCCGCCGCCACGAGGCGGAACTTGAGCAGATCCAATCTAGAGCTCCGGTAGGACGATCTTGCCGGGGAAACTTCCCTCCCTGAGGGGGAAATCGTCGCCATCGTGATCACCAACACTCCTCTCGTCGGGGGGGAGGCATCTTCATCAACATCTTCATCAGCACCATCTCCTCTCCAATCCCTAGTTCATCTCTTGTAATCAATCTCCATCCCACGACTCTGATTGGTACTTGTAAGGTTACTAGTAGTGTTGATTACTCTCTTGTAGTTGATGCTAGTTGGATTACTTGGTGGAAGAGTTTATGTTCAGATCCTTGATGCTATTCATTACACCTCTCATCATGATTATGATTATGCTTTGTGAGTAGTTACTTTTGTTCCTGAGGACATGGGATAAGTCAT
This sequence comes from Hordeum vulgare subsp. vulgare, assembly GCF_904849725.1. Classification (NCBI taxonomy): domain Eukaryota; kingdom Viridiplantae; phylum Streptophyta; class Magnoliopsida; order Poales; family Poaceae; genus Hordeum; species Hordeum vulgare. The sequence goes on along the minus strand of NC_058523.1, from coordinate 191,515,967 downwards.
GCTGATAATAGTCATGTGAATTTGATATTCGTTCGGTATTTTGATATGTTGTATGTTGTTTTTCCTCTAGTGGTGTTATGTGAACGTCGACTACATAACACTTCACCATATTTGGGCTTAGAGGAAGGCATTGGGGAGTACTAAGTAGATGATGGGTTGCTGGAGTGACAGAAGCTTAAACCCCGGTCTATGCGTTGCTTCGTAAGGGGCTGATTTGGATCCACTAGTTTAATGCTATGGTTAGACGTTGTCTTAATTCTTATTTTGTAGTTGCGGATGCTTGCGAGAGAGGTCAATCATAAGTGCGATGCTTGTCCAAGTAAGGGGGCAGTACCCAAGCGCTGGTCCACCCACATATCAAACTATCAAAGTAACGAACGCAAATCATATGAACATGATGAAACTAGCATGACAGAAATTCCCGTGTGTCCTCGGGAGCGTTTTTCCTCCTATAAGACTTTGTTCATGCTTGTCCCTTGCTACAAAAGGGATTGGGCCACTTGTTGCACCGTTGCTACTACTTGTTACTTGTTACTTTTTGCTTGCTACGTTTTACCTCGCTACATAATCACTTGCTACCGCTACTTTTAGTGCTTGCAGTTATTACCTTGCTGAAATCCGTTTATCAGAGCCTTCTTCTCCTCGTTGGGTTCGACACTCTTACTTATCGAAAGGACTACGATTGATCCCCTATACTTGTGGGTCATCATGGAGGTTTAGGGCTTTTTGAGACAAAACTTTGCCACGCGCAACTCTAGCCTAAACCACATAGTTTCACCTCTAGATCGGATTCCTGCGGAGCTCGAGCGGAGCCCTGCAGGAGTAGATCATCACCACCACCGAAGCGCCGTCACGCTTCCGGAGAACTCATCTACTTCTCCGTCTTCCTTGCTGGATCAAGAAGGCCGAGATCATCATCAAGATGTACGTGTGCTGAACGCGGAGGTGTTGTCCGTTCGGCGCTAGATCGGAATGGACCATGGGATGGATCGCGGGATGGTCCGTGGGACGGTTCGAGGGACGTGAAGACGTTCCACTACATCAACCGTGTTTCTTAACGCTTCCTGATGTGCGATCTACAACGGTATGTAGATCCAAATCTCCACTCGTAGATGGGCATCGCCATGATAGGTCTTCGTGTGAGTAGGAATTTTTTTCCCATGCAACGTGCCCCAACAATATAAGCTATGGGAACACTAAAATAAGCAAACTATGCATGCAAAATAGAATCTGTCAAAACCAGAACAGTCTATGAAGATCTGTAGTGTAGCCATACTTCCCTATCTCTAAAAATTCTAAAACAAATAAGGAAAATACATGAAATTTGTATATCAATCATGTGTAAAGAATTCAGATCAAAAACAAGTTCGAGTGAATTTAAAAATTCTTGGACTGAGAGCAAAAGTTTCTGTTTTTGCACAGAAACAAGTCAACTATCATCCACACTATCTCAAAGGCTTTACTTGGCACTTTATCGAAATAAAAGGCATAAAACATGATTATTATAGTAGCTTAGTCACGTGAAAACCAAAAAAATAGAAAGTAAAAGTGTTGGGTTGTCTCCCAACAAACGCTTTTCTTTAAAGCCTTTTTAGCTAGGCATGACGACTTCAATGATGCTCACATAGGAATAAAAATTATAACATGCAAAAGAGCATCATGAATCTCATGACAAGCACATTTAAGTCTAACCATTTCCTATGCATAGGGATTTTGTGAACAAACAATTTATGGGAGCAAGAATCAACTAGCATAGGAAGGCAAAACAAGCATAACTTCAAAACTTTGAACACATAGAGAGGAAACTTGATATTATTGCAATTCCTACAAGCATATGTTCCTCCCTCATAATAATTTTCAGTAGCATCATGAAGGAACGTCATAATATAACCAACACATAAAGCATTCTTTTCATGATCTACAAGCATAGAAATTTTACTACTCACCACATAAGCAAATTTATTCTCATCAATAGTAGTGGGAGCAAACTCAACAAAATAACTATCATGTGAAGCATAATCCAATTGAAAATTAACATCATGATGACAAGTTTCATGGTTATCATTACTCTTTATATCATACATGTCGTCACAATAATCATCATAAATAGGAGGCATGCGTTCATCATAATAAATTTGCTCATCAAAACTTGGGGGATTAAACATATCATCTTCATCAAACATAGCATCCCCAAGCTTGTGGCTTTGCATATCATTAGCATCATGAATATTAAAGGAATTCATACTAACAATATTGCAATCGTGCTCATCATACAAAGATTTAGTGCTAAACATTTCAATAACTTCTTCTTCTAACACTTGAGCACAATTGTCCTTTCCATCATTTTCACGAAAGACATTGAAAAGATGAAGCATATGAGGCAACCTCAATTCCATTTTTGTAGTTTTCTTCTATAAAACAAAACTAGTGAAAAAAAAGAAACTAAAAGATTTAATTGCAAGATCTAAAGATATACCTTCAAGCACTCACCTCCCCAGCAACGGCGCCAGAAATTAGCTTGATCTGTACTACACAACCTTCCTATTGTAGACTCGTGTTGGGCCTCCAAGCGCAAAGTTTTGTAGGACAGTAGCATATTTCCCTCAAGTGGATGACCAAAGGTTTATCAATCCGTGAGAGGTGTAGGATGAAGATGGACTTGCTGCCTCTTGAGCTTGCGTTGGTTTTTCCCTTGAAGAGGAAAGGGTGATGCAGCATAGGAGCAGTAATTATTTCCCTGAGTTTGAGAACCAAGGTATCAATCCAGTAGGAGAATCACGTCAAGTCCAGAGTACCTGCGCAAACACAAAAGAGCTTGCACCCAACGCTATAAAGGGGTTGTCAATCCCTTCAAGATTGATTGCAAAGTGAGATCTGAAGGCGGAAAGTGAAACGAAGTAAAAGAGTAAGGCTGAAAATATGGTGTGAAGTAGACCCCGGGGCCATAGTGTTCACTAGAGGCTTCTCTCAAAATAGCAAGTATTACGGTGGGTGAACAAATTACTGTCGAGAAATTGATAGAACCGCGCAAAGTCATGACGATATCTAAGGCAATGATCATACATACAGGCATCACGTCCGAGACAAGTAGACCGATACTTTCCACATCTACTACTATTACTCCACACATCGATCGCTATCCAACATGCATCTAGTGTATTGAGTTCATGATGAACAGAGTAACGCCTTAAGCAAGATGACATGATGTAGAGGGATAAACTCAAACCAATGATGAAAACCCCATCTTTTTACCCTTGATGGCAACAACATGATGCGTGCCTTACTACCCCTTCTGTCACTGGGTGAGGTCACCGCACGGTATGAACCCAAAACCAAGCACTTCTCCCATTGCAAGAATCATAGATCAAGTTGGCCAAACAAAACCCACAACTCGAAGAGAATTACAAGGATATGAAATCATGCATATAAGAGATCAGAAGAAACTCAAATAAGATTCATAGATAATCTGATCATAAATCCACAATTCATCAGATCTCGACAAACACACCGCAAAAGAAGATTACATCGGATATATCTCCATGAAGATCATGGAGAACTTTGTATTGAAGATCCAAGAGAGAGAAGAAGCCATCTAGCTACTAGCTATGGACCCGAAGGTCTATGGTGAACTACTCACGCATCATCGGAGAGGTCATGGTGTTTATGAAGAAGCCCTCCGTATCCGAATCCCCCTCCAGCAGGGCACCAGAACGTGCCCCAGATGGGATCTTGCGGAGACAGAAGCTTGCGGCAGCGGAAATGTATTTTCGTGGATCTCTCGCGCAGTTTTGGAATTTTTCTGAATTTATAGGCGGAAGAGGTAGGGCAGACGTGCCACAGGGGGCCCACAAGCTTGCTAGGCGCGCCCCCCTGGCCGCGCTTAGGGGGCTTGTGGGGTCCCCTGCTGGCCCCTGCCTTGGTTCTCAAGTGTGGCATGTATCTTGTGTTCCGGAAAAAAATCTTTTCAGAAGTTTTATTCCGTTTGGACACCGTTTAAAATCCTCCTCTGAAAAGGGTCAAAAACATGGAAAAAACAGGAACTGGCACTTGGCACTGAGTTAATAAGTTAGTCCCAAAAAAGATTAAAAATGCATACAAAACATCCAAAGTTTGACAAGATAATAGCATGGAACTATCACAAATTATAGATACGTTGGAGACGTATCAGGACTCTCTCGAGCAACCCTGCCATTAAATAACAAAGAGTCTCTTGTGTCCCCAACACACCCAATACAATGGTAAATTGTATAGGTGCACTAGTTCGGCGAAGAGATGGTGATATGAGTGTAATATAGATAGTTTATATAGGTTTTGTAATCTGAAAATACAAAAACAGCAAGGTAACTAATAGTAAATCGAGAGCAAAACGTTGTATAAATGCTTGGAAACAAAGCCTAGTGTTCATACTTTCACTAGTTCAAGTTCTCTCGACAATACTAACATAGTTGAATCATATATAAATCCCTCACGTGCGACAAAGAGTTCACTCCAAAGTCACAATTTGCGGAGAAAAACGATGAAATTATTGTAGGGTACGAAAACACCTCAAAGTTATCTTTTCAGATCAATCTTATGAGTTATCCCTATAAGTGTCACGAACAACCCTAGAGTTCGTACTAAAATAACACCTTAAGATACACATCAATCAAAACCCTAATGTCACCTAGATACTCCAATGTCACCACAAGTACCCATGGGCTTGATTATACGATATGCATCACACAATTTCAGATTCATCATATCCAATCCAACACAAAGAACTTCAACGAGTGCCCCAAAGTTTCTACCGGAAAGTCAAGACAAAAACATGTGCCAACCCCTATGCATAGATTCCCAAGATCACGGAACCCGCAAGTTGATCACCAAAACATACATCACGTAAATAAATAGAAAATTCCATTGTCGCCATAGATATCCCATCGCAAGATATACATCAAATGTTCTCAAATCCTTAAAGACTCGGTCCTATAAGTAAACTTCAAAGGGAAAACTCAATTCATCACAAGAAGATAGAGAGGGGAAAACTCCATATGATTCATCTATATTAATAAAGCTCGCGATACATCACGATCGTGTCATCTTAAGAACACGAGAGAGAGAGAGATCAAACACATAGCTACTGGTACATACCCTTAACCCCGAAGGTGAACTACTCCCTCCGCGTCATGGAGATCGCCGGGATGATGAAGATGGCCTCAGGTGATGGTTTCCCCGTTCGGCAAGGTGCCAGAACAGGCACCCGAATGGTTTTTCGTGGCTCTGGAGGGTTGCGGTGGCGGAAATCCCCATCTAGGTTTCTTTTCGCGGGTTTCCGTATTTATAGGAATTTTTGGCATCGGAATAACGTCAAGGCGGTGCCCGAGGGACCCACAAGCCACACGTGCGCGGCGTAGGGGGCGTGACCTGCAGGATTGTAGCCTCCTCGGTCACTTCCTGGCCCAGCTCCGGTGCTTCGGAGGTCTCTTTTGGTTCATAAAAAAACAACGTAAATTTTCAGCCCATGCCGAGTACTTTTATTTCTGCACAAAAACAACACCATGGTAGCTTTGCTGAAAACAACGCTAGTCCGGGTTAGTTCTAATAAAATCATACCATAATCATATAGAATTATTGTAAACATGGCATGAATACTTCGTGAATTGTAGATACGCTGGAGACGTATCATGAACTACTCACACATCATCATGAGGGGCAACAAGGTTGATGAAGAGAGACTTGCGACAACTTAAAAAGTGTTCCAGGACCCCCTCTGGTGTTTTTAGGGAAGACGGCAATTTATAAGCGAAAAAACAGAGTCAGGAGGGCCACGAGGGAGGCACAACCAATCAGGGTGCCCCCTAGGTCACGCCATGTTGGCTTGTGGGCCCCTCATGAGGCCTTCAGACTTCTTCTGATGCTTGTTGGTCTTCTTTTGGTCTAGAAAAAAGCAACAAAAAGTTTCAGGGCAATTAGACTTCGTTGGGTATAGAAAACCTGAAAAGTAAGCAACACGTAGAAAACAACAACTGGCAGTGGGCAATGGGTCCATAGGTTAGTCCTCAAAAATAATAAAAATTGGTAAATAAATACCCCAAAAGTATTCTAGAATAATAATATATCAGTACGGAACATGCATCTCCAAGCTTAATTCATGCTCGTCCTCGAGTAGGTAAATGATAAAAATATAATTTCTGATGTGACATTCTATCCATGATGTAACCTTATGTATGTATGCTCATTGAGAAATGATGAATTCACAAACATTAACACAACAATACTTATAGGTATAAGCAACAAATCATTAATTTTTCAAAGTACATGATCCTCAAAGATTGTTTTACCCCCATCCATCTTTATTATATTAGCAAGGCACGGCTCCATCTTCACCACACTAATACAAATGTCAAGCACCAAGGTGTCCAAGCGAGGCAATTGGATCATACTTTTTCAATATGGATCAACTTTTTATTCGTCATGCAATACATGAGCTTGAACCATTGGACATAACATAAAGGTGGAATAGAATATGGTGGTAGGTTTCAAAGGGGTAAAAGTGGATAAGATAGTTTCACATCAACTAGGCATACCAACGAGCTATGGAGATGCCCATTGATAGATATCGATGTGAGGAGTAGGGATTGCCATGCAAATGATGCACAAGAGCTATAAGTGTATGGAAGCTCCACTAAAGCTAAGTGGGGGTGTGCATCCAACTTTCTTGCTCATGAAGACCTCGGGCATTTGAGGAAGCCCATCATCGGAATGTAAAAGCCAAGTTTTTGAAAAAGTGATTCCCACTAGCATATTAATGATATAACATGAGACTCTGTATATGAAGAACAAGGTGCCGCTTTGAGGCATAAGTGTGGTAAAGGACAGTAGCAAAGTCCCTTCTCCCTTTTTCTCTCATTCATTTTTTGTTATTATGATGGGCTCATTTGGCCTCCCAAATTATTTAATTCCTCACTATGACAATGCACTAATAATAATAATCAACACACTTTTATTTACTTACAACTCAATATGAAAACTGAGAGGATGCTATGACTCTTAATAAATGCCTCTTGCAGTGTACCAGGATGTGCAAAGATCTAGGATGACATGTATCAAAAATATGATGAACGGTGGCTTTGCCACAAATACTATGTCAGCTCTATATGATCATGCAAAGCATTATGATGATGAACGAACTAGTCATGTGAAGTGACGATGCCATTTGTATTGCAATATATCTCGGAATGGCTATGGAAATTCCATGATAGGTAGGTATGGTAGCTATTTTGAGGAGGATATAAAAAGGTTTATGTGCAAGAGAGCGTGTCATGTCACGGGGCTTGGATGCACCGGCGAAAGTTGCACCGATCCTCAAGGTGAGAACGGGAGATGCACGGTACCGATGGGGCTAGCAAATATGAGGAGGTGAGATTGTGTATGTCCATGGTATCACATTAGTCATAAATAACTCATATATTTATTGCAAATTTTTATTAGTTTTATCACAAATCAAAGTAATATTCGCATGCCCTGAGGGAGAGGGTTGGTAGGAATTAACCATCGAGCGACTCCGACTCAAAACAACACTAGGATTTCAACGATGAATATAAATGCTCACACATCATCACCATGCCTTTCTAATTTCTCTATATGTGCTACATGATGGTTTTAATCATCACTCATTGAACATTGATACGTCTCCAACGTATCTATAATTTTTGATTGTTCCATGTTGTTATATTATCATTGTTGGATGTTTTATAATCAGTTTATAGCAACTAAATTATCATTTTTTGGGACTAACATATTGACATAGTACCCAGTGCTAGTTGTCGTTTTTTTCTTGTTATTTCCTTCGGAGAAAATCAATATTAGAAGAAGTCCAAATGCCAAGAAACTTTATGGATATTTTTTTGGACCAGAAGGAAACTTGAGGAACAAGGAAGCCAACCAGGGGAGGCTGAGGCAGCCCACTAGGCACCAGGGCACGCCCTGGGCCCCTGGCGCGCCCTGGTGGGTAGTGGGGGGCTCGGGCACCTCCTGCACCGCCTGTGAGATATATAAATACCGAACTATAATAGAAACCCTAGGGGAGTCGATGAAAAAATATTTCCAACCGCCGCAAATTTCAAAAGCCACGAGATCCAATCTAGAGCCTATTTCGGCACCCTGTCAGAGGGGAACACGATCATGGATGGATTCATCATCCTCATTTGTGCTCCTCCGATGATCCGTGAGTAGTTCATATCATACCTACGAGTCTGTAGGAAGTAGCTAGATGGCTTTCTCTCTCATTTTGCTTTTCACTACAATGGTCTCTTGGAGATCTATTTGATGTAACTCTTTCTTTTGCGGTGTGTTTGTTGTGATCCGATGAAATGTGAGTTTCTGATAAGATCTATGAAATTATATCCATTCTTGATTATTATAGCCTCGTATTTCTTCTCCAATATTTGGGTTTTGTTTGGCCAACTTGATTTTTTTATCTTGCAATGGGAAGAGGTGCTTTGTGATGGGTTCGACCTTGTGGTGCTCAATGTCAGTGAGAGGAAGAGAGATGATACACATGTATCATTGGTATTAAGGAAAACAACGGGGTCTATTCCTACTTCAATAGATCTTGCCTATATCATGTCATCGCTCTTAATGTATTACTCCGTTTCTCCATGAAATTAATACACTAGATGCATGTTGGATAGTGGCCGATGTGTGCAGTAATAGTAGTAGATGCAGGCAGGAGTCGGTGTACTTGTCTTGGACGTGATGCCTATGTAGATGATCATTGTCTTGGATACCGTCATAGTTATTGGCCCTTCTATCAATTGCCCAACAGTCATCTGTCTACCCACCTTTTGCTATTTTCTCGAGAGAAGCCACTAGTGAAACCTACGACCCCCGGGTCTATTTTACATCATCTATTTGCAAGATCTAGTTTGCTATTCACATTTCCAATTTATTTTATCTTTTATTTTTAGACCTATATTATCAAAAACCCAAAAATACCATGCTGCATTTTATTTACCATTACTTTATTTGCATCTATCAATCTATCCTTTTACCGTTTTATATTACCCACGAGGTATTGACAACACCTACATGCGTTGGGTTGCGAGGATTTGTTATTTGTGTGCAGGTACTGCTTACATACTCTTGTGGATCCTCCTACTAGAGTCATACCTTGGTTTCATAACTAAGGGAAATACTTGTCATCGTTGTGCTACATCACCCCTTAAGCTTGGAGGGAAACCAACGCAATGAGCGAGGAGTCAAACACCCATTATTTTTATCTAGTCTTATGACCCATGCAAATTACCATCACTATTTATTTAACTCTCAAACAAATATGAGTGAAGAATGAGAGCATAATATTCTATAAAATTTACACGCCACCATGCTAAAAAAGATATCAGTGAAGTACTAGAGCACTGCTAAGCTCAAAAGATATAAGTGAAGCACATAGAGTATTCTAACAAATTATGATGATGTGGTATCTCTCTCAAATAGGTGTGTCCTGTAAACGATGATTGTGGCAAACTAAAATTAAAAGCAAACAACGCTCCAAGAAAAACTCATATCATGTGATTGTAAGTGCATCTAGTGCCCGTAGTGATTTTGGTGGTTTGAAGACTTATAGGTTAAAGACTAATGTGTTTGTAAGTGTACACAGGCTCTATAAGTCGGTGAGGAGTTTGAGTTATACGATGAATATCGACCCCTAAAAATGTATGTCTTCGGCTGAAGAAATTGATTAAGCTTGAAGACTTTGATCGCAAGGAAATTGTGATGAAATTGATATTCCTCATGAAGATATTGAAGATGAAGAATTCGGTGTGTCCTGAAGAAAATCAGTCTCAAGACTTTGAAGCGTGAAGATATATTATTTCTGTTTCATTTTCTTTACTCTTGAGTCATAGGAACATCGTACTGTTAAAGGAGGCCGAAGTAATACTATGGAATGAATTTCCTCATGATGCACAACCCAAGCCTAAACCTACAAAAGCCTCAAGTGAGGAATATGAGAGACATGAGGACTTCCACAGTTGAAAGCTTCGACCGTTGCCGCGACACGCGCCACCTCACCGATCTTATCCACCCAACAATAACATTATTTAAGGGAATTTATGTCAAATCATATCAGGATGCTCCCAGGCTATAAATAGTACCCCCACAACCACTAGCCGGTTGGATGCTCCGAGAGAAACTGACACTTGTCATTTACAGCAACCCAAATTCCTTAGACTCTTCGAAAGTACATCATCAAGTGAGGAAATACCCCAAGCACCGAATCCCAAACAAAAAACCAAGTGATTGAGCATCACTGAAGAATTTGTTCCTGTGTGGAACTAAAGCCTTTTACCTTTGAGGAATGTGCATCCTCCAAACAGTTAGGCTTCATGGTCCAGAGCATCCAACTGTCAATTGTGGATCGCCGGGTGACTGAGTTTGTGAGGGTTTGGAAGTCTGCCCTGAAGACTTACCACGATTGTTGGGCATGGACTGTGTGTCCTTAGCTCAAGGAGAATACAGTAGGGACTATGTGTCCCGAGACTGTGTGTCCTTTGGTTTCAATACCAAGCCGCTCCAAACCAAACATACGACTCTCAGAGCAGTTGGAACTGGGTCATCAACAACTGTCTTCATCGTGATAGGGGTTCTATTTCTTCAACTCTTTCATTTACTCTAAATTGTATGTTGAAGACTTTCATTTGTACTGTTTGAAGAATTTGTCTGAAGACTTTCTCTGAATTTCCTCAACCTCAAATTCTTCAGTCTAGTTAATCTTCACATGCGTTCTGTGTACCTGCGTATTATACAAACCTATTCTCATAGTCTTCACCAAGTAATCTTCTGTAGTAGTCTTCGCACTTCTGATCATGTGCTATTTTCTCTGCACGTAATTCATGAGTGAGTCATTTCCTCAAAAGGAATTTCCTCAGCGATGAAATTCTAAAAATTGCCTACTCACCCACCTCTAGTCGATATAACGCACTTTCAATTGGTATCAGAGCAAGGTACTTCCTTGTTCTGTGTGATTTTGCTTTAACCACCTGGAGTTTTAGTTATGTCGACTGCGGGTATGATCAAGGTTACTGCAGGATGTCCTACCTTCGAAGAAAGGACTTTCCCTACTAGAAGACCAAGATGCAGATGCATCTACAAGCTATTGACAATGATCTCTGGTACATTGTGGAACATGTATTCCCTCAATTGCTGCTACTATCTCTGGCGCTGATGTGAAGAAAATGAAGCAACTTGATTCTCAAGCGAAGAATATCATCTATGGCCATCTGAGCAAAGGTCAGTATGGCAGAGTGAGTGCTTTGGGCACAACTAAGCTTATTTGGGATAGGTTGTCCAAAGTCAATGAAGGAATTTCAATTCAGTGTGACTCTCGTGTTGATTTTCTTCGCAATCTCTTCAATCGCTTCAAGAGGCTTGACAATGAAACTTCCAACATACCTTTGATAGCCTCACTGACATCTCAAATAAACTGCAAGCACTGGGATCTCGAGTCATCACTTGCCATGAAGTTGTGAAGAAAGTGCTAAGATCTCTGGATCCATCATTTGATACACTGGTTCTGATGATTCAAGAGAGAGGAGACTATAAGATGCTTGATCCCGCTTATATACTCAAAAGACTCAATACTCATGAATTCCAACAGGAAGAAAAGAGAGATTTGTATGGACCAAGCTACGCAAGACCTCGTACGCTGAAGGCCAAAGCAATTTCCTCATCTCAAGAAGAAGACTTAGACTACAGCATTGGTGATCCTGAAGAACTTGGACACGAGTTTGCAATGCTCATGAGGAAATTCCAGAAGTTTACAAGGTGTGGTCAGTTTGGTAAATCTTTAAGAAGAGACATGAGGAAATCAGAATCTTCATCTCAGGACTACAAGAAAAGAACCTGCCACAAATGCAAGAAATCTGGTCACTATATTGATGATTGTCCTCACTCGGTGAAGGAATCAGAGAATAAGAAATACAAGGATAAAAGTTTTGATGACTCGAAGAAAAATAAGAAATCTTCAAAATCCTCATCCTCAAAGTCCTCATCGCACAAGAAGACTAGTTTCAGAAAGGCTCGGGCACTCATTGGCAGGGAAATGGATTTTGAGGAAGAATCTGAGCAATGGGATGAAGAGGAAGGTTATGAAGAAGACTCAAAGTCTGGTGTGGCAAGTCTTGCACTGGCTACCACATTCGTCAACAAGTCAATCTTCAACCTTGAAGAAAATGACAACGCTATCTACACTGATGACTATGTTGATTACTTCCCTCAAACCTATTGCTTCATGGCAAAAGGTTCGAAGGTAACGAATGGCAGTTCCTCCTCTGATTCAAGTGAGTGTGAACCTGATGATTATAAAAAACCCAGTTACAGTAAACTTGCCAACATTGCAACTAAACAAAAAAAATGACATTGTAAAGCTTCAAAAACTATTAGACAAACGCGACGATCTGTTGAATGATGAAATGAATTGTACTCAAGTCCTCACTGAAGACATGAAAAGTCTTCAGTCTAGATTTAATAGTCTTCAAGTTCGTTATGGCACACTCTTGGATGATCATGAGAAACTTTCCTATGAATTTCTTCAAAGGAAACTTGATCTTGAGAAGTTGAGGATGTCTCATGATGATCTTCGAATGGAAAATGATTCATTGATTGCTCAACAGATCAGTACCGCTTAGGTTGAATTCACTCCACCATGTCTCAAATGCATCGATCGTGAAACTACCAATTCTTCACCAAAATCATCAAATGCTTCTATTGCTACAAATTCTTCAACTCCTCCTTGATGCGTCCATTTTGCATCATGCTCCATGTTGATATTTATCGCTTTTTGGGCTGTTATTATACTTCACGGTACAATACTTATGCCTTTTCTCTCTTATTTTGCAAGGTTTACATGAAGAGGGAGAATGCCGGCAGCTGGAATTCTCGCCTCAAAAAGGAGCAAGTTTGAGATGCCTATTCTGCGCAAGTCCAAAAGCCGTGAAAATCAACGTGGATTTTTTTGGGATTTATAAAAAATACTGGGCCGAAGAATTGCGAGAGGGGCGCCAGCAGGAGGTCACAAGCCTGCTAGGCGCGGCCTCCCCATTGGCCACGCCTAGGGAGCTCGTGAGCTCCCTGCTGGCCCGCTGGCCCCCTCTTTTGCTACAAGAAGGGTTTCGGTCTGGAAAAAATCAGGAGGATGCTTTTCGGAGGATTCGCCGCCGCCACGAGGCGGAACTTGAGCAGAACCAATCTAGAGCTCCGGCAGGACGATCGTGCCGGAGAAACTTCCCTCTCGGAGGGGGAAATCATCGCCATCGTCATCACCAACACTCCTCTAATCGGAGGGTACTCATCACCATCAACATCTTCATCATCACCATCTCATCTCCAAACCCTAGTTCATCTCTTGTAACCAATCTCCGTCTCGCGACTCCGATTGGTACTTGTAAGTTTGCTAGTAGTGTTAATTACTCTTTGTAGTTGATTCTAGTTGGATTACTTGGTGGAAGAGTTTATGTTCAGATCCTTTATGCTACTCATTACCTCTCTGGTCATGATTATGATTATGCTTTGTGAGTAGTTACTTTTGTTCCTGAGGACATGGGATAAGTCATGCTATAAGTAGTCATGTGAATTTGGTATTCGTTCGATATTTTGATGTGTTGTATGTTGTTTTTCCTCTAGTGGTGTTATGTGAACGTCGACTACATAACACATCACCATTATTTGGGCCTAGAGGAAGGCATTGGGAATTAGTAAGTAAATGATGGGTTGCTAGAGTGACAGAAGCTTAAACCCTAGTTTATGCGTTGCTTCGTAAGGGGTTGATTTGGATCCAGTAGTTTAATGCTATGGTTAGACTTTGTCTTAATTCTTCTTTCGTAGTTGCGGATGCTTGCGAGAGGGGTTAATCATAAGTGGGATGCTTGTCCAAGTAAGGGCACTACCCAAGCACCGGTCCACCTACATATCAAACTATCAAAGTAACGAACGCAAATCATATGAACATGATGAAAACTAGCTTGACAGAAATTCCCATGTGTCCTCGGGAGCGTTTTACCTCCTATAAGACTTTGTCCAGGCTTGTCCCTTGCTACAAAATGGATTGGGCCACTTTGCTGCACCGTTGTTACTTTTGTTACTTGCTACTTGCTACGAATCATCTCACCACACAACTACTTGTTACCGATAATTTCAGTGCTTGCAGATATTACCTTGCTGAAAACCACTTGTCAGATCGCTCTACTCCTCGTTGGGTTCGACACTCTTACTTATCAAAAGGACTATGATAGATCCCCTATACTTGTGGGTCATCACTCCCGTGGTATCAAATTTCTCACTTGAGGAAACCACAAATGTTACTGACGAAAATGCAGGGCTGAAGGAATTGTATGTGACAGGCATATACAAAAGTCTCAAAGGGCATCAAACCCTTTGCGATGTGCTCAAAAAGCAGATTTTGAACAGGAACTCAATGAAAGAAGGAATTGCCTTCGAGAGGAAATTGAATTCTGATGGATCATACTAGAAACCTAAGCAGTACCCCCAAAACCTCATGGATTGCTTCTAAAGGACCTTCTATTGATCCATCTACTCTAACAGGCTTTGCATGTGAATTATCCTATTCCTCAGATGAGTCATTTGACTCCAACTATAAATTGTTCAAAAATCAATCTGGTGAAGTATTTGCTCGATATGTTGGAACTAACTGCAGGAATGGACCACCCCTGAGGAAAATCTGGGTCCCCAAAAGTTGCTTGGAAAATCTTCATGTGAATGTCCTCATGACACCACCTGTGAAGAACATGAACCCCAGATCAAATTCCTCAGGTGGACCAAAGTCTTCAAGAGGATCACAATCCTCAACTGGTCAATACTAGGCTCGTACTCGTGCTAATGCTTCTGATATGCAGGGAAATTAAAAAGGATATGAATATGAGCATTATTCCTCAAATCATTATATTCATAAATCCTCAAAGAACTCCTCTACCTATTCATTTGAGTACTCTAACCCCCTACTGTGAAACGAAGTGCATTAGCTTCAATGCCCCCTTTCTCATATGGTGCTCGTCGGATGATGAACTCTTTGCCACCCCTTCAGATGTGGGTGGTGAAGAAATTGAACTAATCACTTCTGCAGGTCAGGTCTCCAGATGCAAATCGTCATCTGAAGAATTTGCTGGAGACGTGAGGAAAATTCTTGATTGGACGCAAGTTAAAATTGATGAAATGATAACATGTCACACGTCCTCAAATTTGAACGTCGACTACATAACACTTCACCATTATTTGGGCCTAGAGGAAGGCATTGGGAAGTAGTAAGTAGATGATGGGTTGCTAGAGTGGCGGAAGCTTAAACCCTATGTAAGTGCATCTGGTGCCCCTTAGTGATTTTGGTGGTTTGAAGACTTATAGGTTAAGTATCTAATGTGTTCTTGAGTGTACACAGGATCTATAAGTCGCTGAGGAGTTTGAAATATTCGATGAATATCGGCCCCTAAAAATGTATATCTTCAGTTGAAGAAATTGGTCTCAAGCTGAAGAATTGAATCACGAAGAATTTGCGATGAAATTGATATTCCTCATGACGATATTGAAATTGAGGAATTCGGTGTGTCCTAAAGAAAATCACTCTGAAGACTAAAGCATGAAGATTTATCCTTTCTATTTTATTTTCTTCACACTTGAGTAATAGGAACATCGTACTGTTAAAGGGGGTCGAGGTAACACATTGGAATGAATTTCTTCATGATGCTCAACCCAAGCCTAATCCTACCAAAAGCCTCAAGTGAGGAATATGAGAGACATGAGGACTCTCACAGTTGAGGGTCCCGACCGTTATCGATAGCCACGCCACATCATTGGTCTTATCCACACCAATGGTCATATTATTTAAGGGCATTAATGTCAAATCATGTCGGGATGCTCCCAGGCTATAAATAGCCACCCCCACAACCATTAGATGGTTGTGTGCTCCGTTAGAAACTGACACTTGTCATAAGAGCAACCCAAATTCCTCAGAGTCTTCGAGAGTAATTCATTAGTGAGGAAATACCCCAAACACCAAACCACAAACTGAGAACCAAGTGATTGAGCATCACTGAAGAAGTTGTTCCTGTGTGGGACTGAAGCCTTTTACCTTTGAGGACTGTGCATCCTCCAGACGGTTTGGCATCATGGTCTAGAGCAATCCAACAGTCAATTATGGATCGCCAGGTGACCAAGTTTGTGAGGGTTTGGAAGTCTGCCCTGAAGACTTACCACGAGTGTTGGGCGAGGACTGTGTGTTCTTAGCCCAAGGAGATACGGTAGGGACTGTGTGTCCCGGGACTGTGTGTCCTTTGGTTTCAATACCAAGCAGCTCCAAACCAGATGTACAACTGTCACAGCAGTTGGAACTGTTTTCATATTCTTCATCCTGACAAGCTGTTGTAGTGATACTTTGCACTCCTGATCCTTTGTTATTTCCGTTGTAAGTTAGTCATCAGTGAGGAATTTCCTCAAAAGGAATTTCCTCAGCGATGAAATTCTAAAAATCTCCTATTCACCCCCCTCTAGTCGATATAACGCACTTTCAATTGGTATCAGAGCAAGCTACTCCCTTGTTCTGTGTGATTTTGGTTTAACCACGTGGAGTTTTAGTTATGTCGATTGCAGGCATGATTAAGGTTACTGCAGCATGTCCTACTTTCAAAGGAAAGGACTTTCCCTTCTGGAAGACCAAGATGCACATGCATCTACAATCTATTAAAAATGATCTCTCGTATATTGTGGAACATGGCGTCCCTATCATCTCTACTACTATCTCTGCCGCTGATGTGAAGAAATTCAAGAAACTTGACTCTCAAGCGAAGAATATCATCTGTGGCCATCTAAGCAAAGGCCAGTATGGCAGAGTGAGTGCTTTGGGCTCAGCGAAACTTATCTGGGAAAGGTTGTCCAAAGTTAATGAAGGAGTATCAACCCATCGTGATTCTCGTGTTGATGTTCTTGGCAATATCTTGAATCACTTCAAGAGGTTTGACAATAAAAGCTACCAAGATACCTTTGATCGCCTCACTGACATATCAAATGAACTGCCAGCACTGGGAGCTCTAGACATTACTGATCACGAAGTTGTGAAGAAACTGCTAAGATCTTTGGATTCTTCATTTGATACTTTAGTTTTGATGATTCAAGAAAGACCAGACTACAAGATGCTAGATCCAGCTGATATACTCGAAAGACTCAATACTCATGAATTCCAACAAGAACAAAAGAGAGAGATCTATACGGACCAAGGTATTCTAGACCACGTGCACTGAAGGCTAAAACAATTTCCTCATCTGAAGAATAAGACTTGGAAGGTAGCATTGGTGATCCTAAAGAATTTGGACAGGAGCTTGCAATGCTCGTGAGGAAATTCCAGAGGTTTACACGACGTGGCCAGTTCGGTAAATCTTCAAGAAGATATATGAGGAAATCAGAATCTTCATCTGAGGACTACAAGAAAAGAACCTACCACAAATGCAAGAAATCAGGTCACTACATTGCTGATTGTCCTCGTTGGGCAAAGGAATCAAATAAGAAGAAATACAAGGATGAAAGTTCTGATGACTCGAAGAAAAATAAGAAACCTTCAAAATCCTCATCTTCAAAGTCCTCATCGCACAAGAAGACTAGTTTCAGAAAGGCTCGGGCACTTATTGGCAAGGAAATGGATTCTGAGGCAGAATCCGAGGAATGTGATGAAGAGGAGGGTCTGATGAAGACTCAGAATCCAGACAGACTAGTCTCGCACTTGCAACCACATTCGTCCGCAAGTCAATCTTCAACCTTGAAGAAAATGATAACACGATCCACACTGATGACTATGCTGATGACTTCGTGTAACGACTAAGATGCGGTCCTTGCCGATCTGGGAATTGAGGCCCCGAATTGGAAAGGAGCGCATCTAAGCGTCTCGAAAACAAGGTATCATAGCACCTACATAATATCAACAGAATGACAACAGGGGGTTCAATTTCCATCTCATAAATATATCAGAGTACATCACGCATACAATCAAAGTAGTTCCGCTACGGACTACAAAACAAGGGAAATGGCTATGCTACCCTGCCTGCTGGACCACGATCACGACCATGCCTCAATCTTCTGTATAGTTCACGTACAGGCGGTCGTTCTACTCATCGTACTGCCACGCCAGCTGCGTTCCGTTGGGATCACCTCTCTCGGGGGTACCTGAACCTGTTGGTGTTGTGAAGGACTCTGTGAGTCACGGGGACTAAGCAATCTATGACCTCGATGCCAAAACTAGTCAAGTTATTAGGTTGGGTAGGTGGAGTATTTAGGTTGCAGCATCCTAAGCTTGATATGGTGGCTATCTTACGTAGAGCATATATGAAGGTGGTCTATGCTAGCGGTCCATAATAGATGATCACTAAGTGATCCTAAACACCTACCTACGTCAATCATAACCCCACCGTGTTCCCGATCGAAGAGAGATCATTGAGGGGATAGTCACGGTTATGCACACAGTTGGGCAATTTTATTAGCTTATGTTTAAGTTATCTATTACCGGATGTTAACAAAATATTCCAAGTTGCCACATAACCGCGGGCACGACTTTCCGAAAGATTAAACCCTGTAGGGGTGGTCCGACTAGTCCATCACAAACGTACACGGGCCGCAAAGTAATCCACTATCACGAATCTCGTGATCTCGTCGGATTCCTTAGAGGAAAACCTCAACTCTGGGGAGAACCAAAGCTTCACTGGGATTCCTATACGCAAGATATATCGCTAAGGTAAGACAAGACTAGCAGGACCTCCCGACGTGTTGACGACCCTGATAAGAGCCGCGTATCTCAGTCTCAGGACACGTCGGATAAGCGAAGCGTACAGTGGCCAGAGAAATCTCCCGAGTTGCCCCGGGATGGCCCCGCACGGTGCTCTAGTTTGGACCAACACTCATGAGGAGCACTGGCCCGGGTTGTTGATTAAATTCCTCGGGTAGGCCATTCCCTATGCAGATTATTATTAAGTGATTAGCAAATTAACACCAAAGTTGGGTCCTGTCGGACAAGTCTTAACACTACGCGATTTATCGAGGGGGTCCCCATAACAACCCCGAACGTGTTAGGAGCGGTCAATATGGAATCAAACACCGGTAGCCGGTAACTATGGCGGCAATAACGGAACAAAACACCTGGCAAAAGGCTAGGCCTTCCGTTATTTACCAAGTATATAGGTGCATTAATTAAATAACAGAATTAAGATAATGATATCAAGCTCATGTTATCACATGAGGCAAAGCACCTGCATCTAGCAACGCTAACATTAGTAGCTGAGCGAAGCCTACTTAGCCATTCAAATTTTCTAGGAAAGGATCAGTGTTTGGGTTCATGGCATTTCAGGAGGCAATATTTCAGTGGTAGGCAGCGAGCATATGACAAAGCAAACGTAATCTAGCATAACAAGTCTAGAGATGGAATCAAGGTCATATCATCTTGCCTGTGATATCCTCAACTTGGAATGGTTCTTGTTCGTCCTGCACGTACTCTCCCGAATCCACGTATTCGTTCTCCGATCCCGGTGCTACCCAACATAAGAATAACATCCAATGAACAACAGCACCTCAAGATGCAACAAACACATGATGCATGAGATGAATATAAGCATGCATCACTATTTCTATCACTAGCACAAGCATAAAGAGTAAATACATGTTCCTGGACAGAATTGCATCCTAAGATATTTTGACATGCATGATAATGACATTATCAGATGCGTCTCGTGAAAACGATGCAAAAGCATATAAAGATCATTAGAAACGGAGCTACGGATCAACGGGAATCAACGAAACAAGTTATGAAGCCCTACGTGTCAAATTCATCACCACACACTCCATTGGCTCAACTCTGGTATTTCCAGGTAGCCAAGACATAAAACAAACCAACATGAATGGGGTGGAGCAAAGGAGAACACCATATCATCAACTAAGCACTCACAAACATCAAAATGACAAAACTACACAATCTGCCATAAACTGCATCATAACACTTTGTGAGCTACATGCAAAGCACCTACAGCCACCCAAATATGACAAATAATATATGTGGCTGTAGCTATCCAGGAGTACTACAAGCACAAGCAATAATCTCACACAAAGGAATTAAACACAGAAAGTTACAAGGCTGCAAACTTGCCCAAAAATATCAGATTTCAGGGACTTTGTGAAAATTCCAGATTTTCACTATTTGTCTATGCTCTAAAGCATTTTGACAGCAGCCAAAACAATATCTACAGGACTCCAAATGGAAATAAATTTTACAAGGAGCTATAGAAACATATCAGCTCCAACTTTCCAGTTGAAAGCTAAGGCTAGATCACAACACATTGACCTGCACAACCTCATCAACAGGAGAAGAAAATATAAACAGATTCTTAGACTTGGTAAAAATCTCATATTTTCACTAATCTGGAATTCTAGCCACATGCCTACTTTGATTGGGAACAACTTGCAAACATGGGTTCCTAATCATGAAATGAAACCAACAGGTGGTAGAGGGGATCACCCTCTACTACGACAACCAAGAATCAAACACAAGAGTACACCACAACTCATGGAACCAAGCTCTAAACATAGAAGAAAATGAAATATGCCATCTCCAAAAATGTTCCAATGGAAAAACTAAGTTCAAAAATGGATTCCTTTGGAGATTCTACCCCAAAACATATATAATATCTATGCACTTGCTTGGAACAAGTGATCACAAACTAGGAAGGAAAAACAACATAGATTCCTATATAGTGAATAGTGCTACATCACATGTGCAAAATCACTGGAGCTAACCTACACAAGCATGTACACATGATCACAACAACAAGGGGGTTACATGAGGGGTACACCTCATGTCTATGTGCTTTGGCACATCACCACACCATCACAAGCAACAAGCACATGTTAAAGGAAACACTTAGGCACAAAGAGAGCAAGCACACCATCACATATGGGCATGTCATGTGCACACTCACACATGCACCACAAAGGAACACCCTTAGTTTCATGTCACCCACAAGGTGCAACCCACATATGAATCTACACATGCTTAACTAACAAACTCCACCTACACATGCTAATCATAGCTAGCAACCTAGTGCATCACATACACACCACATACATGTGGTGAGGGGGAAGCATCCACACACATATTCACACTCCACTAAATCTATAGATGCACTACACAAGACAACTAGTGCAGCAACATAAACAAGAATAAGCTAGCAAACTTACTAGCATAAAACAACCTACACAAGCTCTACTAAATATAACTACAACACACACATGCAACAACATGGATCATAAGCTAGCAACACACAAACACCCATGCTGGTATGAGAGGAGGTCAAGCATGAACCTATATGTGCAAAATACTACAGAACTACCAAGAACATGGCTGCATAAATATCAAACAGCAAGGGAAAAAAAAGAAACAATGGAAAAGAAAAATGGGGCAGGGTCTGGGATCAAACCCGAGACGTGCTGGTGGTGCAACTGCAGCGCTGCCACTCTGCTAGAGCCAAGGCACTCGACAGAACAGGGGCTTCACACAAGTAAACATGCCCTGCTGCGGCAACCACTGTACCGAATAAACCAACAAAAAAGGGGGAGGCTTCCCCTGGGATCGAACCCACCACCTCACGAGTACAAACGCAGATACACACCACTCCGCTACAGATCATGAGTCTGACAGAGTATGATACACAAGCAAGGTAAACTAGCAGGGGGGCCTGCTCTGCCTACAGAGGCCTGCCGGCGATAGGGAGGGCTCCGGTGCTCCACTCTGCTGTAGATCCGATGAGGGGGAACACTCTACTGCTACTGCTCGACTACTACGCGGGGAAGGGAGTCCCTGCTTGCACTGATCTGCCCGAACACAATGCAACAGACACAGCAACACGCGAAGCACCTCGGTCTACTTGCTGACAGGGGCAACTCCGGCGAGGCCTGCTCGATCTAGCCGGCGAGAAGGAGGGAGGAAGGAAGGGGGAGTTGTCCCTCACCTTGGGGAAGGTAGAGGAGCCGCCGCACGGTGGAGGAGGCCGGCCGAAGAAGAGGAAGACAATCGGACGACACCCGTGTTGCAGATCGACGAAGGGGAAGAAGAGCTTCGCGGCCGCGGCATTGGCGAGGAACAGGTCGTCGTCGTAGGCATTCCCCAGCCTTAGCAAGGTCGGTAATGGGGCGCGGGGAGTCTCTCCAAGCTCCTAGACATGGCGGCGGCGACGGTCGTCGACGTAGGCGGGGGTAGACGGCGGCGGGGCTTCCCTGCTCTCTCTGATGGATGGGCTGCAGAGTTACTTATGAGGGAGAGGGAGGACAGATGGGGAATGGGGTTGGCGGCGGCGGATGGGGGAGAAGGGAACCCTAGGACGAGGGCACGGACGCCCACGCATATAAAGGGGGGACCTCGACGGTCGTGCCCTCACGGCGGCAACTAGTCTCTCTGTTGGACTGACGCAAAGGCAGAGAGGGGGGGAGACAGTGTCAGGGAGGAAGAAAGGATGACGCGTGGGCTCCTGTGCACACGAGAGGGAGAAGAGATGGGCCGGCCAGTGGGAGTGAGCCCATAGGTGGCGCCACTTAAGGAAAAAAACACTCTGGCCTCTTCTATTTACAGAATTAGGCAAAGAGGAAAAGAAATGTACAGGGAAAACCACAAGTGCAAAAAAATAAAATAGCACTTGTCCTAGACATGTAAAAACAAGACCTATTTAATAAAAATGAGAACAAGAATTTACGAGCAAGTAATTATTTTACAAAACAGCCATTGATTGATCTGTTTTGTAATTTATGCCCCTTAAAACACCCATTCAAAACCAGCAATACACTTCTCTCATTCACCACAATTCAAACCTAACACATCAGCATTTTTTTAAAGGGGAAAGGAAGGAGTGCATCTTGACATAGAGAAGAATTAGAGAGAGAGGGAGGATGTTTTGAAACCTAAGCAAACACTATCACATGCATCATCCCACACAAGCTATACATCACATGCACATGATCACCACACCACATGAAATCATATGACCACATTGCAACAAGAAGAACACATGGCATGATGTGGAATGCATGCATGCAAAGGAAGAGAAAATAATAAGGTGACAACACATGAAATAATGAGCATGGGCTCTCTCATAGCATTGACAAGGTGGACCACATGAAGTAGGTTCCAAATAGGGAAAGTTTTACACTTGGGGCATTACAAACTCTCCGACACTACAAAAAGATCTCGCCCTGAGATCTACGCCTGAAAGAACTCCGGAAATTCAGAACGGAGGTGATCCTCGCGTTCCCAAGTAGCCTCTTTATCAGAATGGTGTGACCACTGCACTTTAAGAAATTTGGCGGTCTTGTTGCGGGTCTTGCGCTCAGTCGCCTCGAGAACCGCAACTGGATGCTCACGATAAGAAAGGTCACGCTGAAGGTCGATGTTTTGAAGATGAACAGTGCGCTCGGGGGTCTTGAAGCACCTCCGAAGCTGAGAAACATGGAACACATCATGAACATTTGCAAAGTTTGCCGGAAGCTCGAGCTGGTACGCAAGGTCGCCTCTCTTGCCAACCACTCTAAACGGACCAACGAAACGAGGCGCAAGCTTGCCTTTGATGACAAAGCACTACATACCCTTGATAGGCGACACCTTGAGATAGACGAAGTCATCAAGCTCATAAGACATGTCACGGTGCTTGCTATCATAATAGCTCTTCTAACGGGACTGAGCTGCTCTGAGGTTGTCGCGAATGACCCGACACATCTCCTCAGCTTCTTCTATCAAATCATTCCCAAGGATCTGACGCTCGCCGGTCTCGGACCAGTTGAGCGGGGTACGACACTTCCTGCCATAGAGAATTTCAAACGGAGCCTTGCCAGAACTAGCTTGATAACTGTTGTTATACGAGAACTCCGCAAAAGGCAGACAATCCTCCCACTTCATGCCAAAAGAGATAACACAGGCTCTCAGTATATCCTCAAGAACTTGATTCACTCGCTCCACTTCACCACTAGTCTGAGGATGGAACGCTGTGCTGAAGCGGATCTTCGTGCCCATAGCAGACTGAAAAGAGTTCCAGAACTTGGAAGTGAAGATACTTCCTCGATCCGAAGAGATCATCATAGGCACACCGTGCAAGGACACAATCCTCGAGGTGTACAACTCTGCCAGCTGAGCTGCTGAAATGGATTCCTTGACTGGAAGAAAATGAGCCACTTTACTCAACTTGTCGATGACGACGAAGATGGCATCATTACCCTTCTTGGACTTCGGAAACCCGGTGACGAAATCCATCTCAATGAGATCGAACTTCCACTTGGGAATGGGAAATGGATGCAATAGACCTGCTGGATGTTGATGCTCTGCCTTCACCCTTTGACATACATCACATTCATTTACGAACTAAGCAATCTCACGCTTCATACGAGTCCACCAGAAGGTCTGTTTCAAGTCGTAGTGCATCTTGGAGCTTCCAGGATGAATAGAGAGCAGAGAGTTATGAGCTTCCTCCATGATTACCTTCCTGAGATCACCTTTCGGGAAGACAAGGCGATCCTCGAAGAACAACATGTCTCTGGCATCAACAGTGAAGCACTTATACTTGGGAAGACTCTTTCCCAGGCCAATCTTGACCTTCTTCACCATAGCGTCAAGAAGCTGTGTTGCTCGGACCTGATGTTCCAAGGTAGGAGAGATCTGAAGGTTTGCAAGAAATCCCTGAGGTACTAGCTAAAGGTTGAGCTTCGTGAAAGACTCACAAAGACCAGGCTGGAGAGGTTGCAGAATCAGACTGTTGCAATATGCCTTCCTGCTCAATGCATCCGCCACGACATTAGCTTTGCCTGGCGTGTACTAAACACTCGGATTAAAATCCTGGAGCATTTCTACCCAACGTGCTTGCCAAAGATTCAGGTTAGGCTGAGTGAAGATGTACTTGAGACTCTTGTGATCGGTGAAAACTTCAACCTTACGTTCCAACAAGAGGTGTCTCCAAGTCATCAGAGTGTGTACCACAACTGCTAGCTCAAGATCATGCACATGATAGTTCTTCTCCGCTGGCTTCAACTGCCTGGAGGTATAAGCAACCACCTTCTTATCTTGCATCAGGACTGCACCAAGTACCTGGAGAGAAGCGTCGCAGAAGACCTGGTAAGACTTGGAATCATCCGGAGGATCAAGACTGGAGTGGAGGTAAGCTTCTGTTTGAGTGTGTCGAAGGCCAACTAACACTCTGGAGACTAAGCATACTTAACACCCTTCTGAAGAAGACTTGAGAGCGGCTTGACGATCTTGGAGAAGTTCTCAGCGAACCTTCTGCAATAGCCAGCAAGCCCGAGAAATCTTTGAAGCTGCTTCACATTCTGCGGAGGCTCCCATTCAACAATGGCCTGAACTTTGGACGGATCAACTTTAATGCCCACGGTAGAGATAATGTGCCCAAGATAAACCACTTCTTTCAGCCAGAACTCACACTTGGAAAACTTGGCATACAGCTTGTACTCTCTCAGCTTATCAAGCACCAATCTGAGATGTTCTTCATGTTCGTCCTCAGTTTTAGAAAAGACCAGAATGTCGTCGAGATAGAGCAGGACAAAGTCATTCTTGAACGGAGAGAATATGTAGTTCATCAATCGACAGAATGTCGGAGGAGCACTTGCCAGACCAAAAGACATGACCGTATACTCATACCAGCCAAAACTAGTCCTGAAGGCAGTCTTCAGAATATGTTCCTCGCGAATGTGAATTTGATGATAACCCCATCATGAGATCAAGCTTGGAGAATACCTTAGCACCTTTCAACTGTTCGAACAACTCAGTTATGTTCGGAAGTGGATATTTGTTCCTGATTGTCTTCTTGTTCAATGGACGGTAATCGACACACAGCCGGTCCGTGCCATCCTTCTTCTTGACAAACAGAACTCCACAGCCCCACGGAGACGAGCTCGGTCTGATCAAACCCAAACGCTCCTGCTGACCGAGTTGCCTCTTAAGTTCCTTCAATTCTTATGGACCCAGCTTGTACGGCCGTTTGCACACGGGCTCTGTGCCTGGCTCTAGCTCAATCACAAACTCAACTTCTCTGTGCGGAGGCATGCCTGGCAGCTCTTCAGGAAACACAACTTCATATTCACAGACCACTGGGACTTGCGAAATAGGATTGATCTCACCCTTTTCATTCAAAGAGAACAGACGGATTGTATCATCGCACGCCGCGAATATAATCACGTCCTCCGAAGAGTGGGTAAGCTTCACTTCTTTCTCTTCACAATCAATTGATGCCTTGTTCATGGCCAGCCAGTCCATACCAAGGACCAAGTCAATGTCGGAATTGCTCAAGACATACGGAGAAGCCAGAAAAGAATAGCTTCCTATCTTGACATTGACATCAGCAACTCTACAATTTGACCTCATCTGAGCACCCGGAGAAACAACACCCAAAGGTCTATGCAAACTTGTCGAGGGAAAATCATGCTTGATGAAAAATGACTTTGACATAAAGCAATGCGAAGCACCAGAATTGAACAAGACTTTAGCAGGAAAATCATTGACTGAAAGATTACCCATGATCACATGAGAGGAGTTGTCTGCTTCCATTGCGGTCACCATGTTGACTTGAGCAGACCTGGGTTGAACTTGAAAAGAGCATTTCTTGGAGGTTTGCCTGGAGGAGGAGGCGGTAGTCGGAGCTGAGAAGTACACTTGTTGGCATAGTGACCCTTCTGACCACACTTGTGACAAATCACCTTTGCTGGCTGCCGGTACTGAGTCTGAGGAGGCCCTTGCTTCTGATGCTGGAATCTCTGCTGGAAGACAGGGTTGGGTGGGTGGGAAGAACCACGACCACTAGAGTGCTTAAGCTACTGCGAGTGCCGAGGAGGAGGAGGAGAAACCCAAAACTTTTGTTGCTTCTAAACCACCTGAGTCGAGGAAGAGCTGGAATCTCTGAAGCGCTTCTTAGAATTCTCCACCCTGAGCAAGGCTGCCTCTGCCCTGAGAGCTAGGTTGTAGAACTTGTTGAACTCCTCAGGATTGTGCAAAGCCAGAGCTAACTCCATATCTTCTTTCAAGCCACCTCTGAACTGGTAAATCTTGCTCTTCTGATCTGGGATATCCTGCAACGCACAACGGGCTAGCTCGTGGAACTCAACGTTGTACTTATACACGGAATTTCCACCCTGCTTCAAACGCATGAACTTCTCGCGCATCTCCTCCACAAAGCTAGTAGTGGGACCTGAAGTCACGGCAGAACTCATCCCAAGTGATCACCCTAGCGCATCTGGAGTCCTTCAGCTGTTGCCACCAGATAGAAGCCCGCCCCTTCAAATGGAATGTTGCAAATTTGACAAAATCCTCAGGACGAACATTGCTACACTCAAAATGCTTGTTCATATCACGGATCCAATCCTCTGCATCAAATGGCTGGTCACAGGAAGTGAAATTCTTAGGCTGGTTCGACAGGAACTAACTCAGACTAGCAAACTGATTGCCACCATGATGGAGATTGCCTTGCTGCTGATTAGCTCTCTCTTGCAACAACTGTAGCATCATCTGGGTGTTTGCATTAGTAGCAGCCATCACCGCTTGCCAGGCCTCTGTAGGAGGAGGCGGCGGAGGAGGAGGATTCTCTGGAGGAGGAGGTGTGAAACGTCTCCATCGTATCAACTTTTCCAAACTCTTTTGCCCTTGTTTTGGACTCTAATTTGCATGATTTGAATGGAACTAACCTGGACTAACGCTGTTTTCAGCAGAATTGCATTGGTGTTATTTTTGTGCAAAAATCAAAGTTCTCCAAATGTCCTAAAAATTTACGGAGATCATTTATGGAAAATATGAAAAATATATGCGCCAAGTTCCACCTGAGGGGGTGGGCCAGTGGGCCACAAGCCTTGGCTCCGCCACCCCCTGGTGGCGGTGGGCAGGCTTGTGGGGCCCACCCAGCTCTGCCGCCCCCAACCTCAGGTCTATAAGTTCACTTTCATCCCAGAAAAGATAAAAAGAGAAGTTTTCGTCGCGTTTACGATACGGAGCCGCCGCCACCACCAGTTCTTCATCTCGAGGGCAGATCTGGAGTCCGTCTTGGGCTCCGGAGAGGGGAAATCGTCGCCATCCTCATCATCAACCTTCTTCCCTCTCCAATTCCATGAAACTCTTCGTCGTTCGTGAGTCATCTATTTGTAGGCTCGCTGGGCGGCGATGAGTAGGATGAGATCTATCATGTAATCGAGCTAGTTTTGAAGGGGATTGATCCCTAGTATCCACTATGTTCTGAGATTGATGTTGCTACTACTTTGCCATGCTTAATGCTTGTCACTAGGGCCCGAGTGCCATGATTTCAGATATGAAATTATTCTGTTGTCACCAATATATGTGTGTTTTCGATCCGATCTTGCAAGTTGTAGTTACCTACTATGTGTTATGATCCGGCAACCCCGGAGTGACAATAACCGAAACCACTCCCGGTGATGACCATAGTTTGAGGAGTTCATGTGTTCACCAAGTGCTAATGCATTGGTCCGGTTCTTTATTAAAAGGAGAACCTTAATATCCCGTAGTTTCCTTTTGGACCCCGCTGCCACAGGAGGGATGGACAGTAGATGTCATGCAAGTTCTTTTCCCTAAGCACGTATGACAACACACGGAATGCATGCCTACATCACATTGACGAACGGGAGCTAGCCACATATCTCTCCATGTTATAACTGTTGCATGATGAATATCATCCAAACAAATCACCGACCCATTGCTTGCGAGTTTGTCCTACTGCTGTTGTTACTTGTTTTGCTCTGCTCCTGTTACTACTGTTGCTGCTACTGTTACTTGTTTTGCTCTCCTGCTGTTACTACTGCTGCTACTGCTGTTACTTGTCCTGCTCTGCTGCTACTGTTGCTACTACTGTTGCTTTCTACTGTTGCTACTTGCTATTACTACTGCTATTGTTGTTACTTGTCTTGCTCTACTGCTACTGTTGCTACTATTGTCGCTTGCTACTGTTGCTACTTGTTACTGCTGTCACTACTGCTTTTCCTTGCCACTGCTATTGCTCGTTACACTGCTGCTACCTGCTACAATTTTGGTTCACTGGTTGTTGACGGGAACTGACAATTTCCGTCAATGAAGCAACTTGGCGCCATTGATACAATTGTTAGAAATAGTCTGCCGTGTCAACAGATTGTTTCTCACACCGTTGTTATCATATTACTTTGCTCTTACTACTTTGCTTGCAGATACTAATCTTTCAGGTGTGGTTGAATCTGACAAATTCATCTGCTAATACTTGAGAGTATTCTCTCACCTCCTGTTTGGCGATCAACAAATTTGGGTCGAATACTCTACCCTCGAAAACTGCTACGATCCAACGCGCTGGTGGGCCGTCAACAACATTCTTCTAGTTTCGATTGCCGGAGAGTGCTAGCAGCATTCTTCTAGTGCCGTTGCAAGGGGAAGAACCGCTGACATCAAGCATTTTTCTGGCGCCGTTGCCGGGGAGGTATTGCTATATTCTCTGAGTTACTTGGGATTTATATCTGCTGATCACTATGAAGAATCTAAAGGATCCGAAGACCAAAGTCTTTCCCTCAACTACGAGGGGAGGTAAGGAATTTCCATCTAGCTCTGCACTTGATTCACCTTCAGTTATGAGTAAGTTTGTGACATCACCTCCTGCTAGAAATCTTGATATGTCGCCTGTGCTTGATGATGCTTATGATGCTACTGCTAGAGATGTTATGCTTGATACTATGCCTGATGATACTATGCTTGATACTATGCCTGATACTGCTATGCCTGATACTGCTAGAGATGCTATTTTGCCTGATGATGCTATGCTTGATACTGCTAGAGATACTACTTTGCGTGATGTTCCACTAGGGGTGTTCCTTGATGCTCATATTGCTAGAGTTACTTCCAATGCTCATGATGCTTCTGATACTGCCGATACTATTGAGATAGAACCTGCTTTTGCTCCTGTTAGATCTTGCTCTCCTAGATATGAATTGCCTGATATACGTGAGGGTTACGTTATGAAGGGAGAGATAGCTGAGAATTTTCTTGCGTGTAAGGATGCCTATGACGCTGAGAAATTACATCTCAAGTGGAAGGAAAAATCTCTGAAAGCTAAGATGAAATATGACCCAAAGTTTGCCACTTCACCTATCTTTATCACCGATAAGGATTATGAATTCTCTGTCGATCCTGAGATAATCTCTCAAGTCGAATCTGATCCTTTTCATGGTTATGAGTCTGAGACGGTCGTAGCCCATCTTGCCAAACTACACGATATAGCCACCCTTTTCACTAATGAGGAGAAGATCCGTCACTACTATATCCTTAAGGTGTCTCCTTTCTCTCTAAAGGATGACGCTAAAGCCTGGTTCACCTCTCTTGCTCCTGGATGTGTGGGTAGTCCCCGGGATATGGTCTATATTATTTCTGTGAGAAATATTTCCCTGCCCATAAGAAGCAAGCTGCCTTGCAGGAAATATACAACTTTGCTCAACTCCAAGAAGAGAGTCTTCCACAAGCTCGGGGAGGCTCGTTCAGCTACAAAATGCTTTGCCTGATCACCCTCTTAAGAACAACGAGATACTTGATATCCTCTATAATGGACTTACCGATGCCTCTAGAGACTACCTAGATAGTTGTGCCGGTTGTGTTTTTAGGGAACGAACTGTAGAACAAGCTGAGACCCTACTGAATAACATCTTGATCAACGATAATGCTTGGACTATTCCCGAACCACCTCCTAAGCCAACTCCAAAGAAAAGAGGTATTCTATTCCTCAGTCCCGAAGATATGCAAGAAGCCAAGAAATCTATGCAAGAGAAAGGCATTAGATCTGAAGATGTCAAAAATCTACCACCTATCGAAGAGATCCATGGTCTCGATAACCCGATACAGGTAGTAGAAGTGAATTCTCTGTGTAGGTTTGATGAGAGTGATATTCCTTTTGACAAACCTGCTAGCCTATGCTTTGATGAATTTGACAACTTTGTTGCCAAACAACAGAGTTTCAATGATTATATTAGCAGACATTTGGAACAAAGTACTCGTATGCTTAGCCATTTAAGTGCTTGTGTAGACGGAAATGTCAATGATCTGAAGCTTCTGAGTAAACATGCCTCTATGATTACTACTCAGGTAGAACAAGTACCTAAAGCTCAGAATGACCTGCTCAATGAATTAAATGACAACTCTGTCAGAGTCATTACTAGAGGAGGCAAAATGACCCAGGAACCTTTGTATCCTGAAGGTCATCCTAAGAGAATTGATCAAGATTCTCAAGGAATCAATGCTGATACACCCAGTCATCCTAAGGAGAAGAAGAAGGATGATAGAAACCTACATGCCAGTTCACCAAATACTGTCACACTAGAAGAACCTAATGATATTTCTGCGTCTGATGCAGAAACACAATCTAGTGACGAACATGAACGTGGTGACAATATGGACAGTGATGTTCATAATAATGCTCAACCTAGCAATGATGAGGATGTGGAGATTGAACCTTCGGTTAATCCTGATGACCCACAACCTAAGAAACACGATAAGAATGACTTTACTGCTAGGAAGCATGGTAAAGGAAGGGAGCCATGGGTTCAGAGACCTATGCCCTTTCCTCCTAAGCCATCCAAGAAAAAGGATGATGAGGATTTTGAGCGCTTCGTTGAGATGATAAGACCCATCTTTCTGCAGATGCGGTTAACTGATATGCTCAAGATGTCTCTGTATGCCAAGTACATGAAAGACATCGTGACTAATAAACGGAAGATACCAGATCTTGAGATCTCCACCATGCTTGCCAATTACACTTTCAAAGGTGGAACTCCTAAGAAACTTGGTGATCCCGGAGTGCCCAATATACCTTGCTCCATTAAAGGAAACTATGTAAGAACTTCCTTACGTGACCTTGGAGCTGGTGTTAGTGTTATGACGCTCTCTCTTTATCGTAGCCTTGAATTGGATAAGTTGACACCCACTGAAATTTCTCTGCAAATAGCCGACAAATCAACTGCTTTCCCTATCGACATTTGCGAGGATGTGCCTATTGTGGTTGCTAACACCACTATCTTAATAGACTTTGTTATCTTGGATATTCCATAGGATGATGCCATGGTTGTCATCCTTGGATGACCCTTTTTAAACATTGCAGGGGCTGTTATAGATTGCAACAAATGCAATGTCACTTTCCATGTCAATGGTAAGGAGCACATAGTGCACTTTCCGAAGAAACGATATCAAGTACATTGCATCAATGCTATCAAAAAGACTTCATCGATTCTCATTGGGAGCTTTGAATGCCCTATTCCTCGTGTAAAGATGAAGTATGATTTGCTTGTTGGGGAGATACATATCCCCATTGAGGTGACTTAGTGGCTATTCGAAAATTCTCCATTCTCTCTTGCGATTCGAGAAGGTTTTGTCATAAGGATTTGATCAACCCCATTGGCGGATTTCTTTCGATGACCATGAAATGGATGAATCAAAGAGTCACATACCTCTGTTTTAAGCTTTCATTTTCTGTTGCTTAGAAGAAAAATGGTAGAATTAGTTTAGCTTTTCCTGTCTTCAGTTTTAGCATCCCGGAAAAAATACCTCGAAAATAAAAGTTCTCCAACGGTCCTGAAAATTTAGTATGATTTTTTCTAGAATTTTTGAAAATTACTGGGCCTGAGAGCTGGCCTGGGGGCTAGACCAGTGGGCCACAAGCCCTGCCACCGCCACCCCCTGGTGGCGGAGTGCAAGCTTTTGGGGCCCACAGGGACCCCCTCCACTCATTCCAGCTCCCAGCCTCTTCTTCCACCTCCAAAAAAAATTGTTTCGCGGCTCAAACCCGTGTTCTTGCTCATTTGGCTGTGATTTTTGATCTTCTTGCTCAAAGCACCATTCTCTGAACCGTTTTGGGGAAATTACTCCTTGGTAAGTGACTCCTCCATTGGTCCAATTAGTTTTTGCTCTAGTGCTTTATCCTTCGCGTATTCTTGCTACCTTGGTGACCCTGTTCTTGAGCTAGCAATGTTGATTTTAGCTGGATCCAAGTAGCTTTAGCGCGTGATACGGTCTCTAGGTACTAGTAGGAGTAGTTGCTACAAGGTGTGGTGGGTCTTCATTCACTTTTCTCTTGAACTTCAAAAATTTCAGCAAAAGGAAATTATGTTCAGGAGGAAGTTTCATGGTGGTTCCTCAAGTAAGAAGGGTCCCCGTCTTTCTTTTCGGGAGCCCGAACCTTTTCAACTAAGGGATGCACCGGTACAACCATTTGAATGGCCTTCCGATGAGTTCATGATCGAAGCAGGTTTCAAGGATGAGTTTGATACAGTTGTCCGCAATGCCGGGTTAGAAGAATTCCTGTGAGATAAATTTGAACAGTATGCTATGCTCACTGCCTCTTTCGTGCGTAGATTCAAATTTTTAGTTGGCCGTGACACATCCGTACTGTTTGATCTGTACGATAAATCCTATACCGTGGATTTGGAGGGTTTCAATAGGATTTGCAAGATACCCGATGGGGGTAGTATTAATGATCCTTCTAAGTCTTCGGTCAGAGACTTTGTCTCCAGTATAACTGTTGGAGAAACCAGATATATCACGCAAGCCACCATAGGAAGCATCCATTTCCCTGCCTTGCACTACCTTGCCCTCTTCATAGGTAGGTGCGTTAACGGCAAGGGTGCACATTGTCACCTATGCGCTTCCGACCTTAGTATCCTTAAGAGCGCAGTAACAGGTGACAGGAGCTTCAATATGGGAGCTATAATAGCAAGGAGGCTGAATAAAAATGCTAGTGAGTGGGATTTCTTTGGTGGAGTTTATGCTACACGCTTAGCAAATTTTCTTGGAGTATCCATCCGTCCAGAAGACCCTCCTCTCCGTACAGCCTACCTTGATCGTGTCGCTCTAACACGCTACTAGTTCTTTGAGAGAGATCATGGATCCCTCCTATACCGCTTGATATTTAACCGACGGCGTGTTTTCCATATTACCCTTCCTGCTCCTGCTTTCTTTGACTTTCAGGTAAAACGAATATACTACATAACCATAGGAGAGGCAGAGGAGTATGAGAGGGAGGCGACGGCTGCTCGACTTCGTGAGGCAGCTATTCAGGCAGTGGCTGCAGCACTCCCGTATAACACCCATTATGATTTTGGGTTTCGCCAGGACCATCCATGGGAGTAGACCAAGCTAGGCCAAAAGCCTAAGCTTGGGGGAGTACGTGTTCTCACCGACTTTATATTCATGTTGATGCTTTCACTTTGTTAGCCGATGTTTCCACTTTGCCACTGTATTATCCATGCTAGTTTATTTTTGTTTTCTTGTTTTCTTGTTTAGTGTCCTTTTGGGAAAACCCAAAAAGATTTTTCTTTCTTATTTTGCTTGTTGGGAGCTTTCCCGTGTAAATAGCTTTCTTTTTCTTTGTGTCAAGGTAGAAGATATTGGTTACAATGTTTATTGGTTCTTGCATGCTTACCTGTTTAGCTTTCAAAGAGCCATATTACTTTGTCTTCTCCTTTGTGTTTGCCTGCAGATTCAGCTGAGTCCAATGCGCTTATTATCGTTCACATCGTTCGATCGTGCAAGTGAAAGGCAATAATGATGATATATGATGAAGTGACTGAGACTGAAAAGGTGGTATGAACTCTATCTATTTAGTTTTTGTAAATATGACTAGCTTGTCGACCTAGATTCAGCTTTGTTATGAGAGAACCATGTTTGCAATGACAATTTAGAGATCATAGTTTCTGATGCCATGCTTATTTAGCTGAGAGCTTATAATGGTTTGTCTTGAATGCCAACATAGATTTTGAGATGACTATGATATAGTATGATAGGATGGTATTCTCCTTTGAATGTTTCAAGTGGCTTGACTTGGCGCATGTTCATGCGTGTAGTTGAAACAAAATCAACATAGCCTCTATGATGTTCGTGTTCATGGTGATTCATATCCTGTTCATGCTTGCATTTAATGTTAGTCAAACTCATTACATCTTGATGACTGTTGTCGCTCTCTAGTTGGTCGCTTCCCAGTCTTCTGCTAGCCTTCACTTGTACTAAGCAGAATACTGCTTGTGCATCCACTTCCATAAACCCAAAAGTTTTTCCATGAGAGTCCACCATACCTACCTATTTGCGGTATCTACTTGTCGTTCCAAGTAAATTTGCATGTGCCATTCTCTAAACCTTCAAGAAATAATCTGTTTTGCATGCCCGAACCGCTCATGTGATGACAGGGGGGCTATTGGTATCTTCCATGCTAGGAGTGTTATCCTCGACATGTGTTTATTCACTGTCATTCACGAGAAAGGGGCCGATAATTGGAATGCCCAGTTCCACGCTTAAATCGAAAACATAACTATAAAACAAGACTCCCCCCGGATTGATGTTAGTATGGACGGTACCCGAGGATTCAGCTAGCCGTGGAGTGTGATTGATTGGTGGTGGGGGATTTAAAACTTTACTTTTCTGTTTGGGAACCGCCTATAGCATGAGTAGCATGGAAGATATTGAGAACTTTTGGTCATTGCGTTGACAATGAAAGCATGCCACCCAAAATTATTATCTCTGTTTTCAAAGCTTCAGCTCTGGCACCTCTGCAAATCAATGCTTCCCTCTACGAAGGGCCTGTCTATTTATTTTCCTGTCGAGTCATCTTCCTCTTATATAAGCACCAATTAAAGAGCACCTCTACCATTTTTATGCTTTGCTTTTGATTGATATTGAGTATGACTATGGATGGATCTTCGTTGCTATGAATTACAATGTTTAGTCAGCCCTTGATCTTTGAAAGTGCTCTGCATTTATGTTTTCCGGTCTCAGAAAGAGCTAGCGAGATACCACCTATTCATATTGCTTCATGCTTGTTTTGATTGAAGTGTTGGTATTTGAAACTCATTATTATTTGCTCGTTAGCTGATTATGCCATTGATATTAATTTACCGTGAGACCTTTGTGTCACTTGCTTATGTGGTTAACTTGTGATCTTGCTAAAATTTTGGTTATGAGTTAGACATAGTTGCAACAACAAGATCAGACAGAGTTTGTCAAAGTTTTTCTTTCTCTCTCAGTTTGTCAACTGAGTTGCTTGAGGACAAGCAAGGTTTTAAGGTTGGGGGAGTTGATACATCTCCATCGTATCTACTTTTCCAAACTCTTTGAACCTTGTTTTGGACTCTAATTTGCATGATTTGAATGGAACTAACCTGGACTAACGTTGTTTTCAGCAGAATTGCCTTGGTGTTATTTTTCTGCAGAAATCAAAGTTCTCCAAACGTCCTAAAAATTTATGGAGATCATTTATGGAAAATATGCAAAATATCTGCGCCAAGTTCCACCTGAGGGGGTGGGCTAGTGGACCACAAGCCCTCGCTCCACCACCCCCCTGGTGGCGGTGGGCAGGCTTGTCGGGCCCACACAGCTCTGCCGCCCCGAACCTCAGGTCTATAAGTTCACTTTTGTCCCAGAAAAAATAAAAAGAGAAGTTTTCGTCGCGTTTACAATACGGAGCCGCCGCCACCACCTGTTCTTCATCTGGATGGCAGATCTGGAGTCCGCTTGGGCTCCGGAGAGGGGAAATCGTCGCCATCGTGATCATCAACCTTCTTCCCTCTCCAATTCCATGAAGCTCTTCATCGTTCATGAGTAATCTATTCCTAGGCTCGCTGGGCGGTGATGAGTAGGATGAGATCTACCATGTAATCGAGTTAGTTTTGATGGGGATTGATCCCTAGTATCCACTATGTTCCGAGATTGATGTTGCTACTACTTTGCCATGCTTAATGCTTGTGTCTAGGGCCCGAGTGACATGATTTCAGATCTGAAATTATTATGTTGTCACCAAGATATCTGTCTTTTCGATCCGATCTTGCAAGTTGTAGTTACCTACTATGTGTTATGATCCGGCAACCCCGGAGTGACAATAACCGGAACCACTCCCGGTGATGACCATAGTTTGAGGAGTTCATGTGTTCACCAAGTGCTAATGCGTTGGTCTGGTTCTTTATTAAAAGGAGAACCTTAATATCCCGTAGTTTCCTTTTGGACCCCGCTGCCACGGGAGGGATGGACAATAGATGTCATGCAGGTTCTTTTCCCTAAGCACGTATGACGACACACGGAATGCATGCCTACATCACATTGACGAACGGGAGCTATCCACATATCTCTGTGTTATAACTGTTGCATGATGAATATCATCTAAACAAATCACCGACCCATTGCCTACGAGTTTGTCCTACTGTGCAGTTACTTGTTTTGCTCTGCTGCTGTTACTTGTTCTGCTCTGCTGCTGTTACTACTGCTGCTACTGTTGTTACTTGTCTTGCTTTGCTACTACTGTTGCTACTACTGTTGCTACTTGCTACTACTGCTGCTACTGCTGTTACTTGTCTTGCTCTGCTGCTACTGTTGCTACTACTGTCGCTTGCTACTGTTGCTACTTGCTACTGTTGTCAGTACTGCTTTTCCTTGCTGCTGCTATTGCTCGTTACACTGCTGCTACCTGCTACAATTTTGGTTCGCTGGTCGTTGACGGGAACTGACAATTTCCGTCAACGAGGCAACTTGGCGCCATTGATACAATCGTTAGAAATAGTCTGTCGTGTCAACAGATCATTTCTGACACCGTTGTTATCATATTACTTTGTTGTTACTACTTTGCTTGCAGATGCTAATCTTGCAGGTGTGGTTGAATCTAACAAATTCAGCTGCTAATACTCGAGAGTATTCTCTCACCTCCTGTTTGGCTATCAACAAATTTGGGTCGAATACTCTACCCTCAAAAACTGCTACGATCCCACGTGCTCGTGGGCCGTCAACAACATTCTTCTAGTTTCGATTGCCGGAGAGTGCTAGCAGCATTCTTCTGGTGTCGTTGCAAGGGGAAGAACCGCTGACATCAAGGTGGCGGCGGCATATCCTCATGCCCTGGGTTCTGACGAGTTCGTGGAGCCATCCTGAAGACGGACAACATATTAGCCCACAGAATGAATTGAAGATATTGTTGAATCAAAATGACAGGAATATCTGAACAGGAATAAGCAATTGCGCTCGAACAAAATAGTAAGAATGCTTTCTCAAAGTGACGGTCGACGAAATTCCGATTAAGACCACTTCAAACAAGTGTGAGCTAGAACTGCTCGGAACAAACATATGATCGAGATTTCATCCGATATCTTCGTGGATAAGATCGCACGGGCTCGAATTTACAGTAGCCATCCTATGCAAGGCAGTGCACACGACGTACGAAGTATCCCGAGTCATAGTGAGCTACAAGGACTCTTTTAGACACAACGAGAACCGTTGTAAGACGATCGTCAACAAACGTACCCACTAAATATCGAATCCCAACCTCCATCATGCATCTGTAGGAAGATACTCCTATAAGATACTACTTGATATCCCACCTATGAATTCCCGAAATAACTAGTCATGCAATCTGGTAGACGGATACAAGGAGTAATATCACACAACTCCTATACTAACCCGTCACCTGTATCACATCCGTCAACACACAACCAGCATCACGGACCTTCATCTACAACAGATCCTCGTGATCACAATGATACCAAGTATGGGAGTACTCCCGAACAATCTGCACCAGTACTGGGGACATCGGGGTTATCTTGCCACTACCAGTATTGAAGCAATAACGAACATCCTTCGTTCTTACATACTCATAAATCTGAATGATGGTGATGTGAACAAGAATCCCCTGGAGCTCAACTCCCCGGAAGAAATCAAGGCAGACAGGAGGCACCAAGATAGAACTCCGTCACATCGAAATCATATAGATTTCACAAATACCCGAGTGATCCTAAATCTTTTTTTGAGCGAGAAGAGGAGTAGAATTAAGATTTCCTAAGTCGGGAACCTCACCAGAGCATGGAAGAGGAGAAAAAAGAATCCTACTCTCCGATATAACTAAGACTCAAAACATTTTACTAGACTCGACTCGGCCAAGTACGATCACACACAGGCTCCTATGGTCGTAAGGCTCTGATTACCAACTTGTAACGACTAAGATGCGGTCCTTTCCGATCTGGGGATCGAGGCCCCGAATTGGAAAGGAGCGCATCTAAGCGTCTCGCAAACAAGGTATCATAGCACATACATAATATCAGCAGAATGACAATAAGGGGTTCAATTGCCATCTCATAAATATATCATAGTACATCACGCATACAATAAAAGTAGTTCCGCTACGGACTATAAAACAAGGGAAATGGTTATGCTACCCTGCCTGCTGGCCCACGATCACGACCATGCCTCAATCTTTTGGATACTTCACGTACATGCAGTCATTCTCCTCATCGTACTGCCACGCCAGCTGCATGCCGTCGTGATCACCTGTCTCGGAGTACCTGAACCTGTTGGTGTTGTGAAGGAATCTGTGAGTCACGGGGACTCAGTAATCTATGACCTCGGTGCCAGAACTAGTCAAGTTATTAGGTTGGATAGGTGGAGTATTTAGGTTGCAACATCCTAAGCTTGATATGGTGGCTATCTTACGTAGAGCATATATGAAGGTGGTCTATACTAGCGGTCGATAATAGATGATCACTAAGTGATCCTGAACACCTACCTACGTCAATCATAACCCCACCATGTTCCTGATTGAAGAGAGATCTTCGAGGGGACAGTCACGGTTACGCACATAGTTGGGCAATTTTATTAGCTTATGTTGAAGTTATCTATTACCGGATGTTAACAAAATATTCCAAGTTGCCACATAACCGCAGGCACGGCTTTCCGAAAGATTAAACCCTGCAGGGGTGCTCCAACTAGTCCATCACAAACGTACACGGGCCGCAAAGTAATCCTCTATCACGAATCTTGTGTCGGATTCCTTAGAGGAAAACCTCTACTCTGGGGAGAACCAAAGCTTCACTGGGATTCCTATATGCAAGATAAATCGCTAAGGTAAGACAAGACTAGCAGGACCTCCCGACGTGTCGACGACCTTGATAAGAGCCGCGTATCTCAGTCTCACGACACGCCGGATAAGCAAAGCGTACAGTGGCCAGATAAATCTCCCGAGTTGCCCCGGGATGGCCCCGCACGGTGCTCTAGTTTGGACCAACACTCATGAGGAGCACTGGCCCGGGTTGTTGATTAACTTCCTCGGGTAGGCCATTCCCTATGCAGATTATTATTAAGTGATTAGCAAATTAACACCAAAGTTGGGTCCTGCCGGACAAGTCTTAACACTACGTGATTTATCGAGGGGGTCCCCATAACAACCCCGAACGTGTTAGGAGCGGTCAATATGGAATCAAACACCGGTAGCCGGTAACTATGGCGGCAATAACGGAACAAAACACCCGGCAAAAGGCTAGGCCTTCCGTTATTTACCAAGTATATAGGTGCATTAATTAAATAACAGAATTAAGATAATGATATCAAGCTCATGTTATCACATGAGGCAAACCACCTGCATCTAGCAATGCTAACATTAGTAGTTGAGCAAAGCCTACTTAGCCATTCAAATTTGCTAGGAAGGGATCAGTGTTTGGGTTCATGGCATTTCAGGAGGCAATATTTCAGTGGTAGGCAGCGAGCATATGACAAAGGAAACATAATCTAGCATAACAAGTCTAGAGATGGAATCAAGGTCATATCATCTTGCGTGTGCTATCCTCAGCTTGGAATGGTTCTTGTTCATCCTGCACGTACTCTCCCGAATCCACGTATTTGTTCTCCGATCCCGGTGCTACCCAACATAAGAATAACACCCAATGAACAACAGCACCTCAACATGCCACAAACACATGATGCATGAGATGAATATGAGCATGCATCACTATTTCTATCACTAGAAAAAGCATAAAGAGTAAATACATGTTCCAGGACAGAACTGCATCCTAAGCTATTTTTACATGCTTGAGAATGAAATGATCAGATGCGACTCGTGAAAATAATGCAAAAGCATATAAAGATCATTACAAACGGAGCTACGGATCAACTGGAATCAACGAAACAAGTTATGAAGCCCTACGTGTCAAATTCATCAGCACACACTCCATTGGCTTAATTCTGGTATTTCTAGGTAGCCAAGACATAAAACAAACCAACATGAATGGGGTGGAGCAAAGGAGAACACCACATCATAAACTAAGCACTCACAAACATCAAAATGACAAAACTACACAATCTGCCATAAACTGCATCATAGCACTTTGTGAGCTACATGCATAGCACCTACAGCCACCCAAATATGACAAATAATATATGTGGCTGTAGCTATCCAAGAGTACTACAAGCACAAGCAAGAATCACACAAAAAGGAATTAAACACAGAAAGTTACAAGGCTGCAAACTTGCCCAAAAATATCAGATTTCAGGGACTTTGTGAAAATTCCAGATTCTCACTATCTGTCTATGCTCTGAAGTATTTTGATAGCAGCCAAAACAATATCTACAGGACTCCAAATGGAATGAAATTTTACAGGGAGCTAGACAAACATATCATCTCCAACTTTCCAGTTGGACTCCAAATGGAATGAAATTTTACAGGGAGCTATGGCTAGATCACAACACATTGACCTGCACAACCTTATCAATAGGAGAAGAAAATATAAACAGATTCTCACACTTAGTGAAAATCTGGAATTTCAGCCACATGCCTAATTTGATTGGGCACAACTTGCACAGATGGGTTCCTAATCATGAAATGAAACCAACATGTGGTATAGGGGATCACCCTCTACTACCACAACCAAGAATCAAACACAAGAGTACACCACAACTCATGGAACCAAGCCCTAAACATAGAAGAAAATGAAATATGTCATGTCCAGAAAATGTTCCAATGGCAAAACTAAGTTTACCAATGGATTCCTGGGGAGATTCTACCCCAAAAACATATATAATATCTATGCACTTGCTTGGAACAAGTGATCACAAACTAGGAAGGAAAAGCAACATAGATTCCTATATAGTGAATAGTGCTACATCACATGTGCAAAATCACTAGAGCTAACCTACACAAGCATGTACACATGATCACAACATCAAGGGGGTTACATGAGGGGTAGACCTCATGTCTATGTGCTTTGGCACATCACCACACCATCACAAGAAACAAGCACATGTTAAAGGAAACAGCTACACACAAAGAGAGTAAGCACACCATCACATATGGGCATGTGATGTGCACACTCACACATGCACCACAAAGGAAAACCCTTAGTGTCATGTCACCCACAAGGTGCAACCCACATATGAATCTACACATGCTTAACTAACAAACTCTACCTACACATGCTAATCATAGCTAGCAACCTAGTGCATCACATACACACCAAATACATGTGGTGAGGGGGAAGCATCCACACACATATTCACACTCCATTGAATCTATAGATGCACTACACAAGACAACTAGTGCAGCCACATAAACAAGAATAAGCTAGCAAACTTACTAGCATAAAACAACCTACACAAGCTCTACTAAATACAACTACAACACACACATGCAACAACATGGATCATAAGCTAGCAACACACAAACACCCACGCTGGTATGAGAGGAGGTCAAGCATGAACCTATATGTGCAAAATACTACAGAACTACCAAGAACAGGGCTGCATAAATATCAAACAGCAACGGGAAAATGAAAATAAAAGAAACAATGGAAAAGAAAAATGGGGCAGGGTCTGGGATCGAACCCCAGACCTGCTGGTGGTGCAACTGAAGCGCTGCCACTCTGCTAGAGCCAAGGCACTCGACAGAACAGGGGCTTCACACAAGTAAACATGCCCTACTGCGGCAACCACTGTACCGAATAAACCAACAAAAAAGGGGGAGGCTTCCCCTGGGATCGAACCCACCAGCTCACAAGTAAAAACGCAGATACACACCACTACGCTATGGATCAGGTGTCTGACACAGTACGATACACA
Organism: Hordeum vulgare subsp. vulgare; assembly: GCF_904849725.1. Classification (NCBI taxonomy): domain Eukaryota; kingdom Viridiplantae; phylum Streptophyta; class Magnoliopsida; order Poales; family Poaceae; genus Hordeum; species Hordeum vulgare. Next base: position 191,473,060 of record NC_058523.1, on the reverse strand, counting down.
AGCAAGGTAAACTAGCAGGGGGGCCTGCTCTGCCTACAGAGGCCTGCCGGCGACAGGGAGGGCGCCGGTGCACTACTTTGTTGCAGATCCGATGAGGGGGAATGCTCTACTACTACTGCTCGACTACTACGCGGGGAAGGGAATCCCTGCTTGCACTGATCTACCCGAACACAACGCAACAGACACAGCAACACGCAAAGCACCTCGGTCTACTTCCTGACAGGGGCCTCCGGCGAGGCCTGCTCTGCCTACAGAGGCCTGCCGGCGATAGGGAGGGCTCCGGTGCACCACTCTGCTGCAGATCCGACGAGGGGGAACGCTCTAGTGCTACTGCTCGACTACTACGCGGGGAAGGGAGTCCCTTCTCGCACTGATCTTCCCGAACACAACGCAACAGACACAGCAACACGCGAAGCACCTTGGTCTACTTGCTGACAGGGACAACTCCGGCGAGGCCTGCTCGATCTAGCCGGCGAGAAGGAGGGAGGAAGGAAGGGGGAGCTGTCCCTCACCTTGGGGAAGGTAGAGGAGCCGCCGCACGGTGGAGGAGGCCGGTCGAAGAAGAGGAAGACGATCGGACGATGCCCGCGTTGCAGATTGACAAAGGGGAAGAAGAGCTTCGTGGCCGCGGCGTTGGCGAGGAACATGTCGTCGTCGTAGGCGTTCCCCGGCCTCAGAAAGGTCGGGAATGGGGCGGCGACGGTCGTCGACGTAGGCGGGGGTAGACGGCGGCGGGGCTTCCCTGCTCTCTCTGATGGATGGGTTGCAGAGTTACTTACCAGGGAGAGGGAGGAGAGATGGGGAATGGGGTTGGCGGCGGAGGATGGGGGAGAAGGGAACCCTAGGACGAGGGCACGGACACCCACGCATATAAAGGGGGGGACCTCGACGGTCGTGCCCTCAATGCGGCAACTACTCTCTCTGTTGGACTGACGGAAAGGCAGAGAGGGGGGAGACGACGTCGGGGAGGAAGAAAGGATGCCGCGTGGGCTCCTATGCGCACGAGAGGGAGAAGAGATGGGCCGACCTGTGGGAGTGAGCCCACAGGTGGCGCCACTTAAGGAAAAAAACACTTTGGCCTCTTCTATTTACTGAATTAGGCAAAGAGGAAAAGAAATGTACAGGGAAAACCACAAGTGCAAAAAAATAAAATAGCACTTCTCCTGGACATGTAAAAACAAGACCTATTTAATAAAATGAGAACAAGAATTTAGGAGCAAGTAATTATTTTACAAAACAGCCATGGCTTGATCTGTTTTGTAATTTATGCCCCTTAAACACCCATTCAAAACCAGCAATACACTTCTCTCATTCACCACAATTCAAACCTAACACATGAGCATTTTTTTAAAAAGGGGAAAGGAAGGAGTGCATCTTGACATAGAGAAGAATTAGAGAGAGAGGGAGGATGTTTTGAAACCTAAGCAAACACTATCACATGCATCACCCCACACAAGCTATACATCACATGCACATGATCACCACACCACATGAAATCATATGACCACATTGCAACAACAAGAACACATGGCATGATGTGGAATGCATGCATGCAAAGGAAGAGAAAATAATAAGATGACAACACATGAAATAATTAGCATGGGCTCTCTCATAGCATTGACAAGGTGGACCACATGAAGTAGGTTCCAAATAGGGAAGGTTTTACGCTTGGGGCATTACACTTCGCTCCAACCTATTGCTTCATGGCAAAAGGTTCAAAGGATGACAAACCCAAGAGTACTGAGTGGGTTCTTGATAGGGGCTGCACACACCACATGACTGGTGACAAAAGCTTGCTAATGAATATGCCACTAACTCCATCACCCCTGAAGCAAATCACATATGCTGACAAAGGTAAAAGCAAGGTATTGGGACTTGGCAAAGTGGCTATTTCCAAGGATAAGCACATGGACAAAGTAATGCTTTTTGAATCCCTTGGATTTATTCTCATGTCAGTCCCAATGCTTTGTGATCTTGATATGATTGTCATCTTTGGAAGATATAGATGTGTTGTTATCATGGAATCTGACAGATCCAAAGTCTTCGAAGGTGTTAGAAGAGGGGATTTGTACATTGTTGATTTCTCTACAGGTCCTCAACCAGCCACTTGCTTACTAGCAAAAACCTCAGAAGGGTGGTTGTGGCATCGAAGACTCGGTCATGCAGGCATGAGGAATTTGCACGCGCTCGCGAAGAAGAAGCATGTCATCGGAATCGAATCAGTCAAATTACTCAAGGATCACCTTTGCGGTGCTTGTGAATCTGGGAAAATGACAGATCCAAGCATCCCTCGAAGACTATCATGACCACTTCTCGTCCATTTGAATTGCTTCACACGGATCTATTTGGACCTACTCATTATCGCACACTAACAAATGCAGCATCTTTATATGGCTTCGTCATAGTTGATGATTATTCCAGATATACATGGGTGCATATCATCTTATATAAAACTGAAGTGCAGGAAGTCTTCAAATGATTTTCTTCAAGGGCCTCAACGAACTTCGGCATCAAGATCAAACACATCAGGAGTGATAATGGAACAGAGTTCAAAAACACTGGTCTTGATAATTATCTTGATGAACTTGGTATTACTCACGAATTGTCTGCTCCTTATACTCTTCAACAGAATGGTGTCGTTGAAAGGAAGAACAGGACTCTGGTTGAGATGGCAAGAACCATGCTTGAAGAATATCAGACTCCTCGTCGCTTTTGGCCTGAAGCAATCAACACTGCAGGCCATATAATCAACAGGGTATATCTTCACAAATTCCTCAAGAAAACCTCATATGAACTCCTCACAGACAAGAAACCCAATGTAAGTTATTTCAAAGTCTTCGGTGCAAAATGTTGGATTAGAGATTCTCACCATAGCTCAAAATTTGCACCTAAGGCACATGAGGGTTTTATGCTCGGTTATGTAAAAGACTCGCACACCTACAGAGTCTTCAACAACTATCACAACAAGGTTGTTGAGACTGTAGATGTGCGGTTCGATGAAACTAATGGCTCGCAAAGAGAGCAATTGCCTCCTGATCCAGATAAGTTGTCTCCTGGGGAAGCAATAAAGCTCAAAGCTACTGAAGACATTGTTCCCACTGAGGAGATTGATGAAGAAATCATTCCCAGCACTGATGAAAATCAAGAAGATGCTCCTGAGGGAATTGCTCGAGAACCAATTCCTCAGCCCAGACGAAATCCTCAACCAGCTCATCCTAGGATTGCAAATGAAGTGGAACTTGACAAAATCCTCAATGACATCAACGCGCCAGGTCCTCTCACTCGCTCAAAAGCTTCACACTTAGTTAACTTTTGTGGGCATTTCTCCTTTGTATCTATCACAGAACCTTCAAAAGTTGTTGAGGCTTTCCTGGAACCGGAGTGGATCCAAGCTATGCAAGACGAACTTCTTCAATTCAAACTGAATGACATATGGGAGCTAATTAAATGACCAGATCCTCGCAAGCACAACATCATCGGAACCAAGTGGATTTTCCGAAACAAGCAAGATGAGGATGGTCAAGTGGTGAGGAATAAGGCACGACTTGTAGCCCAAGGCTACACACAGGTTGAAGGAATAGATTTCGATGAAACTTTTGCACCTATTGCTAGACTTGAAGCTATTCGAATACTACTTGCTTATGCTAATAATCATAACATAATCTTATATGAAATGGATGTGAAAAGTGCATTCCTCAATGGTAAGCTTGAGGAAGAAGTATATGTTGCTCAGCCCCCATGTTTTGAGGATCCAAAGAATCCAGACAAAGGCTTCAGACTTAAAAAGGCACTCTACGGTCTCAAGCAAGCCCCTCGGGCATGGTATGATACATTGAAGGAATTCCTCATGAAGAAAGGCTTCAAACCTGGTTCACTCGATCCAACTCTTTTCACTAAATTGTATGATAATGAGCTATTTGTGTGCCAGATATATGTCCATGACATTATATTTGGCTGTACTGACAAACGATACAGTGATGAATTTTCTTCCATGATGAGTGAAGAATATAAGATGTCTATGTTGGGGGAGCTGAAATTCTTCTTAGGTCTTCAAATTCGTCGACAATGCAATGGAATCTGCATATCACAGGAGAAATACCTCAAGGATGTTCTGAGGAAATTCGACATGCATGAATGCAAAGGTGCCAAGACTCCAATGCCTACCAACGGCCACTAGCCAGAAATAATGCTTAGTGTTTGCATGTGTGCACGTTTTCAAGCAAAACCGAAGGAATCACACCATAAGGCTGTGAAGCATATTCTCCGATACTTAGCTCACACACCAACACTAGGATTATGGTACCCCAAGGGCTCAAATCTTCATCTTGTGGGATACTTTGATTCTGACTATGCTGGTGACCGTGTGTATCGCAAGTCAATCTCTAGCACATGTCATTTCCTCGGAAGATCAATAGTTTGCTGGTCATCAAAGAAGCAGAACTGCGTTTCACTCTCCATTGTCGAAGCTGAGTCCATTGTTGTTGGCTCGTGTTGTGCTCAATTGCTATGGATGAAGCAAAACCTCAAGGATTACTGCATCAACATGAAGAATGTGCCTCTCTACTGCGACAATCAGAGTGCAATCAAGATTGCATACAACCCAGTATAGCACTCGAAGACTAAGCACATCCAGATTCGTCATCATTTTCTTCGGGACCATGTCCTCAAGGGCAATATCCTCATCGACCATGTGAAAACTGACGATCAACTAGTGGATATCTTCACTAAGCCCTTGGATGAGAAAAGGTTTTGCAAGTTGCGGTGTGAGCTAAATATCTTAGAATCTTCAAATGTTTTGTAAAAACATGCACACATCCTAACACTTATGCAAAATTGATGACTTAGATGTGCAACACACGATGAATCGATTTTGTTCAACCAATGAAGAATATCACTCTTAGTGTGAGGAAATCAGCGAAGAAATTGATTCTCAGGGTCCTACGACAATTCTACGTGGCATCTGTAAACAACATTCTTATATGGTGGGTCACGCCACCACCCAACTTGAAATGCCTCAAGTTGAATTTCTTCAAAGCTGAATTTCTTCAAAAGTCAATTTTCTTCAAAACAGTTGTTCTTCAAACTTGTTTTTCTTCAAAAATAAAATTCATCATCATTACGCTTTGTCACAAAATCCTCAAGTTGATCAAAATTCTTCAAAAACACTTGATGATTTTCGTTTACCTAGAAAGACTGTGATTTCAAGTCCTCAACAGCGTTCACTTATAGCTATTTCTTCAATTTGATATTTCATCTAAGTGAATGTGATCGGACCCTACTTTCCCTCTATGCTACTCTCACCCACTCTATTCAATTCTTCATATGCGTTCTACTTGAAACTTTGTTCAAAATCCTCACTGTGTCCTTGTCAGCTGATGATTTTGTAACAAAATCCTCAAATCTTCAAAAATATTTTTTATATACACAGTAACTAAACCCCACTTTCCTTGTTCGGATAACCACGATCTCCACCGCTTCGGTCGTGGGCTACACGTGTCCTGCGGAGACATAGAGACAGGGGCTATTTGGTCCGATATTTTCGCGCAGACAGTTACCGCCTCGCTATAAATATGTCCCCATCTCCCTTCGGTAAAATCTTCTTCATCCCATCGCCCTCCTGCTACAGCAAAGCTCAAAAGCCCTAGCGCCACCGCTAGAAGTCTCGACGTCGGTGAAGAAGAGCTTGACTGCCTCGACCTCTCCATCGCCGAAACCACGCCGGACCCGGACCATCTTCGTCCGCCGTCGCCGTAGCTGTCCTCTATTGCCGAGTTAGGGTGCATTGGACTCGCACCAAAAGAGCATCTACTGCTACTTCTTCTCTGTTCTTCGTGCGCGCCATCTAGGGTAAATAAAAACCCTATTTTTACAGCTCGTTTGATCTACTATTTTACCTTAGAGATGTGAAATCTGTTTTTCCTCAAGTATCCATCAGTTTCTTTTTCCTCAAACACTGCCTATCACTCAACTATTGATGAACTTCACTAAGCATCTAAGATTTTCACGAGATTCCTCAGTTGTGTAAATTTTCGGATCTGTACAACTCTAGAACCCAAGAACAATATGCTTAGACGAATTCCTGAACCACTGGTCAAATTCCTCAACTTTCAAAAAAATTCATTTCATCAAATCTGAGAATGCATATGACCTCTCCAAATTCCTCGCAACTATACTCTGTTCACAGGTACAAACATGTCAGCTGATGAATCTCTAGGTTCTCATCAACTTACCTCATTTGCAGCGTTTCTTGAAGAAAATCTACAAGTTTCATCACAATCCTCAAGAGTTCAATTTCCTAAGCAAAAGCCTCAGCTGAAGAAAATGGAAGATGAAAGGAAGCAAAAGGGTGGAAAGAAACTCGAGCAGAACACTACCATAGATATCCCTGAGGATATATACCTGGAATATTGCACTCCTGATGAACAAGAATCTATGCCCAAGAGAAAGATCAGGCTTCAAAAGATAGAACGCCGATGGGCTAAGGAGTGGAAAGAGTACAGATTCGTCACTCCCAAATATGTGAAGAAATTTGTTCTGAAGCCTCCTGTCAAACGGCCTCCACATGAGGATTATCATGAAGCACACCCCTCAAGCCTCAAGACAATTGATGACTATCATGAGGAAAAGTCAAAACACTTGTCAAAGCTTGAGAAGCAAGCAGAAGCTGTTGTGAGGAAGTTCAATGAAGAATCTGCTGTTGCTGCAACTGCCGCCACTTCCTCTGCAGCTCAGACTTCTGGTACGGCCTTTCCTCAAATGAAGTATGTGCCGTTAAAACCAAAGGCTTCAAGGTCTCAAGAGAAAATGCCTCAGCAAACTGCACCATCATCAGCACCAAAACCCTCAGCACCACCAAAGGCTTCAAAGCCTGAACAGAAGCCGATAGTGAAGCAACTACCCACTGTCTCCAGCTCCTCAGTCCCATCTGCAACAAGCTCCGAGACTAAGTCTTCACCGTCTCCCTTGAAGACTAAGGTGACTGCTGGGAGAGGAAAAAGACCAAGCCCAAGCAAATTCATCAAGGTTCCTTTTGCATCAGAAGGTAGTGATGAATTTGATGATGACACTCTGCAAGCCATCATCAGAAACAAGCAAGAGAGGGTAGCTCAAGCTTCTGGCAGTTCCATTCCTCTGGCCATGGAGCCAAAAGTCCTCCTCAATTACATCAACATCTGGTATGAGGACCCCAACACTCCAATCGATGATTTGAAGCTTCCCCCAGGCATCAGCCACATGGTGGCCACATTCATCAACGAGGCCAAGTGGAAGGAGCAGCAAGCCAAACAAGCTAAGGTTGCAAAGCTTAAAAAGGAGAATTCCTCAGACAGAATCTCCTCAACCTGACTCCTGATGCACTTGTGTCAACACAGGCTGAATTGAAGACTTTGAATGACAAGTACTCTAGGCTTTCTGATCGTCAAAGTCTTAAAAACACCTTCATCAAATTTGCCACTAACGCAGTTGATGATTACAACAAGAAGGCTGCCCCTCCAGTACCAACTCCTCAGCCTCTAATTGAAGAACTAGCTGATGAAACTGCTCATGCTGAGGAAATCCCTCAAGAAAGCTGTGTTGATGAACCGGCTATTGAGGAAATTGCCAAGGAAAATCCAACTGATGATTCTGCTACAGCTGGTGAAACTGCTCCAGCTGCTTCTAAGCTAGCTGATGACCCTCCTCCAGCTGGTGCTTCTAAGCCAGCTGATGGCCCTCCTCCAGCTGATCAAACTGTCTCAGCTGAGAAATCACCTTCACCAAAAGCTTCAAAGGTGAAGAAAATGACTCCGTATGCATTAGACGTGAAGAAGACCAGGGCTGCTGAAAAGGAAGCCAAGAAAAGAAAAGCTTCATCAGCAGAAGAATCAAGTGAGGCCAAGCACCTCAAAGCACTTGAACAAAATGCACCTCTGGATCCTGTGCCTCTCAATAGTGCTCCATCATATGAGATGATCCCCTTCGCAAGCGAAGACAAGGAGCACTGGGTAGATGAGGAAATGAAGAATGCTGAATCTGAGGAACATACTGATGAGGAAGTTTGCATTGATGACAGTCCTCAGCCCTTCATTCCTCCTAAAGAAACTGCACAAGGATCAGCTGCACCAGCTAATGAATCTAGCTCCTCCACCAAGCAAGCTCCTCAAGCTGAGGAAGAACAACGTGAAAATCCTCAGCCTGATGAATGTCATAATCCTGAGCAAAATCCTCAACCCGAGGCTCAGGCTGACCCAACTCCTCCTCTAGAGCAAAACCCTCAACAGGAAGCTCCGGTTGACGACATTCCTCAACCAGAGCATGCTCCTCAGCCTAAAGCACAAGCTGATGAAAATCCTCACCCTGAGGACCATGCTGAGGACAATGCACCAGATCCAGAAAATGCCTTTGTCGTCCTCAACCTAGAATCTGCAATAGTTGTCTCTCCTCAAGTCAAGCCGCAAAATCTTTAGCCAATACAACGTCAGCCGTTCTCCAAGCGGCCAAAGTTTCAAAAGGAGTCCGTCTTTGAAGAACGCATGTTCTTCATGGGAGAAAATCCCTATGACAAGCCTCGCATTAGGCATCTGAAGTTTTGGACAAGGACACAGCCCAACTACTATGCCTCTGTGTTGTGTGGAAAAACAAGATTTTCCAGCACAGGCACATTCCTCACGTTGAGCTTGAAGAAATTACATGCTTTGCTCCAGTACTCAACGTCCTTTTTGACGCTGGACTCCTCCCAATGTGCTTGGATATCTGTGATTGGAATAGTGAGCTCATTCTTCAATTTTATGCAACTCTTCACAACTCAGGAGATCCAACAGACATCAACACATGGGTGTTGGATTGGATGACGCAAACCGCACACTTCAAGGCTCCTGCCAATGAGTTGCTGCGTGAACTACGAGTATCAATTCCCTCAGAGCAGGCAGTAAAGCTATATGATGAACGTGAGCTGGCTAACAAGCTGATGGATGTCCTCATGAAGACTTTGGCTAAGGGGCAACCATCAAGAACAACCTTCATGGTCCATGAGCTGAAATATGAACCCAGGACGGTTTACAGAATCCTTTGCAGCATTCTTGCGCCAATCAAGGGCCATGATGATGAAGAAGACGTCGTAGGCATCATGAAGAATATCCTATTCAACATCACACATGGCATTCCCATCAACATTCATGACTTCTTATTGAGGACTTTGGCCGAAAATGCTATGGCTCCTTTTGACCACAAGATATATGCTCCATGGATCATGAGATTCATTAGACGCAGGTCAGGCATCAACTATCACGCTGATTTCAACAACCATATCGGTTATATGCCTCCTCTAAGGGTCAACAAGAAGACTTTCGAGCCTGTTGAAGGAAAAGGAAAGTCTGTCATTGATGAAGGCAGTCGGCCCCTTGATGGCCAGTTCAGAGAGCCCGAAGCTTATTCTTCATGGGATTACACTGAAACCCATCCTCCAAGTCCTGTTGCTCCAGGGTGCTGAATACCAAAGAGCTTCTTCTCAGTCTTCAACAGAAGGTGGATCAGAATCACAAGTGGGTCAAACGCCAGTTCGGCGCCATTGTGAAAACCCTCAATGAAACGCAGAATGCTGTGAAGCTTAACCATCATTATCGTCATGAGGTTTTTGACCGCACCAGGGCTACACTGGCTCATTTGAAGACTCCAGCAAAACTTGAAGAATTGGAGTTTGTGTGGGACTTCGACTGGTCGTGGCCACCAAAGAAGAAATTCAGGCCAATCTCAGTTCCATACCTTGAGGACAGTTTGTTTTCTTCATTCTGCACTGCTGAATCAGATGAAGAACAACAAGACACTGCCACCGGTCCAAGGAGGAAGTCTGCTCCCAAGAATCCTCATGTGTCTTCCTCAACCGCCAAGAAGTGAAAGTCTTCACGCACGTTAGTCCTCAGTTTGTCCCCTTTTGTCACTTGATGACAAAGGGGGGAAACTTGAGAGTTAGTCTTCATGCAGGATATTCTGGGGGCTTATAAACTTTACTTAAGTTACAAACTCTTGGCTCTTCTGAAGTGTTTTATGTAATGAGTTGTCACTTAAGCCAGATGGTACTCCGATGCTTTTGAACGTTTTTCTTCGCATGCTTATTCCTCAAAATTTTAATGCACGCATGCTGGAATTCGTCAGAGACCATTTGTCATCATGCATCCTCAATTTCTTCATACTATATATCATATGTATGCATGATTTACAAGACTCAGGGGGAGATCTCCATGATATAAATCATCAATGTGCATTTTCTGTGAAAAGCAAAATCCTCAAGATATGCACATCTTCAGGGGGAGTCTCTCTGAATCTTGATTTCAGATTCCTCAAATAAGTATTTAGTCTTCATATGTTTATTCCCGTTGAAGACTTAACCTAATTTTCATCAACCACCAAAAAGGGGGAGATAGTAAGTGCATCTAGTGCCCCTTAGTGATTTTGGTGGTTTGAAGACTTATAGGTTAAGTATCTAATGTGTTCTTGAGTGTACACAGGATCTATAAGTCGCTGAGGAGTTTGAAATATTCGATGAATATTGACCTCTGAAAATTTATCTCTTCAGTTGAAGAAATTGGTCTGAAGCTGAAGAATTGAATCGCGAAGAATTTGCGATGAAATTGATATTCCTCATGAAGATATTGAAATTGAGGAATTCGGTGTGTCCTGAAGAAAATCACTCTGAAGACTTTGAAGCATGAAGATTTATCCTTTCTATTTTATTTTCTTCACACTTGAGTAATAGGAACACCGTACTTTTAAAGGGGGTCGAGGTAACACATTGGAATGAATTTCCTCATGATGCTCAACCCAAGCCTAATCCTACCAAATGCCTCAAGTGAGGAATATGAGAGACATGAGGACTCTCAGAGTTGAGGGTCTCGACCGTTATCGATAGCCACGCCACATCATTGGTCTTATCCACACCAACGGTCATATTATTTAAGGGCATTAATGTCAAATCATGTCGGGATGCTCCCCGGCTATAAATAGCCACCCCCACAACCATTAGCTGGTTGGCTGCTCCGTTAGAAGATGACACTTGTCATAAGAGAAACCCAAATTCCTCAGAGTCTTCGAGAGTAATTCATCAGTGAGGAAATACCCCAAACACCAAACCACAAACCGAGAACCAAGTGATTGATCATCACTGGAGAAGTTGTTCCTGTGTCGGACTGAAGCCTTTTACCTTTGAGGATTGTGCATCCTCCAGACGGTTAGGCGTCGTGGTCTAGAGCAATCCAGCAGTCAATTATGGATCGCCAGGTGACCAAGTTTGTGAGGGTTTGGAAGTCTGCCCTGAAGACTTACCACGAGTGTTGGGCGAGGACTGTGTGTTCTTAGCCCAAGGAGATACGGTAGGGACTGTGTGTCCCGGGACTGTGTGTCCTTTGGTTTCAATACCAAGCCGCTCCAAACTAGATGTACAAGTGTCACAGCAGTTGGAACTGGGTCATCAACCACTGTCTTCACTGTGAAACGGGTTCTATTTCCTCAACTCTTTATATTCCTCAGATTGTGTGTTGATGATTTTCACTGTCTTTGTTTGAGGAATTTGCTGAAGACTTTCTCTAAAATTACTCAACCCCAAATTCTTCACGCAAGTTAATCCTCATCTGTTTTCTGCGTGCCTGCATACTGTGCAAGCTGTTTTCATATTCTTCATCCTGAAAAACTGCTGTAGTGATACTTTGCACTCCAGATCCTTTGTTGTTTCCGTTGTAAGTTAGTCATCAGTGAGGAATTGACTCAAAAGGAATTTCCTCAGCGAGGAAATTCTAAAAATCTCCTATTCACCCCCCTCTAGTCGATATAACGCACTTTCACCCTAGTCGATATAACGCACTTTCACCCTCAGTGATTTGGATCCACTAGTTTAATGATATGGTTGGACTTTGTCTTAGCTCTTCTTTCGTAGTTGCGGATGCTTGTGAGAGGGGTTAATCATAAGTGGGATGCTTGTCCAAGTAAGGGCAGTTCCCAAGCGCCGGTCCACCCACATATCAAACTATCAAAGTAACGAACGTGAATCATATGAACATGATGAAAACTAGTTTGACAGAAATTCCCATGTGTCCTCGGGAGCGTTTTACCTCCTATAAGACTTTGTCCAGGCTTGTCCCTTGCTACAAAATGGATTGGGACACTTTGCTGCACCGTTGTTACTTTTGTTACTTGCTACTTGCTACAAATTATGTCACCACACAACTACTTGTTACCGATAATTTCACTGCTTGCACATATTACCTTGCTGAAAACCACTTGTCAGATCCTTCTCCTCCTCGTTGGGTTCGACACTCTTACTTATCGAAAGTACACCCCTATACTTGTGGGCCATCAAGACTCTTTTCTGGCGTCGTTGCCGGGGAGTGAAGCGCCTTTGGTAAGTGGAACTTGGTAAGGAAACATTTATATAGTGTGCTGAAATTTCTTATCACTTGTCACTATGGAAACTAATCCTTTGAGGGGATTGTTCGGTGTATATTCACCTCGAACGGAAGCACAAAGAGTTGCTCCTCAACCTGCTGCACCTACTGAAAATATTTGCTTTGAATTTCCTTCGGGTATGCTTGAGAAACTGCTGGCTAATCCTTTTATAGGAGATGGAACATCACATCCAGACTTGCATCTAATCTATGTAGATGAAGTTTGTGGTTTATTTAAGCTTGCAGGTTTGACCGAGGATGAGGTCACGAAGAAGGTCTTTCCCTCATCTTTGAGGGATAAGGCGTTGACATGGTATAGGCTCTGTGATGATACTGGATCCTGGACCTACAATCGGTTGAAATTGGGATTTCATCAAAAGTTTTATCCTATGCATTTAGTACATCGTGATCGGAATTATATTTGTAATTTTTGGCCTCCTGACAGAGAAAGCATCGCTCAAGCTTGGGGAGGCTTAAATCAATGTTATATTCATGCCCCAACCATGAGGTCTCGAGAGAAATTATCATTCAGAACTTCTATGCTCGGCTTTCTCATTATGATCGCACCATGCTTGACACTTCTTGTACCGGTTCTTTTATGAAGAAAGATATTGACTTCAGATGGAATTTATTGGAGAGAATTAAACGCAACTCTGAAGATTGGGAGCTTGATGAAGGTAAGGAGTCAGGTATGAATTTCAAGTTTGATTGCGTTAAATCCTTTGTTGAAATAGATACTTTTTGTGATTTTAGCGCTAAGTATGGACTTGACTCTGAGATAGTAGCAGAGATAGTAGCTTCATTGTGTGAATCACTTGCTGCTCATATTGATCTCCCCAAAGAGAAGTGGTTTAAATATCATCCTCCCTTAGAAGTCAATGTAGTTAAACCCAATCCAGTTGAGAGGAAGTCATTGCCTATAATGATCCTGTTGTTCCCGGTGCTTACATTGAGAACCCACCTTTCCCTGTTAGGATAACGGATCATTCTAAAGCTTCAACTGTGATACGTAGAGGCTACATTAGAACACCTACACCCCATGAGAAAATTAGAGTTGAACCTAGCGTTGCTATTATCAAAGATCTCCTGTCCGACAATGTTGATGGCCATGATATTCACTTCTGTGAACATGCTGCTAGAATTGCTAAACCACACGCTAGAGACAAACATAGGCCTGTTGTTGGCACGCCTGTTGTTTCTGTTAAGATAGGAGATCATTGTTATCATGGTTTATGTGACGTGGGTGCTAGTGTTAGTGCAATACCTCAATCCTTATATGATTAAATTAAAGACGAGATTGCACCTGTTGAGATAGAACCCATTGATGTCACTATTCAGCTTGCCAATAGAGATACTATCTACCCTGTGGGAATTGTTAGGGATGTTGAAGTCTTGTGTGGTAAAACGAAGTATCCTGCTGATTTCCTCGTTTTTGCTACCACACAAGATAGCCTTTGTCCCATCATACTTGGCAGACCCTTCCTTAATACTGTCAATGCTCATATTGATTGTGAGAAGCAAACTGTCATTGTTGGCTATGAAGGTGTGTCACATGAGTTCAATTTCTCCTAGTTTGGTAGACAACCTCATGAAAAAGAGTTGCCTAGTAAGGATGAAACTATTGCCTTAGCTTCTATTGTCGTGCCTCCTACTGATCCCTTAGAGCAATACTTGCTTGAGCATGAAAATGATATGCATATGGATGAAAGGGATGAGATAGAAAGAGTTGTCTTAGAACAATATCATATCCTTAAGAATAATTTGCCTATTGAACTGCTTGGGGATCCACCCCCACCAAAGGGTGATCCTGTGTTCGAGCTTAAACAGTTGCCTGATACTCTTAAGTATGCTTATCTTAATGAAAAAGAGATATATCCTATTATTATTAGTGCTAGCCTCTCAGAGCATGAAGAAAAGAAGTTACTAAAAACTGTGAGGAAGCACTGTGCTGCTATTGGATATACTCTTGATGATCTTAAGGGCATTAGTCCCACTCTATGCCAGGACAAGATTAAAATTGATCCTGATTCCAAGCCAGTTGCTGATCATCAACGGAGATTAAATCCTAAGATGGAAGAGGTAGTAAGAAAAGAAATACTAAAGCTCCTGGAAGCGGGTATTATCTATCATGTTGCCCATAGTGATTGGATGAGTCCGGTGCATTGCGTCCCTAAGAAGGGAGGTATTATCGTTGTCCCTGATGATAAGGATGAATTGATCCCACATAGGATTATTACTGGCTATAGGATGGTGATCAATTTAGGAAATTGAATAAGGCCACTAGGAAAGATCATTACCCTTTGCCTTTTATCGACCAAATGCTAGAAAGACTATCTAAACACACACACTTCTGCTTTCTAGACGGTTATTCTAGTTTCTCCAAAATATGAGTGGCACAATCTGATCAGGAGAAAACCACTTTCACCTACCCTTTCGGTACCTTTGCTTACAGACGTATGCCTTTTGGCTTATGTAATGCACCTGCCACCTTTCAAAGATATGATAGCTATATTCTCTGACTTTTGTGAAAAGATTCTTGAGGTTTTCATGGATGACTTCTCCGTTTATGGGTCTTCTTTTGATGATTCCCTCAGCAACCTTGATCGAGTCTGCAGAGATGTAAAGATACCAATCTTGTCTTGAATTGGGAGAAGTGCCACTTTATGGTTAATGAAGGCACCGTCTTAGGAAATAAAATTTCTGAAAGAGGTATTGAAGTCGATAAGGCTAAGGTTGATGCAATCGAGAAAATGCCATACCCCACATATATTAAAGGTATAAGAAGTTTCCTTGGTCATGCTGGTTTCTATAGGAGGTTCATTAAAGACTTCTCTAAGATTTCTAGGCCTCTTACCAATCTCTTGCAAAAGGATATTCCTTTTGTCTTTCATGATGATTGTGAGGAAGCCTTCGAAATACTTAAGAAGGCTTTGATAACTGCACCTATTGTTCAACCACCTGATTGGAACTTACCTTTTGAAATCATGTGTGATGCTAGTGATTATATTGTTGGTGTTGTCCTAGGGCAAAGATTTGATAAGAAGTTGAATGTTATTCACTATGCTAGTAAAACTCTAGACAGTGCTCAAAGAAACTATGCTACTACGAAGAAGGTATTTTTAGCAGTCGTGTTTGCATGTGAAAAGTTCAGGTCTTACATAGTTGATTCCAAAGTCACTATTCACATTGATCATGCTGCTATTAAGTACCCCATGGAGAAGAAAGATGCTAAACCTAGACTTATCAGATGGGTTCTCTTGCTACAATAATTTGATTTGCACGTTGTCGACAGGAAGGGTGCTGATAACCCAGTAGCAGATAACTGGTCTAGGCTGGAGAATGTTCTTGATGACCCACAACCTATTGATGATAGCTTTCCCGGTGAGCAATTGAATGTCATCAATACTTCACGTAGTGCATCGTGGTATCCTGATTATGCAAACTATATCGTTGCCAAATATATACCACCTAGTTTCACATACCAGCAAAAGAAGAAATTCTTCTTTGACTTGAGACATTACTTTTGGGATGATCCTCACCTTTATAAGGAAGGAGTAGATGGTGTTATTAGACGTTGTGTACCTGAACATGAACAGGGACAGATCCTACAGAAGTGTCACTCCAAGGCCTACGGAGGACACCATGCGGGAGATAGAACTGCACACAAGGTATTGCAATCAGGTTTCTATTGGCCCACTCTCTTTAAGGATGCCCGTAAGTTTGTCTTGTCTTGTGACGAATGTAAAAGAGTAGGTAATATCGATAAACATCAGGAAATGCCTATGAATTATTCACTTGTCATTGAACTATTTGATGTTTGGGGCTTTCATTATATGGGACCTTTTCCAAAATCCAACGGGTATACTCATATCCTAGTTGCTATTGATTACGTCATTAAGTGGGTAGAAGCTATCCCCACTAGTAGTGCTGATCACAACACTTCTATCCGGATGCTTAAAGAAGTTATTTTCCCTAGGTTTGGAGTCCCTGGATATCTGATGACCGACGGTGGTTCACATTTCATTCATGGTGCTTTCCGTAAAATGCTTGCTAAGTACGATGTCAACCATAGAATTGCATCTCTCTATCACCCTCAGTCCAGTGGTCAAGTAGAGCTAAGTAATAGAGAGATTAAACTAATTCTGCAAAAGACTGCCAACAGGTCTAGAAAGAATTGGTCTAAGAAGCTCGATGATGTACTATGGGCTTATGCCTATAAGAATCCCATGGGCATGTCCCCGTACAAAATGGTGTACGGTAAAGCATGTCATTTACCTCTTGAGCTAGAGCATAAAGCTTATTGGGCAATCAAAGAGCTCAACTTTGATTTCAAACTTGCTGGTGAGAAGAGGTTATTTGATATTAGCTCGCTTGATGAATGGAGAACTCAGGCATATGAGAATGCCAAGTTGTTCAAAGAAAAGGTTAACAGGTGGCATGATAAAAGGATACAAAAGCGTGAGTTCAATGTAGGTGATTATGTCTTGCTATATAATTCTCGTTTAAGATTTTCGGCAGGCAAGCTTCTCTCTAAATGGGAAGGTCCCTATATTGTTGAGGATGTATATCGTTTCGGTGCTATCAAGATCAACAACATGGAAGGTAATTGTCCGAGAGTGGTAAATGGGCACAGAATCAAGCATTATATCTCAGGTACTCCCATAAATGTTGAAAGCAATATTATCAATACCATAACTCCGTAGGAATACCTAAGGGATATTTATGAGCCTGTTTCAGACTCCAAAAATGAAGAGGTATGTGATTCGGTAAGTAAACGGACTCCAAAACTTTTCTAGTAGGAATTTTTCTCCGTGTTGGAATATTTAGAAAAATAGAAAATTTTGAACTAGTCCGGAAAGCGCACGAGGAGGCGACAAGCCTGCCAGGCACGGGCACCCCCCTGACCGTGCCTGGGGGGCTCGTGGCCACCTCGTGTGCCTCCCGGACTCCGTTTTCTTGCAGAGTGCTCCTTCTGGTCGGAAAAAAATCTTTATATATTCTCCCGAAAGGTCTGACCCTCGTATCACGCGAATTTCCTCTGTTTTCATTTCGAGCTTGTTTCTGTTGCAGATCTAGATTGCTATGACGTCCCCAAAAGCTCCGAAGGACAAGATCTTCGAGAAGGTCATCAATCCTACCTTACGGGAGTGCTGCAACATCCTCAATCTATCGAGATGCGTGAGGGGATGTTGCACATCCGTGATGTTGAGGGGGCTAAGAAGACTGGAAGCGTGGAGGCGAGGCTCGAAGCAATGGAGCAACAGGTCTTCAAGTGCCAAGGGATGGTGGAGCGTGGACTCAACGCCAACCACATGATGATCATGGAGTTTACCAACAAGCACAAGATCGATGCCAATGACATCGGGAAGCACCTCTCCACGCTCTATGACAAAATTGATCACCTCCAAGCCCAGATATATGACCTGCAGAATCAAAACTGTGAGTATGAGTATAGATTTAAATCAATACGGTTGGCTGCAGATTTGAGGATTCCGGAGACTTGGTCATCTTTCCCTGATGGAGCACCTATGCCTTGGAAGACGGAGGATCAAACCTATGTTGCAACAACTCCACCACCATCACCTCCAAAGGAAGACAACTAAGCATGGGTATGGGCAATCCCCTTGGCTTGTGCCAAGCTTGGGGGAGTTGCCCCAGTATCATATCACCATCACATCTTTTGCCTTTACCTTTGTTTTAGTTTGTTCCTTTTCAGTTTTCTCTTTCTCTAGTAGAATAAAAGTATTAGTGTTTTAGTCTTGAGTTTTGCTTTTTGTCACCCCTGATGTATTCGAGCTCGTGAGCCATATAATAAAGAGTGTCTTAGTTGAGGGATTTGCCTCTTGCCATGATCAAAAGAGTGAGAAAAGAACAAACGCATGAAAGATCATGTAATGATCTTACGGAAAGTGATGGCTTCACCTATAAAAACGATGATGATTGAAACTTGTTGAGGGTAGACAAACGTAGACCTTGGTCATTGTTACAATTAATAGGATGTGATAAAGCAGGAGAGGTTCACATATAAATATATCATCTTTGACACCATCTATGATTGTGAACACTCACTAAACTATTGCATGCTTAGAAGTAGATGTTGGACAAGGAAGACAACATAATGAATTGTGTTTGCTTGGTTCTGAACAATGTTATATGACTAGAGATCACTTAGCATGTGACGATTGCTTCCACCTCATATTAGTCAAAACTCCCGCACCAAGTAGAGATACTACTTGTGCATGAGAGTCCACCATACCTACCTATGGATTGAATAAGATCCCTCAAGTAAGTTGTCATCGGTGCAAGCAATAAAAATTGCTCCCTAATATTTATGATCTATTAGTGTGTGGAAAATAAGCTTTGTACGAACCTGTGATTAGGGAGACATAAAAGCGACAGACTACATAATAAAGTTCTTTATCACAGGAGCCAATATAAAGTGACGTTCCTCCACACTAAGAGGACTCACATCCAAACCTCAAAAGTGTATGACAACCTCTTCTTCCCTCTGCGAAGGGCCTATCTTGTACCTTTACTTTTTGCCCTTGAAAGAGTCATGGTGATCTTCACCAATTCCTTATCTCGCCTTTATCTTGGCAAACGTCATATGCTAGGGAAAGATCTATATTCATATGTAAACTTGGAAGTAAGTATTCATGAATTATTATTGTTGACATTACCCTTGAGGTAAATGGTTAGGAGGTGAAACTATAAGCCCCTATCTTTCTCTGTGTCTAGCTGAAACTTTGATCTCATGAGTACCACGTGAGTTGTAGCAATTGCAGAGAACGAAAAGATGATTGACTATGTGGATTTTCTTTACAAGCTCTTATTTGACTCTTTCCGATGTTGTGATAAATTGCAATTGCTTCAATGACTAAAGGCTATCGGTTGTTGATTCTCGGTAAGGTTCTTGACCCATGCTTTACTTTGTGAAGGAATTGTCACTTTAGCATAAGAGATGATATGATGGTATTGCTGTTCTGATCATGATCATGATGCCTGCATGTTCGTATCTTGTTTTGTCGACACCTCTCTCCCTAAACATGTGGGCATATTTATTGATCTCGGCTTTCGCTTGAGGACAAGCGAGGTCTAAGCTTGGGGGAGTTGATACGTCCATTTTGCATCAAGCTTTCATGTTCATATTATCGCTTTTTGGGTTGTTATTACACTTCATGGTACAATACTTATGCCTTTTCTCTCTTATTTTGAAAGGTTTACATGAAGAGGGAGAATGCTGGCAGCTGGAATTCTAGCCTGAAAAAGGAGCAAGTTTGAGATGCCTATTCTGCGCAACTCCAAAAGCCGTGAAAATCAACGTGGATTTTTTTGGGGATTTATAAAAAATACTGGGTCGAAGAAGTGCCAGAGGGGCGCCAGCAGGAGGCCACAAGCCTGCTAGGCGCGGCCTCCCCTCTGGCCGCGCCAAGGGGGCTTGTGAGCTCCTTGCTGGCCCATTGGCCCCCCTCTTTTGCTACAAGAAGGGTTTCGGTTTGGAAAAAATCAGGAGGAGGCTTTTCGGAGGATTCGCCGCCGCCATGAGGCAGAACTTGAGCAGAACCAATCTAGAGCTCCGCCAGGACAATCCTATCGGGGAAACTTCCCTCCCGAAGGGGGAAATCGTCGCCATCGTCTTCACCAACACTCCTCTCATCGGAGGGGACTCATCACCATCAACATCTTCATCAGCACCATATCATCTCCAAACCCTAGTTCATCTCTTGTAACCAATCTCCGTCTCGTGACTCCGATTGGTACTTGTAATGTTGCTACTAGTGTTAATTACTCTTTGTAGTTGATTCTAGTTGGATTACTTGGTGGAAGAGTTTATGTTCAGATCCTTGATGCTACTCATTACCTCTCTGGTCATGATTATGATTATGCTTTGTGAGTAGTTACTTTTGTTCCTGAGCACATGGGATAAGTCATGCTATAAGTAGTCATGTGAATTTGGTATTCGTTCGATATTTTGATGTGTTGTATGTTGTTTTTCCTCTAGTGGTGTTATGTGAACGTCGACTACATAACACTTCACCATTATTTGGGCCTAAAGGAAGGCATTGGGAAGTAGTAAGTAGATGATGGGTTGCTAGAGTGACAGAAGCTTGAACCCTAGTTTATGTGTTGCTTCGTAAGGGGCTGATTTGGATCCACTAGTTTAATGCCATGGTTAGACTTTGTCTTAATTCTTCTTTCGTAGTTGCGGATGCTTGCGAGAGGGGTTAATCATAAGTGGGATGCTTGTCCAAGTAAGGGCAGTACCCAAGCGCCGGTCCACCCACATATCAAACTATCAAAGTAACGAACGCGAATCATATGAACATGATGAAAACTAGCTTGACAAAAATTCCCATGTGTCCTCGGGAGCGTTTTACCTCCTATAAGACTTTGTCCAGGCTTGTCCCTTGCTACAAAAGGGATTGGGCCACTTTGCTGCACCGTTGTTACTTTTGTTACTTGCTACTTGCTACGAATCATCTCACCACACAACTACTTGTTACCGCTAATTTGAGTGCTTGCAGATATTACCTTGCTGAAAACCACTTGTCAGATCCTTCTGCTCCTCATTGGGTTCGACACTCTTAATTATCAAAAGGACTACGATAGATCCCCTATACTTGTGGCTCATCACTCCTGTGGTATCAAATTCCTCACTTGAGGAAACCACAAATGTTACTGACGAAAATGCAGGGCTGAAGGAATTGTATGTGATAGGCATATACAAAAGTCTCAAAGGGCATCAAACCCTTTGCGATGTGCTCCAAAAGCTGATTTTGAACAGGAACCCAAGGAACGAAGGAATTGCCTTCGAGAGGAAATTGAAAGCTGATGGATCATACTGGAAACCTTAGCAGTACCCCCAAAACCTCATGGGTTGCTGCTAAAGGACCTTCTATTGATCCATCTAATCTAACAGGCTTTGCATGTGAATTATCCTATTCCTTAGATGAGTCATTTGACTCCAACTATAAACTGTTCAAAAATCAATCTGGTGAAGTATTTGCTCGATATGTTAGAACTAACTGCAGGAATGGACCTCCCGTGAGGAAAATCTAGGTCCCCAAAAGTTGCTTGGAGAATCTTCATGTGAATGTCCTCATGACACCACCTGTGAAGAACATGAACCCCAGATCAAATTCCTCAGGTGGACCAAAGTCTTCAAGAGGATCAAAATCCTCAACTGGTCAATACTATGCTCGTACTCGTGCTAATGCTTCTGATATGCATGGAAATTAAAAAGGATATGAATATGAGCATTATTCATAAAATCATTATATTCATAAATCCTCAAAGAACTCCTCTACCTATTAATTTGAGTACTCTAACCCCCCTACTGTGAAACGAAGTGCATTAGCTTCAATTTCCCCTTTCTCGTATGGTGCTCGTAGGATGACGAACTCTTTTCCACCCCTTCAGATGTGGGTGGTGAAGAAATTGAACTAATCACTTCTGCAGGTCAGGTCTCCAGATGAGAATCGTCATCTGAAGAATTTGCTGGAGACATGAGGAAAATGCTTGATTGGACGCAAGTTAAAATTGATGAAATGATAACTTGTCACATGTCCTCAAATTTACTGTTTATGATGAAATTCCTATCTGATGAAAATGAAACCATATTCTTCAAGTCTGAAGCATATGGGATGGTAAGCTATACTAATTCATCTACAGGACGAAAACCCAAGAGTACTGAGTGGGTTCTTGACAGTGGTTGCACAAACTACATGACTGGTGATAAAATCGTGTTGATGAATATGCCACTGAATCCATCACCTCTGGAGCAAATCACTTCTGCTGACAAAGGTAAACCCAATGTATTGGGACTTGGCAAAGTGGCTATTTCCAAGGACAGGCACATGGACAAAGTGATGCTAGTCGAATCCTTTGGGTTTAACCTCATGTCAGTATCAATGCTTTGTGATCTAGATATGGTTGTTATCTTTGGAAAATGTAGACGTGTAGTCATCATGGAATCTTACAGAGCCAAAGTCTTTGAAGGCTTTAGGAGAGGAGATTTGTACATTGTTGATTTTTCCACACGTCCTCAACCAGCTACATGCCTACTAGCAAAAACCTCAGAAGGCTAGCTATGGCATCGAAGACTTGGTCATGCAGGCATTAGGAATCTGCACACGCTGGCAGAGAAGAAGCATGTCATTGGCATCGAATCGGTCAAATTTCTCAAGGACGACCTCTTCAGTGCTTGTGAGTCTGGAAAAATGACAAGATCCAAACACCCCTCGAAGACTATCATGACTACTACTCGTCTATTTGAATTACTTCACATGGATCTATCTGAACCTACTCACTATGCTACTCTAACCAATGCAACATCCTTATATGGCTTTGTCATTGTTGATGACTATTCTCAATATACTTGGGTACATATCATTCTGTATAAAACGGAACTGCAGGAAGTCTTCAAACGATTTTCCTCAAGGGCCTCGACAAACTTTGGCGTCAAGATCAAACACATCAGGAGTGATAATGGGACAGAATTAAAAAACACTGGTCTTGATGATTATCTTATTGAACTTGGTATTACTCACGAATTAACTGCTCTTTATACTCCTCAACAGAATGGCGTCGTTGAATGCAAGAACAGGACTCTGGTTGAAATGGCATGGACTATGCTTGAAGAATATCAGACTCCTCGTTTCTGGACTGAGGCAATCAACACTGCTTGCCACATCATCAACAGGGTATATCTTCACAAATTCTTCAAGAAAACCTCATATGAACTCCTCACTGACAAGAAAACCAATGTAAGTTATTTCAAAGTCTTCAGTGCAAAATGTTGGATTAGAGATCCTCACCATAGCTCAAAAGTTGCACCTAATGCACATGAGGGTTTTATGCTTGGTTACGGAAAGGACTCGCACACCTACAGAGTCTTCAACACCTATCACAACAAGGTTGTTGAAACTGTAGATGTGCGATTCGATGAAACTCATGGCTCGCAAAGAGAGCAATTGCCTCCTATGCCAGACAGATTATCTCCTGAGGAAGCTATCAAGTTCAAAGCTACTGAAGACATCATTCCTACGAAGGAAATTGTTGAAGAAATCATCCCCACCACTGATGAAATTCAAGAAGGTGCACCTGAGGAAATTGCTCCAGATCAAATTCCTCAGCCCAGAAAAAATCCTCAACCAGCTCATCCAAGGATTGCAAATGAAGTAGAACTTGACAAAATCCTCGATGACATCAATGCGCCAGGTCCTCTGACTCGCTCAAAAGCTTCAAATTTAGTTAACTTTTGTGGGCATTTCTCTTTTTTGTCTATCACAAAACCCTCAAAAGTTGCTGAAGCTTTCATGGAACCTGAATGGTTTCAATCCATGCAAGATTAACTTCTTCAATTCAAGCTAAATGATGTATGGGAACTCGTCAAACGACCAGATCCTTGCAAGCACAATATCATCGGCACCAAGTGGATTTTCCGAAACAAGCAAGATGAGTATGGTCAAGTGGTGAGGAATAAGGCAGGACTTGTAGCCCAAGGCTACACACAGGTTGAAGGAATTGATTTCGATGAAACTTTTGCACCTGTTGTTAGACTTGAAGCTATTCTAATACTGCTTGCTTATGCTAATCATCATAACATTACTTTATATCAAATGGATGTGAAAACTGCATTCCTCAGTGGTAAGCTACAGGAAGAAGTATATGTTGCTCAACCCCAAGGTTCTGAGGATCCGAAGCATCCAGACAAAGTCTTCAGACTCAAAAAGGCGCTCTATAGCCTCAAGCAAGCCCCTCGGGCGTGGTATGATACATTGAAGGAATTCCTCATGAAGAAAGGCTTCAAACCCGGTTCACTCGATCCAACTCTTTTCACAAAATCCTATGATAATTAACTTTTTGTGTGCCAAGTATATGTCGATGACATTATCTTTGGCTGTACTGACAAACGTTATAGTGATGAATTTGCTTACATGATGAGTGAAGAATATTAGATGTCTATGATGGGGGAGCTGAAATTCTTGTTAGGTCTTCAAATTCGCCAACAGCGCAATGGCATCTTCATATCACAGGAGAAATACCTCAAGGATGTTCTGAGGAAATTCGACATGCATGAATGCAAAGGCGTCAAGACTCCTATGCCTACCAACGGCCACCTCTACACTGACGAAAATGGTAAAGATTTCAATCAACAGGTATATCGCTCGATGATTGGCACTTTATTGTATATATGTGCATCTAGGCCAGATATAATGCTTAGTGTTTGCATGTGTGCTCATTTTCAAGCAAAATCGAAAGAATCACACCATAAGGTTGTGAAGCATATTCTTCGACACTTAGCTCACACACCAACACTAGGATTATGGTACCCCAAGGGCTCAAATCTTCATCTCGTTGGATATTCTGATTCTGATTATGCTGGTGACCATGTGGATCGGAAGTCAACATTTGGCACTTGCCATTTCCTCGGAAGATCATTAGTCTGTTGGTCCTCAAAGAAGTAGAATTGTGTTTCTCTCTCCACTGTCGAAGCTGAGTACATTGTTGCTGGATCCTGATGTGCTCAACTGTTATGGATGAAGCAAACCCTTAGAGACTACGACATCAACATGAAGAATGTGCCTCTCTACTACGAGAATGAGAGTGCAATCAAGATCACCTACAACCTAGTACAACACTTGAAGACTAAGCACATCCAGATTCGTCATCATTTTCTTCGGGACCATGTACTCAAGGGCACTATCATCCTTGATCATGTGAAGACTGACAATCAACTAGGAGATATTTTCACTAAGCCCTTGAATGAGAGAAGGTTTTGCAAGTTGCGGTGTGAGCTAAATATCTTAGAGTCTTCAAATGTTTTGTGAAAACATGCACACATCCTAAC
Organism: Hordeum vulgare subsp. vulgare; assembly: GCF_904849725.1. Taxonomy (NCBI): domain Eukaryota; kingdom Viridiplantae; phylum Streptophyta; class Magnoliopsida; order Poales; family Poaceae; genus Hordeum; species Hordeum vulgare. The sequence goes on along the minus strand of NC_058523.1, from coordinate 191,447,797 downwards.
ACTTATGCAAAATTGATGACTTAGATGTGCAACACACGAAAAATCGATTTTCTTCAATCAATGAAGAATATCACTCTTAGTGTGAGGAAATTAATGAAGAATTTGGTTCTCACGGCCCTACGATAAGTGTATGCGGCGCCTGAAATCACCATTCTTATACGGTGGGTCACGCCACCACCGAACTTTGAAATTCTTCAAGTTGTTTTTCTTCAAAGTTGAAATTCATCAATGTGATACTTTGTCACAAAATCCTCAAGTTTTTCAAAATCTTCAAATTCTTCAAAACATTTGATGATTTTCATTTGGATACACACACACACACACACACACACACACACACACACACACATATATATATATATATAATGTGATTTCAAAGTCCTCCACAACATTCACTTATAACTCAGTCTTCAATTTGATATTTCATCTAAGTGAATGTGATCGGACCCGACTCCCCTCTATGCTAAGCTCAACCCAGTCTATTCATTTCTTCATATGCGTTTTGCTTGACACTTGTTCAAAATCCTCACTGAGTCCTTGTCAGCTGAGGACTTTGCAACGAAATCCTCAAAGATTCAAAAATCATTTTTATAACGTTACACACTAACTGGACCCACTTCTCACGATCGTATAACCATGATCTCCACCGCTTCTATCGTGGGCTCCACGTGTCGTGCGGAGACGAGTGGGCAAGGGCAGTTCGGTTCCAAAGTTTCGGCCGAACATTTTTCACCTGAGCTATAAATAGGCCCTTACCCCCCTGAGTCAAAACTCTTCGTCCTCTCGTCTTCTCCGCTCGAGCTCAACCCTAGCGCCACCGCTAGCAATCTCGTCATCGGTGAGGAAAAGCTTCACTGCCTTGCCCTCGCCATCGTCGAACTCACGCCGGAAGAGGAATCTATCCCTCCGCCACCATCGTAGCTGATCTCTATCGCGAAGTTAGGGCGTGGAAGATCTGAACCGAAGAGCTTCTCTCTTTTACTACTCCCGTTCTTCGTGTTCTTTGCTCAGGGTAATTAAAATCTTATTTTACTGCCTCTGTTGATCTATTATTTCACTTTAGACTCGTGAAATCTTTTTTTCCTCAGAATGTCTGTCAGCCACGCACACTCATTCCTCAAACACTTGATGAATTTTACTAAACCACTCAAAGTCTTCATGAGATTCCTCAATTGTGTAAATTTTCGAATCTGCACAACTCTGGAACCCAAGATCAGAATGCTTAGTCACATTCCTCAACCCACTGGTCAAATTCCTCAACTACTAAAATTTCAATTTCTTCAAATCTGAGAACGCATATGACCTCTCCAAATTCTTCGCACCTATACTTTGTTCACAGATACAAAATGTCAGCTGATGAATCACTAGGTTCTCATCAACTTAACTCATTTGCAGCGTTCCTCGAAGAAACTTTACCTATGTCATCAGAATCTTCAAGAGTTCATATTCCTCAGCAAAAGCCTCAGTTGAAGAAAATGGAGGATGACCGGAAACAGAAGGGAGGAAAGAAGCTTGAACAGAACACAGCTTTTGAAATTCCTGAAGACATATACACTCACTACTGCACTCTTGACGAGGAAATTTATGGCAAAGAAACCATGGCAAAGCGCAAGATAAGGCTTCAGAAAATTGAACGCATGTGGGCTAAGGAGTGGAAGGAGTACAGATATGTTACTCCTAAGTATGCGAAGAAATTCTCCCTCAAGCCACCTTGCAAGAGGCCTCCTCAGGGTGATCAACAAGCTTCTCATCCCTCAAGCGTTGAAACTCTTGAGGATTACCCTGATGAGAAAGACAAATATTTGTCTAAGTTATAGAAGAAGGTAGAAGCAGCTGTGAGGAAATTCAATGATGACTCTACTGTGCTGCCACTGCCGCCACCTCTTCAGCTGCTGAGGCCTCTGCTACAGCTATTCCTCACAAGAAGAATGTGCTGAAGAAATCCAAAGCCTCAGTGCCAAAAGAGCAAATGCCTCAGAAGGCTGCAACAGTGGAAAAATCTTCAGCAGCACCACGGTCTTCACAACCTCAACAGAAGTAGCTCATTAATCATCAGCCTGCTCAATCAAGTTCCTCAGTGTCGTTTGCCACGAGCTCTACCAGAAAGTCTTCACCACCTTTGTTGAAGACTAAAATGACTGCTGGAAGAGGCATCATGCCAAGTCCTAGCAAAGTCATCAACATTCCTGCTGCATCAAAAGGAAGTGAAGAATTCGATGAGGAGACTCTTCAAGCTATCAACAGAAACAAGCAGGAACTAGTTTCTCAAGCCTCACGGAGCTCCATTACTCTTGCCATGGACCCAAAGGTTTTGCTGGATTTCATCGACCTATGGTATGAAGATCCAAACACTCCTATTGATGACGTAAAGCTTCCCCCTGGTGTAAGCTACATGATAGCAACTTTCATCAATGAGGCAAAATGGAAAGAACAGCAAACCAAGCAAGCAAAGGCTGCTAAACTCAAAAAGGAGAAATTCCTCAAGCATAATCTCCTCAAGTTGACGCCTTGTCACGCCCAAGATGCGATCCTATCCTTATTTTGGCATGAGGGCCTCGACAGGGATAGAAGCACATCTCGTCGTTTCGCAAGAATGGATATCGTTACAAGTACATGTACTGAAGACAAGAGTATATGGAACTGGCTTACACTCGCCACAAGCTACATCAGAGTCACATCGGTACAATGCATAAATATCAAGAAGAAGAGCAGGGTGACTACGGACGAAAACAAACGAGAAAAGAACGATGGTCATCCTTGCTATCCCAGGCTACCAGCCTGGAACCCATCTTAGATCGATGAAGAATAATAAGAAGAAGCAACTCCAAATGAACAATCAACACGCTCGCGTCAAGTAACCTTTACATGTACCTGCAACTAGTGTTGTAGTAATCTGTGAGCCACAGGGGACTCAGCAATCTCATTTCCAAAGGTATCAAGACTAGCAAAGCTTAATAGGTGAGGTATGGTTAAGTGGTGAGCCTGCACCAAGCGATTGAGCATATATTTGGTGGCTAATTTTTTAGTACAAGAATAAAGAGGGGGTGATCTACACATAACGGACGTGAACCAATGATGATCAAAGGAATGATCCTGAACACCTACTTACGTCAAACATAACCCCACCGTGTCCTCGATCGGAGAAGGAGCTCACGAAAGAGACAGTCACGGTTACACACTCAGTTGGCATATGTTAATTAAGTTAACTTCAAGTTATCTAGAACCAGTGTTAAACAAAGTTTCCACGTTGCCACATAACCGCAGGCATGGCTTTCTGAAAGATTTAACCCTGCAGGGGTGCTCCAACTAGTGCATCACAAATTACCACAAGCCGCATAGAAATCCTCGATCACGAAACTCACGATCTCGTCGGATTCCTTAGTGGAAAACCTCAACTCTGAGATTACCCAAAGCATAACCGGAATCCCGATGCACAAGACATTCGTCAAAGGTAAAACTAATCCAGCAAGGCTGCCCGACTTGTCGACGGTCCCGATAGGAGCCGCGTATCTCGTTCTCAGGACACGATGGATTGTCCAAACTTCCGGTAGGCCAATCACAGAGTGGCCCCTGGTATCCACCGGTGGTTGACAGGTTGGACCAACACCCATGCGGAGCACTAGCCCGGGGGTTTGATTAATTATACTCGGGGTCCGGAAAGTCCCTATGCAAATTTATTAGGTTATTACGCGAATGAAAACCAAAGTTGGGCCTTGCCAGACTAGCTTTAATCTAAAATGAATTATCAAGGGGGTCCACATAACAACCCCGGTCGTGTTAGGAGCGCTCAATTATGGAACATAACATCGGTAGCCGAAACTAAGGGGGCAAAGGTGGAACAAAACACCAGGCTAAAAAGGCCAAGCCTTCCACCTTTTACCAGGTATATAGGTGCATTAAATTAAATAGCATTAATATGGTGATATAACAAGGAACCCATGTTATCACATGGAAGCAACTGCACCTGCAACTAGCAACGCTAACACATGGTTAAGCAAGCGGTAACATAGCCAATCAGTGGTTTGCTAGGTTGTCAACAGGTTGAAGGTTTTCATGGCAATGTTGGAAGGCTGATATTTAACAGGTGGTAGGCAGCGAGACATAGCGACAGAAATGATAATACTAGCATGGCAATGATAGTAATGGTATCTGGGGAAATGGTCTTCTTGCTTGAGATCCCGCTTGGAAGAAGAACGACTCCATGAAGCAGACGAACCGATGTAGTCGAACGGGTCCTCACTTTTCGACACGCTTGTGGAACTCTATCGAGACGAAGCAAACTAGAAACAAGCATCAACACAGATATTCACCACGGCACATGCACGACAAGATGCAATCCACATATGATGCATGATCAGTTGAATATATGAAAGACATGGCATGTCAATTCACAACAATCAAACACTACACATTAAGTGAAGTTCAACATGCAACGAGTTGCATATTGACGAAACTCCACATACAAATTATTTAGTTCTTTCCCGATTATTTACACGACAATATTAAATGTGGTTAAACATGGCAAGAGGTGAATCATAATTAAACTACCTATCTAGGCATTTTGAATCAGGTCGGAAACGACATATAGCATCTCCGAGATGACCCCACACGTTAATTTATAATTCTGTCCAGACTAAACTAACACGTTTAAATTTTTGTTAAATAGAAAAATAAATAGGTTCACGTGATACTACGCGTCGTTCAAATCGAGTTACACATAGAGAACATCTCCAACGGAGGTACAGTTCAAAAGATACGAACACCGCGAGATATGATGGCATAAATGCAATATGTGTGCAACGACAGTCACAAGCATCCCAAACCATACAAACAACAAGGTAATATGAAACTACACGAGATTCTAAGCAAGTTTCATATAGTACATGATCAAAACGGAGCAAGGGTTCAAAAAATACGAGCTAAACAAGAAATCACTACAATCTGGCCAAAATCAGCCACATGGCTTTTTCTACACCCTCGAACAACAAGCTACACCAATCCAAAATGCTCAAACAAGACATGAGGCATTAGAGGGCAATATGCACTTTAACATACTACTAATAACATCTAGCATAGAAGCATGCATCACTAGGAAAAGAACTCACAAAATGGCATCTCACACACAGTTTCAGACTTAGTGAAAATATCAGTTTTAGATAGTGCAGTTTTTGATCTGAAGGCATATTGACAGCAACAAAACTATATGCTACAGGTTTCCAAATGGCATGAAAATTGACAGCATGCTAGAGAATCTTAAGGGATACAACTAACTCCATTGCTCTAACCTCAAAAGAGCTATAGATCACCAGATAAACTCATGGAAAGATAGCAACAAAATATAACAGATTTCAGACTTGGAAATATTTCAGCATCTCCGAAACAACACTATTTTCTAGCATATGGAGAACAAGCAAATAACACCTAAACATGGATTTCTATTGCAACCAAAATTACCAGAGGCTAGCATACATATCCAAGGGCATATCTCTAGTTAAAATCTAATTCATATCATGCACGGAATAAATCCCACAACATAAACAAAAGGGCAACATGGCAAAATATCACGCGCGCCAACTTACTCAAAAGCTAAAACTAAATGCACAGTTAAATTCTATGGATTTTTCTACCCTGAAAACATGTATCAAATGAGGGGTTGCAAAATAAAAATATCACCACACGTATATGCGAGAATATGTCCTAAACACGATATAACAAACTAGCAACGGAACCAACATGCAAAAATGCAACCAACTACTCTAAAACACATGGAAAAAGGTCCCTAAAAATGTGAGCATTTCATCTACGGGGTTTACGCAAACCGGACACGCACAAAATAAATACGGGATAATCAACCTATTAGCACAGCACGCGTTTCTAGGCATATGGCAAGTCAAATCACTTCAAACATGCATGCAAGTTGCAAATTATGAATCTACGCGAAAAACTACACAAGTTTCATATATAATTTGTTCCGATCCGATGCACGGATAATAAACTACGGGCGTTTGAAATATTTAGCAAATTCCTTAAACATATTAAATCGCAGATTATTCTAAATAAATCCACGGGCCAAATCTGCAGCTAGTGGTCCGAACACGGGCATGCGCTAAATAATGTACAGCGCCTAGGGCGAGGATTAGAGGCGGCAGTGGCTCACCTCGCGGCCACGGGCCGGCCTGGTGGGGAGGAGGAGCTGGGCCGTGACCTGGCTGGAGGAGAGAGGCGACGCCGCATTGGGCCACTGGAGCTGGGCCTGCTGGCCAGCTGGAGATGGGCCGCGCGGGCGCTGGCGTCGCGCTGGGCCGAGGCACTGGGGCGAGCGCTGCCTCTGGCCTCGTCGTCCTCCTCACACCGCACAGGGCAGGACCGGCAGGGGCGAGTCCGACGAAGTGGGGGCAGGGCGGCGGCACGAATCAACGGGGGACCGGCAGCGCTGGACGGATCCGGCCGTCGGGGTTCTGTTCCTGGCGGCGGCGGCTCAAGGCGGCTCTGAGGCGAGGAGATTGAGCGCAGCTTCCTGCGGGACAGAGAGAGAGAGAGAGAGGAGAGGGAAGGAAGAAGGAGCAGGGGCGCGGGACTCCGGCCTAGTCGGCGACGAGGCGAGCTCCGGCTAGGGGGCGCGGCAAGGAGGCGCTGGCTCCGGCGAGGGGCGGCTTGGGGTTGGAAACGCTCCTACCATGGGAGCGAGCTCGCGGAGGCCGGCGGTTGACCCAGGCCCATACGGGCTCGGGCGGGCTCAAATCAGGCCCCATGGGCCGGCGACTGGAGGAGGTGGGAATGGCTACGCGGCTAGGGTTAGGTTTAGCACGGGAAACCAGGGAGAGAGAGAGGTTGTCTAAAAATGGCATGGGGGTCTATTTATAACAATGCGGGGCTAGGTCTAGCAGAATTTCGCCCCATTTACAACCGTGCGAACGGACTCGAACAATCTCGAACGCGGGACGGGCTAAGTGGTCGTGTAGAGTATGTTAGTCGGAGATGAGAGGGAAAACGGCACCCGGCAACGTAACTTTAAAACACCAAAAAACGTCCGACGATAGACCGAATACGGTGCCTCTACGGTCGACCGTTCGGGTACCAGACGGACTCCGATTGCGATGAAATTTGGCACGCGGCCTACCTACAACTAAATAAGACCGCACGTCAAGTTTCAACCCAATTAGAGAAAGTTTTACACACACTTTTAAAAACAACATTTAAACGCTGTCGCGAGCGCGTGCGAGTGTGGTCGGGCTCAGAACGGGCAACGACGAACATGGAGAGAACCGGCAACTAATAACGAATGCAAATTTTGAAAACTGGCGGCAACGGGATGCCGATGCGATGCATATGATGCGCATGATGCGATGATGATGCGACAACTAAAATAAGCCACACGACAAAAATGCAATAAAAGGGGAGTCTTCTGGAACGTCGGTCTCGGGTTGTCACAACTCTGCTACACTACAAGAGGATCTCGACCCGAGATCCAAGAATGAAAGGGGAAGAGAAAGAGAAAGAGCAAGAGGTAAAACTTAATCGCTTCTTTGACAAACGAGTGAAACCAACGATCCTCGAAGGTTACAAAGAGATGAAGAGTGAAAAGAGAAACAAACAAGAATTCAAACAAAATTTCAGCAGCACTTCGGTAGGAAAAGAGGACAAAATTTCAATAAGATGCAAAGATCTTGAGAATATTCACAACAAACTAACTAAATTGAACAAGGGAACCATATGATCTAGAAAAGACAAAATGATGGATTGAAGAGAGCAATATCACCGCAAATCCAGAACAAGAGAAAAGAAACTAGATCATTGAGAAGAAAGAATGAAGAAGAAAATGACAACTACTACCAGAATTTAATTTGATAAGCAGTCTTGCAAAAAGAATTGAACGGATTTGTTGGAAACCAACAACGGAAGAACTAGCTTGTAGTGGACTTATGAAAACCATCCCAAAATAATGAGTTGACAACTAGCCACTAACACAAACAAGGATTGATTGCTTGGTAGCAAAAGAAAGGCAAAACTTCTTACACCAAGAGGATACATGGAGAACTTGGATTAGCGATAATCACCATAAGCAACAATCCTTAGGAAAGCTTTAGGTGAAATCTAAACCAAGCTAGCTCAATGAATAAACCATGGGTTTGAAAAAAATCTCATGATCATAGAATCGGCGGGTTTACATATTTAATTCTCAAAACAACTTCTCTTCGAGGCTCCTCCACTAACAAGAACGCTATAATACCACCTCAAAGGATAAAGGAGGAAGAATTGCACTTTGAAATGCAAGAGAAAGGATACTTGAGGTTCTCCAACAAGAATCTTGAAGAACACTTTGAGAAAGAATTAAATCCTAAACAAACCACCACGAAGAACCACTTGGAAGACTCCAGAACGAAAGGATGATAGAAAAGAATTAAAGGTTAAAAGGAATAAGATTATGGCCTTGCAAAGAATTAGATGAAACTTCGCAAAGAGAAACTTGAGAAAACTTGACCTCCAAAAAAGAAAGATGAAGCACTTGAGATAAAGAATTGATATCATGAGCCACTCCAGAAGAAAGATTGAAATCTCTATGAAAGAGGAATAAGAATTATGTTATGCTTATCCTTCATCAAGTTAAATTGATGACAAGCAACGGATTTAGCGTACCACTTATTCTTCTAGAAATGATTGAGAAGATACATGAGCACAAACTTGAAGAAGTCTTGAGGAGACACCGGTAAGAATTGGATTGAATGGGGATAGATGAGAACGAAAAGATCATGAGCCACCTAACAAAAAACTTGAGTGAGGCATCGGAATAATTGAGACACGAACGAAGAGACAACAATTGAGAAGAATTTGAGGATGAAAGCTGAAAGCTGGGAACGAAGAAATCTTTTGAAATGATGGCCTTCGGAGGATCGAGAAATGAACACAACATTGAAATGCACCGGATAGATATGGAAGGAATACTCATGATTGACAACAATCCAAGATGATGCCACAAAGCTGAAATGATGACTCTTGAATAGAATGGATCAAGATTTGAGAGAAACACTCCTTCTGTGTTCAAGCTGCAAATGATGAGGAGAATACCACCAAGAATAACTGAGATACTCCGGAATAATGAAGAATGAAAGGTTGAGCCAAATAAGAGAATTAATTCAAATTGATCTTGAAGAAGGAATATGACTGATGGAAATCATTCTTACGTCACACTGAAAAAGAATAAAAGAACTACGGAAAGATTACAAGAGCCGGATAAGATCCTGGGAAAAACCTGTGGGTTATGGACCCACTCGAAAGAAACCACCATTGAAAAGATTGCTCAAGAAGAGAGAGATTGCACCGCTACAAAGAAGACTAGATGAGGTTAGCACCTCGAAATAAATGAAAGAATTGAAAACAAGAAACTTTTGAGATAACTTCAACACTCCGGATAGAAAAGAGAGGAATGAATAACAAGATAGGCTGATAAGAATTTTCAACATGAGAAAGAATTTAAAGGATGACAAGGATATGATGAACATCGATAACTGAATTGAATTCACCAGAAAAGAAAACAAGATTGAATAAAGAAGAACACGAAGCTCATGAGAATCTTCACAATGAATCACCGGATAAGAGAGAAAAGAACAAATAGCGGAAGGAACAATGAAATGAAATGCACTTGGATGAAAACCAATCACTGAAGAAAAGGGCGGGAGGGCGGGGAAAAACAAAGACAACTTGGGACAGATGAGATGACTCCGGAAAGAAAAGAGAGATTGATCTTGCAAATATTGGAGAGGATAAAATTGACTGAAGAGAAACACACCGGTTGGAAAAGAATTGACAAGATAGCTTCGGTTGAAAGAATTGCTAAGACAATTTGATTGAACAAAGAATCAGCATTCCCATAAAACACGAGAGCACCTCTTGGAAGGATATGAATTCACCACTTGACATCAAAGCAACTCGAGTTACCATACTCCAACAAAACAAAAGGGTGAGGCTTACGAAACAAGCTAGAACAAACTCATGAGAGAGATTTTGTCCGATATTTTCATGGACAGGATCGCACGGGCTCGATCCTTACAGTAACCATCCTGTGAAAGGCAGTGCACACGACATACGAAGCATCCCCGAGTCGTAGCAAGCTACAAGGACTCTTGACACAATGACAACCGTTGTAAGTCAACCGTGAACAAACGAATCCACTAGATGTCCAACCCCAACCTAACATCATGCATTTGTTGGAAGATTGTCCTATAAGTAAGTACTTGAATTCCCACCTAACAACTCCCGAAATATCTGGTCATGCAATCTGGTCCATAGATACAAGGAGTAATATATCACTCAACTCCTATACTAACCTGTCCAGTGTATCACATCCGTCAACACATAACCAGAATCTCGGAACCTCATCTATTTGAGACACTCGTAATCGCAATGATACTAAGTATGGCGATACATCCGGAACTCTCTGCACCAGTACTGGGGAAGCCGGACTCCTCCCACCACTACTAGTATTGAAGCAATTTCGAACATCCTTCATTCTGAGATACTAAGAAATCTGAATGATAGCGATGTGCTCAAGAATCCCCTCGAGCTCAATTCCCTGGAAGAAATCAAGTCAGACAGGAAGCAATTTCAACCGTGCGATTGGACTCGAACGATCTTGAACGCGGGACTGGCTAAGTGGCCGTGTAGAGTAGGTTAGCCGGAGATGAGAGGGAAAACGGCACCCGGCAACGTAATTTTAAAACACCGAAAAACGTCCGATGATAGACCGAATACGGTGGCACTACGGTCGACCGTTCGTGTATCAGACGGACTCTGATTGCGATGAAATTTGGCAGGTGGCCTACCTACAACTAAATAAGACCGCACATGAAGTTTCAACCAATCAGAGAAAGTTTTACGCACACTTTTAAAACCAAGATCTAAACGCTGCCGCGGGAGTGTGTGAGTTTGGTCGGGCTCAGAACGGGCAACGACGAACACAGAGAGAACCGGCAACTAATAACGGATGCAACTTTTGAAAACTGGCGGCAACGGGATGCCGATGCGATGCAGATGATGCGCATGATGTGATGATGATGCGACAACTAAAATAAGCCACACGACAAGAACAGAATAAAAGGGGAATCTTCTGGAACGTCGGTCTCGGGCTGTCACACGCCTAAAGCACTTATATCAACTCAGGCTGAACTTAAAACCCTGACAGATAAGTACACAAGTCTATCTGATTGTCAAGGTGTTAACGTGAATCTCATCAAGGCTGCAACAGCTGCAGTTGATGAATACAACAAGAGAACTGCTCCTCCGATGCAGCAAAAGCCACCTCAGTCTAGCTACACTGTTCAGCTGACAGAGGGAGATGAAACTGATGAACCAGCTGCTCAGGAAATTCCTCAAGATATTCCAGCTGACGAAACTGCTCCACCTGAAGACACTGCTCGAGCTGAAGAAACTGACAGGACTGAATCTGCACTAGCTCCTGATGAAACTATACCTTCACCTCAACCCTCAAAGGTAAAGAAGATGATTCCGTCTGCATGAGACGTGAAGAAGACTAAAGCTGTTGAGAAAGAAGCAAAGAAGATAAAAGCTTCAATGACCTCAGAAACCTCAGAGGCCAAGCGCCAAAAGGTCACTCAGTCAAAGTCTTCAACTGCTTCGGTGGATGCTACTCCTCTGAATGTAGCTCCATCTTACTTGATCGTTCCCTTCGGAGTTGACTATGTCATTACTGAAGAAGATGAAGAAATGGAGGATGCTGAAGATGAAGAAATCATGGATGAGGGAATACTGATTGACGATATTCCTCAATCCACCATTCCTCCAAAGACCTCTGAAGAACGAGTGGTTGATGATGAAACTGGGTGCATCACTCCGGTGATTCTTGATGACTTCTGGGAAGAGACTCATCCTCGCTCACCAAGGTCAACACAAATTCCTCCGACTCCTACTACAACAGAATTCCTCACAGGTTCTGATGGAAAAACCTTTCATGAGGAATCTCCTCAAGAATCAGCTGCATCAGGTGAAGACAATGCAGCAACAAATACTGCAACTGCCTCCTCCAACAAGCAAAATCCTCAACCTAAGGAAAATCCTCAACCTGGAGAAAATGCTCAGAATGAAGAAAATGCTCTTGTGCCAAACACTGAAACTGCTATTGTTGTTGTAAACATAGAAACAACAATGATAGTGGCTCCTCCTCAAGAACAACAACATAATCTTCAACCATAGCAGAATCAGCCTTTCTCCAAAAGGCCAAAGTTTCAAAAGGAGGAATTTTATGAAGAACGCATGTACTTCACTTGCGAAAATCCTTATGATAAGCTTCGCATCAGGCATAGGAAGTTTTGGACAAGGAACCAACTCAACTGTTATGCTTTAGTGCTCTGTGGGAGGAACAAGATATTTTAACACAAACATATTCCTCACTGTGATATGGAGGAAATACCTTGCTTTACTCCAGTCCTCAACGTTCTTCACGAAGCTGGATTTCTGCCTTTCTGCACCGACATAGGCGACTGGAACTGTGACATCATTCTTCAGTTCTATGCCACTGCACATCTGTGGCGACCCAAAGGATGTCAACACTTGGGTTTTGGATTGGATGACTCAGCACACGCACTACAAAGCGTCTGCCACTGAATTGCTTCGAGCTCTTCCAATCTCAATTCCCTTAGAGGATGGAGTGATGATGTATGATGAATGTGAGCTGCTCAACAGACTGATGGAAGTCCTCATGAAGCCTTTGGCCAAGGACCAACCTCCAAGGACTCGCTTTGTGGTACAAGACTTGAAGTATGAACCAAGAATAGTCTACAGAATCATGTCCAATGGCATTGCTCCTATGAAAGGGCACGATAATGATGAAGATGTCGTAGGCATCATGAAGAATATCCTTTTCAATGTCATCCATGGCATACCAATGAATCTTCATGATTTCTTCTTGAGGATTTTGGCTGATAATGCACTGTCGCCTTTTGAAATGAAGATTTATGCACCGTGGATCATGAGATTCATTAGAAACAGGTCAGGCATCAACTACCATGCTGATTTTCCGAATCACAACAGATATCTACCGCCAATCAGAGTCATCAAGAAATCATTTGAGCCTGTTGAAGGCAAAGGCAAATCTGTGATTGATGAAGGAAATCGGCCCCGTGTTGGCCAGTTTTGCCAAGCAGAGTCATATTATTCATATGATGACACTACTACCCAAGATCCACCAAGCCCAATTGCCCCAGAGTGATGAATAACAGAGAACTACTCCTCAGTATTCATCAGAATGTCGATCGCAATCACAAGTGGGTTAAACGGCAATTCAGTGCCATTGTGAAAACCCTCAACGAAACTCAGAACACAGTGAAGAAAAATCAGTACTATCTTCATGAGGTGTTTGATCGAACCTGGGCCACCTTGGCTCATCTGAAGACTAAAGAGGAACTTCAGGAATTGGAGTTTACTCAAGACTTCGACTCGTCGTGGCCTCCCAAGAAGAAATTCAAGCCAATTCCACTTCCTGACTTAGGACAGTTCTTTTTCTTCATTCAGCACTGCTGAGTGAGATGAAGAACCAGAAGACACAGCAACTGGTCCAAGGAAGAAGCATGTCTCCAAGAATCCTCACGCCTCTTCATCACCCAAGAAGTGAATTTCTTCAAAGGGCGTTAGTCCTTAGTTTTGTCCCTTTTCGTCACTTGATGACAAAGCGGGAGAAATCTGAGTTAGTCTTCAAGCGGGATCTATTTTGGGGCTTATAAAAATTATTAAGTTAAAAACTCTTGGTTCTTCTGAAGTGTTTTGATGTAATGAGTTGTAACTTAAGCCCGATGGTGCTTTGACTCTTTTGAACGTTTTCCTTCATGTGCTTATTCCTCAAAGTCTATTAATGTAGGCATGTAGTAATTCGTCAGACACCATTTTTCATCATGCATTTTGAATTCCTCATATTATATGTCAAATCTATGCATGATTTACATGATACACGGGGAGATCTCCATGATATAAATCATCAATGTGCATCTGCTGTGCAAAGCAAATTCCTCAAAATATGCACATCTTCAGGGGGATTCTCTCGGTATCTTGATTTGAAATTCCTCAAACTCAGTATTTACACTTCATATTTTTATCCCCATTGGAAACTTAACCTAATTGTCATAAACCACCAAAAAGCGGGAGATTGTAAGTGCATCTAGTACCGTTAGTGATTTTGGTGGTTTGAAGACTTATAGGTTAAGAGACTAATGAGTTTGTAAGTATACACAGGCTCTATAAGTCATTGAGGAGTTTTAGTTATACGATGAATATCGACCCCTAAAAATGTATGTCTTCGCTAAATAAATTGATGTAAGCTTGAAGACTTTCATCGCGAAGAAATTAGGATGAAATTGATATTCCTCATGAAGATATTGAAGAAGAGGAACTCGGTGTGTCCTGAAGAAAATCATTCTCAACACTTTGAAGCATGAAGACCTATTCTTTTTTTTCATTTTCTTTACTCTTGAGTCGTAGGAACACCGTATTGTTAAAGGGGGGCGAAGTAATACTACGGAATGAATTTCCTCATGATGCTCAACCCAAGCCTAAACCTACAAAAGCCTCAAGTGAGGAATATGAGAAACATGAGGACTTTCATAGTTGAAAGCTTCGACAGTTGCCGCGACACGCGCCACCTGACCGATCTTATCCACCCAACGGTCACATTATTTAAGGGAATTTATGTCAAATCATGTCGGGATGCTCCCAGGCTATAAATAGTCGGCCCCACGACCACTAGCTGGTTGGATGCTCCGAGAGAAACTCACACTTGTCATTTAGAGCAACCCAAATTCTTCAGAGTCTTCGACAGTAAATCATCAAGTGAAGAAATACACCAAACACCGAACCCCAAACCAAAAACCAAGTGATTGAGCATCACTGAAGAATTTGTTCCTGTGTGGAACTGAAGCCTTTTACCTTTGAGGACTGTGCATCCTCTAGACGGTTAGGCGTCATGGTCTAGAGCATCCAGCAGTCAATTGTGGATCGCCAGGTGACCGAGTTTGTGAGGGTTTGGAAGTCTGCCCTGAAGACTTACCACGAGTGTTGGGCGAGGACTGTGTGTCCTTAGCTCAAGGCGAATATGGTAGGGACTGTGTGTCCTTTGGTTTCAATACCAAGCTGCTCCAAACCAGACATACGATTGTCACAGCAGTCGGAACTGGGTCATCAACAACTGTCTTCATCGTGATACGGGTTCTATTTCTTCAACTCTTTCATTTCCTCTGAATTGTATGTTCAAGACTTTCATTTGTACTGTTTGAAGAATTTGTCTGAAGACTTCCTCTGAATTTCCTAAACCTCAAATTCTTCACTCTAGTTAATCTTCACATGCATTCCGTGTACCTACGTACTGTACAAACCGATTCTCATAGTCTTCACCAAGTAATCTGCGGTAGTATTCTTTGCACTTCTGATCCTGCTCTATTTTTGTTGCACGTAATTCATCAGTGAGGAATTTCCTCAAAAGGAATTTCCTCAGTGATGAAATTCTAAAAATCGCCTCACCCCCCCCCCTCTAGTCGATATAACACACTTTAAATTGGTATAAGAGCAAGGTACTTCCTTGTTCGGTGTGATTTTGGTTTAACCACCTAGACTTTAGTTATGTCGACTGCAGGTATGATCAAGGTTACTGCAGGATGTCCTACCTTCGAAGGAAAGTACTTTCCCTACTGGAAGACCAAGATGCGAATGAATCTACAGGCTATTGACAATGATCTCTGGAACATTGTGGAACATGGTATTCCCTCCATTGCTGCTATTGTCTCTGCAACTGATGTGAAGAAATTTAAGCAACTTGATTCTCAAGCGAAGAATATCATCTGTGGCCATCTCAGCAAAGGTCAGTATGGCAGAGTGAGTGCTTTAGGCACAGCTAAGCTTATCTGGGATAGGTTGTCCAAAGTCAATGAAGGAATTTCAACTTAGCGTGACTCTTGTCTTGATGTTCTTCGCAATCTCTTCAATCGTTTCAAGAGGCTTGACAATGAAAGCTGCCAAGATACCTTTGATCGCCTCACTGGCATCTAAAATAAACCGCAAGCACTGGGAGCTCGGGACATCACTGACCATGAAGTTGTGAAGAAAGTGCTATGATCTCTAGATCCATCATTTGATACACTGGTTGTGATGATTCAATAAAGGGGGGACCATAAGATGCTTGATCCTGGTGATATACTCGAATGACACAATACTCATGAATTCATGTAAGTGCATCTAGTGCCCCTTAGTGATTTTGGTGGTTTCAGACTTATAGGTTAAGTATCTAATGTGTTCTTGAGTGTACACAAGATCTATAAGTCGCTGAAGAGTTTGAAATATTCGATGAATATCGACCCCTAAAAATGTATATCTTTGGTTGAAGAAATTGGTCTGAAGCTGAAGAATTTGTGATGAAATTGATATTCCTCATGAAGATATTGAAATTGAGGAATTCAGTGTGTCCTGAAGAAAATCAACCTGAAGACTTTGAAGCATGAAGATTTATTCTTTCTGTTTTGTTTTCTTCACACTTGAGTAATAGGAACACCGTACTGTTAAAGGGGGTCGAGGTAACACATTGGAATGAATTTTCTCATGATGCTCAACCCAAGCCTAATCCTACCAAAAGCCTCAAGTGAGGAATATGAGAGACATGAGGACTCTCACAGTTGAGGGTCCCGACCGTTATCGATAGCCATGCCACATCATTGGTCTTATCCACACCAACGGTCGTATTATTTAAGGGCATTAATGTCGAATCATGTCGGGATGCTCCCAGGCTATAAATAGCCGCCCCCACAACCATTGGCTGGTTGGCTGCTCCGTTAGAAACTGACACTTTTCATAAGAGCAACCCAAATTCCTCAGAATCTTCGAGAGTAATCCATTTAGTGAGGAAATACCCCAAACACCAAACCACAAACCGAAAACCAAGTGATTGAGCATCACTGAAGAAGTTGTTCCTGTGTGGGACTGAAGCCTTTTACCTTTGAGGACTATGCATCCTCCAGACAGTTAGCCGTCATGGTCTAGAGCAATCCAGCAGTCAATTGTGGATCGCCAGGTGACCAAGTTTGTGAGGGTTTGGAAGTCTCCCTTGGAGACTTACGACAAGTGTTGGGCGAGGAATGTGTGTTCTTAGACCAAGGAGAATACGGTAGGGACTGTGTGTCCCGGGACTGTGTGTCCTTTAGTTTCAATAACAAGCCGCTCCAAACCAGATGTACAACTGTCACAGCAGTTGGAACTGGGTCATCAATCACTGTCTTCACTGTGAAACGGGTTCTATTTCCTCAACTCTTTATATTCCTCAGATTGTGTGTTGATGATTTTCACTGTCACTGTTTGAAGAATTTGCTGAAGACTTTCTCTGAAATTCATCAACCCCAAATTCTTCACGCAAGTTAATCCTCATCTGTTTTCTGCGTGCCTGCATACTCTGCAAACTGTTTTCGTATTCTTCATCCTGAAAAACTGCTGTAGTGAAACTTTGCACTCCTGATTCTTTATTGTTTCCGCTGTAAGTTAGTCATCAGTGAGGAATTTCCTCAAAAGGAATTTCCTCAGTGATGAAATTCTATAAATCTCATATTCACACCCCCTCTCTAGTCGATATAACGCACTTTCAATTGGTATCAGAGCAAGGTACTCCCTTGTTCTGTGTGATTTTGGTTTAACCACCTGGAGTTTTAGTTATGTCGAGTGCAGGCATGATTGAGGTTACTGCAGCATGCCCTACTTTCGAAGGAAAGGACTTTCCCTTCTAGAAGACCAAGATGCAGATGCATCTACAAGCTATTGACAATGATCTCTGGTATAATGTGGAACCTGGCGTCCCTATCATCTCTGCTACTATCTCTGTTGCTGATGTGAAGAAATTCAAGAAACTTGATTCTCAAGAGAAGAATATCATCTGTGGCCATCTAAGCAAGGGCTAGTATGGCAGAGTGAGTGCTTTGGGCTCAGCGAAACTTATCTGGGAAAAGTTGTCCAAAGTTAATGAAGGAGTATCAACCCAGCGTGATTCTCGTGTTGATGTTCTTCGCAATCTCTTCAATCGCTTCAAGAGGTTTGACAACGAAAGCTGCCAAGATACCTTTGATCGCCTCACTAACATATCAAATGAACTGCAAGCACTGGGAGCTCGAGACATTACTGATCACGAAGTTGCAAAGAAACTGCTAAGATCTTTGGATTCTTCTTTTGATACTTTAGTTCTGATGATTCAAGAAAGACCAGACTACAAGATGCTTGATCCAGTTGATATAATCGAAAGACTCAATACTCATGAATTCCTACAAGAACAAAGGAGAGATCTATATGGACCAAGCTATTCTAGACCACGTCCACTGAAGGCCAAAGCAATTTCCTCATCTGAAGAAGAAGACTCGGATGGTAGCATTGGTGATCCTGAAGAATTTGGACAGGAGCTCGCAATGCTCATGAGGAAATTCCAGATGTTTACACGGCGTGGCCAGTTCGGTAAATCTTCACGAAGAGATATGAGGAAATCAGAATCTTCATCTCAGAACTACAGGAAAAGAACCTGCCACAAATGCAAGAAATCAGGTCACTACATTGCTGATTGTCCACGTTGGGGAAAGGAATCAAAGAAGAAGAAATACAAGGATGAAAGTTCTGATGACTCGAAGAAAAATAAGAAACCTTCAAAATCCTCATCTTCAAAGTCCTCATCGCACAAGAAGACTAGTTTGAGAAAGGCTCAGGCACTTATTGGCAAGGAAATGGATTCTGAGGTAGAATTCGAGGAATGTGATGAAGAGGAGGGTTCTGATGAAGACTCAGAATCCGGACAGGCTAGTCATGCACTTGCAACCACATTCGTCAGCAAGTCAATCTTCAACCTTGAAGAAAATGATAACACCATCCACACTGATGACTATGTTGATGACTTCGCTCCAACCTATTGCTTCATGGCAAAAGGTTTAAAGGTACCGAATGATGCTTCCTCCTCTGATTCGAGTAACTGTGAACCGGATGATTATAAAAAAACCCAGTTACAGTAAACTTTCTATCATTGCCACTAAACAACAAACTGCCGTGGAAAAGCTTCAGAAACTGCTAGATAGAAGCGATGATCTGTTGAATGATGAAATGAATCTTACCCAAATCCTCACTGAAGATATGAAAAGTCTTCAGTCTAGATTTGATAATCTTCAAGATCGTCATGTTACTCTCCTCGCTGATCATGAGAAACTTTCCTATGAATTTCTTCAAAGGAATCTTGATCTAGAGAAGTTGAGGATTTCTCATGATGATCTTCGTATGGAAAATGATTCATTACTAGCTCAACAGATCAGTGTTGCTCAAGCTGAATTAATTCCTCCATGTCTTAAATGCATTGAACGTGAAACTGCTAATTCTTCACCAGAATCATCAAATGCTTCAATTGCTACAAATTCTTCATCTACTCCTGTAGTGTGAAATTCCTCACTTGAGGAAAACACAAATGTCACTGATGAAAATGCAGGGCTGAAGGAATTGTATGTGACACGCATATACAAAAGTCTCAAAGGACATCAAACCCTTTGTGATGTGCTCAAAAAGCAGATCTTGAACAGGAACCCGAAGAAAGAAGGATTTTCCTTTGAGAGGAAATTGAATGCTGATGGATCTTGTTGGAAACCTGACCAGTATCCCAAAACCTCATGGGTTGCTGCTACTCGGCCTCCTTTTGATCCATCCAATCTAACATGCTTTTCATGTGAATTATCCTATTCCTCAGATGAGTCATTTGACTCCAACTATAAATTGTTCAAAAATCAATCTCGTGAAGTATTTGCTCGATATGTTGGAACTAACTGCAGGAATGGGCCTCCCCTGAGGAAAATCTGGGTTCCCAAAAGTTGCCTTGAAAATCTTCAGGTGAATGTCCTCATGAAACCACCGATGAAGAATTTGAACCCGAGAACAAATTCCTTAGGAGGACCAAAGTCTTCAAGAGGATCAAAATCCTCAACTGGTCAAAACTATGCTCGTACCCGTGCTAATGCTTCTAACATGCAGGGAAATTACAAGGAATGTGAATATGATCGTTATTCTTCAAATCATTATGTTCATAAATCCTCAAACAAGTTCTCTGCATATTCATATGAGTACTTTAACCCCCCTACTCTTAAGAGAAGTGCATTAGCTTCAATGTCCCCTTTCTCATATGGTGCTCGCAGGATGATGAATGCTTTACCACCCCTTCATATGTGGGTGGTGAAGAAATTGAACTAATCACTTCTGCAGGTCAGCTCTCAAGATGAAAATCATCATCTCAAGAATTTGCTGGAGACCTGAGGAAAATGCTTGATAGGACTCAAGCTAATATTGATGAAATAGAAATATTTCACACGTTCTTATAATTCTGTTATGATGAAATTCCTATCTGATGAAATTGATATCATATTCTTCAAGTCTGAAGCATATGAGATGGTAAGATGTACTAATTCATCTGCAGGATGACAAACCCAAGAGTACTGAGTGGGTTCTTGATAGTGGCTGCACACATCACATGACTGGTGACAAAAGCTTGTTGATGAATATGCCACTAACTCCATCACCCCTGAAACAAATCACATATGCTGACAAAGGTAAAAGCAAGGTATTGGGACTTGGCAAAGTGGCTATTTCCAAGGATAGGCACATGGACAAAGTAATGCTTGTTGAATCCCTTGGATTTAACCTCATGTCAGTCTCAATGCTTTGTGATCTTGATATGATTGTTATCTTTGGAAGATATAGATGTGTTGTTATCATGGAATCTAACAGATCCAAAGTCTTCGAAGTTGTTAGAAGAGGGGATTTGTACATTGTTGATTTCTCTACAGGTCCTCAACCAGCCACTTGCTTACTAGCAAAAACCTTAGAAAGGTGGCTGTGGCATCGAAGACTCGGTGTAGCGACCCGACTCAAGACGAATCAAGCCTCTGTGTTTCTGTGCCATCCCTGGATCAGTATGCTGGCACACACAGTACATCAATGTATATATCAAAGTGCAATCACATGTAAAATAGCGTAAAACTAATATATACCTTAAATATCTCAGCGGAAGCGGTCAAGGGAGTGGAGTCCCAATAAACACCAACGGCAAGTTGAGTGTAGACCGTAACCCTGAATCGTACTCTTACTCGTCGAAGAAAAATATCTGCAACATAAGACGTTGCAGCCGTGTAGGTCAGCATATTGAATATGCCGGCAAGTCACAAGAGAGGGGTGAAAAGTAATCATCTATACTATATGCATATGTGGCAGGTGGGGGTTATAAGTTTTTTTGCAAAAAGCAAGTTTTCTCCTACATCAAGAGAGGGCTAAAAGCAAAATGTTACTACATTGTTGGTTGTTAACGAGATGGTTCCGCCAACCAGTTCTCGTACCCGAGTTGTCAATAATTACCCGCATCAAATATATTTAATGGTGTTGAGAAATCCAGATAACTTCAGTTCCTTTGGCTCAAATTGTCCATGACCGTGGACACGGCTAATCGATTAGGTTTGAGTACTCTGCAGAGTTTTGCACACGTTCCCCACAAGATTTGATCGCCTCCGTGTATGTCCTCGCACTTCAGGGTGTTTGAAGACCGGATGATCAAAACATGGTCTTTTAACGGGTCCCTCTGAATCCCTGTCGGTGCCCATCCATTCCTACCGTTCTTCTACATCTGCTAGCACCGCCTGTCCAGAGTCGCCGCGTTGTCCAACCAAGCCAGAGCCCATAATGACTTGTGGCTGTGCAGGTAAGCCTTGGGTCTTGGAAATATCCGTCCGTCTCTTTGAGCCTGGGTGAAGCTTTCCGCAGGATGTCATGGCCGTCCCCAGCATCCCGGGTCATCCACTGGGTTCTCCAGGGAGCCGATCAACCGTCCTTCACCCAGGGTTGCATTGCGTCCGAGGCCTTGAAAATCTTGTCTTAACCGGTCTTGATTATTTAATCAACCTCGCATCACTCGTGTTATGCACTCAACCGAAAACCCGTCTACTCAAGCATAGCAATATGAAATTTGTCGTCCCGGGGCCAAGTATCGGGGTTGTTGTGTGCCTACCACATGATACTACAATCTATACTAAAATTTCCAAGTACCTAAGCAGCATGCAATTGGGCATAGGATGGTACAACTATGATGCATAAAACATAGGTGATAGTATGATCAAAGTGACTTGCCTGGTGATGTTGACGAAGAAGAATTTCTCGAGAAAATAACTTGATAGACTACTCGTCACTCTCCGATGAAATCTATATAACAAACATATCATTCACATAAGCACTCATACTAGCAATTATTCTAGCAATCAAAACAAAAGAGAGAGCGAATAGGAATCCGAAAGAAACTTCAAATAAGACTAGGGAGTCCTCTACTACATCAAACACTAAATGATTTTTGTCCAACAGAAAATAATAACAAGGAACTAAGATATAAATCTAACTAAGATAAAATAAAGTATTTTTCACACAACTTTTTGAAAGTATTCCCAAACGGGATTTGAAACAGTGGAGAAACCAATTGCAAGTTACTAAGGAACTAGAATTGATTTCATGATAACAAATAAAAATAAAATAAAAACTTGTTGCAAAACTACTGTTAACTAACATAAACAAAACAATAATGTTTCTGAAATAATAAAGAAAATATTTTAAAACAAAAGTAGAAAAGGAATTACCCGAAATCCTAAAAGATGTGAAACCGAAATTGTTTCACAAAAACAGTGAGCTAAAATACTCACACAATTCTGAAATTTTTACCACTTATAAATAAGATCACTAGTGATCAGTACCAACAGATATCAAATTAAAAGCTATTTTTAAACTCCTGGAATAAGCAAAACAAGGTTTAAACTAAATCTGATCTAATTCAAATTTGAAAATTTCAAAGAGAGACAAACTATATGTTTTTGAAAACTATAGGAAATGTGTGAGCTACTGGAAAAGGAATCAACATCATTGGACTTCAGGATCAAAAGTTATGGCCAAAACAAAACAGGAACTTTGCTGTTTTTGGAACTAGACAGAAAAAGAGAATAATTGCTACAGACACGTGGCGCTCACTGATTGGCTGATGGGTGTGCGTGGTATAGGCTAAACAGCGAATGGCCGAAGTATAAGAAAAAGTTCTCTTGCTAAAAGTTAAGTGAATAAAAACCAGTGCGGTTTTTGTTTAAAAACCGAAAGGTTATCTACTCTAATCTACACCGTTGAAAATAGATCTAAGGATAAAACTAAAAAAAACAAGTAAAAGAAAAAAAGAAAAGGAGGGAGCCTTACCGTGGCTGGGAAGCTCCCGTGCTGGCAATGGCCGATGGTGGCTGGGTCGTGGTGGAGCTCCGGTGGGGTGGGGGTCGCCGGCGAGGGGTGGGGTGGCAGGGGGGCGGTGGGGCTCCAGGGAGGGGAGGGATGCGAGGTGGAGGGAGGGCTGCAGGGGGGCGAGGTGGAGGAGCTGCTAGCGAGCTTCTGGTCGGGGGGTGCAGCGAGGTGGAGGGGCGACGGGGTGGGGTGGCGACGGTGGGAGGTGGTGGAGGAGGGGCCGAAGGGTGGAGGGGTGGGCTCGGCAGGGAGGGAAGGGTGCAGCGAGGTGGAGGGGGGTGCAGGGGCGATGTGGAGGAGTTCCTGGCGAGCTTCTGGTGGTCGACTCCGGCGGGGTGGCGCGCGAGCTAGAGGCGAGGAGAGGCGGGGTTTTCAACGGGAATGGAACGAGGAGGCCTTGGGGGTTCTTATAGAGGCGACGGGAGGCGCTGGGAGGGAAGGTGCTTCGCGAATCCCGGAGGTGGAAATCCTCTGTCCATGGAAGGAAAACTTGCTGTGACGTGAGAGAGACAGAGGAAGAAGATGATTGTGTGTTGGGCCAGTTTGGAAAGTGTCTTAATGGGCCAGCAGGTCTTTCCAAAATAAAGGGATTCCTTTCCTATTTTTAAACCTAGGAAACTAAAAAGATAAAAAGGAAATCAAATCAATTCGGAATAAAGAGTTTCTATATACTAAAATTATCAGAAAAATAAAATATAGATGATGGGCATTTTTCCACGGCAAAAATAAAAACTTCAGAAAAAATTATTTTCACAAAATTGCCTAAAAGGTTTATTTTCTTTTACAAATAATTTTCAAATGACCCTCTAAGTTTGAGGGTTCAAATAACTTTCAAAATGCCCGTGGGTTCGAGGGTCACGTTCCTCCTCTCTAGAATGTATTTCCCGGCATTTCTTGCACGAAGAAAACGAATAGAAATGCAAAAGAATTCAAATGCAATTATCTCCGTTCAAATTATTTATAGTTGAAGAAGTCATGTCATCTTCTCTCTTTGCTTCTAAAAGATTGAATTTGAATTCATCGGAGAAGGGGAAAGTCATTTTATTCCCTCTCATTCAAAAGTTTTTAAAAGTTTCAAATTTCACACAAGTTTCAATCACTCAGGCAAACAAACAATCAATCTAATAATAATTATATTAACATTCCGAAATTTATAATTTTGGGATGTTACACTCGGTCATGCAAGCATGAGGAATTTGCACACACTCGCGAAGAAGAAGCATGTCATCGGCATCGAATCAGTCAAATTCCTCAAGGATCAGCTCTGCGGTGCTTGTGAGTCTGGGAAAATGACCAGATCCGAGCACCCCTCGAAGACTATCATGACCACTACTCGTCCATTTGAATTGCTTCACATGGATCTATTTGGACCTACTTATTATGTCACACAAACAAATGCATCATCTTTATATGGCTTCGTCATAGTTGATGATTATTCCAGATATACATGGGTGCATATCATCTTATATAAAACTGAAGTGCAGGAAGTCTTCAAACGATTTTCTTCAAGGGCCTCAACAAACTTCGGCATCAAGATCAAACACATCAGGAGTGATAATGGAACAGAGTTCAAAAACACTGGTCTTGATAATTATCTTGATGAACTTGGTATTACTCACGAATTTATGCTCCTTATACTCCTCAATAGAATGGTGTCGTTGAAAGGAAGAACGGGACTCTGGTTGCGATGGCAAGAACCATGCTTGAAGAATATCAGACTCCTCGTCGCTTTTGGCCTGAAGCAATCAACACTGCATGCCATATCATCAACAGGGTATATCTTCACCAATTCCTCAAGAAAATCTCATATGAACTCCTCACAAACAAGAAACCCAATGTAAGTTATTTCAAAGTCTTTGGTGCAAAATGTTGGATTAGAGATCCTCACCATAGCTCAAAATTTGCACCTAAGGCACATGAGGGTTTCATGCTCGGTTATGGAAAGGACTCGCACACCTACAGAGTCTTCAACAACTATCACAACAAGGTTGTTGAGACTGTAGATGTGTGGTTCGATGAAACTAATGGCTCGCAAAGAGAGCAATTGCCTTCTGATCCAGATAAGTTGTCTCCTGAGGAAGCAATAAAGCTCAAAGCTACTGAAAACATTGTTTCCACTGAGGAAATTGATGAAGAAATCATTCCCAGCATTCATGAAAATATAGAAGATGCTCCTGAGGAAATTGCTCCAGAACCAATCCTCAGCACAGACGAAATCCTCAACCAGCTCATCCGAGGATTGCAAATGAAGTGGAACTTGACAAAATCCTCAATGACATCAACGCGCCAGGTCCTCTGACTCGCTCAAAAGCTTCACACTTAGCTATCTTTTGTGGGCATTTCTCCTTTGTATCTATCACAGAACCTTCAAAAGTTGCTCAGGCTTTCCTGGAACCGGAGTGGATTCAAGCTATGCAAGACGAACGTCTTCAATTCAAGTTGAATGATGTATGGGAGCTCATCAAACGACCAAATCCTCGCAAGCACAATATCATCGGAACCAAGTGGATTTTTTGAAACAAGCAAGATGAGGATGGTCAACTGGTGAGGAATAAGGCACGACTTGTAGCCCAAGGCTACACACAGGTGGAAGGAATAGATTTCGATGAAACTTTTGCACCTATTGCTAGACTTGAAGCTGTTCGAATACTACTTGCTTATGCTAATCATCATAACATCATCTTATATCAAATGGATGTGAAAAGTGCATTCCTCAATGGTAAGCTTGAGGAAGAAGTATATGTTGCTCAGCCGCCAGGTTTTGAGGATCCCAAGAATCCAGACAAAGTCTTCAGACACAAAAAGGCGCTCTATGGTCTCAAGCAATCCCCTCGTGCATGGTTTGATATATTGAAGGAATTCCTCATGAAGAAAGGCTTCAAACATGGTTCACTCGATCCAATTCTTTTCACTAAATCCTATCATAATGAGCTATTTGTGTGCCAGATATATGTCGATGACATCATATTTGGCTCTACTCACAAACGATACAGTGATGAATTTGCTTACATGATGAGTGAAGAATATCAGATGTCTATGATGGGGGAGGTGAAATTCTTCTTAGGTTTTCAAATTCGTCAATAACGCAATGGAATCTTCATATCACAGGAGAAATACCTCAAGGATGTTCTGAGGAAATTCGACATGCATGAATGCAAAGGTGCCAAGACTCCAATGCCTACCAATGGCCACCTCTGCACTGACGAAAATGGTAAAGAATTCGATCAGCAGGTATATCGCTCTATGATTGGCTCTTTACTGTATTTATGTGCATCTAGGCCAGATATAATGCTTAGTGTTTGCATGTGTGCACGTTTTCAAGCAAAACCGAAGGAATCACACCATAAGCGTGTGAAGCATATTCTTCGATACTTAGCTCACACACCAACACTAGGATTATGGTACCCCAAGGGCTCAAATCTTCATCTTGTGGGATATTCTGATTCTGACTATGCTAGTGACCGTGTGGATCGCAAGTCAACCTCTGACACATGTCATTTCCTCGGAAGATCACTAGTTTGCTGGTCCTCAAAGAAGCAGAACTGTGTTTCACTCTCCACTGCCGAAGCTGAGTACATTGCTGATGGTTCATGTTATGCTCAATTGCTATGGATGAAGAAAACCCTCAAGGACTACGGCATCAACATGAAGAATGTGCCTCTCTACTACGACAATGAGAGTGCAATCAAGATTGCATACAACCCAGTACAGCACTCGAAGACCAAGCACATCCAGATTCGTCATCATTTTCTTCGGGACCATGTCCTCAAGGGCAATATCCTCATCGACCATGTGAAGACTGACGATCAACTCGCAGATATCCTCACTAAGCCCTTGGATGAGAAAAGGTTTTGCAAGTTGCGGTGTGAGCTAAATATCTTAGAATCTTCAAATGTTCTGTAGAAACATGCACACATCCTAACACTTATGCAAAATTGATGACTTAGATGTGCAACACATGATGAATCGATTTTCTTCAACTCATGAAGAATATCACTCTCAGTGTGAGGAAATCAACGAAGAAATTGATTCTCAGAGCCCTACGACAATTGTACGCAGCGTCTGTAATCAACATTCTTATATGGTGGGTCACGCCACCACCCAACTTGAAATTCCTCAAGTTGAATTTCTTCAATGCTGAATTTCTTCAAAAGTTGATTTTCTTCAAAAACAGTTGTTCTTCAAAACCTTTTTTTCTTCAAAATTGAAATTCATCATCATGACGTTTTTTCACAAAATCTTCAAGTTAATCAAAATCCTCAAAAACACTTGATGATTTTCGTTTACCTAGATAGACTGTGATTTCAAAGTCCTCAACAGCATTCACTTATACCTATTTATTCAATTTGATATTTCATCTAAGTGAATGTGATCGGACCCTACTTTCCCTCTATGCTACTCTCACCGAGTCTATTCAATTCTTCATATGCGTTCTAGTTGAAACTTTGTTCAAAATCCTCACTACGTCCTTGTCAGCTCATGATTTTGTAACAAAACCCTCAAATCTTCAAAAATGTTTTTTTAATACACAGTAACTGAACCCCACTTTCCTCGTTCGGATAACCACGATCTCCACGATCCCCACCGCTTCTGTCGTGAGCTACACGTCTCCTGCGGAGACGTAGAGATAGGGGCTATTTGGTCCAATATTTTCGCGCCAATAGTTACCGCCTGGCTATAAATATGTCCCCATCTCCCTTCGGTAAAATCTTCTTCGTTCTATCGCCCTCCTGCTACAGCAAAGCTCAAAAGCCCTAGCGCCACCGCTAGAAGTCTCGACGCCGGTGAAGAAGAGCTTGACTGCCTCGACCTCTCCGTCGCCGAAACCACGCCAGAACCGGACCATCTTCGTCCGCTGCCGCCATAGCTGTCCTCTGTAGCCGAGTTAGGGCGCATTGGACCCGCACCAAAAGAGCATCTACTGCTACTCCTTCTCTGTTCTTCGTGCGCGCCATCTAGGGTAAATAAAAACCCTATTTTTACAGCTCGTTTGATCTACTATTTTACCTTAGAGATGTGAAATCTGTTTTTCCTCAAGTATCCCTCATTTTCTTTTTCCTCAAACACTGCCTATCACTCAACTATTGATGAACTTCACTAAGCATCTAAGTTTTTCACGAGATTCCTCAGTTGTGCAAAGTTTCGGATTTGTACAACTCTGGAACCCAAGAACAGTATGCTTAGACGAATTCCTCAAACACTGGTCAAATTCCTCAACTATCAAAAAATTTCATTTCATCAAATCTGAGAACGCATATGACCTCTCCAAATTCCTCGCAACTATACTCTGTTCACAAGTACAAACATTTCAGCTGCTGAATCTCTAGGTTCTCATCAACTTAACTCATTTGCAGCGTTTCTTGAAGAAAATCTGCAAGTTTCATCAGAATCCTCAAGAGTTCAATTTCCTCAGCAAAAGCCTCAGCTGAAGAAAATGGAAGATGAAAGGAAGCAAAAGGGTGGCAAGAAACTTGAGCAGAACACTACCATAGATATCCCTGAGGATATATACCTGGAATATTGCACTCCTGATGAACAAGAATCTATGCCCAAGAGAAAGAACAGGCTTCAAAAGATAGAACGCCGATGGGCTAAGGAGTGGAAAGAGTACAAATTCGTCACTCCTAAATATGCGAAGAAATTCGCTCTGAAGCCTCCTGGAAAACGGCTTCCACTTGAGGATTATCATGAAGCACACCCCTCAAGCCTCAAGATAATTGATGACTATCCAGAGGAAAAGTTAAAACACGTGTCAAAGCTTCAGAAGCAAGCAGAAGCTGCTATGAGGAAGTTTAATGAAGAATCTGCTACTGCTGCAACTGCCGCCACTTCCTCTGCAGCTGAGACTTCTGGTACGGCCTTTCCTTAAATGAAGTATGTGCCGTTAAAACCAAAGGCTTCAAAGCCTCCAGAGAAAATGCCTCAGAAAACTGCACCATCATCGGCACCAAAACCTTCAGCACCAAAATCCTCAGCACCACCAAAGGCTTCAAAGCCTGAACAGAAGTCGATAGTGAAGCAACTGCCCACTGTCTCCAGCTCCTCAGTGCCATCTGCAACAAGCTCCAAGACTAAGTCTTCACCGACTCCCCTGAAGACTAAGGTGACTGCTGGGAGAGGAACAAGACCAAGCCCAAGCAAAATCATCAAGGTCCCTTCTGCATCAGAAGGTAGTGATGAGTTTGATGATGACACTCTGCAAGCCATCATCAGAAACAAGCAAGAGAGGGTAGCTCAAGCTTCTGGCAGTACCATTCCTCTGGCCATGGACCCAAAAGTCCTCCTCGATTACATCAACATCTGGTATGAGGACCCCAACACTCCAATTGATGATTTGAAGCTTCCCCCAGGCATCAGCCACATGGTGGCCACATTCATCAACGAGGCCAAGTGGAAGGAGCAGCAAGCCAAACAGGCCAATGTTGCAAAGCTCAAAAAGGAGAAATTCCTCATGCAGAATCTCCTCAACCTGACACCTGATGCACTTGTGTCAACACAGGCTGAATTGAAGACTTTGACACACATGTACTCTAAGCTCTCTGACCATCAAAGTCTCAAAAACATCTTCATCAAATTTGCCACTCACGCAGTTGATGATTACAACAAGAAGGCTGCCCCTCCAGTACCAACACCTCAGCCTCTGATTGAAGAACCAGCTGATGAAACTGCTCATGCTGAGGAAATCCCTCAAGAAAGCTGTGCTGATGAACCGGCTATTTGAGGAAATTACCAAGGAAAATCCAGCTGATGACTCTGCTACAGCTGCTGAGACTGACCCTGCACCAGCTGCTGCTTCTAAGCCAGCCGATGCCTCTACTCCAGCTGGTGCTTCTAAGCCAGCTGAGGCCTCTGCTCTAGCTGGTGCTTCTAAGCCAGTTGATGCCTCCGCTCCAGCTGGTGCTTCTAAGCCAGCTGATGAAATTGTCTCAGCTGAGAAAACACCTTCACCAAAAGCTTCAAAGGTGAAGAAAATGACTCCGTCTGCATCAGACATGAAAAAGACCAAGGCTGCTGAAAAGGAAGCCAAGAAAAGAAAAGCTTCATCAGCAGAAGAATCCACTGAGGCCAAGCGCCTCAAAGCACTTGAAGAAAATGCACCTCTGGATCATGTGCCTCTCAACAACGCTCCATCATATGAGATGATCCCCTTCGCATGCAAAGACAAGGAGCAAGGTGCAGATGAGGAAATGAAGAATGTTGAATCTGAGGAACATACTAATGAGGAAATTCGCATTGATGACAGTCCTCGGCCCTTCGTTCCTCATGAAGAAACTGCACAAGGATCAGCTGCACCAGCTGATGAATCTGGCTCCTCCACCAAGCAAGCTCCTCAAGCTGAGGAAGAACAACGTGAAAATCCTCAGCCTGATGAAAGTCATAATCCTGAGCAAAATCCTCACCCCGAGGCTCAGGCTGACCCAACTCCTCCTCCTGAGCAAAACCCTCAAGATGAGGCTCAGGATGAACCAATTCCTCCTCCAGAGCAAAACCCTCAACAGAAAGCTCCGGTTGACGACATTCCTCAACCCGAGCATGCTCCTCAGCCTCAAGCACAAGCTGATGAAAATCCTCACCCTGAGGACCATGCTGAGGACAATGCACCAGATCCAGAAAATGCCTTTGTCGTCCTCAACCCAGAATCTGCAATAGTTGTCTCTCCTCAAGTCAAGCCACAAAATCCTATTCAACATCACACATGGCATTCCCATCAACGTTCATGATTTCTTCTTGAGGACTTTGGCCGAAAATGCTATGGCTCCTTTTGACCACAAGATATATGCTCCATGGATCATGAGATTCATTTGACGCAGGTCAGGCATCAACTATCACGCTGATTTCAACAACCATATCGGTTATATGCCTCCTCTAAGGGTCAACAAGAAGACTTTTGAGCCTGTTGAAGGAAAAGGCAAGTTTGTCATTGATGAAGGCAGTCGGCCCCTTGATGGCCAGTTTAGAGAGCCCGAAGCTTATTCTTCATGGGATGACACTAAGACCCATCCTCCAAGTCCTGTTGCTCCTAGGGTGATGAATACCAGAGATCTTCTTCTCAGTCTTCACCAGAAGGTAGATCGGAATCACAAGTGGGTCAAACACCAGTTCGGCGCCATTGCGAAAACCATCAATGAAACACAGAATGTTGTGAAGCTTAACCATCATTATCTTCATGAGGTTTTTGATCGCACCTGGGTCACACTGGCTCATTCGAAGACTCCAGCAGAACTTGCAGAATTGGAGTTTGTGTGGGACTTCGACTGGTCGTGCCCACCAAAGAAGAAATTCAGGCCAATCCCAGTTCCAGACCTTGAGGACGGTTCGTTTTCTTCATTCTGCACTACTAAATCAGATGAAGAACAACAAGACACTGCCACCGGTCTAAGGAGGAAGTCTGCTCCCAAGAATCCTCACGCGTCTTCCTCAACAGCCAAGAAGTGAAAGTCTTCACGAACGTTAGTCCTCAGTTTGTCCCTTTTTGTCACTGGATGACAAAGGGGGAGAAACTTGAGAGTTAGTCTTCATGCGGGATATTTTGGGAGCTTATAAACTATATTTAAGTTACAAACTCTTGGCTCTTCTGAAGTGTTTTATGTGATGAGTTGTAACTTAAGCCCGATGGTACTCTGACGCTTTTGAATGTTTTTCTTCGCATGCATATTCCTCAAAAATTTAATGCACGCATGTTCAAATATCATTTGTCATCATGCATCCTCAATTTCTTCATACTATATGTCATATGTATGCATGATTTACAAGCCTCAGGGGGAGAACTCCATGATATAAATCATCAATATGCATTTGTTTTGAAAAGCAAAATCCTCAAGATATGCACATCTTAAGGGGGAGTCTCTCTGAATCTTGATTTCAAATTCCTCAAATAAGTATTTAGTCTTCATATGTTTATTCCCGTTGAAGACTTAACCTAATTTTCATGAAGAATTGAATCATGAAGAATTTGCGATGAAATTGATATTCCTCATGAAAATATTGAAATTGAGGAATTTGGTGTGTCCTGAAGAAAATCAACTTGAAGACTTTGAAGCATGAAGATTTATTCTTTCTGTTTTTTTCTTCACACTTGAGTAATAGGAACACTGTACTGTTAAAGGGGGTCGAGGTAACACATTGGAAGGAATTTCCTCATGATGCTCAACCCAAGCCTAATCCTACCAAAAGCCTCAAGCGAGGAATATGAGAGACATGAGGACTCTCACAGTTGAGGGTCCCGACCGATATCGATAGCCATGCCACATCATTGGTCTTATCCACACCAACGGTCATATTATTTAAGGGCATTAATGTCAAATCATGTCGGGATGCTCCCAGGCTATAAATTGCCGCCCGCACAACCATTAGTTGGTTAGTTGCTTCATTAGAAAATGACACTCATCATAAGAGCAACCCAAATTCCTCACAGTCTTCGAGAGTAATTCATCAGTGAGGAAATACCCCAAACACCAAACCACAAACCAAAAACCAAGTGATTGAGCATCACTGAAGAAGTTGTTCCTGTGTGGGACTGAAGCCTTTTACCTTTGACGAATGTGCATCCTCCAGACGGTTAGGCGTCATGGTCTAGAGCAATCCAACAGTCAATTGTGGTTCGCCAGGTTACCAAGTTTGTGAGGGTTTGGAAGTCTGCCCTGAAGACTTACCACGAGTGTTGGGCGAGGACTGTGTGTTCTTAGCCCAAGGAGAATACGGTAGGGACTGTGTGTCCCGGGATTGTGTGTCCTTTGGTTTCAATATCAAGCCGCTCCAAACCAGATGTACAACTGTCACAGCAGTTGGAACTGGGTCATCAACCACTGTCTTCACTGTGAAATGGGTTGTATTTCCTCAACTCTTTATATTCCTCAGATTGTGTGTTGATGATTTTCACTGTCACTGTTTGAAGAATTTGCTGAAGAATTTCTCTTAAATTCCTCAACCCCAAATTCTTCACGCAGGTTAATCCTCATATGTTTTGTGCGTGCCGGCATACTGTGCAAACTGTTTTCGTATTCTTCATCCTGAAAACCTGCTGTAGTGAATCTTTGCACTCCTGATCCTTTACTGTTTCCGCTGTAAGTTAGTCATCAGTGAGGAATTTCCTCAAAAGGAATTTCCTCAGTGATGAAATTCTAAAAATCTCCTATTCACCCCCCCCTCTAGTCGATATAACGCACTTCCAATTCCAACATGAAGAAAAGAGAGATATGTATGGACCAAGCTACTCAAGACCTCGTGCGCTGAAGGCCAAAGCAATTTCCTCATGTGAAGAAGAAGACTCAGACTGCAGCATTGGTGATCCTGAAGAACTTGGACAGGAGCTTGCAATGCTCATGAGGAAATTTCAGAAGTTTACAAGGCATGGTCAGTTTGGCAAATCTTCAAGAAGAGACATGAGGTAATCAGAATCTTGATCTGAGGACTACAAGAAAAGAACCTGCCACAAATGCAAGAAATCTGGTCACTATATTGATGATTGTCCTCGTTGGGTGAAGGAATCAAAGAAGAAGAAATACAAGGATGAAAGTTCTGATGACTCGAAGAAAAAGAAGAAATCTTCAAAATCCTCATCCTCAAAGTCCTCATCGCACAAGAAGACTAGTTTCAGAAAGGCTTGGGCACTCATTGGCAAGGAAATGGATTCTGAGGAAGAATCTGAGGAATGTGATGAAGAGGAAGGTTCTGAAGAAGACTCGGAGTCTGGTGTGGCAAGTCTTGCACTGGCTACCACATTCGTCAGCAAGTCAATCTTCAACCTTGAAGAAAATGACAGCGCTATCTACACTGATGACTATGCTGATGACTTCGCTCCAACCTATTGCTTCATGGCAAAAGGTTCAAAGGTAACGAATGACACTTCCTCCTCTAATTCAAGTGACTGTGAACCTGATGATTATAAAAAACCCAGTTAAAGTAAACTTGCTAACATTGCAACTAAACAACAAAGTGCCATTGAAAAGGTTCAAAAAATATTAGACAGAAGTGATG
The DNA here is from genome assembly GCF_904849725.1 of Hordeum vulgare subsp. vulgare. NCBI lineage: Eukaryota > Viridiplantae > Streptophyta > Magnoliopsida > Poales > Poaceae > Hordeum > Hordeum vulgare. The sequence continues at coordinate 191,413,522 of NC_058523.1, read as the reverse complement.
ATATGTTGAATGATGAAATGAATTGTACTCAAGTCCTCATTGAAGACATGAAAAGTATTCAGTCTAGATTTGATAGTTTTCAAGATCGTTATGGAACACTCTTAGCTCAAGGAGAATATGGTAGGGACTGCGTGTCCCACGACTATGTGTCCTTTGGTTTCAATACCAAACCGCTCCAGACCAGACGTACGACTGTCACAACAGTTGGAATTGGGTCAACAACAACTGTCTTCATCGTGATACGGGTTCTATTTCTTTAACTCTTTCATTTCCTCCGAATTGTATGTTGAAGACTTTCATTTGTACTATTTGAAAAATTTGTCTGAAGACTTCCTCTGAATTTCCTCAACCTCAAATTCTTTACTCTAGTTAATCTTCACCTGCATTCTGTGTACCTACGTACTGTACAAAGCAATTCTCATAGTCTTCACCAAGTAATCTGTTGTAGTAGTCTTTGCACTTCTGATCTTGCGTTATTTCCGCTGCACGTAATTCATCAGTGAGGAATTTCATCAAAAGGAATTTCCTCAGCGATGAAATTCTAAAAATTTCCTATTCACCCCCCCCCCCCCCCTCTAGTCGATATAACGCACTTTCAGTGATGAATAAAAATGTAGCTCCAAGTGACATACCGATGGATTTGAGACGAAAAGAGGGGATGCATTCGAGGGCATCTCCAATCTTAGACGCTTGAGTCTTCCTAGAATATTAGCTTGGGGTGCCTTGGGCATCCCCAAACTTAGGATTTTGTTGATCCTCATTCCTTTGTCCATCGGGATAATACCCAAAACTTGAAAACTTCAATCACATAAAACTCAACAAAACATCATGAGATCCATTAGTATAAGCAACATATGAAATACTTTCAGGTGTTGTTAAAAGTTGATCCTTATTTTATTTTAGAATAAGGTTCTGTATTCTAACTTTTCCATGGCCTATACCCCCCAATACAATCCATATGATCATCAAAACAAGCCAACTACGTAAGCAAAAACAGAATTTCTAATGAACCTATACTTTTGTAACTCCAAAAATTCTGAAAAAATAGGACGACCTGAGGAATTTGTATAGAAATACTGTGTAAAAATGCAGCTTAAAAAGCCATTCCAGTAAAATCAGAGAAATTCTGCACTCGACATCAAAGTTTCTGTTTTTGCACCGTATCAATTCTACTCATCATGCAAATCATCCCAAAGGCTTTACTTGGCACAAACACTAAATTAAAACATGAAACCACAATCATTACACAAGAAATAATCATGTTATCACAAACAAATAGAACGTAAAAGATAAAAATAAAGATAACTATTTGGTTGCCTCCTAACAAGCTCTATTGTTTTACGCCCCTAGCTAGGCCTATTGCATAGTTTCAAGTTTTTTCATCTTTGTTCGTAAGAGGTAGAGTCTCCTATATGACCTTGTTTTCCCTAGCACAAAGGACATCAAGCTTCTGTTCTATGGTATCAAGCCTCCTATTGTGTAGCATGACATTTCCATGGGTCTTAGAGATAGAATTGAACAACCCCCAAAATTAGACTACATACTAGTTCTAGCTTTTTTAATTAGCTCAGGTTGGCGGTGGCACACTAGTATGGCAGGTTCAATGGCTTCTATTTTAGGTTGCCCAAATATATTTTCCATCTTACTATAGGTGTCAAATACATTGTTTCCAAGGAAATCTTTCTCAAACATAGAATCAAGGACACGTCTATGGGAAAGAGATAGACCAACATAAAAAACTTCTGAGAAGCAATTAAATATGACTTTTAGGATTAGCTCTAGCTTGTATTACATGCAATCTTTCTCAAGCTTCTTTGAGTGACTCATCACCTACTTGCTTAAAATCCAAGATTGGGTAACCCTCTCCAAACTAAGGAGAAAGAGGCATATCCAGAGAGGAGGTAGCCATGGCGTTAAACAAGTAAACAAGCAAGTAAAGATAAATTTTTTTATTTTTTTATTTTTTTATGAGACAAACTAAATATACCAGCTAATAAAAAGAGAACGAGTGAATGAAAATTTGTGTCGAGTTACTTGGTAGTTGGTGATGATATTCCCCGGGAACGGCACCACAAATCCTTCCTAATACTTGTGATCTGCGTTGGGTTTTTCGTGAAGCGGAATGGGTTATTGCAACACAATGTGGGTAATGATGCGGAGCATCCTACGGACATAACCATAGAAAGTGACACGTGCCACATCTACTCCACGTACATAAAGGTGAATCATCTCCTTTACACGTGTTCACTTGACCCCTTCGAGGATGGCATATTACCAGACACTCCTCTTGTCTGCACACATAGGTATTATCGGAGCTTCATGGATGACGAGGAGGAGTGACCGCACCTATGTATGAATACACCATCCATGAGGGAAGCTTGGGAGCAGAGACTAAAGAAGACGGAGTCCAAAAGGTGGAGGAAGTGCAAGACTGCATTTGCCCGGATCATCCGGACCCCGACCCGGATCATCCGGAAGTCACCAGGATCATCCAGACCCCGGCCCGTATTGTCGGAGTATGATGCCCGACGTTTTCACTGAAGTTGGATCAGCCGGACCCCTGCCCGGATCAACCGAATGATGCCCGGATCCCCCTGTCCCTCGCCAGATCATCCGGCCCTGCCTGTGCGCATGACGAGCCTTTGGCCTTGTATCCCCACATCACTTACCCCTTCGTCCCTACCACTATATATACTCCACCCCCTCCTCCTTTCTAGGGTTAGCTATGTATTGACAATTACTTGTTGAGCTTAGCTTCATCTACTACCTCCTGCCATGGAGATGCCTTCATGTGATAAGACCACGTAGTGGATGCCAAGGCCCCTTACGAGGGAAGTTCCCCTAGTGGATTCAAGGCCGCATCTCCCCATGGGATTTGGGGTGAAATCTATCATGTATCTTACTTTCCCTTTGTTGTTCATGTAGCCTTGTGGATATTGTGTGTGGTGAGTCAAGTGGGTTTGTGCTTAGTCTTGTTCTCGAGCGTTCTCTCTTGTGATTTCTCCTCGTTCATCCTCGTGTTCTTGAGGAATCTCCCTCCAATTCGTGAAAGATCGACACCCATGGGTCTGTCCCATATCATATTGCTATCAAGAGCCACGTTTATCACGAAATTGAAGTCCTCCCCTTCGTTCTCTAGCCCTAATTTTGTGCGTTCTTGTCCCAATTCAAAAATCCCCACCAAAAATAGTCGTACCAAAATTTTGTGATTTGCTGTTCTACTAAGTTTTTGTTGATTTTGATCCATGGATTTCATGTTTGGAAAGTAGAGCCTAGCTTTTCCACCACCTAATCCACCCTAGTTTTTCTTTTCTCCATCAATTTTGACCCCCAAAATCGAAATTTCCACCCAAAATCGCAACCCCATGAGGAAATCCCAAGCAGTTTGACCTGTCCGGATCATCCGGACCCTAACCCAGATCATCCGGACATCTCCCGGATCAGCTGGACCCTCTCCTGGACGTCCTGGTAACCCGCAATCCCCGGATCATCCGGACCCTCTCATGTATGTCCGGGTATCCCCAAAATTGACTCGGTGATTTCTCGTTTCGACCATAACTAATTCATCAGGAGTCTGATTTTGACGTTCTTTATCTTGTTTTGTAGCTATTGACATCCACATCCCAAAAAACTACTTCCACCATCAATTGAGACCATCATATATTTTTAAATTTGGCGAGTTTGCCTAGGCCCTCCACCATATCGTCCTCATTTCCACCAAAGACTTCCGCAACGTAACCCATTTTGGTAACCATTGCATTTGTGGTTGCTTCAGTTATGATTTGAGTCTCATAAGGTATTTCGGCTACTTTGGGATGGTAAATTCATAATCAACCACTCGTGACTTGTATCATTCCATCATCTACATCGACCATCGACGATTGGCGTCGACGACGACCATCCATCCTTTGAGACCATCTTCAACCGGACGCAAGGCCGGTTACCCCCGATTTCGTGAAAGGTTAAGTGTGACCAAGGTATATATTCCGTCACACACTTTTCCTTCCTTGCCATTACATATTGATAGCCCCACCATATTTGTGATTACCTTCATACCTATTGAGACTAGCTATCCGAGTATTGTCGGGCTTCGCAAAAACTTGTGCACCATAGTGATACGATATCATATTGTTGCATCATTGGAAATATCATATAGTGGAATTGCTTGCTCCCGTGCATATCTTGTGATACTTATCTCGTATAGTTGTTTGAGGCTCGATAATAATAGTGAAAGGAAGAGAAGAGCAAAAAAAGACAAAAAAAACTTATAAGAAAGAAAGAAAGATCAAAAGCTTATAAGCAAAGAGTTCAGCAAGAAAATAGATACGTGTGCATGAGGATATATGAATAGCAAACGTTTTTATTGCACGAATAGGATTGGTGCCAAGTGGTGAATCATGTCCAAACGTGCAATAAGCTAGCGTGTGTCCTTGTATTTGTACAACAGAGCTTTGCTCATCCCTATAGTTGCACAAGCCCCATTATCCCACCGTGTGTGTTTCTTTACTGCCTTCCTCTATATTTCCGATCACTTGATTTGCATTATGAGTCCTTTGGATTTATTTCAACATTTACAATATCTTGTAATTCAATTTGCATGCATTTGTGCCACTTGTCCTAACCAATCCACTCGATAATATTTACTTTGTAGCTATGAGTGAACAAGACAGGTACCAATTCCACTATTCTCTCAATTCACATTGAGTGAAATGGGATACATCCTCAACTTGGGGACACAGTATATTGGTATTGTTTATCTCATTTCCCACTCACCTTTGCTCGAGTGTTGTGGTGGAGAGGCAAAGCACATCTGCTTCAGTCTACAACCACAACGACGAGTTCGATGCCATGAAGAAAACCATTGACGCCAAGATGGATGCTCAAATGGAGGATATCAAAGCCTTCATCAACAATCACACTATATATTCATCATCTCTAAGAAGACGCTCAAGTGCACATGCTTCCGAGCTACCATCTCCGGCAAGATCAAACTGACATCGACACCATCAACGACATGAAGAAATAAAGAAGCCAACATCACGGTGCGAAGGATTAACAAGCGTGAAGGTCATGAGCTCGACACCAACCACCACTTGATGACTTCACCACCTACCTTGTCATCTTCACCAAGAGAATTCAAGATATCTTCGACTTTGGATATGCGGCATCTTCACTGATAAGCACCTCAATAGAAGCTTCCCAAGCTCAGGTCCGCGACTTCCACGTCCTACTACGACTTCGACATCGACTTCAAGATTCCATTCCATGGGACTCAAGACCCCAAAGAGTACCTCGAATGGGAGCGCAAGATGTACACTTACCTCAAGCTACTTCAAGTCCCTTCCGAAGATCAAGTTAAGTGCGCCAAAGAAACTGCCACGACTACGCGTCAACATGGTGGCTTCACACACCTTCAACGAACTTCGAGATGAGTTGATCCAAGACAAAAAAGCTATGCGGCAAGAGTTTGTGCCTTCTACATACACATAACATCTTCAATGCCAATTGGAGAACACCATGCAAGGATCTAAGCCCCTCGGTGAGTGCTTCATGGAGATGAAGAAAGCCTTGCGACAAGCCAGAGTTGTCGACCCCATTTGGATGAAGCTCCACTTCACGATGGGATTGAACAACGACGTCGCCAAGACTATCTTCACCAACACCTACAAGTCTCTCGATGACCTCTACTTTGGTGCTCTCAAGGCGGAACAATAAATCAAGGCCAAGCCTACTCGACCCCGCACACAATTCGCAACGACCAAGCTAAACGACTACGAGCATGAGGATGGTACCACCAAGATGTCCAAGCCCGATGAGCTCCAAGACGACGCTCCCAAGTCCGACATCACCGCCATCCCTCTTTCTGGCATTGACTATGCCGATTCTACTATGACTCTTTTTTAAGACGGTGTGGCGACGACCACGACACGGAGCCACTCATGGAACATGCTTTTGAGGCAAGCGACAAGGTGGCGAGCAAGGATGATGTTTCCATCTTTGGAGTCGAGAGTGATGATGTGCCATGTTCGGCCTTCATCAACAACGATGGTGATGACATGGTTGAGCATGGGATTTTCCGTTCGACTCCGGAGGCGTTTGGAGATGACGTGAGAGACTTTTGCCACCATATTGAGAGTGAGAGTGACTTCACCACTAGCCCCATATATGATGAGTTGCCCCCACTTCCCATGTGAGGAGAGCCACAACCCCCACCACTTGAGTGAGATGAGTGACTCCACCATATGTGAATATGAGTGCAACTACCTAGAGTGAGTGATTGAGCCACCACCACATAGAGAGAATGAGGTAGTTGATACGGCATGTGAGGCCATTTTGATTTCTAACGACTTAACCTATACCTCTGTTGTGTCTTCTCCTTTGGTGCTAGGTCCCATATATGATGGCACGCCGATCCTCGACTACTTTGTCCCTCCTTTAGACAAGACGATGGCCATGGTGGAATATGATGCACCCCACATGGTTCCATGACAATGAAGATAACCATGATTTGGTCTTTGCCACCTCGGCTACACCACTTGAGTGGAATTAAAAAGGTAACATTGGTGAAGGGGACGCTCTTGTCCCACTAGTGGACATTGATTGCTTGCATGATGATGATTCATCTATTGCCATGCATCGTGATTATGCGTCTTTCACATGTGATGAGTTACCCATTTATGATGAGGTTGACGATTCTCATGTGGAGTCTATTAGTTGTGATGCCATGTTGCATAGGATATCTTGTGAGAACTCTATAGGCCACATCATGTCCGCTCGACTTGTCATATGCTATGCATGAGAACACCCATATTGCATCTTTGCAATCTCATCGTAGTAACTATGCATATGCCATTAAAATAATCCCAATTTGCACATATGGCATAGATGAGAAGACCATGGTTATTGGCATTTGTTTTTCTTGTGGTGATATTGCCATGATCCATTTACATCATTTGTGTAATTGTTCACATATACCATGCTTTGGATGTGCATTGTTTTGGACGTTGTCCATATTCTTCGAATTATGCTTCCGCTATTTGACATGAGGAGAACCCCATAGTTCCCTCATATATATTTGGAGATTTTGTTCCATCCCATCCATTGCATGATCCCCAAACTTGTGTGGACAATATGCTCCCCACGTATGATATGCTTGAGCATAATAACTTTTCTTTCATGATGGATGACAAGTTTCTGTACCATGCCTCAAATTTCTTTGAGCATTGATTATCTTGTGCTAACTCTTAAATGCACATATCCATCATGATGGATGATGTGTACATTTACCATGCACACACGTTGTTTCGTGTGTCGCCTTGTTGTGTAGGTACACAAGATTCATCGTCAACCTCGCAAGCGCATGAGTTGACGAAAAGTTCTCTAGAGAGCAATGAAGACGTGCACTACCATAGAGTGCTTACCCAACACCCACCCTATTTGCGCAAATACTTAGCGCATTTCTTCTAGATGGCTCTCACATGGCTATGGCTTATTGTCCATCACACTTATTATGCCCACATTTCCATGTTCACTTTGCATGATATGCTCATTTCTATGCCCTCGCAATGCATCAGTGACCCATGTCTTGCATCTCACATGACACTTGATTCTCATACTTGTATGTGTATGTGCACACTTGGTGGATATATTACTTGTTATTGCCATGTTTGCTTTGTGCCCCATGCCTATCATGATACTTTGATCATATCTTGTTTCCGTGCTCACGATATGTCATGTGCATTGCCTGTGCCCATCATTTGCTCACATGACATGATTGCCATGATTTCCTCTAGTATGTTGCATCTTAGCACTAGTAGCTTGCACGCCATGCTTACTATGCTTGATTATGTTGCATCACCGATGAGTAATACTTGCTACATTCATGTGATTGATGACAACCATTGCCATGCTTTGCACATGATTGATATTGCTTGTTGTCATATGTCTCCATGTGATGCCTCTCTCATGTTGCCATGTATTGAGTGCAATAATGTTATCCATCTTGTTCATGTGATTGCCCCCATAGCTTTCTCTCATATTGTTGGAGCTTTTGGCATCTTTCATGTGAAGCAAGATTGTCTTCCTTCATTGCACCATATGCCTAGTACCATGAATATTGCCATTGTTGCATCATATTATTCATGTTCTTATGCTCCTAACGGTTATGTTCAAGATAAGAGAACCATCAAGATGGATGTTGTGTTTGTCTACATGCACATACATTGTTTCCTTTGTTGTGTGTATGTGTAGGATGCTTCCACTACATGTCGACTTCCACTTCATGTGAATTGACGATTCGAGCTCTTGAGAGCGAGTCATGCTACTCTGACACGTTTGTACATCATACTGGCTTGCACATCAACATTGTGACGGACGCACAAGGTCACACTTTTGAGGTGACATCCTTCTTTAGCATCGATATTGTGGCTCATCCTACTTGTGTTGCTTGTAGCATGTCATATATTCGTCATCTTGAGCCACCTACTTGCACACATGTTATTGATATTGCTTTTCCTCATGATTGCCACATTGCCATGCCTCATGACATATATACCTTGTGTGTTGCATCCAACTTGTACATTACTTGATCGTATCATATGCTTGGTTGCAACAATGTCCATTCTTCACATTTGCCATGCCACATTCCTTGCTACATACTTGACTTGATTGCCTCACACATGATGACCAATTGCTCTTCCTATTGTGTTGAGTGCCGACTATCTTCACTACACCATGCGCACATTACACTTGTGTTGTCTTGCACTTGCCCGATGTCTTTAGACACTTCATTTTACTTGCTATTGTGAATGATTCGTATGCCTACCATAGACCATTCGTTGAGCACTTTTTGCATGATTGCTATGACCATGAGGTAGATGTGTAAGTGCATCTAGTGCCCCTTAGTGATTTTGGTGGTTTGAAGACTTATAGGTTAAGTATCTAATGTGTTCATGAGTGTACACAGGATCTATAAGTCACTGAGAAGTTTAAAACATTCGATGAATATCGACCCCTAAAAATGTATATCTTCGGCTGAAGAAATTGCTCTTCTGCTGAAGACTTTGATCGCGAAGAAATTGCGATGAAATTGATATTTCTCATGAAGATATTGAAGATGAGGAATTCAGTGTGTCCTGAAGAAAATCAATCTGAAGACTTTGAAGCATGAAGATTTATCCTTTCCGTTTTATTTTCTTCACACTTGAGTAATAGGAACATTGTACTGTTAAAGGGGGTCGAGGTAACACTTTGGAATGAATTTCCTCATGATGCTCAACCCAAGCCTAATCCTACCAAAAGCCTCAAGTGAGGAATATGAGAGACATGAGGACTCTCACAGTTGAGGCTCCCGACCGTTGCCGCATTTCGCGCCACATCACCGATCTTATCCACCCCAACGGTCATATTATTTAAGGGCATTAATGTCAAATCATGTTGGGATGCTCCCAGGCTATAAATAGCAGCCCTCCACAACCATTAGCCGGTTAGCTGCTCCGTTAGGAACTCACACTTGTCATAAGAGCAACCCAAATTCCTTAGAGTCTTCCAGCGTAATTCATTAGTGAGGAAATACCCAAAACACCAAACCACAAACCAAAACCAAGTGATTGAGCATCACTGAAGAAGTTGTTCCTGTGTGGGACTGAAGCCTTTTACCTTTGAGGACTATGCATCCTCCAGACGGTTAGGCGTCATGGTGTAGAGCAATCCAGCAGTCAATTGTGGATCGCCACGTGACTTACCACGAGTCTGCACTGAAGTTTGTGAGGGTTTGGAAGTCTACACTGAATACTTACCACGAGTGTTGGGCGAGGACTGTGTGTTCTTAGCCTAAGGAGAATACGGGAGGGACTGTGTGTCCCTGGACTGTGTGTTTTTTGGTTTCAATACCAAGCCGCTCCAAACCAGATGTACAACTGTCACAATAGTTGGAACTGGGTCATCAACCACTGTCTTCACTATGAAACGGGTTCTATTCCTTCAACTCTTTCAATTCCTCATATTGTATGTTGAAGATTTCCATTGTCATTGTTTGAAGAATTTGCTGAAGATTTTCTATGAAATTCCTCAACCCGAAAGTCTTCACGCGAGTTATTCTTCACCTGTTTTCTCTGCGCGTGTCACAATAGTTATTCTTCACCTTGAAAACTGTTGTAGTGAAACTTTGCACTCCTGATCCGTTGTTGTTTCCGCTGCAAGTTAGTCATCAGTGAGGAATTTCCTAAAAAGGAATTTCCTCAGTGATGAAATTCTAAAAATCTCCTATTCACCCCCATTCTAGTCGATATAACGCACTTTAAATTGGTATTAGAGCAAGGTACTCCCTTGTTTTGTGTGATTTTGGTTTAACCACCTAGAGATTTAGTTATGTCGACTGCAGGCATGATCAAGGTTACTGCAGGATGTCCTACTTTCGAAGGAAAGGACTTTCCCTTCTGGAAGACCAAGATGCACATGCATCTACAAGCTATTGACAATGATCTCTCGTATATTGTGGAACATGGTGTCCCTATCATCACTGCTACTGTCTCTGCCGCTGATGTGAAGAAATGCAAGCAACTTGATTCTCAAGCGAAGAATATCATCTGTGGCCATGTGAGCAAAGGTCAGTATGGCAGAGTGAGTGCTTTGGGCTCAGCAAAACTTATCTGGGTAAGGCTGTCCAAAGTTAATGAAGGAGTATCAACCCAGCGTGATACTCGTGTTGATGTTCTTCGCAATCTCTTCAATCGCTTCAAGAGGCTTGACAATGAAAGTTGTCAAGATACCTTTGATCGCCTCACTGACGTATCAAATAAACTGCAAGCACTAGGAGCTCGAGACATTACTCGTCATGAAGTTGTGAAGAAACTGCTAAGATCTTTGGATTCTTCATTTGATACTTTAGTTCTGATGATTCAAGAACGACCAGACTACAAGATGCTTGATCCTGCTGATATACTCCAAAGACTCAATACTCATGAATTCCAACAAGAAGAAAAGAGAGATCTATATGGACCAAGCTATTCAGAACCTCGTGCACTGAAAGCCAAAGCAATTTCCTCATCTCAAGAAGAAGACTCGGATAGTAGCATTGGTGATCCTGAAGAATTTGGACAGGAGCTTGCAATGCTCATGAGGAAATTCCAGAAGTTTACGAGACGTGGCTAGTTTGGTAAATCTTCAAGAAGAGATATGAGGAAATCAGAATCTTCATCTGAGGACTACAAGAAACGAACCTACCACAAATGCAAGAAATCAGGTCACTACATTGTTGATTGTCCTCGTTGGGGAAAGGAATCAAAGAAGAAGAAATACAAGGATGAAAGTCCTGATGACTCGAAGAAAAAGAAGAAATCTTCAAAATCCTCATCCTCAAAGTCCTCATCGCACAAGAAGACTAGTTTCAGAAAGGCTCGGGCACTTATTGGCAAGGAAATGGATTCTGAGGCAGAATCCGAGGAATGTGATGAAGAGGAGGGTTCTGATGAAGACTCGGAATCTGGACAGGCTAGCATTGCACTTGCAACCACATTCGTCAGCAAGTCAATCTTCAACGTTGAAGAAAATGATAACACCATCCACACTGATGACTATGCTGATGACTTCGCTCCAACCTATTGCTTCATGGAAAAAGGTTCAAAGGTACCGAATGATGATTCCTCCTCTGATTCAAGTGACTGTGAACCTGATGATTATAAAAAACCCAGTTACAGTAAACTTGCTATCATTGCTACTAAACAACAAACTGCCCTAGAAAAGCTTCAGAAACTGCTAGACAAAAGTGATGATTTGTTGAATGATGAAATGAATCTTACCCAAATCCTCACTGAAGAAATGAAAAGTTTTCAGTCCAGATTTGATAATCTTCAAGATCGTCATGTTACACTCCTCGTTGATCATGAGAAACATTCCTATGAATTTATTCAAAGGAAACTTGATCTTGAGAAGCTGAGGATTTCTCATGATGATCTTCGTATGGAAAATGATTCATTACTAGCTCAACAGATCAGTGCTGCTCGGGCTGAATTCATTCCTCCATTTCTTAAATGCATCGAACGTGAAACTGCTAATTCTTCACCAGAATCATCAAATGCTTCTATTGCTACAAATTCTTCAACTGCTCCTGTAGTGTCAAATTCCTCACTTGAGGAAACCACAAATGTCACTGATGAAAATGCAGGGCTGAAGGAATTGTATGTGACAGGCATATACAAAAGTCTCAAAGGACACCAAACCCTTTGTGATGTGCTCAAAAGGCAGATCTTGAACAGGAACCCGAGGAAAGAAGGAATTGCCTTTGAGAGGAAATTGAATGCTAATGGATCATACTGGAAACCTGAGCACTATCCCAAAACCTCATGGGTTGCTACTAAAGGGTCTCCTTTTGATCCATCCAATCTAACAGGCTTTGCATGTGAATTATCCTATTCCTCAGATGAGTCATTTGACTCCAACTATAAATTGTTCAAAAATCAATCTGGTGAAGTATTTGCTCGATATGTTGGAACTAACTGCAGGAATGGGCCTCCCCTGAGGAAAATCTGGGTTCCCAAAAGTTGCCTTCAAAATCTTCAGGTGAACGTCCTCCTGACACCACCTATGAAGAATTGAACCCCAGATCAAATTCCTTAGGAGGACCAAAGTCTTCAAGAGGATCAAAATCCTCAACTACTCAAATCTATGCTCGTACCTGTGCTAATGCTTCTAACATGCAGGGAAATTACAAGGAACATGAATATGAGCATTATTCTTCAAATCATTATGTTCATAAATCCTCAAAGAAATTCTCTGCATATTCATTTGAATACTTTAAACCCCCTATTGTTAAGAGAAGTGCATTAGCTTCAATGCCCCCTTTCTCATATGGTGCTCATAGGATGATGAGTGCTTTACCACCCCTTTAGATGTGGGTGGTGAAGAAAGTGAACTAATCACTTCTGCAGGTCAGGTCTCCAAATGAAAATCATCATGTGAAGAATTTGCTGGAGACCTGAGGAAAATGCTTGATAGCAAGCAAGCTAATATTGATGAAAGAAAAATATTTCACACGTCCTTATAATTACTGTTTATGATGAAATTCCTATCTCATGAAATTGATATCATATTCTTCAAGTCTGAAGCATGTGAGATGGTAAGCTGTACTAATTCATCTGCAGGATGACAAACCCAAGAGTACTGAGTGGGTTCCTGATAGTGGATGCACACATCACATGACTGGTGATAAAAGCTTGTTGATGAATATGCCACTAACTCCATCACCCGTGAAGCAAATCACTTATGCTGACAAAGGTAAAAGCAATGTATTGGGACTTGGAAAAGTGGCTATTTCCAAGGACGGGCACATGGACAAAGTGATGCTTGTTGAATCCCTTGGGTTTAACCTCATGTCAGTCTCAATCCTTTGTGATATTGATATGGCTGTTATCTTTGGAAGATATAGATGTGTTGTCATCATGGAATCTGACAGATCCAAAGTCTTCGAAGGTGTTAGAAGAGGGGATTTGTACATTGTTGATTTCTCTACAAGTCCTCAACCAGCAACTTGCTTACTAGCAAAAATCTCAGATGGGTAGCTGTGGCATCGAAGATTTGGTCATGCACGCATGAGGAATTTGCACACGCTCGCGAAGAAGAAGCATGCCATCAGCATCGAATCAGTCAAATTCCTCAAGGACCACCTCTGCGGTGCTTGTGAGTGTGGGAAAATGACAAGATCCAAGCACCCCTCGAAGACCATCATGACCACTACTCGTCCATTTGAATTGCTTCACATGGATCTATTTGGACCTACTCCTTATACTCCTCAACAGAATGGTGTCGTCGAAAGAAAGAACGGGACTCTGGTTGAGATGGCAAGAACCATGCTTGAAGAATATCAGACTCCACGTCGTTTCTGGCCTGAAGTAATCAATATTGCATGCCATATCATCAACAGTGTATATCTTCACAAATTCCTCAAGAAAACCTCATATGAACTCCTCACTGACAAGAAACCCAATGTAAGTTATTTCAAAGTTTTCGGTGCAAAATGCTGGATTAGAGATCCTCACCATAGCTCAAAGTTTGCACCTAAGGCACATGAGGGTTTTATGCTTGGTTATGGAAAGGACTCGCACACCTACAGAGTCTTCAACACCTATCACCACAAGGTTGTTGAAACTGTAGATGTGCGGTTCGATGAAACTAATGGCTCGCAAAGAGAGCAATTGCCTCCTGATCCAGATAAGTTCTCTCCTAAGGAAGCAATAAAGCTCAAAGCAACTGAAGACATTGTTCCCACTGAGGAAATTGATGAAGAAATCATTCCCAGCACTGATGAAAATCAAGAAGATGCTCCTGAGGAAATTTCTCCAGAACCAATTCCTCAGCCCAGACGAAATCCTCAACCAGCTCATCCGAGCATTGCAAATGAAGTAGAACTTGACAAAATCCTCGATGACATCAACGCGCAAGGTCCTCTCACTCGCTCAAAAACTTCACACTTAGTTAAATTTTGTGGGCATTTTTCCTTTGTGTATATCACATAGCCTTCAAAAGTTGCTGAGTCTTTCATGGAACCGGAGTGGATCCAAGCCATGCAAGACGAACTTCTTCAATTCAAGCTGAATGACGTATGGGAGCTCGTCAAACGACCAGATCCTCGCAAGCACAATATCATCGGCACCAAGTGGATTTTTCGAAACAAGCAAGATGAGGATGGTCAAGTGGTGAGGAATAAGGCACGACTTGTAGCCCAAGGCTACACACAGGTTGAAGGAATTAATTTTGATGAAACTTTTGCACCTGTTGCTAGACTTGAAGCTATTCGAATACTACTTGCTTATGCTAATCATCATAACATTATATTATATCAAATGGATGTGAAAAGTGCATTCCTCAATGGTAAGCTTGAGGAAGAAGTATATGTTGCTCAGCCCCCAGGTTTTGAGGATCCAAAGAATCCACACAAAGTCTTTAGACTCAAAAAGGCGCTCTATGGTCTCAAGCAAGCCCCTCGGGCGTGGTACGATACATTGAAGAAATTCCTCATGAAGAAAGGCTTCAAACCTGGTTCACTCGATCCAACTCTTTTCACTAAATCCTATGATAATGAACTATTTGTGTGCCAAATATATGTCGATGACGTCATATTCGGTTGTACTGACAAACGGTACAATGATGAATTTGCTTACATGATGAGTGAAGAATATCAGATGTCTATGATGGGGGAGCTGAAATTCTTCTTAGGTCTTCAAATTCGTCAACAACGCAATGGGATCTTCATATCACAGGAGAAATACCTCAAGGATGTTCTGAGGAAATTTGACATGCATGAATGCAAAGGTGCCAAGACTCCAATGCCTACCAAAGGCCACCTCTGCACTGACAAAAATGGTAAAGAATTCGATCAGCAGGTATATTGTTATATGATTGGCTCTTTACTGTACTTGTGTGCATCTAGGTCAGATATAATGCTTAGTGTTTGCATGTGTGCACGTTTTCAAGCAAAATCGAAGGAATCACACCATAAGGCTGTGAAGCATATTCTTCGATACTTAGCTCACACACCAACACTAGGATTATGGTACCCCAAGGGCTCAAATATTCATCTTGTGGGATATTCTGATTCTGACTATGCTGGTGACCGTGTGGATCGCAAGTCAACCTCTGGCACATGTCATTTCCTCGGAAGATCACTAGTCTGCTGGTCCTCAAAGAAGCAGAACTGCGTTTCACTCTCCACTACCGAAGCTGAGTACATTGATGTTGGTTCATGCTGTGCTCAATTGCTATGGATGAAGCAAACCCTCAAGGACTACGGCATCAACATGAAAAACGTGCCTCTCTACTACGACAATGAGAGTGCAATCAAGATTGCATACAACCCAGTACAGCACTCGAAGACTAAGCACATCCAGATTCGTCATCATTTTCTTCGAGACCATGTCCTCAAGGGCAATATCCTCATCGCCCATGTGAAGACTGACGATCAACTAGCAGATATCTTCACTAAGCCCTTGGATGAGAAAAGATTATGCAAGTTGCGATGTGAGCTAAATATCTTAGAATCTTCAAATGTTTTGTAAAAACATGCACACATCCTAACACTTATGCAAAATTGATGACTTAGATGTGCAACACACGAAGAATCAATTTTCTTCAACCAATGAAGAATATCACACTTAGTATGAAGAAATTAACGAAGAAATTGATTCTCACGGCCCTACGACAATTGTACGCGGCGTCTAAAATCAACATTCTTATACGGTGGGTCACGCCACCACCCAACTTGAAATTCCTCAAGTTGAATTTCTTCAAAGTTGTTCTTCAAAATTGTTTTTCTTCGAAGATGAAATTCATCAACATGATGCCTTGTCACAAAATCCTCAAGTTTATCAAAATCTTCAAAAACACTTGATGATTTTCATTTGCCTAGATATATATATAGACTGTGGTTTCAAACTCTCAACAGCATTCACTTATAGCTATTTCTTCAACTTGATATTTCATCTAAGTGAATAAGATCGGACCCTAATTCCCCTCTATGCTATACTCACCCAGTCTATTCAATTCTTCATATGCGTTCTACTTGAAACTTTGTTCAAAATCCTCACTGCGTCCTTGTCAGCTGATGATTTTGTAACAAAATCCTCAAATTTTCAAAAATGATTTTTATATTGTTACATAGCAACTGAACCCCACTTCCCACAATCAGATAAGCAAGATATCCACCGCTTTAAACGGTTGCTACACGTGTCGTGCGGAGATGAAAGGGCAGGGGTAGTTCGGTCCGAAAGAATCGGCCGGACAGTTTTCGCCTAAGCTATAAATATGTCCTTACCCCCACCGGTCAAAACTCTTCATTCTCTCTCGACCTCCTCTCCGCTATAGCAAAGCCCTAGAGCCACCACTGGAAGTTTCATCGCCAGCGAGGAAAAGCTTTACTACCTCGACCTCTCCGTCGCCGAAATCACGCCAAAACCGGAACCTCTTCGTCCGCCGCCGTCGTAGCTGTCCTCTGTTGCCAAGTTAGGGCGCAGTGGACTCGCAGCGAAGAGCATCCACTACTGCTTCTTCCTCTGTTCTTATTGCGCGCTATATAGGGTAAATAAAACCCTATTTTTACAGTCTCTTTCAATCGACTATTTTACCTTAGATTCGTGAAATCTGTTTTTCCTCAAGTGTCTATCAGTCTCTATTCCTCAAACACTGCTTATTCCTCAACTGTTGATGAATTTCACTAAGCATCTAACACTACTGGAATCCAGAAATTTGCCGTCAGCCAGTTCTTTACCGTCTGCTGGCTGACGGCAAAGAACCTCTTTGCCATCAATTGACACAATACAGACGGCAAAGAACTGACACATGGCAAAAATACTATTTGCCAGGTGTGGGTCCTTTGCCGTCTGCCAGCAGACGGCAAAGAGCCCCAGGGCAGACGGCAAAGGGGACGCGTGGGTCCCATGCCTGCCGTGTCCGAAATCAGGGGGCCTTTGCCGTCCGCGGGCCTTTGCCGTCTGCCATACGGCCCTTTGCCGTCGGGGGGCGGACGGCAAAGGGGCAGCCCTATAACGGCTGTTACCCCCCCCCCCCCCTCGCTCACTGTCTCTCTCTCTCTCTCTCTCACCCCGACCACTCTCTCTCTCCACGGCGGCGACCCCCTCCCCGCGGCGAGCCCACCCCCCCCCCCCCCCCCCGGCGAGCCCACCCCCCCCCCCCCCCCCCGGCGACCCCCTCCCCGTGGGATCCCCTCCCCGAGAGGGCACCTCCCCTGCGGCGCGCCCCCTGCCGCCGCCGCCCCCTGCCGCTGCCGCCTGCCGCCGCCGCCCCCTGCCGCCGCCCCCTGCCGCGCGCCCGCGCCACCTGCCGTCGCCGTCCCCTGCCGTCGCCGCCCCCTGCCGCCGCCGCCCCCTGCTGCGCGCCACCTGCCGTCGCCGCCCCCTGCCGACGACGCCCCCTGCGGCGAGCCCCCAGCCGCGCGCCCCCTGCCGCCGCCGCCCCCTGCCGCCACCCCCTGCCGGTGAGTTTTTCCTGTTTTTCTTTTTTAAAAAGTTAATTACTTTAGTTAGTTTATTAGGTTAGTTTTTTATTATATATAGGGTAATTTAGTTAGTTTATTTGGTTAGACTATTAGGCTAATTAGGTTAGTTAGTTAGGTTAGAAGAAAAAAAGCAGAAGGAAAAAAAGCAGGAGAAGAAGAAGAAGAAGAAGAAGAAGAGGAGGAGGAGGAGGAGAAAAAAGAAGAAGAAGAAGAAGAAGAAGAAGAAGAAGAAGAAGAAGAAGAAGAAGAAGAAGAAGAAGAAGAAGAGGAGAGGAGGAGGAGGAGAAAGAGGAGGAGAAAGAAGAAGAAGAAGAAGAAGAAGAAGAAGAAGAAGAAGAAGAAGAAGAAGAAGAAGAAGAAGAAGAAGAAAAAGAATAGAAGGAGAAAAAGAGGAGGGGAGTAGGAGGAGAAAAAAGAAGAAGAAGAAGAAGAAGAAGAAGAAGAAGAAGAAGAAGAAGAAGAAGAAAAAGAGGAGAGAGGAGAAGAAGAAAGAAGAGGAAAAGGGAACCCCGGCACCCCGAAACTGACCCTCGACCCCCGACCCCTGACGCCCGACGCCACTGACCCCCGACCATCGACCTCCGACGCCACTGACCCCCGACCCCCGACGCCACTGACCCCCGACGCCACTAACCCTCGACCCCCGACGCCACTGCCCCCGACCCAGACCCTCGGCCCATGACTCCCGACCCCCGACGCTCGACGCCACCAACCCCCGACCCCCGACGCCACTGACACCCGACGTCACTGACCCTGGACCCCCGACGCCACTGACCCTGGACCCCCGACGCCACTGACCCCCCACAACCGACGCCACTAACCCCCCGACCCCCGATGCCACCGACCCTCGACGGCACTGACTCCCGACGCCACTAAGCCCCGACCCCCGACACCTCTTCTGCCTTCTTTTGAACGAGAAGGTGCTTTTCGGCCTTCCAGAGGCCCACGGGGTCATAGTTTTGTAAATTATGAGTTAGGTCACATATTTTCCGATCATGTTAATTATAAAAACATCGTATTTGTGTTGATCGGGTGAATTTCAATGTGCAGTTGTTCGACGACCTCCACGTGCGTTGGACGAGCTCCGCCCTTGCGTTTGTTGGTGAGCACAAATGACTTCTCCTCCTACCCCCTTAATTTGCTCTGTCCCGGTCTTCGTGCCGATGAAACTTGCTAGCTATAGGTTTCTTCAATCATGAGTATGCGTGACCAGTATGCGTCTCCCGTTCGAAAGGGCGACATCTATAAATATGCATTTCTTTGCATATTTATAACCGCCATCCTTTCGAATTGTCCAACATTATCCATGGACAGCCCGAGTATGTGTAGATTGGGTTTGTTTTCCCGTATGCTGTGCTCCGGATCCGATGCGGAATTTCGTCAGTGCCTCCCCTGTTGTTCTCCGGGTACACATCCTCTCTGCTTATTGCCGAGACGTGTATCAGGAGAACAGCGGGGAGGTGCTGCCGAAATTCTGCGTCGCATCTGGAGCAGAGCATGGGAAAACGAACCCAGTCTACACATACCCGGGTGGGATTAGGACCTATCTTTACCTATTAGCGTGTAGGTTGCATGGACGTAATAAAACTGACAAACTTGATTAGCGTATGAATATAGATGATGAATTATGTATTTATTTCTTGTGCCCCCATAGGTAGCTAGGCAACATGAGTGATCGTGCTTGGATGTACACTGGTCACCCTAGTCAGAAAGACATGACCCATGAATGGTTAACAAAAACCAGGGGGTTTGTGAGAGCCGCATTTGCAAATGGCCAGCAAAAAACATGGTGCCCCTGTCCCAACTGCGACAACTGGAAAAAGCAAACATAGTTTGAAATGGGTAAACACTTGCAGAAGTGGGGTTTTACGCCTAATTATACGGTGTGGACTTTTCATGGTGAGTCTGACCAACGTGCGAGAGCTGAGGTGATTCGTCGTCGCACCGACGAGCATGGTACCGGGATTGAAGACATGGTGCAAGACTTTGATGATGCTCGGGATTCGGACGATGAGATGGAGGAATTTGCAAAGGCCTTCTATGAAATGCTGGAGTCTTCAAAACGTCCTCTCCACGAGCAGACTGAGCTTTGTCAGTTGGATGCCATCGCGCAAGTAATGGCTCTGAAGGCTCAATTCAACCTAGGCAGAGAATGCTACGACGCGATGATGACGATATTTGGACGCTTTCTACCCAAAGGCCATGTACTGCCTGCAAACCTGTACCAGTCAGAGAAAATCCTCCGTGTACTTAAGATGCCCTATGAGAAGATACATGCCTGTGAGAATGGATGTGCCTTATTTAGGCTTGAGTATGCGGCCTTGAACTATTGCCCCATTTGCAATTCTTCCAGGTATATTGTGGTAGACAACGGCATGGGTGAGAAGAATCAGACCAAAATCCCCATTAGTGTTCTTCGATATCTGCCAATCGTACCAAGACTTCAACGTCTTTTCATGGTCGAAGAGACGGCCAGACAGATGACATGGCACAAATTGGGCAAAAGAACCGAACTAGATGCGGATGGGAACAAGATGCTGGTACACACTTCAGACGGTTTTGCGTGGAGGCACTTCGATGCATTACATAAGGATAAATCGGAAGATCCAAGGCAACCTAGAGTTGCATCAGCACGGATGGGTTCAATGTGTATGGTATGACGGCAGCACAATACAGTTGTTGGCCTGTATTTGTCATTCCACTAAATTTGCCACCCGGAGAGATTATGAAAAGAAAGAACATTTTCCTGACGTTGATAATTCCAGGGCCCAACTATCCGGGGAAGAATATGAATGTGTACATGCAGCCGCTTAAGGATGAGTTGCAAGAAGCCTGGGATAATGGGATCAAGACCTACAACGCGGCTACCAAAACAAATTTCAAAATGCATGTGTGGTACATGTACTCGACGCATGATTATCCGGCGTTTGCGCTATTCGCTGGCTGGTGTGTGCATGGAAGGTTCCCGTGCACCACATGCAAGGCAGCTCTTCAGTTCCGTTGGCTGCAGGCTGGTCGCAAGTATTCTTTCTTCGACATGCATAGACAATTCCTGGATCCTGACCATAAGTTCAGAAAAGACAAGAAGAATTTCATCAAAGGTAGAGTTGTCAAAAACACTGCACCAGCTGCGTTGACAGGCCAACAGACCCTTGATCAGTTAAACGCTCTCGAGCCCGATCCTTTGCGTCCAGGATACTTCAAAGGGTATAATACGGAACACGCCTGGACTCACAAGTCATGCTTATGGGATCTCCCTTACTTCAAAGACCTCCTTTGCCCACACAACATTGACGTGATGCACACTGAAAAGAATATTGCGGAGGCCATTTTTGGTACATTGTTCAGCATAGAGGGGAAGTCAAAAGATAATCCTAAGGCTAGAATCGACCTGGAGGCTCTATGTGATAGACCGTTGCAAAACTTGCGACAACGGAAAGGAAAGAAAAGCATAGCGAAGCCAAAGGCATGTTTCAATCTTGAAAGGCCAGCTATGAGGGAAATGCTATTGTGGGTGAAAATGCGGTTGATGTTCCCCGATGGGTATGCTGCGAATCTAAAGAGGGGAGCGAGTCTTGAGAAATTGAAAATATTTGGGCTCAAGAGTCATGATTGGCACATATGGATTGAGCGGGTAATGCCGGTGATGTTGCGTGGCTTTATCCCTGAGGATGAATGGCTAGTACTCGCAGAGCTGAGTTATTTCTTCCGTTCTCTTTGTGCGAAAAAACTATCGCCTGGCGTGCTAGATGAAATGGAAGAGTTGGCGCCGGAGTTGGTCTGCAAATTAGAAAAGATCTTTCCACCGGGCTTCTTTAATCCAATGCAACATTTGATTTTGCATCTCCCGACCGAGGCAAGAATGGGGGGCCCGTTCAAAATCGATGGTGCTACTCAACTGAGAGGATGCAGAAGACGCTTCGAGCTAAGTGTAAAAATAAACGTAGAATTGAAGCATCGATGGCCGAGGCATTCATTACTGAGGAGGCGGCAAACTTCGTGACAGCACACTACGAAGCCAAAAATTATCATTTGCATAACCCGAAGCCTCGGTACAATGATGGCGATCGAGAAAAAGTTCGATCCAACCTCAGCCTATTCAAAGGTAAGCTCGCACCATCCGGTGCTTCGAAAGGGAAATCGTTGGATGTCGAAGAATGGCGGACCATTTCATTGTATATCTTCACCAACCTAACAGAAGTGCGGCCGTACATCGAGTAAGTTCTCGGTAATTTATTGTTCCGCAACTTCTAATTGCTTTGAACCACTCTTATTCCCGGATATTTGATATAGTCGATACGTCGCCGAATTCTCGGATGGAGCGGTCATCGAAAAGGATTCCGTCGAAGAGAATGAGCTTCTCGCAAAGCATGGAGGCGACTATCCTGGTTTCATCTCTTGGTTCAAACAAAGGGTAATTAATTACCATTAAGGACCCATTTGACTTATTGGTCTAATTTGCGGCTAATGCATCCATTCTTTCGTATTAAACTTGTAGGCTGATGCAGAGTCTATGGACGCCGAGTTGAGACAAGTCGCTAATGGTTTTGACTATAAGGTCCGTTCATTTGACAAATACAACATCAACGGGTATCACTTTCGTACCTTTGGCAAAGAAGAAGGAGCTCCTCCTACTCCTTCTTCTTCCTCCTTCTTCCTCCTTCTCCTTCTCCTTCTTCTTCTCCTTCTCCTTCTTCTTTTCTTCTTCTTCTCCTCTTCCTTCTTCTTCTCCTCCTCCTCCTCCTCCTCCTTATTTTACTTCTTCTTCTCTATCTCTTCTTCTACGTAGCTTAGACTCATCCAAGAAAGGCTAAATTAGCCAATTGTCCTACGAAATGAGATAATTAGCTTAGTTAGCTCCAAAATGTCCTATTTAATAAAAAAGACCTATACTTAGCTAATTATCCTCGAAATGACATAATTAGGTCCAAAAAGGCATTCTTAGCCAATTTAGCCCGAAGAAGGGGACCAGAAGAGAAAAAGAGGAAAAATGAAAGGAAGGAAGAGGAAAAATGAGGAGAAGAAGGAGGAGAGGGAGGAGGAGAAGAAGAAGGAGAAGAAGGAGGAGATCGAAGGAGAAGGAGCTCCTCCTTCCCCTTCTTCTTCCTCCTTCTTCCTCCTTCTCCTTCTTCTTCTCCTTCTCCTTCTTCTTTTCTTCTTCTTCTCCTCTTCTTCTTCTTCTCCTCCTCCTCCTCCTCCTCCTCCTTATTTTACTTCTTCTTCTCTATCTCTTCTTCTACGTAGCTTAGACTCATCCAAGAAAGGCTAAATTAGCCAATTGTCCTACGAAATGACATAATTAGCTTAGTTAGCTCCAAAATGGCCTATTTAATAAAAAATGACCTATACTTAGCTAATTATCCTCGAAATGACATAATTAGCTCCAAAAAGGCATTCTTAGCCAATTTAGCCCGAAGAAGGGGACTAGAAGAGAAAAAGAGGAAAATGAAAGGAAGGAAGAGGAAAAAGGAGAAGAAGAAGGAGGAGAGGGAGGAGGAGAAGAAGAAGGAGAAGAAGGAGGAGAAGGAGAAGGAGCTCCTCCTTCCCCTTCTTCTTCCTCCTTCTTCCTCCTTCTCCTTCTCCTTCTTCTTCTCCTTCTCCTTCTTCTTTTCTTCTTCTTCTCCTCTTCCTTCTTCTTCTCCTCCTCCTCCTCCTCCTTATTTTACTTCTTCTTCTCTATCTCTTCTTCTACGTAGCTTAGACTCATCCAAGAAAGGCTAAATTGGCTAATTATCCTACGAAATGACATAATTAGCTTAGTTAGCTCCAAAATGTCCTATTTAATAAAAAATGACCTATACTTAGCTAATTATCCTCAAAATGACATAATTAGCTCCAAAAAGGCATTCTTAGCCAATTTAGCCCGAAGAAGGGGACAAGAAGAGAAAAAGAGGAAAATGAAAGGAAGGAAGAGGAAAAAGGAGAAGAAGAAGGAGGAGAGGGAGGAGGAGAAGAAGAAGGAGAAGAAGGAGGAGAAGGAGAAGGAGCTCCTCCTTCCCCTTCTTCTTCCTCCTTCTTCCTCCTTCTCCTTCTCCTTCTTCTTCTCCTTCTCCTTCTTCGTTTCTTCTTCTTCTCCTCTTCCTTCTTCTTCTCCTCCTCCTCCTCCTCGTCCTCCTTATTTTACTTCTTCTTCTCTATCTCTTCTTCTACGTAGCTTAGACTTATCCAAGAAAGGCTAAATTGGCTAATTATCCTACGAAATGACATAATTAGCTTAGTTAGCTCCAAAATGTACTATTTAATAAAAAATGACCTATACTTAGCTAATTATCCTCGAAATGACATAATTAGCTCCAAAAAGGCATTCTTAGCCAATTTAGCCCGAAGAAGGGGACCAGAAGAGAAAAGGAGGAAAATGAAAGGAAGGAAGAGGAAAAAGGAGAAGAAGAAGGAGGAGAGGGAGGAGGAGAAGAAGAAGGAGAAGAAGGAGGAGAAGGAGAAGGAGCTCCTCCTTCCCCTTCTTCTTCCTCCTTCTTCCTCCTTCTCCTTCTCCTTCTTCTTCTCCTTCTCCTTCTTCTTTTCTTCTTCTTCTCCTCTTCCTTCTTCTTCTTCTCCTCCTCCTCCTCCTCCTCCTTATTTTACTTCTTCTTCTCTATCTCTTCTTCTACGTAGCTTAGACTTATCCAAGAAAGGCTAAATTGGCTAATTATCCTACGAAATGACATAATTAGCTTAGTTAGCTCCAAAATGGCCTATTTAATAAAAAATGACCTATACTTAGCTAATTATCCTCGAAATGACATAATTAGCTCCAAAAAGGCATTCTTAGCCAATTTAGCCCGAAGAAGGGGACCAGAAGAGAAAAAGAGGAAAATGAAAGGAAGGAAGAGGAAAAAGGAGAAGAAGAAGGAGGAGAGGGAGGAGGAGAAGAAGAAGGAGAAGAAGGAGGAGAAGGAGAAGGAGCTCCTCCTTCCCCTTCTTCTTCCTCCTTCTTCCTCCTTCTCCTTCTCCTTCTTCTTCTCATTCTCCTTCTTCTTTTCTTCTTCTTCTCCTCTTCCTTCTTCTTCTCCTCCTCCTCCTCCTCCTCCTCCTTATTTTAGTTCTTCTTCTCTATCTCTTCTTCTACGTAGCTTAGACTCATCCAAGAAAGGCTAAATTGGCTAATTATCCTACGAAATGACATAATTAGCTTAGTTAGCTCCAAAATGTCCTATTTAATAAAAAATGACCTATACTTAGCTAATTATCCTCGAAATGACATAATTAGCTCCAAAAAGGCATTCTTAGCCAATTTAGCCCGAAGAAGGGGACAAGAAGAGAAAAGGAGGAAAATGAAAGGAAGGAAGAGGAAAAAGGAGAAGAAGAAGGAGGAGAGGGAGGAGGAGAAGAAGAAGGGGACAAAAGGATAAGAAGAAGAAGGAGAAGAAGGAGAAGAAGAAGGAGAAGAAGGAGAA
Source organism: Hordeum vulgare subsp. vulgare (assembly GCF_904849725.1). Taxonomy (NCBI): domain Eukaryota; kingdom Viridiplantae; phylum Streptophyta; class Magnoliopsida; order Poales; family Poaceae; genus Hordeum; species Hordeum vulgare. The sequence goes on along the minus strand of NC_058523.1, from coordinate 191,388,124 downwards.
GAAGAAGGAGAAGGAGCGGGACTCCTTCTCCTTCTTCTTCTCCTTCTTCTCCTTCTTCTTCTCCTTCTTCTCCTTCTTCTTCTTCTCCTCTTCCTTCTCCTTCTCCTCCTCCTCCTCCTCCTTTTTCTTCTTCTTCTCCTCTTCCTTCTCCTTCTCCTCCTCCTCCTCCTTCTTTTACTTCTTCTTCTCTTTCTCTTCTCCTATAGTTAGCTAGGGTTCCACCTAAATGACATAATTAGCTTAGTTAGCTCCTAAATGGTCTATACTTAGCTAATTTCTCTCCGAAATAACCTATATATACACTACTTCATCTAGTATTATTTTTCTAACTTTCTTATTTGTCATTTTGCAGATTACCTTCACTTCACGGGAAGCTTGGTTGATGGAATGCTTGAAGATTATTTCTTGTACCATGGGTTGTAGTGAAACTATTGTAGTATATGAATATATGAAACTTTGTATGCACGTGGATGAAACTGGTGTAATATATGGTTTGGTACGGATGTAACTTCCATAATATGTATGCACTATGGATGAGAGTTATTTTAATATGGTTATGAGTACGGAAAGAAATTTATTTATGTCAAATATATATATATATCCTGATTATTGTTAAAAATGCTGGATATAACAAAAAATAAATAAAAAAGGGGCTGGTTCCCCTCTTTGCCGTCTGCCAACACATGGCAAAGGGGTGGAGGCAGACGGCAAAGGGGGAATCTGCCCCCTCTCTCTCCCCTCTTTGCCGTCTGCCCCCACATGGCAAAGGGGGGGAGGCAGACGGCAAAGAGGGAATCTGCCCCCTCTCTCTCCCCTCTTTGCCGTCTGCCCCCACATGGCAAAGGGGGGGAGGCAGACGGCAAAGAGGGAATCTGCCCCCTCTCTCTCCCCTCTTTGCCGTCTGCCCCCACATGGCAAAGGGGGGAGGCAGACGGCAAAGAGGGAATCTGCCCCCTCTCTCTCCCCTCTTTGCCATCTGCCCCCACATGGCAAAGGGGGGGAGGCAGACGGCAAAGAGAGGAGGCCTGCCGTTAACACTTAACGGGGACGTTGCAATATATGCCGTCCCACTTATTTTGCCGTCTGCCCCCTCATGGCAAAGATTCTTTGCCGTCCGCTTTGTGAAAGCAGACGGCAAAGAGCCTCTTCACCGGATTTTTTTTTACCGTCTACTTTGCCATGAGGGGGTAGACGGCAAAGCCTTTGCCGTCCGTGGTTGCCCCCTTTGCCGTCCGCCTTGGCAGACGGCAAATTTCTGAATTTCAGTAGTGTAAATGTCTTCACGAGATTCCTCAATTGTGCAAATTTTCGAATCTGTACAACTCTGGAAGCCAAGATCAGAGTGCTTAGACAAATTCCTCAACCCACTGGTCAAATTCCTCAACTTTAAATTTTTCAATTTCTTCAAATCTGAGAACGCATATGACCTCTCCAAATTCCTCGCAACTATACTTTGTTCACAGGTACAAAAATGTCAGCTGATGAATCTCTAGGTTCTCATCAACTTAACTCATTTGCAGCGTTTCTTGAAGAAAATCTGCAAGTGTCATCAAAATCCTCAAGAGTTCAATTTCCTCAGCAAAAGCCTCAGCTGAAGAAAATGGAAGATGAAAGGAAGCAAAAGGGTGGCAAGAAGCTCGAACAAAACACTTCCATCGATATCCCTAATGATAAATACTTGGAATACTGCACACCAGATGAGCAAGAAACAATGCCCAAAAGGAAATAAGTCTTCAAAAGATAGAACGCCGGTGGGCTAAGGAGTCGAAAGAATACAGATTCGTCACTCCAAAGTACGCGAAGAAATTCCCTCTTAAGCCACCTGGCAAATGGCCTCCTCTCGAGGATTATTAGGATACCCATCCTTCAAGCCTCAAGACAATTGATGACTATGCTGAGGAAAAGACAAAACACTGGTCAAAGCTTGAGAAGCAAGCAGAAGCCGATGTGAGGAAATTTAATGAAGAATATGCTGTTGATGCTACCGCAACCACCTCCTCTGCCGCTGAAACTTGTGGCACGGCCATTCCTCAAGTGAAGCCAGTGCCACAGAAACCAAAGGCTTCAAAGCCTCAGGAGAAATTGCTTCAGAAGGCTGCACCTGCATCTGCACCAAAACCCTCAGCAACACCAAAGGCTTCAAAGCCTGAACACAAGTAGATTTTGAAGCAACTGCCTACTGTCTCCAGCTCCTCTGTTCCTTCTCCAACGAGCTCAAAGACAAAGTCTTCACAAACACCAATGAAGACTAAGGTGACTGCTGGAAGAGGAACCAGACCAAGCCCAGGAAAAATCATCAAAGTCCCTTCTGCATCACAAGGCAGTGATGAATATGATGATGAGACTCTGCAGGCAATCATCAAAAACAAGAAGGAGAGGGTTGCTCAAGCTTCAGGCAGCGCCATTCCTCTGGCCATGGACCCAAAAGTCATTTTGGACTACATCAATGTTTGGTATGATGACCCCAACACACCTATTGATGACTTGAAGCTTCCCCCGGGCATCAGCCACGTGGTGGCCACATTCATCAACGCGACCAACTGGAAGGAGACGCAAGCCAAACAAGCAAAGGCTGTGAAGCTGAAAAAGGAGAAATTCCTCAGACAAAATCTCCTCAACCTAACGCCTCATGCTCTTGTGTCAACCCATGCAGAATTGAAGACTTTGACAGACAAGTATACCAAGCTATATGATCGTCAAAGTCTCAAGAACAATTTTATCAAGTTTGCAACCAGTGCAGTTGATGATTACAATAAGAAGGCTGCCCCTCCAGCGACACCCCATCAGCCTGAGATACAGGAAGAAAAACCCACCCCTGCTGAGGAAATGCCTTAAGAAAGCCGTGCTGATGCACCGGCTATTGAGGAAATAGCCAAGGAAATTCCAGCTCATGCATCTAAGCCAGCTCATGAACCTGCTCCAGCTGATGCGTCTATGCCAGCTGATGAATCTGCTCCAGCTCACGAAAATGCTTCAGCTCAGGAAACTACCAGGACAGATACGACTCCGCCTCCTGAAGAGAAAATGCCCTCGCCAAAATCTTCAAAGGTGAAGAAAATGACTTCGTCTGCATGAGACGTGAAGAAAACCAGGGCTGGAGAAAAGGAAGCTAAGAAAAGAAAAGCTTCCTCAACAGAAGAATCAAGTGAGGCCAAGCGCCTCAAATCTCGTGATGAAAATGCTCCGTTGCATCCTGTGCCTCTCAAGATTGCTCCATCCTATGAAATGATTCCCTTCGAGAGTGAATACAAGGAGCATATGACTGATGAGGAAATGAAGACTGCTGAGTCTGAGGAACGCACAGATGAGGAAATTCAAATTGATGAAAGTCCTCAAACCTTCATTCCTCCTGAAGAACCTGCTCAAGGATCAGCTGCACCAGCTGAAGAATTTGGCTCCTCCACCAAGAAAACTCCTCAAGCTGAGGAAAACCAAGGAGAAGATCCTCAGCCTGAAGAAAATCGAAATCCTGAGCAAAACCCTGAACCTGAGGCTCAGGATGAAGAGATTCCTCCTCCTAAGCAACATCCTCAACCAGATGCTCAGGAAGAAGAAAATGCTCACCCGGAGCAGAATCCTCAACCTGAAGCACAGGCTGATGAAATTCCTCATCCTGAGGAACATGCTGAAGAAAATGCCCCCGCGCCAAATACAGAAACTGCTATTGTGGTTGTCAATCCTGAGACTGCCATGATTGTCTCTCCTCAAGGGAAGCAGCAAAACCTTCAGCCCACGCAGCGACAACCCTTCTCCAAGCGGCCAAAGTTTCAAAAGGAATCGTTCTATGAAGAACACATGTATTTCATTGAAGAAAATCCTTATGATAAGCCTCGCATCAGGCACATGAAGTTTTGGACAAGGACTCAGCTCAACTATTATGCATCTGTGCTTTGTGGAAGAAACAAAAAAATTCAGCACAGGCATATTCCTCATGTTGAGCTTGAAGAAATTCCTTGCTTCGCCCCAGTCCTCAACGTCCTTCATGAAGCAGGACTGCTCCCACTTTGCTCTGATATCTGCGATTGGAACAGCGACATCGTTCTTCAATTCTATGCAACTCTGCATATCTTTGGAGATCCAACAGATATCAACACTTGGGTGCTGGATTGGATGACGCAACACACACACTTCAAGGCCCCTGCAAATGAGCTGCTGCAAGAACTTCCTGTGTCAATTCCTTCAGAATAGGCCGTGAAGATGTATGATGAATGAGAGCTGCCAAATAAACTGATGGAAGTCCTCATGAAGCCTTTGGCGAAGGACCAACCACCAAGAACAACTTTTCTGGTCCATGAACTGAAGTATGAACCCAGGACTTTTTACAGAATCCTCTGCAGTGTTCTTGCACCAATCAAGGGCCATAATGATGAAGAAGATGTCGTAGGCATCATGAAGAATATCCTCTTCAACATCATCCATGGCATTCCCATAAACATTCACGATTTCTTCTTGAGGACTCAGGCGGACAATGCTATGTCACCTTTTGACCTGAAGATTTACGCTCCATGGATCATGAGATTCATCAGACGCAGGTCAGGCATCAACTATCATGCTGATTTCGATAATCACCTTGGATATATGCCTCCGATCAGAGTCAACAAGAATACATTCAAGCCAGTTGAAGGAAAGGGCAAGTCTGTGATCGATGAAGGCAGTCGGCCCCTTGATGGCCAGTTTCGTGAACCAGATGCATATTCTTCATGGGATGATACTGAAACACAGCCGTCAAGTCCCGTTGCTCCAAGGGTGATGAATAACAGAGAGCTACTCCTCAGTCTTCATCAAAAGGTCGATCGCAATCACAAGTGGGTCAAACGCCAGTTCGGCGCCATTGTGAAAACCCTCAATGAGACTCAGAATGCAATGAAGATTAATCATCACTATCTTCATGAGGTTTTTGATCGCACCTGGGCAACACTGGCTCATTTGAAGACTCCAGCTGAACTTGAAGAATTGGAGTTTACACAGGACTTCGACTGGTCATGGCCACCAAAGAAGAAATTCAGGCCCGTTCCAGTTCCAGACATTGAGGAGAGTTCTTTTTCTTCATTCCGTACTGCAGAATCTGATGAAGAACAACAAGACACTGCCACTGGTCCAAGGAGGAAGCTTGCTCCCAAGAATCCTCACGCGTCTTCCTCAACTGCCAAGAAGTGAAAGTCTTCACGGGGCGTTAGTCCTCAGTTTTGTCCCTTTTCTTCACTTGATGACAAAGGGGGAGAAATCTGGGAGTTAGTCTTCACGCGGGATATATTTTGGGGGCTTATGAACTTTATTAAGTTACAAACTCTTGGCTCTTCTGAAGTGTTTATGTAATGAGTTGTAACTTAAGCCCGATGGTACTCTGACGCTTTTTGAACGTTTTTCTTCGCATGCTTATTCCTCAACATATTAATGCACGCATGCCCGAATTCGTCAGATACCATTTCTCATCATGCATTCTCAATTTCTTCATACTATATGTCATATGTATGCATGATTTACAAGACTCAGGGGGAGATCTCCATGATATAAATCATCAATGTGCATTTCCTGTGAAAAGCAAAATCTTCAAGTTATGCACATTTTCAGGGGGAGTCTCTCTGTATCCTGATTTCAAATTCCTCAAATGAGTATTTACACTTCATATTTTTATCCCCATTGAAGACTTAACCTAATTGTCATCATCACCAAAAAGGGGGAGATTGTAAGTGCATCTAGTGCCCCTTAGTGATTTTGGTGGTTTGAAGACTTATAGGTTAAGTATCTAATGTGTTCATGAGTGCACACAGGATCTATAAGTCGCTGAGGAGTTTGAAACATTCGATGAATATCGACCCCTAAAAATGTATATCTTCGGCTGAAGAAATTGGTCTTCTGCTGAAGACTTTGATCGTGAAGAAATTGCGATGAAATTGATATTCCTCATGAAAATATTGAAATTGAGGAATTCGGTGTGTCCTGAAGAAAATCAATCTGAAGACTTTGAAGCATGAAGATTTATCCTTTCTGTTTTTTGTCTTCACACTTGAGTAATAGGAACACTGTACTGTTAAAGGGGGTCGAGGTAACACTTTGGAATGAATTTCCTCATGATGCTCAACCCAAGCCTAATCCTACCAAAAGCCTCAAGTGAGGAATATGAGAGACATGAGGACTCTCACAGTTGAGGGTCCCGACCGTTGCCGCAATTCGCGCCACATCACCGATCTTATCCACTCCAACGGTCATATTATTTAAGGGCATTAATGTCAAATCATGTTGGGATGCTCCTAGGCTATAAATAGCAGCCCTCCACAACCATTAGTTGGTTGGCTGCTCCGTTAGAAACTCACACTTGTCATAAGAGCAACCCAAATTCCTCAGAGTCTTCGAGAGTAATTCATCAGTGAGGAAATACCCAAAACACCAAACCACAAACCAAAACCAAGTGATTGAGCATCATTGAAGAAATTGTTCCTGTGTGGGACTGAAGCCTTTTACCTTTGAGGACTGTGCATCCTCCAGACGGTTAGGCGTCATGGTCTAGAGCAATCCAGCAGTCAATTGTGGATCGCCGGGTGACCGAGTTTGTGAGGGTTTGGAAGTCTGCCCTGAACATGTCATATGGTTTTGCTCTAACGATTTGAACGATTGGTTTTGCTCTAACGCTAACCACATTTGTTTTTCCAAGTGTTTGTCGTATTTTCTCCTTTCGCGGGAATTACTAAACGGTGACACATTGGAGAGTGCCCATTTAGAGCTTGATGATGATGAGTGCTTGGTGATCATCCACTCCTACACGGCGACGACATCTCCTTCCCATGGTGATTTGGATTTCAATCTGAGGACAAATCTTTCCCAAGGGGGAGGGGATGATGCGAAGCATCCTACGGACATCACGATGGCAAGTGACATGTGACACATCTACTCCACATACATAAGGGTGAATCATCTCCTTTACATGTGTTCACTTGACCCCTTCGAGGATGGTATACTACCTCACACTCTCTCGTGTTCACACATAGGTATTGTTGGAGCTTCATGGATGATGAGGAGTGCTCGCACCTACGTACGATTACATCGTCCACGTGGGAAGCTTGGAAGCGGAGACGGAACAAGACGGAGTCCAAAATATGGAGGAAGTGCAAGATTGCACTTGTCCGGATCATCCGGACCCCGGCCCGAATCATCCGGAAGGCGATCGGATCATCTAGACCCCGGCCCGGATCGTCCGGGTATGACACCCGATGTTTTCATCGAAGCCGAATCATCCGGACCCCCGCCTAGATCATCTGGATGATGCCCGGATCATCTGGCCCTACCAGTGCGCATGACGGGCCTTTGGCCTTGTATCCCCACATCACTTACCCCTTCGTCCCTCGCACTATATATACTCCACCCCTCCTCCTTTCTAGGGTTAGGTATGTATTGACAATTACTTGTTGAGCTTAGCTCTATTGTTGTGACCGGTACAATGTACCAACGGAGGAGGCCCAATGGGCAGGGTTAATTACGGGCTTAGCCCAAGTTATCTTACCTATCTTAGAAGTCCAAGTTATATTAGAGTCCAAGTTATCTAGGGTTTAGTGGAGGTTGTCCTCCTTTATAAACACATGTACCCCTTCGATATTAATCAGACAATAAACAGTATATTCTGTTGTCGTCTCCCTCAGGAGACGGGAGCCCCAAACCCTAGCCGCCTCTCTCTCTCTTTCTCACGCCGCGACGGCGCCCAACCGCCGACGCCGGCGTCCCCAACCTCGCAGCCCGCACTTCCACCTCTACAACCTACGTCCGAGACCTGGTAGAACCCTAGCCTCTACCAATTTGGTATCAGGTAGCTTGGGTTTGATGAGTTTGTCGGACCTTCCCACCACCACCACCGCCGCCACCACCGCCTTCCCCGCCACCTCACAGCAGCCGCCGCCGCCGCACCACTCACCGCCGCCGGCCACCTCAGGTCCGGCCGCCTCCGGTCCCGCGGCCCTTGCGGCCGAACCCGCCCCCTTCCTCTCCCCGGCGGAGATGTCCTTGGCGATCCGCGACCTCAACCTGGCGGTCTCGAACCTCCGGACTCTCCTCCAGGCTCCGTACGCAACCCCACCACCACCGCCTCCGCCGGCGGCGCCCTTCGCGCCACCGCCCCCGGCGACTGTCGTGCCCCAGGGCCTGCCGATCACCCAAGTCCGATGGCCGCCATCGCCGTCCCCGCTACCGACGTGGATGGACACACCGACCTACACGACGGCGCCACTACAGCCGACGGTGTTGCAGCCACCCGCCCCCACCTTCGGGGGGTTCGGCGGGTACACTGATCCGTACGTCGGGAGCTCCGTGGTGCCGCAACACTCTCCTTCCGCCGCGCTGGGCCGTCACGAGGGCACCTACGCGGCCTCGCCACACGTGCAGCAGCCACCCCGCTTCACCAAGCTGGAGTTCGCCACCTACGACGGGACCATCGACCCCCTGAACTGGCTCAATCAGTGCGACCAGTTTTTCAGGGGGCAGCGGACCATGGCGTCCGACCGCACGTGGATCGCCTCCTACCACCTCTGTGGCGCCACACAGACTTGGTACTACGCCCTCGAGCAGGACGAGGGCGGGATGCCTTCATGGGAGCGCTTTCGCGACCTGTGTCTCCTCCGGTTCGCCCCCCCCCCCATACGTGGGAGCCACTTGGCCGAGCTCGGTCGCCTTCCCTTCACCACCTCGGTGCAGGACTTCGCCGACCGCTTCCAGACGTTGGCCTGCCATGCGCCTGACGCCATGGCTCGCCAACGCGCCGAGCTCTTCGTCGGCGGCCTTCCCGACCACATCCGCATCGACGTCGAGATGCGCGACCCCCAGGACCTGCAGACGGCCATGTATTACGCACGCGCGTACGAGCAGCGCGCCAACGCCCTGCAGCAGGCGTTCCTGGGCCGCGGCACGCGTTCCCCAACCCGCCCCGCCCCGACGGCCGCCACCCCGACACGCCCCGCCCTGCCGGCCGCTACGGCGGCCGCCCCCGCGCCGACACGCACCTTCCGGCGCTTGACGTCGGCCGAGCAGCTCGAGCGGCGCCGCAAGGGCCTGTGCTTCAACTGCGACGAGCCGTATGCGCCGGGTCATACGTGCGCCCACCTGTTCTACTTGGAGACCGTCGACGACGCGGAAGTGGAGGCCCTCACTGCGGAACTCGACGCCACCACACTCTCCGAGGCCGGCGTCACGACCTACGGGCCGGTCGACGCGACCGCCTTCGTCGTCTCCCTTCATGCCATGGCTGGCATCAAGACGGCAAAGACGATGCTGCTTCCGGTGACGATCAACGGGGAGCGTCTAACCGCGCTCGTGGACACGGATTCGACGCACAACTTCCTATCCGGGGACGCCATGCGCCGCCTCGCCCTCCAACCGGCGGGCTCGGAGAAGTTCAGCGTCACCGTCGCCAACGGGGACCGCCTTGCTTGCCAGGGGGTGACGTGGCAGGTTCCCGTCCTCATCGGCGACGAGTTGTTCTCCATCGACTGCGTCGGCATCGAACTGGGCTGCTATGACTTCATCCTCGGCATCGACTTCCTGTCCACTCTTGGCCCCATCCTTTGGGACCTCGATGTGCTGTCCCTCATCTTCTGGCGCGAAGGCCGTCGCGTTCAGTGGACAGGCATCGGCGGCTCCTGCGCCGTGACTCCACAGCTCCAGTTGATGGCGTCCGCACTGGACGAGGCGCATCCCCTCCTGGCCGACCTCCTGCAGCAGCACAGCGACATCTTCGACGAGCCACAGGGCCTCCCTCCCGTGCGGCCATGTGACCACCGCATCCACCTGCTGCCGAACACGGCACCTGTAGCCGTGCGTCCGTACCGGTACCCTCAGCTGCAGAAAGACGAGCTCGAGCGTCAGGTGGCGGTCATGCTCGCGCAGGGCATCATCCGGATTTCGACGTCGTTGTTCTCCGCCCCGGTGCTCCTTGTGCGCAAGTCCGACGGCACATGGCGCTTCTGCATCGACTACCGCGCCCTCAACGCCCTGACGTCCAAGGACAAGTTTCCCATCCCCGTCGTGGATGAGCTCTTGGACGAGCTACACGGAGCGCGCTTCTTCACCAAGCTCGACCTTCGCTCGGGCTACCATCAGGTGCGCATGCACCCTGACGACATCGAGAAGACGGCGTTCTGCACTCACCATGGCCACTTCGAGTTCCCGGTGATGCCGTTCGGCCTCTCCAACGCGCCGGCGACCTTCCAGGCCCTGATGAACGACGTGCTCAGCCCATACTTGCGCCGCTTTGTGCTTGTTTTCTTTGATGACATTCTCATCTACAGTGCATCTTGGGCGAAGCATCTACAACATGTGGCCATCATCTTCAACGAGCTTCGAGCGCATCGTCTTCACCTCAAGCGCTCGAAGTGCTCGTTCGGCACGACCTCCGTCGCGTACCTGGGGCACGTCATCTCGGCGGACGGGGTAGCGATGAACGCGGACAAGGTCGCCGCCATTGCCGCGTGGCTGATCCTGCGGTCACCGCGGGCGCTCCGCGGCTTCTTGGGCCTCGCCGGCTACTACCGGAAGTACATCCGGGACTTCGGCCTCATCGCCGCGCCACTGACGCGTCTCCTTCGACGCGACGCCTTCTCCTGGGACGAGGAGGCGACTACGGCATTCGAGGCTCTCCAGCGGGCGCTCACGACGGGACCCGTCCTCCAGATGCCGGACTTTGATATGCCGTTCATCGTGGACTGCGACGCCTCTAGCATCGGCTTCGGCGCCGTCCTTCACCAGGGCGAGGGACCGCTCGCCTTCTTCAGCCGCCCCTTCGTCGCTCGCCATCACAAGCTCGCGGCCTACGAGCGCGAGCTTATTGGGTTGGTTCAGGCGGTGCGTCACTGGCGGCCTTATCTTTGGGGCCAGTCATTCCGTGTGCGCACGGACCACTACAGCCTCAAGTTCTTGCTGGACCAGCGCCTCTCCACAGTTCCGCAACACCAGTGGATCAGCAAGCTCTTTGGCTTCGACTTCACCATTGAGTACCGCCCCGGCCGTCTCAACACGGTCGCCGATGCCTTGTCCCGCCGCGACACTGAGGATGTCGCGGACGACGTCGCCGTGGCTGGCACTATCATGTGCATTCGCTCCGGGCCATCTTTCGCCTTCATCAACGACATTCGCCAGGCAACTTCGACGGCCGTGGATGCCCAGGGCCTGCGCCAGCGCCTTGACGCCGGCGAGCTGGACGCGCCCTGGCGCTTGGACGAGGGGCTACTCCTACATGGCCGCCGCATCTTCGTGCCCGACCATGGCGACCTGCGCCACCAGGTCCTGACCTTGGCGCACTATGCAGGGCACGAGGGCGTGCAGAAGACTCTCCATCGTCTCCGTGCTGATTTTTACATCCCCGGTGATGGCGCGATGGTCCGCGACTGGGTGCAGTCGTGTGTGACGCGCCAGCGGAACAAGACGGAGACACTACGACCCGCGGGTCTACTGCAGCCGCTGGACGTACCCTCCCAGGTGTGGGTGGATATTTCCATGGACTTCATCGAGGGCCTTCCCAAGGTGGGCGGCAAGTCCGTCATCCTCACAGTGGTTGACCGCTTCTCCAAGTAAGCGCACTTCATCGCCCTGGGTCATCCATATACAGCCGCCTCCGTGGCGCGGGCCTTCTTCGACGGCATCGTCCGCCTCCATGGTTTTCCGTCGTCCATCGTCAGCGATCGTGATCCCGTGTTCACGGGACATGTCTGGCGGGATCTCTTTCGACTGGCGGGCATGAAGCTCCGCATGAGCACGGCGTTCCACCCAGCAGTTTCCAGATGTTCAGCTCGAGGACGAGCTGTTTGAGAAGGCGGGGAGAGATGTTATGACCGGTACAACGTACCAACGGAGGAGGCCCAATGGGCAGGGTTAATTACGGGCTTAGCCCAAGTTATCTTACCTATCTTAGAAGTCCAAGTTATATTAGAGTCCAAGTTAGAGTCCAAGTTATCTAGGGTTTAGTGGAGGCTGTCCTCCTTTATAAACACATGTACCCCTTCGATATTAATCAGACAATAAACAGTATATTCTGATGTCGTCTCCCTCAGGAGACGGGAGCCCCAAACCCTAGCCGCCTCTCTCTCTCTTTCTCACGCCGCGACGGCGCCCAACCGCCGGCGCCGGCGTCCCCAACCTCGCAGCCCGCACTTCCACCTCTACAACCTACGTCCGAGACCTAGTAGAACCCTAGCCTCTACCATCTATCTACTACCTCCTCCCATGGAGATACCTCCATGTGAGAAGACGACGTAGTGGATGCCAAGGCCCCTTACGAGGGAAGATCCCCTAGTGGATTCAAGGCTCCATCTCCCCATGGGATTTGGGATAAACTCTACCATGTATCTTACTTTCCCTTTATTGTTCGTGTACCCTTGTGGATCTTGTGTGTGGTGAGTCTAGTGGATGTGTGATTGGTCTTGTTCTTGAGTGTTTTCTATTGTGATTTCTCCCTTTTCATACCCGTGTTCTTCGTGTTCTTGAGGAATCCCCCTCCAATTAATGAAAGATCGACACCCACGGGTCCGCCCCATATCGGGTAAGTATTTCCCTTGGTTATGAAACCAAGGTTTATAGAACCAATAGGAATATCAACCACATTTGTCTTCAACGGTTGCACGCAAAAGAACAAATAACTTGCACCCAACGCACGCAAGAGGGTTGTCAATCCCCTTGTACTTGTTATTTGCAAGCGAGTGAGGTGTGTAGAAAATTGTAGATAACAAGATAAAATACAAACAAGTAAATGGCAGCATGGCATTAAAGGTTTTGTAAATATGTTGTGAATAGACCTGGGGCCATAGTTTTCCCTAATGGCGTCTTTCATGAAAAATAGCATATGGTGGGTAAACAAATTACTTTTGGGCAATTAATAAAAAAACGAATATTTATGGGATATTCATGGCAATGGTCATGTGTATATAGGCATCACGTCCATAAACAAATAGGTCGACTCCTGCCTACACCTATTACTATTACTCCACTCATCGACCGCTATCGAGCATGCCTCTAGAGTATTAAGTAAAACAAAGTAATGCATGGAGAACAATGAAATGATGTAGACAAATTAAACTCAAGTAATATGAATAAAACCCATCATTTTATCCTTAGTAGCAGCAACACAAAGACGCATCTTGTCCCCTTCTGACACTGGGATACAGAAATTCGCCAGGTTGAACCTACTACAACGCACCTCTCTCACCGAGGAAATATCAAACTAATTGGCCAAACTATTTCAATAGATCGTAGAGAATTACAAAGCTATCATAATCGTGCACATAAGAATCATATAAGTATTCAGAAAAGACTCAAATAGTTATCATGAATAATTTGAACATAAACCCACAATTCATCGGATCCCAACAAACGCACCGAACAAAAGGAATTACATGATGTGATTCAAAGCGAGGATGTGATGATCATTGTATTTAAGATCAAGAGAGAGAGAGAGAGAGAGAGAGAGAGAGAGAGAGAGACTGCCATCTAGGTACTGGCTATGGACCCGTAGGTCTATGGTGAACTACTCACGCATCATCCTGAGGGCGGCAAGGTTGATGAAGAGGCCCTCCGTGATCGACCCCCCATCCGGTAGGGTGCCAGAGCGGAGCTCCAGATGGCCTCTCATCATAACAGAGACTTGCGGTGGCATAAAAAAGTGTTTCAGGACTGCTTCTCGTGTTTCTAGGGTATATAAGAATTTATAAGTGAGAGAACAAAGTCGGGAGAGCCTTGAGGGGGCCACAAGCCAACAGGGCGCCCCCTAGGCCGCGCTGGGTTGGCTTGTGGGGCCCTCGTGTGGTCCCCAGCCTTCCTCTGATGCTTGTTGCTCTTCTTTTGGTCGAGAAAAAATCACCAAAAGTTTCAGGTCAATTGGACTTTGTTTGGTATGAAAACGTGAAAAGTGAAAAAGATGCACAAAACAACAATTGACACTGGGCACTGGGTCAGTAGGTTAGTGCTCAAAAATAATAAAGTCGGTAAATAAATACCCCAAAAGTATTCTAGAATGATAATATATCAGCATGTAATAATAAAAAATTATAGAAACGTTGGAGACGTATCAGCCCCCCCCCCCTCGAGTGGGTCTTGGTTCCAGTATTTTTATTTTATTCCAAAATAATTCTCCAAAAAATTTCGTCCAATTCTAAGAACTTTTATTTCTGCACAAAAACAACACCATGATAGTTCTGCTGAAACAGTGTTAGTTCGGGTTAGTTTCATTCAAATCATGCAAATTAGAATCCAAAACAAGAGCAAAACATTAGGAAAAGTAGATACGACGAAGATGTATCATTCACCAAGGAGCGAGTTAACCTCATGTTCAATGGATGTCCACGAGCTCTTGTCATATGTCCACTTGGTGCTTGGGGGGTTGGTGTAGTATCCATGGGGATGACCATTGGGTGCTCCGCACCATCTCCCATCTGGGAAAAATCCACTCTCGAATTGTGAACCTCATCACCATGGTAGTGTGCTAAGTCCATGACAATGCACGTTCCTCTCACGGAGTACTTTTCTAGTGAATGTCGATATTTTAGGCATTGTTATTGATACGTTGTATCATGGATGGACCATGGTCTCGAGGTAGAACTTTGATTTGCGTTCATAGGGGAAGTGGTTCTTGTGAACATGAAGTCATACAAGCTTTGATGTTGAATGCCATGGGCTTCTTGTTGGTGTTGATCTTGGATGCGAGTCATTGCACTTGACGGTCAATGGTAAGCTTTGTGTCTTTGTGCATTTTCTGCAATAGAACAAGCCGAGACCTCCATCTTCATTATCCATAGCAGCCCGAGCCGCCGCCATTTTTCATCTCCATCGATCTCCATAGCCATCTCCATGACCATCATCACATCGTCCATCCTAGTTAGCCACACCTGGTAATCATGCATCGCATTCAGCAACTATTGTAAAATATATTATCAGTAAATCTTCTTGATGTGTTCTTTAATGGTTTGTTCTTGCTATTTGATCGCTATCTGTGAGTAATTTGGTACGGTCATAGGTTGAGGCACAACCCTACAATCCTATGTATTTATGGAGGAATCGTTGGAAGTATTTTAATGCCTTGCATGTGTGAAGTAAAATTTCTTCGTAGTTATCTCTTGTCTCGTTCATGATATTTGTCCCCGTAGGTTCAAGGATCATAGAGATCGAGCCATAGAGAGGCTGGAAAGAAAGAGTGAAACACCATTCTGAACACCAGTGGCAGAAAGGTTTAGTTGGTGGCATGAATCCAATCTCTCGGGATACCAGAGGTGTAGTCATTAAACGCCCAATGCTTTTGTCTGGTTTTATTTTAATTACCAATGGCTTCCGCGGTGAACGAGTCAAAACATATACCAAATTTTCCATTTGCCATAGCTCCAACAGTTCCCTCAAGAGTATCATTGTCGAAACCAACATCGACATTTAGCTTAGTGTAACTGTATCTAGGTTTCAACCATGCGTTCGCTCCAACCATGGCCTTGGGACTCCAAGAAATAATAAAGTTTGCCGCTAGGCGTCATGCGGCGAGATTGATTTATGTAGCGCTTTGAGTCTCTTTCCTGTGAGTAAGTTTGCGGTGTTCAAGCCATAAGTACCATGCAACAATAGCTATCATCTCCTTAAGCTTAGGTAACCCGAGAACTATGATATATTTTCAGGTAAGCACAACAAGTGTTCCAAAATTGCTTCAACGGCTTTGTCCACCATCATTGCTTTTTTGATAATATCATAGATGCCACGCAACTTCCACAATGGCACAAATCTTGTGCATTCGAACAACAAGTGCTTGATGTTCTCAGGGCCTAAGCTGCATGTCGGGCAGCTCGGTTTAATCTTTAAGTGTTTGTTAGCCAAAATGGTGTGACAAGGTATAACACCTTGAAGAGCCCTCCATATAAATATTTTTAACTTAGCTGGTCAAAGAAGCCTCCATACCGAATGCCAAATATCTTCTTCAACCGAGGATCCAATAGTATTTTGCAGCTTATTATCAAACTGGAACTCCCATTCTAAATGGTAAGTCACACACACTGTAAAGACATCAATTTTTGTTGGATTCCAAGCCATGAAATCTCTCGTCTCATGCAAAGGTAGGAGGATAGCAAGTATTCACTAAGCATCCACGTACCAGAAAGTTTGCATAATTAGTTGTTCATCTCAATGACATGTAGCTAGGTCTATGAGCTCACAAACCCCAGATAGAATTACCCCCTCGCTAATATTGCCATTCTAGAAGGAGACGAGGAATACATGCATCCTCCCATATCTTTATTTGTTCTCCATCTCCCACTCTTCAAAATTGTCTGTATTTCAGCGCTTCAGCTCCTGCCATGATACTCTGTCATGTATAGGACATTTTTTTCTTTAAAACTATATCGAGATTATCTCCGTCTGGAAAATATTTGGCTTTAAGAATCAGTGTACACAGAGAATTCGGATTATCAATGAGACGCCATGCCTGTTTAGTCAATAATGTTTGGTTAAAACAATGTATATCTCAAAATCTCATGCCTCATTTCCTCTTTGGAATAGACATCTTTCACGAGACAAAGCAGTGTATCCTCCTATGTGTTGCATCATCATCCCACAAAAAATGAGATATCACATTTATGATTCCTTTGTAAAAAAAAGTTACATTTTAACGACTGACATGTATTGCTTAAGCCAGTTAGTTAGGACTTCTTTACCTCCCGAAGAGAAGTACGGAGTACATCTCTTTTCAGCCAGTTAGTTTCAGAATTAACCGATCAATCAAAAAGGAAATTGTCATTCTTATCAAGCCCAAGTGTAGCTGACAGTCCCAAATAGGCAGCTTCGAGCTTCTGTCATAATGTTGAGACAAGAACAAACCTCTCTCTCGGATCGGGCCCCACATCGTCCTGTACAGGGCGATACGGGCGCGTCTTCACCCTAGCGCCGCCATCGCCCTTGCCCTCTCACTTTTGCCATGCCGCCGCCAGAGGACGCCACCGGGCGGAGCCCCCGTTGTCGACGGCTGTGGCGGGGCGCTCTCTCGGGCCGGCGCTGTTTCTCGTTTGGCGGCGGGGCTCAGTGCCGGTCGGCGCGCCGATTTGTAGGCGCGGCGAGGCACGGCGGTGCGCGTGAAGGCCGATAACGGTATGGTGCGGCGGAGCATGCTGGCCGGTGGCGGCGCGGCGAGGCGGAGCACTCAGGCTGATGTTGAGCGGCATGATTCGTGGACAGATCGGGGCTGGACGCCTCCGCTAGCACGGGGAGATCCCAACGATCCATCTGTGTGATGGTGCGTGGACGTGCATCTGGGCATGGCAATCTGATCTAGGCTGGTGACGGGTCCCCTCTGCCTCGATGTGAGATGGCTGAGGTAATAGTACCCCAAGTCCTAGAACTTCAACACATGTGATGGTTTGGTCCTACAACTTGTAAAGTACACCTATTTAGTCCTACAACTTGGAAGTTTTGTGCATTTTTAATCCATAGCCATTCACAGCGTGCCAAGTGGACAGGGTAGGCCAGGGTTGGTCGTTTTGCACCCAGGCCCTTGCATTTGTCACTTATTAATATAGTTGCAGACTGTTTCAAAAAGCACCTGAATTAATTAAGTCCCCTCCCTCGTAGCATTCAATCTTCTGGCGCATGCATGCACGCACGTACAGGCCTGGCGCTGCCGCCATGCGCACCGGCACCGACTCCAGGACCAGCGACTGGTGCTGGCGGTGGTATTGCTGCTGCGGCTGGTAGAAGAGCACCTGCCTGCCGGGTGCCGCCCCGTAGCCGTCGTACCCGATGTGTCGCCGCTGGTGGTGGTGTTGGTGTTGGTACTGGTAGGCGTCGTAGTCGTAGACGGACGCCGGAGTAGTCGCCTGGAGGAACATCCTGCCGCCAGCGCCGCCGGGTCCGGCCGGGTGCGCCATCCACGACGAGAAGGGCATGGAGGGGAGGGCAAAGCCTCGGTGGTGCCCGGGCGGGAGGACGACGTCGGGGCCGCGGCGCCAGTCGATGAAGAGCCTGCCCCTGGCGGCCTCCCCGACGTCGCGGCCGAAGGAGACGCTGTTCCCGGCGTCGAGACGCTCGTGGCCGCTAGGCATCATGCACGGCCGGTGACTGTTGGTGTCGCATGTGCAGTGCAGGCCACGCCCGATGGAGGTGCTCCGGTGGTGCGTGACGTGGCGGTCGATGCTTGATACAATTCGTTTCGTTCTGCGAGCTTCGGGGGAGATGGTATGTGGCGGTCGATGCTGATAGAGACACGCCATCGTTGATGAGCGTTTAGGCATCGGCCAACCATTCGTCCGGCGGAGATGGACGCCGGGGCGGCGACGCGCGGTCTTTGGTTTTTTTTCCCCTAAGACGTGTTTAGCCGGTTGTCGGTCCTCATGGATCTGGTCGCTGACGAGTTTAGGAATGCTCCGTCGGAGATCTTCATTAAACGCTTGACGCCTGTAAGTCGTTGGATCCGATAGGATTCGACCGTGTGCGACCTTATTTCAGCCCGAGTGGTTTCAGAAAGGTGTAACGCTAAACTTCGGTATCCGTTGACATTACATGAATGTTGGTATTTTAATTTCCATGACGAAGACAATGACGGAGAATGGCGGCTGAGGTGTGATGCTTTGTAATGGAGGATGTAATCTTTGTGGCGATGAGGACTTGGTGATTCGTGACTCGTAGCAACGGCGTTGGCAAGTGGGAGCGCGGCAACACAGACGAAGTAGAGAGTCTTAGTTTTCAGGATGAAAAAGGCCTGGTCTTAATTACTTGTGACTGACAATGACTTTGTTGAAGGCATTGTTTTTAGAGCACGGATCTTTTTCGTGATGAAAACCTAAGATCTAGGATCACGCGATGATGATGCGTGTGCACTGTTTTTTCTTGAAGACATTGTTTTTGATAGTTTAAACTTTGAGTGTTGTTTAGATGGTGATTCGTGTTGTAGCTACAAATAATTGACACTGTACCAATTTTTTTTCTTTTTAATTGTGTGCGTCCGTAATGTTGTACTTTACAACATTAGAGAGGCTGAATGTAATTAATATCTTTATATTACTATATTTTATTGTAAAAGAAAAACTTTGCTCTCACATTCACACCAGTGCTTGGGCTAAAAAAGAGGCAAGTATTTTGAACATTTGCTTCCATCTAGACTCCTTTATTAATGAAAGAGGCAAGCATTTTGCCTCGGTTTCATAAGAACATGGTTAATAGTATAACCAACTGCTGGCTATAAGCCATCTTATAGCTAGCTTGTGTAATAGTTAGAAGGTGTTTGGATATGTTTTAGTCCCATGACTAAAAATAGTGGGACTAAAACTTGTTAGCCTCATCCATGCTTGGATCCAAAAAACTAAAAAGACTAAATCAAGTTAATAGGCATTTATTATCCTCCAAACCCTTCAATCAAGAACTCGCATGTGTTAAAGAAGAGGAGTTAAATGAGGAGAGAGAGGACTAATCCATATTTTAGTCTCAAGACTAGTTTTAGCCTCTCTTTAGTCAGGGATGCTCGAAACTTTAGCCTCTTAAAGAGACTACTTTTAGTCACTTGGATCCAAGCACCTCTTTAGCTGTAAAAGAGTATTACTTTTATCATGTATGTTTCACCTTTCATTTTCACAAAGCACCTAGGAACACGTGCTAGAGCTAGCTCTTCACGAAGAGACCGTTTTTCTTCTTTTTTCTCTCCTCTCTCGTCCAACTCAGCAAAAATATAATATTTTAAACCTTACAGCATGTTGACGGTATCTTATTGTACATGCTTTAAAAAACAATTCACATAGGCCAAACTCAGGAGCACAAATTTCAGCTGGAGACCAGGTACATCAGGAGATTCTCGATGAAAAGAGGAATACACAAGTCCCAAGAGAAAATTAATGAGATCGTCACCCCAAGGCTATGAAACTAGGAATTTGCCCTTTCACAGAACATCGCAAGGAAAGAAATCCACTCCAGCACATTGTTGGATGCCACTCTAAATAGCAGATTACTTCTACGAGTCCACGCCACACGTACAACACACACGTCACTCTCGATTGGACGAGTTCATGGCGTCGATCACCAGCCAAGCGCCGGCACGGCCCGAGGACGGCCGGGAGCCACCATGTTGCCGGCGGGGTCGTAGTTGATGACGCCGGAGAAGTCCGGTAGCTGGCACTTCCCTCCCATGAGGATCCCTTTCTGCCAGACGCACGGCGGCGGGGACGCGTCGGCCCCTACGCCGCCGGGCTGCACCTGGTGGATGCTGATGACCGGGTCCGTCCTCCGGCGGCTCACGCTCGCCAGCGCGCGCCGAAGCCGCTCTGTGGCCGCCGCCCCCGCCCCCGAGTGCGACGCGCACAGCGCCAGCGCCAGCGCGCACACGGCCAGGAACGCCGCAGCCGCCGGCGCCGCGGCGGCGATCACGCCGCCGTGGTGCAGGGCGAGGTGGCGCGACGCGCCGGCGGCGATCGCGCCGTGGAGGCCGAGGTGGCGCGGCATCGCGTGCTTACTTGTTGACAGTGTGGTGCTTTCCTTCCTGGAGTGACGAGAGTCAGAGATGCCTGGGCTGAGTGCTTCTTGGAGCGTGCCGGATCATGTTCTTGTATGTATAGAGGTGGCTGAGCAGAAACAGATTGTTTGACGTTTTTTTCATGGAGTCAGTGCAGTCAACAGCTGCACCAGCATGGACCATGGAGTCGGTGGTGTTCGGAGACCGAGAGTTGTTCGCCAGCTCTGCTTCTGCGAGGCCCAACCTCTGCAAATACTTGCTCCTAACTGAACCATCACTCCATCAGAGTTTCAGGCCATGCAAATTTTTGCGTCGACAAATTCTAGTGGATTGCCAGGATTGGTATGCAGCAGATGCCGATTAAAAGATGTAAGGTTTTTGTACGCAGGTGGAACTTGTTTTTATTTTCATTTAAGAAGTCAAAGGCGGTTCAGTCTTTTTTTTAAAAAAAAACCAGATGTATTATACTTCCTCCATTCCAAAATAAGTTTTTTAAGCTTAGTATAATTTTATACTAGAGCTAGTATAAAGTTAAGACAGATATTTTAAGACGGAGGGAGTATTCATCAAAAATATAAAACATAATGAAATTTACAACAAGGTTCCACTATCTCCGCATTAGGACAAGCCAGCGACGTGTAGTTGTTGCCGCTCTCCTATCGGAGCCGACTTCACCTTGTCGATGATAGTGAGGATGTCTTTGTGTGCGTGTCCCAAGGAACAAAGCCCTGGAACCACAGTCATCGCCGTTAAACCCTTCAATAAACCTGAACCAGCTGACATCAAATCTTGTTGTTGCACACGCATGACCAAAAACAATAACCTCCCGCCTCAAGAAGAGGGATCCACGGCAGAGCTCTATCGACTACGTTCAAATGGACGGACTTGAGGATCAAAGCCCAGAAGACAAACTCGAAAAAGAAGCGCCAACATCCGTTAAAAAAACCTAACTTAAACTATTAGTCATGACGGACGCATAGGGATTCCCAAGCTCATCGGTGAAGTCTGAAGGAAAGAGTTTGCCCTAGTCATCGGGGGCACGCGAGCAAACGGCGATTTTCCAGTATTCGCTCAAAAAGAAAAATAGCTTGCAGTTAACGTTCAAGAGTTGTCCATGCTAAAGTGCAGAGATTTGCCCGTCCTATAACAGGTAGATGTGTCATGTTGAACAATAAAAATGGACGTGCTATAGAAGAAAATTGACATGCTACAGAAAAGAAATTTGCCATGAGTTTCAAAGATATGACGTGTTGCAGTAGTGAGAATTGTTAGGATAAAGAGAAGAGGAAGTAGCCCTTTAAAAACTGTCATGCTGCAACAGAAGAGAATTGTCATGTTAGCAAAAGTGGATTGTCATATTTCAACAAAAAATTGGTATTGTCCAACAGAGAAAGTTGCAATGCTACAGCTGGACGATTTCCTTGCTACAGCCTTATGGATGGATGTCATGCTTATATGGAGTCATGAAAAGAAAAGTTAGCGTTCCCTGGGAAGGGTCAAGGGGTTGCATGTTCACATGGGACTCTTCAAGATTCGCGTACGCAGCAAAGAGTATTCCCTAGAGAAAATCACTCCTAAAGAACGTCAACTCTATAGCTTTTCTGGCTCTTTTTTTGAAAGAAGAGTCTAGGCCTCAAAGTAGATGTGTAACATATGGATCACCTAGGTGTCAAAAAAATCTTTAGGAAATCCACATGTATAATCACAATATGTATAAAATTTCACTAGTTGTACTCTCTTGGTACCTAAATAATTACCCAGAGGGAAAAGATTTGTAGAGTCTGCCTCATCTAGGGTTAGGTTGGGCTCCTGCCACATGGATGATCCCCTGCCCCTGCCACCGACGCCGCTGCCGATGCCTAAGGATGGAAGCATATCAGAGCTACGGGAGGTTTCCCCCCGGCGCACGTATCTGAGGTCTTCGTCGTCTCTGAGTCCTAGTCCCTCCCGGCCTGTGGGAGACCGACGCCCGCACGGGGTAAAACCCTGGTAAACCCTATTTATAGGTGCGGGCGACAGACCCCCCATAGCCTATCCCTACAAGCAAGTTCCGATCCGCCTGATCCTGGTCGTATCTTGCCTGCCCCAATGTCGTCCAAGCCGTCGTCGTCCGCAGGTGGTGGGGTGATCATGGGGGGACCGGTGAGGTCCCTACCCACCCAAAGCCACCGCGCTAGCGTGCCATGGTAACGTCTAGGGCTTGGAGGACACACGATCATGGGATGCGCCAGGGAGAGGAAGAGGATAGCAACCGGGATGCCCCGAGGTCTGGGGGCGGACTGCCGGCGCCTAATGAAGCACAACTCGGGGGTGAAGTGGTCATGGATGATGTGGCCTTCGTCGTCGTGGATTTTGAGGAAGATGAGGAAGAAGTAGAGGAAACGGAAAGATGGAATCTACTGGGTCTATACCGGGCGCAGAAGTGCCCAAGTGCTAAGACACTGTCCAACCACTTCAAAAAGATTTGGTAGCTAAGAGCAGGTGTGGAATTCAAACCAATGGAGAGTAATCACTTCGTGATCAAGCTCTTTTCAGAAGGAGACTTTAACTTTGTGGGTAGGGGAGGGCCATGGATATATGATGGCAATGCCCTGCTGGTAGCCCCGTTTGATGGCGATGTGAGACCATCGGAATCAATCCTTGACTCCGTACCAGTATGGGTGCGGGTGTTTGATGTCCCATGGAAAAGACAAAGAAGGGCGTATGGAAGAGCTATAGGAGAGACCCTGGGCGAAGTAATGGAGGTGGATGCACCAGAATCAGGCCATGCAATGAATGAATTCTTGCGAATCAGAGTGAAACTCCCCTATAACAGGAGGTTGCAAAAGGAGGTAATACTGGAGTATAAGGTGCAAGGAACTGTCAAACGTAGTATCTTCCAGTTAAAGTATGAACGTGTTCCACACTTCTGTTTTCACTGTGGCTTCATGGGACATGATAAACTAGCTTGTGAAAAGAAGCTCCTGGGTCTCCCCTCGAAGGCCTATGATTGCACACTCCGATGCTCCCCTTATAAAAAATTTGAGCATAGGACAGCATAAACCCCCTCGCCGGGACAGCCACGTGCTCGAAGAGGGATGAGTTTCTCGTTGGGAAGTGTTGGATCGACTATTAACGTCGAACATCTCGGATCTAGTGGAAGTAGTAAGCAGAATGAGGAAGATGGGATTCCGTAGAGAGTTGATGCTCACCATAACTTTGAACAAGGGGAAACGCCTTGTTGGGATGCTGCTGATCAGACTTTGGCTAAGGAGGTAGATAACATGAAATTACACCTTGAGAGGGAGAAACCTGAATGCAGTAAGAAGAAGCAGATGGATGTAAGTTTCAAAGCCAAAGCTCCAGTTACACGTGGCATAGAAGGGAGCAAGCAAAGGAAGAAGAAGAGCGGGGTACCCAAAAATTTGTCGAGGGGAAGGAGACCGGGCAACGTGGTGATTCGTGATGAACCTCTCGGATCGAAAGATATGATACCGGCTATACGTGGCTTGAGCTCTCTCAGTTCGTATGGAACCGCACCTGTATCGTTGGACGGTCATGACTCCGTTCTAGGCAAACGTCGGGTCGATGGAATTCTTGGGTTCGACCTAGTGGCAGACGTTACCAACGCCATGGTGCCCTTCATTGCTGCCGAGCCGGGGGGAATACAGAAGAAAGGGAACAATGCAGCCCTAGGGACAGGGCTCAGGTGGACAACAAAACGGTGTGTGAGGTGGATATGGAGGCAACCGGCCATGGGGCCGCCGGTGAACTGACGGGGCCATGCGTGGTGCCCCGTCAGGAGCAATGAATTGCCTAACGTGGAACTGTCGGGGCGTTGCCAACAAACCGACAGTTCGTGAACTTGCGGGCCTTGTACAAAAAGTAAAGGCCCGGTTGGTGTTTTTGTGTGAAACTAGACAAAAAGCAACAAAGGTTCATCATCTCTGTGGTAGATTGGGTCTGAGGGGTTTTCCTGGAACTGACAGTGAGGGTCTTAGCGGGGTCTAGCCCTGTTTTTTAAAAGACCTCGATGACGCCTAGAGGGGGGGGGGTGAATAGGCTATTTAAAAACTTCTTCGGATTTGGCTTAAACTTAATGCGGAAATAAACTAAGAGGATACTTGTCAAGCACAAATCCTAAATGCACTAGGCACTGCAACGTGTATCAACAACACGATCTACCAAGATGGACACAATACAGTTACTAACAAGCACAAGTAAGTTACACAAACTTACTTGAGCTATATTACACGACAAGTAGGTGAACGACACAAGATACTAGATCACACTATAGCACACGATATCTCAAAAGCTGCAAGTGTGAACGTGTGGATATAGAGGGTATGCTTGAACGATTAATCTTGTACAAGAAATAGTCAACACAATATAATGAGCACAACCAATATGCAATGTATGTATGCTCAAGTAACACAAGTAAAACACAAGTAAGGAGTTAGGGTTAAGGATAACCAAGGTCACTGAGACGAAGATGTATCCCGATGTTCACTTCCTTGGAGGGAAGCTAATCACCGTTAGAGAGGTGGATGTTACCACGAAGGCACACCAACGCCACGAAGGCTCACCCTATTCTCCCTTTGAGATAACACCACGAAGGCGTTTCTCAACCACTAGTGGTAAGCCTTTGAGGTGGCTTCCAAACCCCTACAAACTTTTCCGGGGGTAATCACACGGATTGATTCCTCTCCGAAGAACTCCTACCGCCTAGGAGTCTCCAACCTCCAAGAGTAACAAGATCACGGGGAATGCTCAAAACTAGCTCAAATCTCAAATAGCTTGGGTTGAGAGAAGGAGAGGGAGACGATCTATCTTTTTATTGGAACAACTCTCAAAGGGGCTCACAAATGCTCTTGGGATCTAAGATTTGGTGTGAGCAAATGTATGTGGGGTAGAAATGTGTTCTTATAAGGATATGGCTGTATTGGACACCCTCTCACGAAGTGGGAGGGGGTATATATAGTGGGGAGTGTAAAACAGCCGTTGGGGACACTTTAAGTCACACAGGGTTCGGACGTCCGACAGTTTACAGAAGTCCGGGCGTCCACAAGGAGTCGGACGTCCGACAGGGGTCGGTCGTCCGAGGGCTGTAGATATGACTGGAAACACTGTGAGTTGAACAGGGACCGGATGTCCGGAGAAGGCCGGAAGTCCGAGTTATTCGACTCAACTTCTTCTGGTGCAAGGTTCCGGATTTCCGAAAGGGAACGAACGTCCGGCCCTCGGACGTCCGGAGGGAGCCGGAAGTCCGAGTTATATGGCTCACGTTCTTCTGGTGGAGGGCTCCGGATTTCCGAAGCTGGTCGGTCGGCCGGCCCTCGGACGTCCGGAGGGAGCCGGAACTCCGAGTTATATGGCTCAAGTTCTTCTGGTGCAGAGCTCCGGATTTCCGAAGCTCGTCGGTCGACCGGCCCTCGGACGTGCGGAGGGAGCCGGAAGTCCGAGTTATATGGCTCAAGTTCTTCTGGTGCAAAGCTCCGGATTTCTGAAGCTGGTCGGACGTCCGGCCCTCGGACGTCCGGAGGAGGCCGGATGTCCGAGGCACTGGTCCCGTTTTCTGATAACAGCAGAGCAGTGGAGATGTGGTATGAGCAGAACAGTGGATATCTAGTTTGAGCAAGTTCATCACAAAACCTGTGATCCCCTCTTAATAGTGCGGGATCCCTAGAGACTCAAGAATTGTAAAAGGGGTACCGATGATCCATACTTGAGTGTATACTTTATTCGCTGATCATCACTCCGCACCGCTAACTTCAAAGGAACTGATACCTTGAGTTAGCCCTTTCACTTGAGCTTGATGTTGTTGTTCCTTCATGTCTCAATGTCGAAAGCAAGACATGATGAAGTCTTCAAGTAGCTCTCCCATACATAATGTGGAAAGCCTAGCTTATATATTCATCTTCATTTGTCCACCATGTGAACATCCACAAGAATCAAGCATGTAGTGCTCAGGAATGCTTATCTTGATCTTGTCCTTGTTAGCACATGAGCTTGTCCTTATCAACACATGATCATTCACAATAGCTTAAAGGGGATTAGTGATTAGTTATCTATATGTGTGTTGTCAGCAACACCAAAACACGATTAAGGGCATGACTGCACTTTCAGTTTTGGTGTGAAAAACTATGTGTGGATGTTAAAGAAGTAAACGAAAGATACATTGATGTGTATATTCGGTCGTCCTTGTTGGATCCAGAGTGGAGACTCACATGTGTGTATGGGGAACCCAGGGTGGAAAACAGACATCGTATGTGGGCTACGATGCAGACACTGAAAGTGCAATCTGATCTCCCATGGTGTGTTATGGGTGATTTTAATGAAGCAATGTGGTCCTTTGAACACTTGTCAGTGTCACCTCGCGGAGATCAACAAATGCTTGCCTTTAGAGACACATTAGAGGTATGTGGACTTCAGGATTTGGGTTTCTCGGGATTGCCCTTTACATATGATAACAAACGCGAGGGGAGACGGAATGTAAAGGTCCGATTCGACAGGGTAGTCGCAGACAGTGCTTGGCGTGATATGTTTTCTGATGCGGCGGTATCGCATATGATCAGTGCTTGCTGTGACCACCTACCTGTCATTTTATGCTGCGAAAAAGAGCCTGATAAATATCGGAGACCATCTCATAAGCAGTATGAGATTGCTTGGGAACGCGAGCCTAGTTTACAAGATAGAATTGAATCGGGCTGGGCAGAAGCAGAAAGGATGGTGCACCTTGGGGAAGTACGACAAGGGCTGAACCAGCTTATGACCAAGCTACAGATCTGGAGTAAGGAAAAATTTAGTCATGTCACTCAGGAGCTGGAAAAAAGTAGGTCACGGATGGAGGAACTCTTTAACATGAATGCAGATAGGAATGAGATTCGGAAGGTAACGGACCATATGAATGAGCTCTTATACAAGGAGGAACTCCTCTGGTTGCAGCGATCTAGGGTGGATTGGTTGAGGGATGGTGATCAAAACACTAAATTCTTTCACCCCAAAGCAGTCTGGCGTGCACGCAAGAACCGAGTTAAAAACCTAGTGGATGCTCAAGGGGTAGCCCATAGTGATCCGAAGGTTATGTGTAACATGGTTAACTCTTATTTCCAGGAGCTATTTATAGCTGAGGATAACCTGATAAGGGAACCCCTGGTAAACCTCTTTGAACCCAAAGTGTCCCAAGAAATGAATAACTGCTTGTGCAAGGAGTTCACGGATAATGAAATATCAGATAGCTTGTTCCAAATAGGACCCCTCAAAGGCCCATGAAAGGATGGTTTTCTGGCGAGATTTTTTCAGAAAAAATGGGCAGTTATGAAGGTTGATGTTATTGCTGCTGTGAAGAGCTTCTTCAGTACAGGGGTGATGCCCCAGGATGTCAATGAGACGATCATTGTGTTAATCCCTAAGGTAGCAAACCCTAACCGGCTTGTGGATTTCTGGCCCATCAGCTTATGTAACGTGATATATAAGATTGTGGCTAAGATCATCTCGCCTGCTCAGAGCCCCTTCGTCCCAGGCAGGATGATCACCGACAATGCTCTATTGGCCTTCGAGAGTTTACATTTTATGCACCAAGAGAAAAACCCAGATAATAGCTTCTGGGCGTATAAGCTCGACTTATTCCAAGGCATATGATCGTGTCGACTGGTGTTTCTTGAGGCAAGCAATGGAAAAGTTGGGCTTCTCTAATCAATGGATACATTGGATAATGGCTTGTGTTACCTCGGTGAAATATTCCGTCAAGTTCAATGATGCTATTTTGGACTCATTTACACCATCACGGGGGCTACGACAAGGTGATCCTTTATCCCCATTCCTCTTCCTATTTGCTCCTGATGGCTTGTCTGCTCTACTCAGGCAAGGGGTAGTCTCCAATAATATTGTACCAGTTAAAGTTTGTAGAAGGGCTCCTGGAGTGTCCCACCTTTTGTTTGCGGATGATACCTTGCTCTTCTTTAAGGCGAATCAAGAAAAATCTATGTTTGTAAAAGGTGTAATCCAGAGCTATGCACTAGCTACCGGGTAGCTTATTAACATCCAGAAGTGTTCCATCCAGTTTAGTGATGCCTGCCCAAAAGATATTCAACTCCAAGTGCGCCAGATCCTTGATGTTCAAAAAGAAGAGTTTGAAGGGAAATACTTGTGGCTGCCAACACCTGATGGTAGGATGAACCGGGGCAAGTTTCAAAAATTACAAGAAAGTCTAACAAAGCGTATGTTGGAATGGGGAGACACTCTTTCTCAAGCTGGGAAAGAGACTATGATTAAATCTGTTGCCCAGGGGATTCCCACTTACATAATGGGGGTGTTCAAACTGCCCGCCTCTGTCTGCGAGGACCTCTCTCGCCTAGTCCAGAACTTTTGGTGGGGAGCCAAAATGGCAAGAGAAAAACACACTGGAAGGCTTGGGAAAAAGTCTGTGAACCAAAGAGTGGAGGGGGACTTGGATTCCGAGATTTCCAGCTGTTCAATCAAGCACTTTTGGCGAGGCAAGCATGGAGGCTTCTAACCAGACCAGATTCCTTACGTGCACAGGTAATCAAGGCAAAATATTACCCCAACGGAGCCCTGGAAGACACGGTGTTTACAGGGAACGCGTCACCTTCGTGGCAAGCAATCACTTATGGATTGGAACTGCTTAAAAAGGGTCTCATCTGGCGCGTTGGTAATGGTGAACATATACGGATTTGTAGAGATCCATGGATCCCTCGACCCCATTCTTATCGTCCTATCTCGAGCAGAGGAAATTGCCGCCTCCGGAGGGTGTCAGAGCTGATGGATGAATATGGACGCTGGAACATGGAGAGTCTCAACTGTTACTTCGCACCAGTGGATGTCCATGCTATTAGCGCGATCAAGGCTTCCCCAAACCGGATTGTGGATGATGTTCTTGCATGGGCTCCAGACCCTAAAGGAGTGTTCTCGGTCTGTACGGCTTACCACCTTGCTCATGACGAAAAGTACAGATCGTCTATGGCTGCGTCGAGTAGGGTATTTGATGGTACTCGGTCCATCTGGAAACCACTATGGGGGTGCCAGCCCCCCCCCAAAGGTGCGAGTTTTTGCTTGGAGGGTTGCTACAAACTCCCTTGCTACTGCTGCTAATCTGAAACGCCGGAATATTGGGGTGACGGACACCTGTGTCATTTGTGGAATGGAGCGAGAGGACACTTTTCACGCACTGTGCAGGTGCCCGATCGCTCAATGCCTATGGAGGGACATGGAGAAATCATGGCGGATGCCGAAGTTAGAGGCTATACGGAACACTGGTGCGGAATGGCTACTACACCTTTGTAACGACCAAGATGCGGTCCTTTCCGATCTGGGGGTCGAGGCCCCCGAATAGGAAAGAAGCGCATCTAAGCGTTTCGCAAGCAAGTAACATAGCACAAATAATAATACAAGTAGACAATTCGGGATTCAACTGTCTTCTTATTAATAACTCAGAGTACAACACAGATACAAACAAGGTAGTTCTGCTACGTACTACAAAACATGGAAAATGCTATGCTACCCTGCTGCAGGCCCACGATCACGACCACGCCTCAGTCCTCTGGATAGTTCACGTAGAGGCGGTCTGTCTCCTCGTCGTACTGCCACGTCAGCTGGGTGCCATCGGGATCATCGGTCTCTGGGGTACTTGTACCTGCTGGGAGTTTCGGAGGAATCCGTGAGCCACGGGGACTCAGCAATCTAAGACCTTGGTGCCAGGACTAGTCATGTTATTAGGTATGGTAGGGTGGACTGTATCAGGCTGCAGCAACCTATGCTTGATTAAGTGGCTAACTTACGCAAAGTAGAAGGGAAGGTGGTCTACGCTAACGGTCGGGTTTACTTGATCAGTAAGTGATCCTGAACACCTACCTACGGCATTCATAACCCCACCGTGTTCCCGATCGAAGAGAGATCTTCGAAGGGACAGTCACGGTTACACACACAGTTGGCAGTTTTATTAGTTTAGGTTCAAGTTCTCTAATACCGGATGTTAACAAAATATTCCAAGTTGCCACATAACCGCGGGCACGGCTTTCCGAAAGATTAAACCCTGCAGGGGTGCTCCAACTAGTCCATCACAAACGAACACAGGCCGCAAAGGCATCCTCTATCACGAATCTCGTGATCTCGTCGGATTCCTTAGAGGAAAACCTCAACTCTGGGGAAACCCAAAGCTTCACTGGGATTCCTATACGCAAGATATACCGCTTAGGTAAGGCAAGGCTAGCAGGACCTCCCGACGTGTCGACGACCCTGATAAGAGCCGCGTATCTCAGTCTCAGGACACGCCGGATGAGCACAGCGTACAGTGGCCTGATAGACATCTCCCGAGTTGCCCCGGGTTGGCCCCGCACTCGACTCTAGTTTGGACCAACACTCATGAGGAGCACTGGCCCGGGTTGTTGATTAGAATCCTCGGGGTAGCTATTCCATATGCAGTTTATTATTAAGTGATTAGCAAATTAACACCAATGTTGGGTCCTGCCGGACAAGCCTTAGCACTACGCGATTTATCAAGGGGGTCCCCATAATAACCCCGAACGTGTTAGGAGCGATCATTATGGAATCAAACACCGGTAACCGGTAACTAAGGCGGCAATAACGGAACAAAGCACCCGGCAAAGGCTAGGCCTCCCGTCATTTACCAAGTATATAGGTGCATTAAATAAATAACATAATTTAAGATAATGATATCAAGCTCATGTTATCACATGAGGCAAAGCACCTGCAACTAGCAATGCTAACATTAGTAGCTGAGCAAGCCTACTTAACCACACAAGTTTGCTAGGAAGGAGAACGGTGTTTGGGCTCATGGCATAAGAAGAGGCAATTTAATTTCAGTGGTAGGCAGCGAGCAATATGACATGGAAATGAAACTACCATAACAATTCTAGAGATGGAATCAAGGTCATATCATCTTGCCTGTGATATCCTCAGCTTGGAATGGTTCTGGCTCGTCCTGCACGTACTCTCCTGACTCCACGTATTCGTTCTCTGATCCCGGTGCTACCCAACACAAGAATAACAGCCAATGAACAGCAGCACCACAAGATGCAACAATCACATGATGCATGAGATGAAAAATGGGCATGCATCACTAATTCTATCACTAGCACAAGCAAAATAAACTACTGCAAGTTTCTGGACAGAACTGAACACTAAGCTATTTTGACATGCATGAGAATGACATGAACAGATGCATCTCGTGAAAACGGTGCAAAATCATATAAAGAACATTGCAAACGGAGCTACGGATCAATGGAAATCAACGAAACAAGATATGAAGCTCTACGTGGAAGATTCAACACCATACTCACAATTGGCACAAATCTGGTATTCCCAGGTTGCCAAGACATGTAACAACCCAACATGAATGGATTGGAGCAAGGTAGAACACCACAACATCAATTAAGCACACACTTTGATCAAAATGACAAAACTACATAATCTGCATCTTAGCTATTTGGGAGCTACATGCAACATAGCTACAGGCCTCCAAACATGACAAATAATATATGTGGATGTTGCCAACCAAGAACACTACAAGCACCAGCAAGAATCACAGCAAAAGGAATTAAACTCTAGAAGATACAAGGCCACAAACTTTCCCAAAACCATCAGATCTCAGGGACTTAGTGAAAATTCCTGCACCTGAGTTTCTGTCTCTATTCTGAAGCTTTTTGACAGCAATCAAAACACAACCTACTGGACTCCAAATGATTTGAAATTTGACAGGAAGCTTCACAAACATACCAGGTTCAAAATCCTATCTCTGAACTAAGGCTAGTTCTCAACAGAATGACCAGCACATCCTCATCTATAGGGGAAGAAAATGTTTCCAGAATCCCAGACTTAGTGAAATTTCAGAGTTCACTAATCTGGAATTTTTCAGCCACATGCCCACTTTGTCTAGGCATAGTTTGCACACACATAAAACCAATAGATAATTGACACCACTATAGTGTAGAGCAAAGCCCCTACTTCTATCACACAAAAACTCATGCCCTTGGGCTCCACCTATTCCATGGAATCAAAGATCAAACTTGCAACAAATCTGAATATGCAACTACATAAAGTACCCTTCTAAGACAACAACTACAAAGGTAGAGTTCATGGGCACAATGGCAAAGTGACATGGGGGTTTGAACCCCATGTTTGTGTCATGCACATCAACAACACCAATACTTATCACAAGCCAACCCCACACACACATCATGCTCTCTCTCATATTAAACATGAGGAGGTGCACAACTTGCACATGGGGCTGGTTTACCACCTACAAATCACACCCCAATATCATCATAAGCCCTAAGACTCCAAGAACAATATAAGGGAAGCTATCAAGCAAATGATAGTAATGCCACACTCACTTGCACACCTACACAAGCAACACCTCATGTGTGAGCAACACACACACACATGCACCTCACCTACTGCCATCCAACTACTTACGCAAGCAAAGGAATAAGCCACCTACATATCATCATATACTAGGGTAGCATCTCCACACCCACACACATGCACATGATCATCACCATGTGTATGCACACACACCAAAGCTCACATAGATCACCCACATACACTAACAATCTGCAGGAAGGCTTACATGGTGCACAAAAGGAAAGGAAAAAAATGCTAAGATGCTGCCAAGACATATGCACAGGAAAAATAAATAGCAAAGTCTTGCAACAGTTAAAAAAATCACAAAGAAATTAAAAAGGGCAGTGACTGGAATCGAACTCCCCACCTAATGTTGGTTCTACTGCCATGAAACCACTCTACTACAGTCTCTAGTTCGACAGCAACAAGGGAAAGATCAAGTTATAGAGCAATTGCAGCTATTGCATGCCACTATGCCAAGAAGCAGGAACTAAAAAGGGGGCAAGCTGGGATTCGAACCCACACCCTCTCGAAGACAAACACCTGCTATACCACTGCGCTACGACATGGTAATTGACAGAACAGGGAACTGAAACAGGTAAGCTAACAGGACACCCCCTCTGCCTACAGAGAACACCAGCGACAGGGAGTTTGCCGGGGTGTTCTCTGGGGTTGCTGCTGCGCAGCGCTACCGGAGGCGAGCCCTCTACACGTCCACCGTTACCTACGAGGGGGGGGAGGAACCTCTACTACACGCAACACCGAAACCACCACGCCTCTACTCGATCTGCTGCTGCTGCTGCTCTCGGCCGAGACTGCTACTGCTACTGCGACAGAGAGACACGAGGAGTGCCACGGCGGATCTAGGCCGAGGGAGGAGAAAGAAGGAAGGGGAAGACGTTCCTCACCTTGGGGAAGGAAGGAGAGGAGGCCACCCGATCGAAGAAGTAGCCGCAGGGGAAGAAGACGCCGACGGTTCCTGCTGCTGACGGGGGTAGAGGAAGACGAGGTGCTCCGAGGCCGAGGTGATGACGCGCTTCTCGCCGTCGCTGTGGTAGCCCCTCGTCCTCAACGCTGGTGGGAATGGGTCGCGGGGAGTCTCCCCGAGCCCCTAGACATGGCCACCGGCGCCGGAGACGACGGGAGGACAGCGTAGACGCGGCGGAGCTCCTCTGCTTCTCTCTACTACTATCTACAGGAGACTTACCAGAGAAGAAAGAGGAGATGGAGATGGAGGGGAAGAAGAGAGGTGGCGGCGGCAGGATAGGGAAGGAGACGAACCCTAGGCCGAGGGGAAGGCTCGGACGCCCAGCTTATATGGGGGGACCTCGACGTTTGTGCACGGCGTCAACTTCCTCTCTCTCTCTCTCTCGGCCTGACGGAAAGGTGCGCAGGGGAGGTGTAGACGCCGTCAGGAGAAGTGCGAAAGGCCATGGGCCTCACACGCGGGGAGGAAGGGAAAGGAGCGCCAGGGAGAGGAAGCCCACTGGCGCCAAATATAAGAAAGACCCCAGTGGCCTTTCCAAATAAAGAAAAAACAGAATGGAAAAGAAATAAAACAAGCAAACTGGTGGGAATAAATTCAAAAGAAAATATCCCCTGGTCATAGAAAAATATGACCTGAATAATAAAAATAAGATCAAGATTTTTAGGAGCAAATAATATTTCACAAAACAGAATTAATGCCTCTGTTTTGTATTTATTGCACCTGTTTAAAACACTTTTTAAAATCACCAAACTTGCACCACTTAACACCCACGATATCCCCTAAATAACAGACTTTTTCAAACCAGTTTAGGAGCAAGTTGAAATAGCACATGTGGAATAAAAGAGAGAAAAGGTTTGTCTCTAACAATGGGGGTTTGAAAAGAAAGCCAAGCACCACACTCCACTATTTCACACCACAAAATTCACATGTGCAATATCAACACATGAAACCACGAGATCACACAATCACACCTAGCAAGATATGTGCACACAAGACATGACATGAAGCATTATGGTTTGCATGCACGCAAGGGAAACTAAAAAAAATAAGAGACACATGAAATCACAAGGACAAGGAGATGTTATGATATGTTATGCTATGCATGCATGGAAGATATGCAAGGGACACAAGGTGACACAGGAAATCATAGACACAAGTGACATCATCATATCTCTGACAAGGTGGACCCACACGCAATAGGTTCCAAAATAGGGAAGGTTACATATGGGGCACTACAACCTTCTTGACCAGTGCATGCCTCAGGAGCGCCTACCTGTGTTGATGACCCTGTGGCGAAGTTGGCATGTCCACAACGAACTGACCCATGGCAAAAAGGCCCCGCCTGTTGAAGCTTCCACACGATTTCTGTCCAGTTACATTGAAACCCTTTTGTGTTTAAAGCAGTATCCGAGTGCTGACATCGCCAAAGGTAAGATGGTGATCTCCCACCAGGGGAAACCAATTACAAATCAGGATGGCAACAGGAACACCAATGAACTGGAAGAAAGATGGATTCAACCACCTCGGGGATGGACAAAGCTGAATGTGGATGGGGCTTTCAACGCCGAGAATCATACTGGCGGTGCAGGCATTATCCTGTGTGGCGAGGACGGCCAAGTGATTTTTTCCTCCTGCCGATACCTTCGGTCCTGCTCCTCTGCACTCGAAGCGGAGTTGGCGGCTTGTATGGAGGGGATAGCCATTGCGAGAGCTTGGAGTGTACTGCCTATGATCATTGAGACAGATTGCTTGACAGCGGCTCGGATGATTATCCAAGATGGCATGAACAAATCACCGTGTGCAACCATGGTTACGCAGATCCAGCGGACCCTCGAAGAGGTGGGAGAACATGTGATATCGCATGTGGTAAGAAGCAGGAACAAGACCGCCGATGCTCTTGCCCACACCGGACATGTAAAACAGCGTACAGCTATTTGGCTGCGTGGAATACCGGAGGAGGTTGATACCCTATGTAAGAAAGACTCCTTTGATTAATCAATGAAATTTTTCATTCGCAAAAAAAAAACTAGTCTAGTTTTCCCCAACTACAATTATCTTTACCTATTAATAAAGCACATATTGCTTCTGTGGTACGTCATTAAAATTGCCTTCAAAATTGTCTAAAATTACCCACCAATGCCATCTATAAATTATAAAAAACGTTTTGCAGGAAATCCTCGCATGGGCCGGCCAAAACATAGGGACCACCTATACTACGCTGTGCTCGCTGGAAAATAAACAGCACGCCCGTTTGGGCCAGCCCATGGGCGGGGGCCTGTTTTTTTAAAAAAAATTATTATTATTTATTTGTTCCTTTTATATTTTCTAATTCTAATAAATCAAAAAAAATCGCAATTCAAAAAATTATATTTATATAAATGTTTGATAAAACATAAAATGTTTCAGAATTCAAAAATTATTCGGGATTTTTGTCAAAATGTTTGCATATTAAAAAAATTGTAATTTTGGAGAAAACAAATCGTGAATTAAAAAAAGTCCATCATTTTGAGCAATTTCTTTAATGCAATTAAAAGAAATGTTTGATAATTCAAAAAATGAATTATTTGCCAATTCACAAGAAAATACTTGAAAACAGTTTGTAATATAAAATATTGTTTGAAAATTTTAAAAAATGTTTATAAATAGTAAAAAATGTTCTCGGTTTTAAATTATTTTTCTCAAATTTGTAAAATTGTTCACGAATGATTGAATGTATGGAGTTAAACAGTAATGCTTCTGAGTCTTTCTGATTATATACCTGAATGAATTTTAAAGAATTAATTGTCAGGGTGGATCGGAATATTATAGTATATTCTAAAAAATGTTTTCTTGAAATTCAGAATAATCCTTTGAGTTACCAAGTTTTTTTACAACCATGATATTTTCTTAAACATATGAACATTGTTTCAACTTGTGAATTGTGAATAAAATTAAAAGAAGAAATATTTTCTTGAATTGTGAACAAAAAATTTAAATCATGCGATGAGATATGAACATAATGTGGTCATCGTCATTGAAGATGGTGGTTTATTTTTTTTCTCCTGTTGCAACGCACGGACCCTTTTGCTAGTTTGGGTACAAAGGGAGTACGTGCTTTGCACGTTAGATTATTATGTACTCTCTTTGTCTGGAAATACTTGTTCTAGAAATGGATGTATCTAACTTATTTTAGTTACAGATACATCTATTTTATTCATTTTTAGGACAAGTATTTCCGAACGGAGGGGGTATAATCACAATACTAAATAATTCAAATTAAAAGCAAAATTCCTATGTTATAATAAAATTAACATGTAATTTTTGAAAGTACATTTGTGTTTTCTAGTTGGAATTCGTGGATTTTTTTTATTTACTATTCGTATCAAATCACAGTAGCACAACAAATATCTAGATGAAGAACGCATTAGAAAAAAACATATACTTTCAATCCAAAAAAAATCTTGTTGGCATGTTTGTGAAAACTTTTAGTTTTCCATATTCAAATTATATATATATATATATATATATATATATATATATATATATATATATATATATATATATAGTTAATTTAGGGGGTATATATAATTAGTTTTTTGTTATAATTTTCACTTTTCCACTCCTTCAAGTCAGCGTTAACTTGTAAACTCTTTCATTTGTGTGTTCTCGACCGCGCAATTTTTAAATAATTTAATGCCTCATTAAAAAATACAAATATATATTTTGTACTAGCTGTTTGAATATTTCTCTCAACGAAATTTTTTTTTGCTGTGCATACTCTTTTTTCTACAATGTACTAACATTTTGAGCAAAATAAGAAATCCTTCCATGCATGCATTCAACCGTACTCATGGAGGAGAAAATTGCTAGTGTACTAATATAGGCTGCTAGACCCTATATGCACACTTGTTTATATGCTTCTAGCATGTACTGGAGTACTACCTGATCTAACGGGCCAGATTGCAACATAAAGCTAGCTCCTCACGTAAAAGCTCTCCAGCAAGAGTCCGGTCAGATGGCAGGTGCAGTTAACTCTAGAAAGATCCTTCCAGCCTTTTTGAGGGCACAGCCGTGGGGAGCAAATCCCAGAAAATATGACCGTTGGATCAGTTGGGTTCAACATTGATAAATGACAGCGATTCAACCTGTGAAAGAAATCAATGGCTAGCAAAAGCCACCGCTCAATACGGGTGGCTAACCCAAGTCTGAAAATTGGTGTGTCATGCTCTGCTTAACTCAAGAGTAGAAACAGGGGATTTATGCTCAAGCTAGCCACTTTACTCACTGAATTATGGCCTGAGGCCGAGGTTATGTTACAAAGTCCGGCCAGGAACACTGACGACGCAGTAGGGGGAAACCCTAGAAAAGATAAGACAGTATTCTCGAGCTAGGATCATGGCTTTTATAGCCTTACAAAGAGGAGAGGGACGGGAAAGCTAGAGAAAGAAGAAAAGGAAAAGGTGATCGTGCCGGAAGAGCGACAGGGACGCTCGAGGGTACTATCACCGCACGATCAAAGATCCACGGCTGTCGAGTCTTCACTTAAAGCGAAA
Source organism: Hordeum vulgare subsp. vulgare (assembly GCF_904849725.1). Taxonomy (NCBI): domain Eukaryota; kingdom Viridiplantae; phylum Streptophyta; class Magnoliopsida; order Poales; family Poaceae; genus Hordeum; species Hordeum vulgare. Next base: position 191,349,816 of record NC_058523.1, on the reverse strand, counting down.
CGGTACGATGGCTTGTCCCGCGTTGGATCCTTGATGGACGGTCACGGATGCTTCCCGCCAACTTCAACGTTCGAAACAGCTTGATCATCACCTGCAGAGCTTGGGTCCTGACAGTTCCCCCCGAGTAACACCAAACCTATCCTCAGGGCTGAAATGCTGGGAAGATTTTCTGTATGGAGGAGGCATCCTCCCAAGTAGCATCTTTCTCCTCCAAGTTAGTCCATTTAATCAGCTGTGACGCCCTCGGCTTAATCGTACGCTAGTCATACACGCAAATGCGTACGATCAAACCCAAGGACTCACGGGAAGATATCACAACACAACTCTAGACATAATTAAAATAACATCAGCTTCATATTACAAGCCAGGGGCCTCGAGGGCTAGAATACGAAAGCTCGATAAACACACGAGTCAGCGGAAGCAACAAATATCTGAGTACAAACATAAAACATGGGGTGCCTTAGAGAAGGCTAGCACAAAAGATACAACGATCGAACGAGGCGAGGCCTCCTGCCTGGGAACCTCCTAACTACTCCTGATCATCAGCGGCCTCCACGTAGTAGTAGGCACCATCGGGGTAGCAGTCGTCGGTGGCGGGGACCTCCATCTCCTGGACTCCATCATCTGGTCGCAGCAACGGATCAAGGGAACAAGGGGGGAAGCAAAGCAGCGGTGAGTACTCATCCAAAGTACTCGCAAGTCTTACATCAGAACTATTCTAATTATGCATCAGTATCAAAGAAGGGGGGTGTATAAGTGGACTGACTGCAGCAATGCGAGAATAGAGAGAGAAGGCCTAGTCCTATCGAAGACTAGCATCTTCAGGGTCTTGCAGCAATAGACGAGAGTAGAACAGGGGTAAAACATAAATAGTCATATTGTTGCAGCAATATTAAAGTGAGGTCACGCCTAAAGATCCTCCCTCGACTCCCTGCGAGGAAGCAATCCTGAGGCAAACTAATTCCAGTTAAGTAACAATTTTAGTTGTAAAAGATCGGGGCACAACTCCAAGTCGTCCTGTAACCGTGGACACGGCTATCCGAATAGTTAATTTTCATCCCTGCACGGGTGCACCACATGTCCCGTCACGCTCGATAACACTCTGGCCGGACATACTTTTCTGGGTCCTGCCCGGCCTCGGAATATCGACACGTCGCAGCCCCACCTAAGGCTAATCAGAGAGGCCAGCCCGCCGGTCTAAATCCTAAGCACAAAGGGTTCGTGGGCCCAGTTCCCCTTCGCGCTCCTGCACGTGGCGTGGGCGGCCGACGTCAGTCCTAGCATCCCTTAATCACAAGCGCGATGCATCTCGGGACCACTCGGGCGCGCGCCGCTACATTGCTGGCATCTGAAAAGCTTCGGCTGATACCGCGACGCCGAGTACCCATAATTCTTCCCGCGTAGCCGGTTAGTGCGAAAAGGTCTCCGACCAACCCAGATCAAATACCCAAATCCATTAGCATTTTAATTAGGCCACCAACACAATCTCACGGGAATCCACCCGTCTTACAACTAATCACCAATGATCCCAGTAACATGGTCGAGTAACTGTGTGGTTGTAACATCGAGGGGAATCCGAGGTATCACCCTCGTTGGATTCCGAACGATGTACCCGTCAAGGTGGGCTTAGAGGAATCACCCTCGGGGGTCCCACACTTGAGGGGTTGCACGACAGAGGCGTCATCGGGAATGGTGAAAGAGGAATCACCCTCGATAACCACGACCGACTAGCTATACTACAGAGATATCATCAGGAGTACTTAGCGAGGTGTCACCCTCGGTACCCGATAGTATCTCTGTAGCGTCGTACAACGAAGGGGGGTGAATGTGCTGTGTCGGGTCTGGCTCATCGATCAGAGATCGAGATTTGAAAACAAGCGGGGCAACTGAACTACGGGGTGAGAGGGGATGACTGCTCCACCTATACTAAGCAGATTAAAGGTACACGACTGAAAGTAGCAGTTCATCAAAAACAGGCTATGCATCAGATATAGGAGCTAACTACAACAGTAGCAAAATACTAATGCAAGCAGTAGAAAGAAAGACATAGGCGATATAGGAATGATCAAGGGGAGTTTGCTTGCCTTGCTGCTCTGCGGCAAAGGACTGATCGGCAGGGCCGTAGATGTACCCGGCAGCAGCGTCAGTCTCGGGGTCTACCGGTAAGAAGAGGGGAAAGAAACAATAAATAATAGCACCGATGCAACACAAAGCATGACATGGCAAGATGCAGGCTAGACATGAGCTAACGCAGCAACATCCGTCATAGACGGATCGGAAGAATATCTAACGATATTTTCCGGGCCTCGGGCTACTACCGGTTATACTGGAAACGATGGAAAAGTTCCATGTTTGCTATGCTAGGGATGCGTGACACACGAACGGGCCGTGTATCCGGGTTCGTCTTGTTTTGCTGATCAACTTTCATGTTGAAAATATTTCGATCTGACTTACGGATTATTTAATATTAATTTTCAAAGTTTTATTAATTATTTAGGAATTAAAAACAGATTTAGCTATTTTAATAAAATCCCATTATGACATCATCGCGATGTCATGCTGACATCAGCAGTTGACTGGTCAACTGACCAGCGGGTCCCGAACTTCATAGGCACAAGTTCTAATATCGATTAAATATTGATTTAATCAGATTAATTTAATGAGGGACCCACGTGGCATTCTCTCATTAGGTTAATTAATTATTCTAATTAACAGATTAACTCATATATTTATTTAACTAATTCATTAACTCATTAATTAATTATTATATCTATTTATTTATTTATTTAATAAAAACATATATTTCTATTATTTATATTTTAATTTCCCTTTTCTTCAAAGCGAGTGTGGGGCCTCCCTATAAGTGGGTGTGGAGGTATGGCCCCACCGGTAAGTGACATAGGCCATATACTCGATTTTTTTTATAGATATAAACAAGCAAATATCGTATTCCTCCAATATCTATATACGCAATACATACATAAATACGGGTATCAAATACATACATACATACATACGGAATACAACATTTGTTTTTTTTTATTTCTCTCAAAATTCTCATCTCCCTCTCTGTGTTAACAAATAAACAGAGAGGTTCTTTGCTAACTCCACCTAGAAGAACCAAATGTTCAAACCTTCCTACCGGAGTCTACCGTCGACGGATCGGGGCCTCGTTTGCCGGAACGGAACCGGGGCGGTGAGGAGAACGCGACGGTGGGAGGAGCTCGAGGAGGGGCTCACCGACGTTGACGGGAGGGGCCGGTGAAGCCGGAGTTCGCGGGAAGCGGAGGTGACGGCGAGGAGGAGGACGAGGCGGTGACGGTGACGGCGCTGTTCCGGCGAGGAAGAGGCGTAGGGGAGGCCCGGTGGGGGAGGGGCTCGCCGGCGTGGTGAAGGGGCCGAGGGGGCCGGTCTCCCTGCCCGGTCCCTCCTGGACCGAGCGGGAGGAAGGGGGGCGCGACGGGGGGGAGGCCCCTGGCCTGGGTCGGCCGGCCAGGGAGGATCCCGGGAGGGCCTCGGCCGCCGGAGGTGTTGGACGGGTCCTCGGTGAGGAGAGGCAGGGGGGCCGCCGGCGGGGAGTGAGGGGTGGAGAGGAGGGCCGGTGGAGGGAGGCCGTGGGGGGGCTGCTCGCCGGCGGGGGGAGGCGCGCCGGCCAGGGAGGGGTGGATCTGAGAGGAGGGGCGACGGGAGGTACGGGAGAGAGAGGGATCGTGGGGAGGGAGAGGGGTCTGCGGGAGGGAGTGGGGGATCTGGCGTGGGGTGGGGGCTCTCATGGGGGAGGGTTACGGGAGAGAGAGAGCGTGGGGGGTGGGGCCCCCACGAGGGGGAGGCTGGCGGCGCTCAGGGGGGGAGGGAGTAGCGAGGAGAGGCTCCCTCGCCAGGGGGGGCGCTAGGGTTTTGAGCGGGAGGGTGGCGCGGGGTGGGCTGGCCAGTTGGGCCTTTTGGCCCAGCTCGGCCAGGGGGGTGGGGGTTGCTTTTTTTTTTGTTTCTTACATTATTTATTTTACTATTCGATTTTTCTTTTTAAATACTTTTTTTTATACTTTATTTTCTCATTATTATTTTTAATACTTTCCTTTTTTATATATATATTCTTTTAATATTTGTAATGAACTTATAAAGTACTTTTCTTTTGTTTTCAAATTTTGGATCCGGACAGACTCGAATCAACGCGGGTCTGAGATGGGAATTCGATGACGTGGCATCATTAGCGGTTGATCACTGTAGCTTAATTACAATAATTACTGTTGCAAAAGTCGAGGATGTCACATCAGCCACCTGACAACTGGGACCTGAATATCAGCTTGCACTCTTGGGATCAGTTTTCTCTCCAATAGTTTCTCAGATTCTAAGAGTATTGTTCCATCAGTGTACAGTAGTGGCAGGTTGGGGTTTGGGATAGCTTGAGGTCCAAGGTGCTTTTTGAGTTGACTGACATGGAGTGTAGGGTGTAACTTGAAGTGCTCAGGTAATAACAACTTGTAAGCTACAGGTCCAACTTTTTGGATGATTCTGAAGGGCCCATAGTACTTAGAATGCAACTTGAGGCATCTGTGCAAGCTAAGTGTTGTATGCATGTAGGGTTGCAACTTTAAGTATACCATATCTCCTACTTCCAATGTCCTTTCTGATCTTTTTCTGGCAGCATACATCTTCATCCTTTCTTGAGCCTTGAGCAGGTTTCCTTTGATCTGAGTTGCAATCTGCTCTGCATTGAGAATGGAGGAAAATTCTTGGGCCAGATCAGCAGGATATAAGGCAGCTTCTGACAACATATTTGGTGGTCTGTTATACAGAGCTTGGAAAGGAGTGAGCTGTAGTGAGGAGTGATAACTAGTGGTGTACCACCACTCAGCTAGGGGAAGCCAATGGAGCCACTTTTGTGGTTGTAAGAAAGCCATGCATCTCAAGTAATTCTCCAAGCATTGATTAACTTTGTGTGTCTGTCCATCAGACTGAGGATGATAGGATGTGCTCATGTGGAGTTTAATGCCTAGTTTCTTGAATAATTCCTGCCAAAGGTGACTAGTGAATATCTTGTCTCTGTCAGTAACAATAACTGATGGAAGGCCATGTAGTTTGAAGATATTTTCAGTGAAGGCTTTTGCAACAGTAGTGACAGTTATGGGGTGTTTCATTGCAATGAAATGATTGTATTTGGTGAACCTGTCCACTACTACCAGGATCATGTCCTTTGCTTGTGAAGTGGGGAGGCCCTCAATGAAGTCCATGCTGATGTGGCACCAAGCAAAGTTAGGGATTGGGAGAGGTTGCAAAAGACCAAGATATTTGCAGTGTTCTGGCTTGTTGATTTTGCAGGTAGGGCACTGTTTGATAAAGTCCACAATAAACTTTTTCATGCCAAGCCAGTGGAAAAGGAGCTTCATTCTCTGATAGGTTGCTCTGTGCCCAGAGTGGCCACCCGGTTCAGAGTTGTGTAAGGCCGACACTAGTTTAGTTCTCAGGTCAGTGTTTAGTCCAATGACAATTTTGTTTTTGTACCTTAACAACCCCTGTATGAGAGCATAGTTAGGGACAACATTTTCTGAAACTGCAAGTTGGGACAGAAGATCCTTGCATCTCTGGTCATTAACATAACTATTAACCACTTCAGTTAACCATACTGGTTGAGCCTGACTTGCAATTAGTGCTTGCAATATGTATTTAACTCTAGATAAGGCATTAGCAACCATGTTGTTCTTCCCTTGCTTGTATTCAATCCTGAAAGTGTAGCCCAACAACTTGATCAGTAGTTTGTGCTGGATTACTTCTGTGAGCTTTTGATCTTGGATGTATCTCAAGCTCTGCTGATCAGTTCTTATCACCAGGGCAAAAGCAGCAAAATAGTGTTTCCAATGTTTAAGAGCTTCAATTATTGCTACTGCCTCCTTATCATAAGTTGACATAGCAGCAGCCTTTGGTCCAATGGTTTTGCTGAAGTAGGAAAGGGGCCTGCCTTCCTAGATTAGGACAACACCAATCCCATAAGCACATGCATCTGTTTCCAATATGAAGGGCTGAGAAAAATCTGGTAGGGCCAACACTGGAGCTTGGGTCATCTTGTGTTTTAATGTATTAAAAGCATCCATTTGCTCAAGCCCCCAAGTGAAATTGTCCTTCTTTAGGGAGTTAAACAGAGGTTTGCAGATAAACCCATAGTGCTGAATAAACCTTCTGTGGTAACTAGTTAGTCCCAAAAAGCTTCTCAATTGGGTGACATTTTCAGGAGCTGGCCATTGTGTGATTGCCTCAATTTTTGTAGGATCAGTAGCAACTCCATCTCCTCTGATGACATGTCCTAGATACTCCACTTGTGGTTGAGCAAAAGAGCACTTGCTCAACTTGGCAAACGGTTGATTAGACTTTAAAGCTTCAAGGACCAGTTGTAAGTGTTGCAGATGTTCCTTCATATTTTTGCTATAAATGAGGATATCATCAAAGAAGACCAGGACAAATTTTCTTAAATAAGGAGCTAGGATGGTGTTCATGAGTAGTTGGAATGTTGCAGGAGCATTAGTTAAGCCAAAGGGCATCACCAAGTACTCATAATGCCCACAGTGTGTGCTGAAAGCAGTCTTTTCAATGTCTTCCTCCTTCATTCTGATCTGGTGATAACCACTTCTCAGATCTAACTTAGAGAACATTGTTGCTCCCTTTAGCTCATCCAATAGATCCTCAATAACAGGGATGGGATATTTGTTCTTTACTGTTTGCTCATTAACTTTTCTGAAATCATTTACCAATCTCCATGTCATGTCCTTCTTTTTCACTAAGAGAGCTGGTGAGGAATAAGGCTATTGCTGTCTCTTATCACTTTAGACTTGATCATGTCCTGCACTATACTTTCCATTGCATCTTTCTGGTGATGTGGGAGTTTATAAGGCCTCTGATTAATCACTTTAGCTTGAGGTGTGAAAGTAATCACATGATCTATAGCTCTCTTTGGAGGTAAGGAAGTAGGAGTGCTAAAGACAGGAGAGTAATCGTCCAGAATTTTCTGCACTGGCTCAGGCACAATTTGGTCCATAGGTTCTTGCACAATGATCCTGTTGAGTATTAGGACAGCACCACAGACAGGCTCATTTGGTACTGCTTCTGTGATAGCCAGTTCTTGAACTGGAACAGTAGGTAAGCTTTCATCTTGGAATATTTTCTTTTCTCCATCAGGTAATGTGACCTTTACATGCATTTCATCAAAGTCAAGCTCTATGGGGCTGTAGGAGGCCATCCAGTCAGCTCCAAGGATAACATCATAGCCTTGTAGTTGTAACACTCTGAAGTCTGTGGAAAATGCAGTGCATTGCAAGGAAAAAGGGCAGTTTAATGCAATAAACTGTGACCAAAGTGTATCCACATTGGCCACAATTACTTGTCTTTTCTTAGTGGGGGTTAGAGCACACTTAGCTTTCTTAGCTAAGGTTGGTGTGATGAAAGTTGCAGTATTGCCACTGTCAATTAGTGTTGTGGCAGGTGTAGTGCCTATCATGACTGTGACTGTAAAACTGAGCTTCCTAGCAGTTCTAATTCCCATCAGAGCATGCATGGAAGTGTGAAGAGGAGGATCATCCTGATCAACAGGGGGAGGAGTTTCTGCTTCATCACTCTCTGCAGCGTAATAAACCAACTCTGCATCTTCAGGGTAACACTCTTGCAGTGCTTGAATTTGTACTTGGTTTGCTAGCTTACAAATTTTCTTGTGTCCAGGAAACCATGGGTCTTTGCACTTGTAGCAGATGCCTTTCAGTTTTGCTTGTTGAATCACAGTAGCATTGGAACTTGTAGGTAATTTACCAGGGTCAAACTGAATCTGTCTTTTCACTGCTTGGTTCAGAAAAGGTGGAGTAGGCTTTTTAACAGGTTGTGGTCAGGTGGTTCATGACATTGCACATGATGTTGGATGCTGTCAGAAAGGCCAGCAATGAAACTTGCCTTGTAAAAATCTGGTGGTAATGCAGGGTTATCTCTTCTGATGAGATTCATGGACTGTTCAAACTTCAACACATAATCATTGACAGTTCCATTTTGATTTAAGGCATGGAATGTTCTGACATTGTCACACACTGAAGTTTCAGAGAATCTATCACCAAGCAGTCTACAGAACCTATACCAGGGCAGGGTGTTTGCTATGATTCATGTTCCTCTCCACCATTCAATAGCAGGCCATGTTAGATAGGTGACAGCAATTTTAGTTTTTTGTTCCAAGGGAGTCCTAGCAGCTTCAAGTACATTTCAATAGTTTGGATCAAGGAATCATTATTAGAACCATCAAACTCTGGGATATTATACTTAGCAGGTTTCACTAGAGTGTGCATTCTTCTATTTTCCTGAGCCCACTCTCTGTTGGCAAGGCCAAACCTCGTGTCCAAGTGTGCATTTTGTGCATCACCTTGGTCCTGTTCCACATGTATCACCTGTTGGCCAAGTCCAGCTTGTTGAGCAACAGCTAGGTTTTTGACCTCTACATGAGTTTGCTTGTTATCAACAAAGTGAGGATGTCTGTATGGCATCTTGAGTGTACCATCCAAATCCAGCTCCTTTCCAGAGGTTTTGTCCACTAAGGTTGCAGATCCAACAGTTGCAGGGGATGGTTGTGCTTCCAAGAATTTGTTCACAGTGCCCTGGGGTGAGTGAGCAATTGTGCTGGCTTGGGGAACCTCTTGAGGGTTGTGCTGCACTTCTCTAGGTTTTGGAAAACCAGAGATGAAAGTGGCCAAGGAACCCTGCAAATCACCCAAAGTTTTCTGCAGAGACTGAGAGTTATCATGCACCAGATCTCTGAATTCATCAAATTCCTGTTTATCTTGCTCTCTCTGTTTCTGAAGCAGTTGGACATCTAGTTGGAGAGAGGTAAATTCGAGCTGATCTGTGGATGTGGAGTCTGAAGGACCCACCATCTTTGCCATGAGGACAATCAGAGAGGGTTTTGACAGTGAAGTTCAGTTACGTCACTGATGACCAACAGACCGAAGAGAGGAATTTTACGACAGCCGCAGCTGCAACCCGAACTTGGTGTTGTTAGTCCTACCGCCGCCGACACCGCCGCCGTCGCCGCGCCACCTGAGTACACATGATCTGGGAGGGTGGTGGGATTTTACTGCGCAAGCAATGAGCTTTTGCAACCACTAACCTGACCCAAACATGTACCGAATGATCGCCGCCACCATGGTGTCACCGCCGCCTAGATCGGGAGGGAGGGAGGGTTTTCACTGCTCATCCCCCAGCATCACAACTACCAGATCTAGCACTATGCCGAGGAAGAACTGGCTCTGATTACCATTGTCATGCTCTGCTTAACTGAAGAGTAGAAACAGGGGATTTATGCTCGAGCTAGCCACTTTACTCACTAAATTATGGCCTAAGGCCGAGGTTATGTTACAAAGTCCGGCCAGGAACACTGGCGACGCAGTAGGGGGAAACCCTAGAAAAGATAAGACAGTCTTCTCGAGCTAGGATCATGGCTTTTATAGCCTTACAAAGAGGAGAGGGATGGGAAAGCTAGAGAAAGAAGAAAAAGAAAAGGTGATCGTGTCGGAAGAGCGACAGGGACGCTCGGGGGTACTATCACCGCACGATCAAGGATCCACGGCTGCCGAGTCTCCACTTAAAGCGAAACGGTACAATGGCTTGTCCCGCGTTGGATCCTTGATGGACGGTCTCGGATGCTTCCCGCCAACTTCTACGTTCGAAACAGCTTGATCATCACCTGTAGAGCTTGGGTCCTGACATGGTGTATTTAGATTAGACTAGATGTATTTTATTTCTAGATACATTCATTTTTATTCATTTGTGTGACAAGTAATTCCGGACAGAGGGAATAGTAGAGATAGAGATTACGGGATACTTTAACATGTGATCTGCACAAAAAATGATAAAAAATGTGGATTTGTAATAGTAGCAAACAATGCTTTGTATATCATAATAATGTTTTAGAGACACGTAGAATGCATCTATATATACATGTTCTAAAAAAAATCTATATATACATGTGGAATTTGTTCAGATATTTTGGAAACTTCAGAATTTATTTCATTTTTTCCTAACATATAAATAAGGGCTCCATGGAGCACAAGATCCAAGATGCATTTGCATCATTTACGCTGCTATCAGACAAGAGTGCAAGTTCCGCTGCAAAAAATGTGTGGTTTCCTGTTAAATAAAAACATGCAGTCTAAGTTCTATTTCTGAAAAGGAAAACGAGGATGATTGTTACTACATAGTATTTCAGTACTCTGAGACAATGGCAATAAATCAATGGGGGCACATACAAAATCTAAGCTTGGTAAAACTATTTTTACATGGTTTTTAGTCGTCGGTACATCTTCCTGTTCTTACTGCTCAAATTTTATTCTAAGGCAAAACTTTCTCCTTCAAGATCCTGAGGGCCTCCCCAATCCCATCCTGGAATGGTATCAATGGGAGAAACTGCTTACTCTCGGCCTTTTCTAAAACAAAATAAACGCCCAAATATTAGATACAACCATTGTAGAGAAAACACACCTCGGAAGCAAGTCTCTGAGCAATTACAGTTGCTTGAGCTTTAATTTCCGGTGATAATGCTGATCTGATAGCTCCAAGTAGCACATCTGCGGCTTTGTTAACGCCCGTGACATCATCTATATCTGGGATCAGATGCTGTCTTTTGAGGGGCTCAGGCGCCACCCCTAACCAGTGTAGTCTCTCTGCCCAGTAAAACTGGTCCAGTAGGAAAGGGCATGCTACCTGCATAATAATATTCTTTAGTACAATGTGTAATATCCAAAAGCAACTGGCAGTATAATTTTATAACAGTCAATACTTCTAGAAGATAACACATTGTTTGAATAAACATAAAACTTTCAGCTTTCGCACACAAATATTGTTATAAGCATAAAACTTCAGCTTCATAAATATTGCATACATTCTTGCTGAAAACGAGATGGATGTTATTTTTATTCAGGGGGTTTGACTACGTCCATCTTGTTATTGACAAGGATAAATGCCAAAAAAGTAATCTCAGTTGCAGCTATATCAAAAGAATTTTTAGCGCCTACAAGGACAAGAATTCAAATTCATTTCCTCAAAAGAAGTACTAAAATTACTTATTTTCATTGTGCTGAGAGTGAATTGTCACTTCAGAATTCATATCGACGGTGACATTTTGCTGGTATCCTGGCAAGCTGTCGTTTGTTTTCAAAACCAGATGCCATTACAATGAGCTACAAAAGGTTAAACAAATATCTGTCCCTTTTTTCCATACAAAGCATAGCCACGGGTTAACAAATGGTCGTTCTTAATCACGACTCTCAAGTGGAACAATGGCCTTATTTCATATGACCTGTCTCAACGATACTGATATGGAAGACATCTACAAGCATATTAACTATCAGCATATAGAACAACAAAAATATTCTTCATATCTAAGTACATCAGATGTTGTAATCACCTGAGGGGTTCCAGCAAATAGTGCAGCGGCTGTAGATCCGCTGTGAAGCACAAACCGAAGTAAATTCTTTCATGGAAGACTTTTATTATCCGAAAACTTGGTTACTGAAACATTGAGAACTTTATTACCTGCCAGCATGATGAATAGCAGCTGCACATTTAGGGAAAAGCCAGCTATACGGAATTGATCTGAAATAGTAAGTCATATACTCATACGGCCGACCAAAATATCTGTCTATTTCACCAAGATGAATGGGCGCAATCACATTAGAACTCACCCAGAGAAGCAAAAGAGTCGATTATTGAAAAGGAGAGTGCTGTCACTACTAAGAGCAGGTGCCTCTACACTTGATTCTACAACTAAAGAAGCAACAGATCTGATGGCTGAATCCAATGGCTGGTATCCAGACGAGAAAAGGATAAATCTGTAATCTGTTGACTCTATGACAGCTTTAATCACCATTAGAAATGCTTTAGGATTTCTAAGAAACCCCATGCTGCAGCAGATTGATAGCATGAATCAAAATGGTTAGAAATCACTTACACATTAGAGAAATCATTTAATTCAACTGTAACAACACTAATATGAAAATATCAACGATAGGAGACATGACCTTGCATAATATAGAAAAATAACTTTCATGATAAGAAACTCACCTGCCAATGGAACTTAAGCCTATAAATATAGGTAAAGACGAATAACTTCCCATGAGGAAGTCTTCCAGGCCAGCATGATTTGCACATAGAATACCCTCAAATGGAGAATTGAAATCTCCAGAGAATAACTCCCTGCATTTATCACAAGAAAACTGCCAAGCCATAGGAAGAAACCAAAAGCCACAAACATGAGCACTTAAGGGCCAATATCCTGCCATTATATGATGGAAATTAGTATGAAAAAATCTCATTCTATGATCCATAGAGTATAAAAACCTGACGGGAGATCCAGGACTAATCAGAATTTACCTGGGCGCTCAACAATTTCCTTGCTGAAACCATACCTGCTCAAGTAGCAACCAAATTGCTAGATTTATTTATCAAGTATAACTATAATTGAAGGAAGTTGTAATACTTCATTTTTTTGTATTACTAATATTTCCTAGTCCAACAAATAACTAGTTTATTTTTTATTCTTTTCCCCACAACAAAAGAATACCATCCCTTCCCGCTGACTTAAAGTTTACAAATAACCCGCTGAAGATAACAAGCTTTTAGACAAAAACATCAACACAAGCCTTATTAAAAGCCGAAGTTTCAGAGCATAAAGTATGGAAGTGTCATTTAATATACATTATTAACGATTGACAGGATCAATACTAATCTCCAAATGGTGATATATGGCAAATCTTACAGCAACAATGGCGACTCTGAACGTGCATGCCACAAAGGAAGATTTGTTACTGGATCCTGTAGTTACAAGAAAAGCTGACCTCAGTAATGTCCCTGTGGTAATCAGTTAATCACATTGGCTTATGAGCTGAACAGGTTTGCGTTTCAGATATATAAACAAAAGAAACATCATTGAACACATTCACTCACTGTATAAGGGATAGGACTAAGATTTAGGCAACCATTTCTCCACAATCCCCAACTTTCCATGAAAAGCGCCCACATCCAATGGGTAATGTCAGTCCAGCAGACCTGGAATTATTTGCATCATTAAAACACCAATGAAAAATGCAAATCAGGCAATACATCAGCAGGTCAGTTCTCCACCAAAAAATATATATCAGAAGGTCATCAAAAGAAAGACAGAAGCACCCATGTATACCAAAGCACCACCACTCGAGAACCCACAATCTCTGTGCTGGAAACTAGTATGATAGAAACTGGCATGGTCCCATATGATTGGATACGTGATGGCTAGTATAGTTGTAAGAATCTGGTCAACATACTGATCAACCTGCAGGAACTGCTAGTGACAGGTTTGCTCTACAGTTTAATCTTCCATGACACAAGGTGCTGAATTTTAGGCTTTGAGCAAATGATAAAGCGGTCATGCTCCTCCATGGAGAAGAAGATAATGTGCCCCAGCAGAGAGGTTAAATAGAGTTGCAAATTTAATATTATTTGCAGTTGAGATAGTGACCAAATCCAAACCAACGAAACAATATTTCAAGAGGATGTATGCTTATGTATCATCAGGACTAGAGGAGCAAATTTGTACTGTGTTGGGGGGTGCTTCTTGAAAGTACTTGTACAGAAGAGGAAAACTTTGCTTAAATTGGCGTTCAAATGATGAAGGAGCACTGCACAAAGAAATGAAAGCACGTAAACAAACAGGAGTCAAGAAGAAGACACCAAAATGAGTGTGCAATCCCTCATAAAATCATTATAAGATAAAAGCTTCGATGTGAAATTGAAGCCAATATAAGCCAAATTACCTATATGGAACAAAATAAGGAGCAGCAATGATGCACTTAACTTGAAACAATTCTGCAAGATGCCAACCTTCCTAAACCATGAGATGAACCCATATTATGATCACACGGTGCATTTCATAGCTGCATTAGTTCCTACATAGAACTGGCTGACTGATATTCTCAAGGATCTGTTCTAGTGAATGATGCTTGCCAAAATTCTTTAGTTTCAACATCAATTGTACATCAGGAACTGTATTATTCCAGTGCAAATCACTATCAGAGCATTAAATTGCACGAGTTGTAGCTAAAACTTGAACAAGGAGCCCCGCTGCTTAACTTTTAGCAAACATGATAATTATGCTGTTAGTGAGGTCCTCACCAGAGCAAAGAAATTGATCACAATGAAGTCACTATGAATGCTTGGATCATTTCCAAACACTTCTTCGACAGAAGCTAAACAGTCTTTCCTGTGCTCCGTCTGAATGATCTCTTTCCGCCGTGAAAATGACTCAGGATCAGCATCCGATTGAACAGAATCATCTAAGGAAGAGATTTCCATGATAAATCACATTGGAAATAAACCTACGGTAGAAAATTTATACTATTTGATAACGGAGCACATAAATTTATAGCACTTACATGAAGTATTATCAAGTTGTTCGGCAGCAAGGGCAGGTGGGCTTGCTAGAGACATGTACCTAACTTTACTGGCTGCTAGATGTGTGGATAAACTCTGCATCAAATTTAACACATGAGGTCAAGTATGAACTTGTTTAGCCACAGTTCAACTGTTCTGATTTCACAAGATCCAGACCTGGTGTGCTGAATGAGTGATGAACACCACAGTATACTGCTGTTGGTCATTAGCAAACGCTGCAGCAAGGGCCTAAAAAGAAGAAAAGGGGTAGTGAAATTCATAGTATAGTGCTCTGAGAAGGTTAAAATTGTCATATTCCTTTAGTATCCATCTTTATATTACTCAACATTTAGCATTATATAAATGTAGTACTGTACCAAAGCTATATCGTTTTCCATCTAGAGAAGCAGAAAACTAAATCGATCTGATAGATTGATGTGTCTCAACTTCTCAGTAATAGGTGCATCGAGTGCAACAACAATATGTGCTAGATGCTCTAGAATCAGGTGGAATTTCATCGCTCCCCTCTTTCACTTGATGTCAGCGGCAAAGAGGGTTGTCTTATACGCCCGAGTCCGAATACACGCACCACACACAGAGAGAGAGAGAGGAGGGGCATACAGCGATTGGGAAGACGTCGCCGTGGGTGCCGAAGGCCATAAAGACGGCGCGAGGCCAGCGGCCATCGCCGCCGCAGCCGTCCATCGTTCTCGCCGAAGCTTCGGGGGCTTTGTGCGTGCGTTCACGTTGGGCCGTCCAGACTACGTCGGAGCGCAGCGGATGAAGCCCGTGAGTAGGCGCAGGCCGAAAGATGTTGCTGGGACCTAAATTTGGGTTTGTGCTAAAAGTTTTGGTCCATAGAAAGCATAAACTCATGGTAATTTTTTGAGAGCAACTAACGGGAGCAACTAGTTGAGGAACATTTCCTTTTCTCAAAAATAAAATAAAAATTGAGGAACATTCCCTCATTAGCCTGCAAACAATTACGTCCATGCATCGTCATTTGTCGCGTTCTCAACCGTCGTCATGTCCCGTTCTGAGCGTTACTTTTGGGTTTATTTTTTCCGCACGTGATTTCGGTTTCTTAATTTGTTTTTTTAGGTTTTTCTAGTGTTCCGGTTTTTCATCGTTTTTTCTTAGCTTCTAGACGAAAAAAATTATAAAAAAATTACGTGAAAAAACGTGTTTTTTCTTTTTTTTACGAGAGGCATGATTTTATTTTTGCGAGAGGCACGGCTTTGGCATACCTCTCAGAAAGGGAAAAAATGTTTTTTGTTTACTTTTTCACGAGAGGCGTAGTTTTGCTTTCGCAAGAGGTATGGTTTTGCTTTCGCGAAAGGCATGGTTTTGCCTTCGCAAGAGGCACGCTCGTGCCTCTAAAAAAACGTGTTTTCTATTTTTTTGTGAGAGGTACAGTTTTGCTTACGCGAGAAACACAGTTTTGCCCCCGTGAGAGGCACGGTCATGCCTCTCGAAAAGGAAAAAAATATTTTCTTTTTTCTTTAGAGGCACGGTTTTCTTCCGCAAGAGGCACGGTTTTGCTTCCGCGAGAGGCATGATTTTTCCTTCACGAGAGGTAAAAAACCGTTTTTGTTTTTTCTATCAGCACATTTTTTTCGTTTGTTTTTCTTCATGTGAAAAAAAGTTCGTTAAAATCTATCAACATGGGATTTAGTTTTGAAGATCTCGACGCAAGGAGGTGAAAACAGTTCAACATTTGGACGCACATTTTAAAATACAAATCTACAAAAAAGAAAAACTCTCATGTTGCGAGAAGTGGAACGCATGCAGTACGTTACTTGTCGCAACCTGGTGAGATGGGAGTGATCTTTGAAAGGTATACTCCTCAATTAGTGATTTCGACAACTAGTTACTGAGCATTCCTTCGGGAGCCTCCAAGCGAGCACTCCCACGTGCCGCCACTTGGCGCGTTTTCAGCCGTCGCCACGTGTCGCGCTCTAAGCGTTTTCTTTGGATTTTCTTTTTTATTATTTTTTTGCATGCGTATTTAGCTTTTTAGATTCGGTTTTTTCGGGTTTTGGTTTTTCACCGCCTTTCAAAAATATTATTTTGCGCCAAATATTGTGTTTTCTATTTTTTTTGTGAGATGCATGATTTTGCCTTCGCGAGAGGCACGACTGTGCCTCTTGGAAACACAAAAAGTGTTTTCTGTTTTTTTGCGACAGACATGGTTTTGCTTTCCTCACACACATGGTTTTGCTTCCGCGCCTCTCGAAAACGAAAAAAATACATGTTTTCTGATATTTTTGCGAGTGACACGTTTTTTCTTTTGTGAGAGTTATTTTTCTTTCGTGAGTCTCGAAAATGAAAAACACATGTTTTTTACGAGAGGCACAATTTTGCTTTCACGTGAGGCACGATTTGCTTTCGCGGGAGGCACGGTTATGCCTCTCTGGAATTTTCTGTTCTTTTCGCGAGAGGCACAGTTTTGCTTTCCTCGAGAGGCACGGTTTTGCCTTGTGAGAGGCACGGCGGTGCCTTTCATAAACGAAAAAAACATGTTTTCAAATTATTTTTTCCTATCGTGAGAGGCCCGGTTTTTTCGTCCGTTTTTTTGTCCGTTTTTTTATGAAAAAAGTTCGTCGAAACCTATCGACATGGGATCTAGTTTTGAAGATCTCGACACGAGAAACCCAACGGTATAAACGGTTTGAGATTTGAACATACGATTTAAGAGATGAAACATTTAAAAA
The DNA here is from genome assembly GCF_904849725.1 of Hordeum vulgare subsp. vulgare. Lineage (NCBI taxonomy): Eukaryota > Viridiplantae > Streptophyta > Magnoliopsida > Poales > Poaceae > Hordeum > Hordeum vulgare. The sequence continues at coordinate 191,332,681 of NC_058523.1, read as the reverse complement.
ATACGAATCTAAGAAAAAAGAGAAAATTTTGAAGTTGCGATAAGTGACACGCATGCACTGCGTCACTTGTTTCAACCTAAAAAATTAAAGTGATCTTCAAAAAGAATACTCCTCAATTAGTGATTTTGTATTTTTTTGAGTGATTCTAGAAAAAAAAGGTAATTTTTTTGAGTGAAATGCACTAAAGGGATACAAGAACTTTTTCCATATGCTCACTTTAGAGCATCTCTAGCAGACCCCGTATAATGTCCCGACGTGAAAAATAACCGCCAAAATACGGGTCGGACGGAAAATGCTGCGAGACTAGACCCCACAAACGCGTCCAGTCTGTAAATTGTTTTGCGGGGCGCGGTAAAAATTCGCCCTCAGCCTTCAGATTCACGGGGTGGGAGGCCGGCCCGAGGTTGCCCCTTATCCGCAACGAGTTTTGGCGCGAGGGAAATTTCCGCGCGGCCGTTACCTGCTCCCCCCTCCTCGACAGCCGTTGCCCCACCCACCGCGCGCTTTGGACCTTCTTCCTCGTCATTCTTCACCACCATGGAAGCCTTTTAGCCGGCGAATCTCGTCAATATGAAGGTCACGCACGCGCAATCCCGTCCAACGGATCTCGTCGCTGGACATGCCGCCCCCGTCGTCGCCCTAGTCACCAACGTGCCTGCCCGCAAGCGGCAAGGCAACATTGTCGTGCAGGGCGGCATTCCGGCGCCCTAGTCAGCAACGCGTCTGCCCGCAAGTGGCAAGGCAACATTGTCGTGCAGGGTGACATTCCTGCTAGCCCCGTCGGAAGGGAAGGCGCACCGGGCGCCACCGCCGTTGCTGCCGATCTGCCCGGGCACCGGCGGGGAAGATGAGCAAGGTTTCAGGCGATGGATTCGGGGGAGTCGGTGGATTTGGGGACGGCGAGCTATTGCTATCTTGCGCTGCCCTTTCGGCCCATTTAGATTTTAGGAAATTTAGGAATTAATCTATATGACGATATTAAAACCTCCGTAGATTTCAAACCGAGTGTCGGATCGCGACGTGTAGCATATGTATATCGTGTAACTTTTCACGTAGATTACGAATTTACAACTTGCATTTTTGTTTGATGTAGTTTTGCGTGCCGAATGCCTAGATATGTGTGTTGTTTATATTGTCTTGGTCCCGTGTTATTTTTCTGCGCGTGTTCGAATAGCCCGAATGCCGTAATGGAAATGTCCATGTTTTAGGGACCTTTTTCCATGTATTTTAGAGCGGTCATTTGTATTTTTGCGTGTAGGGAATTGCCGCTAATTTATTTTCCCGCGTATAGGTTATTTTCTCGCATTTATGTGTGGCATTATTTTGTTGTTGCAACCCCACATATTTTCTATGTCTCCGCGGTAGAAAAATCCCATGGATTTTTCTGTGCAATTAGTTTTAGCTTTTGAGTAAGTTAGTTCGCGCGATATTTTGCCGTGATGCCCTTTTGTTTAATTCGTAGGATTTATTCCGTGCTTCGTTTGTCGGAGTTGTCAACTAGGAAGTTGTTCTTGGGTGTTTAGACTAGCCCCTGGTATATTTGGTTGCAATAAAAATGCATGTTTAGGTGTCGTTTGATTGCCCTCAAGTTGCTAGAAAGAGTGCTGATTTGGAGGAGCTGAAATATTTCTAAGTCTGAAATCTGTTATATTTTGTTGCTGCCTTGTCTTGCTTCTATCTTTTGTTTTGTAGCTCTTATGAGGGTGGTCCAATGGAGTTAGTTGTACCCCTTGTGTTTCTCTAGCATGCTGTAAATTTTCATGCCATTTGGAGTCCTGTAGCTATAGGTTTTGTTGCTGTCAATATGACTTCAGATCGAAAACTGCACTTTCATGAGGTGTAATTTTCACTAAGTCTGAAATAGTGTGTGAGATGCCATTTTGTGACTTCTTTTCCTAGTGCTCCATGATGCCATGCTAGTTGTTGTTAGTTGTTCGTAGTAGTGCTTCTTGCCCTCTTTCGTTTCATGCCTTGCTTGAGCATATCGGAGTTGTGTAGTCCGTAGTTGTGGGGTGTAGGAAATGCTATGTGGCTGATTTTGGGAGATTGTAGTGATTTCTTGTTTTGCTCGTAGTTGTTGATCCGTAGCTCCGATTTGATCCTGTCCTACATGAAACTTGCTTAGAATCTCGTGTAGTTTCATTTTCTCTTGCTGTTTGTATGTTTTTAAGTGCTCGTAGCTGTTGTTGCACACATATTGCATTCATGCCATCATATCTTGAGGTGCTTGTATCTTTTGATCCGTAGCTCCGTTGGAGATGTTATTTATGTGTAGATTGCTTGCCTTGACACGTAGAATCACGTGAACCTATTTGTTTTGCTGTTTAACAACTAATTAAATGTGTTAATTTAGATCTGGACAGAATTGTACATTAACATGTGAGATCGTCTCGGAGATGCTATATGTCATTTCCGACCTCATTTAAAATGTCTAGATAGGTAGTTTAATTTCCGCTTAACCTCTTGCATGTTTGACAACATTAATATTGCCGTGTAAATAACCAGGAGTGAACTAAATAATTCATATGTGGAGTTTCGTTAATATGCAACTCGTTGCATATTGAACTTCACTTAATGTGTAATGTTGTATTGTGTGAATTGTCATGCCGTGTCTTGCATGTATTCAGCTGCTCATGCATCATATGTGTTGTGCATCGTGTGGTGAATTCCGTGTGTTGATTTGTGTTTCCGGTTTGCTTCCTCTCGATAGAGTTCCGCAGCGTGTCGGATGTGAGGACCCGTTCGACTACGTCGGTTTGTCTGCTTCACGGAGGCATTCTTCTTCCAAGTGGGATCTCAGGCAAGATGACCATTTCCCCAGATACCATTACTATCATTGCCATGCTAGTTTTACCGTTTCTATCGATTATGTCTCGTTGCCTACCACCTGTTAAATATTAGCCTCTCAACAATGCCATGATCACCTTCAACCTGTACAACCTAGCAAACCACTGATTGGCCATGTTACCACTTGCTTAACCCTGTTGTTAGCGTTGCTAGTTGAAGGTGCAGATGCTTCCATGTGAAAGCATGGGTTCCTTGTTATATCACCATATTAATGCTATTTAATTTAACGCACCTATATACTTGGTAAAAGGTGGAAGGCTCGGCCTTTCTAGCCTGGTGTTTTGTTCCACCTTTGCCCCCTTAGTTTCGGCTACCGGTGTTATGTTCCATAATCGAGCGCTCCTAACACGATCGGGGTTGTTATGGGACCCCCTTGATAATTCGTTTTAGATTAAAGCTGGTCTGGCAAGGCCCAACTTTGGTTCTACATTTGCTCAACATAATAATTCTGTTAAACTGAAATGCATAGGGAGTTAGCGCTACCCGAGGAGTAATTTTACATAAACAGGGGGGGCCAGTGCTGATGGTGTTGGTCCCAAAAGGACAGACTGCGGGGCCACCACGGGGCAACTCGAGGTTTGGCACCTGTAGGCTTTTCCATCCGTCGTGTCGTGAGAACGAGATACGTGGCTCCTATCGGGTTCGTCGACACGTCGGGCGGCCTTGCTGGATTAGTTTTACCTTTGACGAGATATCTTGTGCATCGGGATTCCGGTGATGCTTTGGGTAATCTCAGAGTTGAGGTTTTCCACTAGGGAATCCGACGAGATCGCGAGCTTCGTGATTGAGGATTTCTATGCGGCTTGTGGTAATTTGTGATGGACTAGTTGGAGCACCCCTGCAGGGTTAAATCTTTCGGAAAGCCGTGCCCGCGATTATGTGGCAACGTGGAAACTTTGTTTAACACTGGTTCTAGATAACTTGAAGTTAACTTAATTGAAAACATGCCAACTGTGTGTGTAACCGTGAATGTCTCTTTCGTGAGTTCTTTCTCCGATCGAGGACACGGTGGGTTTATGTCTGACGTAGGTAGGTGTTCAGGATCATTCACTTGATCAACACTAGTTCACGTCCGTTATGCGTAGATCTTCCCCCTCTTATTTCTTGTACTCGTAAGTTTAGCCACCAAATATATGCTTAGCCGCTGCTGCAACCTCACCACTTAACCATGCCTCACCCATTAAGCTTTGCTAGTCTTGATACCTTTGGAAATGAGATTGCCGAGTCCCTTGTGGCTCACAGATTACTACAACACCAGTTGCAGGTACAGGTAAAGGTTACTTGACGTGAGCGCGTTGATTGTTCATTTGGAGTTGCCTCTTCTTCTTCTTCTTCATCGATCTAAGATGGGTTCCAGGCCGGCAGCCTGGGATAGCAAGGATGGACGTCGTTATTCTTTTGTCATTTGTTTTCGTTCGTAGTCGGACCCTGCTCTTCTTCATAATGATAATTTATTGTACTGCCGTGACTCTGATGTAGCATGTGGCGAGTGTAAGCCAATATATATATATATATATATATATATATATATATATATATATATATATATATATATATATATATATATATATATATCTTCTTTTCAGTACATGTACTTGTAACGATATCCATTCTTGCGACACGACAAGATGCGCTTCTATCCCTGACGAGGCCTTCGTGCCAAATTGAGGATAGGGTCGCATCTTGGGCGTGACAAGTTGGTATCAGAACAGTACCGACCTAGGAGCCCCCTTGATTGATCGAACTTGGCCGAGTCGAGTCTAGTGAAAAACTGTTTTGAGTCTAGTTATATATCGGAGAGTAGGATTCTTTTTTCTCCTCTTCTATGCTCTGGTGAGGAATCTTAACGTAATAATTTATTCTACTGCTCTTCCCACTCAATTTTTTTTAGGATCACGCGGATATTTTTGAGATCTATATGATGCCGATGTGACTGAGTTCTGTCTTGGTGCCTCCTATCTTCTTTAAGTCTCAGGGGAGTTGAGCTCGAGGGGATTCTTGAGCGCATCGTTATCATTCAGATTTCTTAGTATCTAAGAACGAAGGATGTTCGTGATTGCTTCAATACTAGTAGTGGCGAGATAACCCCGATGTCCCCAGTACTGGTGCAGATTGTTCGGGAGTACTGCCATACTTTGTATCATTGTGATCACGAGGGTCTGTTGTAGATGAAGGTCCGAGATTCTGGTCGTGTGTTGACGAATGTGATACAGGCGACAGGTTAGTATAGGAGTTGTGTGTTATTACTCCTTGTATCCGTGTACCAGATTGCATGACCAGATATTTCGGGAATTCTTAGGTGGGAATTCAAGTAGTTACTTATAGGACATTCTTCCAACAAATGCATGATGTTAGGTTGGGGTTCGACATCTAGTGGATTCCTGTCCACGAAAATATCGGGCGAAATCTTTCTCATGAGTTTGTTCTGGCTAATTGCAAGCCGCACCCTTTGTATTGTTGAATGTGGTAATTCGTGTTGCTTCGATGTCAAGTGGTGATTTCAGATCTTTCCAAGAGGTGTTCTCATAATTTTTTATGTGAATGCTAATTCTTTTGTTCATTCAAATTGTCATATCAATTCTTGTGAACCGGAGTTGTCATATCTATTCTTTTCTAACCGGTGTGTTTCTCTTCAAGTGTATTCCATCCTCTCCAATTTGGCAAGGTCAATCTCTCAATTCTTACTGGAGTTTGTCTCATCTGTCCCAAGTTGTCTTTGTTTTTCCCCGCCCTCCCGCCCTTTTTCTTCAGTGATTGGATTTCATCCAACTGCATTTCACTTCAGTGATGATTCCGCTATCTCTTCTTTCTTTTGTAACCGGTGATTCATCGTGAAGGTTCTCAGGAGCTTCGTGTTCATATTTATTCATTCTTGTCATCTTTTCCGATGAATTTAATTCAGTTGTCCGTGTTCATCATATCCTTTTCGTGCTTGTAATTCTTTCCTATGTTGGAAATTCTCATTAGTCTTCTTATTGTCATTTCTCTCTATTCCATCCGGAGTGCTGAAGTTTTCTCAAAGGTTCTTGTTTCCAATCCTTTTAATTATTTCGAGGTGCTAACCTCATCTAGTCTTCATTTGTACCGGTGCAATATCCCTCTTTCTAGCAATCTTGTCAACGGTGATTTCTTTGAGTGGGCCCATAACCCACAGGTTTTCCCAGGATCTTTTAGCTATTTTAATCTTTTCCGGAGATCTTTAATCCTTTTCAACTATGACGTAAGTATGATTTTCATCAGTCATATTCCTTCTTCAAGATCAATTTGGTTTAATTCTCATAGTTGGCTCAACCTTTCATTCTTCATTATTCCGGAGTGTCTCAGTAATTCTTGGTGTTGTTCTCGTCATCATTCTCAGCTTGCAATTCGAAGGAGTGTTTTTCTCAGTCTTGGTCCATTCTCTTGGGGATTCATCATTTAAGCTTTGTGGCATTATCTTATTTGTTCCAATCATGAGTAATCCCTTTCTTGCTATCCGGTGCTTTTCTGATTTGTTTTTCATTCTCGATCCTCCGAAGGTCATCATTTCAGAAGATTCTTCGTTCTCAGCTTTCAGCTTTTATCCTCGATTCTTCTCAGTTGTTGTCTCTTCGTTTGTCTCTCGTTTTATCAGATGCCTTGTTCAAGTTTTCTCTCAGGTGGCTCATGATCTCTTCCTTCTCATGTATCTCTAGTCATTCATGGTTGCCTCATTCATTTCAATTCTCACCGGTGCCTCTTTCAAGATTTCTTCTAGTTTGTGCTCATATCTCTCCTCAATCATTTCAAGAAGAATAAGTTGTATGCTAATTCCGTTGCTTGTCATCAATTAAACTTGATGAAGGATGAGCATAACATAAATCTTATTCTTGTTCACAGTATTCTGAATTCTTCTTCCGGAGGGCTCATGATATCAATTCTTTTCTCAAGTGCCTATATTTCTTTTCCGGAGTTCCAAGTCTTTCAGTATCTCTTTGTGAGGCTTCATCTAAATCCTGGCAAGGTCATAATCTTATTCTTTTCTACCTTCATATCGTTGCATCATCCTTTTGGATACGGAGGCTCGTCATGGTGGTTCTTCAAGGATGTGATTCATTCTCAAGTGTTCTTCAAGATTCTTGTTGGAGAACCTCAAGTATCCTTTTTCTTGCATTTCTAAGTGCATTTGTTCTTCCTTATCCTTTGAGGTGGTATTATAGCATTCTTGTTAGTGTAGGAGCCTCGAAGAGATTTCCATTCAAGTATGAGATAATTAAAACCACCAATTCTATGATCATGATATATTCTCAACTCATGATTTCTTCATTGAGTTATCTTGGTTTGGATTTCACCTAAAGCTTTTCCTATGGATTGTTGCTATCATGGTGCTTTTCATTAATCCAAGTTCTCAATGTATCCTCTTGGTGTAAGAAATTGTTCATATCTTGTTTCTCCCAATCTATCCTTGTTTCTTTTAGTGGTTGGTTGTCACCTCATATTGGTTGAGATGATCTTCGTAAGCCCACTACTATCTTGTTCTTTTCGTTGTTGTTTGTCCAACAACTCCGTCCAATTTTTCTTGCAAGGATGATTGCCTAGTTCATTGGAGTTAGTAGTTGTCATTCTCTTCGTCCGTATGAGCTACTTCCTATTCTTTTGTTTCGGAGGCACTGTCTTGTTTCTCTTTTGGGTCAATCATGTTATCCTATCAAGATCATGGTGTTCCCTTGCTCTATTTAGTTGTTTGTTATGTATATTGTGTAATTCTCTCTTCTTATCGAATTTTTTGTCCCATTTTCCTACCGAAGTGTTGCCGAAATTTTCCGTGAATTCTTACTTCCTTCTCATATCATCCCTCATCTCTTTGCAACATTCAAGGATCGTTGGTTTCACTCGTTTGTCAAAGAAGCGACTAAGTTCTTACCTCTTGTTCTTTCTCATCCTCTCCCCCTTTCATTCTTGGATCTCGGGGCGAGATCCTCTTGTAGTGTAGGAGAGTTGTGACAGCCCGGTGCCGACGTTCCAGAAGATTCCCCTTTTCTTTCCGTTTCCGTCGTGTGGGTATTTTCATTTGTCGCATCATCATCGCATCATTCACATCATCTTCATTGCACCGGTATCTCCGTTGCGCCAGTTTTCAAAACTTGCATCCGTTGTTAGTTGCCGGTTCTCGTCGTTGTCCATTCTGAGCCCGACCGCACACGCACGCGCCCGCGGCACCGTCGAAACCCTGTTTTAAAAGTGCGTGTAAAACTTTCTCTGATCGGGGTGAAACTTGGCATGCGGTCGTAATTAGCTATCGCTAGACCGCCTGTCGAATTTCGTCGCGATCGGAGTTCGTCCGGTGCCCGAACGATCGACCGTAGCGGCACCGTATTCGGTCTACCGTCGGACGTCTGTCGGTGTTTAAAATTCATTGCCGCGTCGCCCGTTTTCCCTCTCGTCTCCGGATATCCACCCTTCTCGGCCTCGTATCCGTTTCCCCGTTCGGAATTAGTCGAATCCGACCCCGCGGTTGGATCCGGATCGCGATTTCGGCTAACCTAGCCCCCCCATTTGTTATAAATAGACCCCCAGTTCATTTTTTTAGACAGCCTACCCCCTGCCTCGTTTTGCACGCCACCTACGCGAAACCCTAGCCGCCACCTGGTCTCTCTCTCCTCTCCAGCGCCCCTCTCTCCCGCTCGGGCCCGAGGCAGGCCCGGCCAAGCCCATCCGCCGCCGCCTCGAGGCCGACCTCCTTGCCCCGTCTCCTCCCGAGCGCCTCCACTGTTGCGCCACCCTCGCCGGAGGCCCTCGCCGGCCGCCGCCTCCCCGTGCGCCGAGCTCCACCGCACGCTCCCGTCGCCGTGCTGCCCTATCGCCGGTGCAGGTCGCCGCCGCCGGCCGGTGCGCTGCCATAGGAGGCCATGCCCGCACCGCCTCCTTCCCATCACCATCGGGTCTGTCGTTGCCAGATCCGGCCCCGCCCGGCGAGCCCCGCCCGGCGAGCCCCGCCAGTCCCTCGATCCCGCCGGTCCCGGGTCCTCGTCGAGCCGCCGCGGTTGCAGCAGCCGCCGCCAACCGTCGCGGAGGCCAGCTCGTGCCTCCCGCGCCCATATCCGATCGGGAGGGTCCGCTCGCCCCGCGTTGACCAGCGCGCTCAGCCGGCCCAGCGTCCGCGCCAGCCGGCCCAGCTCCCGAGCCGCCTCGTGGGTGAGCACCAGATGCACCCAGGACGAGCGCCTCCCCACGGCCCAGCTCCCGCCGCCGGCCCACTCAGCCTCCTCTCCAACCTGGGCCGAGCCCAACCGAGGTGAGGACTCCCCTGCCTCTTTTCCCTCGCCTCAGGCGAGCTATTGCTATCTTGCGCTGCCCTTTCGGCCCATTTAGATTTTTGGAAATTTAGGAATTAATCTATATTCCAGAATATGACGATATTAAAACCTCCATAGATTTCAAACCGAGTGTCGGATCGCGACGTGTAGCATATGTATATCGTGTAACTTTTCACGTAGATTACGAATTTACAACTTGCATTTTTGTTTGATGTAGTTTTGCATGCCGAATGCCTAGATATGTGTGCTGTTTATATTGTCTTGGTCTGTGTTATTTTTCCGCGCGTGTTCGAATAGCCCGAATGCCGTAATGGAAATGTCCATGTTTTAGGGACCATTTTTCCATGTATTTTAGAGCGGTCATTTGTACTTTTTCGTGTAGGGAATTGCCGCTAATTTATTTTCCCGTGTATAGGTTATTTTGTCGCATTTATGTGTGGCATTATTTTGTTGTTGCAACCCCACATATTTTCTATGTCTCCGGGTAGAAAAATCCCATGGATTTTTCTGTGCAATTAGTTTTAGCTTTTGAGTAAGTTAGTTCGCGCGATATTTTGTCGTGATGCCCTTTTGTTTAATTCGTAGGATTTATTCCGTGGTTCGTTTGTCGGAGTTGTCAACTAGGGAGTTGTTCTTGGGTGTTTAGACTAGCCCCTGGTATTTTTGGTTGCAAGATTGCCCTCAAGTTGCTAGAAATAGTGCTGATTTGGAGGAGCTGAAATATTTCTAAGTCTGAAATCTGTTATATTTTGTTGCTGTCTTGTCTTGCTTCTATCTTTTGTTTTGTAGCTCTTATGAGGGTGGTCCAATGGAGTTAGTTGTACCCCTTGTGTTTCTCTAGCATGCTGTAAATTTTCATGCCATTTGGAGTCTTGTAGCTATAGGTTTTGCTGCTGTCAATATGGCTTCAGATCGAAAACTGCACTTTCATGAGGTGTAATTTTCACTAAGTCTGAAATAGTGTGTGAGATGCCATTTTGTGACTTCTTTTCCTAGTGCTCCATGATACCATGCTAGTTGTTGTTAGTTGTTCGTAGTAGTGCTTCTTGCCCTCTTTCGTGCCATGCCTTGCTTGAGCATATCGGAGTTGTGTAGCCCGTAGTTGTGGGGTGTAGGAAATGCTATGTGGCTGATTTTGGCAGATTGTAGTGATTTCTTGTTTTGCTCGTAGTTGTTGATCCGTAGCTCCGGTTTGATCGTGTCCTACATAAAACTTGCTTAGAATCTCTGTTTGTATGTTTTGAAGTGCTCGTAGCCGTCGTTGCACACATATTGCATTAATGCCATCATATCTTGCGGTGCTTGTATCTTTTGATCCGTAGCTCCGTTGGAGATGTTATTTATGTGTAGATTGCTTGCCTTGCCGCGTAGAATCACGTGAACCTATTTGTTTTGCTGTTTAACAACTAATTAAATGTGTTAATTTAGATCTAGACAGAATTATACATTAACATGTGAGGTCGTCTCGGAGATGCTATATGTCATTTCCGACCTCATTTAAAATGTCTAGATAGGTAGTTTAATTTCCGCTTCACCTCTTGCATGTTTGACAACATTAATATTGCCGTGTAAATAACTGGGAGTGAACTAAATAATTCATATGTGGAGTTTCGTCAATATGCAACTCGTTGCATATTGAACTTCACTTAATGTGTAGTATTTGATTGTGTGAATTGTCATGCCGTGTCTTGCATGTATTTAGCTGCTCATGCATCATATGTGTTGTGCATCGTGTGGTGAATTCCGTGTGTTGATTTGTGTTTCCGGTTTGCTTCGTCTCGATAGAGTTCCACAGCGTGTCGGATGTGAGGACCCGTTCGACTACGTCGGTTCGTCTGCCTCACGGAGGCATTCTTCTTCCAAGCGGGGTCTCAGGCAAGATGACCATTTCCCCAGATACCATTACTATCATTGCCATGCTAGTTTTACCGTTTCTATCGATTATGTCTCGTTGCCTAGCACCTGTTAAATATTAGCCTCTCAACAATGCCATGATCACCTTCAACCTGTACAACCTAGCAAACCACTGATTGGCTATGTTACCGCTTGCTTAACCCTATTGTTAGCGCTGCTAGTTGCAGGTGCAGATGCTTCCATGTGAAAGCATGGGTTCCTTGTTATATCACCATATTAATGCTATTTAATTTAACGCACCTATATACTTGGTAAAAGGTGGAAGGCTCGGCCTTTCTAGCCTGGTGTTTTGTTCCACCTTTGCCCCCTTAGTTTCGGCTACGGGTGTTATGTTCCATAATCGAGCACTCCTAACACGATCGGGGTTGTTATGTGGACCCCCTTGATAATTCGTTTTAGATTAAAGCTGGTCTGGCAAGACCCAACTTTGGTTCTACATTTGCTCAACATAATAATTCTGTTAAACTGAAATGCATAGAGAGTTAGCGCTACCCAAGGAGTAATTTTACATAAACAGGGGGGCCAGTGCTGATGGTGTTGGTCCCAAAAGGACAGACTGCGGGGCCACCACGGGGCAACTCGAGGTTTGGCACCTGTAGGCTTTTCCATCCGTCGTGTCCTGAGAACGAGATACGCGGCTCCTATCGGGTTTGTCGACACGTTGGGCAGCCTTGCTGGATTAGTTTTACCTTTGACGAGATATCTTGTGCATCGGGATTCCGGTGATGCTTTGGGTAATCTCAGAGTTGAGGTTTTCCACTAGGGAATCCGACGAGATCGCGAGCTTCGTGATTGAGGATTTCTATGCGGCTTGTGGTAATTTGTGATGGACTAGTTGGAGCACCCCTGCAGGGTTAAATCTTTCGGAAAGCCGTGCCCGCGGTTATGTGGCAACGTGGAAACTTTGTTTAACACTGGTTCTAGATAACTTGAAGTTAACTTAATTAAAGACATGCCAAATGTGTGCGTAACCTTGACTGTCTCTTTCGTGAGTTCTTTCTCCGATCGAGGACACGATGGGGTTATGTCTGACGTAGGTAGGTGTTCAGGATCATTCATTTGATCAACAGTAGTTCACGTCCGTTATGCGTAGATCTTCCCCCTCTTATTTCTTGTACTCGTAAGTTTAGCCACCAAATGTATGCTTAGCCGCTGCTGCAACCTCACCACTTAACCATGCCTCACCCATTAAGCTTTGCTAGTCTTGATACCTTTGGAAATGAGATTGTTGAGTCCCGTGTGGCTCACAGATTACTACAACACCAGTTGCAGGTACATGTAAAGGTTACTTGACGCGAGCGCGTTGATTGTTCATTTGGAGTTGCCTCTTCTTCTTCTTCTTCATTGATCTAGGATGGGTTCCAGGCCGACAACCTGGGATAGCAAGGATGGTCATTGTTATTCTTTTGTCGTTTGTTTTTGTCCGTAGTCGGACCCTGCTCTTCTTCATGATGATAATGTATTGTACTGTTGTGACTATGATGTAGCATGTGGCGAGTGTAAGCCAATTCTATATATATATATATCTTCTTTTCACTACATGTACTTGTAACGATATTTATTCTTGCGACACGACGAGATGCGCTTATATCCCTGACGAGGCCTTCGTGCCAAATTAAGGATAGGGTCACATCTTGGACGTGACACTTTTACAGATCTGCTTTATACATGATTTGCTAGAGATGCTCTTAGCACATGCACTCACATATCGTAAATTTATCCCATGCTCGTTTTGGTCCCAGTCACCACCAAAAGAGGCTATTTCACGCGTGTCGTGCTAACTCGGTGAGAGGGTGGTTTTAATGAGATAGTGCAAACATTAGGTTTTGGTCGTGTATTAAAAACATTAGCCAAATACCCATGCATTTCAACCAGACAATTTTATTCTAATGGTTCAACGCAATAAAACTATAAAAACTGCCACAACTAATGGTTCAACACAACTAATTTTATTCTAATGGTTCAACACAACACAACTAATGCCAGATTTTTAAGATTTTCTAGCAAATGCTCAGAACCGCCATGCGAAAACAGATAAATCATCACCATGCAAAAACTGCCATGCTCTAAAATAAATTGCCATGTAGCACAAAGAATGGAAAAAATCCCATGGTACGCGCAGTAATTTTTATGGGTTAGATCGGGATCTGACGTCCTAAGAAATTCGCTGAGATTGCTCTAAAAACCGACGTTCGCTGGTTAGTGACATCCTTTTAGTGAAAATGTTAAAAAACAAACGTCGGGTTTTTAATTGTTCTGATATTGAGATATGTTGTGTGAAGGAAATCCATAGGCAAAGGTAAGGAAAGATATGATGCGATTGCATACATACAACTACATGATTTTTCTTTTTGGGTTGCGACACACGTGTGATAGGAGTAACAACACCTCACATGCTCAATAATCACATATTATGCCACATCACCACATGCATGCATAAGTGACGAAACTGATGATGTCAACAGGAATCTTTTGTTTTTTAGTTTTAACTAACAAAAGGCCCGTGCGTCGTAACGGGAGAAAAAAACCATCATCTTCAATGGCGATGACCACATTATGTTCATATCTGATGGCATGATTTCGAAAATTTGTTCACAAATGCAAGAAAATATTTCTTCTTTTAATTTTATTCACAATTTACAAGTTAAAACAATGTTCATATTTTTTTAAAAATATCATGGTTGTCAAAAGACTTGGTAACTCAAAGAATTATTCTGAATTTCAAGAAACATTTTTTAAAATATACTATAATATTTCGATCCACCATGACAATTAATTCTTCAAAATTCACTCTGATATATAATCTGGAAAACTCAGAAGCATTACTGTTGAACTGCATACATTCGATCATTCGTGAACATGTTTACAAATTTGGAAATATTTTTAAAATCAAGAACATTTTTACTATTTATAAATATTTTTTAAATTCCAAACAATATTTTATATTACGAACTGTTTTCAAGTATTTTCTTGTGAACTAGCGAGTTATTCATTTTTTGAATTATCAAACATTTTTTAATTGCATTGAAGAAATTGCTCAAAATGATGGACTTTTTTTGATTCAGAATGTTTTCTCCAAAATTATGATTTTTTTAATATGCAAACTTTTTTACGAAAATCCCGAACAATTTTTGAATTTGCAAACATTTTATGTTTTATCAAACATTTATGTAAATATGATTTTTTGAATTTAGAAAGTTTTTATTATTTATTTTAATTGGAAAAATAAAAAGGAACAGATAAATAAAAATTAGAAAACTAAAAAAATAGGCTCCCGCCCATGGGCTGGCCCAAATGGGCGTGCTGTTTATTTTCCAGCATGCAGAGCGTAGTATAGCTGGGCCCTATGCTTGGACCGGCCCATGCGAGGATTCCGTGCAAAACATTTTTTATAACTTATATGTGGCATTGATGGGTAATATTAGAGAATTTTGAAGGCAATTTTAATGACGTACCATAGAAGCAATAGGTGCTTTATTAATAGGGATAGAAATGTTTTATCCCTAAATAAAATATCCGATTAAAGAACCGTTTTCACCATTAAATCGGTCACGACGAGATCTTCGAAACTATATCTCATATTGATATGTTTCGACGTTTATTTTGGGGTTAGAAATTGCCATGTCTATTGCACATAAATTATCACCATGATTACAATAAAGTTATCATGATATATTTCAACTACTTTTTCTGCTATGTTTAAAATAAACTTTGACATGTTATAAAAAAGGAAATTAACAAACTAAGTTTGTCATGATGAATTAGTAAAATTGACCATGATCCATGAAATAATTTTTACATGGTTCATAAGTATAAAGGAAATATATCGTCAGTTACTTTAAAAATGCATGGTCACTGGCCAAATTTGCCATGAACCATAAACCAAAATTGTCATGGTGAATTACTTAAATTTGCCATGATACATGCACTAAAATTTGCCATGAGTTCATACAAAAAATATTTTTTCATGTTCAAAATACTAGAATTGTCATGGTCAAAATATTAAAATTGCCATGATCTATAAACTTAATTTGCCATAACGAATTACTAAAAATTGTCATGATCCATGAATTTAATTTCTCATGGTTAATTACTAAAATTTACCACTGCGAATTGATAAAAATTGCCATGAAAAGTAGTTAAAATACAATGGTAGCTTTAAATCTGAAAGGAAAAAACTAGATGAAACATGTCGTGGAAATTTTATTAGAAACCCATGGCGATTTTAGTATAAACATGTGGCAACTTGTAGACTAAAAAAAAGGTCGCCGAAACATATCAATATGGGATCTAGTTTTAAAGATTTCATCGAGACGGATTTAATGATGAAAGCGAATTCTTGATTGGATTTTATATTTAAGAGATAAAAAAATTAAGTCTAAAAAAACCCGTTGATGCCATATGTTTGATGTGAAAAAATGAATGGTTATGAATGTGTGTGAACCATGTTGCCTCGTGCGACATGTGTGGGCATTATCATTTATGTTCTTTTTTGGTTACAAAGGGTTTCTAGCTATTGACAATTTATTAGATTTCTGTTGATTGCTTTGGAAGGGATTTCTTTTTCACATAAGCAAGAAAATGCCAACAATGACCGAGCTCGAGGGAGCTCAATATTTTAAAATGTTCAAAAGGCATATTTCAAAGTTGCACAAAAATTCAACAAAAAAATCCATGAAAACTTATACATGTGTATGAATGTTCACAAAAAATGATTTTTTTACTCTTTAGAAAGCTAGTTTTGAAAACAAGCTCCCTCGAGCCCAGCCTCCAAAAGTCTGCACTCAGATATGGGGTGTGTTTGATGAAAAACACTAATATGAGTTATCTTGTGGTTTGAAAACAAATCAGTGGGAGAGGCATGTATCAATGAAAGGGATGGAAGCAAGGGAAATCCAATTTGGCTCCCGCAAACATTTGCTCTAGCACGTGATTTTTTTTTTGAAATGCCAAAAGAATTTCAACAAATATTTTTTGCATTTATAGTCACATTCAAATGTTACCTGTAAATTTTTAGATTAAAAAAGCTAAATATGTTAGATTTTGCAAAAATAACAAATTTGAACATCAAATGTTATCCCGAAATGACACCCTAAATTTTTATTTTTACCGATGAAACACTACTGCTCCTCTTCGTATGAAAATTATAAAGCATGCTTGCCACACTATCTGGGACATCCACAAAAAAATTTAGAATTTTTTAAATATATTTTATCACTTCTTTGGCTGTACTATTCATCCAGGAGCAAAGGCTTCCGGGAGCCAAAACACCCCCAACAAACTTCGTTTTATAATACACTAGTATAAAAACATTTTTATATTATAAAAGGAAGTAGTATTAAATAGATATAGTGTTTTATGTAAGCCACACATGATAAAGGAGAGATACCATTTTCTACAAACTTTGTATAAAAGATATAGTCTTCATCAAATGGCACCAGAATACACCTTTTACAGGCCGCTCCATGATGGTGCCCAATATGCAAGTCACCGAACCAGGGCTCTCGCACTATGTCGACGCTAATATGTGACAACAGTCTTTCCAAGTCTTTCCAACGACCTCACAACCTCCCTTTGCAACCCCAGGAAGTTATCATTTTACCCCCCCTCCCCGGGCGGCCGCCCGCGGGAGGTGGGAGGCATGTAATATTTTATGTGAATAAATGACTTCTCTAGTTTAAGTATTACTTCATTAAGTTTTAATGTTGTTTCTCCAATTCTGTGCACTACTTAGTGATTGTTTGGATATCAAATATTAGCGTTAGGTTTTTAGAAAGGGGCCTGCTACGCGTTTGTCGGATGATGTTTACAAAACATGCTCCGCCTTGGTAGCCATAGGATCGCGAGATCGACAATTGTTCGATCTTGTTCCCGTACGCGTGTCGAACCGTTTTTTCTTTGAAACAAGAACGTTGTTACAGAAATGGTAGTCGTAGGATCGCGAGCTAGACAACCGTCCGATCTTCTTCCCGTGTGTTGTTGGAGAACGTAGTAAATTCAAAATTTTCCTACGCCGTACAAGGATCTATCTATGGAGAGACCAGCAACGAGCAAGAGGGAAGAGCATCTTCATACCTTTGAAGATCGCTAAGCGGAAGCGTTACTAGAACGCGGTTGATGGAGTCGTACTTGCAGCGATTCAGATCGCGGTGTGATTTTGATCTACCTGTCGAATCACGACACCTCCACGTTCAACACACGTGCAGCCCGGTGACGTCTCCAACACCTTGAACCAGCAAGGAGGGAGGAGAGGTTGAGGGAGAGCTCCGACAACACGACGGCGTGGTGGCGGTGGAGTTACGTGGAACTCCGGCACGGCTTCGCCAAGCACCGCGAAGGATGAGGAGGAAGAGAGGTAGGGTTGTGCCGAGAGAGAGAGGTGTGTTCGTGTCAAAACAGCCCCAACTCATGGGTATATATAGGAAGAGAGGGAGGAGGGGGGGCACCTCTAGGGTTCCCACCCTAGGGGTG
Organism: Hordeum vulgare subsp. vulgare; assembly: GCF_904849725.1. NCBI lineage: Eukaryota > Viridiplantae > Streptophyta > Magnoliopsida > Poales > Poaceae > Hordeum > Hordeum vulgare. The sequence goes on along the minus strand of NC_058523.1, from coordinate 191,315,174 downwards.
GAGGCAGCCCCATCTAGCGCCAGGAGGTGGCGGCCAGGGCATGGAGATGGAGGGGTGGCGCGCCAGGTGGGCATGGGCCCCTCCTGCGCTAGGGTTGCCCCCTTCCGTCCTTTGCCACGCCTTGGGCTGGGTGGGAGGCGCACCAGCCCACCAAGGGGATGGTTTCCTCCCACACTTGGCCCATGTACCTCCCGGGGCTGGTGGTCCCTCCCGGTGGACCCCCAAAACCCTTCTGGTGGTCCCGGTATGTTACCGGTGACGCCCGAAACATTTCCGGTATCCAAAATCTCACTTCCTATATATATATCTTTACATCTGGACCATTCCGGAGCTCCTTGTGACATCCGGGATCTCATCCGGGACTTCGAACAACCTTCAGTATACACGTACACTGTTTCCCTATAACCCTACCGTCATCGAACCTTAAGTGTGTAGACCCTACGGGTTCGGGAGACGTGCAGACATGACCGAGACATCTCTCCGGCCAATAACCAACAGCGGGGTCTGGATATCCATGTTCGTTCCCACACGTTCCATGATGATCTCATCGAATGAACCACGATGTCAAGGATTCAATCAGTCCCGTATCCAATTCCCTTTGTCTATCGGTATGATACTTGCCCGAGATTCGATCGTCGGTATCCCTATACCTTTTTCAATCTCGTTACCGGCAAGTCTCTTTACTCGTTCCGTAGCACATCATCCTGTGACTAACTCCTTAGTCACAATGAGCTCATTATGATGGTGTTCTACCGAGTGGGCCCAGAGATACCTCTCCATCACACGGAGTGACAAATCCCGATCTCGACTCGTACCAACTCAACAAACACTTTTGGACATACCCATAGTGGATCTTTATAGTCACCTAGTTACTTTGTGACATTTGATACACCCAAAGCACTTCTACGGTATCCGGGAGTTGCACAAGCTCACGGTCCAAGGAAATGATACTTGACATTAGAAAAGCTTTAGCAGACGAACACCATGATCTAGTGATATGCTTAGGATCGGGTCTTGTCCATCACATAATTCTCCTAATGATGTGATCCCGTTATCAACGACATCCAATGTCCATGATCAGGAAACCATGATCATCTGTTGATCAACGAGCTAGCCAACTAGAGGCTTACTAGGGACATATTGTGATCTATATATTCAGACATATATTACTGTTTCCGGTTAATACAATTATAGCATGAACAATAGACAATTATCATGAACAAGGAAGTATAATAATAACTACTTTATTATTGCCTCTAGGGCATATTTCCAACAGTCTCCCACTTGCACTAGAGTGAATAATCTAGTTACATTGTGATGAATCGAACACCCATAGCATTCTGGTGTTGATCATGTTTTGCTCGTGGAAGAGGTTTAGTCAACGGGTCTGAAATATTCAGATCTGTATGTACTTTACAAATATCTATTTCTCCTTTCTGGATGTAGTCCTGGATGGAGTTGTAGCGGCGTTTGATGTGCTTGGTCTTCCTGTGAAATCTGTGCTCTTTGGCTATGGCAATAGCTCCAGTGTTGTCACAGAAGAGTGTCATCGGGCCTGATGCACTTGGAATCACTCCAAGGTCGGTGATGAACTCCTTCATCCAGATCCCTACTTGAGCTGCTTCCGAAGCAACTATGTACTCCGCTTCACATGTAGATGTTGCCACGACGTCTTGCTTGCAGCTGCACCAGCTGACTGCCCCACCATTCAAAACATACACGTATCAGGTTGTGACTTGGAGTCATCCGAATCTGTGTCGAAGCTAGCATCGGCGTAACCCTTTACGACGAGCTCTTCGTCACCTCCATAAACGAGAAACATCTCCTTAGTCCTTTTCAGGTACTTAAGGACATTCTTGACCAATGACCAGTGTTCCATACTGGGATCACTTTGGTACCTCCCTACCAAACTTATGGCAAGGTTCACATCACGTCTGGTACACAGCATGGCATACATAAGAGAACCTACGGCTGAAGCGTAGGGGATGGTACTCATCTTCTCTTTTTCTTCTGCCGTGGTCGGGCATTGAGTCTTACTCAATCTCATACCTTGCAATACAGGCAAGAACCCCTTCTTTTACTTATCCGTATTGAAATTCTTCAATATCTTGTCAAGGTATTGATACGTCTCAAACGTATCTATAATTTTTAATGGTTTCATGCTGTTATCTTGTCATCTTTGGATGTTTTATGTACCTTTTATATCTTTTTTGGGACTAACTTATTAATTCTGTGCCAAGTGCCAGTTCCTGTTTTTTCTGTGTTTTTGGCTCTTTTCAGATCTGATTTTGGAACGGAGTCCAAACGGAATAAAAACCCCGAAATGATTTTTTTCCCGAACGGAAGAAGATCATGGGCCTCTGGGCCACAGGTGGGCTCCAGGGAGCCCACAAGCTCCCACTCCGCCACCAGGGGGAGGCGGCGGTGGCAGGGCTTGTGGCCTCCCTGGCCGCCCCCTGACCTAGATCTTTGGCCTATATATTCCCAAAAATTCAGCAAAAAATCAGGGGAGCCTTGAAAATACTTTTCCGCCGCCGCAAGCTTCCGTTTTCGCGAGATCTCATGTGGAGACCCTTCCCGGTGCCCTGCCGGAGGGGACTTTGGAGTTGGAGGGCTTCTTCATCATCATCATCGCCCCTCCAATGACTCGTGAGTAGTTCACTTCAAACCTACGGGTCCGTAGTCAGTAGCTAGATGGCTTCTTCTCTCTCTTGGATCTTCAATACAAAGTTCTCCATGATCTTCATGGAGATCTATCCGATGTAATCTTCTTTGGCGGTGTGTTTGTCGGGATCCGATGAATTGTGGATTTGTAATTAGATTATCTATGATATATATTTGAGTCTTTGCTGATTTCTTATATGCATGATTTGATATCCTTGTAAGTCTCTCCGAGTCTTGTGTTTTGTTTGGCCAACTAGATCTATGATTCTTGCAATGGGAGAAGTGCTTGGTTTTGGGTTCTACCATGTGGTGACCTTTTCCAGTGACAGTAGGGGCAGCAAGGCACACATCGTGTTGTTGCCATCAAGGGTAAAAAGATAGGGTTGTCGTCATTGGTTTGAGATTATCCCTCTACATCATGTCATCTTGCTTAAGGCGTTACTCTGTTCTTTTGGACTTAATACACTAGATGCATGCTGGATAGCGGCCGGCGTGTGGAGTAATAGTAGTAGATGCAGAAAGTATCGGTCTACTTGTTTTGGACGTGATCGATGCCTATAGATGTAATCATTGCCATAGATATCGTCACGACTTTGCGCGGTTCTATCAATTGCTCGACAGTAATTTATTCACCCACCGTCTACTTGCTTTTATGAGAGAAGCCACTAGTAAACACTACAGCCCCCGGGTCTATTCACATCCATCGTTTACACCTCCGCTTTTACTTTGCTTGTTACTTTGTTGCTTTCAGTTCTCACTTGGCGAACAATCTATAAGGGATTGACAACCCCTTCATGGCGTTGGGAGCAAGCTTTTGTGTTTGTGCACGATCTTGAGATACTCCTCCACTGGATTGATACCTTCATTCTCAAATTGAGGGAAATACTTACCACCGCTGTGCTACATCACCCTTTCCGCTTCGAGGGAACACCAACGCAAGGCTCCAAGGCCACGGGGGAAATCCTTTGCATACTTGCCTAGGAAGTCCCTTAAGACATAGCCGCAGCTGAAGGATTCCTGGTGCTGTTGCTGAGGAGTATCAAGTAACACTCCTATTTCTGGCGTCGTTGGAAGGTCTTTTGTTGCAGTAGCAGAAGTATTTCTAGCGCCGTTGCCGGGAAGGAGAAATCAAGATCTATCCAAGTAGGTCTCACAAACTCTTCTCTTGCATTTACTTTTGTTGCGAGTTGCCTCTCGTTTTCCTCTCCCCCACTTCACATTTGCCGTTTTCACTTGCCTTTCTCCTTCGCCGTTTTATTTTGCCTTTGCCGTTTCCCTTTGCCGGTTTTCTTGCTTGCTTGTGTGCTTGTTTGTTTGTTGAAGTCATCATGGCTGAAAACACCAAACTTTGCAACTTCTCGAGCACTAATAATAATGATTTTATTAGTACTCCAATTGCTCCCACCACTAGTGCGGAATCATATGAAATCAACGCAGCTTTGCTGAATCTTGCTATGAAAGAGCAATTCTCTGGCCTTCCTAGTGAAGATGCCGCATCCCATCTCAATACCTTCATTGAGCTTTGTGATATGCAAAAGAAAAGAGATGTGGATAATGACGTGATTAAGTTGAAACTTTTTTCCTTTCTCATTGCGAGATCACGCAAAAACTTGGTTTTCTTCTTTGCCTAAAAATAGTATCGATTCTTGGGATAAGTGCAAAGATGCTTACAAATCCAAGTATTTTCCGCCGGCTAAGATCATCTCCTTACGTAACGATATCATGAATTTCAAGCAACTTGATCATGAACACGTTGCACAATCTTGGGAGAGGATGAAGCTTATGATTAGAAATTGTCTCGCTCATGGCTTGAGTTTGTGGATGATTATACAAATCTTTTACGCTGGCTTGAATTTTGCTTCTCGCAATATCTTGGACTCCGCCTCAGGTGGAACATTCATGAAAATCACGTTAGGAGACTCTACAAAACTCCTAGACAATATCATGACCAACTACTCTCAGTGGCACACTGAAAGGTCGCCTGCTAGCAAAAAGGTGCACGCTATAGAAGAAATTAACTCGCTTAGTGCTAAGATGGACGAGTTGATGAATTTGGTTGCTAGTAGAAACGCTACCGTAGATCCTAATGACATGCCACTATCTTCTTTGATTGATAGTAGCAACGCTAGTTTGGACGTGAATTTTGTTGGTAGGAACAATTTTGGCAACAACAATGCTTTTAGAGGAAACTATGTTCCTAGGCCTTTTCCTTGTAACTCCTCTAACTATTATGGCAATTCCTACAACAACACTTATGGAAATCACAACAACTTACCCTCTGATTTAGAGAGTAATATCAAAGAGTTCATCAACTCTCAAAAGATTTTCAGTGCGTCCATAGAGGAAAAACTACTCAAAATAGTCGATTTGGCTAAGAGCGTTAATAGGATGTCTTGTGATATTGATGCTTAGAAAGTTATGCGCTCCTCCCAAGGTCAACTTGGATGAAACTTTGAAAGCTATGCGTGTCTCCATGAATGAGAGCAAAGAAAGAACCGCCCACATTCGCGCTAGGCATGAATGGTTTAAAAGGGTGTGTTCTAGTGATGCAAATCACAAAGATCTTAAAGTTCTTGGTGTGTATCCTCTTGAATCTTTGTTTTCACGTGTCAAACCTATTTATGGAGGGGCTGGATATGAATCCACTTTGGTTGAAAAACGCCCCAATAATTCGGAGTCCACCTATCTTGATGATAAAGACGTGGAGAGTGGAGTAGAAGAAGTCAAAATTTTGGGTAGTAATGAAACTCCCACTTTGGATTTCAAGGAATTCAATTATGATAATTGCTCCTTGTTTGAATGCATTTCTTTGATGCAATCCATTGCAAACTCTCCACATGCTTATAGCCAAAGCAAAGCCTTTACCGCGCATATCGTAGATGCTATGATGAAATCTCTTGAAGAGAAGCTCGAACTAGAAGTCTCTATACCTAGAAAACTTCATGATGAGTGGGAACCTACTATCAAAATCAAGATCAAAAACTATGAGTGCAATGCTTTGTGTGATTTGGGTGCTAGTGTTTCCGCGATTCCAAAGTCTTTATGTGATATTCTTGGTTTTCATGAGATTGAAGAGTGTTCTCTTAATTTGCATCTTGCGGATTCTACTGTCAAGAAACCCATGGGAAGGATCGATGATGTTCTTATTGTCGCAAATAAGAACTATGTACCCGTGGATTTCATTGTACTTGACATAGATTGCAATCCTTCATGTTCCATTATTCTTGGTAGACCTTTCCTAAGGACTATTGGTGCTATCATCGATATGAAGGAAGGGAATATTAGATTTCAATTTCCTTTAAAGAAGGGCATGGATCACTTTCCTAGAAAGAAAATAAGATTACCTTATGAATCTATGATGATGGCTACTTATGGTTTGAGCACCAAAGATGACTATACGTGATTCCATCACTTTTTGCCTAGCTAAGGGCGTTAAACAAAAGCGCTTGTTGGGAGGCAACCCAACGAATCTATCCTTTTTCTTTATGTTTTGTGTTTTCCACACTTTCATAATTCTGTTATGATTGTGTTTTCTGTGTTTCTTTTTGCATTTGTGCCAAGCAAAACCGTTATGATTAGTCTTGGGGATGATCGTTTGGTCATGCTGGAAAAGACAGAAACTTTCTGCTCACGAAAAGAATTTTCATTTTTTTATGTAAGACATTTTGAGTTGATTATTTTTGCTGCTGATTTCTACACCAATTCTTCAGACTGTTGTAATTGTTTAGAATTTTTGAAGTACCAGAGGTATACGAAATATACAGATTGCTACAGACTGGTCTGCTGTTAACAGATTTTGTTTTTTGTTGTGTTGGTTGCTTATTTTGATGAAACTATGGATAGTATCGGGGGGTATTAGCCATGGAAGATTGAAAATACAGTAACCCAACATCAGCATAAGTAGAATTTAAGTTTGCTACAATACCTAAGAAAGTGGTGGTTTACTTTCTCATACTAATGTTATCACGAGTTTCTGTTTAAGTTTCGTGTTGTGAAGTTTTCAAGTTTTGGGTGAAGTTCTTATGGACAAAAAGATAAAGCGTGGCAAGAGCTCAAGATTGGGGATGCCCAAGGCACCCCAAGAGATTCAATAATGTCGTAAAAGCCTAAGCTTGGGGATGCCCCGGGAAGGCATCCCCTCTTTCGTCTTCAATCCATCGGTAACATTACTTGGGGCTATATTTTTATTCACCACATGTTATGTGTTTTTGCTTGGAGCGTCTTGTATCGTAGGAGTCTTTTATTTTTTTTGTGTCACAATCATCCTTGCTGCACACCTAGAGAGAGAGACATGCACTCACCATGATTTTGTCGAGCTTCACTTATATCTTTCGGTAGACAATTCAGCTCACATGTGCTTCACTTATATCTTTTGAGCTAGACACTTTTGCTCTATGTGCTTCACATATATATTTTAGAGCACAACGGTGTGTGGCTTGGTAGTTGATCTATGCTTTGAAAGTAGTCTCAAAAGGGGTAGTTATCCAAAGGGATACGAAAACTTCCACCTTCATGTGCATTGAATAGTTAGAGAAGTTTGATTCATCTCAATTAGTTTTGAGTTGTGGTTATGGTAATATTGAAGTCATGCTAGTAAGGTGTTGTGGATCTAGAAATACTTGTGTTGAAGTTAGTGATTCCCGTAGCATGCACGTATGGTGAACTGCTATGTGATGAAATCTGAGCATGATTAGTATATTGATTGTCATCCTCTGCGTGGCGGTCAGGATCGCGCGATGGTTTATACCTACCAACCCTTCCCTTAGGAGTATGCGTTGAATGCTTTGTTTCGATTACTAATAAAACTTTTGCAACAAGTATATGAGTTCTTCATGACTAATGTTGAGTCCATGGTTTAGATGCATTTTCACCTTCCACCATCACTATCTTCTTAGTGCCGTGCAACTTTCGCCGGTGCACAAAACCCACCATTAGCCTCCCTCAAAACAGCCACCATACCTACCTACTATGGCTTTTTCAAAGTCATTCCGAGATATATTTCCATGCAACTAACACAATGACATGTGCCACCACGTCTACATTGCCATTACATGATCGTAAGATAGCTAGCATGATGTTTCCATTAATGTCTATGCCATGCTAGATCATTGCCACGGTACACTACCGAACGCATTCCATATAGAGTCATTGTTGCTCTAAGTTTTGAGTTGAAAGTGTGATGACCATCATTAATGGAGCATTTTCCCATGTGAGGAAATAAAAGAGGCCAAAGAAGCCCACCAAAAAAAAGAGGCCAAAGAGCCCACCAAAAAAATAATGAGAGAAAAAGAGAGAAGGGACAATGCTACCACTTTTCCACACTTGTGCATATTAAGCACCATGATCTTCATGATTGAGAGTCTCTCGTTTTGTCACCACCATATAGCTAGTGGGAATTTTTCATTATATAACTTGGCTTGTATATTCCAATGATAGGCTTCCTCAAAATTGCCTTAGGTCTTCGTGAGCAAGCAAGTTGGATGCACCCCACTAGTATTCTTTAAGAGCTTTCACTTACTCGTAGCTCTAGTGCATCATTTGTATGACAATCCCTACTCATTCACATTGATATCTATTGATGAGCATCTCCACAGCTCATTGATATGCCTTGTTAATGTGACTATCTTCTCCTTTTTTGTCTTGCAACCTCCACCACATTCCACACCATCTATAGTGCTATAACCATGGCTCACGCTCATGTATTGCGTGAGAGTTGAAAAGGTTTGAGAAAGTAAAGGTGTGAAACAATTACTTGGCCAATACCGGGGTTGTGCATGATTTAAATTCGTTGTGCAATGATGATAGAGCATAGCCAGACTATATGCTTTTGTAGGGATAACTCTCTTTTGGCCTTGTTATTTTGAAAGTTCATGATTACCTTGCTAGTTTGCTTGAATGATTATTGTTTCCACGTCAATAGGAAACTATTGTTTTAAATATAATGGATCAGAACATTCACGTCACATAAGAGGAATTACAAAGGACACCTATGCTAGGTAGCATGAAAGCATCAAAAATTCATTCTTTATCACTTCCCTACTCGAGGACGAGCAGGAGTTAAGCTTGGGGATGCTTGATACATCTCAAACGTATCTATAATTTTTGATGGTTTCATGTTGTTATCTTGTCATCTTTGGATGTTTTATGTACCTTTTATATCTTTTTGGTACTAACTTATTAATTCAGTGCCAAGTGCCAGTTCCTGTTTTTCTGTGTTTTTTGGCTCTTTTCAGATCTGATTTTGGAACGGAGTCCAAACAGAATAAAAACCCTAAAATGATTTTTTCCCGAACGGAAGAATATCAGGGGCCTCTAGGCCAAGCCAGGTGGGCTCCAGGGAGCCCACAAGCTCCCACTCCACCACCAGGGGGGAGGCGGCGGTGGTAGGGCTTGTGGCCTCCGTGGCCGCCCCCTGACCTAGATCTTTGGCCTATATATTCCCAAAAATTCAGCAAAAAATCAGGGACGCCTCGAAAATACTTTTCCACCGCCGCAAGCTTCCGTTTCCGCGAGATCTCATCTGGAGACCCTTCCCGGCGCCCTGCCGGAGGGGACTTTGGAGTTGGAGGGCTTCTTCATCACCATCATCGCCCCTCCAATGACTCGTGAGTAGTTCACTTCAGACCTACGGGTCCGTAGTCAGTAGCTAGATGGCTTCTTCTCTCTCTTGGATCTTCAATACAAAGTTCTCCATGATCTTCATGGAGATCTATCCGATGTAATCTTCTTTGGCGGTGTGTCTGTCGAGATCCGATGAATTGTGGATTTGTGATCAGATTATATATGGTATATATTTGAGTCTTTGCTGATTTCTTATATGCATGATTTGATATCCTTGTAAGTCTCTCCGAGTCTTGGGTTTTGTTTGGCCAACTAGATCTATGATTCTTGCAATGGGAGAAGTGCTTGGTTTTGGATTCTACCATGTGGTGACCTTTCCCAGTGACAGTAGGGGCAGCAAGGCACACATTAAGTAGTTGCCATCAAGGGTAAAAAGATGGGGTTTTCATCATTGGTTTGAGATTATCCCTCTACATCATGTCATCTTGCTTAAGGCATTGCTTTGTTCTTTTGGACTTAATACACTAGATGCATGCTGGATAGCGGTCGACGTGTGGAGTAATAGTAGTAGATGCAGAAAGTATCGGTCTACTTGTTTTGGACGTGATGCCTATAGATATAATCATTGCCATAGATATCGTCACGACTTTGCGCGGTTCTATCATTTGCTCGACGGTAATTTGTTCACCCATCATCTACTTGCTTTTATGAGAGAAGCCACTAGTAAACACTACAACCCCCGGGTCTATTCACATCCATCGTTTACACCTCCGCTTTTACTTTGCTTGTTACTTTGTTGCTTTCAGTTCTCACTTGGCGAACAATCTATAAGGGATTGACAACCCCTTCATAGCGTTGGGAGCAAGCTTTTGTGTTTGTGCAGGATCTTGAGATACTCCTCCACTGGATTGATACCTTGGTTCTCAAATTGTGGGAAATACTTACCACTGCTGTGCTACATCACCCTTTCCACTTCGAGGGAACACCAACGCAAGGCTCCAAGGCCACGGGGGAAATCCTTTGCATACTTTCCTAGGAAGTCCCTTAAGGCGTAGCCGCAACTGAAGGATTCCTGGTGCCGTTGCTGAGGAGTATCAAGTAACACTCCTATTTCTGGCGCCGTTGGAAGGTCTTTTGTTGAAGTAGCAGGTATGTACTTTGTGAAAGACCTATGATGCATCTTGATCTATCTCTATAGATCTTGATGCCTAATGTGTATTCAGCTTCTCCAAGGTCCTTCATTGAAAAACTTTTGTTCAAGTAGGCCTTTATGCTTTCCAATAACCCTATATCATTTCCCATCAACAATATGTCATCCACATATAGTACGAGAAATGCTACAGAGCTCCCACTCACTTTCTTGAAAATATAGGCTTCTCCATAAAGCTATATAAACCCAAATGCTTTGATCACCTAATTAAAGCGAATGTTCCAACTCTGAGATGCTTGCACCAGCCCATAGATGGAGCGCTGGAGCTTGCATACTTTGTTAGCACTCTTAGAATCGACGAAACCTTCTGGTTGCATCATATACAACTCTTCCTTAAAATATCCATTAAGGAATGCTGTTTTGACATCCATTTGCCAAATTTCATAATCATGAAATGCGGCAGTTGCTAACATGATTCAGACTGACTTCAGCTTCACTACGGGAGAGAAGGTCTCATCGTAGTCAATTCCTTGAATTTTTCAAAAACCCTTTGCGACAAGTCGAGCTTTATAGACGATCACATTACCGTCCGCGTCAGTCTTCTTCTTAAAGATCCATTTATTTTCTATGGCTCGACGATCATCGGGCAAGTCCATCAAAGTCCATACTTTGTTCTCATACATGGATCCTATCTCGAATTTCATGGCCTCAAGCCATTTGTTGGAATCCGGGCCCGCCATCGCTTCTTCATAGTTCGAGGGTTCGCTGTTGTCTAACAACATGATTTGATGACAGGGTTGCCGTACCACTCTGGTGCGGAGCGTACCCTTGTCGACCTTTGAGGTTCAATAGCAACTTGATCCCAAAGTGTCATGATCATCATCATTAACTTCATCTCTAGCCGGTGCAGGCGCCTCAGAAACATTTTCTTGCACTGCGCTACTCTCCTGTTCGAGAGGAGGTACAATTACCTCATCAAGTTCTACTTTCCTCCCACTTACTTCTTTCGAGAGAAACTCTTTCTCTAGAAAGGATCCGTTCTTTGCAACAAAGACTTTGCCTTCGGATCTAAGGTAGAAGGTATACCCAGTAGTTTCCTTAGGGTATCCTATGAAGACACATTTATCCCCTTTGAGTTCGAGCTTTTCTGGTTAAAGTTTCTTCACATAAGCATCACAGCCCCAAACTTTCAGAAACGACAACTTAGGTTTCTTTCCAAACCATAATTCATACGGTGTCGTCTCAACGGATTTAGACGGTGCCCTATTTAAAGAGAATGTTGCGGTTTCCAATGCATATCCCCAAAATGATAGCGGCAAGTCGACAAGAGACATCATAGATCGCACCATATCTAATAAAGTGCGATTACGACGTTCAGACACTCCGTTACGTTGTGGTGTGCCAGGCGGCTTAAGTTGTGAAACAATTCCACATATCCTCAGGTGTGTGCCAAACTCGTGACTCAAATATTCTCCTCCACGATCAGATCATAGACACTTTATTTTCTTGTCACGTTGATTCTCAACCTCACTCTGAAATTCTTTGAACTTTTCAAATGTTTCAGACTTGTGCTTCATCAAGTAGACATATCCATATCTACTTAAATCATCGGTTAGAGTGAGAACATAACGATAGCCACCGCGAACTTCAACGTTCATTGGACCGCATACATCGGTATGTATTATTTCCAATAAGTTGGTTGCTCGCTCCATTATTCCAGAGAATGGAGTCTTGGTCATCTTGCCCATGAGGCACGGTTCACATGTGTCAAATGATTCAAAGTCAAGATACTCCAGAAGTCCATCAGTGTGGAGTTTCTTCATGCGCTTGACACCGATATGACCAAGGCGGCAGTGCCACAGGTATGTGGGACTATCATTATCAACCTTACATCTTTTGGTACTCACACTATGAATATGTGTAACATCATGATCGAGATTCATAAAGAATAAACCATTGACCAGCGGGGCATGACCATAGACCATATCACTCATATAAATAGAACAACCATTATTCTCTGACTTAAATGAGTAGCCATCTTGCATTAAGTAAGATCCTGATACAATGTTCATGCTCAAAGCTGGTACTAAATAACAATTATTAAGGTTTAAAACTAATCCCGAACGTAGATGTAGAGGTAGCGTGCTAATGGCGATCACATCGACCTTGGAACCATTCCCGACACGCATCATCACCTCGTCCTTAGCCAGCCTTCGTTTATTCCGCGGTTCCTCCTTATAGTTGCAAATGTGAGAAAAAACATCGGTATCAAATACCGAGGAGCTACTACGAGCGCTGGTAAGGTACACATCAATAACATATATATCATATACACCTTTGACGTTGTCGGCCTTCTTATCCGCTAAGTATTTGGGGCAGTTGCGCTTCCAGTGACCGGTTCCCTTGCAATAGTAGCACTCAGTCTCAGGCTTGGGTCCATTATTTTTCTTCTTCCCGGCAACTGGCTTACCGGGAGCGGCAACAACTTTGTCGTATTTCTTAAAGTTCTTCTTACCCTTGCCTTTCTTGAAACTAGTGGTCTTATTGACCATCAACACTTGATGCTCTTTCTTGATTTCTACCTCTGCAGATTTCAGCATTGAGTACAACTCGGGAATGGTCTTCTCCATCCCTTGCATGTTGTAGTTCATCACAAAGCTTTTATATCTAGGTGGAAGCGACTGGAGGATTCTGTCAATGACAACATCATCCGGAAGTTCGACTCCAAGCTGAGTCAGACGACCGTGCAACCCAGAAATTCTGAGTATATGCTCACTGACATAACCGTTCTCCTCCATCTTACATCTAAAGAACTTGTTAGAGACTTCATATCTCTCGACTCGGGCATGTCGCTGAAAAACTAGTTTCAGCTTGTGGAACATCTCATATGCTCATGTTGCTCAAAACACCTTTGGAGCCCCGGTTCTAAACTGTATAGCATTCCGCACTGAACCAGAGAGTAGTCATCACTCCGCGACTGCCAGGTGTTCTAACCGTCCTGGGCTGCCGGGGCAGCGGGAGGATCACATAGCACCGCATCAAGGACATAAGCCTTCTTGGCCTCAATAAGGATGAGCTTTAAGCTATGGATGCAATCCGCATAGTTGCTGCCATCATCTTTCAGCTTTGTTTTTTCTAGGAACGCGTTGAAATTCAGGTTGAGAGGTGCGTTGGCCATTGGATCTATAATATTTTTAAAGACAACTTTTAGACTAAGTTCATGATAATGAAGTTCATTTAATCAAATTACGTAATGAACTCCCACTTAAATTGACATCCCTCTAGTCATATAAGTGTTACATGATCCATGTCGACTATTCCGTGTCCGATCATCACGTGAGACGGACTAGTCATCAATGGTGAGCATCTCCATGCTGATCGTATCAACCATATGACTGATGTTCGACCTTTCGGTCTCCCGTATTTGAGGCCATGTCTGTACATGCTAGGCTCGTCGAGTTAACCTAAGTGTTCTGCGTGTGTAAACTAGCTTACACCCGTTGTATTCGAACGTTAGAATCTATCACACCCGATCATCACGTGGTGCTTCATGACAACGATCCTTCACAACGGTGCACACTTAGGGAAATACTTTCTCGAAATTTTATGAGGGATCATTGTTGGGGAACGTTGCATGGGAAACAAAAAAATTCCTACGCACACGAAGGCCTATCATGGTATGTCCATCTACGAGAGGAGATTTGGATCTACATACCCTTGTAGATCGTACAACAGGAAGCGTTAAGAAATGCGGTTGATGTAGTGGAACGTCCTCACGTCTCTCGATCCGCCCGCCGTACCATCCCACGAACCGTCCCGCGATCCATCCCATGATCCGTTCCGATCTAGTGCCGAACAGACGGCACCTCCGCGTTCAGCACATGTACAACTCGACAATGATCTCGGGCTTTGCTACGGCAACAAAAGTCCTTCCAACGGCGCCAGAAATAAGCGTGTTGACGGGAGACTATTCAAGCAATCCTCCCCGGCAACGGCGCGAGGAATCCTTCTCCTACGAGCTACGCCTTTAGGTACTTCCTTGGCAAATATGCAAAGGATTCCCCCGTGGCATTGGAGCCTTGCGTTGGTGTTCCCTCGAAGCGGAAAGGGTGATGTAGCACAGCGGCGATAAGTATTTCCCTTAGTTTTGAGAACCAAGGTATCGATCCAGTGGAAGGGTCGCCTCAAGTCACAAGTACCTGCACAAACACGAAGAGCTTGCACCCAACGCTATGAAGGGGTTGTCAATCCCTTATAGATTGTTTGCAAAGTGAGAACTGAAAGCGAAAAGTAAACAAAGCAAAGTAAAAGTGAAAGTGGAGACGATAGTTGTCAATAGACCCGGGGGCCGTAGTATTCACTAGTGGCTTCTCTCATGAAAGCAAGTAAATGGTGGGTGAATGAATTACTATCGAGCAATTGATAGAACCGCGCAAAGTCGTGACGTTATCTATGGAAATGATTATATCTATAGGCATCACGTCCAAAACAAGTAGACCGATACTTTCTGCATCTACTACTATTACTCCACACGTCGAGCGCTATCCAGCATGCATCTAGTGTATTAAGTTCATAAGAATAGAGTAACGCCTTAAGCAAGATGAAATGATGTAGATGGACAATCTCATATCTATGATAAAAGCCCATATTGTTACCCTTGATGGCAACAACACGATGCGTGCCTTGCTGCCCCTTCTGTCACTGGGAAAGGTCACCACACGGTATGAACCCAAAACGAAGCACTTCTCCCATTGCAAGAATCATAGATCTAGTTGGCCAAACAAAACCCAAGACTCGGAGAGACTTACAAGGATATCAAATCATGCATATAAGAAATCAGAAAAGACTCAAATATAAACCATAGATAATCTGATCACAAATCCACAATTCATTGGATCTCGACAAACACACCGCCAAAGAGGATTACATCGGATAGATCTCCATGCAGATCATGGAGAACTTTGTATTGAAGATCCAAGAGAGAGAAGAAGCCATCTAGCTACTAACTACGGACCCGTAGGTCTGAAGTGAACTACTCACGAGTCATTGGAGGGGCGATGATGTTGATGTAGAAGCCCTCCAGCTCCAAAGTCCCCTCCGGCAGGGCACCGGAAGGGTCTCCACATGAGATCTCGCGGAAACGGAAGCTTGCGGTGTCGGAAAAGTGTTTTTGTGGATGCCCTGATTTTTTTCTGGGATTTTAGGGAATATATAGGCAAAAGAGCTAGGGCAGGGGAAATCCAGGGGGGCCACAAGCCTGGTAGCCGCCGGCCCCCCGCCTCGTGGCGGCTACAGGGCTTGTGGGCCCCTTGTGGCACTCCTGCTTTGGCCATCAAGTCCCCCGATCTTCTTCTGTTTTGGAAAATTTTATTTTGGGGATTTTATTCCGTTTGGACTCCGTTCCAAAATCAGATCTGAAAAGAGTCAAAAACACAGAAAAAACAGGAACTGGCACTTGGCACTGAATTAATAAGTTAGTCCAAAAAAAGATATAAAAGGTACATAAAACATCCAAAGTTGACAAGATAACAGCATGAAACCATCAAAAATTATAGATACGTTTGAGACGTATCAACCTTCTTGATCCAGCAAGCAAGACGGAGAAGTAGATGAGTTCTTCGGCAGCATGACGACGCTCTAGTGGTGGTGAAGGATCTACTCCTGCAGGCCTCCGCCCGAGATCCACAGAAATACGATCTAGAGGTAAAGCTATGGTGTCTAGATCTGAGTTGCACGTCGAAAAGTTGTCTCAAATCAACCCTAAATCACCAGCATATATAGGAGGAAGGGGGAGGGACTTGCCTTGAGGGCCAATCCCCCAAGGTGCGCCGGCCAAGACGAGGAGTAGGACTCCTACTCCAATCCTACTCAAAATAGGATTGGAAAGTGGAGTCCTTCTCTTCCTTCCCACCTTTTTTCTTCTTTCTTTGGTTTTCTCTCTATGGTGCATAGGCCTTATTCGGCTGTCCCACCAGCCCACTAAGGAATGGTGTGCCACCCATAAGTCCTTTGGCTTTCCCCGGGAGGGTTGCCCCCCTCTCGGTGAACTTCCGGAACCCATTCGTCACTCTCGGTACATTCCCGGTAATGCACGAAAACTTTCTGGTAACCAAATGAAGTCATCCTATATATCAATCTTTGTCTCCGGGCCATTCCGGAAACCCTCGTCACATCCGTGATCTCATCCGGTACTCCGAACAACATTCGGTAACCACGCATATAACTCAGCTATACTAAAACATCGCCGCACCTTAAGTGTGCAGACCCTGCGGGTTCGAGAACTATGTAGACATGCCCCGAGGTACTCCTCGGTCAATATCCAATAGCGGGACCTGGATGCCCATATTGGATCCTACATATTCTCTGAAGATCTTATCGGTTGAACCTTAGTGTCAAGGATTCATATAATCCCGTATGTCATTCCCTTTGTCCTTTGGTATGTTACTTGCCCGAGATTCGATCGTCGGTATCCGCATACCTATTTCAATCTTGTCACCGTCAAGTCTCTTTACTCGTTCTGTAATACAAGATCCCGTGACTTAAACTTAGTCACATTGCTTGCAAGGCTTGTGTGTGATGTTGTATTACTGAGTGGGCCCCGAGATACCTCTCCGTCACACGGAGTGACAAATCCCAGTCTTGATCCATAATAACTCAACGGACACCTTCGGAGATACCTGTAGAGCACCTTTATAGTCACCCAGTTACGTTGCGACATTTCATGCACACAAGGTATTCCTCCGGTGCCACTGAGTTATATGATCTCATGGTCATAGGAACAAATACTTGACACGCAGAAAACAATAGCAATAAAACGACACAATCAATATGCTATGTTCATAGTTTTGGGTCTTGTCCATCACATGATTCTTCTAATGATGTGATCCCATTATCAAGTGACAACACTTTCCCATGGCCAGGAAACCTTGACCATCTTTGATCAACGAACTAGTCAACTAGAGGCTCACTAGGGACAGTGTATTGTCTATGTATCCACACATGTATTTGAGTTCCCAATCAATACAATTCTAGCATGGATAATAAACGATTATTATGAACAAGAAATATAATAATAAATAATTTATTATTGCCTCTAGGGCATATTTCCAACAGTCTCCCACTTGCACTAGAGTCAATAATCTAGTTCACATCACCATGTGATTTTAACGAATCCAACACCCATATAGTTCTGGGGTCTGATCACGTCTTGCTCGTGAGAGAGGTTTTAGTTAACGGTTCTGAATCTTTCAGATCCGTGTGTGCTTTACAAATCTTTATGTCATCTTTATAGATGCTGCTACTACGTGCTATTCGGAAATACTCCAAATATCTACTCTACTATACGAATCCGTTTCACTACTCATAGTTATTCGGATTAGTGTCAAAGCTTGCATCAACGTAACCCTTTACGACGAACTCTTTAACCACCTCCATAATCGAGAAAAATTCCTTAGTCCACTAGTTACTAAGGATAACTTTGACCATTGTTCAGTGATTCAATCCTGGATCACTCTTTGTACCCCTTAACAGACTTGTGGCAGGGCACACATCAGGTGCGGTACACAACTTGGCATACTTTAGAGTCTATGGCTAAGGCATAGGGAACGACCTTCGTCCTTTCTCATTCTTATGCCGTGGTAGGGCTTTTGAGTCTTACTCAAATTCACACCTTACAACACAACCAAGAACTCGTTCTTTGCCGATCTATTTTGAACTCCTTCAAAAACTTGTTAAGGCATGCATTTCATTTGAAAGTTATATTAAGCGTTTTGATCTATCTCTATAGATCTTGATGCTCAATGTTCAAACAACCTTTTATGCTTCACAGAAATTCTACATTACTTCTGATCAACAATATGTCAACCACATATACTTATCAGAAATTCTATAGTGCTCCCACTCACTTCTTTGGAAATACAAGTTTCTGATAAACCTTGGACAGACCCAAAAGCTTTGATCATCACATCAAAGCGTCTATTCCAACTCCGAGATGCTTGCACCAGTCCATAAAAGGATTGCTGGAGCTTGCATACTTGTTAGTATCCTTAGGATCGACAAAACGTTCTGGTTGTATCACATACAACTTTTCCTCAAGTAAACTGTCGAGGAAACAATGTTTTGACATCCTATGTGCAATATTTCATAAATAATGCAGCAACTACTAACATAATTCCAACATACTTTTAGCATCGCTACGAGTGAGAAAGTCTCATCATAGTCAACTCTTTGATCTTGTCGAAAACATCTCCGCGACAAGTCGAGCTTTTCTTAATGGTGAATAGTCACCATCATCGCCTGTCTTCCTTTTAATGATCCATCTTTACTTAATAGTCTTACTACCATGAAGTAGTTCTTCCAAAGTCTACACTTTGTCTTCATACATAGATCCTCTCTCGGATTTCATGGCCTCCAGCCATTTGTCGGAATCCGGGCCCACCATCGCTTCTCCATAGCTCGTAGGTTCATTGTTGTTTCAACAACATGACCTCCAAGACAGGGTTACCGTACTACTCTGCAGCAGTACGCGACCTTGTCGACCTACGAGTTTTGTAGTAACTTGATCCGAAGCTCAATGATCACCATCATCAGTTTCCACTTCAATTGGTGTAGGCGCCACATGAACATCTTTCTGCGCCCTGCTACATACTGGTTGAAGTGACGGTTCACTAACCTCATCAAGTTCCACCACCCTCCCACTCAATTCTTTCGAGATAAACCTTTCCTCGAGAAAGGACCCATTTCTAGAAACAAACACTTTACTTCCGGATCTGAGAGAGGAGATGTATCTAACTGCTTTGGATATCCTATGAAGATGCATTTATCTGCTTTGGGTTTGAGCTTATCATACTGAAACTTTTTCACATAAGCGTCGCAGCCCAAAACTTTCAAGAAACGACAACTCAGGTTTCTCCACACCATAATCTATACTGTGTCATCTCAACGAAAATATGCGGTGCCCTATTTTAAAGTGAATGCGGTTGTCTCTAATGCATAACCCATAAACGATAGTGGTAATTCGATAAGAGACATCATAGTATGCACCATATCAAACAGGGCGCTGCTATGACATTCGGACACACCATCACACCATGGTGTTCTAGGTGGCATGAATTGCGAAACAATTTCCACATTGTCTTAACCGTGTACCAAAACTCGCGACTCAGATATTCATATCTATGATCATATCGTAGACAGTTTATCCTCTTGTCACGACGATCTTCACTCTGAAATAGCTTTGAACTTTTCAATATCTCAGACTTGTAATTCATCAAGTAAATACTCCTGTATCTACTCAAATTGTTAGTGAAGTAAGAACATAACAATATCCACTACGTGCCTCAGCACTCATTGGACTGTACACATCAAAATGTATTGCTTCCAACAAGTTACCTTCTTGTTCCATGTGGTATGATTTTGCTTGTCTCAAGTGATTCAAAATCAAGTGAATCCAAACGATCCATCCGCATGGAGTTTCTTCATGCGTTTATACCAACAGGTGTGGTCTTCATGTCTCAAACGTTTAAAAAATGAGTGAGTACAAAGATCCATCGACATGGAGCTTCTTCATGCATTTTACACCAACATGACTCAAGTGGCAGTGCCACAACTAAGTGGTACTATCATTATTACTTTGTGTCTTTTGGCACCAATATTATTAACATGTGTAACACCACGATCGAGATTCAATAAACCATTGAGGGTAATTTATTCAAGCAAATAGAATAACTATTATTCTCTTTAAATGAATAATCGTATTGCAATAAACACGATCCAATCATGTTCATGCTCAACGTAAACACCAAATATCAATTATTTAGGTTTTTACCACCAATCCCGATGATAGAGGGAGCGTGCGATGTTTGATCACATCAACCTTGGAAACACTTCCAACACATATCGTCACCTCGCCTTTAGCTAGTCTTCGTTTATACCGTAGCTTTCATTTGGAGTTACTAATTACTTAGCAACCAAACCGACATCCAATACCCTCGTGCTACTAGGAGTACCAGTGAAGCACACATAAATATCATGTATATCAAATATACTTCTGTCGACTTTGCCAGCCTTCTTATCTACCAAGTATCTAGGGTAGCTCTGCCTCAGTGACCGTTCCCCTCATAACAGAAGCACTTAGTCTCGGGTTTGGGTTCAATCTTGGGTTTCTTCATTAGAGCATGAACTGGTTTGCCGTTCCATGAAGTATCCCTTCTAGCCCTTGCCCTTCTTGAAACTAGTGGTTTTACTAACCATCAACAATTGATGCTCCTTCTCGATTTCTACTTTCGCAGTGTCAAACATTGCGAATCATTCAAGGATCATCATATCTATCCTTGATATGTTATAGTTCATCACGAAGCTCTAGCAGCTTAGTGGCAGTGACTTTGGAGAACCATCACTATCTCATGTGGAAGATCAACTCCCACTTGATTCAAGCGATTGTTGTACTCACACAATCTGAGAACACACTCAACTATTTGAGCTTTTCTCCTTTACTTTGTAGGCAAAGAATCTTGTCGGAGGTCTTATACCTCTCAACAAGGGCACAAGCATGAAATCTCAATTTCATCTCTTATGTTCCGTGACGTTTTCAAAACGTCTTCGGTGCCTTGCTTCTAAGTCATTAAGTATTGCACACTCAACTATCACGTAGTCATCAAAAACGTGTATGTCAGATGTTCGCAACATCCACAGACGACGCTCGAGGTGCAGCACACCGAGTGGTGCATTAAGGACATAAGCCTTCTGCGTAGCAATGAGGACAATCCTTAGTTTTACGGACTCAGTCTGCAAAGTTGCTACTATCAACTTTCAACTAAATTTTCTCTAGGAACATATAAAAATAGTAGAGCTATAGCGCAAGCTGCATTGTAATTCGCAAAAACCATTAGACTATGTTCATGATAATTAGTTCAATTAATCATATTACTTAAGAACTCCCACTCAAAAAGTGCATCTCTCTGGCCATTTGAGTGGTACATGATCCAAATCTACTATCTCAAGTAGGATCATCACGTGAGTCGAGAATAGTTTCAGTGGTAAGCATCTCTATGCTAATCATATCAACTATACAATTCATGCTTGACCTTTCAGTCTCTTGTGTTCCGAGGCCATGTCTGCACATGCTAGGCTCATCAAGTTTAACCTGAGTGTTCCGCGTGTGTAACTGTTTTGCACCCGTTGTATGTGAACATTGAGTCTATCACACCCGATCATCACGTGGTGTCTCGAAACGACGAACTGTAGCAACGGTGCACAGTCGGGGAGAACACAATTTCATCTTGAAATTTTAGTGAGAGATCACCTCATAATGCTACCGTCGTTCTAAGCAAAATAAGGTGCATAAAAGGTTTAACATCACATGCAATTCATAAGTGACATGATATGGCCATCATCATGTGCTTCTTGATCTCCATCACCAAAGCACCCACACGATCTTCTTGTCACCGGCGCCACACCATGATCTCCATCATCATGATCTCCATCAACGTGTCGCCATCGGGGTTGTCGTGCTACTTATGCTATTACTACTAAAGCTACGTCCTAGCAATATAGTAAACACATCTGCAAACACAAACGTTAGTTTAAAGGCAACCCTATGGTTCCTGTCGGTTGTCGTACCATCGACGTGCAAGTCGATATTAACTATTACAACATGATCATCTCATACATCCAATATATCACATCACATCATTGGCCATATCATATCACAAGCATACCCTGCAAAAACAAGTTAGACGTCCTCTAATTGTTATTGCATGTTTTACGTGGTTTCTATGGGTATCTAGTAGATCACATCTTACTTACACAAAAACCACAACGGAGATGTGCAAATTGCTATTCAACCTCTCCAAGGACCGCCTCGGTCAAAACCAATTCAACTAAAGTTGAATAAACCGACACCCGCCAGTCATCTTTATGCAACGAGGTTGCATGTCAAGCAATGAAACCAGTCTTTCATAAGCGTATGAATAATGTCGGTCCGGGCCGCTTCAATCCAACAATACTGCCGAATCAAGAAAAGACTAAGGAGGGCATCAAATCGAACATCACCGTACACAAAACCCTTTGTGTTCTACTCGAGATTACATCTACACATGAACCTAGCTCATGATGCCACTGTTGGGGAATGTTGCATGGGAAACAAAATTTTTCCTACGCACACGAAGACCTATCATGGTGATGTCCATCTACGAGAGGAGATTTGGATCTATGTACCCTTGTAAATCATACAACAGGAAGCGTTAATAAACGCAGTTGATGTAGTGGAACGTCCTCACGTCCCTCGATCCGCCCCGCGAACCGTCCCACGAACCGTCCCGCGATCCGTCCCACGATCCGTTCCGATCTAGTGTCGAACGGACGGCACCTCCGCGTTCAGCACACGTACAGCTCGACGATGATCTCGACCATCTTGATCCATCAAGCAAGACGGAGAAATAGATGAGTTCTCCGGCAGCGTGACGGTGCTTCGGTGGCGGTGAAGGATCTACTCCTGCAGGGCTCCGCCCGAGCTCTGCAGAAATACAATCTAGAGGTAAAACTATGGTGTCTAGATCTGAGTTGCACGTGGAAAAGTTGTCTCAAATCAGCCCTAAATCACCAGTATATATCGGAGGGAGGGGGAGGGACTTGCCTTGAGGGCCAAGCCTCCAAAGTGCGCCGGCCAAGAGGAGGAGTTGGACTCCTACTCCAATCCTACTCAAAATAGGATTTGAAAGTGGAGTCCTTCTCTTCCTTCCCACTAAGGGCTGGTGCGCCACCCATAAGTCCTTTGGGCTTCCCCCGGGAGGGTTGCCTCCCTCTCGGTGAACTTCCGGAACCCATTCGTCACTCCCGGTACATTCCCGGTAATGCCCGAAAACTTTCCGGTAACCAAATGAAGTCATCCTATATATCAATCTTCGTCTCCGGACCATTCTGGAAACCCTTGTGACGTCCGTGATCTCATCCGGGACTCCGAACAACATTCGGTAATCCACGCATATAACTCAACTATACTAAAACATCACCGAACCTTAAGTGTGCAGACCCTGCGGGTTCAAGAACTATGTAGACATGCCCCGAGGTACTCCTCGGTCAATATCCAATAGTGGGACCTGGATGCCCATATTGTATCCTACATATTCTCCGAAGATCTTATCGGTTGAACCTCAGTGTCAAGGATTCATATAATCATGTATGTCATTCCCTTTGTCCTTCGGTATGTTACTTGCCCGAGATTCGATCGTCGGTATCCGCATACCTATTTCAATCTCGTTACCGGCAAGTCTCTTTACTCGTTCTGTAATACAAGATCCCGTGACTTAAACTTAGTCACATTGCTTGCAAAGCTTGTGTGTGATGTTGTATTACCGAGTGGGCCCCGAGATACCTCTCCGTCACACGGAGTGACAAATCCCAGTCTTGATCCAAACTAACTCAACGGACACCTTCCGAGATACCTGTAGAGCACCTTTATAGTCACCCAGTTACATTGCGACATTTGATGCACGCGAGGTATTCCTCCGGTGCCAGTGAGTTATATGATCTCATGGTCATAGGAACAAATACTTGACACATAGAAAACAATAACAATAAAACGACACGATCAATATGCTACGTTCATAGTTTTGGGTCTTGTGCATCACATGATTCTCCTAATGATGTGATCCCATTATCAAGTGACAACACTTGCCCATGGCCAGGAAACCATGACCATCTTTGATCATCGAACTAGTCAACTAGAGGCTCACTAGGGACACTGTGTTGTCTATGTATCCACATATGTATTTGAGTTTCCAATCAATACAATTCTAGCATGCATAATAAACGATTATTATGAACAAGAAAACATAATAATAACTTATTTATTATTGCCTCTAGAGCATATTTCCAATAATCATCTTATTTAGCTACCGTCGTTCTAAGCAATAAGTTAAAAACATGATAAACATCACATGCAATCATATAGTGACATCATATGGCCATTATCATCTTTGCTCCTTTAGTCTCCATCTTCGGGGAATCGGATGATCATCATCGTCACCGGTGTGACACCATGATCTCCATAATCATGATCTCCATCATTGTGTCTCTATGAAGTTGTCACGCCAACTATTACTTCTACTACTATAGCTAACTTCTAGCAATGAAGTAAAGTAATAAAAACATGGCGTTGCATCTCATGCAATAAATTAAGACAACTCCTATGGCTCCTGCCGGTTGTCGTACTCATCGACATGGAAGTCATGAATCCTATTACAAGAACATGATCAATCTCATACATCAAACATGTAACATCACATCCTTTGGCCATATCACATCACATAGCAAACCCTGCAAAAACAAGTTAGACGTCCTCTAATTGTTGTTGCAAGTTTTACGTGGCTGATTTGGGTTTCTAGCAAGAACACCTTCTTACCTACGTGACAAACACAATGTTGATATGCCAAAGCTATTTACCATTCATAAGGACCCTTTTCATCGAATCCAATCCGACTAGAGTGGGAGAGACAGACACCCGCTAGCCACCTTATGCACCATGTGCATGTCTGGCGGTGGAACCAGTCTCACGTAAGCGTACGTGTAAAGACGGTCCGGGCCGCTTCATACCACAATACCACCGGAAAAGATAAGACTAGTAACAGTAGGTAATTGAAAAAATCAGCGCCCACAACTTTTGTGTTCTACTCGTGCATAGAATCTACGCATAGAACCTTGGCTCTGATACCACTGTTGGAGAACATAGTAAATTCAAAATTTTCCTACGCCATACAAGGATCTATCTATGGAGAGACCAACAACGAGCAAAAGGGAAGAACATCTTCATACCTTTGAAGACCGCTAAGCGGAAGGGTTACTAGAACGTGATTGATGGAGTCATACTCGCATCGATTCAGATCGCGGTGTGATTCCGATCTACGTGCCGAATCACGGCACCTCCATGTTCAACACACGTGCAGCCCGGTGACGTCTCCAACACCTTGAACCAGCAAGGATGGAGGAGAGGTTGAGGGAGAGCTCCGGCACCACGATGGTGTGGTGGCGGTGGAGCTACGTGGAACTTCGGCAGGGCTTCGCCAAGCACCGCGGAGGACGAGGAAGAAGAGAGGTAGGGATGCGTCGAGAGAGAGAGGTTTGTTCGTCTCAAAACAGCCCCAACTCATGGGTATATATAGGAAGAGAGGGAGGAGGGGGTGCCACCTCTAGGGTTCCCACCTTAGGGGTGGCGGCAGACCCATCTGGCGCCAGGAGGTGGCGGCCAGGGCAGGGAGAGGGAGGGGCGGCGCGCCAGGTGGGCATGGGCCCCCTCCTGCGCTAGGGTTGCCCCCTTCCCTCCTTTGCCACGCCTTGGGCTGGGTGGGAGGCGCACCAGCCCACCAAGGGGCTGGTTTCCTCCCACACTTGGCCCATGTAGCCTCCCGGGGCTGGTGGTCCCTCCCGGTGGACCCGTGGAACCCTTCTAGTGGTCCCGGTACATTACCGGTGACGCCCGAAACATTTCCGGTGTCCAAAATATCACTTCCTATATATAATTCTTTAGCTCCGGACCATTCCAGAGCTCCTCGTGACGTCCGAGATCTCATCCGGGACTCCGAACAACCTTCGGTAACCACGTACATTGTTTCCCTATAACCCTAGCGTCATCGAACCTTAAGTGTGTAGACCCAACGGGTTTGGGAGACGTGCAGATATGACCGAGACATCTCTCTTGCCAATAACCAATAGCGGGGTATGGATATCCATGTTGGTTCCCACACGTTCCACGATGGTCTCATCGGATGAACCACGATGTCAAGGATTCAATCAATCCCGTATGCAATTCCCTTTGTCTATCGGTATGATACTTGCGCGAGATTCGATCGTCGGTATCCCTATACCTTGTTCAATCTCGTTACCGGCAAGTCTCTTTACTCGTTCCGTAGCACATCAGCCCGTGACTAACTCCTTAGTCACATTGAGCTCATTATGATGATGTTCTACCGAGTGGGCCCAGAGATACCTCTCCGTCACACGGAGTGACAAATCACGGTCTCGATTCGTACCAACTCAACACACACTTTCGGAGATACCCGTAGTGCATCTTTATAGTCACCCAGTTACGTTGTGATGCTTGATACACCCAAAGCACTTCTACGGTATTCGGGAGTTGCACAATCTCATGGTTCAAGGAAATGATACTTGACATTAGAAAAGCTTTAGAAGACAAACAACACAATCTAGTGCTATGCTTAGGATTGGGTCTTGTCCATCACATCGTTCTTCTAATGATGTGATCCCGTTATCAACGACATCGAATGTCCATGATCAGGAAACCATGATCATCTGTTGATCAATGAGCTAGCCAACTAGAGGCTTACTAGGTACATATTGGGATCTATATATTCACACATGTATTACTGTTTCCGGTTAATACAATTATAGCATGAACAATAGACAATTATCATGAACAAGGAAATATAATAATATCTACTTTATTATAGCCTCTAGAGCATATTTCCAACATGTGCGTGCCGAATCGTTTTTCTTTGAAACAAGACCTATGTTTCTGAAGCAAGAGCACTACTGCAGAAATAGTAGCCGTAGGATTGCGAGCTCGACAAGTGCTCGATCTTCTTTCTGTGCGCGTGTCAAACCGTTTTTCCTTTGAAGCAAGACCTATGTTTCTGAAACAAGAACGCTGCTGCAGAAATGGTAGCCATAGGATCACGAGCTCAACAACCGTCTAATCTTCTTCCCGTGCGCATGCCAAATTGTTTTTTCTTTGAAACAAGACCTATGTTTCTGAAACATGAACGCTGCTGCAGAAATGGTAGTTGTGGGATCGTGAGCTCTAAAACCGTCTGATCTTCTTCCCGCACGTGTGCCAAACCATTTTTTCTTTGAAACAAGACCTATGTTTCTGAAA
Source organism: Hordeum vulgare subsp. vulgare (assembly GCF_904849725.1). Lineage (NCBI taxonomy): Eukaryota > Viridiplantae > Streptophyta > Magnoliopsida > Poales > Poaceae > Hordeum > Hordeum vulgare. The sequence goes on along the minus strand of NC_058523.1, from coordinate 191,287,911 downwards.
AAAGAACGCTGGTGGGAGAAAAAGACCCACAATTGTGCGATAGAGTGGTGTCTTTCACCACTGCAAAAATTTGGTGTTGCAGAATATTTTGCAACACGGGTCTTATTACAATAATCTTTGCAACACATGTCTTGTTGCAGAAATCCGGCTGGAAATCCTCGTCGTCATTGCCCTCCCAGCCACACAAGTCTCTGCCACTGCAAACTCTCTGTTTCTGAAACAAATGCTCAGTTGCAGAAAAACGTGGATACAAAGAGGCTTGCTCACGACCGTACAATCAAAAGCCCGTCCAACAGACGCGGAGGTGACAGACGTCCGCAGGCGATTGGCCGGCTGAAGGTAAGGGTTTCCCTTTTAGAAAACTAGTTTTTAGATGGTTTGTAGGAAAACCAGTTTTACAATCGTGATTTTTAATAGGGCTGCCCAAGGCGATGGCGCGCCGGCCCAAACTTTCAGCCGTTCGCGCTCTAGCTGGTGGACCTGATTGGCCTCCCTCTCGTCTTCTTCGTTTCATCCCCCAAAATGTGGCCATGGACGCACAGAGCGCGACAGCGAGCACGACTAACTAACGCCATGGATGCTACCACACCATCGTCTCGACACACTGTCGCACCACCGACACGCTCCTTGCCGCGGATTGCCTAGATCCGCCATTGGCCTGACGCAACTCCGTCGTCACCCCTCCCCCCATCCCGCTTGCAGCTTCGGGATGTATGGTGGTAGCTTCGTCAATTCATGGTCGTAACACCCTGTCCCCTAGCTCACTCGGCGTCGTAGCACCATCATGCCGTTCGCCACAACTCGCACCATCGTTACCATGTTGCATGGTTGAAACTTTTTTTTCATGCTGGTTGAAGCTTTCTCCATGCCGGTTGAAACTTTTTTCATTATTTGAATCTTTGTGCACGTTGATTGTATCTTTTTCCATGGTTGAAGCTTTCTCCTTCGCCGATTGAAGCCCTTTCACACTTTTTTTGTGATTGAAGCTTTTTTCACATCCATTTAAGCTTTTTTCATGGGTTTTAAGCTTTCTTCTTTGCCGATTGAAGCTATTTTACACACTGGTTGAAGCTTTGCCACGCCAGCAATTTGTGTCGACGATTTCAACAAAAATTCGCGTCTCAAACAGCCAACCCTTGCAGCTCCCCCAAACGTGGTTGTAGCTCCGATGTGCACGGTTCTAACTTCGTCATTGAAGAGTGCAACTGATTGCTCCATGATTGCAGGTCGTCGTCGGGCGGTATCGCTCGATACAGCTCAACCAACCGCTGGTTACAGCTCTCGTGGCCCTTGATTTGTCGCTCAGTGTGGCGCCTTGAGCTGGAAATAAATCACGTCAGCTCGTCCATAGCCACGGTGTTGGGTGCTTTTTCCATGGGAGATGCCTATTGCGAGGAAGGAGAAGTCAATGGAGCTGACAAATTTTTTTGGAGTGGTAAACCAACCATTATTGATTAGGGGAACAGTTTACACGTATAACAAAAGGGTCATAGGGTGAACCCAGCCACATGTGACTCCCGTCATCTAAAGTAGAAGCAAATTTAGCTAAATTATGAGCATCAACATTCCTCTCCCGGCCTTCGAAAACAAACTTGCATTTGGTAAAGTTATGAGAAGCAAGTCATATCTCCTTGACGATGGAGTTGTACCTTCCCTTTGTGCCGCACATAATTTCTTTGAAAACCGCTTCATGGTTACATGCAATAACCACTTGATTCAAAGACAGATCAAGCGCTAGGGCCATAGATTCTCACATGAAAGTGCTTCGAGAGTTGGAGGATCCGTAACTCGAGAGAAAATCATTGCTGAAGATCCCAAGAAATGTCCCATGTGGTCACGACAAATAGTTGCCGCTGCACCTTTTCTGCCATTCTTGGAGAGACCCCCATCAACCTGAATCTTGGACACTCCATGAGGATGAGCTATCCACCCTGTCGGTCGAAACCTGGCGGTGCCCGCAGATGAAGGAATCCCCGTGTTCTCCTTATCTTTGATGCTTGCAAGTTTAGCAATATAGCTTGTAACGAAAGCATTTGTTGCATGGGGGCTCTGCAGGATACCTTCGTGGATAGCCTTTCGGCGCGCACACCAAATAGCCGACAAAAGTGACCAACATCTTGGTTATGCTAGCATGAGGCAATTCCTCAAAAGCTGCAAATAACAACTGCTTTGCTCTTGGCTCTGAAGTTGTGTGAATATAATCTGCAATATCTTCATCCTTAAGAGCCAGACGCATCTTGCAACCGAGCATTCAATAAGCAAGTGTATCCATGAATCTTGCATCCTACATAGCTCACACTTGTCATTGTCTGCCATGTTTCTGTTTTGACGTACATCTTTGGTAGGAATTGAGTGTCTGGCCAGTCGCCAGAGCAAGTTACAGATTTTGCCAGGTATTTGAACTGACCACAGGGAAGTCCACTCCTTGAACTCGTCAGAGGAGGACGATCTTGCATTGCCCTCTAGCCAATCCTCTTGTCATTTATTAGTGTCAACCAACATGCGGTATGCCAATCTCACACTGAAGAGCCCGTTTTTCTCATAGTTCCATGCCCGGTGATCATCGATTTGTCTAGTGCAAATAGGAATACTCAAGATAGCTGCCGAGTGTGCTGCTACAAAGGTTTGGTTCAAAACTTCTCTATTCCAGGCTTCATTTGGGCTATCTATCAACTCACTAACCATCCATGACGAATTGGCTAACAAGCATGCAATCGGCCTCAAAGAAGCAGGGTTTGGAATTCAGTTATCCATTCATACATGTGTGGTTGTTCCGTCACGAGTCCTTTTTATCATGCCATGAATCAAAACTTCTTTCCCCTCCACAATAGACCGTCGTATCTCCGATGGTTTGTTACCAAGCTCGGCTGATAGAATCGGTCCCTCGGGGTAATATATTGCCTTCAGTAAGCGTGCACTTAGAGAGTCTGGTTGTTGTAGTAATCTCCAAGACTGTTTAGCCACCAGTGATAAGTTGAACGACTCAAAGTCTCGGAAACCGAGGCCTCCCATATGTTTAGGTTGAGTCATATATTTCCAGGAAACCCACGCTGGCTTATGTTTTCCTTCCTTACCCCCACCAAAATTGTTTGATCACCTTGTTTACGTGCTCACACAAGCCCCTTGGTAGTTTGAAGCAAGACATCGAGAGAACCGGGACTGCTTGCGCTATTGACTTAACCAGAACCTCCTTGCCAGCCGATGAACAGTACTTCTCTATCCACCCCTTAACTTTACTCCACAATCTATCTTTTAAGAACTTGAAAGCACCGTTTTTTATGTACCTATGTCCGAGGGCATACCTAGGTACTTATCATTCAATGTCTCATTGGGAACATTGAGAATACTTTTTTATCTCTTCCTTAGTGTTGGCCGAGCATCCCTTACTAAAGAAGATAGAAGACTTCGATGTATTGATTCGCTGACCTGAAGCTTGACAGTAACTCTCCAACAGGTTTGACACTTCAGTCGCCCCTCCACCATTAGCTTTGAAGAACAACATGCTATCATCCGCACAGAGTAAGTGATTAACCGATGGTGTCAAGGGCGCCGCCTGAATAACTCCCAGTTGAGATGAGTGATCTAAATTTTTTAAGAGGCCTGAAAGGCCCTCCGCTGCCAACAAAAACAGGTAAGGGGAGATTGAGTCTCCCTGACGGATACCTCCGCGTGGTTTGAATTCCTCTAATCTTTTTCGATTGAAGAAAACTGAATATGAGACTGAACTAACCAGATTCATAACTATATCAACCCACCTTTGGGAGAATTCTAACTTCGACATGATCTCCTTTAGGTAATGCCACTCCAATCTGTCATAAGCTTTCATCATATCAAGTTTCACCATGCAATGTCGATGCTTCACTACCTTGTTACGCTTCATAAAATGCAGGCACTCATAAGACACAATAGTGTTATCCGTGATTAACCTCCATGGCACAGAAGCAGATTGCTTTGCTGAAATAATCTCCGGCAACACCATCTTAAGGCGGTTTGCGATTACCTTTAAAGCTACCTTATATAAAACATTACACAAACTGATAAGACAAAAATGTGAAAGCAAAGATGGATTTTTAACCTTTGGGATCAAAACCAAATAGGTTTGGTTGATTCCTTCAGCACTCTCCGTACCTTCAACAAATTTTAGTACAACTGAAGTCACCTCTTCGCCGTAAAGCCCCCAATGTTTCTGGAAAAAATGAGCGGGGAAGCCATCCAACCCTGGTGGGAAACATTTGGTGTAGTGTAGTTTTGAATTCCTTCTCAGAATACATCGTGTCGAGGAGGGCACACATATCATCTGTAACCTTCCAAGGGACTGCATCTAGCACCTCTTGCATGTTGGTACACCCTTCTGACGTGTAGAGGTTCTTGTAGAACTCTATAGACAAACCTTCCATTTCTGCACAATCTTCCGTAATCTGCTCATCCGATCTGGCTACAGCAGTGATCTTATTCTTCCTCCTCCTCATCCAAGCCCTCTACTGAAAATACTTGGTGTTTTTATCCCCATGAGTGATCCATTCCACTCTAGCACGTTGACGATGTAGTAATATAATTCAACAAGCCGATTAGTAGCGTTGATTTCTTGCCTATTCGGACCCATCCTCCCTGACTTTCTTAAGAATTTCTAGTTCTCTTGTGAGTTGTTTGATCTCCTTTTTCACACTTCAAAAAGTATCTCGGTCCCAACTAAACAAGTTCTCGCTCAGGTCATGCAGTTTATCCCTCACATCTGCTGATGTCAAACCTTTTGGTTTGATATTCCTCTTATCATGCACAAATTGGTGCAGCTCGGAGTGTCTCTCCCACGCCACTTCGTATCTGAACATCAGCGGTCTTCTATGAACATCCACCTCATGCTTTAGGTGCAGAACTATTGGGCCATGGTCAGAGCATGCAACAGTATCATTGCTGACTTGGGCATTGGGAAAAAGAGAATTCCGTCCAGCATCTGTTACTGCCCTATCCAGCCTCAGCCTTGTCTAAGTTCCTCCCGATACCTTCTTCTCAAAAGTCCACATCCTCCCTTTGTAGCCCATATCAACAAGACCACATATGTCCAGTGCGTCTCTAAAGCTTTCCGTTTGCCCTTGCACTCTATGATTCACACCTTCATGTTCAATGTGCGAGAGAACTTCATTAAAGTCACCAATTGCCACCCATGGGAGACTAGATGCACCCGCAATAGATGTCAAACTATTCCACGTCTTGTACTGCTCCACAACCTGGGCTCCCCATAAACGCATGTTAACCTCCATGGAGATGGCCCAAGTTCCATAATGTTAGTATCAATATGATATCTCGAATAACTTGTAACTTCCAACTTTATTGCACCATTCCTATAGATTACAATACCTCCGCTCCTCCCCGAGCTACTCACAGTGAAAGATCTATCATATCCAAGAGTTTTAGCTAGAATCTCGGCACGTGAACTTTGTATGAAAATTAACTTTCACAAAAGTGAGCTTTTCTGCTTTGGGGATGCACAAGCTGAACAAGCCACGTATTACCAACTTTTTGGATGTGTGGGTGGCACGCTACCATTTTCATATTTAGGTATCCCCATTCATCACCGAAAGTTGACCATAAAGGAGTGGAGATGTATCGAGGATCGTTTTGAGAAGAAGCTAAGTTGCTGGAAGGGCAAGCTTTTATCCTACGGAGGATGTTTAGTTCTTGTCAACTCAGTGTTGACAAGTATGCCAATGTTTCTCTTATCCTTTTTCCTAGTGCCTGTTGGGGTGCGGAAAAGGTTGGATTTTTATCGATCTCGATTTTTCTGGCAGAGCGATGAGGTCAAGACTAAATATAGACTTGCTAGATGGGATATTATTTGTAGACCAAAGGATCAGGGGGGTTTGGGAATTGAAAATCTCGAGGTCAAGAACAGATGTCTGCTTAGCAAGTGGTTATTCAGATTGTCTGTCGAATCACAAGGGATGTGGGGTCAAATTCTAAAGAGCAAATATCTACAGCACAAAACCCTAGCCCAAGTCACTGCGCGACCAGTGATTCCCCTTTTTGGAAGGATCTAATGAGGACAAAGGCTGCTTTCTTCAACAGAACTAGATTCGTCGTTGGTAACGATGAAAGTACTAGATTTTGGGAAGATACTTGGTTAGGACCGCAACCTTTGGCTCTACAGTATCCGCAACTTTATCATATTGCACAACGAAAACAGACTTCCGTTGCGGCAGTACTGCGGCATACTCCTCTTAATATCCAATTTCGCAGAGCCTTGATCGGAAATAGATGGGTTAGTTGGTTACATCTAGTCAGAAGACTGATGGATATTTCCCTGTTTGATTTTCCAGACAGCATTCGTTGGAGGCTGACCACCAATGGTATTTTTTTAGTGAAATCAATGTACGACCATATTATTGATACGTCGTCCATTCCAAAGTCCATGCATATTTGGAAGGTCAAGGTTCCCCTTAAGATAAAAATCTTCATGTGGTTTGTTCACAAGGGAGTTGTTTTAACTAGGGATAACTTGGCTAAAAGAAACTGGAAAGGAAATAAAAGATGTAGCTTCTGTCAAACGAATGAGTCGATTAAACACCTCTTTCTGGATTGCCCTATGGCGAAATTAGTATGGCGCTCACTACAAATTGCTTTTAACATTACCCCACCTACTAGCATTCGCATGTTATTTGGGACGTGGCTAAACGGGGTTAATGTACTTTATGCCAAACTAATTCGGGTTGGAACTTGTGCCTTGTTGTGGGCGATATGGAACTGCAGAAATGATCTAGTTTTTAACAGATTACATCACATTAACTTTTTGCAGGTCATCTTCAGGGCTACCGGATTGATCCACACGTGGTCCTTACTCACTCCTGTGGAAACCAGGGAGCCTTTGGTTACTGGGTGTGTCCGATGGGAGATGGTAGCTCAGGTTATCTTCAACCGATATGGATGGCGGCATGCTAATAGGATTGGTCCTTAGCCCAGCTTATCTGTGGGTTGTAGTCGGCTTTTCGGTGGTCTGATCGCCGTGTAATTTCGTTTGTCTTGTTTTTCTCTTTTCTCAGACTACTTTGTAGTTTTGTCTCAGACCATTTTGCGTTATCAATAAAATTGCTGCATGCATCACTCGATGCAGAGGCCGGGGCAACGCCTCCTTTTCGAAAAAAAATAACACGGCCAGGGCAAATTTTGCCGTGAGGTCACAGACTTCTCGAACTGTCACGCGGTTGCCCAAGCCGCGGAAGTTCCAGCATAGCGGATTCATTGCGTGCGATAGCACCCCTCGAGGGAACCCGCCGATGATGCACTTGTCATATCCTGATCCTCCACCTCATTGTTCTTGCCCATACTATCTACTAGTGGTCCAGCCAACACCGACAGTTTTCCCTTTTTCGGCCTTTTATTTTCTTTCCTTGTTGATACATATATAGGTGGTAGTGGGGGAACTGGGCAAGGCTCCCCCTACTACAACAACTAGTTGATGTTCCACCTCGGTTCCCGACATGCTTGAAAAAACTGTAATGTTCTCGAGAGAAGGTCTCTTGTTGGACAAAAGGTTGAGGTCCCACACCCCCACTACCATTGGATCCTTTTATTGGAACCGATCTTCTGTCCTCTCGTCATCTCCCTCTGACTGCATGGGAGGTGCTTGCTGCTGTGGCACATTGAAGCGCCAGCTTTGATTAGGGTTATAGGGCTCCCGACCTCTACCTCGCCCCCCATTCGTGGTCCTCCCCAGCCTCTTGGAGCGGCATTGCTTTCGCGTCCCGCTGATCTTAGACGGATATTATTAGCAAAGAGAAAGTCACCCCACTCAAAGGTGGATTCATCATGTACACCATCCCCACACTCCTCATGCCAATGGCCAAACTCGCCGCAATTGTAACAGAAGGTGGGCATCTTCTCATACTTAACTTGGTACCTAACCCTCTCATCACCTTTTTTACCCGTAACAAACCGCTTAATCTTAGCATTGATGTCTATCTTAACCTTGACCCTGACAAATTCTCTGAAGAAACCTACAAGTAGCTTCACTGGATCTCTTCCACCTCACCGATATGCGACGCCAAACCTCTGAGTGCCGATTCTATGAGGAATTTTTTTGGTAGACAGTGGGTCTGAGCCCAGACCGATAGCTTGTCGAGCTGGAACATTTCAGGGTTCTTGAAACCATCATATTCTTCCAAGATCACTACTTGATCTCCAAATATCCAAGGCCCCTCAAGCATAGCTTACTTCCAATCCCTCGGGCACCCGAACTGAGCCGTGAAGAGATTCTATTTTATCCTCCTCCATGCCATAGGTTTTGCAGGGTTCGAGGCCGCTCGGATGTCACCGTATAAAGCGTTAGGGCTGAAAGATTTTGGCATATGAACACGAGTGATCGTCAGCCACTTGACCGGCTCCAGCAGGTTTGGAAGCTCCTCCTCCCACACAAAATTGTCTTCCTCCTCCTCGTGTAGGGTAAGGCGTGCAAGAGTTCTTCTGAAGTCTCCCTGCCGGACTTGTTTTGCGATCCCGAGCTAGCAGCCATCATGACCGGCCTGATCTTGCCGTCACACACCCTCCCTTTTCGACCCAAAAAACGCTGCCCCTAGACCAGGACCCGTGAGAGATAACAAAGACCCCCTTGAACAACCGTGGAAACGAGAGTAGGCGCAAGCGTAGGGTTTGGAGGACGAAAAACACGAATTCCGACGGGAGTCACCGGAAGAGATAGAAACCCTAGGTCCATGCCTAGGGAAGACTTTTAGCAACAATACAAAAATTATTGAAGCTGACAGATAAAATGGGAAAAAGATAAGAAGGAAAGGATACAATTGGGCTGGACATGTCGCGTGGCATGCTCGCGTTGCTAGCGAGGCGACCGACCCAAGTTTAGGCAGGCTCGCCGGCTGCAAACGTTTTTCTTTCTAATAACTTATTTTATAGAAAATAGTGTTTGGGTTAGAAGAAATGTTGAACCGGACTATCACATACGTACTTGTTTGGAGATGGAATTTCTATCTTCGTTTTCCTCTCGTGAGCTGGTGGTCTTCCAAAGCTGGGGAACTTTCCCCAAATCAGCTCGGGAAATGCAATACTTCATTGCTTTTTGTGTCGGTTTTTCATATTTTATTTAGGGGAACGCTACGCATCCGTCGGATGATTTTTAAAAATTATCCGTCACCTAGCTAGCCGTCGGATGGCGATCTAACGCCCTGCATCCCCGCCGCATGGTTCTGAAACGACGCTCGAGTTGCGGAAACTTTCGCTTTGTTGCAAGAAATAAACTTTGGATCTGTTAATTCCTGAAACAACGGTCGAGTTTCAGAAACAATTTGCTTGTTGCAGGATTTTTTTCTTCGTTTTTGCGAGAGAATTTTTTGCAACAAAGGTCATGTTTCAGGAATTTTTTGCAACAAAGGTCAAGTTGCAGAACCACTACCTAGCGAGCAGGGAACTCTTGGCGGCGGGGCGGCCGGCGAGCTCTAGGCAGCGGGGCGGCCGGCGAGCTCTTGGCGGCGGGGCGGGGCGGCCGGCGAGCTCTAGGCGGCGGGGCGAAGGGGCTGCCGGCGGGAGCGGCTAGCAGCAGTGTGCATTGGGCCGCCAGCGTCGGAGGCGAGCGGCTGGCGTCGCGGGCGGTGGGGGTAGGGAAGGGCCGGCCGGCGTCGTGGTGGAGGGACTGCGACGGGAGCGGCCGACGTCGGGGGCGAGCGGCTGCGTCGTCGCCCTCCCAGATCCGGTAGCCGCCGCCTCCTTGCAGCGAGCGCGAGCGTGCCCAGCTTCAGAACCGTTTCCTGAAACAATGCTCCAGTTTCAGGAAACGGTCTCGCTAGGTCTCTGCTCCGTTGGCGCGCGGATACGATCTGGGCTGTCGGTTGAAACAAGATCAATGGCCGAGGAAGCGGTGGATAGATTGCTCGGATCAACCGGCGGAAGATAAGAATTTTCCTTTTATTTATGCATATTATTTGTAAATACAATTATTATCCTATGAAAAACGTTACCTTCCAGCCGTCTGATCTGCTCTCGTGTCCAACGCTTCCTTTGCTCGCCACGTGGTCATATGGGTGGTGAGTTAAATCGGAAGGAGCAAGAGGGACACGTCCTGATGAGCATGCTACGTGCTATGGATTGCTGAGGATACTCACACATGGTGTTTTTTCTTTTGCAACAAAGACTCCGTTGCAATAGCTATGAAGAGCGACGGATACAGTTGCTGGATGCATATACTTGTTTTTTTGTAAAATATTTCCGTAATAAGGATCATGTTGTAAAATGTTTTTTACAACATTAACTCTGTAGCAAGGTTTCTACAACATGATAATTACTGCAAAGATGTTTCTGCAATGTTGGCTCTATATGCCTCTGTTGCAATGGAAAACGACATATTCGGCCGCTCGATGGACCGAGATCTGACGGCTCGCGGGATGATAGATCTTCTAAAAAGATTCATCGACCGTTGCGTAGCAACTACTTTTCCAATCCTCAACAACTCACTATCTCTTATCCTTTCTGGACCAGCCATGATATTCTACAGGTATTTATGCAATATGATCCTTTTTATAGAAAAATTTCTATAACAAACTTTGTTGTAAAAAATATTTTATAATTAACTCTATTACAAAAAATATATATAATTGTTTCCACAACACAATATTTGTTGCAGAAAATATTCTATAACAAACTTTGTTGCAAAAAAATTACAAAGGTGTTTCCGCAACCCGATCTTTGTTGCAGAAAATATTCTATAACAAACTTTGTTGCAAAAAAAATCTACAAACATTTTTGCAATATGATCTCTGTTACAAAATATTCTATAACATAATCTATGTTGCACAAGGTAATATGCGTGTCAGCCACTTGATGATGTCACATCTTGCGGATAGCGACCCGACCGATCGATGCATAGCAGTCGAGACAAAATAGTTGTTTCTGCAACAAATTCATTATTGCAGAAAATGAGTGGGGAAGAGGACACGCGAGACGTGGTAGGAGATCAATTAGGCGGCTGCGTGTGCGTAGATCTAACCGTCATTGAGGTGGTGGATGTATAGCACATGTCCATCGATGGACGCGTAGCAGTCCCCTTATTCTATGGGACTGCTATGCATCCAGCAACCGACATGTGTTATACGTACGCCATCTCGATGGCCGTTGGATCTGTGGGATGTCGTTCAATTAATATTCTGACACGCTCCATTTGTTCCCTAATTCCTGAAACAATGTTCGTGTTGCAGAAAGAACTACTTTTTCTCGGCTCCGACAGACCTGTGCCCAACGTCATCTTGAACATATGTATGGAAGAAACAACGACCATGTTACAGAAATATTTTCTAAAACAACAATCGCGTTACAGAAACAACGACCACGTTGTAAAAAATAAACTGCTTTTTCCGGACCCTCGGACATCGTTAAATCAACGGATAAGGAGCCGGTGGGACGGTCGCACGGACCGACCGATAGGAGTAAGCGTTTTCCTTATTCTATTAAAAAAGGATGGACGTGACAACACACGCCATCATGGATCTACAACCTCTATTCCAAAATACTAGTAGAACGTCTCTGCTACAATGCATGTGAATGCATCAAATAAATAATTTTGAAAGTTTAAATTTAAACTGCGAAAAAAGATTTGGACGGACCCTAAGAGTAATTCCAACGGGCCGACCCAAACGGACAACGTTTTTATTCGTTTGGGTCGTCCGCCGGCCTGTCCGTATCCTTTTTTTAAATGGGTCAGCACATGCACCCAACGAGAAACAAGTAGGCAGCAACACTGTGGTATTAACATAATAGAAGAGAGGTGGATGGGGGTGGACCAACCAATTAAATAAGAAGATATAGGTGGATGATTGGCTGTGTGACAAGTAGGTGAGACCGGTCACATGCGGACACAGAAAGAACGCGTGTGCGTCCCCTTCACGTTCGCGCCGACGCATTTCAGTCTCAAAATTAAGCCAGAAATGAGTCGACGCGGACGCAAAACGAACGCATTTTGATAATGGGTCTGTGTGTTGGGCCATCAATTTTGTTCCGGACGGCGGAAGAAATGGATCGCTCTGTTGGGTTGCTTAGGCCAACTCCACCGCGCGACCCCAGACGGACGTCCGTTTTGCTCGGATTCTGTCCGTTTGGATAGGGTGATGGGGTCGTGTCCGGACCTGTTCTGGGATGCGGTGGCCGTGCGCCCAGCGCGCGGCCGCATCCTTTTGCCCCATCCTGTACGTCAAGGCCTAAAATGCCCTATTTTCGTATCAAAACAAGTTTGCACATCAACCCTATCGAAATTGTCTCTAAATAAAATAGTTTTACAACCAAATCAAAATTGTCTTGAATGAACATAAAATGAATGAATACATCTATTGGTTGCCAATATGATCCCACATGTGCTCAACCAAGTCATTTTGAAGATCCAAATGAGTGTGCCAATCACGCAGCTCACGACGGAACTGGACAAATTGTTGAAACGTGGCTGGTTCTTGATGCAGGGGCTCAACATTTTCGCCTTGATAATAAAATCATTGGTCGAAGATACTGTCATCACGCTCATCCTCGACGATCATGTTGTGCATGATCACCCAAGCAGTCATCACCTCCCAAAGCTTCCTTTCATCCCATGACAGCGCAGGGTTTCGAACGATACCCCATCGGGATTGAAGCACACCAAAAGCACGTTCCACATCCTTTCTAGCACTCTTGCATTTGGGCAAATTTCTTTCTCTTCTCATCTTGGGGGTTCGAGATTGTCTTCACAAAAGTTGACCACTGAGGATATATACCATCAGCTAGATAGTATCCCTTGTTGTAATGGTGGTCGTTGATCTCAAAGTTGACAGGTGGGGAGTGGCCTTCTGCAAGCCTTGCGAAGACTGGAGAACGCTGCAGCACGTTGATATCATTATGAGAACCTGCCATGTTGAAGAAAGAATGCCATATCCAAAGATCATGCGAAGCCACTGCTTCTAATATGACAGTGCACGCTTTGACATGCCCCTTGTACTGGCCTTCTAAGCAAATGGACAGTTCTTTCACTCCCAGTGCATACAATCTATCCTGCCAAGCATGCCTGGAAAGCCTCTAGCTGCGTTGGTCGCCAACAATTTGTCTGTATCAGCGGCAGTTGGCTGCCTCAAGTACTTAGGGCCAAACACCTCGATCACAGCCTGGCAGAACTTGTACATTGACATCAGACATGTTGTCTCACTCATACGCACATACTCATCCACCAGATCGCCTGGAATTCCATATGCAAGCATGCGGATGGCCGCGGTGCATTTCTGATAAGAGGAGAATCCTAGCTTGCCAAGGGCATCCGTCTTGCACTCGAAGTATGGGTCATGAGCAACCATTCCCTCTCGGATACGATTGAACACATGCCTTGCCATACGAAAACGACGACGGAATTTATCCGGCTTGAAGAGCGGTGTGTTCGCAAAGTAATCGACATAGAGCAGGGCCTGACCTTTCTCCCTGTTGCGGTTTAGGTTGGGAGCACGGCCAGAGAGTGACCCCCTGTACCGAGGAAGCTGACGTTGAATGTGGTCGTGAACCACCACTGCAGCCACCACAAGATCTTCATCATCCGACGACGAATCGTTCGATGAATAAATGAAGTGATGAAAGGAAAACTCATCAGCACTGTCCATACCTTTGCGGGCAAAGTGTCGAACACCTTGCGGTCGTGATGGCAAAGAGGCCGCGATGATCACCTCGATGTAGGGGTGGTTGGCGGCCGGCTACTGGCCGCTCTGGAGCACTCGTCGGAAGCTGCGGTGGCCGCCGTGGGTACGTCGCCTGCGGTCGTATCCACTCCGCCGCCGGCTACGACGGCGACGGCCAAACCTCCTCCGATCGACGCCTAAACTACGGCGAAAGCGCGGCCGTGGTGGTGGCCATGTCGAGGCGTGGTTTGCTATGGACGACCGGGGGCTGAAGTGGCCGGAGAATAGCGGTGGCGCCGTCGGCGGGGCGGGGCGGGAGAGGGGGTGGAGGCGTTGGAATTTCTGGGAATACTTGTGACTTGTGTCTCCGACACGCGGGCCACGGGCGGACAAGGGCGTGCGGCGAGCGCGTCCGCGCGACGTCCATTTCCCCCAAACTCGACGCAAGTTTGGATCGAAGATGGGTCGAAAACAGACGAAATCCGGACATTTATCTATTTGGGTCCGCACGTTGGGCCGCGTCCGTTCTACCCTAAACACACGCAATCAGACATGATGGGGTCGGCGCGGTGGAGTTGGCCTTAAAAAAAAGATTTGGACTCGACCCCACCGTGCGAGACATCCAGCCGTGCATGCCACACGCTGCCCTTGTCCCCGCGTTCCCCCCACCACCAAGTCAATCCGGACCGAAACCAGACGGACTTGTACCTCCGCACGTCCATTTCCATTCCCTTGGATGCCAGAAAGGCCGTGTTCTTCTCCCCCCGCCAATTGGCACCCTTCACTCCCTCCCTCCTCTCCTCATCTCTCGTTGCCACAGCTCCTGGATCTGTAGTGCTGTGATACGTTTGTCGCTGCATTAGTTGGTGTCACGATCGATGGAGGAATTAAGAAGGCCATAAGCCGGCGGCGCCATTGTTCCCCTGTCTGTCCCCTATAGCTAGCTAGCGCCTAGCGGAGTAGTTTGGTTTCTCGCCACACCGCCTCTGCTCTTGGCTCTTGCTCCTCCCGGCTGCGGGCTGCTCAGCGGTCAGCGATCTCTGCTTGGTGTTCCGAGATGAACGACCTCTTCTCGTCGAGCTCGTTCAAGAAGTATGCCGACCTGAAGGAGCAGGTGGCGCTGGACGAGATGGAGGCCGGCGGCGAGGGCACCAACCTGGACAAGTTCTTCGAGGACGTGGAGGGCGTCAAGGAGGACATCCGCGGCCTCGAGGCCATCTACCGGCGGCTGCAGTCGGTGAACGAGGAGAGCAAGACCGCACACGACGCCCGCGCCGTCAAGTCCCTCCGCGCCCGCATGGACGGCGACGTCGAGCAGGTCCTCCGCCGCGCTAAGGTCGTCAAGGCCAAGCTCGAGGCCCTCGACCGCGCCAACGCCGCCAGCCGTAAGCTCCCCGGCTGCGGTGCCGGCTCCTCCACCGACCGCACCCGCTCCTCCGTCGTCTCCGGCCTCGGCAACAAGCTCAAGGACCTCATGGACGACTTCCAGGTAAACATTGAGGTTCATTCATTCATTGCCTCCCCCCGCGCGGGTCAGACTCAGCCACCTGACTGGAGAGAGCGCAGGGCCTTCGGACGCGGATGGCGGCGGAGTACAAGGAGACGGTAGCGCGGCGGTACTACACGGTGACGGGGGAGACGGCGGAGGAGAGCACGATCGAGGCGCTCATCTCGTCGGGGGAGAGCGAGACGTTCCTGCAGAAGGCGATCCAGCGGGACCAAGGGCGCGGGGAGGTGATGGCCACGGTGTCGGAGATCCAGGAGCGGCACGACGCCGTCAAGGACATCGAGCGCAGCCTGCTGGAGCTGCACCAGGTGTTCCTGGACATGGCGGCGCTGGTGGAGGCGCAGGGCCACCAACTCAACAACATCGAGACCCACGTCGCGCGCGCCAGCTCCTTCGTGGTCAGGGGCACCGTGGAGCTCGAGTCCGCGCGCGTCTACCAGAAGAGCAGCCGCAAGTGGGCCTGCATCGCCGTCGTCGCCGGCGCCGTGCTCGTGCTCGTCATCGTGCTCCCGATACTCGTCAACCTCAAGCTCTTGAGCGGCAGATAGATGCACTGCAGCATGACGCGCGGTGAATCTCTTCTTGCGCGCGCGCTGCATGTTTCTTGATGTGTTGTCTGGTTCCTCTGGATCGAGATGGAGATTCTTTATCATAGATAGCCTTTTGATCTAGAAAAGAAAAGAAACTTGTCATAGATCAGATCAGAAGCGTTACTTTATAATGTTTATCATCTGCATATCAAATATTTAAATTCCCTCTTGAGCGGGTTGTGGAAGAAGTATGGCCGGCCGGCATGATTCACTAGGGCGATCGAGGGTGACAACGTGCAGGTCATGCTGCGTTCATGACCTCAATTTCATTCTTGAATCTAACTATCTAGGGACAGCTTCCTTCACGAATACAGTAGTACTACTACAAGAAAGCACGTTGGTCTGGAGTAGACCCCGACTATTCTCAAGGTTCTAGAGACAAATGTTCCTTCTTCGGAAGGCAACCCGAATCTTTCTGTTTGTTCAAAAAAAAAAAAACACGAATCTTTCTGCTTAACTAAACAGATCGGTTAAGCTGCATTTCGAACTTGCACATGGAAGCACCAGTGGTCTAGTGGTAGAATAGTACCCTGCCACGGTACAGACCCGGGTTCGATTCCTATGTCTAGCTTGCAAGACCCCTTTCTTGGTCAAAATTAACAAAAGTGACCTCTTGGGAAAAGAACTTACAAAATGACCCCTCGAGGAAAATATTTCACTTTTGTGTTGTGCCCGACACCTAGGCAGGCGCCACACTACACTATGTGACGCATAGTCGTTCGGCGCCCTTTTGTGTTGTGCCCGACACCTAGGCAGGCGCCACACTACACTATGTGACGCATAGTCGTTCGGCGCCACACCTCCGACCACCTGGCAGGGAGGGCCCACCCCCAGGCCGTGTGACGCCATTGACTTAACTGGCCACGGGCCAGCCCTCCTCCCCATTCCCCTCCCTCATTCAAACAGAAACATCAACGGCGGCGGCTGTCTCTCTTCGAATCCCTAATCCCCTCCCCCATCTCCTTCAGATCTGGTGATTTCTTCCTTGGATTGATCCCCCAAGGTAATCTTCTCCCCCATCCCTTCCGTTTCCCATCCTTCTATCCAAGTGTAATAGGTTTTTGTTGAGTAGATTGATTTGAGTAGGTTCTTAGGATTTGACTAGTTAGGATATGAGTTCTTAGGATTTGAGTAGTTAGTATATTAGTAGTTAGTATATGAGTATTAGGAGTTAGTATATTAGTAGTTAGTATATGAGTATATGAGTAGTAGTAGTTCATATTAGTAGTTAGTATTAATAGTTAGTATTAGTAGTTAGTATTAGTAGTTAGTATATGAGTATATTAGTAGTAGTAGTTCATATTTGTAGTTAGTATTAATAGTTAGTATTAGTAGTTAGTATTAGTAGTTAGTATATGACTATATTAGTAGTAGTAGTTCATATTTGTAGTTAGTATATGAGTATATGAGTAGTAGTAGTTCATATGAGTTCTTAGGTTTTGAGTAGTTAGGATATGTAGATTAGTGGATTGTAGGATGGTGTAATTTTTTGAATATGAGTATTTTTTGAATATTAGTTAGTATATGAGTAGATGAGTAATTTTTTAAATATGAGTATTTTTTTGTGATTTGTGGGATGGTGTGGCTTCTGAATAATGTTTATGACGTTGAACACCGGGCCTATTTCATGTCGGAGAAGAAAATGGTAAGTAGAAAATGATTAGTAGATGAGTAATTTTTTGAAAATGTAATAAGCACTTGATATCTTCTTCTCCTATCTGTTTGCAGGAGCTTACACCCTTGAAGATCCGGTCTCATGGGGCATCGTCTGTAATGCAGTACGATGAGCGGTACACCCCATACATCGAGATGACATGACTCCTTCCATTCGTGCAGCTTGTGAGTCGGTCAACGCCCAATCTGAACGCTACGGCAGTCACAGCACTTATTGATCGTTGGAGGCCGGAGACACATAGTTTTCACCTCTGGACCGGAGAGATGACAGTTACTCTTCAAGATGTTTCCATGATCGCCGCACTTCCGATCGAGGGGAAGCCTCTTTGTATGAGCACTGATTCCGAGGGATGGCGGCAACAAATGGAGGCTCTTATTGGTATGTCGCCGCAGGAGCCGGAGGTAGAAGATGGAGGGAAGAAAGATAGAGTCCCGGCCGGCGCTCCTTTCACTTGGATTGCCGCGAACTTTGCTCATTGTCCTGAGGACGCAGATGATGAGGTGATCCAGAGGTATGCTTGTGTGTACATGTGGTACGTCATCTCTAGGACTATCTTTGCTGACGGCGCAGGCAAGAATGCTCCATGGATGTGGCTGAGGGCGTTGACTGTTTTCGACAACAAGTTCAGCTGGGGCTCGGCCGCACTGGCTTACTTGTATCGGCAGGTAATAAATTGTTAGTATTAAGTACTCTCTGTTATCTTTTTCTGCTAAACTGATGCATGTTTGTTGTTACTTGTAGTTGGACGATGCTTGTCGCAGGATGACAAAGGACGGTGGAGTTGGTGGTTGTATGCTCCTACTTTCAGTATGGAGCTGGGAACGGCTACCTGTTGGATGCCCTAAAAGCTCACAGTGGAATACCTGGGATGACCACGGCAACCCTGTACGGCAACCTACATGGGCTTACAAGTGGGACTTGGTATCGGAGGTGGCAAGCAAAGTGAACCTATTGTACAAGCAATACACCAACAAGATGGATTCGCTTACCCCCGAGCAGGTAAGATGGTTTCAGAGTTGACTTCCAGCTTTTATGTTGTGAGTAAAATGAATTGTGCCTTTTATGTTGTGTTGTAGGTGGAATGGTAGCCATATGGTGTCGGGCCAAACTTTGGTGATGCACACACGTTCTAGCTCAATCCACTATGCGTGCAGGAAAAACATCTTTGGCTAATGCGTTGTCCCCTTATATGCAATTGGGCGGTTGAGTTTCATCTCCCGCATCGTGTGATGCATCAATTTGGGTTCTTTCAGCCACACCCGCCGGAGTGGGTGGACACGGACACACAGCTTCACATGTAACAAAAAATAAGTATTGATTAGTTTTGTTCTTAGTGTTGAGCGAGCTACTGATGTGTTTTGTTAAAAGCAGGTTGGATAGGAGGAGGCAGCGAAAGATCAAGGATTGGCAGAAGCATCATAAGAGCTATGTCATTATGTTCGAGCAAAGTGTGCAGGCAGCTTCGAGCATACAACGAACCCAATACCACCAGCATTGTCCGCTTGCGTTCAACAACTACCTAAGATGGTTTCAGGAGAGTACTCGTGTCGAGATTTTTCCACCGGCTTACGAGGAGGACATATTGGAAGAACCCACTGAGTACGATGCACTTGCCCAAGGCCGTTACAACAAGTTAATTCGCGAAGGGTACCAAACTTCCTTCGCCCCTGTCCTGAACTTTGTGGTAAGTGTGCTCACCTATGTTAAGTATGAATGCTAGTACACTTATTCACTTGCATGTCATTGTCTTGTGATCATAGCGCAAAGAGGTCAAGAAACAAGTTGATGAGTCCGAAGATATTCTAGAGAACACACGTGGAGGAAAAGAGGGAGAATCTACACTTCGTCTTTTCATAAAGGTGTTGTGTCATTATTATTATTTTGCCCACGAATGCAACATACGGTACCTTATATATGTCATTTATATTTGAATCTAACAGGAACATGACCAGAAGTTACGGCGCCTATCCAACATTTTAGGTTGCCGTGACCCTGAATATGTTTCACCTTCGAGATCCGGTTCATCCGAAAGAAATACTCTAGACGATTCAGCTTCTTCGGGCGCTCGTATGGACGATGGTGACATTACCTCGGCAGCTAATACCCAAAGAAATACTGTAGAGGATGATGTTGACACTCCTGAGGTATGACATAGCCATAAAACATTGTGCACTTTCAACCTTCAACTTTGAACTTTCAACCTTCATATGTATTAGGTTGCGGACGGGATGACGTTGAAGGCTTTCCAACGCTCTGCTTACATGTTGAAGCCTAGGAAGGAATTTAGGCGGCACTCACCGGATGATTATGCGAAAGGAAAGAACCCGGTCGCCGGGGGCTCTCGTTTGTCAAGGATGAGAAGCATGGACGATGAGGATGAGGATGACGATGACGATGAGTCGGATGACCCGGAGCAATTTGTGGTTGCGAGAAGAAAGAAGCTAGTTTCTAAGAGGGGACGAGGCCCCAAGATGTGAACCGGAGCCATTTGGAGTTTTCAATCATTTGCAAACCATTTTACTTTTGTTGTTGGTGTTGATGTTGCACTTGTGAACCATTAGGAGTTGTGAACTTCTGTTGTTGGTGTTGATGTTGCACTTGTGAACAATCATTTGCACTTGTGTTGTTGGTGTTAGATTCAAATATAAATGTGAACTTCGGTTGTTTGTGTTGCTGCCATATGTTCTAAATTTCTGTCAAAATATATGCTGTCAAAATATGTGCTGTCAAAATGCTACCTACCTGTCAAAATTCAGTTTGCAGCAGGTTTTCACCTGTGTGGCGCCTAAGCCTTAGGCGCCACACATGTGCAACGCCCAAGGCTTAGGCGCCACACATGTGAAAACCTACTGGCATCTCAAAGCACACTATTTCCCACCACCTTTCCGTCCTCCGTTCCCGCCAAAATTTCCACGTCTTATTTCCCGCCACCTTTCCCTCCTCCGTTCCCGCCAAAATTTCCACGTCTTCTTTCCCGCCACCTTTCCCTCCTCCGTTCCCGCCAAAATTTCCACGTCTTCTTTCCCGCCACCTTTCCCTCCTCCGTTCCCGCCAAAATTTCCACGTTTCCTTTCCGATCTATAAAAGGAGGCATTGGACTGCCTTCCTCCGTCATCTAGCCTCACTTGAGAACACTACCACCGCTTTAGTCAATATGAGTTTGCCTTGCTCGGATCAAAGCATCAGGCCTAAGAAAATGAAGAGTGCGAGTTTTCCTCGGGGTGTGGAAGCAGTTCGATGTTGGTGCGGTGATCTCTACAAGGTGAAGGAGGTGGAGGATTTTTCAGATTGGTTGGGTATGAAGTTTTTCATGTCGCCAATTATGAATTTGATCCACCCGAATCTATTTCTGCGTACATCAGGCCTCCGGTATGCTCAAGTCATCCAGATTATTGTTTACTTGAATCTGATCCTCCTGGTAGTCTCCTCCTCCTCTCTGCATGTATTATCATTGGATTGACACGGAAATGCCGGACTGGCCGGTGACCGAGATTCGTGAAAGAGGTCGCCGTGCATGGGCTAGCTGGGACTTGGAAGAGCGCCGCGAGAAGGCTGAAGCAGAGGAGAAAGCAGCGCAGAAGAAAGAGTGGGAAGAGTACTGTGTGGAGCAGAGGGCTTTTCTTGATGAGATGATAAGGAAAAACCAAGAAGAGAAACTACGGCTCGAGGAGGTTTACAGACAGCGGGAACAAGCCCGTGAAGCTGAGAGGGAGAGAAAGAGAGAAAGAGCTCGTGCAGCCAAGGCAGCAGAAGAAGCCAGTGATGGAAAAGGAAAATATCCACGTTGGACTCAGTAGATTTCACGAAGTTGTATGAGCAAGTTGTATCTTAATTTCAGCAAGTTGTATCTTCATTTCAGCAAGTTGTATCAGCAAGTTGTATCTTAATTTCACCAAGTTGTATCTTAATTTCAGCAAGTTGTATCAACACTTGAGAAGACTAAGATAAGGATAAGGATCAACAGAGTCTTGATGAAATGAGAAACATAGTCTTGATGAAACAGAGTAACAGAATGCAAGACATATCCTCATGAACATAGTCTTGATGAAATGAGAAACATAGTCTTGATGAAATGAGAACAAAGTGAAACTAAGACCAAGATATCAGCACTTGAGAACATAGTCTTGATGAAATGAGAACATAGTCTTGATGAAATGAGAACAAAATGAGAACAAAGTGAAACTAAGACCAACGTAGTCTTGATGAAACAGAGTATCAGCACTTGAGAAGACTAAGATAAGGATAAGGATAAGGATCAAGGATGAGCATTACTCTGTTTCACATGTGTGGCGCCTAAACCTTAGGCGCCACACATGTGAAACAGAGTAACAGAAAGTCGACATTTGGGATGCCAGTAGGTTTTCAATTGTGTGGCGCCTAAGCCTTGGGCGTTGCACATGTGTGGCGCCTAAGTCTTAGGCGCCACACATGTGAAAACCTACTAGCATCTCAGATGTGGACTTTCTGTTACTCTAATTCACATGTGTGGCGCCTAAGCCTTAGGCGCCACACATGTGCAACGCCCAAGGCTTAGGCACCACACATTCTGGCATGATGAAAACTGCAGCACATAGTGGTGGAGGAGTTCAAATATACATCACAAATATGCACAAATATACAACACAATAATACTAGAGTTAAAACATACAACACAAAGAGGGTGGAGTTCAAACATACATAGGGTTCTTAAAGAACATACGTCCAAAAGTGCATACATAGTGGAGTTTCATAGTAAGAAAGCGCGCAAGCGAACAAGGTTCAACAACACATAGGGTTCAACAACACATAGGGTTCGAAGATGAAAGCGCGCATGAGAATAGAAGCATCCGGCTCTATTGGGTCGAGCAAGGCCCCTTTCCCTTCTTCTTCTTCCTCTCTTCTTCCTCTTCCTCTTCCCTTTTGCGCATTTTTGAAGCCTCTTCCTTAACCCTCTCCGTGAAGCGTTGATGCTCCCGCTCTCTCTTTGCTGCGCCCTCTGCCCACATCTTCTTAAAGTTAGCTTCATATTCTTTTTTACGTTTCTCTAGCATCTTCCTATCATTCTCCTTTATCCTAGCCTCATATCTCTGGCGCTCAAGGAAGATTTGCCACTCCTCATCCATCTTTGCCTTATGCTCCTCATCCTTCTTCTTTCGCGCTTCGGCTGCATCCTCCTCTCTCAACTTCTTTGCAGCCCTCTCCATCAACCGCTGCTCCTCACTGGCTGCATCCTTCTCCTCCCCCCACTCCGCTTTTTCCTTGTTGGGTTGAGAAGCGGCCATACCTACAAAACAGGCATCAAAGCTCATAGTTAGTAAAATAACACACAAAGGAGCATGAAAAACAACATGATAAAGATAAGTCAAATATGTGACATACAAAAATGGTCCTCGTAGGTATCCACGCATACCAATCCTAGTAAGTCCACCACCTATCCCACCACTGCCTCTAGCAGCACCACCACCACCTATCCCACCCCTGCCTCTAGCACCACCACGACCTATCCCACCCTTGCCTCTAGCAGCACCCCTGCCTCTACCACCACCACTGCCTCTAGCACCACGTCCTCTAGTAAGCCCAAGTCGGCTAGGAACATGTTGAGTAAGAACTTGTTGGGTTGTGCTTGCTTGACCCGTCCCTTGTTGGCTCGTGCTTCCTTGACCCGTCCCTTGTTGGCTAGGACTTGGTTGGCTTGACCTGGAATCATTGTTTTTGGACTTCTTCTTTCGCGTCATACACCTTCTTGTGTTGTGCCCTGTTACACCGCAATCTCCACAATGTGATCTCTCAGTAGGCTCTTGGAATTGGTTGTTCCCCATTTCTCTGCCACCACCATGGCCCCATCCATCCATGTCTCCTCTAAAACGCTTTGTCTTTCGTCTTCCCAGTTTCACAACCTTCCACTCTGGGTCGGGCCATAATTGTACTCCATGATACTCCGGCCATTGTGATTGGTCAAAGTATGGTTCAAATCTAGGGGCCCATGTATGCTTCGTGGTCATGATCGAGAACTTGGACTCCCTCACGGTTAGTGGATGGTTGACATCCACATTCCTACTGCGAGGTGCCATGTACAAATGCGAGCATGCGAGATGAAGCAACCTTGGCCTCCCACAAGAGCAATCACACAAGGATAAAGATACCTTGAACGCCCTGTTTCCGTGTTGCTGGCCATCGTTTGTCGTTCCTCCGGGCTCATTCACTTGGTATGTCCAATCCTCGTTGTTGTACAGGGTACCGTTTGGGATTCAACCTTCCGTGATTGAAATACCATCCATTTGTCAACCTTTGGTGGAAACTGGTACTTATACTTTTTCTTGTTATCTCCCGCAATCTGATCATCTGTTTCTTGCGAGTACTTTAGAAAGTATGCTCTCAACTTGTCGAATGTGTATTGAACTATTGCCGTCACCGGCAACGCACGGACACCCTTCAACACCCGGTTGAAGCATTCTGCCATGTTACTTGTCATTTGACCATATCTTCGGACATCTTCGTCATAAGCTCGTGCCGACTTGGCCCGAAGTTCAATGTGCATGTTAAGAAACTCAAGCCCACCTGCATCAAGTTTTTTGTTTACGAGCAAAGCATTGTACAATCTTGCAAATCGTTTGTCCGAAAATGCTTGACAACAATCTTGAAGATCATCTGCCAACTCCTTGCTACCACATGCCCGGTAGAAGTTTGCACAGAAATGCCTCATGCACCATCGATGATGCAAAGGAGCATGGCCGGGAATGACAATGTCAACCGCGTTAAGTATGCCTTGATGGCGATCCCATATGACACATATTTCCCTCTCAAACGGTAATACTTTGGTTCTCAAAATATGCAAGAACCATTCCCAGTTAACATTGTTCTCTGCCTCAACCAAAGCAAAAGCCAAAGGCATCAACCGGTTATTGGCATCACTTGCTATTGCAACCAACAAAGTGCCCTTGAATTGTCCCGTCAAAAACGTGCCATCGATGGAGATGACAGGACCACAGTGCTGGAAAGCCCTCACACATTGCTCAAATGCCCAAAATGCACGGCCAAATACACGGACCCTATTTCCATTCAGAATCCTGGTTTTCTCCCCATACGGCTCGACCACATGAACCATGCCCGGGTTAGTGTGGGCAACAACTCCCAACAACCTAGGTATGCGGTTGTATGCTTCCTCCCAATCACCATACAACATCTTGAATGCGGCTTGCTTTGCTTTCCATGCCTTACCATATTTCACCTCGTAGTGAAAGAGGGCTTTCACAAGGTCTTGTACGCTTTTTATGCTCATTGTAGGAAGAGAGGAGATGGAGTTGGAAAGCCTATAAGCGATGAACTCGGAGGTGAGTTGTCTATGGCTTTGCGACGAAAGGGCACCATCAACCCTCTTGCCTCGACACATGTGAGGCATACAACTGACAATGTTCCATCCTGGCCCTCCTTTCCATGGTCTTGCACAGACAATCCAAGGACAACCTCTATCCTCACATGCAACCGTGTAACGTAGCTTCATGTTTGAATGAACAACTTTGTGTGGCCTATAATGCGTAACAGAATATTCATCCAACCACATCTTCAGTTCAAAGAATGTTTCGAACTTTGACCCCAACAAAATAATATTCTTCCCATGCGTGTCCCGATGAGAAGGTGGCCTAACTCCAAACAATATGCCTTCGCCTCCGTCAACCACGGCTTCATCCGCAAGGCTAAGATCCTCGAACAATGGTGTCTGGTGATCACGCTTTAATACCTCCGTGAAAGCTTCAGCCTCCTTTGCCGTGAACCCTTCCTCATCAACTTCTTCATCGGGACCCTCATCGTCAGACTCAGAGGCATAGCCACGTGAGTACGGAATAGAATGGTCCATTGTCTCTTGCAAATTATATTTGTCCAAATCACCAAGATTGTTGTCATGAAGAACATTACCATCATTCTCATCATCATCGTGCTCATCATTAGCCTCTACCAATGGTTCATGTTCAATGTTGACCTCTTCGTTGGCCTCATCGACACAAGAAAGAGGTTCAATGTTGGCCTCTTCGTTGATGGGTGCGGGAATAGCTTCAACAATCGAAGAGGCAACCCGGTTCAAATCCAACAAGTTAGGAACATTTGTTTTGATGGCAAATAACTCTAGAGCCTTGTCTAGTGATTCGGCCACCGTATCCTTGTATGCAAGCCAACGTTGCTCGGAGTTGACACGCATGGTCTTCCAACGAATGTGCATTCCGAATCCCACATTATGCCTACCATCGAACTCAACTACATCACTAGGGTCCATCCAATTCAAATCCTTTCAGACTTGTTCCAACAATTCACCATAGCTAGGACACAAATCGAACACCATGTCAAGCTCATCCGGGTCCGGATCAATATTGCCTTTTAAAAAGGCATCCTTGTCCACGTGATGAACATAAACACATGTTCTTCCCATACCTAAACAACAAAACATAGAACCTTTTTTATAAGCAATCATACAATTACAATAACCCTAGCCTAACTTCCAAATAACCCTAACCCCATCATAACCCTAACACAACCAAACATCCCTAACCCTAGCCTAACCATAGCCTAACCCTAGGCTAACCCTAAAACAACCATAATGCAAACATCCAAACAACCCTAATCCTAACCCCATCATACCCCTTATCCTAACATACAAACAAGTACAACAATATCAAATACATCCCACATTTCATGAAAAACTAGGGTTTCCTCAAATTTGCAAAAAAAGACCATAAAAGATTTTTCTTTGGATGAGAATGAGGGGAGAGGTGGGGATTACCTTAGGGGTGTGATTGGACAACAAATGCCCGGTCCAAACCTTCAGATTTGGTGATTTAGAGAAGGATTTGAGGGAGGGGCAGTGGTTGGGAGAGGGGGCTGGGGGAGGGGAATGAGGAGGGGGTGGGGAGGGGGTGGGGAGGGGGGCTGGCCCATGGCCAGTTAAGTCAATGTGTGGCGCCTAAGCATTCGGCGCCTAAGCATTACAATGTGTGACGCCTGAGGCTTAGGCGTCACACGGCCTGGGGGGTGGGCCCTCCGTGCCAGGTGGTCGGGGGGTGTGGCGCCGAACGGCTAGGCGTCACACAGTGTAGTGTGGCGCCTAGGTGTCGGGCGCCACACAAAAGGGTCAGCCGGGTGAAATATTTTCCCCGAGGGGTCACTCCGTGAGTTCTTTCCCCCTAGGGGTCATTTTTGTCAATTTTGCCCCTTTTTTGGCCCTCATTCACTTTTTCCACAGAGCCGGGTTCGATTCCCTGTGTTAGATGGCTAGCTTGCAAGACCAACGCTCTTGTCCACCGTGACAAGAAATTACCCTGGCATGACCAAAACTTCAGACGATGGGGCTGCAATTCTGCAGAAACTTCACTCATGATTGGATCTTCAGATTTACACTGAATTCCTTTCAGCAAAAATACAGTTTTAACTTTCAACCAAGAGTTCCCTTCCAGCTTCAGGATGCCTGCATTTATCCTCACCTACGTCCTCCGGTGCTAATGCCCAGGCCCGTCGGTGCCGCCCTGCCCAGCCTCGCAAGCGACGACCAACGATGGCAATAAGAGCTGCAATCTCCACCGTGTCTTTTTCTCGTGAACAGGTGCTCCACCGACATCTCGCTCGTTCTTTTAGCCGAAGCAGCTGCTGCCGTCAATCATCGCTAAGATTCAGATTACACTCTGCTCTGCTCTTTGTCTACGAGGGATTTGGAATTTGGATGGTGGTAGATAGAGAGCGTTGGATGAGTTTCTTCTGGCTGGCTTTGATGCTTAGCTCGTGCATCAGGCTTTGTTTTAATACTGAAAAGTGATTTGTGCCGACGCGTCGGTCCAAATTTAATCCGATAGTATCCTTTACGTTGGATCTGGCCGCCCTTGGCCATCAGATCTCTCCCCATCCTTTCCGCACCTTATCGTCAACCTCGCGCGCGGGAAAAGGAAAGGGAGGGGAGCGCCGCCCTAGCACGCGCCTACTGCCTCGTCTCGTCTCGCCTCACATTCTCATCTTGCTTCACCGTCGGCTGTCGCCGGTTGCCGTCCTTGTCGTCCGTCCGCGTCCCCGGGCAAGGCCCTTGCCACGAGCTTCACCCATGCAACATCAGCACCATGTGGTTGCATCTCCGTGCGGCTACGGTTATAGCTTCGGTTGCGACAACAACTACTTGCCGGCGTATTGGCCTCTGCTCATGCCCGTCGGTCTTCACCTCGTTGGTCGCACCTCCCCCCTATGTTGCAAATGCTGGAAAAAAGCTTCAATCCTCAAATGAAAAGGCTTCAACCCTAGATGAAAAAAGCTTCAACCAGCACTAAGAATCAGGGAAAGATACAACCGCTAACACAAAATGTCTTAACCTTAGATGAAAAAAGTTTCAATGAGATGATAGGGAGAGCTTTAATCAAGTGCTGCTCAAAAACAAAAAAAGGTTTCAAACGTTTTAAGAAAAGCTTCAAGCATGGATGCAAAAAAAAATCAACCGTGTATATAAAAGCTTCAACCGTTAAGAAAAAAAATTCCAATCGAACACCACAACGAGGAAAAAAAGCTGCAGACGTTGACCGAGAAAGCTTCAACCGTATATGCAAAAAGTTTCAACCGTGTATATAAAAGCTTCAACCATTAAGAGAAAAGCTCCAATCAAACAGTGCAACCAGGAAAAAAGCTGCAAATGTTGACACAAAAAGCTTCAACCGTATATGAAAAAAGCTTCAATCGGCTACCGGCAACGAAAAAGCTATGGTTGCAGCCCGCGGTCACCTCGGTCATCGTCGTCACGCACCCCGGCCGTCGTGGGGTTGTAGTTGTTAGAGCATATTTTTCATATGTGGTTTTGGTAATTGATGACAATCCCTATGGACTAATGGTTGCCTTAAGTTATATTTATAGGATTTGTCCATAGGCACTTCTTGAGGTTCATCTGTTGGGTTCAAGAAGTTTATATGATGACCAAGGTGGTATTTAAGGTATTATCCAAAGAATGGTCATAAAGACACAAGGTTGATTAAGATCGTCAGACAAAGAGTAAGATGGTGTTTGGTTGGGCTGTGGGTTGTGGGCTGTGGAAAAGTTTTTGTGAGATGTGGGTTGTGGAAAAGCTGCTGTTTTAGGAAAGCTGTAGTGAGCAGTGTTGTCATTTGGTAAATTGGTTGTGTGAGCTGTGGCTTTCGAGTAAATGTCTGGAATACCCCTGAGATGCTGAGACGGTGTGTATGTACTGATATCATGGTAATAATCTGTATTTTGACAGGTTTTACTAATTTTTAGTTGCTGTATGTATTTTGGATGTAATAAAATGTGATAATTGCTAACATTGTTCATATATAACATTAGTTGTTCGTACATCATCATGAACATTGTTCATACATCACTGTCCACATATTTATACTAAAATGTACTTCCTATTTCCTACATCTACACCAAAAGACATTAATTGTTCATACATCATGAGTCAAATATCTGTACCAAAAGACATCAATGGCTCTCTCATAAGATAGTTACCCTCTTCTCGCAGCAAACAAAGAGTCAGCAATGTTATCACGAACATCATTCATGTTTACCACATCAAGTAAAGATGAGGCGCTATCGCCTTGTAGTGGTACAGTTTGTTGCACCATATGTAGCATGTAGTCCTCATCTGCGTCACACTTATCGACTTCTTTGTCACGTAACTTGGTGTCCTGAATATAATTGTGAAGCGCCATACAAGCAAGGTTGATCAAGACTAAGACAAAAGAGTAAATCAAGATGATCAACACACAAAGCGTACACGATTGTAACGCCCAAGATGCGACCCTATCCTTAATTTGGCACGAGGGCCTCGTCGGGGATAGAAGTGCATCTCGTCGTTTCGCAATAATGGATATCGTTACAAGTACATGTACTGAAGAGAAGAGTATATGGAATTGGCTTACACTCGCCACAAGTTACATCAGAGTATCATCAGTACAATACATAAATATCACGAAGAAGAGCAGGGTGCGACTACAGACGAAAACAAACGCGAAAAGAAAACGACGTCCATCCTTGCTATCCCAGGCTGCCGGCCTAGAACCCATCCTAGATCGATGATGATGATGAAGAAGAAGCAACTCCAAATGAACAATCAACACGCTCGCGTCAAGTAACCTTTACCTGTACCTGCAACTGGTGTTGTAGAAATCTGTGTGCCACAGGGGACTCAGCAATCTCATTTCCAAAGGTATAAAAACTAGCAATGCTTAAAAGGTGAGGTATGGTTAAGTGGTGAGGCTGCAACAAGTGACTAAGCATTTATATGAGGTGGCTAACTTATGAGTACAAAAATAAAGAGGGGGGATGAACTACGCATAGCGGACGTGAACTAATAATGATCAAATGAATGATCCTGCACACCTACTTACGTCAAACATAACCCCACCGTTTCCTCGATCGGAGAAGGAGCTCACGAAAGAGACAGTCATAGTTACGCACTGAGTTGGCATATTTTAATTAAGTTAACTTCAAGTTATCTAGAACCAGTGTTAAACAAAGTTTCCACGTTGCCACATAACCGCGGGCACGGCTTTCTGAAAAGATTTAACCCTGCAGGGGTGCTCCAACTAGTCCATCACAAATTATCACAAGCCGCATAGATATCCTCGATCACGAAGCTCGCGATCTCGTCGGACTCCTTAGTGTAAAACCTCAACTCCGAGATTACCCAAAGCATCACCGGAATCCCGATGCACAAGATATTTTGTAAAAGGTAAAACTAATCCAGCAAGGCCACCTGGTGTGTCGACGAACCCGATAGAAGCCGCGTATCTCGTTCTCAGGACACACCGTCTATGCATAGTGGACGGTAGCCAAACCTCGAGTTGCCCCGAGGTGGCACCGCCGACTGCTAGGTGGGTGGACCAACACTCATGCAGAGCACTGGCCCGGGGGTTGATTAGTTATCCTCGGGGTCCAAAAAGTCCCTATGCAATTTTATTAGGTTATTAGGCAAATGTAAAACCAAAGTTGGGCCTTGCGAGACCAACTTTAATCTAAAACGAATTATCAAGGGGGTCCCCATAACAACCCCGATCGTGTTAGGAGCGCTCAATTGTGGAACATAACACCGGTAGCCGAAACTAAGGAGGCAAAGCTGAAACAAAACACCAGGCTAGAAAGGCCAAGCCTTCCACCTTTTACCAAGTATATAGGTGCATTAAATTAACTAGCAATTAATAGGGTGATATAACAAGGAACCCATGTTATCACATGGAAGCAACTGCACCTGCAACTAGCAACGCTAACACATGGTTAAGCAAGCGGTAACATAGCCAATTAGTGGTTTGCTAGGTTGTGAACAGGTTGAAGGTTTTCATGGCAATGTTGAGAGGCTGATATTTAACAGGTGGTAGGCAGCGAGACAAAATGACAGAAACGATAATACTAGCATGGCAATGATAGTAATGGTATCTGGGGAAATGGTCATCTTGCCTGAGATTCCGCTTGGAAGAAGAACGACTCCGTGAAGCAGACGAACCGACGTAGTCGAACGGGTCCTCACATTCCGACACGCTTGCGGAACTCTATCGAAAAGGGAGCAAACCGGAAACAAGCATCAACACAGATATTTACCACGACACATGCACGACAAGATGCAATCCACATATGATGCATGATCAGTTGAATATATGCAAGACATGGCATGGCAATTCACAACAATCAACACTACACATTAAGTGAAGTTCAATATGCAACGAGTTGCATATTGACGAAACTCCACATACGGATTATTTAGCTCTATCCCGATTAGATACACGGCAGTATTAAATGTGCTTAAACATGGCAAGAGGTGAAGGGTTATTACTCTACCTATCTAGGCATTTTTAAATAAGGTCAAAAACGGCATATAGCATCTCCGAGATGACCTCATATGTTAATTTATAATTTTGTCCAGATCTGAACTAACAAGTTTTAATATTTGTTAAACAGAAAAAATAAATAGGTTTACGTGATTCTACGCGTCGTTTCAATCAATTTACACATAGAAAACATCTCCAACGGAGCTATGGTTCAACAGATACGAACACCGCAAGATATGATGGCTTGAATGCAATATGTGTGCAAATGGCAACCACAACATTTCAAAACATTCAACCGGCGAGATAATATGAAACTACACGAGATTCTAAGCAAGTTTCATATAGGACATGATCAAAACGGAGCAACGGTTCAACAACTACGAGCTAAACAAGAAATCACCACAATCTACCAAAATTAGCCACATAGCATTTTCTATGCCCTCGAACAACTAGCTACACAAATCCAATATGCTCAACCAAGGCATGAGACAGTAGAGGGAAAGAAGCAATACAACATTCTACTAGTAACATTTAGCATGGAAGCATGGATCACTAGGAAAAGAACTCACAAAATGGCTTCTCACACACAGTTTCAGACTTTGTGAAAATATCAGTTTTTGACAGTGCAGTTTTCAATCTGAAGGCATATTGACATCAGAAAAACTATAAGCTACAGGACTCCAAATGGCATGAAAATTGACAGCATGCTATAGAATCTTAAAGTCTACAACTAACTCCATTGCACCAACCTCATAAGAGCTATCGTTCATCAGATAAACTCATGACAAAACAACAACAAAATATAACAGATTTCAGACTTAGAAATATTTCAGCTTCTCCAAATCAGCACTATTTTCTAGCAAGTCGAGACCAAGCAAACTATACCTAAACATGGATTTTTATTGCAACCAAAATTACCAGAGGCTAGCCTACACATCCAAGGACATATCTCTAGTCGACAACTTATTCATATCATGCACGGATTAAATCCCACAAAATAAAACAAGGGCAACATGGAAAAATATCACGCGCACTCACTTGCTCAAAAGCTAAAACTAAATGCATAGTTAAATTCTATGGATTTTTCTACCCTAAAACATGTATAATATGAGGGGTTGCAAAATAAAAATTAATGCCACACGTATATGCGAAAATATGTCCTAAACATGATATAGCAAACTAGCGACGGAATCCTACATGCAAAAATACAAACAACTACTCTAAATACATGGCAAAAGGTCCCTAAAAATGTGAGCATTTCATCTATGGGGTTTGAGCAATCCGGACACACGCGAAAATAAATACGGGACAAATCCCTATTAGGACATCATGCAATTCTAGGCATATGGCAAGTCAAACTATTTCGAACATGCATACGAGTTGCAAATTATTAATCTACGTGAAAAACTACACAAGTTCCATATATAATTCGTTCCGAACCGACATACGGATAACAAACTACGGGCATTTGAAAAACATGCAATTTTCTGGAATTAAATTAAATCTCCGGAAAATCCTAAAATCTAAATGGGCCGAAACAGAGCATGACGCTACTTAATTATCCTACGCGCGAGCGACGAATATGGAGAAAAGGGGGGGGTGTGCTCACCTTGGGCTTGGACCGGCTGAAGAGGAGGAGGCGGCCTGGCCTTGGGCGGTTGAGGCGAGGAGGCTGGGCTGGGGCGCGCGGCCCAGGCGATGGCGCTGACACTGGCCTGGCCTTGTCGTGCACCTCCCGCGGGAGCGAGGGCAGGAGGGCACGGCGGCGCTCCAGCGAGGCAGAGGGTCGACGAGCTCGGGCAAAGGCGCAGGTGGGCGCAGGCGACCGGATCCGGCGGCGGCTAGCCGGATTTGGCCTTGGGGCTCCGTTCCCGGCGACGACGACGCATGAGGAGGCTACGGCGAGCTCCTGCCCACAGATGAGAGAGGGAGAGGGAGGTTAGAGAAAGAGCATGGGGAGGAGAAGAGGGAGGTGCGAGGCGAGGGGGACCTGGTCGCCGACGAGGCGACGGCTGCGGCTCGCAGAGGAGCTGCGGGGAGGGGGGGGGCTCGGCATAGGGGTGCGTCGGCGGCCTCGGGTGAGGGGCAGGCGGCGCGATGGGCTCGGCAGGCCTCGCGCGGGCTCACGGGCCCGACGGCGGTGCAGAGGAGGGAGGGAGGAGAGAGACTGCGCTAGGGTTTGGTGGGGGCACAATTTTCGAGGCAGAGGGAGAGAGTGGCTGTCTAAAAATGGCATGGGGGTCTATTTATAACAATTGGGAGGGGCTAGGTTTAGCAGTTTTTTGCCCCGGTTTCAACTGCGCGGTTGAAATCGAACGGTTTCGAATGCGGGGAAGTCTAAGTGGCTGTGTAGAGTGGCTAGCCGGAGATGAGAGGGAAAACGGGCACCCGACAACGTGATTTTTAAAACACCAAAAAACGTCCGACGATAGACCGAATACGGTGCCGCTATAGTCGACCGTTCGGGTACCAGACGGACTCCGATATCAGACGAAATTTGGCAGGCGGTCTACCTATAATATATTAAGACCGCACGCCACGTCTCAACCCAATCAGAGGTAGTTTTATACACACTTTTATTAACAAATATTTAAACGATGCCGCGGGCGCGTGCGTGTGTGGTCGGGCTCAGAACGGGCAACGACGAACACGGAGAGAACCGACAACGAATAACAGATGCAAGTTTGAAAACTGTCGGCAACGGGATGTCGACGCAATGGAGATGATGCGACAATTAAAAATACTCACACGACGAAAACAGAATAAGAGGGGAGTCTTCTGGAACGTCGGTCTCGGGCTGACACAAAGATGTACCGAGAGGGATCAAGTGATCCCATGGTATGGTAAGCATTGTCCATTACGTGTTTGTGTACTAACCCATGGTCTTCGTGAGAGTTCTATGTGGGGTTAGGTGTGTTTCCATGGGCTTGCGTCAAGAGGATGATCTCATACAACCCATGGAGGATGACGTCAAGTGGTGATCGTCATTAAGATTGCGGTGTGCAAGTTCAAGTGGATCAACACGAAGAATCATGCTTGAAGCTTGCCGTCCATTGTGGTGGCAACGGACTTGGGAAGATATGCTGAAGAGTGGCTCACCCATAGTGAGTATGGGGGAGCAATCAACTAGTCTTCATCAAGCCAACACAATCAAGAAAGGTGGTCCATCTTGAGGAAGCCAAGATTATCACCATCTAGCTCAAGAGGACGAGGTGCAAGGTATATGTTTGCCCTTGATAGGTTTTCTATTAGAGGATAGATTGTAGTACCGTCAAGGGTGGCTCTCAAGTGAGTAGCTTGATCGTATCGCTCGTTGAAAGCTCAAACCATTTTCATCCATGCATCGCACTTCTTGGTTCTTGTTTGGTGTTTCTCCGTGTGAGTCTTAGAGCTTATGGTCATCTACATGACAAGCTCGAGTTCATAAAACAGAGTCCATATGCATCTTCTATGATGTTTTCGATGTTGGGAGTTTTTTCTGGTTCTTCATTCATAGAGATCTCACATCTCTATATCATTGGCATTTTCATAACTACATCTCTATATCGTTGTTTGATATATCTTGTCGTGCTGAATCCAACAAGCTAGGGTTTGCTCGATTCGGAGCTCGTATGTGAAAGTTATGGCAGTTTCAGTGGCGAGCAGTAGTAGTTTTTACTACTGCTCCGTCGGAATTTTTTCGTATCTTTTCCCCTGCGGTGGTAGGTACGGTAGTAGTTTTCTACTACCGTGGTTGGTGAGCCTACCAAGCGGTAGTACCGCTCCTAGCAGCGGTGGTACCGCTGTGCTCGGGCCGTAAGTGGGGTAACTGTCAGATTCTTTCCGTCACTATATAAAGGGGCTCTTCTTCCCCCTTGGACAAAATCAATCCGTTGAGCTCGTGTTCTCCCCCCATTGTTGACCTTCTTGGAGCTTGCTAACTCTCAATGCCTCCAATGATTCTTACTTGTTCTTGAGGGAAAAGAGAGAGGAGATCTAGATCCTCATCTCCACCAATCACTTTCTCCTCTATGTGAGGGGAACTCCTTGGATCTTGATCTTGGAGTTCTTTGTGAGCTCCTTGTTCTTCCTCTCATATTTCTCCATAGCTTTTGTTTTTGTGGAAGGATTTGAGTGTGAGGGACTTAACCACTTCGTGTGTTCTTGCCATTGCATTAGTTGCATCGGTTTGAGTTCTCCACGGTGGTACCGGAAGTGAGAAGTTGAGAAGCTTATTACCCTTGGGTACTTGCTACCCCTAGAATCTTGGTGGTGCCTCGGAGCTCAATCATTGTGGTGTAAATCTCCGGGCAAGCTTCGGGGTCTCCAGTTAAGTTGTGGAGATTGCCCCGAGCATTTGTGGTCACCTCGAAGCCATATGCCATTGTGGTGAAGCTTCGTGGTGTTGTTGGAAGCCTCCAATTAAGTTGTGGAGATTGCTCCAACCTTGTTTGTACGGGTTCGGTGACCTCCCTAAAGGTTCCCTTAGTGGAATCACGACATCTTGCATTGTGCGAGGGCGTGAGGAGATTACGGTGGCCTTAGTGGCATCTTAGGGAGCATTGTGCCTCCACACCGCTCCAAACGGAGATTAGCATCCACAAGGGTGTGAACTTCGGGATACATCGTCGTCTCCGCGTGCCTCGGTTATCTCTTACCAGAACCGTTTATTTATGCACTTTACTTTGTGATACCCATATTGTTTCTTGTCATATATCTTGCTATCACTTAGTTGTTTGTCTTGCTTAGCATAAGTTGTTGGTGCACATAGGTGAGCCTAGTTGTTTTAGGTTTTGTGCTTGACAAATTAAACGTTAGTTTTATTCCGCATTTGTTCATGTCTAAACCATAATAATTTCAAAGCGCCTATTCACCCCCCTCTAGGAGACATCCACGTCCTTTCAGTAGCACATGGACGTCGCCGTGGTATCACTCTGTCGCCCCCTTTGCAGCATCTCTCGTGGTCTCGTCGCTGACCGTCGTCAGGCGCATCGGCCACTGGTGCAGTTCAATCAGGCGAGATAGGGCCGTGCTGGTGTAGACCTCACTAGAGCACCGCAGAAGGTGCGACGCTCGCCGGCAGCACCTGAAGTCGTCGGGGGAAGGGAGGAGGGAGAGGAAGAAGAAGATAAGGAAAAAAAGTGAGAGAAGGACGTGGAGACGCTAGATCTAATGTGATCAAACGCGAGCCACGCGACCGGCCGAATGTTTTGGCCGGCGCGCCGACTTAAAACGTTTCCCTTTAACAATTGTTGCTTGGGTGACTTGGGTTGTTCTGTGCTTGGTTTGTAATGGACTAATGGCTTCTTCACCAAAAATAGGAGCTCAATCTCATCACAATTTCTCTTCTTTCGGTGGTACGGAAAATATCAGTAGTGGTGCAGCGACATCTTCCACTAGATCCTTTGGCTTTATTGTTTTGTATGATCACACCGATACAATGGAGGAAGTCGACTATGGTGAGTAAGTGCAACTCCAACCGCCTCGTCCGCATGTGTTTGTTCGGTTCGATGCAGACACAAAAATCGACCCAACGCGCCGACTCAAATGGAAATATGTTTGCTTTATGTCCTCCACACGACTCATCTAGAGCCCAAATTTAGGTCTCGGTTTGCATCGGCGCACACATGAAGCAAACACGCGCCTCATCCACCAACTCCTTCCCCTAGTCCGTCCGTTGGTGGCACAATTGGCAATTCATCTTCCTCCCACCACTCCTGACTCGCACCCCTCGTCGCTGCCGTCGTCCATCTTCGGATCCACACCGAGGCAAGCCGTCCGCGCCCACCCCACAGCCGGCCACCTTCCAATGCCCTCGTCGAATACCTTAAACCCATCACCACCGAAGCATCTGCCGGCGCTGCCGTGAGAAACACCTCGCTCGGTCACCGCGGTTGGCACCCAATCCTCGACCGCCTCTGCCTACTGGCCGGATGCCTACATGCTTGTCGAACATCGATGTCGCCGCCAGCACCTCCAAGCACGCTTCCTCGCCAACCCCTGCCAACTACTTCGATGACGCTCGCAAGATGTTCGATTGCTTGCCCGCAAGGTGCAAATGGACTCCGTCGATGAGTTCTTTTTCTGCAATTTCATTTGCGACTTGGATGATTCTTCATCTGACAACGAGGAGATGGTGGCTGCTATGTTGGTCGTTCATGACCACCTTAGCAGGCAACAGTAGATGTTTTAGGGTTCCATCCCAAGGAACACTCTAACGTTGAATCACAATCGAGAGAGCGGTCATTTCCTACTTTGGAAAGACTACTTCGAGGCACCTAAATCGCTCTTTTCAACGCACCTATTCTCGCGTCGTTATCGGATGACTAACATGTTTTCGATCGTATCCGGGAGGGGTGGTGGGGTACGATAAGTTCTTTGAGTGCAAGGAGGATGCCCTAGGAAGGGCTGGCTTCTCATCTTATCAGAATTGCAGCAGCGCTATGCGGATGCTTGCTTACGCACTTCCTTGTGATCTCATTGATGAGTATGGCCGTATGAGCGAGTCCACGTGTCTGGAATCCATGTATAGGTTCTGCAAGGTTGTGGTAGCAGTGTTTGGACCTAAGTACTTGAGAGAGCCAAATGATGCGGATACTACTCGGCTATTGGCGATGAATGCCAGCAGGGGCATTTCGGGGTGCTTGGTAACATAGATTGTATGCCCTCGTAGTGGACGAACTGCCCTTCTGCTTAGTAGGGGAAGTATAGGGGCCATGTCAAAGCTTGCACTATCATACTCGAGGTCGTGTCGTTACAATATCTCTCGATCTGGCACTTTTTTGGCATGGCCGGATCTGAGAATGATATCAACGTGCTTCAACAATCTCCAGTTTTTGAAAGATTTGTGAAAGGCAACATTCTGAAGGTCAATGTTGAGATCAATGGCCACATGTACGAAAATGGATACTACCTAGCTGATGGTATATATCCTGAGTGGGCTATTGTTATGAAGGCAATCACCGGCCCTGTAGGAGAGAAAAGGAAGAGATTTGCCCAGTAACAGAAGAGTGCTAGGAAGGATGTGGAGCGTGCCTTTGGTGTTCTTCAATCTCGATTGGACATTGTTCATTATCCTGCTAAAACTTGGAGCACAAGAAGTTGTGGGAGGTGATGAAGGCTTGTGTGATCATGCACACCATGAACATTGAGGATGAACGTACGAAACGTATCTACGACCAAGAGTTTCAGTTTCAGGGTGACAATGTTGTGCCTGAGCATGGTGGAACGAAATGTTTGTGCAGTTCAACGAATTTCATCAAAAAATGCGTGATTGGTAAACCCACGTTCAGCTACAAGATGATTTGGCTGAGCATATTGTGAGTCTCATCTTAGCAACCGGTAGATGTATTGGTCTATTTCATTTGAGACAATTTAATTTTTTATTTGGTTTATAAACTGTGAGATATTTTTATTCGGTTTTGAAACTATGACCTATTTTTATTTAAGACAATTTAACTTCTATTTGGCTTATAATAAAGTATGAATTTTGTGAACTATGAATTCGGACGCTGGTCAGCTATATAGACGAAAATGCATCCGCGCGTTGAGTGCAAAGTCGATCCAAACATAAAAGGAGACGAATGTGCCAACTCAAGTGGATAAAAAATGAACAAAACACACATCCGTATAGATCACCGGTTGGAGTTGCTCTAACATCATGGTTGTATTTTGTCCGTTGAAAATCCATGACTTGTCTTTCTAGCTTGATAAGTAGTGTGAGCGTTAACTTGTTGTTATTTTGTTTAATTTATTTTGTTAAAGGTGTTGGTTTTAAGATCTACTTGGCAAGTTATCACTCAAGGTTGATATTATTTTTGAAACTTGCTCAAGGTAGATATTTGATTGAACCAACCAACATAGTTGTGCGAGCGACGGCTATTTCTTAAAGACATTGTTTTAGAGTTTAGTATGTGTTGACTAACGTAATTGTTTAAAAAATGTAGGATAAAGTAGGATTTATTTTTCCTTGTCTTATATTTAAAAAATCATATACTCTTATATATACAGTCATGAGACTCACGCAATGTATCAAACAATTTCCCCAATCTCTTCTCTATTCCTCTTACATCATATGAGAGTGGCCGCCGTACTCAGCAGCGTGAATTCTGGACAATAGTGATGGAGCTGACCCAGGGTGGTGGCGAGGTTGATGGAGAATCCCAATCCAATCAAGGCGACGACGGGTCGATGGAGAACAACATGAACGACCGATGCGCGAACGAAGAATGTTTCAGGACGCCATGTCGCGTGGGGCCGCCTAGTCGGTGAAGTAGCCGGGTAGTGGTGCCGCTGTCCGATCAGATCATGCGCCTGCTCACCGGGACATGTCGATCCAGGGTCGGTCCTGAGGTATCATGGGCCCAGGGCGAAACTATTATTGGGGGCCCTCCATGGCCCTTAGTATAAATGTCCAGTTACTATTCATTATATGTAGATATCATTTGTATCAAAGAAAACAATTAAGTCGTACCAAATAATGTACTACATATACCTTCACAATTTTCTCCTAATATTTCAAAATGCAAAATCATTAATGATAGTATCAATATCAATTTCATCAAGCATTTTTTTCTGAATGCATAAGTTACCAAGCTTTTGTAACTCTTTGTCAATTTGTTTCCTGCTTCCTCACTTCATTCCAATAGTTCATGTTGGTAATATGGTCAACACTAGCTTTATGTTCTTTCAGTCTCTCATTAATATGCTTCCAATCAGAAAACCTCCAATGCACTCTTGTATTTGTCAGAATTGAAAAGTTTACAGCAAAAAAAAACTCACACATGTTTCCTATCACACACGGTTTTGCCTGTTTTGAAATAACTAACTATTTCCTATCACACACGTTTCCATTGCACATTTTTTTGAGTAATTTATTACTATCCGACACGAATCTTTCTATCCTAAAATGACGCAACGCACATGCAACTCAGAGTCTATCATATGTGATCCCGTCTTAAAATGGTGACATTGTATTTTTAAAATTTCATAATAAGCATTCATGCACAAATCATAATGATTCAAATATTTTCCATTTTGGAGATATCTTACTTACCATGAAATAATAATTTTATTTCTGAGATATATTCAGTAATGTGTAGAGCAATGCTCTCGCAACTTTGCTAGTTAGATTAATTACAGGAGATCTTCATATAATATCATGACAAAATCTGCTAGGGTGTAGTACAATACCTTCTCTCTGTAGTCTAACCTGGCAATATGTGCACAATGATTTGATCATCCCGACGACAATTCCCTATTGATATGTTCGAACGATATAGAATTTAGAAACCGGGTGTAGAAAAAGAAAAAAACAAGAAGAAGAACATGTGAGGGCAGAAGGCGCGCACGAGGAGACGTGCGTGCTGCAGCCATTGCGTCGTTCGTTAGGAGGCAGAGTTGAAATCTTGAAGACGATTAGATAAAGATCAGTCAGTGAAACATACAAAAGGGCAGGGAACAAGGCGACCGAATGATCAGAAGAAAAAGGAAATCGTCTGTGACTCCAGCGATTCCTTAAATCGTGCGTGAATCCAACGATTCCTTTCCTCTGCTGCATATACGTGTAAATAGGGATCAGGCTCATCATCTCTCCTTTTCTTTCCTAGGCCTAGAAGGGAGTCGCGAGAGGCTGATGCATCGTTGTGTTTGGCTTTATTTTTTTCCGTTCAAAGTATATACCTGCATTGCACCCTACGTACACATACTGGAGAGGGCCCCTAACTTTTGGGGGCGTGGGCCGGCCGCCACGTTCGCCCCCCTTCAGGGCCGGCCCTACGTCGATCCATGCTATTTTTGACTCATGGGCATGCGCTCCTTCCGCCATGTTCGCCCGACCTCGCGAGCGGTCGGATTGATCACCTAACCACGGCCTCGCTTAGCGCAAAAAAAAAAACCACCGCCTCGTTCCATACGCATCGTGCGACCAACCTGATCAGTTGTTTGCGCGTGCCTCCGCACATACCGTAAAGATCTTCCCGAGTATAACACTCCTCTCCACTGATCGAGCAACAAGCTGCCGTAGCATCACCCCGACGGGCCAGAACGTTGTCGCTCTGTGGTTCTCCACATGGTTGCGCCGACACGGATGTTATTGTTGCGTCGCTTCTTCAGGTCATAGTGCTGAGACATGCGGTCCACGCCGCCGCTGCAGGTCTTCCCTGTGATTGCGCCGATGTTTGGGCATTTCCCGCCTTAGTATTTTGATGATGATGA
The DNA here is from genome assembly GCF_904849725.1 of Hordeum vulgare subsp. vulgare. Classification (NCBI taxonomy): domain Eukaryota; kingdom Viridiplantae; phylum Streptophyta; class Magnoliopsida; order Poales; family Poaceae; genus Hordeum; species Hordeum vulgare. The sequence goes on along the minus strand of NC_058523.1, from coordinate 191,246,551 downwards.
CAAGTCACCTTATGGTCTAATCGTGTGTCAAGTTCTTCAGGTACACTATTAGGCATTACCTCCGGACAGAAAAGAACGAAGATAGTATTTTCTACGTGTTTATTTCTTTGGTCGTAGGAAACCTGTATTATTAAGAAGGAATCCCCATCCGAAGATATTAGGTAAATAGATGCATGTATACATTCCTTTTTCACCCACCGCATATCCTTCTGCTCATTAAGAGAGAGGTCCTTAAACTCTTACCAGACCAGTGGTTTTTACTCCCCAGCGGTACAACCGCTGGTCCGAGCAGTTGTACCTCTTCGCCGGTACATCCGGTGCAACTACTACCCCAGGGGTGATACCCGGGGGTTGTTGCTCTTAGGTTGACGCCAACGGTTGTACCGTTTCCTCCGGGCAGTTGTACTTCTTATAATCTGGCCAACCTTGGAAAGTAGCTCCACGAAGTTGTACCGACCTAGTACCACCCTACCACCAGACTGGGCTCTGTTATGGGGCGGTTCTTGGGAGGTGGTTGCCCGGTTTTTTCGGTCAACTTGTTTTGAGCGGTACTACCGGTATATGGAGCGGTTGTACCTCTTGGGACTTAGTCACAAGTCGTGCTCGCTCATACTTTTTTTATCTTTATTTCATATATATTCCTAATAATCATACGTTTTTATTGTATTCTTGCTCGTTCTTCTATTGTTTGTAGGAATAAACCTTTGTGATCAGGTTGGTCGTGTTTCCGACATTGTTAGCAACCTTCAAAAAATTGGTTTAGCGATTGCTAAAACGTAACATGATCGCACGTTGTAGTTGGATCATCATGGTCATTCTCCACAAAATCAATAGCTATCTTGATTGTGGCATCCTTTGCCTCTATCACGGATACAACCACATGTCAAGGATATCTTTTGAAGTTAAAACTTCTATATGGTATCTTCTTCGGGGGTGTGGTCCTCATAATGGATAATGTCGCTCCATACAAATGTCACAAAAGTGTGAAGTGTAGTTTTCGTCATCATAATGAGAGAATTAAGCATTTTTTTCTCCAACACATATTTTATGCGCACTATATGGCTTGTCAGATATGTATCCGCTCACAATGTTATCAATATATGTGGTCACTGGGTAGATGGGATTCCTAGCAAGTTTAATACACTAATAAAAGTGAGAATGTATGCATTGTTATAAACGATATGGCTATGTAGAGACGACAGGGTTTTCAATGGTTAAATTTCATATCCCATGCAGGTTATCTACAAATATATGCACTTACTCTGTTCGTGGTATTCTCTACAACGAGTGGAACACAAACCTATGTCTAAGGCATCTTGCCCATTTTTAGAGCACGTGGTCACTGGTATTTCACCTCACATGAATTGCGGCATTTTTAGACCCTCCATCCTAGTTAAGGTAGGCTAGTTTTTATCTTCTAGACTTTACTATACTCGATGACTTTTATTGACTTCCGTATGCGTATATTGGTCCTTTTTGAATACTCTAACCTGGTTAGAGTTAGAGTTAGATTCTAACCCTTGAACTAACCTGAACTAACTCTAACTCTAAAGGTGTTTGGATGAAAGGGTTAGATGGACAATAAATGCACTTTCTCAATCATTTGGCTACTTTGGACCTCTCTCTTTCCCTGAACCCCACATACTCTAACTCAAAAAATCACCTCTTGGATGGGTTAGAGTTTTTGGGTGGGTTAGATGCATCTAACCAACTCTAACCCACCTGTTTGGATCTTTGAGTGTTAGATGGCTCAAATCTAACCCACTCTAACTCTAACCCTAGGATCCAAACAGGGCCATTGTCATTGGTTGTGCGCATCATAATTATGTACTCCTTTCGTCCGCTAAAAAATGTATATATAAAATTTTTAGGATTAATTATGGAATGAAGTAAAATATATATTAAAAAGGTGCAAGACACCATCTCTCTCTTTTTTAATTATCCAACACCCAATGAGCTAAATGAACGTAGAAATTTAGGAGACCGTATGTAAAATATTATTGGTCTTGATTACCGGGTGATGAGAGAGAAATATTTCCCCACTTTAAAAGTGTATTACAAGATTAAAGTACAGTCTTTTGTGGACATATTTTTAAATCAAATGTACACTCTTCACCGGACGAAGGCGCTAGATGGATGCTCATTATGATTTGCCTTCTTCCTATGCCGCATTTTAAGTTAATACAAGCATGGTTTATCAAAAAATAAAAATAGCTATTCCTCACGAATTAGTGCAACTATCGAGGAGATATACTCATTATTTATTTTGTTGGGGAAAGAGATGTACCCTTTCTCTTTTGCAAAAAAGAATTGTATCTATTATTAAGGGTCATCCAAAGTACAATATACTGTTGAAAATATGTCCAAAAAACATTAATAAAATAATAATTATTATATTTCCTTATTCAAGAGTGAGACATTTTGACAATCTAGCTACATGGAGCTCGGTATGTGGATCGTTAAACAACCATTTATGATCTGTGTGTGACGGCTTTTCAATAAACACGAAAAAGAATACAACAAAATACAGAGGTGCCGTAGTACGTGATGCACAGGGCATACGCATTCTTGAACACATTTAATGACTGGATGGTGATGGGAAAAGCCACCAAGGGTGACCGGTGGAGACAAGCTCCAGTTTGGACAGATAAAATTTACTCAAAAAATTGAGGTGTAATTATGATGTCAAGCTAGTGTGAGTGGGACGGCACTTGCCTAGGCTGGATTGATCTCCTAATTAAGTGGCTCTACCGGTCCGTGGACATTACGTGTGTGTCTATGGACTTTAATTAGGGATAGAGGGGACAACCTTTACGGTGATAGGAGGGTTTTTTCACTGTTTTAACCCGAGGAGGGTAAGTTAATCACGGAACGAACTCGTTTGAAAAGAATTTTACGTTTTGACCCTTTTCTTGAAACGCCATAGACTGTGGCGTTGCAGCCTTATTAAGAAACACCACTCTAATGTGGCGTTGCAGACCTTCTGTGAAACGTCTGTCTAATGTGGCGTTGCTGGCCTGAGGTGAAACGCGAGTTGCCATGGCGTTTCTTGGCTTTATATTCTGCCACCCCGACCCCCTCGCCCACCAACCACCATTTCTCCTCTTCTCTTGTTCTCCCTTTCACGAAAAAGCTCTCTCTTGTCCTCAAGATCCCCCCTTCGATCTCCCTCCTCCCTCAACCTTTTAGTTGGTTCTTTGGGGCAAATCAAAGAGGCCGGTAAGCTCCTCCAATCCCTCCGATTAGTTTTTGCAATGACTTTGTATTTATGTAGATTTTTTTGCACTAGGTGTTCTATTTATGTTGCATTGTATTGGTTGGTTTATTATTATTGATAAGATTTAGTGTTATGGTTAGGGTTATGCCTAGTTTGGTTGGACAAGGGTTAGGGTTAGTGTTAGGTTTTTGTGTTATGCCTAATTTGGATGGACAAGGTTTAGGGTTAGGGTTTGTGTTAATGCCTAATTTGGATGGACAATGGTTAGGGTAATGTTTTGTTACTTGTTTTGTTATACTTAGAATTGGTAATTTTGTCCCATTTTTTAGATGGACAAGATTGTGAATATTCATTATGTTGACAACGAGGCATTCATGAATATTGTTATTGTTCACAAATATGAGAAAGTGTTGACATTTCTTGATAGTCTTACTTATGAAGAGGTTGTGACAGAAACTCGGATAAGATTGAAGTGGGTTGATCCAAGTGACCAAGTAGAATTATTAGGAAGATATGATGTTGGGTCGGCACACAAGTGTCGAATGAAGACAATGCCTATCAAGTCTAATTTGCATTGGGTTGCATACAAGGAGGCTGTTGCATCCTCGATAGACAAGTCACTTGAAGTGTTTGCTAGTACGGTGGTCAATGCTCCTCTTCATGTTGACCTGAACCAACCCTTAGTAGATGATTTGAGCCCGTATAATGGTCTGGCACCTATTGTTGAGCATAAAGTATAAGTGCAAGTCAATGAGTATCCCCAATATGAGTTTGGAGGTAGTGCACTGATCAAAGATGATGGTCATGACTTCGACGAAGAGTATGAGAGGCAACACAACATTGTTGGTGACGTAGAGGCTCAAGTAAGGCATGATGACATGGATCCTGACATTGTTTATCAGCGTGCTTGTGTGGATGAGTCGGATGATGAAGGCCCGGTGAATGAGTTGGATGAGGATGGCTTCACTGAGAAAGAAGCGGAGTGGTATACAAAAATCACCGTAGGGATCACAAAGTTCCCTTGTTTTGTGATGTTAGCCTTGCAGATAAGGCTTTAGTCGACGGTGGCATGAGCAAGACAAGTGAGGCTAGAATGTTCCCAAGTAGCACACCCAACGCGATTTGTACGTCTTACCTAAAGAAAGGTTTGATGTTCGAGGACATTCTAGAATTGAAGATGTGGTTGTGTGAGTATGTCGTCAAACACTACAGGCCTTTCAGAGTTGTGCACTCGGACTGCCACAAGCGATACACCATGAAATGTGAGGTAGAAAAATGCAAATGGAAAGTCAATGCAAGACTCATGAAAGATGGTTTGTGGAAGATAAGTAGTTGCACACCGCCAACAGATGAAGCACCAGAGACACACCGTCAGTTAACCTCAGAATTCATCGGTTATAAATACCAGAAACATATAGCTGAGGATCCAACCATTAAAGTGAAGTTGTTGATGTGTTGGGTTTTTGAGAGATTTGGATATAAGGTCAAGTACGGGAAGACATGGAAGGCCAAACATGTCGCTTTTAGAATGTTGTATGGTGGATGGGAAGAGGCGTACAACATGCTACCCCGGTTGCTGGGCGCGATGGCCTATAGAAACCCCGGAATGTACCACTATGTCCAAGATATTGAAGGAGTGTTCCGTCGTGCCTTTTGGACGTTTGGCCCATGCATTGGAACTTTTGAGCATTGTCGTCCGGTTTTGTCTATAGATGGAACATTCCTGACTGGCAAATACAAGGGCACACTAATGATAGCAATGGCACATGATGCTAATAATCAGGTGTTGCCTGTGGCATTTGCTTTGGTGTCAGTGGAGAACCAAGACAACTGGGAATGGTTCATGAGACTTGTGAGAAGCACGGTGATTCCTCCCAATAGGGAGGTATGCATCATATCCGATCGGCACCAAGGCATATTGAAGGCTGTGGATGTTCACATTCCAGGGCATGCGAGGCTTCACCATCGATGGTGCATGAGGCACTTTGTTGCAAACTTTTACAGGGCTTGTAAGAACAAAGATCTGGCGAAGGATCTTAACTCCGCATGTGTAGCCTTCTCTGTTGAGTCGTTCACGAAACGATTGAACAAAATATATGAGAAGGCAAATGAAGGTGGGAAAGAATTCCTACAAAGGAATATAGATTAGAGACATAAGTGGTCACGGGCATGTGACGAAGGAGGCATGAGATATGGCGACATGACAAGCAATCTTGTTGAGTGCTTCAACTTTGTCTTGAAGGGGGCACGTCAAATGCTGGTCACGGCAATAGCTGAATATGGCTTTTACAAGCTAAATGAGTATTTTCTGAAGCACTCCGAAGAAATTGACAAGTTGATTGGTGAGAGTGAGAAGCCTCCCAATGAGATCTATCCGAAGAAGGTTGCCGAGTGGCTAGAGTTTCAAAAGTAGAAGTCAGCCATGCAGCGAGCCACTTGTTTCGATAACGCTGAAATGAAATACCAAGTGGATGAGCGAGGCGGTACAACGAGAGATGGGCAATCATATGGTGGTCGCTCATTTATGGTTGCCCTTCGGACGCGGCATTGCACTTGTGAGCGGCCTAGTAAGTACCACTGGACATGCTCGCACATGATGACGGCATGTCGCATGAGGAATTTGCCCTTCTCTGATGGTGTAGTTGTGAGGTTGCATGAATTCAACTTGCAAACTCATCATTTAACATGGGCGTCGAGATTCCACCCTTTTCTTGACCCATCACAGTGGCCAGAGTATCATGGCCCTAATATTAGGCCGGCTCCAGAGATGATGGTTCAGCCGAAGGGTAGAAGGAGAACAAAACGATACAAGAATGATATGGATGACCTGATGAGAACCAGAGAGTTTGGTAGTGGACATTTCATGGAGCCACGTGATAGGAACCAATGCGGTGATTGCAATGAAACAACACATAATAAGAGGACTTGCAAAAGAAACAACGCATCTACTAGTGATGTGGGGGCAGAGGTGGTTCAAGTGTTGGCGGTGGTAGACGTGGTGGTTCAAGTGGTGGCCTTGCTATGGGCCGAGGATCCATCGGTGGTAGACGTGGTGGCCTTCCTATGGGACGAGGATCCGGCGGTGGTAGACGTGGTGGTTCAAGTGGTGGCCTTCTTGTGGGACGAGCATCCGGCGGTGGTAGACGTGGGGGCCTTGCTATGGGACGAGGATCCGGCGGTGGTGGTAGCCGTGGTGGTTCAAGTACTCGTGGAGGTTTTATGGGTAGAGGTTCGGGTGGTGGTAGAGGAATGTTCGGTTACCTACGAGGACCATTTCCGTAAGTTTACTACATTTCATTATTATTGTCATGTTGTACATTATTTGACTTATCTATCATGTTGTTTTTCATGCTCCTTTGTATGTTATTGTACTAACTGTGAGCCTTGATGTTTTTATGTAGGTATGGCGGCGTCTCAACCCAACAAGGAGAAAATGGAGTGGGGGCGGAGAAGGATGCAGCCAGTGAGGAGCAGCGGTTGATGGAGAGGGCTGGAAACAAGTTGAGAGAGCAAGACGCAGCCGAAGCAAAGAAGATGGAGAGGAGCGCTAGTACAAGGAGAATGAACCAAGGAGGAAGGAGGACCTCAAAATGTTCCTTGAGCACCGTGCTTACGAGAAAAAGATGAAGAAGCATCACAAGAAGGTGATGGAGCAACGTCACAAAGAATGGGAGCTAAATTTAAGATTGCTATGGCAGAGGGTGCAGCAAAGAGAGAGCGGGAGAATGAACTCTTCATGGAGAGGGTGCTGGAAGAGGCTTCAAAAATGCACAAAAGGGAAGACGAAGAGGAAGAAGAGAGGAAGAAGAAAAAGGGGAAGGGGCCTTGCTCGACACAATAGAGCCGGATGCTTCTATTCTCAAGCCCGCTTTCATGTTTGAACCCTATGTGTTGAACCTTGTTCGCTTGCGTGCTATCTGACTATGAAATCCACTATTATGTACTTTAAGAACCTATTATGCATCTTTGGACGTATGTGTGAACTTTAATGGGAACTATTTGTGATGTTTGTACTTTATATGGGCTATGTGATGTGTCTATTCTTTGTTCTTAGTTGCATATGTGATCTGTATGTTGTCTGTGTGAAGGTGCTAAATGTGGTCTGTATGTTGTCTGTGTGAAGAAGTTAAATGGGAAAAATCATGTATGTGAAACGCCAGCCTAGGTGGCGTTTCAGCCTGTCCCTGCAACGCCATCATCTGTGGCATTCCCTTAGTCCAGAACCAGAATTTCCATGTCTTCGGCACCGTTGCATCTTGTGAAGAAACGCCAGCATCTATGGAGTTGCAGCCTCTACAAGGAACGCCAGCATCTATGGCGTTCCCTTAGTCCACAACCAGAATTTCCATGTCTTCGGCAGCGTTGCATCAAGAAACGCGAGGGTGCTTGGCGTTTCACCTTAGGCCCGCAACGCCATAGTGTCCGGCGTTTCACACGACCAGAAACGCCACAGTAGATAGGTGTTTTGTGCATGTCCAGAAACGCCGCATTAGAGTGGCGTTTCTCTGTAGAGCTGCAACGCCATGGACTATGGCGTTTCCAAAGGGTCAAAACGTGAAATTCTTTCCAAACGAGTTCGTTCCGTGATTAACTTCCCCCCTCGGGTCAAAACAGTGAAAAACCCGTGATAGGACATCTTAAAGGTACTCTACAGGTTTCTCTGAAGGTGTCTGTTGAGTTGACATGGGATCAAGACTGGGATTTGTCACTCCGTATGACGGAGAGGTATCTGAGGGCCCACTCGGCAATACAACGTCACAACAAGCCTCGCAAGCAATGTGACCAAAGAGTTAGTCGCGGGATTTTGTATTACGGAACGAGTAAAGAGACTTGCTAGTAACGAGATTGAACAAGGTATAGAGATACCGACGGTTGAATATCAGGCAAGTAACATACTGAAGGACAAAGGGAATAATATAAGGGATTAACTAAATCCTTGACATAGAGGTTCAATCGATAAAGATCTTCGTAGAATATGTAGGAGCCAATATGGACATCCAAGTTCCGTTATTGGTTATTGACCGGAGAGTGTCTCGGTCATGTCTACATAGTTCTCGAACTCGCAGGGTTTGCACACTTAAGGTTCTGTGATGTTTTAATATAGATGAATTATGTATGTTGGTAACCGAATGTTGTTCGGAGTCCCGAGAGAGATAAATGGGTTCTGAGGGTTCATCGGGAGGGGCCACCCACCTAGAGGGGACCACATAGACCGAAGAGGTGGCGCTCCAGCCCCTGGTGGACTGGGCGGCCAACCCCATGGGCCTATGCACCGAATAGAGAGGATGTGTGGCAACCTACTAGGAGGAGGACTCCTCCCCCACCAAACTAAATTAGAGGAGGACTCCTCCCCCTTGTGCGCCGCTGGCCAACCCTATGGGTTTTTACGTATGGAGCCACTTTTGGGGAACGTTTCATGGGTAAAAAATTCCTACGCACACACAATACCTATCTATGATGATGATCATCTACGAGAGGGGAGATAGGATCCACATACCCTTGTAGATCGCTAAGCGGGAAGCGTTAAGAAACGCGGTTGATGTAGTCGAATGTATTTGTGATGCAAATCGCAAGCGTCCCACGAACTCTGTCCCGATCTAGCGGGATGTTTTTTTCCATAACAGAAGATACACAGAGGACTTGAGAACCAAGGTAGGAAGTCTCGGGGGAGGTCACGAGCTCCCTAGGCGCGCCCTAGGGAGGGTGCCTAGAAGGCTCGTGGGCCCCCAGTGGCTCCTTTGCATGAATTTATCCGTCTACATCATGTCATCTTGCTTAAGGCGTTACTCCGTTTGTTATGAACTTAATACACTAGATGCATGCTGGATAGCGGTCGATGTGTGGAGTAATAGTAGTAGATACATACAGTATCAGTCTACTTGTCTCGGACGTGATGCCTATATGTATGATCATTGCCTTAGATATCGTCATGACTTTGCGCGTTGCTCGACAGTAATTCGTTCACCCACCGTAATACTTGCTATGATGAGAGAAGCCTCTAGTGAACACTATGGATCCCGGGTCTATTTTACACATCATATATTCAGATATACATACAAAAATCCCCAAAATACCTTGCTTCCTATTATTTATATTTACCTTTCATCACTATTAGATCTCACCTTGCAAGTAATCGTGAAGGGATTGACAACCCCTTTATCGCGTTGGGTGTAAGTTTGTTTGTCTTTGCGCAGGTTCATTGGTGCCTCATCTTGATACTCCTCCTGGATTGATACCTTGGTTCTCAAACTGAGGGAAATACTTATTTCTACTTTGCTGCATCACCCTTTCCTCTTCAAGGGAAAAACCAACGCAAGCTCAAGAAGTAGCAAAAAGAGTTTCTGGCGCCGTTGCCGGGGAATATTCAAGTGAAGCACATCTACCAAGTACCTATCACAAACTCATCTCTTGCATTTACATTATTTTCCATTTTCCTCTCGTTTTCCTCTCCCCCACTTCTAAAACAAAATTTACAATTTTTTTTCCTTTTTTCGTTCGCCCTTTCTTTTGCTTGCTTTCTGTTCGCTTGTGTTGCCACGTGCCTTCTATTTGCTTGCATCTTCGCTTGCTAAAAATCTATTGATATGGATCCTCATCCACTTGCTAATCTTTTCAAAAGACAAAATTATGTTGAACAATTTGCTAGTGAGGTGAGTGCACTTGACTATCTCTATGGAGTTTTATTTGAAAATCATGAATTTGAAATTTTTGATGAAGTGTTGAAAGAAGAAAATTATAAAGTGGTTCATGATATCTGCGTGAATGAAAAAAATTATTGCCATATTGTTAGTATGAATTCTCTGAATATCTAGGATGCTAATGATATGCAAAACCACAAGCTTGGGGATGCTATCCTTGATGAAGATGATATTTTTTGTTTCACAAGTTTTGGTGATGACCCTTATGCTATAATTGATCATGAAAAGAATGCTTTGTGTGATAGTTATATTGTATGATTCCTTCATGATGTTACTGAAAATTACTATGAGAGAGGAACATATGCTTTGACATATTGCAATAATATCAAGCTTCCTCTCTATGTGTTCAACGTTTTGAAGTTATGCTTGTTTTGCCTTCCTATGCTAGTTAATTCTTGTTCCCATAAATTGTTTGCTCACAAAATTCCTATGCATAGGAAGTATGTTAGAATTAGATGTGATTTTCACATGCTTTATAATAATCTCGTTGTGCTTCAATTCTTGTCTTTTGTGTGAGCATCATTGAATTATCAATGCCTAGCTAAAAGGGCGTTAAACGATAGCGCTTGTTGGGAGGCAACGCAATGAATAAATTTATTTTTGCTTTTCACTTTCTGTTTTGTTGAGTCCACACCATCATGATTCTGTTATGATAGTGTTTTTTATGTTTTAATTAGTGTTTGTGCCAAGTAGAACCTTTATGATTAGTTTTGGCGATAGTTGTTTAATCATGCTGAAAAAGACAGAAACTTTGTGCTCACGAAATTATTTTTAGTTCCTATACAGAAACAGCTTTTGAGTTGATTCTTTTTTCTGCTGATAGATACGAAAATTGCTCTAATTGTCATAATTTTTGGGATAGCATAGGTATACTAAATATACAGATTTCTATAGACTGGTCTGTTTTTGACAGATTCTGTTTTTGTTGTGTTGATTACTTATTTTGATGAAACTATGGTTAGTATCGGGGGGCACGAGCCATGGAGAAGCGAGAATACAGTAATATAACATCAATCTAAATGGAAATCAAGTTTACTATAGTACCTAAAAAGTTGGTGGTTTGTTTTTCTTATGCTAATGATATCACGAGCTTCTGCTTAAGTTTTGTGTTGTGAAGTTTTCAAGTTTTGGGTGATGTTCTTATGGACAATGGAATAAATAGTGGAAAGAGCCTAAGCTTGGGGATGCCCAAGTCATCCCAAGCCAAATTCAAGGACACCAAAAAGCCTAAGCTTGGGGACGCCCCGAGAAGGCATCCCCTCTTTCGTCTTCAATCCATCGGTAACGTTACTTGGAGCTATATTTTTATTTACCACATGATATGTGTTTTGCTTGGAGCATCGTGTATTATAGGAGTCTTTGCTTTTTATTTTATCACAATCATCCTTGCTGCACACCTTTTTGAGAGGGACATGCACTCATCGTGAATTTGTTAGAGTACTCAGTGAGCTTTACTTACATCTTTTGAGCTAGGCAATTTAGCTCCCACGAGCTTCACTTATATCTTTTGATCTAGATAATTTTTCTCTAGTGCTTCACTTAAATCTTTTTAGAGCACGGCAGTGTCGTATTTTGTAGAAATAAAAACTCTTGATCTTTACTTATATCATTTTGAGAGTGCTCTCTCTAAGTAACTTGGTAATTGGCGTGTGCTATGAAATTAGTCCTAAATATGATAGGAATCCAAAGAGGATATAATAAAAACTTTCATATTCAAGTGCATTGATTAGTAAGAGAAGTTTGATTCCTCACAATTAGTTTTGAGATATGGATATGGTAATATTAGAGTTATGTTAGCAGGGTGTTGTGAATCTAGAAACACTTGTGTTGAGTTTAGTGATTCCCGTAGCATGCACGCATGGTGAACCGCTATGTTAGGAAGTCAGAGCATAATTGATTTATTGATTGTCATCCTTTGTGTGGCGGTTGGGATCGCGCGATGGTTAACACCTACCAACCCTTCCCCTAGGAGTATGCGTTTAGCCCTTTGTTTTGATTACTAATAAAACTTTCGCAGTAAGTATATGAGTTCTTCATGACTAATGTGAGTCCATGGTATAGATGCACTCTCACCTTCCACCATTTCTAGCATCTCTAGTGCCGCGCAACTTTCGCCGGTGCACAAACCCACCATATACCTTCCTGAAAACAGCCACCATAGCTACCTATTATGGCATTTTCATAGCCATTCCGAGATATATTGCCATGCAACTTCCACCGTTCCGTCTCATGAAATGTGCCATCACTTTCATATTTCCATTGCATGATTGTAAGATAGCTAGCGAGATGTTTCAACGTCACACGCTAAGCTAGATCGTTGCACATCCCGGTACACTACCGGATGCATTTCATATAGAGTCATTATTGTTCTAAGTATTGAGTTGTAAGTAAATAAAAGTGTTATGACCATCATTATTAGAGAATTGTCCCATGTGAGGAAGTAAAAAAAGGGAAATAGGCCAAAGATGCCCACCAAAAAAAAGAGGCCAAAGAGCCCAAAAAAATGATGTGAGAAAAAGAGAGAAGGGACAATGCTACTATCTTTTTCCACACTTGTGCTTCAAAATAGCACCATGTTCTTCATGATAGAGAGTCTCTTGTTTTGTCACTTTCATATACTAGTGGGAATTTTCATTATATAACTTGGTTTATATATTCCAATGATGGGCTTCCTCAAAATTGCCCTAGGTCTTCGTGAGCAAGCAAGTTGGGTGCACACCCACTAGTTTTATTTTTGAGCTTTCACACACTTATAGCTCTTGTGCATCTGTTGCATGGCATTCCCTACTCATTCACACTGATATCTATTGATGGGCATCTCCATAGCCCATTGATACGCCGAGTCGATGTGACCATCTCCTCCTTTTTGCCTCACAACCTCCACCACACAAAATTCCACCTATAGTGCTATATCCATGGCTCACGCTCATGTATTGCGTGAGAGTTGAAAAAGTTTGAGAAAGTAAGAGTGCGAAAACAATTACTTGGCCAGTACCAGGGTTGTGCATGATTTAAATTTGTAGTGTGGGGATGCTGGAGCATAGCCAGACTATATGATTTTGTAGGGATAACTTTCTTTGGCCTTGTTATTTCAAAAGTTCATGATTATTTTGCTAGTATGCTTCAAGTATTATTGTTTTCATGTCAATATTAAGCTATTGTTTTGAATCTTACGGATCTGAACATTCATGCCACAATAAAGAAGTTACAAAGAACAAATATGTTAGGTCGCATTCCACATCAAAAATTCGGTCTTTATCACTTCCCTACTCGAGGACGAGCAGGAGTTAAGCTTGGGGATGCTTGATACGTCTCCAACGTATCTATAATTTTTGATTGTTCCATGCTATTATATGATCAACTTGGGATGTCTTATATGCATTTATATGCCATTTTATATCATTTTTGGGACTCACCTATTAACTCAGTGCCTAGTGCCAGTTTCTGTTTTTCCGTGCTTTTGACCTTTTTCAGAAAAGAATATCAAACGGAGTCCAAACGGAATAAAACCTGCGGGATGATTTTTTGCATAACAGAAGATACACAGAGGACTTGAGAACCAAGGAAGGAAGTCTCGGGGGAGGTCACGAGCCCCCTAGGCGCGCCCTGGGGGGGGGGCTAGCAGGCTTGTGGGCCCCCGTGGCTCCTTTGCCCTACCTCTTTTGCCTATAAATTCCCAAAAATTCCGAATCCAACAGAGAGAGCCACGAAAATACTTTTACCCCGCCGCAAGCTTCTGTCTCCGCAAGATCCCATCTGGGGACCGTTCTAGTGCCCTGCCGGAGGGGGATTCGGACACGGAGGGCTTCTTCATCAACACCATTGACTCTCCGATGATGCGTGAGTAGTTCACCACAGACCTTCGGGTCCATAGCTAGTAGCTAGATGGCTTCCTCTCTCTCTTGGATCTTCAATACAAAGTTCTCCATGATCTTCATGGAGATCTATCCAATGTAACTTTCTTTTGCGGTATGTTTGTCGAGATCCGATGAATTGTGGATTTATGATCAGATTATCTATGAATATTATTTGAGTCTCCTCTGATTTCTTATATGCATGATTTCGTATCCTTGTAATTCTCTTCGAGTTATGGGTTTCGTTTGGCCAACTTGATCTATAATTCTTGCAATGGGAGAAGTGCTTGGTTTTGGGTTCATACCGTGCGGTGTCCTCACCCAGTGACAGAAGGGGTAGCGAGGCACGCATCGTGTTGTTGCCATCAAGGGTAAAAAGATGGGGTTTATGCCATATTGCATGAATTTATCCCTCTACATCATGTCATCTTGCTTAAGGCGTTACTCCGTTTGTTATGAACTTAATACACTAGATGCATGCTGGATAGCGGTCGATGTGTGGAGTAATAGTAGTAGATGCAGACAGTATCGGTTTACTTGTCTCGGACATGATGCCTATATGTATGATCATTGCCTTATATATCGTCATGTCTTTGCGCGATTCTATCAATTGCTCGACAGTAATTCGTTCACCCACCGTAATACTTGCTATCATGAGAGAAGCCTCTAGTGAACACTATGGCCCCCGGGTCTATTTTACACATCATATATTCAGATCTACGTACAAAAATCCAAAAAATACCTTGCTGCCTTTTATTTACATTTACATTTCATCACTATCAGATCTCACTTTGCAAGTAATCGTGAAGGGATTGACAACCCCTTTATCGCGTTGGGTGCAAGTTTGTTTGTTTTTGCGCAGGTTCATTGGTGCCTCATCTTGATACTCCTACTGGATTGATACCTTTGTTCTCAAACTGAGGGAAATACTTATTTCTACTTTGCTGCATCACCCTTTCCTCTTCAAGGGAAAAACCAATGCAAGCTCAAGAAGTAGCAGTGTCCTCCTTCAATATTATTTGGAGGAGGAGTCCCTTCCCTAGTTCGGTTTGCCCCACCTCTTCTTTCCTTCTCCTCTTTCGACCGAACCAGACCCACTCGGGTTGGCCACCGGCCCTCCATGGGCTGGTGCGCTACCCTTGGGCCTCTTTGGTTCTCTCCCGGGTGGGTGGCCCTTCCCGGTAGAACTCCAGAACCCATTCGTCAGTCCCGGTATTTTATCGGTAATGCCCGAAAACCTTCCGAAAGCTAAATGTATACTTACTATATACCAATCTTCGTCTCCGGACCATTCCATAAACCCTCGTGTCGTCCGGGATCTCACCCGGTTCTCCGAAAAATCTTCGGTTACCAACATCAATAATTCAACTATACTGAAACGTAACTGAACCTTAAGTGTGCATAACCTGCGAGTTCGAGAACTATGTAGACATGACCGAGACACTCTCTCGTCAATATCCAATAGCGGGACCTGGATGCCCATATTGGATCCTACATATTCTACGAAGATCTCTATCGGTTGAACCTCTATGTCAAGGATTCAATTAATCCCGTATAACATTCCGTTTGTCCTTCGGTATGTGACTTGCCCGAGATTCGATCGTCAGTATCTCCATACCAATTTCAATCTCGTTATCGGCAAGCCTCTTTACTCGTTCCATAATACAAGATCCCGTGTCTAACTCTTTAGTCACATTGCTTGCAAGGCTTGTTTGTGATGTTGTATTACCGAGTGGGCCCCGAGATACTTCTCCGTCATATGGAGTGACAAATCCCAGTCTTGATCCATGCTAACTCAACGGACACCTTCAGAGATACCCGTAGAGTACCTTTATAGTCACCTAGTTACGTTGCGACATTTGATACACACAAGGCATTCCTTCGGTGTCAGTGAGTTACATGATCTCATGGTCATAGGAATGTATACTTGACATGCAGAAAACAATAGCAACAAAATAACACGATTACATGTTACATTTATAGTTTGGGTCTTGTCCATCACATCATTCTCCCAATGATGTGATCCTGTTATCAAGTGACAACACTTGTCTATGGCTAGGAAACCTTAACCATCTTTGATCAACGAGCTAGTCAACTAGAGGCTTACTAGGGACAATATTTTGTCTATGTATCCACACATGTATTTGTGTTTCCATTCAATAGAATTCTAGTATGGATAATAAACGATTATCTTGAAATAGGAAATATAATAATAACTATTTTATTGTTGCCTCTAGGGAATATTTCCAACAGTCTCCCACTTGCACTAGAGTTAGTAATCTAGCTTCACATCTCTATGTGATTTAGAATGTAACAAATTTAACACCCATACTGTTCTGGTGTTGGTCATGTTTAGCTCGTGGAAGAGGCTTAGTCAACGGGTCTGCAACATTCAGATCTGTGTGCACTTTGAATTTATTTTTGTCCTCCTCCTTGATGTAATCGTGGATGGCATTGAAGCGTCGTTTTATGTGTCTGGTCGTCTTGTGAAACCTTGGTTTCTTGGCTAGAGCAATGGCACTAGTGTTGTCATAGAACGGATTTATTGGATCCAGTGCACTCGGCACAACTCCAACATCTACCATGAACTGCTTCATCCAGAAACCCTCTTGAGCCGCCTCCGGGGCAGCTATGTACTCCGCTTCGCATGTAGAATCAACTACGACACTTTGCTTGGAACTACACCAGCTTACTGCACCCCATTGAGAATATACACGTATCTGGTTTGTGACTTAGAGTCATCCGGATCAATGTCGAAGCTTGCATAGACATAACCCTTTACGACGAGATCTTCATCACCTCCATAAATGAGAAACATTTCCTTAGTCCTTTTCAGGTACTTCAGAATATTCTTGACTGCTATCCAGTGATTCATTCCTGGATTACTTTGAAACCAGCCTGCCATACTTATGGCAAGGCTGACAACCAGTCTTGTCCACAACATTGCATACATGATAGACCCTATGTCTGAAGCATAGGGGCGACACTCATCGTTTCTCTATCTTCTACAGTGACTGGGCATTGAGTCTTACTCAGCTTTATACCTTGTAACACAGGCAAGAACCCCTTCCTGGATTGTTCCATTTTGAACTTCTTCGAAATCTTATCAAGGTATGTGCTTTGTGAAAGTCCTATCAGGCGCCTTGATCTATCTCTATAGATCTTGATGCCCAATATGTAAGCATGTTCTCCGAGGTCCTTCCTTGAAAAACTTTTATTCAAGTAACCTTCGTGCTTCCCAAAAATTCTATATTGTTTCCAATCAGCAATATGTCATCCACATATAATATTAGAAACGATATAGAGCTCCCACTCACTTTCTTGTAAATACAAGCTTCTCCAAAAACTTGTATAAACCCAAACGCCTTGATCACCTCATCAAAGCGCCGATTCCAATTCCGAGATGCTTGCACCAGTCCATAAATGGATCGCTAGAGTTTGCATACTTTGTCAGCATTCTCTGGATCGACAAAACTTTCTGGTTGCATCATATACAACTCTTCCTTAAGAAACCCGTTATGGAACGCTGTTTTGACATCCATCTACCAGATTTCATAATCGAAAAATGCAGCTATTGCTAACATGAGTCTGACGGACTTAAGCATCGCTACCGGTAAGAATGTCTCATCATAGTCAACTCCTTGAACTTGTGAAAACCCTTTGCCACAAGTCGAGCTTTATAGAAGGTCACATTACCGTCCACGTCCATCTTCTTCTTAAAGATCCATTTGTTTTGAATAGCCTTTTTGCCTTCACGTAATACTTCCAAAGTCCATACTTTTTTTTCATACACAGATCATATCTCAGATTTCATGGCCTCTAACCATCTGTTGGAATTTGGGCCCAACATTGCTTCTTCATAGCTCGTAGACTCATTGTTGTCTAACAACATGATTGATAAGACATGATTCCCGTACCACTCAGGAGCAGTACGTGCCCTTGTTGACCTACAAGGTATGATATCAACTTGATCTGAAGTTTCATGATCATCATCATTAGCTTCCTCTTCAACCGGTGTAGCCTCGACAAAAACTTATTTCCGTCCTGCGCCACCATCTGGTTGAAGCAAAGGTTCTACAACCTCATCAAGTTCTATCTTCCTCCCACTCAATTCTTTCGAGAGAAACTCTTTCTCAAGAAAATATTCGTTCTTAGCCACAAAAACTTTGCCCTAGGATCTGAGATAGAAGGTGTACCCAACTGTCTCTTTTGGGTAACCTATGAAGACACACTTTTCCGCTTTGGGTTCCAGCTTTTTAGGCTGAAGCTTTTTGACATAAGAATCACATCCTCAAACTTTAAGAAACGACAACTTTGGCTTTTTGCCATACCACAGTTCATATGGTATCGTCTCAACGGATTTTGATGGTGCCCTATTTAAAGTGAATGCAACTGTCTCCAATGCATAGCCCCAAAACGATAACGGAAAATCGGTAAGAGACATCATAGAACGCACCATATCTAATAAAGTGCGATTATGACGTTCAGGCACACCATTACGCTGCGGTGTTCTAGGCGGTGTCAGCTGTGTAACAATTCCACATTGTCTTAAGTGAGCACCAAACTCGTAACTCAGATACGCACCTCCTCGATCAGATCGCAGAAATTTGACCTTCTTGTTACAATGATTTTGAACTTCACTCTAAAACTGCTTGAACTTTTCAAACGTTTGAGACTTGTGCTTCATCAAGTAAATATAACCGTATCTACTAAAATCATTAGTGATGGTGAGAGAATAACGATATCCACTGCGCGCCTCTATGAAAATCGGTCCGCATACATCAGTATGTATGATCTCCAACAAGTCACTTGCACGCCCATTGTTCCGGAGAACGGAGTCTTAGTCATCTTGCCCATGAGCCATGCTTCACATCTGAAATCAAGTGACTCCAAAAGTCCATCAACATGGAGTGTCTTCATGCATTTTACACCAATATGACCTAAGCGGCAGTGCCACAATAAAGTGGCGCTATCATTATCAACTCTACATATTTTGGTCTCAATGCTATGTATATGTGTATCATCATAATCGAGATTCAATATGAATAAACCCCTCACACTGGGTGCATGACCATAAAAGATATTACTCATATAAATAGAACAACCATTATTCTCTGACTTAAATGAGTAACCGTCTCGCAATAAACAAGATCCAGAGATAATGCTCATGCTTAACGCAGACACTAAATGACATTTATTCAGGTTCATCACTAATCCTGATGGTAACTGAAGTGAGATCGTACCAACGGCGATCACATCAACCTTGGAACCATTTCCCACGCGCATCATGACTTCATCCTTCAACAGCCTTCATTTATTCAGTAGTTCCTGTTTCGAGTTGTAAATGTGAGCAACAGAACCGATATCAAATACCCAGACACTAATACGAGAGCTTGTGATTAATGACCCACAAGTATAGGGGATCTATCATAGTCCTTTCGATAAGTAAGAGTGTCGAACCCAACGAGGAGCAGAAGGATCTGACAAGTCGTTTTCAGCAAGGTAATATCCGCAAGCGCTGAAATTATCGGTAACAAGTAGTTGTGTTGTGAGATGATTCGCAGCAAGTAGCAAGCAACAAAAGTAACAAAAGTGCAACAAAGTGGACCAATCCCTTTTGTAGCAAGGTACAAGCCTGGACAAAGTCTTATAGGAGGTAAAACGCTCCCGAGGACACATGGGAATTTCTGTCAAGCTAGTTTTCATCATGTTCATATGATTCGCGTTCGTTACTTTGATAGTTTGATATTTGGGTGGACCGGCGCTTGGGTACTAACCTTCTTGGACAAGCATCCCACTTATGATTAACCCCTCTCGCAAGCATCCGCAATTATGAAAGAATAATTAAGACAAAGTCTAACCATAGCATTAAACTAGTGGATCCAAATCACCCCCTTACGAAGCAACACATAAACTAGGGTTTAAGCTTCTGTCACTCTAGCAACCCATCATCTACTTACTACTTCGCACTGCCTTCCTCTAGGCCCAAATAATGGTGAAGTGTTATGTAGTCAACATTCACATAACACCATTAGAGGAAAAACAACATACAACACATCAAAATATCGAACGAATACCAAATTCACATCACTACTTATAGCATGACTTATCCCATGTCCTCACAAATAAAAGTAACTACTCACAAAGCATAATCATATTCATGACCAGAGAGGTAATGAGTAGCATCAAAGATCTGAACATAAACTCTTCCACCAAGTAATCCAACTAGCATCAACTAGAAAGATTAATTAACACTACTAGCAACCTTACAAGTACCAATCGGAGTCACGAGACGGAGATTGGTCAGAAGTGATGAACTAGGGTTTGGAGATGAGATGGTGCTGATGAAGATGTTGATGGTGATGAGTCCCCTCCAATGAGAGGAGTGTTGGTAATGACGATGGCGATGACTTCCCCCTCCGGGAGGGAAGTTTCCTCGGCAGGATCGTCCTACCGGAGCTCTAGATTGGTTCTGCTCAAGTTCCGCCTCATGGCGGCGGCGAATCCTCCAAAAATCCTCCTCTTGATTTTTTCCAGACCGAAACCCTTCTTGTAGAAAAAGAGGGGGGCTAGTGGGCCAGCAGGGAGCTCACAAGCCCCCTAGGCGCGGCTAGGGGGTAGGCCACGCCTAACAGGCTTGTGGCCTCCTCCTAGCGCTCCTCTAGCACTTCTTCGGCCTAGTATTTTTTATAAATCCCCCAAATAAATCCACGTTGATTTTCAAGGCTTTTGGAGTTGCGCAGAATAGGCATCTCAAACTTGCTCCTTTTTCGGGCCAGAATTCCAGCTGCCGGCATTCTCCCTCTTCATGTAAACCTTGCAAAATAAGAGAGAAAAGGCATAAGTATTGTACCGTGAAGTGTAATAACAGCCCAAAAAGCGATAAATATCAACATGAAAGCATGACGCAAAATGGACGTATCAACTCCCCCAAGCTTAGACCTCGCTTGTCCTCAAGCGAAAGCCAAGATCAATAAATATGCCCGCATGTTTAGAGAGAGAGGTGTCGACAAAACAAGATACGAACATGCAGGCATCATGATCATGATCAGAACAACAATACCATCATATAATCTCTCATGCTAAAGTGACAATTCCTTACAAAGTAAAGTATGGGTCAAGAACCTTACAGAGAATTAACAACCGATAGGCTTTAGTCATGGAAGCAATTGCAATTTATCACAACATCAGAAAGAGTCAAATAAGAGCTTGTAAAGCAAATCCACATACTCAATCATCCTTTCGTTCTCTACAATTGCTACAACTCACGTGGTACTCATGAGATCAAAGTTTTAGTTGGACACAGAGAAAGATAGGGGCTTATAGTTTCGCCTCCCAACCATTTACCCCAAGGGTAATGTCAACAATAATAATTCATGAATACTTACCTCCAAGTTGACATACGAATATAGATCTTTCCCTAGCATATGACGTTAGCCAAGATAAAGGCGAAACAAGGAATTGGTGAAGATCACCATGACTCTTTCAAGGAAAAAAAGAATAGGTACAAGATAGGCCCTTCGCAGAGGGAAGCACAGGTTGTCATGTGCTTTTGAGGTTTGGATATGTGTCCTATTAGTGCGGAGGAACGTCACTTTATATTCCTCCTGTGATAAAGAACGTTATTATGCAGTCTATCGCTTTTATGTCTTCCTCATCACAGGTTCGTACAAAGCTTATTTTCCACACACTAATAGATCATACATATTAGGGAGCAATTTTTATCGCTTGCACTGATAACAACTTACTTGAGGGATTTTATTCAATCCATAGGTAGGTATGGTGGACTGTCATGGCAAAACTGGGTTGAAGGTTTGTGGATGCACAAGTAGTATCTCTACTTGGTGCGGGAGTTTTGCCTAATATGAGGTGGAAGCAATCGTCACATGCTAAGGGATCTCTCATCATATAACATTGTTCGGAACCAAGCAAACACAATTCATTATGTTGTCTTGCTTGTCCAACATCTACTTCTAAGCATGCAATAGTGTAGTGAGTGTTCACAATCATAGATGGTGTTAAAGATGATATATTTATATGTGAACCTCTCCTTCTTTATCACTTACTCATGTTGGTATTTATGTTGTACTAATTTCATTTACTCTTTTTCATGACAGGTGTTGAAAGATGGTGGGAAAGGGTCGAAAGCACTCCGCGTCTCCTTCTTCCTCGGCGGGTGATGGGATGGGTACTTCCATTCCTGCCTCACGTCTTTGGAGAGTGTTTCTCTCTACTATGCAAGGAGCGCCCCCGTGAGAGGAGGTCGACCCCCCGCGAAGCCGGGAGGTACTAAAGGTACACGTTGTATTCATGTTGGTATTTATGTTGTACTCATGTTCTATGCATATTGGTATTTATATATTTCGGTATTTATGTTGTACTAAAGGTACACGTGGCCGCGGGAGAGGTAGGGCGGTGGCTGCCACGCCTTCTGAGGTGGAGGCTACACGGTCTCCGCCACCACCCCAAGCTGATTCACCTGAGCACATGACTTCTAGGGTGGATTCGTCTGAGGTGGAGGCTACACGGTCTCCGGTTCATGAGCCTCGGGTCGACGAGCCTTCGACCCACGAGACTCATGTCCCAGAGGCTTCGTTCCAGGCAACTCCGGAGCAAAGCAGGGATGAGGGTACGTCCCCAGAGACCCTGTGGGATACCTGGGCTGAGCCAAGTGGCCATGCTGGTAGCGACGAGGAGCTGGGTGAGGGGGCTACCGTCTACCAGCGTGGTAGTTCGGGGCTCCCGCTCGTGCCGGCGACCCCCGAGAAGAGGTGGCCGATTAGGCCAAATGGGGACAAGTAAGTTAATTTACTCTTATTTAACCTTTTGCCTTCACGTTTTCTCAAATATATAATGTTTTGGCTTTAATTTGTCATACCGTAGGGGTTGGATTGTTGCCAAGGGTGTCCGCAAACCCAACAACGTCCTTGGTGTGCTTTGCCGTAAAAACTTCCCAGGGTTTGTTACGTTGCCCGGTCGGGAGCGAGAGGTAGGAATGACCTGGGAGCACTACTTGGGTGCCCCGGCCCTGCCGGAGGTGGAGGTCGACGGTGTTTTGTGCCACACGAGGGCCGACAAGGTGATCCGACAGTTCTGGGTAATTTCTCCTTCACACAATTATAAATCAACCATAGCTAGTTATTGTACTAATCGGTGTTGTCTCATTTGCACACCTACTACAAGTGTGAGGAGAGATACGAGGAGGACGCGACGAAGGTTATTGAAACCGAATGTCACCGCCTACTTCAAAACTTTCGGCACGAGGCTCAGGTGCAGGCTGTTCGAGACTACCATGCCACGCGGCGTATTAGGATTGACAAGGCGAAGTGCCATGATGCTAAGATGGAGAAGGAGCATTAAATGAAGGTAATTACATATTATTAAGGCTTTGTAGTTAGTTTCCTTGATTTGGTTCTTACGCGCTCAAATTTCTCTTTATTAAGTTAGGTGCCCCCGAGATGGTGTGTGGATAAGATGGATTGTTGGGAGGCCTTGGTGGATCAGTGGTGCTTCGAAACGTGGGAGGCCAGCCACAACAACGCCAAGGAGAGGCGTGGAAAAATGGTTGGTGTGCCACACCATCAAGGGAGCGTCAACTTAATCCAATTTGGCGAGAACTGGGTATGTGGTTTGCTTCATGCCTCATGCAATTCATTCTTAATGCTATCTTGAGCCCTTTACTAATACAATTTTCCTCTCTCTCTCTTTTAGGCGCATCACAATAAGACGGAGGTGCCACAGATGTACGGCCTGTATGCGATAGCCCATACCGCCTCGAACAAGAAGGTCAAGGCATTCTCTGAGTCTTACCTCGAGCATCCAGAAAACTTCACCAACATCTGCTCCCACCACAAGCTCGTGAAGTACATGTTGGAATTATGCCCTAGAGGCAATAATAAATATAGTTATTATTATAATTCCTGTATCAAGATAATCGTTTATTATCCATGCTATAATTGTATTGAATAAAGACTTATATACATGTGTGGATACATAGACAAAACACTGTCCCTAGCAAGCCTCTAGTTGGCTAGCCAGTTGATCAAAGATAGTCAGTGTCTTCTGATTACGAACAAGGTGTTGTTGCTTGATAACTGGATCATGTCATTAGGAGAATCACGTGATGGACTAGACCCAAACTAATAGACGTAGCATGTTGATCGTGTCATTTTATTGCTACTGTTTTCTGCGTGTCAAGTATTTGTTCCTATGACCATGAGATCATATAACTCACTAACACCGGAGGAATACTTTGTGTGTATCAAACGTCGCAACGTAACTGGGTGACTATAAAGATGCTCTACAGGTATCTCCGAAGGTGTTCGTTGAGTTAGTATGGATCAAGACTGGGATTTGTCACTCCGTGTGACGGAGAGGTATCTCGGGGCCCACTCGGTAATACAACATCATACACAAGCCTTGCAAGCAATGTGACTTAGTGTAAGTTGCGGGATCTTGTATTACGGAACGAGTAAAGAGGCTTGCCGGTAAACGAGATTGAAATAGGTATACGGATACTGACGATCGAATCTCGGGCAAGTAACATACCGAAGGACAAAGGGAATGACATACGGGATTATATGAATCCTTGGCACTGAGGTTCAAATGATAAGATCTTCGTAGAATATGTAGGATCCAATATGGGCATCCAGGTCCCGCTATTGTATATTGACCGAGGAGTCTCTAGGGTCATGTCTACATAGTTCTCGAACCCGCAGGGTCTGCACACTTAAGGTTCGACGTTGTTTTATGCGTATTTGAGTTATATGGTTGGTTACCGAATGTTGTTCAGAGTCCCGGATGAGATCACAAATGTCACGAGGGTTTCCGGAATGGTCCGGAAACGAATATTGATGTATAGGATGACCTCATTTGATTACCGGAAGGTTTTCAGAGTTACCGGGAATGTACCGGGAATGACGAATGGGTTCCGGGAGTTCACCGGGGGGCAACCCACCCCGGGGAAGACCATGGGCCTTGGGGTGGCGCACCAGCCCTTAGTGGGCTGGTGGGACAGCCCAAGAAGGCCCTATGCGCCATAGGAAGAAAATCAAAGAGAAAAAAAAGAGGAGGTGGGAAAAGGGGGAAGGACTCCTCCTTCCAAAACTAGTTGGACTCGGTTTGGAAGGGGAGATCTCCCCCCCTTGGCTCGGCCGAAGCCCTTAGGGTCCTTGGACCCCAAGGCAAGGCTCCACCTCTTCCCCCTATATATACGGAGGTTTTAGGGCTGATTTTACACAACTTTGCCACGGCAGCCCGTCCACATATCTCCACGGTTTTACCTCTAGATCGCATTTTTGCGGAGCTCGGGCGGAGCCCTGCTGAGACGAGATCATCACCAACCTCCGGAGCGCCGTCACTCTGCCGGAGAACTCTTCTAACTCTCCGTCTCTCTTGCTGGATCAAGAAGGCCGAGATCATCGTCGAGCTGTACGTGTGCTGAACGCGGAGGTGCCGTCCGTTCGGCACTAGATCGTGGGACTGATCGCGGGATGGTTCGCGGGGCGGATCGAGGGACGTGAGGACGTTCCACTACATCAACCGCGTTCACTAACGCTTCTACTGTACGGTCTACAAGGGTACGTAGATCACACATCCCCTCTCGTAGATGGACATCACCATGATAGGTCTTCGTGCGCGTAGGAAATTTTTTGTTTCCCATGCGACGTTCCCCAACAGTGGCATCATGAGCTAGGTTCATGCGTAGATGTCTTCTCGAGTAGAACACAAAAGTTTTTGTGGGCGGTGATGTGCGTTTTGGTGCCCTCCTTAGTCTTTTCTTGATTCCGCAGTATTGTTGGATCGAAGCGGCCCAGACCGACATTACTCGTACGCTTACGAGAGAATGGTTTCATCGCTACGAGTAACTCCGTTGCTCAAAGATGACTGGCGGGTGTCAGTTTCTCCAACTTTTGTTGAATCGGATTTGACCGAGGAGGTCCTTGGATGAGGTTAAATAGCAACTCATATATCTCCGTTGTGGTGTTTGCGTAAGTAAGATGCGATCCTACTAGATACCCATGGTCACCACGTAAAACATGCAACAACAAAATTAGAGGACGTCTAACTTGTTTTTGCAGGGTATGCTTGTGATGTGATATGGCCAATGATGTGATGTGATATATTGGATGTATGAGATGATCATGTTGTAATAGATAATATCGACTTGCACGTCGATGGTACGACAACCGGCAGGAGCCATAGGGTTGTCTTTATACTAACGTTTGTGCTTGCAGATGCGTTTACTATTTTGCTAGGATGTAGCTTTACTAGTAATAGCATGAGTAGCACGACAACCCCGATGGCGACACGTTGATGGAGATCATGGTGTGGCGCCGGTGACAAGAAGATCGTGTCGGTGCTTTGGTGATGGAGATCAAGGAACACGTGATGATGGCCATATCATGTCACTTATGAATAGCATGTGATGTTAATCCTTTTATGCACCTTATTTTGCTTAGAACGATGGTAGCATTATGAGGTGATCTCTCACTAAAATTTCAAGACGAAATTGTGTTCTCCCCGACTGTGCACTGTTGCTACAGTTCGTCGTTTTGAGACACCACGTGATGATCGGGTGTGATAGACTCAACATTCACATACAACGGGTGCAAAACAGTTGCGCACGCGGAACACTCGGGTTAAGCTTGACGAGCCTAGCATGTGCAGACATGGACTCGGAACACATGAGACCGAAAGGTCGATCATGAATCATATAGATGATATGATTAGCATGGGGATGCTTACCATTGAAACTATGCTCAACTCACGTGATGATCGGACTTGAGCTAGTGTAAGTGGATCATGAACCACTGAAATGACTAGAGAGATGTACTTTTTGAGTGGGAGTTTAGCGAGCAATTTGATTAAGTTAAACTCTAATTATCTTGAACATAGTCTAAGTCCACTTTGAATATATTTGTGTTGTAGATCATGGCTCACACGACAGTCACCCTGAATTTTAATATGTTCCTAGAGAAAGCTAAGTTGAAAGATGATGGAAGCAACTTTGTAGACTCGGCTCGTAATCTTAAACTAATCTTACAAGCTGGGAAGAAGGATTATGTCCTTAATGCTACGCTAGGAGATGAACCACCCGCTACGGCTGATCAGGATGTTAAGAACGCTTGGTTAGCACGTAAGGAGGACTACTCAGTAGTTCAATGTGCAGTCTTGTATGGCTTAGAACCGGGACTTCAACGTCGCTTTGAGCATCATGGAGCATTTGAGATGTTCCAGGAGTTAAAGTTTATCTTTCAGAAGAACGCCCGGATCGAGAGGTATGAGACCTCCGATAAATTCTATGCTTGCAAGATGGAGGAGAACTCATCTGTCAGTGAACATGTGCTCAAAATGTCTGGGTACTCAAACCGTCTAGCTGAGCTGGGGATTGAACTCCCGCAAGAAGCTATCACTGACAGAATCCTTCAATCACTGCCGCCAAGCTATAAAGGCTTTCTGTTGAACTACAACATGCAAGGGATGAACAAGTCTCCCGGCGAGTTGTTTGCGATGCTGAAAGTCGCAGAGTCTGAACTCCATAAAGAGCATCAAGTGTTGATGGTGAATAAGACCACTAGTTTCAAGAGAAACGGCAAAGGCAAGAAGGGTAATTCAAAAAGGAGCGCCAAGCCTGTTGCCAATCCGGCGAAGAAACCCAAAGCTGGACCTAAGCCTGAAACAGAGTGTTACTATTGCAAGGGTATGAGTCACTGGAAGCGCAGTTGCCTCAAGTATCTGGCTGATAAGAAGGCGGCCAAAGAAAAATCAGGTATATTTGATATACATGTTATTGATGTGTACTTAACCGACTCTCGTAGTAGTGCCTGGGTATTCGATACCGGTTCTGTTGCTCATATTTTCAACTCGAAATAGGAACTGCGGAATAGACGAAGGCTGGCGAAAGATGAAGTGACGATGCGCGTAGGAAATGGTTCCAAGGTAGATGCAATCGCCGTCGGCACAGTTTCACTTCAGTTACCATCAGGATTAGTTATGAACTTAAATCATTGTTATTTAGTGCCTGCGTTGAGCATGAACATTATATCTGGATCTTGTTTATTGCGAGATGGTTACTCTTTTAAGTCTGAGAATAAGGCTTACACCTAAATGACATAATTAGCTTAGTTAGCTCTAAAATGGTCTATTTAATAAAACATGACCTATACTTAGGTAATTATCCTCGAAATGACATAATTAGCTCCAAAAAGGCATTCTTAGCTAATTTAGCCCGAAGAAGGGGACAAGAGGAGAAGAAAGAGGAAAAATGAAAGGAAGGAATAAGAAGAAGAAGAGAAGAAGGAGAAGGAGGAAGAAGAAGGAGAAGAAGGAGGAGAAGAAGGAGAAGGAGCTCCACCTTCTCCTTCTTCTTCCTCCTTCTCCTTCTCCTTCTTCTTTTCTTCTTCTTCTCCTCTTCCTTCTCCTTCTCCTCCTCCTCCTCCTTCTTCTTCTTTTACTTCTTCTTCTCTTCTTGCTTCTTCTCTTTGTCTTCTTCTACATAGATTAGACTCATCCAAGAAAGACTAAATTGGCTAATTATCCTACAACATGACATAATTAGCTCCTAAATGACCTATTTAATAAAAAATGACCTATAGTTAGCTAAGTTCTCTCCTAAATGACATAATAAGGCTTACGTAGCTGCAAGATGACCTATTCCCCCTAACTTAGGTATTAAATGGCCTATAATTAGGCTAGCTAGATCCAAAATGGCTTAGTAAACAAAGTTTGCTCCGGAATGACCTATTTTACCCAAGTTAGATCCGAAACGACCTATAGTTAGCTAGGCTTCCACCTAAATGACATAATTAGCTTACTTAGCTCCAAAATGGTCTATTTAATAAAACATGACCTATACTTAGCTAATTATCCTCGAAATGACATAATTAGCTCCAAAAAGGCATTCTTAGCTAATTTAGACCGAAGAAGGGGACAAGAGGAGAATAAAGAGAAAAAATGAAAGGAATGAAGAAGAAGAAGAAGAGAAGAAGAAGAAGAGAAGAAGAAGGATAAGAAGAAGGAGATGAAGGAGGATAAGAAGGAGAAGGAGCTCCTCCTTCTCCTTCTTCTTCCTCCTTCTCCTTCCAATTCTTCTTTTCTTCTTCGTCTCCTCTTCCTTCTCCTTCTCCTCCTCCTCCTCCTCCTCCTCCTTCTTCTTTTACTTCTTCTTCTCTTCTTGCATCTTCTCTTTCTCTTCTTCTACGTAGCTTAGACTCATCCAAGAAAGACTAAATTGGCTAATTATCCTACAAAATGACATAATTAGCTTAGTTAGCTCCTAAATAACCTATTTAATAAAAATGACCTATAGTTAGCTAAGTTCTCTCCTAAATGACATAATAAGGCTTACGTAGCTGCAAGATGACCTATTCCCCCTAACTTAGGTATTAAATGGCCTATAATTAGCCTAGCTAGATCCAAAATGGCTTAATAAGCATAGTTTGCTCCGGAATGACCCATTTTACCCAAGTTAGCTCCGAAACGACCTATAGTTAGCTAGGCTTCCACCTAAATGACATAATTAGCTTAGTTAGCTCCAAAATGGTCTATTTAATAAAACATGACCTATACTTAGCTAATTATCCTCGAAATGACATAATTAGGTCCAAAAAGGCATTCTTAGCTAATTTAGCCCGAAGAAGGGGACAAGAGGAGAAGAAAGAGGAAAAATGAAAGGAAGGAAGGAAGGAAAAAGAAGAAGATAAGGAGAAGGAGGAAGAAGAAGGAGAAGAAGGAGGAGAAGAAGGAGAAGCAGCTCCTCCTTGTCCTTCTTCTTCCTCCTTCTTCTTCCTTCTCCTTCTCCTTCTTTTTTTTTTCTTCTTCTCTTGTTCCTTCTCCTTCTCCTCCTCCTCCTCCTCCTTCTTCTTTTACTTCTTCTTCTCTTCTTGCTTCTTCTATTTCTCTTCTTCTGTGTAGCTTAGACTCATCCAAGAAAGACTAAATTGGCTAATTATCCTACAAAATGACATAATTAGCTTAGTTAGCTCCTAAATGACCTATTTAATAAAAAATGACCTATAGTTAGCTAAGTTCTCTCCTAAATGACATAATAAAGCTTAAGTAGCTGCGAGATGACGTATTCCCCCTAAATTTGGTATTAAATGGCCTATAATTAGCCTAGCTAGATCCAAAATGGCTTAATAAGCATAGTTTGCTCCGGAATGACCTATTTTACCCAAGTTACCTCCGAAACGACCTATAGTTAGCTAGGATTACACCTAAACGACATAATTAGCTTAATTAGCTCCAAAATGGTCTATTTAATGAAATATGACCTATACTTAGCTAATTATCCTTGAAATGACATAATTAGCTCCAAAAAGGCATTCTTAGCTAATTTAGCCCGAAGAAGGGGACAAGAGGAGAAGAAAGAGGAAAAATGAAAGGAAGGAATAAGAAGAAGAAGAGAAGAAGGGGAAGGAGGAAGAAGAAGGAGAAGGAGGAGAAGAAGGAGAAGGAGCTCCTCCTTCTCCTTCTTCTTCCTCCTTCTCCTTCTCCTTCTTCTTTTCTTCTTCTTCTCCTCTTCCTTATCCTCCTCCTCCTCCTCTTTGTCTTCTTCTACATAGCTTAGACTCATCCAAGAAAGACTAAATTGGCTAATTATCCTACAAAATGACATAATTACCTCCTAAATGACCTATTTAATAAAAAAATGACCTATAGTTAGCTAAGTTCTCTCCTAAATGACATAATAAGGCTGACGTAGCTACAAGATGACCTATCCCCCCTAACTTAGGTATTAAATGGCCTATAATTAGCCTAGCTAGATCCAAAATGGTTTAATAAGCATAGTTTGCTCCGGAATGACCTATTTTACCCAAGTTAGCTCCGAAACGACCTATAGTTAGCTAGGCTTCCACCTAAATGACATAATTAGCTTAGTTAGCTGCAAAATGCTCTATTTAATAAAACATGACCTATACTTAGGTAATTATCCTCGAAATGACATAATTAGCTCCAAAAAGGCATTCTTAGCTAATTTAGCCCGAAGAAGGGGACAAGAAGAGAAGAAAGAGGAAAAATGAAAGCAAGGAAGGATGAAGAAGAAGATAAGAAGGAGAAGGAGGAAGAAGGAGAAGTAGAAGGAGGAGAAGGAGGAGAAGAAGGAGAAGGAGCTCCTCCTTCTCCTTCTTCTTCCTCCTTCTTCCCCCTTCTCCTTCTCCTTCTTCTTTTCTTCTTCTTCTCCTCTTCCTTCTCATTCTCCTCTTCCTTCTCATTCTCCTCCTCCTCCTCCTCCTCCTCCTTCTTCTTTTACTTCTTCTTCTATTCTTGCTTCTTCTATTTCTCTTCTTCTAGGTAGCTTAGATTCATCCAAGAAAGACTAAGTTGGCTAATTACCCTACAAAATGACATAATTAGCTTAGTTAGCTCCTAAATGACCTATTTAATAAAAAATGACATATAGTTAGCTTAGTTCTCTCCTAAATGACATAATAAGGCTTACGTAGCTGCAAGATGACCTATTCCCCCTAACTTATGTATTAAATGGCCTATAATTAGCCTAGCTAGATCCAAAATGGCTTAATAAACATAGTTTGCTCCGGAATGACCTATTTTACCCAAGTTAGCTCCCAAACGACCTATAGTTAGCTAGGCTTCCACCTAAATGACATAATTAGCTTAGTTAGCTCCAAAATGGTCTATTTAATAAAACTTGACCTATACTTAGCTAATTATCCTCAAAATGACATAATTAGCTCCAAAAAGGCATTCTTAGCTAATTTAGCCCGAAGAAGGGGACAAGAGGAGAAGAAAGAGGAAAAATGAAAGGACGGAAGAAGAAGAAGAAGAGAAGAAGGAGAAGGAGGAAGAAGAAGGAGAAGGAGGAGCTCCTTCTTCTCCTCCTTCTTCTCCTTCTTCTTCCTCCTTCCTCCTTCTCCTTCTCCTTCTTCTTTTCTTGTTCTTCTCTAAGAAGAAGATAAGGAGAAGGAGGAAGAATGAGGAGAAAAAGGAGAAGAAGAAGGAGAAGGAGCTCCTCCTTCTCCTTCTTCTTCCTAGTTCTCCTTCTCCTTCTTCTTTTCTTCTTCTTCTTTTCTTCCTTCTCCTCCTCCTCCTCCTTCTTCTTCTTTTACTTCTTCTTCTCTTCTTGCTTCTTCTGTTTCTCTTCTTCTACGTAGCTTAGACTCATCCAAGAAAGACTATATTGGCTAACTATCCTACAAAATGACATAATTAGCTTAGTTAGCTCCTAAATGACCTATTTAATAAAAAATGACCTATACTTAGCTAAGTTCTCTCCTAAATGACATAATAAGGCTTACGTAGGTGCAAGATGACATATTCCCCCTAACTTAGGTATTAAATGGCCTATAATTAGCCTGGCTAGATCCAAAATGGTTTAATAAGCATAGTTTGCTCCGGAATGACCTATTTTACCCAAGTTAGCTCCGAAACGACCTATAGTTAGCTAGGCTTACACCTAATTGACATAATTAGCTTAGTTAGCTCCAAAATGGTATATTTCATAAAACATGACCTATACTTACCTAATTATCCTCGAAATGACATAATTAGCTCCAAAAAGGCATTCTTAGCTAATTTAGCCCGAAGAAGGGGACAAGAGGAGAAGAAAGAGGAAAAATGAAAGGAAGGAATAAGAAGAAGAAGAGAAGAAGGAGAAGGAGGAAGAAGAAGGAGAAGAAGGAGGAGAAGAAGGAGAAGGAGCTCCTCCTTCTCCTTCTTCTTCCTCCTTCTCCTTCTCCTTCTCCTCTTCCTTCTCCTTCTCCTCCTCCTCCTCCTCCTCCTCCTCCTTCTTCTTCTTTTACTTCTTCTTCTCTTCTTGCTTCTTCTCTTTGTCTTCTTCTACATAGATTAGACTCATCCAAGAAAGACTAAATTGGCTAATTATCCTACAACATGACATAATTAGCTCCTAAATGACCTATTTAATAAAAAATGACCTATAGTTAGCTAAGTTCTCTCCTAAATGACATAATAAGGCTTACGTAGCTGCAAGATGACCTATTCCCCCTAACTTAGGTATTAAATGGCCTATAATTAGGCTAGCTAGATCCAAAATGGCTTAGTAAACAAAGTTTGCTCCGGAATGACCTATTTTACCCAAGTTAGATCCGAAACGACCTATAGTTAGCTAGGCTTCCACCTAAATGACATAATTAGCTTACTTAGCTCCAAAATGGTCTATTTAATAAAACATGACCTATACTTAGCTAATTATCCTCGAAATGACATAATTAGCTCAAAAAAGGCATTCTTAGCTAATTTAGACCGAAGAAGGGGACAAGAGGAGAATAAAGAGAAAAAATGAAAGGAATGAAGAAGAAGAAGAAGAAGAGAAGAAGAAGAAGAGAAGCAGAAGGATAAGAAGAAGGAGATGAAGGAGGAGAAGAAGGAGAAGGAGCTCCTCCTTCTCCTTCTTCTTCCTCCTTCTCCTTCCAATTCTTCTTTTCTTCTTCGTCTCCTCTTCCTTCTCCTTCTCCTCCTCCTCCTCCTTCTTCTTTTACTTCTTCTTCTCTTCTTGCTTCTTCTCTTTCTCTTCTTCTACGTAGCTTAGACTCATCCAAGAAAGACTAAATTGGCTAATTATCCTACAAAATGACATAATTAGCTTAGTTAGCTCCTAAATAACCTATTTAATAAAAATGACCTATAGTTAGCTAAGTTCTCTCCTAAATGACATAATAAGGCTTACGTAGCTGCAAGATGACCTATTCCCCCTAACTTAGGTATTAAATGGCCTATAATTAGCCTAGCTAGATCCAAAATGGCTTAATAAGCATAGTTTGCTCCGGAATGACCCATTTTACCCAAGTTAGCTCCGAAACGACCTATAGTTAGCTAGGCTTCCACCTAAATGACATAATTAGCTTAGTTAGCTCCAAAATGGTCTATTTAATAAAACATGACCTATACTTAGCTAATTATCCTCGAAATGACATAATTAGGTCCAAAAAGGCATTCTTAGCTAATTTAGCCCGAAGAAGGGGACAAGAGGAGAAGAAAGAGGAAAAATGAAAGGAAGGAAGGAAGGAAAAAGAAGAAGATAAGGAGAAGGAGGAAGAAGAAGGAGAAGAAGGAGGAGAAGAAGGAGAAGCAGCTCCTCCTTGTCCTTCTTCTTCCTCCTTCTTCTTCCTTCTCCTTCTCCTTCTTCTTTTTTTCTTCTTCTCTTGTTCCTTCTCCTTCTCCTCCTCCTCCTCCTCCTTCTTCTTTTACTTCTTCTTCTCTTCTTGCTTCTTCTATTTCTCTTCTTCTATGTAGCTTAGACTCATCCAAGAAAGACTAAATTGGCTAATTATCCTACAAAATGACATAATTAGCTTAGTTAGCTCCTAAATGAGCTATTTAATAAAAAATGACCTATAGTTAGCTAAGTTCTCTCCTAAATGACATAATAAAGCTTAAGTAGCTGCGAGATGACGTATTCCCCCTAACTTTGGTATTAAATGGCCTATAATTAGCCTAGCTAGATCCAAAATGGCTTAATAAGCATAGTTTGCTCCGGAATGACCTATTTTACCCAAGTTATCTCCGAAACGACCTATAGTTAGCTAGGATTACACCTAAATGACATAATTAGCTTAATTAGCTCCAAAATAGTCTATTTAATAAAATATGACCTATACTTAGCTAATTATCCTTGAAATGACATAATTAGCTCCAAAAAGGCATTCTTAGCTAATTTAGCCCGAAGAAGGGGACAAGAGGAGAAGAAAGAGGAAAAATGAAAGGAAGGAATAAGAAGAAGAAGAGAAGAAGGGGAAGGAGGAAGAAGAAGGAGAAGGAGGAGAAGAAGGAGAAGGAGCTCCTCCTTCTCCTTCTTCTTCCTCCTTCTCCTTCTCCTTCTTCTTTTCTTCTTCTTCTCCTCTTCCTTATCCTCCTCCTCCTCCTCTTTGTCTTCTTCTACATAGCTTAGACTCATCCAAGAAAGACTAAATTGGCTAATTATCCTACAAAATGACATAATTACCTCCTAAATGACCTATTTAATAAAAAAATGACCTATAGTTAGCTAAGTTCTCTCCTAAATGACATAATAAGGCTGACGTAGCTACAAGATGACCTATCCCCCCTAACTTAGGTATTAAATGGCCTATAATTAGCCTAGCTAGATCCAAAATGGTTTAATAAGCATAGTTTGCTCCGGAATGACCTATTTTACCCAAGTTAGCTCCGAAACGACCTATAGTTAGCTAGGCTTCCACCTAAATGACATAATTAGCTTAGTTAGCTGCAAAATGCTCTATTTAATAAAACATGACCTATACTTAGGTAATTATCCTCGAAATGACATAATTAGCTCCAAAAAGGCATTCTTAGCTAATTTAGCCCGAAGAAGGGGACAAGAAGAGAAGAAAGAGGAAAAATGAAAGCAAGGAAAGATGAAGAAGAAGATAAGAAGGAGAAGGAGGAAGAAGGAGAAGTAGAAGGAGGAGAAGGAGGAGAAGAAGGAGAAGGAGCTCCTCCTTCTCCTTCTTCTTCCTCCTTCTTCCCCCTTCTCCTTCTCCTTCTTCTTTTCTTCTTCTTCTCCTCTTCCTTCTCATTCTCCTCTTCCTTCTCATTCTCCTCCTCCTCCTAGTCCTCCTCCTTCTTCTTTTACTTCTTCTTCTATTCTTGCTTCTTCTATTTCTCTTCTTCTAGGTAGCTTAGATTCATCCAAGAAAGACTAAGTTGGCTAATTACCCTACAAAATGACATAATTAGCTTAGTTAGCTCCTAAATGACCTATTTAATAAAAAATGACATATAGTTAGCTAAGTTCTCTCCTAAATGACATAATAAGGCTTACGTAGCTGCAAGATGACCTATTCCCCCTAACTTATGTATTAAATGGCCTATAATTAGCCTAGCTAGATCCAAAATGGCTTAATAAACATAGTTTGCTCCGGAATGACCTATTTTACCCAAGTTAGCTCCCAAACGACCTATAGTTAGCTAGGCTTCCACCTAAATGACATAATTAGCTTAGTTAGCTCCAAAATGGTCTATTTAATAAAACTTGACCTATACTTAGCTAATTATCCTCAAAATGACATAATTAGCTCCAAAAAGGCATTCTTAGCTAATTTAGCCCGAAGAAGGGGACAAGAGGAGAAGAAAGAGGAAAAATGAAAGGACGGAAGAAGAAGAAGAAGAGAAGAAGGAGAAGGAGGAAGAAGAAGGAGAAGGAGGAGCTCCTTCTTCTCCTCCTTCTTCTCCTTCTTCTTCCTCCTTCCTCCTTCTCCTTCTCCTTCTTCTTTTCTTGTTCTTCTCTAAGAAGAAGATAAGGAGAAGGAGGAAGAATGAGGAGAAAAAGGAGAAGAAGAAGGAGAAGGAGCTCCTCCTTCTCCTTCTTCTTCCTAGTTCTCCTTCTCCTTCTTCTTTTCTTCTTCTTCTTTTCTTCCTTCTCCTCCTCCTCCTCCTTCTTCTTCTTTTACTTCTTCTTCTCTTCTTGCTTCTTCTCTTTCTCTTCTTCTACGTAGCTTAGACTCATCCAAGAAAGACTATATTGGCTAACTATCCTACAAAATGACATAATTAGCTTAGTTAGCTCCTAAATGACCTATTTAATAAAAAATGACCTATACTTAGCTAAGTTCTCTCCTAAATGACATAATAAGGCTTACGTAGGTGCAAGATGACATATTCCCCCTAACTTAGGTATTAAATGGCCTATAATTAGCCTGGCTAGATCCAAAATGGTTTAATAAGCATAGTTTGCTCCGGAATGACCTATTTTACCCAAGTTAGCTCCGAAACGACCTATAGTTAGCTAGGCTTACACCTAATTGACAAAATTAGCTTAGTTAGCTCCAAAATGGTATGTTTCATAAAACATGACCTATACTTAGCTAATTATCCTCGGAATGACATAATTAGCTCCAAAAAGGCATTCTTAGCTAATTTAGCCCGAAGAAGGGGACAAGAGGAGAAGAAAGAGGAAAAATGAAAGGATGGAAGGAAGAAGAAGAAGATAAGGAGAAGGAGGAAGAAGAAGGAGAAGAAGGAGGAGAAGAAGGAGAAGGAGTTCCTCCTTTTCCTTCTTCTTCCTCCTTCTTCCTCCTTCTCCTTCTCCTTCTTCTTTTCTTCTTCTTCTCTTCTTCCTTCTTCTCCTCCTCCTCCTCCTCCTTCTTCTTCTTTTACTTCTTCTTCTCTTCTTGCTTCTTCTCTTTCTCTTCTTCTACGTAGCTTAGACTCATCCAAGAAAGACTATATTGGCTAACTATCCTACAAAATGACATAATTAGCTTAGTTAGCTCCTAGATGACCTATTTAATAAAAAATGACCTATAGTTAGCTAAGTTCTCTCCTAAATGACATAATAAGGCTTACATAGCTGCAAGATGACCTATTCCCCCTAACTTAGGTATTAAATGGCCCATAATTAGCCTAGCTAGATCCAAAATGGCTTAATAAGCATAGTTTGCTCCGGAATGACCTATTTTACCCAAGTTAGCTCCAAAACGACCTATACTTAGCTAGGCTTACACCTAAATGACATAATTAGCTTAGTTAGCTCCAAAATGGTCTATTTAATAAAACGTGACCTATACTTAGCTAATTATGCTCGAAATGACATAATTAGCTCCAAAAAGGCATTCTTAGCTAATTTAGCCCGAAGAAGGGGACAAGAAGAGAAGAAAGAGGAAAAATGAAAGGAAGGAAGAAGAAGAAGAAGATAAGAAGGAGAAGGAGGAAGAAGGAGAAGTAGAAGGAGGAGAACGAGGAGAAGAAGGAGAAGCAGCTCCTCCTTCTCCTTCTTCTTCCTCCTTCTTCCCCTTTCTCCTTCTCCTTCTTCTTTTCTTCTTCTTCTCCTCTTCCTTCTCCTTCTCCTCCTCCTCCTCCTCCTCCTCCTCCTTCTTCTTCTTTTACTTCTTCTTCTCTTCTTGCTTCTTCTCTTTCTCTTCTTCTAGGTAGCTTATACTCATCCAAGAAAGACTAAGTTGGCTAATTACCCTACAAAATGACATAATTAGCTTAGTTAGCTCCTAAATGACCTATTCAATAAAAAATGACCTATAGTTAGCTAAGTTCTCTCCTAAATGACATAATAAGGCTTACGTAGCTGCAAGATGACCTATTCCCCCTAACTTAGGTATTAAATGGCCAATAATTAGCCTAGCTAGATCCAAAATGGCTTAATAAGCATAGTTTGCTCCGGAATGACCTATTTTACCCAAGTTAGCTCCGAAACGACCTATAGTTAGCTGGGCTTCCACCTAAATGACATAATTAGCTTAGTTAGCTCCAAAATGGTCTATTTAATAAAACATGACCTATACTTTGCTAATTATCCTCGAAATGACATAATTAGCTCCAAAAAGGCATTCTTAGCTAATTTAGCCCGAAGAAGGGGACAAGAGGAGAAGAAAGAGGAAAAATGAAAGGAAGGAAGAAGAAGAAGAAGATAAGGAGAAGGAGGAAGAATAAGGAGTAGAAGGAGGAGAAGAAGGAGAAGGAGTTCCTCCTTCTCCTTCTTCTTCCTCCTTCTTCCTCCTTCTCCTTCTTCTTCTTTTCTTCTTCTTCTCTTCTTTCTTCTTCTCCTCCCCCTCCTCCTCCTTCTTCTTCTTTTACTTCTTCTTCTCTTCTTCCTTCTTCTCTTTCTCTTCTTCTACGTAGCTTAGACTCATCCAAGAAAGACTATATTGGCTAACTATCCTACAAAATGACATAATTAGCTTAGTTAGCTCCTAAATGACCTATTTAATAAAAAATGACCTATAGTTAGCTAAGTTCTCTCCTAAATGACATAATAAGGCTTACGTAGCTGCAAGATGACCTATACCCCTAACTTAGGTATTAAATGGCCTATAATTAGCCTAGCTAGATCCAAAATGGTTTAATAAGCATAGTTTCCTCCGGAATGACCTATTTTACCCAAGTTAGCTCCGAAACGACCTATAGTTAGCTAGGCTTCCACCTAAATGACATAATTAGCTTGTTAGCTCCAAAATGGTCTATTTAATAAAACATGACCTATACTTAGGTAATTATCCTCGAAATGACATAATTGGCTCCAAAAAGGCATTCTTAGCTAATTTAGCCCGAAGAAGGGGACAAGAAGAGAAGAAAGAGGAAAAATGAAAGGAAGGAAGAAGAAGAAGAAGATAAGGAGAAGGAGGAAGAATAAGGAGAAGAAGGAGGAGAAGAAGGAGAAGGAGTTCCTCCTTCTCCTTCTTCTTCCTCCTTCTCCTTCTCCTTCTTCTTTTCTTCTTCTTCTCTTCTTCCTTCTTCTCCTCCTCCTCCTCCTCCTCCTTCTTCTTTTACTTCTTTTTCTCTTCTTGCTTCTTCTCTTTCTCTTCTTCTACGTAACTTAGACTCATCCAAGAAAGACTATATTGGCTAACTATCCTACAAAATGACATAATTAGCTTAGTTAGCTCCTAAATGACCTATTTAATAAAAAATGACCTATAGTTAGCTAAGTTCTATCCTAAATGACATAATAAGGCTTACGTAGCTGCAAGATGACCTATTCCCCCTAACTTAGGTATTAAATGGCCTATAATTAGCCTAGCTAGATCCAAAATGGCATAATAAGCATAGTTTGTTCCGGAATGACCTATTTTACCCAAGTTAGCTCCGGAACGACCTATAGTTAGCTAGGCTTATACCTAAATGACATAATTACCTTAGTTAGCTCCAAAATGGTCTATTTAATAAAACGTGACCTATACTTAGCTAATTATCCTCGAAATGACATAATTAGCTCCAAAAAGGCATTCTTAGCTAATTTAGCCCGAAGAAGGGGACAAGAGGAGAAGAAAGAGGAAAACTGAAAGGAAGGAATAAGAAGAAGAAGAGAAGAAGGAGAAGGAGGAAGAATAAGGAGAAGGAGGAGCTCCTTCTTCTTCCTCCTTCTTCCTCCTTCTCCTTCTCCTTCTTCTTTTCTTCTTCTTCTCCTCTTCTTTCTCCTTCTCCTCCTCCTCCTCCTCCTCCTCCTCCTTCTTCTTCTTTTACTTCTTCTTCTCTTCTTGCTTCTTCTCTTTGTCTTCTTCTACATAGCTCAGACTCATCCAATAAAGACTAAACTGGCTAATTATCCTACAAAATGACATAATTAGCTCCTAAATGACCTATTTAATAAAAAATGGGCTATAGTTAGCTAAGTTCTCACCTAAATGACATAATAAGGCTTACGTAGCTACAAGATGACCTATCCCCCCTAACTTAGGTATTAAATGGCCTATAATTAGCCTAGCTAGATCCAAAATGGTTTAATAAGCATAGTTTCCTCCGGAATGACCTATTTTACCCAAGTTAGCTCCGAAACGACCTATAGTTAGCTAGGCTTCCACCTAAATGACATAATTAGCTTAGTTAGCTCCAAAATGGTCTATTTAATAAAACATGACCTATACTTAGGTAATTATCCTCGAAATGACATAATTAGCTCCAAAAAGGCATTTTTAGCTAATTTAGCCCGAAGAAGGGGACAAGAAGAGAAGAAAGAGGAAAAATGAAAGGAAGGAAGGAAGAAGAAGAAGATAAGAAGGAGAAGGAGGAAGAAGGAGAAGTAGAAGGAGGAGAAGGAGGAGAAAAAGGAGAAGGAGCTCCTCCTTCTCCTTCTTCTTCCTCCTTCTTCCCCTTTCTCCTTCTCCTTCTCCTTTTCTTCTTCTTCTGCTCTTCCTTCTCCTTCTCGTCCTCCTCCTCCTCCTTCTTATTTTACTTCTTCTTCTCTCCATGATTTTTCTATTTCTCTTCTTCTAGGTAGCTTATACTCATCCAAGAAAGACTAAGTTGGCTAATCACCCTACAAAATGACATAATTAGCTTAGTTAGCTCCTAAATGACCTATTTAATAAAAAATGACCTATAGTTAGCTAAGTTCTCTCCTAAATGACATAATAAGGCTTACGTAGCTGCAAGATGACCTATTT
Organism: Hordeum vulgare subsp. vulgare; assembly: GCF_904849725.1. Taxonomy (NCBI): domain Eukaryota; kingdom Viridiplantae; phylum Streptophyta; class Magnoliopsida; order Poales; family Poaceae; genus Hordeum; species Hordeum vulgare. Next base: position 191,205,966 of record NC_058523.1, on the reverse strand, counting down.
CCCCTAACTTATGTATTGAATGGCCTATAATTAGCCTAGCTAGATCCAAAATGGCTTAATAAGCATAGTTTGCTCCGGAATGACCTATTTTACCCAAGTTAGCTCCGAAACGACCTATAGTTAGCTGGGCTTCCACCTAAATGACATAATTAGCTTATTTAGCTCCAAAATGGTCTATTTAATAAAACTTGACCTATACTTAGCTAATTATCCTCGAAATGACATAATTAGCTCCAAAAAGGCATTCTTAGCTAATTTAGCCCGAAGAAGGGGACAAGAGGAGAAGAAAGAGGAAAAATGAAAGGAAGGAAGAAGAAGAAGAAGAGAAGAAGGAGAAGGAGGAAGAAGAATGAGAAGAAGGAGGAGAAGAAGGAGAAGGAGCTCCTCCTTCTCATTCTTCTTCCTCCTTCTTCCTGCTTCTCCTTCTCCTTCTTCTTTTCTTCTTCTTCTCCTCTTCCTTCTCCTTCTCCTCCTCCTCCTCCTCCTTCTTCTTTTACTTCTTCTTCTCTTCTTGCTTCTTCTCTTTCTCTTCTTCTACGCAGCTTAGACTCATCCAAGAAAGACTAAATTGGCTAATTATCCATCAAAATGACATAATTAGCTTAGTTAGCTCCCAAATGACCTATTTAATAAAAAATGACCTATAGTTAGCTAAGTTATCTCCTAAACGACATTATAGGGCTTACGTGGCTGCAAGATGACCTATTCCCCCTAAATTAGGTATTAAATGGCCTATAATTAGCCTAGCTAGATCCAAAGTGGCTTAATAAGCATAGTTTGCTCCGGAATGACCTATTTTACCAAAGTTAGCTCCGAAACGACCTATAGTTAGCTAGGTTTCCACCTAAATGACATAATTAGCTTAGTTAGCTCCAAAATGGTCTGTTTAATAAAACATGACCTATACTTAGCTAATTATCCTCGAAATGACATAATTAGCTCCAAAAAGGCATTCTTAGCTAATTTAGCTCGAAGAAGGGGACAAGAGGAGAAGAAAGAGGAAAAATGAAAGGAAGGAAGGAAGAAGAAGAAGATAAGAAGGAGAAGGAGGAAGAAGAAGGAGAAGAAGAAGGAGAAGAAGGAGGAGAAGAAGGAGAAGGAGCTCCTCCTTCTCCTTCTTCTTGCTCCTTCTTCCTCCTTCTCATTCTCCTTCTTCTTTTCTTCTTATTCTCCTCTTCCTTCTCCTTCTCCTCCTCCTCCTTCTTCTCTTACTTCTTCTTCTCTTCTTGCTTCTTCTCTTTCTCTTCTTCTACGTAGCTTAGACTTATCCAAGAAAGACTAAATTGGCTAGTTATCCTACAAAATGACACAATTAGCTTAGTTAGCTCCTAAATGACCTATTCAATAAAAAATGACCTATAGTTAGTTAAGTTCTCTCCTAAATGACATAATAAGGCTTACGTAGCTGCAAGTTGACCTATTCCCCCTAACTTAGGTATTAAAAGGCCAACAATTAGCCTAGCTAGATCCAAAATGGCTTAATAAGCATAGTTTGCTCCGGAATGACCTATTTTACCCAAGTTAGCTCCGAAACGACCTATAGTTAGCTAGGCTTCCACCTAAATGAAATAATTAGCTTAGTTAGCTCCAAAATAGTCTATTTATTAAAACATGACCTGTACTTAGCTAATTATCCTCGAAATGACATAATTAGCTCCCAAAGGCATTCTTAGCTAATTTAGCCCGAAGAAGGGGACAAGAGGAGAAGAAAGAGGAAAAATGAAAGGAAGGAAGAAGAAGAAGAAGAGAAGAAGAACAAGATAAGAAGAAGGATAAGAAGGAGAAGGAGGATAAGAAGGAGAAGGTGCTCCTCCTTCTCCTTTCTTCTTCCTCCTTCTTCCTCCTTCTCCTTCTCCTTCTTCTTTTCTTCTTCTTCTCCTCTTCTTCCTCCTCCTCCTCCTCCTCCTCCTTCTTTTACTTCTTCTTCTCTTTCTCTTCTTCTATGTAGCTTAGACTCATCCAAGAAAGACTAAATTGGCTAATTAGCCTACAAAATGACATAATTAGCTTAGTTAGCTCCTAAATGACCTATTTAATAAAAAATTACCTATAGTTAGCTAAGTTCTCTCCTAAATGACATAATAAGGCTTACGTAGCTGCAAGATGACCTATTACCCCTAACTTTGGTATTAAATGGCCTATAATTAGCCTAGTTAGATCCAAAATGGCTTAATAAGCATAGTTTGCTCCGAAATGACCTATTTTACCCAAGTTAGCTCCGAGATGACCTATAGTTAGCTAGGCTTCCACGTAAATGACATAATTAGCTTAGTTAGCACCAAAATGGTCTATTTAATAAAACATGACCTATACTTAGCTAATTATGCTTGAAATTACATAATTAGCTCCTAAAAGGCATTCTTAGCTAATTTAGCCCGAAGAAGGGGGCAAGAGGAGAAGAAAGAGGAAAAATGAAAGGAAGGAAGAAGAAGAAGAAGAGAAGAAGGAGAAGGAGGAAGAAGAATGAGAAGAAGAAGGAGAAGAAGGAGGAGAAGAAGGAGAAGGATCTCCTCCTTCTCCTTCTTCTTCCTCCTTCTTCCTCCTTCTCCTTCTCCTTCTTCTTTTCTTCTTCTTCTCCTCTTCCTTCTCCTTCTCCTCCTCCTCCTCCTCCTCCTCCTCCTCCTTCTTTTACTTCTTATTCTCTTCTTGCTTCTTCTCTTTTTCTTCTTCTACGTAGCTTAGACTCATCCAAGAAAGACTAAATTGGCTAATTATCCTACAAAATGACATAATTAGCTTAGTTAGCTCCTAAATGACATATTTAATAAAAAGTGACCTATAGTTAGCTAAGTTCTCTCCTAAATGACACAATAAGGCTTATGTAGCTGCAAGATGACCTATTCCCCCTAACTTAGGTATTAAATGGCCTATAATTAGCCTAGCTAGATCCAAAATGGCTTAATAAGCATAGTTTGCTCCGGAATGATCTATTTTACCCAAGTTAGCTCCAAAATGACCTATAGTTAGCTAGGCTTCCACCTAAATGACATAATTAGCTTAGTTAGCTCCAAAATGGTCTATTTAATAAAACATGACCTATACTTAGCTAATTATCCTCGAAATGACATAATTAGCTCCAAAAAGGCATTCTTAGCTAATTTAGCGTGAAGAAGGGGACAAGAGGAGAACAAAGAGGAAAAATGATAGGAAGGAAGAAGAAGAAGAAGAGAATAAGAAGGAGAAGGAGGAAGAAGAAGGAGAAGGAGAAGGAGGAGAGAAGCTCCTTCTCCTTCTTCTCCTCCTTCTTGTCCTTCTTCTTTTCTTCTTCTTCTCCTTCACCTCCTCCTTCTCCTCGTCCTCCTCCTCCTCCTCCTTCTTCTTCTTCTTCTTCTTCTTCTTTTTCTTCTCCTTCTTCTTCTCTTCTTACTCTTCTTGCTTCTTCTCTTCTTGCTTCTTCTCTTTCTTCTTCTACGTAGGTTATTTTCCCCAACAAAGACATACTTAGCTAATTATCCTCCAAAATGACATAATTAGCATAGTTAGGTAAAAACATCATAAGAAGCTTGGTTAGCTCATTAAAATGACTAATTTAGCTCCAAAATGACATAATATGGTCAAAATGGATTAATAATCATAGTTGGCTACAAAATGACATATTTTATCCAAGTTAGCTCTAGAATGACGTATACTTAGCTAAGTTCTCTCCTAAATGACATAATAAGGCTATGTAGCTCCAAGATGACCTATTCCACCTAACTTAGCTATTAAATGGCCTATACTTAGCTAATTTCTCTCTGAAATAACCTATATACTTCTTCATCTAGTATTATTCTTCTAACTTTCTTATTTGTCATTTTGCAGATTACATTCACTTCACGGGAAGCTTGGATTATATTGATGGAATGCTTGAAGATGATTTCTTGTACCATGGCTTCACGGAAGCTTGTATTGAAACTATAGTAGTATATGGATATATACGAAACTTTGTATTCATGTGGATGAAACTGGTGTAGTATATGGTTTGGTACGGATGGAACTTGCATAATATGTATGTACTATGGATGAAAGTTATTTTAATATGGTTATGAGTACGGAAAGAAATTTATTTATGTCAAATATATATATATATATATATTATGATTATTGTGAAAAATTCTGGATATAATAAGAAATAAAATAAAAAGGGGCTGGTTCCCCCCTTTGCCGTCTGCCCCCTCATGGCAAAGGGGGGATAGCAGACGACAAAGAGGGGAGAGAGAGGGGGCTGGTTCCCCCCTTTGCCGTGTGCCCCCACATGGCAAAGGGGAGATGGCAGACGACAAAGAGGGGAGAGAGAGGGAGCTGGTTCCCACCCTTGCCGTCTGCCCCCACATGGAAAAGGGGGGGAATCAACCCCCTCTCTCTCTCCTCTTTGCCGTGTGCCCCCACATGGCAAAGGGGGGATGGCAGATGGCAAAGAGGGGAGAGAGAGGGGGCTGGTTCCCCCCTTGGCCATCTGCCCCCACATGGCAAAGGGGGGATGGCAGACGGCAAAGAGAGGAGGCCTGCCGTTAACACTTAACGGGGCCATTGGTGTATGTGCCGTCCCATTTAATTTGCCGTCTGCCCCCTCATGGCAAAGATTCTTTGCCGTCCGCTTTCAAAAAGCAGACGGCAAAGAACCTCTTCACCGAATTTTTTTTGCCGTCTACTTTGCCGTCTGCTGACCGACGGCAAAGCCTTTGCCGTCAGTGGTTCCCCCCTTTGCCGTCCGCCATGGCAGACGGCAAATTTCTGAATTTCAATAGTGTACCCTCAACAAGTTTCAATCATCATTATTTTTATATGTGAAGCCATCACTTCCCATAAGATCATTGCATGATCTTTTCATGCTTTTGTTCTTTTCTCATTCTTTTGATCATGACATGAGGCAAGGCACTTAACTAAGACACTCTTTATTATATGGCTCACGAGCTCGAATACATTGGGGGTGACACAAAGCAAAATTCAAGCCTAAAACACTAAGACCTTTATTCTACTAGAGAAAGATAAAACCAAAAAGGAACAAACTAAGAAAAGTTAAAGGCAAAAGATGTGATGGTGATACGATACCGGGGAACTCCCCCAAGCTTGGCATAAGCTAAGGGGATTGCCCATACCCATGCTTAGTTGTCTTCCTTTGGAGGTGATGGTGGTGGAGTTGTTTTGTCCTTTGATTCCAAGAGGGCCATCAACCTTTGATTTATACCTTGGAGATCTTTGATATGTTTCTCCAGAAAAACAACTTCACGAGTGAGATAAGTATTGAGAGCACGAGTTGTTTCACAAAACCTCAAGAGTTCAATCAAGGATGGAGACAGTAGGTGGAGGTAAGGTTGGAGGAAATACACTTCTTCAACTTCTTCCTTGTTGAACACAGATTGTACTTTGTCCCACGGCCTGATTCTTGTACTTAGTTCTTCCCTTGGCTTCCGTGACTTCCACTCTTTTCAAATCAACATCTACTTCTTCATAGACTTGAGGGAAATTGTTCTTCCCGACAGATTCCTGAGACGACATCCTTGCTCTAAATCCGCGGCAGAAAACAGGCTCGAAACGAAAACAAAGGAAATTTGCATGATACGAGGGTCAGACCTTACGGGAGAATATATAATGATTTTTTTCCGATCAGAAGGAGTACTCCGCAAGAAAACAGAGTACGGGAGGCACACGAGGTGTCCACAAGCCCCCCAGGTGCGGCCAGGGAGGTGGCCCGCGCCTGGCAGGCTTGTCGCCTCCTCGTGCGCTTTCTGGACTACTTCAAAATTTTCTATTTTTATAAAAATTCCAAAACGGAGAAAAATTCCTACTGGAAAAGTTTTGGAGTCTGTTTACTTACCGAATCACACACCTCTTCGTATTCGGAGTCTGAAACAGGGTGTTAAATATCCCTTAGGTATTCCTCCGGAGTTATGGTATTGATAATATTGCTTTCAGCATTTATGGGAGTACCTCAGATATAATGCTTGATTCTCTGCCCATTTACCACTATCTGAAAATTACCTTCCGTGTTGTTGATCTTGATAGCACCGGAACAATATACTTCCTCAACAATGTAAGGACCTTCCCATTTAGAGAGAAGCTTGCCTGCAAAAAATCTTAAACGAGAATTATATAACAAGACATAATCACCTACATTGAACTCACGCTTTTCATTGAACAACTTGGCATTCTAATATGCTTGAGTTCTCCATTCATCAAGCGAGCTAATATCAAATAACCTCTTCTCACCAACAGTTTGAAATCAAAGTTGATCTCTTTGATTCTCCAATAAGCTTTATGCTCTAGCTCAAGAAGTAAATGACATGCTTTACCGTACACCATTTTGTATCGGCAGTTCTATAAGCCCACAGTGCATCATCGAGCTTCTTAGACCAATTCTTTCTAGACCTGTTGACAGTCTTTTGCAGAATTAGTTTAATCTCTCTATTGCTTAGCTCTACTTGACCACTTGACTGAGGGTCATAGGGGGACGCAATTCTATGCTTGACATCGTACTTAGCAAGTGTTTTACGGAAAGCACCATGAATGAAATGTGAACCACCGTCGGTCATTAGATATCTAGGGACTCCAAATCTAGGGAAAATAACTTCTTTAAGCATCCTCATAGAGGTGTTGTGATTAGCACTACTAGTGGGGATAGCTTCTACCCACTTAGTGACGTAATCAACAGCAACTAGGATATGAGTATACCCGTTGGATTTTGGAAAAGGTCCCATATAATCAAAGCCCCAAACATCAAATGGTTCAATGAAAAGTGAATAATTCATAGGCATTTCCTGATGTTTACCAATATTACCTATTCTTTGACATTCGTCACAAGACAAGACAAACTTACGGGCATCCTTGAAGAGAGTGGGCCAATAGAAACCTGATTGCAATACCTTGTGTGCAGTTCTATCTCCCGCATGGTGTCCTCCGTAGGCATCGGAGTGACACTTCTATAGGATCTGTCCCTGTTCATGTTCAGGTACACAACGTCTAATAACACCATCTACTCCTTCCTTATAAAGGTGAGGATCATCCCAAAAGTAATGTCTCAAATCAAAGAAGAATTTCTTCTTTTGCTAGTTTGTGAAACTAGGTGGTATATATTTGGCAACGATATAGTTTGCATAATCAGCATACCACGATGCACTACGTGAAGTATTGATGACATTCAATTGCTCATCAGGAAAACTATCATCAATAGGTTGTGGGTCATCAAGAACATTCTCCAACCTAGACAAGTTATCTGCTACGGGGTTATCAGCACCCTTCCTGTCAACAACATGCAAATCAAATTCTTGTAGCAAGAGAACCCATCTGATAAGTCTAGGTTTAGCGTCTTTCTTCTCCATGAGGTACTTAATAGCAGCGTGATCAGTGTGAATAGTGACTTTGGAATCAACTATGTAAGACCTGAAGTTTTCACATGCAAACACGACTGCTAAAAATTCCTTTTCCATAGTAGCATAGTTTCTTTGGGCACGGTCTAGAGTTTTACTAGCATAGTGAATAACATTCAACTTCTTATCAACTCTTTGCCCTAGGACAACACGAACAACATAATCACTAGCATCACACATGATTTCAAAAGGTAAGTTCCAATCAGGTGGTTGAACAATAGGTGCAGTTATCAAGGCCTTCTTAAGTATTTCGAAGGCTTCCTCACAATCATTGTAAAAAACAAAAGGAATATCCTTTTGTAAGAGATTGGTAAGAGGCCTAGAAATCTTAGAGAAGTCTTTAATGAACCTCCTATAGAAACCAGCATGACCAAGGAAACTTCTTATACCTTTGATATTTGTGGGGTATGGCATTTTCTCGATTGCATCAACCTTAGCCTTATCGACTTCAATACCTCTTTCATAAATTTTATGTCCTAAGACGATGCCTTCATTAACCATAAAGTGGCACTTCTCCCAATTCAAGACAAGATTGGTGTCTTTACAGCTCTGAAGACCCGATCAAGGTTGCCGAGGTAACCATCAAAAGAAGACCCATAAACGGATAAGTCATCCATGAAAACCTCAACAATCTTTTCACAGAAGTCAGAGAATATAGCCATCATACATCTTTGAAAGGTAGCAGGTGCATTGCATAAGCCAAAAGGCATACGTCTATAAACAATGGTATCGAAAGGGCATGTGAAAGTGGTTTTCTCCAAATCAGATTGTGCAACTGGTATTTGGGAGAAACCAGAATAACCGTCTAGAAAGCAGAAGTGTGTGTGTTTATACAGTCTTTCTAGCATTTGGTCGATAAAAGGAAAAGGGTAATGATCTTTCCTAGTGGCCTTATTCAATTTCCTAAAATCGATCACCATCCTATAGCCAGTAATAATCCTCTATGGGATCAATTCATCCTTATCGTTAGGGACAACAGTAATACCTCCCTTCTTAGGGACGCAATGCACCGGACTCACCCAATCACTATGAGCTACAGGATAGATAATACTTGCTCCAGGAGCTTTAGTATTTCTTTTCTTACTACCTCTTTCATCTTAGGATTTAATCTCCATTGATGATCAACAACTGGCTTGGAATCAGGGTTAGTTTTAATCTTGTGCTGGCATAGAGTAGGACTAATGCCCTTAAGATCATCAAGAGTATATCCAATAGCAGCACGGTGCTTCCTCAGAGTTTTTAGTAACTTCTTTTCTTCATGCTCTGAGAGGCTAGCACTAATAATAACATGATATATCTCTTTTTCATCAAGATAAGCATACTTAAGAGTATCGGGCAACTGTTTAAGCTCAAACACAAGATCACCCTTTGGTGGGGGTGGATCCCCAAGCAGTTCAACAAGCAAATTATTCTTAAGGATAGGATATTGTTCTAAGACAAGTCTATCTATCTCATCCCTTTCATCCATATGCATATCATTTTCATGCTGAAGCAAGTATTGCTCTAAAGGATCAGTAGGAGGCACGACAATAGAAGCTAAGGCAATAGTTTCATCCTTACTAGGCAACTCTTTTTCATGAGGTTGTCTACCAAACTTGGAGAAATTGAACTCGTGTGACACACCTTCAAAGCCAACAGTGACAGATTGCTTCTCACAGTCAATATGAGCATTGACAGTATTGAGAAAGGGTCGGCCAAATATGATGGGACAAAAGCTAACTTGGGTGGTAGCAAGAACGAGGAAATCAGCACGATACTTCGTTTTACCACACAAGACTTCAACATCCCTAACAATTCCCATAGGGCAGATAGTATCTCTATTGGCAAGCTGAATAGTGACATCAATGGGTTCTATATCGACAGGTGCAATCTCGTCTTTAATTTCATCATATAAGGATTGAGGTATTGCACTAACACTAGCACCCACGTCACATAAACCATGATAACAATGATCTCCTATCTTAACAGAAACAACAGGCGTGCCAACAACATGCCTATGTTTGTCTCTAGCATGGGGTTTAGCAATTCTAGCAGCATCTTCACATAAGTGAATATCATGGCCATCAACATTGTCGGACATGAGATCTTTGAGAATAGCAATGCTAGGTTCAACTCTAATTTTCTCAGGGGGTGTAGGTGTTCTAATGTAGCCCCTATGTATCACAGTTGAAGCTTTAGAATGATCCCTTATCCTAACAGGGAAAGGTGGTTTCTCAATGTAAGCACTGGGAACAATAGGATCATTATAGGCAATGACTTTCTCTTCAACTGGATTGGGTTTACCTTTAAACCACTTCTCTTTGGGGAGATCAATATGAGCAGCAAATGATTCACACATTGAAGCCACTATCTCAGAGTCAAGTCCATATTTAGCGCTAAAATCACAAAAAGTATTTGTTTCGACAAAGGATTTAATGCAATCAAACTTGAAATTCATACCTGACTCCTTACCTTCATCAAGCTCCCAATCTTCAGAGTTGCGTTTAATTCTTTCCAATAAATTCCACTTGAAGTCAATATCTCTCTTCATAAAATAATCGGTACAAGAAGTGTCAAGCATGGTGCGATCATCATGAGAAAGCCGAGCATAGAAGTTCTGAATGATAATTTCTCTCGAGAGCTCATGGTTGGAGAATGAATATAACATTGATTTAAGACTCCCCCAAGCTTGAGCGATGCTTTCTCTATCACGAGGCCAAAAATTATAAATATAATTCCGATCACGATGTACTAGATGCACAGGATAAAACTTTTGATGAAATTCCAATTTCAACCGATTGTAGTTCCATGATCCAGTATCATCATATAGCCTATGCCATGTCAACTCCTTATCCCTCAAAGATAAGGGTAAGACCTTCTTCTTGACCTCATCCTCGGGCAAACCTGCAAGCTTAAATAAACCACAAACTTTATCTACATAGATTAGATGCAAGTCTGGATGTGATGTTCCATCTCCTGTAAAAGGATTAGCCAGCAGTTTCTCAAGCATACCTGAAGGAAATTCATAGCAAATATTTTCAGTAGCTGTAGCAGGTTGAGGAGCAACTCTTTGTGCTTCTGTTCCAGGTGAAGATACCCCGAACAAGCCCCTCAATGGATTAGTTTCCATAGTGACAAGTGACAATAAATTTCAGCACACTATATGGATGTTTCCTTACCGAATTCCACTTACCAAAGGCGCTTCACTCCCCGGCAACGGCGCCAGAAAAGAGTCTTGATGACCCAAAAGTATAGGGGATCTATCGTAGTCCTTTTGATAAGTAAGAGTGTCGAATCCAACGAGGAGCAGAAGGATGTGACAAGTGGTTTTCAGCAAGGTAATATCTGCAAGAACTGAAATTATCGGTAACAAGTAGTTGTGTGGTGAGATGATTTGCAGCAAGTAGCAAGCAACAAAAGTAACAACGGTGCAAAAAAGTGGCCCAATCGCTTTTGTAGCAAGGGACAAGCCTGGACAAAATCTTATAGGAGGTAAAATGCTCCCGAGGACACAAGGGAATTTCTGTCAAGCTAGTTTTCATCATGTTCATATGATTCGCGTTCGTTACTTTGATAGTTTGATATGTGGGTGGACCGGCGCTTGGGTACTGCCCTTACTTGGACAAGAATTCCACTTATGATTAACCCCTCTCGCAAGCATCCACAACTATGAAAGAAGAATTTAGACAAAGTCTAACCATAGCATTAAACTAGTGGATCCAAATCAGCCCATTACGAAGCAACACATAAACTAGGGTTTAAGCTTCTGTCACTCTAGCAACCCATCATCTACTTACTACTTCCCAATGCCTTCCTCTGGGCCCAAATAATGGTGAAGTGTTATGTAGTCGACATTCACATAACACCAGTAGAGGAAAAACAACATACAACACATCAAAATATCGAACGAATACCAAATTCACATGACTACTTATAGCATGACTTATCCCATGTCCTCAGGAAAAAAAGTAACTACTCACAAAGCATAATCATATTCATGACCAGAGAGGTAATGAGTAGCATCAAAGATCTAAACATAAACTCTTCCACCAATTAATCCAACTAGCATCAACTACAAAGAGTAATTAACACTACTAGCAACCTTACAAGTACCAATCGGAGTCGCGAGATGGAGATTGGTCACAAGAGATGAACTAGGGTTTGGAGATGAGATGGTCCTAATCAAGATGTTGATGGTGATGAGTCCCCTCCGATGAGAGGAGTGTTGGTGATGACGATGGTGACGATTTCCCCCTCCAGGAGGGAAGTTTCCCCGGCAGGATCGTCCTACCGGAGCTCTGAATTGGTTCTGCTCAAGTTCCGCCTCGTGGTGGTGGCGAATCCTCCAAAAAGCCTCCTCTTGATTTTTTCCAGACTGAAACCCATCTTGTAGCAAAAGAGGGGGGGGGGGCAGTGAACCAGCAGGGAGCTCACAAGCTCCCTAGGCGCGACCAGGGGGGTAGGCCGCGCCTAGCAGGCTTGTGGCCTCCTGCTGGCGCCCCTCTGGCACTTCTTCGGCCCAGTATTTTTTATAAATCTCCAAAAAAATCCACGTTGATTTTCATGGCTTTTGGAGTTGCGCAGAATAGGCATCTCAAACTTGCTCCTTTTTCAGGCCAGAATTCCAGCTGCCGGCATTCTCCCACTTCATGTAAACCTTGCAAAATAAGAGAGAAAAGGCATAAGTATTGTACCGTGAAGTGTAATAACAGCCCAGATAGCGATAAATATCAACGTGAAAGCATGATGCAAAATGGACGTATTAGTGAGGTACACATCAATAACATGTATATCGAATATACCTTGTTTGGCGTTGGCCGCCTTCTTATTGGTCAGATACTTGGGGCAGTTCGCTTCCAGTGACCAGTTACCTTGCAATGATAACACTCAGTCTCCGGTTTGGGTGCAGACTTGGGTTTCTTCGTCGAAGGGGCAACAACTTTGCCACTCTTCTTTGAGTTACCCTTCTTTCCCTTGCCGTTTTTCTGGAAACTGGTGGCCTTATTGACCATCAACACTTGATGTTCTTTCTGGATTTCCGCCTCTGTGACTTTCAGCATCGCAAAAAGCTCGGTGAGTGACTTGTTCATCCCTTGCATGTTATAGTTCAACACAAACCCATTGTAGCTAGGTGGCAGTGATTGAAGAACTCTGTCAGTGGTAGACTCCGACGGGAGAGCAATTCCCAGCTCAGCCAGACGGTTAGAGTACCCCAGACATTCTGAGCACATGTTCATTGACATACCCGTTCTCCTCTATTTTGCAGGCATATAACTTATCAGAGGTCTCATACCTCTCGATTCGGGCATTCTTCTCAAAGATAAACTTCAACTCCTGGAACATATCATATGCTCCATGACGTTCAAAATGTCTTTGAAGTCCCGGTTCTAAGCCATAGAAAACGACACATTGAACTAACGAGTGGTCATCCTTGCACGTGTGCCAGATGTTCATAACTTCTGGCAAAGCCGGTTGGGGTGGTTCATAACCTAGCGGTGCATCAAGGACAGATGACTTTTGGGCAGCCTCGAGGATAAGCCTCAGATTACGGGCCCAGTCAACAAAGTTGCTTCCATCATCTTTTAGCTTAGCTTTCTCTAGGAACACATTAAAATTCAGAGTTGACACTGCGCAAGCCATTGGTCTACAACATAAAATTTCGCAAAGATTACTTAGACTATGTTCAAGATAATTGAGTTTAGCTAATCATATTACTAATAAACTCCCACTCAAATTGACATCCCTCTAGTCATTCCAGTGTCGCATGATCCAAATTCACTAACTCAAGTCCGATCATCACATGAGTTCTGTTTAGCTTCAATGGTGAACAACTCCATGTTGATCATATCCTCTATATGACTCATGCTCGACCTTTTGGTCTATTGTGTTATGTGGACATGTATGTACATGCTAGACTCGTCAAGTTTAACCCAAGTGTTCCGCGTGTGCAACTGTTTTGCACCCGTTGTATGCGAACGTAGAGTCTATCACAGCCGACCATCACGTGGTGTCTCGAAACGATGAACTGTCGCAATGGTGCAAAGTCGGGGAGAACATAATTTTATATTGAAATTTTAGTGAGGGATCACCTTATAATTCTACCATCGCCCTAAGTAAAATAAGGTGCATAAAAGGATTGACATCACATGCAAATCATAAGTGACATGATATGGCCATGAACTTGTGCTTCTTGATCTCCATCACCAAAGCACCGTCATGACCTCCATCGTCACCGGCGCCACACCATGATGTCCATCATTGTGCTTCCATTGAGGTTGTCGCGCTATCTATGTTGTTACTAATAAAGCTACTGAACTAGCGATAAAGCAAAGCATCACTGAGCGCCAAAATAATTAAAGACAACCCTATCTATGTTGTCGTAGCATCGATGTGCAAGTTGATATTTTAACTATTACAACATGATCATCTCATGAATCCAATATATCATATCATGTGTTTGGCCATATCACATGACATGCATACCGTGCAAAAACAAGTTAGACATCCTCTATTTGTTGTTGCAAATTTTACGTGGCTGCTATGGGTATCTAGTATGATCGCATCTTACTTACGCAAAGCCACAATGGTGATATGCAAACTGCTATTTAACCTTCTCCAAGGACCGCCATGGTCAAATCCGATTCAACTAAAGTTGATGAAACATGCACCCGCCAGTCATCTTTATGCAACAAGTTGCATGTTAGTTGATGAAACCGGTCTCTTGTAAGCGTACGAGTAATGTTGGTCCGGTCTGCTTCAATCAAACAATACCGTTGAATCAAGAAAAGACTAAGGAGGGTAGAAAATTGAACATCAACACCCACAAACTCTTTTGTGTTCTACTCGAGATATCATCTACGCATGAACCTAGCTCACAATGCCACTTCTGGGGAACGTTGCATGGGAAACAATAAAATTCCTACGCACACGCAATACCTATCCATGGTGATGATCATCTACGGGAGGGGAGATTGGATCCACATACCCTTGTAGATCACTAAGCAGGAAGCGTTAAGAAATGCGGTTGATGTAGTCGAACGTCTTAGCGATCCGAATCGCTAGCTTCCCACAAACTCCGTCCTAATCTAGCGCCGAACGGACGACACCTCCGCGTTCAGCACACGTATAGCTCGATGACAATCTCCGCCTTCTAGATCCCGCAAGAGGGGCGAAGAGGTAGCTGAACTCTCCGATAGCACGACAATGTGGCAGTGATGGTGGTGGAGCTACTCCGACAGGGCTTCGCCGTACCGTACCGAACTAGGTACGGGGTGTCACGAAGTGGTGGAGGGAGAGATGGTTGCACTTTGGCTTGAGGTGACAAAATCCTCTCTCACCTCCACTATATATAGGTGGAGGGAGGGGTGGCACCCTAGGAAAAAGTCCCTAGGGTTGGCCGGCGCGCCAAGCAAGGAGGAGGAGTCCTCCTCCAATACGATTTGGAGGAGGAGTCCTGATGTCAGCTGTGCTTCCCTTGCAACAGCGCCAAGAATAGTCGTCTCGACGGCACCAGGAATCCTTCTGCTGCGGCTACGCCTTAAGGGACTTCCTAGGAAAATATGCAAAGGATTTCCCCCGTGGCCTTGGAGCCTTGCGCTGGTGTTCCCTCAAAGCCGAAAGGGTGATGTAGCACAACGGTGGTAAGTATTTCCCTCAGTTTGAGAACCAAGGTATCAATCAAGTGGAGGAGTATCACAAGATCCTGCACAAACACAAAAGCTTGCTCCCAACGCTATGAAGGGGTTGTCAATCCCTTATAGATTGTTTGCCAAGTGAGAACTGAAAGCAACAAAGTAACAAAGCAAAGTAAAAGCGGAGGTGTAAACGACGGATGTGAATAGACCCGGGGGCCGTAGTGTTTACTAGTGGCTTCTCTCATGAAAGCAAGTAGACGGTGGGCGAACAAATTACTGTCGAGCAATTGATAGAACCGCGCAAAGTCGTGACGATATCTATGGCAATGATTATATCTATAGACATCATGTCCAAAACAAGTAGATCGATACTTTCTGCATCTACTAGTATTACTCCACACGTCGACTGCTATCCAGCATGCATCTAGTGTATTGAGTCCAAAATAACAGAGTAATGCCTTAAGCAAGATGACATGATGTAGACGGACAATCTCATGTCAACGACAGAGCCCATCTTATTACCCTTGATGGCAACTACTTAATGTGTGCCTTGCTGCCCCACTGTCACTGGGAAAGGTCACCACATGGTAGAACCCAAAACCAAGCACTTCTCCCATTGCAAGAATCATAGATCAGTTGGCCAAACAAAACCCAAGACTCGGAGAGACTTACAAGGATATCAAATCATGCATATAAGAAATCAGCAAAGACTCAAATATATATCATAGATAATCTGATCACAAATCCACAATTCATCGGATCTCGACATACACACCACCAATGGATTTTACATCGGATAGATCTCCATGAAGATCATGGAGAACTTTGTATTGAAGATCCAAGAGAGAGAAGAAGCCATCTAGCTACTAACTACGGACGCGTAGGTCTGAAGTGAACTACTCATGAGTCATTGGAGGGGCGATGATGATGATGAAGAAGCCCTCCAACTCCAAAGTCCCCTCCGGCAGGGTGCCGGGAAGGGTCTCCAGATGAGATCTCGCGGAAACGGAAGCTTGCGGCGGCAGAAAAGTATTTTCGAGGCTCCCCTGATTTTTTGCTGTGTTTTAGGGAATATATAGGCCAAGTGTTGGGGAACGTCGCATGGGAAACAAAAAATTTCCTACGCGCACGAAGACCTATCATGGTGATGTCCATCTACGAGAGGGGATGTGTGATCTACGTACCCTTGTAGACCATACAACAGAAGTGTTAGTGAATGCGGTTGATGTAGTGGAACGTCCTCACGTCCCTCGATCCGCCCCGCGAACCGTCCCGCGATCAGTCCCACGATCTAGTGCCGAACGGACGGCACCTCCGCGTTCAGCACACGTACAGCTCGACGATGATCTCGGCCTTCTTGATCCAGCAAGAGAGACGGAGAGGTAGAAGAGTTCTCCGGCAGCGTGACGGCGCTCCGGATGTTGGTGATGATCTCGTCTCAGCAGGCCTCCGCCCGAGCTCCGCAGAAACGCGATCTAGAGGTAAAACCGTGGAGATATGTGGTCGGGCTGCCGTGGCAAAGTTATGTCAAATCAGCCCTAAAACCTCCATATATATAGGGGGAAGAGGGGGAGCCTTGCTTTGGGGTCCAAGGACCCCTAAGGGCTTCGGCCGAGCCAAGGGGGGGGGGGAGATCTCCCCTTCCAAACCCAGTCCAACTAGGTTTGGAAGGAGGAGTCCTTCCCCCTTTTCCCACCTCCTCTTTTTTTTCTTTTCTCTTTGATTTTCTTCCTATGGCGCATAGGGCCTTCTTGGGCTGTCCCACCAGCCCACTAAGGGCTGGTGCGCCACCCCCAAGGCCCATGGGCTTCCCCGGGGTGGGTTGACCCCCCGGTGAACTCCCGGAACCCATTCGTCATTCCCGGTAACTCCGAAAACCTTCCGGTAATCAAATGAGGTCATCCTATATATCAATCTTCCTTTCCGAACCATTCCGGAAACCCTCGTGACGTCCGTAATCTCATCTGGGACTCCGAACAACATTCGGTAACCAACCATATAACTCAAATACGCATAAAACAACGTCGAACCTTAAGTGTGCAAACCCTGCGGGTTCGAGAACTATGTAGACATGACCCGAGAGACTCCTCGGTCAATATCCAATAGCGGGACCTGGATGCCCATATTGGATCCTACATATTCTACGAAGATCTTATCGTTTGAACCTCAATGCCAAGGATTCGTATAATCCCGTATGTCATTCCCTTTGTCCTTCGGTATGTTACTTGCCCGAGATTCGATCGTCAGTATCCGTATACCTATTTCAATCTCGTTTACCGGCAAGTCTCTTTACTCGTTCCGTAATACAAGTTCCCTCAACTTACACTAAGTCACATTGCTTGCAACGCTTGTGTATGATGTTGTATTACCGAGTGGGCTCCAAGATACCTCTCCGTCACACGGAGTGACAAATCCCAGTCTTGATCCATACTAACTCAACGAACACCTTCGGAGATACCTGTAGAGCATTTTTATAGTCACCCAGTTACGTTGCAACGTTTGATACACACAAAGTATTCCTCAGGTGTTAGTGAGTTATATGATCTCATGGTCATAGGAAAAAATACTTGACACACAGAAAACAGTAGCAATAAAATGACACGATCAACATGCTACGTCTATTAGTTTGGGTCTAGTCCATCACGTGATTCTCCTAATGACGTGATCCAGTTATCAAGCAACAACACCTTGTTCATAATCAGAAGACACTGACTATCTTTGATCAACTGGCTAGCCAACTAGAGGCTGGCTAGGGACAGTGTTTTGTCTATGTATCCACACATGTATATAAGTCTTTATTCAATACAATTATAACATGGATAATAAACGATTATCTTGATACTTGAATTATAATAATAACTATATTTATTATTGCCTCTAGGGCATAATTCCAACAGTCTTCCACTTGCACTAGAGTCAATAATCTAGCCCTCACATCATCATGCGAATTACATTGTAATAAATCTAACACCCATACAGTTCTGGTGTTGATCATGCTTTGCCCGTGGAAGAGGTTTAGTCAGCGGGTGTGCTACATTCAGATCCGTGTGCACTTTGCATATATTTACGTCCTCCCCTTCGACGTAGTCGCGGATGAGGTTGAAGCGTCGTTTGATGTGTCTGGACTTCTTGTGAAACCATGGTTCCTTTGCTAGGGCAATGGCACCCGTGTTGTCACAGAACAAGGTTATTGGATTCAGTGCGCTTGGCACCACTCCAAGATCCGTCATGAAGTGCTTCATCCAGACACCCTCCTTAGTCGCCTCCGAGGCAGCCATGTACTCCGCTTCACATGTAGAATCTGCTACGGCGCTCTGCTTGGAACTGCACCAGCTTACCGCACCCCCATTAAGAATAAATACGTATCCGGTTTGCGACTTAGAGTCGTCCGGATCTGCGTCAAAGCTTGCATCGACGTAACCTTTTACGGCGAGCTCTTCGTCACCTCCATACACGAGAAACATCTCCTTAGTCCTTTTCAGGTACTTCAGGATATTCTTGACTGCCGTCGAGTGATCCACTCCTGGATTACTCTGGAACCTACCTGCCATACTTATGGCCAGGCTAACGTCCGGTCTAGTGCACATCATTGCATACATGATAGAACCTATGGCTGAAGCATAGGGGACGGAGCGCATATGCTCTCTATCCTCATCAGTTGCTGGGCACTGAGTCTTACTCAATCTCGTACCTTGTAAAACTGGCAAGAACCCTTTCTTGGACTGTTCCATTTTGAACCTCTTCAAAACGTTACCAAGGTATGTGCTTTGTGAAAGTCCTATCAGGTGTTTTGATCTATCCCTGTAGATCTCAATGCCTAGAATGTAAGCAGCTTCTCCTAGGTCCTTCATAGAGAAACTTTTATTCAAGTAATCCTTTATGCTCTCCAAAAACTCTACGTTGTTTCCAATCAGCAATATGTCATCCACATATAATATTAGAAACGCCACAGAGCTCCCACTCACTTTCTTGTAAATACAAGATTCTCCAACCACATGTATAAACCCAAATGATTTGATCACCTCATCAAAGCGTTTGTTCCAACTCCGAGATGCTTGCACCAGTCCATAAATGGATCGCTGGAGCTTGCACACCTTGTTAGTATTCTTAGGATCGACAAAACCTTCGGGTTGCATTATATACAACTCTTCCGTAAGGAAACTGTTAAGGAACGCCGTTTTGACATCCATCTGCCAGATTTCATAATCGAAAAATGCAGCTATTGCTAACATGATTCTGACAGACTTAAGCATCGCTACGGGTGAGAATGTCTCATCGTAGTCAACTCCTTGAACTTGTGAAAAACCCTTTGCCACAAGTCGAGCTTTATAAACGGTCACATTACCGTCAGCGTCCGTCTTCCTCTTAAAGATCCATTTGTTCTGAATAGCCTTGCGGCCCTCAGGCAGTACTTCCAAAGTCCACACTTTGTTCTCATACATGGATCCTATCTCGGACTTCATGGCTTCTAGCCATTTGTTGGAATCTGGGCCCACCATTGCTTCTTCATAATTTGCAGGTTCATTGTTGTCTAACAACATGATTGATAAGACGGGATTACCGTACCACTCTGGAGCAGCACGTGGTCTCATCGACCTGCGTGGTTCGACAGAAACTTGAACCGGAGTTTCATGATCATCATCATTAACTTCCTCCTCAACCGGCATCGCAACGACAGAGGTTTCCCCTTGCCCTGCGCCACCATCTAGAGGGATGATAGGTTCGACAACCTCGTCAAGTTCTATCTTCCTCCCACTCAATTCTCTCGAGAGAAACTCCTTCTCGAGAAAAGCTCCGTTCTTAGCAACAAACACTTTGCCCTTGGATTTGAGATAGAAGGTGTACCCAACTGTCTCTTTTGGGTAACCTATGAAGATGCACTTTTCCGCTTTGGGTTCCAGCTTTTCAGGCTGAAGCTTTTTGACATAAGCATCACATCCCCAAACTTTAAGAAACGACAACTTTGGCCTTTTGCCATACCACAGTTCGTATGGTGTCGTCTCAACGGATTTTGATGGTGCCCTATTTAAAGTGAATGCAGCTGTTTCTAATGCATAACCCCAAAATGATAATGGCAAATCGGTAAGAGACATCATAGATCGCACCATCTCTAATAAAGTACGATTACGACGTTCGGACACACCATTACGCTGTGGTGTTCCAGGCGGTGTCAACTGTGAAACAATTCCACATTGTCTTAAGTGAGCACCAAACTCGAAACTCAGACATTCACCCCCACGATCAGACCGTAGGAACATGATCTTCTTGTTACGATGATTTTCAACTTCACTCTGAAATTTCTTGAACTTTTCAAATGTTTCAGACTTGTGCTTCATTAAGTAGACATAACCATATCTACTCAAATCGTCAGTGAAGGTGAGAAAATAACGATATCCGCCGCGTGCCTCTATGCTCATCGGACAACACACATCGGTATGTATGATTTCCAACAAGTCACTTGCACGCTCCATTGTTCCGGAGAACGGAGTTTTAGTCATCTTGCCCATGAGGCATGGTTCGCACGTGTCAAGTGAATCAAAGTCAAGTGACTCCAAAAGTCCATCGGCATGGAGTTTCTTCATGCGCTTTACACCAATATGACCTAAGCGGCAGTGCCACAAAAATATGGCGCTATCATTGTTAACTCTAACTCTTTTGGTCTCAATGTTATGTATGTGTGTATCACTATCAAGATTCAATATGAACAATCCTCTCAGATTGGGTGCATGACCATAAAAGATGTTACTCATAGAAATAGAACAACCATTATTCTCTCACTTAAAAGAGTAACCGTCTCGCAATAAACAAGATCCAGATATAATGTTCATGCTCAACGGAGGCACTAAATAACAATGATTTAAGTTCATAACTAATCCTGATGGTAACTGAAGTGAAACTGTGCCGACGGCGGTTGCACCAACCTTGGAACCATTTCCTACGCGCATCGTCACTTCATCTTTCGCCAGCCTTCGTCTATTCCGCAGTTCCTGTTTCGAGTTGCAAATATGATTAACAGAACCGGTATCGAATACCCAGGCACTACTACGAGACCCGATTAAGTACACATCAATAACATGTATATCAAATATACCTGATTTTTCTTTGGCCGCCTTCTTATCAGCCAGATACTTGGGGCAATTGCGCTTCCAGTGACCCATACCCTTGCAATAGTAACACTATGTTTCAGGCTTAGGTCCAGCCTTGGGTTTCTTCGTCGGATTGGCAATAGGCTTGCCGCTCTTCTTTGAATTACCCTTCTTGCCTTTGCCGTTTCTCTTGAAACTAGTGGTCTTATTCACCATCAACACTTGATGCTCTTTACGGAGTTAAGACTCTGCGACTTTCAGCATCGCAAACAACTCGCCGGGAGACTTGTTCATCCCTTGCATGTTGTAGTTCAACACAAAGCCTTTATAGCTTGGCGGCAGTGATTGAAGGATTCTGTCAGTGATAGCTTCTTGCGGGAGTTCAATCCCCAGCTCAGCTAGACGGTTTGAGTACCTAGACATTTTGAGCACATGTTCACTGACAGATGAGTTCTCCTCCATCTTGAAAGCATAGAATTTATCGAAGGTCTCATACCTCTCGATCCGGGCGTTCTTCTGAAAGATAAACTTCAACTCCTAGAACATCTCAAATGCTCCATGACGCTCAAAGCGACGTTGAAGTCCCGGTTCTAAGCCATACAAGACTGCACATTGAACTGCTGAGTAGTCCTCCTTACGTGCTAACCAAGCGTTCTTAACATCCTGATCAGCCGTAGCGGGTGGTTCATCTCCTAGCGCAGCATTAAGGACATAATCCTTCTTCCCATCTTGTAAGATTAGTTTAAGATTACGAGCCCAGTCTACAAAGTTGCTTCCATCATCTTTCAACTTAGCTTTCTCTAGGAACGTATTAAAATTCAGGGTGACTGTCGCGTGAGCCATGATCTACAACACAAATATATTCAAAGTGGACTTAGACTATGTTCAAGATAATTAGAGTTTAACTTAATCAAATTGCTCGCTAAACTCCCACTCAAAAAGTACATCTCTCTAGTCATTTCAGTGGTTCATGATCCACTTACACTAGCTCAAGTTCGATCATCACGTGAGTTGAGCATAGTTTCAGTGGTAAGCATCCCCAAGCTAATCATATCATGTATATGATTCATGATCGACCTTTCGGTCTCATGTGTTCCGAGGCCATGTCTGCACATGCTAGGCTCGTCAAGCTTAACCCGAGTGTTCTGCGTGCGCAACTGTTTTGCACCCGTTGTATGTGAATGTTGAGTCTATCACACCCGATCATCATGTGGTGTCTCGAAACGACGAACTGTAGCAACGGTGCACAGTCGGGGAGAACACAATTTCGTCTTGAAATTTTAGTGAGAGATCACCTCATAATGCTACCGTCGTTCTAAGCAAAATAAGGTGCATAAAGGATTAACATCACATGCAATTCATAAGTGACATGATATGGCCATCATCACGTGCTCCTTGATCTCCATCACCAAAGCACCGTCACGATCTTCTTGTCACCGGCGCCACACCATGATCTCCATCAACGTGTCGCCATCGGGGTTGTCGTGCTACTCATGCTATTACTACTAAAGCTACATCCTAGCAAAAATAGTAAACGCATCTGCAAGCACAAACGTTAGTATAAAGACAACCCTATGGCTCCTGCCGGTTGTCGTACCATGGACGTGCAAGTCGATATTATCTATCACAACATGATCATCTCATACATCCAATATATCACATCACATCGTTGGCCATATCACATCACAAGCATACCCTGCAAAAACAAGTTAGACGTCCTCTAATTTTGTTGTTGCATGTTTTACGTGGTGACCATGGGTATCTAGTAGGATCGCATCTTACTTACGCAAACACCACAACGGAGATATATGAGTTGCTATTTAACCTCATCCAAGGACCTCCTCGGTGAAATCCGATTCAACTAAAGTTGGAGAAACTGACACCCGCCAGTCATCTTTGAGCAACGGAGTTACTCGTAGCGATGAAACCAGTCTCTCGTAAGCGTACGAGTAATGTTGGTCCGAGCCGCTTCGATCCAACAATACCGCGGAATCAAGAAAAGACTAAGGAGGGCAGCAAAATGCACATCACCGCCCACAAAAACTTTTTTGTTCTACTCGAGAAGACATCTACGCATGAAACTAGCTCATGATGCCACTGTTGGGGAACGTCGCATGGGAAACAAAAAATTTCCTACGCGCACGAAGACCTATCATGGTGATGGGATGTGTGATCTACGTACCCTTGTAGACCGTATAGCAGTAGCGTTAGTGAACGCGGTTGATGTAGTGGAACGTCCTCACGTCCCTCGATCCACCCCGCGAACCGTCCCGCGATCAGTCCCACGATCTAGTGCCGAACGGACGGCAGCTCCGCGTTCAGCACACGTACAGCTCGACAATGATCTCGGCCTTCTTGATACAGCAAGAGAGACGGAGAGGTAGAAGAGTTCTCCGGCAGCGTGACGGCGCTCCGGAGGTTGGTGATGATCTCGTCTCAGCAGGGCTCCGCCCGAGCTCCGCAGAAACGCGATCTAGAGGTAAAACCGTGGAGATATGTGGTCGGGCTGCCGTGGCAAAGTTGTGTCAAATCAGCCCTAAAACCTCCGTATATATAGGGGGAAGAGGGGAGCCTTGCCTTGGGGTCCAAGGACCCCTAAGGGCTTCGGCCGAGCCAAGGGGGGGAGATCCCCTTCCAAACCCAGTCCAACTAGGTTTGGAAGGAGGAGTCCTTCCCCCTTTTCCCACCTCCTGTTTTTTTTCTTTTATCTTTGATTTTCTTCCTATGGCGCATAGGGCCTTCTTGGGCTGTCCCACCAGCCCACTAAGGGCTGGTGCACCACCCCCAAGGCCCATGGGCTTCCCCGGGGTGGGTTGCCCCCCCCGGTGAACTCCCGGAACCCATTCGTCATTCCCGGTAACTCCGAAAACCTTCCAGTAATCAAATGAGGTCATCCTATATATCAATCTTCGTTTCCGGACCATTCCGGAAACCCTCGTGACGTCCGTGATCTCATCCGGGACTCCGAACAACATTCGGTAACCAACCATATAACTCAAATACGCATAAAACAATGTCGAACCTTAAGTGTGCAGACCCTGCGGGTTCGAGAACTATGTAGACATGACCCGAGAGACTCTCGGTCAATATCCAATAGCGGGACCGGGATGACCATATTGGATCCTACATATTCTACGAAGATCTTATCATTTGAACCTCAGTGCCAAGGATTCATATAATCCCGTATGTCATTCCCTTTATCCTTCGGTATGTTACTTGCCCGAGATTCGATCGTCAGTATCCGTATACCTATTTCAATCTCGTTTACCGGCAAGTCTCTTTATTCGTTCCGTAATACAAGATCCCACAACTTACACTAAGTCACATTGCTTGCAAGGCTTGTGTATGATGTTGTATTACCGAGTGGGCCCCGAGATACCTCTCCGTCACACGGAGTGACAAATCCCAGTCTTGATCCATACTAACTCAACGAACACCTTCGGAGATACCTGTAGAGCATCTTTATAGTCACCGAGTTACGTTGCGACGTTTGATACACACAAAGTATTCCTCCGGTGTTAGTGAGTTATATGATCTCATGGTCATAGGAACAAATACTTGACACACAGAAAACAGTAGCAATAAAATGACACGATCAACATGCTACGTCTATTAGTTTGGGTCTAGTCCATCACGTGATTCTCCTAATGATGTGATCCAGTTATCAAGCAACAACACCTTGTTCATAATCAGAAGACACTGACTATCTTTGATCAACTGGCTAGCCAACTAGAGGCTTGCTAGGGACAGTGTTTTGTCTATGTATCCACACATGTATATAAGTCTTTATTCAATACAATTATAGCATGGATAATAAACGATTATCTTGATACAGGAATTATAATAATAACTATATTTATTATTGCCTCTAGGGCATAATTCCAACACCAAGGATATAGGTCAAGGGGCGGCCATGGAGACCACAAGCCCTACCACCGTCGCCTCCCCCTGGTGGCGGAGTGGGAGCTTGTGGGCTCCGTGGAGCCCACCTGGCTTGGCCAGAGGCCCCCTGATCTTCTTCCATTCGGGAAATATCATTTCGGGGTTTTTATTCCGTTTGGACTCCGTTCCAAAATCAGATCTGATAAGAGCCAAAAGCACAGAAAAAACAGGAACTGGCACTTGGCACTGAATTAATAAGTTAGTCCCAAAAAAGATATAAAAGGTACATAAAACATCCAAAGATGACAAGATAACAGCGTGAAACCATCAAAAATTATAGATACGTTTGAGACGTATCAAGTCCCTTCCCTATTTCGGTTTGCCCCACCTCTCTATTCCTTTTCCTCTTTCGGCCGAACCAGGCCCACTTGGGCTGGCCACCATCCCACCAGGGGCTAGTGCGCCACCCTTGGGCCTCTTTGGATCTCTCTCGGGTGGGTGTCCCCTCCCGGTAGAACTCCGGAACCCATTCGTCACTCCTGATATTTTACCGGTAATGCCCGAAAACCTTTCGGAAGCCAAATGGATACTTCCTATATATCATTCTTCATCTCCGGACCATTATGGAAACCCTCATGACGTCCGGGATCTCATCCGGGACTCTGAACAACCTTCAGTTACTGATTGCAATCTCTGGAGTTAGCTAGACGAATGCTGATGACAACAAACCTTCTCCTGCAACAGCACCGGAAGAATGCTGTTGATGGCCCACCAGCGCGTGGGTTCGGAGCAGTTTTCGAGGGTAGAGTATTCGATCCAATTTGTTGGTTTGCACGACAGGAGGTGAGAGAATACTCTCAAGTATTAGCAGCTGAATTTGTCAGATTCAACCACACCTGAAAGATTAGTATCTGCAAGCACACTAGTAACAGCAAAATAACGAGTAACGGCAGTGGCAAGGAACAACAGTAGTGACAACAGTAGCAAGTAGCAACAGTAGCAAGCGACAGTAATAGCAACAGTAGCAACAGAGCAAGACAAGTAACATCAGTAGCAACAGTAGTAGGACAAACTCGTAGGCAATGGGTTGGTGATTTGTTTGGATGATATTCATCATACAACAACTATAACACGGAGAGATATGTGGCTAGCTCCCGTTCGTCAATGTGGTGTAGGCATGCATTCTGTGTGTCGTCATACGTGCTTAGGGAAAAGAACTTGCATGACATCTATTGTCCATCCCTCCCATGGCAGCGGGGTCCAAAAGGAAACTACGGGATATTAAGGTTCTCCTTTTAATAAAGAACCGGACCAACGCATTAGCACTTGGTGAACACATGAACTCCTCAAACTATGGTCATCACCGGGAGTGGTTCCGGTTATTGTCACTCTAGGGTTGCCGGATCATAACACATAGTAGGTAACTACAACTTGCAAGATCGGATCTAAAACACACATATATTGGTGGCAACATAATAATTTCAGATCTGAAATCATGGCACTCGGGCCCTAGTGACAAGCATTAAGCATGGCAAAGTAGTAGCAACATCAATCTCAGAACATAGTGGATACTAGGGATCAATCCCCATCAAAACTAACTCGATTACATGCTAGATCTCATCCTACTCATCACCGCCCAGCGAGCCTACGAATAGATTACTCACGAATGATGAAGAGCTTCATGGAATTGGAGAGGGAAGAAGGTTGATGATGACGATGGCGACGGTTTCCCCTCTCCGGAGCCCAAGACAGACTCCAGATCTGCCCTCGTGATGAAGAATAGGTGGTGGTGGCGCCTCCGTATCGAAAACGTGGCGAAACCTCTCTTTTTATTTTTTCTGGGACGAAAGGCAACTTATAGAGCTGGAATTGGGGGCGGCAGAGCCGTGTGGGCCCCACAAGCCTGCCCACCGCCACTAGGGGGTGGTGGCGGAGCAGGGGCTTGTGGCCCATTGGCCCACCCCCTGAGGTGGAACTTGGCGCAGATATTTTTGATATTTTCCAAAACTGCTCCCCGTAAATTTTCAGGACATTTAGAGAACTTTGATTTCTGCACAAAAATAACACCAAGGCAATTTTGCTGAAAACAACGTCAGTCCTGGTTAGTTCCATTCAAATCATGCAAATTAGAGTCCAAAACAAGGGCAAAAGAGTTTGGAAAAGTAGATACGATGGAGACGTACCAGTTACCAACATCAATAATTCAACTATATCGAAATGTCACTGAACCTTAAGTGTGCAGACCCTGCGGGTTCGAGAACTATGTATACATGACCGAGACACTCGCCGGTCAATATCCAATGATGGGACATCGATGCCCATATTGGATCCTACATATTCTACGAAGATCGCTATCGGTTGAACTTCTATGTCACGGATTCAATTAATCCCGTATAACATTCCCTTTGTACTTCGGTATGTTACTTGCTCGAGATTCGATCGTCGGTATCTCCATACCTATTTCAATCTTGTTATCGGCAAGTCTCTTTACTCATTCCGTAATACAAGATCCCATGGCTAACTCTTTAGTTAGATTTCTTGCAAGGCTTGTTTGTGATGTTGTATTACCGAGTGGGTCCCGAGATACCTCTCCGTCATACGGAGTGACAAATCCCAGTCTCGATCCATGCTAACTCAACGGAGACTTTCGGAGATACCTGTAGAGCACCCTTATAGTCACCTAATTATGTTGCAACGTTTGATACACACAAGGCATTCCTATGGTGTCAGTGAGTTACATGATCTCATGGTAATATGAATGTATACTTGACATAAAGAAAACAGTAGCAACAAAATAACACGATCACATGCGATGTTTATAGTTTGGGTCTTGTCCATCACATCATTCTCCCAATGAGGTGACCCTCTTATCAAGTGACAACACTTGTCTATGGCTAGGAAATCTTAACCATATTTGATCAACGATCTAGTCAACTAGAGGCTTACTAGGGACAATATTTTGTCTATGTATCCACACATGTATTTGTGTTTCCATCCAATACAATTCTACCATGGATAATAAACGATTATCTTGAAATAGGAAATATAATAATAACTATTTTATTATTGCCTCTAGGGCATATTTCCAACAGCCACCCCTACCTCCCACCTATATATAGTGGAGAGGAGAGAGGCTAGTTGCCCCACAAGCCACGGCGCAGCCCCTCTCCCTTCACTACTTCGTGACACCCCGTAGGCTAGTTCGGTAGTGCATGACGTAGCCCTGACGGATCAGCTCCAACAACATCACTGCCACACCATCGTGTTGTCAAAGAATTCATCTACTTCTTCACCCCTCTTGCTGGATCAAGAAGGCGGAGATCATCATCGAGTTGTACGTGTGCCGAACGCGGAGGTTCCGTCCGTTTAGTGCTAGATCGTGATTGGATCGCGGGACGACTTGTGATTTGGATAGCGAAGACATTCGACTACATCAACTGCGTTTCTTAATGCTTCCTGCTTAGCGATCTACAAGGGTATGTGGATCCGATCTCTCCTCTCATAGATGGTTATCATCATGGATAGATCTTATGTGTGCATAGGAAATTTTGTTTCCCATGCAACATTCCCCAACAGTGGCATCATGAGCTAGGTCTATGCATAGATGACATCTCGAATAGAAGACAAAGGAGTTTGTGGGCATTGATATTCATATTTCTGCCCTCCTTAGTCTTTTCTTGATTCGGAGGTATTGTTGGGTGAAGCAGCCCGGACCAACCTTACTCGTACGCTTACGAGAGACCGGTTCCATCGACTGACATGCAACTTGTTGCATAAAGATGGCTAGCGGGTGTCTATTTCTCCTACTCTAGTTGAATCGGATTTGACACAGGCGGTCCTTGGAGAAGGTTAAATAGCAACTTGTATATCACCTTGTGGTTTTGTGTAGGTAAGAATCATTCTTGCTAGATACCCATAGCAGCCACGTAAAACATGCAACAACAAATTAGAGGACGTCTAACTTGTTTTTTGCACGGTATGATTGTTGGGGAACGTAGCATGGGAAACAAAAAAATTCCTACGCGCACGAAGACCTATCATGGTGATGTCCATCTACGAGAGGAGATTGGGATCTACGTACCCTTGTAGATCACACAACAGGAAGCGTTAAGAAACGCGATTGATGTAGTGGAATGTCCTCACGTCCCTCGATCTGCCTCGCGAACCGTCACACAAACCGTCCCGCGATCCATCCCACGATCCGCTCCGATCTAGTGCCGAACGGACGACACCTCCGCGTTCAGCACACGTACACCTCGACGATGATCTCGGCCTTCTTGATCCAGCTAGCAAGATGGATAAGTAGATGAGTTCTCCGGCAGCGTGACGACCCTCCGGTGGTGGTGAAGGATCTACTCCTGCAGGGCTCCGCGCAAGCTCCGTAGAAATATGATCTGGAGGAAAAACTGTGATGTTTTGTGGTCGGGCTGTCGTGCCAAAGTTGTCTCAAATCATCCCTAGAACTTCACTATATATAGGAGGAGAGGTGGGGAGACTTGCCTTGGGGTCCAAGACCCCAAGAGCCCGCCGGCCAAGGAGGTGGAGGAGTCCACCTCCAATCCTAGTCCAACTAGGATTAGAAGGTGGAGTCCTTCCCTTCCTTCCCACCTTTTTTTCTTTTTTCCTTTGATTTTTTATCTCCTGCGCATAGGGCTTCTTGGGCTGTCCCACCAGCCCACTAAGGGCTGGTGCGGCACCCCTAAGGCCTATGGGCTTCCCCCGGGTGGGCTGGCCCCCCCGGCGAACATCCGGAACACATTCGTCACTCCCGGTACATTGCCGGTAATGCCCGAAAACTTTCTGGTAATTAAATGAGGTCATCCTATATATCACTCTTCGCCGGACCATTCCGAAAACCCTCGTGACGTCTCTGATCTCATCCGGGACTCCGAACAACATTCGGTAACCACACATATAACTCAACTATACTAAAACATCGCCGAACCTTAAGTGTGCAGACCCTGCCGATTCGAGAACTATGCAGACATGCCCCGAGGTACTCCTTGGTCAATATCCAATAGAGGGACCTGGATTCCATATTGGATCATACATATTCTCCGAATAACTTATCGGTTGAACCTCAGTGTCAAGGATTCAGGCAATCCCGTATGTCATTCCCTTTGTCCTTCGGTATGTTACTTGCCCGAGATTCGATCGTCGACATCCGTATATCTATTTCAATCTCGTTACCGGCAAGTCTCTTTCTCATTCCATAATACAAGATCCCATGACTTACACTTAGTCACATTGCTTGCAAGGCTTGTGTGTGATGTTGTATTACCGAGAGTTCCCCGAGATACCTCTCCGTCACACGGAGTGACAAATCCCAGTCTTGATCCATACTAACCCAACTGACACCTTCGAAGATACCTATAGAGCACCTTTATAGTCACCCAGTAACGTTGTGATGTTTGATACACACAAGACATCCCTCCGGTGCCAGTGGGTTATATGATCTCATGGTCATAGGAACAAATACTTGAAATGCAGAAAACAATAGCAATAAAATGACACGATTAATATGCTACGTTCATAGTTTGAGTCTAGTCCGTCAGATGATTCTCCTAATGATGTGATCGAGTCATCAAGCAACAACACTTTGCACATAGTCAGAAAACCTTGACTATCCTTGATCAACTAGCTAGCCAACTAGAGGCTTGCTAGGGACATTGTTGTGTCTATTTATCCACACATGTATCTATGTTTTCATTCAATACAATTATAGCATGGATAATAAACGGTTATCTTTAAATAGGAAATATAATAATAACTATTTATCATTGCCTCTAGGGCATATTTCCAACAGTCTCCCACTTGCACTAGAGTCAATAATCTAGTCCTCACATTGCCATGCGATTTACATTGTAATAAATCGAACGCCCATACAGTTCTGGTGTTGATTATGTTTTGCCCATGAAAGAGGCTTAGTTAGCGGGTCTGCTACATTCAGATCCGTGTGCACTTTGCAAATATTCACGTCCTCTCCCTCGACGTAGTCGCGGATGAGGTTGAAGCATTTTGATGTGTCTGGTCTTCTTGTGAAACCTTGGTTCCTTTGCTAAGGCAATGGCACCATTGTTGTCACATAACAAAGTCAATGGATTCAGAGTACTTCCCACAACTCCAAGATATGTCATGAACTGCTTCATCCAGACACCCTCTTTTGCGGCCTCCGAGGCAGCCATGTACTCCGCTTCACATGTAGAATCAGCTACAACGCTCTGCTTGGAACTGCACCAGCTTACTGCACCCTGCTCCGGCAACAAAAGTCCTTCCCTAGCGCTTAGGAATTCTTCTTGTTACTTCTCTGATTTGCGTTGGTTTTCCCTTGAAGAGGAAAGGATAATGCCGCACAAGAGCAGTAAGTATTTCCCTCAGTTTGAGAACCAAGGTATCAATCCAGAAGGAGGGCCTCGTCAAGTTCAAAGTACCTGCGCAAAAACAAACAAGCTTGCACCGAATGCTTCAAAGGGGTTATCAATCCCTTCAAGATTGTTTGCAAAAGTGAGATCTGAAGGCGGAAAGTGCAACAAAGTGAAAAGTGTAAGGCTGAAAATATGGTGTGGAGTAGACCCCGGGGGCCATAGTGTTCACTAGAGGCTTCTCTCAAAATAGCAAATATCACGGTGGGTGAACAAATTACTGTCAAGAAATTGATAGAACCGCGCAAAGTCATGACGATATCTAAGCCAATGATCTAGCATATAGGCATCACATCCGAGACAAGTAGACCGATACTTTTTGCATCTACTACTATTACTCCACACATCGACCTCTATCCAGCATGCATCTAGTGTATTGAGTTCATGACGAACAGAGTAACGCTTTAAGCAAGATGACATGATGTAGAGGGATAATCTCAAACCAATGATGAAAACCCCATCTTTTTACCCTTGATGGCAACAACACGATACGTGCCTCCCTACCCCTTCTATCACTGGGTGAGATCACCGCACGGTATGAACCCAAAACCAAGCACTTCTCCCATTGCAAGAATCATAGATCTAGTTGGCCGAACAAAACCCACAACTCGAAGAGAATTACAAGGATATGAAATCATGCATAGGAGAGATCACAAGAAACTCAAATAAGATTCATAGATAATCTGATCATAAATCCACAATTCATCAGATCTCGACAAACACACCGCAAAAGAAGATTACATCGGATATATCTCCATGAAGATCATGGAGAACTTTGTATTGAAGATCCAAGAGAGAGAAGAAGCCATCTAGTTACTAGCTATGGACCCGTAGGTCTATGGTGAACTACTCATGCATCATCGGAGAGGTCATGGTGTTGATGGAGAAGCCTTCCATGTCCAAATCCCCCCTCTCGCAGGGCACTAGGACGTGCCCCAAATGGGATCTTGCGGAGACAGAAGCTTGCGGCGGAGGAAAAGTGATTATGATGCTCCCCTGATTTGTTTGGGAATATTTGGGAATTTATAGGCGCAAGATCTAGGTCAGGGGACCTCCAGGGGGCACACAAGCCTGCATGGCGCGCCCCCCCTGGCCGCGGGGTGGGGGCTTATGGGGCCCCTGGGTCTCTTCTGGCTTGGCCCCCAAACTCTCTGATCTTCTTTTGCTCCATTAAAAATCTTTTCAGGGATTTTCTTTGGTTTGGACTCCGTTTCAAAATCTCCTCTGAAAGGGGTCAAAAACATGGAAAAACATGAACTGGCACTTGGTACTGAGTTAATAAGTTAGTCCCAGAAAATAAATAAAAGGCATGCAAAACATCCAAAGTTTGACAAGATAATAGCATGAAACCATCAAAAATTATAGATACGTTGGAGACGTATCAAGCATCCCCAAGCTTAACTCCTGCTCGTCCTCGAGTAGGGAAGTGATAAAGAACGAATTTTTGATGTGGAATGCTACCTAGCATAGTTATCCTTTGCAACTTCTTTCACGTGGCATGAATATTCAGATCCGTACGATTCGAAACAATAGTTTGCTATTGACATGAAAACAGTAATACTTCAAGCAAACTACAAAGTAATCATGAACTTTCGAAATAACAAGGCCAAAGAAAGTTATCCCTACAAAATCATATAGTCTGGCTATGCTCCATCATCCTCACACAACTAATGTAAATCATGCACAACCCCGGAATTGGCCAAGTAATCAACCTCACACGAGACAATGCTCTAATAATGATGATCATCACACTTTTAGTTACTCAAAGCTCAAAAATCACAATGATGATGACTCCATAGGAAATGCCTCTGGCAGTGTACCGGGATGTGCAACAATCTAGTATGATCATGCAATGGCAATATGAAAGTGATGGCACAAGTCATGAGACGGAACGATGGTAGTTGCATGACAATATATCTCGGAATGGCTATGAAAATGCCATAGTAGGTAGGTATGGTGGCTGTTTTGAGGAAGGAATTTGGTGGGTTTGTGCACCAGCGAGAATTGCGCGACGCTAGAGAGGCTAGCAATGGTGGAAGGTGAAAGTGCATCTATACCATGGACTCAACATTATTCATAAAGAACTCACATACTTGTTGCAAAAGTTTTTATTAGTAATCGAAACAAAGTGCTAAACACATACTCTGAGGGGAAGGGTTGGTAGGTGTAAACCATCGCGCGATCCCGACCTCAACACAAAGGATGACAATCAATAGATCAATTATGCTCCGACTTCCTAACATAGTGGTTCACCATACGTGCATGCTACGGGAATCACTAACTTCAACACAAGTATTTCTAGATTCACAACACCCTACTAATATAGCTTTTAATATTACCGAATCCGTGTCTCAAAACTAATTGAGAGGAATCAAAACTTTTCTTTCTACTCAATGCACATGAAGATGGAGGTTTTTGCATCCTCTTTGGGTACCTAGCACATGGGACTTCTTTCATAGCATAAGCCAACTACCAAAACACGCACCATCGTGTTGTAAAGATATAAGTGAAGAACAAGCGCAAAAGTATCTAGATCAAAAGATATAAGTGAAGCACTAGAGCAAAAGTATCTAGCTCAAAAGATATAAGTGAAGCACAATGAGCATTCTAGCAAAATCACGATGAGTGCATGTCTCTCTCTCTCTCAAGAAGGTGTGCAGCAAGGATGATTGTGACACAACAAAAAGAAAAGACTCCTATGATACAAGACGCTCCAAGGAAAACACATATCATGTGGTGAATAAAAATATAGCCCCAATTAATGTTATCGATGGATTGAAGACGAAAGAGGGGATGCCTTCCCGGGGCATCCCCAAGCTTAGGCTTTTTGGAGTCCTTGAATTTGGCTTGGGGGGCCTTGGGCATCCCCAAGCTTGAGCTCTTTCTACTCCTTATCTCTTTGTCCATGAGAACGTCACCCAAAACTTGAAAACTTCACAACACAAAACTTAAACAGAAACTTGTGATAACATTAGTACAAGAAAACAAACTACCACCTCTTTTGATACTGTAGCAAACTTGAATTCCATCTATATTGATTATGAGCTACTGTATTCTCACTTTTCCATGGCTAGTACCCCCTGATACTAACCATACTTTCATCAAAACAAGCAACCAACTCAACAAAAATAGAATATGTCAAAAATAGACCAGTCTGTAGCAATCTGTATACTTCGTATACTTATGTTGCCTCAAAAAATCTGAAACATTACGAAGGTCTAGGGAAAAAGCATATAAATCAGCAGCAAAAAGAATAAACTCAAAAGCTCTTTCTAAATAAAAATGAAAAATCATCTTGTGAGCGAAAAGTTTCTGTCTTTTTCCAGCAAGATCAAACAACCATTACCAAGACCAATCTTAAAGGTTTTGGTTGGCTCAAACACAAAAAGAAACACAAAAAACACAATCACAACAGAATTGTGAAAGTGTGGACGCAACAAAACAGAAAGAAAAAAGATAAATTCATTGGGTTGCCTCCCAACAAGCGCTATTGTTTAACGCCCTTAGCTAGGCATAGTAGAGATAGAATCACGTATTGTCGTCTTTGGTGCTCAAACCATAAGTATCCCTCATCATGGATTCATAAGGAAATCTTATTTTCTTTCTAGGAAAGTGTTCCATGCCCTTCCTTAAAGGAAATTGAAATCTAATATTCCCTTCCTTCATATCGATGATAGCACCGATAGTCCTTAGGAAAGGTCTACCAAGAATAATAGGGCATGTAGGATTGCAATCAATATCAAGCACAATGAAATCCACAGGTACATAGTTACTATTTGCAATAATAAGAACATCATTGATCCTTCCCATGGGTTTCTTGATAGCAGAATCAACAAGATGCAAATTAAGAGAACACTCTTCAATCTCCTTAAAGCCCAGAATATCACATAAAGACTTTGGAATCGCAGAAACACTAGCACCCAAATCAGACAAAGCATTGCACTCACAATTTTTGATTTTGATTTTGATGGTAGGTTCCCACTCATCATGAAGCTTTCTAGGGATAGAGACTTCCAATTCAAGTTTCTCTTCAAGAGCTTTTATCATAGCTTCAACGATATGATCGGTAAAGGCTTTGTTTTAGCTATAAGCGTGCACAGAGTTTAACATGGATTGCATCAAAGAAATGCATTAAATCAAGGAGCAACTGTCATAATTGAATTCCTTGAAATCGACGGTAGTAACTTCATTACTACTCAAAGTTTTAACGCCTTCTACTCCAGTTTTAACGCTTTTAGCATCAAGATAGATGGACTCCGAATCATTGGGGAACTTTTCAACCAAAGTGGATTAATATCCAGCCCCATAATCATTGGGTTTGACACAAGAAAACAAAGATTCAATGGGAGTCACACCAATCACTTTAAGATCTTCATGACTCTCATCACGAGAACACGCCTTTTTAAGCCATTCATGTCTAGCACGAATTTGGGCGGTTCTTTCTTGGCTCTCAATCATGGAAACACGCATAGCTTTCAAAGTTTCATCCATGTTGATTTTGGGAGGAGCACATCTAACTTTCAAAGCATCAACATCACAAGAAATCCTATCAACGCTCTTAGCCAAATCGTCAATTTTGAGTAGTTTTTCTTCTATGGACGCATTGAAAATCTTTTGAGAATTGATGAACTCTTTGATATTACTCTCTAGATCAGAGGGTAATATATTGTAATTTCCATGGGTATTGTTGTAGGAGTGGCCAAAGTTATTAGAGGAGTTACTAAGAAAAGGCCTAGGAACATAGTTTCCTCTAAAAGCGTTGTTGTTGCCAAAGTTATTCCTACCAACAAAATTTACGTCCAAGCTAGCGTTGCTGCTCTCAATCAAAGAAGACAAAGGAAAATCATTAGGATCCAAAGGAGCACTTCTACTAGCAACCAAATTCATTAACTCATCCATCTTAGAACTCAACGAGTTAATTTCTTCTATAGTGTGTACTTTCTTACTAGTAGGTGACCTTTCAGTGTGCCACTGAGAGTAGTTCGTCATGATGTTGTCTAAGAGCTTTGTGGCTTCTCCTAACGTGACTTCCATGAACGTTCCACCTGAGGCGAAGTCCAAGATATTTCTAGAAGCAAAATTCAAGCCAGCGTAAAAAATTTGAATAATCATCCAATG
Organism: Hordeum vulgare subsp. vulgare; assembly: GCF_904849725.1. Lineage (NCBI taxonomy): Eukaryota > Viridiplantae > Streptophyta > Magnoliopsida > Poales > Poaceae > Hordeum > Hordeum vulgare. The sequence goes on along the minus strand of NC_058523.1, from coordinate 191,169,499 downwards.
ACTCAAGCCATGAGCGGGACAATTCCTAATCATTAATTTCATTCTCTCCCATGCTTGTGCAACATGTTCATGATCAAGTTGCTTGAAATTCATGATATCATTACGGAGAGAGATGATCTTAGCCGGCAGAAAATACTTGGATATATAAGCATCTTTGCACTTATCCCAAGAATCGATACTATTTTTTGGCAAAGAAGAAACCCAATTTTTTGCGCGATCTCGCAATGAGAAAGGAAAAAAGCTTCAATTTAATCACATCATTATCCACATCTCTTTTCTTTTGCATATCGCAAAGCTCAATGAAGGTATTGAGATAGATGCGGCATCTTCACTAGGAAGGCCAGAGAATTGCTCTTTCATAACAAGATTCAGCAAAACGGCATTGATTTCGTATGATTCCGCACTAGTGGCGGGAGCAATTGGAGTACTAAGAAAATCATTATTATTAGTATTCAAGAAGTCACAAAGCTTGGTGTTTTCATTCATGGTGACTTCAGCAAGCAAGCAAGCACACAAGCAAACAAAAAAACGGGCAAGAAAAAGGGCAAACGAAAAGGCGAACAAAAAGGCGAACAAAAAAGGCAAATTGGTGAAGTGGGGGAGAGGAAAATGAGAGGCAACTGGCAAACAAAGTAAATGCAAGAGATGAGTTTGCGACACTTACTTGGATGAGTTCTTGACTTGATCTTCCTCCCCGACAACGGCACCAGAAATTCTTCTGCTGCCGCAATAAAAGTCCTTCCCTGGCGCTTAGGAATTCTTCTTGTTACTTCTCTGATTTGCGTTGGTTTTTCCCTTGAAGAGGAAAGGGTGATGCAGCATAGGAGCAGTAAGTATTTCCCTCAGTTTGAGAACCAAGGTATCAATCTATAAGGAGGGCCTCATCAAGTCCAAAGTACGTGCGCAAAAACAAACAAGCTTGCACCCAACGCTCACAGGGGTTATCAATCCCTTCAAGATTGTTTGCAAAAGTAAGATCTCAAGGCGGAAAGTGCAACAAAGTGAAAAGTGTAAGGCTGAAAATATGGTGTGGAGTAGACTCTGGGGGCCATAGTGTTCACTAGAGGCTTCTCTCAAAATAGCAAATATCACGGTGGGTGAACAAATTACTGTCAAGCAATTGATAGAACCGCGCAAAGTCATGACGATATCTAAGGCAAGGATCTAGCATATAGGCATCACGTCCGAGACAAGTAGAACGATACTTTATGCATCTACTACTATTACTCCACACATCGACCGCTATCCAGCATGCATCTAGTGTATTGAGTTCATGACAAACAGAGTAATGCTTTAAGCAAGATGTCATGATGTAGAGGGATAATCTCAAACCAATGATGAAACCCCCATCTTTTTACCCTTGATGGCAACAACACGATACATGCCTCGCTACCCCTTCTGTCACTGGGTGAGGTCACCGCATGGTTTGAACCCAAAACCAAGCACTTCTCCCATTCCAAGAATCATAGATCTAGTTGGCCAAACAAAACCCACAACTCGAAGAGAATTACAAGGATATGAAATCATGCATAAGAGAGATCAGAAGAAACTCAAATAAGATTCATACATAATCTGATCATAAATCCACAATTCATCGGATCTCGACTAACACACCGCGAAAGACGATTACATCAAATAGATCTCCATGAAGATCATGGAGAATTTTGTATTGAAGATCCAAGAGAGAGAAGAAGCCATCTAGTTACTAGCTACGGACCCGTAGGTCTAGGGTGAACTACTCACGCATACTCGGAGAGGTCATGGTGTTGATGGAGAAGCCTTTCGTGTCCAAACCCCCCCCCTCCGGCAGGGCACCTGGACGTGCCCCAGATGGGATCTTGCGGAGACAGAAGCTTGCGGCAGCGAAAAAGTGATTATGATGCTCCCCTGATTTTTTTGGGAATATTTGGGAATTTATAGGCGCAAGATCTAGGTCAGGGGACCTCGAGGGGGCCGACAAGCCTACATGGCGCGCCCCCTGGCCGCGGGGTGGGGGCTTGTGGGGCCCCTGGGGCTCTTCTGGCTTGGTCCCCGAGCTCTCTGATCTTCTTCCGTTCTAGAAAAAATCTTTTCAAGGATTTTCTTCAGTTTGGACTCCGTTTCAAAATCTCCTCTGAAAGGGGTCAAAAACATGGAAAAACAAGAACTGGCACTTGGCACTGAGTTAATAAGTTAGTCCCAGAAAATGAATAAAAGGCATGCAAAACATCCAAAGTTTGACAAGATAATAGCATGAAACCATCAAAAATTATAGATACGTTGGAGACGTATCACACCCCCATTAAGAATAAACACGAATCCGGTTTGAGACTTAGAGTCATCCTGATCGGTGTCAAAACTTGCGTCGACGTAACCTTTTACGACGAGCTCCTTGTCACCTCCATACACGAGAAACATTTCCTTAGTCCTTTTCAGGTACTTCAGAATATTCTTGACCGCCGTCCAGTGATCCACTCCTGGATTACTCTGAAACCTGCCTGCCATACTTATGGCCAAGCAGACGTCTGGTCTAGTGCACAACATTGCATACATGATAGAACATACGGCTGAAGCGTAGGGGACGGAACTCATTGTCTTTCTATCTTCCGCAGTTGCTGGGCACTGAGTCTTACTCAATTTTATACCTTGTAATAGTGGCAAGAACCCTTTCTTGGACTGATCCATTTTGACTTCTTCAAAACTTTATCAAGGCATGTGCTTTGTGAAAGTCCTATCAGGCGTTTGGATCTATCCCTATAGATCTTAATGCCTAGAATGTAAGCAGCTTCTCCTAGGTCCTTCATACGGAAACTTTTATTCAAGTAACCTTTTATGCTCCCCAAAAGCTCCACGTTGTTTCCAATCAGCAATATGTCGTCCACATATAATATTAGAAATGCCACAGAGCTCCCACTCACTTTCTTGTAAATACAAGATTCTCCAACCACTTGTATAAACCCAAATACTTTGATCACCTCATCAAAGCGCTTATTCCAACTCCGAGATGCTTGCACCAGTCTATAAATGGATCGCTGGAGCTTGCATACTTTGTTAGCATTCTTAGGATCGACAAAACCTTTGGGTTGCATCATATACAACTCTTCCATAAGAAAACTGTTAAGGAATGCCGTTTTGACATCCATCTGCCAGATTTCATAATCGTAAAAGGCAGCTATTGCTAACATGATTCGGACAGACTTAAGCATCGCTACCGGTGAGAAAGTCTCATCGTAGTCAATTCCTTGAACTTGTGAAAAACCCTTTGCCACAAGTCGAGCTTTATAAACGGTCACATTACCGTCTGTGTCCGTCTTCTTCTTATAGACCCACTTGTTTTAAATAACCTTGCGGCCTTCAGGTAGTACTTCTAAAGTCCATACTTTGTTCTCGTACATGGATCCTATCTCGGACTTCATGGCCTCCAGCCATTTGTGTTGGGTAACGTAGCATAAATTCAAAATTTTCCTACACATATTCAGATATTCCTATGGAGAGACCAGCAACGAGAGAGCGGTAAGAGCATCTTCATACCTTTGAAGATCGCTAAGCGGAAGCGTTACTAGAACGCGGTTGATGGAGTCGTACTCGCAGCGATTCGGATCGCGGTGTGATTCCGATCTAGTGCCGAACTATGGCACCTCCTTGTTCAACACACTTGCAGCCCAGTGACGTCTCCCGCACCTTGATCCAGCAAGGAGGAGAGAGAGGTTGGGGAAGAACTCCAGCAGCACGACGGCGCGGTGTCGATGGAGAGACGAGGTCTCCCGGCAGGCCTTCGCCAAGCACTGGCAGAGAGGAGGAGGAAGAAGGGCAGGGCTGCGCCAAGGGAGAGGAAAAAGTCTGATCTCCAATGGCCAAAAGTGCCCACTATATATAGGGGGAGGGAGGGGTTGCGCCCCCTTGAGGGTTTCCCTCTCTTGGGGGGGCGGCAGCCCAAGATGGGGGCTGGTGCGGCGGCCAAAGGGGGGAGGAGGGGTGTGGCGCACCCCTGGTGGGCCTTAGGCCCACCTGGCTTAGGGTTTGCCCCCCTTCCCTCTCCCCTGTGCATTGGGCTGAGTGGGGAGGCGCACCAGCCCACCTAGGGGCTGGTTACCTCCCCCACTTGGCCCACCTTACATCCTGGGGTCGTTGCCCCCTTCGATGGACCCCCGGGGCCACCTCCGATGGTCCCGATGGTCCCGGCACGTTACCGGTGATGCCCAAAACACTTCCGGTGTCCGAAACCATCCGTCCTATATATCAATCTTTACCTCCGGACCATTCCGGAGCTCCTCGTGACGTCCGGGATCTCATCCGGGACTCCGAACAACTTTCGATAACCTCGTATAACAATTCCTTATATCCCTAGCGTCACCGAACCTTAAGTGTGTAGACCCTACGGGTTCGGGAGACAGGCAGACATGACCGAGACACCTCTCCGGCCAATAACCATCAGCGGGGTCTGGATACCCATGGTGGCTCCCACTTGCTCCACGATGATCTCATCGGATGAACCACGATGTCAAGGATTCAATCAATCCCGTATACAATTCCCTTTGTCTGTCGGTATAGAACTTGCCCGAGATTCGATCGTCGGTATACCAATACCTTGTTCAATCTCGTTACCGGTAAGTCTCTTTACTCGTTCCGTAGCACGTCATCGTTTGACTAACTCCTTAGTCACATTGAGCTCATGATGATGTTCTACCGAGTGGGCCCAGAGATACCTCTCCGTCACACGGAGTGACAAATCCCGATCTCGATTCGTACCAACCCAACAGACACTTTTAGAGATACCTGTAGTGCACCTTTATAGTCACCCAGTTACGTTGTGACGTTTGATACACCCAAAGCACTCCTACTGTATCCGGGAGTTGCACGATCTCACGGTCAAAGGAAAAGACACTTGACTAATGAGCTTTAGCATACGAACAATACGATCTAGTGCTATGCTTAGGATTGGGTCTTGTCCATCACATCATTCTCCCAATGATGTGATCTCGTTATCAATGACATCTAATGCCCATGCTCAGGAAACCATGATCATCTATTGACTAACGAGCTAGCCAACTAGAGGCTTGCTAGGGACAGTTTGTGATCTATTTATTCACACATGTATCACTGTTTCCTATTAATACAATTATAGCATGAACAATAGACTATTATCATGAACAAGGAAATATGATAATAGCCACTTTATTATTGCCTCTAGGGCATATTTCCAACAGTCTCCCACTTGCACTAGAGTCAATAATCTAGTTACATTGTGATGTATCGAACACCCATAGCATTATGGTGTTGATCCTGTTTTGCTCGTGGAAGAGGTTTAGTCAACGGGTCTGCAACATTCAGATCCGTGTGTACTTTACAAATATCTATCACTCCACTCTGGACATGGTCCTGGATGGAGTTGTAGCAGCGTTTGATGTGCTTCGTCTTCCGATGAAACCTGGGCTCCTTGGCTATGGCAACGGCCCCAGTGTTATCACAGAAGAGTTTCATTGGACCCGACGCGCTTGGAACCACTTCTGAAGCAGCTATGTACTCCGCTTCACATGTAGATGCTTCATCCAACTTCCTTGATGAGCCGCTTCTGAAGCAGCTATGTACTCCGCTTCACATGTAGATGCTGCCACGACTTCTTGCTTGCTGCTGCACCAGCTCACGGCCCCACCATTGAACACATATACATATCCGGTCTGTGACTTCGAGTCATCCGGATCTGTGTCGAAGCTAGCGTCGACGTAACCCTTTACGACGAGCTCTTCGTCACCTCCATAAACGAGAAACATTTCCTTAGTCCTTTTCAGGTACTTAAGGATATTCTTGACTGTTGTCCAGTGTTCCATACCGAGATCACTTTGGTACCTCCCTACCAAACTTATGGCAAGGTTTATGTCAGGTCTGGTACAGAACTCATCTTCTCTCTATCTGCTGCCGTGGTCGGTGACTGAGTCTTACTCAATCTCATACCTTGCAAAACTGGCAAGAACCCTTTCCTTGAGTTTTCCATATTGAACTTCTTCAATATCTTGTCAAGGTGTGTACTTTGCGAAAGACCTATGAGGCGTCTTGATCTATCTCTATAGATCTTGTTGCCTAATATGCATGCAGCTTCTCCAAGGTCCTTCATTGAAAAACTCTTGTTCAAATAGGCCTTTATGCTCTCCAACATTTCTGTATTGTTCCCCATCAATAATATGTCATCCACATACAGTACGAGGAAAGCTACAGAGCTCCCACTCACTTTCTTGTACAGACAGGCTTCTCCGTAAACCTGTATGAACCCAAACGCTTTAATCATCTCATTAAAGCGAATGTTCCAACTCCGAGATGCTTGCACCAGCCCATAGATGGAGCGCTGGAGCTTGCACATTTTGTTAGCACCCTTAGGGTCGACAAAACCTTCTGGTTGCATCATATACAACTCTTCCTTAAGGTTCCCGTTAAGGAACGATGTTTGACGTCCATTTGCCAAATTTCATAATCATAAAAGGCGGCAATTGCTAACATGATTCAGACTGATTTCAGCTTCGCTACGGGAGAGAAAGTCTCTTCGTAGTCAACTCCTTGAATTTGTCGAAAACCCTTTGCGACAAGTCGAGCTTTATAAACAGTTACATTACCGTTTGTATCAGTCTTCTTCTTGAAGATCCATTTATTTTCTATGGCTCGCCGGTCATCGGGCAAGTCCACCAAACTCCATACTTTGTTCTCATACATGGATCCTATCTCGGATTTCATAGCTTCAAGCCATTTGTTGGAATCCGGGCCAACCATTGCTTCTTCATAGTTCGAAGGTTCACCCTTGTCTAACAACATGATTTCCATCACAGGGTTGCCGTACCACTCTGGTGCGGAGCGTGCCCTTGTGGACCTTCGCGGTTCAGTAGTAACTTGATCCGAAGCTTCATGATCATCATCATTAACTTACTTTTCAGTTGGTGTAGGCGTCACAGGAACACCTTCCCGCGCTGCGCTACTATCCTGTTCGAGAGGGGGTGTAATTACCTCATCAAGTTCTACTTTCCTCCCACTTAATTCTTTCGAGAGAAACTCTTTCTCTAGAAAGGATCCGTTCTTCGCAACAAAGGTTTTACCTTCGGATCTAAGATAGAAGGTATACCCAATAGTTTCCTTAGGGTATCCTATGAATACGCATTTCTCCGCTTTGGGTTCGAGCTTTTCTGGTTGAAGTTTCTTCATATAAGCATCGCAACCCCAAACTTTAAGAAACGACAACTTAGGTTTCTTGCCAAACCATAGTTCATACGGTGTCGTCTCAACGGATTTAGACGGTGCCCTATTTAAAGTGAATGGTGCAGTTTCTAATGCGTATCCCCAAAATGATAGCGGTAAGTCGGTAAGAGACATCATAGATCGTACCATATCTAATAAAGTGCGATTACGACGTTCAGACACTCCGTCGCGTTGCGGTGTACCACGCGGCGTCAGTTGTGAAACGATTCCACACTTCCTTAGGTGTGTGCCAAACTCGTGACTCAAATATTCTCCTCCACGATCAGATCATAGACATTTAATTTTTCTGTCACATTGATTCTCAACCTCACTCTGAAATTCCTTGAACTTTTCAAACGTCTCAGATTTGTGCTTCATCAAGTAGATATACCCATAGCTACTCAAATCATCGGTGAGAGTGAGAACATAACGATAGCCACCGCGAGCTTCAACGTTCATCGGACCACACACATCAGTATGTATTATTTCCAATAAGTCGGTTTCTCTCTCCATTAGTCCTGAGAATGGAGTCTTAGTCATCTTGCCCACGAGGCACGGTTCGCATGTGTCAAATGATTCAAAATCAAGAGACTCTAATAGGCCATCAGTATGGAGCTTCTTCATGCGCTTAACGCCGATATGACCAAGGCGGCAGTACCACAAGTATGTGGGACTATCATTATCAACTTTACATCTTTTGGTACTCATACTATGAATATGCGTAACATCACGATCGAGATTCATCAAGAATAAACCATTCACCAGCGGAGCATGACCATAAAACATATCACTCGTATAAATAGAACAACCATTATTCTCTGACTTAAATGAGTAGCCGTCTCGCATTAAGCAAGACCCTGATACAATGTTCATGCTTAAAGATGGTACTAAATAACAATTATTAAGGTTTAAGACTAATCCCGACGGTATGTGTAGAGGTAGCGTGCCGACGGCGATCACATCGACCTTTGAACCATTCCCGACGCGCATCGTCACCTCGTCCTTGGCCAGTCTCCACTTATTCCGCAGTTCCTGCTTTGAGTTGCAAATGTGAGCAACAACACCGGTATCAAATACTCAGGAGCTACTACGAGCGCTGGTAAGGTACACATCAATAACATGTATATCACATATACCTTTAACGTTGCCTGCCTTCTTGTCCGCTAAGTATTTGGGGCAGTTCCGCTTCCAGTCACCCTTTCCCTTGCAATAGAAGCACTCAGTCCCAGGCTTGAGTCCGTTCTATTTCTTCTTCCCGGCATCTGGCTTACCGGGCGCGGCAACAACTTTGCCGTCTTCCTTGAAGTTCTTCTTACCCTTGCCCTTCTTGAAACTAGTGGTCTTGTTGACCATCAACACTTGATGCTCTTTCTGGATTTCTACTTCTGCATACTTGAGCATCGAGTACAACTCGGGAATGGTCTTCTCCATCCCTTGCATGTTGTAGTTAAGCACAAAGCCTTTGTAGCTTGGTGGGAGAGACTGGAGGATTCTGTCAATTATAGCATCATCCGGAAGTTCGACTCCAAGTGAAGTCAGACGACCGTGTAACCCAGACATTTTGAGTATGTGCTCACTGACAGAACTATTCTCCTCCATCTTACAGCTAAAGAACTTGTCGAAGACTTCATATCTCTCGACACGGGCATGAGCTTGAAAAACTAGCTTCAGCTCCTGGAACATCTCATATGCTCTGTGTTGCTCAAAACGCCTTTGGAGCCCCGTTTCTAAACTGTGTAACATGCCACACCTAACTAGAGAGTAGTCATCACTCCGCGTTTGCCAGACGTTCAGAACGTCCTGGGCCACTGCGGGAGCGGGAGGGTCACCTAGCGGCGCACCAAGGTCATAAGCCTTTTTAGCTGCTTCAAGGATGAGCTTCAAGTTGCGAACCCAGTCCGCGTAGTTGCTACCATCATCTTTCAGCTAGTTTTTCTCTAGGAATGCGTTGAAATTGAGGTTGACGTTGGCCATCTACAATATTTATAAAGACAACTTTTAGACTAAGTTCATGAAAATTATGTTCATTTAATCAAATTAAGTATGAACTCCCACTTAAATCGACATCCCTGTAGTCATCTAAGTGATACATGATCCATGTTGACTAACCCGTGTCCGATCATCACGTGAGACGGACTAGTCACCATGGTGAGCAACTTCATGCTGATCGTATTCAACCATACGACTCATGTTCGACCTTTCGGTCTCTTGTATTCGAGGTCATGTCTGTACATGCTAAGCTTGTCGAGTCAACCTAGGTGTTTCGCGTGTGTAAATCTGGCTTACACCAGTTGTATGCGAACGTTAGAATCTATAACACCCGATCATCACGTGGTGCTTCGAGACAACGATCCTTCGCAACGGTGCACACTTAGGGGAATACGTTCTCGAAATTTTAAGAGGGATCATCTTATTATGCTACCGTCGTTCTAAGCAATAAGATGAAAAACATGATAAACATCACAATGCAATCATATAGTGACATGATATGGCCATTATCATCTTTGCCCTTTCGATCTCCATCTTCAGGCATCGCATGATCATCATCGTCACTGGCGTGACACCATGATCTCCATCATCATGATCTCCATCATCGTGTCTCCGTGAAGTCGTCACGCCAACTACTACTATCACTACTACTATAGCTAACCGTTAGTAATGAAGTAAAAGTAGTAAGGACATGGCATTGCATCTCATACAATAAACTAAGACAACTCCTATGGCTCCTGCCGGTTGTCATACTCATCGACATGCAAGTCGTGAAACCTATTACAATAACATGATCATCTCATACATCATACATGCAACATCACAACTTTGGCCATATCACATCACATGTCAAACCCTGCAAAAACAAGTTAGACGTCCTCTAATTGTTGTTGCAAGTTTTACGTGGCTGATTTGGGTTTCTAGCAAGAACGCCTTCTTACCTACGTGACAGCCACAATGATGATATGCCAAAGCTATTTACCCTTCATAAGGACCCTTTTCATCAAATCCAATCCGACTAGAGTAGGAGAGACAGACACCCGCTAGCCACCTTTATGCACGGTCTGCATGTCTGTCGGTGGAACCAGTCTCACGTAAGCGTACGTGTAAAGTCGGTTCGGGCCGCTTCATCCCACAATACCGCCGGAAAAGAATAGGACTAGTACCGGCAAGCAAATTGACAAATCATCGCCCACAACTTTTGTGTTCTACTCATGCACAGAATCTACGCATAGAAAACCTGGCTCGGATGCCACTGTTGGGTAACGTAGCATAAATTAAAAAAATTCCTACGCATATTCAGATCTTCCTATGGAGAGACCAGCAACGAGAGAGCAGTAAGGGCATCTTCATACCTTTGAAGATCGCTAAGCGGAAGCGTTACTAGAACGCGGTTGATGGAGTCGTACTCGCAGCGATTCGGATCGCGGTGTGATTCCGATCTAGTGCCGAACTACGGCACCTCCGCGTTCAACACACGTGCAGCCCGGTAACGTCTCCCGCACCTTCATCCAGCAAGGAGGAGGGAGAGGTTGGGGAAGAACTCCAGCAGAACGACGGCGTGGTGTCGATGGAGAGACGAGGTCTCCCGGCAGGGCTTCGCCAAGCACCGGCAGAGAGGAGGAGGAAGAAGGGCAGGGCTGCGCCGAGGGAGAGGCAAAAGTCTGATCTCCAATGGCCAAAAGTGCCCACTATATATAGGGGGAGGGAGGGGCTGCGCCCCCTTGAGGGTTTCCCTCTCCTGGGGGGGGGGCAGCCCTAGATGGGGGCTTGTGTGGCGGCCAAAGGGGGGAGGAGGGGTGTGGCGCACCCCTGGTGGGCCTTAGGCCCACCTGGCTTAGGGTTTGCCCCCCTTCCCTCTCCCCTGCGCATTGGGCTGAGTGGGGAGGCGCACCAGCCCACCTAGGGGCTGGTTCCCTCCCTCACTTGGCCCACCTAACCTCCTGGGGTCGTTACCCCCCTTCGGTGGACCCCCGGGGCCACCTCAGGTGGTCCCGATGGTCCCGGTACGTTACCGGTGATGCCCGAAACACTTCCGGTGTCGGAAACCATCCGTCCTATATATCAATCTTTACCTTCGGACCATTCCGGAGCTCCTCGTGATGTCCGGGATCTCATCCGGGACTCCGAACAACTTTTGATAACCTCGTATAACAATTCCTTATAACCCTAGCGTCACCGAACCTTAAGTGTGTAGACCCTACGGGTTCGGGAGACAGGCAGACATGACCGAGACACCTCTCCGACCAATAACCATAAGCGGGGTCTGGATACCCATGGTGGCAACCACTTGCTCCACAATGATCTCATCGGATGAACCACGATGTCAAGGATTCAATCAATCCCGTATGTAATTCCCTTTGTCTGTCGGTATAGAACTTGCCCGAGATTCGATCGTCGGTATACCAATACCTTGTTCAATCTCCTTACCGGTAAGTCTCTTTACTCGTTTCGTAGCACGTCATCGTGTGACTAACTCCTTAGTAACATTGAGCTCATGATGATGTTCTACCGAGTGGGCCCAGAGATACCTCTCCGTCACACGGAGTGACAAATCCCGATCCCAGAGATACCAACCCAACAGACACTTTTAGAGATACCCGTAGTGCACCTTTATAGTCACCCAGTTACGTTGTGACGTTTGATACACCCAAAGCACTCCTACAGTATCCGGGAGTTGCACAATCTCACGGTCGAAGGAAAAGACACTTGACATTCGGAAAGCTTTAGCATACGAACAATACGATCTAGTGTTATGCTTAGGATTGGGTCTTGTCCATCACATCATTCTCCCAATGATGTGATCTCGTTATGAATGTCATCTAATGCCCATGATCAGGAAACCATGATCATCTATTGACTAACGAGCTAGCCAACTAGAGACTTGCTAGGGACACATTGTGATCTATTTATTCACACATGTATTACTGTTTCCTGTTAATACAATTATAGCATGAACAATAGACTATTATCATGAACAAGGAAATATGATAATAACCATTTTATTATTGCCTTTAGGGCATATTTCCAACAATTTGTTGGAATCCGGGCCCACAATTGCTTCTTCATAATTCGCAGGTTCATTGTTGTCCAACAACATAATTGTCAAGACAGTATTACCGTACCACTCGGGAGCAGTACGTGATCTTGTCGACCTGCGAGGTCCGACAGTCTCTTGATCCTAAGTTTCATGATCATCATCATCAACTTGTTCCTCAACCGACGCCGCAGCAACAGGGGTTTCCCCTTGCCCTGCACCACTATCAAGAGGAATTAGAGGTTCGACAACCTCATGAAGTTCTATCTTCCTCCCACTCAATTCTTTCGAGAGAAACTCCTTCTCACGAAAAGCTCCATTTTTAGTAACAAACACTTTGCCCTCGGATTTGAGATAGAAGGTATACTCAACTGTCTCCTTTGGGTAACCTATGAAGACACACTTTTCCGCTTTGGGTTCCAGCTTTTCAGGCTGAAGCTTTTTGACATAAGCATCACATCCCCAAACTTTAAGAAACGACAACTTTGGTCTTTTGCCATACCACAGTTCGTATGGTGTCATCTCAACGGATTTTGATGGTGCCCTAATTAAAGTGAATGCAGCTGTTTCTAATGCATAACTCCAAAACGATAACGGCAAATCGATAAGAGACATCGTAGATCGCCCCATCTCCAATAAAGTATGATTACAACATTCGGACACACCATTACGCTGTGGTGTTCCAGGCTGTGTCAATTGTAAAACAATTCCACATTGTCTTAAGTGAGTACCAAACTCAAAACTTAGATACTCACCCCCACGATCAGACCATGGGAACTTGATCTTCTTGTTATGATGATTTTCGACTTCACTCCGAAATTGTTTGAACATTTCAAATGTCTCAGACTTGTGCTTCATCAAGTAGACATAACCATATCTACTCAAATCGTAAGTGAAGGTGAGAAAATAACGATATCCGCCGCGTGCCTCCACACTTATCGGACCACACACATCGGTATGTACGATTTCCAACAAGTCACTTGCACGCTCCATTGTTCCGGAGAACGGAGTTTTAGTCATCTTGCCCATGAGGCATGGTTCGCACGTGTCAAGTGAATCAAAGTCAAGTGACTCCAAAAGTCCATCGGTATGGAGTTTCTTCATGCGCTTTACACCAATATGACCTAAGCGGCAGTGCCATAAAAACATGGCGATATCATTGGTAACTCTAACTCTTTTGGTCTCAATGTTATGTACATGTGTATTATCACTATGAATATTTAATATGAACAATCCTCTCACATTGGGTGCATGACCATAAAAGATATTACTCATAGAAATATAACAACCATTATTCTCTGACTTAAATGAGTAACCTTCTCGCAATAAACAAGATCCAGATATAATGTTCATGCTTAACGCATGCACTAAATAACATTTATTTAAGTTCATAACTAATCCTGATGGTAACTGAAGTGAAATTGTGCCGACGGCGATTGCATCAACCTTGGAACCATTTCCCACGTGCATCGTCAATTCATCCTTTGCCAGCCTTCGCTTATTCCGCAGTTCCTGTTTCGAGTTGCAAATATGATTAACAGAACCTGTATCGAATACCCAGGCACTACTACGAGACCTTGTTAAGTACACATCAATAACATGTATATCGAATATACCTGATTTTTCCTTGGCTGCTTTCTTATCAGCCAGATACATGGGGCAGTTGCGCTTCCAATGACCCATACCCTTGCAATAATAGCACTCCGTTTTAGGCTTAGGTCCAACTTTGGGTTTCTTCGTCGGATTAGCAACAGGCTTTCCGCTCTTCTTTGAATTACCATTCTTTCCTTTGCCATTTCTCTTGAAACTAGTGGTCTTATTCACCATGAACACTTGATGCTCTTTACGGAGTTCTCACTCTGCGACTTTCAGCATCGCGAATAACTCACCAGGTGACTTGTTCATCCCTTGCATGTTATAGTTCAACACAAAGCCCTTATAGCTTGGTGGCAGTGATTGAAGAATTCTATCAGTGATAGCCTCTTGCGGGAGTTCAATCCCCAGCTCAGCTAGACGGTTTGAGTACCCAGACATTTTGAGCACATGTTCACAGACAGACGAATTATCCTCCATCTTGCAAGCATATAATTTATCGGAGGTCTCATACCTCTCGATCCGGGCGTTCTTCTGAAAGATAAACTTCAACTCCTGGAACATCTCATATGCTCCATGACGCTCAGAGCGACGTTGAAGTCCCAGCTCTAAGCCATACAAGACTGCACATTGAACTACTGAGTAGTCCTCCTTGCGTGTTAGCCAAGTGTTCTTAACATCTTGGTCAGCCGCGGCGGGTGGTTCATCGCCTAGCGCAGCATTAAGGACATAATACTTCTTCCCAGCTTGCAGGAGCAACTTAAGATTACGAGCCAGTCTACAAAGTTGCTCCCATCATCTTTCAACTTAGCTTTCTCTAAGAACGTATTAAAATTTAGGGTGACTGTCGCGTGAGCCATTGGTCTACAACACAAATATTTTCAAAGTGGACTTAGACTATGTTCAAGATAATTAGAGTTTAACTAATCAAATTACTTGCTAAACTCCCACTCAAAAAGTACTTCTCTCTAGTCATTTGAGTGGCTCATGATCCAATTCCACTAGCTCAAGTCCGATCATCACGTGAGTTGAGGATAGTTTCAGTGGTAAGCATCCCTATGCTAATCATATCAACTATATGATTCATGATCGACCTTTCGGTCTCATAATGCTATCGTTGTTCTAAGCAAAATAAGGTGCATGAAAGGATTAGCATCACATGAAACTCATAAGTGACATGATATGGCCATCATCATGTGCTTCTTGATCTCCATCACCAAAGCACCAGCACGATCTTCTTGTCACCTGCGCCACACCATGATCTCCATCAACGTGTCGCCATCGGGGTTGTCGTGCTACTCACGCTATTACTACTAAAGCTATGTCCTAGCAATATAGCAAACACATATGCAAGCACAAACCTTAGTTTAAAAGACAACCCTATGGTTCCTGCCGGTTGCCGTACCATCGACGTGCAAGTCGATATTAACTATTACAACATGATCATCTCATACATCCAATATATCATATGACGTCATTGGCCAAATCAAATCACAAGCATACCCTGCAAAAACAAGTTAGACGTCCTCTAATAGTTGTTGCACGTTTTACGTGGTTGCAATGGGTATCTACTATATCGCATCTTACTTACGCAAAAACCGCAATGGAGATGTGCAAATTGCTATTTAACCTCTACAAGGACCGCCTCGGTCAAAACCAATTCAACTAAAGTTGAAGAAATAGACACCCGCCAGTCATCTCTATGCAACGAGGTTGCATGTCAATCGATGAAACCAGTCTTTCATAAGCGTATGAATAATGTCGGTCCGGGCCGCTTCAATCCAACAATACCACTGAATCGAGAAGATACTAAGTAGGGCAGCAAATCAAACATCACCATCCACAAAACCCTTTGTGTTCTACTCGAGATAACATCTACGCATGAACCTAGCTCATGATGCCACTGTTGGGGAACGTAGCATGGGAAACAAAAAAATTCCTGCGCGCACGAAGACCTATCATGGTGATGTCCAACTACAAGAGGAGATTTTGATCTACGTGCCCTTGTAGATCGCACAGCAGGAAGTGTTAAAAAACGCAGTTGATGTGGTGGACCATCCTCACGTCCCTCGATCCACCCCGCGAACCATCCCATGAACCGTCCCGCGATCCGTCCCACGATCCGCTTCGATCTAGTGCCGAACGGACGGCACCTCCGTGTTCAGCACACATACAGCTCGACGATGATCTCAGCCTTCTTGATCCAGCAAGCAAGACGGAGAAGTAGATGAGTTCTCCGGCAGCGTGATGACGCTCCGGTGGTGGTGAAGGATCTACTCCCGCAGGGCTCCGCCCGAGCTCCGCAGAAATACGATCTAGAGGAAAAACCGTGATGTTTTGTGGTCGGCCTGCCGTGGCAAAGTTGTCTCAAATCAGCCCCAGACCTTCACTATATATAGGAGGAGGGGTGGGGAGACTTTCCTTGGGGTCCAAGACCCCAAGAGCCCGCCGGCCAAGGAGGTGGAGGAGACCACCTCCAATCCTAGTCCAACTAGGATTGGAAGGTGTAGTCCTTCCCTTCCTTCCCACCTCTTTTTTTTTCTTTTTCCTTCGATTTTTTATCTCCTATGCATAGGGCCTCTTGGGCTGTCCCACCAGCCTACTAAGGGCTGGTGCGGCACCCCTAAGGCCTATGGGCTTCCCCCGAGTGGGCTGCCCCCCGACGAACATTCGGAACCCATTTGTCACTCCTGGTATATTCCCGGTAATGCCCGAAAACTTTCCGGTAATCAAATGAGGTCATCCTATATATCAATCTTCGTCTCCAGACCATTCCGGAAACCCTCGTGACGTACGTGATCTCATCTGGGACTCCGAAAAACATTCGGTAACCACACATATAACTCAACTAAACTAAAACATCGCCGAACCTTAAGTGTGCAGACCCTGCGGGTTCGAGAACTATGCAGACATGCCCCGAGGTACTCCTCGGTCAATATCCAATAGTGGGACCTGGATGCCCATATTGGATCCTACATATTCTCCGAATAACTTATCGGTTGAACCCCAGTGTCAAGGATTCAGTCAATCCCGTATGTCATTCCCTTTGTCCTTCGGTATGTTACTTGCCCAAGATTCGATCGTCGGCATCCGTATACCTATTTCAATCTCTTTACCTGCAAGTCTCTTTTCTCGTTCCGTAATACAAGATCCCATGACTTACACTTAGTCACATTGCTTGCAAGGCTTGTGTGTGATGTTGTATTACCGAGAGGGCCCCGAGATACCTCTCCATCACACGGAGTGAAAAATCCCAGTCTTGAGCCATACTAACCCAACTGACACCTTCAGAGATACATGTAGAGCACCTTTATAGTCACCCAGTTACGTTGTGACGTTTGATACACACAAGGCATTCCTCCGGTGCCAGTGGGTTATATGATCTCATGGTCATAGGAACAAATACTTGACATGCAGAAAACAATAGCAATAAAATGACACGATCAATATGCTACGTTCATAGTTTGGGTCTAGTCCATCACATGATTCTCCTAATGATGTGATCCAGTCATCAAGCAACAACACTTTGCACTTAGTCAGAAAACCTTGGCTATCCTTGATCAACTGGCTAGCCAACTGGAGGCTTGCTAGGGACATTGTTGTGTCTATTTATCCACACATGTATCTATGTTCTCTTTCAATACAATTTTAGCATGGATAATAAACGATTATCTTTAAATAGGAAATATAATTATAACTATTTATCATTGCCTCTAGGGCATATTTCCAACAATGATGTGATATGATATGGCCAAGAACATGATATTATACATTTGATGTATGATATAATCATGTTGTAATAGTTAAATATCGACTTGCATGTTGATGCTACGGCAACCGACATGAGCCATAGGGTTGTTTTTAATTTATTTTGGCGCTCAGTGATGCTTTGCTTTATCGCTAGTTCAGTAGCTTTAGTAGTAACAACCTCGATGGCAGCACAATGATGGATATCATGGTGTGGCTCCGATGACGATGGAGATCATGCCGGTGCTTTGGAGATGAAGATCAAAAGCATAAGACCATGGCCATATCATGTCACTTATGATTTGCATGTGATGTTAATCCTTTTATGCACCTTATTTTTCTTAGGACGTAGGTAGCATGATAAGGTGATCCCTCACTAAAGTTTCAAGATAAAATTGTGTTCTCCCCAAGTGTGCACTGTTGTGAAAGTTCGTCGTTTTGAGACACCATGTGATGAGAGGGTGTGATAGACTCTACATTCACATACAACGGGTGTAAGACAATTTTGCACATGCGGAACACTCATGTTAAACTTGACGATCCTAGCATGTACATACATGGCCTTAGAACACAAGAGAACGAAAGGTCGAACATGAGTCATATAGTAGATATGATCAACATAGAGATGTTCACCATTAAAGCCAACTCATCGCACGTGATGATCGGACTTGGGTTGGTTGATTTGGATCATGTGTAACTTGAATGACTAGAGGGATGTGAATTTGAGTGTGAGTTTTTAGTAATATGATTAACTAAACTCATTATCTTGAACAATAGTCTAAGTAATCTTTGCAAATTTATGTTGTAGATCAATGGCTCGCGAAGTAGCACCCTTAAATTTTTAATGTGTTCCTAGAGAAAGCCAAGTTTAAAGATGGTGGAAGTAACTTTGTAGACTAGGCTCAAAATCTGAGAATTGTTCTCACAGTTTCCCAAAAGGCTTATGTCCTTGATGCACCGCTAGGTCACATGCCACCAGAACCGGTGAACCAAGATGTTATGAACATCTGGCAATCGCGTCTGAAGGACTAATCAGTAGTTCAATGTGCAATTTTGTATGGTTTAGAACTAGGACTTCAAAGACGTTTTGAACATCATGGAGCACTGAGATGTTCCAGGAGTTGAAGTTTATCTTCAAAAAGAATGCCCGGGTCGAGAGGTATGAAACCTCCGATTAGTTTTATCCTTGCAAAATGGAGGAGAACGGGTCTGTCAATGAGCATGTACTCAGAATGTCTGGGTACTCTAATCGTGTGGCTAAGTTGGGAATTGTTCTCCCACTAGAGGCAATCATTGAAAAAGTTCTTCAATCACTACCACCTAGATATAAAAGCTTTGTGTTGAACTATAACATGCAAGGGATGAATAAATCAGTCTCCAAGCTGTTTGCGATGCTGAAAGTCGCTGAGTCAGAAATCCAGAAGGAACATCAAGTGTTGAAGGTCAATAAGACCACCAGTTTCAAGAAAAATGGCAAGGGCAAGACAGGTAACTTCAAGAAGAGTGGGAAACAGTTGCCCCTCCCATGAAGAAACCCAAGACTGGACCCAAGCCAGAAACTGAGTGCTACCATTGCGAGGGGGCTGGCCACTAGAAGCGGAACTGCCCCAAGTATCTGGCACACAAGAAGGAGGCCAACGCCAAACAAGGTATATATGATATACATGTTATTGATGTGTACCTCACCAACTCTCGTAGTAGTGCCTGGGTATTTGATACCGGTTCAGATGCTCACATTTGCAACTCAAAGCAAGAACTAAGAAATATATGAAGGTTGGCGAAGGACGAAGTGACGATGCGCGTGGGTAATGGTTCCAATGTTGATGCGATCGCCGTCGGAACACTCTCACTTCAATTACCATTTGGGATTAGTGATGAACCTGAATAATTGTTATTTAGTGCATGCATTACGCATGAAAATTATATCTGGATCTTTTTTATTGCGAGACACTTACTCATTTAAATCGGACAATAATGGTTGTTCTATTTCTATGAGTTATATCTTTTATGGTCATGCACCTAATGTGAGGGGTTTGTTCTTATTGAATCTCGACAGTCATTACACACACATTCATAACATTGATGCCAAACGATGTAGAGTTGATAATGATAGTACCACTTTCTTGTGGCACTGTCGCTTAGGTCATATTGGTATATAACGCATGAAGAAACTCCATGTTGATGGACTTTTGGAGTCACTTGATTTTGAATCACTTAACACATGTGAACCATGCCTCATGGGCAAGATGACTAAGACTCCGTTCTCTGAAACAATGGAGCACGCAAGCGACTTATTAGAGGTCATACATATTGATGTGTGCGGACCAATGAGCATAGAGGCGTGTGGTGCTTATCGTTATTTTCTCATGTTCACCGATGATTTGAGTAGATATGGTTATATTTACTTAATGAAACATAAGTCTCAAATGTTTGAAAAGTTAAAGCAATTTCAGAGTGAAGTTGTGAATCATCGTAACAAGAAGATTAAATTCCTACGATTTGATCGAGGAGGAGAATATCCGAGTTACGAGTTTTGCACTCAGTTAAGACAATGTGGAATTGTTTCACAGTTGACTCCGCCTAGAACACCACAGCGTAAAGGTGTGTCTGAACGTCGTAATCGTACTTTATTGGATATGGTGCATTCTCTAATGTCTCTTACCGATTTGCCATTATCATTTTGGGGTTATGCATTAGAGATAGGTGCATTCACTTTAAATAGGGCACCATCAAAATCCGTTGAGACGATGCCATATGAACTATGGTTTGGCAAGAAACAAAATTGTCGTTTCTTAAAGTTTGTAGATGCGATGCTTATGTCAAAAAGCTTCAACCTGAAAATATGGAACCCAAAAAGCGGAGAAATGCGTCTTCATAGGATACCCAAAACAGATAATACGGTACACCTTCTATCTCAGATCCGAAGGCAAAGTGTTTGTCGCTATAAATGGAGCTTTTCTTGAGAAAGAGTTTCTCTATAAAGAATTAAGTGGGAGGAAGATAGAACATGATGAGTTTATAGAACCTTTACTTCAACCAACAAATGGCGCAACACAGAAACAGGTTTTCCTGGAGCCTGTATTAGTTGAAAATGTAGTTGTTGATGATGATCATGTAGCTTCAGATCAAGTTGCTATCGAACCTCGTAGGTCGACAAGGGTACGTACTACTCCTGACTGGAACAGTAACCATGTCTTATCAGTCGTGTTGT
The DNA here is from genome assembly GCF_904849725.1 of Hordeum vulgare subsp. vulgare. Taxonomy (NCBI): domain Eukaryota; kingdom Viridiplantae; phylum Streptophyta; class Magnoliopsida; order Poales; family Poaceae; genus Hordeum; species Hordeum vulgare. The sequence continues at coordinate 191,148,725 of NC_058523.1, read as the reverse complement.
TGGACAACGATGAACCTACGAGCTATGGAGAAGCGATGGTGGGCCTGGATTCCAACAAATGGTTAGAGGCCATGAAATCTGAGATACGATCCATGTATGAAAACAAAGTGTGTACTTCGGAATTATTACCTGAAGGGCGAAAGGCCATTCAGAATAAATGGATATTTAAGAAGAAGACAGACGCGGACGGTAATATTGCAGTCTATAAAGCTCGACTTGTGGAAAAGGGTTTTCACAAGTTCAAGGAGTTGACTACGATGAGACTTTCTCACCCGTAGTGATTCTTAAGTCCGTCAAAATCATGTTAGCAATAGCTGCATTTTTCGATTATGAAATTTGGCAGATGGATGTCAAAACAGCGTTCCTTAACGGTTTCCTTAAGGAAGAGTTGTATAAGATGCAACCAGAAGGTTTTGTCAATCCAGAGAATGCTGAAAAAGTATGCAAACTCCAACGATCCATTTATGAACTGGTGCAAGCATCTCAGACTTTGAATCAACGCATCGATGAGGCGCGTTTGGGTTTATACAAGTTTATGGAGAAGCTTGCATTTACAAGAAAGTGAGTGGGAGCTCTATAGTGTTTCTAATATTACATGTGGATGACATATTGCTGATTGGAAATGATATATAACTTTTGGAAAGAGTAAAGGATTATTTGAATAGAAGTTTTTCAATGAAGGACATAGGAGAAGCTGCTTACATATTCAGCATCAAGATCTATAGAGATAGATCAAGACGCTTAATAGGACTTTCAGAGAGCACATACCTTGATAAAGTTTGAAGTACTTCAAAGTGGAACATTCCAAGAAAGGGTTCTTGCTTGTGTTACAAGGTATGAAGTTGAGTAAGAGACAATGCCCAGTGACTATAGAAGATAGAGAAAAGATGAGTGTCGTCCCCTGTGCTTCAGCCATAGGCTCTATCATGTATGCAATGGTGTGTACAACACCTGATGTCAGCCTTTCCATAAGTATGGCAGAAAGGTTTCAAAGTGATCTAGGAATGTTCACTGGACAGCAGTCAAAAATATTCTGAAGTACCTGAAAAGGACTAAGGAAATGTTTCTCTTATATGGAGGTGATAAAGAGCTCACCATAAAGGGTTACGTTGATGGAAGCTTTGACACTGATCTAGATGACTCTAAGTCTCAAACCGGAGATGTATTTATTCTCAATGTGGGTGCGGTAAGTTGGTGCAATTCCAAGCAAAGCGTGGTAGCTGATTCTACATGTGAAGCGTAGTACATAGCTGCCTTGGAGGCGGCTAAAGAAGGTGTCTCGATGAAGGAGTTCATGACAGAACTTGGAGTTGTTCCCAGTGCACTGGATCCAATGACTTAGTTCTGTGACAACACTGGTGCCATTTCTCTAGCCAAGGAACCAAGGTTTCACAAGAAGACCAGACACATAAAGCGACGTTTGAATTCCATCCGCGATTACATCAAGGATGAGGACATAAGTATTTGCAAAGTGCACACGGATCTGAATGTTGCAGACCCATTGACTAAGCCTCTTCCATGAACAAAACATGATAAACACCAGAACTAGATGGGTGTTAGATCCATTACAATGTAAATCACATAGTGATGTGAGCTAGATTATTGACTCTAGTGCAAGTGGGAGACTGTTGGAAGTATGTCCTAGAGGCAATAATAAAATAGTTATTATTATATTTCCTTGTTAAAGATAATTGTTTATTATGCATGCTAGAATTGTACTGATTGGAAACTCAAATACATGTGTGGATACATAGACAACACATTGTCCCCACTAAGCCTCTAATGGATTAGCTCATTGATCAAAGATGGTTAAGGTTTCCTGACCATAGACAAGAGTTGTTAGTTGATGACAAGATCACATCATTAGGAGAATGATGTGATGGAAAAGACCCAAACTATGAATGTAGCACGTGATTGTGTTAGTTTATTGCTACTATTTTTTGCATGTCAAGTATATGTTCCTATGACCATGAGATCATGTAACTCAGTGACACCGGAAGAATACCTTGTGTGTATCAAACGTCACAATGTAACTGGGTGACTATAAAGGTATTCTACAGGTATTTCAAGGTGTCTATTGAGTTGACATGGATCAAGACTGGGATTTGTCACTCTGTATGACATAGAGGTATCTGAGGGCCCACTCGGCAATAGAACATCACAACAGGCCTCACAAGCAATGTGACCCAAGAGTTAGTCACGGGATTTTGTATGACGGAATGAGTATGGAGACTTTCCAGTAACGAGATTGAACAAGGCATAGATATACTGAGAATCGAATCTCGGGCAAGTAACATACCAAAGGAGAAAGGGAATAATACACGGGATTAACTGAATCCTTAACATAGAGGTTCCACCGATAAAGATCTTCGTAGAATATGTAGGAGCCAATATGGACATCCAGGTCTGGCTATTGGTTATTGACGGGAGAGCGTGTGGGTCATGTCTACGTAGTTCTTGAACCCGCAGGGTCTACACATTTAAGGTTCGGTGACATTTTAGTATAGATGAATTATGTATGTTGGTAACCGAATGTTGTTAGGAGCCTCGAATGAGATCCCAGACATCACGAGGAGTTTCAGAATGGTCTGGAGATGAAGATTGTTATATAGGAAAGATGTATTCGGGTTCCGGAAAGTTTTCAGGCATTATTCGTAATGTACGAGGAGTGACGAATGGGTTCTGGGGGTTCACTCGGAGGGGCCACCCACCTGGAGGGGACCACATAGACCCGAGAGGTGGCACACCAGCCCTTGGTGGGCTGGGAAGCCAGCCCCATGAGCCTATACACCGAATAGAGAGGAGGTGGGGCAATCCTACTAGGAGGCGGACACCTCCCCCACCAAACTGAGTTGAAGGAGGACTCCTCCCCCTTGTGCACCGCTGGCCAATCCTAGGGGTTTTTAGCTAGGGAGGCACTTTTGTGCGACGATGGCCAGTCCATGGTCTGTTGTTAAAGAATTATGGAGATATGAATGGTAATCAATAAAGCTTCTATTTACCATTCAAGGTTAGAAAACAGTAAAGGATCTTCGGATATGCTCACTCCGTCTTATGATGTAGTGCATATAGGTTTTTTAAAAACTCTAATTTGCAAAATTCAATCAAGTTTTATAAAGGAAACTATTTATGTTTACAATACCAAATATATAATCAAACTACATTATATGATGAATCTATTGTTATATTAGCATTAGATGTAATTTTTTTCTTCACAAACTTAGTGAAAATATAAGAGAATTCAGTTTTCAAAAACTTATATGAACCATGTTATAAAAAATAGAGAGAGTATTATGTTGCGAGAGAGCGTGTTAAATGTTGTGCACATGCCCTCTCTCTCAGTGAGACGAACCATCTCTGATTTTCCCCACTCTTTGTCTTTGTGTGATTTTTTACAAGGGAAATTTATTTATATTACGGAGATATCAATTACATCCAGCCTTTACAACAAGCGATATCTTAAAGACATTACAAATGCACATAGCCAAAAATAAAAAAGAAATATCCTACTACAAGGATCAATTTCTTGTTGCTACAGCATGAACCACCACCTAGATAACAGTCGAAATCCAAACTCTCCAAAAGCTAGACCTTCAAAAACAAAAACAGTGCACAAGCACCGTCATCGTCCAACACTAGATCTTAGGTTTTCACCCTGAAGATGATCTATTGTTACGTCTCAAACGTATCTATAATTTTTGATGGTTTCATGCTGTTATCTTGTCATCTTTGGATGTTTTATGCACCTTTTATATCTTTTTTGGGACTAACTTATTAATTCAGTGCCAAGTGCCAGTTCCTGTTTTTTCTCTGTTTTTGGCTCTTGTCAGATCTGATTTTGGAATGGAGTCCAAACGGAATAAAATCCCCGAAATGATTTTTTCCCGAACGAAAGAAGATCAGGGGGCCTGTGGGCCAAGCCAGGAGGGCTCCAGGGAGCCCACAAGCCCCCACTCCGCCACTAGGGGGGGAGGCAGTGGCAGGGCTTGTGGCCTCCCTGAGCGCCCCCTGACCTAGATCTTTGGCCTATATATTCCCTAAAATACAGCAAAAAATCAGGGGATCCACGAAAATACTTTTCCGCCGCCGCAAGTTTCTATTTCCGCGATATCTCATCTGGAGACCCTTCCCGGTGCCCTGTCGGAGGGGACTTTGGAGTTGAAGGGCTTCTTCATCATCATCATCGCCCCTCCAATGACTCGTAAGTAGTTCACTTCAGACCTACAGGTCCGTAGTTAGTAGCTAGATGGCTTCTTCTCTCTCTTGGATCTTCAATACAAAGTTCTCCATGATCTTCATGGAGATCTATCCGATGTAATCTTCTTGGGCGGTGTGTTTGTCGAGATCCGATGAATTGTGGATTTTTGATCAGATTATCTATGATATATATTTGAGTCTTTGCTGATTTCTTATATGCATGATTTGATATCCTTGTAAGTCTCTCCGAGTCTTGGGTTTTGTTTGGCCAACTAGATATATGATTCTTGCAATGGGAGAAGTGCTTGGTTTTGGGTTCTTACCATGTGGTGACCTTTCCCAGTGACAGTAGGGGCAGCAAGGCACACATTAAGTAGTTGCCATCAAGGGTAACAAGATGGGCTTTGTCGTTGATATGAGATTGTCCATCTACATCATGTCATCTTGCTTAAGGCGTTACTCTGTTCTTTTGGATTTAATACACTAGATGCATGCTGGATAGCGTTCGACGTGTGGAGTAATAGTAGTAGATGCAGATAGTATCGGTCTACTTGTTTTGGATGTGATGCCTATAGATATAATCATTGCCATAGATGACGTCACGACTTTGCGCAGTTCTATCAATTGCTCGACAGTAATTTGTTCACCACCGTCTACTTGCTTTCATGAGAGAAGCCACTAGTAAACACTACGGCCCCCGGGTCTATTCACATCTATCGTTTCCACTTTTGCTTTTACTTTGCTTTGTTACTATGTTGCGTTCAGTTCTCACTTGGCAAACAATCTATAAGGGATTTACAACCCGTTCATAGCGTTGGGAGCAAGCTTTTTGTGTTTGTGCAGGATCTTGTGATACTCCTCCACTGGATCGATACCTTGGTTCTCAAACTGAGGGAAATACTTACCACCGCTGCTCTACATCACCCTTTCTGCTTCAAGGGAACACCAACACAAGGCTCCAAGGCTACGGGGTAAATCCTTTGCATATTTGCCTAGGAAGTCCCTTAAGGCGTAGCCGTAGCAGAAGTTTTCCTGGCACTGTTGCCGGGGTAGCACAGCTGACATCAGAATATCTTCTCAAAACAATGCATTCAACAAGGTCAGTACGAGGCACAAACAATATAGGTTAGGCCCTGGGTTTTCACCCTAAAAGCTAAGACCACGTACTCTCCTAGTGTTGCCGCCCCCACTTGTCGATACCGCTGATATGAATCACGAATCACCAAGCAAAGTTCTCATCGCTTGTAAGTGCATCTAGTGCCTCTTAGTGATTTTAGTGGTTTGAAGACTTATAGGTTAAGTATCTAATGTGCTTGTGAGTGTACACAATATCTAAAAGTAATTGAGGAGTTTGAGATATTTGAAGAATATCGACCCCTAAAATTATATGTCTTTAGTTGAAGAAATTTGTCTGAAGCTGAAGAAATGAATCGCGAGGAATCTGCGATGAAATTGATATTCCTCATGAAGATACTGATATTGAGAAGACCGGTGGTTCCTGAAGAAAATCATTTTGAAGAATTTGAAGCATGAAGATTCACACCTTCTGTTTTACCTTGTTCGCATTTGAGTAATAGGAACACCGTACTGTTAAAGGGGGTCGAAGTTACACTATGGAATGAATTTCCTCATGATGCTCAACCCAAGCCTAATCCTATCAAAAGCCTCAAGTGAGGAATATGAGTGACATGAGGACTCTCACAATTGAGGGTTCCGACCGTTTTCGTAACCATGCCAAGTCACTGGTCTTATCCACTCCAACGGTCATATTATTTAAGGGCATTAGTGTCAAATCATGTCGGGATGCTCCCACGCTATAAATAGCCACCCCCCACAACCACTAGCTGGTTGGCTGCTCCGTTAGAAACTGACACTTGTCATAAGAGCAACCCAAATTCCTCAGAGTCTTCGAGAGTAATTCATCAGTGAGGAAATACACCACCCACCGAAACCACAAACCAAACCTAGTGATTGAGCATCACTGAAGAAGTTGTTCCTGTGTGGGACTGAAGCCTTTTACCTTTAAGGACTGTGCATCCTCCAGACGGTCAGGCGTCATGGTCTACAGCAATCCAGCAGTCAATTGGGGATCGCCAGGTGACCAAGTTTGTGAGGGTTTGGAAGTCTGCCCTGAAGACTTACCACGAGTGTTGGGCGAGGACTGTGTGTCCTTAGCTCAAGGAGAATACGGTAGGGATTGTGTGTCCTGGGACCGGGTGTCCTTTGGTTTCAATACCAAGCCACTCCGAACCAGATGTACGACTGTCACAACAGTTGGAACTGGGTCATCAACGACTGTCTTCACTAAGAAACGGGTTCTAATTCCTCAACTCTTTACTTCCCCTGTATTATGAGTTGATGACTTTCAGTGTGACTGTTTGAAGAATATGCTGAAGACTTTCTCTGAATTTCCTCAACCCCAAATTCTTCACATTAGTTTATCCTCATCTGTATTCTGCGTGCCTGTTCACTGTGCAATCTGTTTTCACATTCTTCACTGTGAAATACTGCGGTTGTGAATGTTTGCACGTTGATCCTTTACTATTTCCGCTGTAAGTTAGTCATCAGTGAGGAATTTCCTCAAAAGGGATTTCCTCAGTGATGAAATTCTAAAAATATCCTATTCGCCCCCTCTAGTCGATATAATGCACTTTCAATTGGTATCAGAGCAAGGTACTCCCTTGTTCTGTGTGATTTTGGTTTAACCACCTGGAGTTTTAGTTATGTCGACTGCAGGCATGTTTAAGGTGACTGCAGCATGTCCTACCTACGAAGGAAAGAACTTTCCCTTCTGGAAGAACAAAATGCAAATGCATCTACAAGCTATTGATAATGATGTCTGGTATATTGTGGAAAATGGCGTCCCCATCATCTCTGCGAGTGTCACTGCGGGTGATGTGAAGAAATTCAAGCAACTCGATTCTCAAGCGAAGAACATCATCTGTGGCTATTTGAGCCCAGGCCAGTTTGGAAGAGTAACTGCTTTGGCTCTGCAACACTGATCTGGGAGAGACTGTGCAAGGTAAATGAAGGAGTATCGACCCAGCGTGACTCTCGTGTTGATATTCTTCGCAATCTCTTCAGTCGCTTCAAGAGACATGACAATGAAAGCTGCCAAGACACCTTTGATCGCCTCACTGACATATCAAATGAATTGCAAGCACTGGGAGCTCGAGACCTCACTGATCACGAAGTTGTGAAGAAACTGCTGAGATCTTTGGATTCTTCATTTGACACTTTAGTTCTGATGATTCAAGAAAGACTAGACTACAAGATGCTGGATCTAGCTGATATACTTGAAAGGCTAAATACCCATGAATTCCAGCTAGAAGAAAAGAGAGATCTATATGGACAAAGCTATTCCAGACCACGTGCACTGAAGGCAAGAGCAATTTCCTCATCTGAAGAAGAAGACACAGATGACAGCATTTGTGACCCTGAAGAATTTGGACAGGAGCTTGCAATGCTCGTGAGGAAATTCCAGAGATTTACACGACGTGGCCAGTTCGGTAAATCTTCAAGAAGAGACATGAGGAAATCAGAATCTTCATCTGAGGACTACAAGAAACGAACCTGTCACAAGTGCAAGAAATCAGGTCATTACATTGCTGATTGTTCCCGTTGGGGAGAGGAATCAAAGAAGAAGAAATACAAGGATGACAGTTCTGATGACTCAAAGAAGAAGAAGAAATCTTCAAAATCCTCATCTTCAAAGCCCTCATCACACAAGAAGACTAGTTTCAGAAAGGCTCGGGCACTTATTGGCAAGGAAATGGACTCCGAGGCAGAATCAGAGGAAGGTGATGAAGAAGAAGGTTCTGAAGAAGACTAAGAATCTGGACAGGCTAGTCTTGCACTAGCAACCACTTTCATGAGCAAGTCAATCTTCAATCTTGAAGAAAATGATTGCACCATCCATACTGATGACTTCTCTCCAACCTATTGCTTCATGGCAAAGGGTTCGAAGGTACCAAATAATGTCTCCTCCTCTGATTCAAGTGACTGTGAATCTAATGATTATAAGAAACCCAGTTACAGTAAACTTGCTATCATTGCCACTAAACAACAAACTGCTCTGGAAAAGCTTCAGAAACTGCTAGACAAAAGTGATGATCTGTTGAATGACGAAATGAACCTTACCCAAATCCTCGCTGATGACATGAAAAGTCTTCAGTCTAGATTTGATAATCTTCAGGATCGTTATGATACACTCCTCACTAATCATGAGAAGCTTTCCTATGAATTTATTCAAGGGAAGCTTGATCTTGAGAAGCTGAGGATGTATCATGATGATCTTCGTATGGAAAATGATTCATTACTAGCTCAACCGATCAGCGCTAGTCAAGTTGAATTTATTCCTCCATGTCTTAAATGCATTGAACGCGAAACTGCTAATTCCTCACCAGAATCATCAAATGCTACCATTGCTACAAATTCTTCAACTGCACCTGTTGTGTCTATTTCCTCACTTGAGGAAAACACAAATGTTACTGATGAAAATGCAGGGTTGAAGGAATTGTACGTGACAGACATGTACAAAAGCCTCAAAGGACATCAAACCCTTTGTGATGTGCTCAAAAAGCAGATCTTGAACAGGAACCCAAGGAAAGAAGGAATTGCCTTTGAGAGGAAATTAAATGCTGATGGATCTTATTGGAGACATGAGCAGTATCCCAAAACCTCATGGGTTGCTGCAACTGGGCCTCCTTTTGATCCATCTAATCTAACTGGCTTTTCATGTGAATTATACTATTCCTCGGATGAGTCATTTGATTCCAACTATAAACTGTTCAAAAATCAATCTGGTGAAGTATTTGCTCGATATGTTGGAACTAACTGCAGGAATGGCCCTCCTCTGAGGAAAATCTGGGTTCCCAAAAGTTGTCTTGAAAATCTTCAGGTGAATGTCCTCATGACACCACCACTGAAGAATCTGAACCCCAGATCAAATTCCTCAGGAGGACCAAAGTCTTCAAGAGGATCAAAATCCTCAACTGGTCAAAACTATGCTCGTACCCGTGCTTATGCGTCTAACATGCAGGGAAACTACAAGGCATATGAATATGAGCGTTACTCCTCAAATCATTATGTTCATAAATCCTCAAACCAGTTCTCTGCATATACATATGAGTACTTTAATCCCCCTACTGTTAAGAGAAGTGCATTAGCTTCAATGCCACCTTTCTCATATGGTGCTCGTAGGATGATGAACGCTTTGCCACCCCTTCAGATGTGGGTGGTGAAGAAATCAAACTAATCACTTCTGCAGGTCAGGTCTCCTGATGAAAATCATCATCTGAAGAATTTGCTGGAGACCTGAAGAAATGCTTGATAGGACGCAAGCTAATGATTGTTGAAATAGAAATATTTCACACATCTTTACATTTCTGTTATGATGAAATTACTGATGTGATGAAATTAGTATCATATTCTTAAAATATGAAGCATATGAGATGGTAAGCTGTACTAATTCATCTGCAGGATGACAAACCCAAGAATACTGAGTGGGTTCTTGATAGTGGCTGCACATATCACATGACTGGTGATAAAAGCTTACTGATGAATATGCCACTAACTCCATCACCTCTGAAGCAAATCACATATGCTGACAAAGTCTTCGAAGGTGTAAGAAGAGGGGATTTGTACATTGTTGATTTCTCTACAGGTCCTCAACGAGCCACTTGCTTACTAGCAAAAACCTCAGAAGGATGGCTGTGGCATCGAAGACTAGGTCATGCAGGCATGAGGAATTTGCACACGCTCGTGAAGAAGAAGCATGTCATCGGCATCGAATCAGTAAAATTCCTCAAGGATCATCTCTGTGGTGCTTGTGAATCTGGGAAAATGACCAGATCCAAGCATCCCTCTAAAACCATCATGACCACTACACGTCCATTCGAATTGCTTCATATTGATTTATTTGGACCTACTCACTATGCCACACTAACCAACGCAGCATCTTTATATGGCTTCGTCATAGTTGATGATTATTCCAGATATACTTGGGTGCATATCATAGTGTATAAAACTGAAGTGCGGGAAATCTTCAAACGATTTTCTTCAAGGGCCTCGACGAAGTTTGGCATCAAGATAAAACATATCAGGAGTGATAATGGAACCGAGTTCAAAAACACTGGTCTTGATGATTATCTTGATGAACTTGGTATTACTCACGAATTGTGTGCTCCTTATACTCCTCAGCAGAATGGTGTCGTCGAAAGGAAGAACAGGACTCTGGTTGAAATGGCTAGAACTATGCTTGAAGAATATCAGACTCCTCGTCGCTTTTGGCCTGAAGCAATCACCACTGCATGTCATATCATCAACAAGGTATATCTTCACAAATTCCTCAAGAAAACCTCATATGAACTCCTCAGTGACAAGAAACCCGATGTAAGTTATTTCAAAGTCTTCGGTGCAAAATGTTGGATTAGAGATCCTCACCATAGCTCAAAATTTGCACCTAAGGCACATGAAGGTTTTATGCTCGGTTATGGAAAGGACTCGCACACTTACAGAGTCTTCAACAACTATCTCAACAAAGTTGTTGAGACTGTAGATGTGCGGTTCGATGAAACTAATGGCTTGCAAAGAGAGCAATTGCCTTCTGTTCCAGATAAGCTGTCTCCTGAGGAAGCAATAAAGCTTAAGCCTACTGAAGACATTGTTCCCACTGAGTAAATTGGTGAAGAAACGATCCCCATCGCTGATAAAAACCAAGAAGATGCTCCTGAGGAAATTGCACCAGCACCACTTTCTCAGCCCAGACAAAATCCTCAACCAGCTCATCCGAGGATTGCAAACGAAGTAGAACTTGACAAAATCATCAACGACATCAACGCGCCAGGTCCTCTCACTCGCTCAAAAGTTTCACATTTAGTTAACTTTTGTGGGCACTTTTCCTTTGTATCCATCACAGAACCCTCAAAAGTTGCTGAGGCTTTTCTAGAACCGGAGTGGATTCAAGCTATGCAAGACGAACTTCTTCAATTCAAGCTGAATAACGTATGGGAGCTCGTCAAATGACCAGATCCTCGCAAGCACAACATCATCGGCACCAAGTGGATTTTTCGAAACAAGCAAGATGAGGACGGTCAAGTGGTGAGGAACAAAGCACGACTTGTAGCCCAAGGCTACACCCAGGTTGAAGGAATAGATTTCGATGAAACTTTTTGTGACGTCCTCGACTTTTGCAACAGTAATTATTGTGATTAAGCTACAGTGACCACCCACTAATGATGCCACGTCATCGAATTTCCATCTCAGACCCGCGTTGATTCGAGTCTGTCCGGATCCAAAAATTTGAAAACAAAAGAAAAAGTATTTTATAAATTCATGTTAAATATTAAAAGAATATGTATGTGAAAGAGGGAATTAAAAGTATGTATAATAAATTGTAAAAGAAAATATAATAAAAGAAAGTATTTAAAAAGAAAAATCAGTTAGTAAAATAAATAGGAAAGAAAGAAATAATAAAAAAGGCAAAATAAAACAAAGCAAAAAAAAAAAGGAAAGTAACCCCACCCCCCTGGCCGAGCTGGGCCAAAAGGCCCAGCTAGCCAGCCCAACCGCGCCACCCTCCCCTCAAACCCTAGAGCCCCCTGGCGGTCAAGCCCCTCCCCTCGCTACTCCCTTCCCCCCTGGGCGCCGCCACTCCCCATCTCAGCGCCTCCCACCCCCTCCCATCGACAACCCCACCCACCCACGCTCTCTCTCTCCCGTAACCCCCCCACGAGAGCCCCCTCTCTCGGTCCTCTCGTTCATCCCCCACCTACCGTCGCCCCATCCCCACGACCCATCTCCCTCCCACGACGCCAGATCCCCCACGACCCCTCTCCCTCCCCACCTCGCCTCCCACCTCGGCTCCCCTCCCGTCGGCCCCCTGCCTCCCTGTCCGGCGAGCCCCCTCGCTGGCCGACGCGCCACCTCCTCCCGCCGGCGAGCCCCTCGGCCTCCTCCTTCCCGCGGCGAGCCCCGGCCCCCCTCGGTCCTCCTTCCCGCGGCGAGTCCCGGCCCCCCTCGGCCCTCCTTCCCACCGGCGAGCCGCCCCTCCCCTCGGCCTCCACCCCGCCGGCAGGGGCCCCGGCCTCCTCGAGGTCCCTCTTGCCGGCCTCAACTCCGGCCGGCTCCATCTCCGGGGACCCCTCCTCACCGGGGCCCCTCTCGGTGGACCTCCGGCCGCCTCTTCCTCGCCGAAACCGCGCCGTCACCATCACCGTCACCGCCTCGTCCGCCTCCTCGCCGTCTCCTCCGCCCCTTCTCGCGAACTCCGACTTCACCGGCCCGTCTCGTCACCATCGGTGAGCCCCTCCTCGGGCTCCTCCCACCATGTCGATCTCCTCACCGCCCCGGTTCCGTTCCGGCAAACGGGGCCTCGATCCATCGACGGTAGACTCCGGTAGGAAGGATTGAAGTTTATGTTCTTCTAGGTGGAGTTAGAGCAAAGAGAGTTCTCTGTCTCTGTGTTAACAGAGAGGGAGATGAGAGTTTTGAGAGAAAAGAAATAAAAACAAATATTGTATTCCGTATGTATGTATGTATGTATTCGATACCCGTATTATGTATGTATTTGCGTATATAGGCATGTGGAGAGATACAACATTTGTATGGTTATTTATTTGTGATTAAAATGTGTATTTGGCCTAGGGTCACTTACCGGTGGGGCCAATGCACCCGCTGTCTATGACAGGGAGGCCCCACGCGAGAGTTAATATAAATAATAAAAACAATGTTTTTATTAAATAAGTAAATAAATAGATATATTAGTTAAATTAATTAATTAGAATAATTAGAGTATGACACGTGGGTCCCTCATTAAATTAATCTGATTAAATAATATTTAATCTTAATAAAAACTTGTGCCTATGACGTTCGGGACCCGCTGGTCAGTTGACCAGTCAAATGTTGATGTCAGCATGACATCGCGATGATGTCATAATGGGATTTTATTAAAATAGCTAAATCTGTTTTTAATTCCTAAATAATTAATAAAACTTTGAAAATTAATATAAAATAATCCGTAAGTCAGATCAAAATAATTTCAACATGAAAGTTGATCAGCAAAACGAGACGAACCCGGATACACGGCCCGTTCGTCTGTCACGCGTCCCTAGCATAGCAAACTTGGAACTTTTCCATCGTTTCCAGTATAACCGGTAGTAGCCCGAGACCCGGAAAATATCGTCAGATATTCTTCCGACCCGTCTATGACGGATGTTGCTGCGTTAGCTCATGCCTAGCCTGCATCTTTCCATGTCATGCTTTGTGTTGCATCGGTGCTATTATTTATTGTTTCTTCCCCCTCTTCTTACCGGTAGACCCCGAGACTGACGCTGCTGCCGGGTACATCTACGACCCTGCCGATCAGTCCTTTGCCGCAGAGCAGCAAGGCAAGCAAACTCCCCTTGATCATTCCTATATCGCCTATGTCTTTCTTCCTACTGCTTGCATTAGTATTTTGCTACTGTTGTAGTTAGCTCCTATATCTGATGCATAGCCTATTTTTGATGAACTGCTACTTTCAGTCCTGTACTTTAAATATGCCTAGTATAGGTGGAGCAGTCTTCCCCTCTGACCCCGTAGTTCAGTTGCCCCGCTTGTTTTTCAAACCTCGATCTCTGATCGACGAGCCAGACCCGGCACAGCACATTCACCCCCCCCCCTTCGTTGTATGACGTTATAGGGATACTATCGGGTACCGAGGGTGACACCTCGCTAAGTACTCCTGATGATATCTCTGTAGTATAGCTAGTCGGTCGTGGTTATCGAGGGTGATTCCTCTTTCACCATTCCCGATGACGCCTCTGTCGTGCAACCCCGCGAGTGTGGGACCCTCGAGGGTGATTCCTCTGAGCCCACCTTGACGGGTACATCGTTCGGAATCCAACAAGGGTGATACCTCGGATTCCCCCCGATGTTACAACCACACAGTTACTCGACCATGTTACTGGGATCATTGGTGCTTAGTTGTAAGACGGGTGGATTCCCGTGAGACTGTGTTGCTGGCCTAATTAAAATGCTAATGGATTTGGGTATTTGATCTGGGTTGGTCGGAGACCTTTTCGCACTAACCGGCTACGCGGGAAGAATTATGGGTACTCGGCGTTGCGGTATCAGCCGAAGCTTTTCAGATGCCAGCAGTGTAGCGGTGCGCGCCCGAGTGGTCCCGAGATGCATCGCGCTTGTGATTAAGGGATGCTAGGACTGACGTCGGCCGCCCATGCCACGTGCAGGAGCGTGAAGGGGAACTGGGCCCATGAACCCTTTGTGCTTAGGATTTAGACCGGCAGGCTGGCCTCTCTGATTAGTCTTAGGTGGGGCTGCGACGTGTCGATATTCCGAGGCCAGGTAGGACACAGAAAGGTATGTCCGGCCAGAGTGTTATCGAGCGTGACGGGACATGTGGTGCACCCCTGCAGGGATGAAAATTAACTATTCGGATAGCCGTGTCCACGGTTACAGGACGACTTGGAGTTGTGCCCCGATCTTTTACAACTACAATTGTTACTTAACTGGAATTAGTTTGCCTCAGGATTGCTTCCTCGCAGGGAGTCGAGGGAGGATCTTTAGGCGTGACCTCACTTTAATATTGTTGTAACAATATGACTATTAATGTTTTACCCCTGTTCTACTCTCGTCTATTGCTGCAAGACCCTTGAAGATGCTAGTCTTCGATAGGACTAGGCCTTCTCTCTCTATTCTCGCATTGCTGCAGTCAGTCCACATATAACCCCCCCTTCTTTGATACTGGTGCATAATTAGAATAGTTCTGATGTAAGACTTGCGAGTACTTTGGATGAGTACTCACCGCTACTTTGCTCCACCCCTTGTCCCCTTGATCCGTTTGCTGCAACCAGATGATGGAGCCCAGGAGATGGAGGTCCCCGCCCCTGACGACTGCTACCCCGACGGTGCCTACTACTACGTGGAGGCCACTGATGATCAGGAGTAGTTAGGAGGTTCCCAGGCAGGAGGCCTCGCCTCGTTCCATCGTTGTATCTTTTGTGCTAGCCTTCTCTAAGGCACCCCATGTTTTATGTCTGTACTCAGATATTTGTTGCTTCCGCTGACTCATGTGTTTACCGAGCTTTCGTATTCTAGCCCTCGAGGCCCCTGGCTTGTAATATGAAGCTGATGTTATTTTATTTGTGTCTAGAGTTGTGTTGTGATATCTTCCCGTGAGTCCTTGGGTTTGATCGTACGCATTTGCGTGTATGGTTAGCGTACTATTAAGCCGAGGGCGTCACACTTTTGAACCTGTTGCTAGACTTGAAGCTAGTGGAATATTACTTGCGTATGCTAATCATCATAACATCACCTTATATCAAATGGATGTGAAAAGTGCATTCCTCAATGGTAAGCTTGAGGAAGAAGTATATGTTGCTCGGCCTCGAGGTTTTGAGGATCCAAAGAATCCAGACAAAGTCTTCAGACTCAAAAAGGCTCTGTATGGCCTCAAGCAAGCCCCTCGGGCATGGTATGATACATTGAAGGAATTCCTCATGAAGAAAGGCTTCAAACCTGGTTCACTCGATCCAACTCTTTTCAAAAAATCCTATGATAATGAGCTGTTTGTATGTCAAATATATGTCGATGATATCATATTTGGGTGTACTGATAAAAGATATAGTGATGAATTTGCCTACATGATGAGAGAAGAATATCAGATGTCCATGATGGGGGAGCTGAAATTCTTCCTAGGTCTTCAAATTCGTCAACAAAGCAATGGAATCTTCATATCACAGGAGAAATACCTCAATGATGTTCTGAGGAAATTCGACATGCACGAATGCAAAGGTGCCAAGACACCGATGCCTACCAACGGCCACCTCGGCACTGATGAAAATGGTAAAGATTTCGATCAGCAGGTATACCGTTCTATGATTGGCTCCTTATTGTATCTATGTGCATCTAGGCCAGATATAATGCTTAGTGTTTGCATGTGTGCACGTTTTCAAGCAAAACCGAAGGAATCACACCATAAGGCTGTGAAACATATTCTTCGATACTTAGCTCACACACCAACACTAGGATTATGGTATCCCAAGGGCTCCAATCTTCATCTGGTAGGGTATTCTGATTCAGACTATCCTGGTGACTGTGTGGATCGCAAGTCAACTTCTGGCACATGCCATTTCCTCGGAATATCACTAGTTTGCTGGTCCTCAAAGAAGCAGAACTGCGTATAAGTCTCCACTGCTGAAGCTGAGTACATTGCTGCTGGTTCTTGCTGTGCTCAATTGCTATGGATGAAGCAAACCCTCAAGGACTACGGCATCAACATGAAGAATGTACCTCTCTACTGTGACAATGAGAGTGCTATCAAGATTGCATACAACCCAGTACAACACTCGAAGACCAAGCACATCCAGATTCGTCATTATTTTCTTCGGGACCATGTCCTCAAGGGCAATATCCTCATCGATCATGTGAAGACTGATGATCAACTGGCAGATATCTTCACTAAGCCCTTGGATGAGAAAAGGTTTTGCAAGTTGCGATGTGAGCTAAATATCTTAGAATCTTCAAATGTTTTGTAAAAACATGCACACATCCTAACACTTATGCAAAGTTGATGACTTAGATGTGCAACACATGATGAATCGATTTTCTTCAACTGATGAAGAATGTCACTCTGAATGTGAAGAAATTAACGAAGAAATTGATTCTTAGGGCCCTACGACAATTGTATGCGACGTCTGTAATCAACATTCTTATATGGTGGGTAACGCCACCGCCCAATGTGAAATTCCTCAAGTTGATTTTCTTCAAATGATCAATTTCCTCACAATGCGTTTTTCTTCAAAACAGCTGTTCTTCATTGTGATGATTTATTACAAAATCTTCAAAAACACTTGATGACTTTCATTTGACTAGATAGACTGTGATTTCTAGTCCTCAACATCATTCACTTATTGCTATTTCTTCAAGTTGATGTTTCTGCTAAGTGAATGTGATCGGACCCTACTTTCCCTCTATGCTATATTTATCCATTCTATTCAATTCTTCATATGCGTTCTATTTGAAACTTTGTTCAAAATCCTCACTGCGTCCTTGTCAGCTGATGATTTTATAACGAAAATCCTCAAATCTTCAAAAATTGTTTCTTTAAAGACACAGTAACTGAACCCCCACTTCCCATGATCGGATAACCACGATCTATACTATCTCCACCGCATCGTACGGGAGCTACACGTGTCCTGCGGAGACGTAGAGGCAGGGGCTATTTGGACCGACATTCTCGCGCCAACAGTAACTTTTGGCTATAAATATGTCCTTATCCCCCTCGGCATCCTCTTCTTCGCCTCATCGCTCTCCTGCCACAGCACACTCCACCGAACCCTAGCGCCACCGCTGGTAGTCTTGTCGCCGGTGAGGAAGAGCTTCACTGCCTCGACTTCTCCGTCGCCGAAACCACGCCGGAGTCGGACCATCTTCGTCCGCCGCTGCCGTAGACGTCCTCTGTCGCCGAGTTAGGGTGCATTGGACACTCGAATGAAGAGCCTCTCCAACACACAACTTTCTGTGTTCTTCGTGCGCACCTTCCAGGGTAAATATATCCCATTTTTACAGCAAGATTAGATCTAAAATTTTACATCTTCTATGTGAAATCTGTTTTTCCTCAAGATACGATGCACACTTGATTCCTCAAACACTACCTATCACCACAATCATTGATGAACTATGCTAAGCATCTAAGATTTTCACGAGATTCCTCAATTGTGCGATTTTTCGGATCTGTACAACTCTGGAACCCAAGAACAGTATGCTTAGGCAAATTCCTCAAACCACTGGTTATATTCCTCAAACTGTCAAACTTTTTCATTTTCTTCAAATCTGAGAACACATATGACCTCTCCAAATTCCTCGCAACTATACTCTGTTCACAGGTACACACATGTCAGCTGATGAATCTCTCGGTTCTCATCACATTAACTCATTTGCAGCATTTCTGGAAGAAACTCTTCAAGGCTCATCAGAATCCTCAAGAGTTCAAAATCATCAGCAAAATCCTAAACTGAAGAAAATGGAGGAAGACAGAAAACGGAAGGGAGGAAAGAAACTTGAGCAAAACACAGCTGCTGATATCCCTGAGGACATTTACTTGGACTATTGCACGCCTGATGAAAATGAGACAATGGCCAAGAGAAAGATACGGCTGCAGAAGATTGAACGCCGATGGGCGAAGGAATGGAAGGAGTACAGGTTTGTGACTCCCAAAATGCGAAGAAATTCACCTTGAAGCCTCCTGGCAGAAGGGCCCCACTTGAGGATCATCAAGTAGCACATCCCTCAAGCCTCATGACAGTTGATGACTATCCAGATGAGAAAGAAAAGCATCTGGCCAAGCTCAAGAAGTAGGCAGAAGCTGCAGTGAGGAAATTTAATGAATCCTCAGCTGCTGCCTCCGGTGCTGCTAATTCCTCAGCTGTAGAAACCTCAGGCTCAGAAATTCCTCAAATGCAGTCTGTGCCATCAAAGCCAAGGGCTCCAAAGCCTCACGAGAAGTCTGCTCAGGCTTCTGTCACAAAACCCTCAGCACCAAACCCTCATTACCAAAACCTTCAACACCAAAACCATCAGCGCCAAAACCCTCTGAACCAATCTCCTCAGCACCAAAATCCTCAGCTCCACCTCGAAAGCGTCAAGAGAGACCAGTGCAGAAGCATGTCGTGCAGCCTACGACCGCCAGCTCAAGCTCCTCACTCCCAGCTGCAACCAGCTCAGAGACAAAGTCTTCAACACCTTCTGTGAAGACTTTGGCAGCTGCTGAACGTGCACCTCTGCCCAACCCCAGCAAAATCATCACAGTCCCGTGTGCATCAGAGGGAAGTGATGAATATGATGATGAAACCCTGCAAGCCATCATCAGAAACAAGCAAGAAAGAGTAGCTCAAGCATCAGGCAGTGCTATTCCTGTGGCCATGGACCCCAAAGTCCTCCTTGACTACATCAATATCTGGTATGAGGACCCAAACACTCCTATTGATGACTTGAAGCTTCCTCCTGGCATCAGTCACATGGTGACCACTTTCATCAATGAAGCCAAGTGGAAAGAACAGCACGCCAGGAAGGCCAAAGTTGCAAAGATCAAAAAGGAGAAATTCCTCAGGCAGAATCTCCTCAAACTGACTCCTGATGCACTGGTGACAACACAGGCAGAGCTGCAAAAATTGACTGACAAGTACGCCAAGTTGTCAGATCGCAAAAACCTCAAGAGCAATTTCATCAAGCTGGCCACTAGTGTTGTTGATGACTACAACAAGAGAACCGCACCCCCAGCACCAACTCCTCAGCCCTTGGTTGAGGAGCCAGCAGATGAATCTCCTCAGGAGGAGGAAACTCCTCAAGCTGAGGTAGTACACGAAGAGCGCCGTGTTGATGAACCGGCCATTGAAGAAATCATCACGGAAACTCCAACTGATGAAATTGCTGCCGCTGATGAGACTGCTCTTGATCCAGCTGCTTCATCAAAGCAGGCTGATGACTCTGTTCCAACTGGTTCCTCAATACCAGCTGAAGAAACTGTAGAGAGAACACCTTCACCAAAATCTTCAAAGGTGAAGAAGATAATTCCGTTTGCATCAGACGTGAAGAAAACAAGGGCTGCTGAAAAGGAAGCCAAGAAGAGAAAAGCCTCCTCAGCAGTAGAAGAAACAGAGGCAAAGCGCCTCAAAGAAATTGATGAAACTGCTCCTCTGGACCCGGTGCCTCTCAATGTCGCCCCTTCCTATGAGATGGTCGTCGTTGATGACCCAGCTACGAAGGCAGATGAGGAAATG
Organism: Hordeum vulgare subsp. vulgare; assembly: GCF_904849725.1. NCBI lineage: Eukaryota > Viridiplantae > Streptophyta > Magnoliopsida > Poales > Poaceae > Hordeum > Hordeum vulgare. The sequence continues at coordinate 191,128,746 of NC_058523.1, read as the reverse complement.
AAGGATGTCGCCCCTGAGGAACACACTGACGAGGAAATTCAGATAGACGACAGTTCTCAACCTCTCATTCCTCAGACAGAAAATGTTCAAGCATCAGCTGCACCAGCTGATGAAACTGCCTCTGCCACAAAGCCAGCTGAGGAAAAACAAGGTGAAAATACTCAAGCTGACGAAATTCAACACTCTGAGCAGACTCCTCAAGATGGGGAACAGGCTGATAGAACTCCTTCAACTGAGAAAGAAGCAGAAATTCCTCAGCCTGAAGCTCAGCCAGAGCAAGCACCATCTCCTCACCCTGAAGATCAGCCTGAAGTACCAGCTGCTGAAATTCCTCACCTTGAAGAAAATGCTGAAGAAAATGCACCCACCCAAGACAATACATTCATTGTGCTTAACCCAGAGACTGCTATGGTTGTCTCCCCCCTATTCCCCAGCAAAATCTTCAGCCAGTTCAGCGTGAGCCATTCTCCAAGCGTCCAATGTTTCAGAAAGAAAATTTCTTTGAAGAACGCATGTACTTCATCGGAGAGAACCCTTATGACAAGCCTCAAATGGGGCATCTGAAGTTTTCGACAAGGACTCAGATGAACTACTATGCCTCTGTGCTCTGTGGACGAAACAAGATATTCCAGCACAGGCATATTCCTCATGTTGAGCTTGAAGCAATACCTTGCCTGGAGCCAGTCCTCAATGTACTCCATGATGCAGGTTTGCTCCCAATGTGCTCAGACATATCAGACTGGAACAGCGAGCTTATTCTTCAATTCTATGCCACTCTTCACATATCTGGCAACCCTGAAGACATCAACAATTGGGTGTTTGACTGGATGTCACAAAACACTCACTACAAGGCTCCTGCTTCTGAACTCCTCAGAGAACTGCCCGTACCAATTCCCTCAGATGGGGCTGTGAAGCTTTATGGTGAGCGTGAGCTGCCAAATGGAATGATGGAAGTCCTCATGAAGCCTTTGGCTGTAGGCAAATCTTCAAGAACAACCTTCCTCGTCCACGAGCTCAAGTACACATCCCGGTCTGTCTACAGAATCCTCTACAGTGTGCTCGCACAGATCAAAGGCCATGACGATGAAGAAGATGTTGTAGGCCTCATGAAGAATATCCTCTTCAACATCATTCACGGTATTCCTATCAATATCCATGAGTTCTTCTTGAGGACTTTGGCCGACAATGCCATGTGCCCCTTTGATCACAAGATATATGCCCCGTGGATCATGAGATTCATCAGGACAAGGACATGCATCAACTTCCACGCTGATTTCCAAAACCACATGGGTTATATGCCTCCTATCCGGGTCAACAAGAAGACTTTCGAGCCCATTGAAGGAAAAGGAAAATATGTGATTGAAGAAGGCAGCAGGCCCCTTGATGGCCAGTTCAAAGAGCCAGAAGCTTATTCTTCATGGGACGATACTGAGACTCGTCCAGCAAGCCCCATTCCTCCTCGCGTGCTGAATACCAGACAGCTCCTCCTCAGTCTTCACCAGAAGGTGGATCGCAACCACAGATGGGTCAAACGCCAGTTTGGTGCCATTGTGAAAACCCTCTGTAACATCCCAATTTTCCTAATTGGGAATGTTTTACATTGTAGCTAAGCATCTATGCATGTTGATTGAAATAAATTTTAGCACGTGATTTCTTTCGTCTTTTCGATTTGCATTTTCCATTTTTCCTCGCACGAGAAAAGCCCGGAGAAATACTCTCTTGCACGCAAGAGAGAGAGCGGAGGAAAATGGCCCTCCAAAGAGCGGGCAATTTCTGAAATGTTGGAGCCAAGAAAATCCAAAGCTTATTTGCAAAAATAATTGCAAAAAGAAATAAAGCAAATTTGGGAATTTCTGAAAAAACATTTTTTTAAAAGTTTTTATTTTTTAAATGTTATTCGGGTAGAGAATATTTTTCTGAATTTTTTGGTATATAATACCATATATTAATATTTTGATTTACTTCCTCTTATTTCTCTTTTATTTCTCTGTTTCGGAAAAAGTTAGAGATTAGGAAGTATTTTTTTTTAGAAGCAGCGCCCGAGCGTTTTTTAGACATGGGCTGAATCCCCCTTTCCCAGGGATCAGATCCCTTATATGTCGGCCAACCGACCCCCTCTCCCCGCCCCTTCTCTCTCTGGCCGAAGGGCCCCACCTGCCCGAGCCTAGCACCACGTCGGCCTTCTTCCTCGTCCTACCAAAAAAAGCTACTGCCCGAGCCGAGCTCTCCCAGGAATCGGGATCCTCCCCGATTTTCCTTCTCCCTTACTTAGCTCTCCCTCCCCATGGCCTATAAATACTGCCTTCCACGCCGCAGCCCCGTTCCCAACCCTACTTCGCCGAGCCGCCGCCCCTAGCCGTCGCGCCACCGCTCGCCGGCAGCCGAGCTACTGCCCACCTTCGGCAGCCCCTGGAGCAGCGCCCCCCCCCCCCCCCGAGCCCCTCTCCGCCCCCGAGCCCCACCCCGCGGAGGAGGAGCCCCGCCGCCGCCGCCCCGACACTCCACCGCCAACGGAGCTCCCTCAACCTCGCCGGCAACCACCCCTCGCCGGAGCTACCCCAGCCCCCAGCACGGTAGACTCCCCTCCCCTCTCTGTTTTTCTTTTTTTTGTTAGTAGCCGTTGGATCTTAGCTATAGGGTGTAGATTAGATCTAGGGATAACTCTTCGGTTTAGTTTACAAAACCAACGGTTTTATTTTCACTTATCTTTTAACCAGAAATTTTGCTTAGCCTCGGCCGTTTGCCCATAGCATTGCAACAAACACCCCTCCCAGTCAACAGTAGCTTGCCACGTGTTCCCTATTAGTTAGCTAAGTTAGTTTTATTTTTTCTGCCTGTTTGCAAAACCAGAAAGTTTCTGTTTTGTTTTGGCCACAACTCTTGATTCCGAAGTCCAATGACATTGATTCGTTTTCCAGTAGCTCACAAATTTCCTGTAGTTTTCCAAAACATATAATTTGTCTATGTTTGAAATTTGCAAATATAAGTTAGATCAGATTTAGTTTAAACCTTGTTTTGCCTATGCCAGGAGTTTAAAAAATGATTTTGAGTTGATTCTTTTTGCTACTGCTTCCTAGTGATCAAATATTACTGTGGTAGAAGTTTCAAAATTTCTAAAGTATTTTTACTGGTGTTTTCAACAGAAACAAGTTTCTGCCATACCGGCGCGTGATGAATTCTTTTATGTACGCTTTTGCAAATCCTTAATCATGATGTTATTTCTACTTGTTGTTTGATTGAAGTGCTTATGGTGTGCTTTGTGTTTGTATCGGTAGATCATCCGGAGTGCGAGGCGTGTTACTTAGAAGCGCTCGAGCAAGACAACTATCATCAAGGCAAGTCATTTTGATCATGTTATTTTACCTATGTTTTTGATGCATGGTAGATCACCTTTCTTTGCCCAATTGCATGCTGCCTAGGTACTTGGAAACTTTAGTGTAAGTTGTAGTATCATGTGGTAGGAACACAACAACCCCGATACTTGGCCCCGGGACGACAATTTCTTAATGCTATGCTTGAGTAGACGGGTTATCGGTTGAGTGTATATCACGAGTGATGCGAGGTTGATATAATAATCAAGACCGGACTAAGACAAGATTTTCAAGACCTCAGACGCAATGCAACTCTGGGTGAAAGACGGTTGATCGGCTCCCTGGAGAACCCAGTGGATGCCCGGGATGCTGGAGAGGCCATGTCATCCTGCGGAAAGCTTCACCCAGGCTCGAAGAGACGGACGGAGACGTCAAGACTCAAGGCTTACCTGCGCTGCCACAAGTCATTATGGGCTCTGGCTTGGTTGGACAATGCGGCGACTCTGGACAGGCGGTGCTAGCATATGTAGAAGAACGGTAGGAATGGATGGGCACCGACAGGGATTCAGAGGGACCCGTTGAAAGACCATGTTTTGATCATCCGGTCTACAAACACCCTGAAGTGCGAGGACAAACCCGGAGGCGATCAAATCTTGTGGGGGACGTGTGCAAAACTCTGCAGAGTGCCCAACCTAATCGATTAGCCGTGTCCACGGTCATGGACAACTTGAGCCGAAGGCATTGAATTTCCCCTGAACTCTTGACACAACTTTATAATGATGTGGGTGTTAACAACTATTCGGGCACGAGAATTGGTTGGCGGAACCATCTCGTTAACAACAAACGATGTAGTAATATTTTTCTTTTCAACCCCTCTTGTTGTAGGATAAAACTGGCTTTATGCAAAACTTAGCCCCACCGGCCAAATATGCATGTAGAGGTAGTTGATTATTATTTTACCCCTCTCTTTGATGACTTGCCAGCATATTCAATATGCTGACCTACACGGCTGCAACGTATCATGTTGCACAATACTTTTCCGACCAGGAGTGAGGCTACGATCTACGCTCAGCGACATGCCCTTGGAGTCAGATGGACTCGTCTACCTGATGCTTCCGCTAGTCTTCGTTAGATTTCTCAAGAGATGGCCTTTAGCCACTTTATTGTAATCCTTTATTGTAATAAAGTACTCTTTATGAGTTTTTGATTAATAAAGTTGTGTGATTGAACTCTTGAATATATACATTATGTACTGTGTGTGTACTAGCATGATCTTGGGATGGTACGGAAACACTAGAGGCTTGACTCGTCTTGAGTCGGGTTGCTACAGAAATGGTATCAGAGCACACGCTGACCTTAGGACGTAACCTCTAGGAATGGAAAAGCCTTCGGAAGAAAACTATTCTCTCTTATGTCTATAAATCTTCTATTTCCTCTTCTGATCATTTTTGACTTCTCTCCGATTTTCCAATGCTTAGATGGCCACCTTCATCCCTGTTAAGTTCATGGAGTTTTGCCAGCCCGACACCACTATGCCGTTCGGAAAGGAGCTGGTGCAGATCACCAAGGACTTGAGGATTGCTCTGCCGACTATCACAGGGAAGCCAACTTCGTCTTACCCGGAGGATTCACGCTACAGGATCGAGGTGCATATTCCCGGAAGGACATTCCAGCCGCGCACTGAGCCGATGGATTTCAAGTTCATCGCACCCAACTGGATTCTCGGAAGGGACATGGCGATCCATTGTGCCCTCGGACGTATCAAGGAAGAATACAAAGGCTGCCCTATTTCTACAGACCTATTCACCGTATCCCGGAGAAACGAAGACGGAGAAATCATCTCAAGCAAGACCAAGGACGCTCTCTTGTCTTATGCTCAGACCGTGCAGAAGTACAGCGGGACTCTGGAGCATCATCTGATCAAGGACGCCAGGAAGATCAAGCAACTGTCACTCCGCGAGCTTGAACTAGAAGAAGCAGCCCGGGAAGCCTACTATGAACATGAACTGGAGGTGAAGGACTTTCTGGAGCGAATCGAGAAGCTGAAGACTCGAGTTGCATACCTGGAGGAGGAACTGGACATGGGCGAGAACCTTCATCCCGAAGGAGATGTAGCCCCTTTGATCAGCAACGACGAGGACTATGAAGAAAGCTCCACCGAAGGACCCACCACCATGCTTTTCTGAGGAGGACACTTAGACTAGACCACCAAATTTACCTTATTGTTATACGTTTAGGCCGATGTTTAGGATTATTAAATTTTGTATCCCCGTGTGAACCTTTGTGATGATATTGAATGAAATGTGTGGTGTGATACTTGTGTGTTGCATTCATATGGGTAGTGTAATTCCTCTTAGACCATTGTTCTATGCTAATCTCACCCCTCCACAAACATCAGATGCCTTCGAGACGCGCTCCTAAGTCCAACTTTCCGCCGGAACTCACCCAGTTGATCCAGCAACAAAACACCCTGATGCAGCTGATCATCCAAAACTAGAACAACAACAACAACCATCATCCACCCCAGGCTGACAATCTCACCCGTTTTCTGAGGTTGAACCCTCGGACTTTCTCCAGCAGCATTGAGCCCATTGTGGCAGATGATTGGCTCCGCAAGATGGAGCGTGAACTTATCACTGCCGGTTGTTCTGAAGCTGAGAAGGTGCGTTTTTCCGTGCATCAACTTGAAGGCCCTGCAGCTGCTTGGTGGGAGAACTACACCACCACTTACCCCATTGCTGGAGTCACTTGGGAGCAATTCAAGCAAGCCTTCCACACCGCGCATGTCTCAGCTGGTGCAATGAGTCTGAAGAAGTGTGAGTTTCGCAACTTACGCCAGGGGAATCGCTCTGTGGCCCAGTACGTTGATGAATTCAGCATGCTCGCCCGTTATGCACCTGGAGATGTGGCCGATGATGCGGCCAAGTAGGAAAAGTTCTTGGAGGGACTCAATGATGAGCTGAGCATTCAGTTGACTGTAGCCACCTTCAACAACTACCAGGAGCTGGTTGATAAGGCCCTCATTTTGGAGGGGAAACACCAGCAGATGGAGAACCGCAAGCGAAAGTATGGGTTGGAAAGTTCAACTCCGGCACTCAGCAGAAGCCTCGCTACACCCCCTATCCACGGAATACCGGGACTGGATCCGGTAAGTTTGGAGGACACGTTCAGCATAACTACCCTGTCCACAACCATGGATGCCACAACCATGGAGGAAATGGGAACCACCGCAACATCAGCAACTTCAAGAATGGCGGTACTGGCACTCAGCAGCATTCAGCTCCAGCTCAGAAGGATCTGACTCACATCACATGCTTCAAGTGTCAGAAGACGGGACACTATGCCACTGATTGTCCCCAGAACAAGCAGGGAAATGGAAACGGCAACGGCAACTCTGCAGCTAAGAAGCCCAATCCTTTTCCTCGAGCTCAGGTGAACCACATTGATGTTGAAGAGGTCTATGATCACCCTGATACTGTGGTTGGTAAGTTTTTGCTAAATTCACATCCAGTATTGGTACTTTTTGATTCTGGTGCAACGCATTCATTGATATCAAGGGTAGTTGTGGAAAAATATAGTTTGCCAACTAGAACCCTCAGCCAGCCTATTAAGGTCAGTTCCCCAGGAGGCATGATGACAGCCGGGATAGGATGCCATGCTTTGAGTCTCAACATCGGGAACCATAATTTTCCCACCGACCTCATCGTATTAGAGTCCCAGGGACTGGATGTAATCCTAGGCATGGATTGGTTGGCCAAGTATGAAGGGAATATCGATTGTGCCCTTAAGTCTATTTTTCTCACCACCCCCGAGCAGAAGCGGATTAAGTACGTGTCTGAGCACCCGACCCGGAGTAAGCGAGTAAACTCTCTCACAGGAGTAGTCTAGGAGGAAGTACCGATTGTACAGGAGTACCAAGATGTATTTCTGGAGGAATTGTCGGGCATGCCACCCGATAGAGAGATTGAGTTCTTGATTGAGCTACTACCCGGAACAGCCCCGATATCCAAGAGATCTTATCGGATGCCCGCAAATGACTTGATAGAAATCAAGAAGAAAATTAAGGAGTTATTGGACAAAGGGTATATTCGCCCAAGTTCTTCACCTTGGGGAGCCCCAGTGCTCTTGGTTGAAAAGAAGGACAAGTCCTTGAGAATGGTTGTCGATTATCGTGCATTGAACGATGTGACCATCAAGAACAAGTACCCCTTGCCGATGATCAATGATCTGTTCGATCAATTAGTTGGAGCTCGCGTATTCTCAAAGATCGATCTTCAATCCGGGTATCATCAGTTGAAGATTCGTGAACAGGATATACCCAAGATAGCCTTCACCACTCGGTACGGCTTGTATGAGTACACGGTCATGTCATTTGGACTGACTAATGCTCCGGCATATTTTATGAATCTGAGGAACAAGGTGTTTATGGAATACTTAGACAAGTTTGTCGTGGTGTTCATTGATGACATACTGATATTCTCCAAGAACGAAGAGGAACACAAGGAACATCTGCATCTAGTTCTAGAGAAGCTTCGAGAGCATAAGCTATATGCAAAGTTCAGCAAATGTGAGTTTTGGTTGAAGGAAGTCGGATTCCTTGGACACGTCATCTGAGGAGAAGGAATAGCAGTGGACCCTGCCAAGGTCGCAGCAGTCACCGAATGGGTAGCACCCACTTCAGTCAAGGAGATCCGCAGTTTCCTCGGACTTGCTGGATATTACCGGAGGTTCATTGAGAATTTCTCAAAGATTGCCAAGACCATGACAGAGTTGTTGAAGAAGGAATCCAAGTATATTTGGACTGAGGATTGTGAAACCAGTTTTCAAGAGCTGAAGAAACGTCTTGTTACAGCCCCAGTGCTGATATTGCCGAACATTCGGAAGGATTTCCAGGTTTATTGTGACGCTTCTCGTCAAGGACTCGGAGGAGTGCTCATGCAAGAAGGCAAAGTTGTAGCCTATGCATCCAGACAGCTCAGACCTCATGAGTTGAATTATGCCACACATGACTTGGAACTAGCAGCCGTAGTGCACGCTCTCAAGACCTGGAGACATTTCCTGATCGGAAATAGTTGTGATGTTTACACTGATCACAAGAGCCTGAAATATATCTTCACGCAGAAGGAGTTGAACCTCAGACAGAGGCGATGGCTAGAGTTGATCAAGGACTATGACATGAGATTGCATTATCACCCTGGCAAGGCAAATGTTGTAGCCGATGCGTTGAGCCGCAAGAGTTATGTGAACACGCTCACAGCTGGAGGATTACCCCAGGAGTTAGTCGATGACCTCCGAGAGCTCAAATTGGAGAAAGTTCCAAGAGGATTTGTTGCCACTCTGGAAATTCAGTCCACTTTGACAGAAAAGATCCGCGAAGCACAAAAAGCAGACAGGGAGATAGCTGAGATTAAGCAGAAAATGGAAAACGGGAAGGCTAAAGGTTTTCGTGAGGATGAACATGGAACTTTATGGTTTGAGGATCGCATCTATGTGCCCAATGATCCCGAACTCAGGAAGTTGATACTTCAGGAGGCTCATGATTCCATGTACTCGATACACCCCGGTAACACCAAGATGTATCTGGATCTGAAAGAAAGTTTCTGGTGGACAGGATTGAAGAAAGACATTGCCGAGTACGTAGCTATATGCGATGTTTGTCAGCGAGTAAAAGCTGAGCATCAGAAGCCAGCAGGTTTTCTCCAACCTCTGCCGATACCCGAGTGGAAATGGGAAAAGCTTGATATGGACTTCATCACAGGATTACCTCGAACCCGTTCTGGCTATGATTCTATTTGGGTTGTGGTCGATCGTTTGACCAAGGTAGCTCACTTCATTCCGGTGAAGACTACTTACACGAGTGCCAAGCTGGCCAAGATATATATGACAAGGATCGTATGTCTCCACGGAGTACCGAAGAGCATTGTGTCAGATAGAGGGACTCAGTTCACATCAAAATTTTGGCACCAACTGCATGAAACCTTGGGAACGAGATTGGAGTTTAGTACATCTTTTCACCCGCAGACAGATGGACAGAACGAGAGAGTTAATCAGATTCTGGAGGACATGTTGAGACCTTGCGCACTAGACTATGGGTCTAGTTGGGATGACAATTTACCGTATGCCGAGTTCTCATACAACAACAGCTACCAGACCAGTCTGAAGATGGCCCCTTTGGAAGCTCTATACGGAAGGAGGTGCAGAACACCGTTGATGTGGGATAGAGTTGGAGACCGACAACTTTTTGGTCCCGACCTTATCCAAGATTCTGAAGAGAAGGTCAAGCTTATTCGTGACCGACTCAAGATAGCTCAGTCCAGGTAGAAGAGTTATGCTGACAGCAAACGCAAGGAAGTAACGTACAAAGTGGGAGACCGAGCATATCTTCGAGTGTCTCCACTTCGAGGAATCAAGAGATTCAGTGTGAAAGGAAAACTAGCACCTCGTTTCATTGGCCCCTACAAAATTCTTGAACGTAGAGGGGAAGTTGCATACAAACTGGAACTGCCAGAAGGATTGTCCGGAGTTCATGATGTCTTCCACGTTTCCCAGTTGAAGAAATGCCACACTGAGATGGCCGATGTTCCGTTGAGAGATACAGTGCCCCTAGAGGCCATACAGCTTGACAGTGATCTGACGTATGAGGAGAAACCCGTCCGGATTCTCGAGACTGCCAACAGAGTTACCCGCAGCAAGATCATCAAGTTCTGCAAGGTGTTGTGGAGCCACCACACCGAGGAAGAAGCCACGTGGGAACGAGAAGAGGATATTCGTCGAGACCACCCGCACCTGTTTTCTAGCCAACCCGAATCTCGAGGGCGAGATTCATCTTAAGGTGGGTAGGTTTGTAACATCCCAATTTTCCTAATTGGGAATGTTTTACATTGTAGCTAAGCATCTATGCATGTTGATTGAAATAAATTTTAACACGTGATTTCTTTCGTCTTTTCGATTTGCATTTTCCATTTTTCCTCGCACGAGAAAAGCCCGGAGAAATACTCTCTTGCACGCAAGAGAGAGAGCGGAGGAAAATGACCCTCCAAAGAGCGGGCAATTTCTGAAATGTTGGAGCCAAGGAAATCCAAAGATTATTTGCAAAAATAATTGCAAAAAGAAATAAAGCAAATTTGGGAATTTCTGAAAAAACATTTTTTTAAAAGTTTTTATTTTTTCTTTGAAGCAGCGCCCGAGCGTTTTTTAGACATGGGCCGAATCCCCCTTTCCCAGGGATCAGATCCCTTATATGTCGGCCAACCGACCCCCTCTCCCCGCCCCTTCTCTCTCTGGCCGAAGGGCCCCACCTTCCCGAGCCTAGCACCACGTCGGCCTTCTTCCTCCTCCTACCAAAAAAAGCTACTGCCCGAGCCGAGCCCTCCCAGGAATCGGGATCCTCCCCGATTTTCCTTCTCCCTTCCTTAGCTCTCCCTCCCCATGGCCTATAAATACTGCCCTCCACGCCGCAGCCCCGTTCCCAACCCTACTTCACCGACCCGTCGCCCCTAGCCGCCGCGCCACCGCTCGCCGGCAGCCGAGCTACTGCCCACCTTCGGCAGCCCCTGGAGCAGCGCCCCCCCGAGCCCCTCTCCGCCCCCGAGCCCCACCCCGCGGAGGAGGAGCCCCGCCGCCGCCGCCCCGACACTCCACCGCCCCCGGAGCTCCCTCAACCTCGCCGGCAACCACCCCTCGCCGGAGCTACCCCAGCCCCGAGCACGGTAGACTCCCCTCCCCTCTCTGTTTTTCTTTTTTTTGTTAGTAGCCGTTGGATCTTAGTTATAGGGTGTAGATTAGATCTTGGGATAACTCTTCGGTTTAGTTTACAAACCAACGGTTTTATTTTCACTTATCTTTTAACCAGAAATTTTGCTTAGCCTCGGCCGTTTGCCCATAGCATTGCAACAAACACCCCTCCCAGCCAACAGTAGCTTGCCACGTGTACCCCATTAGTTAGCTAAGTTAGTTTTATTTTTTCTGCATGTTTGCAAAAATAGAAAGTTTCTGTTTTGTTTCGTCCACAGCGTTTGATTCCGAAATCCAATGACGTTGATTCTTTTTCCAGTGTTATAATGATGTGGGTGTTAACAACTATTCGGGCAAGAGAATTGGTTGGCGGAACCATCTCGTTAACAACAAACGATGTAGTAATATTTTGCTTTTCAACCCCTCTTGTTGTAGGATAAATCTGGCTCTATGCAAAACTTAGCCCCACCGGCCAAATATGCATGTAGAGATAGTTGATTATTATTTTACCCCTCTCTTTGATGACTTGCCAGCATATTCAATATGCTGACCTACGCGGTTGCAACGTATCATGTTGCAGAGTACTTTTCCGACCAGGAGTGAGGCTACAATCTACGCTCAGCGACATGCCCTTGGAGTCGGATGGACTCGTCTACCTGATGCTTCCGCTAGTCTTCGTTAGATATCTCAAGAGATGGCCTTTAGCCACTTTATTGTAATCCTTTATTGTAATAAAGTACTCTTTATGAGTTTTCGATTAATAAAGCTGTGTGATTGAACTCTTGAATATATACATTATGTACTGTGTGTGTACCAGCATGATCTTGGGATGGTACAGAAACACTAGAGGCTTGACTCGTCTTGAGTCGGGTCGCTACACCCTCACTGAAACACAGAACTCTGTGAAGATTAACCATCACTATCTGCATGAGGTTTTCGATCGCACCTGGGCTACACGTGCACATCTGAAGACTCAGACTGAGCTTGGAGAAATGGACTTTGAGCGAGACTTTGACTGGTCGTGGCCTCCCAAGAAGAAGTTCAGGCCCATTCCAGTGCCAGACCTTGAAGACAGCTCTTTTTCTTCATTTCGTACTGCTGAATCTGATGAAGAACAGCTCGACACTGCAACCGGCCCAAGGAAGAAGACTACTCCCAAGAAGCATCACGGCTCTTCCTCAACCGCCAAGAAATGAAGTCTTCACGGGCGTTAGTCCTCAGTTTGTCCCTTTTTGTCACTTGATGACAAAGGGGGAGAAACTCGATAGTTAGTCTTCAAACGGGATATTTTTGGGGCTTATAAAATATATTTAAGTTACAAACTCTTGGCTCTTCTGAAGTTTTTATGTAATGAGTTGTAACTTAAGGCCGATGGTACTCTGACGCTTTTGAACGTTTTTCTTCGCATGCTTATTCCTCAAGTTTTAATGCACGCATGCTGGAATTCGTCAGATACCATTTGCCATCATGCATCTTCATTTTCTTCATATGATATGTTATATGTATGCATGCTTTACAAGATTCACGAGGAGATCTCCATGATATAAATCATCAATGTGCATTTGCTGTGAAAAGCAAAGTCCTCAATATATGCACATCTTCAGGGGGAGTCTCTCTGAATCTTGTTTTCAAATTCCTCAAATGAGTATTTACACTTCACATTTTTAATCCCCATTGAAGACTTAACCTAATTGTCATCAACCACCAAAAAGGGGGAGATTGTAAGTGCATCTAGTGCCCCTTAGTGATTTTGGTGGTTTGAAGACTTATAGGTTAAGTATCTAATGTGCTTGTGAGTGTACACAGGATCTAAAAGTAATTGAGGAGTTTGAGATATTTGAAGAATATCGACCCCTGAAATTATATGTCTTCAGTTGAAAAAATTTGTCTGAAGCTGAAGAAATGAATCGCGAGGAATCTGCGATGAAATTGTTATTCCTCATGAAGATAGTGATATTGAGAAGACCGGTGGTTCCTGAAGAAAATCATTTTGAAGAATTTGAAGCATGAAGATTCACACCTTCTGTTTTACCTTCTTCGCATTTGAGTAATAGGAACACCGTACTGTTAAAGGGGGTCGAAGTTACACTATGGAATGAATTTCCTCATGATGCTCAACCCAAGCCTAATCCTATCAAAAGCCTCAAGTGAAGAATATGAGTGACATGAGGACTCTCACAATTGAGGGTTCCGACCGTTTCGATAACCACGCCAAGTCATTGGTCTTATCCACTCCAACGGTCATATTATTTAAGGGCATTAGTGTCAAATCATGTCGGGATGCTCCCAGGCTATAAATAGCCACCCCCACAACCACTAGCTGGTTGCCTGCTCCATTAGAAACTGACACTTGTCATAAGAGCAACCCAAATTCCTCAGAGTCTTCCAGAGTAATTCATCAGTGAGGAAATACACCACCCACCGAAACCACAAACCAAACCTAGTGATTGAGCATCACTGAAGAAGTTGTTCCTATGTGGGACTGAAGCCTCTTACCTTTGAGGACTGTGCATCCTCCAGACGGTCAGGCGCCATGGTCTAGAGCAATCCCGCAGTCAATTGTGGATCATCGGGTGACCAAGTTTGTGAGGGTTTGGAAGTCTGCCCTGAAGACTTACCACGAGTGTTGGGCGAGGACTGTGTGTCCTTAGCTCAAGGAGAATACGGTAGGGACTGTGTGTCCCGGGACTGGGTGTCCTTTGGTTTCAATACCAAGCCGCTCCGAACCAGATGTACGACTGTCACAGCTGTTGGAACTAGGTCATCAACGACTGTCTTCACTAAGAAACGGGTTCTAATTCCTCAACTCTTTACTTTCCGTGTATTATGTGTTGATGACTTTCACTGTGACTATTTGAAGAATTTGCTGAAGACTTTCTCTGAATTTCCTCAACCCCAAATTCTTCACATTAGTTAATCCTCATCTGTATTCTGCGTGCCTGCTCACTGTGCAATCTGTTTTCACATTCTTCACTCTGAAATACTGCGGTTGTGAATGTCTGCACGTCTGATCCTTTACTGTTTCCGCTGTAAGTTAGTCATCAGTGAGGAATTTCCTCAAAAGGAATTTCCTCAGTGATGAAATTCTAAAAATCTCCTATTCACCCCCCTCTAGTCGATATAACACACTTTCATTGCCACGAGGACTCGATCGACCCATGTCGTGCCTCTGGGACCGTGGGTACCCAGGCCCGTCGGCCTCGGGCCCAAGGCGTGACGCAGCTGGGCAAGCCTGGTTCGTACGATCGATAAGCTCGACAAGGAAGACCCTTGCGAGGGCCCCTGCCTCACAAGGCAAGCATCTAGGGATCATCGGCGAGGATAACGAGGGGTCACCCATTGCAAGGGCGCGTACCGAGGCCATCCCTGAGTCTCTCACGAGGCAGGATCATCGAGGGCGACATCGTAGGGCCCCATGCCCGTGCGCCTCCGCGTGGGTGATGCGGGCTGCGTAGGCGGCACATGTGCGATTCGACTGGGCACAGATAGGGAGGATTTCAACTTCTGTGCTGAGGAAGCTGGGCCAGCTAGCGGGCTCCCAAAGCAACTCCCAAAGGTTTCCCAATCGGTGCAAGTGGGCTAAGGCTGGGGGCTCGGTAGGAGGGAGGTCACCCTCGAGCCTACCAACGCGTCATGGAGAAGTGCTTTTTCACGCGAAGACCACCTTTGTCAGGGCGGACCGCAGTCGTGTCCGCTTTTAAAATGACCACTATGGCTACCCTTCCTGCCAATTGTGTTTTCGGGGAACAGGACCGAGGCCGGTATAAAAGAGAGGCCCCACCTTTGTAGTAGAGATCGATCAACTCCTCATTATCTCGACAAGGGCAAGAACCCACGTTTTTACATGTCTTCCACCTCGAGCAATCTATACAAGTAGGAGTAGGGTTTTACACAACAAGGTGGCCCAAACATGGGTAAACTGTACTATGTCCTAGTTCACTTCTCTTAGCTCGAGCCACTAGAGAGTCGTCGTGAAACTTCGGTAGAACAGGGCACGAGAGTGAGCGCACCCCACAGTTTGAACCTTTCTTTGGGTCCGCAGAGCCCCGATTCTGACATTTGACGCGCCACGTAGGGGTGCATGATACGTCTCCAACGTATCTATAATTTTTGATAGTTCCATGCTATTATATTATATGATTTGGATGTTTTATATGCATTATTATGTTGTTTTATATTATTTTTTAGACTAACCTATTAACCTAGAGCCTAGTGCCACTTTTTGTTTTTTCCTTCTTTTTGGGTTTTTCAGATAAGGAATATTAAACGGAGTCCAAACGGAATAAAATCTCTGAAATGGTTTTTCTGGAACGAAAGAGACCTGCAAGACTTGGAGTAGGGGGCAAGGAAGTTGCCGGGAGGCCACAAGCCTGCAGGCGCGACCAAGGGGGTAGGCCGCGCCCCCTGGCTTGTGCCTCCCCTACAGGCGTCCTAACTCAAATTCTCATCCTATAAATTCCCAAAAAAATCCATCATTATTAGAACGACACCAATAAATACTTTTCCGCCGTCGGAAGCCTCTGTTTTCGAGAGATCCAATCTAGGAGCCTCTTCCGGTAATCTCCCAGAGGGGGAATCGATCATGGAGGGCCTCTACATCAACACCATTGTTTCTATGATGATGCGTGAGTAGTTTACCACAGACCTACGGGTCCATAGCAAGTATCTAGATGGCTTATTCTCTCTCTTTGATCTTCAATACCATGTTCTCCATGATCTTCATGGAGATCTATCCGATGTAATACTCTTTTGTGGTGTGTTTTTCGAGATCCGATGAATTTTGAGTTTATGATTCAGATTATCTATGAATATTATTTGAGTCTTTCCTTATTTCTTATATGCATGATTTCATATCTTTGCAAGTCTCTTCGAATTATTGGTTTGGTTTGGCCAACTAGATCAGCACTTCTTGCAATGAGAGAAGCTCTTAATTTTGCGTTCAATCTTGCGGTGTCCTCACCCAGTGATAAAGTAGGGGTAGCGAGGCATGTATTGCATTGTTGCCATCAAGGGTAAAAATATGGGGTTTTGATCATGTTTCTTGAGTTAATTCCTCTACATCATGTCATCTTACTTAATGCGTTACTCTATTTTTCATGAACTTAATACTCTAGATGTAGGCAGGAGTCGGTCGATGTGTGGAGTAATAGTAGTAGATGCAGAATTATTTCGGTCTACTTGACACGGACGTGATGCCTATATGTATAATCATTGCCTTAGATATCTTCATAATTATTTGCTTTTCTATCAATTGCTCGACAATAATTTTGTTCACCCACCGTATTATTTTCCTTCATGAGAGAAGCCTCTAGTGAAACCTATGGCCCCGGGGTCCATATTCCACATATTATTTTCAGATCTATAAACCAAAAACACCAAAAATACTTTGCTGCAATTTATTTATTTGTTTTTCATTTCAGCCTTTATATCTATCTCTATCAGATCTCATCCTTGCAAATAACCATGAAGGGATTGACAACCCCTTTGTTGCGTTGGGTGCACGTGTTTGATTATTTGTGTAGGTACTATATTGGGGGCTCGCTTGTTCCTCCTACTGGATTGATACCTTGGTTCTCAACAAACTGTGGGAAATACTTACCTAATTCGCTGCATCACCCTTTCCTCTTCCAGGGAAATCCAACGCAACCTCGAGAAGTAGTAGTGTACAGCCGTTCTTCCGCTCCAGTTTTGTTTGCACCTTCATCGTCCCTATGGCCGACGCTCGCCACGCACGCCTCGAGTGCTCGGTGTCGGGTGACCGTCACCGCCCCACCAGGTTGCAGCCACCATCATCGTCGCCTGCACCTCCCACGAGGACTAAGGCTTCTCGCAACCCCCAGTGCGCCAAGGCGACCGCTTTGCCGTGCCCCCTGCGACATCTTCACCAGCTTGTGTCCATGTGGGAGATCTGAACGCGCAAGACGCGCTGCTCATGGTGGGCGAACTGATTCACCACTGCCCAACAGATAGAGGTAAGGATGCCTCGGTGGACCACATCGTCGAGCTCATCACCGTCACAAGGAGGGCCCTGGATCCCTACGCCCCCCTTCGGCCCCCGACGCCGGAGGCAGGGGGCTGGGCCAGCGAGCCACCCTCACCAACACGCGTTGACCCGCTCGGTCCCCAACTTGAGGAGCCCAAGCGGGGTCCACCTGCGTTGTACTCCTACCCCTCTGGTTCCCGGTAACCAGCTATGGGCCACCACGGCGCCCCTGCGGAGGCGCGCCCAAATGAGCCGGCGGGACGTTCTGTGGCTACCACAACACACGCACTCACGGCACGAAGGATTGTCGGGCGGTTGGGTCTTCCCCCAGCGAGCGCACCATCCAACATCGTGCCCGCGTCCGCGCCAACAGGATCGGGGTGTCACAGCGGGCACCGGCACCACAGGCCTCGCGCCCCCAGCCGACGCTCGCCTCCCTCCGGCATAGGAGCCTACTCCCTGCGCCCGCGTGAGGCTGGGGTCGGGGGCTCCCGCATGGAAGCCACCTGGCTTGTTCGGGATGATGAGTGTGCTCTTGAGAACCATGTGGTGGCGCGCCCTGGCGCACGCCGTCATGAGCCGGAAGTGTGATGCCAAGCGCGAGGGACACATGAGTTGCCCGCTCAGGAGGCCGACAAGCAACAAGAGATGCGGGTTGTGCATGCCTCATGAGGTGTCGGGACCCCGCGGGTCCTTGAGGTCTCAGAAGCCGACCGTCACCCCACCCACGGGGGTTGACATCTGCAACATGCATCATCAAGCAGCCTCACACACCCGTAATGGTTGGGCCGCCAAGTGTCTTTTTGGACCGTTTAGGTTAAACAGTTCCTGGTATTTTGTATTGTCCTAAGCGGATGTTTCCTGAATATGTAATGAACTTGATTAACCTTCACTTGATATGGTGTCATTTTCCTCAATCCTAAGCTTCAGTGTCAAGCCGCCACCTTGCAATGAGACTCTGCGGGTAATATGGGACGCTATGGCTCTCGCGCTTGGGCCAAGAGAGAGTTGCAGAGACGTATGTGTTTCCATGCCGAGGGGCGGGAAATGTCAGAGAAGAAAACTTTAGGGGAGGACCCCTTAGAGGCGCCCGTGTCTCGAGGTTGGACGTCGTGCACCTCGAGATGGAGGGTGGGGGCCCCCTTCAGAATTCCCCATGTGCGCATGCCAAACGCCGCGCTCCTAGGGAGAGAGGGTGGGGGCCTCCTCAAGACCATCCATGTCTCCAAGCCCCACACCACTTGCGTGGAGACGAAGGGTGGGAGCTTGGAATCGAATGACCGGAAGAAGACCATGACACTCTCACTTAATAATGAGTGGGTTGTATATGCCCGGGGGCCCCGAAGTTGAAGCGCACGACGAGCTACATTGTGGCCGCGGAGGAGGATCCCCTCCCATGCCTAGTGGTAGTCCTCATGCTCCGTGCTAGGGAAGAAGACCGTGACACTCTCACATAATAACGAGTGGGCTGTATTCGCCCGGGCACCCCAAAGTGTAAGCCCACGATGAGCCGAATCGTGGCCGCGGAGGAGGGTCCCCTCCCATGCCTAGTGGTAGTCCTCATGCTTCGCTCTAGGGAAGAATACAAAGGGAACACCCCGGAATCCACATTTCTTTCTAGGTTGACCCGTGCTGGGCACAACGGCTGCTTTTATTCTTTCCTATCTTCGACTTGCGAACGAGGTCAACTGGTTGGTCCGTGTTGGATATGGCAGCCACACCTCTCCTTTTTGGGCTCTCAAACGATTTAGCCTTGGGTTTTCTTGCGAAAGTCTTGGTTTTCTGGTTTTCATGGAGCCTCCTTGGTTTTCTGTCCTCTTACCACACCCAAATGCAAGCGGGCTAGTGTGCACCATTCGAAACAAGGTGTTCTCTCTGCAGTGCTTCCCTCAAGGGCCTCGTGAGGCGAGCCCCGCAAGCAGCAACCACTCGCACGAGCCACTTGCATAGAGAAGGCAAGCCCCTGAGCATCGTGCCTCGAGAGCCTAGACATCCATGCTCGGGGGCTTGCCCCTAACACCACTAGGCGTCGGGAGCGACCACGAAGGAGAAGGCTCGATAGGGAGTACCAGGGAGAAACTTAATTTCGACCCAAAATAGCATTCGATTTAAAGCATGAAGGACATAATCCTATTTTTACATGCCCCCGGGACCAGCATGTTGCATTACAATAAAGGGGAGACAACACAAAATAAGGAAGATTGGGCTCCCGAAGCACCACCACCAAGCGGCTGGAACGAGGTCCTCGCGAGGGCACCAACCTCGTGAGCCTCACACCAGCAACCATTGTCAGGGGCTTCACGGCGCCTCTGCGGGGCCACGTCGAGAGTCTGTCCCCGGGGACTTCAGGGAGAGGAAGGCCAGGGGAATGTTGGACAACGTCGCATGGGAAACAAAAAATTTCCTATGCACACGCAATGCCTATCCATGGTGATGATCATCTACAAGAGGGGAGAGTGCATCTACATACCCTTGTAGATCGCTAAGCGGAAGCGTATATAACGTGGTTGATGTAGTGGAACATCTTTGTGATCCAAATCGCAGCCTGTCCCGCGATCTCATCACGATCCGTCCCGCAATCCCATCACGATCCATCCCGATCTAGTGCCGAACGGACGACACCTCCGCGTTCAACACACGTACAACTTGATGACGATCTCCGCCTTTTTGATCCAGCAAGAGGGGCGAAGAGGTAGATGAGTTCTCCAGCACGGCGGTGTGGTGGTGGTGGTGGTGGAGCTATTTCCAACAGGGCTTTGCCTAAGCACCGCTGAAACTAGACTAGAGGAGAAATAGATCTAGAGAGAGAGGGCGTCACGTGGCTGTTTTTCTGTGTCTCAAAACCCTCAAAAACCTCTAGTATATATAGGAGGAGGGAGGGAGGAGGCTTCGCCCTAGGGCTGGCCCCTTTCCTTGGCGCAAGGAGGAGAGGAGGAGTCCTCCTCCAATCCTAATAGGATTAGGACTCCTCCTTCCTATTTGGATACTCTTTCCACCTTGTTTTTATTCCTTCTCAAACCTCATCGGCCTTAGTGGGAGCTTATGTCAGCACACTAGGGGATGGTTTGTATCCTCCCACTGCCCATAAGGCCCCTCGGTGCGTGACACCCCTCCTGATGGTCCCCGATATCATCCCCCCACTCCCGGTACACTACCGATGAGCCCGAAACTTTTCCGGTGATCAAAACATGACTTCCTATATATCAATCTTTACCTCCGGACCATTCCGGAGCTCCTCGTGATGTCTCGGATCTCATCTGGGACTCTGAAAAACTTTCAATTACCAACACCTATAACTCAACTATACCAAAACGTCACCGAATCTTAAGTGTGCAGACCTGCGGGTTCGAGAACTATGCATACATGACCGAAACACCTCTACGGTCAATAACCATTAGCGGGACCTGGATGCCCATATTGGCTCCTACATATTCTATGAAGATCTTTATTGATTGAACCTCTATGTCAAGGATTCAGTTAATCCCGTATGTTGTTCCCTTTATCCTTTGGTATGTTACTTGCCCGAGATTCAATCGTCAGTATCTCTATATCTAGTTCAATCTCGTTACCGGCAAGTCTCTTTACTTGTTCCTAATACAAGATCCCGTGGCTAACTCCTTATTCACATTGCTTGCAAGGCTTATTGTGATGTTGTATTACCGAGTGGGCCCCGAGATACCTGTTCGTCATACGGAGTGACAAATCCCAGTCTTGATTCACGCCAACCCAACATAGACCTTCGGAGATACCTATAGAGCACCTTTATAGTCACCCAGTTACGTTGCGACGTTTGATACACACAAGGTATTCCTCCGGTGTCCGGGAGTTGCATGATCTCATGGTCATAGGAACATATACATTGACATGCACAAAACAGTAACAATAAACTGACACGATCATATGCTACGTTTATAGTTTCGGTCTTGTCCATCACATCATTCTCCTAATGATGTGATCCCATTATCAAGTGACAACACTTGTCTATGGCTAGGATACCTTTAGCATCTTTGATCAACGAGCTAGTCAACTAGAGGCTTACTAGGGACAGTGTTTTGTCTATGTATCCACACATGTATTTGAATTTCCCATCAATACAACTATAGCAAGGATAATAAACGATTATCATGAACAAGGAAATATAATAATAACCAATTTATTATTGCCTCTAGGGCATAATTCCAAAATTATCCCACTTGCACTAGAGTCAATAATCTAGTTCACATCACTATGTGATTTTGATGAATCTAACACCCATTCACTTCTCGGGTTTGATCATATCTTGCTTGTGAGAGAGATTGACTAGACAACGGGTGGAATCTTTCAGATTTCAGTGTGCTTTCAAAAACTCTATGTTATCCTATAGGTGCTGCTACCAACGTGCCATTTTGGAACTATTCCAAATGAATCCTCCACTATACGAATCCGGTTTACTACTAAGAGTTTTCCGAATTAGTGTGAAAGCTTGCATCGACGTAACCCTTTACGACGAACTCTTTTAACACCTCCATAATCGAGAGAAATATCCTTAGTCCACTAGTTACTAAGGATAACTTTTGTCCGCTGTCCATTAACCCGTTCGTGGATCACTTTCTTACCCCTTGACAAATTCATGGCTAGGCACACATCGAGTGCGGTACACAACATAGCATACTCTAGAGCCTACGACTAATGCATAGGGGACAACCTTCGTCCTTTATCCTTCTTGTGCCATGGTCGGGTTTTGAGTCTTACTCAAATTCACACCTTACAACACAGCCAAGAATTCCTTCTTTGCCGATCTATTTTGAACTCCTTCAAAAAACTTGTCAAGGCATGCATTTCATTGAAAGTTTTATCAAGAGTCTTGATCTATCTCTATAGATCTTGATGCTCAATGTTCAAGTAGCTTAATCCAGGTTTTCCTTCGAAAAACACTTTTTCAAACAACCCTATATGCTTTCCAGAATTTTTACATTATTTCCGATCAACAATATGTCAACCACATATACCCATCAGAAATTCTATAGTGCTCCCACTCACTTCCTTGTAAATATAAGTTTCTCATAAACTTTGTATAAACCCAAAAGCTTTGATCATCTCATCAAAGCGCATATTCCAACTCCGTGATTCTTACTCGAGTCCTTAGAAAAATCAATGGAGCTTGCATACTTGTTAGCATCCTTAGGATCGACAAAACCTTCCGGTCGTATCACATACAACCCTTCCACAAGGAAACCGTCGAGGAAACAATGTTTTGACATCCATTTGCAAGATGCAGCAACTGCTAACATAATTCAACAAACTTTTAGCATCGCTATGAGTGAGAAGTTTCATCATAGTCAACTCCTTGAACTTGTTGGAAACCTCTTTGCAACAAGTCGAGCTTTCTTAAATGGTGACATGCACCATCATCGTCTGTCTTTGTTTTAAAGGTCCATCTGTACTCAATAGTCGCATGACCATCAAGTAGTTCTTCCAAAGTCCACACTTTGTTTCCATATAGGGATCCTCTCTCGGATTTCATGGCCTCCAGCCATTTGGAGGATTCCGGGCCCACCATCGCTTCTCCATAGATCATAGGTTCATTGTTTTCAAGCAACATGACCTCCAAGACATGATTACCGTGCCACTCTGGAGTAGCATATATCTTTGTCGACCTATAAAGTTTGGTAGTGACTTGATATGAAGCTTCATGATCACCATCATCAGCTTTCACTTCAACTGGTATAGGCGCCACATGAACCACTTCCTACGTCCTGCTACTCTTTGGTTGAAGTCTTGGTTCAATAACCTCACCAAGTTCCACCATCCTCCCACTCAATTCTTTCGAGATAAACTTTTTCTCGAGAAAGGACCTGTTTTCGGAAGCAAAACACTTTGCTTTCGGATCTGAGAGAGGAGGTATACCCAACTATTTTGGGTATCTTATGAAGATGCATTTATCCGCTTTGGGTTCGATCTTATTAGGCCGAAGCTTTTGGATATAAGCATCATAGCCCCAAACTTTAAGAAATGACAACTTAGGTTTCTCCAAACCACAGTTCATACGGTGTCATCTCAACAGAACTTTGCGGTGCCCTATTTAAAGTGAATGTTGTTATCTCCAATGCATAACCCCAAAACGATAGTGGTAATTCAATAAGAGACATCAGAATATGCACCATCTCTAATAGGGTGCGGCTACGATGTTCGGGCACACCATCACACCATGGTGTTCCAGGTGGCATTAGTTTAAAAAAATTCCACATTGTATTAATTTGTACCAAACTCGCAACTCAGACATTCATCTCTATGATCGTATCGTAGACATTGCATCCTCTTGTCACGACGATCTTCAACTTCACTCTGAAATTACTTGAACCTTTCAATAATTCAGACTTGTGTTTCATCAAGTAAATATACTAGTATCTACTGAAATCATCTATGAAGTAAGAACATAATGATATCCACTTCGTACCTCTGCACTCATTGGACTACATACATCAAAATGTATTACTTCCAACAAGTTACTCTCTTGTTCCATCTCAATGAAAACGAGGCCTTCAGTCATCTTTCCAATGTGGTCTGATTTGCATGTGTCAAGTGACTCAAAATAAAGTGAGTCCAAAAGTTCCATCTGCATGGAGTTTCTTCATGCGTTTATACCAATAGGCATGGTTCGCATGTCTCAAATGTTTCAAAAACAAGTGAGTCCAAAGATCCATCAGCATGGAGCTTCTTCATGCGTTTTACACCAATATGACTCAAGTGTTAGTGCCACAAGTAAGTGGTACTATCATTACTACTTTGCATCTTTGGCATCAATATTATGAACATGTGTATCACTACGATCGAGCTTCAATGAACCATTCACATTGGTGCATGACCATTCAAGGTATTATCCATGTAAACAGAATAAAGTTTATTCTCTAACTTAAATGAATAACTGTATTGCAATAAACACGATCCAATCATGTTCATGCTCAACGCAAACACAAAATAACATTTATTTAGGTTCAACACTTATCCCGATGGTAGAGGGAGCATGCGATGTTGATCAAATCAACCTTGGAAACACTTCCAACAAATCGTCACCTCGCCTTTAGCTAGTATCCGTTTATTCCATAGCTTTTATTTCGAGTTACTAACACTTAGCAGCGTGAACCGGTATCTAATACCCTGGTGCTACTAGGAGTAATAGTAAAGTACACATCAAAATCATGTACATCCAATATACTTTTGTCGACTTTGCGAGCCTTCTTATCTACCAAGTAACTAGGGTTGTTCCGCTTCAGTGACCGTTCCCCTCATAATAGTAGCACTTAGTCTCGGGTTCCGGTTCAACATTGGGTTTCTTGACTAGAGTGGCAAATGGTTTACCATTTCATAAAGCATCCCTTTTAACCTTTACCCTTCTTGAAACTAGTGGGTCTACTAACCATCAACACATGATGCTCCTACTTGATTTCTACCTTTGCAGTGTCAAACATCGCAAATGGCTCAAGGATCATTAACTCTATCCCTGATATGTTATAGTTCATCAGGAAGCTCTATAGCTTGGTGGCAGTGACTGTTGAGAACTATGTCAATCACTATCTTATCTAGAAGATCAACTCCCACTCGATTCAAGCGATTGTAGCACCCAGACAATTTGAGCACATGCTCAATGATTGAGCTTTTCTCCCTTACTTTGTAGGCAAAGAATCAAGTCGAAGGTGTCATACCTCTCAACATGGGCACGAGCCTGAAATCCCAATTTCATCTCTTGGAACATCTCATATGTCATGTGACGTTCATAATGTCTCCAGTGCCTTACTTCTAAGCCGTTTAAGCATTACGCACTGAACTGTTATGTAGTCATCAAAAACGTGTACGTGAGATGTTCACAACATCTACAAACAATGCTCGGGGTTCAGCACACTTAGCGGTGCATTAAGGACATAAGCTTTCTATGCAGCAATGAGGACAATCCTCAGTTTACGGACCCAGTCCGCATAATTGCTACTATATTCTTTCAACTAAATTTTCGCTAGGAACGTATAAAAATAGTAGAGCTACAACGCAAGCTACAACATAATTTGCAAAGACATTTAACTGTGTTCATGATAATGAGTTCAATTAATCATATTACTTTAAGAACTCCCACTCAAATAGACATACATCTAGTCCTTCGAGTGGCGCATGATCCAAATCCACTAACTCAAGTCCGATCATCACGTGAGTTGAGTATAGTTTCGGTGGTGAACATGTCCATGTTGATCGTATCAACTATGTGATTCATGCTCGACCTTTCGGTCTATTATGTTCCAAGGCCATGTCTGTACATGCTAGGCTCATCAAGTTTAACCCGAGTGTTCTACGTGTGCAACTGTTTTGCACCCGTTGTATGTGAACGTTGAGTCTATCACACCCGATCATCATGTGGTGTATCAAAACGAAGATCTGTCGCAACGATGCACAGTCGGGGAGAACACAATTTCATCTTGAAATTTTAGTGAGGGATCACCTTATAATGCTACCGTTGTCCTAAGCAAAATAAGGTGCATAAAAGGATTAACATCACATGCAAGTCATAAGTGACATGATATGGACATGAATTTGTGCTTCTTCATCTCCATCACCAAACCACCGGCATGATCTCCATCATCACTGGCTCTGCACCATGATCACCATCACCATGATCTCCATCATCGTGCTGCCATCGAGGCTGTCGCGCTATCTATGCTATTACTACTAAAGCTATTGCCTAGCGATATGGTAAGACCATCTGCAAGTACAAACATTAGTTTAAATACAACCTTATGACTCCTGCCGGTTGCCGTAGCATCGACATGCAAGTCGATATTTAACTATTACAACACGATCATCTCATACATCCAATATATCATATCGTGTCTTCGGCCATATCACATCACATGCATACCTTGCAAAAACAAGTTAGACGTCCTCTAATTTGTTGTTGCAAATTTTACGGGGCTGCTATAGGTATCTAGTATGATCACATCTTACTTACGCAAAGCCACAACTGTGATATGCAAATTGCTATTTAACCTTCTCCAAGGACCGCCTCGGTCGAATCAGATTGAACTAAAGTTGAAGAATCAAGCACCCTCCATTCATATGTATGCAACAAGTTGCATGTCAATTGATGAATCCGGTCTCTCGTAAGCGTACGAGTAACGTTGGTCTGGGCCGCTTCAATTCAACAATACCGCCGAATCAAGAAAAGACTAAGGAGGGAAGCAAATTGAACATCAACGCCCACAAACTCCTTTTTTTCTACTCGAGATATCATCCATGCATGAACCTAGCTCATGATGCCACTGTTGGGGAACATCGCATGGGAAACTAAAAATTTCCTACGCACACGCAATATCTATCCATGGTGATGATCATCTCCGAGAGGGGAGAGTGCATCTACATACCCTTGTAGATCGCTAAGAGGAAGAGTATATAACGCGGTTGATGTAGTGGAACATCTTCGGGATCCAAATCGCAGCCCGTCCCGCGATCTCATCACGATCCGTCCCGCGATCCCATCACGATCCATCCCGATCTAGTGCCGAACGGACGACACCTCCGTGTTTAGCACACGTACAACTCGATGACGATCTCCTACTTCTTGATACAGCAAGAGGGGCGAAGAGGTACACGAGTTCTCCAGCACGGCGGCGTGGGGGTGGTGGTGGAGCTATTTCCAGCAGGGGTTCGCCTAAGAACCGCTGAAACTAGACTAGAGGAGAAATAGATCTAGAGAGAGGGCAACACGTGGCTATTTTCTGTGTCTCAAAACCCTCAAAACCTCTTGTATATATAGGAGGAGGGAGGGAGGACGCTGCACCCTAGGGTTGGCACCTTTCCTAGGCGCAAGGAGGAGAGGAGGAGTCCTCCTCCAATCCTAGCAGGATTAGAACTCCTCCTTCCCACATGGAAACTCTTTCCACCTTGTGTTTTTTCCTTCTCAAACCTCATGAGCCTTAGTGCGAGCTTATGTCAGCCCACTAGGGGCTGGTTTTTATCCTCCCACAGACCATAAGGCCCCTCGGGGTGTGACAACCGTCCCGATGGTCCCGACACCCTCCCGACACTCTCGATACACTACCGATAAGCCGAAAACTTTTCCGGTGACCAAAACAAGACTTCATATATATCATTCTTTACCTCCAGACCATTCCGGAGCTCCTCGTGACGTCTAGGATCTCATCCGGGACTCCAAAGAACTTTTGGTTAGCAACACCTATAACTCAACTATACCGAAACATCACCGAACCTTAAGTGTGCAGACCCTATGGGTTCGAGAACTATGTAGACATGACCGAAACACCTCTATGTTCAGTAACCAATAGCAGGACCTGGATGCCCATATTGGCTCCTACATACTCTACGAAGATCTTTATCGGTTGAACCTCTATGTCAAGGATTTAGTTAATCCCGTATGTTGTTCCCTTTGTCCTTCGTAATGTTACTTGCCCGAGATTCGATCGTCGGTATCTCTATAGCTAGTTCAATCTCGTTACCGGCAAATCACTTTACTCATTCCGTAGTACAAGACCCCATGGCTAACTACTTAATCACATTTCTTGCAAGGCTTATTGTGATGTTGTATTACCAAGTGGGCCCCGAGATACCTCTGCGTCATACCAATCTCGATTCACGCCAACCCAACAGACACCTTCGAAGATAACTGTAGAGCACCTTTATAGTCACCCAGTGACGTTGCGACATTTGATACACACAAGGTATTCCTCCAGTGTCCGTGAGTTGCAAGATCTTATGGTCATAGGAACAGATACATTGACATGCAGAAAACAGTAGCAGTAAACTGACACGATCATATGCTACGTTTATAGTTTGGGTCTTGTCCATCACATCATTCTCCTAGTGATGTGATCCCGTTATCAAGTGACAACACTTGTCTATGGCTAGGAAACCTTAACCATCTTTGATCAACGAGCTAGTCAACTACAGGCTTACTAGGGACAGTGTTTTGTCTATGTATCCACACATGTATTTGAGTTTCCAATCAATACAATTATATCAAGGATAATAAACGATTATCATGAACAAGGAAATATTATAATAACCAATGTATTATTGCCTCTAGGGCATAATTCTAACAGGGAATGTGAGGCTGGACAACGCTCGTGGTTTGCCGGTTCCGAAGAGAGGGTCCTGGCCCGCAGGCCCGCCCTCACGCGCGACATCTTAGTGGGGCCTTACACCGCTTCATCAAGACCTCAGTTGGCGGGCCCCTCGTGCGGGGCCAAAGCGCGAGCTAAAAACCGTGTGAAGGCTGGAGCAGGGTGATACGTCTCCAACGTATCTATAAGTTTTGATGGTTCCATGCTATTATCTTGCCAAACTTTGGATGTTTTGTATGCCTTTTATATCTTTTTTGGGACTAACTTATTAACTCAGTGCCAAGTATCAGTTCCTGTTTTTTCCGTGTTTTTGACCCTTTTTAGAGGAGGATTTTAAACAGTGTCCAAACGGAATAAAACTTCCGAAAAGATTTTTTCTGGAACAGAAGATACGCACGGGACGTGAGAACTAAGGCAGAGGCCCCCAGGGGAGGCCACAAGCCCACTATGGGCGGATAGGGGGCCCGCGCCTAGCAGGCTTGTGGGACCCCTGTGGCTCGTCTGCCCTACCTCTTCCACCTATAAATTACCGAAAAATCCAACAATGCGAGAGAGATCCATGAAAATACTTTTCCGCCGCCGCAAGCTTCTGTCTCCGCAAGATCCCATCTGGGGCACGTTCTGGTGCCCTGCCGGAGGGGGGATTCGGATACGGAGGGATTCTTCATCAACACCATGACCTCTTTGATGATGCGTGAGTAGTTCACCATAGACCTTCGGGTCCATAGCTAGTAGCTAGATGGCTTCTTCTCTCTCTTGGATCTTCAATACAAAGTTCTCCATGATCTTCATGGAGATCTATCCGATGTAATCTTGTTTTGTGGTGTGTTTGTCGAGATCAGATGAATTGTGGATTTATGATCAGATTATCTATGAATGTTATTTGATTTTTCTGATCTCTTATATGCAAGATTTCATATCCTTGTAATTCTCTTTGAGTTGTGGGTTTTGTTTGGCCAACTTGATCTATGATTCTTGCAATGGGAGAAGTGCTTGGTTTTGGGTTCATACCGTGCGGTGACCTCACCCAGAGACAGAAGGGGCAGCGAGGCACGCATCGTGTTCTTGCCATCAAGGGTAAAAAGATGGGGTTTATATCATTGGTTTGAGTTTATCCCTCTACATCATGTCATCTTGCTTAAGGCGTTACTCTGTTCGTCATGAACTCAATACACTAGATGCATGCTGGATAGCGGTCGATGTGTGGAATAATAGTAGTAGATGCAGAAAGTATTGGTCTACTTGTCTCGGACATGATGCCTATATGTATGATCATTGCCTTAGATATCGTCATGACTTTGCGCGGTTCTATCAATTGCTCGACAGTAATTTGTTCACCCACCGTAATATATGCTATTTTGAGAGAAGCCTCTAGTGAACACTATGGCCCCCGGGTCTACTTCACACCATATTTTCAGCCTTACACTTTTACTTCGTTGCACTTTCCGCCTTCAGATTTGACTTTGCAATCAATCTTGAAGGGATTGACAACCCCTTTATATCGTTGGGTGCAAGCTCTTTTCTGTTTGCGCAGGTACTCTGGACACTTGGCTTAATGCTCCTACTGGATTGATACCTTGGTTCTCAAAACTGAGGGAAATACTTACTGCTCCTGTGCCGCATCACCCTTTCCTCTTGAAGGGAAAACCAACGCAAGCTCAAGAGGCAGCAGAAGGATTTTTGGCGCCGTTGCCGGGGAGGATCAAGTTTTAGGTGAAGCTCATCCAAGTAAGTGTCGCAAACTCATCTCTTGCATTTACATTGTTGCCTCTCGTTTTCCTCTGCCCCACTTGTGAAAAACAAAAATTTACAAAAATACTTTCCTTTTTTGTTCGCCATTTTCTCTCGCTTGCTTTCTGTTCGCTTGTGTGCTTGTTTGCTTGCTGAAGTCACCATGACTGAAAACACAAAACTTTATGACTTCTCGAATACTAATAATAATGATTTTATTAGTACTCCGATTGCTCCCGCCACTAGTGCGGAATCATACGAAATCAATGCTGCTTTGTTGAATCTAGTTATGAAAGAGCAATTCTCCGGCCTTCCTAGTGAAGATGCTGCATCCCATCTTAATACCTTCATTGAGCTTTGCGATATGCAAAACAAGAAAGATGTGGATAATGATGTGATTAAATTGAAGCTTTTTCCTTTCTCAGTGCGAGATCGAGCAAAAACTTGGTTTTAATCTTTGCCCAAAAATAGTATTGATTCCTGGAACAAGTGCAAAGATGCTTATATATCCAAGTATTTTCCGTTGGCTAAGATTATCTCTCTCCGTAATGATATCATGAATTTTAAGCAACTTGATCATGAACATGTTGCACAATCTTGGGAGAGAATGAAATTGATGATTAGAAATTGTCCCGCTCATGGCTTGAGTCTTTGGATGATTATACAAATCTTCTACGCTGGCTTGAATTTTGCTTCTAGAAATATCTTGGACTCCACCTCAGGTAGAACGTTCATGGAAATCACATTAGGAGAAGCCACAAAACTCCTAGACAATATCATGAAAAACTACTGAAAGGTCACCTAATAGTAAGAAGGTACATGCTATAGAAGAAATTAACTCATTGAGTGCTAAGATGGATGAGTTAATGAATTTGGTTGCTAGTAGAAGTGCTCCTTTAGATCCTAATGATATGCCCTTGTATTCCTTGATTGAGAGTAGCAATGAGAGCTTGGACGTTAATTTTGTTGGTAGGAATAATTTTGGCAACAACAATGCTTTTAGAGGAAACTATGTTCCTAGGCCTTTTCCTAGTAACCCCTCTAATAACTTTGGCAACTCCTACAACAATACTCATGGAAATTACAATAAATTAACCTCTTATCTAGAGAGTAATATGAAAGAGTTTATCAACTCGCAAAAGATTTTCAATGCGTCCATAGAGGAAAAACTACTCAAAATTGATGATTTGGCTAGGAGCGTTGATAGAATGTCTACTGATATTGATGCTTTGAAAGTTAGATGTCCTCCTTCCAAGATCAATATGGATGAAACTTTAAAAGCTATGCGTGTTTCCATAAAGGGGAGCAAAGAAAGAAACGCCCAAATTCGTGCTAGACATAATTGGCTTAAAAGGGCGTGTTCTCGTGATAAGAATCACAAAGATCTTAAAGTGCTTGGTGTGACTCCCATTGAATCTTTGTTTTCTAGTGACAAACCTAATGATTTAGAGTCCATATGAATCCACTTTGGTTGAAAAACGCCCCAATGATTCAGAGTCCATCTATCTTGATGCTAAAAGCATTGAAAGTGGAGTAGAAGATATCAAAACTTTGAGTAGAAATGAAACTACTACTTTGGATTTCAAGGAATTCAATTATGATAGTTGCTCGTTGATTGAATGCATTTCCCTTATGCAATCCATGCTAAACTCTCCACACGTTTATAGCCAAAACAAGGCCTTTACCGACCATATCGTCGAAGCTATGATAAAATCTCTTGAGGAGAAACTTGAGTTGGAAGTTTCTATTCCTAGAAAGCTTCATGATGAGTGGGAACCTACTGTCAAAATCAAAATCAAAAACTATGAATGCAATGCTTTGTGTGATTTGGGTGCTAGTGTTTCCCCGATTCCAAAGTCTTTATGTGATGTTCTAGGCTTTAATGAGATTGAGGAGTGTTCTCTTAATTTGCATCTTGCGGATTCTAGTGTCAAGAAACCCATGGGAAGGATCAATGATGTTATTATTATTGCAAATAGTAACTATGTACCCGTGGATTTCATTGTGCTTGATATTGATTGCAATCCTACATGACATATCATTCTTGGTAGAGCTTTTCTAAGGACTATTGGTGCTATCATCGATATGAAGGAAGGGAATATTAGGTTTCAATTTCTTTAAAGAAGGGCATGGAGCATTTTCCTAAAAAGAAAATAAGATTTTCTTATGAATCCATGATGAGGGCTACTTATGGTTTGAGCACCGAACACAACGATACGTGATTCCATCACCTTATGCCTAGCTAAGGGCGTTAAACAATAGCGCTTGTTGGGAGGCAACCCAATGAATTTATCTTTTTCTTTATGTTTCGTTGCATCCACACCATCATAATTATGTTATGATTGTGTTTTTTGTGTTTCTTTTTGTGTTTGAGCCAAGAAAAACCTTTATGATTAGTTTGGTGATGGTTGTTTGATCCCGCTGGAAAAAGATAGAAACGTTTCGCTCACAATATTATTTTTCATTTTTATTCAGAAAGAGCTTTTGAGTTGATTCTTTTTGCTGCTGGTTGATATGCCTTTTTCCCAGGCGGTCGTAATTGTTTAGAATGTTTGAGGTACCAGAAGTATATGAAGTATACAGATTGCTACAGACTGGTCTATTTTTGACAGATTCTGTTTTTTGTTGTGTTGGTTGCTTGTTTTGATGAAACTATGGATAGTATTGGGGGTACTAGCCATGGAAAAGTGAGAATACAGTAATCTAGCCATGGATAGTATCAGGGGTACTAGCCATCGTGTTGTTGCCATCAAGGGTAAAAAGATGGGGTTTACATCATTGGTTTGAGTTTATCCCTCTACATCACGTCATCTTTCTTAAGACGTTACTCTGTTCGTCCTGAACTTAATACACTAGATGCATGCGGGATAGCGGTCGATGTGTGGAGTAATAGTAGTAGATGCAGAAAGTATCGGTCTACTTGTCTCGGACGTGATGCCTATATGTATGATCATTGCCTTAGATATCTTCATGACTTTGCGTGGTTCTATCAATTGCTCGACAGTAATTTGTTCACCCACCGTAATATTTGTTATTTTGAGAGAAGCCTCTAGTGAACACTATGGCCCCCGGGTCTACTTCACACCATATTTTCAGCCTTACGCTTTTACTTTGTTGCACTTTCCTCCTTCATATCTCACTTTGCAATGAACCGTGGTTACAAGCACCGTTGTTTTATCCCTGGTAGCAACAGCGCATCCCCTAGTCTCATGTTTCTGTCACTCAAGCTAGACATCAGGGGGCATGAACCCACAGTCATGCATAATGCTCCCTCTTGGAGTTAGAATCTACTACTTGGCCAAAGCAATATAAAGCAACAAAGAACATGCATGCACTACAAGAAATATGCTCATACATGACGTTTTTAAGACGTCGTTCATGAATTCGTCATAAATCTATGACGATTTCATCCGAGATTGTCGTAAACCATTTGAGGGGATCAAATCTACATATAAATTACGATGATGTGAGTCAAAAACGTCGTAACCGCATAAGATGAGATCGCCATAACTTTTACGACGATTATAAAAATGTCGTGACATGTTTTTAGCACTTAGAGATTATTTTAAATGATACATGTCTCGACCAATCAGAATAGAGTCCATGGATCACCCTATTGAAAATGATCTAAGCCGTCCAAGTCGTATAGATCCAATGGCCCACACCCCACACCCTCTCACCCACCCAGCTCCTCTCTCTCCCTCGCGCAACGAGCCATAGCCCATCCTCCTCCCTTCCAGATCGCAGCCGCCACCTCCTCCAGATCGCAGCCGACGACCTCCTCTCCTATCCCCACAACACCGGCGACCTCTTCTGCTCCAGCACCACCGTCGACATCCCGCCTCCGCTCTGCAACCCCCCACAGTGGCCCCCCACCTTCTCCTTCTCCTTGTATTCCTAGGAGGAATGGCCCAGATCCAACCCCAAATTTCCCTCTGCAGCTCCCAAATCTTCACCGAACATCGACCATGTCGGCCTACTCACCGGTCGCAGGAGGACCTGCAGGGGGCTACCCAGGCGTTGTTCGACACGTTCGAGGCCCCCGGAATGCATGTCGCCGCCGCCGCGCAGCTGCTGTTCGGGCAGGTGAGCCAAGAACCACCGCCACGCCCAGCTTTGGCTTTGTTCCGTGCTTCATCAGTCGCACTAACAGAACTCTGCTTTCTTTCCCCCCGTGCATCCAAGGCCGGCTCAATGCCACCTCCAGCGGCGCGGGGCAGGGCGACGACGGCCGTGCCGCCGCGACAGCGGCAGCGGGCGAGGAGGGGCCAGGCCACCGACCTGCACAACATCATCGAGCGTGTAAGCGAACCTCACCGCCACCTTTCCCTTCCCTTCTCCCCCCAATCATTATGCTCATGTCCTCCTGCATCCTGCACTGTTCTTGACTTCCTGCTCCTACTCCTCGCGGTTACCTTCTTCCCTTTGCTGTGCGGTGGCCGGCGGCCGAAGCCTGAATCCCCGTCGCGGTAGGTGCCGATTTGTTTGTCTGCTGCGTGGTGGACTGGTTGGTAGGTGCCCTTGGTAATCTAATCCATCCACCCGTACCTGTTCTGCCTACCTTAGCCGCTTCTTCTTCTTCAGCGTGCCAGACCGATCTGAGATGGCCCCGTAGCGCGGCTCCATCTTATTTTGTGTGAATTCGTCTAGATTTGTTCTACCAACGGGAGTTGGAGTGTTAGAGTTCAGAGCAAGAGGAAATAGCTCAAAATGTTATGCTCTCATAGTCTCGTCGGAAGCCGTAGTGTTCCCGAGTGAGTACCCTTCTTGGATTGACTTCTGTATGCTAATATCTAGAATTCAGGCACCTGCTACTTCTGTATGTTAATATATTTGGAATTTTAGACACCTGCTCGTCACTGCTTTTCTCTTTGCCACGAAGAATACTTGCAATTGCTCACAACGTCTGTCCCTACCGACTAGACTGATATGTGTGTTTATGTAGAAGAAATTACATTGTGGATATAATTTTCTCTCTGATGCAGCAAGATGACCCCATTCCTAAAATTTGCCTTGTTTTCCCATTCCTTGGAGGACACTAAAAGAAAGTTAGATGGGGAAAGCTGATATAATTTTAAAAATACAACTACTGTACAAGTTAGTTAGTCCTAACACTAAATTCAGGTTTATTTTTTGTCTTAGAAGCACCTCATGTGTTTGTGTAGTTGTACAGTCTAGTGTTGTCAGCTCTTTACTTATGTCTTACCGTTTTAAAATTCAATTTTAAAAATACAACTATTGTAAACTACTGTACAACATGCAACATCCAGTGGCTCTGATGACTATTTTTGCATCTCACCGTCTTAGCGTTGTGTCATGTGCGTCTAATTCATGGATTCAGCTTACGGCCTCTTATTCATGCTGACTTTTTTCTCATCCCTCCATTTGTGTTTCTTATGCATATACCTAGATTTTTCATATTTGTTTGCAAGTACGTACTTGTAGTCATGACACTAAGCGCTTTTAGTCTGTAAACTAAGCATACTCAGCATATCAATTAACCCAGCAAGTAAGCAAATTTTTACGTACGAATGAAAACTGAGAACTTTTTAATCTGAATACTAGGTATTTTTTCATCATGGCAACTAAGAACTCTTTAATCTGGAAAGTAAGTATTTTTCTAGCATGGCAACTAAAAACTTTTTAATCTGGAAACTAGGTATTTTTGGCAACTAAGAACTCTTTAATCTGGAAACAAGCTACTTTCTACATGGCTTATAATCTGCACATGGGGAATTGCAGGTGGGGAATGAACTAGAGTCAGACTTATAATCTGCTCTGTTGTGTTTAGCACGACGGGCATGTCGGGTTCCTGCTCTCTTGCTACGACGCACACCTCCGATACAACCGGCGAACCGACACCTTCACCGCCAGGTACCACTCACCACTCATCACTCCACCTCACCTACCCGAGATCGATGTCCGTAATTGACTGGTTCATAAGCTGTTTTGATCAATCTGTGATCGATCGAGATATGTACGTACAATGGTTTAATGCATGAAGGCGATCAGAGCGTGGGATATTTTTGTCTTGCTTTCAATGTGTTGATTGATGGTGTGTTGTGAAATGTGATAGGTACCCGCCCCACGGCCGGAAGCCGGCCAAGGAGGAGGAGGCCGTGCAATATTATTCTTCAGCTTCAATATCTATTGCACGGACTGATATTTTGAATGTGTCAAGGTAAGCGGCTGTTAATCAACCATGTAATTTTTCAACTGAACCGAAGCTTTAGCTAGTTCATTTTTCGATGCAACTCTATATTAGTGAATACTTGGAATAACAATAGAAATTCATTCAAACCATTAGTTGATTGCTTCGTTGGGAATTTCCAGTGAAAATATAAACTTCAGACAAACTTTATATTGCTAATAATGCGTAAGTTGAAACATGCCCGATAAGAAAGACCGTATATTGTGCCCTATTCCAGTGGGCGCCTGAAAATCTAAAACCAATTAACATCTTGATATAAATTCATCACCCTAAAAGAGAGACCATACATTTGACTATTTAAGGCATGTTTCAGGAATGCAAGTACTAGAAACATAGACTTTCTGTCTCTAATAAAAAAAGAGCAATACCATGACTTATTGACATATATCTTTCTTTCTTTCTAAACGCTCTTATCTTGATATAAATTCATCACCCTAAAAGCGAATCCATAGGAGCGTGCATTGATCTCGCTGTGGCGGCACGGAACCGAGACGTCGATTTGGTCCTCGTCCTAGTCAACCCAGATCTTGCTTTCATCAACCATGGTTTCTGCATTGCTGTGTTCTTTCTTTTGGTGATAGTAACTTCTTACTAACCAATCTGTATTTTGGCATCTTCAGGGCCATCTTTCCACAGGTCACAGATGAAGTCTCTCTCAGCATTCCTGGATTTGGTCCCTGATCCATTCCATTTAAGCACCCCAGAGTTCCTAAATTTCCTCACAGGTTTGGCACCATCTCCGTGAACAGCGAGCTGAATTTTAATATGGATATCTTCCCGCCTTGTACTAGTTTCAAGCGAGAAGAATAACGATCATATACAGAGTGTCAAATGAGTGATCTGTTCAAAAAAGAACCAAATCATCAGTGAATGAAAATACAACATAGGCATGGTTTAATTTTGTATGCAATTAGTACTCATATTGTTTTCATCTTGAATGTTAGGCGATGACGAAAACGATGGTGTCTTGCGTCCAAAGCACGTTCGTTGTGTTCGACAAATCTGTCCAGGAGGTAACAACAGATATCATATCCCACACATCCTTTGGAAGTAGCTACAAGTTAGGAATGGAAACATTCTATGCCCAGAAAGAGCTCCAGGCAATCGCCATATCCAGTTTACTCAATATGCAGATATCATCATGGACAAGCCCGGCGGCGAGGGCGCCCCCAAGCACCAGATGATCGACTGCTACATCCACACCCTCGCCAAGGTCCTCGGAAGGTACCCATCCATCCAGTCTCGATCCTGTCGAATTCGCTGCAGGCTTGTATTATCAGAGCTAACATGTCCTGTTTCTCCTTCCCATAGGGTGTGTCTGAATACATCTTTTGGTTCTGTTGCAGGGATTCCTGGTAATCTCTTTGTGCTCCGGGATTCCTATATTGACCCTGAACACAAGGACTATGAAGGTATTTCTCGACATGTTATACATATCCCGCAACCATGTTAAAATCTTGGGGTTGGGGATGATTTAGTAGTAGAAATGGAATCTCGGGCAAATGTTGGGGACGGTTTGATGATTAGGAACTTTATGATAATTACTCGAGTTCTTGTGGTGCGTTATCCAATTTAGAGCCAGACAAGGATCTTGTTGTGATTATTCGATATTGTGCAAGATTTAGGTGTCGAGGCTTGTGCTAATTGAGTCTTGTACTGTACTACTCTATTTGGTATGTGATGGCATATTTTGCACTTTTGCTGCAAGTGAAAAAATTGTAGGTTCCAACTTTGTTTCGTCAAAGACTAATATTACTCCAGTAGAACACTCGTGAACCATTGTACTAGTTCAAGTCCCATAGTTGTCAATATAAAAAGATGTTTTAAAGTTTCAAACTGTTAAAATCTTGGGGTGCTTGGGGATGATTTAGTAGTAGATACGGAATCACGGGCAAATGGCGGGGACAATTTGCTGTGTTGAACAACCATCTCTTGAGCGCACCGGAACAAGAGTAAACTGTTCAACTAAAACAGCTGACAAAAAATTACTGTAAAATCAGTAGTAAATATGCTGTGGTGATTTGGGCCAAGCCCTTTGGCTGAGTAGAAAAAGTTAAAAGACCATCAAATCAAATGCTTTTCAGTATGTTGCATCCAGTGTTGGCCATTGAAATAGTGCAAACTTCAGCAAACAGATTTGCTTCACAGAACTGTGCCAGTGACATACTGATATATTTGAATATTGCAAAATAGGTAGTAATATTGTAGGTCGTGTATAACAACCCATGAGATTCTACCAGCCCAAACAAAATCGAAGGAAAGAAGCCAAGTATTCTATTTACTACCAATCAGTGTAGTTTGTAGAAAGAGATGTCACTCTTGGTCCACAGAAAACAGTAGTAGTATTTTTCGAAATACAGCTACACAACAAGGGAGGAAGGCAACAACTATGAAATCCCACTACAGATAAAAAGAATATCATGTATTGGGAAAACATGATTAGACTGAAACAAGCCACAATACTCTACAGTTCGCGGATTGTGCAATATTATTATTAGGCCACAAGCCACAATACTCTATAGCTCATTGGCCCATGAACACGTGACAAGGAGGGGGGTGTGATGTGTACAGGGCCCTCACTCACAAGGAGCCCTTCACAAAAACCATAGTGTCAAATTACCACTGCATCTAAAATAACTTGTTGTGCATAGTGTCAAAATATTCATGTGATCTCAAACCTATTTTGATTTGAACTTGGCATATGTTTATGTCCAGTTTTTGTTAATTATCTTGAATGGTGTGGTACCATGTCTATGCGCGCACAACTTCCTCTCACAAAAAAAACTAAGTGCATGTCTCTCTCATTTTTGTTTGCATTTCGTTTAACATCATCTTTAGGATGAACACAAATCTTTTTTATTTCTTATATTTTTTATATTTATTTCCTTTTGATTGATTCATGTGCAGTGTAATGTTCTTGTATGATGACAAGTTGTCGCATCTCGAGCATGTCTCATAGGAGAGTGGAATGAAGTCCATTGTACTGTTGGGATAGTAGCAGGTGTGTCATTGTTCTATTGTGCAATTCTATCTGTTCTTGCTATATTCATGTGTAAGGAAATGTATTCATGAGATGAGTTATTGTATTATGTAAATCTGGGAGATGTATTATGTGATGTTATATGATGGATGATTTTAATTTAATTTGAAGTTTTCTTGATTTGAATATAAAATAGTGTTGGATTTAATATTGGAAAAATAATTGGGTTGAAAAAGAACAAATAGAAATGAAACCAAGTTCTGAAACAAAAAGTTGCTGAAATCAAAAATGAAGAAAGGCCAAAACTGAAAATGTATCAAATGTATTTGAGCACTAAAAGGCGAGGGCCCAAACTATAATGATAAAAAAAATTCAATTTTTTCACTAATTATAATGATAAAATAAATTCAAAAAATACTAAAGTGGTTGTAAATAGGCTAAGGCCCAAAAAGAAGCCCAATAAGAAAAAGCCCAAAAAATAAAACCAGCCCATGTGATCAATTGAAATGGGCTGGGCTGATTTCAACTACGACGTTTGATTTCATCGTAATTTTGACACGTAGGACTGCCAC
This sequence comes from Hordeum vulgare subsp. vulgare, assembly GCF_904849725.1. Classification (NCBI taxonomy): domain Eukaryota; kingdom Viridiplantae; phylum Streptophyta; class Magnoliopsida; order Poales; family Poaceae; genus Hordeum; species Hordeum vulgare. The sequence continues at coordinate 191,089,125 of NC_058523.1, read as the reverse complement.
GTAGGACTGGGTTTGATTGCCGACGACGATTTAGGATCGTCGTAAAGGTTACGACGATCTAGGAATCATCGTAAAAGTTACGACGATTTTGATCAAAACATCGCTGTTGTTCATTTGTGACGCTCCGTTTTCGACGCTTGGTTTTTCGTCGTGAGATCGTCGTAAATTAAAAACCGTGACGATGTAGCGACGAAAAAAAAGCGTCGTGTATTAGCATATTCCTTGTAGTGATGAATTACTCAAGAACAAAATATAAAAGGAGAACCAAATATATAACTCATCACAATCTGAACATAATCTCATAATCCATCGGAACCCAGCAAACTTAGCATAAAAACAACAGGTGAATTACATAGATGCCTTGATCATGTAGGACAACTCACAAGGGCTAAGCATTGAAACACAAGATTGGAGAGAAGACATCACATAACTACTGGTCATGGACTCATGGTCCAAGGAGGACTACTCACGGCACGTCTAGGAAGCGTCCATGGTGGTGGAGAAGCTCCCGGAGGTCAATCCTCCCTTCGGCAGGGTGCCGGGAAGAGGTCTCCTCGCGCTCCCGATCTCGGAAGCGCTACGACGGCACAACGGTGGTGAAATTCGCGATGCGAGATATATCTTTAGGGTTTTCCCTTCGGGAAGTAAATATAGGCCAAAGGAGGGAGCCAATGGTGGACCCGCCACCCAGGCGACCTCGTGGAGGGGCCAGGAGGGGGCCCGTGGCAGGTAGCTGCCTGGGCGAGGCCCGACTCCCCTCTGGCCCACTTGGTGCTTCCTGAAGCTTTCGTCACGCTGATTTATATATATGTTTTTTGGGATTTTTCGGGCTCTGAAAATTGGGGTGAAGTCCCTGCAATTAAAAGACATCAGCAAACAGAAACTAGCACTGGTGATGACGAGATGATGTATATACTTCTCGCACCTCGCTGGTTACCCCAAGTGGAAGGTTGAGATGTAGTCAGCGGCAAGTTTTCCCTCACACGGGAACTGTAAGGTTTATGGAACCAGGAGGACTCCTAGGACCAACATGTAGGAGTCTTCCACCCTGGTGCTAGCAGAAGACGTGGACCTGCACACACAACAAATAACTTTGCTCCCAAGGAGTACAAAGAGGTTGTCAATCTCTCCGGCCTTGTAGTTTGAAAAGGATCAAAACACAAGTGGGAAAGTAATAGTGATTGCAACGGAAAAGTAAATGAAAACGGTAAATGTTGGAGGTGTAAACAACGATGGTGATATGGACCGGAGTCACATGATGTTCACTACTGATGTTTCTCTCTCAGAATACAATAAACAATTATGCTTGGGTAAACAAATCATAGTTGGGCAATTGACAGAATTATGAACGCACCGCAATGCTAATTATGCTACTTGATAGTTAGAGGTTCAATAGTAATGGGCAGTAGGCCAACACAAGTGGACCGTTTATTCATCAACATCTACTTAGTAATCATCCACCTTGAGATATCGATCCAAAACATCTCGCCGGTATTAAGTTGCGAGCCCCACCCAAAGTGTAAACTCAAAGCAACGGACAACTGCATTAACGAACTATGCGTAAGGTAAACAATCCTTGCAACCGTGGTCACAAGCACCGTTGTTTTCTCCCGGGTGGCAACAACACATCCCCCAGTCTCATGTTTCTGTCACTCAAGCTAGACATCGAGGGGCATGAACCCACAATCATGTATAACGCTCCCTCTTGGAGTTACAATCTACTACTCGACCAAAGCAACAAATAGCAATAGAGAACATGCATGAATCACTAAGGAACATAATATAAAAGGATAATCAAATATATAACTCATAACAATCTGAACATAATCTCATAATCCATCGGGTCCCAACAAACCGAGCATAGCAATAGCAAGAGAATTACATAGATGCCTTGATCATGTAGGGAAGCTCACAAAGACTAACCATTGAAGCACAAGATTGGAGAGAAGACATCACATAGCTACTGGTCATGGACCCATGGTCCAAGGAGGACTACTCACGGCACGTCCGGGAAGTGTCCATGGCGGTGGAGAAGCTCCCGGAGGTCAATCCTCCCTCCGGCAGGGTGCTGGGAAGAGGTCTTGTGACGCTCCCGATCTTGGAGGCGCTGCGGCAGCGGAACAATGGAGAAATTCGTGATTCTGGAAGTTGTGGAAGGGTTTCCTCTGGGAGGACTAAATATAGGCCAAAGGAGGGCACTGGAGGAGGTGGGGCCCACCCAGGCGGCCTCCTGGCGCGGCCTAGGGCCTGGCCGCACCAGCAGGTCGCCTGGGCAGCCCCTCGCCCCCTCTGGCCCATCTTAGGTGATCTCGATGCTTTTGTTTCGGTGATTTTTTATATATTTTTCCTTGAATTTTGTGGGCTTGGAAAATTGGGTAAAAGCCCCTGCAAAATAGACATCAGCAAACAGAAACTCGCACTGGGTGCACTGAGTTAGTAGGTTAGTCAAATATGTGTAAAACTATATAAAAGTGTAGCAAAACATATAACAATACCACCCAAAAGATCGTGGAACAAGCAGAAATTATACATACGTTTTGGACGTATCAACATCCCTAGGTTTAATTTCTGCTCGTCCTCGAGTAGATAAATGATAACACAACAATTTCGGTGGTGACATGCTAAGACACAAATAAGAACTTGAAAGTATAGCAAGTAAGATATGCAATTCAAGTCAAGACAATATCAAGCAAGAGTCTATATTTAGTAATGAGTTTAGCAAAGTAAGAACATAAAGGTGCAAGAGCTCACGCTGTCCGTGACTCGAATGTCTCAAAATGGTGTTTGCATGCAAGAAGTGGGAGATGGGTTGAGATCATAAAATATATTTTAATTGAGAACTCAATCTACTAAACCTCACACTTGGACTCCTTTGGAATCTTATTTTGACTCATCCCCTGACCACTAGTCACGCACAAATCAAAATGATCCTCTCCCTTTCGACTTTGAGCACTCATGCAATGGATGAGCGTAAGCAAGATATGTTGGCACTTAGGACGGCAAATAGAATAACGATGGGGAAGGAAGACAAAAAGGTGTGATAGGCTCACATCAATGAGGACAACCATAGGCGAGAGAAAGCCAAATGATAGATATGATGTGAGGAGTAGGGATTGCCATGTAACGGATGCACATATGAGCTAGGGTAAGCTCTCCAATGGAACTAGCGGGGGTGCATCGAACTTGTTTGCTCATGAAGATCTAGAGCTCATTTGAGGAGGCTCATCATTGGAATATGCAAACCAAGTTCTATAGTGTAAGGGTTCCCACATAGTTATGCTTGAATGATAATCTCTATGTATTACAAATATAGCAATGGAGTACGAGTGTGGATCTTTCAAAAGAATAGTAGTGTTGCCCCCTTCTCTCTTTTCGTGTGTGGCCTCTTTGGCTCTTTCTTTTTATCTCTCATTTCTCCTCTTTGGGATCTTTTGTCTGTCCTCTTTGGGATCTTTTCATCACTTAAGGGCAACACTCTATGTTTTACATGAATAAAAATAAAAATCATCACACTTTATAAGAAGTACTCAACATAAAGACAAGTGAAAACTATCATGATGTATGCAAATGTATGCCTCTGCCACTGTAGCAGGATATGCAATGATACTACCGCATCATGTAGCAATAATTGGGGCAAGGACCAACTATCATGCGGCTCTATGATCAAGAAAAAGCATGTATGACATGAAGATCAAGTCATGAGATGATGGATGTTGCATGGCAATGTATCTCGAAAAGGCTATGGAAATGACTTAATAGGTAGGTATGGTGGCTGTTTTGAGGAAAGATATAATGAGGCTTATGTATGACAGAGCGTATCATGTCATGGGTTTGGATGCATCGGCGGAGTTTGCACCAACTCTAAATGTGAGAAGCGGCAATGCACGGTACCGAAGAGGCTAGCAAAATATGGATGGTGGAAGTGCCAACAATCGAATACTCACATTAGTCTGCAGAACTCATACACTTATTATCGGTAACTCTCTATCTAGTTAGGAAATTCACAAAGAGACAAGTACCCCGAGAAGGAGTGTTTGGGGGTTTGGTTATCCTTGCGCATCCTGGACTCATGGTAACGTGAGGGTACTCTATATATTCCAACCCATCCACAGGTCAGCGATCAATTTAATACCTAGAGTTCTCAACTAATTTTTAGTTTTCAAAAAACACACGGATTTCCCAAAATACAACACCTATCACTAATATCCTCAATCTCTTGGCACCAATAGTCCAAACATTACTCAAATCAATACCTCAAAACTATTGCAGGTTACTACTATACTTCAATAGCAATCTTAATTACCTACTCATGCAAGACACACAACTCAGTGCAACGAGCCAACTCTCTAAACAAGATAAGAATGATAACTCAAGAGAGTTCCAAAATCAACCTAAATAAAAGGTCCTAAAAGATAAGCAAGAAAACTAAGAGCTAAACATGACATTAGCTATGGAAAGATAGAGAACACACAAAAAAAGATAAGCATGAAAACCTATGTTGTGTTTCTAGAGTGGAATGGAGTGTGTCTCTATCCCAAACAAGGTAGGCTAGGTTCCGACTTGTTATGAACAGCAAGCAAAACTAAAACAAACTAAAAATTAAAGATCGGGACGCTCCAAGCATAGCACACAACATATGAAGTGATAAAAATATAGCGTGGTGATGGACGAACTGATGATTGTTGATAGAGAAGGGGATGTACGGGGGCATTGCTACCTCTTGAGCTTGCGTTGGTTTTTCCCGTGAAGAGAAAAGGGTGATGCAGCACAGTAGCAGTAAGTATTTCCCTCAGTTTGAGAACCAAGGTATCAATCTAGTAGGAGTATCAAGGCAAATCACCAAAGTACCTACGCAAAAACAAACAAACTTGCACCATACGCTATAAAGGGGTTGTCAATCCCTTCATGATTAATTGCAAGGTGAGATCTGAAGGTGGAAAGTGCAACAAAGTAAAAGTGTAGAGCTGAAAATATGATGTGAAGTAGACCCGGGGGCCATAGTGTTCACTAGAGGCTTCTCTCATGATAGCAAGTATTACGGTGGGTGAACGAATTACTGTCGAGCATTCGATAGAACCGCGCAAAGTCATGATGATAAGTAAGGCAATGATCATACATATAGGCATCACGTCCGAGACAAGTAGACCGATAATGTCTGCATCTACTACTATTACTCCACACATCGACCGCTATGCAGCATGCATCTAGTGTATTGAGTTCATAACGACCAGAGTAACGCCTTAAGCAAGATGACATGATGTAGAGGGATAAATTCATGCAATAGATATAAACCCCACCTTTTTACCCTTGATGGCAACAACACGATGCATGCCTCGCTACCCCTTCTGTCACTAGGTGAGGTCACCGCATGGTATGAACCCAAAACCAAGCACTTCTCCCATTGCAAGAATCATAGATCAAGTTGGCCAAACGAAACCCACAACTCGAAGAGAATTACAAGGATACAAAATCATGCATATAAGAGATCGGAGGAAACTCAAATGATATTTATAGATAATCTGATCATAAATCCACCATTCATCGGATCTCGACAAACACACCGCAAAAGAAGGTTACATCGGATATATCTCCATGTAGATCAAGGAAAACTTTGTACTAAAGATCCAAGAGAGAGAAGAAGCCATCTAGCTACTAGCTATGGACCCGAAGGTCTATGGTGAACTACTCACGCATCATCGGAGAGGTAATGGTGTTGATGAAGAAGCCCTCCGTGTCCGAATCCCCCTCCGGCATGGCACCAGAACGCGCCCCAGATGGGATCTTGCGGAGATAGAAGCTTGCGGTGGCGGAAAAGTATTTTCGTGGCTCCCTCTCGTGGTTTCAGATTTTTGGGGAATTTATAGGCGGAAGAAGTAGGGCAAAGGAGCTACGGGGGGCCCACAAGCCTGGTAGGCGCCCCCTAGTCCGCGGCTAGGGGGCTTGTGGCCTCCCCCGGATTCCTTTGCCTTAGTTCTCAAGTTCCCTGCGTATCTTCTATTACGAAAAAAATCTTTCTGAAGGTTTTATTCCGTTTGGACTCCGTTTAATATTCTTCTCTGAAAAGGGTCAAAAACACGGAAAAAACAGGAACTGGCACTTGGCACTGAGTTAATAGGTTAGTCCCAAAAAAGATATAAAATAGCATAATCATGCATACAAAACATTCAAATAGCATGGAACCATCAAAATTATATGTACGTTGGAGACGTATTAGGCATCCCCAAGCTTAGACGCTTGTGTCTCCTTGAATATTTCTTGGGGTGCATGGGGGCATCCCCAAGCTTGAGCGCTTGACACTCTTGTATCTTCTTTCATCATATCCCATCGCATACTTGAAAACTCCCTTCATACGAAACTCATCATAAGCGGATTAGAGTGGTTAGTACCCGTAATAAAATAATCCTTTAACTGTTGGAAATAAATATTTTCATGAAATGCTACTGCTTATCATGATTTCCAAAAGGTTTTTGCAAATAAAAAGTAAGCTTAGGATTTGCAAAACTATGGAAACGGAAAACATGGCAGAATCTGTGAAAAACAGAACATCAGGTAGTAAATAATTTATACGGTGCAATTCTGCAACTCAAACCAAACAACTCAGAACATACTGGAGAAAGGAAATTACATAGAGCATGCTCTCAAAAAAATTCAGATCAAAAAGATGATCCGGTAATTTTCAACAATTTTTTCCGTTAGGCACAGAGAATCTATTTTTGGACGGCATGTCACAATTTTTGAACTTTCTTGCAATCGGAGGCTATAACTTGGCACAAAGCTTAAAAATAAAGATACAATGATGTTGCTACAGTAGTTACAAGCATCAAGACCACTAAAACTGAAAGTAAAAACAAATTGGGTTGCCTCCCAACAAGCGCTTTCTTTTTTGCCTTTGAGCTAGGCATAATGCAAGAAGATCAAGTGTTATCAACTGCAAAAGAATAACTTGCCCGATTAACGGAATCATAAGGTAACTTAATCTTCTTTCTAGTGAAGTGTTCCATTCCCTTCTTAAGAGGGAATTGGAATTTAATGATTCCCTCTTTCATGTCAATGATAGCACCAACTATGTGGAGAAAAGGGCGTCCCAAAATAATTGGACATGAAGGAGCACATTCAATGTTCATAATAAGAAAATCAACGAGCACATAATTTTCATTGAAAATAATAAGCACATCATCAATTCTCCCTAAAGGTTTCTTTATGGAAGAATCAACAAGACGAACACCAAAATAACATGGATCATAAGGTTTCCAATCAAGCATATCATACATTCTTTTGGGCATAACGGAGGCACTAGCTCCAACATCACACAATGCAAAGCAAGAGATATTATTCAATTTAATTTTGACCATAGGATCCCAACCATCTTCTAGTTTTCTAGGAATAGAAGTCTCTAGCTTGAGCTTCTCCTCCCTAGCTTTGATAAGAGCATTGGTAATATTTTTGGTGAAGGCAATATTAAGCTTGATAGTGTGGGGGTCTTTAGACATTCTTTGCAAAAAGGTGTAACTTCAGAAAGACTACAATTGTCAAAATCAAGGTTTCTACCATTAATTAAAGTGGTAGTAATGTCATCTAAGCTCATTCTTTTGGTAGTCTCTAAATTCAAAGGACCTTCTTGTCCTATATTGAGGTATTAGCATCACCATTATTAGGTCCACTGGGACTAGGAGTGTGATGGGTGCTAAAAGTTTTGAGGTTCTCAACAACTTGTATAGTAGCAATGGTAGTTTGTGTAGAAAGGCTCTTAATTGTCTCTTCCTCTTCCTTTTCTCTAGCCCATCTATCCTTAAGTTTGGTGAGCATTCTTATGTTCTCATTAATTTGGACTTGGATAGCATTCATGGGTGTGGTGTTCCTTTCCTCAAGGGGGGGAGTTCTAATTTTAAGCATCTCTACATCATGAGCTATGTTGTCCACCTTCAAAGAGAGACTATGTATTTTTTCTATTTTCTCTTCTACATTCTTGTTGAATGCTTTTGAGAAGTGAGAAAATCTTTAAGCATGCTCTCTAATTCAGAAGAGGAGTTTTTGGTGCTAGGATAATTGTTGTTGTTCCCATAGTTGTTGGATGGGAACGGTCTAGGATTGATACCAAAATTACTCCTCTAAGCATTGTTATTAAAGTTGTTCCTAGAGATAAAATTAACATCAACTTGCCCTCTTTATTGAGCGACCAAAGAATTTAAAGGAACATCATGAGGATCAATATGAGCTTGCTTAGTAAGTAAAGTCATGATCATGTCAACCTTATCATTAAGGGAGGAGATCTCCTCAACAGAGTTTACCTTCCTACCTGTTGGAGCTCTCTCGGTGTGCCATTGAGAATAATTTGTCATCATGTCATCCAATAGCTTCGTGGCAGCTCCAAGTGTAGTTGACATAAAGGTTCCTCCCGCGGCCGAGTCTAACAGATTCCGGGAGGTAAAGTTCAATCCTACATAGAAAGTCTAGATAACCATCCAAGTAGTCAAATCATGTGTAGGGCAATTCTTAATAAGATATTTCAGACGTTCCCAAGCTTGAGCAACATGTTCATTATCCAGCTGCCTAAAATTCATAATGTTACTTCTCAACTGGATAATCTTAGCACGCGGGTAATACTTCCCAATAGAAGCATCCTTGCACTTATCCCAAGAATCTATGCTATTCCTAGGCAAAGATTGAAGCCACACTTTAGCTCATCCTCTCAAGGAGAAAGGAAAAAAGCATAAGTTTAACAATATCACTATCTACTTCTTTATATTTTTTCATATCACAGAGCTCAACAAAATTGTTCAACTACAAAGCAGCAGCATCTCCAGCACCAGAGAATTGATCTTTCATAACTAGGTTCAGTAAAGCAGGTTTAATCTCATAGGACGTGGCTCCAGTGGCGGGAGCAGCAATAGGACTGCAGATAAAGTCATTGTTGTTGTGACTAGTGAAGTCACACAACTTGGTGTTCTCAGTGGAACCCATAGCAGCGGCAACAAGCAAGAGCAAAGCAACTATTTTTTTCTGGTTTCTGGTACAAGACTCTAAAGAAGAAACTAAAAAGCAAACTAACAAGACTAAAAAGCAAAGGTAAAGGATAGCGTGCAACTCCTCTATCTTGATGACTGCAGTCCTCGGCAACGGTGCCAGAAAACTTTGCTTGATGACGAGATGATGGATATACTTCTCGCACCTCGTTGGTTACCCCAATTGGAAGGTTGAGATGTAGTCAGCAACAAGTTTTCCCTCACATGGGAACTGTAAGGTTTATCGAACTAGGAGGACTCATAGGATCAACAAGTAGGTGTCTTCCGCCCTGGCGCTAGTAGAGGACGTAGACCTGCACACACAACAAATAACTTTGCTCTCAACGAGTATAGAGAGGTTGTTAATCTCTCCGGCCTTGTAGTTTGCAAAGGATCAAAACACAAGCGGAAAAGTAATAGTGATTGCAACGGAAAAGTAAATGAAAACGGTAATGATGGAGGCGTAAACAATGATGGTGATATGGAACGGAGTCACACGATGGTCATTAGTGATGTATCTCTCCCAAATACGATAAACAACTATGCTTGGGTAAACAAATCACAGTTGGGCAATTGACAGAATTATGAACGCACCGCAATGCTGATTATGCTACTTGATAGTTAGAGGTTCAATAGTAATGGACAGTACGCCAAGAGAAGTAGACCTTTTATTCATCAGTATCTACTTACTAATCGTCCACCTTGAGATATATATCCATAACATCTTGCCGGTATTAAGTTGCGAGCCCCACCCAAAGTGTAAACTCAGAGCAACAGACAACTGCATTAACGAACTATGCGTAAGGTAAACAATCCTTGCAACCATCGTCACAAGCACCGTTGTTTTCTCCCTGGTGGCGACAACACTTCCCCTAGTCTCATGTTTCTGTCACTCAAGCTAGACATCGAGGGGCATGAACCCACAATCATGCATAACACTCCCTCTTGGAGTTACAATCTACTACTCGGTTAAAGCAATAAATAGCAACGGAGAACATGCATGAATCACTAAGGAACATAATATAAAAGGATAATAAAATATATAACTCATAACAATCTGAACATAATCCCATAATCCATCAGATCCCAACAAACAGAGCATAGCAATAGCAAGAGAATTACATAGATGCCTTGATCATGTAGGGCAGCTCACAAGGACTAACCATTGAAGCACAAGATTGGAGAGAAGACATCACATAGCTACTGGTCATGAACCCATGGTCTAAGGAGGACTACTCACGGCACATCCTGGAAGCGTCCATGGCAGTGGAGAAGCTCCCAGAGGTCAATCCTTCCTCCGGCAGGGTGCCGGGAAGAGGTCTCCTGACGCTCCCGATCTCGGAAGCGATGCGGCGACGGAATGATGGAGAAATTCCCGATTCTGGAAGTTATGGAAGGGTTTCGTCTCGGATGACTAAATATAGGCCAAAGGAGGGCACCTAAGGAAGTGGAGCCCACCTAGGCGGCCTCCTAGCAAGACCTAGGGCCTGGCCGTGCCAGCAAGTCGCCTGGGCAGCCCCTGCCCCCCTATGGCCCATCTTCGGTGATCTGGAAGCTTCTGTTTCACATTTTTTTTATATTTTTCCTGGAATTTTTCGGGCTTCGGAAAATTGGGTAAAAGGCCCTTCAAAATAGACATCAGCAGACATAAACTAGCAGTGGGTGCACTAAATGGTGGAGGTGTAAACAATGATGGAAATATGGACCAAAGTCCCATGACATTCACTAGTGATGTATCTCTCCCAAAAGACGATAAACAACTATGCCGGGTAAACAAATTAGAGCTGGGCAATTGACAGAATTATAAACGCACCGCAATGCTAATCATGCTACAAGAAAGTTAGAGGCTCATAAGTATGGGAAGTACGCCAAGACAAGTAGACCGTTTATCCATCAGCATCTACTCACTAATCATCCACCTTGAGATATCTATCCAAAACATCACGCTGGTATTAAGTTGCGAGCCCCACCCAAAGTGTAAACTCAAAGCAACGGACAACTGCATTAACAAACTTTGCGTAAGGTAAACAATCCTTGCAACCGTGGTTACAAGCATTGTTGTTTTCTCCTTGGTGGCAACAACACATCCCGTAGTCTCATGTTTCTGTCACTCAAGCTAGATATCAGGGGGCATGAACCCACAATCATGCATAACGCTCCCTCTTGGAGTTACAATCTACTACTTGGCCAAAGCAATATAAAGCAACGAAGAACACGCATGAATTACTCAAGAACAAAATGTAAAAGTAGAACCAAATATATAACTCATCATTATTTCAACATAATCTCATAATCCCTAGGATCCCGGCATACTCAGCATAGCAACAACAGGTAAATTACATAGATGCCTTGATCATGTAGGGAAGCTTACAAGGGCTAAGCATTGAAGCATAAGATTGGAGAGAAGACATCACATAACTACTTGTCATGGACCCATGGTCCAAGGAGGACTACTCACGGCACGTCCAGCAAGCATCCATGGTGGTGGAGAATCTCTCGGAGCTCAATCCTATCTCCGGCAGGGTGCCGGGAATAGGTCTCCTGGCGCTCCCGATCTCGGAAGCTCTACGACGGCGGAACAGTGGTGAAATTTGCTATGCGGGGTATATCTTTAGGATTTTCGCTTCGGGGAGTAAATATAGGCCAAAGGAGGGCGCCAGGGGGTGGACCCGCCACCCACGCGACCTGGTGGCACGGCCAGGAGGGGTCCTGCGCCAGGTGGCCGCTTGGGCGAGACCTGGCTCCCCTCTAGCCCACCTTCCTGAAGCTTCCGTCACATTGTTTTTTATATATTTTCTTGGGATTTTTCGGGCTGTGAAAATTGGGTAAAGTCCGTGCAACTAAAAGACATCACCACACATAAACTGGCACTGGGTGCACTGAGTTAGTAGATTAGTCCAAATATGTGTAAAAAGGTATGAAAGTGTAGCAAAACACATAACAATATCACCCTAAAGAGCATGGAACAAACAAAAATTATAGATACGTTTGGAACGTATCAACCGTCATAAATTATGTTGACCGCGGTGGTTGCGGCAGACACCGAGGGGGGCGCGCCCGTCCGCATCTCATCTGCGCCGACGCATTTCAGTTCCAAAGGCCGGAAATGGGTCGGTGTGGATGCGAAACAAATGCGTTATGGTAATGGATTGATGCATTTGGTCATGTGTTTTGTCTGCGCAGTCCCAACCGAACGACGGCGGACGAACTGGGTCACTCCATTGGAGTTGATCTGAGGACGCTACTATTACCATAGGACATCCGCATGCCATGGAGAAAATAGATCTGGGCCGAGAACCCCAGACCCGGAGCCACCATGCCCGGTCCCAATTATTCCCTCTCAGGCGTGGTGTCGCCGTGACCTGCTAGAGCTGAGAGACAGCAACAAGCCAGCCCATTCAGCACTGCACTGGCCCCAACAAGCGTGTTGTCGGGCTCTAGCCTACAACAGCTGCTTAGATTTAGTTAACGAAGGGCCCCATGATGTTTCAAGCTCAAACGTTTGATCTCCATCCGACCGATTAAGCGCTCACTTACCACTTCTTGCCTGGATTAGCTCGAGCCCCATCGTCAATCGTCGATTTAACGGCTTATCTTCATCGTGTTGCCCCCGTTTACTTTTCGACACTCGCACTGTTCTATCTCCTATTTTCAATTTTACCGTTAGTAACTTTTTTGGCTTATAAGCCAAGGATTCGACCGAGCTGTGGCATCAATCATTGTAATAGGGTAGAACCCTAGGCCGTCGTGTTCTGGCTAGCTCTCGTCGTCCGCCTAGGCGGCGGGAACCTTAACTAGCTCCGCTTGTAATCATTCCTCTGAAATCCAAAGCTGGGATGAATTTCACGTTCGTGTTCGATTCATAGTTAGGACTTCACATTGGTATCTAGAGCCAGCGAGCCTCGAAGGCGTTTGAGATCTGGATCGAGAAAGGTTCGGATTTCGGCCCGCGTAAAATTTCTTATTCGTCCCGATCTCCAGCGGCGGTGTGCAGTTCAGCGGCGTTGGCGGCGGTAGATCGTTCGGGTGTTGGAAGCGGCTGTTCAGTGGTTGCTAGAGAACACGTCTCTAGCATGAAATTCCACCCAACCCACACTTTTTGAACATCAATGGCGGCGTGGCGTCGGGACGTACAACGCTCTCAAGCTCTGGTTGCAGCTCACCTGTGCTAAAATCCCCTGCTTATTGCGTGCGTATAGATGTTGTTCAACCTGGTCATAAAGTACAGTACTTTGTGTAAACCCCGATCAAAGGAATGGTCCAAGTCTCTGGTTCTCAAAATACAAAGGATTTGGAGATGGATTCACTTTAGTTGGATATCAAGGCCTTGCAGCATGCCCATGATCAATATAGGAAAGAGTTCCAAGAATTCCAGTCCACGGTTAACAAGAACTTCATCGATGTGCAGAAATCCTTTGTGGAAATGCAGTCCAACCTTACTCATCTTATCGACTCTATCACTCCTAGAGAGCATCATCCTTCTACTCCTATAGCTGGTGAGGGTTGTGCTCAACAAGTCACTCCTCCAGCTCCACTAAGAGTGCATGCAGAGCAATTGCACACTCCTATTACTATGGGGTCTGATGTTTTACATGATGTCGTGTGTGGCAAAGAGTTGAACTTGGATGGTTCTCAGAAATAGCCCTACAGACACCCCAATTTTGGTGCTATGAAGACTCCTCTTGCGGTTCAGGATACCAGGGCTGTGCACACTAACCCCGCTCCTACTAAGATCTAGCATCATGACCCTGAGTTAGAGTTAGATAATGGGGAAGGTGGCCACAGAAGGACTCCAAGGGGCCAAACATTGGTGAAACCTGATAAAATGAACATGCCTGAATTTGAGGGAGAGAACACTGACTCTTGGATTCAAACCATGGACTTGTATTTTTATGCAGCCAGAACACCCCTAGAAACTAAAACAGAGATTGATGTCACATATTTAAAAGGCCCAACAATAGAATGGTGGAGAGGAACTGGCTATATAGCAGCAACTATGCCACGGTATAGATTTTGCAGGTATTTGGATGATAGATTCTGTGAAACATCAATATTTGATAATGTGAGAAACTTCGATGCTCTTACTCAATCTGGTTCTGTCAAGGAGTATGTTTTGCAATTTGCGCATACTATGAACGTGATGAGAAGGGATAATCCTGCTCTACCAGACTCTTACTACATGAACAACTTTATCGCTGGTCTCACTGATAGTATTCAACACTATACTCGGTGCCATGAGCCTCCTAATCTGCAGAAAGCTATTTGGCTGGCTCAAAGACTGGAACAAGCTCAACCACCCAAAATAACAGTTTACCAGCCACTACAACAACCCTTGCGTGTGAAAACACAAGTTCAGTTTGTTCCTAACAGACCCCAAAACATAACTCCATATAGTGTAATTGAACAAGCGAGGCGAAAATGATTTTGCTACAAATGTAGTGAGAAATGGTTTCTTGGTCATAGAAAAGTGTGCAAAATGACCCAACAAGGACAACTCCACACCTTGCAAACTCAAATTCCTGAGAATGCTGATATCGTTTATTTCACTAGTTATGAAGAGGACAATGATGAGCCTGGGTCAGATGTTCCTGATCAACATTTACAAATCTCCATGCATGGTCTCATGGTTCTAAGTGTCAAGAAATACACCTTCACTTTGTCTATTCAAATTAACAACTGCACTGCTATGGTCTTAGTTGATAGTGGGAGTACTACTACCTTCTTGTCACCCTCATTTGCAGCTAAAGCCAACTGTGTGTTGCAACCAACTCCTAAACTGAAAGTTGTAGTTGCTAATGGTGGATACCTATGGATTGATAGTATAGCCCACATCTGCTCTCTCTCTCTCTCCATACAAGGCCATAAATTGGCAACAGGTTGCAGGATACTGCAACTACAAGGGTATGATATGATCCTAGGAGCTGATTGGTTGTGCCAAGTTAGTCATGTTCTCATAGACTATCAGGAGATGTTCATGGTCATTAAACTTCCAACTGGTGAAAGAGTTACACTCAAGGATGAGACACTCCCCTCTCAGCCAGAAGTTACTCATGTTTGTAACTTCCACAAATTAATGGATGATGTTGTTGGTGGAGCCTTTCTGTTGATCAGACCAGTCACACCCGAGGAACCTATTAAATCAACACCTCCCAAGAACATCCAGCTCCTATTAGATCAATATCCAGATGTCTTTAAAGAAATTCTAGCCTTGCCTCCTGAGAGAGCTTGTGACTATAAAATCCCTTTAGTACCAGATGCAAAGATTGTTAATATAAGACCTTACAGGATACCCCACCACCAAAAAAATGTAATGGAGGGTCTTATAAAAGAAATGCTACAGAAAGATATTATTACGGACAGTTGAAGCCCCTACTCTTCTCGAGCCCTGCTAGTGAAATATACTAGTTGGAGGCTTTTAATGATTTCAGAAAAGTGAATTCTAAGAGAGTTAAAAACAAATATTCAATCCCGGTAATTGAGGATTTACTGGATGAACTATATGGAGCGAAGAACTTTTCCAAGATTGACCACACCAGTGGATACCACGAAATCATGATGCATAAAGATGATATTCATAAAACATCATTTGCTACACACATGGGACACTATGAATATCTCGTTATGCCTTTTGGCCTCACTAATGCTCCTGCCACCTTCCAGTTGTTAATGAACACCATTCTGGCCAAGTATTTGAGAAAAAATGTCCTTCTGTTCTTTGATGATATTTTGATATTCAGTGAAACTGGAGAGGAGCATATAGAGCATTTGAAACTTGTCTGCCAGACACTGCAGAAGAACCAGCTGTATGCTAACTACAAAAGGTGTGTCTTTGGCCAATCCCAAGTGGAATATCTGGACCACATTATCAGCAAGGAGGGTGTGGCTACCGACCCTTCCAAAATCTCTCATGTGACCAACCGACCCGTTCCATCTTCTGTAACCGAGTTGAGAAGCTTCTTAGGATTAACTGGGTACTATATAAGGTTTGTCCAGGATTATGGCCTTATCTGCGAACCACTATTTCAAGCCCTTAAGTAGGAAGGATTTATCTGGGAAGATGAGCAACAAGCTGCTTTCGCTGCTCTGAAACAGAAAATGACTGAAGCCCCTGTCCTTGCCCTCCCTTATTTCACCCAACCCTTTGTGTTAGAAGCAATTTCTTGTCAATATGGCATTGGTGCTAAGCTAATGCAGAATGGAAGGCCTCTCTCCTATTTCAGCAAAACCCTTGGCCCAAGAGCATCAACAATGTCAACTTATGACAAGGAAATTATTGCTATATTGGAAGTTTAAAAAAAATGGATGCACTATTTTATAGCTTCTTCACTAGTTATCAGAACTGATCAAGAAAGTTTGAAATACATCCAGGAGAAAAAACTTACACAGGGAATTCAACATAAATTGTTGATTAGGTTGTTGGGCTACAATCTTTCTATGCAATATAAAAAAGGGAAAACAAATAGGGTGGTTGATGCATTGTCGAGAGTTAAATAGAGATGTAATGTGATGTCTAGTTGTGCCGTACACCCTGTGTGGGCAACAGAAGTTCCGGAGAATTACAACAATGATGTGAAGTGCAAAGATTTATTAACTCAATTGGCCTTACAACCTGACAGCATTCTTAATTACAAACTATCACACGGACTCCTCTGGTACAAAAGAAAAATTATTGTGGGCAATGTTCATGCACTGAAAACAAGTTGTTAACTGCTCTTCACAACAGTGAACTGGGAGGCCATTCTGGCTAGGGAGCCACCTATCAAAGAGTGAAAATGTTGTTCTATTGGCCTGGTATGAATGCAGATGTACATGAATTCATCGAAGAATGCCCTATATGTGAGATAAACAAACTAGAACACTGCAAGTACCCTACGTTATTATAGCCTCTGCCATCTCCATTATTTTCTTGGACTCACATTTCCATGGAATTTGTGGAAGGTTTGCCAGTGTCAAATGGTAAAGATCTGATCCTTGTAGTGGTGGGTCGATTCACTAAATATAGTCATTTCATTCCCATGAAACACCCCATAAATGTCAGATGAGGGACCGCTGCTTTCATTCACAACATATTCAAGTTGCATGGACTTGCTTGTGTCATTGTCACTGATAGAGATAGAATCTTCACTAGTTAGCTATGGCAGGATCTCTTCAAACAATTAGGAGTTAAACTTCATTTGAGCACATCTTATCACCCACAAACTGATGGTCAGACAAAAAGGGTAAACCAATGCTTGGAAAACTTTCTTAGGTGCATGGACTTTAATGAGCCAAAGAAGTGGTGCTACTGGATTTCCCTAGCTGAATGGTGGTACAACACTTCCTTCCACATTGCCCATAATATGACAACTTTTCAAGCTGTGTATGGCAGGAAACCCACTATAATTGCTGAAGCAGCACTCTATCTTGAGTTGGATAACAATGACAACCCCTTCCCTGTATCACCTGAAGATACTGCTACCATCATTAGGGAACATTTGCTGAAAGCTAGTGAAAGGATGAAATTCTTTGCTGACAAGAATATATCTGAAAGATCTTTCCAGGTTGGTGATATGGTGTATTTGAAGATCCAACCATACATGCATACCTCCCTCGGCATTCACAGACATTTGAAACTCCACTCCAAGTATTATGGGCCCTTCAGAGCTCTGCTGAAAATTGGCCATGCTGCATATAAGCTCGTGTTACGAGAGGGATGTCAGTTGCATGATACCTTTCATGTAAGCCAACTCAAAAAACATTTGGGCCCTACGGCTGTTCCCAATCCTCACTTACCATTCTTGACCACGGATGGATATATTCTACTTGACCGAGAGCAGTTATTAGAGCGTAAACTTGTTCCCAGGAAACAGGGTGACATTGAAATCCCTATCGTTAGATGGCTGATCAACTGGAAAAACTTGCTAGCAGAGCAGTCTACTGGGGAGGATTCCGGGTTTATTCAGAAGGTCTTCCGTGCTTTTCTTCCGTGAGGACACGTCTGATCTTGTTCCGAGGGGAATTGTCACTCACTAGCCTGCAGCAGCAACTTAGATTCAGTGAAGGGGGCCCTGATGTTTCAAGCTCAATCGTTCGATCCCCATCCGACTGACCGGGCGCTCACTTACCGCTTCACGCCTGGAGTAGCTCGAGCCCCATCATCGATCGTCGATCCAACGACTTATCTTCATCGTGTTGTCCTTGTTTACTTTTCGACACTCACACTGTTCTATCTCGTGTTTTCAGTTTTACCGTCGGTAACTTTTTTGGCTTATAAGCCAAGGATTCGGCCCAGCTGTGGCATCAATCATTGTAATAGGGTAGAACCCTAGGCCGTCGTGTTCCGGCTGGCTCTCGTCGTCCGCCTAGGCGGCGCCAACCCTAACCAGCTCCACTTGTAATCATTCCTCTGAAATACAAAGCTTGGTGAGTTCTCTGTTCGTGTTTGATTCGTAGTTAGGCCCTCACACTCATCCATTGAAGGGCAGAAGGGCGCCAACACGGACCAGATCCAGGGCGACTGGAACCAGATCCGGCCGCCAGCCATCGAAGACGCAACCGATAGGGTTCTCACCGACGGTTCATATTAGGACTAAGGCCACCCGCGCATGACGAATCCCACCGGCGGCTACGCATGCTACTTGAGGGGAGAGGGAGGGTGCCCTGGTCCCAGGCGAAGCGCGAGCAGCCGCCGCCGCCAACCACCACCCCGGGGCTTTGGAGGAGCGGTGGCGGGCCCGTGTCGCCCGCTGGGACGACGCGGGGGCCTTCAGGTCGTTCGGTCGTGATGGTACTAACGTAAGCCCTGTGTCTTTGTGTTGAAAGCAAAAGTGACACTTTAAAGGATTTTTAGAGCTCATTCATTCGGGTCTCACTATCCTGAGTTCCTGACTCTTCAAATGTTGTTAGATAAGAAGAGTCTGGGTACACATCCTCTAAAATATGTTTTCCTGAAGGTCAGAGCCGTCGCTTTCATTTGCTGACGGCTGATATTGAACGCGTGTCTATAACCCTACATATCCAAGCTTGGCAAGTCCCGGAATAATCAAACATTGATTCTTCCGTACCGAGCAGGAACAGAAAGAATATCAGAATGGCATCTCTGGAGTTGAACGCGCGCACGCACACAATGGACAATACTGGTCGTCGCGGCCAGCTAGCGGCACCAAGCCGCCGACTACCTTCAGTGTCACCACCACCACGCAGTACCTCCGTGCCGCAGCGGTGTACCCCGCGGCCCGCGCTTGACCCGTCGCGGTCCTCAAACGGCGGCGAAGCCAGTCGAACCAACGTGCTATATAACCACGAGCCGTGCCTGCGATCGAGGAGCTTCTCGTCTCCTCCTCCGCCTCGAAAGTCCTTCCCCAGCGCGCCGACGGCGGCCGTGCCGTTCATGTCGATGGACACCTCAAAACGACCCGGTGTCTCCGGCTGCTACACCACTCCCACGGCCGACAGGCTCTGGAGGCAGCGCTCCTCTCCGGCAGCTGTTGTGTCCGCCTTCCTCCCGTGCGGCGGCCACGGTGGCCAGGCGCGAAGAAATATCAGGAGCGCGCGTCTGAGTGGGAAGGTTGGGCACCGCAACGGCGACGACGGCCAGGAGGCAGAGTTGGGCTCTGTTGCGTGGCCAGGCGGCATGGGGTTCACGCGACTGCTGTGGATGCGGGTCGTCGGGAAGGTGATGAGCCGGATGGGTTCCTCCGTGAAGGAGCAGTACGCGCAGGAGGATTACGAGCAAAACTTCGACGAGGGCGGCGCGGCCGGGGAGCCAGAGAACCTCCCGCGCTCCTTCTCGGCGCGGTACGCCCGCCGGCGTCCTGCTGGGATGGCGTTCACGGATGTGGCTCACCGCCGTCCTTCGCATCCTGATTGTGAGACGTCCACCAAGGGAACTTTGCATCCTCATTGTAGATAGTTAAGGGCAATTTCGTTTGTGACGACTACGTTTGTCAAAGGTTATCATATTTAGGGTCCTGATATTGCGATACGTATGGGTTTTGCTCACATGTTTCGTTTGGTATTAAAAAAACCCAGCCCACACTTCTATGTGTGGGCAAAACAAGTAATGCCCACACATTCGGTCTTCTGCCTCGCGATTCGGTCCACACGTAAAAACCCAGTCCACACGCCTACGTGTCGGCAAAACAAGTAATGCCCACACATTCGGCCTTCTGCCTCGCGGTTCGGCCCACACGTAAAAACCCAGTCCATAAGCCTACGTGTGGGCAAAACAAGTAATGCCAACACATCCGGCCTTCTGCCTCGCGGTTCTGTCCACACGTAAAAACCCAGTCCACACACCTACGGGTGGGTAAAACAAGTAGTGCCCACACATCCGGCGTTCTGCCTCGCGGTTCTGCCCACACCCTACGTGTGGGCAAAACAGGTAACGTCCATGTGACACTCACCACGCGCCCTCACTCCCAAACCTGTTCGGACCCTCTTCCATGTTTGTTTAAGTACAGTTGTCATGGTTGCTGAACTACAGTGGTTATGTCTGGACAACTACAGTTGTCATGGTTGCTCAACTGCAGTCGTCATGTCTGAACAACTGTGGTTGTCATCTTAGGTCAAGTGCAGTTGTCATTTATGGACAACTGCACCTGTTTCCATGTATGGCCTGGTCTACTACCGTTGCCATGATTTGAAAACTTTAGAAGTTGCCACCTACTAACACTAGGCAGTTGCCATGTAACATTGAAAAGACAAGGTAATGCCTTGGAGTTGTCATATGCTTCTAAGCACACTAGACAGTTGCTAAAGAAACACTACAAAAAGACATGGTAAAATAACATATTCGATAAGAGAGAGAGTTGCCATCTGCTTACAAGCATACTAAGTAGTTGCCATGTACCACTACAAAAAAATGGCAACTGACCAGTTTAGGGTATGGGAGAGGAGACGGGTGGCGATCGTGCGGGCGTGTGGGCGTGAAACAGGCGTGTGGGCGAACTGATGAACGCCCACACATCAGCCCCTCTGCGTGCATGAAACAGGCGTGTGGGCGAACTGATAAACGCTCACACACCAACCCCTGTGCGCCCCTAAAACACACGTCTGGACAAACTGATGAACGCCTACACACCAACCCCTTCCTACGTGGCATAGAAAACTGACGAAAACTTATCAAGATTCCTGCAAACATGAATGGACGATGATCATTGCGTGTGGACGAGTTGCAAAACGCCCGCACGTGTCGGCGTTAGCTTTGCCGCATATTTAATGTTAGTCAAATTTAATTAATTTAAATGGGTGTTCGGTTTAAACCACATCTTAGACCAGCTATATTAAAGTCTTACGTCTACATCTATCTATATCGATATCTTCGTCTTTATATTTATCTAATAATAATAATAATAATAATAATAATAATAATAATAATAATAATAATAATAATAATAATAAGGCCGTACATTGTCATGATTTTTTTATAAAAAAGTTCCTAATGTTTTGGTTAGGGAATGTACTAACGTCTAGTTGACCGGACGTTAGCGACAGAACCGACGATCTTTTTCTTCTCACGAAACCTGTATACGTCAATAGTAAATCTTTATTGGTTTTTATGGTCTTTGGCTACACAATATGAACATAAAATAAAAATGCTAGAAAGGGGATTTGAACCCATGTCTATTCATTAGATTTTTGGCCCAATAACCAACTAAGCCACTTTTAGTTGTTGTCTATTGTAGAGAAGCAATTTATTTGAACCTTTCTTATCTCTGTCATATGAGAACAAATAATAAAGATTGGCTTGGTAACTTTTATATGACAAGCGTGATAAATGTAGTATGAGCAACATGATAACTATACCATGATAAGGCTGATAACTACAGTACGAGAAGCTTAAAGCATGGGACATTTATCATGTATACTATGCGTATATCACCTTGCTATTAACACAAAATTTATCGGGGGTATGTTTTCAAACAACCCAACCCGGATCAAAGTTACCATGTTCTTTGTCGATGAGTTATTAGTTTGGTTGTGCGCATGTTACCATGCTTTTTATACATAATTTACCATGTAAATTTCAACACACCCCCCCTCGGCAAGTCAAAAAAAGTTACCATGTCTCGGATAAGTAAGTTATCAATGCTGATGTGTGTAGATTAGCATACTGGTAGACATGAGTTACTCGAGAAGGACGATTCAACAACTTTTCCCCCTGGTCAAAAAATTACCACATGTTGGCTAAGTAAATTATCAGCTCTATTATGTGCATACTCTGCGTGTAGCACCTTGCTATTAACACAAAAGTTATCGAAAGTATGTTTTCAAAAATTAAATAATTTTTTGAATCTCCAAGAAAATCACATAATTCATATACTAGACACAAAAGTTTCTGTTTTTGCATAGAATCAAACAAACAAGTATCCACACTATCCCAAAGGCTTTACTTTGCACTTTATTGAAATAAAAGCTATAAAACATGATTAACAAGTAGCTTAATCATGTGAACACACAAAAACATATAGTAAAATTGTTAGGTTGTCTCCTAATGACCCACAAGTATAGGGGATCAATTGTAATCCTTTCGATAATTAAGAGTGTCGAACCCAACGAGGGGCAAAAGGAAATGGCAAGTGGTTTCTAGCAAGGTAATTTCTGCAAGCACCGAAATAGCGGTAAAAGTTGTTTGATAGCAAGATAATTGTAACATGTAATGAGTATCAATAGTAACAATAAGTGCATCAAGGTATCCCAATCCTTTTGTGGCAAAGGACAGGCAAGAACACTTTCTTATAATAGGCAAAGCACTCTTGAGGTCACACGGGAATTTTATCTAATAACTTTTGTCATGTTTGATTAATTTGCTTGGGCGTTGTTCTTACTTTGATAATTTGATATGTTGGTGGACCGGTGCTTGGGTGTTGTTCTTACTTGAACAAACCTCCCAATTATGATTAACCCCCTCGCAAGCATCTACAACTACGCGAAAAGTATTAAGAATAAATTCTAACTCAGGCTGCAAGTGGGACATTCCGTGGGAGCCCGCGTGCACGCCCACATCTGCCGTTTAGTTTTGGTGGGAATCCTGCATATGCCCACATATTTTTTTGCGGGATAAGTGGGCTTCCACATCCCAGATAACCCTATGCAAATCACAAGCTTATATTTTCTGTTTTGCAATGGACATGGAAGGAGCAAAGAAGTTCAGACTTCATTATTAGGTGAAGAATCTACACAGTTCGCACTACAAATTGCATTTTTCTCATAGTACCTTTGTTTATCTAGGAGTGGTAATCCTCTGCCTCTACGAAGTCCCTCAGTGCATTCTAACCATAGAATTAGACATAGGGATCCAAATCAGCCCCTTACGGAATAACGCATAAACTAGGGTTTAAGTTTCTGTCACTATCGCAACCCATCATCTAATAACTACTCCACAATGCATTCCCTTAGGCCCAAAGATGGTGAAGTGTCATGTAGTCAACGTTCACATAACACTAGTAAGGGAGTCACAACATTCATACGATCAAAATATCGAACGAATATCAACTTCACATGACTACTTGCGACATGACTTCTCCCGTGGCCTCAAGAACAAAAGTAACCACTCACAAGTAATGAACATGCTCATGATTAGGAGGGTATTGAATAACATATTGAATCTGAACATATGATCTTCCACCAAATAAACCATAAAGAATTAACTACAATATGTAATCAACACTACTAGTCACCCCCAGGTACCAATTTAAGGTTCCGGTACAAGATTGAGCACAAGAGATGAACTAGGGTTTTGGGAGGAGATGGTGTTGTTGAAGGTGTTGATGAAGATTAGACTCCCCAAGATGAGAGGGTTGTTGGTGATGATGATGGCCCCGATTTCCCCCTCTGGGAGGGAAGTTACCTGGCGGAATCCCTCTGCGGGAGGGAAAAAGTGCTCCTGCCCAAGTTCCGCCATGAGACGGCGGCGTTCCGTCCCAAAAGTCCTCTGTTTAATTTTCCTAGGTTCAAACTGAATATATACCAGAAGATGGTCGCCAGAAGTGGGCTAGGTGGCCCACTACCCACCAGGCGCACCAGGGGACTAGCGCGCCTTGGTGTCTAGTCCACATACTCAACCATCATTTAGTCTTCTATGGTTGCTAACACTCACCACATACATATAAGCAAAAGGTTTGAACTGGACACATAGAAAGATGGGGGCTTATTGTTTCGCGTCCCAATGTATTCACCTCAAGGGTGATGTCAACAATAATAACTCATGGTTGCTGCGGCAATAAAAGTCCTTCCCCGGCCTTAGGAATTCCTCTTGTTACTTCTCTGGTTTACGTCGGTTTTCCCCTTGAAGAGGAAAGGGTGATGCAGCACAGGAGCAGTAAGTATTTCCCTTAGTTTGAGAACCAAGGTATCGATCCAAAAGGAGGGCCTCGTCAAGTCCAAAGTACCTGCGCAAACACAAACAAGCTTGCACCCAACGATTCAAAGGGGTTGTCAATCCCTTCAAGATTGTTTGCAAAGTGAGATCTCACGGCGGAAAGTGCAACAAAGTAAAAAGTGTAAGGCTGAAAATATGGTGTGGAGTAGACCTTGGGAGCCATAGTGTTCACTAGAGGCTTCTCTTATAATAGCAAATATCACGGTGGGTTGATAAATTACTATCGAGCAATTGATAGAACCGCACAAAGTCATGACGATATCTAAGGCAATGATCATACATATAGGTATCACGTCCGAGACAAGTAGACCGATACTTTCTGCATCTACTACTATTACTCCACAC
This sequence comes from Hordeum vulgare subsp. vulgare, assembly GCF_904849725.1. NCBI lineage: Eukaryota > Viridiplantae > Streptophyta > Magnoliopsida > Poales > Poaceae > Hordeum > Hordeum vulgare. Next base: position 191,064,417 of record NC_058523.1, on the reverse strand, counting down.
ATCGACCGCTATCCAGCATGCATCTAGTGTATTTAGTTCATGACGAACAGAGTAACGCCTTAAGCAAGATGACATGATGTAGAGGGATAATCTCAAACCAATGATGAAAACCCCATCTTTTTAACCTTGATGGCAACAACACGATGCGTGCCTCGCTACCCCTTCTGTCACTGGGTGACATCACCGCACGGTATGAACCCAAAACCAAGCACTTCTGCCATTGCAAGAATCATAGATCTAGTTGGACAAACAAAACCCACAACTCGAAGAGATTTACAAGGATATGAAATCATGCATAAGAGAGATCAGAAGAAACTCAAATAAGATTCATTGATAATCTGATCATAAATCCACAATTCATCGGATCTCGACTAACACACCGCAAAAGAAGATTACATCGGATAGATCTCCATGATGATCATGGAGAACTTTGTATTGAAGATCCAAGAGAGATAAGAAGCCATCTAGTTACTAGCTATGGACCCGTAGGTCTATGATGAACTACTCACGCATCATCGGAGAGGTCATGTTGTTGATGAAGAAGCCCTCCGTGTCTGAATCTCCCCTCCGGCATGGCACCAGGACGTGCCCCAGATGGGATCTTGCGGAGACAGAAGCTTGCGGTGGCGAAAAAGTGATTGCGATGATCCCCTGATTTTTGTTTTTGGCATTTTTAGGGAATTTATAGGCGCAACCCCTAGGTCAGGGGACGCTCAGGGGGCCCACAAGCCTGGATGGCGTGGCCTCCCCCCTGGCCGCGGGGTGGGGGCTTGTGGGGCCCCTAGGGCTCCCCTGCCTTGGCTCCCAAGCTCCCCGATCTTCTTCCATTCCAGAAAAAAGCTTTTCGGGGATTTTCTTCCGTTTGGACTCCGTTTCAAAATCTCCTCTGAAAGGGGTCAAAAACATGGAAAAAACAGGAACTCGCACTTGCCAGTGAGTTAATAAGTTAGTTCCAAAAAATATATAAAAGGCATGCAAAACATCGAAAGTTTGACAAGATAATAGCATGAAACCATCAAAAATTATAGATACCTTGGAGACGTATCAAGCATCCCCAAGCTTAACTCCTGCTCGTCCTCGAGTAGGGAAGTGATAAAGAATGATTTTTTGATGTGGAATGCTACCTAGCATAGTTGTCCTTTGCAACTTCTTTCACGTGGCATGAATGTTCAGATCCGTAAGATTCAAAACAATAGTTTGCTATTGACATGAAAATAGTAATACTTCAAGCAAACTAGCAAAGTAATCATGAACTTTCAAAATAACAATGCCAAAGAAAGTTATCCCTACAAAATCATATAGTCTGGCTATGCTCCATCATCCTGACACAACTAATGTAAATCATGCACGACCCCGGTATTGGCCAAGTAATTGTTTTCACACTCTTACTTTCTCAAACTTTTTATAACTATCACGCAATACATGAGCGCGAGCCATGGATATAGCACTATAGGTGGAATAGAGTTTGGTGGTGGTTGTGAGACAAAAAGAAGGAGATGGTCACACTGACTCGGCGTATCAATAGGCTATGGATATGCCCATTAATAGATAACAATGTGAATGAGTAGGGATTGCCATACAAAGGGATGCACTAGAGCTATAAGTATGTGAAAGCTCAAAAGGAAAACTAGTGGGTGTGCATCCAACTTGCTTGCTCACGAAGACCTAGGGCAATTTTGAGGAAGCCCATCATTGGAATATACAAGCCAAGTTATATAATGAAGATTCCCACTAGCATATGGTAGTGACAAAGCAAGAAGCTCTCAATCATGAAAACATGGTGCTATCATGAAGCACAAGTGTGGAAAAAGATAGTAGCATTGTCCCTTCTCTCTTTTTCTCTCTTTTGTTTCATTTGGGCTCTTAGGCCTCTTTTTTCTCTTTTTTTTGTTTTTGGGCTCTTTGGCCTCTTTCTTTATTTCCTCACTTGGGACAATGCTCTAATAATTATGATCATCACACTTTTATTTACTCACAACTCAAAGATCACAATGATAACTCCATAGGAAATGCCTCCGGCAGTGTACCGGGATGTGCAACGATCTAGCATGGCGTATGACGTTGAAACATCTCGCTAGCTATCTTACGATCATGCAATGAGTATATGAGAGTGACGGCACAAGTCATGAGACGGAATGGTGGGAGTTGCATGGCAATATATCTCGGAATGGCTATGAAAATGTCATAGTAGGTAGATATGGTGGCTGTTTTGAGGAAGTAATTTGGTGTGTTTGTGTACCGGCGAGAATTGTGCGGCACTAGAGAGGCTAGCAATGGTGGAAGGTGAAAGTGCATCTATACCATGGGCTCACATTAGTCATGAAGAACTCACATACTTGTTGCGAAAGTTTTTATTAGTAATCGAAACAAAGTGGTAAACGCATACTCCGAGGGGAAGGGTTGGTAGGTGTTAACCATCGCGCGATCCCGACCTCAACACAAAGGATGACAATCAATAGATCAATCATGCTTCGATTTCCTAACATAGCGGTTCACCATACGTGCATGCTACGAGAATCACTAACTTCAACACAAGTATCTCTAGATTCAAAACACCCTACTAACATAACTCTCAATATTACCGAATCCACGTCTCAAAACTAATTGAGAGGAATCGAAACTTCTCCTTCTACTCAATGCACATGAAGATGGAGGTTTTTTTTGCATCCTCTTTGGGTACCTATCACATTTGGGACTACTTTCATAGCATAAGACAACTACCAAATCACACACCGCCGTGCTCTAAAAGATATAAGTGAAGAACATAGAGCAAAAGTATCTAGCTCAAAAGATATAAGTGAAGCATTATGAGCATTCTAGCAAAAATCACGATGAGTGCACGTCTCTCTCTCTCAAAAAGGTGTGCAGCAAGGATGATTGTGGCACAACAAAAATAAAAGACTCCTACGATACAAGACTCTCCAAGAAAAAACACATATCATGTGGTGAATAAAAATATAGCTCCAAGTAATGTTACCGATGGACTGAAGACGAAAGGGGGAATGCCTTCCCGGGGCATCCCCAAGCTTAGGCTTTTGGTGTCCTTGAATTTGGCTTGGGATGCCTTGGGCATCCCCAAGATTGAGCTATTTCCACTCCTTATCTCATCCTCCATGAGAACATCACCCAAAACTTGAAAACTTTACAACACAAAACTTAAACAGAAACTCGTGATAACATTAACACAAGAAAACAAACTATCACTTCTTTTGGTACTGTAGAAAACTTGAATTCCATGTATATTGGTGTTGGGCTACTGTATTCTCACTTTTCCATGGCTAGTACCCCCGATACTAACCATAGTTTCATCAAAACAAGCAACCAACTCAACAAAAACAGAATCTGTCAAAAACAGACCAGTGTGTAGCAATATGTATACTTTGTATACTTCTGGTACCTCAACAAATCTGAACAATTACGAAGGCCTGGGAAAAACATATCAATCAGCATAAAAAAGAATCAACTCAAAATCTCTTTCTGAATAAAAATGAAAAATCATCTCGTGAGCGAAAAGTTTCTGTCTTTTTCCAGGAGGATCAAATAACCATTACCAAACTAGTCATAAATGCTTTGCTTGGCTTAAACACAAAAAGAAACACAAAAAACACAATCACAACAGAATTGTGATGGTGTATACGCAACAAAACATAAATAAAAAGATAAATTCATTGGGTTGCCTCCCAACAAGCACTATTGTTTAACGCCCTTAGCTATACATAGAAGCGACAGAATCATGTATCGTCATCTTTGGTGGTCAAACCATAAGTGGCCCTCATCATGGATTTATAAGGCAATCTTATTTTCTTTCTAGGAAAGTGTCCCATGCCCTTCCTTAAAGGAAATTGAAATCTAATATTCCCTTCCTTCATATCGATAATAGCACCGATAGTCCTTAGGAAAGGTCTACCAAGAATAATGGGGCATGTAGGATTGCAATCAATGTCAAGCAAAATGAAATCCATGGGTACATAGTTCCTATTTGCAACAATAGGAACATCATTGATCCTTCCGATGGGTTTCTTGACAGTAGAATCAGCAAGATTCAAATTAAGAGAACACTCTTCAATCTCATTAAAACCCAGAACATCACATAAAGACTTTGGAGTCACAGAAACACTAACACCCAAATCACACAAAGCATTGCACTCATAGTTTCTGATTTTGATTTTGATGGTAGGTTTCCACTCATCATGAAGATTTCTAGGGATAGAGACTTCCAATTCAAGTTTCTGTTCAAGAGATTTTATCATAGCTTCGACGATATGATCGGTAAAGGCCTTGTTTTGGCTATAAGCGTGTGGAGAGTTCAACATGGATTGCATCAAAAAAATGCATTCAATCAAGGAGCAACTATCATAATTGAATTCCTTGAAATCCACGGTAGTAATTTCATTACTACTCAAAGTTTTATCATCTTCTACTCCACTTTCAATGCTTTTAGCATCAAGATAGATGGACTCCGATTCTTTGGGGCACTTTTCAACAAAAGTGGATTCATATCCAGCCCCATATCATTAGGTTTGACACAAGAAAACAAAGATTCAATGGGAGTCACACCAAGCACTTTAATATCTTCGTGATTCTCATCACGAGAACACGCCTTTTTAAGCCATTCATGTCTAGCACGAATTTGGGCGGTTCTTTCTTGGCTCTCAATCATGGAAACACGCATAGCTTTCAAAGTTTCATCCATGTTGATTTTGGGAGGAGCACATCTAACTTTCAAAGCATCAACATCACAATAAATCCTATCAACGCTCTTAGCCAAATCGTCAATTTTGAGTAGCTTTTCCTCTATGGACGCATTAAAAATCTTTTGAGAGTTGATGAACTCTTTGATATTACTCTCTGGATCAGAGGGTAATCTATTTAATTTCCATGAGTATTGTTGTAGGAGTTGACAAAGTTATTAGAGGAGTTACTAGGAAAAGGCCTAGGAACATAGTTTCCTCTAAAAGCATTGTTGTTGCCAAAGTTATTCCTACCAACAAAATTAACGTCCAAGCTAGCGTTGCTACTCTCAATCAAAGAAGACAGGGGCATATCATTAGGATCCAAAGGAGCACTTTTACTAGCAACCAAATTCATTAGCTCGTCCATCTTAGCACTTAACGAGTTAATTTCCTCTATAGTGTGTACCTTCTTACTAGCAGGTGACCTTTCAGTGTGCCACCGAGAGTAGTTTGTCATGATGTTGTCTAAGAGCTTTGTGGCTTCCCCTAACGTTATTTCCATGAATGTTCCACCTGAGGCGGAGTCCAAGATATTTCTAGAAGCGAAATTCAAGCCGGCGTAAAAGATTTGAATAATCATCCAAAGGCTCAAGCCATGAGTGGGACAATTTCTAATCATTAATTTCATTCTCTCCCAAGCTTGTGCAACATGTTCAAGATCAAGCTGCTTGAAATTCATGATATCATTACGGAGAGAGATGATCTTAGCCGGCGGAAAATACTTGGATATATAAGCATCTTTGCACTTATCCCAAGAATCGGTACTATTTTTGGGCAACGAAGAAAACCAAGTTTTTGCGCGATCTCGCAACGAGAAAGGAAAAAAGCTTCAATTTAATCACGTCATTATCCACATCTTTTTTATTTTGCATATCGCAAAGCCCAATGAAGGTATTCAGATGGGATGCGGCATCTTCACTAGGAAGGCCAGAGAATTGCTCTTTCATAACAAGATTCAGCAAAGCGACATTGATTTCGTATGACTCCGCACTAGTGGCGGGAGCAATCGGAGTACTAATAAAATCATTATTATTAGTATTCTAGAAGTCACAAAGTTTGGTGTTTTCGTTCATGGTGACTTCAGCAAGCAAGCAAGCACACGAGCAAACAAGGATCGGGCGAGAAAAAGGGCGAACGAAAAAGGCAAACGAAAAGGGAAAATTGGTGAAGTGGGGGAGAGGAAAACGAGAGGCAACTTGCAAACAAAGTAAATGCAAGAGATGAGTTTGCGACACCTACTTGGATGAGTTGTTGACTTGATCTTCCTCCCCGGCAATGGCGCCCGAAATTCTTCTGTTGCGCCAACAAAAGTCCTTCCCTGGCGCTTAGGAATTCCTCTTGTTACTTCTCTGGTTTGCATCGATTTTTCCCTTGAAGAGGAAAGGGTGATGCAGCACATGAGCAGTAAGTATTTCCCTCAGTTTGAGAACCAAGGTATCGATCCAGAAGGAGGGCCTCATCAAATCCAAAGTACCTGCGCAAACACAAACAAGCTTGCACCCAACGCTTCAAAGGGGTTGTCAATCCCTTGAAGATTGTTTGCAAAGTGAGGTCTGACGGCGGAAAGTGCAACGAAGTAAAAAGTGTAAGGCTGAAAATATGGTGTGGAGTAGATCCAGGGGGCATAGTGTTCACTAGAGGCTTCTCTCATAATAGCAAATATCACGGTGGGTTGACAAATTACTGTCGAGCAATTGATAGAACCGCGCAAAGTCATGATGATATCTAAGGCAATGATCATACATATAGGCATCACGTCCGAGACAAGTAGACCGATACTTTCTGCATCTACTACTATTACTCCACACATCGACCGCTATCCAACATGCATCTAGTGTATTGTGTACATGACGAACAGAGTAACGCCTTAAGCAAGATGTCATGATGTAGAGGGATAATTTGAAACAAATGATGAAAACCCCATCTTTTTACCCTTGATGGCAACAACACGATGCGTGCCTCACTACCCCTTCTGTCACTAGGTGAGGTCACCGCACGGTATGAGCCCAAAACCAAGCACTTCTCCCATTGCAAGAATCATAGATCTAGTTGGCCAAACAAAACCCACAACTCGAAGAGAACTACATGGATATGAAATCATGCATAAGAGAGATTAGAAGAAACTCAAATAAGATTCATAGATAATCTGATCATAAATCTACAATTCATCAGATCTCGACAAACACACCGCAAAAGAAGATTACATCGGATAGATCTCCATGAAGATCATGGGGAACTTTGTATTGAAGATCCAAGAGAGAGAAGAAGGCATCTAGTTACTAGTTATGGACCCGTAGGTCTATGGTGAACTACTCACGCATCATCGGAGAGGTCATGGTGTTGATGAAGAAGCCCTTCGTGTCCGAATCTCCCCTCCGGCAAGGCACCAGGACGTGCCCCAGACGGGATCTTGCGGAGACAGAAGCTTGCCCCAAATGTCACGAGCCCCCTAGGCGCGCCCTAGGGGGGCGCCTAGCAGGCTCGTGGGGCCCCCGTGGCTCCTCTGCCCTACCTCATTCGCCTATAAATTCCCAAAAATTCTGAAACCAAAGAAGGGAGCCACGAAAATACTTTTCCACCGTCGCAAGCTCCTGTCTCCGTAAGATCCCATCTGGGGACCGTTCTGGTGCCCTGCCAGAGGGGGATTCGAACACGGAGGGCTTCTTCATCAACACCATTGCCTCTCCGATGATGCGTTAGTAGTTCACCATAGACCTTCGAGTCCACAGCTAGTAGCTAGATGTCTTCTTCTCTCTCTTCGATCTTCAATAAAAAAGTTCTCCATGATCTTCATGGAGATCTATCTGATGTAACTTTCTTTTGCAGTGTGTTTGTCGAGATCCGATGAATTGTGGATTTATGATCAGATTGTCTATGAATATTATTTGAGTCTCCTCTGATTTCTTATATGCATGATTTCGTATCCTTGTAATTCTCTTCGAGGTATGTGTTTCGTTTGGCCAACTTGATCTATAATTCTTGCAATGGGAGAAGTTCTTGGTTTTGGGTTCATACCGTGCGGTCTCCTCACCTAGTGACAGAAGGGGTAGCGAGGCACGCATCATGATGTTGCCATCACAGGTAAAAAGATGGGGTTTATATCATATTGCATGAATTTATCCCTCCACATCATGTCATCTTGCTTAAGGCGTTACTCCGTTTGTTATGAACTTAATACACTAGATTCATGCTAGATAGCGGTCGATGTGTGGAGTAATAGTAGTACATGTAGAAAGTATTGGTCTACTTGTCTCGGACGTGATTCCTATATGTATGATCATTGCCTTAGATATCGTCATGACTTTAAACGATTCTATCAATTGCTCGACAGAAATTCGTTCACCCACCGTAATACTTGCTATCATGAGACAAGCCTCTAGTGAACACTATGGCCCCCGGGTCTATTTTACACATCATATATTCGGATCTATATACAAAATTACCAAAAATACCTTGCATCACTTTTATTTCTTTTCACCTTTTATCACCTTCAGATCTCACCTTGCAAGTAATCGTGAAGGGATTGACAACCCCTTTATCACGTTGGGTGCAAGTTTGTTTGATTTTGCGCAGGTTTATTGGTGCCTCATCTTGATACTCCTACTGGATTGATACCTTGGTTCTCAAACTGAGGGAAATACTTATCTCTACTTTGCTGCATCACCCTTTCCTCTTCAAGGGAAAAACCAACGCAAGCTCAAGAAGTAGCAGGAAGAATTTCTGGCGCCGTTGCCGTGGAGTATTCAAGTGAAGCATATCTACCAGGTACCTATCGCAAACTCATGGCTTGCATTTACATTATTTGCCATTTGCCTCTCGTTTTCCTCTCCCCCACTTCTAAAAAACAAAATTTACAAAAATATTTGCCTTTTTCGTTCGCCCTTTTCTTTTGCTTGCTTTTTGTTTGCTTGTGTGCTTGTCTGCTTGCTAAGTCACCATGTCTGAAAACACTAAATTGTGTGACTTCTTGAATACTAATAACAATGATTTTATTAGTACTCCAATTGCTCCCGCCACTAGTGTGGAATCATATGAAATTAATGCTGCCTTGTTGAATCTTGTTATGAAAGAGCAATTTTCCGGCCTTCCTAGTGAAGATGCCGCATCCCATCTTAATACCTTTATTGAGTTATGCGATATGCAAAAGAACAACGATGTGGATAATGATATGATTAAATTGAAGCTATTTCCGTTCTCATTACGAGATCGAGCAAAAACTTGGTTTTCATCTTTACCCAAAAATAGTTTTGATTCATGGAACAAGTGTAAAGATGCCTTTATTTCCAAGTATTTTCCACCGGCTAAGATTATCTCTCTCCGTAATGATATCATGAATTTTAAGCAATTAGATCGTGAACATGTTGCACAATCTTGGGAGAGAATGAAATTGATGATTAGAAATTGTCCCGCTCATGGCCTGAGTCTTTGGATGATTATACAAATTTTCTATGCTGTTTTGAATTTTTCTTCTAGAAATATCTTGGATTCCGCCTTTGGTGGAACTTTTATGGAAATCATAATAGGAGGAGCCACAAAATTCCTAGATAATATCATGAAAAATTATTCTCAATGGCACACTGAAAGGTCACCTACTAGTAAAAAGGTGCATGCTATAGAAGAAATTAACTCTTTGAGTGCTAAGATGGATGAGTTAATGAAGTTGTTTGCTAGTAAAAGTGCTCCTCTAGATCCAAATGATATGCCTTTGTATTCCTTGATTGAGAATAGAAATGAAAATTTGGATGTTAATTTTGTTGGTAGGAATAATTTTGGCAACAACAATGCTTATAGAGGTAACTTTAATCCTAGGCCTTTTCCTAGTAATCCCTCTAATAATTTTGGCAATTCCTCCAACAATGCTCATGGAAATTATAATAAATTACCCTGTGATCTTGAGAGTAATATTAAGGAGTTTATTACTTTGCAAAAGACTTTCAATGCTTCCATGGAAGAAAAAATGCTTAAAATTGATGACTTGGCTAGGATTGTTGATAGAATGTCTCTTGATATTGATGCTTTGAAATTGAGATGTGCTCCTCCCAAGATTAATATGGATGAAACTTTGAAAGCTATGCGTGTTTCCATGAATGAGAGTAAAGAAAGAATCGCCCAAATTCGTGCTAGACATGAATGGCTTAAAAAGGCGTGTTCTCGTGATGAGAATCATGAAGATCTTAAAGTGCTTGGTGTGACTCCTATTGAATCCTTGTTTTCTAATGTCAATCCTAATGATGATGGGGCTGGATGTGAATCCACTTCGGTTGAGAAACGCCCCAATGATTCGGAGTCTACTTATCTTGATGCTAAAAATACTGAAAGTGGAGTAGAGGATATCAAAACTTTGAGTAGTGATGAAATTACTACTTTGGATTTCTAGGAATTTAATTATGACAATTGTTCTTTGATTGAATGTATTTCCTTGATGCAATCCATGCTAAACTCTCCACATGCTTATAGCCAAAATAATGCTTTTGCCGATCATATCGTTGATGCTATGATGAAATCTCTTGAAGAGAAACTTGAGTTGGAGATATCTATTCCTAGAAAACTTCATGATGAGTGGGAACATACTATAAAAATCAAGATTAAAAATTATGAATGCCATGCTTTGTGTGATTTGGGTGCTAGTGTTTCCACAGTTCCAAAATCTTTATGTGATGTTCTAGGCTTCAATGAGATTGACGAGTGCTCTCTTAATTTGCATCTTGCGGATTCTACTATTAAGAAACCTATGGGAAGGTTAAATGGTGTTCTTATTATTGCAAATAGGAACTATGTGCCCGTAGATTTCATTGTGCTTGATATTGATTGCAATCCGACATGTCCCATTATTCTTGGTAGACCTTTCCTTAGGACTATTGGTGCTGTTATTGATATGAAGGAAGGGAATATTAAATTTTAGTTTCCATTAAAGAAGGGCATGAAACACTTTCATAGAAAGAAAATAAGATTGCCTTATGAATCCATTATGAGAGCTACTCATGGTTTGAGCACTAAGGATGACGATACTTGATTCTATTGCCTTATGCCTAGCTAAGGGCGTTAAACAATAGCGCTTGTTGGGAGGCAACCCAATGAATAAATTTATTTTTTCTTTTTTAATTTCTGTTTTGTTGAGTACACACCATCGTGATTCTGTTATGATTGTATTTTTTATTTTTTAGTTAGTGTTTGTGCCAAGTAAAACCTTTATGATTAGTTTCGGTGATAGTTGTTTAATCGTGCTGAAAAAAGACAGAAACTTTGTGCTGACGAAATTATTTTTAATTCCTATCCAGGAAGAGATTTTGAGTTGATTATTTTTTATGCTGATTGATATAAAAATTTCCCTAATTGTCATAATTGTTCAGAATTTTTGGGATAGTAGAGGTATACGAAATATACAGATTACTACAGACTGTTCTGTTTTTGACAGATTCTGTTTTTGTTGTGTTGATTGCTTATTTTGATGAAACTATGGTTAGTATCAGGGGGTATGAGCCATGGAAAAGTGAGAATACAATAATATAACATTAATCTAAATATAAATCAAGTTTACTACAGTACCTAAAAAGTTGGTAGTTTGTTTTCTTATGCTAATGTTATCACGAGTTTCTGTTTAAGTTTTGTGTTGTGAAGTTTTCAAGTTTTGGGTGACGTTCTTATGGACAATGGAATAACGAGTGGAAAGAGCTTAAGCTTGGGGTTTCCCAAGTCATACCAAGCCAAATCCAAGGACACCAAAAAGCCTAATCTTGGGGATGCCCCGGGAAGGCATCCCCTCTTTCGTCTTCAATCCATCGGTAACGTTACTTGGAGCTATATTTTTATTCACCAGATGATATGCGTTTTGCTTGGTGTGTCGTGTATTATAGGAGTCTTTGCTTTTTTTTTATCACAATCATCCTTGCTGCACACCTTTTTGAGAGGGACATGCACTCATCGTGAATTTTTTAGAATACTTAGTGAGCTTCACTTATATCCTTTGAGCTAGGCAATTTAGCTCCCATGAGCTTCACTTATATCTTGTGAGCTAGATAATTTTGCTCTAGTTCTTCACTTAAATCTTTTTAGAGCACGACGGTGTCATATTTTGTAGAAATAAAAACTCTCGATCTTCAGTTATATCATTTTGGGAGTTCTCTCTCTAAGTAACTTGGTAATTGGCGTGTGCTATGAAATTAGTCCTAAATATGATAGGCATCCAAAGAGAATATAATAAAAACTTTCATATTCAAGTGCATTGATTAGTAAGAGAAGTTTGATTCCTCACAATTAGTTTTGAGATATGGATATGGTAATATTAGAGTTATGTTAGTAGGGTGTTGTGTATCTAGAAATACTTGTGTTGAGGTTAGTGATTCCCGTAGCATGCATGTATGGTGAACCGCTATGTTAGGAAGTTGGAGGATAATTGATTTATTGATTGTCATCCTTTGTGTGGCGGTCGGGATCGCTCCATGGTTAACACCTACCAACCCTTCCCCTAGGAGTATGCGTTCACCACTTTGTTTCAATTACTAATAAAACTTTCGCAATAAGTATATGAGTTCTTCATGACTAATGTGAGTCCATGGTATAGATGCACTCTCACCTGCCACCATTCCTAGCCTCTCCAGTGCCACGCGACTTTCGCCGGTGCACAAACCCACCATATACCTTCCTCAAAACAGCCATCATACCTACCTATTATGGCATTTTCATAGCCATTCCGAGATATATTGCCATGCAACTTCCACCGTTCCGTCTCATGACATGTGCCATCACTTTCATATTGCCATTGCATGATCGTAAGATAGCTAGCGAGATGTTTTAACGTCATACGCTAAAGCTAGATCGTTGCACATCCCGGTACACTGCCGGAGGCATTTCATATAGAGTCATTATTGTTCTAAGTATCGAGTTGTAAGTAAATAAAAGTGTGATGATCATCATTATTAGAGCATTGTCCCATGTGAGAAAAAAGAGAAAAGAGGCCAAAGAGCCCAAACAAAAAAATGATGAGAGAAAAAGAGAGAAGGGACAATGCTACTATCTTTTTCCACACTTGTGCTTGAAAATAGCACCACGTTCTTCATGATAGAGAGTCTCTTGTTTTGTCACTTTCATATACTAGTGGTAATTTTCATTATAAAACTTGGCTTGTATATTCCAATAATGGGTTTCCTCAAAATTGCCCAAGGTCTTCGTGAGCAAGCAAGTTGGGTGCACACCCACTAGTTTTATTTTTGAGCTTTCATACACTTATAGCTCTAGTGCATCCGTTGCATGGCAATCCCTACTCATTCACATTGATATCTATTATGGGCATCTTCATAACCCATTGATACACCGAGTCGATGTGACCATCTCCTCATTTTTGCCTCATAACCTCCACCATACTCTATTCCACCTATAGTGCTATATCCATGGCTCACGCTCATGTATTGCGTGAGAGTTGAAAAGGTTTGAGAAAGTAAGAGTGCGAAAACAGTTACTTGGCCAATACCGGGGTTGCGCATGATTTAAATTCATTGTGTGAGGATGATGGATCATAGCCAGACTATATGATTTTGTAGGGATAACTTTTTTTGGCCTTGTTATTTCAGAAGTTCATGATTACTTTGCTGGTATGCTTGAAGTATTATTGTTTTCATGTCAATATTAAACTATTATTTTCAATCTTACGGATCTGAATATTCATGCCACAATAAAGAAGTTACAAAGAACAAATATGTTAGGTAGCATTCCACATCAAAAATTTGGTCTTTATCACTTCCCCAATTGAGGACGAGCAGGAGTTAAGCTTGGGGATGCTGGATACGTCTCCAACGTATCTATAATTTTTGATTGTTCCATCCTATTATATTATCAACTTAGGATGTCTTATATGCATTTATATGCCATTTTATATCATTTTTGGGACTAACCTATTAACTCAGTGCCTAGTGCTAGTTTCTATTTTTTCCGTGATTACGACCTCTTTCAAAAAAGACTATTAAACGGAGTCCAAACGGAATAAAACCTACGGGATGATTTTTTCCATAACAGAAGATACACAGAGTACTTGAGAACCAAGGCAGGAGGTCTCGTGGGATGTCACGACCCCCTAGGCGCGCCCTAGGGGGGCGCCTAGTAGGCTCGTGGCCCCCCGTGGCTCCTCTGCCCTACCTCTTTTGCCTATAAATTCCCAAAAATCCCGAAACCAAAGAAGGTAGCCACGAAAATTCTTTTCCGCCACCGCAAGCTTCTGTCTCCGCAAGATCCCATCTCGGACCATTCTGGTGCCCTGCCGGAGGGGGATTCGGACACGGAGGGCTTCTTCATCAACACCAATGCCTCTCCGATGATGCGTGAGTAGTTCACCACAGACCTTCGGGTCCATATCTAGTAGCTAGATGGTTTCTTCTCTCTCTTGGATCTTCAATACAAAGTTCTCCATGATCTTCATGGAGATCTATCCGATGTACTTTCTTTTGCGGTGTGTTTGTCGAGATCCGATGAATTGCGGATTTATGATCAGATTGTCTATGAATATTATTTGAGTCTCCTCTAATTTCTTATATGCATGATTTTGTATCCTTGTAATTCTCTTCGATTAATGGATTTCGTTTGGCCAACTTGATCTATAATTCTTGCAATGGGAGAAGTGCTTGGTTTTGGGTTCATACCGTGCGGTGTCCTCACCTAGTGACATAACGGGTAGCAAGGCACGCATCGTGTTGTTGCCATCAAGGGTAAAAAGATGGGGTTTATATCATATTGCATGAATTTATCCCTCTACATCATGTCATCTTGCTTAAGGCGTTACTCCGTTTGTTATGAACTTCATACACTAGATGCATGCTGGATAGCGGTCAATGTGTGGAGTAATAGTAGTAGATGCAGAAAGTATCGGTCTACTTGTCTCGGACGTGATGCCTATATGTATGATCATTGCCTTAGATATCATCATGACTTTGCGCGATTCTATCAATTGCTCGACAGTAATTCGTTCACCCACCGTAATACTTGCAATCATGAGAGAAGCCTCTAGTGAACACTATGGCCCCCGAGTCTATTTTACACATCATATATTCAGATCTATATACAAAATTACCAAAAATACCTTGCTACACTTTTATTTCTTTTCACCTTTTATCACCTTCAGATCTCACCTTGCAAGTAATCGTGAAGGGATTGACAACCCCTTTATCGCGTTGGGTGCAATTCTCAAACTGAGGGAAATACTTATCTCTACTTTGCTGCATTACCCTTTCTCTTCAAGGGAAAAACCAACGCAAGGTCAAGAAGTAGCAACGTCTTTCTGGAATAAATTGGTAGGAGGCCTAGAAATTTTAGAGATGTCTTTAATAAACCTCTTATAGAAACCAACATGACCAAGGAAACTACGGATACCTTTAATATCTTTAGGACATGGCATCTTCTCAATTGCATCAACTTTAGCTTTGTCCACCTCAATACCCCGCTCGGAAATTTTACGACCCAAGACAATACCTTCATTTACCATAAAGGGGCACTTCTCCCAGTTCAAGACAAGATTAGTTTGCTCGCATCTTTCCAAAACTCGATCAAGGTTGCTTAAGCAATCATCAAAAGAAGTTCCATAAAAGGAGAAGTCATCACGAAAACCTAAACAATCTTTTCATAAAAATCAGATAATATAGCATCCTTACATCTTTGGTAGGTAACAGGTGGATTACATAAACCAAAAGGCATACGTCTATAAGCATAGGTTCCAAAAGTACAAGTAAAAGTGGTTTTCTCTTGATCAGATTGTGACACAGCTATTTGAGAAAAACCAGAATATCCATCTTGAAAGAAAAAGTGTGTGTGCTTCGATAATCTTTCTAGCATTTGATCTATGAAAGGTAGAGGGTAATAATATTTTCTAGTAGCTTTATTTATTTTTCTAAAATCAACTACCATTGTTTAGCCAGTCAAAATTCCTTGTGGAGTGAGTTCATTTTTATCATTAGGAACAATAGTAATACCTCCTTTCTTAGGAAGACAATGAAAGGGACTTACCCATGTACTATCAGCTATATGATAAATTATATCTGCTTCCAGAAGCTTTAATATTTCATTTCTTACCACTTCTTTCATTTTGGGATTCAGTATTCGTTGGTGATCAACAACTTGTTCAGGATCTTGTTCCACATTAATCTTGTGCTGACATAGAGTGGGACTAATGCCCTTAAGATCATCAAGAGTATAACCAATAGCAGCTTGGTGCTTCCTTAGAGTTTTCAACAATCTTTTTTCTTAATGCTCTATATAGGGTTTGGGTTTGGGTTGGGTTGTCTCTTGATGACCCCAAAGTATAGGGGAACAATTGTAGTCCTTTGAATAAGTAGGAGTGTCGAACCCTACGAGGAGCAGAAGAAAATGACAAGTGGTTTCTAGCAAGGTAATTTCTGCAAGCACTGAAATAACAGTAACAAGTTGTTTGATAGCAAGATCACTGTAACAAGTAACGAGTAGCAATAGTAACAATAAGTGCATCAAGGTAGCCCAATAATTTTGTGGAAAAGGACAGGCTGGAACGGTTTCTTATAATAGGCGAAGCGTTCTTGAGGGACACGGGGATTTCAACTAGTCACTTTCGTCATGTTGGATTAATTCGTGTTTGGTACTTTGATAATTTATTATGTGGGTGGGTGTTGTTCTTACTTGAACAAACCTCCCACGTATGATTAAGCCCTCGCAAGCATCCTCAACTACAAGAAAAGTATTAAAAATAAGTTCTAACCATAACATTAAACATAGGGATCCAAATCATCCCCTTACAAAATACTAGGGTTTAAGTTTCTGCCACCTCGCAACCCATCATCTAAGAACTACTCCATAATGTATTCCCTTAGGCCCAAATATGGTGAACTGTCATGTAGTAGACTTTCACATAACACCACTAAGGGAATCACACCATTCATACCATCAAAATATCGAACGAAATCAACTTCACATGACTACTTGTAACATGACTTCTCCCGTGGCCTCAAGAACAAAAATAACTACTCAGAAGTGATGAACATTCTCATGATTAGTAGGATATTAAATATCATATTGGAAATGAACATATGGTCTTCCACCAAATAAACCATAAAGCATCAACTACAAGATGTAATCAACACATCTAGTCACCCCCGAGGTACCAATCTGAGGTTCCGGTACAAGATTGAGCACAAGAGATGAACTAGGGTTCTGAGAGGAGATGGTGATGTTAAAGATGTTGATGAATATTGGCCTCCCCAAATGAGAGGGTTGTTGGTTATGATGATGGCCTTGATTTCCCCCTCTCGGAGGGAAGTTCCCCCAGCGAAATCATTCTACTGGAGGGCAAAAGTGCTCCTACCCAAGTTCTACCTTGAGATGGCTGCGCTCCATTCCCAAAGTCCTCTCTTTAGTTTTTCTTGGTTAAAACTCAATATATACCAGAAGATGGTCGCCAGAAGTGCGCCGGGTGGCCAACACCCCACTAGTGCATGCCAGGGGGTGCTGGCGTGCCTTGGTGCCTAGTGCGCACCTGGCAGCCCCCTTTGGTACTTCTTTCTTCCAATATTTTTTATTTATTCTGAAAATATTCTCCGTGAAGTTTCAACCCATTTGGAAATGTGCAGAATAGGTATCTCTGACGTAGCTTTTTTCAGGTCCAGAATTCCATGTGCACGCATTGTCCCTCTTTGTTTATACCTTGCATATTATGAGAGAAAAGGCATTAGAATTACTCCATAAAGTTATAAAATTCATAGAAACACCATAAATATCAGTAGCAAAACATGATGCAAAATGGGTGTATCATCTTCCAACAAGTGTTTTTCTTTAATGCCTTTTAGCTAGGCATGATGATTTCAATGATGCTCCTATAAAAAGTAATAATTGTGGCATGCAAGAGAGCATCGTGAATCACATGGCAAGAAAATTTAAGTCAAACACACTTCCTATGCATAGGGATTTTGCAAGCCAACAATTTAGTGTAGCAATAATAAACTTTCATAGGAAGACAGAACAAGCATGACTTCAAAACTTTGAATACATAGAGAGATAACTTGATATTATTGCAATTCCTACAAGCATGTGTTCATCCCTCATAATAATTTCTAGTAGCATCATGAAGGAATTCAACAATATAAATATCACATAAAGCATTGTTTTGATGATGCACAAGCATAGGATTTTTATTACCATCCTCACAAGCAAGATTCTTCGCATTCATAGTAGTGAGAGCTAACTCAAAAAAATAATCATGAGATACTTGATTGATATAATTCATGTGAAAATTAAAATTATGATGACAAGTTTCATGGTTATCCTCATTCTTTATAGCATAAATTTCATCACAATAATCATCATAGATAGGAGGCATGATTTCATCATAATAAATTTGCTCATCACAACACGAGGGACTAAAAATACCAACTTCATCAAATATAGCATCCCCAAGCTTATGGCTTTGCATATCATTAGCATCATTGATATTCATAGAATTTGTACTAACACTATTACAATCATACTCATCATTCAAGGATTTCACATTAATCATTTTTATAAATTATTCCTCTAACAACTAAGCACAATTTTCTGAACCATCATTTTCATGAAAGATATTATAGAGATGAAGAAAATGAGGCAACCTAAATTCCATATTTGTAGTTTTCTTTTATAAAACCAAACTAGTGAAAAACAAGAAACTAAAAGATTTAATTGCAAGATCTAAAGATATACCTTCAAGCACTCACCTCCCCGGCATCGACGCCAGAAAAGAGCTTGATGTCTACAACACAACTTTATTCTTGTAGATTATGTTGGGCCTCCAAACGCAGAGTTTTGTAGAATAGGAGCAATTTTCCCTCCAGTGGATGACCTAAGTTTTATCAATCTGTAGGAGGTGTAGGATGAAGATGGTATCTCTAAAAAACCCTGCAATCAAATAAACAAAATCTCTTGTGTCCCGAACACACCCAATAAAATGGAAAATTGTATAGGTGCACTAGTTCAACAAAGAGATGGTGATACGAGTGTAGTATGGATAGTAGATATAGGTTTTTTCTAATCTGAAAATATAAAAAAAACAGCAAGGTAGCAAGTGTAAAGCAGTGAGAAAACCATTGTATAAATGCTTGGTAATAAGTCCTAGCATTCATACTTTCACTAGTGCAATCTCTCAACAGTGCTAACATAGTAGAATTATATGATCATCACTCAACATGCAACAAAGAATCATTCCAAAGTTCCTATCTAATGGAGAATAATAAGATGAAATTGGTGTAGGTAGTACAACTACCTCAAAGTTATTCTTTTTGATCCATCTTTTGAACTATTCATATAAGTGTCACAGACAACCCTACAGTTTGTACTAGAATAACACCCATGATACATATCATTCAACCCTAATGTCACCTAGATAGTTCAATGTAACCTCAAGTATCCAAGGGTAAATTATGTGACACACATCAAACATTTTCATATCTATCATATTCAATCCAAAACAAATAACTTCAAGGAGCACCGCAAGATTTCTATCGGAGAACATAGTATGAAAATGTGCAATCAACCCCTATGCATAGATCCGCGACGTCATCGGAATCTGCAAGTTCATGCCATAATATATATCAAGTGAATCACTTGAATACCCCAATGTAACTACGGGTACCCGCATGCAAGACATATATCAAGTGTTCTCAAACCAAAATATTCAATCTAACATAACGACATCTTAAAGGGAAAGATTCAATTCATCACAACAAGGTAGCAAGGGAATAACATCATATGTTCGAACTAGATTAACAAGGCCCGTGATACATCAAGATCACACCGTGTGCAGAACACGAGAGAGAGAGATTGCACACATAGCTACTGGTACATTGCCTCAGCCACGAGGGTTAACTACTCCCTCCTCGTCATGGTCTCCGTCGGTATGATGAAGGTGACTACGGGAGATGATTTCCCCTCTCTGACAGGGTACTAGAAAGGCTTCAGATGGGTTTTTCATCGATACACAGAGTTTCTGCGACGGAGCGGGAGTTCTCTCTTTATTTCTGGGGTTTCTGGTATATATAGGATTTTTTAGCATTGGAATCATGCCGAACGAAACTACTTGGGTGCAATCTAGGGGGAAGCACCCTGTTGGCTTGTGGCCCATAGGTGGCTCCCCTCCGGTGGTTGTTGATACGTCCCAAACGTATCCATAATTTGTGCTTGTGTCATGCTTGTTTTGCATCATTGTCTCATGCAAAGTTGTCAGAATCGCGATTCTGAATCGGATCGGAACTCCGTTGCTAGGATCATGAATCATAGAATCACAACTATCAGGGTCACAGAAACTTAGATTCTATAAGCAAAATCGAAGAAACGGAGGGGCTAGTTTGGATTGTAAGATCTTAAGATTCTAAGACTTGAGTCACGATTCAGACAACTTTGATCTCATGTTTCTATTAGTATTATATCTTTTTAAGCATTTATTTGGACTAACCTATTAATAGTTGAAAAAGTGCACAATGTTCTTGTTTTACACTCTGGTGTGTAGGAATTACTTGGAAATTGACAAAAATGCAAAAGGAGTCGTATTGGAGTAGGACTCTGACTTTCCTGAAATTTGTCCCCCCTACAGATTTTAGAGATCATCTGTTTTCACCTCGAAGATGACGTCAAATGGAAAAATAATAGATGCAAAAGTTGTGGGGAATTTCGAGGGAACGTTCTGGACTAACAATTCGTCCAAAACGGAGTCCGGACGTGACCTGTAGACCCCTTTTACTCAAGGACAAAATCTGATTACGGGAATCCGAAATATTGTTACCAATTGACTCCAACTCTTTCCAAACTTTGGGATTCGTCCAAGCCACGACTTTGGGGCCTCATTAGGACTAAGAGGACTCCCAAGGAAGGTTGTAGAGGTGTCCAAGAGCCTTTGGATCAAAGGGACATTCATCGGAGGATCAAGGACGATCGTCCCAGCTCATATAAGGAGAGGAAAACCCTAATTTTTGGAGAGCCACCAAGAGCCACGAAATTTCCTCCTCCCATGCAGCCGCCTTGGGGTGGAGAACCACCTCCATACCAAAACCATCTCCAAGGAAGAAGGGGGCCAAAGTCCACCGCCCCCAAGGGCCGTGGACGCCGCCGTGCCCGCCGTCGGCCGCCGTCTCCTCTCCGGGATGCACCTCTCCATCAACCTTTTGCTCACCATGGCCATGTGTGAGTAGTCTCCCTCTGGGCTGAGGGCTCTACGTGTATCTATGTGGTTATCTCTCTCTCCCATGATATGATCTTGATTGTGATTACACGCTATGTTAATCTAGGGTGATCCCATGATGTTTCCCCTTCTTCTATGTATTGGATTGATGTACTCACTTGATCTTATCTAGTATAATCTCCGCGACCATGGTGACAACGGTCTATTGGACATGGATTAGAAGAATATTTTTATGAGTGATTTCCTCTTCTGTGAATTGATTAAAGATTCAGAGTCTCTTGGTGCTTGTCTTTGACTATCCTTGAGATACGTTGTGGTGATTGTGGTACTCTATTTGGATGGTCGCGGTGACATTGGGAAATCCTTATATGAGAACTACGAACTCTGAGGTGTGCTTTTGTAGCCCTACATAATTCTCGTCCTCTCTTGATCACAAAGGAATGACCTCCGAGTACGTCTTCATTGCATGTTTTAGTGGAAATATCATGTGATTAGACTATTAGTGTTGTTGGGAGTAGCCACTAGTGAAAGTATAAAGCCTAGGCCTTGTTTTCCACCATTGAACACCGTTTACTTTCAGTTTGGTTTCATGTTTGCTTGCTGCCATTTTTAGTTCAGATTTACAATACCTTGTTTTACCAGCCATATCAGTTGTCTTTTAACATCTCTTCGCCGAACTAGTACACCTATACAACTGACAATTGTATTAGGTGTGTTGGGGACACAAGAGACTTCTTGTATCTTAATTGCAGGGTTGCTTGAGAGAGACCATCTTCTGTTGGAAATATGTCGTAGAGGCAATAATAAATTAGTTATTATTATATTTCCTTGTTCATAATAATCGTTTATTATCCATGCTTTAATTTTATTGATTGGAAACTCAAATACATGTGTGGATATATAGACAGCACACTGTCCCTAGTGAGCCTCTAGTTGACTAGTTCGTTGATCAAAGATGGTCAAGGTTTCCTGACCATAGGCAAGTGTTGTCACTTGATAACGGGATCACATCATTAGGAGAATCATGTGATGGACTAGACCCAAACTATGAACGTAGCATATTGATCATGTCGTTTTATTGCTACTATTTTCTGCGTGTCAAGTATTTGTTCCTATGACCACGAGATCATATAACTCACTGGCACCGGAGGAATACCTTGTGTGCATCAAACATCACAACGTAACTGGGTGACTTTAAAGGTGCTCTACAGGTATCTCCGAAGGTGTCCGTTGAGTTAGTATGGATCAAGACTGGGATTTGTCACTCCGTGTGACGCAGAGGTACCTCAGGGCCCACTCGGTAATACAACATCGCACACAAGCCTTGCAAGCAATGTGACTAAGTGTAAGTCACGGGATCTTGTATTACGGAACGAGTAAAGAGACTTGCCGGTAACGAGATTGAAATAGGTATGCGGATATCGACGATCGAATCTCGGGCAAGTAACATACCGAAGGACACAGGGAATGACATACGGGCTTATATGAATCCTTGACACTGAGGTTCAACCCATAAGATCTTCGAAGAATATGTAGGATCCAATATGGGCATCCAGGTCCCCTATTGGATATTGACCAAGGAGTACCTCGGGGCATGTCTACATAGTTCTCGAACCCGCAGGGTCTGCACACTTAAGGTTCAGTGACGTTTCGGTATAGTTGAGTTATAGGTGTTGCTAACCGAAAGTTGTTCGGAGTCCGAGATGAGATCCAGGACGTCACGAGGAGCTGTGGAATGGTCCGGAGGTAAAGGTTGATATATAGGAAGTCCTGATTTGGTCACCGGAAAAGTTTCAGGCTCATCGATAGTGTACCGGGAGTGCCGGGAGGGGTGCCGGGGACCATCGGGAGGGGTGTCACGCCCCAAGGGGTCTCATGGGCTATGGCAAGAGATAAACCAGCCCCTATTGGGCTGGAATAAGTTCCCACTAAGGCCCATAAGGTTTGAGAAGGAAAAAACACAAGGTGGAAAGAGTTTTCAAGTGGGAAGGTGGAATCCTACTCCAAGTAGGATTGGAGTAGGACTCCTCCACCTCCAATTTCGGCCAAACCTTGAGGGTTTGAGGCTGCCTCCTCCCCTCCATCCCTCCTATATATACTAGAGGTATTGAGGGTTTTTGAGACACAACTTTGCCACGTACTGCTCGACCCTATACCACGCAATTTTTCCTCTAGATCGTATTTCTGCGGAGCTTAGGCGAAGCCGTGCCAGAGTAGATCATCACCACCACCGGCGCGCCGTCACGCTGCCGGAGAACTCTTCTACCTCTCCGCCCCCTCTTACTGGATCAAGAAGGTGGATATCGTGATCGAGCTGTACGTGTGCTGAACGCGGAGGTGATGTCCGTTCAGCACTAGATCGGAGCGGATCATGAGATGGATCGCAAGCCGGTTCGTGCAACGTATAGCGAGACGACTCATGGGACGGATCGCGGGACGGATTGTGGGACGGATCGCGGGATGGTTCGTGGGACGGTGCATGGGCCGGTTCGAGGGACGTGAAGATGTTCGACTAAATCAATCGTGTTTCTTAACGCTTCC
Source organism: Hordeum vulgare subsp. vulgare (assembly GCF_904849725.1). Classification (NCBI taxonomy): domain Eukaryota; kingdom Viridiplantae; phylum Streptophyta; class Magnoliopsida; order Poales; family Poaceae; genus Hordeum; species Hordeum vulgare. The sequence goes on along the minus strand of NC_058523.1, from coordinate 191,040,990 downwards.
TGTTGTGCGATCTACAAGGGTGCGTAGATCCAAATCTCCTATCTTAGATGGACATCACCATGATAGGTCTTCGTGCACGTAGGAATTTTTTTGTTTCCCATGCGATGTTCCCCAACAGTGGCATCATGAGCTAGGTTCATGCGTAGATGTTATATCGAGTAGAACACAAAGGGTTTTGTGGATGATGATCTTCAATTTGCTGCCCTCCTTAGTCTTTTCTCGATTCGGCGGTATTGTTGGATTGAAGCGGCTTGGACTGACATTAATTGTACGCTTACGAAAGACTGGTTTCATCGGTTGACATGCAACCTCGTCGCATAAAGATGACTGGCGGGTGTCGGTTTCTTCAACTTTAGTTGAATTGGTTTTGACCGAGGCGGTCCTTGGAGAGGTTAAATAGCAATTTGCACATCTCCGTTGTGGTTTTTGCGTAAGTAAGATGCGATCTACTAGATACCCATAGCAGCCACGTAAAACATACAACAACAATTAGAGGACGTCTAACTTGTTTTTGCAGGGTATGCTTGTGATATGATATGGCCAATGACGTGATGTGATATATTGGATGTATGAGATGATCATGTTGTAATAGTTAATATCGACTTGCACGTCGATGGTACGGCAACCGACAGGAGCCATAGTGTTGTCTTTAAACTAACGTTTGTGTTTGCAGATGCGTCTACTATATTGCTAGGACGTAGCTTTAGTAGTAATAGCATAAGTAGCACGACAACCCCGATGGCAACAAGTTGATGGAGATCATGGTGTGGCGCCGGTGACAAGAAGATCATGCCGGTGCTTTGGTGATGTAGATCAAGAAGCACATGATGATGGCCATATCATGTCACTTATGAATTGCATGAGATGTTAATCCTTTTATGCACCTTATTTTGCTTAGAACAACGGTAGCATTATGAGGTGATCTGTCACTAAAATTTCAAGACGAAATTGTGTTCTCCCCGACTGTGCACCGTTGCGACAGTTCATCGTTTGGACACACCACGTGATGATCTGCTGTGGTAGACTCAACATTCACATAGAACGGGTGCAAAAAAGTTGCACACGTGGAACACTCGGGTTAAGCTTGACGAGCCTAGCATGTGCCGACATGGACTCGGAACACATGAGACCGAAAGGTCGAGCATGAATCGTATCGTTGATATGATTAGCATAGAGATGCTTACCACTGAAACTATTCTCAACTCATGTACCACTCAAATTACTAGAGAGATGTACTTTTTGAGTGGGAGTTCTTAAGTAATATGATTAATTGAACTAATTATCATGAGCATAGTCTAATGGTCTTTGCCAATTACGATGTAGCTTGCACTATAGCTCTGCTGTTTTTATATGTTTCTAGAGAAAATTTTGTTGAAAGTTGATAGTAGCAACTTTGCGTACTGAGTCCGTAAAACTGAGGATTTTCCTCATTGCTGCGCACAAGGCTTATGTCCTTAATGCAACACTCGGTGTGCTGTACCTCGAGCGTCGTCTGTGGATGTTGCGAACATCTAACATAGACATTTTTATGACTACGTGATATTTCAGTGTGCAATACTTAATGGCTTAGAAGCAAGTTGCCGAAGACGTTTTGAAAACGTCGCGGAACATTAGAGATGTTCTAAGAGATGAAATTGAGATTTCATGCTCGTGCCCTTGTTGAGAGGTATAAGACCTCCGACAAGATTCATTGCCTACAAAGTAAAGGAGAAAAGCTCAAATCGTTGAGAATGTTCTCAGATTGTCTAAGTATGACAATCGCTTGAATCAAGTGGGAGTTAATCTTCCAGATGATATAGTAATGGTTCTCCAAAGTCACTGTCACTAAGCTGCTAGAGCTTCGTGATGAACTATAACATATCAAGGATAGATATGATGATCCTTGACTGATTCGCTATGTTTGACACTTTGAAAGTAGAAATCAAGAAGGAGCATCAATTGTTGATGGTTAGTAAAACCATTAGTTTCAAGAAGGGCAAGGCTAGAAGGGATACTTCATGGAACGGCAAACCAGTTGCTGCTCTAATGAAGAAACCCAAGATTGAACCCAAACCCGAGACTAAGTGCTTCTGTTATGAGGGGAACGGTCACTGTGACGGAGCTACCCTAGATACTTGGTAGAAAGGCTGGCAAAGTCGATAGAAGTATATTTGATATACATGATATTGATGTGTGCTTTACTGGTCCTCCTAGTAGCACGAGGGTATTGGATACCGGTTTGGTTGCTAAGTGATTAGTAACTCGAAATGAAAGCTACGGTATAAACGGAGACTAGCTAAAGGCGAGGTGACGATATGTGTTGGAAGTGTTTCCAAGGTTGATGTGATCAAACATCGCACGCTCCCTCTATCATTGGGATTGGTGGTAAAACCGAAATAATTGTTATTTGGTGTTTGCGTTGAGCATGAACAAGATTGGATCGTTTTTATTGCAATACAATTATTCATTTAAAGAGAATAATAGTATTCTATTTGCTTGAATAATTACCCTCAATGGTTTATTGAATCTCGATAGTAATATTACACATGTTCATAATATTGGTGCCAAAAGATACAAAGTAAAAATGATAGCACCACTTAGTTGTGGCACTGCCACTTGAGTCATGTTGGTGTAAAATGCATGAAGAGGCTCCATGCTGATGGATCTTTGTAGTCAATCATTTTTGAAACGTTTGAGACATGCAAACCACACCTGTTGGTATAAAACGCATGAAGAAACTCCATGCGGATGGAACATTTGGATTCACCTGATTTTGAATCACTTGAGACATGCAAAATAATACCACATGGAACAAGAAAGTGACTTGTTGGAAGTAATACATTTTTTGATGTGTATAGTCCAATAAGTGCTGAGGCACGCAGTGGATATCGTTATGTTCTTACTTCACTGACGATTTGAGTAGATACACGAGTATTTGCTTGATGAATCACAAGTCTAAAATATTGAAAAGTTCAACGCTATTTCGGAGTGAAGATCATCGTGACAAGAGGATAAACTGTCTACGATATGATCATAGAGATGAATATCTGAGTTACGAGTTTTTGGTACACAGTTAAGACAATGTGGAAATTGTTTCGCAATTCATGCCACCTGGAACACCATAGTGTGATGGTGTGTCCGAACGTCATAGCCACGACCTATTAGATATGGTGCATACTATGATGTTTCTTATCGAATTACTACTATAGTTTATGGGTTATGGATTAGAGACAACCGCATTCACTTCAAATAGGGCACGCGTATTTCCGTTGAGATGACACAGTATAGACTATGGTTTGGAGAAACCTAAGTTGTCATTTCTTGAAAATTTGGGGCTGCGATGCTTATATGAAAGTTTCAGTCTGATAAGTTCGAACCCAAAGTGGAGAAATGCATCTTCATAGGATATCCAAAACAGTTGGATACATCTCCTATCTGAGATCCGGAAACAAAGTGTTTGTTTCTAGAAATGGGACCTTTCTCGAGGAAAGGTTTCTCTCGAAAGAATTGAGTGGGAGGGTGGTGGAACTTGATGAGATTAGTGAACCGTCACTTCAACCAGTGTGTAGCAGGGCGCATGAAGATGTTCATGTGGTGCCTACACCAATTGATGTGGAAACTGATGATGGTGATCATTGAGCTTCAGATCAAGTTACTACAAACCTCGTAGGTTGACAAGGTCGCGTACTACTACAAAGTGGTACAGTAACCCTGTCTTGGAGGTCATGTTGTTGAACAACAATGGACCTACGAGCTATGGAGAAGCGATGGTGGGCCCGGATTCCGACAAATGGCTGGAGGCCATGAAATCCGAGAGAGGATCCATGTATGAAGACAAAGTGTAGACTTTGAAAGAACTACTTGATGGTAGTAAGACTATTATGTAAAGATGGATCTTTGAAAGGAAGACAAACGATGATGGTGAAAATTCACCATTAAGAAAAGCTCGACTTGTCGCAAAGATGTTTCCGACAAGATCAAAGAGTTGACTATGATGAGACTTTCTCACTCGTAGCGATGCTAAAAGTCTGTTGGAATTATGTTAGTAGTTTCTGCATTGTTTATGAAATATTGCACATAGGATGTCAAAACATTGTTTCCTCGACGGCTTCCTTGAGGAAAGGTTGTATGTGATACAACGAGAAGGTTTTGTCAATCCTAACGATACTAACAAGTATGCAAGCTCCAACGATCCTTCAATGGACTGGTGCAAGCATCTCGGAGTTGGAATATACACTTTGATGAGATGATCAAAGATTTTGGGTTTGTACAAGGTTTATGAGAGACTTGTATTTCCAAAGAAGTGAGTGGGAGCACTATAGAATTTCTGATAAGTATATGTGGTTGACATATTGTAGATCGGAAGTAATGTAGAATTTCTTTGAAGCATAAAGGTTTGTTTGAAAGGAGGTTTTCAAAGGAAGAGATGGATAGAGCTACTTGAACATTGAGCATCAAGATCTATGGAGATAGATCAAAATGCTAAACAGAACTTTCAAATGAAATGCATGCCTTGACAAGTTTTTGAAGGAGTTCAAAATAGATCAGCAAAGAAGGAGTTCTTGGCTGTGTTGTAAGGTGTGAATTTGAGTAAGACTCAAAATCCCGACTACGGCAGAAGAAAGAGAAAGGATGAAGGTCATCCCCTATGCCTTAGCCATAGACTCTACAGTATGCCATGCTGTGTACCGCACCTAATGTGTGCCTTGCCACAAGTCTATTAAGAGGTACAGAGAGTGATCCAGGACTGAATCACTGAGCAGTGGTCAAAGTTATCCTTAGTAACTAATAGACTAAGGAATTTTTCTCGATTATGGAGGTGGTTAAAGAGTTTGTTGTAAAGGGTTGCGCCGATGCAAGCTTTGACACTAATCCGAATAACTATGAGTAGTTAAACCGATTCGTATAGTAGAGTAGATATTTGGAGTATTTTTGAATAGAATATAGTATCAACATCTATAAGATGACATAAAGATTTGTAAAGCACGCACAGATCTGAAAGATTCAGAACCGTTTACTAAAACCTCTCTCACGAGCAAGACATGATCAGACCCCAGAACTATATGGGTGTTGGATTTGTTAAAATCACATGGTGATGTGAACTGGTTTATTGACTCTAGTGCAACTGGGAGACTGTTGGAAATATGCCCTAGAGGCAATAATAAATTAGTTATTATTGTATTTCCTTGTTCATAATAATCGTTTATTATCCATGCTAGAATTGTATTGATTGGAAACTCAAATAGATGTGTGGATACATAGACAACACACTGTCCCTAGTGAGCCTCTAGTTGACTAGTTCGTTGATCAAAGATGGTCAAGGTTTCCTGACCATAGGCAAGTGTTTCACTTGATAACGGGATCACATCATTAGGAGAATCATGTGATGGACTAGACCCAAACTATGAACGTAGCATATTGATCGTGTCATTTTATTGCTATTGTTTTCTGCGTGTCAAGTATCTGTTCCAATGACCATGAGATCATATAACTCACTGGCACCGGAGGAATACCTTGTGTGCATCAAACATCACAATGTAACTGGTTGACTTTAAAGGTGCTCTACAGGTATCTCTGAAGGTGTTCGTTGAGTTAGTATGGATCAAGACTGGGATTTGTCACTCCGTGTGACAAAGAGGTATCTCGGGGCCCACTCGGTAATACAACATCACACACAAGCCTTGCAAGCAATGTGACTAAGTGTAAGTCACGGGATCTTGTATTACAGAACGAGTAAAGAGACTTGTCGGTAACGAGATTGAAATAGGTATGCAGATACCGACGAAAGAATCTCGGGCAAGTAACATACCGAAGGACAAAGGGAATGACATATGGGATTATATGAATCCTTGACACTGAGGTTCAACCCATAAGCTCTCGAACCCGCAGGGTGTGCACACTTAAGGTTCAGTGACGTTTCGGTATAGTTGAGTTATAGGTGTTGGTAACCGAAAGTTGTTCGGAGTCCCAGATGAGATTCAGGATGTCGCGAGGAGCTCCGGAATGGTAAGGAGGTAAAGATTGATATATAGGAAGTCCTGTTTTGGTCACCGAAAAAGTTTCAGGCTCATCGGTAGTGTACCGGGAGGGGTGCCGTGGACCATCGGGAGGGGTGTCACGCCCCAAGGGGTCTCATGGGCTATGGGAAGAGATAAACCATCCCCTAGTGGGCAGGAATAAGTTCCCACTAAGGCCCATAAGGATTGAGAAGGAAGAAACACAAGTTGGAAAGAGTTTCCAAGTGGGAAGGTGGAATCCTACTCCAAGTAGGATTGGTGTAGGACTCCTCCACCTCCAATTTCAGCCAAACCTTGAGGGTTTGAGGCTGCCTCATCCCCTCCCTCCCTCCTATATATACTAGAGGTATTGGGGGTTTTTGAGACACAACTTTGCCACGTGCTGCTTGACCATATACCACGCAGTTTTTCCTCTAGATCATATTTCTACCGAGCTTAGGCGAAGCCCTGCCGGAGTAGATCATCACCACCACCGGCGCGCCGTCACGCTGCCGGAGAACTCTTCTACCTCTCCGCCCCTCTTGCTGGATCAAGAAGGAGGAGATCGTCATTGAGCTGTATGTGTGCTGAACGCGGAGGTGCCCTCCGTTCGGCACTAGATCGGAACGGATCATGAGATGGATCGCAAGACGGTTCGTGCAACGGATCTCGAGACGGCTCGTGGGATGGATCGCGGGACGGATCGTGGAACGGATCGCGGGATGGTTCGTGGGCGGTTCGAGGGACGTGAAGACGTGCCACTACATCAACCGCGTTTCTTAACGCTTCCTGTTGTGCGATCTACAAGGGTACGTAAATCCAAATCTCCTCTCGTAGATGGACATCACCATGATAGGTCTTCATGCGCGTAGGAAATTTTTTGTTTCCCATGCGACGTTCCCCAACATATTCAACCTCTACTTCCCTGTGTTCGATAAACCTTAGCTCATCCACTTGAGGGAAATTGCTGCTGTCCTACAAACCTTTGCGCTTGGACGTCCAACTTAGTCTACAAGAATAGAAGCGTGCGTAGACATCAAGTTATTTCTGGCTCCGTTGCCGGGGAGGTGAGTGCTTGAAGGTATATCTTTAGATCTTGCAATTATATACTTTTGTTTCTTGTTTTTATTTCTCTAGTTAGGCTTAATGGAAAACAACAAAAATATGAGAGAGCTTTATAAACTTTATCTTGAACTAGGACATGAATTGTTTGAGGAGAAAATTAAAAAACTTATGGAACTTTATTATTTGCATAACAATTATGATGGTGGCAATGCTATTCATATGCTTTCTTTGAATATCAATATTGCTAATGACATGGAAAGATCTAAGCTTGGGGATGACAGGTTTGATGAACATGATATTTTTAGTCCCCCAACTTTTGAGGAGAAAAATTTCTTTGATGATACTATGCTTCCTAAATATGATGATTACCACGATGATAATGATTGCTTTACTCTCAATATTCCTAATAAGAAAGATTTTGCTTATAAGAGGAGTAATGATACTTTTATGCTTTTGGATCATGGAAATAATACCTTATGTGATAGTTATATTGTTGAGTTTATTCATGATCCCACTGAAAATTATTATGAGAAGGGAACATATGCTTATAGATATTTCAATAATATCAAGTTCCCTCTCTTTATGTTCAAAGTTTTGAAGCTGCACTTGTTTTGCATTCCTATGCTTATTGCTTTGTGCTTCATGAATTATTCTATTTCAATATTCCTATGCATAGGAATCATGTTAGACTTAAATGTGTTTGGTATTTGCTTCTTGATGCTCTCTTTTGTTCTACAACTCTTATTCCTACGAGAGCATCATTAAAATCTTAAGCCTATCTTTATGACCATAAAGAGAGAGCTCTAGGGAGACAACCCTTGTTATATTTACTTTGAGTTTTCAGTGGTATTGATGTGTGTTACTACTGTAGAAACATCATTTTGTCTTTATTTTTATGCTTTGTGCTACGTTTTAGCCTCCGATTGCAAGAAAGTTCAAAAGTTGTGACATGCTGTCCAGAAACAGATTCTGTGTGCTTGACGGAAAAATTCACCAAACATAACCACATCATATTTTTTATCTGAATTTTGTTGACAATATGATCTATACAATTGGCTTTCTGGATTCTGTTATGAGTTTTTTGATTTGATTTGCAGAAATGCCCTGAAATAATTATTTACTACATGCTGGTCTGTTTTTCACAGATTCTGCCACGTTTTGCGTTTTCATCGTTTTGCAAATGTTAAGATTGCTTTTTCTTTTCAATTTTTTTTGGAAATCTTGAGAAACAGTATATATTCATGAAAATCTTTATTTCCAGTGGAGAAAAATTATTTTATTATGGGTACTAACCACTCTAATCAGCTTATGGTGAGTTTCATATGAAGGGAGGTTTCAAGTATGCGATGGAAGATGATGAAGGAAGATCCAGGAGTGTCAATCGCTCAAGTATGGGGATTCCCCCATGGACCCCCAAATAATATTCAATGAGACTCAAGCGTCTAAGCTTGGGGATGCCCCCGTGCATCCCCTTCTCCATCGATAATCATCAGTTCGTCCTTCTCCATGCTATATTTTTATCACTTCATATGTTATCTGCTATGCTTGGAGCGTCTTTTTGTTTTCCTTTCAGTTTTGTTTTGTTTTATTTTCTGGTCATAAATTAGTTGCATCCTATCATTCTTGTATGGGAGAGATACACGCTCCGCTTTTTCATAAAACACTTATGTTCTTCACTTATATCTTTTTGCGTGTTATAATTTGCTCTTAGCTCTTATTTTTCTTCTATATCATGTTCATAGCTATTAGTTCTTTTGTAGAAAGTACTCTCTTGCTTCACTTATATCTTTTTTGGAGATTTGATTAGTTTAAATTGCTAGATAATATGTTGGTAAGGAAAAATGTCAAGTTTGGCCATGGTGCAAAGAATAAAAAGCTTGCATAGTCTTGAAGGAAAAATGTCACGGAGTAACTTGATCCTTATCATTCGTTTTTAGAAATTAAGTGACTTGATGTAAAAATATGTAGATCATTTAATAAAGTCTTAATAGTGAAGAAATACCTTTGAAGTTTGCAATTGTTTAGTTTTTCGTAATTAGTAGTTTCAAAGTCTCATTTTCTCATTAGAAATAAGTTTGGTTGACAAGGAAAACTTGTAGAAGTCTTATAATTATGTTGAAAGTTTGTTATAGTTTTCTTGTACCCGTTAACATGTGCTTGCTAAAAACTTGCTAAACCTAAACTCTGTACTGAGCGGGAATGCTGCTCGTGCATCCAAACTCTTGAGCCAAAATTCATGCCATATGTGTTAACCATACCTACCTATGCATGGTATTTAATAGCCATTCCAAGTAAATTTTTCATGTGGTACCTTTAAAACCTTCAAAATTTATTCCTTATTTGTGTCTCTGTTTTAGCTCATGAGGAAGTGGTAGATAGTTCATTATTTTCCTGTGTTGAACAGAACTCGACCCCTGACTTGCATGCATAATGTGCTTGTCCTTAATTTTGCAAAAAAGAGCTCGCAAATGGGTGCCCAACCCACTTTAAATGTCATCAAAAAATAAAATAAACTCTCCTTCACACTTGGTTCCTGAGAAATCAAATAAACTTTTGCTAGTGATAAACAAAGGAGAAGAGGAATGTTCTCGTTCCCCTCTGGGAGCCGCTCTTAAGACTTCTGTTTGGCATGGGAGGTAGTGAATTGTCTAGTACCATTCGTTGACATGAAAATGCACCTCTCAAAATTGCTTTTACTTCTGTTTTATAAAATAAAAATCTCTCGCACATGATTAATCCCTACTTCCCTATGCGAAGGGCCTATCTTTTACTTTTTAATGTTGAGTCAGTTTTCCTATGTTCTAAGCTTCTCCCTCCACCAAAAGCAAGCATCTAGTGCTAACCCTGGGTTCAAGTTGATTATGTTCAATTTTTTTGACTAATTATAATCCTTGTGCATTGAACTTATCCATGAGATACATATGTTGAAAGTGAAAAGCATTGCTGAAACTTTATCTTCTTTTGTGTTGACTAGACTACTTTTAATGAGAGAACTACTTTGGGGCTAACAATTATGCTTAACTTTATAGTTTCATGTCTTCAAAATACTATTCATGAAAGGAATTTACTTAGATGATTTAACTTGGTTATACTTTGTTTGCTTACTTTAAACTATAGACAATTGGTTTGGTTCACTTTATTTCAGTTCATGTGCTTTACTTAATTACTTGATCAAGATTGTGTTGGTAGCATGTCACCTCAAAAATTATCTATGTTATTATTCTCCTACTCGAGGACGAGCAGGAATTAAGCTTGGGGATGTTGACACGTCCCAAACATATCCATAATTTTTGCTTGTGTCATGTTGTTTTGCATCATTGTCTCATGTTTCTATTAGTTTTATATCTTTTTAAGCATTTATTTTGACTAACCTATTAATGGTTGCAAAAGTGCACAATGTTCTTGTTTTACACTTTGGTGTGTAGGAATTACTTGGAAATTGACAAAAATGCAAAAGGAGTCGTATTGGAGTAGGACTCTGACTTTCCTGAAATTTGTCCCCCTGCAGATTGTTGAGATCGTCAGTTTTCGCCTTGAAGATGATGTCAAATGGAAAAATAATAGATGCGAAAGTTGTGGGTAATTTCTAGGGGAACGTTCTGGACTAACAATTCATCCAAAACGGAGTCCAGATGTGGCCTGTAGACCCGTTTTACTGAAGGACAAAATCTGATTACGGGAATCCGAAATATTGTGACGTGATTGACTTCAACTCTTTTCAAACTTGGGGATTCGGCCAAGCCACGAATTTGGGCTTCATTAGGGCTAAGAGGACTTCCAAGGAAGGTTCTAGAGGTGCCCAAGAGCCCTTGGATCAAAGGGGCATCCATCGGAGGGCCAAGGATAATCGTCCGAGCTCATATAAGGAGAGGAAAACCCTGATTTTTGGAGAGCCACCAAGAGCCACGAAATTTCCTCCTCCCATGCAGCCACCTTGGGATGGAGAACCACCTCCATACCAGCACCATCTCCAAGGAAGAAGGGGGGACAAGGTCTGTCTCCCCCAAGGGCCGTGGCTGCCGTCTGCTCTCCGGGTTGCAGCTCTCCATCAACCTCTTGTTCACCATGGCCATGTGTGAGTAGTCTCCCTCGGGGCTGAGGGCTCTACGTGTAGCTATGTTGTTATCTCTCTCTCCCATGATATGATTTTGATTGTGATCACATGCTATGTTAATCTAGAGTGATCCCATGATGTTTCCCCTTCTTCTATGTATTGGATTGATGTACTCACTTGATCTTATCTAATATAGTTTCCGAGACCATGATGACAACGGTTTATTGGACAAGGATTAGAAGAATATTTTCATGAGTGATTTCCTCTTTTGTGAATTGATTGAATATTGAGAGTCTCTTGGTGCTTGTTTTTGACTATCCTTAAGATACCTTGTGGTGATTGTGATACTCTCTTTGGATGGCCGCGGTGACATTGGAAAATCCATATAGGAGAACTACAAACTCTGAGGTGTGCTTTTGTAGCCCTACATAATTCTTGTCCTTTATTGATCACAAATGAATGACCTTCGAGTACGTCTTCATTGCATGTTTTAGTGGAAATATCATGTGATTACACTATTAATGTTGTTGGGAGTAGCCACTAGTGAAAGTATGAAGCTTAGGCCTTGTTTTCCACCATTGAACACCATTTACTTTTAGTTTTGTTTCATGTTTACTTGCTGCCCATTTTTATTTCATATTTACAATACCTTGTTTTACCATCCATATCACATGTCTTTTAACATCTCTTCCCCGAACTAGTGCACCTATACAACTGACAATTGTATTAGATGTGTTGGGGACACGAGAGACTTCTTGTATCTTAATTGCAGGGTTGCTTTAGAGAGACCATCTTCAACCTCTACTTCCGTGAGTTCGATAAACCTTAGGTCATCCAAACCTGAGTTTGAGGGAAATTGCTGATGTCCTACAAACCTCTACGCTTGGAGGCCCAACATAGTCTAAAAGAATAGAAGTGTGCGTAGACATGAGTTCTTCACTCCAATATTGCTTATATCCTCCACAAAAATTATAAGAAAGTTTCAGGTGATTCCAAGAACTTCCATTTTCCACACAAAAACAACACCATGGTAATTCTGCTGAATACAACGTCAGTCCGGGTTAGTTCTAAGTAAATCATATAAAGTGCATCAAAACCATATAAAAGTATTGTAAACATAGGCAAACAGGGCATGAATACTACATAAATTATCGATACGTTGGAGATGTATCAATACCAAAAGTAATCGGACTTGCACTAAATATGACAAAGGAAAACGAACGCACGCACACAAGCTTGTGTGTCTCACTATTTGCCTGTCATGGTGGGCGAGATGAACTCGACCTTGAGTTCATTCTAGGGCTACAATGTCTACACTCATAGAATCCTCCCACGCGCATGCCAAATGCCCACACGCCCGTCACTCCACCATAGACTCAGTCGCTGCTGCTTTTGCTCGCCGACAGCCAGTACGAACTCGGCCAAAGGAAAAGAGCAAAGCATTGGGGAAACACCCTCCTGTGTTAGAGGCCATAGCCACGGTTAAACCGCACCTCGTGTGGGCGGGGATCCTCCACCCAAGCAGCGAGGGTCTGCCTTCTCTAGTTGTCGTCTCCGACCATGATGAGATCTAGCAATATCGAGATCAAGCATATCCAATCCAAAAGACATTGATATGGATAGGAGCTTGTACATGCAACAACTAGAAAGCAGATTTGATAAAGCAACACAACACCCACCACCAGCATGGTCTCCATAAACAAAGTGAATACACCTAGCGCCTACGAGGGCCTGCACAGACCCTTGAGGCTTCCCGATGACGTTGGCAAAACTGTCGACGTGGCACGGCTAAGACCCGAAGATAAAACGACCAACGGTGCTGCTATCGTCGCTGCCTCTATAGCATCACCTGGCACAACTCCAGTAGATCCTTCAACGACATTGCCTAGGATACCATCAAACGGAAGCAAGGAACGGGATACCTTATTCCCATACACGACGACACTGTCCCCACGAGAGTGTCGCCACATGGTACGCACATCCAATTCCCATCTAGATTCGAGGTTCTCCCACCCTTTTGTAAACTAGAGTGGATCGAGAAGGGAAGGGGAACCCATAACGGTTTCATGGAAACAAAGGGGAGGGGTGGACGAAATCCCTAGAACATGAGTGTTTGAGGATGAGCCCAACATGTTTCCGTGTTTTTATGTCCAAGTTCCACATCTTTGGCATGTTCATCATCTCCTTCCACTGCTTGCAGTACCATAAGTTCATAACACCATCATTTCGTCTATGGTTTCATCAAATACTCTGGCATGAAGGTTATACAGAAGCACCATGTGACATACAACCTGTGCAAGCACCTAGTCACGATTAAAGTGCTACCCAATCCTAGGAAGTACGACCTTGACTCTATGTTTCATTAGCTCTGTTGTCGTGGGATACTAGGAAAAGAACTTCCGAATCAGTAAGATGTTTAAACTAATTGGCCAATTGCTCTTCAGTGTTTGTTGTTATTTTACTACGGATTGACAAAAATATTTACCCTCTTGGTTGGAAGTTTGGTAATTTCTTAATCTTTAAATTATTGTTATTTCGTAGGTATAATTTGTTTTGCTAAAAAGGTTAATTAGGTGATTAAGGCCCTATTCGGAATCTCTCTAGTCCGCTCCACTCCATGGAGCTGTGGAGCTCAGTTTTTGCCGCTCTGTAAAAGTAAGCTGCATCGTGGTCCGCTCCGAAAGCGGAGTTTAGGGAGTGGAGCGAAACTGAACAGGCTCTAAGTAAGATTTTTTGTTGTGGCTCCTAAAATAGTAGATATTATTGGTAAATGATGTAAAGTTTAGAGCTTACGACGAGTATACAACAATTTTAAAAGAATTAACTTTTGAATTTGATTTTGCTGGTGCAATGGTACTTGGATGTGAGAGATTTTGATATTTGTTCATTCAAATTTAGTCATTTTAATTTTTGTTTTGTCCGTTGCAATCCAGGGACATATTATATATATATATATATATATATATATATATATATATATATATATATATATATATATATATATATATACAAAGTTCATGTAGGCTTGCTAACTTGTAAGTTTCATTTTGTCAAACTAACCTTATACAAATATGACAATCCAACGCATAGAACCAAACACCCCTTATATCTTGTGAGGAGTTTGTAGGTGTGCAAAACGATCAACTCATCCACTCATATGTGTATGGTTGTCTAGTTTGTATTGGGGGAAAAAGGAATATGATCATCGGATATTCAGTTTGGCCCTAGGAAGCACATGCTCCTGCGTATCAAAAATGAATTTTACCTGTTTCAAAAGAATGGAAAAAAATATATGTGTTTGTTGTCACACGCAAATGGTACAAGTAAATTTGCATGTGAAAAACTTAATCATTTTGATCTATGCAAAAAAAAATGTCGAACACTAAATGTTACCTCCAAATGTTACACTTAATTTTATTTTTTTCATTGACGAAACACCGCTATCCCATATGACATGAAAATTTGCAAGAAACACTTGCCACACTAATATGAACATCTACAAAAAAATTCAGAATTTTGAGAAATATTTACTATTTATTTTAATTTCACTGTTCATTAGAGAGCATATTCTTCCCGAAGCCAAAAATCCGCGTCCTCCGATCATAGTATTATCTACAATGTTCTTACTTCTCATAGAACTTGTTGAGGCTCTAAGTCGTGATTGGCGCACCTAAAAGAAGACAAGCCAGAGCCAAATCACAAAAGAACAATATTAACTACTCCTTCTATATCAAAATATAAGACCTTTTTAATGTCAATAAGGGGGAATATATTATTGTCACAACAAAGTTGTCCAACCAATGACTCTATTTATCAAGATTCGTGTGTGTTGCATGTCTTTATGTTTCATCATGCTTGTTGGGTTTTAATTTTGCGTTTTGCTTACCACGCTTCAAAACTTGCATCGTCGTCAAGGGCAGAGCGTGTCGGCTGCTCCTATTTGCCGCTAACTACGACAAGGAGGTGAGCACCGCACCTGGGGGGGGGGGGCTCCCCGACTAGACGACACATCTTTTTTTTTTGTCTCAAAAAACCAGCTAGTTTCATTTTTTCTGTTTCTTTTTTTCCTTCTCTTCTTATTTCCTTTTTTGGTTCTTTTTCCTTTTCTTTTTGAATTTCAAGCAAAAAAAAACATTTTTTGAATTTGAAGAACATTTTTTTGAATTTATGGAAAAAGTTTATAAAAACGACAAAATTTTGAAATTTGGAGCATTTTCTATAAGCAAGAACATCTTTCGAAATTTTAGAACAATTTTTGAACAACAAAATTTTTATATTTCGAGCATTTTTTGAAAAAAATCTAAATTTTCTTAGAAAACCAAATATTGTTTTTCAAACCAACGTTTTTTTGAAAATCCCAAATATTTTTATAAATTATGAATGTTTTTGTAAAATGAATACTACTTGAAATTTAGAACATTCAAAAAACAAAACATTTTTGGAATTTGAAGAACAATTTTTAAAAATCCAGAACATTTTTTGAATTTATAAACAAAGTTCGAAAATGTTTTTTTGAAAAAGTTGAAACATTTTTTAAGGTGTAAAATACATTGGAGGTCCTGAAAGTATTCCAAGTGTGTTCAGTAGGTCCTAAAAATTTGAGACCATTTACTGCGGGTCCTAAATGTGTGTAAATCATTCACTGCACGTCCTAAAAGTATTCCAAGTTTGTTAATTAGGTTCTAAAAGTCGCAGGTAAAATACACATATAGGACCCATGGTGAACGAATTCAAATTTCTAGGACCTACTTGACACACTTGAAATACTTTTTGGACCTACGATGCATTTTACTCTTTTTCTAAAAGGAAGAACATTTTTCAAACCCGAAGTTACTTTAAAAAATAAACTAAATTTTGATATGCTAAACATTTTTTGAAAATAGCAAACATTTTCTTAAAATAACAAACTGTTTTGTAAAATACTGAACATTTTTTGAAAATTTCGAACATTTTTTGAAGTTATGAATGTTTTTGAAAAACGACAACTATTTGAAAGTTAGAACATCTTTTAAGAAGAAAAAACATTTTCCAAATTTCAAGAACAATTTTTGAACCTAAACTTATTTAAAAAAAAATTAAAATAATGTTGGAATAAAGAAAAATAAAAAAAGAAAATAGAAAAAAGAAAAAAGAAAAAAGAAAAAGGAAAAAAATAGGAAAAGAAAAACGAAAAGAAACTGAAAAAATGGTTCAGGAACCTTCTAGAAGGTTCCCAAAATTGAGAAAACATGGCTAGAACCTTCTAGGAGGTTCGCAAAACCGAAATCTAGAACCCTTCTAATGGGCCGGCATGTCTCGATGGATCGCTTCCTCCGTGCATGCGTAGCCCGATAACTTTACGGAGAATGCGACAAATAGCATTTTCCATGTGTGTCGCCTCGAGCTTTTCGGTTTTCTGCTTGTTGGGCTTTGGGTTGTTCCCTTATGGGAGGACCACATGTACTGTTGTTTTAATTGAGTGGGTGCGTTTAGATTGTGTGTGCACGACTACGTGCCTACATTGTTTTATTTTTCTTTTGTCTTTATTTTGGAAGGTGTTAGGCAATCGAATATGAAAGGACGTGGATATCGTCTAGAGGAGGGAGGGGGTGATTAGACATTTTAAAATATTTACGGTTTAAGCTTAAACAAATACAGAATAAAACTAGCATTTAATTTGTCAAGCATAAAACCTTAATCAACTAGGCTCACATATTTGGATCAATAACTTATGTTATGTAAGATAAACAACTAAGTTATAGCAAAACTCATATAACATACAACACTATGGCTATCACAACATGAAGTGCATAAGTAAAGACTCGGGTAAGAGATAACCAAGGCATGTGAAGATGATGATGTATTTAGAAGTTCACACCCTTGCGGATGCTAATCTCCGTTTTGAGCGATGTGGAAGCTCAATGCTCCCCAAAATGCCACTAGGGACATCGTAATCTCCTCACACCTAGCTACTTGTGAGTTGTGCCGGAATTTTGCCCGAAGAGTAAGGGTGATGCAATATATTAGCGGATAGTTATTTCCCTTAGTTCAAACCAAGGTTATCAGACCAATAGGAGAACCACACAAATTCTCGACGTCGGCACCTACACACATAAAACCAAATAGTTGCAGCCAACGCGGGCAAGAGGGTTGTCTATTCACATGAACTCGTTACTTGCAAGGATTAATTCTGATAGTGATAGATAGGTAAAAAAGAAAAGTAAAAATTAAGTAAATAAATTGTAGACATGGTATATTTGGTTTTTAGGAATCTGATTAAGTGGAGCCCGGGGCCATAGTTTTAACTAGTGGCTTCTATCTCGAACACATCGCATACGGTGGTAGACAAATTACTATTGGGCATTTGGTAGAAAAGTGCTTAGTTATGATGTTATTAATGGAAACTGTCAGTGTAAAAACTGGCCGATCTCGAGTAGGGGGTCCGAATTGTGGATCTACGACCGCTGAGTAACAAGAGACGATGGGGACGATATTTTACCCAGGTTCGGGCCCTCTTTAAGGAGGTAAAACTCTACTTCCTCCTCTTGCTATTATTGAGGAGATAATACAGAGTACAAGGTTGATCTACCGTGGGACCGGTGTTCTGGTCTAAACCCTAACAGTAACAAGTTTGATGTTCCCTACGAACTATGACCGTCAAGATTTATGCAAAGTCGGTTACAATAGAGCAGGATATTTCGATGCCTATATCTCCTTGCATTTCACACCAAGTCTTCGGAAGAGTCCATCCAGAATACAAAACTTCTATCAATGGTAGAACAGCTGAGAATGCCCGGCCCACACGGATAGGTAAACGGCCCAAGGACTTCCTAGTCCCGGTCTCCCTCAGTAGCCCCGGAACTAGCCTCCAATAGCAAAATCCACCTCCATAGTTGACGTCATGGGATATACGCTTGCGAGGCGAGTTTTTCTTTTCTTTTTACGACCGAAGATAGCTCGGCTCTTGATTACTCCTTCTCCTTTAAACACGAAGTTAAATATATAGATCTTTATCCCTCGACCTCCCAAGTTCTCGAATCCTCTCAGCAGTCCGACAATGGCCAGTGTTGGTTCCAAGGGCAAGGGCAGGTATCCTCTGTCTCTGAAAAAGACATTTTATAGTTGAAGAGTTGTGGCTACCTCCCGGAAAACATAGCCCACCGCGCGCAAGAGGAGAACCAAGTTATCCCCACCCCAAGGTATGGGGAAAGAGTAATTTTTGTCCCTCATTTCATTAGAGGTTTAAGCTTTCCCCTTCACCCATTCGTTCGAAGGATCATGGTTTACTATGGTCTCAACTTCCATGATCTCCCCCCAAACTCTATCATCGATCTCTCCGCTTTCATCACGATCTACGAGCCTATCATGTGGGTCTAATCCCACTTCAGCCTATGGCTGGAAGTCCTCAACGTCTAGCCCAGGGCCGTCAATGGCAAGCAGGCTAACAACGGAGGTGGAATGATCGGCAAGCTCAATGGGGTTACATGGCCAAAGGGAACATTCATCGACACAATCAAGTCATGGCAAAAGGAGTGGTTCGACATCACCGAGCCACGCAGCGCTGCCGAGGTAGCTCCTTGGGCATTCAGATTTGGTCCGCCTACACGCCTTACATCTTGGACAGAGAAGGCCCTAGATTGGGGGGAGCCTCCCGACGTGAATGAGCTCCCGGAGAGGATCTCCAATCTAATGGAGAAGATCGACCTTACCAACGTGGTACATGTGATGCTGCATTGCGGCCTTCTCCCATGCGAGCATCAATCCGTCCAGATGTGGGAATTGTTGGAAATATGCCCTAGAGGCAATGATAAATAGTTATTATTATATTTCCTGTTTCAAGATAATCGTTTATTATCCATGCTATAATTGTATTGAATGAAAACACAGATACATGTGTGGATACATAGACAAAACAATTTCCCTAGCAAGCCTCTAGTTGTCTAGCCATTTGATCAAGGATAGCCAAGGTTTTCTGACTATGTGCAAGTGTTGTCACTTGATAACTGGATCACATCATTAGGAGAATCATGCGATGGACTAGACACAAACTATGAACGTAGCATGTGATCGTGTCATTTTATTGCTATTGTTTTCTGTGTGTCAAGTATTTATTCCTACGACCATGAGATCATATAACTCACTGGCACCGGAGGAATACCTTGTGTGTATCAAACGACGCAACGTAACTGGGTGACTATAAAGGTTCTCTACAGGTATCTTCGAACTTGTCCGTTGAGTTAGTATGGATCAAGACTGGGATTTGTCACTCCGTTTGACGGAGAGGTATCTCAGGGCCCACTCGGTAATACAACATCACACACAAGCCTTGAAAGCAATATGACTAAGTGTAAGTCACGGGATATTGTATTACGGAACGAGTAAAGAGACTTGCCAGTAACGAGATTGAAATAGGTATGCGGATACCGACGATTGAATCTCGGGCAAGTAACATACCGAAGGACAAAGGGAATGACATACGGGATTATATGAATCCTTGGCACTGAGGTTCAACCGATAAGATATTTGGAGAATATGTAGGATCCAATATGGGCATCCAGGTCCCGCTATTGGATATTGACCGAGGAGTGTCTCGGGTCATGTCTACATAGTCCTCGAACCCGTAGGATCTGCACACTTAAGGTTTGATGATGTTTTAGTATAGTTGAGTTATATGTGTGGTTACTGAATGTTGTTCGGAGTCCCGGATGAGATCACAAACGTCACGAGGGTTTCCCGAATGGTCCGAAAATGAAGATTGATATATAGGATTGTTTCATTTGGTCACCGGAAAGTTTCAGGCATTTCCGATAGTGTATCGGGAGTGATGAATGGGTTCCGGGTGTTCACCGAGAAGGGCCCACCCACCCGGGAGTGAGCCCATGGCCTTAGGGTGGCGCACCAACCCTTAATGGGCTTGTGGAGTCAGCCCAAGAGGGCTATGGCGCCACAAGTTAAAATACCAAAGGAAAAGGAGAAAAAAGGGAAAGAGGGAGGTGGGAAGGAAGAGGAGGACTCCTTCCCAAACCGAATTGGAGGAGAAGTCCTCCTCCACCTTAGGCCGGCGCACCCTTGGGGCCCTTGTGCCCCAAGGCTAGCCCCTTCCCTCCTCGTGTATATACTGGTGGTTTTAGGGTTTTTCAGACACAACTTTGCCACGGTCAACTCAAACATATTCCACATAGTTTTGCCTCTAGATCGGATTTCTGCGGAGCTCGGGCGGAGCCCTACAGGAGTAGATCATCACCACCACCAGAGCGCCTTCATGCTATCGGAGAACTCATCTACTTATCCATGTTGCTTGCTCGATCAACAAGGCCGAGGTCATCATCGAGCTGTACGTGTGCTGAACGCGGAGGTGCCGTCCGTTCGGCACTAGATCGGAACGGATCATGGGACGACGGTGATTTGAATCACGAAGCTGTACCACTACATCAACTGTGTTTCTTAACACTTCCCGCTTAGGGATCTACAAGGGTACGTAGATCTAATCTCCTCTGTAGATGGACATCACCATGATAGGTCTTCCTATGCGTAGGAAATTTTTTGTTTCCCGTGCAACGTTCCCCAACAGTGGCATCATGAGCTAGGTTCATGCGTAGATGTTATCTCGAGTATAACACAAAAGGTTTTGTGGATGTTGATGTTCGATTTGCTGTCCTCCTTAGTCTTTTCTCAATTCGGCGGTATTGTTGGATTGAAGCGGCCCGGACCGATATTACTCGTACGCTTACGAGATACTAGTTTCATCGATAGACATGCAACCTCGTTGCATAAAGATGACTGGCGGGTGTCGGTTTCTCCAACTTTAGTTGAATTGGTTTTGACCGAGGCGGCCCTTGGAGAGAGGTTAAATAGCAATGTGCACATCTCCGTTGTGGTTTTTGCGTAAGTAAGATGCGATCATACTAGATACCCATAGCAGCCACGTAAAACATGCAACAACAAATTAGAGGACGTCTAAATTGTTTTTGCAGGGTATGCTTGTGATATGATATGGCCAATGACGTTATGTGATATATTGGATGTATGAGATGATCATGTTGTAATGGTTAATATCCACTTGCACATCGATGCTACGGCAACCGGCAGGAGCCATAGGGTTGTCTTTAAACTAACATTTGTGTTTGCAGATGCGTTTACTATATTGCTAGCTAGGTTGTAGCTTTAGTGATAATAGCATAGATAGCACGAGAACCTCGATGACGGCACGATGATGGAGATCATGGTGTGGTGCCGGTGACAAGTAGATCATGCCGGTGCTTAGGTGATGGAGATCAAGAAGCACAAGATGATGGCCATATCATGTCACTTATGAATTGCATGTGATGTTAATTAATCCTTTTATGCTCCTTATTTTTCTTAGAACGACGGTGTCATTATAAGGTGATCTCTCACTAAAATTTCAAGATGAAATTGTGTTCTCCCCGACTGTGCACCGTTGCGACGGTTTGTCGTTTCGATACACCACGTGATGATTGGGTGTGATAGACTCAACGTTCACATACAACGGGTGCAAAACAGTTGCACACGCGGAACACTCGGGTTAAACTTCACAAGCCTAGCATGTGCAAACATGGCCTCGGAACACATGAGACCGAAAGGTCAAGCATGAATCGTATAGTTGATATGATTAGCGTAGGGATGCTTACCACTGAAACTATTCTCAACTCACGTGATGATCGGACTTGAGTTAGTGAATTTGGATCATGTACCACTCAAATGACTAGAGAGATGTACTTTTTGAGTGGGAGTTTATCAGTAATTTGATTAGTTAAACTCTAATTATCTTAAACATAACATAAGTCCACTTTGCAATATTTGTGTTGTAGATCAATGGCTCACGCAGTAGCAATCCTGAATTTTAATACGTTCCTAGAGAAAGCTAAGTTGAAAGATGATGGAAGCAACTTTGTAGACTGGGCTCGTAATCTAAAGATGCTCCTGCAAGCTGGGAAGAAGGATTATGTCCTTAATGCTGCGCTAGGAGATGTACCACCCACTACGTCGAGCTAAGATGTCTTGAACGCCTGGTTAACACGTAAGGAGGACTACTCAGTAGTTCAATGTGCAGTCTTGTATGGCTTAAAGCCGGGACTTCAACGTCGCTTTGAGCGTCATGGAGCATATGAGATGTTCCAGGAGTTGAAGTTTACGTTTCAGAAGAACACCCGGATCGAGAGGTATGAGGCCTACAATAAATTCTATGCTTGCAAGATGGAGGAGAATTCGTCTGTCAGTGAACATGTGCTCAAAATGTCTGGGTACTCAAACCGTCTAGCTGAGCTGGGGATTGAACTCCCGCAAGAGGCTATCACTGGGAAAATTCTTCAATCACTGCCACCTAGCTATAAGAGCTTTCAGTTGAACTATAACATGCAAAGGATGAACAAGTCACCCGGTGAGTTATTCGCGATATTGAAAGTCACAGAGTTTGAACTCCGGATAGAGCATCAAGTGTTGATGGTCAATAAGACCACTGGTTTCAAGAGAAACGACAAAGGCAAGAAGGGTAACTCCAAGAAGAGCAGCAAGCCTGTTGCCAATCTGACGAAGAAACCCAAGGCTGGACCTAAGCCTGAAACAGAGTTTTATTATTGCAAGGGGCTAGGTCACTTGAAGAGCAACTGCCCCAAGTATTTGGCTGATAAGAAGGCGGCCAAAGAAAAATCAGGTATATTTGATATACATGTTATTGATGTGTACTTAACCAACTCTCGTAGTAGTGCCTGGGTATTTTATACTGGTTCTGTTGCTCATATTTGCAACTCGAAGCAGGAACTGCGGAATAAACAAAGGCTGGTGAAGGATGAAGTGACGATGCGCGTGGGAAATGGTTCCAAGGTTGATGCAATCGCCGTCAGCACAGTTTCACTTCAGTTACCATCAGGATTAGTTATGAACTTAAATAATTGTTATTTAGTGTCTGCATTAAGCATGAACATTATATCTAGATCTTGTTTATTGCGAGACGGTTACTCGTTTAAGTCAGAGAATAATGGTTGTTTTATTTCTATGACTAATATCTTTTATGGTCATGCACCCAATGTTAGAGGATTTTTCATATTGAATCTTGATAGCGATGATACGCATATACATAACATTGAGACCAAAAGATGTAGAGTTAACAATGATAGCGCCATGTTTTTATGGCACTGCCGCTTAGGTCATATTGGTGTAAAGCGCATGAAGAAACTCCATTCTGATGGACTTTTGGAGTCACTTGACTTTGAATCACTTGACACGTGCGAACCATGCCTCATGAGCAAGATGACTAAAACTCCGTTCTCCGGAACAATGGAGCGTGCAAGTGACTTGTTTGATATCATACATACCGATGTGTGTGGTCCGATGAGTGTGGTGGCGCGCGGCGGATATCATTATTTTCTCACCTTCACTGACGATTTTAGTAGGTATGGATATATCTACTTGATGAAGCACAAGTCTGAAACGTTTGAGAAGTTCAAGCAGTTTCAGAGTGAAGTAGAAAATCATCGTAACAAGAAGATCAAGTTCCTACGTTCTGATCGTGGGAGTGAATATCTTAGTTTTGAGTTCTGTGCTCACTTAAGAAATGTGGAATTGTTTCACAGTTGACACCGCTTGGAACACCACAGCGTAATGGTGTGTCCGAACGTCGTAATCGTACTTTGTTAAAAATGGTGCGATCTATGATGTCTCTTACCGATTTGCTGCTATCATTTTGGGGTTATGCATTAGAGACAGCTGCATTCACTTTAAATAGGGCACCATTAAAATCCGTTGAGACGACACCATACGAGTTGTGGTATGGCAAAAGACCAAAGTTTTCATTTCTTAAAGTTTGTGGATGTGATGCTTATGTCAAAAAGCTTCAGCCTGAAAAGATGGAACCCAAAGCAGAAAATTGCGTCTTCATAGGTTACCCAAAGAAGACAGTTGGGTACACCTTCTATCTCAAATCCGAGGGCAAAGTATTTGTTGCTAAGAACGGAGCTTTTCTTGAGAAGGAGTTTCTCTCGAAAGAATTGAGTGGGAGGAAGATAGAACTTGATGAGTTTGTCGAACCTCTAATCCCTCTAGATGGTGGCGCACGGCAAGGGGAAACCCCTGTCGAAGCGACGCCGACCGAGGAGGAAGTTAATGATGATGATCATGAAACTTCGGATCAAGTTCCTATCAGACCTCGCAGGTTGACGAGATCACGTACTACTCTTGAGTGATACGGTAATCCTGTCTTATCAATCATGTTGTTGGACAACAATGAACGTCCGAATTATGAAGAGGCAATGGTGGGCCTGGATTCCAACAAATGGCTGGAGGCAATGAAGTCCGAGATAGTATCTAGGTACAAAAACAAAGTGTGGACTTTGGAAGTATTACCTGAAGGCCGCAAGGCTATTCAAAACAAATGGATCTTTAAGAGGAAGACGGACGCGGACGGTAATGTGGCAGTTTATAAAGCTGGACTTGTGGCAAAGGGTTTTTCACAAGTTCAAGGAGTTGACCACGATGAGATGTTCTCACCGGCAGCGATGCTTAAGTCCGTCCGAATCATGTTAGCAATAGCTCCATTTTTCGATTATGAAATCTGGCAGATGGATGTCAAAATGGTGTTCCTTAATGGATTTCTTAAGGAAGAGTTGTATATGATGCAACCCGAAGGTTTTGTCGATCCAAAGAATGCTAACAAAGTATGCAAGCTCCATCGACCCATTTATGGACTGGTGCAAGCATCTTAGAGTTGGCATGAGCGCTTTGATGAGGTGATCAAAGCATTTGGGTTTATACAAGTGGTTGGATAATCTTGTATTTACAAGAAAGTGACTGGGAGCTCTGTGGCGTTTCTAATATTATATGTGGATGACATATTACTGATTGGAAACAACGTTGAGTTTTTGGAGAGCCTAAAGGATTACTTGAATAAAAGTTTCTCTATGAAGGACCTAGGAGAAGCTGCTTCCATTCTAGGCATTAAGATCTATAGGGATAGATCGAGACGACTGATAGCACTTTCACAAAGGACATACCTTGATAAAGTTTTGAAGAAGTTCAAAATGGAACAGTCCAAGAAGGGGTTCTTGCCCGTGTTACAAGGTATAAAATTGAGTAAGACTCAGTGTCCAGCAACTGCGGAAGATAGAGAACAAATGATTCCGTCCCCTATGCTTCATCCATAGGTTCTATCATGTATGCAATGTTGTGCACTAGACCGGACGTGAGTTTGGCCATAAGTGTGGCAGGAAGGTTTCAAAGTAATCTAGGAGTGGATCACTGGACGGCGGTCAAGAATAATATGAAGTACCTGAAAGGGACTAAGGAAATGTTTCTCGTTTATGGAGGTGACGAAGAGCTCGTCGTAAAGGGTTACGTCGATGCAAGCTTTGACACTGATCCAAATGACTCGAATTCTCAAACCGGATACATATTTATTCTTAATGGGGGTGCGGTAAGTTGGTGCAGTTCCAAGCAGAGTGTTGTAGCAGATTCTACATGTGAATCAGAGTACATGGTTGCCTCGAAGGAAGCTAAGGAGGGTGTCTGGATGAAGTAGTTCATGACGGATCTTGGAGTTCTGCCGAGCGCACTAAATCCAATAACACTGTTCTGTGACAACAATGGTGCCATTACTTTAGCAAAGGAACCAAGGTTTCACAAGAAGACTACGCATATCAAACGACGCTTCAACCTCATCCGCGACTACGTCGAAGGAGAGGAGGTGAATATTTGCAAAGTGCACATGGATCTGAATGGAGCAGACACGTTGACTAAACCTCTACCACGGGCAAAACATGATCAACACCAGAACTATATGGGTGTTAGATTTATTACAATGTAAATCGCATGGCGATGTGAGGACTAGACTATTGACTCTAGTGCAAGTGGGAGACTGTTGGAAATATGCCCTAGAGGCAATGATAAATAGTTATTATTATATTTCCTATTTCAAGATAATCGTTTATTATCCATGCTATAATTGTATTTAATGAAAATATAGATACATGTGTGGATACATAGACAAAACAATGTCCCTAGGAAGCCTCTAGTTGGCTAGCCAGTTGATCAAGGATATTCAAGGTTTTCTGACTATGTGCAAGTGTTGTCACTTGATAAATGGATCACATCATTAGGAAAATCATGTGATGGACTAGACCCAAACTATGAACATAGCATGTGATCATGTCATTTTATTGCTATTCTTTTCTGCGTGTCAAGTATTTATTCCTATGACCATGAGATCATATAACTCACTAGCACCGGAGGAATACCTTGTGTGTATCAAACGCCGCAACGTAACTGGGTGACTATAAAGGTGCCCTACAGGTATCTCCGAAGGTGACCGTTGAGTTAGTATGGATCAAGACTGGGATTTGTCACTCCGTGTGACAGAGAGGTATCTCGGGGCCCACTCGGTAATATAACATCACACACAAGCCTTGCAAGCAATGTGACTAAGTGTAAGCCACGGGATCTTGTATTACGGAATGAGTAAAGAGACTTGCCGGTAACGAGATTGAAATAGGTATGTGGATACCAACGATCGAATCTCGGGAAAGTAACATACCGAAGGACAAAGGGAATGACTACGGGATTATACGAATCCTTTGCACTGAGGTTCAACCGATAAGATCTTCGGAGAATATGTAGGATCCAATATGTGCATCCAGGTCCCACTATTGGATATTGACCGGGGAGTGTCTCAGGTCATGTCTACATAGTCCGCGAACCCGCAGGTTCTGCGCACTTAAGGTTCGATGATGTTTTAGTATAGTTGAGTTATATGAGTTGTTACCTAATGTTGTTCGGAGTCCTGGATGAGATCACAGACATAACGAGAGTTTCCAGAATGGTTCGGAAAAGAAGATTGATATATAGGATGGCTTCATTTGTTCACCGGAAAGTTTCGGGCATTTCTGGCAGTGTACTGGGAGTGCCGAATGGGTTCCGGGTGTTCACCGGGAGGGGCCCACCCACCTGGGATTGAGCCCATGGCCTTAGGCTGGTGCACCAGCCCTTAATGGGCTTGTGGAGTCAGCCCAAGAAGGCTATGGTGCCACAAGTGGAAATACCAAAGGAAAAGAAGAAAAAAAGGGAAAGAGGGAGGTGGGAAGGAAGAGGAGGACTCCTCCTTCCCAAACCGAATTGGAGGAGGAGTCCTCCTCCACCTTCGGCCGGCGCACCCTTGGGGCCCTTGCGCCCCAAGGCTAGCCCCTCCCCTCCTACTATATATATTGGTGGTTTCACGGTTTTTGAGACACAACTTTGCCACGTGCAACTCAAACCTATTCCACATAGTTTTGCCTCTAGATCGGATTTCTGCGGAGCTCGGGCGGAGCCCTGCAAGTGTAGATCATCACCACCACCGGAGCACCGTCACGTTGGCGGAGAACTCATCTACTTCTCCGTATTGCTTGATGGATCAGGAAGGCCGAGATCGTCATCAGGTTGTATGTGTGCTGAACGTGGAGGTGCGGTCCGTTTTGCGCTAGATCGGAACGGATCGTGGGACGACGGTGATTTGAATCACGAAGCTGTACCACTACATCAACCATGTTTATTAACGCTTCCCGCTTAGCGATCTACAAGGGTACGTAGATCTAATCTCCTCTCGTAGATGTACATCACCATGATAGGTCTTCGTGTTCGTAGGATTTTTTTGTTTCCCATGCAACGTTTTCCAATAGGAATATGATCCGGAGAATCCATACAGTATGGCTGGCCTAGTAAGGAGCTTTTTCCATACTACACCTGAGAATCTTTGGAAAGCTCTGTTGAAGTCGCAAAAGACTTGGCCTCACGAGGAGGAGGATGAAGGCCTTTCCCTCCTCAGCCCTGCTAGACTGTTAACACTTTTATTGAATTGTTTCAACTTTCATCCCTCCTTTAATAAGTCACTTACCCCTTTTTCCCCAATACGTGCAGATCTGGCTAAAGAAATTTGGACGATTAACTTTCCTGTGCCTCTGCCCGAGGATGCCATGACCCCTCTGTTGGCGGCCATGTTGGTCGAGAAGCCGTACACGACTCTGAGGGAGAAGAAGGAACAAAAGAAAGGGAAGAAGAAGATCTAGGGGGCTTCGATCAAAGCGCCCCCCGGACACTAAGTCTTAAGAGACCCTTGCTCCCTCCCACATGGAGTGAGAAGAAGAGGAAGATGAGGAGGATGTAAGCGACTCCTGTCATACCAAAAAGAGAGCGGTGTCCAAAGACACTGAGGGAAACCAAGCTCATGTTGCTTCAAAGAAGCCTATAGGGCCCCTATGGCCCTATTCGATGAAATTCTGGACTCATACAAGGAGTCTACGAATGAGGCACCGGTCCCTCGAAGGACGCTCAGGGTGAAGCCCCAAGCCAAAAGGCGTGTACCAAAAATACGAATACACCTTCTACCTAATTATTGCGGTTCTGTTTAGGCCCATTCTTTGTATTACCGCCTGCAGTGTGATCTTCCCACCGATCAGATTTCGCAGGGGGATTCCCTGCCACCTAACTTGGCTGAAAGCGGGACCATATCAGCCTACTCACCCCCACGACCGAAGTACCGGAGAAGAGGTATCCAAGGAGGCCCCCTCCACCAGATACCATGGCTGGGAGGGATGATACTATGGCCGAGGCCAATACTTCAGCCACCAAGGACCAGGAGGATGAACTCCCCCTCACAATGAAGGAGGGAGGGCTCGGGCCCTCTAGGTCTCCTCCAAAGACTACTTCGGAGAATCCCCCGTCTTCGGTGCTAGCGGTAGTAGTTTCTCCGTTAGGTGAGACTACTACAGCGCACCCGGAGGCATCCACGATGGAGCCACTCTAAACTGGATGGCGAGTGCTAAGGGAGGAAGGTCTAAATGACCCCTCCATTCCCGAACAATGCCGCACTCATCTGAGTGTGGTTTTGCAAAGTATTTAGTCCGTTGATAGCGGTCTAAAAGGAGCTTTCGACGCATTGTTTGCGGGCATCAAGGTAATCCGCATACTTTTTTATCTATTGCTATGCGTTGTCTAAAAGTTTTATTATGCCCAGTAGCCCCCAAGCCTTGTGTGAGTTTGAAAGACTCGTGCAGGGGTTAAAAATATTTGTAGAACAATGTGTGCAGCCCCCAAGGATCTGGTGGGTTAACCAAAATGCTTCCTGGCAAAAAAGATATTTGAGAAAAACTGAAAAATGAACACAATATGTTCCTTTGCAGGCTTCTGCGTCGGTCGCAGGCCCCAACTGTTTGGAGTTGGAGGAGATGAATCGGAAACTAAGAGTTTCCGAAGAGGAGCTAGATCGCATCAACAAGCGTTTTGAAGACGCTCAAAGTGAGTGCGCGATACTTAGCATTTCTATGGATTTATATGTAATTTTGTCTCTAAATGGGTGCTTGCCAACTGATTATCACAGCCGTGGTTGCTGATGTTGATTGGATCAGGGCTGAACTAAGCCAAGCCAAGCAAGAGGCCACCGAACAAAGGGCGGCAGCTGTACATCATAAGCCTATCAGCGAGAAATATTAAGCTCCTGTGAGAGAAGTTTACCAGGAGCTTAAGGAGGCCATCACGAAGAATGAGGCTCTCATGCAAAAAAGAAAACAAAAATCGATCGAAGTGACATCGGTCACTGATCTCCGGAAGGAAGTTCATCACATAAAACAAATCACGACTAGTAAGCGGTATTTATTGTAATGTACCTTTGGCGGGCGAAGATTTATATCCCTTAACTCAGTATGGAGCTCTTCAGTTGGGATGGCTGATCTGCCGAAGAGTGCGACATAGGCTAAAAAGTACTATTCTTCTGAGGAGGATTGATAACCCACAAGTATAGGGGATCGCAACAGTTTTCGAGGGTAGAGTATTCAACCCAAATTTCTTGATTCGACACAAAGGGAAGCCAAAGAATATTCTCGAGTATTAGCAGTTGAGTTGTCAATTCAACCACACCTGAAAGACTTAGTATCTGCAGCAAAGTATCAGTAGCACAGTAGTGTGTTAGCAAGAGTAGCAACAGTAACAGTAGCAGCAGTGACAACAGTAGTGACAGAGTAACAGTAGCAACAACGACATCAATAGCGATAGAGTAACAGTAGCAGTAGTGACAACAGTAGCAGCAAAGTAACATAGCAAGGACCAGTAGGAAAAACTCGTAGGCATTGGATCGGTGATGGATAATTATGTTGGATAATATTCATCATGCAACAGTTATAACATGGAGAGATATGTAACTAGCTCCAGTTCGTCAATGTAATGTAGGCATGTATTCCGTATGTAGTCATACATGCTTAGGGAAAAGAACTTGTATGCCATCTATTGTCCATCCCTCCGTGGCAGCTGGGTCCTAATGGAAACTACGAGATATTAAGGTTCTCCTTTTAATAGAGAACCAGAACAACGCATTAGCACTTAGTGAATACATGAACTCCTCATACTATGGTCATCTCCGGGAGTGGTTCCGGCTATTGTTACTCCGGGGTTGCTGGGTCATAACACATAGTCGGTGACTACAACTTGCAAGATAGCATCAAGAACACACATATATTGAAGAGAAAATAATAGGTTCAGATCTGAAATCATGGCACTCGGGCCCTAGTGACAAGCTTTAAGCATGGAAAAGTAGTAGCAACATCAATTTCAGAACATAGTGGATACTAGGGATCAATCCCCATCAAAACTAGCTCAATTACATGATAGATCTCATCCAACCCATCACCGTCCAGCAAGCCTACGATGAGATTACTCACGAACGGTGAAGAGCATCATGGAATTGGTGATGAAGGTTGGTGATGACGATAGCGACGATCTCCCCTCTCCGGAGCCCAGAACGGACTCCAGATTTGCCCTCTAGAGGAAGAACAGGTGGTGGCGGCGCCTCTGTATCGTAAAACGCGATGAACTCTTCTCCTTGATTTTTTTTCGGACGACAGGGACTAAATAGAGATGGAATTGGAGGCGGTGGAGCTCTGAGGGCCCCACAAGCCTGCTAGGCGCGGCCAGGGGGGCCCGCGCCTGGTGGGCTTGTGGGCTCCTCGCTCCACCCCTCCGGTTGATTCTTGCGCCAGTATTTTTTATATATTTAAAAGAAAATCCTCGTAAATTTCCAGGTTATTCCTTATCTTTTATTTCTGCACAAAAACAACACCATGGCAATTCTGCTGAAAACAGCGTTAGTCCGGGTTAGTTCCATTCAAATCATGCAAATTAGAGTCCAAAACAAGGGCAAAAGACTTTGGAAAATTAGATACGACGGAGACGTATCAACTCCCCCATGCTTAAAGCCTTGCTTGTCCTCAAGCAATTGAGTTGACAAACTGAAAGAGACAAAAGAAAAACTTTTACGAACACTGTTTGATCTTGTTCTTGCAATTATGTCTAACTCATATTCAGATTTTCAGCAAGATCATAAGCTAACCACATAAGCGATGACATTTAGGTCTCATGAAGAACTCATATCAATGGCATAATCAACTAGCGAGCAATAATAATAAGTCTCAAACGTCAACACTTCAATCAAAACAATCATGAAGCGGTATAAACAGATGGTATCTCGCTAGCTCTTTTTGAGACCACAAAACATAATTGCAGAGCACCTTCAAAGACCAAGAGCTGACTGAACATTCTATGGCAAAGAAGATCCAGTCACAATCATACTCAATAACAATTAAAAGCAAAGCATAAAAATGATAGAGGTGCTCTCTAATTGGTGCTTTTTTAAAGAAGAGGATCACTCAACAGAAACCTAAATAGATAGGGCCTTCGAAGAGGGAAGCATTGATTTGCAGAGGTGCAAGAGCTCCAGCTTTTAAAACAGAGATAAATAATTTCGGGTGGCATGCTTTCATTGTCAACGCAATGACCAATAGTTTTCACCATCTTCCATGCTACACATACTATAGGCGGTTCCCAAACAGAAAAGTAAAGTTTTGACTTCCCCACCACCGATCAATCACACTCCACGACTAGCCGAATACTCGGGTGTCGTCCATACCAACAACAATCCAGGGGGAGTTTTGTTTGCAATTATCTTTTCGATTTGAGCATGGAACTGGGTATTCCAATTACCGGCCCCTTTCTCGTGAATGATAGTGATTAAACACATATCGAGGATAACACGCCTAGCGTGGAAGATACTGATCGCCCCTTGTCACCACATGAGCGGTTCGGGCATGCAAAACAGATTATTTCTTGAAGATTTAGAGAGTGGCACATGTAAATTTACTTGGAACGGCAGGTAGGTACCGCATATAGGTAGGTATGGTGGACTCATATGGAACAACTTTGGGTTTATTGAATTGGATGCACAAGCAGTATTCCTGCTTAGTACAAGTGAAGGCTAGCAAAAGACTGGGAAGCGACCAACTAAAGAGCAACAACAGTCATCAAAATGCATTGAGATTAACAAACATTGAGTGCAAGCATGAGTAGGACATAAATCAACATGAACATGAATATCATAGAGGCTATGTTGATTTGTTTCAGCTACATGTGTAAACATGCCCCAAGTCAAGCCACTTGAATCATTCAAAGGAGGATACCATCCTATCATACTACATCATAATCATCTCAAAATTCATGTTGGCATCCAAGACAAACCATTATAAGCTCCTACCTAATTAAGCATGGCATTAGAAACTGTGATCTCTAAGTTGTCATTGCAAACATGTTTCTCTCACAACAAAGCTGAAACAGGAATGATGAGCTAGTCATATTTACAAAAACAAAATAGATCGAGTTCATCCCAGCTTTTCCAGGCTCAGTCACTTCATCATATATCGTCATTATTGCCTTTCACTTGCACGACCAAATGATGTGAACAATAATAAGAGTGCTCATGCATTGGACTAAGCTGGAATCTGCAAGGAAACACAAAGAAGAAGACAAAGTAATATGGCTCTTTGACAGATAAACAGGTATGCATGCGTGAGCCACTAAACATTGTAACCATGGTCTTCTTCCTTGAGCCAAATAAAAAGAAAACTATTTACACAGGAAAGCTCCAAACAAGAAAAAGAAGAATGATAAATCTTTTTGGGTTTTCTCAAACTAGACAAACACACGAGAAGAAAGCGAGAAAAAGAAATAAACTAGCATGGATGATAAAGTGGCAAGGTGTGAACACCGACTAACAAAGTGAAAGTGTGAGCATGAATATCAAGTCGGTGAGAAACATGTACTCCCCCAAGCTTGGGCTTTTGGCCTAAGTTGGTCTACTACCACGGATGGTCCGGGCGATACCCAAAATCATAATGGGGGTTGTATCGGAGCGCTGCAGCTACCGCCTGAATAGCTTCCTCACGGAGGCCAGCAGCCTTTACCTCCCTCTCATACTCCTCTACCTCTCCTCTGGTTATATAATATCTTCGTTTTACCTGAAAGTCAAAGAAGGCAGGAGCAGGAAGGCCAATATGGAAAACACGTTGTTAGTTAAATATTAACCGGTATAGGAGGGATTCATTATCCCTCTCAAGGAAATGATAGCGTGTCATAGCGGCGCGATCAAGGAAAGCTGTATGGAGCGGGGGATCTCCTTCGTGGGTGGGTATTCCAAGAAAATTTGCTATGCGAGTGGCATAGATCCCACCAAAGAAATCCCCTTCATTAGCATTATTATTCGGCCTCCTTGCTATTATAGCTCCCATGTTGAAACTTCTATCACCCATTACTGCGCTCTTAAGAATACTAAGGTCAGGTGTGCATAGGTGACAATGCTCGATCTTGCCGTTAATGCATCTACCTATGAAGAGGGCAAAGTAATGCAAGGCAGTAAAATGAATGCTCCCCATGGTAGCCTGCATAATATCTCTAGTTTCTCCAACAGTTATACTAGAGAAAAAATCCCTAACTGAAGATTTAGGAGGATCATTGAGACTACCCCAATCAGGTATCTTGCAAATTCTATTGAAATCCTCTAAATCCATGGTATACGATTTGTCATAGAGATCAAACAGTACAGATGTGTCACGGCCAGCTGAAAATTTGAATCTACAAACAAAAAAGGCAGTGAGAGTAGTGTATTGTTCACATTTATCGGAGATGAATTCTTCAAGTCCAAGATTGTGAACAAGTGTATCAAACTCGTCTTTGAAACCTACATTAATCATGAATTCATCATAAGGCCATTCACATGGTTGTACCTGTGTGTTCCTCCGTTGGTAAGGATCGGCCTCCCGAATCGCGAGACGGGGACCTCTCTTGCTTGAGGAACCACCATGATAGTTTCTCCTGAACATCTTCCTTTTCTAAAAAAATTAGTGACTCAAAGGAAAAATGAACAAGGCTCAACTAAACTCATAGCAACTACTCCGACAAGTTCCTATACGCCATATCACGCATCAAAATTACTTGGGACCAGCTAAAATTAGCATGCAAAGCTCAAGAACAG
Organism: Hordeum vulgare subsp. vulgare; assembly: GCF_904849725.1. Taxonomy (NCBI): domain Eukaryota; kingdom Viridiplantae; phylum Streptophyta; class Magnoliopsida; order Poales; family Poaceae; genus Hordeum; species Hordeum vulgare. The sequence continues at coordinate 191,006,588 of NC_058523.1, read as the reverse complement.
GGTCACAAAGGCAGCAAAAATACGCGACGTATAAGGCACTAGAGAAAAAATTAATTGGACCAATGGAGGAGTCACATACCAAGGGACAATTTCCCCAAAACAGTTTGGTGAATGGGGCTTTGCACAAGGAGATCGAAAATTGCAGCAAGAAGAGCAACAACACGGGTTTGAGCTACGAAACGATTTTTTGTGGAAGTAGGAGAAGGAGATGGGAGCTGGAATAAGTGGAAGGGTGACACGTGGGCCCCACAAGCTTGGTAGGCGCGGCCAGGGGGGTGCCCACGCCTCCAGGGCTTGTGCCCACTCGTGCATCCCCCTGACTAGCTCTCCGTCTCAGAATTTTTCAAAAATTCCAGAAAAAATCATACTTGATTTTCAGGACATTTGGAGAACTTTTATTTTCGGGACACTTTTCTACGGGACGCAAAAAGAAGAAAACATGGAAAATTGAAGCTAAATCTATATTTTTCTTCTAAGCAACCGAAGGTGAAAGCTTGGAACAGAGGGTTGTGACTCCTCGATTCATCCGTCTCATGGTCATCGAAAGAAATCTGTCAATAAGGTTGATCAAGTCTCCTTGACAAAGTTTTTCGAATCGCAAAAGAAAACGAAGAATTTGCGAATAGTCACTAGGTTACCTCAATGGGGATGTGCATATCCCCAACAAGCAAATCATACTTCATATTAACAGTAGGTATAGGGCATTCAAACCTCCCAATGAGAATCGATGAAGTTTTTTCAATAACATTGATGCAGTGTACTCGATATTGTTTCTTCGGAAATTGCACCGTATGCTCATTACCGTTGACATGGAAAGTGGCATTGCCTTTGTTGCAATCAATAACAGCCCATGCAGTGTTTAGAAAGGGTCTTCCAAAGATGACCGCCATGGCATCATCCTCGGGAATATCCAGAATAACAAAGTATGTTAAGATAGTGACGTTAGCAACCACAACAGGCACATCCTCGCAAATGCCGATAGGGAAAGCAGTTGATTTGTCGGCCATTTGCAAGGAGATTTCAGCGGATGTCAACTTGTGCAATTCAAGTCTACGATAAAGAAAAAGAGGCATGACAGTAACACCGGCTCCAAGGTTGCATAAAGCAGTTCTAACGTAGTTGCCTTTAATGGAGCAAGGTATAGTGGGCACTCCGGGATCACCTAGTTTCCTAGGAGTTCCACCCTTGAAGGTATAATTAGGGAGCATGGTGGAGATCTCAACCTCAGGTATCCTCCCCTTATTAGTCACAATATCCTTAATGTACTTAGCATACAGAGACATTTTGAGCATATCTGTCAAACTCATTTGCAGAAAGACATGTCTAATCATTTCAATAAATCGCTCAAAATCCTCATCACCCATGGTTCCCTTTCTTTAACATGCTTCCTAGCACTGAAGTCATTCTTATTGTATCTCCTATTCTTAGGTTGTAGGTTATCAAGATCAACTTGTTCAATCTCCACATCCTTATCATTGCTAGGTTGAGCATCTTCATGAGCATCACTATCGATATTATCATTAGTCTCATGTTCATCACTAGATTGTGTTTCGGCATCAGAAACAGAGACATCGTTTGCATCCTCGGGTGTAACAGCAACGGGGTTGCTAGATTGCAAGTTCCTATCATCTGTCTTCTTCTAGGATGACTAGGTGCATCAGTGCTAACTCCTTGAGAATCTTGTTCAATTCTCTTAGGATGACCCTCAGGATATGAAGGTTCCTGGGTCATTCTACCGCCTCTAGTGACGACTCTAACAGAATTATCATTCAACTCATTGAGCAAGTCATTTTGAGCCTTAAGTACTTGTTCTACATGAGTAGTAACCATAGAGGCATACTTACTCAGAAGCTTAGGATCATTGACATTTCTGTCCACACAAGCACTTAAATGACTAAGCATACGAGCATTCTGTTCCAATTGTCTACTAGCATAATCATTGAAACTCTGTTGTTTGGCAACAAAGTTATCAAATTTATCCAGGCATAAGCTAGCTGGTTTATCAAAAGGAATATCACTCTCATTGAATCTACGAAGAAAATATACCTCTACTACCCGTGTTGGGTTATCAAGACCATGGATCTCTTCGATAGGTGGTAGATTTTTGACATCTTCATATTTAATGCCTTTCTCTTTCATAGATTTCGTATTTCTTGCATATCTTTAGGACTGAGGAATAGAATACCTCTTTTCTTCGGAGTTGGCTTCAGAGGTGGTTCTGGAATAGTCCAAGCATTCTCATTGCACAAGATATTATTCAATAGGATCTCAGCTTGTTCTACAGTTCGTTCCCTCAAAACACAACCAGCACAACTATCTAGGTGGTCCTTAGAAGCATCGGTTAGTCCATTATAGAAGATATCAAGTATTTCATTCTTCTCAAGAGGGTGATCGGGCAAAGCATTCAGTAGCTCGACAAGCCTCCCCCAAGCTTGTGGGAGACTCTCTTCTTCAAATTGCGCAAAGTTGTATATTTCCTGCAAGGTAGCTTGCTTCTTATGGGCAGGGAAATATTTTTCAGAGAAGTAGTAGATCATATCCTGGGGACTACGCACACAACCAGGAGCAAGAGAAGTGAACCAAGTCTTAGCATCATCCTTTAACGAGAAAGGAAACAACTTAAGGATATAGTAGTGGCGGATCTTTTCCTCACTCGTGAATAGGGTGGCTATATCGTGCAGTTTGGTAAGATGTGCTACAACCGTTTCGGACTCATAACCGTGAAAAGGATCAGATTCGACCAGAGTGATTAACTCAGGGTAGACAAAGAATTCATAATCCTTATCGGTCACAAAGATAGGCGAAGTAGCAAACTTCGGGTCGTATTTCATCCTAGCTTTCCGAGATTTTTCTTTCCACTTGCGCAGTAATTTCTCAAGATCATAGCTATCCTTACAAGCAAGAAAGTCCTCAGCTATCTCTCCCTCCATAACATAACCCTCAGGCATATCAGGCAATTCATATCTAGGAGAGCTAGTTATAATAAGTGAAATAGCATGTTCTACTTCAATAATCTCACCAGTTTCAAAAGTATCATCACATCTAGTAGCAACTCTAGCAATTTGTGCATCAAGGAATGCACATAGTGGCAAATCAGTATCAAGCAAAGCATCATCACAAGCATCATGGACATCAGAAATAGCATCATCAAGCACAGGCGACACATCAAAATTTCTAGCAGGAGGTGGTGTAGCAAACTTACTCATAACTGAAGGTGAATCAAGTGCAGAGCTAGATGGCAGTTCCTTACCTGTCCTCGTAGTTGAGGGCAAGAATTTAGTTTTTGGATCTCTCGTATTCCTCATAGTGATCAACGTAAATCCCAAGTGACTCATAGAATAGAGCTATGCCTCCCCGACAACGGCGCCAGAAAATAGTCTTGGTAACCCACAAGTATAGGGGATCGCAACAGTTTTCGAGGGTAGAGTATTCAACCCAAATTTGTTGATTCGACACAAGGGGAAGCCAAAGAATATTCTCGAGTATTAGCAGTTGAGTTGTCAATTCAACCACACATGAAAGACTTAGTATCTGCAGCAAAGTATCAGTAGCACAGTAGTGTGATAGAGACAGTAGCAACAGTAACAGTAGCAAAAGTGACAACAGTAGTGACAAAGTAACAGTAGCAGCAGCGACAGCAATAGTGACAGAGTAACAATAGCAGCAGTGACATGAGTAGCGACAAAGTAACATAGCAAGGACCAATAGGAAAAACTCGTAGGTATTGGATCGGTGATGGATAATTATGCCGTATAATATTCATCATGCAACAGTTATAACACAGAGAGATACGTAACTAGCTCTAGTTCGTCAATATAATGTAGGCATGTATTTTGTATGTAGTCATACGTGCTTAGGGAAAAGAACTAGTATGACATCTATTGTCCATCCCTCCCGTGGTAGCGGGGTCCTAATGGAAACTACGGGATATTAAGGTTCTCCTTTTAATAGAGAACCGGAACAACGCATTAGCACTTAGTGAATACATGAACTCCTCATACTATGGATATCTCCGGGAGTGGTTCCGGCTATTGTCACTCCGGGGTTGCCGAGTCATAACTCATAGTAGGTGACTACAACTTGCAAGATAGGATCAAGAACACAAATATATTGACGAGAACATAATAGGTTCAGATCGGAAATCATGGCACTCGAGCCCTAGTGATAAGCATTAAGCATGGCAAAGTAGTAGCAACATCAATCTCAGAACATAGTGGATACTAGGCATCAATCCCCATCAAAACTAGCTCGATTACATATAGATGTCATCCAACCCATCACCGTCCAGCAAGCCTACAATGAGATTACTCACGAACGGTGAAGAGCATCATGGAATTGGCGATGAAGGAAGGTTGGTGATGACTATGGCGACGATCTCCCCTCTTCGGAGCCCAGAACGGACTCCAGATCTGCCCTCCAGAGGAAGAACAGGTGGTGGAGGCGCCTCCGTATCGTAAAACATGATGAACTCTTCTCCTTGATTTTTTTTCCGGACGAAAGGGACTAAATAGAGCTGAAATTGGAGGCGGTGGAGCTCTGAGGGCCCCACAAGCCTTCTAGGCGCGACCAGGGGGGCCACGCCTGGTGGGCTTGTGGGCTCCTTGCTCCACCCCTCTGATTGATTCTTGCGCCAGTATTTTTTATATATTCCACAAAAAATCCTTGTAAATTTCCAGGTCATTCCAAGAACTTTTATTTCTGCGCAAAAAAAAACACCATGGCTATTCTGCTGAAAACAGCGTTAGTCCGGGTTAGTTCCATTCAAATCATGCAAATTAGAGTTCAAAACAAGGGCAAAAGAGTTTGGAAAAGTAGATACGACGGAGACGCATCAAGGATGCAGCGCAGCAGAGTCTCTTCTCAGCAGAGTTCCTGAATGTCGAGCATCCTCAACTCGCGTTCGACCAGTTGAAGCAGCTAATGGAGCTGAGCAAGATGACCGAGCTGGTCATGAAGGACTTGTGCATCATAATCTGGCTGGCCGAACCGTTGCCCAACAGCTACTTTAGCTTGGTTCAGAAGCTGATTGTTGCATCGCCTAAAATTCAAGCCATAAATCGCTCAGTCTGCAGCGAAGGAGCTCGCATGGATTTTGCAAAAACAATGATGCATTTGTCGAAGTTGGAGCCCACAAAGATGGCCACTACACCTCCGCCGCCTGGGAAGGAGCACAGGCGCCCCGAACGTTATTTCTCCATTGCTATGGAGGGTGCCCGAGCTATAGAGGCACTATGCACGAAGGACATACTGCTTGATTAGAGGATGTTATCCTATGAAAGTTCTTGTATGATACAATGCCTTTCAGTTTTTGCATGGTAGATCATGCCTTTGAATTGCAACCCTTATTTTGATTATTTTAATACTGAAAGTTTCCGGTCGTAGGCTTCAGCCCCCTGCCAGATTATTGCGAGGGTGTTCTCAACTTCCGCATAGTTACCATTAGCCAATGTCTTGGCACCATCAAGGCAGTAACGCGGGAGAAAACCATGCAATCGTACCATCGTTATTTAATACTTCCATTTGACCATAAGAGCATGACCGTGGGTGCTAAGTAGAACCGTTTAATTTTTTTGTGATATTAGGTTTATACTGTTGTATAAAAAATCTTTGATCACTTGGTTTTAATGAATTCAAACGTCTCGCAAGAGGCAATGAACCCCTAATGGTTCCATAGTTTGACACTTGTCTTCGGATCACGGACTGGTTCTCGCTCATTGTGCCGGTCAATTTTGGGCTTTCTCCATTGAGGTACTTAACCAGACGAACTGGAAATACAGTCGCAGTGGTTCTCCCTTTACCATTTTAGCCGAACTAGGGGAACATAAAGGGGTCAACACAGGAGTGGGGCAACCCAACATTTGACCAAAGACATGATTCAGAACTAATGCATATATACGCAAATCCAAGACCCCACACTCAGTAAAATTCCAACTAGCAATGTAACGTTTGAAACGGGTGATTGTGCAAAATAAACTCCCCGTTAGTGCAGCCAATGTGTGCGTATAAAACAAACTTGTGTAAGTATTCGAGAAGGAGTTCGAAAAAAGTAGGAGGCAAAAAATCATTGCTAAGCTCATAAGTAACAAAAGAGCGTTCCTTACTTCCGAAGAATTATGAATTGTATGATTCATACTTTTCACGAGCAGTTGTATATATGTAGATGAATAAAAGAGTACAGAGTAGAGGTTTACACAGGGTTGGATATGACTAGTTTCATGCTCCTACAAGCACCCTGTTGCACATCTGTGCCTTTACTCGTTTGGACGATACTCCTTGGACAGGAGGGAACTCCGATGAATAGCTCTTGTGGTCAATGGTGGTCTTGAGGAGCCGCTGATGTGTATGTGTGCTTCATGCAGAAATTGGTCCTTAATGGTAACTGTATATGTCCGGAGATTTTGCTGCTCATGGTTAGGTTTATCTGAACAGTAAGTGGTGTACTATTGGTCCTCATAGCTGCCCATGGAATCCTAAGCACAAAGTTGTGTCTTCGAGGTACATACTTTGCTGGAGGCAAGGTGCTACTATGAGGGGCGTAACCCTATTTATCCACCGAGGTATGCAACTTTGGCGGGGCGCGAGCCCGTTTATTCTCCTTAATGGATACTCTTAGTTTAAGAGTCGTGTCACTAGCCTCTACTTCAGCTACTAAAGCCGCAATGTGTTCCTCGGTCCGAAGGGATCATTCGGTGTTACTATTGACAGTGATAACACCCTTGGGTCCCGACATCTTCAACTTGAGGTATGCATAATAGGGGACGACATTGAATTGAGCGAACGTTGTACACCCGAGGAGTGCATGGTACCTGCTGCAGAAAGGGATGATATCGAAGATTAAATCTTCGCTTCGAAATTTGTGGGGTGAGCCGAACAATACCTTTAGGGCTATCGTGCCCGAACAGCAAGCTTCAACACGAGGAATTACTCCTTTGAAGATGGTCTTACTGGGTTTAATTCAAGATGGATCAATACCCATTTTCTGCATTGTGTCCTTGTAAATAAGGTTAAGGCTGCTGGCCCCATCCACGAGGACTCGTGTGAGGTGATACCCATCATTGATGGGATCAAATACCAGGGCCGCTGACCCCCCCCCATGCCGAATACTTGTAGGGTGGTCTGTGCGATCATAGGTGATCGGACACGCCGACCATAAATTGTCCTTTGGGGCTACCGGCTCAATGGCATATACATCCTCAAGCACGCGCTTCCTCTCGTTTTTGGGGAGATGGGTGACATAGATCATGCTCACCGCCTTTACTTCAGGGGGAAACTATTTTTGGCCCCATTGTTGAGGCTATGGGGCTCTTCATCCTACTCGCTACACGGAATTTTTGTCTGGTCTTCCGCCATGCATTTACATGCCGCTTTGAATACCCAACAATTACAGCTGGTGTGTGTAGCACGCTTATTTGGAGTGCCATGTATTCGAGAAATACTTTTGAGTATTTTGTTCAGCGTGGTCGGCCCGTCCCGATTTCCCTTGAAGGGTTTCGTTTTGGGTCTAGGCCTAGAATTGCTGAATCCGGCATTGACTACGTGTCATTGGCTTCACCGCCATTGTGTCGATGCTTGTTTTTGTTGTGTCGTGGTATTCTATTGCTATCTTGGACTATAGAAATTCCATGGTTTGAGGGAGGGTTATTCTGTCGAGCGAGCCAAGCATCCTCGCCCGCACAATGGTGGGTCTTGAGGGAGGTGAGGGTGGCCATTGTCCTCGACCGTTCCTATCCCAGTGTCCGGGCGAGCCACACATCCCGTATATTGTTGCGGAAGGAAGCGAGTGCTTCAGCATTCGAACAATCAACAATCGGTTTTCTTTGCGAGGAATCTATTCTAGGGTTGTCGGGAGGACTCAATGGGCTGCTGCATTATGTTGCTTAATTCGTCGGACCCAGGTGGCCGAATGTAAGTGCCTTGAAAGTTGTCGCGAATGTCATCTTGAAGGTCCTCCCAACTCCCCATAGAGTTTTTGGGGAGGCTGTTTAGCCAGTGCCTTGCTAGCCTTTGAGTTTAAGAGGTAAGTAATGGATGGCGTGGAGATCATCTCCACGGTCCATATGGATATGTAGGAGGAAATCCTTGATCCAGATAGCCGGATCTGTCGTACCATCGTACTCATCCATATTAACGGGGTTAAACCCTTTAGGGAATTGATGCCGCATTACCTCGTCGGTGAAGCACATTAGGTAAGCGGCTCCCCTTATCTGGTTTGTATCATGCTGGAGATCGGTCGAGGTTCTACCATGCTGAGCGTCCCGAACACCATCGTTCTAGTTGGGATGATCTTGGTATCTGTTCTGTCTTGCAGAGTGCGACTTTCGGATCCATAAATGGATCTGGTTTGATCTGATTTAGAATTAATTTTCTGCCGTGGATCATATTGCTCCTTGGTTTGGGCTGGCTCTTTTTCCTTATCGTGTCCTTGTGGAGGACGATCTGGTTGATCATCTTATCTGAAATGGGGTGGTCTGGGCTCCAAGGCATCGTCTCCGAATTTTGGTAACATACGCCAATGTTGGTAGCTCTAGGTTGGACCTTGTCGCTCCTCTCCGTACCCTTCTTCCACAACCTAGACTTTGGTCTATCTTTCATTAATGGAGTCTTGTTCGGCTTTGGGTGTCTATGCTTTAGCTTATGGCTCCGAGCAGCAACGATGAGCTGTTGCCTGAACACTTCCTCATCCAGCGGGTCTTCTGGGACAATAAAGTCTTTGGCTCCAAGGTTTTCATCCTCCTCGATTGGAGGAACGTAGTTGTTGTCTTTGGAGTCGTTAAGATCCTCATGCTGATCTGCATCCAGGTATCCTCGAAAATCAGTGTTATATGCGGGATCTGAGGGTTTTGGGGATTTAGCGATATTTTCTGCATCCTCGGGATCTAGGTTTTCCCGTGTGTGTGTATTGGTTTCCTTTCCATTATGAGATTTAGGCTTTTTGTGTTGGTGTCGGAGTTTGGCAGGTTTGTCGCCGCTGATTTTGGTTGAGGTGTCATTATCGCTGTTTCTCGTATCACCTTCGTCCCTGAGAGTGTCCACCGTGTAGACATCATAAGTGGAGTGGTAGTCCATGGTCCCGTGATGGGAGGGTTTGGTGATTGAATAGCCATGTCCATATCTTTTTCTTCTTTAGAAGAGAACTCTAACAGATCGGTTAAGTCTTCAATGGTGGCGACAAAGTGGGTGGTGGGCGGGGAATTAAATTCCCTGCACCTAGCTCCACGACCGGAAACCTCCTGGGAAGGAGACCGCTTGTCCGAATAGTCATCGGTTTAGGCTTGGGTCTTAGTACCATTTGACCATGAGAGATCTACCCGACTGGCAATCGAAGCCCTAATGGGGCTGCATTCCGAAACTCGGATGTAGGAAGTGCATTCGGGCGGGATGACCCTCGTGCCTTCGACTTCCATAGCCGGATCTTGGCTCGAGGCCGAATCGAGGTTAAAACTTATTCCGGACTCGAAGTCTAGAGTAGGGTCCGAAGTTAAAGCTTTGGAGTCTCCAAGGTTTTTGGACGTAGCCGGATTCTCGGAAAAGACCAGGTCGCCCTGGGCGTCGGCGATGAATTCCAAAATGCCGAACTTAAATTCCTGCCCAGAGTGATCCTGTTGATCTGACGATGAGGCGCCTTGACGTGCGAGGTGCTGCCGAAAGAAGAGGTTTGGCTGAAGACAAAGATGTCTCCGGAGTTAATTCCATCCTTGGTGACCAAACGAGCCATCGATCCTTCTTGTGATCCTACAACGGAGCTCTCAGTGAAAGCACCAATGTCGGTGTCAAAACCGGTCGATCTCGAGTAGGGGGTCCAAACTGTGGATCTAGGGTTGATGGGTAACAACAGACGATGGGGACTGTGTTTTACCAATTTTCGGGTAATTCAAAGTATAAGGTTGATCTATTACGAGATCAGTGTTGTGGTCTAACCCCTGAGTGTAACAAGCTTGATGTACCCTATGAGCTATGATCCCCTGTCTTATATAGACGCCATGGATGTCAAGATTTACACAAGGTCGGTTACAATAGAGAAGGAATATGGGGATGCCTATATCTCCTTGGATCGCCCGCCAGGTCTTCGGAAGAGTCCATCGAGAATACAACACTTCTCTCAATGGTCAAACGACTGAGAAGGCACGACCTGTTGGAAATATGCCCTAGAGGCAATAATAAAGTGGTTATTATTATATTTCCTGGTTCATGATAATTGTCTATTGTTCGTGCTAAAATTGTATTAAACGGAAACAGTAATACATGTGTGAATATATAGACCACACGAAGTCCCTAGTGAGCCTCTAGTTGACTAGCTCGTTGATCAATATCTGGTCATGGTTTCCTGATCATGGACATTGGATGTCATTGATAACGGTATCACTTCATTAGGAGGATGATGTCATGGAAAAGAACCAATCCTAAGCATAGCACAAGATCGTGTAGTTCGTTTGATAATGCTTTTCTAATGTCAAGTATCGTTTCCTTAGACCATGAGATTGTGAACCTCCCGGATACCGTAGCAATGCTTTGGGTATATCAAATGTCCCAACATAATTGGGTGACTATAAAGGTACACTACAGGTATATCCAAAAGTATATGTCGGGTTGGTACGAATTGAGACTGGGATTTGTCACTCCGTGTGACGGAGAGGTATCTCTGGGCCCACTCGGTAATATATCATCATAATGAGCTCAATGTGACTAAGGGGTTAGTCACGGGATCATGTGTTACAGAACGAGTAAAGAAACTTGCCGGTAACGAGATTGAACTAGGTATGGGGATACCGACAATCGAATCTCGGGCAAGCTATATACCGATAGACAAAGGGCATTGCGTACGGGATAGATTGAATCCCCGACATCATGGTTCATTGAATGAGATCATCGTGGAACATGTGGGACGCAACATGGATATCCAGATCCTGCAGTTGGTTATTGACCGGAGAGGTGTCTCGGTCATGTGTGCATGGTTCCCGAGCTCGTAGGGTGTACACACTTAAGGTTTGATAATGCTAGAGTTGTAATGAGAATAGTATGTGGTTACCGAAGGTTGTTCGGAGTCCCGGATGAGATTCGGGATGTCATGACGAGTTCCAGAATAGTCCAGAGGTAAAGATTTATATATGGGAAGTCCAGTTTCGGTCACCGGAAAAGTTTCGGGGTTTATCGGTATTTTACACGGACCACCGAAAGGATACCGGGGGTCCACCGGGAGGGGCCACCTGTCCCGGAGGGCCACATGGGACGAAAGTGGGAGGGAACTAGCTCCCTGGTGGGGTGGTGTGCACCACCCAAGGGGCCCAAGGCGCCTAGGGTTGAAACCCTAGGGCGTGGGGCTGCCTCCCTCCAACTTGGGAGGCAAGCCACCCCTTGGGTTGCGCCACCCCCATATACGGTTCCCTAGGTGGCCGGCCACCTCTCCCCTTCCTCCTATAAATAGAGGAGGGGTGGGAGGGCTGCACACATGCCTGAACCCTCTCCTGTGGCGCATCCCTACCCCTCTCTTCCTCCTCCTCCTCCGCGGGGCTTGGCGAAGCCCTGCCGGAGAACCACATAGCTCCACCGCCACCACGCCGTCGTGCTGCGAGAGCTCTCCATCAATTCCCCCTCTCCCCTTGCTGGTTCAAGGTAGAGGAGACGTCACCGGTCTGCACGTGTGTTGAACATGGAGGCGTCGTTGTTCGGCGCTTTGGATCACAACTACCGCGATCCGAATCGCTACGAGTACGACTCCATCATCCGCGTTCATACTAACGCTTTCGCTTAGCGATCTTCAAAGTTATGAAGATTCTCTACCCCTTGCTCGTTGCTAGCATCTCCTAGATTGATCTTGGTGTTTCATGGGAAAATTTTGAATTTCTCCCTCGAGCCCGAACAGTAGCATCATGAGCTAGGTCTATGCGTAGATTCTATGCACGAGTAGAACACATAAGTTGTGGGTGATGATTTTGTCAATTGCTTGCCGTTACTGGTCCAATCTTTTTTCAGTGGTATTGTGGGATTAAGTGGCCCAGACAGACTTTACACGTACGCTTACGTGAGACTGGTTCCATCGCATGACATGCACTTGTTGCATAAGGTGGCTAGCGGGTGTCTGTCTCTCCCACTTTAGTCAAATTGGATTCGATGAAAAACGTCCTTATGAAGGGTAAATAGCATTGGCATATCAACGTTGTGGCTATCACGTAGGTAAGAAGCATTCTTTCTAGAAACCCAAATCAGCGACGTAAAACTTGCTACAACAATTAGAGGACGTCTAACTTATTTTTGCAGGGTATGCTATGTGATGTGATATGGCCAAAAGGATGTGATGAAATATATGTGATGTATGAAATTGATCATGTTCTTGTAATAGGAATCACGACAACCGGCAAGAGCCATATGAGTTGTCTTAAATTTTTGCATGACCTACGTGTCAACCTAATTTTCACCATATGATTACTTTACTTTATTGCTAACCGTTAGCCATAGTAGTAGAAGTAATAGTTGGTGAGACAACTTCATGGAGACACAATGATGGAGATCATGGTGTCGTGCTGGTGACGGTGGTGATCATGGCACGCCCAAAGATGGAGATCAAAGGCGCAAGATGATAATGTCCATATCATGCCACTATATGATCTGCATGTGATGTTTAACATGTTTTTCATCTTATTTCTCAGAACGACGGTAGCAAAGATAAAATGATCCCTCATTAAAATTCAAGATATGTATTCCCCTAAGTGTGCACCGTTGCGAAGGATCGTTGTCTCGAAGCACCACGTGATGATCAGGTGTAAGCCAGATTTACACACGCAAAACACTTAGGTTGACTCGACGAGCCTAGCATGTACAGACATGGCCTCAGAATACGAGAGACCGAAAGGTCAAACATGAGTCGTATGGATGATACGATCAACATGGAGATGTTCACCATTGATAACTAGTCCGTCTCACATGATGATCGGACACGGGCTAATCCACATGGATCATGTATCACTTGGATAACTCGAGGGATGTCAATCTAAGTGGGAGTTCATTAAATAATTTGATTAGATGAACGTAGTTATCATGAACTTAGTCTAAAAATGTCTTTACAATATTGTAGATCCAATGGCCAAAGCTCATGTCAACCTCAATTTCAACGTGTTCCTAGAGAAAATCAAGCTGAAAGACAATGGTAGGAACTCTGCGGACTGGGCTCGTAATTTAAAGCTCATCCTCATTGCTTCCAAGAAGGCATATGTCCTTGATGCGCCTCTAGGTGACCCTCCCGTTACCGCAGCAGCCCATGATGTTCTGAATGTCTGGCAGGCGTGAAGTGATGACTGCTCTCTAGTTCAGTGTGACATGCTTTACAGTTTAGAACCAGTGCTCCAAAAGTGTTTTGAGCAACATGGAGCATATGAGATGTTCGAGGAGCTGAAACTGGTTTTCCAAGCTCATCCCCAGGTTGAGAGATATGAGGTCTCTGACTAGTTCTTCAACTTTAAGATGGAGGAAAATAGTTCTGTCAGTGAGCACATAGTCAAAATGTGTGGGTTGTCTAACCTTCTGTCTCAACTGGAAGTTAATCTTCCGGATGACGCGATTATTGACAAAACCCTCTAGTCGCTTCCACCTAACTACAAGAGCTTTGTGATGAATTATAACATGGAAGGGATGGAAAAGACCATTCCCAAGTTATATTCAATGTTGAGATCAGCGAAGGTGGAAATCAAGAAGGAACATAAAGTGTTGATGGTGAATAAGACAACGAGTTTCAAGAAAGGCAAGGGTAAAAGAACTTCAAGAAGGATGGCAAAGAAGTTGTCGCGCCCGGTAAATCAGTTGCCGGGAATAAGAAGGACAAGAATGGACCCAAGCCTGAGACTGAGAGTTACAATTACAAGGGAACCGGTCACTAGAAGCGGAACTGCCTCAAATACTAAGTGGATAAGAAGGCCGATAACGTCAAAGGTATATATTGTATACATGTCATTGATTTGTACCTTACCAACGCTTGTAGTAGCTCCTGGGTATTTGATACCGGTGCTGTTGCTCACATTTACAACTCAAAACAGGAACTGCGGAATAAGCGGAGACTGGCAAAGGACGAGGCGACGATGCGCGTCGGGAATTGTTCCAAGGTTGATGTGATCGCGTCAGCACGCTACCTCTACATCTACCTTCGGGATTAGTTTTCAACCTTAATAATTGTTTTTTAGTACCAGCTTTGAGCATGAACATTGTATCTGGATCTCGTGTAATGCGAGATGGCTACTCATTTAAGTCTGAGAATAATGATTGTTCTATTTATATGAGTGATATGTTTTTTGGTCATGCCCCACTGGTCAATGGTTTATTCTTAATGATTCTCGAATGTGATGTTACACATATTCATAGTGTGGGTACCAAAAGATGTAAGGTTGATAATGATAGTTCCACATACTTGTGGCACTCCCGCCTTGGTCATATCAGCATCAAACGCATGAAGAAACTCCATGCTGATGGACTTTTAGAATCTGTTGGTTATGAACCATTTGACACGTGCGAGCCGTGCCTCATGGGCAAGATGTCTAAGACTCCGTTCTCCGGAACAATGGAGCGAGCAACCAACTTATTGGAAATAATACATATCGATGTATGTGGTCCAATGAGCGTTGAGGCTCGCGGTGGCTATCGTTATGTTCTCACCCTCACTGATGACTTAAGCAGATATGGGTATGCCTACTTAATGAAACACAATTATGAAACCTTTGAAAGGTTCAAAGTATTTCAGAGTGAGGTTGAGAATCAACGTGACAAGAAAATAAAATTCCTACGATCTGATCGTGGAGGAGAATATTTGAGTCATGAGTTTGGCACGCACTTAAGAAAATGTGGAATTGTTTCACAACTCACGCTGCCTGGAACACCTCAGCGTAATGGTGTGTCCGAACATCATAATCGCACTCTATTGGATATGGTGCGATCTATGATGTCTCTTACTGATTTACTGCTATCATTTTGGGGATATGCATTGGAAACTGCCGCATTCACTCTAAATAGGGCACTATCTAAGTCCGTTGAGAGGACGCTGTAGGAATTATGGTTTGGGAAGAAACCTAAGTTGTCGTTTCTGAAAGTTTGTGGCTGTGATGCTTATGTCAAGAAACTTCAACTTGAGAAGCTCGAACCCAAAGCAGAAAAATGCGTCTTCATATGATACCCTAAAGAAACTATTGGGTATACCTTCTATCTTAGATCCGAGGGCAAAGTCTTTGTTTCCAAGAATGGATCCTTTCTAGAGAAAGAGTTTCCCTCGAAAGAAGTAAGTGGGAGGAAAATAGAACTTGATGAGGTAACCCCTCTCAAACCGGAAAGTAGCACAACACGGGAAAATGTTCCCGTAGTGCAAGCACCGACTAGAGAGGAAGTTAATGATGATGATCATGAAACTTCGGTTCAAGTTGCTATTGAACCTCGATGGTCCACAAGGATACATTCTGCACCAGAGTGGTTCGGCGACCCAGTCTTGGAGATCATGTTGTTAGACAACGGTAAACCTTCGAACTATGAAGAAGCGATGGCGGGCCCGGATACCTACAAATGGCTTTAAGCCATGAAATCCGAGATAGGATCCAAGTATGAGAACAAGGTATGGTCTTTGGTGGACTTTCCCGATGATCGACGAGCCATAGAAAATAAATGGATCTTTAAGAACAAGACTGACGCAGATGGTAAAGTGACCGTCTATAAGGCTCGGCTTGTCGCTAAGGGTTATCAACAAGTTTAGGGGGTTGACTACAATGATACTTTCTCACCCGTAGCAATGCTGAAGTCCGTCCGAATCATGTTAGAAATTGCCGCATTTTATGATTATGAGATCTGGCAAATGGACGTCAAAACGACATTCCTTAATGGTTTCCTTAAGGAAGAATTGTATATGATGCAGCCGGAAGGTTTTTTCGATCCTAAGAATGTTGACAAAGGATGCAATCTCCAACCCTCAATCTACGGGCTGGTGCAAGCATCTCGCAGTCGGAACATTCGCTTTAATGAGGTGATTGAAGCGTTTGAGTTTATGCAGACTTACGGAGATGCCTGCATTTACAAGAAGGTAAATAGGAGCTTTGTAGCATTTCTCATTTTATATGTCGATGACATATTGTTGATGGGAAATGATATAGAACTCTCGGAAAGCATAAAGGCCTACTTGAATAAGTGTTTTTCAATGAAGGACCTTGGAGAAGCTGCTTACATATTAGGCATCAAGATATATAGAGATAGATCAAAACGGCTCATTGGTCTTTCACAGAGCACATACCTTGACAAGATATTGAAGAAGTTCAATATGGGCAAGTCTAAGAAGGGGTTCTTGCCTATGTTGCAAGGTATGATATTGAGTAAGACTCAATGCCGGACCATGATAGAAGATAGAGAAAAGATTAGTACCATCCCCTATGCTTTGGCAATAGGCTCAATTATGTATGCCATGTTGTGTACCAGACCTGATGTGAACCTTGTCGTAAGTTTGGTAGGGAGGTACCAAAGCGATCCAGGTACGGAACACTGGACAACAGTCAAGAATATCCTTAAGTACCCGAAAAGGACTAAAGATATGTTTCTCATTTATGGAGGTGCCAAAGAGCTTGTCGCAAAGTGTTACGCCGATGCTAGCTTCAACACAGATCCGAATGACTCCAACTCACAAAATGGATACATGTATGTTTTGAATGGTGGGGCAGTCAGCTGGTGCAGTTGCAAGAAAATCGTCGTGGCGGCATCTACATCTGAAGCGGAGTACATAGCTGCTTCGGAAGCAGCATAGGAAGGGATCTGGATGATGGAGTTCATCACCGAACTAGCAGTGATTCCCAATGCATCAGGCCCGATGAATCTCTTCTGTGACAACACTGGAGCTATTGCCATAGCCAAGGAGCCTAGGTTTCACAGGAAGACCAAGCACATCAAGCGCCGCTTCAACTCCATCTGTGATTATATTCAGGAAGGAGATATAGATATTTATAAAGTACATACGGATCTGAATGTCACATATCCGTTGACTAAACCTCTTCCACGAGCGAAACATGATCAACACCAGAACTCTATGGGTGTTCGTTTCATCACAATGTAATTGGATTATTGACTCTAGTGCAAGTGGGAGACTATTGGAAATATGCCCTAGAGGCAATAATAAAGTGGTTATTATTATATTTCATGGTTCATGATAATTGTCTATTGTTCATTCTAAAATTGTAATAACCAGAAACAATAATACATGTGTGAATATATAGACCACACCAAGTCCCTAGTGAGCCTCTAGTTGACTAGCTCGTTGATCAATATATGGTCATGGTTTCCTGATCATGGACATTGGATGTCATTGATAACGGGATCACATCATTAGGAGAATGATGTGGTGGACAAGACCCAATCCTAAGCATAGCACAAGATCGTGTAGTTCGTTTGCTGATGCTTTTCTAATGTTAAGTATCGTTTCCTTAGACCATGATATTGTGCAACTCCCGGATACCGTATTAATGCATTGGGTGTATCAATCATCACAACATAACTGGGTGACTATAAAAGTACACTACAGGTATATCCGAAAGTACCTGTTGGATTGGTATGAATCAAGACTGGGATTTGTCACTCCGTGTGACGGAGAGGTATCTCTGGGCCCACTCGGTAATACATCATCATAATGAGCTCAATGTGACTAAGGTGTTAGTCATTGGATCATGTGTTACGGAACGAGTAAGGAGACTTGCCGGTAACGAGATTGAAAAAGGTATGGGGATACCGACTATCGAATCTCGGGCAAGCTATATACCGATAGGCAAAGGGAATTGCATACGTGATTTACTGAATCCCTGACATCGTGGTTCATCCAATGAGATCATCGTGGAACACGTGGGAGCCAACATGGATATCCAGATCCCGCTGTTGTTATTGACCAGAGAGGTGTCTCGGTCATGTATGCATGGTTCCCGAACCCGTAGGGTCTACACACTTAAGGTTCGATAAATCTAGAGTTATAATGAGAATAGTATGTGGATACCGAAGGTTGTTCAGAGTCCCGGATGAGATCCTGTACGTCACGAGGAGTTCCTAAATAGTGTGGAGGTGAAGATTTATATATCGGAAGTCCAGTTTCGGTCACCAGAAAGGTTTCAGGGTTTATCGGTATTATACCGGGACCACCGAAAGGGTACCGGGGGTCCACCGGGAGGGGCCACCTGTCTCGGAGGGCCACATGGGCCGAAAGTGGGAGGAAACTAGCTCCCTGGTTGGCTGGTGCGCCCCACCCAAGGGGCCCAAAGCGCCTAGGGCTGAAACCCTAGGGCGTGGGGCTGCCTCCCACCAACTTGGGAGGCAAGCCTCCCCTAGGGCTGTTGCCGCCCCCATCTAGGGTTCCCTAGGTGGCCGTCCACCTCTCCCCTTCCTCCTATAAATAGAGGAGGGTGGGAGGGCTGCACACACACCTGAACCCTCTCCCCTGGCGTAGCCCTACCCCTCTTTTCCTCCACCTCTGTGGTGCTTGGCGAAGCCCTGCCGGAGAACCACATAGCTCCACCGCCACCACGCCATTGTGCTGTCAGAGCTCTCCATCAACTTACGCTCTCCCCTTGATTGTTCAAGGTAGAGGAGAAGTCACCGGGTTGTACGTGTGTTTAACACGGAGGCACTGTTGTTCGGTGCTTTGGATCACATCTACCACGATCCGAATCACTACGAGTATGACTCCATCATCCGCGTTCATATTAACGCTTCCGTTTACCGGTCTTCAAAGGTATGAAGATGCTCTACCCCTTGCTCATTGCCAGCATCTCCTAGATTGATCTTGGTGTTTCGTAGGAAAATTTTGAATTTCTCCCTCGAGCTCCAACACGGCCCACACGGATAGGTAAGTGTACCAAGGACCCCCTAGTACCGGACTCCCTCAGCAATTATCATGGATGTAGGCATCACGTTCGCGACAAGTAGACCACAACGATTATGCATCTACTACTATTACTCCGTTTAGAGAGCACTTCTATACTTGTTTCTCCAGGTATTAAGGTCATGGAAAATGTAGTAATCCTTTTAAGCAAGGTGACCTCATGTAGACAAAGAAAACCCAATCAATACGAATAAACCCGTCATTTTATCCTTAATGGTAACAATACAAATGTGTGCCTTGCTACCCCTAGTGTCACTGAATGAGGACACTACAAGATTGAATCCACTACAAAGCACCTCTCCCACTTAAGATAAATCAGTTTAGTTGGCCAAACCAAATGCATAGATAAGAGAGAAATATAAAGCTATAACAAAGTTTAGAAAAGTCTCAATTACTTTCAATGAATAATCTGGTCATAAACCCATAATTCATCACATCCCAAAAAACACACCACAAAAACCAACTAGCTACTAGCAATAGACCCGTAGGTGTGTGGTGAACTACTCACGCATTATGGATGCAGAAAGGTTGATGTAGATGGCTCCGCGATCCATTTCCCTTTCGGCAGAGTACAAAAAAGGCCTCGAGATGGGATGGCAGAAGAATAAAGGCCTATGACGGTGAAAAAAGTGTTTTAGGTGTCTCTCTATTTGTTTGGGAATATATAGGTGTGAAATTATGTCAAACAAAGTTGTGTGGGAGTCACGAGCTTAGGGTGCATGTCCTACCCCCAAGGCGTGACCTATGAGCTCATGGCTCTCCTTAGATCTTTTTGCTTCCACCCGAACTTTGTAGGGTCCCTTTTGGACCATTAAAACCCATCGTAAAGTTTCATCGTGATTTGGACTTTGTTTGGTACTGATTCTCTAGGAAGTCAGAAACACACAAAAAATGAACCGTCACTGGGTAGTGAGTTAATTGGCTAGTCCCAAAAATGATATAAAATTGCATATAATTTATCTTTCTTCACCGCATAAATATAAATCATGAGCACCCCAGTGTTAAACCTGGCAATTGAATCATACTTCTAACGCACTTCAACATTTTCAAGTTCACGCAATACAAAAGCATGAACCATGGATATAGCAATATATGTGGAATAGAATTTGGTGCTAGTGATCAAAGGGAGGACAAAATGGAACAAAGTCTCGTCTCAGCTAGGCGGATTAGCGAGATGCCCGTCAATTGATATAAATGCGAGGAGTAGGGATTGCCATGCAACGAATGCACCAAGACCTATAAGTGTATGAAAGCTCAATTGATATAAAATAAGTGGGTGTGTATCCTGCTTGTTTGCTCATCAAGACCTCACGCATTTGAGGTAGCACATGATCAAAATATACATTCCAAGTTCTATCATGAAAAATTCCCACTAGTATATGAAAGTGATGAGTTAAGATATTATCTATATGAAGAACATGGTGGTACTTTGAAGCACAAGTGTGGTAAAAATATAGTACCATTGCCCCTTCTCTCTTTTCTCTCATTTTTCTACTTATTTTATTTTATTATTACTTTCTTTTATTTTCTTTTTTCCCATGTCTCATCCCGACTTGTAGGGAAATCAACCATCCATTCCTCACTGGAACAATGCTCTAATAATTATGATGATCACACTTTTAATTACTTACAACTTGATATTATAACTCGATAAAACTATATAAGATGGCTCTATATGAATGCCACTAGTTGTGTATGAGGATGTGCAATGATCTAGCGTAACATGTATAACAATGATGAACGATGGTTCTGTTGCAAATATCATGTCAGCGCTATATGATCGTGCAAAACAATATGATCATGAACAAACAAGTCATGTGACAGAACGATGGAAGTTGCATGGAAATATATCCTAGATTGACTATGGAAATTTCATAATAGGTAGGCTTATGTGTTATAGAGAATATCATATCACGGGGTGATACTTGTGATCTGCGTTGGGTTTTTCTGCAAAGTGGAATGGGTAATCGCAACACCATGCGGTTAAATATTTTCCTCAATTAAGAAAACCAAGGTTTATTGAACCAATAGGAATATCAATCCTCAACAGTCTTCTGTGTCTACACAGAAAAGAGCAAACATCTCGCACCAATGCGCACAATAGGGTTGTCAATCCCATTGATCTTGTTATTTGCAAGCAAATGAGGTGTGTACATAATTTTAACTTGAAAAATAAAATAAAAGACAAATAATATCAGCGAGGAAATTATAAGTTTTCTCAATATATAAGTGAATAGACCCCGGGGCCATAGTGTTGTCTAGTGGCATCTCTCATGAAAGCAAGATATGGTGGGTAAACAAATTATTGTCGGGGAATTGATAGAACAACAGATATTTGTGCGATTTTCATGGCAATGATCATGTGTATATAGGCATCACGTCGATAAGCAAATAGGCCGACTCTTACTCCACCTACTACTATTACTCCACCCATCGACCGCTATCGCGCATCCATCTAGAGTATTAAATAAAACAGAGTAATGCTTGGAGAACGATGACATGATGTAGACAAAGTAAACTCAACCAATACGAATAAACCCCATCGTATTATCCTTAGTGGAAGCAATGCAAATACACAACTTGTCCCCTTCTGTTACTGGGATATAGAAACTCACCAGGTTGAACCCACTACAATGCACCCCTCTCACTGAAGAAATACCAAACTACTAGGCCCAAGCAATTCAATAGATCGGAGAGAATTATGAAGCTATGATGATATTGCAAACAAGAATCATAATAATTTCCGAGAAGACTCAAATATTTTTCATGAATAATATAAACTTAAACCCACAATTCATTGGAACCCAAGAAACCCACCATACAAAACAATTATATCGGATAGATCAAAGCAAAGATGCGATGATCATTGTATTGAAGATCAAGAGAGAGATAGCCATCTAGATACTAACTACGGACCCAAAGGTCTATGGTGAACTACTCACACATCATCATGAGGGCAGCAAGGTTGATGAAGCGGCCCTCCGTGATCGATACCCCCTATGGCAGGGGTCGGAATGGAGCTCCACATGGGATCACCGTGGAACAGAGACTTGCGGTGGCTAAAAGGTCTTTATATTTTTGTTTTAGGGTTTATGGAATATATGCGAATTTATACGCCACAGAATGGAGCAAGAGGTGCCACCAGGTTGGGACAAGCCATCAGGGCACGACTACCCCCAGGTTGCGCCATGTTGGTTTGTGCCTCCCTCGTTTGGCTTCAGGTCTCCTCCCGAAACTTCTAGGTCTTCATTTGGTCCAGAAAAAATCATAAAAAAGTTTCGTGGCAATTGGACTTTGTTTGGCACTAAAACCTGAAAAACAAAAAACACACTACAAATAACAATTGGCACTCGTCACTTGGTTAATAAGTTAGTGGTGAAAAATAATATAAACCGGTGAATTATGACCCAAAATGTATCCTAGGTTGATAATATAATAGCTTGGTACAATAAAAAATTATAGATACGTTGGAGACGTATCATGGGGTTTGGATGCACCGATGATATTTGTACCAACTCTCGAGTTGACAAAGGGCAATGCATGAAACCGAAGAGGTTAGCAAATTACGAAAAGGTAGGAGTGCGTATAATCTATGGACTCATATTAGTCATGAAGAACTTATATACTTATTGTCACAGACTATTAGCCCTCGAAGCAAAGTACTACTCGCATGCCCTTAGGGAATTGGTTGGTAGGAGTTAACCATCGGATCCATCTGATTATAACAACAATGAAGGATTTCATTTTAGAAATAAAAATGCCAACACCTCATCACCATGCCATGACCAATACTTAGAAGAGAAGTTAATAACAAACTTTAATACCGATATTTCTACTAACCAATGATCATGAACCAATATCCTTTCATATTACAACATCAACATAATTAAACCACATGTTTCATATTTAGTGATCTACATGAAAGTTTGTATTATATCCCACTTGAATACCTATCCTTTTTCGACTAGTCTAGTAACACATGTGTATTTCCATTACTATTTATAAAACTCTAAAAAATATTTCAGTGAAGCATGCAAGTGAAATCATTTCTATAAAATATAACCACCATCGTGCTCTAAAAGGTATAAGTGAAGCACTAGGGCAACTGCCTAGCTCAAAAGATATAAGTGAAGCACATACAATATTCTATAAATCATGATTAATACGTGTCCCTCGCAAACGATGTGTCCAGAAAACAATGATTGTGGCAAACTAAAAAGTAAACAAACTATAATACACAACGCTGCAAGTAAAACTCATATCATGTGATGAATAAAAATATTGCTCCAAGTAACATACCAATGAATTGTAGACGAAAGAGCGGATGCCGTCCGGGACACCCCAAACTTAGACGCTTAGGTATTCCTCGAATATTACCTTGGGGCACATTGGGCAACCCCAAGATTAGGGTCTTGCCGCTCCTTATTCCATCATCCATCATTGTCTCACCCAAAACTTGAAAATTTCAACACACAAAACTCAAATGAAACCTCGTGGGATCCATTATTATAACACACATATCGTAAACGTTTGGTATTGTTGTGAATAGGTTCGTAATAAATACTATATTCTAATTTTTCCCTAAATCATATCCCCCTATATATTCCATAGCATCATTAAAGCAAGCCAACTATGCAAGCAAAAAACACAATGTGTCTAAAAAAGAACAGTCTGTAATCATTTGTACTAAAACCATATTTTGTAACCCTGAAAACTCTGAAAATTAATATGACCTGGGAAATTTGCATAGAAATATTGTGTAAAAAATTAAGATCGAAAAGGCACTCCAGTAAAATCAGACAAATTAAATGTTGGGCGCAAACATTTCTGTTTTCGCACAGAATCAATTCTACTATCATTTCAATCATCCCAAAGGCTTTACTTGGAAAAATACTAATTAAAACATATAACACAATTAGTACATTAGGAATAATTGTGTGAACACAAAAGAACACAAACTAAAAGCAAAAAAAATTAAGATAATTATTGGGTTGCCTCCCAACAAGCGCTATTATTTTAGGCCCCTAACTAGGCATAATGCATTGTCCCTAGCTAGGCTTTTCTCGAAATCTGGAGGCTCCTGACGTTTCCTGCTAATGTCATAGGAAGAAGCAATTTAATTATCTATGGTTTCAAGCCTCTTGTTACAAAAATTCAGAAAAGAAGTCATGTGATTGAGATTAGCACACAGGGTTATGAGAGGTTCATTAAACTTTTGTAAGTCAACCAAATTTTTCTGCATATCCCCTCGTTCTTCTAGAATTTGAATCCCGTCCTGACTATCAGGATTACCCTTTTATCGAGGTAGAATCCCCACTATCCCCTCTATTATTTCATAAGCAATATTGGCATCATTTTCAATTAAATTTCCTTTAGCGGCAAAATCCAAAAGTTGTCCATTAGGCATAGTGAGCCCCACATAAAAATTCCGAGGAAATATTTTGTACATCACTCCTTATAGTAGAGATTTGATAAGATTACATTGTTGTAAACCAAAAATCTTTTAGTTTTTCTCCCTCTTTCTGCTTGAAGTAAAGGACCTCAAAATCAAGGTAGAGCAGAGAAATTGTGGAAGTAGACATAGTGACTAGGCAAGCCAACAAGCAAACACAAATATTCTTGTGTTTTTATTTTTCTAGTTAAGCGAAGGGATAAGAAAAAGAGAGGCAAAGTAAAAGATAAACAAAAAATAAAATAAAAAATTAGAACAAGTGGATAATAGTTTGTATGTAGG
This sequence comes from Hordeum vulgare subsp. vulgare, assembly GCF_904849725.1. Classification (NCBI taxonomy): domain Eukaryota; kingdom Viridiplantae; phylum Streptophyta; class Magnoliopsida; order Poales; family Poaceae; genus Hordeum; species Hordeum vulgare. The sequence goes on along the minus strand of NC_058523.1, from coordinate 190,981,986 downwards.
AACATGGTGAGAATTCGATGATGTCTCCCCAACAACTACAAAAAAATTCTTTCAAATACTTGTGAGCTGCGCTGGGATTTTCCTCGAAGAGGAAGGGTGAAGAAATATTGTAACAGATAAGTTTTTCCCTCAATGAGAACAAAGGTTATCAAACCAATAGTAGAACCACACAAATTCTTGTCGTCGGCACCCACACACACATAAGCAAACACTTGTACACACCGCGGGCAACAAGGTTGTCAATCCCCTTGAATTCGTTACTTGCAAGGATTAATTTTGTTAGTGGTAAGTAGATAGAAAGTATATTAAAAATAAAGTAAATAAATTTCAAAAAGTTATATTTGGTTTTCAGCAATCTTATTAAGTAGAACCGTGGACCATAGTTTTCACAAGAGACTTCTCTCTCAAACACATAGCATAAGGTGGGTAGACAAACTAGTGTTGGGTAATTGATAGAAAAGTGCGTAGTTATGATGTTATGCATGGCAACGATCATGTATATTGGCATCACGCCTGCAACAAGTAGACAAAAATGATTCTGATTCTTGTAAGGGCACTTTCTACCCTTGTAGTTTTGGTGATTGATGATAATGCATTTGTGGGCCGCGTGCGTGAAGCCTTTCAGATATTTCATCATATGGCACAAGATGATTCTTGCCCCTCGATGGAATGAAGTCAAGAAAGTTCTCTTTCTTGCGTTTAATTTTTGGTGGACTTGAATCGTAGGAAAAATATACTATTAAGAGGGGGTCCACATCGAAAAGGTTTGGGTGGAATCAACGTGTACACATTCTTCCACAGCCATTTTCTTTCTCGCTTCATCGGAGCTCCAACCTTGCCTCTATTCCGGTCCGGAAAGATCCCAGTGGTATTACCTCTCCCAGCAGTGGTACTACCTCTTATCTATGGTAGTACCTCCCTGGTCAATGGTAGTATCGCTCTCGGGTAGTAGTGCTCCTGGCCAGGGCCGCAAGCTGTGTCGCTGCCTTGGGGTCTGAAGACTTTTCGTGTCGGGCTGGACGGTTTCTGGCCGGTAGTTCAGCGTGGTAGTACTGCTCACGAGCAATAGTACCACTTTTTACTACCTCACTACTTCTGCTTATTTTCTCGGCCGGGAATCCTGAGTGGATCTTGAGCGGTAGTACAAAGCGGTACTACCTCTTATCTATGGTAGTATCACTTGAGCGGAACTACCTCTCTCATGTCTCCTCTCTGGGTCAATGGTGTGTTGCATTGCAACCCAGCGGTAGACCGCTGGGGCGGGGGGTAGTACCGCTCCAACAGCACTACCGTCTTGTGGGCTCGTGCCATTGCATTGTGTGGCTGGCTCTGCCACCTGAGCGGTAGTACCGCTCATGTGCGGGCTGAGTGAGGGTAACATTTGGAATTGTGCCCCACCATATAAAGGAGGTCTTCTTCCCCAACAAGACTACATCTCCTAACCCTAAGCTCCATTTTTGCTCCAAAATCCATTTTCACCCAATCTCTCTCCCTAGCCAATAGATCGTGTTGATCTTCTAGGGTTTGCTTGAGAGGGCCTTGATCTACACTTCCGCCAAGAGAAATATGATTCCCCCCACTAACTCCTTGAGGATCTTGTTACTCTTGGGTGTTTGAGCACCCTCAATGGTTGAGGTCGCCTTGAAGCCATATTCCATTGTGGTGAAGCTTCGTGGTGTTGTTGTGATCCTCAAATTAAGTTGTGGAGATTACCCCAACACAATCGCTGCCCTCAAGTGCACGACTAGTGGAATCATGGTATGTCGCACTATGTGAGGTCATGAGGAGAATAAGGTGACCTTTGTGGCATCTTGGGGAGCATTGTACCTCTGCACCGGTCCAACTGAGACATACTTCCCCTCAAAGGGAGGGGACTTTGGTAACACATCCTCGTCTTCATCGGTTCCACTTGTGGTTACTTATTACATTTCTTTGTGTTTATTCTTGCTTGTTGTTGTTAGCATCATATAGGTTGATCACCTAGGTGCATATCTAGACAACCTATTTGTTGCTAAACCTTATTTGTTAAAGAAAAGCTACAAATTATTAGTTTCCTATTCACACCTCCACTCAACCATATCGATCATTTCAATTGGTATCAGAGCTACGTCTATTTATTAAGGGTTTCACCACCCAAAGAGTATGGTTGACGACATGAATCGGGTTTTCGAGTTACCCGAGGCCGAGGGTGTGAACACGGTATCATGTGAGGTTTTACATGAGGAAAATGCCTCACTTAAATGTTGTATGTTGACCGAGGTCAAATCCTTGTTTAAAGATTTCCTTGATGGGATCAAACTCTCTACCGATCTGTTGCGAGTGGTTAACCCCACTACCTCTGATTCACATGCCAGCTTCGGTAAGGACGGGTCTAGTAGTGATAAGCCTAAGTTGCCTCAAGGAAAGAGAAAGATGGATACCTTTGCCTCGGTTCCTTCTCCCATGGTCTACGGAGGACCGGTCCACCCACCTCACATTATCAACCTTGCTCCTCCTCCTAAGCTTCTAAGTAATGATTTTTCTAATTGGGGTTTTCATATCAAGTCTCATTTGAATCACAGCTCGACACATCTTCACAGAGTCATTGAGCAAGGGTACTCCCACATGATCCAAGCAACCTCAACCAAAGAGAAGAGACTGATAATCAACTTTAGCCTTGTTCATTCTTCAGTGTGTTGTCCCCATTGAAGATCTTGCTCACTTTCATCCCTTCACTTGTGTACAATATTGTTGGGAACACATTGTCTCCATGTATAAGGGAAGCTTGAGTATTCAACGGTCCAAATTTGAGGTGGTTCTTGATGAGGCCGATGAATTTGTGATGCTTGATGATGAGGACCCTCGTGAGCTCTACCGGAGAGTGAAAATCTTGCCATTTCTCTTCAAGATCATGGAAGTAAGGATACGTATGACAATTGGATCAAGCGTAAGTTTCTCAAGGCCATCATGCCATTCAACAAGGCCATGTCCTACGTTATCCGTCGAAGACCGGACTTTCACTCCTTGTCCTCAAGCGATGTGTTGGATGAATTCATTTCCATGAACATATTGAACAAGACCGCCGACAACGTGATATGTCTCCAACATATCGATAATTTATGAAGTATTCATGCCATATTTGCCTATGTTTATAATACTTTTATATGGTTTTGATGCACTTTATATGATTTATTTAGAGCTAACCTGGAATGAAAATGTCTTTAGCAGAATTATCCTCGTGTTGTTTTTTGTGCAGAAAATATAAGTTCTCAGGATCGCTCAAAACTCTTTTACGATTTTTTCTGGATAAAATGAGAAATACGGGAGTGAAGAACCACCGGAGGGGAGCCACCTATGGCCCACGAGGCAACAGGGCACGCCCACCCCCTGGGCGTCCTATGTTAGCTCGTGGGGCCCATGTGGCTCCGTTTGATGTAATTCCAACGTTGAGAAATCCTATATATACAGAAACGACCGAAAGTTAACCTATAAATTCCACTCCACTGTTGCAACTCTCTGTATCGAGTAAAAACCCATCTGGAGTCTTTTGAATACCCTCGAGAAGAGGGGAAATCATCACCGTGGCCATCTCCATCATCTCGGCGATGTCCATGACGAGGAGGGAGTAGTTCACCGTTGGGATAGAGGATATGTACGAGTAGATATGTGTTTGATATCTCTTTCTCTCTTCTATCCTTGAGATGTCCCAATGTTGATGTGTCATGAACTTTTTTAATATTGTTGGATCATATGGTGTTTGTCCCTTGCTATCTTGTTGTGATGAATTGAATCTTTTCCTTTGAGATCTCGTTATTTTGGATTGAATATTGGATTTGAGAACACTTGATGTATGTCTTGCATGTGGATACCCATGGTGAAAATGGGGTATTCCACTAATTCACTTGTAATGTTATGGCATCAACTTGCTGATTCCGGCGAACCTGAGGACCTATCCATAGGGTTTGATTGCATGTTTTCATACTACGGTCTCTCGTAGAAATCTTGGGGTACTCTTTGAACTTCGTTGTGTTGGACTGAATATTATTAATCTGAAATCCTTTGATGCATGTTGTATAATTAACCATAGATATTTGAGGTGACATTGGAGTATCTTGGTGCCACTCGGGTTGATTGATATGTATCATATGCGCCATTTTACTACGACATCTAGGGCTGTTTGTGGCACCTACATGAATAGACCAAAATGTTGATTTACAAGAATAACTTCGAGGTGGTTCTACTACCTACAACAATTTCATCTTATGTTCTCTGCTAGATATGAACTTTGGAGTGATTCTTTGTTGCACGTTGAGGGATGATCATATAATTCCACCATGTTAGCATGGTTGAGAGATTGAACTACTGAAAGTATCAACCCTAGGCATTATTTCCAAGCATTAATATACCATTTTGTTTGTTGTTTGCCACTTGCTACCTTGTTGTTTTTATAATTTGGGGTTATAAAAACCTATTTCTACTATCCATACTAGACTTGTATCACCATCTCTTCGCCAAACTAGTGCACCTATACAAATTTCCATTGTATTGGGTGTGTTGGGGACATAAGAGATTTATTGTATTTGATTACAGGGTTGTTTGGGAGATACCTTCTTCATCCTACACCTCCCACAGATTGATAAACCTTAGGTCATCCACTTGAGGGAAATTTGTTGATGTCCTACAAAACTCTGCACTTTGAAGCCCAAAAACGTCTACAAGAATAAGGTTGTATAGTAGACATCACAACGCTCTAGCTTGTGTTCAACGATCAAGGAAAGCCTCACCCAACCTAGCTTTGAAGTCCCTAGGCTATTTTAGAGGAATAATAATATTAATAAGAATAAGAAGTGTGTTTTCCTGAAGATACCAAACATGCTTACCACGACCACATGGCTCTTGCGTCAACGCAATTTTGGGGCAACAAGATGAACTCAAGGCCCAACTTCTCCAAGAATAGTTCAAGTGGGTCAAACTGCAAGCAACAGGTGATGACTTTCTATAATTGTGGCAATGTGAGCCATTTTGTGGTGGATTGTTTAGATGAGGAGAGGGAATACAATGGTGGAAAGCTCATTTGCAAATACAAAGCCAAGTCCTTCCCCAACAAGAGCAACTTCCTCAAGAAGATGCCTCAAAAGGTTTTGGTGGCTCAAGAAGAGTACTTCTTCAATTATAATGATGATTAAGATGCAAGTGGTGAAGTAATGCCAATGACCATGGTGGACATTGCAACCTCCTCTTCCACCAAGGTTTATCTCCTTGACCCCCAAACAAGAACCGCATTTCCAAGTGCATTATCGCCAAGGCATCCAACAAGGTAACCTGTCATATCAAAACTACCATTTACACTACCCTTCTTCCACGGATAGTGGAGATGAAAAAGAGGAGGTAAAAGTTGAGGAAATTAAGTTGATAAATTCATGATTAAAATCAAGGGTGAGACCAAGAAGCATTTTGTTGCGCTCTTGGAACAACTAGGTGAGGCTAATGATCTCATTGAGTCTCAAGAAGAGACCATCTCTAAATTAGAGGGACATAGTCATGACTATGCTGATGAGATAGAGGATATTTCCATTGCTCTTGAGGAAGAGCTAGATCTACGTTTGACTCTTCAGGAGTCACACAATGATTATTGGGTAACGTAGCATAAATTCAAAATTTTCCTATGCCATATTCAGATCTTCCTATGGAGAGACCAGCAACGAGATAGGGGTGAGTGCATCTTCATACCTTTGAAGATCGCTAAGCGGAAGCGTTACTAGAACACAGTTGATGGAGTCGTACTCGCGGCGATTCAGATCGCGGTGTGATTCCGATCTAGTGCCAAACCACGGCACCTCCGCGTTCAAAACACGTGCAGCCCGGTGACGTCTCCTGCACCTTGATCCAGCAAGGAGGAGGGAGAGGTTGGGGAAGATCTCTGGCAGCACGACGACATGGTGTCGATAGAGAGACGAGGTCTCCCGGCAGGGCTTCGCCAAGCATCGTGGGAGCAGGAGGAAGGAGGGGAGCAGGGTTGCGCCGAGGGAGAGAAGAAACGGTGTCCAAAACAGCCCCAAACCCCTCTCTATTTATAGGAGGAGGGGAGGGGGGTGCCACCCCTAGGGTTCCCACCCTAGGTGGTGCGGCAGCCCCCCCCCCCGATGGGAGGTGCGGTGGCCAGGGCAGGGGGAGGGGGTGGCGCACCCCTAGGTGGGCCTTAGACCCACCAGCGCCTAGGGTTCCCCCCCCCCCCTCTCCACCTCCTACGCCTTGGGCCCCTTTGTGGGTGGCGCACCAGCCCACTTTGGGCTGGTTTCCCACAACCTTTTGGCCCCTGCTACCTCTTGGGGCTGTTGGCCCCTCCCGGTGGGCCCCCGGGAACATTTCCGATGGTCCCGGTACGCTACCGGTGACGCCCGAAACATTTCCGGTGTCCAAAACCGTCCATCCTATATATCAATCTTTACCTCCGGACCATTCTGGAGCTCCTCGTGACGTCCAGGATCTCATCCGGGACTCCGAACAAATTTCGGTAACCTCATATAACATTTCCCTATAACCCTAGCGTCATCGAACCTTAAGTGTGTAGACCCTACGGGTTCGGGAAGCATGTAGACATGACTGAGACGCTCTCCGGCCAATAACCATCAGCAGGATCTGGATACCCATGGTGGCTCACACATGTTCCACGATGATCTCATTGGATGAACCACGATGTCAAGGATTCAATCTGTCCCGTATATAATTCCCTTTGTCCGTCGGCATAGAACTTGCCCGAGATTCGATCGTCGGTATACCTATACCTTATTCAATCTCGTTACCGGTAAGTCTCTTTACTCGTTCCGTAGCATGTCATCCTGTGACTAACTCCTTAGTCACATTGAGCTCATGATGATGTTCTATCGAGTGGGCCCAGAGATACCTCTCCATCACACGGAATGACAAATCCCGATCTCTATTCGTACCAACCCAACAGACACTTTCAGAGGTACCCGTAGTGCACCTTTATAGTCACCCAGTTACGTTGTGACGTCTGATACATCCAAAGCACTCCTATAGTATCCGGGAGTTGCACAATCTCACGGTCGAAGGAAAAGACACTTGACATTAGAAAAGCTTTAGCATACGAACAATACGATCTAGAGCTATGCTTAGGATTGGGTCTTGCCCATCACATAATTCTCCCAATGATGTGATACCGTTATCAATGACATCTAATGCCCATGATTAGGAAACCATGGTCATCCATTGATCAACGAGCTAGCGAACTAGAGGCTTGCTAGGGACACATTGTGATCTATTTATTCACACATGTATTACTGTTTCTTGTTAATACAATTATAGCATGAACAATAGACGATTATCATGAACAAGGAAATATGATAATAATCGTATTATTATTGCCTCTAGGGCATATTTCCAAGAGTGTCCCACTTGCACTAGAGTCAATAATCTAGTTACATTGTGATGTATCGAACACCCATAGCATTATGGTGTTGATCAAGTTTTGCTCGAGGAATAGGTTTAGTCAACGGGTCTGCGACATTTAGATCTGTGTGTACTTTACAAATATCTATTACTCCACTCTGGACATGGTCCTGGATGGAGTTGTAGCGGCGTTTGATGTGCTTGGTCTTCCGGTGAAACCTGGGCTCCTTGGCTATGGCAATGGCACCAGTGTTATCACAGAAGAGTGTCATTGGACCCGACGCGCTTGGAACCACTCCATGCTCGGTAATGAGCTCCTTCATCCAAATTCCTTCATGAGCCGCTTCTGAAGCAGCTATGTACTCCGCTTCACATGTAGATGCTGCCATGACTTATTGCTTGCTGCTGCACCAGCTCACTGCCCCACCATTCAAAACATACACATATCCGGTCTGTGACTTAGAGTCATCTGGATCTGTGTCGAAGCTAGAATCGACGTAACCCTTTATGACGAGCTCTTCGTCACCTCCATAAACGAGAAACATCTCGTTAGTCCTCTTCAAGTACTTAAGGATATTCTTGACCGTTGTCCAATGTTCCATACCGGGATCACTTTGGTACCTCCCTACCAAACTTATGGCAAGGTTTATATTAGGTCAGGTACACAACATGGCATACATTATAGAGCCTGCGGCTGAAGCGTAGGGGACAGTACTCATCTTCTCTCTATCTGCTGCCGTGGTCGGTGACTGAGTCTTACTCAATCTCATACCTTGTAAAACTGGCAAGAACCCCTTCTTTGAGTTTTCCATATTGAACTTCTTCAATATCTTGTCAAGGTATGTACTTTGTGAAAGACCTATGAGGCGTCTCGATCTATCTCTATAGATCTTGATGCCTAATATGTATGGAGCTTCTCCAAGGTCCTTCATTGAAAAACTCTTGTTCAAATAGCCCTTGATGCTCTCCAACATCTCTATATTATTCCCGATCAACAATATGTCATCCACATACAGTGCGAGGAAAGCTACAGAGCTCCCACTCACTTTCTTGTACAGACAGGCTTCTCCATAAACCTGTATGAACCCAAACGCTTTAATCACCTCATTAAAGCGAATGTTCCAACTCCGAGATGCTTGCACCAGCCCATAGATGGAGCGCTGGAGCTTGCACACTTTGTTAGCACCTTTAGGGTCGACAAAACCTTCTGGTTGCATCATATACAACTCTTCCTTAAGATTCCCGTTAAGGAACGTTGTTTTGACGTCCATTTGCCAAATTTCATAATCATAAAAAGTGGCAATTTCTAACATGATTTAGATTAACTTCAGCTTCGCTACGGGAGAGAAAGTCTCTTTGTAGTCAAATCCTTGAATTTTTCGAAAACCCTTTGCAAGAAGTCGAGCTTTATAAACGGTCACATTACCGTTTGCATCAGTCTTCTTCTTGAAGATCCATTTATTTTCTATGGCTCGCCGATCATCAGGCAAGTCCACCAAAGTCCATACTTTCTTCTCATACATGGATCCTATCTCCGATTTCATAGCCTCAACCCATTTGTTAGAATCCGGGCCCGCCATTGCTTCTTCATAGTTCGAAGGTTCACCGTTGTCCAACAACATGATTTCCATCACAGGGTTGCCATACCACTGTGGAGTGGAGCGTACCCTTGTGGACCTTCACGGTTCAGTAGTAACTTGATCCAAAGCTTCGTGATCATCATCATTAACTTCCTCTTTAGTTGGCGTAGGCGCCATAGGAACAATTTCCCGCGCTGTGCTACTTTCCTGTTGGAGAGGGGGTGTAATCACCTCATCAAGTTCTACTTTCCTCCCACTTACTTCTTTCGAGAGAAACACTTTTTCTAGAAAGGATCCGTTCTTGGCAGCAAAAGTTTTACCTTCGGATCTAAGATAGAAGGTATACCCAATAGTTTCCTTAGGGTATCCTATGAATACACATTTCTCCGCATTGGGTTCGAGCTTCTCTGGTTAAAGTTTCTTCACATAAGCATCGCAGCCCCAAACTTTAAGAAACGTCAGCTTAGGTTTCTTGCCAAACCATACTTCATACGGTGTCGTCTCAACGGATTTAGACGGTGCCCTATTTAAAGTGAATGATGCAGTTTCTAATGCGTACCCCCAAAATGATAGCGGTAAGTTGGTAAGAGACATTATAGATCGTACCATATCTAATAAAGTGCGATTACGACGTTCACACACTTCGTTGCGTTGTAGTGTGCGAGGCGATGTTAGTTGTGAAACGATTCCACAGTTCCTTAGGTGTGTGCCAAACTCGTGACTCAAATATTCTCCTCCACGATCAGATCGTAGACACTTAATTTTTCTGTCAGGTTGATTCTCAACCTCACTCTAAAATTCCTTGAACTTTTCAAAGTCTTAGATTTGTGCTTCATCAAGTAGATATACCCATACCTACTCAAATCATCGGTGAGAGTTGATACGTCTCCAACGTATCTATAATTTTTGATGGTTTCATGCTATTATCTTGTCAAACTTTGGATGTTTTGCATGCCTTTTATATATTTTTTGGGGACAAACTTATTAACTCAGTGCCAAGTGTCAGTTCCTGTTTTTCCATGTTTTTGACCCCTTTCAGAGGAGATTTTGAAACGGAGTCCAAACAGAAGAAAATCACCGAAAAGATTTTTTCCTAAACGGAAGAAGATCGGGAAGCTTGAGAGCCAAGGCAAGGGAGCCTCAGGGGCCCCACAAGCCCCCACCCTGCGGCCAGGGGGGTAGGTCACACTCATCCTTGCTGCACACCTTTTTTGAGAGAGAGAGACATGCACTCATTGTGATTTTGCTAGAATGCTCATAGTGCTTCACTTATATCTTTTGAGCTAGACATTTTTGCTCTAGTGCTTCACTTATATCTTTTAGAGCACGGCGGTGCGTGACTTGGTAGTTGTCTTATGCTATGAAAGTAGTCCCAAATGTGATAGGTACCCAAATAGGATACAAAAACCTCCATCTTCATGTGCATTGAGTAGAAAGAGAAGTGTTGATTCCTCTCAAATAGTTTTGAGACGCGGATTTGGTAATATTAAGAGCTATATATGTTAGTAGGGTGTTGTGAATCTAGAAATACTTGTGTTGAACTTAGTGATTCTCGTAGCATGCACGTATGGTGAACCGCTATGTTAGGAAGTCGGAGCATAATTGATCTATTGATTGTCATCCTTTGTGACGAGGTCGTAATCGCGCGATGGTTTACACCTACCAACCCTCCCCCTCGGAGTGTGCGTTTAGCACTTTGTTTCGATTACTAATAAAAACTTTCTCAACAAGTTTTTTGTTCTTCATGACTAATGTGAGTCCATGGTATAGATGAACTTTCACCTTCCACCATTGCTAGCCTCTCTAGTGCCGCGCAATTCCCACCGGTATACAAACCCACCATATGCCTTCCTCCAAACAGTCACCATACCTACCTACTATGGCATTTTCATAGCCATTCCGAGATATATTGCCATGCAACTCCCACCGTTCCGTCTCATGACTTGTGCCGTCACTCTCATATTGCCATTGCATGATCGTAAGATAGCTAGCGAGATGTTTTCAACGGCATACGCCATGCTAGATCGTTGCACATCCTGGTACACTGCCGGAGGCATTTCCTTTAGATTCATCATCATTTTGAGCTGTGAGTAAATAAAAGTGTGATGATCATCATTATTAGAGCATTGTCCCATGTGAGGAATTAAAAAATAAAAAAGGCCAAAGAGCCCAAAAAAAAGTGGAGAAAAGAAAAGAAAAGAAAAGGAGAGGCCTAAGAGCCCAAATGAAAAAAAGAGAGAAAAAGAGAGAAGGGACAATGCTACTATCTTTTTCCACACTTGTGCTTCATAATAGCACCATGTTATTCATGATTGAGAGCTTCTTGCTTTGTCACTACCATATGCTAGTGGGAATCTTCGTTATATAACTTGGTTTGTATATTCCAATGATGCGCTTCCTCCAAATTGACCTAGGTCTTCGTGAGCAAGCAAGTTGGATGTACACCCACTAGTTTTTCTTCTGAGCTTTCACATACTTATAGCTCTAGTGCATCTCTTGTATGGAAATCCCTACTCATTCACATTGATATCTATTAATGGGCATCTCCATAGCCTTTTGATACGCCTAGTCAATGTGACAATCTCCTCCTTTTTGTCTCACAACCACCACACTCTATTCCACTTATAGTGCTACATCCATGGCTCGCGCTCATGTATTGAGTGATAGTTATAAAAAGTTTGAGAAAGTAAGAGTGTGAAAACAATTACTTGGCCAATACCGGGGTTGTGCATGATTTACATTAGTTGTGTGAGGATAATGGAGCATAGCCAGACTATATGATTTTGTAGGGATATCTTTCCTTGGCCTTGTTTTTTTTTAAAGTTCATGATTACCTTGCTAGTTTGCTTGAAGTATTATTGTTCTCATGTCAATAGCAAACTATTGTTTTGAATCTTACGAACATGAACATTCTTTATCACTTCCCTACTCGAGGACGAGCAGGTGTTAAGCTTGGGAATGCTTGATACGTCTCCAACGTATCTATAATTTTTTATGGTTTCATGCTATTATCTTGTGACCTTTTTCCCTTGCAATAGAAGCACTCAGTCTCAGGCTTGGGTCCATTCTTTTTCTTCTTCCCGGCATCTGGCTTACCGGGCGAGGCAACGGCTTTGCCATCTTTCTTGAAGTTCTTCTTACCCTTGCCCTTCTTGAAACTGGTGGTCTTGTTGACCATCAACACTTGATTCTCTTTCTTGATTTCTACTTCTGCAGACTTGAGCATTGAGTACGACTCGGGAATGGTCTTCTCCATCCCTTGCATGTTGTAGTTCAGCACAAAACTTTTGTAGCTTGGTGGGAGAGACTGGAGTATTCTGTCAATTATAGCATCATCCGGAAGTTCGACTCCAAGTGAAGTCAGACGACCGTGTAACCCAGACATTTGGGGTATGTGCTCACTTACAGAACTATTCTCCTCCATCTTACAGCTAAAGGACTTGTCGGAGACTTCATATCTCTCAACACGGTCATGAGCTTGAAAAACTAGTTTCCTCTCTTGGAACATCTCATATGCACCGTGTTGCTCAAAACGCCTTTGGAGCCCCGTTTCCAAATTGTATAACATGCCACACCTAACCAGAGAGTAGTCATCACTCCGCGTTTGCTAGACGTTCAGAATGTACTTTGCTGCTGCGGGAGCGGGAGGGTCACCTAGCGGTGCATCAAGGACATAAGCCTTTTTAGCTGCTTCAAGGATGAGCTTCAAGTTCTGGATCCAGTCCGCATAGTTGCTACCATCATCTTTCAGCTAGTTTTTCTCTAGGAATGCGTTGAAATTGAGGTTGACGTTGGCCATCTACAATATTTATAAAGACAACTTTTAGACTAAGTTCATGACAATTAAGTTCGTTTAATCAAATTAAGTATGAACTCACACTTAAATCGACATTCCTCTAGTCATCTAAGTGTTACATGATCCATGTTGACTAACCCGTGTCCGATCATCATGTGAGATGGACTAGTCATCATGGTGAGCAACTTCATTTTGATCGTATTCAACCATGCGACTCATGTTCGACCTTTCGGTCTCTTGTATTTGAGGTCATGTATGTACATGCTAAGCTCGTCGAGTCAACCTAAGTGTTTCGCGTGTGTAAATCTGGCTTACACCTGTTGTATGCGAACGTTAGAATCTATCACACCCGATCATCATGTGGTGCTTCGAGACAACGATCCTTCGCAACGGTGCACACTTAGGGGAATACGTTCTCGAAATTTTTAAGAGGGATCATCTTATTATGGTACCGTCGTTCTAAGCAATAAGATGAAAAACATGATAAACATCACAATGCAATCATATAGTGACATGATATGGCCATTATCATCTTTGCCCTTTCAATCTCCATCTTCAGGCATCGCATGATCATCATCGTCACCGGCGTGACACCATGATCTCCATCATCATGATATCCATCATCGTGTCTCCGTGAAGTCGGCACGCCAACTACTACTATCACTACTACTATAGCTAACCGTTAGCAATGAAGTAAAAGTAGTAAGCACATGGCGCTGCATCTCATACAATAAATTGAGACAACTCCTATGGCTCCTGCCGGTTGTCATACTCATCGACATGCAAGTCGTGAAACCTATTACAATAACATGATCATCTCATACATCATACATGCAACATCACAACTTTGGGCATATCACATCACATGTCAAACCCTACAAAAAGAAGTTAGACGTCCTCTAATTGTTGTTGCAAGTTTTACGTGGCTGAGTTGGGTTTCTAGCAAGAACGCCTTCTTACCTACGTGACAGACACAACGATGATATGACAAAGCTATTTACCCTTCATAAGGACCCTTTTCATAAAATCCAATTCGACTAGAGTGGGAGAGACAGACACCCGCTAGCCACCTTTATGCACGGCGTGCGTGTTTGTCGGTGGAACCAGTCTCATGTAAGCGTACGTGTAATGTCGGTCTGGGCCGCTTCATCCCACAATATCACCGGAAAATAATAAGACTAGTAGCGTCAAGCAATTGACAAATCATCACCCACAACCTTTTGTGTTCTACTCGTGCATACAATCTACGCATAGAAAACCTCGCTCGGATGCCACTGTTGGGTAACATAACATAAATTCAAAATTTTCCTACGCAATATTCAGATCTTCCAATGGAGAGACCAGCAACGAGAGATGGGTGAGTGCATCTTCATACCTTTGAAGATCGCTAAGCGGAAGCGTTACTAGAACGCGGTTGATGGAGTCGTACTCGCGGCGATTCAGATCGCGGTGTGATTTCGATCTAGTGCCGAACCACGGCACCTCTGCGTTCACCACACGTGCAGCCCGATGACGTTTCCCACACCTTGATCCAGCAAGGAGGAGGGACACGTTGGGGAAGATCTCCGGCAGCACAACGGCGTGGTGTCGATGGAGAGACGAGGTCTCGCGGCAATACTTCGCCAAGCACCGTGGGAGGAGGAGCAAGGAGGGGAGCAGGGCTGCGCCAAGGGAGAGAAGAAACGGTTGCCAAAACAGCCCCAAACCTCTCTCTATTTATAGGAGGACGGGAGGGGGGTGCCACCCCTAGGCTTCCCACCCTAGGTGGTGGGGCAGCCCCCCCAGATGGGAGGTGCGGCAGCCAGGGCACGGGGAGGGGGTTGCGCACCCCTAGGTGGGCCTTAGGCCCACTAGCGCCTAGGGTTTCCCCCCTCTCCACCTCCTACGTCTTGGGCCACTTTGTGGGTGGCGCACCATCCCAGTTTGGGCTAGTTGCCCACCACCTTTTGACCCATGCTACCTCTTGGGGTTGGTGGCCCCTCCCGATGGACACCCGGGACCATTTCCGGTTGTCCCGGTGGTCCTGGTACGCTACCGGTGATGTCCGAAACATTTTTGCTGTCCAAAACAATACATCCTATATATCAATCTTTACCTCCGGACAATTCCGGAGCTCCTCGTGACGTCCAGGATCTTATCCGGGACTCCGAACAACTTTCGGTAACCTCGTATAACATTGCCCTATAACCCTAGCGTCATCGAACCTTAAGTGTGTAGAACCTACGGGTTCGGGAAGCATGCAGACATGACCGAGACGCTCTCCAACCAATAACCATCAGTCCTTGTTCGGTTCCTTCTCAATTAAAGTGGTTTGGAGGGGATTGGGAGGGATTAAATCCCCTACAAGTCAAATTCCACCTCAATCCCCTCCAATCCTCTTCAATCCCCTCCTCGCTAGGATTAACTGAACAAGCCCTCAGCGGGATCTAGATACCAATGGTGGCTCCCACATGTTCCACGATGATCTCATCGGATGAACCACGATGTCAAGGATTCAATGAATCCCGTATACAATTCCCTTTTTCTATCTGTATAGAACTTGCCCGAGATTCGATCGTCGGTATACGTATACCTTGTTCAATCTCGTTACCGGTAAGTCTCTTTACTCGTTCCGTAGCACGTCATCCTGTGACTAACTCCTTAGTCACATTGAGCTCATGATGATGTTCTACCGAGTGGGCCTAGAGATACCTCTCCGTCACACAGAGTGAAAAATCCCAATCTCGATTCGTACCAACCCAACAAATAGTTTCAAAGGTACCCGTAGTGCACCTTTATAGTCACCCAGTTACGTTGTGACGTTTGATACACCCAAATCACTCCTAGGGTATCCGGGAGTTGCACAATCTCACGGTCGAAGGAAAAGACACTTGACATTAGAAAAGCTTTAGCATACGAACAATACGATCTAGAGCTATGCTTAGGATTGGGTCTTGTCCATCACATCATTCTCCCAATGATGTGATCCCTTTATCAGTGACATCTAATGCCCATGATCAGGAAACCATAATCATCCATTGATCAACGAGCTAGCCAACTAGAGGCTCTCTAGGGACACATTGTGATCTATTTATTCACACATGCATTACTGTTTCCAGTTAATACAATTATAGCATGAATAATAGACGATTATCATGAAGAAGGAAATATGATAATAACCATTTTATTATTGCCTCTAGGGCATATTTCCAACCATGATGAGCTTTCTAAATTATGAAAATATCACGATGATGATCTTGTTCTTACTCGTGTGCTCCAATCTAAAAATGTTGCACTTGCGGTTGACCATGGTAGATTCAACGAATAGTTTGTCACACTTGACAAGGCTCACAAGGCGTTGAAGAGTGCTCATTCTTATCAAAAAGAGTCTCATGATCAACTCCAAGGAAAAAAATTCCAAGGAAATAGCCACGTGTCCACCTTTCGTCTTAATTGATAATGTCAATGCTACTAACCCTTGTTGTGAGCATGTGCATCTTGTGGAGGAGAATGCCAACTTGAAATAGCAATGTGAGAAAGGCCTTGTAATGTGCATTCAAGGTGAGAAGAACCTAAATGACCTTTTAAGCAACCAAAAGGAAGTAGTTGCAAAGGAAGGAATTGGGTTTGCACCCAAGTCCAAGAAGAACAAGAAGGTCAAGACCAAACAACCTCCCCCGCTCAAGGAAACCTTTGTCAAATCCGGGAAGGGTACTCATGATAAGAAGAAGGATACAATTGTGGGTGGTAATGCCAAGAAGGGAAAAACTACTCCGTCAAACAAAGTTGGTGACCTTAACCCCTCTTATGTTTTATGCCATGCTAGTGATGGGCATGTTTATGCCAAATTTGTTGGTTCTTCTTATGAGTACATTGAATGGTCTATTTGGGTTCCCAAGAGCCTTGTCACTAACATTAAAGGGCCCACTAAGAATGGTTACCCAAATCCAAGCATTAGTATCATGTAGGAGTTTGCTTCCACAGGAGTGTCATGGTTGCTTGATTGTGGAGCAACAAATAATATGGTAGGAAGGAAGGAATTGGTGGTGGACGTTCATTCTAATCCATCATTGGCACTCAAGTATCATTTAGTGCTAATACAAGTTCAAAGGTCACTACTAGGAAAAGGCCTGCTAGTGGCGCACCTGTTTTGGCTACTAATGGCGCACTATAGGTGCGCCACTAGCATCACGCGATTAGAATTTTTTATACCACAGGTGCGCCATTAGTATCTGGTATACTAATGGCACACCAGGCAGTGCGCCATTAGTATAGCTCATGGTGCGCCATTAGTATGCCTCCCAGGTGCACCATTAGTATGCCTCCGAGGTGCGCCATTATTATGCCTCCCAGGTGCGCCATTAGTATGCCTCCCAGGTGCGCCATTAGTATGCCTCCCAGGTGCGCCATTAGTATGCCTCCCAGGTGCGCCATTAGTATAGCCCATGGTGCTCCATTAGTATCTGGTATTCTAGCATATATATGTTTTGTTTCAAAACCACAAATTCAATAGCACATAACATATATATCAAATATATAATACATAATATGTGCCCAATAGTTTTACTGATCCACAACACATAACATATATGCAAAGTTGCATAACAAATTTCGTGATTCATATATCAAAACTCCATAGCATCCATACATCCAAAATTCCATAGCATCCATATATACATATAGTTCCATAGCATCCATACATACATAGCTCCATAACAAATATAGTTCCATAGCATCCATTCATTATTCACATACAATTTTTTGAGCTAGAATATTATTTTGTTTGTATTAATATGTTACAATTATTATTTTAGATGACAAAAAGACAACTATGGCTCCAAAGGTTTGCTTTATGTCTTCACGCCACATAAGTAAACGAAGTAGAAGGGGCGCACGTTTAGGAGCTCCAGCGCGCGGTCCTTTTGAACTTCCCCTGGCAAAAGAAGCATGAATCAAAAGCGTTAGAGAAAGAAAACAGATAATTCAGAATTACAAATTTTGATACATATTGACTTCTAACAAAACAACACCAGCAATGTTTGTTACAAAATTTACGAGGTATCAAGATACTTATATCGTCAACTAGTGACGACTACACACACACACACAGATATATATACACATAAGCTCCAAAGAATACATCTAAGATTTTCAAGAGAACATTCACATACAAGAATAAGCACATGATGTTTGGTTCGAAATTATAATCATAAGCTGCCGATGTTGCGCTGGATCCAAAGTAATCCCAGCTAGATAAGTCACACGCTCGCTCTAATGAGATGTGATACCAAATGTTTAAGCCTGAAGGAAAGAAGCAATGGTATAGGCACAAACTTTACAGTCATGGAGATGATACTACGATCATAGTGTTCACCCTTGATTGCAAACAAAATCTAACTAGTATACGCACACAATCAGCAGCCCCTATATATAATTCCATAAAAGTATTAGAACAGATGCATCCGAACTGAATTACCTGTGCGCAACAGCAGGAATGAGCCTTCAGGCCGCGCGAGGAAGGAGACCGTCTTGGCAACCTTCTCCAAGCACTCCTGACTCTTCACCAGCAACGAATCGCCATTCCTCTCCACAATTCAGTCAAACCTGTAAATTCTACTCGGGAGCTAAGCAAATGAAAGGGTTATAGGCTATTTCTAGAGCAGTGATACTGATGTTGAAGTTGTCGGTGCTCCGGCAAGGAACGGGTATCAACTCAATACCAGTTCGCCATTTTATGTCCCTGTCCCATCTGTGGAAATAAAGTGACAAATTAAGGACTTTGCTCTGAACACCAAACAATGATTATAAAACACGCATGCGAGCAAGGATATTGACATACCCAGGGTAGTATGGTGACGGAACAGGAAATGCATCTCCTGGATCAGCAATACAGAAGCTCAGTATTTCCATTGCAGGAGTCGCACCAGATGTTATCACCATTTGAGATGGATCAAAGGATACCGACCCTTGCATGATTTGCCTCAATACTTGAAGATTTCTTTGTACCAACTTAATGACCATCTAGCTAATACAGGACAAGCAACAACATATTAATGCGGAAAACAGGGTGGCATCTCAGCATAATTTCTGCATGACTTGTGCCCAAAGGGGCTCATCATTAAATTTATTTTCTGATATATCAGCATGACAGCATGTCTTAAAGTACGCTATCTTTTTGGTATTAATCTTGAAAAATAACTACCAGAATTGAGGTCAAGAGTAAAACAGAAGTATGACAATGCACAATGGCTTGGTTATACTGTTATGGAATGATGACCTAGTTATGGAATGTGCAAATTCGCTTCCAAGAATTGAGGCAGAAAAATATGGACAGTATCAGAGGCTCCACTACCCTCAAAATCAGTTCTTCTAATAATACAATATATTAGAGCGGCTAAGCTAGCCTGCTCCACATTCATCCTCCGTTGTGAGTGAGAGTTACTCGCCTGGTGACATGTTTTCCCCCATTTTTCATATTGTTCACTTTTTTTACTTCCCAAAGGAATTACCCCTGAAATACAATATATTAGTTTCTGGGAAATGCTCCTGTGATCCGAGTTAGGTGGACTACACTTCCAGGTTTGCATAGGTATTTTTTACTGGCAAGGAATGCTACGTTGATGACTAGAAATTCCAGGATTTCAGGCCACTCACTTCTCCAATTGCATGAGATGGGGAGGTCGGTGGTATTTTTTGATGCAATTGGTGAGAGCAGTGATTACTTCTTATTGCAAACGCAGTTTGTTTATATTTTCGTTTACCTAGAGAAGATAAGTAGGCCATTACTTGATGTTAAACTGACTAGGACCGGAGGTATTGATCAGCAACAACCAAACATCATGTATGTATAGATATATAAATTTTGACTTTAGTTTTCCTTCTATTGGGTTTGGGAATGAGAAGTTAACAATAAATACATTGCAGCAAGTGTATAGATTAGTTAGAGTGTCCGTACTAAAATTTAATGGTTTCTCATATTCTTATTGTTTGCTGATAGTAAGAAATTGTCCTTTAGAAACCTCTACATATCTGGTAGTGAACATGTCAGACATATTTCTGAAATTCTGAATAGCAAGATTACAATGCTGACATCCACATCATCTCCATATTTGCCTGATTAAACTCGGTACTCAAATACTAGAGTTGTACTACATGCAGGGGATTTTCAGATAGAGTTTATCGGTAAAGGCATATATAAAAACTGGACCAAATCATGCACGTACATCCGAGTTCATATTCATGTACAAACGCAAGTTCATTCTAGACAAAGACAAGAAATGTGTGTGTGTGTGTGTGTGTGTGACTCGAGATATATATAGTTGATTGAAATGTGTGTGTGTGTGTGTGTGTGACTCGAGATATATATAGTTGACTGAAACTGTATGGGCTTCTGTATGAAACTGTGGTTGTTTATCTACCTGCAGTTTTCGTGTCTTTTATTCGGCAAAATACAACCAGTGCCATACTGATGCACGATGCTCTCTATGTCCAGCATGGTGTAGTCGTCGGTGACGGAATCCGATCCCTTGGTGCCGTTCCAGAAATCAAGATCTGAGACCTTTGCGGCAAAATCATCGGTGAGGTAGATAGTAGTTGAGCTGAAGCTCCACGGCACGACGGGTGGATTTAGCTTGTGCATTTGCTCGAGGCAGTACGCTATACCCATCGATATTCTAAGTCGGGCCATCCATTCCAAGTTCTCAGCTTCTCTGACTGCAGCATAATCAAAAGCATTGTCAAATACTACAATTTTTGAAGTGGTGTCTGAACATTATAGGAATCATTCTGTTGACAGAGATAAAACTAAAAGGATATATTATGTACACACTTACCATGGAGATGCTCGAAAAGAGTCCCATTTGGAGCATATTCAAACACCATAGCTCTGGTGAAAGGATTTTCTTCTTCACAGTAGCCAAGCAGGTTTATAAAGTTCTTGTGGCCCACTTTGGATAAACTTGAGATCTGAGACCACACCCATTTCAGTCAATGTGTATTTCGCATAAGAAAAAAGTGTGCATATAAGGAGGTTAATGGCAGATTACCTTTTTCCTGTACTGGGATTCACATGCTTTTGACCAATCATTCTTAGATGATATTAAACTTGACACAACTGCTATTTCAACTCCGCTTGATAATGTTCCCTTATACAACATGCAGTTAGCCGTAGAACCAATTATATTGCTGAAATCCTCGGAGGCTGCCTCTAGCTCTAATCGTTTCAGCGAAGGCACACCTGGAAGAATGATTGATCATGTGTTAATGTGCAACCAAAGAACAAAATATATGATAACAAATATGCACACATACAATGAAGGATACCTGTCACGAAGGCTCGCTCAAGGCCTCACAGTACCGACTTTCTTCGCCCGACAGTACACAGCAAATGCCGTAGTCATGACAAGGAAGGCCGCAGCACCTGCCATGACCAAACCGTAGGCTCTCCAGGAATGCTTATGCACAGCATGGACTGGGGAATCAACCCGAGGATCATGGCTTGGCTGTGGAGCAGAAGGCACATGCCTGGCCGTTTGTGGAGGGGCTAGCGATGGCGATGGTGATGCCTTAGGCGGAGCGATGAACGGCGAGGGTGATGCCACCATCCCCGCCACCGTTATCTATAGGAAATGGAAGAAAAGGAGGAGATGGTGAGGTGAGGTGGAGAGGGAGAATCTGCACGAGAAATGAGTGGAAATACCAACCTGGGACACGTCGATGTCGGATCCGCCGCCCGTTGGCCTCGCCGTCGCCGGAGATGAAATGGTGGCCGAAACCCTAGCTACCACGGGGGACGATGGAGGGCGCGAGCGCCGATTGTAGACGAAGGGGAAGGAGGCGTGGAGCTCGGGGAGCTCGGGGGAGTGCTTCCCGTCGTCGGAGCTCACTAGAATAGGTCGGCCTTGGTGGTGGCAGCGGCGAGGGAAAGGGGATCGTGGGGAGGAGGAGCGCGATCACGAAACAAAGAGGTAAAGCTGGAGGTAGGTGGGCGGCTGGGCGCCCTCTCTCTCTCGTGGGATTTTTTCTCCCTTTTCTCTCTGGCTAAAAAATTTGACGCCCCGTGCTACAGACTTGAAATTTTCCTTCGCGCGCCATCACGCGCTCTCTCTCAGTTTTGGTCTTTTTTTAATGTACGTGTAATGTTGATCACATCCGACTGACAAGTGGATCAAACCAAAAGACATGCACGACACAACAGCAAGATTCATCCGTGACGGACTAAATGGTGCATAAATTAAAAAAACTAGGCCCTATTTGGCCGAGTTGATTGATCAGTGACAGTTTTCGTGATAGTCCCTCGACGTCTGTCATAAAGGATCCGGGGTTCTCAAGCACATTAGCATTTCGGTATCCAGTGACGGTTTCCATGACGGTTTACAAGAATGTGAGCAAATATCCATCACGGATTAACACTTTTTTTGTAGTGCATGTCATCAAAATCGTCTATGTGGCAATTTTACCGACGATGATCATACGACTATTGAAGATGTCTTTATGTCGATCCCGACGCAGTCACACAGCGGCTAGGGCATATCGCCGGTTAGAAAATGGTGGGGCCGCACCGCGGCTCGCAGTCGATTTACACCAACGGCCAAAGTTGTCACTCATGCCGCAACCGGCCACCACGACGACGCGCAAGAAATTTTGCAATTAGTTGAGCCTTCGTTTATTTTGTTCTGGATCGTGAGTATACAAGTTTATTTGTTCTACTAGGATTTATCGATTTAGATGGATCAGTATTGCTGCAATTACTTGATTTAGATGAAATTAATTAGGTGCAGTAATTTTTTGTTTTGTCCTCGCTATTTGATACCACAAGTTAAACATGACGCCATGATTCTACCATTTTTTACATTTTAGCAATGGCACACACCAGAGAGGTGCGCCATTAGTATTATTATTATTTTTGGATAGCAATGGCGCTCGGGGGGAGGGAGGGGGTGGGTGGTGCACTCGGCCGATTCCGTTCGGGGGAACCGAGCGAGGAGACAGGGGAGGGTGCGGGGGGTCATCGGCAGCGGTGGAGCGGGGGAGGGTGCGGGGGGTCGTCGGCGGCGGTGGAGCAGGCCGGGGAGGGTGCGAGGGGTCGTCGGCGGCGATGGAGCGGGGGAGGGTGCGGGGGGTCATCAGCAGCGGTGGAGCGGGGGAGGGTGCGGGGGTCGGCGGCGGCGGTGGAGCGGTGTCCATTAGTAGTTTCATACAACTCGTAAGAGCCTAAACACTTGTACTCGTATAGAATACTAGGTAAACGAATATCCTGGTACAATGAACTTGCCCTGCCAAGATGCGTCCGGGCAGATCGACGAATTCACGGACAGAGAACCAGCCAGATCTCCAAAAGCTCACCCCACCGGCGACGTCGAGCCCCGAACCCTACTACTGGGCTCCTCATAGGATCGCGAAATTCCGGCGTTACAACTGGCGACACCACCTCCGCGAATCGCGTGACAGATTCAGGCGAGCGCTCGCGGTTCAGAGGGCTCAACTACAGAAGACTGCTCTAGAGAGAGGCCAGGAGAGGGGAGGGGCGGGATGGCATACGTACGTGGGCTTGGGCCTGGATGGAGGGGACGTGGAAGGCGTCGAGTGCGGAGGTGGCGACGAGGAGGAGCGGCGTCTTCGTGGACGAGGGCGAGGGCAGAGGAGAGGCGAGGGTCGGGGAGGGGGTGGGCGGCGTCTCCGTGGACGAGGGTGGGGGAGGGGGAGGGCGGCGGCGGTGTCTCCGTGGGCGACGTCTCCGTGGATGAGGGTGGGGGAGGGATGGGCGGCGTCTCCGTGAACGAGGGCGAGGGCATTGGGGTTAGGAATGGCGCACCCCGAGCGGTGCGCCATTAGAATGTTTTTTTGATAGAAGTGGCGCATCCTCATGGAGTGCGTCATTAGTAAAAAATTTTATATAGCAATGGGGCATCCCAGAGATGTGCGCCATTAGTAATCTTTTTTTTGGATAGCAATGGCGCACCCTAGAGAGGTGTGCCATTAGTAATTTTTTTTTGGATAGCAATGGCGCTCGGGAGGGAGGGATGGGGTGGGTGGTGCGCTCGTCCGATTCCGTTCGGGGGAACCGAGCGAGGAGACACGAGAGGGTGCGGGGGATCGGCCGCGGGGGTGGAGCGGGGGGAGGGTGCGGGGGGTCGTCGGCAGCGGTAGAGCGGGGGAGGGTGCGGGGGGTCGGCGGCGGCGGTGGAGCAGGGGAGGGTGCGGGGGGTCGTCGGCGGCGGTGGAGCGGGGGAGGGTGCGGGGGGTCGTCGGTGGCGGTGGAGCGGGGAAGGGTGCGGGGGGTCGTCGGTGGCGGTGGAGCTGGTCGGGGAGGGTGCGGGGGTCGGCGGCGGCGGTGGAGCGGGGGAGGGTGCGGGGGGACACTATTGGGACACTATGATGCAAATGAGGTGAGGAGGAGGAGGCACCCGAGACAAGCTTGGAGGAGGAGGTGGAGAGAATGAAAGTGGGGAAAGTTAGTGTGGTAGGTGGTTGTCCAAAATATCTAGCTGGTCCCAGGTTACTAATGTTTCACCACCTACTAATGGCGCACCAGCTGGTGGTGCGCCATTAGTAGTTTTGCAAAACAAAAAAATAAAAAATATATAGTAGTGGTGCACCACCTACAGATGCGCCATTAGTAACCCTGGTTACTAATGGCGCACCAGCTCATGGTGCGCCATTAGTAGTTTTGCAAAAAAAATAGTAGTGGCGCACCAAATACAGATGCGCCATTAGTAACCAGGGTTACTAATGGCGCACCAGCTTGTGGTGCGCCATTAGTAGTTTTGCAAAAAAAAGATATAGTAGTGGCGCACCGAGTGTGTGGTGCGCCATTAGTGTCCATCACACTAATGGCACACCTACACATGGTGCGCCACTACTATATAGTAGTGGCACACTACTTGTCTGGTGCGCCATTAGTGTCTATATCATCTATAGCCCTTTTCCTAGTAGTGGGTATTGGGTCTTGGCAAGGTGGTAACCTCTCCGGAATTATCCATTGAGAATGTAATGCTTGTTGAGACCCTTGGATACAATTTACTTTCTGTTCGTCAACTTGCACTCATGGGTTTTTGTACCTTCTTTGGTGTTGACACCGTGGCCCTTTTGTGGAGCAAGACTCTTAATGTAGCCTTTGTTGGGCATATCAAAATCGATTTCTATGTGGTTATCTTTTGGAGCGACCAACTATGATCGCGACTTACCTAAAGGCTAAAGTTGATGTAGGATGTCTTTGGCATCATCGGCAGGCCCATGTCAATATGAGATATTTGCAAAGCCTCCTCAAATGGGATCACATTCTTGGACTAACAAATGTGAGTTTTGCTAAAGATGGTGATTGCACTACTTGTATCAAAGGAAAGCAACATGAGACGACTCACCAACCCATGACTAGCATCTACTTGAAGATGACCTTGGAGCTCCTTCATATTGGTCTTTTTGGTCCTCCATCTTGTGATAGTCGTGGGGGAAGAAATTATTGCTTGGTGATTGTGGATGATTACTCAAGATATACTTTCGTACACTTGTTCAATAGGAAGAGTGAGACCCAACTAACCGTCATCGACTTTGCCAATGAAGCTCAATGACAACACGAGGTGAAGATATTGATGATTAGAAGTGACAATGGCACCAACTTCAAGAACTAAACCTTGGATGAGTTTCTTAGTGATGAGGGATAAACCACAAATACTCTGCACCATATACCCCTCAACAAAATGGTGTTGCAAAAAGGAAGAACTGGACGTTGATGGACGCGGAAAGGACCATGATGGCGGAATTCAAATCTCCATATAACTTTTGGTCCGAAACAACACCACATGTCATGCATGTAATCGACTCTACCTCCTCAAAGGCTTGAACAAGACTCATTATAAAATTCATACCGGCAACAAGCCCAACCTCAACTACTTTTGGGTGTTTAGTTGTAAGTGTTGCATTCTCAATAAAGATGTTCTTTTGTCTAAATTTGAACCTAGAGCTCAAGAGGGCATATTTGTTGGTTATGCTACAAATTCTCATGCTTAATGTGTCCTCAGCAAGTCCAATGTACTCGTTGAGGAGACATGTTACGTGGAATTTGATGAAAATAATTGCTCCGAAGTGTAGCAAAGTGGTGTTTGTCATATAGGTCATTAAATTCCTCCCAAATCCATAAATAGAATGAAACACCTTCCCTATCTATGGAAGAAGAAATTGATGACACTGTGAGCTCATTGGATGAAAAATATGAGGAGGAGAGCAAAGAACAAAAGGAGGAAGAGCGGATTAGCTACCCGTGCCCACCTTCTAATGAGAGTAACTCTTCAACTCATACATTGTTTAATTTCCCTCCGCGCTTACGGAATGATGAATTCTATGATAATTGCTATAATCCCTTGGATTCATTTGAAATATCCCTTTTTGATGAACTTGATGCTTTCTATGCTTGTGTCCATGATGCCAATATGAAAGATGCTTATGGAGATGATCTTGCTATGGTTCGTTATGTTAAGAATGAAATTGTTGCTATTGCACCCACGCGTGATAGTCCTATTATGTTTTTGAATTCTCCCAACTACACTATATCGGAGAAGTTTGTGCTTATTAAGGATTATATTGATGGGTTGCGTTTTACCATTGCACATGATGATTTTGATAGATATAATATGCATGTGCTTGCTGCTCCTAATTGCAATTATTATGAGAGAGGAACTACATATCCACCTCTATATGTTTTGAATATGATAAAATTGCAAGAAAGTGTTTATACTATGCATGGGCCTTTACTTTGTGTGCATCAATTGTTCCTTTATGACATGCCGATGCATAGGAAGAGAGTTAGAATTCGTCATTACATGATATATGTTACTTTGTGCTCAATTACAAATCATTGTTAATTGAAATTTTCTTTGATAAACCTTGGGATCCGGGTGGATCAATTACTTGAGCACTTTATGCTTAGCTTAATGGCTTTAAATAAAGAGCCGCCAGGGAGATAACCCAGTTTTAGAGAGTTATTTTATTCTGTTGTGTGCTTTTATATAGTTTAAAAAACATAAAAGTAAAAAGGGGAACCTAAAACTTTTTCAAAAAGAAAAGTGAAAGTGAGAGGGACGTGCATTGTTAAAATGGGAGCATGCCTTGAATTTTGTTCATGCACATGGAAACCTTGTGAATCTTAATTACAGAGACTTTTAAACAAAAATAATGATCCCCTTGTATAAATCCATTGTATTATAAAAAATAGTGTGCCAAGATTTTCTTTTAGGATGACTAGATTGCTTGTTTGGTGTGTGTAGTGCAAAAACAGAAACTTTTGCTTTAGTGCATGAATTTACATTTTTTTACTTAAATGTCAAAAGTTTCTGAAATTTTTACAAAATACTGATATGCAAATTATTTATATATTCCTGTTTTTTCAGAATTTTTAGAGTTACATAAGTATGGTGAATGTATAGATTACTACATACCGTCCTGTTTTTGACAGATTCTATTTTTCATGCATTGTTTTGCTCGTTTTGATGAAACTATCAATTGCATCAGTGGTATAAGACATGGACAAGTTATATTGTAGTAGATACAATGCGAAAACAAAATATTAATATGTTGGCAACAGTACTTAAAGTTGTAATTTGGTTTATTATTACGAAAGTATCTCACGAGGGTTTTGTTAAGTCTTGTCTGATTGAAGTTTTCAAGTTTTGGGCGAGATCACGACGGATGAAGGAATAAGGAGTGGAAAGTGATTAATCTTGGGGATGACCGTGGCACCCCAAGGTAATATTCAAAGACTCCCAAGAAACTAAGCTTGGGGATGCCCCGGAAGGCATCCCCTGTTTCTTCTAATAACCATCGGTAATTTTACTCGGAGCTATATTTTATTCGTAATATGATATGTGTAAATGTTGGTGTGTCGTATGCTTTTTTATTTTTATTTTAGTAATACACCATGCTTGTATGAGATAGTCCTTGGTTGATTTATAGAATGCTTCATGCACTTCACTTATATCTTCTGAGTATAGCTTTATAGAATGCTTCATGTACTTCACTTATATCATTTGAAGTTTGGATTGTGTGTTCTCTACACATAGAAAACCACCATTTGTAGAATGTTCTTTTGTTTCACTTATATTTGTTAGAGCGCGGGCATATCTTTTGTAGAAAGAATTAAACTCTCATGCCTCACCTATATCTATTTAGAGAGTTAACAGGAGTTGGTCATTCACATGGTTAGTCATAAAATCCTACATAAATCTTGTGGATCACTGAATATGATATGTTTAATCCCTTGCAATAGTTTTGCTATATAAAGATGGTGATATTAGAGTCATGCTAGTGAGTAATTGTGGATTGGTAGAAATATTTGTGTTGAAGTTTGTGATTCTCATAGCATGCACGTATGGTGAACCGTTTTGTGAAGAAGTCAGAGCATGATTTATTTATTGATTGTCATCCTTTGTGTGTAGGTCAGGATCGCACGATAGTTAACTCCTACCAACCTTTCCCCGAGGAGCATGCGTGTAGTACCTTGTTTCGATGACTAATAATTTTTTGCAATAAGTATGTGAGTCTTTTATGACTAATGTTGAGTCCATGGATTATATGCACTCTCACCCTTCCAGCTTTGCTAGCCTCTCTAGTATCGCACAACTTTTGTCGGTGCATTAAACCCACATTCCTCATAACAGCCAGCATACCTACCTACTATGGCATTTCCATATCCATTCCGAGATATATTTCCATGCAACTTCCAACGTTTCGTTTATCATGACACACACCATCATTGCATATTTCTTTGCATGATCGTAAGATAGCTAGCATGATGTTTTCATGGCTTGTCCATTTTTGATGTCATTGCTATGCTGGATCATTGCACATACCAGTAGACTGCCGGAGGAATTCTTATAGAGTCATATTTTGTTCTAGTATTGAGTTGTAAGTAAATAAAAGTGTGATGATCATCATTATTAGAGCATTGTCCCATTGAGGAAAGGATGATGGAAGCTATGATTCCCTCACAAGTTGGGATGAGTCTCCGGACTTTATCAAAAAATAAAAGAGGCCAAAGAAGCCCAAAAAAAGAGGCTAAAGAAGCCCACCAAAAAAACAAAAAAATAGAAAAGAGAGAAGTGGAAATGCTACTATTCCTTTTTCCACACTTGTGCTCAAAAGTAGCACCATGATCTTCATGATAGAGAGTCTCCTATATTGTCAGTTTCATACACTAGTGGGAATTTTCATTATAGAACTTGGCTTGTATATTCCAATGATGCGCTTCCTCTAATTTCCGTGGGTCTTCGTGAGCAAGCGAGCTAGATGCACACCCACTTAGTTTCTTTTTGAGCTTTCGTACACTTAGAGATATAGTGCATCCGTTGCATGGCAATCCTTACTCACTCACATTAATATCTATTGATGGGCATCTTCGTAGCCCCTTGATACGCCTAGTTCATGTGAGACTATCTCCTTCTTTTTGTCTTCTCCACAACCACCATATTCTATTCCAGCTATAGTGCTATATCCGTGGCTCATGCTCATGTATTGCTTGGCTAAAACCAGGGTTGTGCATCATTTAATACTTTGTGTGATGAACATCAGCATAGCCAGACTATATGATTTTGTAGTGATAACTTTCTTTTAGCCATGATATTTTGGGACGACATGATTGCTTTATTAGTACACTTGAAGTATTATTGTCTTAATGTCAAATGATAGACTATTGCTTTGAATCACTCGTGTCTTAATATGCATTCCATGATTAGATTATATGATCAAGATTATGCTAGGTAGCATTCCACATCAAAAATTATCTGTTTTATCATTTACCTACTCGAGAACGAGCATGAATTAAGCTTGGGGATACTGATATGTCTCCATCGTATCTATAATTTTTGATTGTTTCATGCCAATATTCTACAAGTTTCATATACTTTTGGCAACTTTTCATACTATTTTTGGGACTAACATATTGATCCACTGCCTAGTGCCAGTTCCTGTTTGTTGCATGTTTTTTGTTTTGCAGAAAATCCATATCAAACAAAGTCCAAACGACATAAAAACTTATGGAGATTTTTTTGGAATATATGTGAATTTTGGGAAATGGAATCGATAGAAGGCGGTGATCGAGGGGCCCCACAAGCTAGAGGGGCGCACCCTCGGGGGTAGGGCGCGCCAGGATGGATTGTGGCTAACCGCTAAGGCAGTTGGTGACCTTCTTTGGGCACAAGAAAGCTAATATTCAGATAAAAGTCGTGTAAAAACTTCAGCCCAATCGGAATCACGGGTCTCCGGGAATATAAGGAACGGTGAAACGCCAGAATCTGGAACGCTGAAAAAGAAAGAAACAGAGAGAGAGATACAATCTCGGAGGGGCTCTCGCCCCTCCACTTCCATAGATGCCATGGACTAGAGGGGAAACCTTTCTCTAATCTAGTGGAAGGTCAAGAAAGAAGAACAAGGAGGGGGGCTCTCCCCCCTCTCTCCCGATAGCACCGGAACACCATTGGGGCCATCATCGTGACGGCGATCTACACCAACAACTTCGCCGCCGTCATCACCAAATCTCTCCCCCTCTATGCAGCGGTGTAACACCCCTTCTCCCCGCTATAATCTCCACTTAAACATGGTGCTCAATACTATATATTATTTCCCAATGATGTATGGCTATCCTATGATGTTTGAGTAGATCCGTTTTGTCCTGTGGGTTGATTAATTATCATGATTGGTTTGAGTTGCATGATTTATTGGTGTTGTCCTATGGTGCTCTCCGTGTTGCGCAAGCGTGAGGGATCCCTGCTATAGGGTTTGCAATATGTTTATGATTCGCTTATGGTGGGTGGTGTGATAGACAGAAGCACAGACCCAAGTAGGTAGGTTCTTTGCGTATGGGAATAAAGAGGACTTGATACCTTACAATGCTATGATTGGGTTTTACCTTAATGATCTTTAGTAGTTGTGAATGCTTGCTGGAGTTCCAATGATAAGTGCATATGATCCAAGTAGAGAAAATATGCTAGCTTATGCCTCTCCCTCATATAAAATTGCAATAATGATTACAAGTCTAGTTATCGATTGGCTAGGGACAAATAACCTTCTTGTGATAAAAAGATCTCTACTAAGACTGACTTAGTTGTTTCATTATCTTAGCAGCCCCTAGTTTTTATTTACGTGTTCTTTATTATCTTGCAAACCTATCCAACCGCACCTACAAAGTACTTCTAGTTTCATACTTGTTCTAGGTAAAGCGAACGTTAAGCGTGCATAGAGTTGTATCTGTGGTCGATATAACTTGTGGGAATATTTGTTCTACCTTTAGCTCCTTGTTGGGTTCGACACTTTTACTTATGTAGAAAGGTTACAATTGATCCCCTATACTTGTGGGTTATCACTCGCCCTAAGCATCACCCCTACATCGGGGGCTCTACCCTATGTGTTCGGCATCTTGGATGTTGCGTTATATGCATTGGTTTCAAATTATGTCTGGGTTCAATAGTTGGGTTGCCCGACTCCCGTGCTTATTCTTTTACGTTCCACATGTTCAGCTAGAAGATTAAAGGGAGGACCACTACGATTGTACTTCTATTTCCCCTGGTTAAGTACCTCAGAGGAGAAAGCCAAAAACTAACTTGCAAAATAAGCACGAACCGTCCTGCGATCCGATGAAAAGTTTTAAACTAAAAATCAATGGAGGTTCACAATATTATATGAAGCTTTTGAAGTTACACAAACCTAGTGATAATGGAATTTTCACCTTGGTATATCCGAACATTACAAAACACATGGGGCTAGTAACTAGTCCCCGCAGTCAAGCTCCTACGGTTAAGTGAAAGCATTAAAGCTGCATAGTATGATTGCCTTGTTTCCTTTCGCTCTACCGCATCACGGCACCAAGACGTTGGCTAAGGGTAACACTACAAAAGTCAAAAACACCTTTGTTAGGATCTACCAGGGGACTGAAGCCGATGATTGGAAACTTTCAGATTAAAATATCCACACAGGAGTCAAAATTAAACAAAGAAAGGCATGATATACCATGCAAAGTACCAACATTATATTGCACAAAAGTTGAACTATCGATACATCATAGTATTTCCACTCAAGAATTACATCCTTCGGGAAGTGGTTTCTATCGCCCGAGCACCATCCATAACGGTGAGAAAGTACTGCTCAGGGATCCTATGCTCCTTTCCAGGTGGTGGAGGTCCGGTGGCCATATCGGTTGGCTTTAACTCCTACGAGCTTTGCCATCGGCACCACTTCACCCGCCGTCTCTGGAGAGGATCATTCTGATGCCGATAGTCCACCTTAATCATTGCTTCGGGTACGTACGTGATCACTAGGACATGTTGGACCGATTCCCCCTCTTTCCAGTGACCACCATGGTCTCCTCGTCGAAGAACCGCCGGTGATAGAGACGTTGTGCTCTGCTTTCCCTCCCACTCTCTCTCTTTAACCCTGATGGGTGGGACCCCTGTTAGTCTCTCTCTCTCTCTTTCCCGAAGCGGTTTAAGTGGAGGCGCTCGCTGAAAACGTGTTCGACACATCTGCCTCTAGTTTTTTTTTTCAATTTTCTATCTAAATTCATAATTTTGACCAGAACTTTGATCAGCTTTATGTTTTAAACCATATGTCCTAATGAGTTGAAACTTTTTGCAATAGTTTTGTCTTGAGCTAAACTTTTTGGCTGCAAAGTTTGAGAACTTTCTCGCTTGTCTAGAATTTCTGGTGCAATAAAATGCTTTATGTGACATTTTCTTTTTTGCATTTATATAATGTTTTAGAATAAACTAATTGCCTTGGAGAGAACCAGGAGTATTGTGACACTCCTCTGAACTAAGGCA
This sequence comes from Hordeum vulgare subsp. vulgare, assembly GCF_904849725.1. NCBI lineage: Eukaryota > Viridiplantae > Streptophyta > Magnoliopsida > Poales > Poaceae > Hordeum > Hordeum vulgare. The sequence continues at coordinate 190,949,440 of NC_058523.1, read as the reverse complement.
AGCCACAACATTCATTTGCAAGGATGGCATTGCAATGACAATAGTTCAATTGAATTATAAATCATTTCTTATGCATAATTATTAATGATGCATTCTATTAAACTTGATGCAAACCACTCATTTCATGTCATATTGGTATGCTAGTTATATAGATTTCCTGATCCATGCCATCATTAAATTGATGACTTAGTTACTTACATTCATATTGTCATGATTATATGGACGCATTATGATTGTGACCCATGCACCTCACTCCATACTATGACTCGAATCATTTTACTTTCAAGTTAAATCTGATAATAATTCTACTTGAACAATTTGTTCATCGAGTCCTGGTGCCAATGAATCGAGCTAATGAGTGCAACCTCACGTGCGTGGATTGGAGGCCCTAATGTAGTATATTGCCATGGCTCTCATTGGTGCCTCCCACTAGGGAAGGTTGTGCTCTTGCACTACCCTGTCCTGGTGGGCAGTCATAACCTTGTGTGCCCGAAGTCGTACAGTACTGACGTCCCCATTTGGAACAAGTTTGTTTAGCCACAAGGGTGGCAGGTGTCATAAGTAGACATCGGGGCCACCCATGGCATAGCCCAAAGAGGAGTTTGTCAGAGTGGTGTGGAGAGTGTCATGCAATAGATTGGTTTTGTCGAAATGCCGTTTGTCCACCCGAACGGGAGCACGAGGCCGTGAGTTCCATGGTGTGTTAAGTGTACTAACCTCTGCAGAATGTGTAATCTATCGATAGACGCGTCCTCGGATATGGACACAATTCGTGTTAGGTCACACTGTGGGTTGATAACCCACAAGTATATGGGATCGTGATAGTTTTCAAGGATAGATTATTCAAGCTAAATTTTAGATTTGACACAAAGGGAGCCAAATAATATTTGTAGATATTAGCAGGTGAGTTGTCAATTCGACAACACTAAGAGATTTAGTATCTGCAGCACAATGATTAGTAGCTGTTGATACGTCTCCATCGTATCTACTTTTCCGAACTCTTTTGCCCTTGTTTTGGACTCTAATTTGCATGATTTGAATGGAACTAACCCGGACTAACGTTGTTTTCAGCAGAATTGCCATGGTGTTATTTTTGTGCAGAAATAAAAGTTCTCGGAATGACCTGAAAATTTACGGAGAATTTTTCTGGAATTAATGAAAAATACCTGCGTAAAGATCCACCGTAGGAGCTGTGCCAGTGGGCCACAAGCCCCTGGGTCGCGGCCACCCCCCTCGGCCGCGCCGTGAGGGCTTGTGGGGCCCACGTGGCTCCACCGTCCTGAAACTCAGCTCTATATATTCCGTTTCGCCCGGAAAAAAATCAGAGAGAAGGATTGATCGCGTTTTACGATACGGAGGCGCCGCCACCTCCTGTTCTTCATTTGGAGGGTAGATCTGGAGTTCGTTCCGGGCTCCGGAGAGGGAAATCATCGCCATCGTCATCATCAACCTTCCTCCATCGACAATTCCATGATGCTCTTCACCGTTCGTGAGTAATCTTATCGTAGGCTTGCCGGACGGTGATGAGTTGGATGAGATCTATCATGTAATCGAGTTAGTTTTGAAGGGGATTGATCCCTAGTATCCACTATGTTCTGAGATTCATGTTGCTACTATTTTGCCATGCTTAGTGCTTGTCACTAGGGCCCGAGTGCCATGATTTCAGATCTGAACCTATTATGTTGTCGCCAATATATGTGTGTTTTAGATCCTATCTTGCAAGTTGTAGTCACCTACTATGTGTTATGACCCGGCAACCCCGGAGTGACAATAGCCGGAACCACTCCCGGAGGTGACCATAGTATGAGGAGTTCATGTATTCACCACGTGTTAATGTGTTGGTCCTGTTCTTTATTAAAAGGAGAACCTTAATATCCCGTAGTTTCCATTAGGACCCCGCTGCCATGGGAGGGATGGACAATAGATGTCATGCAAGTTCTTTTCCCTAAGCACGTATGACTACGTACGGAATACATGCCTACATTAGATTGACGAACGGGAGCTAGTTACTTATCTCTCCGTGTTATAGCTGTTACATGATGAATCACATCTGGCACACTCATCCATCACCGATCCACTACCTATGAGTCTTTTACTACTGGTCCTTGCTATGTTACTTTGCTGCTACTGTTGTTACTCTGTTGCTACTGTTGTTACTCTGCTGCTACTGCTGTTACTTGGTGCTGCTGTCACTTCTGTTGTTCCTTGCTGCTGTCACTACTGCTGTTACTTGCAACTTTGTTATTACTTGCTGCAACACTTTACTTGAGCCATTGATACAACAAGTTAGGAATAGTCTGCCGTCAACAGACCTGTTTCTCGCACCATTGCTATCATACTACTTTGCTACTGATACTTTGCTTGCAGACACTAATCTTTCAGGTATGGTTGAATTGACAACTCAACTGCTAATACTTGAGAATATTCTTTCGCTTCCCCTAAGTCGAACCAATAAATTTGGGTTGAATACTCTACCTCGAAAACTGTTGCTATCCCCTACACTTGTGGGTTATCAAGACCTTTTTCTGGTGCCGTTGCCTGGGAGGCACAACTATATTCTCTGAGTCACTTGGGATTTTCATCTGCTGGTCACTATGAGGAATCCGAAAGATCCAAGAACTGAAATCTTGCCTTCCACTACGAGGACAGGTAAGGAACTGCCATCTAGCTCTGCACTTGATTCACCTTCAGTTTTGAGTAAGTTTGCGACATTGCCTCCTGCTAGAAATCTTGATATGTCGCTGTGCTTGATGATGCTATGATTGATAGTATGCCTGATGATGCTATGCCTGATACTTCTTTGACACTAGGTGCATTCCTTGATGCACAAATTGCTAGAGTTGCTGCTAGATGTCATGATACTTCTGAAACTGCTGATACTATTGAAGTAGAACCTCCTACTATGCCCAAATTGCCTGTTATGCCTAAACGCTATGTTATGGAAGGAGAGATAGCTGAGGATTTTCTTGCGTGTAAGGATAGCTATGATGTTGAGAAACTACTGCGCAAGTGGAAAGAAAAATCTCTGAACGCTAGGATGAAATACGGCCTGAAGTTTGCTACTTCGCCTATCTTTGTGATCGATAAGGATTATGAATTCTCTGTCGACCCTGATTTAATCACTCTGGTCGAATCTGATCCTTTTCACGGTTATGAGTCTGGAACGGTTGTAGCCCATCTTACCAAACTGCACGATATAGCCACCCTATTCACTAGTGAGGAAAAGATCCGCCACTACTATATCCTCAAGTTGTTTCCTTTCTCGCTAAAGGATGATGCTAAGACCTGGTTCACTGCTCTTGCTCCTGGTTGTGTGCGTAGCCCCCAGGATATGGTGTACTACTTCTCTGAAAAATATTTCCCTGCCCATAAGAAGCAAGCTCCCTTGCAGGAAATATACAACTTTGCTCAAGCTGAAGAAGTGAGTCTCCCACGAGCTTGGGGGAGACTCATCCAGCTACTGAATGCTTTGCCTGATCACCCTCTTGAGAAGAATGAAATACTTGATATCTTCTATAATGGACTTGCCGATGCTTCCAAAGACCACCAGGATAGTTGTGCTGGTTGTGTTTTTAGGGAACGAACTGTAGAACAAGCTGAGATTCTACTGAATAACATCTTGTGCAATGAGAATGCTTGGACTATTCCCGAACCACCTCCTAATCCAACTCCGAAGAAAAGAGGTATTCTATTCCTCAGTCCTGAAGATATGCAAGAAGCCAAGAAATCTATGCGAGAGGAAGGCATTAAATCTGAAGATGTCAAAAATCTACCACCTATCGAAGAGATCCATGGTCTTGATTACCCGATACAAGTAGTAGAAGTAAATTCTCTCCGTAGGTTTGATGAGAGTGATATTCCTTTTGATAAACCTGCTAGCCTATGCTTGTATGAATTTGATAACTTTGTTGCCAAACAACAAAGCTTCAATGATTATGTTAACACACAATTGGAACAGAATGCTCGTATGCTTAGTCATTTAAGTGCTTGTGTGGACAGAAATGTCAATGATCTTAAGCTGCTTAGTGAACATGCCTCTATGGTTACTACTGAGGTAGAACAAGTACTTCAAGCTCAGAATGACTTGCTTAATGAGTTGAACGACAATTCTGTCATAGTCGTTACTAGAGGCGGTAGAATGACCCAGGAACCTTTGTATCATGAGGGTCATTCGAAGAGAATTGAACAAGATTCTCAAGGAGTTAGCACTGATGCACCTAGTCATTCTAGAAAGAAGAAGAAAGATGATAGGAACCTGCACGCTAGCAACTATGTTGCTGCTACATCTAAGAGTCCAAACGATGCCTCTGTCTCTCATGCTGAAACACAATCTGGTGATGAACATGAGCCTAATGATCATATCAATAGTGATGTTCATGTTGATGCTCAACCTAGCAATGATAAGGATGTGGAGATTGAACCTGCTGATGTTGATAACCCACAGCCTAAGAATAAGAGGTATGATAAGAATGACTTTGCTGCTAGGAAACATGGTAAAGAAAGGGAACCATGGGTTCAGAAACCCATGCCCTTTCCTCCCAAACCATCCATGAAAAAGGATGATGAGGATTTTGAGCGATTTGTTGAAATGATTAGACCTGTATTTCTGCAAATGCGTTTGACAGATATGCTCAAAATGTCTCCGTATGCTAAGTACATGAAAGATATTGTGACTAATAAGAGGAGGATACCTGACGTTGAGATTTCCACCATGCTGGCTAATTATACATTCAAGGGTGGAACTCCTAAGAAACTAGGTGATCCCGGTGTGCCCACTATACCTTGCTCCATTAAAGGTAACTACGTTAGAACTGCGGTATGCGACCTTGGAGCTGGTGTTAGTGTTATTCCTCTCTCCCTTTATCATAGACTTGAACTAGATAAGTTGACACCCACTGAAATCTCTCTGCAAATGGCTGACAAATCAACTACTTTCCCTATCGGCATTTGCGAGGATGTGCCTGTTGTGGTTGCCAACATCACTATATTAATAGACTTTGTTATCTTGGATATTCCCAAGGACGATGCCATGGCAGTCATCCTCGGAAGACCCTTTTTAAACACTACATGGGCTGTTATAGATTGCAACAAAGGCAATGTCACTTTCCATGTCAACGGTAATGAGCATATGGTGCACTTTCTGAAGAAACAATATCGAGTACATTGCATCAATGCTATCGAAAAAACTTCATCGATTCTTATTGGGAGCTTTGAATGCCCTATTCCTCGTGTCAAGATGAAGTATGATTTGCTTGTTGGGGAAATACATATCCCCATTGATGTGACCTAGTGACTATTCGGAAATTCTCCATTCTCTTTTTGCGAGTCGAAAAAGTTTGTCAAAGAGACTTGATCAACCTCACTGACGGATTTCTTTCGATGACCATGAGATGGATGAATCGAGGAGTCACAAACCTTTGTTCCAAGCTTTCTCCTTTGGTTGCTTAGAAGAAAAATGATAGGTTTAGATTAGTTTTCCCTTCTTTTTGTTTTAGCGTCCGGTAGAAAAGTACCCCGAAAATACAAGTTCTCCGAACGTCGTGAAAATCAAGTATGGTTTTTTCTGGAATTTTTGAAAAATTCTGAGACAAAGAGCTTGTCTAGGGGCCACACCAGTCGGCCACAAGCCCTTGGGGCGCGGGCACCCCCTGGCCGCGCCACCCAGGCTTGTGGGGCCCACAGGCACCCACTCCACTCATTCTTGCTCTCATCTGGTTCTCCTACCTCCAGAAAAAATCGTTTCGCAGCTCAAACCCGTGTTCTTGCTCCTCTTGCTGGGATTTTTGATCTCTTTGCTCAAATCACCATTCTCCGAACTGTTTGAGGGAAATTACTCCTCGGTAAGTGACTCCTCCATTGGTCCAATTAGTTTTTGCTCTAGTGCCTTATACTCCGTGTATTTTTGTTTCCTTGGTGACCATGTTCTCGAGCTTTGCATGCTAATCCTAGCTGGTCCCAAGTAGTCTTGATGCGTAATATGGCCTCTAGGCACTTGTGGGAGTAGTTGCTACGCGTTTCATTGAGCCTTGTTCACTTTTCCTTAGAGTCACTAAAAATTTTGGAAATTTTCGGAGATAGAAAAGGGAAAAGATGAGGTGGTTCTTAAGAGGCTCGTCAAGCCGTCCCCAAGGATGATGGGAGTGAGAAGAAGCCCAAGTATCTGGTTCCTCGAGTCGCAGAAGTTCGAGCTTGCGAGTGGCCAAGCGATGTGTTCTTACGTGCTGCTGGAATTTATGAGGACTTTTATCACTTGGTGGAGAACGCAGGCCTTACCGCCTTCGTTGAAGATAAGTCTCCGCAATACCTCCTCCTCACTAATAACTTCGTACAAAGCTTTAACTTCTATCCGAGGAAGAATCCTCCTATGGTTGAGTTGAAACTTTATGATATCCCCCAGCGTATGGCACTCCAAGATTTTTGCAATGTTTGCAAATTACCTTACGTTAGGGATATTCATGAAACTCGTCCACGGGACTTGGAAGCTTTCATCGTTGCAATTGATGTAGGAGAGGAGAGAGGAGTGTCTTGCGCTAGAGCTGCTAGCATTCATTTTCCCGTGCTTCGGTACTTCTCATTATTTGTGGGAAAATATTTGATTGGCCGTGGGAAGGCTGGGTCACATAGTTCCTCAGATCTTGCGGTCTTGCGCGAAGCCCTTTATAATGATAAAACTTATAGCTTGGGCGCTATAGTATCTCAACGGTTGAACCTGAACCGTTCTAAAGGTGTTGTCTATGGAGGTATCTATGCTACCCGTCTTGCTAGACACTTTGAGATACCCATTAGACTGGAGGAAGAAGAAGAGGTTCTTCTTCCCGAGAGATATCTAGATTACGATAGCATGGTTCGCCATGACTTTCTTGATAGAGATATAAGTAGAAGGATGATTTATAACCTGGTATTTAGTCAGGGTACTCGTGAGACTATTACTTTGCCTGCTCCTTCTTTGTTCAATCTTCATGCAGGCAGGTACATTATTATGCCCTCGGACATCTACGCATATTAGGGCCTAGCCCAACCACAGGTGCCCGTGCCCGAGCCACCAGTCGAGTACCAGACGCGAGTTTATCAGTGGGAGCCAGAGGAGCTCACACAGCAGTGGCATCCTCAGTCCACTCCGGAGTATCCCGGAGCTGGTTATTTCCCTCCTTGGGAGTAGACGAACTTAGGCCAAAAGCCTAAGCTTGGGGTAGTACGTGTTCTCACCGATTTTACATTCTTGCTTATGCTTTCTCCTTGTTCGTCCGTGTTCACACTTTGCCACTGTATCATCCATGCTAGTTTATTTTCTTTTTCTAGTTTTCTTTTCGTGTGCCTGTCTAGTTTGAGATAACCCAAAAAGATTTTCTTGTTCTTCTTTTGCTTGTTGGGAGCTTTCCCATGTAAATAGTTTTCTTTTTCTTTGGGTCAAGGTAGAAGATATTGGTTACAATTTTTGGTGGCTCTTGCATGCATACCTGCTTAGCTTTCAAAGAGCCATATTACTTTGTCTTCTCCTCTGTGTTTGCCTGCAGATTCCAGCATAGTCCAATGCATGAGCACGCTTATTATTGTTCACATCGTTCGGTCGTGCAAGTGAAAGGCAATAATGACGATATATGATGAAGTGACTGAGCCTGGAACAGCTGGTATGAACTCGATCTATTTTGTTTTTCTAAATATGACTAGCTCATCATGCCTGATTCAGCTTTGTTGTGAGAGAAACATGTTTGCAATGACAACTTAGAGATCATAGTATCTTATTCCATGCTTACTTAGCTAGGAGCTTATAATGGTTTGTCTTGGATGCCCACATGAATGTTGACATGACTATGATGTAGTATGATAGGATGGTATTCTCCTTTGAATGATTCAAGTAGCTTGACTTGGCGCATGTTCACACATGTAGTTGAAACCAAATCAACATAGCCTCTATGATGTTCATGTTCATGGTGATTTATGTGCTACTCATGCTTGCACTCAATGCTTAGTTAATCTCAATGCATTTTGGTGACTGTTGTCGCTCTCTAGTTGGTCGCTTCCCAGTCTTTTGCTAGCCTTCACTTGTACTAAGCGGGAATACTGCTTGTGCATCCACTCCCATAAACCCAAAGTTGTTCCATGTGAGTCCACCATACCTGCCTATATGCGGTATCTACCTGCCGTTCCAAGTAAATTTGCATGTGCCAGTCTCTAAACCTTCAAGAAATAATTTGTTTTGCGTGCCCGAACCGCTCATGTGGTGACAGGGGGCTATCAGTATCTTCCATGCTAGGCGTGTTATCCTCGATATGTGTTTATTCACTATCATTCACGAGAAAGGGGCCGGTAATTGGAATTCCCAGTTCCATGCTCAAATCGAAAAGATAATTGCAAACAAAATTCCCCCAGGATTGATGTTGGTATGCACAGTACCCGTGGATTCGGCTAGGTGTGGAGTGTGATTGATTGGTGGTGGGGGAGTAAAAACTTTACCTTTCTGTTTGGGAACCGCCTATAGCATGTGTAGCGTGGAAGATGTTGAGAACTCTTAGGCATTGTGTTGACAATGAAAGCATCCCACCAAAATTATTATCTCTGTTTTCAAAGCTTGAGCTCTGGCACCTCTACAAATCAATGCTTCCCTCTGCGAAGGGCCTGTCTATTTATGTTCCTGTTGAGTCATCCTCATCTTATAAAAGCACCAATTAGAGAGCACCTCTGTCGTTTTTATTCTTTGCTTTTAACTGTGTTGAGTATGACTGTGACTGGATCTTCTTTGCCATGAGTTACAATGTTTAGTCAGCCCTTGGTCTTTGAAGGTGCTCTACATTTATGTTTTGCGGTCTCAGACAGAGCTAGCGAGATACCATCTTTTCGTACTGCTTCATGATTGTTTTGATTGAAGTGTTGACGTTTGAGACTTATTATTATTTGCTCGCTAGTTGATTATGCCATTGATATGAGTTTACCGTGAGACCTGGATGTCATTTGCTTATGTGGTTTGCCTGTGATCTTGTTGAAATTCTGGTTATGAGTTAGACATAGTTGCATCAACAAGATCAAATAGAGTTCATCAAAGTTTTTGTTTTGTCTCTTTCAGTTTGTCAACTGAATTGCTTGAGCACAAGCAAGGCTTTAAGCTTGGCGGAGTTGATACATCTCCGTCGTATCTACTTTTCCGAACTCTTTTGCCCTTGTTTTGGACTCTAATTTGCATGATTTGAATGGAACTAACCCGGACTAACGCTGTTTTCAGGAGAATTGCCATGGTGTTGTTTTCGTGCAGAAATAAAAGTTCTCGGAATGACCTGAAAATTTACGGAAATTTTTTCTAGAATTAATGAAAAATACCTGCGCAAAGATCCACCGGAGGAGGTGTGCTAGTGGGCCACAAGCCCCTGGGCCGCGGCCACCCCCCTGATCGCGCCGTGAGGGCTTGTGGGGCCCACGTGGCTCCACCGCCCCCAAACTCACCTCTATATATATTATGTTTCGCCCGGAAAAAAATCAGAGAGAAGGATTCATCGCATTTTACGATACGGAGGCACCGCCACCTCCTGTTCTTCATCTGGAGGGCAGATCTGGAGTCCGTTCCAGGCTCCGAAGAGGGGAAATCGTCGCCATCCACATCATCAACCTTCCTCCATCGACAATTCCATGATGCTCTTCACCGTTCGTGAGTGATCTCATCGTAGGCTTGCTGGACGGTGATGAGTTGGATGAGATCTATCATTTAATCGAGTTAGTTTTGACGGTGATTGATCCCTAGTATCCACTATGTTCTGAGATTGATGTTGCTACTACTTTGCCATGCTTAATGTTTGTCTCTAGGGCCCGAGTGCCATGATTTAAGATACGAACCTATTATGTTATCGCCAATATATGTGTGTTTTAGAACCTATCTTGCAAGTTGTAGTCACCTACTATGTGTTATGACCCGGCAACCCCGGAGTGATAATAGCCGGAACCACTCCCGGAGATGACCATAGTATGAGGAGTTCATGTATTCACCACGTGTTAATGCATTGGTCTGGTTCTTTATTAAAAGGAGAACCTTAATATCCTGTAGTTTCCATTAGGACCCCGCTGCCACAGGAGGGATGGACAATAGATGTCATGCAAGTTCTTTTCCCTAAGCACGTATGACTACATACGGAATACATGCCTATATTAGATTGACGAACGGGAGCTAGTTACTTATCTCTCCGTGTTATAGATGTTACATGATGAATCACATCCGGCACACTCATCCATCACCGATCCACTGCCTACGAGTCTTTTACTACTGGTCCTTGCTACGTTACTTTGCTGCTACTGTTGTTACTGTTGCTGCTGTTACTCTGTTGCTACAGTTGTTACTCTTCTGCTACTGCTCTTACTTGCTACTGTTGTCACTACTGTTGTTCCTTGCTGCTGTCACTACTGCTGTTACTTGCTACTTTGCTGTTACTTGCTGCAACACTTTACTGGCACCATTAATACAACAAGTTAGGAATAGTCTGCCATCAACAGACCTGTTTTTGGCACCGTTGCTATCATACTACTTTGCTACTGATACTTTGCTTGCAGACATTAATCTTTCAGGTGTGGTTGAATTGACAACTCAGCTGCTAATACTTGAGAATATTCTTTCGCTTCCCCTAAGTAGAACCAATAAATTTGGGTTGAATACTCTACCCTCGAAAACTGTTGCGATGCCCTACACTTGTGGGTTATCAGCAGTCGTAGCAGTAGGAGCAGTAATGGTAATAGCGATATTAGTTTTGTAGTAGTTGTAACAGCAGTAGCAACAGCAGTAACTTAGCAAGCACGATATGTGGAAAACTCGTAGGCACTGGATCGGTGATATTGCTAGAAAATATTCATCATATAGCAGTCACAACATAGAGCGACACAGAACTAGCTCCCGTTCATCGATATAATGTACGCATGTATTCCGTAAATAGTCATTCATTCTTATGGAAAAAATTGCATGACATCTTTTGTTCTACCCTGCCGTGACAGCAGGGTCCATAAGGAAACTAAGGGATATTAATGCCTCCTTTTAATAGAGAACCTAAACAAAGCATTAACACATAGTGAATAGATGAACTCCTCATACTACGGTAATCAATGGAAAGAATCACAACTATTGTCACTTTGGGGTATGCGGGTCCTAACACGTAGTAGGTGCATACGAGTTGCAAGATCTGAGATCATGGTACTCGGGCCCTAGTGACAAGCATTAAGCATAGCAAAGTCATAGCAGCAACTCACTAGTAGGAGAAATGATAGCAATAGCGCTGGTTTTTCCCTTACTAGTAGCGCTGGTGCCAGCGCTACTGCTAACGCGCTACAGCTAACATATTAGCAGTAACGCTGAATATAAAGCGCTAATGGTATACACATTAGCAGTAGCGTTGGAATAAATAAAGCGCTACTTCTAATTTTCCAATGCTACTGCTAATTTTCCTGCTTTAAAAATTTAACTCCCGTCGTATTTATGCCCCCCCCAACGTATTTGTGCATATTCTATAGAGTGGTTTCATCATATTATAAAAATATGCATTATTGTCATCACATCATACACATAAAGTAGTCTCATCATTTATAACATCATCATCATCATCATTATCCAACACAAATATCAACAAATCTCGAAAATAGCGATACACACAAGTCATAGCACACCCGTAAGTTTCATCATCCCTATCTAAACCATCATGTAGAAGAGAAGAGTGATCTACATGAGCAAGAGCGCGACTATGTAGTAATTCTTGAGGCACCGGTTTGCTCCGTCTCTTGTTGTAGCATCCCCCTCAAGTAACTCATTTCCGCTTCGGCTCTACTGTTGAACCCTCTGTGGCTAGCTCCCGGGTACGTTTCCACCTGGGCCTGAGCGTCTGGCTAGTGGTCGTACACTCCTGCAACCGTCCCAATGAATACGGCGTAGCAGTCCTTCGCCATCTTCGATCTATGTACCTACATCGTAAGTTGATTAATTCAATGATATATAATATCCAACATAATGTACTTGAGAAACACAAAGAGGCATAGTTAGCAGAATACAAGCAGTAAACATATATAAATAACGGAGTTCCTCATACACAAACTAATTAACTAGAGCGATGCATGGTAATTCAAAGAAAGACTAGTATTATTAATTATAACTGAACACACACATTGTCATCGCCAATCACTATTCCATGTCGAAGTTCCAATGTTAATAGTCAGGGATGAAGCACTCGAGTTTCTTGAAAGGATTTAGGTCCAGACTCTGAGCAAGTAGCACACCTCGGACAGTCTCCCACCTCATTGGCCCATGGTAGAACATCCCTCGTTGTTCAACGACCTGCTTCATGATCACCTGGGCAAGTTCACATTGGATGTGATAAAACTCACCTCGGATTCGATGATCCGGTGTGCTTCCTATGCTTGTGCTCCAGTTGAGAATCTCCGCATCACCAGAAGTAGGTGACATGCGAAGGCGTTGTCTATCCCTTCTGAACTCGATCATGTGATGCATGAGGTAGAATCCATCAGCCGTACTACCGTTTGGTTGCTGGATGCACCAGAAGTTGGTCTTATGGACAAAAGACGGCGCATTATTTCTGTAATTTCTCACCTGGTTATATCCACCAGTAAGGTTGTAGGTGAAAATGGCACTATCGAGAACAGTCTTTATGTGCGTGTAATCCTTCTTCTTGATGTTCATCGATGAGTCCAAGTATAGAGCATAGGAGTATTGTGGGTATAGACAGATGAGGATCCCCCCCCCCCCGCTACACAAAATAAGCCCAGCTCAAATTAGACTCCATGCTTGCAAAGTAATGATCAAAACATACAAAAAGATATCCGTGGATAACTTATGTGGGATGATAAGGCAGGAGAATCATTTCCTTGTCCTTATTTGCAATCATGAAGTCGCTGATGTACTTGCTCACAGATTCCTGATGCTCTTTGCAGTGTGCCAAGAAGCTCTCGTGCATATTGTACGGGTCCGCGACACACATATATTCTATGTTCTAGCGCCTCATGATGTAGTTGAGATGCATCACATACAGGCGGATGAACTGAAGATTCATTTTGGTCACGTGGAACATGTCATAGATGTAGTCAAATCGCAGGATGAACTTCTCCACGGGCCATGTGTCGACGTATCCACTCGCACCTGGAACATGAACCACATAAAGCGGATATCCTGGTTTTCCCCAGCTGAGAAGTCTCTTCCCTATGGCTAGCACATCATCATGAAGTCTCCTTAGATCATTGTTCATTATGCTCTCTACGGCTTTCTTAGGTAGGATCGGGTGGCCGGCAACATGGAAACGCTCATCACCTAGGACAGGTATCCTGTCTACCTCCCGGGGCTTCGGCTGGCTGCTTGAAGCAGCTCTCGCGCCTTTACAACTTTTCTTGTTCGGTCTCCTCCTTGGCTTCTTGGCGGGCGTCGGTAGTGAGCCCACCATACCTTCCCTAACCACCTCCCCCAGCGTTGTCGGGCTAAATATTAGTGGACGACCCCTATGTTTTTCTTGCTGGGTAGAGGCGGCATCTGGAGGCGTCTCGTGCGAGGATGGCATGAAGAGAGACTTTGCAAATCATGCATCATCAAGTCATCTGCACGCTCATAGTCCGAGTCATAGTTCTGATCATCGTCACAGCCGGTATTGATATACTGGTTAGGGTCGTCGTCATCCTCCTCCTCCATGACATCATCAACATTTTCTTCTTCGATGGGGGCGAGGTCACCTCGCACTAATGGAGGCTCTCCCTCGCCACATCGTCCGCTATCTCCCCTCACGCGAGGTTTTTAGGTAATTGGGCAGGTGGGGTGGTGTTCATACCTTGTTGAGGATTTGTCATTGGTGTGCTCCCGGCCCCCTCGACATGAAGGTGATTCTTAGGCCAAGGCAATAACCAGCTCTTGCATGCACCAATCAGTTGAGGGGTCTCTTCATCAGCGGCTGGTACCGGTAGAGGCAAATTCTCGAAGCCCGCTTTGATAGTGGCAACAAAAACTTTGAAGATGCCATGGGGAATTTCTTGGTTGTGGAACATGCGGTCCTTCGGCTTGATGGTCGCTGCCTTTCCCACATCCACCTTCTGGTTGTTGATATCGTACAGTAGGGTGCACGGGGTTTCGTCGGCCTGCGAAGACATGACTACGATGTCAGACATTTGAAAGGCTACTGAAATGGAAGACAAGATTATATAGATATGCTTGTGAAGAGTGTATGATGCGTAATTACCATGATGGCATCGAGATCAGCCAAACACAAAGCCCCGCCGAGCAAGCCACAGACGAAGGACGGGCTGCTATGAACCGGAGCGAGACCAGGTACGGGAGCATTTGCGGTTCCGTGAGTAGGTGCTGGTGGTGCGATGTTCGCCGAATTGCTCCTGACAAAGTTGAGTAGTGGGAAGTCCTCCGGCCCTTTTTCTGGATTCCTCCTCACATACTCAAAAACTGCCGGAACCAATTGGCCCAAAGAAGCTGCCACAACTGCATTGACCTTATAGTCGGCTACCTTGGTCAAATCTTCTTTGGTCTGATCAACCGCCCGCGTGACATTCTCGTTGATGGTCAGTTGAGTATGCTCCCGCTCTTCTTTCTTTCCTTCGGCTCCTCATGGTAGCACTTCTTCCACGAGGCTCCATCTTTGACCCCGTGCACACGTCCACCCGACGGAGGTTTGTCCACCGAGACATTTTTTAGTATGTTCAGGGCTCGATTGAACGTGTTGTCCCACTTGGGCCTCGCCGATGACTCATCGCTTTCGGCTGCCTTTTGGTGGTTCTCTTTCTGCAAAAGGAATGTGGATGGTTTACAAATGTGACAAAACTTGTTGTGGAACTAATTAGAAGGTAATTAATATAAGGTGGTAATACAACACTTACCAGTAATCTCATGAACTCCCTCGTGTTCGGGTCTGTGTAAAAGATCTTCTTGATGGGGTCGCACGAGTGCCGGGCCCTGATCCAGTCACGCTCCAGCGGGTCGGTGAACTCTGCCAAGGGTTTTGGGATTCCGTGACTTTCACGTTCACTGTCTTCCTTGGCCCATGTGGTCCTCTTCCCCTTGTAACCACGGCTTCCGAGGCGGTGGGCAAGCGTGTTCCTGGCTTGGAGCTCCTTCATTTTCTCCGACTTTTGTTGGGCTTCTTCTATAGCGCAAGTCTCTTTGAATTTTTCGAAGTCCGATTCCGTTATTGACGGATTGTCAACATGAATCTTGGACCACGGTTCATTCTTCAGAATGGGTTTTGTCACCCGTACTTTCCAGGCGGAGAAGGCCTTGGTGAACGTCACCATTGCCTTGCTGTTTATCTTTTTCATGTTTTTGTCATTCCATGAAAGTTCTACGTCTTCATCTCAGGCGGGGAACAGGAACCTGTTGTGTAACTTCGTTAGGAGCGTGTGCTCCATATGTGGTATCTTCTTTAACTTTTCGTCGTTGATGTAGGCGGTTTCCTTGAGGATGCATCCAAGTTGATTGACGTAGCACTTGCGTGCTTTCTCTAGCTCCGGTGGCTCTAATTTTGTGGGGTGCATCGCCGTGACCACGATTTGTCCGGTGCCGAGCTCGTTTGGTTTTCTGCACCTATTCAACTTCGGTCCTTCACCGACTAAGTCAGCATCGTTGCCGGTCTTGGGGGTGGTGTTGGTGCCGGTGCCAGCGTCGGTGTCGGGGTTGGTCTCACACCTACCCTCCGCGTGTACGTTCATTGGTCCATGTAATTGAAAAAATCATCTGCTTGCTGAAAATAGTCAACTCCGGCGCGAACAGAACCCCCGGCTAGACATATTAATTTCCTACAAGCATTTAAGTATAATAGTTTAATTCTAGGCCGAATAACACGAATAATAAAAAGGGACCTACATTTCATCGGAATGTTGATTTATTCCCATTTTCGACAATTCCAACGCACTCCATATGTCCTAGTTTCTAGCACTAGTCATGCCGAAATTCACGGAATTTTTTGACATGAGCTTTGCTAAAAAGTGGACATATGGAGCGCCTAAAATTTGCCGGAATAGAAATGAATCAACATTCCAGCGAAACATAGGCCACTCCGACATTCATTATTTATACAGATTTCAGACTTCCTCAAACAAAATAGTTTGCCTGAATAAAAATGCATCATGTGTGTTCAATAGGATTGCTCACATCAAGAATCAAGATTATGCATAGGTGTCAAACGCAAGTGTCGATAACATCAGAAGACTGTATTTTAACATATAAAAATTGCAATGGAAGAAATTTCATGGTCCAAGGATCCAAAGAACTTGATGTTGCTGCACTTTCAGTAAAAGAAGCAACAGAACTAAAAACACCACTCAACCTATATGTTGTGTTGCACTGAGTATGAAATGTTGAAATGTCTGAATTGTCTCAACTATTATACAACAAATCTGAAAATGCCTAAATATTCTATGCAGTTTGCTAGCTCAAACAACATAAGCTATGATGTTGCTACACTGAATCAAAATGATCCCATTGTAACAAAATAAACCCTAGCATTTTTCATGTTCAAATTTGCGGGCAAAATCAGTAACAAAATGCGGCTCCTATGAGATGAACTCCTCCCACCCCAACCTAGCAGCTCCGATGAGACCCCTCCACCCTAGGTGAGGCGGTAGGCGTGTGGTGAAGTGCCAAGATGCGTGAGAAGGTGCTAGGGAGGAGGGGGCTGGGGGCTTATCGGAGCGGGGAGGGGGGGGTCGAACGATGACGCGTGGAGGGGGGTCGACGATGGCACCTGGAGGCGGGCGACGGGGATGGGCTGGGAGGTCTGCAGCGGGCAGCCTGAGGTCGAGGGCACGGACAAGGAAGGGTGGGGAGGTCTCCGGTGGGCGGCGGCGTCGACACACGAGCGCACGGGGGAGAGGGGGGAGAGGCAGGAGTGGAGGGAGAGGGGGAGTTAGGGAAATTTGGAGCCGGGTTAACTAAAAATAGTAGTAGCGCTAGTTTTGATCCAACACTACTGCTAACTAGCAGTATTGCTATTTCTAATCAAGCGCTACTACTAAATGACCTAGGCCATATAGTAGTAGCACTGGTTTAGTTCGAGCGCTACAGCTAACTTAGTAGTAGCGCTCGTATAATTACAATGCTACTCCTAACTTTATTTTCTTTTATTTTATTTATTAATTTATTTTTATTATTTTTCTTTTCTATTTTATTTTTATTATTTTTATTTTTATTTTTATTATTTTCCTTTCCTTTTCTCTTAACTTTTCCTTTTCTTTTGTATTGCTTTCTCCCTTTTGTTTTTGTTTTTTGTTTTTATCCCGACGGCCTCGCACGCACTCAACGCCGAGAACGTCTCCCTTCCATACTGCGTGAATATTACCAGAACCATGTGTTGTTTCGAACACAAAATACATACATATATATAAATGATTGTTTGTCACACGCGTCAAAGACGGTTCACATTGATATTCTTCCCTTTCTTGCTCGTTGTCTTGATTGTTCTTTTACGACACCATGGAGTACGATATTTCTTAGGTAATGTAGTCTTGATTCTTCTTTTCACGTATGCTTCATCGTCATCATCATCTTCCCTCATCGGATTGCCGTATTGGTCGTAGTCTTCCTCGTTGGTGACTCCATCTATTCCGACGATGTTCCTTTTGCCTCTCCTCACGACAAACGGCTGGGATTGGTCGGGTCGGTTTTGAAGAACCATTGTGTCACATGCTTAGCGTGTATCCATGCCTCAGTTTTGGCGCTAACGTTAACGTTCCCGGTAGCGCTCTTTGCGTCGGGTATAGACATGGTACTAAAATACTTGTTTTCTCTTACGACATCCTTAGCCCACCTGACACGGAACATTTAAGCTCCCAGATCTCTTCGACCGTTCCGTTGAATCTTTCAATTGTGCCACTGGAGTCGACCACGCATTTAATCGTCACCCCTGAGTTCTGGTAATCACTGTCCATGTCTTTGGCCTCTGTGTAGAACATGTACCCATTGATATTGTATGCCTCATAGGACACGAGTTTGGGCATGGAGCGTTGTGCTATGACTTGTATGAGAAACACGTCTGCACTGCCCTCTTAGGGGGGATTAGCATGAACCTGCTCTTTGAACCAACGCAAGAAAGTGGCGTTGTGCTCTATAGTAATTTCTTCGTCCGTCTTGCGTGTCCCCTGATCATGGTACTTCTTTGCAACGATTTCTTTGTGCAGTGTCACATAACCATCTACCACATCTAGGTGTTGTAGCACTACTAAGGTACCCCTGTCAAAGTCGTCCCATGGATCTGAGTAGTTTACGTGCAATTCCGTCCGGCCGTTGTTGTGACCTTCTCCTCCGAACCTCCCATGGTGCTTGTTGACGGGCAAACCAACAATAGGGTCTTATTTCCCATATAATTCTCGCAAAAGGATATGCACTCTTGGGTCAGATACCCCTGGACGATACTCCCCTTAGGACGGGTGTGACAGCCCGAGACCGACGCTCCAGAAGATTCCCCCATTACTCTGTTTTCATCGTGTGACTTATTTGTTTGTCGCTCTCATCATCGCATCATTCGCATCATCAGCATTGCATTGGCACTCCGCTGCCGCCAGTTTTCAAAACCTGCATCCATTGTTAGCTGTCGGTTCCCTCCGTGTTCATCATTGACCGTGTTGAGCCTGACCACACACGAACGCGCCCGCGGCATCGTCAAAAACCTTGTTTTTAAAACTGTGTATAAAACTTTCTCTGATTGGGTTGAAACTTGCCGTGTGGTCTTATTTAGTTGTAGGTAGGCCGCCTGCCAATTTTCGTCTCAATCGGAGTCCGTATGGTACCCGAACGGTCAACCGTAGCGACACCGTTGTCGATTTAAAACACGTTGTCGGGTGCCGTTTTCCCTCTCATCTCCGGCTAACCTAATCTACACAACCACCTAGCCCGACCTCGCGACCGGAACCATTTGATTCCGATCACCTGGTTGAAACCGGGGCGAAAAACCCTATAACCTAGCACCCCTTTCCTATTTAAGCACCCTAACCTGCCTAATAAGGCAAACCCTAGCGTTTGCCTCGATTCCCACGCCACCAACCTCAGTAGCCGCCACCAAGCACCCTCTCTCACCTCAGCCGCCGCCGGCCCACTTTGGCCCGCAACCGGCCCTCCTGGCCCGAAGCCGGCGCCGTCCCAAGCCGAGCGAGCCCGCGTCAGCTCCTTCCTGCTCCCTCACCCCTAGCGCACTGCCGCCCTAGGCCTTCCCACCATGTCCGCCGTCGCGCCTCGGATCCTATCGTCGGAGCCAACCGTCGGCAGCCGCTGTCCCATCGGAGTCCTGAAGATCGCTGGCCACCGCCCCTCATCGACGTGCCTCCCGCGTCCTCGATCTGGATCGAGGAGATCCAGATCCGCCTCCAGTTGACCGCGAGTGGCAGCCTGGGCCGCTTCCTCGCATGGCCGTGCGGCAGCGCGAGCCTAGCCGGCCTTATCGCCCCAGCCCATCTCCCACTAGCGCCGGCCCAGCGCACCACCCCCAAGTCAGCCTGCCCCTCACCTCCACTTGGGCCGAAGGCCACAGGGTGACAATCCTCCCTATGCCTATTGTGCACCTGTGTGAGTAGTATAGTATCTCGCACCTATGCCATGTTAAGCCCATTAGGTCACGCCGGCTCGAATAGATTTTTTTGGTTTTGCGATTTATTTAATTACAGAAAATGCTAGATATTAAAACGCTCGTAGATAATTAACCATGCGTCAGATCACAATGATTTAAGTATGTAACTCATGTAGTTTTTCGCGTAAATTAATATTTTCCAACTATCATGCATGTTTGAAGTGGTTTGAACCGCCATAAGCCTAGAAGTGTGTGCTGTCCTAATAGGGAATTATTCCGTAGATATTTTTGTGCGTGTACGGATTGTTGAAATCTCATAGACGAAATGTTCGTGTTGTTGGGGACCCTTTGCCATGTATTTTAGAGTAGTTGCTTGCATTTTTGCATGTCGGTTCCGCCGCTAGTTTGCCATGTTGTGTTTAGGACATATTCGAGCATATACGTGTGGCGCTATTTTGATTTTTGCAACCCCACATATTATATATGTTTCCGGGGTAGAAAAATCCATAGAATTTAAATGTGCATTTAGTTTTAGCTTTTGAGCAAATTAGTGGGCGTGCCATTTTGCCATGTTGCCCTTTTGTTTATTTTGTGTGATTTATTCCATGCATGATATGAATCACTTATGAACATGAGATATGCCCTTGCATATGTAGGCTAGCCCCTGGTAATTTTGTGTGCAATAGAAATCCATGTTTAGGTGTTCTTTGCTTGTTGTCAACATGCTAGAAAATTGTAGCGACCCGACTCAAGACGAGTCAAGCCTCTGTGTTTCTGTGCCATCCCTGGATCAGTATGCTGGCACACACAGTACATCAATGTGTATATCAAAGTGCAATCACATGTAAACAGCATAAAACTGATATATACCTTAATTGTTTCAGCGGAAGCAGTCAAGGGAGTGGAGTCCCAATAAACACCAACGGCAAGTTGAGTGTAGACCGTAACCCTGAATCTTACTCTTACTCGTCGATGAAAAATATCTGCAACATAAGACGTTGCAGCCGTGTAGGTCAGCATATTGAATATGCCGGCAAGTCACATAAGAGAGGGGTGCAAAGTAATCATCTATACTATATGCATATATGGCAGGTGGGGGCTATAAGTTTTTAGCGAAGAGCAAGTTTTCTCCTACATCAAGAGAGGGCTAAAAGAAAAATGTTACTACATTGTTGGTTGTTAACGAGATGGTTCCGCCAACCAGTTCTCGTACTCGAGTTGTCAATAATTACCCTCGTCAAATATATTTAATGGTGTTGAGAAATCCAGATAACTTCAGTTCCTTTGGCTCAAGTTGTCCATGACCGTGGACACGGCTGATCGATTAGGTTTGAGTACTCTGTAGAGTTTTGCACACGTTCCCCACAATATTTGATCGCCTCCGTGTATGTCCTCGCACTTCAGGGTGTTTGAAGACCGGATGATGAAAACATGGTCTTTCAACGGGTCCCTCTGAATCCCTGTCGGTGCCCATCCAATCCTATCGTTCTTCTACATCTGCTAGCACCGCCTGTCCAGAGTCGCCGCGTTGTCCAACCAAGCCAGAGCCCATAATGACTTGTGGCTGTGCAGGTAAGCCTTGGGTCTTGAAAATATTCGTCCGTCTCTTTGAGCCTGGGTGAAGCTTTCCGCAGGATGTCATGGCCGTCCCCAGCATCCCGGGTCATCCACTGGTTTCTCCAGGGAGCCGATCAACCGTCCTTCACCCAGAGTTGCATTGCGTCCGAGGTTTTGAAAAGTCTTGTCTTAACCGGTCTTAATTATTTAATCAACCTCGCATCACTCGTGTTATGCACTCAACCGATAACCCGTCTACTCAAGCATAGCATTAAGAAATTGTCGTCCCGGGGCCAAGTGTCGGGGTTGTTGTGTTCCTACCACATGATACTACAACTATACTAAAGTTTTCCAAGTACCTAGGCAGCATGCAAATTGGGCAAAGAAGGTGATCTACCATGCATCGAAAACATAGGTAAAATAACATGATCAAAATGACTTGCCTTGATGATAGTTGTCTTGCTCGAGCGCTTCTAAGTAACACGCTTCGCACTCCGGATGATCTACCGATACAAACACAAAGAACACCATAAGCACTTCAATCAAGCCACAAGTAAAAATAACATCACAAGTAATGATTTGCGAAAGCCTAAACAAAAGAATTTATCGCGCGCCGGTATGGCAGAAACTTGTTTCTGTTGAAAACACCAGTAAAAATACTTTACAAATTTTGAAACTTCTACCACAGTAAGATTTTATCACTAGAAAGCAGTAGCAAAAAGAATCAACTCAAAATCATTTTTAAACTCCTGGAATAGGCAAAACAAGGTTTAAATTAAATCTTCTCTAACTTATATTTGAAAATTTCAAACATAGACAAATTATATGTTTTTAAAAACTACAGGAAATTTGTGAGCTACTGGAAAAAGAATCAATGACATTGGACTTAGGGATAAAAAGGTGTGGCCAAAACAAAACAGAAAGTTTCTGTTTTTGTAATTTTTGACAGAAAAACTGAAAACAACTAGCTAGCTATTGGGGTACACGTGGAAAGATGCTATTGGGTGCGGAGGGTGTTTGTCGGAACGCTTTGGGCAAACGGCCGAGGCTAAGCAAAGTCGCTGGTTAAAACATAAGTGGAACTAAAAACCGTTGGTTTTTCTCATATAGACCGAAGAGGTATTCCTAGTTCTAATCTAAACCATCCACTAAGATCTAACGGCTACTAACAAAAAAAGAAAAACAGAGAGGTGGGAGAGGAAGCTACTGTGACTGGGGCAGTAACTCCGGCGGGTCACGTCGCCGGCGAGGGGGAGGGGGAGCTCCGGGGCGGTGGAGACGTGGGGAGGCGGCGGCGGGGTTCCTCTTCCGCGGGGTGGGGCTCGTGGCCGGAGAGGGGGGGGTTGCTCCCAGGGGCGGGCCGAAGGTGGGCAGCACTGCTGCCGGCGAGGTGGTGCAGGGGCTTCGGGCGGCGGCGGCAGCAGGGTAGGGTTGGGAATGGGGTCGGCCGAGGGGCGGGGTTTAAATAGGCCATGGGGCGGTGAGCTAAGGAAGGAGGAGAGGTCGGATCCGGGAGGGAAATCGCGGCGGTCTCGGGCGGGGCTCGGTTTCGGTACTGGTTTGGTAGGAGGAAGAAGAAAGGCTGACGGGGAGGGAGGCTCGGTCGGGTGGGGTCCATGGGCCAGTGAGAGGAGGGAGCGGAGGGAAGGGGCGGTTGACCGCAATCAAAGGGATTTGATCCCTGGTACTGTGGGGATTTCGGCGGTGGTGGTTTGAAAGTTTCCTAATATTAACCCTTTTCCGAAACAGAAATATAAAAGCTAATAAAGGGAAATAAATCAAAATATTTATATAGGGTATTATATACCAAAAAAGTCAGAAAAATATTCCCTACCCGAATAACATTTTTCCAAAGCAAAAATAAAAACTTAAAAAAAAGTTTTTTAAGAAATTCCCGAATTGCTTTATTTCTTTTTGCAATTATTTTTGCAAAAGAACTTTGGGTTTTCTTGGCTCAAATATTTCAGAAATTTTCCCGCACTTTGGAGTGTCATTTTCCTCCTCTCTCTCTCTCTCTCGTGCAAGAGAGTTTTCTCCGGGCATTTCTCGTGCGAGGGAAAAAATGGAAATGCAAATCAAAGACGAAGGAAAATTCACGAGCTAAATTTATTTCAAACAATATGCATAGATGCTTAGCTACATTGTAAAACATTCTTAATTAGGAAAATTGGGATGTTACAAAAATAGTGCTAATTTGGAGATGCTGAAATATTTCTAAGTCTGAAATCTGTTGTATTTTGTTGCTCTCTTGCCATGAGTTTTTCTGGTGATCTATAGCTCTTTTGAGGTTGGTGCAATGGAGTTAGTTGTAGTCCTTAAGATTCTGTAGCATGTTATAAATTTTCATGCCATTCGGAGGCCTGTAGAATATAGGTTTGCTGCTGTCAATATGCCTTCAAATCGAGAACTGCACTGTCAAAAACTCTTATTTTCACCAAGTCTGAAACTGTGTGTAAGATGCCATTTTGTGAGTTCTTTTCCTAGTGATCCATGCTTCCATGTTAGATGTTATTAGTAGGGTGTTGAAGTGCATCTTGACCACTTTTGCCTCATGTCTTGTTTGAGCATTTTGTATTTATGTAGCATGTTGTTTTGGGGTGTAGAAATGCCATGTTGCTGTTTTCGGCAGATTGTAGTGATTTCTTGTTTAGCTAGTAGTTTTTGAACCGTTTCTCCGTTTTGATTGTGTCCTACATGAAACTTAATTATAATCTCGTGTAGTTTCATATTATGTTTCTGCCTTCTTGGTTTGGGATGTTTGTGACTGTCGTTGCACACATATTGCATTCATGCCACCATATATTGCGGTGGTCGTATCTTTTGAAACGTAGCTCCGATGGATATGTTCTCTATGTGTAAATTGATGGGAACGACGCGTAGAATCACGCGAACCTATTTATTTCTATGTTAACAAATATTTAAATGTGTTAGTTCAGATCAGGACAGAATTATAAATTAACGTATGAGGTCAGTCCGGAGATGCTATAAGTCGTTTCCGACGTTATTTAAAATGCCTAGATAGGTAGTTTAATTACGCTTCACCTTTTACCATGTTTAACCACATTTAATACTGCCATGTACCTAATCGATAAGGAAATAAATAATTCGTATGTGGAGTTTCATCAATATGCAAATCGTTACATATTGAACTGCACTTAATGTGCAGTGTTTGGTTGTTGTGAATTGCCATGCCATGTCTTGCATCTATACAACTGATCATGCATCATATGTGGATTGCATCTTGTCATGCATGTGCCGTGGTGAATATCGTTACTTGATTCTTGTTTCCGGATTGCTTCGTCTCGATAGAGTTCCGCAAGCGTGTCGGAAAGTGAGGACCCGTTCGACTACATCGGTTCGTCTGCTTTAGGAGACACTCTTCTTCCAAGGGGGATCTTAGGCAATATGACCATTTCCCCAGATACCATTACTATAATTGCCTTGCTAGTTTTACCGTTACTATCGTTATGTCTCGCTGTCTACCACCTATTAGATATTAGCCTCTCAAAATTGCCTTGAAAACCTTCAACCTGTTCACAACCTAGCAAACAACTTAATGGTTATGTTATCGCTTGCTTAACCATGTGTTAGCGTTGCTAGTTGGAGGTACAGTTGCTTCCATGTGATAACATGGGTTCCTTGTTATATCACCATATTAATTGCTATTTAATTTAATGCACATATACACTTGGTAAAAGGTGGAAGGCTCGGCCTTTCTAGCCTGGTGTTTTGTTTCACCTTTGCCCCCATAGTTTCGTCTATCGGTGTTATGTTCCATAAATGAGCGCTCCTAACATGCTTGGGGTTGTTATGGGACCCCCTAGATTCTCGTTTTACGATAAAGCTCGTCTGGCAAGGCCCAACATTGGTACTATATTTGCCCAACATAATTATTCTGTTAATACTAAAAACATAGGGCGTCATGAACCCGAGGACTAATTCTACATAATACAGGGGGGCAGTGCTGATGGTGTTGGTCCGAAATGGACTACTTGCGGGGACACCGCGAGGAAACTCGAGGTTTGGTTCCCGTAGCTAGTTCCATCCGGTCGTGTCCAGAGAACGAGATATGTGGCTCCTATCGGGTTCGTCGACATGTCGGGCGGTCTTGCTGGACTTGTTTTACCTTTATCGAGCGTCTTGTGCGCGGATTCCGAGGATGCTTTGAGCTAACTCGAGGTTGAGGTTTTCCAATAGGGATCCGAGGAGATCACGGGTTTCCCTGATTGAGGTCATTCCATCGTAGCGTGTGGTAGTTTGTGATGGACTAGTTGGAGCACCCCTGCAGGGTTAAATCTTTCGGAAAGTCGTTCCCGTGGTTATGTGGCAATGTGGAAACTTTGTTGAACACTGGTTCTAGACAACTTGAAGTTAACTTAATTAAAATATGCCAACTGAGTGTGTAACCGTGACTGTCTCTTTCGCGAGTTCCTTCTCCGATCGAGGACACGGTGGGGTTATGTTTGACGTAAGTAGGTGTTCAGGATCATTCATTTGATCATTAGTAGTTCACGTCCGCTATGTGTAGATCTTCCCCCTCTTGATTCTTGTACTCGTAAGTTAGCCATCAAATAAATGCTTAGTCGCTTGTTGCAGCCTCACCACTTAACCTTACCTCACCCATTAAGCTTTGCTAGTCTTGATACCTTTGGAAATGAGATTGCTGAGTTCCCTGTGGCTCACAGATTACTACAACACCAGTTGCAGGTACAGGTAAGGTGATTAAGACGTGAGCGCGTTGATTGTTCATTTGGAGTTTCTTCTCCTTCATCATCGATCTAGGGTGGGTTCCAGGCCAGCAGCCAGGGATAGCAAGGATGGACGTCATTCTTTTCTCATTTGTTTTCGTCTGTAGTCGGACCCTGCTCTTCTTCGTGAAATTTATGTATTGTACTGATGTGACTCTGATATAGCTTGTGGCGAGTGTAAACCAATTTCATATACTCTTCTCTTCAGTACATGTACTTGTAACGATATCCATTCTTGCAAAACGATGAGATGCGCTTCTATCTCTGTCGAGGCCCTCGTGCCAAAATAAGGATAGGATCGCATCTTGGGTGTTACAAGTTGGTATCAGAGCAGTACCGACCTAGGAGCCCCCTTGATTGATCGAACTTGGCAGAGTCGAGTCTAGTGAAAAACTACTTTGAGTCTAGTTATATATCGGAGAATAGGATTCTTTTTTATCCTCTTCTTTGCTCTATTGAGGAATCTTGACGTAATAATTTTAATTCTACTCCTCTTCGGACTTAAATTTTTTTAGGATCACGCGGATACTTTTGGAATCTATACGATGTCGATGTGACGGAGTTCTGTCTTGGTGCCTCCTGTCTGATTTGATTTCTTCCGAGGAGTTGACCTCCAGGGGATTCTTGAGCACATCGCTATCATTTAGATTTCCTAGTATCTTAGGCCGAAGGATGTTCGAAATATCTTCAATACTAGTAGTGGCGAGAGGAGTTCCGCTTCCCCATTACTGGTGCAGAGAGCTTCGGATGTGTCGCCATACTTAGTATTGTTGTGATTACGAGCGTCTCAGATAGATGAGTTTCCGAGATTCTGGTTATGTGTTGACGGATGTGATACACTGGACGGGTTAGTATAGGAGTTGAGTGATATATTACTCCTTGTATTCGTGGACCAGATTGCATGAACATAAATTTCGGGAGTTCTTAGGTGGGAATTCAAGTAGATACTTATAGGGCAATCTTCCAACAAATGCATGATGTTAGGTTGGGGTTCGACATCTAGTGGAGTCGTATGTTCACGGTCGTCTAACAGCGGTTCTCGTTGGGTCTTAAAGTGTCCTTGGAGCTTGCTACGACTCGGGGACGCTTCGTATGCTTGCTACGACTCAGGGAAGCTTCATATGTCGTGTGCACTTCCTTGTACATGATGGCTACTTTAAGGATCGAGCCCGTGCGATCCTATCCACGAAAATATCGGACGGAATCTCTCTCATGAATTTGTTCTGGCTTGTTTCGTAAGCCGCATCCTTTGTTTTCTTGGAATATGGTAATTCGAGTTGCTTGAATGTCAAGTGGTGATTTCAGATCTTTCCTAAGGTGTGTTCTCATATTCATGTGAGAGTGCTAATTCTTTTGCTCAATCAATTCTCTTATCAATTCTTGTCAACTGGAGTTGTCATGTCAATTCTTTTCCAACCGGTGTGCTTCTCTTCAGTGAATTCAATCCTCTCCAATATTTGCAAGATCAATCTCTCTTTTCTTTCCGGAGTTCATGTCATCTGTCCGAAGTTCTCTTTTTTTTCCCGCCCTCCCGCCCTTTTCTTCAGTGATTCAATCTTCATCCAAGCGTCTTCTTTTAATTATTGCTTCCGCTATCTCTTCTTCCATGTGTATCCGGTGATTCATTGTGAAGATTCTCAGGAGCTTCGCGTTCATCTTTATTCAATCTTGTTATCTTTTCCCGTGAATTAAATTCAGTTATCTGTGCTCATCATATCCTTTGCTTCCTCGAATGATTTTCGTGTTGGAAATTCTTATTCAAGCCTTCCTTGTTGTTCATCAATCTCTGTTCTATCCGGAGTGCTGAGGATATCTCAGAGTTTCTTGTTTTCAATTCTTTCAATTATTTCGAGGGTCTCACCTCATCAACTTTTCTTTATAACGGTGCAATATTATCTCTCTTCTAAGCAATCTTTTCAACGGTGATTTCTTTCAGTTGGCCCAAAACCCACGGGTTCTTTCCCAGGATCTTTTCTGGCTCTTCTCATCTTTCCGGAGTTCTCTAATTCTTTTCAACTATGACGTAAGTATGAATTTCATCAGTCATATTCCTTCTTCAAGGTCAATTTGAATTAATTCTCATATTTGACTCAACCTTTCATTCTTCATTATTCCGGAGTATCTAAGTTATTCTTGGTGGTGTTCTCCTCATCATTTTCAGCTTGGTAGACCGAAGGAGTGTTTCTCTCAAATTGTGGTCCATTTTTTCCTATCATTTGAGCTTTGTGGAATCATCTTGAGTTGTTTCCAATCATGAGTAATCCCTTTCTTTTCTATCTGGTTCATTGCTGAGTTGTTTTCCTTCTTGATCTTCCGAAGGCCATCATTTTGGAAGATTTCTTCGTTCTCAGCTTTCATCTTTCATTCTCAAATTCTTCTCAATTGTTGTCTCTTCGTTCGTCTCTCAATTAGTCTGATGTCAAATTCAGTTTTCTATTAGGCGGCTCAAGAACTCTTCATTCTCAAGGTGTTCTTCAAGATTCTTGTGGTAGTAGTTCTCATTTTCTTCTTCGTTCTTTTCTTGCCAAGATCTAGTTTCTATTCTTTCTAACAGAGGCTTTGTGATGTTGATCTGTTCAATATATCATTTTGTTTTTTCGAGATCTTATTGTTCCCTTGCTCAATTTAGTTAGTTTGTTGTGAATCTTCTCAAGATCTTTCCATTGTATCAAATTTTTGTCCTCTTTTCCTACCGAAGTGCTGCCGAAATTTTGTGTGAATTCTTCCTTGTTCCTTATATCATTCTTCATCACTTTGCAACCCCTAAGAGTCATTGGTTTCACTCGTTTGTCAAGAAGCAACTAAGTTACCTCTTGCTCTTTTACTTCCTCTTCCCCTTTCATCCTTGGATCTCGGGTCGAGATCCTCTTGTAGTGTAGGAGAGTTGTGACAGCCCGAGACCGACGCTCTAGAAGATTCCCCCTTTATTCCGTTTTCACCGTGTGACTTATTTTTTGTCGCTCTCATCATCGCATCATTCACATCATCAGCATTGCATCGGCACTCTGTTGCCGCCAGTTTTCAAAACATGCATCCGTTGTTAGCGTTCGGTTCCCTCCGTGTTCATCGTTGACCGTGTTGAGCCCGACCACACATGCACGCGCCTGCGGCATCGTCAAAAACCTTGTTTTTAAAACTGTGTATAAAACTATCTCTGATTGGGTTGAAACTTGGCGTGCGGTCTTATTTAGTTGTAGTTAGGCCGCCTCCCAATTTTCGTCGCTATCGGAGTCCGTCTGGTACCCGAACGGTCGACCGCAGCGGCACCGTTGTCGGTTATTCGTCGGATGGTTTTGTCGGTTTAAAATACATTGTCGGGTGCCGTTTTCCCTCTCATCTCAGGCTAGCCTACTCTACACAACCACCTAGCCCGACCTCATGGCCAGAACCGTTTGATTCCGATCGCACGGTTGAAACCGGGGCAAAAAACCCTCTAACCTAGCCCCCTTTCCTATAAGCACATCTAACCTACCTAATAAGGCAAACCCTAGCGTTTGCCTCTGTTCCCACGCCACCAACCTAAGCAGCCGCCACCCAGCGCCCTCTCCAACCTCAGCCGCCGTCGGCCCGCTCTGGCCCGCAACTGGCCCTCCTGGCCCGAAGCCGCTACCGCCCCGAGTCGAGCGAGCCAGCGCCAGCTCTTCCCTACTCCCTCGCCCCTAGTACGCCGCCGCCCTCGGCCTTCCCCGTCAGGTCCGCCGTCGCGCCTCGGATCCCATC
Organism: Hordeum vulgare subsp. vulgare; assembly: GCF_904849725.1. Taxonomy (NCBI): domain Eukaryota; kingdom Viridiplantae; phylum Streptophyta; class Magnoliopsida; order Poales; family Poaceae; genus Hordeum; species Hordeum vulgare. The sequence continues at coordinate 190,919,898 of NC_058523.1, read as the reverse complement.
GTCGGAGCCAACCGCCGGCAGCTGCCATCCCGTCGGAGTCTTGAAGATCGCCGGCCAGCGCCCCTCATCGACGTGCCTCCCGTGTCCTCGATCTGGATCGAGGAGATCCACATCCATCGCCACTTGACCGCAAGCGGTAGCCTGGGCCGCTTCCTCGCATGGGCATGCGGCAGGGTGAGCCCAGCCGGCCTCGTCGCCCCGACCCATCTCGAGCTAGCGCCGGCCCAGCGCACCGCCCCGAGCCAGCCTGCCCCTCACCTCCGCCTCGGCCGAAGGCCACAGGGTGAGAATCCCCCTATGCCTATTGTGCACCCATTTGTGTAGTATAGTATCTTGCGCCTATGCCATGTTAGGCCCATTAGGTCACGCTGGCCCGAATAGATTTTTTGGTTTTGTGATTTATTTAATTTCAGAAATGCTAGATATTAAAACGCTCGTAGATAATTAACCGTGCATCAGATCACAATGATTTAAATATGTAACTCGTGTAGTTTTTCGCGTAGATTAATATTTTCCAACTTTCATGCATGTTTGAAGTGGTTTGAACCGCCGTATGCCTAGAAGTGCGTGTTGTCCTAATAGGGAATTATTCCGTAGCTACTTTTGTGCGTGTCCAGATTGTTCAAATATCATAGACAAAATGTTCGTGTTGTTGGGGACCCTTTGCCATGTATTTTAGATTAGCTGCTTGCATTTTTGCATGTAGGTTCCAAAGCTAGTTTGCCATGTCATGTTTAGGACATATTGGCGCATATACGTGTGGCGCTATTTTTATTTTTGCAACCCCACATATTATATATATGTTTCCGAGGTAGAAAAATCCATAGAATTTAACTGTGCATTTAGTTTTAGCTTTTGAGCAAGTTAGTGTGCGTGATATTTTGCAAAGTTGCCCTTTTGTTTCTTTTGTGTGCTTTATTCCACGCATGATATGAATCACTTGTGAACATGAGATATGCCCTTGGATATGTAGGCTAGCCCCTGGTAATTTTGGGTGCAATAGAAATTCATGTTTAGGTGTTGTTTGCTTGTTATCAACATGCTAGAAAATAGTGTTGATTTGGAGATGGTGAAATATTTGTAAGTCTGAAATCTGTTGTATTTCGTTGCTGTCTTGCCATGAGTTTTTCTGGTGATCTATAGCTCTTTTCAGGTTGGTGCAATGGAGTTAGTTGTAGTCCTTAAGATTCTATAGCATGCTGTCAATTTTCATGCCATGCGGAGCCCTGTAGAATATAGTTTTGCTGCAGTCAATATGCCTTCAGATCGAAAACTGCACTTTCAAAAACTGTTATTTTCACTAAGTCTGAAACTGTGTGTAAGATGCCATTTTGTGATTTCTTTTCCTAGTGATCCATTCTTCCATGTTAGATGTTATTAGTAGGGTGTTCAAGTGCATCTTGACGACTTTTTCCTCATGTCTTGTTCGAGCATTTTGGATTTATGTAGCTTGTTGCTTTGGGTTGTAGAAAATGGCATGTTGCTGTTTTGGGCAGATTGTAGTGATTTCTTGTTTAGCTTGTAGTTGTTGAACCGTTGCTCCGTTTTGATCGTGTCCTACATGAAACTTACTTAGAATCTCGTGTAGTTTCATATTATGTTTCTGCCTTCTTGGTTTGGGATGTTTGTGACTGTCGTTGCACACATATTGCATTCATGCCATCATATCTTGCGGTGGTGGTATCTTTTGAACCGTAGCTCCGATGGGGATGTTCTCTATGTGTAAATTGATTGGAACGACGTGTAGAATCACATGACCCTATTTATTTCATAGTTTAACAAATATTTAAACGTGTTAGTTCAGATCTGGACAGAATTATAAATTAACGTATGAGGTCAGTATGAAGATGCTATAAGTTGTTTCCGACCTCATTTTAAATTCCTAGATAGGTAGTTTAATTACGCTTCACTTTTTGCCATGTTTAACCACATTTAATACTGCCGTGTACCTAATCAAGAGTGAACTAAATAATTCATATGTGGAGTTTCGCCAATATGCAACTCGTTGCATATTGAACTTCACTTAATGTGTAGTGTTTGGTTGTTGTGAATTGCCATGCCATGTCTTGCATCTATACAACTGATCATGCATAATATGTGGATTGCATCTTGTCGTGCATGTGCATAGTGAATATTGTGAGTTGATTCTTGTTTCCGGTTTGCTTCGTCTCGATAGAGTTCCGCAAGCGTGTCAGAAAGTGAGGACCCATTCGACTACATAGGTTTGTCTGCTTCATGCAGACACTCTTCTTCCAAGCGGGATCTCTGGCAAGATGACCATTTCCCCAGATAGCATTACTATCATTGCCTTGCTAGTTTTATCATTTCTATCGTTATGTCTTGCTGCTTACCAACTGTTAAGTATCAGCCTCTCAAAATTGCCATGAAAACCCTCTTCAACCTGTTCACAACCTAGCAAACCACTTAATGGTTATGTTACCGCTTGCTTAACCATGTGTTAGCGTTGCTAGTTGGAGGTGCAGTTGCTTCCATGTGATAACATGGGTTCCTTGTTATATCACCAAATTAATTGCTATTTAATTTAATGCACCTATACACTTGGTAAAAGGTGGAAGGCTCGGCCTTTCTAGCCTGGTGTTTTGTTCCACCTTTGCCCCCTTAGTTTTGGCTACCGGTGTTATGTTCCATAAATGAGCGTGCCTAACATGCTTGGGGTTGTTATGGGGACCCCCTAGATTCTCGTTTTAGGATAAAGCTCGTCTGGCAAGGCCCAACATTGGTACTATATTTCCCCAACATAATAATTCTGTTAATAGTGAAAAACATAGGGCGTCATGAACCCAAGGAGTAATTCTACATAATACAAGGGGGGTAGTGCTAGTCGCAAATGGACTACCTGCAGGGTCACCGTGAGGAAACTCGAGGTTTGGTACCCGTAGCTAGTTCCATCCGGTCGTGTCCTGAGAACGAGATACGGGGCTCCTATCGGGTTCGTCGACACGTCGGGCGGTCTTGCTGGACTTGTTTTACCTTTATCGAGCGTCTTGTGCGAGGGATTCCGAGGATGCTTTAAGCTAACTCGAGGTTGAGGTTTCCCAATAGAGATCCGAGGAGATCACGGGTTTCCCTGATCGAGGTCATTCCGTCGCAGCGTATGGTAGTTTGTGATGGACTAGTTGGAGCACCCCTGCAGGGTTAAATCTTTCGGAAAGCCATGCCCGCGGTTATGTGGCAACATGGAAACTTTGTTTAACACTGGTTCTAGAAAACCTGAAGTTGACTTAATTAAAATCTGCCAACTGAGTGTGTAACCGTGATTGTCTCTTTCGCGAGTTCCTTCTCCGATCGAGGACACGGTGGGGTTATGTTTGACGTAAGTAGGTGTTGAGGATCATTCATTTGATCATCAGTAGTTCATGTCCACTATGCATAGATCTTCCCCCTCTTTATTCTTGTAGTCGTAAGTTAGCCACCAAATAAATACTTAGTCGCTTGTTGAAGCCTCACCACTTAACCTTACGTCACCCATTAAGCTTTGCTAGTCTTGATACCTTTGGAAATGAGATTGCTGAGTCCCCTGTGGCTCACAAATTACTACAACACCGGTTGCAGGTACAGGTAAGGTGATTAAGATGCGAACGCGATGATTGTTCATTTGGAGTTTCTTCTTCTTCATCATCGATCTAGGATGGCTTCCAGGCCGGCAGCCTGGGATAGCAAGGATGGACGTCGTTCTTTTCTCGTTTGTTTTCGTCCATAGTCGGACCCTACTCTTCTTCGTGATATTTATGTATTGTACTGATGTGACTCTGATGTAGCTTGTGGCGAGTGTAAGCCAATTCCATATACTCTTCTCTTCAGTACATGTACTTGTAACGATATCCATTCTTGCGAAACGACAAGATGCGCTTCTATCCCTATCGAGCCCCTCGTGCCAAAATAAGTATAGGATCACATCTTAGGCGTTACAACGGGCCATGTTACAAACGAATCCTTTGATCACCCCATTCATCCTCTCCAACGGCATCATGGTGTGAAGGAATGTCGGCCCGAGGTCGGTGATGTCGTCCACAATGTGGACACATAGATGCACCATGATGTCAAAGAACACGGGCGAGAAGTAAATCTCAAGCTCACATAGTATGACAATGATATCTTCCTCTAGGTTTCGGAGCTTCTTCACACTGATGGACTTCCAAGAGATAACGTCGAAGAAGTTGCAGATACTAGTAAGCGTCTCACGGACGTGCTTGTCCATTATCCCTCTAATGGCACCGGGAGTATTTGCGTCATCATCACGAGACAGTCATGAGACTTCATCCCGCTAAACCTTTTCTTCTTGGTGTCTAGAAATCTACTTATCTTCCAACAGTAACCGGAACATAATTTGATTCCCGTAAGGCACTTGATGAATTGATCGATCTCCTTCGGACTTAAGGTGAAGCAAGAAGGGGGACAAAAATTCTCCTCCTTCTTGTTGACTTTTCTACCCCTTGGCCCCGCCGTCGTCTCCGTCTTCGTCTCCTCCGTCGACTTTTTACGGGGCATGTGGAGATCCCCTTGATCTCCAAATCCTTCAAGTCATTCTTTGCCTTCGGCCCATCCTTGATCTTCTCCGGCATGTTCATCAGTCTGCCAAGCAAGCTCTGAAGGACATTCTTTGCTATATGCATTTGATCAAGGCAATGAGGCGTGTCGTGATTGGGCCAGTACTCCAAGTTCCAGAAAACAGACCTCGTTTTCCATACCTCAGCAGCAGCTCCGACGCCTTTTCCATCTTTCCCGAAACAGGGCATCATTGCTAGTTATTCAATAGCTCGTTGATTTCGGTGCCGCTCCTCTTACGTGGAGGTCCTCGATGCTCAACCAAACAATTGAATAGATCTCCATGTTTTCTCCACGGATCATCCTTTTCAAGCCGTCTACGATGCCCCATGTACACGATTTTCCCAAACCCGCCATCTTTCTTTGACGTAAGCTGCTGAGGCGTTGTATCATCCATGCACCTCGTGCGTCCGCTGTATTCGTGCCACACCCGGCCTGAGGTGTACCTGTAACCGAGATAGTCGTGCATCGTAGTCATCAGCACAACTCTCATATAGAAATAATCTCTTGTGCTGGCGTCCCATGTCTTGACCGACAATTTCCATAATGTGTCTAGCTCCTCTTTTAGAAGCCCCATATATAGGTTAATATTATTTCCCAGTTGTTTCGACCCTTGAATCAGCATGCTCATGTGTATGTACTTTGTCTTCATGCACTTCCATGGGGGGAGGTTGTACATCCATACAAACATGGGCCATGTGTTGTGGTTGGTGCTCTGGTTTCCAAATGCATTCATGCCATCGGTACATGCACCAAGCATGATGTTCCTTGCATCTTCTCCGAAAAACGATATTTGGCGTTGAGTGCTCTCCACTGGCTACCATCTGCGAGGTGTCTCAGCTTTGGATCATCTCCATCATCGGGCTTCTTCCTCTCCGCATGCCAGTGCATGAGCTTTGCTTCATTAGGATCTATGAAATACCGCTGCACACAGGGAGTGATAGAAAAGTACCATACAACTTTTTGAGGAGCTTTCTTTCCTGCCTTCTTGTATCGCGAAGCATTGCACACTCGACAGCTGGTTTTTTCTGCGTTCTCACCTCGATAAATGATGCAATCATTGGTGCATGTGTGGTATGTAATGTGCGGCAGATCCAGAGGGCACACGATTTTCTTGGCCTCATCGACACTAGTAGGACACAGGTTCCCTGCGGGAAGAACTTTATTATGTAGATACTTCAAGTGATCATCGAGGCTTTTGTTTCCCCATTTGTTTTTTGTCGTCGTCTTTAGAAGTTCGAGCGTGAAACTCAAGCGGGTAACCTCAGGATCGCAACCGTCATATAATGGATTCTTCGAGTCCACATTGAGTTGCGCCAGCTTGGCTACCTCTCTAGAAGCAACTGTGTCGCTATTCATACTCTTGCGAAGGAGGTCTCAAACATGAGGGTCCTACACGCCTGAACTGAGTAGCGATGAAGTCTTCGGCGTGTCCACCCCCTCTTCTCCGCCATGTCCGGACTCTGCTTCTTCTTCGTCGTGTCCAGAATATTCTCCCACGCCATGTCTGGCCTCTTCCCCGGCATCGTGTCGGGACTCTTCCCCACCGCCGTGTTTGGACTCTCCACCGCCACCGTGTCCGGTGCCATCGTCTTCATGTCGATTGGTCATCTCTTCGTCTGGACCCATGTCGTTATTCCTTGCCATGTGGACATCCTCATCATCATCCTCGCTTATCCAAAGAGTATAGCCATCCATGAAACAATTGATCAGCAAGTGGGCCTTCAAACTGCCACCATCAAAAGGGTTGAAAATTACTCCTTCTTTGCATTTTGTACATGGACATCTAATCCGAGTCCGTTTATTTGCATACATGTTCATCACCACCGATTGCAAGTATCTCTCCACCTTGCTACCACTCACCTTCATGATTGCAAGGTATAACAAGCAAAAGGATCGTAAACAAAATGCATGCATATAAAATTTTGGCATGACCTTGCCTAAAAATAGGACATATCAAGTTTGCTCGAAATTTGCTGAAACGGAAATAAATCAACATTTGGGCAAAACATAAGAAACTCACGGGTCATGTCACTCACACAAATCCCTTCAAATCGCAAACACACATATTCCCATTATTGAAATGCACAACTTTTTAGTCACCTATCTATATCCCGAGAGAGATTGTGCACGGCTAAATAGTGGAGAAGTAACAATGGTGGAGAAGTAACTTAGAGAGAGGAAAGGAGAAAGGAGGGGATAGGGCAAAGGGGGGAAGGGGGTATGTGTGGGTGAAAGGAGGGCAACAATGGTGGAGGAAAGGAGAAAGGAGGGGATATGACAAATGGGGGAGGAAGGGGGAGAGGGGGTGTGTGTGGGTGATAGGTAGAAGGAAGAGAGAAGAAGGGAAATAATGGTGGAGAAGTAACAATGGTGGAGAAGTAAGAATGGTGGAGTAAACGAGAAAGGAGGGAAAAGGGTGGAGGAAGGGGGAGAGGGGGTGTGTGTGCGTGAAAAGGAGGAGAAAGGAGGGGATATTGCACTTATCACTAGCGCTTTTCCCCAGCCAGTGCTGCTACTACAGCTGCTGTCGGTGGCCTTGTTGTGCCCCTTTTAGTAGTAGTGTTGGTTCCAGGGGAGCGCTGCTGCTATGGAACTTAGCAGTAGCGCTTTTCACAGTCCAGCACTACTACTACAACTACTGTGGGTGGCCTCGTTGGGCCCCGTTTAGTTCTAGCGCTGAAAATGCACCCAGCACTATTAGTAAGGACTTTAGTAGTAGCGCTTGGAATTTCCAGCGCTACTGCTAAGTAGCAGCAACGCGTGCTGTTTTCCAGCACTACTACTAGGGTCCTACCTATAAGTTTTTTCCTACTAGTGTCTTATCTCTGAACATAGTGGATACTATGGATCCAGCCCTAATAAAATTAAGTCGATTACATGATGAACCTCATCCAGCTCTTCACCAACCAGCAAGCCTACAAAGGAATTACTCACTCACGGGGAAGAGCATCATGGAATTGGCGATGGAAGATGGTTGGTGCTGATGAAGACCAAAGATTACCCTCTCCGGACCCCCAAACGGACTCCAGGTTAGGCCTCCCAATGAAGAATAGGAGGTGGTGGCGGCTCTGTATCGTGAAACGAGATGAAACTTCCTCTATGACTTTTCTCTCCCGAAATTGGGTTTATAGCGCTGGAATTAGGGTTACCTGAGCCCCGTGGGCCCCAATAGACACTAGGTCATGCAAGGGGGACTGGCGCGCCTTGATGTCTAGTGGGCGCATGTTGCCTCCCCTCTGGTGGGTCTTGGTTCCAGTATTTTTCATTTATTCCAGAAAAAATCACAAAAAAGTTTTGTTCCATTCCGAGAAATTTTATTTCTACACAAAAACAACACCATCATAGTTCTACTGAAAACAACGTTAGTCTGGGTTAGTTTCATTCAAATCTTGCAAATAGAGTCCAAAATAAGAGGAGAAGCATTAGGAAAAGTAGATACAATGGATACGTATCAACTCCCCCAAGCTTAACACATCGCTTGTCCTCAAGAAATTTAGTTGACAAACTGAAAGTGATAAAGAAAAACTTTTAAGAACTCTGTTGTTCTTGTTTACATATAGATGCTTAGAGGCCACCCGGGTTTTCAGCATAAATCATGACTAATCATATCAATGATAAATCTTAGAAACTATATTAGATCATATCAATGGCATAATCAACTAGCAATCAATAAAAGATAACTCAAACATGAACACTTAGTTAAAACAATCTTGATATAATATCACAATAATGGTATCTCACTAGCCCTTTCTGACATAGCAAAACTTAAATGCAGAGCACCTCCAAAGTTCAAGCAGTGACTAGACATTGTAATTCATGGTAAAAGAGATCTAGCCATGCTACAAACAATGACTAACTAGACACAAAGCATGAGGATTAAAGAAGCGCTCTCAGGTCTGGTGCTGTTTTGAGAAGGTGATGACTTAAAGTAAAAATGAAACAACATGACAGTAAATAGAAAGTCCATTTGCAGAGGGAAGCAAGGATTTGCAGAGGTGCCATAGCTCATAACGAAAATTAGAGATAAATTATGTTGGGAGGTACACCCTTCGTGTCAACTTTACGACCAAGAGTTATCGATATATTCCATGCTAATTAAATTAGCGACGGTTCCCAAGCGGTAAAAGTAAAGGTTTACTCCCTCTCGTGCAAGGACGAGTGAATAAACTTTCATCATGAGAATAACTCGCTTAGCATGGAAGATACTGACCGCCCTCTGTCGCTCCATGAGTGGTCCGGGCACACAGAACAAAGTTTCATTTGAAATATTTGAAGTGGCAGATGCAAATTTACTTGGAACAGGACGGTAATACCGCATATAGGTAGGTATGGTGGACTCATATGGAATAACTTTGTTTTAAGGATTTTGATGCAGAAGCAGTATTCCCGCTTAATACACGTGAAGGCTAGTAAATAAGTTGGGAAGCGACCATCTAGAGAGCGAAGACGGTCATGAACATGCTTTATGAATAATTATCGTTGCACACTACCATGAGTAGGATATAAACACAATGAACATAAATATCATGGAGGCTATGTTGGTTTCGATTCAACTACATGTGTGGACATGTGTCAAGTCAAGCCACTCAAACATTCAGAGGGGGGTACCATATCATCATACTATATACAACCATTTTTATGCATGTTGACATCCAAGATAAATCATTATTCACTCCTAGCTGCTTAAACATGGCATGAACAACTATAATCTCTAATTTTCGTTGCAAACATGTTTGATCATAATACGTTGAATCATGGATACTGGTCTAAACGTATTTACAAAAACAAAAACAAGTTGAGTTCATACCCGGTTTTCTTTGCCACTGTCACTTCATCAAATATCTTCATTATTGCCTTTCACTTTCATGGCCGAACGATATGAAAATAATAATAGTGCAAGAGTGTCGTGGACTAAGCTGGAATCCGCAACATTTTATTCAGAAGGACAAGACAAAGTAATATGGCTCTTTATTAGACCGGTAACAATGCATATGAGAGCAAATCAATATTTTCATCGTGGTCTTCCCCTTGGGTATAACTTAAAGAAGGGAAAAGAAATTTAGTGAAATAGACTAAAATATTTTTGGAGTTTTATTTTTTCATGAAGAAAGCAAATTTAAGAAGGAAAAAAATAATACGTGAAAAACTATTTACACGACAAGCTCCCAACAAGTAAAATAAGAAAAGAGAAATATTTTGGGTTTTCTTTTAATACTACAAATAAATTACGGTTGAAAGAAAAACCTAAAAAGTGAGAAATAATTTTAGATTTTCTGCAAGTTTTTTGAACACACAAGAACAAAGCAAGAAAATAAATCTAACAATGATAGCACCAGGCAAGAGTGTGAACACTGACAACAAGAATATGCAAGCATGAATTTAAAGTCGGTGGAAACACGTACTCCCCCAAGCTTAGGCCTTTGGCATAGCTTGGTAATCACCACCCATAGTAGCCTGGGTAATAGTCAGTGTGGTAACTCATGGAAGCCCTTGGTGCAGCCTCTGTGGCCTGACGAGCAGCCTTCAGTGTCGCGTTGTGCTCGTGCGCCTCCCTATCATAGACATAATACCTTCCTTTTCCCTCATAATCAAAGAGGGAAGGTGCAGGCAAAATAACAGGCACAATAGATTTCTTATTAAACATTACTTTGTAGTTATAATTAGTAGTGGTGGCCTTTATGAAATTGTGGTGCTTCATGGACTCAAAGTGTGAATACTTAGTAGAAATAATAGGGTCACTAGACCGCAGTGACACACCGTACTTCTTCGCTAAACCAGAGGCATACATTTTGCCATAAAAATGCTGCGGTGAGAATTGCGTTGCAATCTACATGCTACGATTGTTCCAATATTATAGCACTTAATTCCAGTTAACACAGTATGCAGGAGACTCAAGTCTAGGGCACATAATGTACTACAATATTTCTTGCCCAGTATGCATTTTACATAAAGAATGCTAAGTAACGAATTTAAGGAAAATGTATACTATTTATTCTACCTTGATTTACTCCCCTATCTTCTCCAAAGCAAATACTAGTTAAAAATGTCTCATATTCAGATTTTGGTGGTTCGTCTAACGAACCCCAACATGGAATTTTACATGCGTCGGGGAAATCATCTAGAGACATAGTGAAGGCATTTTCATAGAGATTAAAGGAGACTCTAAATTCTCGAGGATAAAATTTAAATACCTTAGTGGAAGTTTCAGTAAGATGATAATGTTGCATGCACTTACCTACGATGAAGGTTGCAAGCTCAGTATTATGAATGTATCGCCAAATTTCTTCCTTAATGCATGCACCCAACATGAAGTCATCACTTGGCCAATGGCACGATTTAGCATGAGCTTCTCACATCGAACTTTCACTTGGCTCAGCATAAGACTGTAGTATCGGAGTCTCACTAGATGATGCCTTCGAGGACTTCCTCCTCGAAGAACTCCTCTTGAACCACGTCATTATTCCTACATATAAATCTATGAAACTTTTTGGGTCACAAACTTAAGTTAGCAAAAACTTCAAAATAATGGTAGCAACTACTCATAGGGGTGCGTAGAGCCTAAAACAAGCATTCAAACTACTTGGAAATTCAAGAATTCAACATACAAGCACATCTACAGCAGTACCTAGAGTATCTAATTACTTTTAAAATAAACAACTAAAGAAAAAATAATTGGAGGAGTGGGGGAGTTACATACCAAGGAGCAATCAGCCAAAATAGTTTCAGTAACGGATATTTGAGCAAAGAGATCTAAATCCAGGAGTTTGAGAGCAAGAACATGAGAGAGAGAGAGCTACAGAGATTTTTTTTCTGGAGGTGAGTGACGAAGTGAGCTGAAGGAATAAGTGAGGGGACCCCTGACAGGGTCATAGCCATAGGGTAGGTTCATGGGTCTGACCCATATGTCCTACCCAGGGGCACCTCATCATTAGTTTATGGACCACAAGGAAGATTCTGAGTGGATTGTGACATTTTCTAATCCACTCGACATTAAACCACTCGGATGGTTCCTCATCCACTCGACAACGCGAGAAGACAGTCGACACGGAAGACCAGAAGCCATTTAAGAGAATCCAACGGGCAGGCGTTTAGTGTACCCCATTAAACACCATTTATTACATACGTTATTAGTAACGTACGTACTTAAACACCACTAAACGCACCCTTGCATGCCGGGTATTGATGAGGGGTAGTGCACTCTATATAAGCTACCCCTCCCCTCTGGCACAAGGGTTCACACCCCGTGTAACACCTATTATCACACTGCAAGAGCTCCTGAGCACTGAGACGTATGGCTATTACCTCTAAGAGAGGGGCCTGAACTCATACATCTTGCGTACAATCTTGCCGTAGCAAGGACTCTGCCCTCTCCATTCATACCCTACACCTCTACTGTCAGGTTTATTCCCACGACAGTTGGCGCCCACCGTGGGGCAGGCATCTTTGCAACTTCCGGGAAGTTTGCGATTTTCATTCTCTGTCATGTCTTCCGGCTGCGATTCGTTCATGTGCGGTGAGATCCGTTTCGGCGCACTCATCTTCGTCGTCGAGGATTCAGCATGGCTTCAGGAAGCTCCACTCGACATCGAGGCACTCCCAATCCGTGGAGTGATGCACTTTTGTGCAAGCTCCTTTGGCGTACTCCTTCGGCAGCCGTCGACTCTGTTGTCGGTCGTTCATTCTGCTGTTCGCTGTCGCAAGCGATCCGGTCGCTCACGACTCCAGCGATGGGTGGAGCATGCAGTGTCTCACCAGGAGTCATCCCCGTTGACTCCTCAGGTCGCTGCCATCGAGCCTGCCGTATCCCTTTAGGATCCGATCCACTCGGCCTCAGATCAGCCTGATGTTCCTTCGGAGTGTGAGAGCTGCAATCCAACAACTGAGGTCTTCATGACAGGTTCCACGGAGATCCCACCCAGGTTCGGTCTCTGCGAGCACGAGGTCGGCGAACCGTCGACTGGGCGCGGTCGTCGTCGTCCACAAACTTCCAGTCGATCTCAGCGGCAAACCTTTTCGAGTGCTCCGCAAGACAACATCGAGGTATATCGTACCCCAGTTCTTAATGTTGCAGCCGTAGCTAAGATAGCAGATTCTGTTGAGCCGTCAAATTCAGAGGCTGGTAGAGGCTTAGAGCAGATCTGCACTTTACTTCAAGCAGCGCAACAACGAAATAGAGCTGTATCGCAGTCGCGCAATAGGTTGCACAGTAATTCACCAAGAGTAGATACAGTTCGTTCACTTTATAGTCCAGGGTTTCCCCAGTGTCGCAGAGATGGGGGTTAACGAGAGAATCAACAAAGAGACCAGGGTAGGATCCAGTTCCCCCCTTGTTATCACCGTGATGACCACTGTCGAGGGCATTCTCCTACGCAAAGCGGAACGTATGTGCCCGACACTATGATGACCGGCGCCTGTTCATTGACGAGCGGAATCCAGGATTTCATGCTAGAAATGTGCTCATGCAGAGAAGGATCGACCGAGGCAGAGCTCACAGATATGGTTTCAACAGAGATCATCTGAGTGGAAGTGGTACTGCAGTTTCTGGTCCTGAGTGTTTCAGCAGAGCAATCCGCTCTGTGATATTCCCCCCAACTTCAGGTTGGCGGCTGGAATCAACAAGTTCACAGGAGAGTCCAAGATGGAAACGTGGCTGGACGACTATCAAGTCACAGTACAGATTGGCGGCGGCAACGACAACGTTACGATGAAGCACTTACCTCTGATGTTAGACGGTTTGGCCCGTGCATGGCTGAACCAGTTGGCTCCCTCAAGTATTTACCGTTGGGATGATTTTGCCCGAGTGTTCATAAAGACCTTGGAGGGCACCTAAAAGCGCCCTACCGGCCTTTCTGAGCTACAGCATTGCATACAGAAGCCGAGTGAGTCCTTGCGTGATTACATCCAGCGCTGGATTACTCTCCACCACAAGGTGGAAAATGGTACCGAGCACCAAGCGGTCTACGCATTCAAAGCAGGCGTCAGGTACTGGGAGTTGTATCTGAAGTTCGGTTAGACAAGTGGCATGTCCACGAGTAAAATGATGGAAATAACAACTCATTATGCGAACGGGGAAGAAGAAGACTGCATCCGTAGCGGCAAGGGTAAAGGAGTCGACACTGATGCCAATCCCAGTCGAAAGCAGAAGCGGAAGCTCTAAAGCGCTACGCCAGCAGAAGCAGCCGCTTCTGACGACAGGAAAATACAAAGGAAAGTCCAAGGCATAGTTCCCTCCCAAGAAATCCATGATTCAGTCATATTTCCTAGACCAGCCGTGTGTATTCCACACGAAAAAAGATGAAGAAGGCAATATGATATTGCCAAAGCACACCACTCGGCAGTGTCGACTGTTGATCCAAGAGTTCAAAGGGAGCCAGTCGAGTGGAAAAGAACCTGAAAAGGAAAATGATGAAGAGAAAGAAGATTTCCCTGAAGTTCAAACAATGCTTGTGATTTTTGCTGATGTAGAAATCAAAAGCCGACTGAAGGTCATCAATAGAAAAGTCAACATAGTTGTACCTTCCACCCTAACGTACCTAAAATGGTCATAGACTGCCATCACATTTGATTAGTCAGATCACCCGGCTCATGTTCCAACTCCAGGTTGACAAGTTCTTGTGGTCGATCCAATTGTGGAGGGTGTTCGGCTCCGTAAAGTCCTGATGGATGGTGGAAGCATTCTAAATATCCTGTATGCAGAAACTCTCAAAGGAATGGGCATTCCGATGTCCCGACTCAGCGAGAGCAACATGTCATTTCATGGAGTTATCCGAGGAAAGAAGGCCAAGTCACTCGGCCAGATTGCATTGGACATTGTTTTTGGCTCCGATAAGAATTTCCGCAAACAAAAGCTGACGTTTGAGGTGGTAGACTTCCAGAGTGCATATCATGCCATTCTTGGTCATCCCGCTTATGCACGTTTCATGGCCCGACCATGTTACATGTACTTCAAGATGAAGATGCCAGGATCCAAAGGAGTTATCACTATCTCGGGCAATCGGCAGTGAGCTGAAGAGTATTTGCAGCAAGGATCAAAAAGTGCAGATCAACAAATGGCTATAGTCGAGTTGGAAGAGTATGGGAAGAATGCCGATGTTGCTGACCTAATGCGCTCCAAGAAACCTGCTTCCGAGTCTGCTTTCTAGTTGGTAGGCAAGGTCAAACCTGTGCACATCCACCCGATGGATCGCAATGCTGCTTCGACCAACATCTCCACCACACTCGACAGCAAATAGGAAGCCGAGCTCACCCAGTTCCTCCGTGAGAACTGTGACATCTTTGCATGGAAGCCTGCTGACATGACGGGTGTACCCACGTAGCTGGCTGAGCACCGCTTGAGAGTGGATCTGAAGGCAACGCCGGTCAAGGAGCGTTTGCGACAGTTTGCATCGGAGAGAAAAGCAATTGGCAAAGAGGTGGCACGACTCTTGGAGGCCAAATTCATTCGCAAGGTTTACCACTCCGAGTGGCTCGCGAATATAGTCATGGTCTCCAACAAGGACAATTCCTTTCGCATGTGTATTGACTTCAAGAACATTAATAAGGTCTGCCCGAAAGACCACTTCCCGCTCCCCCACATTGATCAGATTGTCGATTCGACTGCGGGGTGTGAGAATTTGTCTTTTCTTGATGCTTATTCTGGCTACCATCAGACCCGTCTGTTTGGTCGAGATGAAATGAAAACTGCCTTCATCACCCCTTTCAGGTCTTTCTATTATATCACCATGCCTTTTGGTCTGAATAATGATGGTGCAACTTTCATGCGTATGATTCAGAAGTGCCTGCTCGATCAGATTAGTCGGAACGTTGAAGCTTACATGGATGATATTGTGGTCAAGTCACGGAAAGGTTCCGACCTGCTAACTGACCAAGGAGAAACATTTGATAATTTGAGGAAGTATGACATCAACCTAAATCCAGCTAAGTGCACTTTCGGTGTCCTCGGTGGCAAGTTACTCGGTTTCCTCCTTTCCGAACGAGGGATCAACATTAACACTGAGAAGATCGGTGCTATCATCCGAATGCAAAGCCCTGTGCGGTGCACGACGTACAAAAACTCATAGGCTATCTGGAAGCATTCAGTCGGTTCATCTCTCATCTCGACGAGAAGGCACTGCCTTTGTACCGACTAATGAAAAAATCAGATGTGTTTGAGTGGAATGATGAAGCAGAAACAGCGTTTGTAGAGCTCATAGCCCTGCTTTCCACCCAGCCGGTGCTTGCTGCTCCGCACAGCAAAGAACCACTTCTCTTATACATCACAACCACCAGTTAGGTCGTCAGCACAGTCCTGATCGTCGAAAGGGAAGAACAAGGTACAACCTACAAGGTCCAGCGCCGAGTTTATTACATTTCAGAAGTTTTGACTCCTTCGAAGCAAAGGTATCCCCATTACCAGAAGCTTCTTTATGGAATATACTTGTCAGCAAAGAAGGCGGCGCATTACTTCCGAGATCACTCTATATCACTCGTGAGTGATGCTCCACTATCAGAAATCCTTCACAATCAAGATGCAACAGTTCGAGTGTCTAAATGGGCTATGGAGTTGTTATATCTGGATATAAAATTTGAAGTAAAGAAAGCCATCAAGTCCCAGGCCCTTGCTGATTTTATGGCCGAGTGGATAGAACAACAACAACCAGCTCAGATTCACTCGGCACAGGCACATTGGACTATGTTCTTAGACGGCTCGAAAATGTTAAATGGGTCCGGTGCTGGTGTCGTTCTAGTATCTCCGAAAGGCGACAAGCTTAATTACGTCCTCCAGATTCATTTTGATTCCTCCAACAATGAATCTGAGTATGAACCTCTGCTTTACGGGTTCCGTATGGCCATTTTACTCGGCGTCCGACGCCTGATAAGTGACTCGGATTTGGTGGTAAACCAGGTGATGAAGGAGTGGGATGTTAGAAACCCTGCCATGACAGCATACTACAATGCAGAGAGGAAGCTAGAGAAAAAGTTTGAAGGTTTGGAGCTCCATCATCTTCCCCGAGTGAAGAATCAAGCTGCAGATGAATTGGCCAAGATCGGGTCCACTTGGAGACCTGTGCCTAGCAATGTGTGTTTGGAACACTTGCATACCCCTTTGGTGCAAGAAGACCCTTTCACTGAAGAGCCCCCGCAACCTTAGAGTGCTACCAATTCGACTAAAGTTGATGTCCTGGCAGTCGTCGATTTGGTCATGGAAATCTTGGTAATAACACCCGAGTGGACGGTGCCGTACATTGCATACATCCGGAGAAGAGGACTTCCTGAAGATGAAGTCGAAACCAAGCAGGTTGTCCGAAGGTCCAAACTATTTACGGTGATGGGTGATCAGCTCTACAAAGAGAGCGTTACCGGAGTTACTCAGCGATGCATCTCTCCTGAAGAGGGACGACTGATTGTGGAAGAAGTCCACTCGGGGACCTATGGCTACCATGCGTCTTCATGGACCATCATCGCCAAAGCATACCGAGTTGGGTTCTCTTGGCCGCGCACCAAGGAGATGGCCAAAGACATCGTCGACCATAGTGAAGGCTGCCAGTACTATTCCAACTTGTCTCACAAGCCTACATCTAATGTGAAGACTATCCCTATCATCTGGTCGTTCGCTATATGGGGTCTGGATATGGTCGGCCCTTTCCGAACAGGTTAGAGTGGGTTCACAAACTTGCTTGTTGCATTCGACAAGTTTACCAAATGGATCATAGCCAAACCCATCAAGAAGCTGGATTCCCGTATTGCCATCAAGTTCATGAGGGAGATTACATTC
The DNA here is from genome assembly GCF_904849725.1 of Hordeum vulgare subsp. vulgare. Lineage (NCBI taxonomy): Eukaryota > Viridiplantae > Streptophyta > Magnoliopsida > Poales > Poaceae > Hordeum > Hordeum vulgare. The sequence goes on along the minus strand of NC_058523.1, from coordinate 190,902,575 downwards.
CGATACGGACTCCCACACAGCATCATCACGGACAATGGCTCAAATTTCGACTCGGATGAGTTTAGGCGCTTCTGCTCTAATGAAGGGACTCAAGTAGATTATGCATATGTTGCCCATCCCCAAACCAACGGTCAAGATGAGCGAGCGAATGGGCTTATTCTTCAAGGATTAAAGCCTCGACTCATGCGAGACCTCGAGCATGTTGCTGGTGCGTGGGTAACTGAATTGCCTTCTGTTCTCTGGGGCCTGAGGACGATGCCAAATCGGTCGACTGGACGCACTCCATTCTTCCTGGTGTACGGAGCAGAAGCTGTCCTACCGAGTGATCTATTGCACAATTCTGCCCGAGTGGATCTTTACTCAGAAGCAGAAGCTGAATAGGCGCAACAAGATGGAGTGGATCTCTTGGAGAACGAGCGGGAGCTCGCACTGATTCGGTCTACAATTTACCAGCAAGATCTGTGGCGTTTTCACTCACGACACGTCAGGAGTCAAGCGTTCCATGAAGGCGATCTAGTACTTCGAGTGGATTAGCAAAAACCGCACAAGTTAGCTCCTATATGGGAAGGACCATTTGTCACCACCAAGGTGCTGAACAATGGGGCTTATCGACTATACAATCTCAAGAACAGGATCGACGAGCCGTGAGAATGGAATGCCGACCTACTTAAACGTTTTTATGCTTGATCATCGATTGATCTGATGTAATGGACAAAGTTGGTTCAGAATAATATGCTCGCCAAAGCCATGATTTCTGCAATCTCTGTCGACTCCAATAAAAAAACAACTCCAAGTGAAGAGCAATCCTCTCACTCGGGGGCTTAGCTGCAAACCCATTTAGCCAAAGTACGAATCATACTCTGAGTGGAGAGCGATCCTCACACTCGGGGGCCTAGCCGCGAACATGATTCGCCTAAGTTAAAAACCCTTTTGAGTGAATAACATACTATTCACTCGGAAGCTTAGCCGCTAACATGCTTAGCCTAAGTATGAATCATACTCTGCGTGGAGAGCGATCCAAAAACTCGGGAGCTTAGCCGCGAACACTATTCGCCTAAGTTAAAAAAACCTTCCGAGTGAATAATGGACTATTCACTCAGACGATTAGCTGCTAACACGCTTAGCCTAAGTACGAATCATACTCCGAGTGGAGAGCGATCCTCACACTCGGGGGCTTAGCTGCGAACACGATTCGTCTAAGTTAAAAACCCTTTTGAGTGAACAACAAACTATTCACTCAGACGCTTAGCCGCTAACACGCTTAGCCTAAGTATGAATCATACTCCGAGTGGAAAGCAATCCTCACACTTGGGGGTTTAGCATCGAACGTGATTCTTCTAAGCTTAAAAAACCCTTCCGAGTAAATAAAAACTATTCACTCAGACGCTTACCCACTAACGCACTTAGCCTAAGTATGAATCATACTCCAAGTGGAGAGCGAGCCTCACACTCGGGGGTTTAGCTGCGAACGTGATTTGTCTAAGTTTAAAACCCATTTGAATGAACAACAAACTATTCACTCACACGCTTAGCCGCTAACACGCTTAGCCTAAGTATGAATCATACTCCGAGTGGAGAGGAGTCCTCACACTCGGGTGCTTAGCATCGAACATGATTCGTCCAAGTTCAAAAAACCCTTTTGAGTAAATAAAAACTATTTACTCGAACGCTTATCTGCTAACACACTTAGCCTAAGTATGAATCATACTCCGAGTGGAAACAATCCTCAACCTCGGGGGCTTAGCCGCGAGTAAATCGCCTAAGTTAAAAAACCCTTACAAATGAATAGCAACCTATTCATTCGAGAGATTCAAAAATCAAGCAAATCTCGGAAACAAATTCACAAGAATTCAACGTGGATCCAAAGTCATCCATGCGACCAATTACTCGGGTTCCACACCCGAACGAAGTTTAAACGATACATAAAACACTCGGCATACCGAGGCAAATTTAAGTCTTGGGTAGGACTTGCAGTTTCTCCTCAAGGTTCGCCGGGGCTTGCAAGCTCGATGAAGGTATCGAGATCAATTCCATCAGCGATGCGAGTTGTAGCACTGATGAGAGTCTCCACGAAATTTTTGAATTGGAGCTTCTTCGTGTTCGCCACTTGGAGTTCTTTAAGCTTGTATTCACTCGCCTCCTTGCAATGGCCCCTGACGAGTGAGAGGGCGACATCAGCTCCACACCGTGTGGATGACTTCTTCCATGCTTGGATCCTGTCAAGAACCTGACCCAGGCGATCCATAACCGACTCTAGATCAGCTTGGAAGGTGTCTTCAGGCCATAACTCCTTTTCCATTTTTCCCACAACAGTCTTCAGCCGAGCGATATAGTTCTAGACCTTCAGGAGATGGGAACTCAGTCGGAACATGTCCAACGCCACATCATTTGCTATAGGCGCATTGACGACGTCACCATGTTGCGCCAAGTCTGCGGTTTCTTTCTCCAGGTCTTGAAAGAACTCTACATGAATTTTTTTAAGTCAAGCTCGAGACAGTCGGATGAAAGTGAAGAAGTTCACTCAACGAGAGTCACTTACCAGTAAGTGTAGCAAGCATCTTGGTTGCGAAACTCGCAACATACTTCTCCTGAGAATTTTTTCTTTTGGCTATCTTCTCTAGTTGTTTGGCCCATTCTCCATGTTCTTTCTTTAATTTCAAATTTTCTTCTTTGGCCTTCGCAAAAGCCTTGTCCTTATCCTCCATAGCCTTTTCAAGGCATTCAGATCGTTTGTGGCAACTTCCAGACTAGCTTGCAGCCTGTTCCTCTCCGCCTTCAAGTTGGCATATTCAGCTCCCATTTGGCAAGTCTTCTACAAAGGTCAAAGGAAAGGATCAGACGGCACAAAGATTTCCCACTTCCGAGTGGAAAAGAACAAGGGTTTCCGTGACACTCGTCCAGGTCGGTCCTGGCCGAATCAAAAAGGACCATGTGTCCTAAGTTCTTAAAACTACAGCCATTCGTAAATGATTGACAATAGTCTCGGGGACTACACCCAGTGGGTGCACTTAGGGTGCCCCCACTAGATTCGAAACACTCGACCATACACGTTATGACCGAGTCAAAAAAACGCATCTGCTGATTAGACCCCTGCTGATGCAAGCACTCGACAGCGGTCTCGGGGACTACACCCAGTGGGTTCACTAAGAGTGACCTCACTGGTTTCTACAACACTCGGCCAGGTCTGCCCTAGTTGAGCCACAAAACAATGAGGAAGTATTTCTTCTAATCAGGCCCCTGCCGATTCAAGCACTTGGTAGCGGTCTCGGGGACTACACCCACTGGGTTCACTTGGTTGAAACCCAGCGGATATGGTTTACAATTCGTCAAACAATGAGCTTGTGCGGACTGAGAACCATGTGAAGAATGCCATTGTGCAAGTTGAAACCCAGCAGATTGGAAGTAAATAACTTTGCAACACTACCAAACCCCCAATGGGTGAAGAGAAGTCAGAGTTCAAGATTTAAACAGAATATTGAACTTACGATCGAACTTATGCCGATGTTGGCTCGAAGTTCTGAGCTGTTGTCGTATACCAACTTGACAGCTTGATAGGCTCCTTTGGCCTGTTGCATCATGAGGTCCACCTGGTTCATGGCCTCCTTGGCGGCGCTTGTCTGATCCTCCGAGACTCGGCGTGTAGCGTACTTAGGCACGGAGCTCGTCGGAGCCGCAATAGACATGATTGGAACCTCCAGTTGTGGTCCAGTCGACGTTGCAGTGACAACAACCGAACTGCCAAGAGGAGCGCTCGACACAGGCATCGCAGGACTGACCACATGCGTTGCAGCCACAGTCCAAACCATCTCAACTTCCGGCAGTAGTTGCTCATCATCATCTAATTCAATGACGTCTGTTGCACGCAAACAACAATATCAAAATTCCAATTGGAGAACTATGTGTAGAAAAATGCAGAGCAGAGTGAAAGTCGATCATACTTCGTTGAGAGCTGGCCACGACTACGGTGTCCACGTCCATGTGATCTTCTCCTCCTAGCGGCGACGTCACGGAGGTTGCAGCTCTGGCAAAAAATCCATTCGTTCAACATCAATGAAGAAAATTCACTCGGATCAAGGAAAAATAACAAGTACTTACGCCGAGGCGACTCGAACAAATATCCTCATTCGGGTCCGGGCCTTCCGAGTCTTTGGCTCGCTGGGCTTCAGTTGCTTCACAGTCCTCTTCGTCGGCTCACTGGATGCACCTCTAGTCCTCTTGACACTGCGGCTACTCGACGCCAGGGCTTTCCTCGACGTGGTGGTTGGATCATGGCGCTGCTTGGACCGAGGCTCGACGTGAGAGGGAGAGGATACCTCCTCCCTGCTCTCTTCCGAGTCATCCTCAGTCTCCTCGCTGTCCTCCGCATAGTCCTCCTCAGCGCTGCCCTCCATGCTCCCTTCCTCAACATCGAGTAGGGCGCCATTTGACACCAGCGAAAACAAGTTCGTCCATGCCTGCAAAGTGCAAAATATCAAGTCAGTCGACAAAGATTTTGGTCACTCGATCACGATACAAGAATACATAACGAAACGGGACTTACGAGGTTCTGGGGCTGGTTCTTGGAAGAGTAAGGTAAAACTCGCTTGGACCCGATTGGATTGTCACAAGGGTCGGTGATGCTGCGGATCCATTTGGCCAAGTGTCTTCATCTACCTCTTCTGGATGAGACCGAGTGGAATCTTCGGGACCCAAGTAATGCCACATGGCATGGTGTCTGGCATGGAGAGGCTGAATGCACCGCACAAGAAACGTCTCCAACAGATCCATCCCAGTCACACCCCCACGAACCAAGCTGGTCAACTGGTCCACCAAAGGTTCTATTGAGATTTCTCTTCATTCAACATGGACATAATCCTAGGAGGTTTTTGTCGCTCAAGGGTAAAGGGATGAAGACCACTCGACATCCCTCGAGAAGCTGTGCATTGCAGTAAAACCAAGACGATTGCCAGTTGCAAACCGATTCAAGAAGGGTCATGTGGGGATAAGTACTTTTGCTTCTTTTTTGAAGCCCCAAACTCCCACACAATTGAATCACATGTGTCTTATCATAAGTCGGCTTGACCTTCTTTACTGGCTGAGATTGTACACTAAATAGATACATGAAAACCCCCAATGGGGAGGGCAATCCAAGAAGCATTCGCAGAAGGTCACGAATTCAGAGAGGTGTGCTATAGCATTGGGAGGAAGATGGTGCAAGTGGGCTCCAAAGAAGGTCAAAAATCCGTGGATGAAAGGATGAGGAGGAAGGGAGAAACCTCGTTCGACATGGGTCAAGAGGAGGACCCGCTCCCCTTGTTGCGGCTCCGGCTCGACCTCGTCACAAGGCAACCTCCATGAATTTTTGGCCAACATCCCGTGCTCCACGAGCTCCAGGAGGTCTTCTTGCCGGACGGAAGAACGGAGGAAATCTCCCTCGATCCATCCTGGCGGCAGCGGCGCACGGCCACCCGATTTCTTCTGCTTGCCGCCAGCCTTTTCCGCCCTCTCCAACTTGCTGGTTTTCCCCTTCGTCATCTCGCCGGCAGCATGATTCGATCTGGAGCACACAGCTTTTTGGAGGAGAAGGAAGAAGAAGAACAGAGGAAGAGAAGCAGCGCATGGCCGTTAAAACCCTAGCGCCGCCAACATTTATATAACTGCAGATCCCAGCCTATCCTGATAACAGAGGAGATGTGACGAGTGGCAATGATGACAACGCGATAATCGAGGCGTCATTGCTCCACTTACCGTGACAGTTGCGTCATCCCCGCGTAGCGCGCGGAAACCGAAATTTCAAATCCCGTCAAATTAGGGCCTGCGGAAGTGATCCATCACATCCAAAGATACTGTCAGTCACTCGGAGTAACTTCAAGTACTTAAATTCACTCGGACCTACGACTCTGCAGAATCGATGAGGGCGAATGATGAAGATTTCAATCGACGCACGATTCTGTAAAGATCTTAGAGCTATTCAAGTTCGGTCTGCTGCTACAAGATTTTGCATTGACACCTTCACCACTCGGACCCTAATCCATTCATGGGCTAATGACGGGGACATAGCCATAGGGTAGGGTCATGGGCCTGACCCATATGTCCTACCCAGGGGCACCTCATCATTAGTTTAAGGACCACAAGGAAGATTCCAAGTGGATTGTGACATCGTCTAATCCACTCTGCATTAAACCACTCGGATGGTTCCTCGTCCACTCGACAACGACAGAAGACAATCGACTCAGAACACGAAGCCGTTTAAGTTAATCCAACGGGTAGGCGTTCAGTCTACCGCATTAAACACCATTTATTACATACGTTATCAGTAACGTACGCACTTAAACACCACTAGCCGCACCATTGCATGTCGAGCATTGATGAGGGGTAGCACAGTCTATATAAGATACCCCTCCCCTCTGGCACAAGGGTTCGCACCCCGTGTAACACCTATTTCACACTGCAAGAGTTCCCGGGCACTGTGACGTAGGGCTATTACCTCTAAGAGAGGGGCCTGAACTCATACATCTTGCATACAATCTTGTCGTAGCTAGGATTCTGCCCTCTCCATTCGTACCCTACACCTCTACTGTCAGGTTTATTCCCACACAACCCCCGAGGGGCCCACTAGACACCTGGTCGCGCGAGGGGGGCTGGCGGGCCCTAATGTCTAATGGCCACATGGGTCACCCCTTGTAGTGTTTTTAGTGCTAGATATTCTCAAATGTTCAGAAAAAACGTGTAAAAATTTCAGGTGATTTGGAAAACTTCTTTTTTGGGGCACTTTTTCATTGCACGAAAAAATTAGAAAACATGACAATCATGACTTTTATTGTAATAAAATAAAAAAACAGAAAAGTAGAATGGATATAGAGAGTTGTGCCTATTGAATTCTCGACCTCATGCCTCTTCAAAATGATTCATTAACAAGGTTGATCAAGTCTTATTAACAACCACTTCCAATTGGCAATGATCCCGAAGAATGTTTGTACAACACTAAGTTACCTCCATGGGGATGTGCATATCCCCAACAATAAGTATCTCATATTTTTTTTGGCTATAGGTAGAGGTAGTTGGAAACTTTCATTGGTGGTATTCGTAGATTTTTCAATAACATTAACACCATTCACTTCAAATTGTTCCTCACAAAATGCACTGTATGTTCTTGACAATTGACATGGAAAGTGATATTGCTTTTGTTGCAATCAATAACAGCCCCTACAGTATTCAAGAAAGGTCTACCAAGGATAGTCGACTTGTTGTCATCCTCGGGCATAACAAGTGTAACAAAGTCTGTCAAGATAGTAACATTTGCAATAGCAATGGGTACATCTTCACAAATACCGATAGGTATGGCAATTGATTTGTGAGCCATTTGCAATGAAATTTCAGTAGGAGTGAGTTTATTCAAGTCAAGTCTTTTGTATAAAGAGAAATTCATAACACTATCACGAGCTTCTAGATCACATAAAGCAGTTTCACATTGTTATTTTTGATGGAACATGGTATAGTTGGTATATCTGGATCTTCTAGTTTTTAGGTACTCCATCCTTAAAGGTATAATTAGCAAGCATGGTAGAGATTTCATCTTCGGGTATTTTTCATTTATTAGTGACGATGTCTTTCATGTATTTAGCATAAGGGAACATCTTTAAAAGATTTGTTAAATGAGTACGCAAAAAAGAATGGCCTAAGCATTTCATCAAAGCATTCAAATTCATCATCATCTTTTTTCTTGGTTTAGGTGGATATGGCGTGGGTTTTTGAACCCATGGCTCTCTTTATTTACCATGCTTTCTAGCAACAAAATCTCTTTTATCATAATGTTTATTCTTAGGTTGTGGGTTAGCAAGATCAATAGCAGGTTCTATATCAACATAATTATATGGTTTTCTATCATTGTCAGGTTAAGCTTCTACATGAGCATCATCATTATCATTTTCATTATCACCAGGTGAATGATCACTACGAGATTGAGTTTCAACAATAGAGATAGAGATATCATTAGCATTTGCAGAAGGCTTCTCTACCTCAGGTTCACTATATGTATGGAAGGTCCTATCATTTTTCTTTTTTATTTTCTTCCAAGAATGACTAGGTGCATCAACATTTATTCTTTTTGAATCTTGTTTAGTTTTTTTAGGATGACCTTCTAGATATATTGGATCTTGAGTCATTGTTCCTCCTCTAGTCATTACACTAACACCATGATCATTCATATTATTAGTCATTTCATGAAGTAGCGCACTTTGAGATTTAATAACTTGTTCTAATTGGGTTTGAAACATAGAAGCATGTTCTCCTACAACACTTACATTATTGGTGATCCTAAATAACAAGTCACTTAAGCAATTTCAGCATGCTCAATTTATTTAGCTCTAGCAAGTTGTTCATCAAGAGATTCACCTAGTGGCACAGTATCACCAAGCAAGGTACTAGCATCATCATAAGCATCATTCATTTAAGAGGTAGCATCATCAATAACTTGTGACATATAAGGATTAATAACATATGGTGGTGGTGTTGCAAGTCTATTCAAAACAGAGGGTGGATCAAGTGCACAGCTAGATGGCAGTTCCTTACCTCCGCTCATCTTAGAGGGAACAATCTTGGTTCTTGGATCTTTTAGATTCTTCACAGTGATTAATAAATAGATATCCCAAGTGACTCAGCAAATATAGCTATCCTCCAAAACAATGGCGCCATAAAACGTTCTTGATAACCCACAAGTATATGCGATCGTGATAGTTTTCGAGGGTAGAGTATTCAACCCAAATTTATAGATTCGACACAAGGGATCCAAAGAATATTTGCCGATACTAGCAACTGAGTTGTTAATTCAACCATGCTTGGAGATTTAACATCTGCAACACAGTGATCAGTAGCACAATAATATGATAGTTTTGATAGAAGTGGTAACAGTAGCAGCTGTAATGGTAATAGTGATAGCAGTTTTGTAGCAGTTGTAACAGCAGTAGAAATAGTGGTAACTTAGCAAACACAATATGTGGAAAACTCGTAGGCACTAGATCGGTGATATTGCTGGATAATATTGATCATATAATAGTCATAACATAGGGAGACACTGAACTAGCTCCCATTCATCGATATAATGTAGGCTCGTATTCCGTAAATAGTCATACGTGCTTATGGAAAATAACTTGCATCGCATCTTTTGGCCTACCCTTCCGTGACAGCGGGGTCCATAAGGAAACTAAGAGATATTAAGGCATCCTTTTAATAGAGAATAAGAACAAAGGATTAAGTGAATACATGAACTCCTCATACTACGGTAATCACTGGAAATAATCACAATTATTGTCACTTTGGGGTATGCGGATCCTAACACGTAGTAGGTGCATATAACTTGCAAGATCAGATCAGGAACATAGATATAATGGTGAAATCATAAACCGTTCAGATCTGAAATCATGGCTCTCGGGCCCTAGTGACAAGCATTAAGCATAACAAAGTCATAGCAACATCTATCTCAAACATAGTGGATACAAGGGATCAGGCCTTAACAAAACTAACTCAATTACATTATGAATCTCATCCAGCTCTTCACCGACCAACAAGCCTAAGAAGGGATTACTCACTCCCGTTGGAGAGGATCATGCAATTGGCAATGGAGGAGGGATGGTGATGACGAACACCGAAGATTCCCGTCTCTGGAGCCCCAAACGGACTCCAGATTAGGCCTCCCGATGAAGAACATGAGGTGGGAGTGGCTCCGTATCGTGAAACACGATTAAACTTCCTCTCCTGTTTTTTCTCCAGAAATAGGATTTTATAGCGCTGAAATTAGGGCCAGCCGAGCCTCGTGGGCCCCACTAGACACCAGGCTGCACGAGGGGGTGTGGCGAACCCTGATGTCTAGTGGGTGCCTCTGGCCTCCCCTCTTGTGGGTCTTGGTTCCATTATTTTTCATTTATTATAGAAAAAATCCCCAAAACATTTCATTCCATTCTGAGAACTTATCTTTTTGCATAGAACCAACACCATGGTAGTTGTGCTGAAAAAGCTTTAGTCCTGGTTAGCTTCATTCAAATCATGCAAATTAGAGTCCAAAAGAAGAGCAAAAGCATTAGGAAAAGTAGATCTGATGGAGATGTATCATGGGTCAATAGTAATAAATAACTCGCACACTTAATAACTCTGAGATGGCACATGGTGATCACTTAAGGATCATGATGGTAAGTTGTTGATGGTGGTTAGGAAGTAACCCCGAGATGGTTAGTTGGTCCTAGGGACCGTGATCATATCCATATGCTCATGATGTATAATAGTATCATGTTCATACTCACGCATTCACCTGTTAAACAACTTGTTATTATTTGTCATATTTTCTTTGTTTGTTGTGAGCTTGCAAGTAAATTCAAAGTACTCACCTAGCTTATCATGCCACATGTAGTGGAAGCCGCACAATGCGTTGATGTCGATCGGTTTGATGATACCTATATGACCGTGTCCCAGCAGTGTACTTGTGGAGTGCAGTCCCATTACTTCGTTATTCCGCTGCCGCAAAGTTTCTTTCATTATCATTGAGGCCCCTAAGTACAGCCGCATCGTGTGCTGCTTGGCCTTGCTCACCATGTAATATTTTAACCTTTGTATATGCAAGAGATCAATAAAGTGGTTGTTTTCTGTACCAAGTTGTTTTGTCTTGCCAGAAGACTTGATCTCTGGGCTGGCAATGCAAGGTAAACCGGTTGCCCTGATATGGCATGCCATGATAATTGGTATGAGAGTGGTGACTATAGGACACGTTAGAGAGACAATGCTTTAGAAAGCAGTAGTTAATCCTTGTGTTGATTATGCATTTGGTTATAAATTGCATGCATATCATTTGTTTTACGGCTGGCCAACTAACATGGTGGGTGTAGATGGCACTAGTTCTATACCCACATCAGCAGGAGCCGACACCTGCTACTTTCGTGCACCTGCTTCATAACGTGTGGTGTTGACTCTACCCCGACGGTGATGACCCCGTGTTCTAGGTGTACTAGGAGCAGCTTGCAGACGGTGTGTACAAGTATCACACCGAGCTCGTGATGCAGAACAACACCTTGGTGGGCACTTACACTCGCTCAAGCAAGGGTTGGACGACTTCTACACCTTACCACACTATCCAGTTTGCCACATTTGAGGCACTCACTAACTTGCGCGACAACGAGATTCAGATGCAGACTCACCTAGGTTTCTTCTTACACCCGTCCATGTTCAACACAGGACAAGTCTGATTTCCTATCATTCATCCGGAGTGTGATTGTTCAGCCAAACAGATGTCTCGGTACATAACGACCGGATACCTCCTGGTCCAAAGCCTACCCATGGAGTTGAACTGCACTCGGGAGGCACTTGTAGCCACTCGATCAGCGTTTTCTCCACCTTCTCTTTCCTATGCATCGCTCCCTCCTCCAATTCCCATCCCTCCACCTACACCAATTACACATGCATCCATGCAGATTAACTCAGATACCTTAATTATAACTCCTCACGAGTCTTCCATCGGGTGGACTTTACTCCTTGGTACTTGAGTTGCCCCTATGCTCAGCGGTCATCCTACTCCAGACCCCGAGGTAGAGCCATCCCATCAACATCGTCGTTTTTCCTCTGCCTTGAAGGTCTCGGTTAACGTTATTAGTTCTTAGTCAGAGTCAAAATTCAAGGAGATACCCGAGGGACCTTTAGGCACCCAGTGTGATGCATGCAGCCGCGAGTAGACCAACATGACTTTCATGTATGGTTGTATGCGTGTAGTGGAGTAGTATTATCCATGATGGGGGAATGTCCATGTATGATGTTATGTATAATTATGTTGTTGTCTTTTATTCACTTTGGTTTTCCTTGTTTTCTTTTTTGGGTTGTTCCGTTGCCTTCTTATTTTCCTTCTGGATGTTGCTTATCTCGGTGCTTCATATTGGGAAATGAATATAGGATGGCAAGCTCTGGCAAAAGCAGTCATGGTGGCAATGATATTCGAGTTCGTCGATCTGACAGGCAAGCAGGACATTCACCAGAACCATATCAGCCACCCCCTCGTGCACCTCAAGCACCCACAACAAAACAGATTATGCGGACGTTTCGAGAGAAGAGGAACCAATACCTGATGGAATTCCTTTGAAATATGTGGACTATGGTTGGGAAGAACAATCATAACCACAATGGTTTGCACTCAAAGTTCTTAGATTTTTAGCGGACCAAGCCACCAAGTTTCAGTGAGGCAGAAGATCTGATGGAATCCAACGATTGGATAAAGACTATTGAAAAGAAGCTGGAAATTGTGCGTACTGAAGAAGCTGACAAGGTGCTTTTTGTAACATATTCTTTGGAAGGAACAACTACTATATGGTGGGACAATGCCAAAATCATGTGGCCTACTAATGATTAAATTACCTACGATAAATTCAAGGATAAATTCCGCAAGTATTATATTCAAGTGGGTAATATGAGTGTCAAGCAGCACGAGTTCCTTTCTCTTACTCAAGGGAACTCCACCGTACTCATCCGAACAAGTTCAATCACTTGGCCCGTTATTCCACTCATGATGTAGACATCAAAGAATGGAAGATAGATTGTTTCCTCAGAGGACAAAACCATACCCTCCAATTCACACTCTATATGCTGGATTTCCCCGACTTCCAAACTTATGTGAACAAGGATCTCATTGCAGAAAGGGAACACAAGCTTGCTAATGATCGTAATCCTGCATAAGATGAAGGCAAACACAAATTTGAACCCAAGAAGGAAGTGCAAGCTTTTGAGAAGGTATGTACTTGCTAGCAGTCATAGTTCGAATTTAGGCCAACATGGCAACTAGGGAACACCAAGATGGAGAATAAATTCTGGACTATGGTTACGAAACTAGTGAAGGTAGACTGTTAGCATAACAATGCATGTTACTCCTATGGTCAAACTCGATATTATGCCGGACAATGTCCTCAGAACGTAAGGCCGCCATCAAACCTGAAAGTCAATCATGTGGGGCCATACCCCAACCCAAAGTATATTCAAGGGAAAGTTCATCATATCTTCGTAGAAGAAGCCCAAGAAGCACCCCAAGTGGTCATTGGTATGTTCTGTGTTAATAACATACTTGCAATGATATTATTAGATTTTGGCTCTTCCATTCTTTTATTTCACGCAGGTTTGTTGCACATCATCAACTTTCCTACACTCATTTGTTCAAAGTTATGGTGGTACAATCCCCTGGATCCCTCCTAAGGACAAATATTGTATGCCAATGATTGAAAATATCCCTCAATGGGATTATCTTTCCCGTCTCTTTGGTATCCATTGAATCCTCAAAATTAGATGTCATCCTCGGAATGGATTGGTTCACAAAGCACTAGGTCTATATCAACAATGCTACTACATAAGTTACTTTAATAAATCCTTTGGGACAGCAACTCGGTTCTTTGTCGGAAGATCCATGCCAAAGAAATGGATAGTTTATGCTATGATTGCTAGTGATATGAATTTGATCCCAGTGGCCTGCGAATTCCCACACATGTTTCTAGAAGAAATGCCAGGCATGCCACCCGACCGGGAGCATGGGTTTATAATGAGCTTGTGCCTGGAACAACGGTGATATACGAGAAATACTATCATATGCCTTCATCAGAATTACTAGAATTGAAGAAACAGTTGGATGACATGCTTCAAAAAGGTTATATCCACCCAGTTTGTCTCCTCGGGGTGCACCCACCATATTCATGGGCAAGAAAGATGGCAGTCTCTGAATGTGTGTTGATTATCATGCTCTCAATGAAGTCACGATCAATAATAAATGCTTGCTTCAAGGAATTGATGATTTCTTCGATCAACTTAGTGGAGCTCGAGTGTTATCCAAGATTGATTTACAAGCCGGATACAACCAACTTAAAATTAGGGAAGAAGACATTCCCAAGACGGCCTTCACTACCTAATATAGATTGCATGAGTATATAGTCATGTCATTTCGACTAACCAACGCCCCCGCTTTCTTCATGCACATCATGAACAAGGTGTTCGTGGACTTTCTGGACAAGTTTGTGGTGGTATTCATTGATGATATTCTGATATATTCGAAAGGATAAGAAGAGCACAAATAACATCTCTATGTATTATTGGAGCGATTACGAGCCCATCAATTATACGCCAGATTTAATATGTGTGAATTTTGGCTGTAGGAAGTGGGATTACATGGACATACATGATGTGTCTCCGTCGTATCTATAATTTTTGATTGGTGCATGCCAATATTCTAGAACTTTCATATACTTTTGGCAACATTTTATATTATTTTTGGGACTAACTTATCCAGTGCCCAGTGCTAGTTCCTGTTTTGTGTGTGTTTTTTGGTTCAGATAAATTCCATATCAAGTGGACTCCAAATGCGATTAAAATTTATGAAGATTTTTTTGGAATATATGTGAATTTTGGGAGTCATAATCAATGCAACATGCTAACCGAGGGAGGCACAAGCCAACAGGATACGTCTTGGGGGATGCCCTGATGGCTTGTGCCCACCCATTAAGTTGGTAGAGGATCTTCTTCTGCCACAAGAAAGATATTTTCGCAAAAAAGAGCCCTCAAAATTTCATCCCGATCAGAGTTACGGATCTCTGGATATTTAAGAAACGGTGAAGGGCGAGAAAATAGGTCGCGAAAACTAGAGAGAAACAAAGAGAGAGATCCATTCTCGAAGGGGTTGCTGCCCTCTGGGTACCATGGCTGCCATGGACCAGAGGAAAAACCCTCCTCCCACCTAGGGAGGAGGCTAAGGAAGAAGAAGAAGGAGGGGGTTGTCTCCCCCTCTCTCCTGGTGGCGCCGAACATACCGGGCAACCATCGTGATGGCGATCTAGACCAACAACTTCGCCGACGTCACCACCAACTCTCTTCCTTTATGCAGCGGTGTAAAACCTCTCTTCCCCACTGTAATCTCTACTTGAACATGGTGCTTAATGTTATATATTATTAGCCAATGATGTATGGCTATTTTATGATGTTTGAGTAGATTTATTTTGTCCTATAGGTTAATTGTGATATGATGTTATTGATATGAGTTATGTGTTGATATGGTGTTGTCCTTAGGTGCCTTGTGTGAGGCGGTCACATGAAGGATACATGTTGGAGGGTTTGCAATATGTTCATGATTCGCTTATAGTGGGTGGCTAGAGTGACAGAAGCTTACACCCGAGTAAGGGAGTTGTTTGCGTATGGGAGTAAAGAGGAGTTGATGTTTAATTGTAGGGTTGGGTTTACCTTAATGATTTCCAGTAGTTGCACATGCTTTCTAAAGGTCAAATCATAAGTGCATATGATCCAAGTACGTAAAGTGTGTTAGCGTATGTCTCTCCCTCATTGCATATGATAAGTATCAATCATGTTATATTCATTTTCCTATGGACAATCTTTTTCGTGCGTTACACAAAAAGCTTTCTGCTAAACATCCCATAACTTTTATTTACTTGCTCTATATTTTCTCACAAAATTATCTAACACACCTACTAAGTACTTCTAGTTTCTTTCCTGCAAAGTAGTTTCATACTTGTTCTAGGTAAAGTGAGCGTTAGGGTGTGTAGAGTTGTATCGCTGGTCGATTAAACTTGAGAGAATTTTAATTATACCTTTAGCTCCTCAATGGGTTCGACACTATTACTTATCAAAAAAGGCTACAAACGATCCCCTACACTTATTGGTTATGGAGACCTTTTTCTGGCGCCATTGCTGGGGAGCAATAGTGTAATGGTTGATATTCTCCTGTGTGCTTGTTTTCTTTATCACTAAGCAATTTTAATTTTTCTATTATTAGTTGTTTTATATCTTTAGTTATGGATATGGAACATGAAACACCAAAAACATTAGTTGTGCTTCCTACTCATGGAGATGGGGAACCTCCTAAAACCCTCGATGATTGTTATGTAGAAAACATTAAATGCTTCTTTGATAATAGTGAGAATTCCACAATGAACTTGATGATGGTATACACGTTGGATCAATGTGAGTATTTTAGGGATTAGCGCTTGACTCAAAAAGGGAAACACTTATGGGATAAAGTTAAAATATTGCATTGGTATGCTTGGAATTTATGCTTGAGTTGTGATTATACTTGTTTCTCTAAGATGGAGACTTCACACCTTTCCTTTAAATAAGAATTTAATGATATGATTACTATGATGTGGAACAAATAGAAGAATTTGTTGCTTTTAAGGGTGCATATGAAATTGCTTCTTTGATTGAAAAGTATGATGCTATTCTTTAAATCTGAAAATTTTGCCATACTTAAATTTTGCTATGATAATTGTGAATACAATGCCCATATTAATGAGTTTATTGAGAGAGTGTCTACTGCCTTGGAAGAGACTAATATTGTTGGAAATATGCCCTAGAGGCAGTAATAATTAGTTGTTATTATATTTCTTTGTTCATGATAATCGTTTATTATCCATGCTATAATTGTATTGATTGGAAACACAGTGCATGTGTGGATACATAGACAAAACACTGTCCCTAGTAAGCCTCTAGTTGACTAGCTCATTGATCAAAGATGGTCAAGGTTTCCTGACCATAGGCAAGTGTTGTCACTTGATAACGGGATCACATCATTAGGAGAATCATGTGATGGACTAGACCCAAACTAATAGACGTAGCATGTTGATCGTGTCATTTTGTTGCTACTGTTTTCTGCGTGTCAAGTATTTGTTCCTGCGACCATGAGATCATATAACTCACTGACACCGGAGGAATGCTTTGTGTGTATCAAACGTCGCAACGTAACTGGGTGACTATAAAGATGCTCTACAGGTATCTCCAAAGGTGTTCGTTGAGTTAGTATGGATCGAGAGTGGGATTTGTCACTCCCTGTGACGGAGAGGTATCTCGGGGCCCACTCGGTAATACAACATCACACACAAGCCTTGCAAGCAATGTGACTTAGTGTAAGATGCGTGATCTTGTATTATGGAACGAGTAAAGAGACTTGCCGGTAAACGAGATTGAAATAGGTATGCGGATACTGACGATCGAATCTCGGGCAAGTAACATACCGAAGGACAAAGGGAATGACATACGGGATTATATGAATCCTTGGCACCGAGGTTCAAACGATAAGATCTTCGTAGAATATGTAGGATCCAATATGGGCATCCAGGTCCCGCTATTGGATATTGACTGAGGAGTCACTCGGGTCATGTCTGCATAGTTCTCGAACCCGCAGGGTCTGCACACTTAAGTTTGGACGTTGTTTTATGCGTATTTGAGTTATATGGTTGGTTACCGAATGTTGTTCGGAGTCTCGGATGAGATCACGGACGTCACGAGGGTTTCCGGAATGGCCCAGAAACGAAGATTGATATATAGGATGACCTCATTTGATTGCCAGAAGGTTTTCGGAGTTACCGGGAATGTGCCGGGAATGACGAATGGGTTCCGGGTGTTCACCGAGGGGGGGGGGCAACCCACCCCAGGGAAGCCCTTATGCCTTGGGGGTGGCGCACCAGCCCTTGGTGGGCTGCTGGGACAGCCTAAGAAGGCCCTATGTGCCAAAGGATAAGAAATCAAAGAGAAAGAAAAAAAAGGGGAGGTGGGAAAGGAGAGAAGGACTCCACCTTCCAATCCAAGTTGGATTCGGTTTGGAAGGGGAGGACTTCCCCCCTTGGCTCGGCCGACCCCCTTGGGCTCCTTGAGCCTCAAGGAAAGGCCCCTCCCCTCCCACCTATATATACAGAGGTATTAGGGCTGATTTGAGATAACTTTTGCCACGGCAGCCCGACCACATACCTCCACGGTTTTTCCTCTAGATCGCGTTTCTGCGGAGCTCGGGCGGAGCCCTGCCGAGATCAGATCACCACCAACCTCCGGAGCGCGTCACGCTGCCGGAGAACTCATCTACCTCTCCGTCTCTCTTGCTGGATCAAGAAGGCCGAGATCATCGTCGAGCTGTACGTGTGCTGAACGTGGAGGTGCCGTCCGTTCGGCACTAGATCGTGGGACGGATCGCGGGACGGTTCGCGGGTCGGATCGAGGGACGTGAGGACATTCCACTACATCAACCGCGTTCACTAACGCTTCTGCTGTGCGATCTACAAGGGTACGTAGATCGGAAATCCCCTCTCGTAGATGGACATCACCATGATAGGTCTTCGTGCGTGTAGGAAACTTTTTGTTTCCCATTCGACGTTCCCCAACAGTGGCATCATGAGCTAGGTTCATGCGTAGATGTCTTCTCGAGTAGAACACAAAAGTTTTTGTGGGCGGTGATGTGCGTTTTGCTGCCCTCCTAAGTCTTTTCTTGATTCCTCGGTATTGTTGGATCGAAGCGGCTCGGACCGACATTACTCGTACGCTTACGAGAGACTGGTTTCATCGCTACGAGTAATTCCGTTGCTCAAACATGACCGGCGAGTGTCAGTTTCTCCAACTTTAGTTGAATCGGATTTGACCGAGGAGGTCCTTGGATGAGGTTAAATAGCAATTCATATATCTCCGTTGTGGTGTTTGCGTAAGTAAGATGCGATCCTATTAGATACCCATGGTCACCACGTAAAACATGCAACAACAATTAGAGGACGTCTAACTTGTTTTTGCACGGTATGCTTGTGATGTGATATGGCCAACGATGTGATGTGATATATTGGATGTACGAGATGATCATGTTGTAATAGATAATATCGACTTGCACGTCGATGGTACGGCAACCGGCAGGAGCCATAGGGTTGTCTTTAAACTAACGTTTGTGCTTGCAGATGCGTTTACTATTTTGCTAGGATGTAGCTTTAGTAGTAATAGCATGAGTAGCACGACAACCCCAATGGCGACACGATGATGGAGATCATGGTGTGGCGCCGGTGACAAGAATATCGTGCCAGTGCTTTGGTGATGGAGATCAAGAAGCACGTGATGATGGCCATATCATGTCACTTATGAATTGCATGTGATGTTAATCCTTTATGCACCTTATCTTGCTTAGAACGACAGTAGCATTATGAGGTGACCTCTCACTAAAATTTCAAGAGGAAATTGTGTTCTCCCCGACTGTGCACCGTTGCAACAGTTCTTCGTTTCGAGACACCACGTGATGATCGGGTGTGATAGACTCAACGTTCACATACAACGGGTGCAAAACAGTTGCACACGTGGAACACTCGGGTTAAGCTTGACGAGCCTAGCATGTGCAGACATGTCCTCGGAACACATCAGACCGAAAGGTCGAGCATGAATCGTATAATTGATATGATTAGCATAGAGATGCTTACCACTGAAACTATTCTCGACTCACATGATGATCGGACTTGAGATAGTGGATTTGGATCATGTACCACTCAAATGACTAGAGAGATGTACTTTTTGAGTGGGAGTTCTTAAGTAATATGATTAATTGAACTAATTGCCATGAAGATAGTCTAATGGTCTTTGCGAATTATGATGTAGCTAGCACTATAGCTCTACTGTTTTTATATGTTCCTAGAGAAAATTTAGTTGAAAGTTGATAGTAGCAAACTTTGCAGAGTAAGTCTGTAAAACCGAGGATTGTCCTCGTTGCTGCGCAGAAGGCTTATGTCCTTAATGCACCACTCGGTGTGCTGCACCTCGAGCGTCGTCTGTAGATGTTGTGAACATCCGACATACACGTTTCTGATGACTACACGATAGTTCAGTACAAAATACTTAATGGCTTAGAAGCAAGGCACCGAAGATGTTTTGAAACGTCACAGAACATAAGAGATGTTCTAAAGAGATGAAATTGTGATTTCATGCTTGCGCCCTTGTTAAGAGGTATGAGACCTCCGACAAGATTCTTTGTCCACGAAGTAAAGGAGAAAAGCTCAATCGTTGAGCGTGTGCTCAGATTATCTGAGTACGGCAATCGCTTGAATCAAGTGGGAGTTGATCTTCTAGATAAGATAGTGATGGTTCTCCAAAGTCACTGCCACCAAGCTATGAGAGCTTCGTGATGAACTATAACATATCAAGGATAGATACAATGATCCTTGAGCGATTCGCGATGTTTGACACTGCGAAAGTAGAAATCAAGAAGGAGCATCAATAGTTGATGGTTAGTAAAACCACTAAGTTTTGAGAAAGGCAAGGGCTAGAAGGGATACTTCGTGAAACGGCAAAGCAGTTGCTGCACTAGTGAAGAGACCCCAGATTAAACCCAAGCCCGGGACTAAGTGCTTCTGTTATGAGGGGAACGATCACTGAGGCGGAGCAACTCTAGATACTTGGTAGATAAGAAGGCTGGCAAAAGTCGAAAGAAGTATATTTGATATACATGATGCTGATGTGTACTTTACTAGTACTCCTAGTAGCACGAGGGTATTGGATACTGGTTTGGTTGCTAAGTGATTAGTAAGACGAAATGAAAGCTACGACATAAACGGAGACTAGCTAAAGGCGAGGTGACGATACGTGTTGGAAGTGTTTCCAAGGTTGATATGATCAAACGTCGCACGCTCCCTCTACCATCGGGATTGGTGTTAAACCTAAATAATTGTTATTTGGTGCTTGCGTTAAGCATGAACATGATTGGATCGTGTTTATTGCAATACGATTATTCATTTAAAGAAAATAATGGTTACTCTATTTGCTTGAATAATCACCTTCAATGGTTTATTGAATCTCGATCGTAGTGTTACACATGTTCATGATATTGGTGCCAAAAGATACGAGGTAATGATGATAGTACCACTTACTTGTGGCACTGCCGCTTGAGTCATATTGGTATAAATTGCATGAAGAGGCTCCATGCTGATGGATATTTATACTCAGTTGATTTTGAATCACTAGTGACATGCAAATCATACCACATGAGCAAGGCCTTGTTTCCATTGAGATGAAACAAGATAGTAACTTGTTGGAAGTGATACATTTTGATGTATGCAGTCCAATGGGTGCTGAGGCACGCAGTGGATATCATTATGTTCTTACTTCAATGACGATTTGAGTAGATACAAGAGTATTTACTTAATGAACCACAAGTCTGAAATATTGAAAAGTTCAATTCTGTTTCGGAT
Organism: Hordeum vulgare subsp. vulgare; assembly: GCF_904849725.1. Lineage (NCBI taxonomy): Eukaryota > Viridiplantae > Streptophyta > Magnoliopsida > Poales > Poaceae > Hordeum > Hordeum vulgare. The sequence continues at coordinate 190,881,603 of NC_058523.1, read as the reverse complement.
TGAAGTTCGTCGTAACAAGAGGATAAACTGTCTACGATATGATCATAGAAATGAATATCTAAGTTACGAGTTTTGGTATGCAGTTAAGACAATGTGGAAATTGTTTCGCGGTTCATGCCACCTGGAACATCATAGTGCGATGATGTGTCTGAACGTCATAGCCATGCACTATTTGGTATGGTGCATGCTATGATGTCTCTTATCGAATTACCACTATCGTTTATGGGTTATGCATTAGAGACATCCACATTCACTTTAAATAGGGCACCGCGTATTTCCGTTGAGATGACACAGTATAGACTGAGGTTTAGAGAAATCTAAACTGTCGTTTCTTGAAAGTTTGGGGCTTCGACACTTGTGTGAAAAAGTTTCAGTCGAATAAGCTCAAACCCAAAGCGGATAAATGCATCTTCATAGGATATCCAAAACAGTTGGGTACATCGCCTATCTCAGATCCGAAAGCAAAGTGTTTGTTTCAAGAAACGGATCCTTTCTCGAGGAAAGGTTTCTCTCGAAAGAATTGAGTGGGAGGGTGGTAGAACTTGATGAGGTTATTGAACCATCACTTCAACCAGTGTGTAGCAGGGCGCAGGAAGTTGTTCTTGTGGCGCCTACACCAATTGAAGTGAAAGCCGATGATGGTGATCATCAAGCATTGGATCAAGTTACTACAAGCCTCGTAGGTTGACAAGATCGCGTACTACTGCAGAGTGGTACGATAACCCTGTCTTAGAGGTCATGTTGTTGAGCAACAGTGAACCTACGAGTTATGGAGAAAGCAATGGTGGGCCTGGATTCCGACAAATGGCTGGAAGCCATGAAATCCGAGAGAGGATCCATGTATGAAAACAAAGTGTAGACTTTCGAAGAACTACTTTATGGTCATGGGACTATTGAGTAAAGATGGATCTTTAAAAGGAAGACAGACGATGATGGTGATAAGTCACTATTAAGAAAAGCTCGACTTGTTGCAAAGATGTTTCCGACAAGATCAAACAGTTGACTATGATGAGACTTTCTCACTCATAGCGATGCTGAAAGTCTGTTAGAATTATGTTAGTAGTTGCTGCATTATTTATGAAATATTGCACATAGGATGTCAAAACATTGTTTCCTCGACGGTTTCCTTGAGCCAACATTGTATATGATACAACCAAGAGGTTTTGTCGATCCTAAAGATACTAGCAAGTATGCAAGCTCCAGCGATCCTTCAATGGACTGGTGCAAGCATCTCGGAGCTGGAATATACACTTTGATGAGATGATCAAAGATTTTGGGTTTGTACAAGGTTTATGAGAAACTTGTATTTCCAAAGAAGTGAGTGGGAGCACTATAGAATTTTTGATAAGTATATGTGGTTGACATATTGTGGATCAGAAGTAATGTAGAATTTCTGTAAAGCATACAAGGTTGTTTGAAAGGAGTTTTTCAAAGGAATACCTGGATTGAGCTACTTGAACATTGAGCATCAAGATCTATGGAGATAGATCGAAACGCTTGATAGAAGTTTCAACAAGATGCATGCCTTGAAAATCTTTGAAGGAGTTCAAAATAAATCAGCAAAGAAGGAGTTCTTGGTTGTGTTGTAAGGTGTGAATTTGAGTAAGACACAAAACCCGACCCCGGTAGAATAAAGAGAATAGACGAAGGTCGTCATCTATGCCTTGGCCGTAGAATCTGAAGTATGCCATGCTGGGTACCGCACCTGATGTGTGCCTTGACTCAAAGTCTGTTGAGAGGTACAGAGAGTGATCCATGATTGAATCACTAGCAGCGGTCAAAATTATCCTTAGTAACTGATGGACTAAGGAGTTTTTCTCGATTATGGAGGTGGTTAAAAAGTTCGTCATAAAGGGTTACGTCGATACAAGCTTTGACACTAATCCGAATAACTATGAGTAGTGAAACGGATTCGTATAGTAAAGTAGATATTTGGAGTATTTCCGAATATCACATAGTAGCAGCATCTATAAGATGACATAAAGATTTGTAAAGAACACACGGATCTGAAAGTTCCAGAACCATTGACTAAAACCTCTCTCACGAGCAAGACGTGATCAGACCCCATGGGTGTTGGATTCGTTGGAATCACATGGTGATGTGAACTAGACTATTGACTCTAGTGCAAGTGGGAGAATATTGGAAATATGCCCTAGAGGAAGTAATAATTAGTTGTTATTATATTTCTTTGTTCATGATAATCGTTTATTATCCATGCTATAATTGTATTGATTGGAAACACAGTGCATGTGTGGATACATAGACAAAACACTGTCCCTAGTAAGCCTCTAGTTGACTAGCTCGTTGATCAAAGATGGTCAAGGTTTCCTGACCATAGGAAAGTGTTGTCACTTGATAACGGGATCACATCATTAGGAGAATCATGTGATGGACTAGACCCAAACTAGTAGACATAGCATGTTGATCGTGTCATTTTGTTGCTACTGTTTTCTGCGTGTCAAGTATTTGTTCCTACGACCATGAGATCATATAACTCACTAACACCAGAGGAATGCTTTGTGTGTATCAAACGTCGCAACGTAACTGGGTGACTATAAAGATGCTCTACAGGTATCTCCGAAGGTGTTCGTTGAGTTAGTATGGATCGAGACTGGGATTTGTCACTCCGTGTGACGGAGAGGTATCTCGGGGCCCACTCGGTAATACAACATCACACACAAGCCTTGCAAGCAATGTGACTTAGTGTAAGTTGCGGGATCTTGTATTACGGAACGAGTAAAGAGACTTGTCGGTAAACGAGATTGAAATAGGTATGCGGATACTGACGATCGAATCTCGCGGAAGCAACATACCGAAGGACAAAGGGAATGACATACGGGATTATATGAATCCTTGGCACTGAGGTTCAAACGATAAGATCTTCGTAGAATATGTAGGATCCAATATGGGCATCCAGGTCCCGCTATTGGATATTGACCGAGGAGTCACTCGGGTCATGTCTGCATAGTTCTCGAACCCGCAGGGTCTGCACACTTAAGGTTCGACGTTGTTTTATGCGTATTTGAGTTATATGGTTGGTTACCTAATGTTGTTCGGAGTCTCAGATGAGGTCACGGACGTCACGAGGGTTTCCGGAATGGTCCAGAAACGAAGATTGATATATAGGATGACCTCATTTGATTGCCCGAAGGTTTTCGGATTTACCGGGAATGTGCCGGGCATGACGAATGGGTTCCGGGTGTTCACCGGGGGGGAAACCCACCCCGGGGAAGCCCATAGGCCTTGGGGGTGGCGCACCAGCCCTTGGTGGGCTGGTGGGACAGCCCAAGAAGGCCCTATGCGCCAAAGGATAAGAAATCAAAGAGAAAGAAAAAAGGGGAGGTGGGAAAGGAGAGAAGGACTCCACCTTCCAATCCAAGTTGGATTCGGTTTGGAAGGGGAGGACTTCCCCCCTTGGGTCGGCCGACCCCCTTGGGGCTCCATGAGCCTCAAGGCAAGGCGCCTCCCCTCCCACCTATATATACAGAGGTATTAGGCTGATTTGAGACAACTTTTGCCACGGCAGCCCGACCACATACCTCCACGGTTTTTCCTCTAGATCGCGTTTCTGCGGAGCTCGGGTGGAGCCCTGCCGAGATCAGATCACCACCAACCTCCGGAGCACCGTCACGCTGCCGGAGAACTCATCTACCTCTCCATCTCTCTTGCTGGATCAAGAAGGCGAGATCATCGTCGAGCTGTACGTGTGCTGAACGCGGAGGTGCCGTCCGTTTGGCACTAGATCGTGGGACGGATCGCGGGACGGTTCGCGGGGCGGATCGAGGGACGTGAGGACGTTCCACTACATCAACCGCGTTCACTAACGCTTCTGCTGTGCGATCTACAAGGGTACGTAGATCGGAAATCCCCTCTCGTAGATGGACATCACCATGATAGGTCTTCGTGCGCGTAGGAAATTTTTTGTTTCCCATGCGACGTTCCCCAACAAATATTTTGCAGGAATCTATGGAAGAAGAAATTGCTGAAATTGTGAGCTCATTAGATGAAAAAGATAAGATGGAGAGTGAATACCAAAAGGAGGAAGAGAGTATTAGCTACCTTTTCCCACATTCTAATGAGAGTAACTCTTCAACTCATAAAATGTTTAATCTCCCTTCGTTCTTACAAAAGGTTGAATGCTATGATCCCTTGGATTTGTTTGAAATATCTATTTTTATGAACTTGATGCTTGTTATGCTTGTGTCCACGATTACAATATGAATTATGCCTATGGAGATTAACTTGCTATAGTTCCTTATGTTAAGCATGAATTTTTTTCTATTGCACCCACACATGATAGTCCTATTAACCTTTTGATTTCTCCCAACTACACCATATCGGAAAAGTTTGCACTTATTAAGGATTGTATTGATGGGTTGCATTTTATCACTACGCATGATGATTTTGATGAATATAATATGCACGTCCTTGATGCTTCTAGCGACCCGACTCAAGACGAGTCAAGCCTCTGGTGTTTCCGTACCATCCCAAGATCATGCTGGTACACACACAGTACATAATGTATATATTCAAGAATTCAATCACACAGCTTTATTAATCGAAATCTCATAAAGAGTACTTTATTACAATAAAGGATTACAATAAAGTGGCTGAAGGCCATCTCATGAGATATCTAACGAAGACTAGCGGAAGCATCAGGTAGACGAGTCCATCCGACTCCAAGGGCATGTCGCTGAGCGTAGAATCGTAGCCTCACTCCTGGTCGGAAAAGTACTCCGCAACATGATACATTGCAGCCGTGTAGGTCAGCATATTGAATATGCCGGCAAGTCATCAAAGAGAGGGGTAAAATTAATAATCAACTATCTCTACATGCATATTTGGCCGGTGGGGCTAAGTTTTGCATAAAGCCAGTTTTATCCTACAACAAGAGGGGTTGAAAGCAAAATATTACTACATTGTTTGTTGTTTAACGAGATGGTTCCGCCAACCAATTCTCGTACCCGAGTAGTTGTTAACACCCACATCATTATTAAGTTGTGTCGAGATTTCAGGGGAAATTCAATGCCTTGGGCTCAAGTTGTCCATGACCGTGGACACGGCTAATCGATTAGGTTGGGCACTCTGCAGAGTTTTGCACACGTTCCCCACAAGATTTGATCGCCTCCGGGTTTGTCCTCGCACTTCAGGGTGTTTGAAGACCGGATGATCAAAACATGGTCTTTCAACGGGTCCCTCTGAATCCCTATCGGTGCCCATCCATTCCTACCGTTCTTCTACATCTGCTAGCACCGCCTGTCCAGAGTCGCCGTGTTGTCCAACCAAGCCAGAGCCCATAATGACTTGTGGCTGTGCAGGTAAGCCTTGAGTCTTGAAGTCTCCGTCCGTCTCTTCGAGCCTGGGTGAAGCTTTCCGCAGGATGACATGGCCTCTCCAGCATCCCGGGCATCCACTGGGCTCTCCAGGGAGCCGATCAACCATCCTTCACCCAGAGTTGCATTGCATCCGAGGTCTTGAAAATCTTGTCTTAGCCGGTCTTGATTATTATATCAACCTCGCATCACTCGTGATATACACTCAACCGATAACCCGTCTACTCAAGCATAGCATTAAGATATTGTCGTCCCGGGGCCAAGTATCGGGGTTGTTGTGTTCCTACCACATGATACTACAACTTATACTAAAGTTTCCAAGTACCTAGGCAGCATGCAATTGGGCAAAGAAAGGTGATCTACCATGCATCGAAAACATAGGTAAAATAACATGATCAAAATGACTTGCCTTGATGATAGTTGTCTTGCTCGAGCGCTTCTAAGTAACACGCTTCGCACTCCGGATGATCTACCGATACAAACACAAAGCACACCATAAGCAATTCACTCATGCAACAAGTAAACATAACATCGCAAGTAATGATTTGTGAAAGCCTAAGCAAAAGAATTTATCACGTGCCGGTATGGCAGAAACTTGTTTCTGTTGAAAACACCAGTAAAATACTTCAAACTTTTTGAAAATTCTACCACAGTAAGATTTTATCACTTGGAAATAGGAGCAAAAAGAATCAACTCAAAATCATTTTTTAAACTCCTGGAATAGGCAAAACAAGGTTTAAACTAAATCTGATCTAACCTATATTTGAAAATTACAAACATAGACAAATTATATGTTTTTAAAAACTACAGGAAATTTTTGAGCTACTGGCAAAAGAATCTATGTCATTGGACTTCGGGATCAACAGTTGTGGCCAAAACAAGATTGAAACTTTCTGTTTTTGCAAACAGGCAGAAAAAACTAAAGATAACTAGCTAACTAATAGGGGTACACGTGGCAAGTTGCTATAGGCCGAGAGGGGTGTTTTTTGTAAACTTAGGAGCAAACGGCCGAGGCTAAGCAAAAACTGCTAGCTAAATCATAAGTGAACTAAAAAAACTGCTGGTTTTCTAAACTAAACCAAAAGGTTACACTGGGATCTAATCTAGGCCATACCTCTTAGATCCAACGGTTACAAAAAGAAAAAGAAGAACAAACAAAGGGGAGAAAGAAGCTACCGTGCTGGCTGGGGGTAGCTCCGGTGAGGGGCGTCGCCGGCGAGGGGGGAGGGGGCTCCGGGGCGTTGGGGGGATGGGGCGGCGGCGGCGGGGCAGTCCTCCTCCTCGAGGAGGCGGTCGGGGGGAGAGGGGCGGCTGAAGGGGTGGCGCTCCAGGGGCTGCCGAAGGGCAGTAGCTCGCTGCTCCGGCGGCGGTGCTGCAGGGGCTTGGGGGCGGTGGCTCGTCGGGGTAGGGTTGGGAACGGGGCTGCGGCGGGGCGCTGGGTATTTATAGGCCATGGGAGGGGAGAGATAAGGATGGGAGAGAGAGAACTCGGGGAAGGAAATCGCAGGTACTGGGGAGGGGCTCGGTTTCGGGCAGCAGTAAAATAGGAAGGGGGAGGTAGGAGATGGACGACGGGGGAGGGAGGCTCGGGCAGGTGGGGGCCACTGGCAATAGAGAGGGAGGCGGTGGAGAGTGGGGCGGGTGGCCGGCCTTTAAGGGATTTAGATCCCGGGGCACAAGGATTTGGCCCACGACTAATAAACGCCCAGGGCGGCGGTTCTGAAGAAAAAAAAATTACTTTCCTATTTTAAACCTTTCCGAATCAGAAAATCAAAAACGAAATAAAAGGAAATAAATCAAAATATTAATATAGGGTATTATATACCAAAAAAATCATAAAAATATTCTCTACCCGAATAACATTTTTCCAAAGCAAAAATAAAAATTTTAAAAAAAGTTTTTTCAAAAATTCCCTAAATTGCTTTATTTCTTTTTGCAATTAATTTTGTGAATAATCTTTGGGTTTCTTGGCTCAAATATGTCAGAAATTTTGCCCGCTCTTTGGAGGGTCATTTTCCTCCGCCCTCTCTCTTGCGTGCAAGAGAGTATTTCTCCGGGCATTTCTCGTGCGAGGAAAAATGGAAATGTAAATCGAAAAGACGAAAGAAATTCACGTGCTAAATTTAATTAACTCAATATACATAGATGCTTAGCTACAATGTAAAACATTCCCAATTAGGAAAATTGGGATGTTACAAACCTACCCACCTTAAGATGAATCTCGCCCTCGAGATTCGGGTTGGCTAGAAAACAGGTGCGGGTGGTCTCGACGAAGATCCTCTTCTCGTTCCCACGTGGCTTCTTCCTCGGTGTGGTGGCTCCACAACACCTTGCAGAACTTGATGATCTTGCCGCGGGTAACTCTGTTGGCAGTCTCGAGAATCCTGACGGGTTTCTCCTCATACGTCAGATCGCTGTCAAGCTGTATGGCCTCTAGGGGCAATGTATCTCTCAACGGAACATCGGCCATCTCAGCGTGGCATTTCTTCAACTGGGAAACATGAAAGACATCATGAACTCCGGACAATCCTTCCGGCAGTTCCAGTTTATATGCAACTTCGCCTCTACGTTCAAGAATTTTGTAGGGGCCAATGAAACGAGGTGCTAATTTTCCTTTCACACCGAATCTCTTGATTCCTCGAAGTGGAGACACCCGAAGATATGCTCGGTCTCCCACTTGGTATGTTACTTCTTTGTGTTTGCTGTCAGCATAACTCTTCTGCCTGGACTGAGCTATCTTGAGTCGGTCACGAATTAGCTTGACTTTCTCTTCAGAATCTCGGATAAGGTCGGGACCAAAAAGTTGTCGGTCTCCAACTCCATCCCACATCAACGGTGTTCTCCACCTCCTTCTGTATAGAGCTTCGAAAGGGGCCATCTTCAGACTGGTCTGGTAGCTGTTGTTATATGAGAACTCGGCATACGGTAAATTGTCATCCCAACTAGACCCATAGTCTAGTGCGCAAGCTCTCAACATGTCCTCCAGAATCTGATTGACTCTCTCGGTCTGTCTATCTGTCTGCGGGTGAAAAGCGGTGCTGAACTCCAATCTCGTTCCCAAGGTTTCATGCAGTTGGTGCCAAAATTTTGATGTGAACTGAGTCCCTCTATCGGACACAATGCTCTTCGGTACTCCGTGCAGACATACGATCCTCGTCATATATATCTTGGCCAGCTTGCCACTCGTGTAGGTAGTCTTCACCGGGATGAAGTGAGCTACCTAGGTCAAACGATCGACCACAACCCAAATAGAATCATAGCCAGAATGGGTCCGAGGTAATCTTGTGATGAACTCCATACCAAGCTTTTCCCATTTCCACTCGGGTATCGGCAGAGGTTGGAGCAAACCTGCTCGCTTCTGATGCTCGGCTTTTACTCGCTCACAAACATCGCATATTGCTACGAACTCAGCAATGTCTTTCTTCAAACCTGTCCACCAGAAACTTTCTTTCAGATCCAGATACATCTTAGTGTTGCCGGGGTGTATCGAGTACGGGGAATCATGAGCCTCCTGAAGTATCAACTTCCTGAGTTCGGGATCATTGGGCACATAGATGCGATCCTCAAACCATAAAGTTCCGTGTTCATCCTCACGAAAACCTTTAGCCTTCCCGTCTTCCATTTTCTGCTTAATCTCAGCTATCTCCTTGTCTGCTTTTTGTGCTTCGCTGATCTTTTCTGTCAAAGTGGACTGAATTTCCAGAGTGGCAACAAATCCTCTTGGAACTATCTCCAATTTGAGCTCTCGGAGGTCATCGACTAACTCCTGGGGTAATCCTCCATCTATGAGCGTGTTCACATAACTCTTGTGGCTCAACGCATCGGCTACAACATTTGCCTTGCCTGGGTGATAATGCAATCTCATGTCATAGTCCTTGATCAACTCTAGCCATCGCCTCTGTCTAAGATTCAACTCCTTCTGCGTGAAGATATACTTTAGGCTCTTGTGATCAGTGTAAACATCACAACTATTTCCGATCAGGAAATGTCTCTAGGTCTTGAGAGCGTGCACTACGGCTGCTAGTTCCAAGTCATGTGTGGCATAATTCAACTCATGAGGTCTGAGCTATCTGGATGCATAGGCTACAACTTTGCCTTCTTGCATGAGCACTCCTCTGAGTCCTTGACGAGAAGCGTCACAGTAAACCTGGAAATCCTTCCAAATGTTCGGCAATATCAGCATTGGGGCTGTAACAAGACGTTTCTTCAGCTCTTGAAAACTGGCTTCACATTCCTCAGTCCAAATATACTTGGATTCCTTCTTCAACAACTCTGTCATGGGCTTGGCAATCTTCGAGAAATTCTCAATGAACCTCCGGTAATATCCGGCAAGTCCGAGGAAACTGCGGATCTCCTTGACTGAAGTGGGGGCTACCCATTCCGTGAGTGCTGCGACCTTGGCAGGGTCCACTGCTATTCCTTCTCCTGAGATGACGTGTCCGAGGAATCCGACTTCCTTCAACCAAAACTCGCATTTGCTGAACTTTGCATATAGCTTATGCTCTCGAAGCTTCTCCAGAACTAGACGCAGATGTTCCTTGTGTTCCTCTTCGTTCTTGGAGAATATCAGTATGTCATCGATGAACACCACGACAAACTTGTCCAAGTATTCCATAAATACCTTGCGTCTTGAAGTCTCCGTCCGTCTCTTCGAGCCTGGGTGAAGCTTTCCGCAGGATGACATGGCCTCTCCAGCATCCCGGGCATCCACTGGGTTCTCCACGGAGCCGATCAACCGTCCTTCACCCAGAGTTGCATTGCGTCCGAGGTCTTGAAAATCTTGTCTTAGCCGGTCTTGATTATTATATCAACCTCGCATCACTCGTGATATACACTCAACCGATAACCCGTCTACTCAAGCATAGCATTAAGATATTGTCGTCCCGGGGCCAAGTATCGGGGTTGTTGTGTTCCTACCACATGATACTACAACTTATACTAAAGTTTCCAAGTACCTAGGCAGCATGCAATTGGGCAAAGAAAGGTGATCTACCATGCATCGAAAACATAGGTAAAATAACATGATCAAAATGACTTGCCTTGATGATAGTTGTCTTGCTCGAGCGCTTCTAAGTAACACGCTTCGCACTCCGGATGATCTACCGATACAAACACAAAGCACACCATAAGCACTTAACACATGCAACAAGTAAAAATAACATCGCAAGTAATGATTTGCGAAAGCCTAAGCAAAAGAATTTATCACGTGCCGGTATGGCAGAAACTTGTTTCTGTTGAAAACAGCAGTAAAAATACTTTAAAAATTTTGAAACTTCTACCACAGTAAGATTTTATCACTAGGAAGCAGTAGCAAAAAGAATCAACTCAAAATAACTTTTAAACTCCTGGAATAGGCAAAACAAGGTTTAAACTAAATCTGATCTAACTTATATTTGAAAATTTTAAACATAGACAAATTATATGTTTTTAAAAACTACAGGAAATTGATGAGCTACTGGAAAAAGAATCAATGTCATTGGACTTCGGGATCAAAAGTTGTGGCCAAAACAAGATTGAAACTTTCTGTTTTTGCAAACAGGCAGAAAAAACTGAAGATAACTAGCTAACTAGTAGGGGTACAC